>NC_143130.1:164049846-166549846 GCF_059928025.1 Delphinapterus leucas
GTGACCATGCGTGCTTGGTTTTACCTCTGGGCTTTCTATCGTGTTCCATTGATCTATACTTCTTTTTTCACGCTAGTACCATACTGTCTTGATTACTGTAGCTTTGTAGTATAGTCTGAACTTTGGGAGCCTGATTCCTCCAGCTCTGTTTTTCTATCTCAAGATTGCTTTAGCTGTTCAGGGTCTTTTGTGTTTCCATACAAATTTTGCCACTTTTTGTTCTAGTTCTGTGAAAAATGCCATTGACAGTTGGATAGGAATTACATTGAATCTGTAGATTGCTTTGGGTAGTATAGTTATTTTCACAATGTTGAGTCTTCCAATCAAAGAACATGGTATAACTCTCCATCTGTTTGTATCATCTTTAATTTCTTTCATCAGTGTCTTATAGTTTTCTGCATGCAGGTCTTTTGTCTCCTTAGGTAGATTTATTCCTAGGTATTTTATTCTTTTTGTTGCAATGGTAAATGCGAGTGTTTCCTTAATTTCTCTTTCAGATTTTTCATCATTAGTGTATAGGAATGGAAGAGATTTCTGTATATTAATTTTGTATCCTGCTACTTTACTAAATTCATTGATTAGCTCTACTAGTTTTCTGGTAGCTTCTTTAGGATTTTATATGTATAGTATCATGTCATCTGCCAACAGTGACAGTTTTACTTCTTCTATTCTGATTTGGATTCCTTTTATTTCTTTTTCTACTCTGATTTCTGTGGCTAAAACTTCCAAAACTATGTTGAATAATAGTGGTGAGAGTGGGCAACCTTTTCTTGTTCCTGATCTTAGTGGAAATGGTTTTAGTTTTTCACCATTGAGAATGATGTTGGCAGTGGGTTTGTCATATATGGCGTTTATTATGTTGAGGTAAGTTCCCTCTATGCCTACTTTCTGGAGGGTTTTATCATAAATGGGTGTTGAATTTGATGGAACAAATCCTTTATGCCTTAGGTCATCAGGGGAGACCTGAGAAGGGGCTCAGCCCTCACACTGTAATATATAAAAGTGGTCATCTCTCTCATCCCAGCTGAGGCTCCTGGACTTAGGAGAATTAACCAGTCCCTTAGGTTTCAGAATTATCTTGGTTTGGTTGTTCCAAGCATGAAGAACTAAGTTGTCCTCTTGGTTACCTTTCCTGGCAGTGCACAGAAAGTCAAAAGAGGTCACACAGTAGGGCTAGTCTGAGATAAGAAAGGCATCCAAGGAGCACAGCGTTTTACAACTGGGAAGGCCACAGCAAGCCAGCAAGCCATAAATGGGGTGCACTTTTTCTGCATCTACTGAGATGATCATATGTTTTTTCTCCTTCAATTTGTTAATACGGTTGATCACATTGGTTGATTTGCATATATTGAAGAATCCTTGCATACCTGGGATAAACCCCACTTGATCATGGTGTATGATCCTTTTAATGTGTTGTTGGATTCTGTTTGCTAGTATTTTGCTGAGGATTTTTGCACAAATGTTCATCAGTGATACTAGTCTGTACTTTTCTTTTTTTGTGACATCTTTTTCTGGTTTTGTTATCAGGGTGATGGTGGCCTTGTACAATGAGTTTGGGAGTGTTCCTCCCTCTGCTATATTTTGGAAGAGTTTGAGAAGGATAGGTGTTAGCTCTTCTCTAAATGTTTGATAGAATTCACCTGTGAAGCCACCTGGGATTTTGTTTGTTGGAAGATTTTTAATAACAGTTTCAATTTCAGTTCTTATGATTGGTCTGTTTATATTTTCTATTTCTTCCTGATTCAGTCATGGAAGGTTATGCTTTTCTAAGAATTTGTCCTTTTCTTCCAGGTTGTCCATTTTATTGGCATATAGTTGCATGTAGTAATCTCTCATGATCCTTTGTATTTCTGTGGTGTCAGTTGTTACTTCTCCTTTCTCATTTCTAATTCTATTGATTTGAGTCTCCTCCTTTTTTTTTTTTTTTGATGACTCTGGCTAATGGTTTATCAATTTTATTTGTCTTCTCAAAGAACCAGGTTTTACTTTTCTTGATATTTGCTATTATTTCCTTCATTTATTTTTCATGTATTTCTGATCTGATCTTTTTGATTTCTTTCCTTCTGCTAACTTTGGGGTTTTATTGTTCTTCTTTCTCTAATTGCTTTAGGTTTAAGGTTAGGTTGTTTATTTGAGATGTTTCTTGTTTCTTGAGGTAGGATTGTATTGCTGTAAGCCTCCCTCTTAGAACTGCTTTTGCTGCATCCCATAGGTTAGGGGTCATCATGTTTTCATTGGCATTTGTTTCTAGGAATTTTTTTTATTTCATCTTTGATTTCTTCAGTGATCTCTTCCTTATTTAGTAATGTATTGTTCAGCCTCCATGTGTTTGTATTTTTTACAGATTTTTTTCCTGTAGTTGATATCTAGTCTCACAGCATTGTGGTCGGAAAACATACTTTATATGATTTCAAATTTCTTAAATTTCCCAAGGCTTGATTTGTGACCCTAGGTATGGTCTATCCTGGGGAATGCTCCATGGGCACTTGAGAAGAAAGTGTATTGTGTTGTTTTTGGATGGAATGCCCTACAAATATCAATTAAGTCCATCTTGTTTATTGTATCATTTAAAGCTTGTGTTTCCTTATTTTCATTTTGGATGATCTGTCCATTGGTGAAAGTGGGGTGTTAAAGTCCCCTACTATGATTGTGTTACTGTCGATTTCCCCTTTTATGACTGTTAGCATTTGCCTTATGTATTGAGGTGCTCCTATGTTAGGTGCATAAATATTTACAATTGTTATATCTTCTTCTTGGATTGATCCCTTGATCATTATGTAGTGTCCTTCTTTTTCTCTTGTAATAGACTTTATTTTAAAGTCTATTTTGTCTTACATGAGAATTGCTACTCCAGCTTTATTTTGATTTCCATTTGCATGGAATATCTTTTTCCATCATCTCACTTTCAGTCTCTCTGTGTCCCTAAGTCTGAAGTGGGTCTCTTGTAGACAGCATATATATGGGTCTTGTTTTCGTATCCATTCAGCCAGTCTATGTCTTTTGGTTGGAACATTTAATCCATATACTTTTAAGGTAGTTATCGATATGTATGTTCCTATTACCATTTTCTTAATTTTTTTGGGTTTGTTTTTGTAGGTGTTTTCCTTCTCTTGTGTTTCCTGCCTAGAGAAGTTCCTTTAACATTTGTTGTAAAGCTGGTTTGGTGGTGTTGAATTCTCTTAGTTTTTCCATGTCTGTAAAGGTTTTAATTTCTCTGTCAAATCTGAATGAGATCTTTGCTGGTTAGAGAAATCTTGGTTGTATGTTTTCCCCCTTCATCACTTTAAATATATCCTGCCACTCCCTTCTGGCTTTCAGAGTTTCTGCTGAAAGTTCAGCTGTTAACCATATGGGGACTCCGTTTTATGTTATATGTTGCTTTTCCCTTGCTGTTTTTGATATTTTTTCTTTGTATTTAATTTTTGATAGTTTGATTAATATGTGTCTTGGCATGTTTCTCCTTGGATTTATCCTGTATGGGACTCTCTGTTCTTCCTGGAGTTGATTGACTATTTCCTTTCCCATACTAGGGAAGTTTTCAACTGTAATCTCTTCAAATATTTTCTCAGTCCCTTTTGTTTCTCTTCTGCTTCTGGGACCCCTATAATCTGTGATAGTTATTTCCACTATTTTATCTTCCAGGTCACTTATCCATTCTTCTGCCTCAGTTATTCTGCTATTGATTCCTTCTAGAGAATTTTTAATTTCATTTATTGTGTTCTTCATCATTGTTTGTTTGCTCTTTAGTTCTTTTAGGTCCTTGTTAAATGTTTCTTTTAATTTTTTCCATTCTATTTCCAAGATTTTGGATCCTGTTTACATCATTACTCTGAATTCTTTTTCAGGTAGACTGCATATTTCCTCTTTATTTGTTTGGTCTTTGGGTTTTTACCTTGCTCCTTCACCTGCTGTGTATTTCTCTCTCTTCTCATTTTGCTTCATTTATTGTATTTGAGCTCTCCTTTTCACAGGTTGCAGTTTCATAGTTTCTGTTGTTTTTGGCATCTGCCCCCACAGTGTAAGTTTAGTTCAGTGGGTTGTGTAGGCTTCCTGGTGGAGGGGATTGGTGCCTGTGTTCTGGTGGATGAGGCTGGATCTTGTCTTTCTGGTGGGCAGGACTGCACCCCCTGGTATGTTTTGGGGTGTCTTTGAACTTATTATAATTCTAGGCAACCTCTCTGCTAATGGGTGGGGTTGTCTTCCTGTCTTGTTAGTTGTTTGGCATAGTGTGTCCAACACTGTTGCTTGCTGGTCATTGAGTGGAGCTGGGTCTTAGCATTGAGATGGAGATCTCTGAGAGAGCTTTCGCTGTTTGATAATATGTGGGACCAGGAGGTCTCTGGTGGACCAATGTCCTGAACTTGGCGCTCCCACCTCAGATGCTCAGGTCTGACACCCGGCCAGAGAACCAAGACCCTTTCAGCCACACAGCTCAAAAATAGATAGAAAAGAAAGAAAGAAAGATTGAAGGAAAGAAAGAAAGAAAGAGAAAGAAAGAAAGAAAGAAGGAAGGAAGAAAGAAAGAAAGAAAGAAAGAAAGAAAGAAAGAAAGAAAGAAAAATAAAATAAGGTTATTAAAATAATTTTTAATATTATTAAAAATAAAGAAGTAATAAAACAAAAGAAAGGAAAGAAAGAAAGAAGAGAACAGCCAAAGCAAAAAACAAATCCACCAATGATAACAAGCACTAAAAACAAACAAACAAACAAAAAATAACTGACAGACAGACCCTAGGACAAATGCTAAAAGCAGAGCTATATAGACAAAGTCACACAAAGAAGCATACACATACACACTCCCAAAAAGAGAAAAAGGAAAAAAAAAATATATATATATATATATAGAAAAAAAAAAAAAAAAACGAAAAGGAAGAGAGCAACCAAATCAATAAACAAATCTACCAATGATAATAAGCTCTAAATACTAAACTAAGATAAACATAAAACCAGAAACAAATCAGATGCAGAAAGCAAACCCCATGTCTACAGTTGCTCCCAATGTCCACCACCTCAATTTTGGGATGATTTGTTGTCTATTCAGGTATTCCACAGATGCAGCGTACATCAAGTTGATTACGGAGATTTAATCTGCTGCTCCTGAGCCTGCTGGGAGGAATTTCCCTTTCTCTTCTCTGTTCACACAGCTCCTGTGGTTCAGCTTTGGATTTAGTCCCAACTCTGCATGTAGGTCGCTGGAGGGCATCTGTTCCCCACCCAGACAGGATGGGGTTAAAGTAGCAGCTGAATAGGGGGCTCTGGCTTACTCAGGCCACAGGGAGGGAGGGGTACGAATGTGGGGAGATCCTGCAGCTGCAGAGGGCAACATGACTTTGCAACAGTCTGAGGCATGCCGTGTGTTCTCCTGGGGACATTGTTCCTGGATCATGGGACCCTGGCAGTGGAGGGCTGCACAGTCCCGGGAGGGGTGGTGTGGATAGTGACCTGTGCTTGCACACAGGCTTTTTGGTGGTTGCAGCAGCAGCCTTAGCGTTTCCTGCCCGTCTCTGGTGTCCGTGCTGAAAGCCGTGGCTTGCACCCATCTCTGGAGTTCATTTAGGCGGTGCTCTGAATACCCTCTCCTCTTGCACCCCGAAGCAATGGTCTCTTGACTCTTAGGCAGTTCCAGACTTTCTCCTGTACTCCCTCCTAGCTAGCTGTGGTGCACTAGCCCCCTTCAGGCTGTGTTCATGCAGCCAACCCCAGTCCTCTCTGTGGGGCCTGACCTCCGAAGTCCGAGCCTCAGCTCCCAGCCCCCACCTGCCCCAGTGGCTGAGCAGACAAGCCTCTCGGGCTGGTCAGTGTTGGTCGGCACCGATCCTTTCTGTGGGAATCTCTCTGCTTTGCCCTCTGCATTCCTGTTGCTGCACTCTCCTCTGTGCCTCTGAAGCTTCCCCCCACACCCCTCCATCTCTGCCTGTGAAGGGGCTTCCTAGTGTATGGAAACCATTCGTCCTTTACAGCTCCCTTCCAGAGATGCAGGTCCCATCCCTATTCTTTTGTCTCTTTTTGTTCTTTTTTCTTTTGCCCTACCCAGATATGTGGGGAGTTTCTTGCCTTTGAGAAGTCTGAGGTCTTCTGCCGATGTTCAGTAGGTGTTCGTAGGAGTTGTTCCACATGTAGATGCATTTCTGTTGTATTTGTGGGGAGGAAGGTGATCTCCATGCCTTACTCCTCTGCCATCTTGAAGGTCCTCCCTACACATTGCATCTTAATCATTAAGAAAAATTTATTTCTCCCCAAATCTATGATGGCATTAGGAAAAGTATATTTTTTTAATGTTTATTTCAGTATCCATGCTTAACATGATGGCTGCTACATATTTTGAAGGAATGAAGGCATCTGTGCATATATTAAACATTTATTACTTGTAATGATCCATTCAATAAATTCCTGTTTTGGTACAGGAAGTAGAGAAGTTCTGATTAATGTACTATGGATTGTTTTTGAATGACTACATCTGCGTCTATTTTAATCATTTTATTCTTCAACTATTTGTATGGACTTTGTGCTTTTATGTACATGGTCAGATTTAAGCTTCTGGAGGAAAAGATAGTGTTTGTCTGGTATTTGTATTCCCAGGTAGCACAAACTACAGATTATCACATATCGTTGACACTCTTCAATTTTTTATTTCTTTTGAAACACACAAAGACAGAGATGTTAGTGTGAGTTTTTTACATCTGATCTTTTACCAAATTCTTCTCATATCTCTTGCTCATGGGGTTGTCTCCACACCACAAGAGCATTTTCTCCTATTCCCACAGCCAAACTGAAATGGAAATTTAACTCAGATTGCATTCTTGACATCCCTACTTAGGCTGTTCTTAATCAATGCAGTTGTTATTTCTAAGCCAGTTGTTGTAATTATATTTTTGTTGGCTTTCTTCATTATATTTCTTCTCCAGATGGTCCACAATTTAGGTTTTTGGCTTCCTTCCTAATATCAAACTCTAAGAATATTACACCATCTTCTTTTAAAAACAAACCTCAAATGGTTTCTTACTTGCCAATGGCTAGAGCTTTGAAAGTCCTCCTCCTGGGACCCTTCATATCTCAATGATTTCATTATGGAAGAGAATCCCCCGGGGAGATCCTGTTTTTCATTTCAGCCTGAACAACGTTCTGGCAAAACTCTGATACTGCAGATTAGATTTTGACATCCTTACTTTTATATAAAACATTATAAAAGCATTCTCCTCTGAAAATTCTGCTGAATTGAAACTCATGAACTACCTGACTCATGACAAAATTAACTGGAAAACAAGACCATTTTTTATAAAACAAGCAAGAATAGTCAACTGCAGTGAGAGGCTTTGAAGAGTTTGTAACGCAAATACAGAGGCATTTTGAGTATGTATCTAAATTTTAAAGAACGTCATGTCCCTGTTCATTTCTTTAACACAAGGAAGCCCAACACCAGTGTATCAATTCTCTGTGCTTAGTTTTCCTTTTATCTTAAAATAGTACACGTAGTCTCATTTTTTTCCATTGCAGATGAAATAAGTTAAATCATGTAAAGTGCTTAGAAAAATGTTTGATTAAACAAAAAAGCCTCAATAAATGTTAATTAGTATTATTAGTAGTAGTACGCATTGATATACTGTGCTAGCATTAAATGTTCATCATGAACACAAAATTATTGTGTTTATATATAATTAGTGGGATTTGCCTTTGGTGATATCTTCCTGCCTCCCTTTTAAAGAAAATGAATAGTAAGAACCAAAATCACATGTAGTTTATTACACAATCAGCTAATTTAACTTAGTCCGTGGACAGAAATACTTGAAGTATTATTTAACCCTAACATTTCAAACTTTAACACTTTAACAGTGAGAGAATAATTGGTAAATAAATGAAAGTTTCTGGCAGGAGAAAGAGAGAAGGAATTGAGAGAGGGAAAATGAGAAAAGTCACTGGCTTTTAGAAAGAAGGCACATGAAAAGTCTGGGAGAGGGATTCCTTGTCATTGTTAATGACATGCTGGCACCCATGATTTCACTTCAGAAGCAGCTGTCTTAATGGCTGGAGGTGACTTCCAGTCATTCAAAGGGATGATTCTGTCTCAGTTGTCAACAGGTAGATGATGGTGTCATTTTGTGTAAGAGAATCTACCATAAGTAATTATAATGGTGAATATGGTGGGTCCACACCAGTCCTATTTACCAGCATATACCCTGCCACTATCATGGTGCCCGACCCCTTTACTGAGTTTGTTCTCAATCAATACTTGTGGAATGAAAGAGTAAAAGAATGAATGTAAAAAAATTAATAAATATCACATGATTGAAACATTTATACATTTCATAAATTAAAAATAGTACATATATAGATAGTGGTTCTGAACTTTAAATAAATCACCTGGGAATTAAAAAAAAATCCTGATTCTCAAACTGCATCCCAGACCACTTAAATCAGAATCTCTGGCAGTGGGATCCAGGCTTCAACATTATTTTAAATAATCTTTTCAGGTGTTTCCACCAGGCAGCCCACATTGACAATGACTGGTCTAGACCAAAACCAATGGAACACAGTAAATGGGATCCAAAAGAAAGCCTGATGCAAAGGAATCAAAACAGCCTTGTGGTTCATCACTATTGAAGATGAATTTGATTTCAAGTTACTTCACCAAATGCTTTTATATCTGAATGTCCAAATTCTCCACCTCCATATTTTAGGATGGATAGTGATTACTTAAAGCCATATATTGAAATTTAACTCACTCTATCAGTTCTACTTAACACACTTTACTCACACCATTAAAGTGATAATTTGCCATTAGAATAGATACACTGCCCTTGCTTTGTGCTACCCTATATAGTCAGAAGCAGCTTAGCTGATATCCTTCAATGCCTATTAGAATAATGGGTCATGCTTTGCTTTCTGTGGTATATTTTTTATTATAACAAAGGGGTTTTATTTTGGATTTTATTTTTTTATTTAACTTTTTATTTTATATTGGAGTATAGTTGATTAACAATGTTGTGATAGTTTATTATAACAAAGTTAACAATAATAATAAAGCAAACACACATGTATAACCTCTGAGCAGAAGTCAACCTGCTTTACTCACTGCCCCTTTCCAGACAAATACAATCACCCACATCTTATCCTCTATACTCCTCTCTTGTCCATATCTCCTAATTCCTATTCTGAGAAAAGAAATGCAGACTATTGCTGTATTGGCTCAATAAGCCTTCAAGATTTAGGTCATGTTACTGTTTTTTTTTGTTTGTTTGTTTGTTTTTCATTCATTCAAGAAATATTGACTGAGCTGTATTATGTTACATACTCTCTCAGGCTCTGGAAATAAAACAATAAATAAAATAGGCAAAACAAAGAAACAAACAAAATCCCTGCCCTGTGGAGTTTATATTCTAGTGAGAGATAAAGAAAATAAACAAGGGAACGTAGTACAATATACAGTAGTTGAGATGTTAAAAGTGTTAAAGAGAAAAAGAAAGCAGGGCAAGAAGACGAAAAGTATTAGAGGGTTGACATCACCAAGATGGCAGCATAGGAGAATCCAGCCTCTGTCCTCCAAAAAACAACAATTAGACAGCTATCTATGACTAAAAACAGCTCTTGCATAGCTCTGGGGTCTACTTGAGAAACTTCAGCAACACAGTGAAACAAAAAACATGAGACTAACCGCACAAAAAGAGAAGGAAGACAGATTTATTTTGCCTGCATCATCCCCTCCTCCAAGCTGATGTTGCTCAGTTCCAGGAGGGAACCCCACCCCCACCCCCGCCGCAGCTAGAAAGAGTCACCCTTGCTGGGAAAGAAAGAACAGGGTGAGCAATCAGCTCACCAAGCCTTTTGGGGGAACTGCACAAAGGTCTCATTTAATTTCACCTCACTCAGACCGTCAAAGCTGAGACAAATAGAGACAGCAAGGAAGAAGGAAGAAAAGCAGGGGTCACCAATAAATGCCACACAACAGGAACGATCTCAGTTCAGTGTGACCTGCTTGACAGACAAACTCAGCAGTTTACCACTGAAGAAGAAACCAATGGCCAGCACAGCTACAGCAGACCCCGTGCAGGTTTCACCACATTTCACCCCACAGGTGTTCACGTTCACTAATGCCAGGCACCCGACTCCTTTCTCCTCACCATCCCCATCTGAGCCCAGGAACCCTGCACCAGCAGCCAGCCCAGACCTCTGTGGCTGCATGAAAGCAAGGTGCTAGTCCAGACCCCTCTGGTTGACCTCCACTGTCATGCACCTGTTCTGGGCTAGCACCTCCAGCTGTGCACTTGCATGTCACAGGCCTGACTCCTGTCACCAGCCTCCACTATGCATACACACCTGGGGGGAGAGTGCACAGCCACAGGACAGCAGGCCTGATAGCTGGGGCCCCCATAGCTGCTTATAGGCTTGGACCAGGCCCCGTCTACTCTCATTGGCCTGCATCACTGTGAGCTGCAGCTCACCTGCAGCTGCTTCTCCAATTGAGCACCTGAAGGCCCCCAGCCCAACCCTTATCACTGGCTTCAACTGCCATATGCCAAAGTTGATACCTACTAGGCACAGTAATATAGACTGACAACCAGGGCTCCTGTAGCCACTTGTGTGCCCACAGTTTGCTCCAGCTCTTTCTTTCTGCCCTGGTCCCCACCATTATGTATGTGCCTGCAACTGGCCCCTTCCATTACACAGGTGCCCACAGCTGGCCCCCAGTCAAGTGTGTGTACACCACAGACTCTGGGCACTACTGCTGCCTGCCTTGGTCCCTAGCAGCTATTCCTGAAGGCACAGCTGAGGACCCTAATAGTCCTTGCCCAAAAGCCCTTGCAGACACTGTGGACCCCCTACAAGTATTGCCAAGGACCATACAGTTGTCAATGCTGTGGACAGCAAAGACCTGAGCCAAAGAGACACCATGCTGCCCAGGATCTGGTGCTGCTACACTCCACACTTGGTGCCATGCACCACTAGACCTGGAGTCACAGCATGCTCCAGCAGTCCCTCTCCTACAAGCGAATGTCTTCCTTCACCAAATCAGTCCATAAAGTCTGGAAGAGGTGAATGCTTCTTGAAATGTGCAAACACCAATGCAAAGATACAGGGATCACAAAGAACCAGGGAAAAGTGACTCCACCAAAGGAATCAGTGAACCTCCAGTACCTGGACCCAAAGAAATAGAGATCCAGGTATTAACTGACAAATAATTCAAAATAATTGTTCTGAAGGAGCTCAGAGAGCTAGAAGAGAACACAGATAAATAATTTAATGATATCAGAAAAATAATACAAGCACAAAAAAAACTCAGCAAAAAGATAGAAAACATAAAAAAGAATCAAACAGAAATTTTGGAGCTGAAGAATACAATGACTAAACTGAAGAATTCAATAGAGAGATTCAGCAGTAGTCTTGACCAAGTAGAAGAAAGACTGAAACACAGTGAAGAAAACCTATATGATCTATGGGGTACCATCAAACTAACCAATTTGCAAATTATTGAATTCCCAGAAAGAGAAGAGGAGGAGGAGGCAGAAAGTTTATTTTTTAAAAAAATGGCTGAGCTTTTCCCAAATCTTGGGAAAGTTTTGGATATCCACGTTCATAAGCTCATAGGTCAGTAAACAAAATCAACTTAAACAAATCCTCTCCAAGGCACATTATAATAAAACTGTCAAAAATTAAAGGCAAAGAGAAAATCTTAAAAGCAGCAAGAGAAAAAAAGCTTGGGACTTATAAGGGAACCCTCATAAGGCTATCAACAGATTTCTCAGCAAAAACATTACAGGCCATGAGAGAGGGAGTGATATATTCAAACTGCTGAAAGAAGGAAAAGGCGGGTAATCAAGAATACTTTACACAGCTAAGCTGTCCTTCAGGAATGAAGAGAGATAAAGACTTTCTTAGACAAACATAAGCTGAGGGGATTTATCACCACTAAATCTACTTTATAAGAAATGCTGAAAAGATTTCTTCAAACTGAAATGAAAGATGGTGATTCATAACATAAACACATATGAAAATATACGACACACTGGTAAAGGTAAGTACATAGTCAAACTCAGATTATTCTAATACTATAATATGGTGGATTGTTAACCACTTGATGTAATGTAAAGATTAAAGGATGAGAGTATTTAAAAAAAAAACCTATAGCTACAATAATTTGTTAATGAATGCACAATATAAAAAGAGATAAATTATAGCATGAAAAAGGTAGAGTTTTTTGTAAGTGATTAAATTAAGTTGTTATGAAAATAAAATGGAATGTTATATCTATAAGAAGTTTTATGTAAGTCTCATGGTAACCACAAAGCAAAAAGCTATAATATATTCACAAAAGATAGAGAAGGAAATCAAAGCATACCACTATGGAAAGTCATCAATTCTCAAAGGAAGACAATAAGAGAGAAAGCAAGGGATAAAGGAACTCCAAAAAACAGCTAGAAAACAGTAAGATGGTGTTAGTAAGTCCTTACCTATCAATAAGTGCTCTAAATGTGAATGGATTGAATTTTTAAATCAAAAGACACAGAGTGGTAGGATGGATTAAAAAAAAAACAAAACAAAATGAAGACTCTAGTATATGCTGCTTACAACACACTGACTTCAGCTTTAAGGATACACACAGACTCAAAGTGAATGGATAGAAAGAGATAGTTCATGCAAGTAGAAACCAAAAGAGACCAAGAGTAGCTGTACTTATATCAGACAAAATAAACTTTAAGCTGAAGTGTTAACAAGAAAGAAAGAAGTTCATTTTATGATGATAAAGAGGTCAATTTATCAAAAATATATAATAATCATAAATATATATGCACCCAACATCAGAGCACCTAAATGTATTACACATATACAAAAAGATCTGAAGGGAGAAATAGACAGCAATACAATGGTAGTAGGGGACTTCAATATCCTAAATTTAACAATGGATAGATTACCCATACAGAAAATCAACAAGCATATGTTGGACTGGAGGCATACCTTAGCCAATGGACCTAACAGACATAATAGAACATTCCATCCAATAGCAAAAGAATACACATTCTTCTCAAGCACTCATGGAGGATTCTCCAGGATAGATCATGATAGTTCAAAGAACAAATTTTATCAAACTTAAAAAGATTAAAATCATACCAAGTAGTTTTTTTTCTGACCACAGTAGTATGAAACTAGAAATCAATAACAGGAGGAAAGCTGGAAAACTTACAAACATGTGGAAATTAAACAACACACTTCTGAACAACCAATAGATCAAAGAATTAAAAAAAGGGACATTAAAAAAATCTTGAAATAAAGGAAAATAGGAACACAACACACCAAAACATATGGGGTACTGCAAAGTCAGTTTTAAGAAGGATGTTTATAGCAATAAACATCTACATTAAGAAAAAAAGAAAAATCTTAAATAAAAAACTAGAAAAAGAAGAACAAAGAAGAAAGTAAATAACAAAGATTAGATCAGAACTAAATGAAATAGAGAATAGAAAAACAACAGAAAAGATCAACAACATCAAGAGTTGTTTTTTTTGTTTTTTTTTCTTTAACACCTTTATTGGAGTATGTTGTTTTTTTTATAAAAAGATAAACTTAACGAACTTTTAACTAGACTAAGAAAAAAGAAAGAAGACTCTAAATTCAGAAATGAAAGAGGAGACATTACAGCTGATACCACAGATATACAAAGGCTCATAGCAGACCACTATGAACAATTATACAGCAACAAATTTGATAAACTAGAATAAATGGACATAATCCTAGAAATATGCAACATACCAAGACTGAATCACAAAGAAATAGAAAATCTGAACAAAACAATTACTAGTAAGGAGATTAAATCGGTAATCAAAAGCCTTTCAACAAACAAGAAGAGCAGGACCAGATGGTCTCACTGGTGAATTCTACCAAATGTTAAAATAATTAACACCAACCTTTCTCAAATCCTTCCAAAAAATTGAAAAAGTAAAAAGGAGGGAACACTTCCAAACTCATCTTATGAAGCCAGTGTTATCCTGATACCAGATAAGGATACTACAAGAAAAAAAAAAATCTATAGGTCAGTATCTTTGATGAATGTAGATGCAAAAATTCACAACAAGTACTAGCAAACCAAATTTAACAGCACATTAAAAGGATTATACACCATGATAAATTGGGGTTTTCCCCTAGGATGCAAGGATGGTTCATCACATACCAATCAATAAATGTGATACATCACATTAATAGAATGAAGGATAAAAATCATGTGATTCTCTCAACTGATGCAAAAAATAATAATCTGACAAAATACATCACGATAAAAACAGTCAGAAACTGGGTAAAGAAGGAATGTACCTCACCATAATAAAGGCTATACATGACAAGCCCACAGCTAATATACTAAATAATGAAAGCTTGAAAACTTTTCCTCTAAGATCAGGAACAAGACAAGGATGTCCACTCTCACCACTTCTATTCAACATGGTACTGGAATTTCTAGTCAGAGAAATTGGGCAACAAAAAAGAAATCAAAGACATCCAAATCAGAAAGGAAGCAGGAAAATTGTCTTTGTTTGCAGATAATATAATATTTTATATAGAAAATACTAAAAACTCCACCCAAAAGCTATTGGAACTAATCAACAAATTCAGTAACTTTAAAGAATATAAAGTCAACATACAAAAAACAGTTGCATTTGTATACACTAACAATGAAATATCTGAAAAAGAATATTATTTAGCCTTGAAAAAGAAAAAGGGAATCCTGCCATTTTCATCAACATGGATGGACCTGGAGAGCATTACACTAAATAAAATAAGTCAGACCGACAAAGACAAATAGTGTATAGCATTTTTTATACGTGGTGTCTAAGAAAGCTGAACTCATGGAAATAGAGAGTAGAAAGGGTGTCACCAGGGGCTGGGGGGTTGGGAAACGGGAAGATGTTGTTCAAAAGGTATAAACTTCCAGTTTTAAGGTGAATAAGTTCTGGGGATCTGATACACAGCATGGTGATTACAGTTAATAATACTGTGTTATATACTTGAAAGTTACTAAAAGAGTAGATTTTAATGTTCTCACCATAGAAAAGAAAGGGTAATTATGTGACATGATGAAGGTGTTAGCCAATGCTACAGTAGTAATCATTTTGAAATCTATATCAAATCAACATGTCGTACACCTTAAATTACACAATGTTGAAAATCAATTATATCACAATAAAGCTGGAAAAAAGTATTGGGGGACACATGGCAACAGTCATTTTCAAAATGAGCAAAAGAAAGTTTCATGGGGAAAATAATATTGTGGTAAAAATTTGAATAAGATGAGGGAATGAAAAATGTAGATATTTGAAGAATGAACATTTTGAGAGAGGAGTTTTTAAAAACAGGGAAAAAAAGAAATCAATGTTGCTGGAGCAGTCAGTAAGGAAAGGACTAGTAGGATATATGTCAGAGAAATAGAAGTGAGAGGGCAGATCATGTAAAATTTATAGGCCATTGTAAAGGGCTGTGGTTTCTACTCTGGGGAAGGGGGGAAGCCTCTGGAGGTTTAGATGTGTGTTTATTTTTTCTCCCCTAGGAACATCACTATTCTATTACTAACATTTTAATTTTGCTGATGTTTACAATGTATATGATTGGAATTGTCTAAGATGTACTCTTTTGTTTCTGACTCCTTTTGCTCATTATTATGCCTGTTGAATCCCTCCATAATATTGTGTGCACTTGCATTTCATTCATTCACATTACCTTATAGTATTCCATTGAATGGATATGCCCCAGTGTTTGTATTCATCCTGCCATATGTGGTTGAGTAGATTGCAGTTTGGGAACGTTGTGAATGTGTGTTGTTATCAGCATTCGTTTGGTCAATGCATTTCTGTGCAGAATATTTACTAGAAGTGGAATTTCTGGTTCAGGGGTTCTGTACATATTTAGATTTCATAATGCATGCAGTTCAATGGTGTCAAAATAATGCCTGCAAAGTCCAAAATTTGTGAGATGAGCCTTGGCAGGTTGGCAGGGCAAAGAGATGGAGCCAGTGACTATCATGCTGAGGACTCATGTTGGGCTGATTCACTAAATAATGGATGGTCAAAGAAGGGCTTTAAGAAGTGGATGACATAATCAGGATTACACTGAAATAGATGATCCTGTCTGTGATGTAAAAGAAGATTTGACAGGAACAACCAATTAGGACACACAGGCATTTGCCTAGAGAAGAAAGGGAGTAAAGACACAGAGGAGGTAACACCGTTGAGAAAAACTTAGGAGATGAAATAAGGGCCTCGTCAACTGATGTTGGGAGTGGTGAGTCATGGAGAGAGAGTAGCAAAGACTCCCTACACCATAGCTTGGACAACTGCATAGATTCATGGGTCTAAATCAGAAGCAGATTATAGAAGAAAGTATAATTTCAGGAGGAAATTAATAAATGTAGTGTTGGACATGTTGAATTCAAGAGGTTAGATGAAGATCACTGAAGTCTAGCAGGTATTCACATTAAAAAGTTTGAAGCCAAAGCTCATGGTCTAGAGAGAGAGATTTAGGAATCATCAGTGCAGTTTTGTTTCAGAAACCATCAGAGTTCTGGGTGACTTGAAAGAGTCTGCAGAATCAGAAGAACAATGGGCTAAAGCCAGAAATGTAAGGAACCACAATGTTGGCTGGGTGGGCAGGGGAGGAAGCATCTACAAACATAGACAGCTGTGGGATGGAGGTGAGAGGTAAGCTGTGCATTTAAAAGAATTGAATGTACTGACAAACGAAGCAGAGAATGGATTCATGAACACTAAGGACTGCAAAATAGCTGTTGGATTTGACAGCTTGGAAGCTACTCCTGACTCTAGTGATAGCAATTTTGCTGGGGTTATGGGGGCAGAAACCAACTTCACGGTTGAAAGTGAGAACATGATTATGTGGAATAAAGTCACGTCTGTCCTCAAGGAGTTTGCATGAGAGTCAGGAGAGCAGGAGTGAGATTAGAAGGTGCTATGGGATCAAGAAGAGTTGTTTTGGGCTTCCCTGGTGGCGCAGTGGTTGAGAGTCCGCCTGCCGAGGCAGGGGACGTGGGTTCGTGCCCCGGTGTCGGAAGATCCCACATACCGCGGAGCGGCTGGGCCCGTGAGCCATGGCCGCTGAGCCTGTGTGTCCGGAGCCTGTGCTCTGCAACAGGAGAGGCCACAACAGTGAGAGGCCCGCATACCGCAAAAAAAAAAAGAGTTGTTTGGTTATTCTTCATCTTTTTATTTAGACTTAGGACGGGGCACATGAGGGTGCTTAAAAAATGAGAAGAAGGTGTGAACCAGAATTGTGTGAGAAACTAAAAATACAGAAAAGATAGTTGGAAGGGCTGAAGAAACAGTCATCAGAAAGAATCTGGGACAGTGTTGCTATCACTATCCAGCTCTTTCCTTTTATGATGGTCTCCATCAATCTCATTTTTAGGAAACCAACTTCACTCAATTCACTCATGTACATTACCTGTCCTGGCCCACATTACATCATATAATGATAATAATATTGACAACAAATAAAGTATATCGAGTATACCCTGTGATCTAGGCACTGTGTTACACATTTTTTGTTTTTTGTTTTCTTTTGTGGTACGCGGCCTCTCACTGTTGTGGCCTCTCCCGTTGCGGAGCACAGGCTCCGGACGCGCAGGCTCAGCGGTCGTGGCTCACGGGTCCAGCCGCTCCGCGGAATGTAGGATCTTCGCGGACCGGGGCACGAACCCGTGTCCCCTGCATGGGCAAGCGGACTCTCAACCACTGCGCCACCAGGGAAGCCCTGTGTTACACGTTTTACACATTATCTATAACTGAGAAACAACCACTAAACTCAAAAGTATTTACCCAACTTATAGATGGAAAACTGAGCCTCAGAGTACTATGAACAAATTTCCTAAGGCAACGGTTAGTGAAAAGCTACCAGGATTTAAATCCAGCTCTGCCTGGATCCAAAGTCTATACTCTTTCCACTAAATCCGGCTGACTTGACTCCTGTAATATTTGTGTTTAAGTATGTGTATCATCTTGATAAGAATCTGGCAGGAACCAGTCCTTTTCTTAGCTCTTCAAGGAGGTAAAGTTTGTATCCAGTTCCTCTGATTTTATGCCCTGAGAGTGAAGAGTGAGCGATCTGTAATGCTAATTGTCTCTTGATGCACTAAAGCAGATTCAACTTCAATAAATCAAAGAAGAGTTCCTGTACCCCTTCCAAGCATCCATAGCAGAGTATTTGATGAATGTCTTTTGTAAGCATTCCTTATTACTGGTTAGTAAAGAGAAAGGCAGAAAGACTGGCTATTTGGTGTGGCTTTCTAATAAAGGGCCCTACAAGCCTTAAGACATAATAAAGCACTAAATTACTTTTATGGCCTTAGTTTATTAGAGTTTGGCTTGGCTGAATTTTAGCTAATACAATTTGCACACAATCTGTATTTTAAGTAAGTACCTTTTAAATTTCACTGATGCTTCTTTATAGAGGCATTTAGAAGAGCAAAAGGAGGACTGTCTATATATGAATCATGCCATTAGAGAGATTGTTCTCTGACATGGGCAAATCATACATATTGCAAGGAGTGGCCTTCTTTTGAAGGCTACAGACATGTTTTACCAAAGATGCTCCTGGGGAAATTCATGGGGCCAAAGTTATTCTCTCTGGGATATGAAATAATGTTTGGGAGATCCAAGCTGGAAATAAACATTGACTGTTCTCTTTGAGTAGCAGATACAGCAACCCTCCTAACCCCAAGGCATGACAGGGTGTGTGGATGGACATACATGGCCTTATGTCTCTAATGGCAGCTTGATGGCATCCATTTCAGCTGCAACTTTTCTAATTCACTTTTGGAGCATGTTTATTGGTTTTAAAAGAATGAAGACTGCCGAGTGAGATATTGTCCAGCTGTGGTTATGACGTTCCTTAAAACACAAAATCATAACCCTTTATCACACCTTGATACTTTAGGTGAAAAGTTCACTAAGAATTCTTGCTTGCTCTTATCCTTATCTGACACTTGGATTGTATTAACATTTCTATTTTATTTTAACTTATCCATTTAACAAATATTTGGTGCATATTCTGTGCTAGGCCCTTGATATACAGTATTGAATCATATTGATTGAGATCGTTTTCTTGTGACTTTGGCATGCTTGTTGGGAATAAATTTTAAGCAAATAATTATAAGGGTATATATGACATTAAAATTTTTAATCAATGTGATGAAGCACAAGAGGTCAGGAGAAAGTATGATGGGGGAGATATATATATATATATATATATATATATATATATATATATATATATTTTGCGGTACGTGGGCCTCTCACTGCTGTGGCCTCTCCCGTTGCGGAGCACAGGCTCCGGACGTGCAGGCTTAGCGGCCATGGCTCACGGGCCTAGCCGCTCTGCGGCATGTGGGATCTTCCCAGACCGGGGCACGAACCCGTGTCCCCTGCATCGGCAGGCGGACTCTCAACCACCAGGGAAAAATAATAATAATTTTTATTAATAAAGACCTCCTTGAGGAAGCTGGCATTTAGAATGACACCTGAGGTAGGAGGTAAACCAGGTTCACAGTAACAGTGAGAACCCCCTGTGCCATAGGACACATAACTCAGGAGAACCACTTTTTTAGTGAATGGAGGCTACTTGTTTGAGGTAGTCTATTCTGGAAGGAGATTGATGCAAAATGGAAATCAACCTACATTGAAGATACTATTATGTGCTGAAGATTTTCCACACACTATCTCATTTACTTCTCACCATAAGCCACTAATGTTGGTGTGATCATCCCCATTTTAAACACAACAAGAACAAAAAATAATAAAAGCTGAGGTTCAGATTATCTGAGGTAATATCTTCAGAACTGTTTGGGGATGTCAACAATTTTTTTTTCTATCACCAGCATGATCTAAAAGGTATTCTGATAAGACTTGCTCTATAAGAGTTAGTATTAGACATAGATACATAGGCACACACAAAAGCACACAAAGATACAGTCATACTCACACATGCATATACATGAACACCTGGGTTTTCTTGGTTAAATACATTGGGCAATTTGAAGGTAAGCAATGCTACCCCAGCTTGTAGTGCAAACAGATATGCACCGAGAATCTCTAAGAAGTGTGCTGGGCCTTTAGAGGGTCAATCAATAACACCCCACTTCCCAATCCAAATTCAAAATGAATTAAAAGGTAGACATAAGCGTCAGACAATTGGTAATCAAAATATCAGCTTTCCTACCTAAAAAACTGAATTGGAGAAGCTGGCTTTAGATTTCTAGCCCTGATGGGCTTGCTAATACCTAACCTCAGAATTAGATTTATCCAGCCCATCTAAGGCAAGGCTGGATAACTAGTAGGCCATACCTATAGGGCCCGGTCTATGTAGAGACCAAGACCAGAATGGATCCTTCCTGAAAAGATGGATACATGAAAATAGGAGAGTCAAAGTGGTTAATTTTAGCATCATCAGCTCCTTCTCACAAATACATTCATCAGACAAGTAATTTTCCCCCAGGAGACTAAGGCAGCAGAGAGAGGCTGGGAGTATTTTCCTAATGGAATTTCCTCCATCTGGAAACAGGAAGGTGAAGGAAAAGGAGTTTCTAACTTATAGGAAGTAGAGAATATACCCCAGATGTTTAAAAATAGATTTTATTTTTCAGGACTGTTTCAGGTTCACAACAAAATTGAGCAGAAAGTACAGAGAGTTACCATCTATCCTCAGGGAATTTATTTTTTTTTCATATTTCATGATAAAAATAAACATTTGAACGCTTCACTCAGTGCTACAAATCGCTCTATGCATTGGTTAATTTAATGTTCATAGTAACCTTATAATAGAAATACTATTATTGCTATTTTACAAATGAGGAAAGTGAGGCATAGAAAATGTAAAATTTTAAATCTTTAGATTTGATGATTTTTATCATTGATATTTCATAGTTTAAAGAACCTATGACTCTAGATAGACACTTGCTTTCCAGGTATCATTAGCCTGAACCCAGATACACTGTCACAGGGATGGGTCTTAATGGACATTACCCTTTTCTTGTTCTCCCCCAGATTTTTTATGATGTATCCCCTAGTGAAGACTACTTTACAGTGCTTGTTAAAGCATCTTAGGATATGTTCTAGAGGGCTGAGTACAATGAACATCTGTCTTTATTTCTCCAATGGTCACATTGAGGGTCTCCTGTGGTACTTTGCCAGTGTTTTCCCATATTTTATTCTGATCCTTTTGAGATGGGTGATGGCAACATTGGCCAAAATAAGAAATGAAAAAAGCATCATTTGTAGCACAACTTACTAAATTATTGCACATCCATTTTCTCTAGGAAATTTAATTAATTATTGAGTAAACATGGCTTCCTATTGATTCTATGTTGATTACTTTCTAATAGGAAAAATGGAAGCATGCCATGATGTTATTTGAGCACAGCAGATCAGAGACTCTATTGTGTAACAAATGGAATAAAGGATATTGGCATTTCTGTGGAAGGAGGGTATCTGTCTCCATGTGAAAGAGGCTGTCTTTCTATAATCTCAAAAATAAATTATGACTGAGAAGTAATATTAGCAACGAGGTTTAGAATGCATGGAAGACTTCATTAGTCACTGATCTTCCTGATGATAGCACAGTACCCCTTAAACATTATTGAAGTCTATTTATAATAAACGTGCAGAACTGGCTCTAAATACTCAGTGTAAACTCTGATTTTCAAATCAGAGGAAGGAGAGAGTAATACATGCTAACCATTAGGCAGATTAAACAAACTTCAGAAATTCATCCCATGCAGCATATCCCCACCTAGAATCTGTTCTCCTGTGTGTGTGTTAAGAAGGTTTATAGCACAACCATTATAATGAGTACAAGGGAGAAAACTTGCTCTATCAAATTTAACAGTAATCCAAAATTAGTGGATTCACAGTCATAATTTTTTTTGAACATCTCTATTAGAGTATAATTGCTTTAAAATGTTGTGTTAGTTTCTGCTGTATAACAAAGTGAATCAGCTATATACATATGTATATCCCCATATCCCCTCCCCCCCCCTTTTTTTTTTTGTGGTACGCGGGCCTCTCACTGTTGTGGCCTTTCCCGTTGCGGAGCACAGTCTCCACACGCGCAGGCTCAGCAGCCATGGCTCACGGGTCCAGCCGCTCCGCAGCATGTGGGATCTTCCCGGACCAGTCACGAACCCGTGTCCCCTGCATCGGCAGGAGACTCTCAACCACTGTGCCACCAGAGAAGCCCCATCCCCTCCCTCTTGCGTCTCCCTCCCACCCTCACTATTCCACCCCTCTAGGAGGTCACAAAGCACCGAGCTGATCTCCCTGTGCTATGCAGCTGCTTTCCACTAGCTATCTATTTTACATTTGGTAGTGTATATATGTCCATGTTACTCTGTCACTTCGTCCCAGGTTACCCGTCCCTCTCCCCGTGTTAATGCCATTCTTTACGTCTGTATCTTCATTCCTGTCCTGCCACTAGGTTCTTCAGAATCATTTCTTTTTTTTTTTTTTTTTTAGATTCCATACATATGTGTTAGTGTATGGTATTTGTTTTTCTCTTTCTGACTTCACTCTGTATGACAGACTCTAGGTCCATTCACCTCACTACAAATAACTCGACTTCATTTCCTTTTATGGCTGAGTAATATTCCATTGTATACATGTGCCACATCTTCTTTATCTATTCATCTGTTGATGGAAACTTAGGTTGCTTCCATGTTCTGGCTATTGTTAATTGAGCAGCAATGAACATTCTGGTACATGAGTCTTTTTGAATTATGGTTTTCTCAGGGTATGTGCCCAGTAGTGGGATTGTTGGATCATATGGTAGTTCTATTTTTAGTTTTTTAAGGAAACTCCATACTGTTTTCAACAGTGGCTGTATCAATTTACATTCCCACCAACAGTGCAAGAGGGTTCCCTTTTCTCCACACCCTCTCCACACCTTGTTTGTAGAATTTTTGATGATGGCCATTCTGACCGATGCAAGGCGATACCTCATGTTCGTTTTGACTTGCATTTCTCTAATGATTAGTGATGTTGAGCATCCTTTCATGCGTTTGTTGGCAATCTGTGTATCTTCTTTCGAGAAATGTCTATTTAGGTGTTCTGCCCATTTTGGATTAGGTTGTTTGTTTTTTTGATATTAAGCTGCATGAGCTACTTGTATATTTTGGAGATTAACCCTTTGTCAGTTACTTCATTTGCAAAAATTTTCTCCCATTCTGAGAGTTGTCTTTTTGCCTTGTTTATGATTTCCTTTGCTGTGCAAAAGCTTTTAAGCTTCATTAGGTCCCATTTGTTTATTTTTGTTTTTATTTCCCTTTCTCTAGGAGGTGGGTCAAAAAGAATCTTGCTGTGATTTATGTCAAAGAGTGTTCTGCCTATGTTTTCCTGTAAGAGTTTAATAGTGTCTGCCCTTACATTTAGGCATTTAATCCGTTTTGAGTTTATCTTTGTGTATGGTGTTAGGAAGTGTTCTAATTTCATTATTTTACATGTAGTTATCCAGTTTTCCCAGCACCACTTATTGAAGAGGCTGTCTTTTCTCCATTGTATATTCTTGCCTCCTTTATTAAAGATAAGGTGGCTATGTGTGAGTGGGTTTATCTCTGGGCTTTCTATCCTGTTTCATTGATCTATATTTCTGTTTTCGTACCAGTACCATACTGTCTTGATTACTGTAGCTTTGTAGTATAGGCAGAAGTCAGGGAGCCTGATTCCTCCAGTTCCTTTTTTCTTTCTCAAGGCTGCTTTGGCTATTCAGGGTCTTTTGTGTTTCCATACAAATTGTTAAAATGTTTTGTTCTGGTTCTGTGAAAATGCCATTGACAGTTGGATTGGGAATGCATTGAATCTGTAGATTGCTTTGGATAGTATAGTCACTTTGACAATGTTGATTCTTCCAATCCAAGAAAATGGTATATCTCTCCATCTGTTTGTATCATCTTTAATTTCTTTCATCAGTGTCTTATAGTTTTCTGCCTGCAGGTCTTTTATCTCCTTAGGTAGGATTATTCCTAGGTATTTTATTCTTTTTGTTGCAATGGTAAATGTGAATGTTTCCTTAATTTCTCTTTCAGATTTTAATCATTAGTGTATAGGAATGCAAGAGATTTCTGTGAATTAATTTTGTATCCTGCTACTTTACCAAATTCATTAATTAGATCTAGTAGTTTTCTGGTAGCTTCTTTAGGATTCTCTATGTATAGTATCATGTCATCTGCAAACAGTGACAGTTTTACTTCTTGTCCAATTTGTATTCCTTTTATTCCTTTTTCTTCTCTGATGGCTGTGGCTAAGACTTCCTAAACTTTGTTGAATAATAGTGGCAAGAGTGGACATCCTTGTCTTGTTCCTGATCTTGCAGGAAATGGTTTCAGTTTTTCACCACTGCGAATGATGTTGGCTATTTGTTTGTCATATATGGCCTTTATTATGTTGAGGAGGTTCCCTCTATGCCTACTTTATGGAGAGTTTTTAATCATAAATGGGTGTTGAATTTTGTCAAAAGCTTTTTCTGCAGTTATTGAGATGATCATATGGTTTTTCTCCTTCAGTTTGTTAATATGGTTTATCATTTATTGATTTGCATATATTGAAGAATACTTGCATTCCTGGGATAAATGCCACTTGATCATGGTGTATGATCCTTTTAATATGCTGTTGGATTCTGTTTGCTAGTGTTTTATGGAGGATTTTTGCATCTATGCTTATCAGAGATATAGGCCTGTATTTTCTTTTTTTGTGACGTCTTTATATGATTTTGGTATCAGGGTAATGGTGGCCTCATATAATGAAGTTGGGAGTGTTCCTCCCTCTGCTATATTTTGGAAGATTTTGAGAAGGATAGGTGTTATCTCTTCTCTAAATGGTTAATAGAATTCTCCTGTGAAGCCATCTGATCCTGAGCTTTTGTGTGTTGGAAGATTTTTAATCACAGTTTCAATTACAGTGCTTGTGATGGTCTGTTTATATTTTCTATTTTTTCCTAGTTCAGTCATGGAAGGTTGTGCAGTTCTAAGAATTTGTCCATTTCTTCCAGATTGTCCATTATATTGGCATATAGTTGCTTGTGGTAATCTCTCATGATCCTTTGTGTTACTGCTATGTCAATTGTTACTTCTCCTTTTTCATTTCTAATTCTGTTGATTTGAGCCTTCTCCCTTTCTTTCTTGGTGGGTCTGGCAAATGGTTTATCAATTTTGTTTATCTTCTCAAAGAGCCAGATTTTAATTTTATTGATCTTTGGTATTGTTTCTTTCATTTCTATTTCATTTATTTCTGATCTGATCTTTATAATTTCTTTCCTTCTGCTAACTTTGTTTTTTTTTTTTTTTTTTTTCTTTCTCTAATTGCTTTAAGTCTAAGGTTAGGTTGTTTATTTGAGATTTTTCTTGTTTCTTGAGGTAGGATTGTATTGCTATGAACTTCCCTCTTAGAAGTCCTTTTGCTGCATCCCATAGGTTTTGGGTCATCATGGTTTTATTGTCATTTGTTTCTAAGTATTTTTTGGTTTTCTCTTTGATTTCTTCAGTGATCTCTCGGTTATTTAGTAACGTGCTGTTTAGCCGCCATGTGTTTGTATTTTTTACAGATTATTTTCCTGTAATTTATATCTAGTCTCATTGCATTGTGGTCACAAAAGATACTTGATATGATTTCAATTATCTTAAATTTCCCAAGCCTTGATTTGTGACCGAAGATATGATCTATCCTGGAAAATGTTCTATGAGCACTTGAGAAGAAAGTTTATTCTGTTGTTTTTGGATGGAATATCCTATAAGTATCAATTAATTCCGTCTTGTTTATTGTATCATTTAAAGCTTGTGTTTCCTTATTTATTTTCATTTTGGATGCTCATTGGTGAAAGTGGGGTGTTAAAGTCCCCTACTATGATTTTGTTACTGTCGATTTCCCCTTTTATGGCTGTTAACATTTTCCTTATGTATTGAGGTGCTTCTATGTGGGGTGCAGGAATATTTACAGTTGCTATATCTTCCCCTTGGATTGTTCCCTTGATCATTATGTAGTGTCCTTCTTTGTCTCTTGTAATAGTCTTTATTTTAAAGTCTATTTTGTCTGATTTGAGAATTGCTACTCCAGTTTTCTTTTGATTTCCATTTGCATGGAATGTCTTTTTCCATCCCCTCACTTTTTGTCTGTATGTGTCCCTAGGTCTGTAGTGGGTCTCTTGTAGACAGCAATATATGGGTCTTGTTTTCGTATCCATTCAGCCAGTTTATGTCTTTTGGTTGGAGCATTTAACCCATTTACACTTAAGGTAGTTATCGATATGTATGTTCCTATTACCATTTTCTTAATTGTTTTGGGTTTGTTATTGTAGGTGTTTTCCTTCTCTTGTGTTTCCTGCCTAGAGAAGTTCCTTTAGCATTTGCTGTAAAGCTGGTTTAGTGGTGTTGAATTCTCTTAGCTTTTCCATGTCTGTAAAGGTTTTAATTTCTCTGTTGAATCTAAATGAGATCGTTGCTGGGTAGAGTAATCTTGGTTGTAGGTTTTTCCCTTTCATCACTTTAAATATGTCCTGCCACTCCATTCTGGCTTGCAGAGTTTCTGCTGAAAGATCAGCTGTTAACCTTATAGGGATTCCTTTGTATGTTATTTGTTGCTTTTCCCTTGCTGCTTTTAATATTTGTTCTTTGTATTTAATTTTTGATAGTTTGATTAATATGTGTCTCGGCATGTTTCTCTTTGGGTTTATCCTGTATGGTACTCTCTGAGCTTCCTGGACTTGATTGACTATTTCCTTTCCCATGTTAGGGAAGTTTTCAACTATAATCTTTTCAAGTATTTTCTCAGACCTTTCTTTTACTCTTTTTCTTCTGGGACCCTTGTAGTTAGAATGTCTGTGCATCCAATGTTGTCCCAGATGTATCTGAGACTCTCCTCAATTCTTTTCATTCTTTTTTCCTTATTCTGCCTGTGCTAGTTATTTCCACTATTTTATCTTCCAGGTCACTTATCTGTTCTTCTGTCTCAGTTATTCTGCTATTGATTCCTTCTAGAGTATTTTTAATTTCAGTAATTGTGTTGTTCATCACTGTTTGTTTGCTCTTCAGTTCTTCTAGATCCTTGTTAAATTTTTCTTGTGTTTTCTCCATTCTGTTTCTGAGACTTTTGATCATCTTTGCTATCATTACTCTTAATTCTTTTTCAGGTAGACTTCCTATTTCGTCTTAATGTATTTTGTCTTGTAGGTTTTTACGTTGCTCATTCGTCTGTAACATATTTTTGGTCGTTTCTTTTCTTTTTCTTCTTTTTTTTTTTTAATGGATGGTGTTCTATTCCTGTCTTACTGGTTGTTTGGCCTTTGACATCCAGCAATGGAATGTGCAGGCAGTTGGATAGAGCCGGGTCTACATGCTGAGGTTCTCTCTTAATCCAGTGGTTTGGACTCAGAACTCCCACCACGGGAACTTGGGCCCGACCTCCGGCCTGGGAACCAAGATCTCGCAAGCTTCGTGGCATGGTAATAAAAGAAAGAAAGAAAGATAAAACAGAGCAGTACAATATCAAAGAAAAATAACAAAATAAAATTAGAAAGATAAAAAATATATTACGAAAAATAAAACTATAGTTGAAACAACCAGTTGCTGGTGGTTCCTCCCATCACCTTAGTTGTACATGGTCCCCCACTGGTGCCTGTTAGGTGCCCTAATTGTGAGGATACATGAATTCTGTGTCCTCCTAACATGCCATATTGACTCTGCCCCCCATCATAAACTTTTTAGGACATTTTTGATGCACTGTATATAGAGCACTGCATTCACCTCTTAAAAGACTTGGTCCCCTAACCTTATTTTGGAGGCCAAACCTACAAATGGAAGAAAAAGAACATCAAATAGCTCTTACAGAAACATATGTTGAGTACTTATTCATAAATCAAGAAAAAAATGCAAAAATTCATTTCTCACAAGAGAATAAATTGACAGCTTTTTAAATTTTATTTATTTTATTTATTTACTTATTTATTTATTTTTTTGTGGTATGCAGGCCTCTCACTGTTGTGGCCTCTCCCGTTGTGGAGCACAGGCTCTGGACGTGCTGGCTCAGTGGCCATGGCTCACGGGCCCAGCCGCTCCACGGCATGTGGGATCTTCCTGGACGGGGCATGAACCCGTGTCCCCTGCATCGGCAGGTGGACTCTCAACCACTGCGCCACCAGGGAAGCCCCTATTTTATTTTTAATTAAAATTAAAATGTCAAGAAAAGTTTGAAATGTTCATCCTGGATCTTTATTAAGAACTGTTCAATAGACTTGTTTCCAAAGGATTATTGCTAACACTTCATATTTTGTATAAAGTGAAGGGAAGTTTTAAGAAGTAATTTCTCTTCAGCTAAAATGTGCTTTATACTGAAGTTCAGATGTATGTATACATATTTCTCTATACATTTTCCACAATCATGTGATTTTCAGGTTGAATATTGAAGTATTGTTATTAAATTCAAAACATGATTTAGACTGAACAACTAGTGAACTCTAATTTGTACAGTTTTAAAAGTCACTAATTATTTGAAATGGGAACCAAGCAAGTTTCCTCCTCTAAAAGTTTTGTTTTGTGAGTGTAACAGTAACCCAACAATATGTATGCAAAATAATTTCACTGAAGCTACACAGAAAGTTCCAACACATTTTATATCAAGCATAACAGTAAAAATAAAATAATAATTATTAATAATTTAATGTGTGTAAACTCACATTGATATGACCCTCCTTTAATGTGTTTTCTGTTGCTTGTTTTCCAACCGTTTATTTATTGTTTAATTTTGCTTTTTTTAATAGTGCATGGAACATGTTTCTATTGCTTTAGTATCTTTAAGATAGACCAGAGTTCCCAGCTTCACTTTCCCTGGGGGCTTCAAAGCTCGTTTATTCTTCTGCTCCTTGTAATTTTGTAATGCATTTGGTTAGTGTGAACTATTGACTATTCAAAAACCGAAGTGTCCTTTCCTTTATTTAGACCCTGCCTCCTCACCGTGTCCCTTTTTTTGGTAAGATGAAATAGATCTGAATTCTCTAGCTTATCTTTAAAATCAAAATTCCCTCTTTTCCTTTTAGAGTTTCTGTTGGACCTGTGAGGAATAGTTTTTGCCGACAACTCTTAAAAGATGGTCAGTAGTAAGTTGCTGGTGGACAGTTACTCACATGGCCTGGGTCCTTTGAGGCTAGTGGGGGTGCTAGTTTTGCTCCTATGAGCACATTAACAGATATATTTACTCTTTGATCTTTGGTGTAGCTCTTATTTAACACAAAATGGACACTCCTGAAATATTTGAAGTCAATGAAGATTATATATTTCTGATTTTTTAAAATTACAGATATGGTATATGTTTGGAGAAAGAAAATTGAAACATATTTTTTCAGACAAATAGAATAATTAGAGCCCACAAATGAAAATATTTGCTATTTTAAGGGTAAAATACATCATTTAATGATTGGGGAGATTTAACTTTGACCAAGTTCCCTCACAGACTCATGGATGATTACCTGAAATGTACCTATGTTAAATCAAATATGAATAGGTATGGTTTAAAAATTGGTAAAATTAGTAATATACAATGGAGTCTACAGGTCTGTTCTTTCATGGTGACTAGTTAGGAAAGAGTTGACTAGGGTAAACTAACCCTGCTTCTAAAAGCCCCCTCCAATATTTCAAGATTAAAGAAGAATGAGCGTAGTGACTCCATGATCTTGAAGAGCTTCAAAGCACTGAAATTCCTGCTTAGCAAAAGCCAGTGTCTCTACTATTAGTTAATAAAATGGTAGAAACAGTCACAGTGAATGACCATTCTTTAATGTTATAATATACACCTTTGTTCCATCCCAGAAGAGCTGGAGCACAACTGAGTCCATGGTGCAACAGCTCCCATCAACCAGGAGGGCAAAAGGGCCAGGCTCAGAGTCCCAGCCACTGGCTACCTAGTTCCAGCTTCATTCCCTGGCTGACAGAGTTGGGCTTCTGAAGCGTTATACACTTAGTAAGAGGTGATATTCAATTTCATAATAATGGGGAATGGACCTAGATGACAATAGAAACATTCCTTAGATTCTTTGGGCCTCTGATCCCTCATTTGTGATTTTGAAATAATAATATTGGCTTCATTTAGTTATTAGAATTTTTATGAGTATAAAATAAAATAATAAAACTGGAAGTGGTCTGTAAGATTTAAAAGTGCCATAAAAGGTATGTTACTAATTATTGTAGTATTATTAGCATATTCCAAATAAACTTGGGAAGTATCAATGGTAGATGCTGTCTTTCAATTTCAGGGAGAAAAGAGCAATGATTTTGCTGTTTTAACATGTCTATAATAATCACTTCTTATACTTGAATTTGTTTTTGTTGATTCAATGGAAGACATGTCAGAAAAATATATACCCCTCTATTTATGACCACGTTACGTGTAAGCGTCAGCAAGTCTTTAAAACGATGAGATTTGAACAAACATAGTGGCATTGGTTAAGTGGTATAAATAAGGAATGTGTGCCTTTTTGTTTTGGAAAGGAGGGGTAATTATAGGCCTCACTGTCTTAATAAATCATTATGTCCTTGAAAATGAAAAAAACAAAGTAGGAACTCAGAGAATCTAGAACTAAAAGCTAGTTAGTGAAGGTGACCATTTCAAAGCTATATTTTGTTCTTCTCATCCTTTACTTTTGGGTGGGTCAGAGAGGTATTTTAGCTGCAGTTCTGGCATTTCACTGTAGTTACAATGAATTGCAGCCATGATTGCAATTGTTTTGTGATGCCTGTGGTGTCATTACCAAGATGCCATTACCAATTGCTATATGAAATTAGTTATGCATGAAATGAATAGGAAGCATAAATACTAGGAGGGAGAGTCTGAGCACAGACTCCATCTTCATTGTCTTCCAGATCCACTGATGCTTATGCATAATGTGGTCATAAAACTTTAATTTATTTCAAAGTCATAGGCCTAGAAGGGATCTTTAAAAGTCATCCAGGACATCCCCCTGTTTCCAGGCCCTTGAGCAAACCTAAAAAGAAAATGAATGAACTCTTTTTCCCAGGAGCAGATTAAAAATCTTCTAATGATTATAAGACAAGTCGTGGTAGTAAGAGGAATTTCTACCATGTAGTAATGCATGGTGTTTGTTGGCCAATTAATACAATGTATTTTATATATATTATGCACCAAATTAATGTATTTATTGGCTTTTAAATATTTTAATGTTAGAATATAATTTCAGCATAAAGCTTTAGGAAATTAATTGTCTTTGCATGACATGCTTCTTTTTAAGGAATGACATGTTCCTAAAATTTGGGATTAATTGAAATTTCCCAATAGAATACTTAAAAGCTCAACAGAAATAGTTGAAAAGCTTTTGAAGAACGTGTTACACACACACACACACCACTCACGTATTCCAATGCAGTCAATCACTCTGGAAAGTGGGGAAGTTCAATCAAATTTTAAAAACTGGGTTTTTTGTCTATTGAATTCACTTAAAATAGGATATACCTGTAGATTATTTTAAGATTAAATTATATTACAAGTATTCTGTTCAGTGATGAAAAACAGATTTCCATTTATCCTTGTTGGATACTTATTATAGAATTCAATCGATATGGTTAATGGCTTGATGTAAAAGAAGGAATCATGTTCCATATTTCATTACCCAAGTCATATAGGTTCATATAAAAATGAATCAAATATCTTTGAACCCCGACTGCAAGATGATGTCCAGCAAAGCCAACAGCCTTTGAAAACACATGGTGATGTTTCTTTTCTCTTATAGGAAGACTGACTTAGTGTGATGGAGCAAACATTGGGCTACGGTGGCTCAATGGCCTGCTCTGTGTCTCAGTGATGCTGTTAGACTTCAGTGGGTCAATTATTCTCTCTTGGACTCAGTTTCTTCCCTGTCAAATTGAGGTCATAACTCTGTCTTTTATTACTGTGAGGATTAAGTAAAATAACACACTCAGTTTTCTGAGCAAATTACTGAACACATAATAGATGGAGTACAAATGTGAGTTCACTGTCGCACTTCCTCCATTAAAATGAAGGGCTACGGGGCTTCCCTGGTGGCGCAGTGGTTGAGAGTCTGCCTGCCGATGCAGGGGACATGGGTTTGTGCCCCAGTCCGGGATGATCCCACATGCTGCGGAGCGGCTGGGCCCGTGAGCCATGGCCATTGAGCCTGCGCATCCGGAGCCTGTGCTCTGCAACGGGAGAGGCCACAACAGTGAGAGGCCCGCGTACCACAAAAAAAAAAAAAAAAAAAATGAAGGGGTACAGAGGATTTTGTCATACAAAAATTTTATGATTATTCGAGGTCTTTACTTGGGGCTAAAGAATATGACCAAGCAAAGAGGTGTAGGAACATAACATGTGACCCAGTATCTCAGATTAGGATACTATTGTTCTGACATAAGTGTTTGAAAAAATACTATGCACAGGAGAATTATTTTTCATGCTTCTACGTGCATTATGTTTAATATTAGTGAACCAGGATCTTAATATAATTACATATTGAACACTGACTCATAAAATGAGGCAAATATTTATTCTCTATATACGATATATTGTTCTTCTCCTACACCACCTTTTCCCTAGAAAAGCTAAGCTATTGTTTGAGGTCTACAGCTTTCACATTGTATAACCTTTAACCTTAGTAGTCAGACTTACATCATTTTCTTCACTAGTAATTCTGAAATTCTCAGACAGCTCTTCCAGCCACACGTAGGTAGTATTTTTCCTATTTCTTTTTAACACGGGAACATCATAACGTTGACCTTTGAGGAATTTAGCAATGTTATTTTGACCACTGAATTGTCAAAAGATTGGCATTGCTTCCTACTGCGCTCTCTTCTCTGCTTTGCTATCCTGGGAATATACAGATGACGATAATAAAGCCAATAATCTACAGTGTCTGAGGAAGTAATCTTCATGAAAATCAAACAAAAACCTGTGTTAGGAAGCAGTGGATGCAAAGTGAATGAAAGGATAGTAGTGAAAGGATGAACAGCTCCTGAATAGAGTAAGGAGTCGAAAAATGATCTTCCGTGGTAATAGACAGAACAAATTACCTCTGATGTATCCACATATTGGGACCAGGATATACCTGTAACAAGCATATTCCTTAAGCCAGAATTGCTTTTCAAGTTATAAGACATGATAAATATAGTGGGGAATAATTGGATGATTGAAAGCAGGGAAGTGGCATGCTTTGACCTACCTTTTAAAAGGATCACTCTACTGCAGCATGGAGAATAGACCAAAAAGGACAAAGGTAGAAGCAGGGAGGCCAATTAAGAGACTATTGCAACAGACACATGAGAGACTATCGAGTTTGGATTAGGATAGTCACATAAGATGTGGCAATAAGTGCCCAGATATAACATATATTTTGGAGTTTTGACCAACAAGATTTGCTATGTACTGAATGTGGGTGTCAAGGAAAGGTGTAAGTCAAGGATGGCCCCAAGTTTGGTGTCAGAGCAATTGAGTAAGTGGAAGTGCCATTTGTTGAGACAGGAAGTACACAGTTGGAAAGGGAAATCAAGAGTTGTGTGTGGAACTTGTTGAGTCTGAGATGGCAGCTGGAGAGTCAAATGGACATGTGATGGAGGCAGCAGAATATGAGCCAGTGTTCAAAGGAGAGGACTGGGTTAGAGATTGATATTGAGAAGTCATCAGGATATTGATGGTATTTAAAGCCATGGAACTATATGAGATCACCCAGGAAGTCCATAGAAGAGCCAAGTTCTGAGGACAGAGTTCTGAGTCATTCAGCATCTACACATCAAGAGGTTATGGGATCTGGCAAAGGAGATTGAAGAGGAGTGAGGTCTCAGGAAAACCAGGAATGATTGGTATTCCAGAACCCGAGTGGAGAAGATACTTTAAGAAGGAGTAGATGATACACTGTGTTAAATACTGCTGATGGATAGACTAAGGTCATCGCTAGGAATTGACTACAGAAATTAACAATTTGAATGGCATTAGTGGTTTTAACCCAGTGGATTTAGGCAAAAACAAAAAGTGGGGATGAAAACCTAATTGAATATTATTGTGAGTGTAAGACGTGATGCATTGCAGATGATGGCAAAATATTTTAAAGAGTGGGCTTCCCTGGTGGCGCAGTGGTTGAGAGTCCACCTGGCGATGCAGGGGACACGGGTTTGCGCCCCGGTCCGGGAAGGTCCCACATGCCATGGAGTGGCTAGGCCCGTGAGCCATGGCCACTGAGCCTGCGCGTCCGGAGCAACGGGAGAGGCCACAACAGTGAGAGGCCCGCATACTGAAAAACAAAACAAAACAAAACAAATATTTTAAAGAGTTTTGTTATAAAGTTGAGGGAAAAGGAAAGCAGTAGGCATAGTTGATCTGTTGTAACAAATCAAAAGTCACTTCCTCCTGGGGATGGAAGTAAGTGGGAAACAGTTAATCTACTTCAAGTCTCAGTTTGATTTTGACACAAAATTTTAAGTGTTGAGGTTGTTTTAAATATATCTAAGCTCCCAGAATGCAAAGTAAGGCAAATCAAGTTTTAATTTGTTGCTCATGGTCATCCTGGAATCTCAGAACCAGCTCTAGAAATAAGATCTAGCAACTCTTTCTAGGCTATCTATCTATCTATCTATGTATCAGACCTACTGTACACAGTTTAAAGCATGTGTCTAAGATTTTGTGTTATTTTTTCCATCATTCTCAGAACATCTATTGCTTAAGAGTGTTTTTGAATAAATACTTCTAATGCCACATCCAACTGTCTTAAAACGCACGATTGCAACTTTTATTGTATAGTTTTTAAGACATGGAAGTTTTTGTGGATCTAAAAGCATTTATCCCCTCAAATGTCTCCACTTTATATTATGCTTTCCTGGCAAGTAAATTACCCTTCTATCCTTAAAACTTGCCAAGTTACTTAAAGTGTAGCCTAAAGGTTCTATGCTAATGGAGTTAGTTAGAGTAGATTTGTAAAGCATCACAGTGTTTCTCAGAAAGGTGGCACTAAGTTGTATGCTCTCTCCTCCATCTTGATTACAAATACTTTAGTGGTAATTTTGTCTAATATATAAGCCATAAGTCACTTTTATTTAACTCATTACTGGTGAAATATATTCTCCCAAGATAGTCAAGTTTGTAACCAAAACAATGCCACTTGAACTGGTACAACTCAAAACAGCTTTTAAGGAAAACCTGAGAAACACTATCGACAATCTCAAATTTTTTCAAATTTCACACTGACCTGTCATTTGGAGAACACATTTAACAGATTCATTTACCAAACTGCCATAACATGATCTGTTAGGCTGTAACTATACATAAGAACACAATGTTAAAGCAATCAGATTAAAAAAAAAATAAGAATTCAGCCATTATATCAAAGCAGTCACTTTAACTGTTAAGTGCTTTCCATGAGATCAGGTACAATAGTTATTTAATAAGATTATTGTTTAGCTTTTATTATGTGTCAGGAGCTCTTCTTAGCACTTTACAAAGATTAACTCATTTAATCCTCATAATAATTCTATGAGCTTGTTCATATTAGTATTACCATTTCAGAGATGAGAAAACTGGGGCAGAGAGAGAGTGAATGATTTATTTGACCACTGTTACATAGTCAATGTGCAGTTGAGGTTCAAATCCAGGTAGATATGCTCCAAAGTGCTTGTGTACATCCACTGTGCTGATCTGCCTCTCTGTGAGTTTGGAGGGCAGTATGTTTTATATTTTATTGTGTGGACTTTTGAGCCAAATGGCCTGGGTGCAAATTCTCTCTGGGCTGTTATTAGGTTTGTGATCATGTACAATTTATCTAATCTCCCTGTGCTTTAGTTTCCTCATCTGTAAAACAGAGATTTCCATATATGTAAAACATTAGAATATTAATGAGCATATACTCAACAGTTATTAATCAGGAGTTATTAAAAATTGTGTTGGGGGTTATAATCCAGCTGTAAGGAATGACATCACTTTTTTTTTAAGTGGGGTACCCAGATAACTAGCCTTTCTTAATACCCCTTCCACTGTCCAGTTTTAAGATCTCTTCCTCTTTCTTCAGGAAAGGTGATGAGTTTAGAATATCTATACAGCAACCTCACAGATGATGTCAGTATCTGTGGAAGGCCAGACCTTAAGTGTCCATAGAGTCTAACCACACACCCTTGTTGGAATTCAGGTTTCTTGTGTTCTGGATTTGATGGTTCTGTCCCAAAGGTCAGGGAGTTTCCTTTGAGGCTGCAGGCTAGCCCTCTCATGACTCATGATCCGTATTGGCTTCCCATACCCACATACAATATAACTATATCTATGTTATATATAAGTATATATATATATATGAATATATTCAAAGTAAAAGCAGAGTGTTGGCTATTATGCAAGCAACACAAGTTGTCTAGTCCTTAAAGTATATCCAACATAGAAATTCTTGGGCTGTCATTGTTTGGGGTTAATTCACCCCCTCTCCTGAAACTAACTCTTAGAACTCAGAATGAATTTTAAAGCTTCTACAAGCTAGCTTACAGCTAACTTGAAGAAGCAAATATCTAAGGTACATCAAAGTATCTTTCTTTTGTAACCTAGAGTGTAATATGTTTCTCTATGGCTTTGTCATTGCCCCAGCAAACACACCTTTAAAAAGAAAATTGCTCAGTTTTGTAACTTACTTTCCGTTGCCTTCACTTTTCGGAAGAAGTTTACTGTCAGTTGCTTTTCTAAGCACTTCAGTTTATGGAATACTTTAATTTTATGCATGTCTTACTTCAATTTTATCTTCGGTGAATACCCATGTCTTTTGAATAAGGACACACATACAGACAGCAAATGATTGGTTGTCTTGACCAAAATAATGTCGTACATTGTTTGAAGAAACAACTTGGGCAGCCTAGTACTGTTATTACTTGACTTTAGCTAGATATAGTGAAAGATTTATTTAAAAACAGTACATTTTTGCTGAAGTTAATTTTCCTCTCTCAACAGATACAAAATGTAAATTTTGAGTCCATTAGTTTTTACAAAATTTAGTTTCAAAGCATATATAAACACAGCTGTGTAAAATACTCTGATAGACATAGGAAGATATCAATTTGAAGAAAATATAACTTCAGGTTTCTAAGAACTTGAACTCTAGTCAGGGCATTTGCTGGAGTACAATACAAGCAAGAAGTTCTATGAACAAAATATAGACATCAATGTGCTCAGCAAAGAGAATTCTGACTTGGGGGATAACATGTGAAAAAGCTACTCTGGTTTCTATGAGAATGGAAGATTTGAAAGTTACAAATTCTGCCTGACATGCAAACCTTTCAAATTACAGACCTGCAATAAATGCTTCTGAAGGAAGAGAGGCAGGCAGGGAAGGAAAAGGAACATTACTGGGCAAAACAAGGTGGAGGGGAGTCATGAGCCAGAGAGGGAGCTGAACTTCTGGTTGTTGTTATTATTAATTATTTTGGTTTGCCATTTGAGACAAGATTTACTTTTTTGTCTTAAATAAAAATTCCTTCTGGAAATGGCAGGTCCCTGTGTAAATGGGGTAGGAAACTGCTGAGGCCAGAATCCCACACCCAGCTCTCACTTGCAAGAGACCCCAGTCCTCCATTCCTAATGCAAGAGACACATTCCCAATGCCTTGTCCTGATTTTACCTTTATGTGATCAGTGGGATTGTTCACAGATTCCCCATGACAGATGGGCAATTTCTTTTCTTTTTTTTTTTTAACTTGGTTTTGTCAACACTTAGAATTCCCACTTGCCTCTCTCATATTTCTTGAAACACATATATATGTTTGGTATAGCTTTGATTCAGGGTTTAACTAATTTGAGGGCTGAGTCGTGATTGCTAATTACTCAGTGTATAAAAAAAAAAAATAGCTTCATAAAAAGCACACGAGTACACACTGAATCAGTCCTGAGCTAGGGTCCAGCAGTCCCTGAAGACCATAGATAAGTGGACTCCGGGACTGCCTTACATTATCTCCAGCACAGTTGTAGGAGGAACTTTACTCCTCAGAAGCCATTTGGCCCAACTCTAATTAATACTTCATCTAATCTTCTAGTAATACCACTAATTGTTCACAAACTGGCAATTTAATCAACAATCTGCTAACAGGCAAAGTTTTTTTTTTCCCCTCTCCACTTTTTTTGTGCTCTGACACAAAGCAAACTTAGGCAAGTATGTCCCGATTGCTTTATTTCCATGTAATTTAACAGCCAGACATTATTTTCCCATAAGAGGTGTTTTGAATTTTTACTGCTAATGAATAAATTAACTAAAAAAGGTTAATCTGCCTACATGTTTATGAAACATTATGCAAATCGTTCTTTGAAAGGTTTAATGGTAATTGAAAGAAATTGAAAACCATGGTACATTTCCCCCAATTTTCATCTATTTTTTTAAAAAGTGTACATATTACACAGATTTTTACATTTTACAGATGTGTGCGTAGAGGGGATTTTGTGGGGCTCTGATGTCATTTCTATGGTTTAAGTACATTAATACAAACATGCAGGACCTCCATTTTTGATCAGCAATGGCATTGACTTTGGTAATTAATTTCAAAGTAGAGCTGTAAAAATGAAAAGAATCTGTGTGATTAATATTATTACAGTGAGCAGCAAAGGAAGTAATTATGTTTAGATACACGCTGTAAAGTTTGACAATACGGCTCTTGCATTGAGTTCAAATTACATACAGTTTATCACCTGCTATTCGCTTTGGAGGTATTTTACATGAGTGGCACAGGTGTCGAAGGCTGAAAAGATGTGGATCACTATTTGCATGAGTGTCACTTTGTAAGGAAATCTTTGCCTAATAAAGGGACTATTTTTCCCATCCCACCCTGTCCTCTTCTGCACTGAAGGTGGACCTGCTTACTGGCTGGTAAGGGCATTTTGGAAAAGAAAATGTGAATGAGTGTGTGTGTGTGTGTGTGTGTGTGTGTTTGTGTTTGTGTGAAGGAGGAGAAGAGGGCATATGCTGTGAATTACATACTGAAAAAAAAAAATCACAATTTTCCTATTTGAAATGCTTTTCCTATTTCCAGAAATGCTTCATATCTAAGAATCTGAAGAAATGACAAAGTAGCTTATAAGTCTCTCACAATTTTAAAGAAGTGTATTTTATAAAATGATCCCCATACTGTGTAATCTCAGGACAACTTTACATTCTTAAAAATTATTGAAGACCCCGAAGAGCTTTTGTTTTTGTGTGTTCTATCCAGAGATGTTCTGGTACATACTTAACAATAGGCTTTATAGAGGGAATAAAACGTCTGTAGTATTTGCTGGCTTCAAGCCACAAATATGAGGTCACTGAAATCAATTGTGTGTCAGCTCCAGCACACACTGTTGCCATATTGGAAGTTAAAAGTCACAAGTTTAAAAATATCAAGGAAAAGGAACTATACGTTTACTCCAACTTCTCTTTCCTTCTATATCATCACCATCACTATCGGTGTAAGTTTCAGCTAATACAGGGAAGGGAAGTAACAAAAGTGAGAAAGTGTATGATGGAGTTCTTTGGCTGTTAGTGTTTCTTAGAATACCATTGCTTTTTGCTTGCATTTAAAGCAAATTCTGGTTCAAATAGAAAGCATGTCGTCTCAGACCTGTCAGCCAACAGCCTCTCCATAGTCTTAGATGTAACGTGGTTACCTTGTACTGGCTTTAAATCTTGCTGAAGTCCCATGTATTGTGGGCCCACCAGAATTCCATGCTCATGTGGCATTGTGAATGCTCTGTACCAATCGAGTGGCAAGGAATGGTGGTCACATGTGTTGTGCGTATCTCTTCTGATCAAGCTCTATTGTCCCACTGGATTTCACTTATAAAAGAAAAGTTCAAAGATAAGATTAAAAACTGTACGATGGTGACAGCAAAGCATGAAACTGAGCAAGCAGCCCTTCTGAATGCAGGGCTCTGTGCCACTGCTCACACATTCGTGAAGCCGGCCCCGAAAATAGCGATAACAAATCCATTCCATGTTCGCGTAAATATTTTCATAAAAATTGTGGGAAAGTGAGATTGTTTTTTACTTTTACAAACATCTTTAATGTCTTTAATGTCTGGTTTAATAGAAGACAGCTGGAATCTTGTATCTGCTTTTGTACTGAATTTGTTGCAATATATTGTTTTGGTTGAGGTATTTGAAGAACATCGTGCCTTTCACAAATATGTAGTTGGACGATGTGGGCATATTTTAATAATCTTTTTAGAAAATTGTGGATATTCTTATTTGAAATTATACTAAAACTCAATAAGTGGTGGTTTCTTATAAGTTAATTGAAATATAATCTGATACCATATTGACAAACATTTTTACTCTTTGATTTTTTTTTTTTTTTTTGTGGTATGCGGGCCTCTCACTGCTGTGGCCTCTCCCGTTGAGGAGCACAGGCTCCGGATGCGCAGGCTCAGCGGCCATGGCTCATGGGCCCAGCTGCTCCACGGCATGTGGGATCTTCTCTGACTGGGGCACGAACCCGTGTCCCCTGCATCGGCAGGCAGACTCTCAACCACTGTGCCACCAGGGAAGCCCACTCTTTGATTTTTAATCCATTGGTGTGTCTTTGAATAGATCTTTACCCATATGTGATTTTATAACATCACGCATTGTTCATTGGAAAATACTGACTCACTGAATTATGCAGATATTACAAATTTTGACACATTTCATTTTACAATAGGACTCAGATACTATTCAGTAATATCACTTTCAGTCTTATCAGAAGCTGTCAAGCTCACAGTGACTGATACAAGTTTTAAAAACTTATAATATTTTTTGCTTAAAACTCAAATTGGGGCTTCCCTGGTGGTGCAGTGGTTGAGAGTCTGCCTGCCGATGCAGGGGACACGGGTTCGTGCCCCAGTCAGAGAAGATCCCACATGCCGAGGAGCGGCTGGGCCCGTGAGCCATGGCCGCTGAGGCTGCGTGTCCGGAGCCTGTGCTCTGCAGCGGGAGAGGCCATAGCAGTGAGAGGCCCGCGTACCAAAAAAAAAAAAAACCCAAAAACAAAAAACTCAAATTGTATCACTGACAACAAATGTCAGTTGTTTTCCCTGAAGTGACAAGATGAAGCTTCATTCATTTTTGAGAAAATATCTGCCTGATACCTAAGTCCACACAAGCACAATGTCAATCATTTTATCCAAGTAAAAATTTTGTACCATGACAAAAGAGGCTAGTTCAGCTGGCAATTCAACCAATAAAATAAGTATTCTTTCTTCAGATAAACATCACACCTAGATATGCAGTAAAAGAGCATTCACCGCAATTCCCATTTCATCGTACAGAGTACTAAAAAGACAGGGGCTGAAGGTTCAAAATATTTAGTAATAATAATAAGTTTCACTGATCCATGAAAGATATTTTCAAGTGAAACTTGCTTTTATTTTTACTCTGTGTAGTGGTGAAGAGTGTGATGAATACTAATGCAGTTTGGTGTCACAACTTTGATTGGTGTTAAGATACAGCAGATGCAACCACCATTGTGTTTGCAACAGTAGTACAAATGTCAACACAGTGGAAAAGGCAAATAGTATCTTAGTAGTTTTCCAAAATTATTTTTGGCATTGTGGACCCGGTAAATGGATTTTGGGAATCCAGAAACTACACATTGGCAACTGCTGGTACGAAAATACTGCAGTAGGAGATTTTTATTCTGACACTTGATAGAACTGTCCCTCTGGGCTGTCACCTCCCCTCTCTGAATCTCAGTTTTCTCAAGTGGGGGCAATAATACTTGTTTTGCTAACAATAGATTTACTCTAGGGATCAAAGAAATCATGACTCTGAAAAAGTTTTGAAAGTACAAAGGCCTCCCTGTTTGTCTTTCTCTTCTTAAAATCATTATTGGTTTCTTGTTGCTAATACTAATAACATCTATATTTGATTATTTATTATGGCCCATGCATGGCCCTAGCTCATGATATTCAGACTTGAGATTTGATCCGGAAGTCCATAATTTTTCCTCTATGTCACAATACTTCTTCTAAATGCTGAAACCAATGTAGAGAGAAAGAAGAAGTTGGGTAAGAACTGGTTTGACCGGAGAACTTAGTTTCAAAAATTCCCATTCATAAAATGGCAGAAAAATCCTTGAAGATCCATGAATAATAGTTACAGAACTGCTTTTATATGTAGAACACTGTAGTGAGTGTATAAAAAATGTTACTTTTCAAGAAGTTATTGCAAATAAATATGCAGACATCTCATCTAGAGCTTTATATGGAAGAAAACAAGGCAAAGCTGTAATGCACCAGAGAGTTTTGGTAAGGGCGCCCTTGCTGTTTTGATTTGGTATTTCTCATAGTTCTTGTTTATGTGATTTCTATGGGAAGACAAATCTGGAATTAATTTATTTTTGAGTAGTTGTTCATGGGTAACATAGTTTTTTCCAGTAAAAACACTCTTCTCATTGCTTTATAAGCAAATACTGGGTTTTAACACTTGCAAACCCACCAATAAATATGAGATATGAGGAGGAGATGAGGCATAGCAACTAGAGTATCAAAAACAACGCAAATGCAATCACTGGCAGGTTGTAGTTCACCTGATTTAGGTTCAGGGAAAGTCAGCAGAGTTTTAAGGAAGCTTTTCCAAATCTAATATAGAGGCTCAGGCTATAATCTATTCCAGCTGAAATAACTCCCCTCTTGAAAACAGCCTCACCTACCACCACTAACCTGAACTGACCTCATCATAGCACTTATCACCAACTGAAATTGTTTGATGTATTTTACTGAATCTATAACATCTTCAACTATAAGACATTTCATTATTTTGTATATATCAAAAATACCAATTAAATTACCCTGAATTTAAGTTTTTTAGTATTGATTTCAAAAACCTCTTCAATTGGGTATTTTATAAGTAAAATAAATATATGCTTATCTTTTTCAAAATATATCATCCTCTTTGTACCATTATACCATATTAGTTTTTATTTAAGTTTTACCCTGCCTCTGGGATTTTTTTCAAGCCTTAATACTGTTTTGATGATGGTGCTTTTAAAATGTTACCAAGAGGTTTTAAGACATCAACTAGGACTCCTTTTCCTCCTTTAAATGGTTTTTGAGTGATTCATGGATTGAAATGTCAGGGGCTGAGTTTGTCCTTTCATGCCATCAGGAGAAACAGCCAAGTTCACCTATGCATAGGCCATGACGATATGTTACCCCACCACCTGACCTACCATAATTGAAAGAAGACATCCCAATCTCTGAGATATTAAAAATATGGGGGGAAATGAAATACAGTCTTATTTTTTAATGTGTGTAGTTTTTTTGTTTGTTTGTTTTCTCCCACTGGCATACAAGCTCCTTGAAGGTAAGGCTCTATCTTTATTGTTTATCCAAGTATCTAAGTTGAACATTGCTCAATACCTGCATTAAAGACACATGATTTGTAATGAATGATGAATAAAAGCTCAATACACACGTGAAAGCCTTACAGGAATATGGAAATATGGGATACTTGATTAAACAAAAGCTTTCTCATTAGGAAGACCGTTAACTCCCTCACCCCATGTGGTCACATTGGCCATGTGACATGGCATAAATGTTGAAATTCTCTAACCCTCAAAATGAGAATAAAAATGCCTGCCTTGTGAATGATGATTTTATGAGTTTTGACCAACAGAGTATAAGGTAAACATTAGTACAGGGTCTGTAGGTCCTACTAAATAAGAAGCATGTCCGTCTTCATCCTTTTGCATCTAGTGTTATTTGCAGCTCTGAGATCAGAATTCTTGTTGGGAATGACCTTTTTCTTGACTCTCAGAGTTTACACAACTGTGGAAAAACAATCTGAAAGAATAGAACTCTTACATTTTCACATCTGGAGTTTGCATTCTTCCTCTCCTCCAGTCTAATATCTGAAACCTGGAAAAACATGAGTGCTAAGAGACAAGGCCCAGTGGAAGGAGAGATAAAAATAATGTGTCCATTTTCTACTACTCAAAACAAAAAGTGTATGTTACTATTTTGATGAGATGAAAGTTAGTGCTGTTTTAGAACAGAGAATTCTCCAAATTCTCACTATCAGGTGTCGGTGTCATGCTGCTGTTTGTTGTCTGCAGAAAGGAGACAGGTGGGACTAAAGTGTGTAGAGAAGACTTGATATTTACATTTGAATTATCACCCACAAGCCCTGAAGCTTATAGCAGCTCAAAGGAGGCTCTATTTTCTCCTTTTACAGAGCCAGCGATGAAGGAGTAGACTGATTGGCCTTTCAAAATAAACTAGGTTGTAGGTAGGAAATTGAGGCAAAGAATGTAAGTGCATTCTATGTCACCCAAAGAAAAATTCAGTGATGGAACTGGGATGGGAATCAATTTTCGGATTTCATTATCTTGACACTTACTATTTAGCCACCATTCCTTATACATGGGCATGTTTAGCTTGCCAATAAATTCCCTGTAGATTTGAATAATTTTACCAACGTGATTGAAAGTAATACTGTATTATAATTGGTTTTTTTGTTTGTTTTTTTTTTGCCGTACGTGGGCCTCTCAGTGTTGTGGCCTCTCCCGTTGCGGAGCACAGGCTCGGGACGCACAGGCTCAGCGGCCATGACTCACGGGCCCAGCCGCTCCGGCATGCAGGATCCTCCCGGACCAGGGCACGAACCTGCGCCCCCCGCATCGGCAGGCGGACTCGCAACCACTGCGCCACCAGAAAAGCCCTATAATTAGTATTTTATAGCACTCTAATTTTCCTAATGATAGCTGCTTTATAAACCAAGAGAAAAAGAATGAAGTTAAGGTACTACAAGTTGGAAACAAGCAGAGGAATTCATATTATCAAGTCAAAGACATTAGGTGAATTCAAAATTATAACAGCGATACTAACACAATATGGAAAAGAGATTGTGAATTCAATAGCATGTTCTGAAAACTTAAAAGTAAAATAAGTTAAATGGTGAAACCCTAAAGCATAGAAAACAATGTTAGTGATATCAAGAGAATAGATGTCACTGTTGTTACTTTCAATGAATTGGATAGATGGCAGTATTGTCAGAGTACTTCTATTGCATTTTCTTTTGACAGCTAGAATTGCGATTTTAGTTTCAAACTGAGATAAAGCCTTCAAATAATTCACTAGTTCATGTTTCATTCACCATTCAGTTCGAAATCCTCTATAAGCCACATACTTTAAAGGTGTGTGTTTGTGAAACATGTCTTTTATTATTTTATTGCTTTCACAAAACTTACTTCTGTCACACAAATATCTTGAAAAGCTTTTGTTGAGTTTCCAACATGCCTTTGCAGTTCCTCAGTCATGGTGGTCTCAAAATCCAAACTATTCAAGCCTCTGGCTTCATGTTCACCCAATGCATTGGACTGTGAACAGTCTGATGATGTCAGCGAATAGACTGGAGGTGGTACATGTCATGACTCAAAATAAACTCCTTTAAGTAATAGGAGTTTCAGTTAAACAAGATAAATTACAATTTTCCATATCTTTTTCTTTTAATTTATAAAACAATGAACTAATTTGAATGCTTAGTTTCCCTTCTGGCTTGATTTGTTTCATGCCAAGTGATACCCAATGGAGCATTTCACCTGGTGCTATAATGGGAAACTTGACAGACCTTAGTATATCACTGCAATGTTTTTCTCAATTATATACTGTTTTTCCTGTATCTTTTGGATGTTTTTCAGATGGTCTTGACCATTAAGTTTCTGTAAATGAATATTGTTCAGAAAGTTCCTTAAAAATTCCTAAACAGGGCTTCCCTGGTGGCACAGTGGTTGAGAGTCCGCCTGCCGATGCAGGGGACACGGGTTCGTGCCCTGGTCTGGGAAGATCCCACATGGCGTGAGCGGTTGGGCCCATGAACCATGGCCGCTGAGCCTGCGTGTCCGGAGCCTGTGCTCCGCAACGGGAGGGGCCACGGCAGTGAGAGGCCCGCGTACCGCAAAAAAAAAAAAAAAAAAAAAAAATTCCTGAACAGCAATTTAATAGGTTCATGATAGACCCTATTATCGAGATAGACAAGATTTCCAGTCATTTAGCACGTAAAACTGTTATGTAGAGATGATGCTGGTTGAAATTATTTGATGTGGATATGCTAGATAAAATAAACACTTACAGTTTCTATTCCCTGTCTATTTTTGAACTCAAGTGTTGAAGGAGTTTGAACAGTGGAGTGACATATTTTTTGAAAGTGACATATTTTTGACATATTTTTTGAAAGACTGAAGGATGAGACTAACAATCTAAGGAAACAGCCAATGATTTCTTAAAATCCTATGAGAGATAATGAATAATGATTAATGTGAGTTTTATTTTTGATTATTTTATATATTGCATGCCTGTATCATTCTGACATCCTTGTTCTATGTTTTTATTCATTCATTCATGCAACACCTATTTTCAGTGTCCATTATGTGCCAGGCAATATCCAATTTTAAGGAGGGAGAGCAAACTATAAGTAAACTGGGCAATTAAAGTAAGTTCTTACAAATATTAAAAAAGAAATATGTACAGAATGTGGAAGTATAGTGGAAGAACAGTTAACCCAGACTTGCTAATGAAGAATGGTTCCCTGCAAAATGTTACAGCTACACTAAATTTTAATGTCTGGGAGATATTTAGGACAAGTTGGAGTGAGTTAGCACAGGGGAGTTTTTTTTTGTTGTTTTGCTTTGTTTTTTTTTTTGGCTGTGTTGTGTCTTTGTTGCTGCGCACAGGGTTTTTTCTCTGGTTGTGGTGAGCGGGGACTACTCTTTGGTGTGCAGCCTTCTCATTGTGGTGGCTTCTCTTGTTGCGGAGCACTGGCTGTAGGTGTGCGGGCTTCAGTAGTTGTGGCACACAGGCTCAGTAGTTGTGGTGCACGGGCTTAGTTGCCCTGCGGCATGTGGGATTTTCCCAGACCAGGGCTCGAACCCGTGTCCCCTGCATTGGCAGGCGGATTCTTAACCACTGCACCACCAGGGAAGCCCTGGAGTTTTTAATCACATGTAGGAACTTTGGGAATAACATGTGTAGTAGATCAATAGCATAGAAGTGTATGGTCTATATGCTGTCTATCAATTTATTTTGGCCATCTTCATAGATCAGAACTAATCCTACAAATTTGAGATATCCTTCAATTGCCTTTGGATGTGTGTGTAACAGAATGCAATTAGTTCTTATTTAAAATTTCCTGTGACGTTCTCTGCCTCTTAAGAGGAAAGGAGGAGGTGGTAAATTTCTTTCATTGGAAATTAACCTCATATTCCTCCCTACAAAGAGGTTGATGAGTAGTAGAAAGAAAAGGCTAAACCTTCAATATTCTACTAATTCTTCAGTACTTATCAGAATTTTGTTTTAAAGTAAATTTTGTTCAAAGCATATTGGAAAGGTAGAGATAGACCCAGAAGCCTAAGCAATAGAAAGCTAAGTAGTGAGGCAGAATAAAGGGAGGAGAGCTGGGAGGTACGGGAATCTTAGAGGAGAAGCACTTTGGATAGGTGGCCAAAGCTATTTAAGAATCAAAATAGCTATACTTAATTTTAATTTGTCTGGGTTTTGTGATTACATAACTTGATATGGCATACACTTTTCCAAAGCTGTGAAACACGCAAATGCCTTGCTTTTGAAAAAAATGGAAGAGTAAAGCTGAGTTTCACATATGGTTTAATGTGGAGCAGAGCAAAGAGAAATGCAGGAAACCAATGAATCATGTGGCATTCTGTGCAGGACCTGGGGCATCGCAAGGGATATGGGTCAAAGGATTCAAGTCAGCTTTGCACAAATTTCAAAGGTAGGATGACCTCAACTGACATCTGGTTGCCATAGAACCTTTGAAGAATTACAATGCAAAGCTTTTACACATCCAAGACAGCATTAGAAGGTCGACTTTCAAATGTGTGTGTTAGTCAAGTAGTAGCAGTGGCAGTAGTCTCATATTGTTAGTATCCATTGCAGAAATATTGTTACTCATGTTTGGTTTTAAATATATTTCTCAGTTAATTTAACTTCTTAATTACCTTTTGCTTAGGCTTATATTAAAATGTTTTTATATCCTAGGCATAGTTTGGCTAGGCAACAGGAAAAGTAGGCTAAGCTGGTTTATAAATGGTATACTGTCTTAAAACAGGTGACTGAAAATTGACTGAAGTTGGAATACTATCTTCTATTCTTGTAGATTCAAATGGTTTACTTTGCCCTTAAGGTCTTTGATCAGTCATCCCATGCGTGTGCTGAAACCAACTGAGCATATATTTTGATTTTCCAATTATTAGATAAGTGTTAACATTCCCTAAACAGTTCTTTTGACTGCAGCCCACAATTTCAAAAAAAACCCAGTGTAACTGTAAACTTTAAACTTACTAATGTGTGGAGGAATACTTAATTCTTAAACAGCTCAAAACACAATTCATTATTTTGTTGCACTTTTCTGCCCATTTGCAACTCTTTTAGGGTTATAGAACTAGGAATAAATATTTGTGTTCCGTGACTTTAGAAAATGGATGCTGGGCTGAGGTTGTTGTCACAATTTTGTCTGGTCTTTTCACTGTGAAAACAACAGCAGTCTAGGCTCCTCAAAACTGAACAGAATAAAATAATCCAATTTGCTTTTATCCTTCATAGCACTTACTTTTTGCATTTCATTTAGTTTGGTCAATAAAAATACTCAGGTCTTTTTCAGTGTGGTCAATTTTTTTCATTATTTAAAAATTTTAGTTTTTAATGTTTAGCATGAACATAAAACCATTCTCAGTGGGTCTCTGGAATGACACTGTGAAAGATTTAAGTAAAACCAAAATCTGTTTTCATTTAATGCCAAAAACAAACTCATGAAGTGATTTTATTCTTGTTAGGTTTTATGGCTCTTCGATCTTCATTCTTTTGTGAAACTGAAATTATGAAGCAAAACGAAGTAGTGTCTTCTGAAAGCATGCTATAAAAGTAACTGACCTCTGGTCCATACAGTTTGGTTGTGATCATGTCATTTAGAAGATGCTACTTACTGCACCGATTGCCCATAAATACATTTTGGAATGAAAGATGTCTCCAAGCTCATCACCACACTGCTATCTACATGCAGATGAAAATCTTGAAGAACTTCTCTTGCATGGAAGTTAATTCACCTTGACCCTCTTGAAGTCTTCTCTTTCCTTGGTTTGGATTTGTTGATTCAGGACAAATCTGTTTATTATGACAAATAACAAATTGAAAGGCGAAAGTAGAAGAAGGTGCCTCTAAATATACCAGAATAGTGTCAAATTTTTCCGGGTCCATGTCTTTCCTAAGGGTTTCTAAGAATCTTTTAAGTCCTGAATAACTGCTGGCCACTTTAGTTCAGCCTTGAATTATATTTAACTGAAAAACAGAGTGGGGAAATAGCAAAGAGCAAAACTGATGAGATTTGTATGGTTAAAGAACTTTAACTCATTTGATTTTCCTGAAATTCTAGACACAAAGCAATTCCACACACATTGCTAGATGTTGCCTGTGGCTTGTATTAGAAATGTCACTTGGCTGAAGCTCTTTGAGGGTATTACATGTGTACAATGTAGCACTGCTCCTCTAGGGTAGAGGATTTCATTGTATGATCAACAGCCCGAGGACTCCTGCATTGACCTTGATAAATATTGGTTTCTTAAAGTGGCTGCTGTAGTCTGCAAATGTATTTGTTCCAAATTTTATTTTTTCTGAATTCTTCTCCTTAGATGTGTATTATCCTCATACTTTCATCACGGTGCTCACTGAGAGAGTAACATGTCTCTAATTTAAATGAAAAATGAGAGATTTAATCGGAAAGGAAAAGAGGAGTCTGAAAATCATTCACTGATACCTCTTGAATACAACACAAAGCTACAGGACACAAGAAAAATTTGGAAACATTTACGAATGTCAAATTCCCAAGCCATTCTTTTTTCTCTCACTTTAGTCCTCTCCTTGCTCAACTCCCTCACTAACCCAAACCCAACATCTATTTATTAGAATATCTTCTATTTGCCAAAATTGTACTAATTTCAGTGAAGAGATCAAAGGAGTGAAATTATAAGCTAATGTATGTAGAGGACTGATCACAGTACAAAACCATAAACAATGGGAGTTTTATTAGTGGTGTTAATGCTTCTTCTATGTGAATACATTAGTGGATGTGTCTGCACAACATATGTATATTAGTGCGTTATCTTTTCATTCTTCCACTAAGTGATGTAGATATATATTTGTAAAAATAATCATTTCATATTATATGCACAATTGTCAATAATAATAGTGCCATGAGTTAAGCTATTTGGCCTCCTTACCAAAGTATGGTATGTGTAAATGTAATCTGTTTTTAAACAACCCCATCCATTTTCCTACAACTTATATTTAATTATTCCATTTAGGGTAAAACCCGAAATGGTCATATCCCTCATGCCTTTTGAACTCTTCGTCTTTTCTTGCCATATGCATCAAAGAATATGGCATTCTTTTAGCTGGAGTCATGCAGTGTAAATATTCCCTCTGATATGCCAGTTTGAAATCCTGACTAGATACCTGGAATTCCTATCTTTCTGTGGGACTGAAAAGCCATAACCTGCAGGCTTTTAGAGGAGAATCAGTTCTGGAGAAAAAACAATATATTCAGATCATTGAAGGAAGTTATAACTTTTCATCTGGGACATCCTGACAATGTGCAATGAGCAGGAAGAAAAATAAAGTGGGAGTATCAAGGTATAGTTTGTCAAGAGATGAGCCCTGGCATACTGTCCAGCAGGAGCTGACACTCCACTATGTAGGAAGGAGTCACTGCCTTGTTCCCACTCCTTCTGAGTCCCTTTATTTGCAGACCCTGCTTTTGGAAGTTATCAGTTAGGCAAGCAGTAAATTGTCAATGAGTATTAGTTGATCTTACAAAGCATGCACACATCAGCTTGCAGTGACAGTCTGTAAACTCCTTGATAATGGACTCCTTGATAATCTTGTTAGTGGACAAGACACATATTCTCCTTGTTATTACCATACTTTTGTACCAACACTTCCCCTACATGCCTTTTTTAAAGCACTATGAAAACACGGCTGTGATGCTAAATGAGAAAGTGATGAAAGGATTCATGTTTGAGGGATGATTAGCAAGCATATGAAAGACTGTCATAAGCTACTATGAGGTCAGGTTCTAATTCCTCAGGAAAGCAGAATGGTGTAAGCAGAATCACTGGAGTGAAAACTGGGGATTTTGTTCAGAAAAGGTCAACTTGTTTAGACTATAAAATTTGTGTAGAGAAGTAATAGCAGGAAATGAAAGATCTGATCCCAGAATCTCACCTCCTAGAGCCTAGCATACTTCTTTCTAGATTTTAGAGAGATTAGCCTACATAGTTAATTCAATTTATGTCCCTTAAAAATATTGTACATGTATATACTTTTCTCTTCTGGCCATTCATTGTTGAATGAAAACCAAGCTACTTTCATGGAATTTCACCTCTAATGTGTATGTTTAGGGATGGGGGTGGAGAAGAAACACATGAACTAACAATAAATGAATAAGATAATTAATTAACGTATAGCACATGAAAGATAATCACCCTTGAGTTCTTGTTATTCTGAGCATGAGAATATTGGATAAATTTGGATCGGAGTATGATAAATGGGGATGGTTTGGAGAGTGTTTTAGTAATTAAAGAAGTTTACTTATGAATTGGAGTCAACAGGAAGTGCCATCTGATGACCTGAATCTCAACTGAGGAAAGAGTAGTATGGAGACAGGAGAAACTTCATTTCTTTTAAATATGTCTTTAATGCCTAGCATATGCCATATACACTTTTAGGGTTTAGCAGTGATATAAACAGAAAACTATTTACCCTCTAAGGTTTACTTTCTGGGCAGGAATGGGGGTGCAAATAAACAAATTAATTAATCAGATACACATTAAAATATGGAATGTGCTAGTTGCTGGTAAGTGCTCTGAAGAAGGATAAAGCAGGAGAGGCGGCTGGCAATGAAAGGATGATGGTGGTAAAATTTTAAAAACGATAGGACAGATTTCACTGAAGTGGTGACATTTACTCAAAAGTCTGAAGATGTAGCCACGTGGATACTTTAGGGAGGAGGTTCCAATCAGGAAAAAAAAAAAAATAACAGAAAAATATGTAACTCCTTGTGCCTGGCATGTTCAAGGAGCACGAGAGGATCCATGTGGTGGGAGGAATATGAACAAGTGGGCTCTGAAATAAGAGAAAACTGGAGAGCCAGATCATGGGGAACGCTGGAGTGAAATTTGTCAGTAAAGTAGCTGTCATGCTAGCTTAATTATGTAGGAGGTACTTTTAGAGGTAATTTATTCTTTCAAGCAATGCCTTCTTGGTGGTACCTGAACTAGCTCCATCTCCGTGCTAAAGATCTGATTAGAAAACTGAGAGGTCAGCAATGAGATGATCTAATCAGTTAAAATGTTAGCTGAGGGGCCCAGAGTCAGGATGGAAAGGTGTCCAGCATTTGTTCTGTAGAATTTTCCTGGCTGTGTTAAAGGTACCATATGGATGATAAAAGAAGAGTAATAGGAAATTCCCTGTTTTCTTGCAAACGACCACAAAGTGTTGTGATCTAATATTGAGTTGAGGCTTTTACCATAAAAATGATCCACTCATGTCATGTATCACACAAAGTCAGGGGCATTATTTGAATCATTTTGATGAACATTCAACAATGATTATGAAGAAGGCCACAACTAGAGGTTTTGGTTTTAACTGCAAATGGTGGTTAAGAGACTATTTTGAACCCTACCCTTTTATCCAATTGACCATCTACTCATTTTGCCTTAGATACCAACCCTCCTCCCCCCCTTATTTAGCAAAGAAGAACCTCCAGCTCTAATGGTGCCTGGGACTCAATAAGTATCTGGAGAATGAAAAAGTGTGCAATATGTACTCAGAAATATTGGATGGTTATTTTATTTAAATACATACTAAATGAATATTTTAAACAATTATTATCAATGGCATGCTGTTTGCTTTAGAAATAAAAATTAAGTAGTTTCTTCCAAAAATACATGGGATAGCTGAAATATGGGTATTCATAATGATGGAATCTGAAGGGTTTATAAGAATTAAGTTTTGGTCTAGAGATCTAGACTTATGAATAATTGGATTCATCCTAACTATATTAAGCTGATAAAATTAAAATGAATCCAGAGCAATAGATTTTTCAAGAAACATGTTGCCTATTATGTATAAAACTAAGTAAAAGATTTTTACATGTCACTCTTTGGTGCAGTAAAAGAACATTAAATTAGATGACAGGAACTCTGAGTTCTGGGTTTGATGATTCTGTTAACTAATTTATGTGACCTTTGGAAGACACTAACAAATCTGTGCCTGGTTCCTCATCTATAAAACAACTACCATTACGGAGTGCTTACACTGGATCTGCATTATTCCAAGTATTCTATATGTACTATCTCATTTAATCTTTCTCCTAATTAGAAGGTTAAATAAAAGTATTATGCTATTTCTAAGGTGAGTTAGCTTTACAATGTCAATTATTCAAGTCAGCTCATTTATTACCCCAAGAAATGGAAAAAGAAATAACATGCAGTTGAACATGTTGGTAGCTGACCAGGCAAGAAATCTGATGTTCTTTCATCACCTGCCTTAGCACCTTAGAAGCTGCGTGAATATTAAACTAAAATTTTGATGCATAGTCTAGATTTCTCAACCTCTGGCTACAGAGTTGGATATTAGCACATGAATTATGACTTCTATCTGTAATAATAGAATCACTGGGGGAATGTGAGTTAATTAGAATATCGCTGCAAAAGCTTGGGCAATAGCCCATTAAATGTCACAACTTCAGCAAACACAGATTGGGGAACAATGCTAGTTTCTGGGAATATGTTCATATTACCTTGTTATGGGACAACTTATAACTCCTGTCACCACCATAACCCCACAAATGATTGTTACTGTTGGTCTCGAGGGAACAGAGGTATTTATTGTAGCAACACAAAGCAATAGTCTATGGATTCCTTTTTCCATTTGCATGAAGACATGGGTCAGATGATTTTAAGAAAACTTCTAGTCACTCATGGCACAACAATCACATGCACAAAATGATTTTTGTGAACCGTTGTTTTCCTTATCAACAATTATGGTCTTTCTTTTCAATGTGAAATCTTTTCCAGGTAGTTTCAATATAAAGAAAGAAATGCTATTTTGTGTCTTAATAATGCTCACACGTCTCTGTAAGAGTTAGGAACAAAAGAAATGTTGAAGTAGATATAAATAGGATAATTTGTTTAAGTATAAAAGGAGAAGGGAAAATAAATTCTTATTTAATAAAGCTTTGAATCCAAGCATGTTTCCTGTTACCGGTAATTATTGCCTAACTTGATAAGCCAGCAAGCAGTTATTGGAAAACGCTTGTGAAAATATAGTATCGCTTTACCACTATCAGCCTATAACTGCCTGCATGGATGGTCAATGCTTTTTATCACTGAATTTGCTTACGTCTCTACTCTGATGAGGAAAGGAAAACTGCAGGTACCAAATTCTGGGAATAGAGCAGCTCAGTTACCATTTGGACTAATTTGAATCCCACAGGACCACACCACATTTAAATGATTGATATTGATTCAAGAAACAGACCTCAAATGAGCTGGTATGGCAGACACACAATTAATCTCTGTTGAAATGTGAATGAAATCATGAGGAGGGAAGCTTGCCAAAGGTTTTCCTAATAACAATGGGATCACCAAGATCTATGATCACTTTTAATTTTTGCTCTAATAATTAACAACAGAAGTTTGGGTCAGGATAGTGGAAGAACAGAAGCACTTAGGGAAACAGGTTGCACAGAATAGATGTAAGGAAAGCCAACAGAGAGCATTCAGTATTAGAGTGTCTGATTATAAAATGTCTGGAAGGCCTAAAGGTAACACATCAAACCATTCACAGAAGCTGGACCATTAAAGAAGTTTTTCACTTGCTTCAAGGTATTGCATTTTGAGTAAACTGCTTTCTGTACTATGCATTTTTTTTTTTTTTTTTTTTTGCGGTACGCGGGCCTCTCACTGCTGTGGCCTCTCCCGTTGCAGAGCACAGGCTCCGGACGCGCAGGCTCAGCAGCCATGGCTCACGGGCCCAGCCGCTCCGCAGCATGTGGGATCCTCCCAGACTGGGGCACGAACCCGTGTCCCCTGCATCGGCAGGCGGTCTCAACCACTGCGCCACCAGGGAAGCCCTGTACTGTGCATTTTTATCTGAGATAGCAGTGCTTGGGAGACTGTAGTTATAGAAAAAATAAAAATACTAAAAGTTTCAATCAATCTTTTAAGACAAGAGAAGCTAATTAAAATTAGGAAAGAAAAAAGATGAGAACTGCCAAAAATAATAACAAAGAAAAATTAGAACAATTGTTGAAGTGAGGATTGTGTAATTCCTGTACTAGATTCACTTGAATCAGAGGAGGGGAAAAATAAGCATTTTTGTCTTACATTTGACACATTCTGCTTTGCATTAGGACCAAGATTCCAGAAATTTTGGACATTCAAGCTTTTTATATCTAACTTGATGTATGTTGAGCAGTAGAAAATGAGTAGCATTTGGCAGATGGTACGGATTGCCCCTTGTGCTGCCACCAGGGGGCGAACTCAGAGAAGGCTCCAGTGTGGGACTCTTCACTGCACCAATGGGGACGCCAAGGTGTTCTCACAGTTGGCCAAGTTATTGCACTTTAAATAGACATGAGAACATGCAGCTTCGTTGATAACGAGGGTAGAGTACAGGTTTTCAGTTATTAAAGGGTTTGGGTTTTCTGCAGGAAATTAAGAGCAGGCCCATGGGAGACACTAAATCTATTTCCATAAAAATAACAGTTACGGACTTAGCTTTAATCTTTGGTCAGTTTTAATCAAGTCAATGATAATACTGGTTTTTCTATATCAGAACTATTCTAAAAGAACTGAATGCTTTCCATCAGACCATACCTAAACTCTGCCTTTCTAGTTGGTGTTACAGGTGGTGACTCCACTTTTAGTTTAGGGGTTTCATAAAAAGTTAACTTATTCTCCAAAAGCAGGCTCATTATCAGAAGTTAATAACACAGTTAATATTGTTTATGACTCAGATGCATCACCAGCTTGTTCCTAATCAGCAACTGGAGGGTGGTGTACCCGGGGCTGCTGCCCATGTCCTAGAATCTAGGCTGAAACGGTCCACAGCTGAGCTCCTCATGGCATGTATTTCTTGATCTTTCATATATGTAAGCTAATATATTAAAAACATTCATCTGCATGCTGGGTTCAAATATAGTCCATACAGTTTCAGATCATATGCTTAAGTCTCCTGCTCTAGGGCATTAACATTTTCTTTTACTTTAAAAAAAAATAGCTTTATTGAAATAAATTCATATACTCTGCATCCACTCAAAGTGTACAATTCAGCAGAGACTTGTACAAACATCACCATAAACCATTTAGAACATTTTCATTTACTCCATTTCCCTCCGTCTCCACAGCCCAAAGAAAACACTCATCAATGTCTCTATAGATTTACCTACTCTGGACATTTTATATAAATGGAAGCATAAAATATATAGTCTTCTGTGACTGGCTTCTTTAGCATATGTTTAGCATAAAGTTCTTCATGTTTTAGCAGCTATCAGTACTTCATTCCTCTTTTATTGCCAAATAATATTTCACTTTAAGGACATACCACACTTTATTACCATTCATTACATAGGGTAATTAATCAATTGCGTTGTTTCCACTTTTTGCTTGTTAGCAATAATGCTTATATGAACAGTCACATACATATATTCGTGTGGACATACTTTTTAAATTTCTTTTAGATATATGCCTAGGAATAGAATTACTGGATCACATGGTAACTATATTTAACCTTTGGAGGAGCCATCAGACTATTTTTGAAAGTGGCTGTACCATTTACATTCCCACTAACAATGTATGAGTGTTTCAATTTCTCCACACACCCACCAATGCTTGTTGCTATCTCTTTTATTATAGCCATCCTGGTTGATGTAAAGTGGTATCTCATTATGGTTTTGATTTGCATGTTCCTGGTAACTAGTGCCATTTAGCATGTTTTTATGCACTTATTGCTTGAACCCATTGATCTGTTCTATGTAGAATGTATTTCAGAAGGTAGTATTTGCAATTATACCTACATTTAAATGATAATCATTTAAGGTGGATATTGTGTGTTATATAAAGCACAGTGTTAATATATGAGTTACATATAAAATATAAATGCATTTCATAGTAACATATGTAATAGCATATAAAAATATTAGACATATGCAAAGATATTAAATACAGCATATAAAATATTTTGACTGTTTCCTGTTTACACCTATCTATTCTGATACCACAATAGTTCTACTCCCTCCTTCCAGTAACAAGGTAGAGAGAGAGGCATCTTTATTATCCTCATTTTGTAGACGATAATCTTGCAGCTGCTCTGTCGACCTAAACTGCTTAAGTGCATTTATTGGTGAGTTTCTCCACGTACCCTGGGTGTAATGCAGTAAAAAGAAGGTTGTGGGTTTCCCTGGCCACACTAAGAAGGCAATTTCTTCCAAACCAGGAAGGGTTTGGATTTGAACAGGACTGAACCAGATTAGATAGATAAGTGGAAACACAAAAGAAACGCCGAAGGGATTTTATTCTTTTATCATTATTCTAATTATCATTTATTCAACATGTGTCATATATAGATAAATGTTATATGCTATAGGTAAGTGTATTTACTTATAGTATAATATTCATTATATGTTACGTGTTAATATACATATTTTATAGGTAATGCACATATATTAATATTATACTTTATATAACATGCTATATCCAATTGCTAGAATTCCTTTCCTAAAATTAGTCCCTATAGATGTCAAGGGACCTACCCAGCTACCTGAAATCATTCCCACAAACTTTCAACAAATGATCCATGTTCTATACATGTGACTGTGGAAGAAATAGACAGTTTTCTCTATTATCTATTCTCTTCTTTTTTCATAGTAATAGTGGCTTACATCTACATTTCTTAACTATACTCCAATAAAAATTAATTTTAAAAAATCAAAAATAATCTACATTTCTTATTCTCCCTTGCAGCTAAATGTGGCCACATACCTAAGTTTTAGCCAATGAATGTGGGTAGAAATACTTGAAACTTTTAGGTCTTACTCTTAAAAAGAAGGCACATGCTTTCACTCCCTCTTTTTCTGACTTTCTGCTGCCTGGAGTTTAGATGTGAAGTTGGGAGCTGGAGCAGCAATTTTGGACCAAGATATGGAAACATTTTGCAGAGTCTGGGAGAGAAAGATAGAAAGATCCTGGACCCCCTCCCCCCAAACCTTGAAGCTGCCGTGTCAGCCCTGAACTGCTTAGTTCATGTTCTGTTATTGGGTCTCTCTGTTAGAGCAGCTGAAACTATTCTAACAAGGAAACTGCTTCATCGACAAAAAAATCTGTGTTCTCCGTGGCAACCCTTCAAATATGCAAAAGCTGATGTGCTGTTTGTCTTAAGTATTTTCTATTGTAGAAAATTTTTCTTCAATTCTTTCACCTAGATTTCATGTAAAACTGTTCATGGACACCTCACCTTCTTGGACTTATTCTTTATCAATATTTCTCTGAAATTGGGTTACTTAGAATGAAAAACATTACTCTAGATGTGGACTGAGAAGCAGAGAGCAAACTGATTACTCTCAAGATAGGAAGGTTGTTCAATTCAAAATTAGCTTATCTAACAACCTCATTTATTTATTCAGCCAGTCAGTTATTAGGCTGAGATTATATTGTATGACAGGCTGTGGGCAGGGAGCTAGAGTCATCAAAGATGAAGATGCTCTGAATACTTATTGAATTTGCAGTGAATTAAAACATGCCTTCATGACCTGCTCCCCAGTGAGAACTTCCTCATGCTGTATCAGTACAATTAACAAATAAGCAATTTTGCATGCTTCTAATATTTGTAAAATTTCATTATTGTTTTCTGACATGGGTCCCACCTGTTAAGTTCAAGTGTTTGTTTGGGAGCTTGAGCATGTCCTGGTAAGAGACAAGGATTTTTATTGCCCTTGGATATTTCTGGAACTCAGAATGAATGCATACCACTGTATTGCCAGGCCTCGCATAGAGGAGTAGGAGAGGGATGGCTTTGTAACTCTCGCCTTCTCTTCTCCATTCCTGCAGTCATTGGAGTATTTTCTTTGCAGATTTGTGGCTTCAGCCTGCAGACATGCTGTTCACTAGTATCCAAATTCTTGGTCCTCACACAACTCCTCTTTCTGCTACAGCTCCAAAGGATGGGGTGCTGGCTGTGACTTTATATTATGGGGTTGCTTCCTTTGAGCCACTTATTCTTTATTCTGCTTAATTTTAGATTCCTTTTGAATTTCTCCCCTTGTTTGCCTGTACTTTCTCCTTGAAAGCCCCTCTGCTAATAGTGTCAAGTAATGTCATTTCCAATACATCATTCCCTTTCATTCCTTTAGAGAACTAGGGAGAGAGGTGGTTAGCAACTGTTAGGCTCCAACCATTGAAACTAAAGAAAGCAACTGCAACGCTGCTGCGAAGGGGCTTTCACCAGGAGCATGTGTGCAGTTGTGAGCAACTGTAAGCTTTCTTTAGCTCTTAATTACCACCCCCCCCCCCCCAAAAGGCAGTGTTTCCTCTCATGCACATGGGATTTACCCACCTACTTTCCATTAGTGTTAACGGGGGTCTCTATGTATAAATCCTCTCCCCTTCCCCCAGTATCAATGGCGGAATAGATGCCAAGAGAGCTTTCTGCAGTTTTGCTCCTTGATTGGTTTCAGATGATACACAAAGCAAATCTCTGAGCGTGAGCACGCTCACCCTCCACGCTCTGTGCTTCAGGCTTTGTTAACACTCATGGGACTTCTTGTCTCATTTGCTGTCCCAGGAGCGGCCAGAAACCATCCTCCCACTGTGCCCCACTTCACCCCCTCCAAGCCATGAAAAAGCACTTTTCTTTTTCTCACATCAGCTTGACTTATTCTATTTTCCTTGATATAAGTAGATCAACATAAAGATCAGAAGCCAAAAAGACACAAAAATACAAATTCCTCTCCCTTAGTTTTCCCAAACACTCTTTAAATTCCTTTCATGTCCTCCAGATGCCCAATTCCATTTAGACATCCTACCCCACCTGAGACTATTCGCTGGATAGTGATGTCATCTTGATGTGCATTCCTCTCCCCAAATCTATCCTGTTGCTTTTCAGGACACTCATATTTATACCTTAATTAGTTTCAGTATTCCTGGAATCTCCAAGGCCTCACCCAAATATTTAGCTCTCAGCTAAATGTCAGAATATTATTTATTAGTAAGTAGGAACTGGCCAGGTTTCCATTAATGATACACAGAACTCTCTCCATTGTTATTCAGGTTGCCCTTAAATCATACATCCTACATAGAATACCTTTTCTTTCTTTAATTTTTTATAGGTTTGCTTAAACCTGAGTGTACTTATTAATGAATTTTTCCAGCCACCCCAGGTGTATTGCAGTGAGAAGAGGAGTGTGGGTTTCCTTGGTAGCGCTAAGAGGGCAGTTTCTTCCAAATCAGAAAGTTATCCCAAATTAGGACACAAAACCCCAGATTTTTATCCAGCTGCTGACTGTAAGTGACTGCACAGTTCCCATCCCATCTGCAGGGATGAGAAAGAGAGTGCAAGAAAGTTGGAGAAAGAAGGTGCAATGTCCTGGAATATTAATGGGTGTCATCTCTTTTGTCAAGTAATATATAATATGTATTATTTATATATATATAGTTTATATATCCATCTATCTTCAATATATATAAAACATGTATAAACATATCATGTATATCATATGACATGGAAAATATCATATATATATATATGGAAAATCTCCCCCTAAGCCAAAACTCAAAATTAAATCTTTATTCTTAAGTTAGTTTTGCTTAACAGATCTGTTTAAAACAGATTAAATTTTTCAGAGATCAAATAAATTGCTTATTTAAGCACTAAACTTTTAAAAACATTACTCATGGTAATGAATATGTTATTTACAGTTTTAACAAACAGTGCCATGTATATTATTGTAGTTGATTTTCCAAAAAGTGCTGTTTTTCAGGGTCACTGTCACATTTTTAATAGCAAGAGATCAGTCTTTTTTTTTTTTTTTACTACTGACATACATCTTTTGTCATAAATCTACAAGGTTTCCCTTGTTCTAAAGTTTCTTTGATGAAAAGAAACCTAAGTCATCAAGGTAATCAGAAACCTCCTCCACTTTAGCCTTCTCTCCTATGGGGTGCTTCCTAATTTCACTTATTTTTCAAGTATTTTCCCTTCCCTGTATCTGACTCCATCCCTTAGCTCCAAAGTGTAGAATAAGGAAAAAATTAAGTACAGAGTAAAAATGTTATGAACAAAGAAACAGCAAAATTTCTCATTCTTAATATCCCAGAAACTTCCTCCTCCTCCCATATATCATAATATATGATATGCATGGTGGGAACATTCCTCCCTGAAGTTTGGAGGTCTGGGTGGTGAAGGACTATTGGTCCTTTAAGGCTGTTGTTGGCTTATCCATCATTGGACTTATGTTTGCAAGGGATAGGTTATCAACATTAGGTATGACTTCAAGATTCTTTGGTGATTTGTTAATTCCTCTTGTCTAAGACTGTTGAATATCTGTATTTGTTAATTTTTCTAAGAATGTGACACATTTGAGGAAGTAATAAATCTGGTTAATTAACAAAAGCAATTTGACTAGTTTCAAGAAATTCTGCATGTCTCTGTGATATAAAGTGCCCACCTTTCCAAGAGCCCCACAATGGCTTGATAATTAAGAACAAACATCTTCGCTGACAAGGTCTGCAGTACTTGATAAATTTTCTATGAGTAGGAATTACGTTGAAAGATGAAGTGAAGTACTTGTGGGGAGGTGGGCGGGGAGCCTCCAAGCCTGACTCAGCATGGGAGGGTATGAAATGTCAATTGTTGCTACTGATGTGGGCCTGGTGGGGCTACGGATTTTGAGGACTGCAGTCATGGGACAATCTGGCTGATTATGGAAAAGTGATAAATGCCTTAATGAAAGCGTGCATCTGAATTAGAAATGAAATAATTTGAAAGTCAATGCAGCATAGACTTCGAATTGTTTTTGGCCTACAGGCTTAATACACTGGCACACTCGCATAATAATTAAGCCTGGGAATTAAGTTCTTAGAGAGCAAAGCGATCACTCTTCTTGGACAGGCAGGAAACCTGTAATCCTTATATCCACACAGGTCTTAAAAAAAAGGATAAATTGAAAGACACCTTTGTGTCTTAAAAAGTCCAGTGCTTATGTGTATTTGAAAGGGAGGTGGGAGTGAGCATGCCTGCCTGCTTATAAATAACTACCTTTCCACACAAGCTCCTCATTCATATATGGGCATGATTAATGCCTAGGAGTCAGCTCTTTCCACTCAGCAGCTCCAGAGGATGTGGTTTGATTGGTTGTGGGCTGAGTGGTCATTGTTTTCCACATGATGAGAAAGGACCTTACATCTTAAGGGTCTGCCCATTTTCCTCCTCTCAGTCTCCACTGACACCCTCGCTGGATTGTTATAAGTGAAATGACAAACGAAGGTAAAACAGCACAGCACAATATTATGCACCTGGTAAAGAAGCTCATTTAATGGTTGTTGCTGTTATCTTCATCAATATCATGAATAACCATAATAAATAGGCACCTTGAGCCATGAACCGACTTACTCAAGAGGACAGTTGAATCAATGAAGGGCTCAATCTGTTTTATTCTCTTTCAAACACATTGTTGAATGCTTATTATGTGTGTTCACTATAAGTAATACAAAGTAAAGTAAGACATACATCCATCCTTAAAATAATGCATGATCTGTGAGGGTGAGGAGATGGAACTCAGTGTAGACAAAAAATAAGAGGGATGAAGCAGGGGACAGAGGAAATGGGGAGCTGAGAGGGGTAGGGAGCCCAGGAATAGGACTTTTCCAATTTCATTTTGAAACATAAGGTTGTGTGATGTCTGTTAAAACATCTCACAGTGACTTTGTTGGGAGAGTATTAGATGAGCCAAAAATGGGAAAAAAAGAACAGGTGCTCTAACTGGTATTAGATCCTCTTCCAGCTCATGGGTAAGAGGGAAACTTACCTGGCTTTAGGACAGTATTGCTCAAATTGTGGCCCAAAGGCCCCCTGCCTCAGGGTTATTTGGAGTGTCCTTTCGATACAGATTTGTGGTACTTGCCCTGAGTTTCTAATCAGCATCTCTTGAGGGTAAAACCCAAAGTTTGCATTTCAGACAAGCTCCTTGGGTTATTCTTAAACCCGCTAGAATTTAAAAGGAGACGTTCAAAAGAGAATGGCATTGGAAAATTTGCCACTGCTCTCATCAAGATTCTTGGTTGGGTCTGGAGATATTACTTGTGGCCTCTTTTCTATCTTTATACTCCCAAACTTAATTAATGTAGAGTATATATCAGAAAAGGGAAAAACTGAATAAATGATGGAAAAAGATGAAAAGGAAAATAAATCATCCAAGGATAACTGTAAGATCTCCCTTCTTCATCTAATTTCTGAGAAGAGATTGTAATTATGTGTCAAGGATATATGGCACAGATGGCAAATATCTAGCACGTGCTCCTCTTTTCATGCCTCCAGTCCCCATAGCAGTCATTATTCATGGGTAACAACACTTTTCAGCAGAGCCTTCACATTGTCTCACAATTCGTTCCGACATACCCCTCCATGTAACCACTTCAGGTCAATTGGAGTTACTATGGGCGATGAACTCTTACTGCATATGTGGGCACACACAACTAATCCCTGTCTCCTTAGAAACAAACAGGTGAAAAGCCAGTTTTTTTTTTAACAAAAAGTGACTTTTAGGGGATTTCTGAGGGTACCTGGTGTTATAAGATGGGTAGGGGACTTTGTCCCATTTGGCATCACAATTCCTAAAAATATAAATACACATTCTCAGGATGTCAGTGGGTTCAGAGAGGGCCCTCGAGGATAGGTAAGAATTTTGTGGATGGTTTAGACAGGTTTTCTGCTGAATCTTGGTGAGAAATATTCTTATACTCTTGTATAAGGTGGTGATCAGGAGACAGGCTCTGATACCAGGGTGCATGGGTCACATCCCAGCTCTGTACTTTTCTGATAGTGTGGATGAACAAACTCAGTGTTGCATCTTCAGTCTCAAGTTGCATCAGTGAAATGCAGACGATCCTGCTAGCTACCTCATTGAGATATTGAGTGGATTAAATGAAATAATTCAGTGTCTGGCACATGAATGCTAGTAGTTAATTCATGTGGGTACACCCACTGTGCTTCTCTTTTGCATTAGAATACTGAGACCCAGAAGGACCGATCAGGGTATGGAACTAAAGACTCAAGCTCAGTTTTAACCTTAGGTGGCAAATAGGATTCCACCCAACTCACATATGATCCCATTTTATTTGCCAGAGCAGAAAAGCACAAATGTGGGTAGAGTCCAAATCCAAGCATAGGAGAATATGGTTTGCCTGTCGAGAATTTTGGATTATCCCAGAATGTCTAGACTGAATGGCCATGACCAAAGGGGGTGGCCGAGTGACAATTGTAAACAGAAATGACCAACTATACATAGAAAAAATGTCATGGAAAGAATCATGCCTCTTTTAAGCAACACTAAAAGACAGATAAAACTGTTTTAATTCTCTTTCTCTCATCCCATCAGCAGCTTAAGAGGCTAGTATCCTCCTAGACTTTTCTGTATGGGATTCCCCGCAGTCCAATTTCCAGTCCTACTGTCTGCTGCAGTACCTGCTCTGTAAGTGAGCATTAGTCAGCTTCCTTCCTCTCCGTGTGGGTAAAGTAATAAACTGTTGGTTATAAACGGTTGAAAACAAATATTAGAAGGTCATTGTGCTGTTAAACTTTGATATATTGAGAAAGATGAACGTTAGCAGGGCTTCTAAAGTATTGTCATGCAGGAACTGCTAGAGTACGTGGATTCATCTGTCACTGGTGAAAACATGGGCACAGCATCACTGGTTGAAGGTTGAGCATGGAAATGCTCAACCCTGATTAAACAGCCATAATTCCTCAAGGCTGTGACATGGCTGGCAGGCATGGGAAGCTGGGGCCTTAAAACATAAATTGTTGGAATTTATAATACACTGTCAGTCTGTCAGAAAAAAAGTATCAGATTCTCCCTAAATTCAAACTATTGGCTAATTATTTTAGCATTTTCAAATGCTGATTTGCACATGCCTTTTGATGGTCAAGGGAAAAATCATATTTTTTCTACTTTATTAGAAATATGAGCAGTTTGCATATAAAGGTATTACTTAATGTTTCTTTAAAATGCATGTCCTCTTTGATAGCTTGGGTGATTTGCTAGTAGCATTACCTTAAAGTATGGATTGTGAAGTTGGGATAATTAGACTTATCCTTGAATTTCCTTGAATTTGGCTTATTAATTACTTATAACAGTAGACTTATCCTTGAATTTCAGGCACTTGCTTTGCGGGAATGAAAAGTCAGCTGGTGAGTACATTTATTTTCTTCCGTGGAGAAGCCTCCCATATATACACTGCACTTATTTAAATTATTTCAAAGGATAAGAGAATGTACAGGTAAATTACTGGAACAAGAAAGAAGACATAAGTCTGGCACTCAGAACTAAGGTGTGGGTCATGCTTGGAATGATCTTGAGTCATTTCTAGAGGTCAAGGTTGTGTCAGTGTCCCATCTATTTTATAGCACTTAGCATATGTATATAGGAGTGATGAATAAATACTAAGTAAGAAAATATTTGATTAAGAGTCTTAAGATCATAAGTCAACAAAAGTCATTGCTGATGGGAATTTCAAAGGGATTTTTATAGGTCTAAGCCACGTTGCCTGGTCAGAGCAGTAGGTATTTCTTTAGCTCTCATTATGTACCTTGCTATATACTATGGAGGGAAGACACAAGAACAAGACGAACAATTTCTTCGAGAAGCTTAACACCTGGGGAGAAAAAACTCAACCAAATAAGGATTAAGCGTATGTAACTCTATGCATACAATTGTTTTAGAAGGCAAATGGGCTTGTATGTATTTCAAGAAGACACAGAACAATACTGGCTCAACAGTGGGGTAGGTTAAATTGAGTAGGTAGGGCTTCAGAAAGACCTTGAATGATGAGGACAATTTTTAAAGTGTGATGGAACATTCTTCAGATAGGAAATTTAAAAAGTAAAGGCACCCTAAGACCATGTATGTTATTAAGACTCTTTTTGCATTTGCTCCACATTTTGTTATATTCTGTAATTTCCTTTCTCTTTCCTGAAACTCCACTTTTGAACTCTGTCTTCCAGCCTCAGGAGTTAACTCAATAACCCCTAATCTGCATTTTTCCCTAGTTACTCTTTTCTTCTCTCAGGGTCTATCATGTGCTCCCACCATAAACTGTCTCTATACAGTTTTGCAAGGATTCCATCAAATCCTTGTTCGTGTGACAGCCACTCCCAAAAGGATGGACTTTCCCCTTCCCACACTCTCTTTATTTTCTCACTCATAGCGCCCCCCTCTTTCTCTCACCATGTTATGCACCCATGGAGTCTTAGCCATCTTTGCATTCTTTATCACACCTAACATAGTGCTTTGCTTATACTAGTATATCAATAGAATAAATGCCTGTTGGATTAAATTTCCAGCTCTTTCTATAAATAACAGAAAAAGCACATAATGCTCAGTGAATGAAAATGTAAAAAGCAAATGCCATCTTCCTGAGGACTGAGCAGATGTGAGCTAATAGATGAGAGCCCTTGAAGATTGGGCCTGTCTTGTTCATCACTGTCTTCCCAATGCCCTTTGCCACACCTAGTACAGAGTAGGTGCTGAAAAATGTTTGATGCATGAATGAATAAAGAGGGCTTCCCTGGTGGTGCAGTGGTTGAAAGTCCCCCTGCCAATGCAGGGGACACGGGCTCGTGCCCCGGTCCGGGAATATCCCACATGCCGCGGAGCGACTGGGCCCGTGAGACATGGCCGCTGAGCCTGCGCGTCCGGAGCCTGTGCTCCGCAATGGGAGAGGCCACAACAGTGAGAGACCCGCATACTGAAAAAAAAAAAAAAGATGCACAGATTTATATATGTACCACATCTTCTTTATCCATTCATCTGTTGTTGGGCAGTTAGGTTGCTTCCATGACCTGGCTATTGTAAATAATGCTGCAGTGAACACTGGGGTGCATGTGTCTTTTTGAATTATGGTTTTCTCTAGGTATATGTACAATGGAATATTACTCAGCCATAAAAAGGAATGAAACTGGGTCATTCATAGAGACGTGAATGGACCTAGAGACTGTCATACAGAGTGAAGTAAGTCAGAAAGAGAAAAACAAATACCATATATTAACTCATATATGTGGAATCTAGAAAAATGGTACAGATGAACCAGTTTGCAAGTCCGAAATAGAGACACAGATGTAGAGAACAAATGTATGGACATCAAGGGGGGGAAAGTGGTGGTGGTGGGGAGTGGTGGTGGGATGATTTGGGAGGTTGGGATTGACATATATACTCTAATATGTACAAAATAGATAAATAATAAGGACCTGCTTTATAAAAAAAATAAAAATAAAAAAATGAGATGCCAAAAAAAAAAAAAAAATGCACTGGTGGCCACGATGCTGTCCCTGCACTTTATGGAGCTTACAGTGTGTCATCACTGCACCTGTCAGCACTGTCTGGCTTTGCCAGGTTCCCACAGGTGGTTCTAGTGAGATCAGTCAACACTTACCTTGCTAACGTATGCACCACCCAGGTCCAAACCTCTGTCCCTTCTGCCCCTGGAGACAGATTTTGTTTTTATTGTTTTTTTTGATTTGTTTTGTTTTGTTTTGCGGTACGCAGGCCTCTCACTGCTGTGGCCTCTCCTGTTGCGGAGCACAGGCTCCGGATGCACAGGCTCAGCAGCCATGGCTCACGGGCCCAGCTGCTCCGCGGCATGTGGGATCTTCCCAGACCGGTGCACGAACCCGTGTCCCCTGCATCGGCAGGCGGACTCTCAACCACTGCACCACCAGGGAAGCCCTGGAGACAGTTTTTAATAGAGAAAGCTGTAAAAGGGTAAAAGCTACCATGGAAGTAGACAGATATAAACTTTATGCCAGATCCTGATTCTCAGAAGAGCATCTCCTGCTTGAAATGAGAATATATCACAAAACCCAGAATCTTTATCTCATGAGTTAATTTAAAATGACTGAGATTTTTGTGATTCAGTTCTTAAAAGGAAAGATATTGTGTCCCTCAGATAAGCTAGACAAACACGTGGCTGTGGTTTCAGTCATCAGGTTAAAGCCCGAATAGTCTACAGCTACACATGATACGTCTTCTGTATGACTTGTGGGTCTTCCCTGTCATGGAGTCTGAAGAGGTAGACAAACCACTTTTTCTGAGGATATCCACTCCCTGTTTCGGATTTTAAATGACAATAGATTCCCTGATTATGCAGAAACAGGACACTAAGGTACAATAAATAAACAAATAAACTGAAATACTATTTTTAAGTTCCTGAATGATATACCAATGGCCATGACAAATCTCATTTGGATGAGAGTTATCCCCATTTAAATGGAGAACTCTAGAGAAATCTAATGCTAAATGAACCATCATCATAATGATCAGAATTGTAATCACATGAAAGAGAGTATTTAATTTCAAAAGCCAGGTTCAGTTGTATCTACTGAGAACTCTGAGTAGCTTTAAACATATGTAATTTCTTCCTATTTATTTTGTGGATATATCTTGGCACTTTACACATAAGTCTTGTGCCACATCTTATCATGTTGACAGAGCAAGAAGACTTCCCCCTCCACAGACTTGTAGATACCCTTGACACCTCACAAAGGAACAGACGATATAGCTGAGTGAGCAGGTGCAAGTGTTCAGCCTGGTTTTGTTACACTGAACTCCCATAAGGAATTACATTCAATGGTGAGGCTATATCTGACTAGTTCAAAGTGATTCATTAGCACAAAGACATAGCAGAGCGAGAACAGCTCTCAGAGCCTTTGGCAAGCATGTTAAAGCAGACCCATGACAGATGAACTCAATGAACTAATAGCTTAAATAGCAGTTGGGAACTGGGGGTGCTGGGAAATGAATGTGCTGACCTTACAATAGAGAGCAAAACTTCATGACTAGAAAACACAAACTTTCCGGCTCGTGTGGGAGAATGTATCCCATTATGTAGAGTTTAAGGAGACGAGAAAGGGACTATACAGTTATACATGCCATTAATTAAACTTAGCATAGAGAGACCATGGGTATCTACCTTACTGCCGGATTAACATATTGGGTCAAGTGCATTAGATATTTACCCACTGTTTTTACATCAGAACCCATAAGGGAAATGGCCCCTCAGAAGTGCATCTATAATTCATGGGCCAAATCAGAAGCTGTGCATGTAGACTTAACATTGCTATGCATTCTTTCCCCTCTTTCAAGTGGGAGCCAGCCATGCATAAGGAAGGTCCCGTCATGCTGTGCAATTCCATTCCTGTTTGTGTTGTTTTCAAGATTCTTTGGATGTCCTGAGACATGCGCAAGGGCAATGTGAGAAAAGGGGGATATGTAGGTTAAAGTAAAGGAAGTTTATTTATTTTAGTGAATCTTTCAAAGACTTGCAGGTAGCTAAATTGACAAAAACAAATTTTTATAAGTCTGGGATGTGGAAAGATGCCTCAGGCAATATTATCAGGTTAAATTGTAAATACATATATGCAATGTATTTTAGCTCTTTGATATGCATGATTATTTAGTATAGCTCTTGCTTTAGCTATTGTGCCATTTTTTCACCAAGCATTTGTATTTGCCTCAAATTTTATAACCTGCTGTACAAAAAGTGGGTTCTTTGTATAAGTTTTTTTGATATTTTGAAATACATGTATGTTTTTAATATTTTTAATTAATATATTCATTTTGAAATTTTGAAATTAAATCTCTGTGTAGGATTAACAATTTTAGTAAGCCATTAATAGAAATTAAGAGAATGAATGAAAATAACTTTTGATATTATTACGGAATTTCTATTTTCAACTACAAAATATTAAAGTGAGGATTATAAGTCACCCATGAGGGCTCTGTAACTAATTAGTTTCACAATTAGAGAGCAGCTCAGAACCATCCTTCCTAAGCACCAGGGAACAGCCTGCCAGTCTGACTAAGTAATTGAGGAGCTAATCAAATCCCTAGCCAATGTTAGGGGTGGTGTAGCTGGTAGACGGCTGACCCGAGACCAGAATAAAACGTAGATGGTGGAGCCTGGCCTAAAACACTATCCAGCACTACACTTTCCTCAGGCACCAAGTCCCTTCTGAATCTATTTTAGTGTAATTAGATTGAAAAGATAAAAACTATCACTTTCTGGTAACTTAAAGTACCTACAAAATGAAAGTGGGCTGCTTCTAATATTATATTTCAGCTTTCTGTCTGTTGATCCTGTCTATGTCTGGGTCAGGCAAAAGGATTCCAGAAAAGATAAACATTATGTGCGTTTTTGTCTTTTACCAAGGCAAAAAGACAACATGGACTACGTTACATGCATATATTAAAAAAGACCCTGCTCATTTTCTGGTGATTGGGAGGTCTGTAACTTTGCCTCCTATGTTATCTAATTCTTAGTTCATAGCAATTTCCAGCCACGTCAGCTAGATCTTGCCTCATTTTCTTTCAGTGAGATTACTCCTTCATAAGTATGTGTTTGCAAGTGGGCAGTCTAAGCCTGCCACCATCCATTATCCATCTGACTTGACTCCACATACTGACCCAGACTCAAATGCTCACTTTACCCCCAACACAGTTAAGTCTGTTTCCATCAGCCTGTAAACAAAGGGAAGACGTAGGTCCCAGAGACATCCAAATAGACTGAAGTCTTTTGATTGACCACATGGAATTGGGTACACATTCAAAGATGTCTCTGCCTCTGCCCAGGCTACTTAAATGTGGGTAAATCGTGCGCATCTGCAAGCCAGCTGTTGCCTTCAGCTCAATCCCATCTGATGTAGGAATCCCAGGAGGTCAAGGAGAAGAGCTTTTCAGTTCTCTGCTGTACATACGGTGGTGCAGGTGGATCTTTGCCCAGCCTTAGTGTCAGAAGGCAGAGAAAGAGTCATATTGACACTTCTTCCTATAGTTTTCATCTGCATTATGTATTCATGCAGTTCTGTATATTAGTTAAGACAAGTACCCTAGAAACCGGAAGGCTTTGTTCTTTTTCTAAGCATCTGAAAATCACCAAGTGGATCTAGGCAATATTCCTAGATTCTTTGCTTATTCCTTCATTTATAATTGTATATGTGGCATGTTTCATTAAACAAGAAGATGGTGGGAATCATTTTAAGTCTGCAGATAACTTGGCCATGTGTATACTTGTTTAGAAATGTGAGGAATTCAGAGTTAGATTATTCCTTGTGAGGATGGTGGTCACCTCTGACTTCTATTCTGATGTGACCCCTGGAGAAAACATCAGTCAAAATGGGAGCTGACAGTGACATGGAAAAACAGAGAAGAAATAAGCCAAGGAGGAACTTAGATGAAATATGTGGGAGTTAGCAAAAAATATTAAGGGCATTAATAATAATTTAAGAGTTTCTTTAGGAGGGTCAGAAATAATATGAAAGAAGCAGAGATAAATTTCTTTTGCAAGACAAGAGATCAGAAAGAATAAGTAAATCAGGCATTAATGAGCAGACCGAGAGTCCCTTTGGGATGTCTGAATTTAAGAGTTTCCTCCCAAGTCTCCACTCTAGTCGCTTGTATGAAATCCTTTAACAGGCATAGGCAAGAAGCAAGCTACAGGGTTGTCTGTTCTATGACGAGCCCTATCAGGCATCTTTAGTAGCAGTTCCTCTTTCCCAAAGACTATGTTTCCTTATTCTGGGCCTTTCCTCTATTTGAATTTCTCCTTTAGTCTATTTGCCCACCACCACCCTCAGTCTTTTCTGCAAAAAAGGAAAGGGATCTAATCAATTCAGTTGCCCTATGGAATTTATTACTATCTTTTCTTCTAGAGATAATTGTATTTTAGTTTAAAAAATAGAATTCTTGAATAGTCGCTGTGTAACCCACCAAAATAGGGGAATTTCAGGTGTGTTGGTCGGCATATTTGAGGGCTTGTGATTTGTTTCAAAGCACTGCAGATATCACTGCTCTACTTTGTTAAAGACAAAGCCAGCTACATGTCTATATTGGTCTTCCGGCATCACATTTAAAAGGAGAAGAGTCCTCATCTAACCATAAAGCATACATGATGGCTGTGGCACAGACACAAACAGAAATGAAAAAAAGTTTGGAAAAGGAAGAGATTTCCATGACATTTTGACTAAAGCCATGTGTCTCTTGAAGAAGTCTTATTATACCAAAATAATATTTGCTAGATTCTTTAGGGAGTGAGAAACAGCTAGAATTATCAATACACTTCCATGATTTGCTTTATAAAACCAAATGGCTATTCTCTCATTAGTGAAAATTGTAAAACTATGCAAATTTAGTTGTGTGTCACTGTGGGTACCTGTGATCTGCTTTACTCTTAACCCCGATTTCCACTTGGATTCTATGAGACTACCTACCGGTAATGTTTGGTCCATGGAAGTTTTAATCAAACAGCTTCTTCATTTTAATTTGCCTCCAGATAATAGTTTGCTTTTTTAATTAATACTGTGAAAATACACATTATGATCTTTACCTGAAACGTGTTTTGAGTAACACCGGGGCCTACGGTTTCGGTTGACTAAATTCTTCTTTTCCCCCTGCAGAGAGGCTCTGCTCTGTTAAGCTGCTTCGCTTCACCCCAGTGGTTAATACATTTTGCTAACTGTAAACATAATGTTTATTTATGATAGAATTTATACAAGTCTTCCTATCAATTGAAATGAAATCTCCCCGTTCTCTGAGACAGATAAGCATCTCTCTCCCATTCTTGCACTTCCTTCTCTCTTTCTCATTCGGTCTCCCTCTCCCTCTGCCACACAATCTCAAGATCTATGGAACATCACAGAATAATAGAATGCCTTGAAAAACATTGTTGAAAAATTACTCATAATAATAATGATAATAGAAATAGAGTCAATTTATTGAGCAATTCCTATGTGTTCGGCTTTATTATAGAGTTCTTGCATTACATGATCTCAGTTGTTTCCCAGACAATCCTATAAAGTAGGAAATATTATTATTCCCCTTACACAGAGGAAACAAGCTGAAGTTCAGAGTGGTTACACCGTGAGTGGAAGAACAGCTGTACTGTACCTGCTCTGAATCTCTCCATTCTTTGAGTTGAAATAAGCTCTCTACCTGCCTGCTGTTCGCTTAAAATGAGATTCCAAAGGACACTAAATGATCTCACTATAGCTGAGTGTTTGTCCTAAAAAGCACATCTGATAATGATCCTCCACCAACTTTAAATTATTCAGTCTCAGCTTCCCTGGTGACGCAGTGGTTGAGAGTCCGCCTGCTGATGCAGGGGACACGGCTTCGTGCCCCGGTCCGGGAGGATTCCACATGGCGAGGAGCGGCTGGGCCCGTGAGCCATGGCCGCGGAGCCTGCGCGTCTGGAGCCTGTGCTCCGCAACGGGAGAGGCCACAACAGTGAGAGGCCCGCGAACCGAAAAAAAAAAAAAAAAAAAAAATTCAGTTGATCCAAATTTCCCTCAAAATAAAGTTCAAGTTTTTTATCAGAGTGTCTCTAACCTTCATGGTTTGGTTTCGGCTTTTACACCTTGGAATCCATCTCTCCTCATGCCTACCCTCCCCTTTAAGTTGGCCTCCCTGCCAAGGATTTGTATATTTCCCTTTTGTCTATTTGCAACCTGCTTCTTTCCCTACCCTGGCTAGATTCTACTCCCTTTCAATTCTCATTTTAGACAATTCTACTCCTGGGTGGTGTTCCTGACAATGCCTGCCTCCCCTACTTGGCTCTCTCGTGTTCTTACAGAAATCTGACCTTGCTTATATCTTTATTCACCTACTGACTTTTCCCTCATTAACTAGGTGAAAAGATCCTCAAAAACAGACGCAGCTTCTCCAACACTGCATTTCCAACCACTCACTGCCTGGCACCATGTAACAATCAGACAATATAGGCTCAACTGAACTAAAATAAATCCTTGATAAAACTTGAAAAAGTTAATATATGTTACTGCTTGTCACTTCAAAATCATGCACGGGTAAAAATTCCTGTCTCCTTTTAAGTCAGGGCATAGTGGTTTGTTTAGGAATGGCATGAGAACAAAATCTGGCAAAGAGTTGGGTTAATTTGGTTAGAAATATTGGGAAGCAGAAGTTTTCCTTTATTGAGAACATTGAGCTGGGGGAATACAGATCTGGATCTGTGGATGGCATCCAAATGAATAAGCCTGATTTTAGATAGATAGATACATAGATACATAGATATAGATGTATATATAGACATATATATTGCCTAGGTCAATTCAAGTTGGGTTTCTATAACTTCCTACTAACATAAACCTAATACCGTGCCTTAGTTTATATTCTTATAACTCCTATCTATTCTTCACTCTTGTTAATCCTTAAATGCTTGCCTGAGTTATCATGTTATGCAAATGTAATCATGCAGCTTCTTTTACTAAACTGTTCCAATGATTCCCCATAACCCTTCAGTAAATGCTTTAGTATTGAATAGAGCCCTGGTCCACACATGCAGTTCTATTTATTGTTACTCCCTGTGGGTCACAGCTCGAACTCTTACACTTGATAATCCTTCTACATAAGACAATGTTTCACTCTTCCAGGGGCTAACACATGCATTACTTTTTGTCTGAATATCATTCTCATCCAATCTTGTGAATGAAAGTTTCTACATTAAGATGCTGATCAAATATCACCATTTCCCTGCTCCTATACAGTTAGTTGCTTTGTCTTCTTCTCTAATGTAAAATTCAAACCTGCTTCTTACAGCATCCATTGTACTACATTGCAGTTGTTTAATTTCATGACTCTCTTTCTGTGGAACATTTGATCTTTAGAGTCAGTTCTGGTGTCTTGTTCATCTTTGTAGACAGATTGTATAACACAGTCTTGAAACACAGTAAATACTCAAAAAGTGTTCATAGAATGAATGAATAAATGTATCCAGTTAGGTGGTGCTCTTTTTATTACTTTTTCATTATAAACAGGAGTTGGTAAACTTTATCTGTAAAGGATCAGATAGTAAATATTTCTGACTTGCAGGCCATACCATCTCTGTCACAAATACTCTGTTTGGTGTTGGAGAGCAGAAAGTAGCCATAGACAATACAGAAGCAAATGGGCATGGCTGTGTCCCCAAAATATTTCATGTACAAAACAGGGCCTTAGTTTGCCAACTGCTGGCATACAGGAAAGAGGTCATAGTTCTTAAACTGACTATAGATAGATGTTGAAAAAGGGTGCCCTGCATGAAATAGAAGAGGGGTGGTACGTAAATTTTAGAATGATCATATTGAAGTTAACCTCCTTCATGTTGTAAAAGCTCTGATTTACAACATCTTTGATACAGCATTTCATACCATGTGTTTTAGTAGCTCTGTTATATTTTATTAAAATCTATCTAGTCACATAATCAATAAAGGCTGATTGAAAACCTAATCGTATTCTCTTATTTAAAGAAATTTTGAATAAGATGTTCAAAATTAACGTTGAGTATGCTCTCTGTCAGTAGAAAATGTATTCTACTGTAAAAAGTTGGTGGATACTAAGTTTCATTTTGAGAAATAGAGAGCTTCATTTATTTCCCCTTAGTTATTAATGAAACACCATTTTTCAAACAATTTTATTCTTTAAACTACCTGTTTCCAAAAACCCAAACCAAATGAGAGTTCTCTAACCTAAAATCAAGCTAATGGTATCATACTTAAAATGGCTCCATTTTAAAGGACCAACTGTTGTAGTTTTCTGTTTTTTTGAAACCATTCAATTGTAGAACATTTGATGGTTTCCAATTGTGAGTCTCCTCTAAGCACTGTTGCAGCACAGTAAGAAGCAGTGGGCTTGGAAAAAGATGGCAACACTCGAATTAGAAGAGTAGACCTGAGCAAACATATGGAAATCATTTAATTATTTGGAGGTCATCTTTTGGACAGTGTCTGCTGGGCCCAGCTGGAGCTTAATGCAAAAGCCCCAAAGCTCTAGTGGTACCTCCATCCCATTCAGTGCATTTTGCCAAAAAGCCATGCAAATCTACTTTCTAATTAGGTTAAGCTTTGTCTAGATTTGCCCAAACCAACAAAAACACTTTTAGGCAGATATGATATGATATTGTCACGACTGCATCCTGTTGTTCTGTGTCTTTTCTTTAATGGCAAATTATACATATTATGCTTTTTGTTTTGTTTCATTTCTATTTGCTCTACTTGTTAGATATACGATGGAATTGTGGATGCTTTGGTATTATAAAGATATCACCATATTCTAATGGTCTTTTGTATGAATAGTATAGAATTTGTTTTTATTTTTTAAGTTTTAAAGACACTTGGCACTTAAAGGCTACTTTGCTACATACACAGATAGAGCCTTTTGAAATGGCGAGATTTACAAAACGAGGCAGTTTAAACCCACAAATGTGAACTACTTTTATGTGGTCCCAAATTAAATGCCATTCCCTTGTACATATCCCTGTAATAGTCGGGCCAACTACATACCCCTGTATTACTTAGGGCTCTCCAGAGAATAGAAAAAATAGGTTATATTTATATAAACATACATATGCATATATTACATATATATATCTACATTTATGTAATAGTATAATATGCTATTATATAATATGAATATATACTTTATATATACAAATGTGTATATGTATATACTCACATATAACATTATATAACATTATATAACAATATATAGCATTATACATATTATACACACATATACATATTTCATATAATAAAATATGCATATATACATTATATATTCTTATATATGCATGTAATTATTATGCATGTGCACATGCATACAAAAAGATTAATTTTAAGGAATTGGCTCATATAATTGTGGAGGCTGGCAAATATCAAATCTGTAGGGCAGACCAGCAAGCTGGAAACTCAGATGCAGTCCTTTTTTATTTTTTCATTTATTTTTGGCCACACTGGGCAGCTTGTCGATCTTAGTTCCATGACCAGGGATTGAACCCGTGTCCCCTGCAATGGAAGCATGGAGTCCTAACCACTGGACTGCCAGGGAATTTCCTCAGATGCAGTCTTAAGGGATAATTTCTTCTTCTCTAGGAAACCTCAGGTTTTTGATTTTCAGAAACTTTCAACTGATTGAATAACACCCACCCACATTAGTGAAGATAATATTTTTTAAAGTAAACTGATTATAGATGTTAACTGCATCTACTAAGTACCTTCACAGCAACCCCTAGATTAATGTTCATTTAAATAACTGTGCATTACAGCCTAAACAAGTTAATACATAAAACTAACAACGATACTTCCCCAAAAGCAATAAGATAGATAGATGAAAAAATTTCTTGACATACATAACCTTTAAAAAAAAGAAATACAGGGGCAAAATATATTGGTTAGAAGTATAGACTTTGGCAGCCATCAAATCAAGATTAAAACTCTAGTTCTGCCACTTATTAACTATATAAATGTGGGAGCTAGTTGTAAAATTCTCCTCCTCCCCATGAACCACACCTTTCAGTCTTCATACACCTGCATAGTCTGCCCTGTTGCTTCTTGGCTGGGCTGGTGATGAGCTAACTTATTTTTGACCAATCAAACATGGCAAGGATGACACAGTATTATTTCTGGGGCTAGTTTGCAAGAAGGCTTACAGCTTCCACCTGGTTCTTTTGGATCATTTATTCAGGTTTCAGAATTCTGACTAACCTGAGACAGCCATAATTCAAGAAAAGCTAAGCTAGCCAGGTGGAGATGCCACATGTCAAGTTAGATGCCCAGCTAGTGGGCAGGTGTTCCTTCCATACTAGCTGATGCACCAGACAAATGAAGAAGCCGTCTTGGACATTTGGAAAATTTTAGGACCAGCCCCAAATGACCACAGTCACCTCAAAGAAGATATCCCCAAGTAGAACCTTGGAGGATAAATTATTGTTTTAAGCCACTAAATTGTGGAGTGGTTTGTTGAGCAGTAATAGCAAACTCTCAAATTAAACAACGGCCTCAGGACAAAGATGAAATCCAGACTGCTATCAGTACAATACAGACATGAGGAACTGTACATAAGATGTCAAGGATGTCACTCTTTGTTAAAACCTGAGAATATTTTGTCAGTATTTTGTAGACTCTATTTAGTAGAAAAAAAGGGCTTTTAAGAATGTTATGGGCATTTTATCACAGCTCCCTAACTCTCAGCTCAGGTAGCAAGGGACATTGCAGAGATTTCTGTGTGTGGCTTTGGAATAATGGGATGAACCTCAGTCAGATTTATAGGAAAGCCACAAAGGTTTGCTGTGTGTGTGTATTTTTTTTTTTTTTTTTGTGGTACGCAGGCCTCTCACTGTTGTGGCCTCTCCCGTTGCGGAGCACAGGCTCCGGACGCGCAGGCTCAGCGGCCATGGCTCACGGGCCCAGCCGCTCTGCGGCATGTGGGACCTTCCCAGACAGGGGCACAAACCTGTGTCCCCTGCATCGGCAGGCGGACTGTCAACCACTGCGCTACCAGGGAAGCCCTGTGTATGTGTATTTTAAGAACTGTATCAGTACAAGCAATATTAACTTGAACTAAAATGAAAAAGTGGCCTTTGAGCCCTCAACCTTCTATTAGGAAAATTAATTATTGCAAACTAATGCCATTTTTCATTAAAAAGGAAACATGACTCAGAGATCAGATACAAGAGCCATGGAGAACAATTCATGGCGTATAGACTGGGCCCCAGTTGTTGGCACAGGTCTATCTTTACTTTAGAATAGCTATGGACCTTTACCTGCAGTGTGCCATCCATTTCCTCCCTTTTGCATAAAAGACTCTATAGTAGTTTTCCTGTCCCTGATTTACAGTGGTAACTATGTTAGAGGAGACAAGGGGGATTATTTTTCCCTTTACTTCCTGTCCAGAGGCCTTTGATTGAGAGGAACTTCTCCTGAGTAGTTTCTTCCTCACCAGAACTGGATTTAGATGATGTGGTCTTGGTCTTCAAGCCTGATCAGGTGAAACTTTGAGGATATTGGAATTCAGTGAGTATGTTTGTTCATGAGAAGAATGTAAATAGTCTGTGACCAGAAGGCAGACTACATTGGCTTGAAAATCTTTATAAATTCTTTATTAGTCCCCTCCACAAAGAGGTGGAATTTATTTTCTCTCCTCTGAAATATGGATGGGCCTTGGGATTGTTTCACCAACGAATGTCAGTAGAAGAGACAACGTGCCATTTCTAGGGCTAAGTCAGTTGCATTCGTGTGACCAGTCACATGACCATTAGATAATGGAGAGGATATTCTTTATGGCAAGGTTGTTCTCTTTAAGGGTGAAGCTTCAGTGAGAGGGATACATATATAGTTCTATGGAAGGAGAAAGACGTGTCCTACCAGGCAGTTTGATCAGGTATTCAACACATCTTTATTGTGACTCAACTATGCTCTAAACATTTCTCTGAACAGTTGTATAGTTGGTGTTTGCACCAAACTACCCTTAATTCCTACACAAAGGCAATGTCCACAGACCCAAAGTAGGAAAAAGGCTGAAATGCTTCTCTTAAAAGATTTGGATCTGGGAATTCCTTGGCGGTCCAGTGGTTAAGACTCTGTGCTTTCACTGCCATGGGCCAGGGTTCGATCCCTGGTCAGGGAATTAAGATCTCACAAGCCACGTGGCATGGACAAATAAAAAAAAAAAAGAGATTTGTATCTGATTTTTATTCTATTAATTGAGTATTAAATTTATTTTATTTTATAATTTTGGTTTATAATATCATAATGTAAAAATAGCCCAGGATTCCATAAAACCAGGTTAGGGGTTAAACAATGATTTCTAACAAACATAATACAAAAAAACAGAAGAAATCTTTATCTCTTAAAACTTGAAGAAAATTCATCACAACCCATATAGGAAACTTTTTAGTTAATGAGTTGATATGAGACCATTTTGTTTATGAAAAATAGGAACTGCTCAAAGTTTAAATTTAGTGGCTAGAGTGGAATTCAATTCATTTTGCATCAACAATAGATTGTGCTTTATGATTGCTTCACAGAAAGTGAAGTAGCATAGAGTCCCAGAGAAAACAAAATGCAATTTTAGCAAAAACTGGACAATGGTAAAGGTGAGGACACAATATAAAACTTTAGAACATTTGTCAATAATAATGTAAATATAGTATCCAATATAGTGCTAGAAATTTTACATATATTATCTCAATTAATGCTACAATTACTCTAGCAAGTAAGCACTGTTATTACCCTTACATTTACAAGTAAGAAAATTAAAACATTAAACATTTTTGTAATTTTACCAAGTCACTGTTTCAGTTGCTTAGTACTTTATAAACAGAAGAATGAAACAGTGCTTTTGCTCACAAGATGTGCATAATCTTTAAGACCACTAGAAAAACATCTCTTAACAATCTGAGCCATCACATAAAAGTTTGACTACCCTGATGGAGAAACCACATGGAGAGACCGCGTGGAAAAGAGGAACACTGGAAAGCAAATGGCAGGAAGAGACATCCAGCCATTTAAGTATCCCAGAGGCCAATAAAGCTATCCAACTGAGTCTACTAAAACCACAGAACATGAGAGGCAATAAAATGTTTGTTAACATGTTTCAAATCACTAAATTTTGGAGTATCGTTTTGCTGTAATGCTAGTAGTGTTCCATTATACGACTCTATCACTTTCTTTAAAACCCAGCTTTCCCTGAAAAGATTAAAGTCAACATCAAAGATCAACTATTTGACTTGAAGAGTCCATTTTTTTTTTTTTTTTTTTTTTAATTCTGATTTTACCTGAGTTCTGAGAGATGGTAAAGCAGAAAGAGTACTGGACTGGAAGTTGATGTATCTGAGCTTTAATCATTTAATGAGTCTGTCAAAAAACTATCTGATAGGGCTTCCCTGGTGGCGCAGTGATTGAGAGTCCGCCTGCCAATGCAGGGGACACGGGTTCGTGCCCCGGTCCGGAAAGATCCCACATGCCGCGGAGCGGCTGGGCCCGTGAGCCATGGCCGCTGAGCTTGCGCGTACGGAGCCTGTACTCCGCAACGGGAGAGGTCACGGCAGTGAGAGGCTCGCGTACCGCAAAATAAAACAAAAAGCAAAAAAAACTATCTGATAACTTCAAACAAAATTAACATTTTAGATTTAATTTTCTACATAAAATGAAAAATTTGGTCTTAATTTGAATCTCTTCTAGATATCACAGTTTATGGCTCTATACTTAAATCACCTAAAGCTGTATTTCTCAAAGAGCTAAGGGGTGTCTTCATTTTGTAGAAATATCTTTATTAATATTATTAGCCTTTCAGAAGCAATGTAACTTTGTTAATTTAATTTTTCTACTTCATTGATCTAGTTTATTTTTATTTCCTTCCTTCTACTTATTTTAGATTTAATTTTCTTTCTTTTCTACCTTCTTAAGGAAGAAAACTTGATTGTTAATTTTTACAAATCTTCTTTCTTAAATCTTTTGAAACCTATTTATCCTTTTTGTTGATAATAATAGCTAAGATTAATTGAATGGTAATCTGCTAAGCACTTTACTTCCATTATGTCACTGAATTCTTATAACATCCCTTTAAAGTCTATACTTTTAATACTCTCATTTACAGATGAGGAAACCAAGGCTCAGAAAGTAAAACCTATTTATCTTTAACTATTGCGTTATTTCAAGGGTCAATAAACTTCTTCTGTAAATATTCAGACAGGAAGTATTTTAGGTTTGTAAGCCATACAGTCTCTGTCACCACTACTCAACTCTGCTGTTGAGGTCCAAAAGCAGCCATAGACAATATATATATGAATATTGTGGTTGGTTTCCAATAAAACTTTATTTACAAAAACAGGCAGCTGACTGGATATATACTTGTTTATGCCTTTATATACATCTAACAAGTTGTGATACACTATATTTGACTTATAATTCATTATCATATATGATTACTTACGATTTATTCTTTGAATATGGACAATTTATAGGTGGCTGTTTAATTTCCAAATTTTTTTTTACTTCTCTGTCTCTCTTGTATATTGATTTCTAACTTAATTTTTCTGTGATAGGAGAGTGCAGTGTAAAATTTTAGTCTTTTGAAGTGTATTGAGATTTTTTTTTTATGCAGGAGCATATGACCTATCTTGATCAATATTCCATGTACAATTTGAAAAGGATATGTGCTCTGCAGTTGTTGGATTAAATATTTTATAAGTATCAAATATTTCAAGTTGTTTGGCAGTGTTATTCAAATTCAAATATTCAAATTCAAATATATAATTTTTACCTCTATATATGTGCTTTTGTCTGTCTGGTCTCAATTACTCAGAGAGTGTTAAAATCTCCACCTATGGTTGTGGATTTGCCCTCTTGTCCTCCCTTTTGTACTCTCAGTTTTGTTATAGGAATTTTGATATATATACATTTTGAATTGTTAGGTCTTCCTAAATCTGATTTCTGGTGATTTGAAAAAAAAAAAAAAAAAAGACATGTTTGGACTTCCCTATGAAAATGTGGCCAAATAACATTTTGAGCGACAACCTTCCTATGGTCCAGGAACTATAAAATATAGTTACAGCATTTGGAAGGGCCACGGACTAATGCTATGTGTATCATTTCATCATCTTCATATCATCCTGTGAATTCACTATTTTGGCTGCATTTATGTGCTCAGTATCAGCATCTAGCAGCTCAACCATCCATGCCTATGTGGTAATAGCAAAAAGAGGAAGCTCAGGCTTCCCTGGTGGTGCAGTGGTTGAGAGGCCGCCTGTCGATGCAGGGGATGCGGGTTCGTGCCCTGGTCCGGGAAGATGCCACATGCCGCGGAGTGGCTAGGCCCGTGAGCCATGACCGCTGAGCCTGCGCGTCTGGAGGAACTTATCTTTTCTGATGTGTGTGATTGTCCAGTTAAATGTGTCATTTGTATTTAAAGTACTATATCTACTCTTAAGTAACAACATATTAAGACACTTACTTTTGCTTTCACAAACCCATAAAGGGGAAAAGTGAATCCACATGATTTGGAGGAGAGACAATAAATCCAATTTAGATCAAAACTGAATTGGGATTAAAGACAAGCAAGTGAAGGAAAGAAAAGCGGCCCATGAACCCTGGAGGGAATTTGATAGCAAAATCCAACTGGGGAACTAAACTTTGTATGCTATATGATGGGGGGCTTTAGCACAGGACTGATGTTACAGTCTGCTAGGTGAATAGCTCTATGTGTGAAGGACCAAAGAGATTTACCTTGTTAGGGCTCCTTGGAATCAGAGTCTAGGCCCACTTAAGCTAACCCAGGAAAGGAGTGATTTATTGCAGGATGTCAATACTGTGTCATTGAGAATCTGAGGCTAAATACTAGGGCATAACTAGGTCATGTGACAAATGAGATCAAGAAAAGTTTTGACATCAAGACCAAGATGAGTGGTAGAATCCTTGTGGGACATTCTGACCCCAAGAGTCTATTGGGGAATTCAGGTATTCCTGATCTGTGGATTGCGGCGGGCCCATCAGAAGTGGGCAAAGGGTTAATGCAAAGGATCTTTGAATCCATATGCATACAATGTACTGTAGTTTGAAAAAATAATACCATATTTGATGAATATATGTTCTGCTGTTTGGAGAAGTGTATATCCTTGGGGAGCCTAGAATTTAATGCCTTTTCAAGAGGATATTTTAAAAAATTATTTGCTATCTATTTAATAGAAGTGGGGCTAGGGGCCCTTGAAGAGAGTTATAAAATTTCTACCTGAGGCTTTTATCTACTGCAAATAGAGAAGTAGAAACAATTTACAATTCAATGAGAATTTAACAAGTCAAATTTAACCTGAGTTAACTGGCACACGATTTTTATTTCAGTCGTATTTTAGTGCCCTTTGTAGACTGGCATTCTGATCAACTGTCTGGCATGTCTCTTTAATCTGGTTTGTAAATACATATCCCCATTTTGTTTGCTTGCTTATACTACTGTGACTTTTTAAAAATGTTTTAACGTGTCAGTAATTTAGAATAGTTTTTAGTCATTTCACAAACATTGACAGTACATTAACTATATTGTGGATCTCTAAAAACTCTTGGGCATATAAAAGGAGTCCTCATCATGAAAAATGTGAAAATTACTGTATTGAACTTTTGCAGCTACCAGCTGCAAAAACAAAAGCTGTTTTTATTTTACTGTGGGATGTATTTTTTTTATTCATAAGCTCAATCTCATTTATAAATGCAATGAGAGTCCTTTTTTTATTCAGAGATTGCTCTTTCATTTTATTCATTTACCCAAATACCCACTTTCACTATTACAGAAATTGTTCTCATTTGATGCCCCTTTTTCCTCCTGTCCCCACCCATCACCCACTGAATAAACTAAGGGAATGTCGTCTGTAGAAACGTCAGAATTTACATCATCGTCTATTTTTCTCTCTCAAAATAATCTTGAATCTGTGGCGTTGTAAGAGCCTTTCAGCTTAAACAATTCTGAAATTTTTCATAGAGTTTTCCAGATGTTCTTTTTTCTGAATGGAAACTTTGTTCAAGAATAATCTGTCTGGACCTCAAAAAAATATATGTTTGATTGTTTTTCCTCTTTGCTCCAAATTGAAATTGAGTTCTCTCTCATCTCTGGTTGGAAAGATTTTTCACCCTTCTTTTCCTTCCTCAATGGACCACACTACACTTTTAGAGTAATAAAACATTTAAATGAAATATACAAGGCATAACCAATGAGCTCAATACCATTAAATATTTATCAATACAATAGTACAAGTTTGACTGTGAAATAAATATTAGGTCCTGTAAACTTAATAGTTTCCTGTAACATGGAAAAAAAAAAAACCCTCTCCAAGGTTTGCCGCCCAAAGTACTGAACTTAACCAATAAATAGTTCACAGTGCGCCAAAATTGAATTGCCAAATGATTGACCACATCCTATATTGCACAAGGAGAAGGCCGCTGTTGTTTGTACAAGTGTGTTTCACTCAATGTAGATAAATAGTATGAAGCTGGCATTTCTAAACTAACCTTTGTTTTCAACTAACTACAGAACAGGAAGGGTAGTGCAGGGAAAAGAAGCTGAAAGATATAGGGAAAGAGGAACATCAGGAAGTCTTGAGCTGATATATCCTGCTCAGATGCAGGAATTGCTGATTTAAATTTGGGGGAATTAACCCAACGTAGTGAATTTTTATACTAGCATTGTTATATAAGAAAAACGTTTACTATCGATAGTTTTTTATTTTTTTCCAGGAAATAATAACAAAAATTTAAACAAGTAAATAGTGGTTTTAAGATACTGAACAGCAGATAAAATTATTCTTTATGACCACACATGGACACCAATGATATTACTTTAGTAAAAGCTATCTTTGGAACAGCTATCTTACATTTGGACAAGGTATCCTCCATTGGGTAATTGTTTCATTTTTTATTTGAGTTGGAAATACTGCATTCAATATGATGCCTATATTGACCAATTCAATCACAAAGCACTAAATTCAGAATATCTTTTTATATTTCAAAATATTCTAGAATACACACACACACACACACACACACACACACACACACCCCTCAATTGGCCTATTGACCTCCAAAAGCAATAAATTACCTATAGACTACAGATGATGCATATTAATATAATTGTAGTAAACAATCAAACACCATTAAATATTTGATCCTAGAAATAGTTATGTATTTAAGATAGAAGAAATAAATATCTTGCTATAACAATGATAATTATGAAAATAAGAATAGCATTTATAACATAAATTACAGTTCACACACACGTCTCATTTTTAAACTTCATTAATACATGGCCCTATAAAGAAAAGATAAAGGGTAGTAGCATTCTAATTTTACAGATTAGAAACCTATGATTCACAGACCTAAAGTTACTTGCTCAAGGTCACCACGATTAACAAAGGCCAGTGTTCAAACTTAAAACCAGAGATACCTGTCTTCTAATACTATGATACTTCTAGGCAGAAAATTACCTAATGTTTTTATAAGTAATTTGTATCAGAGGCTTTCTGGAAATAAAGAAATAAAAAAATATATAATCTTGGGCTTCCCTGGTGGCGCAGTGGTTGAGAGTCCACCTGCCGATGCAGGGGATACGGGTTCGTGCCCCGGTCTGGGAAGATCCCACATGCCGCGGAGCGGCTGGGCCCGTGAGCCGTGGCCGCTGAGCCTGCGCGTCCGGAGCCTGTGCTCCGCAACGGGAGAGGCCACAGCAGTGAGAGGCCCGCATACCGCAAAAAAAAAAAAAAAAAAAAAAATTTTATATATATATATATATATATATATATATATATATATATAATCTTGCCCATACATGGTCATGATTCCAACAGTTTTGCCTGCTTTTCCAATAACTCCCTCAGAAGACAATTTAAGGTCATAAAATCAAAGAGGAGAGATTACTCTGATTTAGAAGATGGCTGGAAAAGCAGCATCGATTGCTCTCATGACTTTCCTGAGCCACAAAATTGGCATGTGACAAACAACATTTTGCTCAACACTGTCCTTTTGCATTCTGCCTCTACGGATGAATGCCACCTTCAAGTACACGGTTACACAACGTAAAATCTGGGCATCCTTCTCCATTTCTACTATGTCTTCTTACCTCTGACCCTTTCAATCTCTTAACCCACTTATCTGATAAATACGGTTTCCATCCACTCTCACCTTCCTCACAGCTCCAGCCAAATTTCAGGAGACTGGTATCAAATGTCTTCCAGAATAGGAAGGGTGAGAGATGGAGGGAGGAGAAGGTGGAAACCACCATGGTATCTCCCATCACATTTGGAACCCATCATCCCATGATCCAACAAACTCAGGTTTCTGAGCGCTCACTTTTAGCCATAGCCTTCCGTCTTCTGTATTCAGTTCTCCTGGACTAGCTAATGTGCCCTAGAGAGAATTTCAGCAACAGCTTGGGGAGCAACTTGCTTCAATGTCTTCCTAGCATCTTTCATATCCCATTGCTGATATAGCAACTTGTTGATCTGTATGCAAAGCTATCATTATGATATCTGTAATATGCTGTAAAATATGTCATTCATGATACTGAGATAATATACACATGCCAATATGTTAAAAAAGAACTCTGGGGGCCAATATCCTAACCCAGAATCCGTGTTGGAGGGACAGCAAACCTGATATGAAAAAGACTATATGTAAGCCACAGGGCTGTAAATTCATCCTTCATCCATATACATGATGAATATAAGAAAAAAAAGATTTTCATTCATTGATTTAATTGTTTGCTAATCAGCCTGATAAATGTTAGAAATGGGTTGTCATTGAAGAAATTAAAGTTATTCAAGATATGGAGACTGACTAAATATATTTTAAAGACTTTTCTCACATTTGCATGAAAATATCATTATAAAAATTGAGTGAGGTCTTACTCCTTTACCCATGGGGAGACAATGCTCAAGGCTAAATTCCCAGACTGTCCTGCTTCCAGCTATTAACTCCATAGGAATCTGGTTGCCTAATGCCAACATGTGGAATAGTCTTGAATCTGGAATCTTGGTGTCTAAGTTGAGTGAACCTCCATCCAAGGCAAAAAGGGCCTTGAGAGTGCATGATAGGTCATGCAAGTTGTTTTTTTCTACTTACTTTTCAATGCATGTGTAATAAATAAATATCTGTATTCATGGCAGAATTTGGTCTGGGATGTGCTTACAGTATAACTTGGAAGCAAGGTTGTGGGGTGATTGGTTAACCTTACTCACTGCAAAACTTCTTTGGCAGCTATCATTAACACCCAAAAAAGCCCCCAAAGTTGTGTAGGAGCAGGTCTGCAGGTGACCTTGCCTTTATGTTTGCTGATGAAATGACTGGGTGTTTATAATGATGATTCTTATTAATATTTCTTTCCAGGTATTCTAATCAGATTCAGAGTTATCAGGATCACTTTTTGTTTCTTGAGAGTATAAAAAGAGAACAGCAGAAAACATACTCATTAATTAAAATCAGTGTTAACTTGATTTAAATAACATTTTATATTAATTTTCTATTAAAAATTGATTAAGAATAAAATTTTACTTGCTTTCTATTTTCTTTGGCAATACCTTCTTTGACTTTTTCTTTTGAAGATGTTTTGGAGATACATACTCTGCCCTTATATTTGACAACGTTTCCATGGTGATGTTATTTCTTTTTACAGTATGACCCCTCGACTTTTAGGGAAATAGCACTACAAACAGGTTTTTTAAAAAATAAGGGTTCAAAATGATTTTCTCCCTTGTAATTCTATTTTGTGAATATCTTTTATAGTGCTCTGGCATATTGTACAATTTCTTTCTTAAAAATTATATCACTTTTATGATTTTACATAAAATACGTAAATAATGATATATATGTATATATTATTTAAATCTCTCTCTCTCTCTATATATATATATATATACACATAGACATAAATATATATATACATAAAAATATTCTTTGTATATACATATGTGTGTATCTATATCTGTATCTGTATATCTTTAGATTTTCTTTGAGTCATCTGTGAGTGACTAGTTATCACATTTGATAAAAACCATATGAAAAGATAGGCAGGCAGATAAATTAAAGACATGTACTGGATATGGCATAAGCAGAGAGCAGTACAATTTTATTCTAAATGGGTTTGTCTTTCAATGAGGGTAAATGTAATGGTAGCCTGATAGTACCAGGACATTACTAGAAAGGCCTGGAAAGAAAGGGGGAAATAGTTTGCTCACCTTGACAGAGGATATGATCATATCTAATGGCATCTATTTTCAGGCTAATCACCTGGGTAATTTTGCATGTATGTTAGCATGCTATTAATCCACAATGCAGCAACATTTCACTTATGCATTGCCCAGGTACCGGTTGGACCATTAGCTGGGTTCTTTACCTTATTTACACCATTTGGACTACTAGGCTTCAATGACAAGTTTTGGAACAGTTCCAAGTCAGTGAGCTCACTGCCTAGTGTTAGCAAGAGAACAAAATCTGATCTGTTGCAGTTCTTACTGTCTTTTCTGGAATAAAGCCCTCAAGGGGCTGCCCTTTCAGTCTAGTGTTTCTTAAAGTCTCATCCTCTGTCAGTTTATATATGAACTATGAACAACCTGGGGAGTTTATTAAACATGGAGATTCTTGGGCCTTCTCCAAAGTCACTGAATCAGAATGGGGACCATGAACCTGAGTTTTAAATATATAACCTGCCGATGCAGTGGACACGGGTTCGTGCCCCAGTCCGGGAAGATCCCACATGCTGCGGAGCGGCTGGGCCCGTGAGCCATGGACGCTGAGCCGGCACGTCCAGAGCCTGTGCTTCACAACGGGAGAGGCAACAACAGTGAGAGGCCCACGTACCGCAAAAAAAAAATAATAATAATAAATTTTTTAAAAAATTTAAAAATAAATATATAACCTCTTTTAACAATTCTCAACAAATGATAATATATTAGAAGCACTCTTTTAGACAACTATCTTCCAACAAGTCTAAATGATTGCTTTTCTGTTTAAAGACTCTAAATAACCCTCTATACCATATACCTTTCCAGAAGGCCGTGTCCAGGGCACACCTCTCTACAGTACGGGACCCAAATTTTGCAACTTTTTGGTGTGTCATTTTCTTTGCTCAGCTCTCTTCTTCCTCATAGGTTTCAACCACTCTGGTTTGCCTTTCGTTGCCTCTTTTCACTTTTCTCCTCTCCTCTACTCTTCAATTCATTCTCCAACTGGTCTATTACCAGAGCCCTCTTCCTTTCATTTCATCTTCTTTCAGGAAGGTTAGATGTAGTGTATATATTTTGATGGTGTAAGTTTCCAGGATATTAGTTAAGAAGTATGATGCATGAAGAAGAAAGTCCAGTGCCTGGGGCAATGTGATTCCATGAAATGTGTATTGAGGGACCCATAGCCTAAGAGATCAGGAGCTGGAGGGAGGACCTGGGGTCTCAAGTGAGGACTACCAGCGAACCCATGCCCCTGGATTCAGATGTAGAAGCCAAGAAACGGGTTAAAATAATAGCCTAAAAATTGGTAAGTAGGAACTGGTTGTTTTAGAACCTAGGACATCAGTTTGGGAGTTGAATGCCTTTCTCTAACCATATAATAAGTTATTCAAGTTCAACAAAGTTGACTTCATGAAATTGGAATTTGGAATAGGTATAACACGTATCCTGTCTATATTTTCTCACATGGGCAGCCACTGCTAACCTTGCAAAGTTTTAGCAGAATAGAGTGTCTCATGTAGCCGTAAAATACATCCATTCCACCAAGTGTTTGGTGAGAAATGAGTATTAATTTTTAACATCTCTATTGGAATATAATTGCTTTACAATGGTATGTTAGTTTCTGCATTATAACAAAGTGAATCAGCTATACATATACATATATCCCCATATCCCCTCCCTCTTGCATCTCCCTCCCACCCTCCCTATCCCACCCGTTTAGGTGGTCACAAGGCACCAAGCTGATCTCCCTGTGCTGTGTGGCTGCTTCCCACTAGCTATCTATTTAACAGTTGGTAGTGTATATATGCCCATGCCACTCTCTCACTTCATTCCAGCTTACCCTTCCCTCTCCCCGTGTCCTCAAGTATGTTCTCTATGTCTGCATCTTTATTCCTGTCCTGCCCCTAGGTTCTTCAGAACATTTTTTTTTTTTTTTTTAGATTCCATATATATGTGTTAACATACAGTATTTGTTTTTCTCTTTCTGACTTACTTCACTCTGTATGACAGACTCTAGGTCCATCCGCCTCACTACAAATAACGCAATTTCATTTCCTTTTATGGCTGAATAACATTCCATTGTATATATGTGCCACATCTTCTTTATCCATTCATCTGTTGATGGACACTTAGGTTGCTTGCATGTCCTGGCTATTGTAAATAGAGCTGCAATGAACATTCTGGTACATGACTCTTTTTAAATTATGGTTTTCTCAGGGTATATGCCCAGTAGTGGGATTGCTGTGTTGTATGGTAGTTCTATTTTTAATTTTTTAAGGAACCTCCATACTGTTCTCCATAGAGGCTGTATCAATTTACATACCCACCAACAGTGCAAGAGGGTTCCCTTTTCTCCACACCCTCTCCAGCATTTATTGTTTGTAGAATTTTTGATGATGGCTATTCTGACTGGTGTGAGGTGATACCTCGTTGTAGTTTTGATTTGTATTTCTCTAATGATTAGTGATGTTGAGCATCCTTTCATGTGTTTGTTGGCAATCTGTATATCTTCTGTGGAGAAATGTCTGTTTAGGTTTTCTGCCCATTTTGGGATTGGGTTGTTTGTGTTTTTGATATTGAGCTGCATGAACTGCTTGTAAATTCCAGAGATCAATCCTTTGTCAGTTGCTTCATTTGCAAATATTTTCTCCCATTCTGAGGGTTGTCTTTTCTTCTTGTTTCTGGTTTCCTTTTCTGTGCAAAAGCTTTTAAGTTTCATTAGGTCCCATTTCTTTATTTTTGTTTTTATTTCCGTTTCTCTAGGAGGTGGGTCAAAAAGAATCTTGCTGTGATTGATGTCATTGAGTGTTCTGCCTATCTTTTCCCATAAGAGTTTTATGGTGTCTGGCCTTAGATTTATGTCTTTAATCCATTTTGAGTTTGCTTTTGTGTATGGTGTTAGGGAGAGTTCTAATTTCATTCTTTTACATGGAGCTGTCCAGTTATCCCAGCACCATTTATTGAAGAGGCTGTCTTTTCTCCATTGTATATTCTTGCCTCCTTTATCACAAATAAGGTGACCATATGTGAGTGGGTATATCTCTGGGCTTTCTATCCTGTTCCATTGATCTATATTTCCGTTTTGGGGCCAATACCATACTGTCTTGATTACTGTAGCTTTGTTGTATAGTCTGAACTCCAGGAGCCTGATTCTTCCAGTTCCATTCTTCTTTCTCAAGATTGCTTTGGATATTCAGGGTCTTTTGTGTTTCCATACAAATTGTGAAATTTTTTGTTTGAGTTCTGTGAAAACTGCCATTGGTAGTTTGATAGGGATTGCATTGAATCTGTCGATTGCTTTGGGTAGTATAGTCATTTTCACAATATTGATTCTTCCAATCCAAGAACATGGTATATCTCTCCATCTGTTTGTATCATCTTTAATTTCTTTCATCAGTGTCTGATAGTTTTCTTCATACCAGTATTTTGTCTCCTTAGGTAGGTTTATTTCTAGGTATTTTATTCTTTTTGTTGCCATAGTAAATGAGACTGTTTCCTTAATTTCTTTTTCAGGTTTTTCATCATTAGTGTATAGGAATGCAAGAGATTTCTGGGCATTAATTTTGTATCCTGCTATTTTACCAAATTCATTGATTAGCTCTAGTAGTTTTCTGGTGGCATTTTTAGGATTCTCTATATATAGTATCATGTCATCTGCAAAGAGTGACAGCTTTACTTCTTCTTTTCAGATTTGATTCAATTTATTTCTTTTTCTTCTCTGATTGCTGTGGCTAAAACTTCCAAAACTATGTTGAATAATAGTGGTGAGAGTGGACAACCTTGTCTTATTCCTGATATTAAAGGAAATAGTTTAAGTTTTTCACCATTGAGAATGGTGTTGACTGTGGTTTTGTCATATATGGCATTTATTATGTTGAGGTAAGTTCCCTTTATGCCTACATTCTGGAGGGATTTTATCATAAATGGGTGCTGAATTTTGCTGAAAGCTCTTTCTGCACCTGTTGAGATGATCATATGGTTTTTCTCCTTCAATTTGTTAATATGGTGTATCACATTAATTGATTTGCTTATATTGAGGAGTCCTTGCATTCCTGGGATAAACCCCACTTGATCATGGTGTATGATCCTTTTCATGTGGTGTTGGATTCTGTATGCTAGTATTTTGTTGGGGATTTTTGCATCTATGATCGTCAGTGATATTGGCCTATAGTTTCCTTTCTTTGTGACATCTTTTTCTACTTTTGGTTTCAGGGTAATAACAGTGGCCTCATAGAATGAGTTTGGGAGGGTTCCTCCCTCTGCTATATCTTGGAAGAGTTTCAGAAAGGTAGGTGTTAGCTCTTCTCTAAGTGTTTGATAGAATTCACCTGTGAAGCCATCTGGTCCTGGGCTTTTGTTTGTTGGAAGATTTTAATCACAGTCTCAAGTTCAGTGCTTATGATTGGTCTTTTTATATTTTCTATTTCTTCATGGTTCAGTCTTGGAAGGTTATGCTTTTCTAAGGATTTGTCCATTTCTTTCAGGTTGTCCATTTTATTGGCATATAGTTGCTTGTACTAATCTCTCATGATCCTTTGTATTTCTGCAGCGATAGTTGTTACTTCTCCTTTTTCATTTCTAATTCTATTGATTTGAGTCTTGTCCCTTTTTTTCTTGATGAGTCTGGCTAATGGTTTATCAATTTTGTTTATTTTCTCAAAGAACCAGCTTTACGTTTTATTCATCTTTGCTATTGTTTCCTTCATTTCTTTTTCATTTATTTGTGATCTGATCTTTATGATTTCTTTTCTTCTGCTAACATTGGGGTATTTTTGTTCCTCTTCCTCTAATTGCTTTAGGTGTAAGATTAGATTGTTTATTTGAGATGTTTCTTGTTTCTTGAGGTAGGATTGTATTCCTAGGAACTTCCCTCTTAGAACTGCTTTTGCTGCATCCTATAGGTTTTGGGTCATCCTGTTTTCATTGTGATTTGTTTCTAGGTTTTGTTTTGTTTTTTTCTGTACCCGGGCCTCTCACTGTTGTGGCACATCCTGTTGTTGAGCACAGGCTCCGGACGCCCAGGATCAGTGGCCATGTCTCACGGGCCCAGCCACTCCGTGGCATATGGGATCTTCCTGGACCGTGGCATGAACCCGTGTCCCCTGCATCAGCAGACGGACTCTCAACCACTGCACCACCAGGGAAGCTCTTGTTTCTAGGTATCTTTTGATCTCCTCTTTGATTTCTTCAGTGATCTCTTGGTTATTTAGTAGTGTATTGTTTAGCCTCCATGTGTTTGTATTTTTTACAGAGTTTTCCTGTAATTGATATCTAGCCTCTTAGCTTTGTGGTCAGAAAAGATACTTGATATGATTTCAATTTTCTTAAATTTCCCCAAGCTTGATTTGTGACCTAAGATATGATCTATCCTGGAGAATGTTCTATGAGCACTTGGGAAGAAAGTGTATTCTGTTGTGTTTGGATGGACTGTCCTATAAATATGAATTAAGTCAATCTTGTTTAATGTATCATTTAAAGCTTGTGTTTCCTTATTTATTTTCATTTTGGATGATCTGTCCATTGGTGAAAGTGGGGTGTTAAATTCCCCTAGTATGATTTTGTTACTGACAATTTCCCCTTTTACGGCTGTTAGCATTTGCCTTATGTATTGAGGTGCTCCTATGTTGGGTGCAGGAATATTTACAATTGTTTTATGTTCTTAGATTCATCCATTTATCATTATGTAGCACCATTCTTTGTCTCTTGTAATAGTCTTTATTTTAAAGTCTGTTTTGTCTTATATGAGTATTGCTACTTCAGCTTTCTTTTGATTTCCATTTGCATGGAATATCTTTTCCCATACCCTCAACTTCAGTTTGCATGTGTCCTTAAGTCTGTAGTAGGTCTCTTGAAGACAACATATATATGGCTCTTGTTTTTGTATACATTCAACCAGTCTATGTCTTTTAGGTGGAGCATTTAATCCATTTACATTTAAGGTAATTATCGATATGTATGTTCCTATTACCATTTTCTTAATTGTTTTGGGTTTCTTATTGTAGGTTTTTTCCTTCTCTTCTGTGTCCTGCCTAGAGAAGTTCCTTTAGCATTTGTTGTAAAGCTGGTTTGGTGGTGCTGAATTCTCTTAGTTTTTCCATGTCTGTAAAGGTTTTAATTTCTCTGTTGAATCTGAATGAAATCCTTGCTGGGTAGAGTAATCTTAGTTGTAGGTTCTTCCCTTTCATCACCTTAGATGTGTCCTGACACTCCCTTTTGGCTTGCAGAGTTTCTGCTGAAAGATCAGCTGTTAACCTTATGAGGATTCCCTTGTATGTTATTTATTTATTTATTTTTTCCTTGCTGCCTTTAATATTTGTTCTTTGTATTTAATTTTTGATAGTTTGATTAATATGTGTCTTGGTGTGTTTCTCCTTGGATTTATCATGTATGGGACTCTGCACTTTCTGGAATTGATTGACTATTTCCTTTCCCATATTAGGGAAGTTTTCAACTATAATCTCTTCAAATATTTTCTCAGTCCCTTTCTTTATCTCTTCTTCTTCTGTGACCCCTATAATTCGAGTGTTGGTGCGTTTAATGTTGTCTCAGAGATCTCTGAGTTTGTCCTCAATTCTTTTCATTCATTTTTCTTTATCCTGCTCTGTGGTAGTTATTTCCACTATTTTATCTTCCAGGTCACTTATCTGTTCTTCTGTCCCACTTACTCTGCTATTGATTCCTTCTAGAGAATTTTTAATTTCATTTATTGTGTTGTTCATTCTTGTTTGTTTACTCTTTAGTTCCTCTAGGTCCTTGTTAAAAGTTTCTTCTGTTTTCTCCTTTCTATTTCCACGATTTGGGATCATCTTTACTATAATTACTCTGAATTATTTTTCAGGTAGACTGCCTATTTCCTCTTCATTTGTTTGGTCTGGTGCATTTTTACATTGCTCCTTCATCTGCTGTGTGCTTCTCCATCTCTTCATTTAGCTTATTTACTGTGTTTGTGGTCTCCTTTTCACAGGCTGCAAGTTTGTAGTTCCCATTGTTTTTGCTGTCTGCCTGCAGTGGCTAAGGTTGGTTCAGTGGGTTGTATGGGTTTCCTGGTGGAAGGGTCTGGTGCCTGTGTTCTGGTGGATGATGCTGGATCTTGTCTTTCTGGTGCACAGGACCACGTCCAGTGGTGAGTTTTGGGGTATCTGTGACCTTAATTTGATTTTAGGGAGCCTCTCTGCTAATGAGTGGGGTGATATTCCTGTCTCACTAGTTGTTTGGCATAGCATGTCCAGCCCTGTAGCTTGCTGGTCGTTTAGTGGACCTGGGTCTTAGCATAGAGATGGAGATCTCTGGGAAAGCTTTTGCTGTTTGATATTATGTGGAGCCGGGAGGTCTCTGGTGGACCAATGTCTTGAACTCGGCTCTCCCCACTCAGAGGCACAGCCCTGACACCTGGCTGGAGCACCAAGACCCTGTCAGCCACACAGCTCAGAAAAAAAAGGAGAGAAAAAGGAAGAAAGGAAGAAAAAAAAATTAAATAAAGTTATTAAAATAAAAAATAAATTATTAAAAATAAAACATAAATGAAAAAGTAATAATAAAAAAAGAAAGAAAGAAGAGAGCAACCAAACCAAAAAACAAATTCACCAATGATAACAAGCACCAAAAACTATACTAAAAAAAAAAAAAAAAAAAATGACAGAACCCCAGGACAAATGGTAAAAGCAAAGCTATACAGATAAAATCACACAAAGAAGCATACACATACACACTCATAAAAAGAGAACAAGGAAAAAAGTATATATCTATTTATTAAAAAAAAATGAAGAGTGCAACGAAATCAATAAACAAATCTACCAATGATAATAAACTCTAAATACTAAACTAAGGTAAACATAAACCCAGAAACAAATTAGATGCAGAAAGCAAACCCCAACTCTACAGTTGCTCTCAAAGCTCACCCCCTCAATTTTGGGGTGATTCGTTGTCTATTCAGGTATTCCACAGATGAAGGTACATCAAGTTGCCTGTGGAGATTTAATCCGCTGCTCTTGAGGCTGCTGGGAAAGATTTCCCCGTCTCTTCTTTGTTCGCACAGCTCCTGGGGTTCACCTTTGGATTTGGCCCTGTCTCTGCACGTAGGTAGCTTGAGGGCATCTGTTCTTCCCTCAGACAAGACCAGGATGGGGTTAAAGGAGCAGGTGATTAGGGGTCTCTGGCTCCCTCAGGCTGCGGGGAGAGAGGGGAATGGAATGCGAGGCGAGCCTGTGGCGTTAGAGACAGGCGTGACATTGCAACAGCCTGAGGCATGCCATGTGGTCCCCTGGGGAAGTTGTCTCTGGATCATGGGACCCCGGCAGTGGCGGGCTACACAGGCTCCTGGGAGAGGAGGTGTAGATAGTGACCTGTGCTTGCACACAGGCTTCTTGGTGGCTGCAGCAGCAGCCTTAGCGTCTCATGCCTGTCTCTGGTGTCCACGATCCACAGTTCGCGCCTGTCTCTGGAGCTCGTTTAGGCGGTGCTCTGAATCCCTTTTCCTTGCACACCCTGAAACAATGGTCTCTTGCCTCTTAAGCAGTTCCAGACTCTTTCCTGGACTCCCTCCTTGCTAGCTGTGGCACACTAGCGTCCTTCAGGCTGTGTTCATGCAGCCAACCTGTCTTTTCCTTGGGATCTGACCTCCGAAGCCTGAACCTCAGCTCCCAGCCCCCACCCGCCCCGACGGGTGAAGAGACAAGCCTCTTGGGCTGGTGAGTGCTGGTCGGCACCGATCCTCTGTGCGGGAATCTCTCTGCTTTGCCCTCCGCCCCCCTGTTGCGCTCTCCTCCGCAGCTCTGAATCTTCCCCCCTCCGCCACCTCTGTCTCTGCCCGCAGGAAGGGGCTTCCTAGTGTGTGGAAACTATTCCTCCTTCACAGCTCCCTCCCAGTGGTGCAGGTCCTGTCCCTATTATTTTGTCTCTGTTATTTCTTTTTTCTTTTGCCCTACCCAGATACGTGGGTGCTTTTGAGAAGTCTGAGGTCTTCTGCCAGCGTTCAGTAGGTGTTCTGTAGGAGTTGTTCCACATGTAGATGTATTTCTGATGTATTTGTGGGGAGGAAGGTGATCTCCATGTCTTACTCTTTTGCCATCTTGAAAGTCTCCCAGAAATGAGTATTTTACTGAAGATTTCTTTGAAGAGAACCAGAAGGCCTATATTAAATATTACAGAGCAAAAATCAATACAAATTCCCATTTGTCATTTCTGTTCTTTACCAAACATTTGCTTTGTACTTTAGACACCAAGACTTCTCTATAGACACTTTCAGAAGAGCCTCTTTATTTTCCCCTTAATGTTCTGGTCCCATAACCAGGGATCTTCATTCTGGATCTTTCTATATTTTTTATTCCATATTATTTATTTTATGAGTAATTTATATCTGTGGCAGTCCTTATCCACTCTAACCGCCAAATCCATTAATTCTCTTTTTTTTTTTTTGACCAAACTGCAGCATGTGGAACTTCCTAGACCAGGGATCGAACATGCGCCCCCTGCAGTGGAAGCATGGAGTCTTAACCACTAGGCCACCAGGGAAGTCCCAAATCCATTAATTCTTCATTCAGATCTAAATAACTGCTTTGTTATGGTGAACTACCCTCCTTAAGAAGTCAATGGCAGATTGCTAATGTGTCCCTTTTTTCCATGTCACAAATGTAACACTTCCTATATATATTATATATAATAACACCGTGTGTGTGTCGCTCAGAGAGGTTAAGGACCTTGCATGACATCAAATAGCTGAAAAGTAATAAACTAGCTATTGGATGCCATGCAACATCTTTAACCTCTCTGAGCCTCAGGAAAAATAACAGTACTTATTTCAAAGGGAATCAAGGGAATATATATATATATACACATATATATATACAGAGCTCAGAATGGTGCCTGGCTAAAGTAAGGTATATGAAGTACATAAGAAATATATGCTGTTATATATTTTTATTTTTATTATATATATGATATCACTGGACTTTACTGAAGGAATTTCTAAAAATAGAAGTCTCAAAATAAAAAGGTAATATAGCTTAAATCTAACTCAGAGCACAACTTAATAAAACTATTTAAAAAGAACTATAATATTTTTTTCATCTCTGCCTTCTTTGTGGCTGTGCTTGGGGACAAGGATAAGATGATCTGCTCTTTTACTTGGTAAGTGTCAGAATTTACATAGGAACATAATAGTGAGCTGTCCTTGCCCTTGTTCTAGGCGTTTTGCCAGGTTGTGAGGTTGAATATTCAGTTGGATTTGTATCTCATCATTACAGCTATGGCCTTCCAGGGGGGACCAAAAGGTCCAGACAGAGATGTATTAATGAAACTCTGTGGGAAGTCTAAATAGAGACAAAAGTTTTCATCTATATTTGTTTAAGAATGCTGAAGTAGAGACCGCTTTCCAAATGCCATATCTAATTTAAGAGCAGGCCTGCAGTGGTAATAGCCCAATATCACCATGTCTCCACTGCCTGCTAAAGCTGATACCAGGCGGCATCATGCTGGGGAAACAATTATATCAACATAATTGGAAAATATTTTTTCAGGGCAGTTCTGCCTTAATTAAAGCTCATTTTACATCTTGAGGAAGGAAGTGTTTTTTTAAAACTTTGTGATATATTCAAATATCTTTCAAAAAATAAATCCTGAATGAAACACACAAAGGAAGCCTAGTGCAGATTAGGGATATAGAGAATCGAATGGAGATTTTTACATCAGGCGATACAAGTTTGAATCCCAGTCCTGCCATTTACTGGCTACAGGACATTGGGCTGGTGATTTCCAATCTGTAATCTAGTTTTTTTCTCTGAAAGTGTCTATGAAGAATGTGTACTTCTGAGTATCATTGTGGGAAATAAAAACTTGCTCATGAAAATATCTTGAGAAGTATAGGGGTACAATGTACCATCCTGGGTGAATATGGTGGTAGCTAATCTGTTCTTCATGAGCAAATGAGAGAAACAGTTTTATGCTCCTGAGAACAGCATAAAGAATAGGAAGGATTTGAGAAGAGAAATGGCACAAAGCTGGGCCATGAGGTTCATGGATCTCAGGCAATGCGGCCTGGACTTTTAGAATAGTGAATAACAAGAACATCAAACATATAATGTTTTTATGCTACTCTCTGATGTTGATATAATGCCTCTCATTATTTAGAACTCTCAGTGATATCTAACCATCACATCAGTGATTATGTGAGTGTTTTATTGTTGGTGGTGTCAGTGGTGGAAAATGAGGAGTGGGGAGCCTTATCCGAGTTTTATTTCTGGTTCAACTTGGCATAGAAAATGGGCACTTTTGGAATCAAGAGCTTGGTCACAGAAGTGACTCTGAGAACAAAGACCACAAGAAAAATTGCAAACATGTTGATGAGATCAGGTTTGCCCCTAGATATGAAGGAGGGATTTGAGATGAAAATCATTTGACTTGGGAGACCCATTTAATGTCTGGGTTACAGACATATGGCAATCAATGCACAGACTGGCATAGGTATGTATGTAATATATTTTTATTATAATTGTTAAACTGAGGATGATATCTCAAAACAGTAATATTGTTTTCATTATATAATATTTTACCCTTTACAATGTCATCTCATTTTGGTAATCTCCTGGTCTCATGGATCTAGTTGTTCCTTTCCTTCCCCAGTGGTTTTTCAGAATGCCCCCAGAATATTAGTCATTACAATTAATTCAAGTTTGGTTACATATTTGTTCTAGGTGACATTCTCTAGGAATGAGGTTATGTCCATCTTCTATAACTCTGTCTTCCCCAAACCTAGCAAAGTGCCTGGTTCATAGCTACAATCAACAAACATTTGTTAAATGAATCAGTGGGTTTGATTCTCACAGTAATAGATAGGAGGGATATTGTTTCCTTTTACTTATAGACAAATTGAAGATCAGAACTATGTGCCCAAAGTTACAAAAGTAGTAAGTGATAGAGTCATGACTTAGATCTGGGCCTTCTCCAAGTTTAGAATTCCTCTCATTGTGTTTTGTTTTGTTTTGTTTTTTTACCACAAACTTTTCCAATCAGATAAAGCAAAAAGTAGAAAAATTTAAAATTTCTGAGATAATTACCTTAATTTTATGGAAAAATAGATAATTCCCTCATACTAATGGGTACTATTCTTAAAAGAGTTTGAACATTTAATCACAGATTTTATTAATTTGTATCCCTTGGTGGTGGATATTATTCCTTAAAATGAAATTTCATAACTTTTAGTTTGTTATGCTATTTCCAGCCAAGAAGAAAAGAATGTTCTTTGTGCTTGATGTCACAAATTCATGACCTTGAGACATATTCTAAGATCTTAAAATTCTGTCCCTATATCCTTACTCTAGATTGTCAGATGCTGGTTACCTTAGATATTGCCTTTAAATCTAAAAAAAAAAAACAAAAAAACAGCATTTTGGCCATAGAAAACAGATGGAGGGGGTAGTATCAGGGGCTCTCAAAAGCAGAACACTAGCCAAGTTTATGGACACCTATCATTTACTCTTCTTTCCTCTTATCAGGCTTTATTATCAAATTCTGCTCTAATTTCAGATGACTTCTTTAAAGTCAGTTCTTAACTTTACACTTTTACAGGTTAGTCATCTGGCTATTCATTAAGTGCATGTATTTGAAGCTGAATCCAGCCTCTGTATCCCAAAACCAAATTAAATCTCAGAGACAGAGTTTTGGGTGAAGTAGAATAGATCGATTGCTTTGCTAGGCAAAGGGGGCCCCAGCATGGTAATGCCCTCAAAACTGTGTGTCCCAACCTGGAGGGTGTTGTGAGGAGTTTTATAGTAATGGTTCAAAGAGGGCATGATCAGCTCATAGACATCCTTCTGATTGGTTGCTGGTGAGGTAATTGGGAGTCAGCATCATCAACCTTCTGGTTCCAGCCAGGTGGGTCCGGAGTCTACATGCTTATGGGCAGCAGACAGTTAACTTCTCCCATCTTGTAGGGGTTTAAGTATCTGCAAAACCACTCAAAGTTATTGCTATGTATATCCCTTGAGGGGGAATCAGGACCTTGCCCCAAGGCTGCACTATTGTTTCTTGACTGCTCCTTCCTTGTCTCACATCCTGTCTCTTCCCTAATTAGCAACACTTTGAACCTGCTCATTGAAACTCATGGAGGCTGAATGAAGCCTATTTCCTATAATCAAGAAATGGGGGACACAGAAAGGTTTTTGTGCCCAGGAGCTCCACAAGGCTCTGCTCAGTATCAATTTTGACTATGTACTTTTATCCACATGTTATATTTTGGTGACTGTCAGTTTCAGAGTGTTTTGGCTAAAAATGACAGAATACAGAAATCTGGTGGTTTAGAAACACACAGGTTTATTTTATATAACAATAGATACATAGGAAGCCGCTCAAGAGTTGGGAGGGCTGCTTAGAGATATTCTCACTGACCCATTTCTTTCTATCTTTCTGCTCAACCCAGTAAATTTTCCCTAAATAGTTTCATGATGGCAGCTGCACCTCCAGACATCCACTGTGAATTTCTTAGGGAAGTCTTGCCTTTTCATTCATAGAGACCTTAAACTATATCATTTTGATCAGATATGTATGAAATGGATAACACGAGCTGGAAGGTGGCTAAGTGAAGAAAGTTTTGTGGAGAAGACCAACAGTGTTTATCTAAATGGTGTTATTACAGTTCATCTCTAAATTTTGACTTTTATTAGTGCTACTATCAAAGATATCTAAGAGGTAAGAGAGAGGATAAGTAACTCTAATACCTAGTTTCTAGAGTAAAACTCTGTGTCCCCAATCCCTGAATCTTAGGCATGGCAAGGACTTTAAAGTTCATCTAGACCAGTCTCTCATTCAGTGCTGATCTTCATGAAAATGAATTTGCTCAGCCTGCCTTAGAAAATCTTCAGCAATTTCCATAAGCCAATGGCTGACTGAGGCTGCAATCAGCAGAGTGTAGCTTTTGATTTGCTTTAGTTCTCCCTAATGGAACCACCCACCAAGTAAAGTGTCTCTCTGGGCAGCATTCCCCCTGGGCTCACATGGGAGGAAAAAATGGACAGCAGAATACACAATAGCTTACTTATCTGGAGTTCTTTCTTCCATGTAGCTGTTGCAGGCCTTGAATATTAACAGACAACTGAAATATTCTGAGAGTGAAATGAATGGTTAGAACAAGAAATGCTGTCAGGGAGATTGCCAAGAAGTCCCTTTCCTAGAACATTATCCATTCTCCAAAGGTGACGTCAGTGGGTTGGCTAAATTGTCAGTTCATTTTGCTGGATTAAAAAGGGAAGAATGTTAGAAAAAAGGACTGGGGAATTCTGAAGGTGGCTCCCCCAGAGTGTGACTGGGTAAAGGAAGTTATGTTTGTATTGACAGGCTTGAATTAGCTAAGCTAGGTGGAGACATTGTAATATTTCATTGCAGCCTAACTATATATAGTTATATATATATGTGTGTGTGTGTGTGTGTATCTGTCATCTGTCTTTCTTTTTTTTTTTTTGCTGGGGTCGGGGTGCCACATTGTGTCTTCGTTGCTGCGCACAGGCTTTCACTAATTGCAGTGAGCAGGGGCTACACTTTGTTGCAGTGTGCGGGCTTCTCATTGTGGTGGCTTCTCTCATGGCAGAGCACAGGCTCTAGGCACGTGGGCTTCAGTAGTTGTGGCTCGCAGGCTTCAGTAGTTGTGGCTCGTGGGCTCTAGAATGCAGGCTCAGTAGGTGTGGCACATGGGCTTAGTTGCTCCGTGGCACGTGGGATCTTCCCGGACCAGGGATCGAACCCGTGTCCCCTGCATTGGTAGGCAGATTCCCAACCACCTCGCCACCAGGGAAGTCACACACACACACACACACACATATATATATATATATATATATATATATATATATATATATATATATATATGTCATTTCCTTGCTATTCACTAAGTGCATGGTTTTGGCCATGTACTCTTATGCACATATTACACCTTGGTGACTGTATCACATATATATATACTGTTAATCTGGTCTTCGATAGTCTGGGAAGTGAAAATAAAATGGGCCTTTAATTTTGAGTGAGCAGTTCATATTTTTTTGATATATTACATAAAATGAACATTCTCATAAATTACATGTTTTTGAAAAACAAAATGATACAAAAAGATATCTAAACTCAACCACCACACTGTCATGGAGAGATTACATCAAAATATGCACATTGCCCCTTTCAAACTGTTGTGGAAATTGGTGTGACTGAAAACAATTGTTTCTATGCCCTTTTTAGTCATAATTCTGACATATTTTAGATAATGCAAAAGCACAAAATTTAAAAAAAGTTTTTACCCCTAGAAAGAATTCTGTGCTATATAAAGTCTCTAATATAATGCAGTTTATTTGATGTGATTTTTGTTACATTAGGTTTCAATTTCAAATCTTTAAGATATATGTTTTCTTATTCCCTCTGAGAGATATCAAAAGAATTAGTAGAAAGTACTTTTTCTCTTTTCAAGTTTGATATGTGAAAGTATGATCTTGGTAATATCTCCTATAACTAGGACTATAGTACATTACTTACAACTTTGGATTTGATTTTCTTTTGATTTAGTGAAGTGAAACATTTACCTGAAGTAGGATTATGAGAAGTTTTATCAACTATGAATAAATGCTGTGTTTGTTCTAAAAAACATTAATGTATATGTGGAGGATTTAGATAGACAAGTGAGAGGCCACTGAAGGTAAACTCCTCCTACTTCATAATGTTAACTTATGTTCTTTGACAACAAGTTGATAGTTAACATAGTGGTGGTATCAGAAAGGGACTTGGCACAGAAAAGATAGTCTAGTCATTTATGTACTATTCATAAAGATATAGACAAGGTGTAAGGAAACCACAAAAAAATAATACAGTGCTTAGGTCTGAGCGGTGGAAAGGGAGCCATTACTGGAACATGAAAAAAAGCTGCACAGAAAAGCCTTCCAGATGGGAGCTAGGACATTTGGTTGATAGATCAAAACTGCAGCCAGCCTAAGATGACGCTATAGGGAGAGAGAGGGGGAATAACTGCCGGCGCCCTTCTCTTTACTCCATCCAGTCCCCTTCTGGTCTGGTCCTCCATTTATTCTAATGCATCTTGAAGCAGGGCAAGAGAAATTTTATAAGCCAGCTTTCAGGGACATGGAAAAGGTTGAAGAGGGTGGAAGATAAATCAGAAAACATTCTGCACAATGATCAAAAGCACAGACTCCAGAGCTGGACTGTCCAGGTTCAAATACCAGCTTTGGCACTTACTAGCTATGGCAGGTTATTTAAGCTTTTGTTGCATCTTTTTACTTATCTTCATAGTGGAGAGTAATGCCAGTACTTCATAAATGAGTTTCTTTTAATAAACTTGTAATTTTAGAACATTTTTAGATTTACAGAAAAAGTGAAAAGGTTTTCATATGCCCCACATATATTTTTTCCTATGGTATCCCTACTAATGTTTTATGTGACTGTGGTCTATTTGTCACAATTAATGAAAAAATATTGATTCATTATTATTAAATGAAGTCCATACTTTAATCAGATTTTTCTAGTTTTTAATCTAGTCTTTTTCTGTTCTGGAATGTCATCCAGGGTATACTTAGCCATCTTTCTTTAGTCTCCTCTTGGCTGTGTGTGACAGTTTCTTACTCTTTCCTCATTTTTTATGACCTTGAAAGTTTTGAGGAGTAGTGTTTGGGTACTGATAAGGAATGAAGGTCAGAATGGCCCTCAACTGGTATTTTTAAAAATTGAGAAATAATTATCATATTATAAAATGCACACTTTTAAATAGTACAATTTAGTGGATTTTAGTATATACACCTGGTTGTGTAACCATTATTTCATCACTCCAAAATGAAATCTCATACATATTTCCTCCTCCAAGACCCTGAAATCACTAATATACTTTGTATCTCTATAGATTTGTCTATTCTGGACAATACATTAAATAGAGTCATACAACATATGGCCTTTTGTATCTGGCTTCTTTCAATTAGTGTAATGGTTTCAAGATCAGTCTGTGCTGTAGCATGTTTCAGTTCATCCTTCCTTTCTATGGGTAAATAATATTCAATTGTATGGATATACTCTATTTTATTTTTCCATCCATCAGTTGATGAACATTTGGGTTGATTCTGCTTTTTGGCCATTACAAATAATGCTGTTATGTACATTTGAGTACAGGTTTTGTGTGAGCATATGATTTCAGTCTCTTGGATATGTGCCTAGGAGTATAAATACTTGCTCATATAGTAACTCTACTCAACTTTTTGAGGAACCACCAAATTATTTTCTATAATGGCTGTTCCATTTTATATTCCCACCAGAAATGTATGAGAGTTTCAACTTCTTCACATCCTTGTCAACACTTGGTATTGTCTGCCTCCTTAAACTTGGTCATCCTAGTGGGTGGGAAGTGATATCTTACTGAGGTTTTGATTTACCTGTTCCAGATGGCTAATGATGCTGAGCATTTTTTTTTTTTTTTTTGCAGTACATGGGCCTCTCACTGCTGTGGCCCCTCCCGTTGCGGAGCACAGGCTCCGGATGCACAGGCTCAGTGGCCATGGCTCATGTGCCCAGCTGCTCTGCAGCATGCAGGATCCTCCCAGACCAGGGCACGAACCCATGTCCCCCGCATTGGCAGGCGGACTCTCAACCACTGTGCCACCAGGGAAGCCCCTGAGCATTTTTTAATGTCCTAATTGGCCATTTATAAAGCTCCTTTTGAGAAATGCCAATTCAAATTCCTTGCCAATTTTTAAATTAGATTTTGTGTCTTTTTATTTTTGAGTAGTAAGCTTTCTTACTATACTCTGGATACTAGACCATTATCAAGTATATATAGTTTACAAATATTTACTTACATTCTGTGGTATCTTTTAATTTTCTTGATAGTGTTCTTTGAAGCACAAAGTTTTAAACTTTGTTGAAATACAACTTATCTAATTTTCCTTTGATTGCTTGTGCTATATGTATTATATAAAAAATAGTTGCCTAATCCAAGGTCACGAAAATTTACATCTATGTTGTATTCTAAGAGTCTTATTTAGGTTGTTGATCCATTTACAGTTAATTGTTGTGTATAGTGTGAGGTTGGAATCTAACTTCATTCTTTTGCACGTGGATAGTGAGTTGCTCTGGCACTGTTTACTGGAAAGATAAAACTGGGATTTGCCTATTTTCCTCATGGTGAGACTGAGCAGAATTTAATTTTGGTTGTACATTAAAGTTAGTTTGCCATAATATTTAGTGCCAAGACAAGTACAGAACAACAGCATATGCTAAAATCTAAATCCTGGAGTCACAAATTGATCAGGGGCTAAATCAGGGTCAAGTACATAATTAGAATTATCCACATTTGGGGAAGGAAATTGAAGAGCCAGCATCTTTGAGCCATTACCAGAACCAAGTCAATTGAATCTAATGTGAACTCCAGGTGAAGGAATAAGACTGAAGCAAAATGAGAGTGAAAGAAATTTCTATGAGCAGACTTTGTTGTCTTTCTATTGTGAAGGCTAAGAACTCCACCAATGCTGGTTCATCTTCATACAGATTAAAGACACAGTGTGGTAAGACTAGTATTGGTGATTGTTGAAGAGTGGGCAAAGCTTATTTAAAACTTTCTTGAAAAAAGCTAATTATAAAGAAACAAATAAATACAGACACATAATCTATGTGAGAAATCCTAAATGTAGATAACCCAGGTTACAATAATTTTAAACAAATGCTGTACTGTGATATAATTCATTATACTCTCTAATCTGTCAAGTAAGATATATAAACACTTTTGCACACCCTCCCACCAAATTCCTAGTTTCTGCCCAGAGTGCACTGCTTTTATAGTCAGTTTCTCAAAGCATTTCTTTTGAAAAGGTTAGCATAAACATGACACATTGGGGAAACTGCAAAAACACCTTTCAACTGCAGTAGTTTATTTCCAACACAAACCACAAGCCATCATTCTTTTCTAAAACTTAGAATTGAACAAAGAAGAAAGGTGTTCAAATACCAAACCTCCAAAATATTCTTGTTTTCTTTGAAATAGCAAGAATAAAACCCTTTCTTACAACCACTTGAAACAATAACACGGCAGGAACAGTCATTACAGGGTAAAATTCTTTATAAAAACTGTCACTAGACACTCAGCTTAGGTGTCCTTACGCAGTGACTCAAGAGCTCAATGATGCCATTTTTTTAATAAACAGCAATGAACCTCTGAGTCTGACAGACTCCATTCCTTTCTCAAAAATTCAACTCCACAGTAATATGAAGTTAACTCTATGCCTCCATTTAATTCTTGTCAAAGGTATCCCAAGCAATTTGCTTTCTAATGAAAATAACAAAAGAGCCATGTCTCATTCTGCCGGCAATTTTTAGTAGAAAACACAAGAGACTGGAATACTGGCAACTTATTTTCTGGTGGTAGGATTAGTTTGCTGAAAAAAAGAAAAATGTAGAAAAGTGAGATTGGAAGGTGGGCAGAAGTAACTGAGCCCTTGAGAGAAAAGTCAAGTCTTTTTTTATCTTTGTATTCCTAGTCCTAGTACAGGGCATTGTGCTCAATTATTGTTTGTGGAGTGAATGAGTAAATGAATGATCAAAAGAGGAAAATCCCCACAAGGATGTTTACTACAATGCAAGGTAAATACTTTTTTTTACTACAATCATGAGGGAGATCAATGAGGTCATAACTTATGGATACACTTCTCATGTTCAACATGTCAATTGTGATAGCACCGATGGGGAAGTCATTCTTTTTTTTTTTTTTTTGCGGTACACGGGCCTCTCACTGTTGTGGCCTCTCCCATTGCAGAGCACAGGCTCTGGACGCGTGGACGCGCAGGCTCAGCGGCCATGGCTCACGGGCCCAGCCGCTCCACGGCATGTGGGATCTTCCCGGACCGGGGCACGAACCCGTGTACCCTGCATCGGCAGGCGGACTCTGCGCCACCAGGGAAGCCCCGGAAGTCATTCTTTCATTGAGTAAATATGTGTTGAGAACACATTATGTTCTAGAAAATTTGCTGGACTTATGAGACATTCAAGAATACTACACACATTGTTCTTCCTTAGGAGAGCTATAATGGAAGAGACAGGCATTAATCAAATAATTTCTTAAATATATAATTATAATTTGTGATTATAGCTGGAGGAAAAAAGTATAGGGGACTATGGGAGTGCATATGGGAGATCTCATCTGGTGAAGAAGTGGTGAAGATGCATCCCTGAAACATGGTGCTTAAGCTAAGATATAAAGATGAAAAAGGAATCAACTATGACAGGATGTAGGAGGGTGGCTGTTGGGTAGGAAGGAAAAAGAAGGTATCAAAACTCTGAGGTGGGTGGGAGAGTCATGGGGAGCACTTGGAGAAGGTGCTTTGTAGAGATAGGTACAGACTGAACATGCCAGATGGATCCAAGTATATCTGCCTGCTAGCGGGACAGTCCCAATATGCCAGACCCCACCCCATTGTCTGAGGCAATGAGACAACTCCCAGGAAGACCAGAGCCGAAATCGTAGTACTGCCTCCATCAAGGCCACCACTGCTTATGCCTAAGCCAGATACAACTGTGACTTCCCACGCTGAGGATTTCCAAGGTCTTACCTGTAACATTCGTCTGTCTTCAGAGACTGTGTGTGTAACACACAGGTCATGCGGATTGAATCTTTCCTGATTTTCAGTGTGAAGCCTTTCTTTTCTCACACATTTGCTCCATTTTCTCTATTAGATACCTCGGTAATGGCTCTACCAGACATCCTCTGCCCTGGTCCAACGGGACTTCCATCAAACGTGCAAATCCAACCATGCCACTTCCCTGATTAAGCTTCAATCTTTTTCTATGACTTAAAGAAACCCCAGGTTCCTAGTCAGGCATTTGAACCCCTAATGATGTGGGCCCAGCCTAATTCTACGGCCTCATGCCTGCCCCTTGCTCTATGCAATTTATAATCACATGATGAAAATAATTGCTTTGGATTCCATAAAAATATGGTGTACTCCCTTCTTCTGGTATGTAAATGACATTCTTCCTGATTAAATTAGCTTTCTCATTCTACTTCCTTGACTGCTTAATTTCACATGTGTTGCCATATCCAACTATAGTTGTACATCTTCCAGAAAATTTCCTGATAGGAAAGTAAGGGGACATAAACTGGGGGTGTTAAAAACACGGGCTTTGGATTTAAATAGATAGGATACTGAATCTTGGATCTTCTACTTATGAGCTGTAGAAATATATTTACCTCCCAGATGATGATGGTGATGATGATTTTATTATTATTATTATTAATTAGAATGAGGACAATTATACCTACATTCTTCAGTGAGGACTCAAGGAGTATGGTATATAAAGCACTTAGCAGAGAACCTGAAACATAATGAACATTTCATAGTTGGCACTAATAGTCATTTTTCTGTAGTTTATTATTGTTGTTTTTTAGATGATTGATATTCTATGGGCTCTGACAACACATCTTTCCTGACATTAAACATATGAGACTGAAAATATATATTTGTACACCCATGTTTCCCTTTACACTGCAAGATCCTTAGGGCACACAAAACTAGCACCCAGCAGACTGGAATATAGACACAGCTTATGTCTGTTCAGTCTTCTCTGTTCTCAAGGAGTAAAAAAACTTCTTTTTCTTTCTGACTAAATATCTGTATTCAGATAAAACTCATAACTTCCCAACTGATTAGCTGTTTAGGTGTTAGAAATTCTCCATTAGTGTCAAGGAAATAAAGCCAAATTGCAAAGCAATTAGCCAATTGTATTTGTGTATTTTTTCCTTTGGCTCTTTTTAAATAAAGACAGACTAAATAAATCTCCAGTTTGTCTCTGAAGTTTCTTTTTTTTTTCAAATGCACAGATTGTATTCTAGGTATAAATAGAAAAATTACATATTTTCAACTTTTTAAAATATGCTGAATTCAATAAAATTATACTGTGTACTTATCTGTGAATTCTGGAACAGATAATAAATGCTTTTAGGACAAACTCTTTGCCTAGTCTAAAATTCTAAAAAGTAATTTTTGTTACTGAAAACCTCAATCTTTCTTTAAACCTTTTTACAAGACTTTGTTAAACATCAATTCTATGACATTATAGGAAACTCAACAGAACTAAAAGTCATATATTGATAACATTTTAAACCACAGAAATAAAAAATGTAGTCTCAGAAACTAAAAGGCAAGCCTCTGATATTTTCTCTACAAAATTTTTAATATATATTAGTGTATAGTAGTAGAAGAATACAAATGCCAATTTCTGACTGATATAAAAATATAAGCTTTCCATTTTCTTAGTTCAGTGGAAGTAGTTTATTCAGCCCCTTTCTGAGTAGGATTGGGATTAGGGGGTTGGGATGAGAAGCTTTCTTCCCAGAAGCAGAATAAGTATCTCCCTTACCAGTAAGTATCAACTACACAGTTATTCAGCCCTCATTGCCTTTTATGAGAGGGAAAACTTTTTAAATTTTTTTCTTTCACTCATTATTTGGTTTTAATGGATTATTATCCAGATTACTGATTGGCTTTCCAATGTTATTATTACAGAAAAGAGAATGATATATTTTTGTGGCAGGAAACAAAGGGCTATGAGCTGGAAAGAGTCAGAGGCTGAAAAATACAGGAGAAGAAAGGGGTACATGAATATCTGGATTCCTCTAACAGGAACATGGTCTCTGAGAAAGGACATTTTGTAAAAGAACCTGGTAATAGGGAAAAAAATATATATATATATATAATGCAAAAAGCACTGTTTTATTGTTGAAGAACTTTGTTGAATAAAAGTTCTTCTAAGTCATTCATAAGTCCTGTTCCCATTAGTCTAAACACTTTGCCAAATTCACCAACAGCCCCCATCAGCCTGTCTCCTAACCAACAACAGGCTAATGCCGTGATTATTTGCTCTGTGAGTCAGCTGACTCTTAAGTGATGCTTCATCCTTGAGAAACTGCAAGATCAAATGGGTTCCCAAACGCCTGGTGGGATAGGAAAGAGGAGGTCCTACCCCTTGTACTTGTGACTCAGATTGTGATTATGCCCAGGCTCTTACAACTGAGACAGTTGGGAATGGATACTCCTGATATACCTGTGACCTGGTTAGTCACAGATCATTATCATGGAAATTCAGTTTATTTTGTACCTCTAACTATCCACAAAAGGTTTTAACAATAGCTCATGTAAAACATAGTAAGAAATCTGCATTATAAGGGAGATATTCTGTAATTTTTCCTTACATGATATGAACATCAGTTGGATTGTATATTAAAGAAAAAACAAATTTCTCTACAATTTTAAGGTATTGAAGGGCTTATATGGAAGATTTCAAAGAGGGATCTAAATAACTGAGGTTGAGAAGATTCGGGTATTTCACGTGTCAGTTGGTTGTCTCAAGTAGAAACGGATCCAGTTATAATAGAGACAAATATTTCAAAGAGAATCTTATGACAGTAGAATACAACTTTCTGATTTCTGACCTAAATCTTCACCTTCCAGTCCTGGAGAGTTTTTACTGTAATCTTTTTACAGGGTAATGCACTGAACTACCTACTTCTCTCCCTGAGGAATTTTCCTCTCTTCAAACTTGAGAAGCACAAGGGTCAGAACAATTGTGGAACTATTCAGAGGAAGAATGTCAGCTTTTGACAAGTTGACTTTTCTCTCACTTGAAGGGACCGAGGAAATCAGCAGATGAAAGGAAAATTGATGAAGCTTTTGGCACAGAAAATCATATCTACATACATTGCCTCTCATAGGTCACTCACTTTCTCTGTGCTCTACCTACTACCCAATTTGTTGACCATAAACCACTCCTTAGATAACAATTCTTGGGTAGTCTGCCTGATGACCTAGCTCTCTTGGGCTGCCTGTGTGGTACTGAAAGTTATCTTGGTATGGACAACTGACCGCCAATTCATTTCTACAGAAAAATTAATTTATCCCCTAATGGACTACAGATTGACTAAATTGAGCTTTAATGGTTGATTTTAATACAGGATAGGAGCCAATCTTACTCTAAAGCTTTTCCAATTATAAAAAAAGTTTTCTTAACAAAAATGCCTGAATTTAATACTGAATGCTGTTTTATATAACCTTGTCTTCAAAAGTGAAGTTAAATCACAGAAAATATTGCTAATAAAGGATTCACCAGCTTATTCAAGATGGCAGACTGAGCACTCAGTTTTACTGTCTCTTCTTCCCAAACTCCCTTTGGGATTATAAGAAGTTATGAAAGAAATAAAAAGACTAACTGCAGTAAACAAGAACTCAGGGGGCCAGGTTATTTGAGGAAATCTGGAAAATTTCAAGCAGATGGGTTGATATTAATAGAGAAATTCACAATCCAAAACACCAGAGGTAAGGATCTTTACTGAGGGAGCCCTGGAGGCACTGAAATCTGAGCTAATTGCACAAAGGAGAGGCGTGGGACACAGGGCAATTATGAGTGTAATGAATTAAAGAACTCTATTAGGAATAAGAGGGCCAGTTAGGAATTCATGCTTCTATTACCATTTCTCCTCCCCTGTAATGCAAAATGGCAGCTCTTTAGCTCCAAGATAAAAACATAGGAACTGCTCTCTGTAGAAAGGAGATGGAGCCATAAAGGTAGACCCAATAAATTTCAAAATAATGAAATTATTCAGAGTATGTTCTTTAACCACAAAGGGATTAAGCTAGAATTTATTTTATTTAAAAATTATTTTTATTAAAAAAAATATAAGATAACTAGAAAAATCCCAAACTCCAAGGTATTAGGCAAGATTTTTTAACCTATTCCAGGGTCAAAGAAGAACAAATGCAAATTGGAAAATATTTTAAATAAAAGTCAACAAAGCTACAAAATATTTACATGTGTGGAATACAGCTGAAATAATGTTTTGAGAGAAATTTAGAGGCTTAACTATATGTTTTAGAAAAAAGGTAAAGGTTGAAAATCAATGGTTTAAGCATTCATCACAAAATTTGAGAAAAAAAAGTTTGAGAACAAAAAGTTAAGTCCAAAGAACAAGAAAATAAATATCAAAGATAAAAGAAGAGATCAATAAAATACAATGTAAATATACAACAGAGAATACAAACAAAACTAAAACTTGTTCTTTGAAAATATTAATAAAATTGATAAACCACTTGGAAAAATATTCAAGAAAAAAATTTAAGTGACATGAATTAGCAATATTAGGCTTGAACAAGAGACACAAATAATTCCTATATGAAATGATGATAGGATTATAGTATGACCAACTTTATAATACTCAATTTAAAAATTTTGAAGGAATAGAAAAATTCACTGAGTAATACAAGGCTGAAAGGAAAATAAATACAACATCTGATTTCTTCGGTACTTATTACAGTATTGAATCCATAATTTGAATTCTTCCACAATGAAAACCTCAGAACCAGATGGCTTTTCTAGGTAATTTTTTTCAATAGTGCCAATCTTACTCAAAATTATTCCAATAAAAGAAATAAAGGGAAATGATTCCTAAACTTTTATAAGACTATCATAATTTTGATTCCAAATACTGACAAGTATTTTTCAAGAAAAAAATATATTATTGGCCAATCTTTCTCAGGAACTTAAATACAAAAATGTAGCAAAAATGTATCAAAACACATAAAGGTAATTAATAAAATTTATACACTCGCAGAAAAGGGAAAACATAATTAGATAATTTTAATACATGTTCAAAAGGCAAAAGGGCATTTGACAGTATTTTACACCGATTTATAGTTTAAAAAAACAGAACACTAGAATAGAAAAGATTTCCCTTAATCTGAAAAAGAATAGCTCCCCCAAAAACCTACATCACACATTATCCACAATGGTGAAATATTGACAACTTTTCTCCAGAAACTGGGAAAAGTAAATGAATACCCATTATCAGTGCTTCTATACCATATTTCAATAAACCAAGGAAAAGAAATAAACAGAATTATGATATGGAGAAAATTATAACATCAGTACTTACAGATGACATTATCATTCAGATAGATAATCCAGAGAAGTCTATAAACTATTAGAATTAATTAATAAATTTAGCTAGCTTGTTAGTTATAGAATAATATAAAAAATAAAATACAGTTCTATATACCAACACCAAATAGTTAGAAAATAAGATTAATAAATTACCATAAAAAAACATTCAATACTAGTCCCTAAATATGGCTGGACCAGAAGATATCTATTGCCTATCTGTAATAGTGATAGAATGTTTTTAGCTCCACAGTGAGCACATGGGCTACATTCTGTGCAATTATTTTATCTTCATCTTGGTGCCTAGTACGATGTCTTGCATTCTTTAGGCAATCATGACTGAGGTGCTTTGGTTCTTTACTGCATGCAAATGGAAAGAAAAAACAAAAACAAAAAACAAATGGAGAAAGACGTTACACAAATACTTTGTTTCCTTCTTTTTATGGAGTCTCTCACAGTCTTGCTGTGGAGCATGGCAGCAGTCCATCCAGGGACAGTATGTCTTTCATGTAGTCGGGACTGAGAAAATTCCTGTCAGAGGATCAGAACTCCATTCCAAGCTGTTACTGTTAAGCTCTAAAGCAATGGAGGCCCTTACTTTTGGCAACAATCGGCCCTTCTTCCCAAGATACTGACTGCATTTTTTTTTGCAATCACAAACTAGAACTGTGGTTCAAAATAGCAAAACACGTTTTTAAAAATAAACTGAAACTATTGAATGGATTTCATACCTATAGAATCTCAAGACCCCTTGATACACAGACAGGTTTCAGTATCCCATAATGGAAAATGTCTTGTAGGAAAAGGATCCAGAGCAATTCTGATATTCTCTTGTTCAAGCATTCCCTGATCATTTTGTATGGCATTATTGATTTTATCCTAATTTTTAAGTCTTTGACTTGCTGGTATCACAGAAAAGCTAAACAGCAATTGGCAGAAAGAGTTAATTGTTGAGTATTATTAGTTAGCTCAGATTGCCATAACAAAATACCACAAAGAGGTTGGCTTAAACAACAGAAATTTATTTTTCTCATAATTCTAGATGCTGGAAGTCCAAGATCAAGGTGCCAACAGGTAAGACCTTTCTTCCTGCCATTTTGCTTTGTTTTCACATGGTGTTTCCTCTGTGTGCATTCAGAGACTGAGAAAGAGAGATCTGGTGTCTTTTCCTCTTCTTGTAAGGACATCAGTCCCATAGGATTAGGATCCCACCTTTATGATCTTATTTAATTTTAACTCCCTCCTTAAAGGCCTTACCTCCAAATGCAGTCACATTGGGGTTAGGGCTTCAGCATATTCATTTGGGAGAAACACAATTCTGTCCATAATGTTGATATTAGATTACTTTTTTAGAAAAGTGACAGTGGAATAAAAAAGGAATTTTTTTACTTATGGATTTTAAATATGTTTGGATTTAAAACAGCAAATTTTTAATTCAAAGTTACAAAAGTTTGATAACAAAATTCTAACTTTGTAAGCGATGTTCAATAACGTAAACTTTAACGTTAACTAGAGCATCACAAAATTTATAAAGAAACTTGCCTCAACATTTCTCACATATCATAGCTAAGTTAAGAGAAATAATTTTCATGCATCCAGAAGTGATATGTATTAAGCGAGAAGAAATTGTTTTAGTGTCAACTTCCTTGAGACTAGTGAGAATTGACAGTGCACAACAATACAGAGAAATAATATTTCAAAATGTTTACTTAAAAACTAAGACTGTGTGTGTGTGTGTGTGTGTGTGTGTGTGTGTGTGTGTCTATTTAGTGTAGGGACCAAAAAACTTTCCAAAAATTTTAAAATGGTTTTTCCTGATTATTTTCATAGAAAAAATTAGTAAAGATTAAATTATGGTTTAGGATCCTCAGTTTAAGCAGCTAGAAATTTGTGAAATATATTTTAGAAAAAAAATCCAACAGAAATTAAAAGGAGCAAGGGTATTATTTGACTATCTGAAAAACAATGATTTTACAAAGCAATTCATGCTCCCAGCATGCCAGAAAAACAAGCATTCTATATCAAACTGAATTGGACAAACTACCAGTGCTCTGGAACTACTTACTGTTTCAAGCTATGGTTTTAACCTGTTGACTAGTAAGAAAATTGCTCAAAGTCCAGTTTTGTCATTATTATAAACAGAAAACTGCTTAACTAATGCTTTGATACTTGATATTTTGATTTTTTTGATTCAAATATTGTAGCACCTCTTCAATATTTCTTGAGTGACTTCTAGTTACATCGGATGAAAATTTCCTCTAGGTAAATCGACTGTGTAATTTATAGTACTTTAGAGTTAATCTAAATTAAAACCATTTTAATATCACCCATCAATGCTCAGACAGAGCCACATTTAATGTCTTTTAACCAAATTGTACTAGTGTTTTTGCTGTAGCAACTTCCAGAAAATTTAAATTCCTGAATATCATGTGGAGAAATGTTTTAGGTGGTATACTGATTATGTGCTAAGGGGAGTTGGGTATAGGAGGTACTAGTAACTGAAGAAAATGGTTTTATAACAGCTACATTCTTGCACATTGTAACTATACTTTCTTCAGTGAAATCATTTTTTTCTGTTATGCTTAACTATTCAATTGTTTTTAGTGATGCTCAAATTCAAGGTAAAATGAAGTTGTCATCACTATGAAATTTCAACCTGGAAACTGGAAGAAAAATCTGTTGAATTTATAAAACTGGATTTCAGATGTTAGTTGGGGTCCTTCAGAAAATTTTGTTGGTTAGCAAAGCAGGGCTCTGTTTAAAGAAAATAAAATTCAGGATAAATAAATCTTTTTCATAAGCAACATCAATGACTGGTTCTAGCACCAAACACACTATGGAGATTTTTATGAATGCAGATAATACTGTGCTAAATTTCAATCACATATTCATCCTTTTTTTTTTAATCCCTTAATGTGAGTTGTGATCTAGGATGTACTGTTGCAGATGGATGTCAATTTAATGAGGCAATTACCTCAGTTAGGACTTTGTTCTTCTCAAGCTTTTGGCACAGATGCCTGTACAACTTGGTCAAAAGTTACAATTTTGGTTGTTCCACAAAAATATTATATAAAATGAAAGAATATTGGTGCTGGTGACTGTCTATTGTTTGAGCACTTCTTTATTTCATTCATATTATTTTTCTACCCTTTCCTGTCATTCTAATATAAAGTTACTTTGATCACATTAATTTTCAAATATCTTGTAGTTATACAGGTTGACTAGGAAATATGTAACAGTTTTCATTGTTTTGATATCATCCACATTTAACCCATTGTGTAAGATCACAGATTTTTTTTTACCATGATAGAGAAGCCATTGCATCCCACTATTAAGACTTCCTAAGGAGCATAGAATTTCAAGTGGAAGTAGGGGTACAGCACTACTTTTTCTAACACATTAACTTCTCAGGTCTCTTCAGAATTCCATAGCTTTCCTGGCTTAAACGTTGTGTCTCTAAGAGCTTTCTTTTTTTCTTTTTTTCTTTTTTGAACCTAATCTAAACAGACTTTCATCCCATCACTTCAGTTGGCCTATAAATATCAGTTCAGTACTGATGACTTCCAAAATTTTATTTTTATTTGTTTATTTATTAACTGTCCACTCCAATAGGATCCAATCTACATCAGGTCAGGGACTTTTTCTATATTGTTTATTACTGTAGTTCTAAAATATAGAAGAGTACCTGGTAAATAATAAATACCCAGTAAATACATTTTGAATAAACTATTTCATTATTTTTCTTTTTGATGAGTATTTTAAGAGACATTCTTGTGCTATTTAGAATTTCCTCCAAATTCCAAGGAAAAAACATTGAAATTGCTTAATTTTTGGAGGAGATAACCTTCTCAAAAAATACATCCATGGTTTCTAAGAGATCTCTCTGCTTTCTTTCCTAAAGTAACAATTTACTCACACATTCCATGAAAATCTACACCCACCTGACCCGCAGAAAGTGTTTGCTGAAACCAAACAGTCCAATTTAAGAATTAAATCTTAATTCAGTCATATAATAGCTGTGTAGATCTTGTAATTCACATAGCATCTGTGAACCTCAGCCTTACAATCAGACATAAATAAATCTTAACTTGCAAATATGGTAGAAGAATTAGAGATAATATACATAAAGCCAAGGTCACAGAACCAGGACATGTGTCAGGGGCTCAAAAAGAGAAAGATAATTATTTCATTTTATTATTATTGAAAAATATTTAAATGCTCTTGATAAAACAAAATTCAACTAATTTGCATTAATTGCTTACAGAGTTCAAGGCATTTTGTCAGGCTCTGTAAGGTTGTTTTCTTTTGCTTCTGGAAAGCAGCTATGGTAGGCATGGGTCACTAGAATCCAATCTGATTTGAAGGAGGGTGTCAGTCTTTGTGGGGGCTGGTTTTCCTCTCTTCTTCAAGTAAGATTTCAGGGGCAGGGGTCCCAAATGAACTGGTGGTGTTTACCAAGATTCCTCTTTCATGTTGAGGCTTGATTTCTAAGTTCTGTTCCCCTTAACCCCTAGTACTGCTGAAAGCTCCCTACTAGCTTTTGTGTCATGTGTTAGCAAATGCCTCCAAGGAAAAAGCTGTGCTAATCCTTGGACTTACATATAAGCATCCTGTCTCTTCAAGACTCTGAACCCTCAAGTCCTGGTTGAGGCATTGAAAAACCAAAAAGCCTTGGTTTTTCACCAGTACCTTCAAACAAATTAAAAAAATAAATTTCCCCTATTTTCTTGTTGTTTCCAGTGAAGAGTTAATCTGAAATAGTTTATCTACAAATATCAGAAGGAATATCTGTAATATTGATATTTCTGAATAATATATTTTTCACTATTTTTTTCTCAAGATCATAATTTTCTTTAATAATACCACATCATGCTTAATGTTTGTAAATTGGTAAGTTCACAAAACATAAGCTGAAAGCCGTGGACATGAAATATGCAGTTTAATTTCTACCTGAGTGATGATTGTCACCAATTGTAACAGAAGTGTTAAAAGCTCCTCTATAATTTTGCTATCATTGAGCTTTATTTCCAATTTTAAAAAAATATTTCATACTCCACACAGGTTGTTAAAAAATGAGGTGGCATATCACAAGTGAACGAAGGAAGATTTGGGGTAATATTGACCAGGTGACCTCTGATGGCTGCTGAGGAAATAGGAAAACGATTTCTCCTCCAAGACTGGGATGGAAATGCATCTCTTGCACAGACAACTTTCAGTGTACATTTACCTGATCTACTTTGTTTACTTAACATGGCCGACTGGCTGTGAGGGCCTTGGTGTCAGACTACATTAGCATGCATGTACGTGTAAAATTAATCAACAGACTTAGCACTCGTTGCGTAGTTCCCTTAGAGCCTGGGGTTAAACATCTGTCTGGAGTGATGTTTTCTAAAAGGCTTTATGTAATGGCCAGAGAACTCAGAGTAGGCACTTAGTGTGGAAGGAAGGGCAAGACAGACACTTGAGGGGAACTGCTGGGTTTTCAGTGAACTGACAATCTCACCATCATACCCAAAGTTTACAGACTTAGACTCCAAAAGCTTTTAAAGCTTCTTGCATCTGTATTGCCTGACCTGCCTTTAACATTAAGCATTTATGTCCAGGATACTCTGAACATATGTCTTTATTCAGAGTATCTTTAATGTGAATGAAAATGTCTGCATCTTTCTGAAATATCTATTCCATAAATCACAACTTTAACTTTGTTGTACTGGGCTGAATGGTTTGGTTTTGCCAGGCTTTGCAACTGGAAAAAGTTGAACCAGTAATGCATTAGATATGTTTGCAGTGGTTTAAAGCATCAACAAGTTTTTGTTTCCTCAATAGTTGACGAAGGTTGTGATGTGTTAGAAGGAAGCATCATATAATTGAAAGAACATGAGCTTCAGGTTCAGTTCTCTGCTCTCCTACTTATTAGCTGTGTGACTGACCCTGCCTCCTTGTCCTTTGAGCTACACCACGCCATCTCCTGAGGGATATCACCCATAAATCTCTAGTTGGGGTTACACATATTATATTCTATTTGGAAGGTGCTCTATAAGCATAGTTACTCTGGAACCAGTTCAAGAAATCAATCTTACTCGGTTGCTTCCATAACTAACAGTCCTAAACAAATTGAGTTCTGTACTGACACTCTACAGACATACAAATAATTAATAGTGGCAGAAGGAAGCTTTAACAGCGACAGAATAACTCCTTTCACTTAGCTGTTTAAATCCTGCTTGGAAAATGTTGCAAAATGATAATCAACTCACCTTAAGGCAATTTATTTAGAATACAGAAGATTAGAGACATACATAGGAGAGATTTCCTGGGGTGAACAGATGCTTCACTAAGTATCAGTCATTTGGAAGTGAGTAATAGTCAGCTGTCACTGAGTTGAATAGCAAGTTTTCTTGTTCAATGCGATGTTTGCACTGAATGAAGTTGCTCTATTAGTGAAATAAAAGAAAAAGTGATTAGGTTTTTGTACAAGTTTCCTTAAATTAGTTTCTTATTAAATAATAGATATTTTTTTCAAACTTAAAATGAACTCAATTTATATATGAGATCTGACAGAATCTTTTTTCTGGGAAATAAATGGTCCAGCGGTCATGAGCTTTGAATTTTAACAATATTCTGCTCCTATCACCTGTGACCCTAGGCATGTTAATTAAACTTCCAGAAAATCAGTTGCCTCATCTTTAAAATGAGAATTATAAAGGAGATTAACTCTCAAAACAATTTCTTGCTCAAAGCGTAGATGAAAGACAGTGCAATATTTAGATGATTTGTTGGCTTGGTGGTGAAGCAGCTAATTGGAATCTAGGGAGACAGCCACAGTCAGGCATTATTAATAGATCTCAGGAGTAAAGATGAACAAGGTAGATTTGAGTCTCTGCTAGGCAGAATAATCCCCCACAAAAAAATGTCCAAGTCCTAATCCTCAGAACTTGCAAATATGCTACTTAACATGGGACTTTGCAATTGTGGCTAAACTAGGACCTTGAGATGAGGAGATTATTTTGGGTTATCCAGGAGGACTCAATGCAATTTCAAGCATTCTTAAAAGTGGCAAAGGGAGACAGAAGAAGTCAGAGTGATGTGATGTGAGTAGGTCTCCACCTGTCACTGCTGGCTTTGCAGATGCAGGAAGGAGAACACAAGCATAGGAACATAGGCCGAATTCAAAGATGCAAGGAAATATTAATAGATTTTCCCCTTAAATCCTCCAGAAAGGAAGGTATACCAACTATCACCTTGATTCTAGTCCAGTAAGACAGTGTCACACTTCTGACCCACAAAACTGAAATTAATGAATTAGGGTTGTTTTAAGCCACTAAGTTTGAGGCAATTTGTTGTAGTAGTAATAGAAAATTAATACAGCACTTAACATGGTAAGCAACACACAAAATCTCCTCTATAAATGAAGGAAGGTTTAGATATACTGGGTGAATAAATGAATGAGTAATGAATGAATGGATTACTATGATAAACACCCATATAGAGCTTCCTGAAGAATCTGGTTAAATGGACCAAGGGCCCTTCAATTTCATAGTCTTTATGAATCCTGTGAATCCACACTCAAGTTTCTCCTTTTGGGAAGGATATCTCACTCTTAAAAGCTCACTTCTCTGCCCAACAGCATGAGTGTTTTTCTCCATAGTAGATGCACTGTAATGCAAATATTAGCCCACAAGACTATCTTTCCAGAATGGGAGTTTCTGGAAAGCAGGACTGTGTCAACTTCATTACTATCATCCCAGTGCAAGTAGGAATGCAATAGACAGTGGATAATAGAATGAATGGAATGAAGGAGGGAAACCAGGGAATGACTGAGAGTTCCATTTGCTCATCTCTGAATCAAATGCTTTGGAAAATTTAAACATTGTTTAGTCTTTGCCCACACATAGCACATGCTAATTCCTTCCCCAAGGGAGGAAATATAAGGTCCAATCTAGTCACTGTATCTACTCAAAATCCAGGATCTCCTGAACTTGAACAGTCCTCTCCATGGGGTCTCACCAGGATTCCTTGTGCTCTGGCTGCCCACAAACTGAAAAGACCAAGTTTCCCCAACCACATACAGAATTATATATACAATATAGAAGAGGCATTATAAAGAGAAAGAATGGGAGACTTACTAATTGTTCTTTTGCAGCAGTTCTGAAATCCCACTGGGGGAATACTATGAAAGTCTTTGACCCCAGAAGAGGAGAAATAATCTTCGTGGTCCTGGCTCTATTCTCTGGAAGTTCTGTCTTATCTATCACGCTCCATGGCAATGCCTGAAGGAGGAATAATGCTCTTTGAAGACACTGAATATCTTTAAAAACCAGCTTTCTGTACCTGGAAGTTCAGAGGACCAAAGTTTGTCATAAATCACAAAAAGTCAAATAATTTTCAGTCTGCCCCATGGTTTATTTGGCAGAATTACTCCTTCAGAAATGTTGTAGGCTTCTAATATATTTAATTTCAGTTATATATGTTAATAATCATACTTAACTTGTTACACATAGTCTCAAATGTACTTTATTTCTTTGTTTCCTCACCTCTATGCCCTAACTTTTAATTGTTACTAAATTGAAGCTACCAAGATTCAGTGGAAAGGCTACACAATCAGTCATCTTTGCTGCAAACTGCATTTTCCATCTCTTGAGCTAAAATTCACATATAATTAAGTTTAACAGTATTATATGTACAATGTGATGATACTTACAAAATATGCAATTGTGTAACTAATGCCACAGCTATGACATAAAACATTTCTGGCACACCAAAAAGTTTCCTCACGTACCTTTGTAGTCAACCTCTGCTTCATGCCCAGCCCCAGGCAACTGCTGATATGCTTTCTGTTACTAGAGATTATTTTACTTTGTCTATAATTTCTTATAAAATGAATCATACAGTATGTGCTCTTTTGCATCTGGCTTCCTTTAATCAGCCTAGTGATTTTGAGATTCTTCCTTGATACCATGTGTATCAGTAATTCATTCTATTTTTTGCTAAGTAGAATCTCATTATATGGATACATCATAATTTGTTTATTATCCTCTTGATGGCCATTTGTTTTTTTTTCCAGTTTTTGGTTGTCATGCTGTATGACCTATGACCATTTGTGTGCAAAGTTTTACGGGAACATGTTTTCATTTCTTTTTGATAAATATGGGAGTGATAAATATGGCACATACATGCTTGACTTTACAAGAAACTGCCAAAGTGATTGTATGATTTTACATTCCCACCAGCAATTTATGAGTTTCAGTTATTCTTTCCAACATGTGATTTTGTCAGTCTTTTTAATTTTAGCTATTCTGGAAAGTGTGCAGTGATTTTATTGCGATGTTTATTTCCTGTTAGTGATGATTATGCTATACGTTTTTTTATGTGTTTTATATATCTTCTTTTATCTTCGTCTATAAAATGTTTCTTCAAATATTTTGTCTCCCTGCTTGTTCTTATTGAGTTATAGATTTCTGCATATACAGTTTTGGGAAAAAGAATGTCCTTTGTCAAATTTTATATTGCAAATATTTTCTCCCAGTTGGTGACTTGCCTTTAAATTCCCATAAAAGTGTTCTTTGTCGAGCAGAAGTTTTGACTTAGTTAAGTCCAGTATATCAGTTTTGTCTTCTGTGGTCTGTGTTGTTTGTGTCCTATCAAAGTTATCATTGCCTTTCCCAAGGCTACAAAATTTTTCTCATATGATTTCTTCTAAAAATTTAATTATTTTAGCTCTTACATTTAAGTCAATGATGCATTATGAATCAACTTTTTTATGTATTCTGAAACCTAAAGGTAGCGATTCATTATTTTGCATATGGATGTCAATGGTTACTTTACAATTTTAACAAAAATATGAATATACTTCTTCCATTGAATAACCTTGGAATAAGGTTGAAATATCAATAATACATATTGATATTTTCTATTTATATGTCTATTTTTAGGATCTTCATTCTGTCCCATGTGTCCATCTATATGCCAACACCACCTTGTTTTGTTTACTTACGTTATATTAAGTCTTGATATGATGTATACTAAGTACTCCAAATTGGTTTCTATTTTAAAAAATTATTTCTGACATAGGGTTAATTTTCATTTCCACATAATTTTTAAAATAATCTTGTCTAAAAATTCTACCAAAAGCAAAAACAAAAACAAAAAAATCCGTCTTAGATTTTGATCAGGATTGCCCTGAGTCTATAGATCAGTTTTGTGAGAACAAACATCCTAATACTATTTTGTCTTTCAATCCATGAATATGGTATATATTTCCACTTCTTTTGGTCTTAAGTTACCTGAGCAATGTTTTGTAGTTTTCAGTTCACATGTCTTGCTTGTGTTTAATTAAATTTCAATGTGTAAGGTTTTTTTGTTTTTGTTTTCAGCTTCTTTTTCTTACCTTTAGTATAATATTGAATAGAAGTGATAAAGACAGCCATCTTTGCCTTTTTCCTGATCCTAAGAGGAAGGAAAGCATTCAGTCTTTTACCATGAAGTGTAATGTTAGCTATAGGTATGTTTGTAAATGTCATTTTTCAATTTGGGGACCTGCCCCTTACCTTTATTTCTAGATTGTTTTTTTATGAGTATGTGTTGAATTTTGTAAGAAATTTATTGAGAGGATTATATAGTCTTTCTTCCTTAATTCCTTTCTCACTCTCTTTCTCCCTTCCTTCCTTCCTCCCTCCCTCCCTCCTTCCCTCCCTTCCTTCCTTCAGTTGTCCAGTTGTTTAAGGAAAAATAATAAATTGTTCTCTTATTACTTCACCTTTGCTGGAAAGGATTTTTTTCTTGTACATGGCTGTTTTAATATGATTTTTTTACCCAAGGTTTTTGTCACCATATTAGCCCCCTGTTTAGGGGTCAGAAGCAGTTAGCATTCCCATAGAGAGAGCATCTGAATTCCCAGACACTTGCAAAATGGTTAGTTCTTTCCTATATGTGTTTATTTTTTTCTTGTAATACAAAAAGGTTCAATAGTAGCCAGCAGACACTAATACCCTCATTCTTCTCAATCTTTTCCCCACAGCTGCCAGTACAGTAGACACGTGATTTTCCCCCAGGAAATTGCAGGCAAGAGTTTTACCAAATGTTTGCCATTATGTAATATGGATCGTCATCTCTTCAGTCTCTGATAACAGCTTTATTACTTCTTGTTTCCTGTATGCTAAGCCTTTACCACATGGTTTAGATTTTTTGTTAAAAAGCATGTCTCTTGAGTTTATCCTAGGCATTGACACCCAGATGGCAGTGGGAAACAGAAATGAGCGAGAGAGAAGGCACACTAGGAGTGACACATCGATTCTATTTACATTCTACTGGGGAAAATTAGTCCCATGTCATACCTGTGTACAAGAGAGATTTATTTAACTTTGTAGTTAGAAAACAGAGAATAGATTTAATGAACTATTAGTCCATCTTTCATACAATGCTGTAACTTCTTTTCCTAAGGAAGTTACCCTGTAAATGCACACTGACATAGTCTTGTAAGGACTCATGACCAAGTCCTCCAGTATGTGGAGGAGGGTTAATGTCTAAATGTCAATTCACTAGACAAATACTAGAAAAGAAACTGACATTAGGAGAATTTGTGGACTTTGCTAAACCTTATCAGCTACAAAACTGCTGTTAGATTTGGGAATAGACTGAGGCTGTTTGACTGAAAAAGAACATAATTTCATATCAGTCTGAATCCGCCAAAATGGATAACATTCTCAGAGGTTTTGGATTCAATGTGTTACCTCGAGCAGCTGGGGATAGTAACAATTGTTTGGTTATAATTGTTCACTCATTTAGTATAATTGTCTCATACTAAATGTAGTTGAGATGTGAGCATTTTAAAAATAATGCTGGTGAAGTACACCACATAATCAGGAGAGAGTGAAATGCTGGAGTGAATATGTCATTCATGACCCTCTCTATCCTTCATGAAATCCCAGCAGACCCAAGGTTGTGAGAAATACATCAGTGAAGGGAGCAGCAGCACATTTAAATAGTGATTAGTGGCTGTATCTGTCATCTGAGATACTGATGCAAAATGTTATGGGTGAAGTGAGTCCATTGTTTTTAGGGGGATTGGAAGATTCCTGGAATGGCTGCACAGAAATGGAAGTACAAGAGGAAAAGGAGTTGCCATGGAAATCGGAAAGGTCTGACATGCTGGAATATTTAGCAGTTTAATTGATCTTTGGAATCCTCGAGCTCAGATATATAGGCAGTGTAATATATTTAATTATCATAGCTATAACAAAGCCTCAAGATTTACATAATTGCTAGCCTGCTCTAAGACATCATGATAGTGAGTTGCAACTCCTCACCAAATGGTCAAACTTGAGTAACTTCACAGATCTCAAGCCATTTGAATGAAATAAGTCTGAGTACAGTTGAAGAAAGACCTTGTGAAGAATATCCACCATAAATATATGTCAATAATATTGCTCTCAACTTTCTCTGAAGGGATTTGTAGCCATTTGCCACAGTTAACTGTACACAGAGAAAATAGAATCACCCACATTATTATTAGTTCTTCATTTACTAGACATTGGTTCTGAGCTAACACCAAAACATAGAGACCCAGCACTTTCTTGTAGTTTACTGGTGAGAAATGGAACTAATGAATAACTGGTGAAAGTGTAATTTCATTCATTCATTATTTTGGTCTTTAATTTAACAAATAATCATGGAATGCCTAATATCTCTCTGGCTGTGTTTTGTGCCTAGGATACAGAGGTGAAAAAAAAAAAACAGGAAAAATATATTCCCTGATAGCCTGGAGAAAAGAAAAAAAGAAACACCAGATGTAGACACAACAACTAAATTGTATTTTAAAATTCTATGAGTGAATTAAAATAGTACAGAAACATAGAGATACTGGCAATACTGTGAGTCAGGAAGGGGGATACAAATTTAACAAGGGTGATCAGGGTTAAAACATCAAGCAAAAACCTGAAGTATGTGTAGGAGCTATTCTTGTGGCTATCTACAGAGAATGAATTACAGGTAGAGTTGAGCCAATGCAAAGACTGTAAGATGAGACCTTCCCTAATGTGTACCAAGAAGAGTACAAAAGCCAATATGGCTGCGTCAACACAGTTAAGGAAAGAATAGTAGGAGATGAGGTCTGATGACACTTGAATTTCTCAATAAGATAGAGAGCTTAGGAATGAGTTGATTTGGGTAAAGACATAATCTGACCAATGTTGCCATTGGATACCTCTGGCTGCTCTGTTATGCACAGACTTTGTGGGGTTAAAGTATAGAATCAGGGAAATCACTGAGGAGTTTATTGCAGTTAACGAGGCAAGAGATGATTGTGGTTTGGACTATGGTGGTGGCAGTGCAAGTGTTGAAATAGTTTCTATTTATCTTGAAGGTAAAGTTAATAGGATTTCTCAAAAGAGAGTCATCAAAGATGATACCAAAGTTTCTGATCTAATCAGATTGTAGGAGGGAGCTGCTATCAGCCAAGACAGGAAATGCTGTGCTTGAAACTGGTTAGACAAGTTAAATTTGAAATGTTTTTGAATTATACAAATTATGATTTTCAGTAGTTGGATATATAAATCTGTAATTCAGGAGAGAAATCCAGAAGGAAGGATTTCATATGGGTTGTATTCAAAGCCAAAAATCTGTGTGAAATTATAAAGGGAGTGAGTGTGACTAGTAAAGACAAGAGGCCCAAAAGATACTTGGGCCTAGACTATTTCAAATTAAACTTCCTTTCTTTCCCTTTTCTTTAGTTCCTGTGTATATAAGTGGAAGAGGTATTAGCAAGTGGCAAAAATCTCTATATTGGATTCACCCCTGGAATAAGAACTGGTATGACAGGAAGGGCTGAATGGAAGAGGCTGCAAAGTAGTCCCTGTTCCAAAACCAATGAATCAAAAGAAAAATCACATTTCAGCAGTGGCATGTCACACATTTTTTGGCTATGATCAAAACTTGAAAGATGCAGAAGTTGTGACTACCAACAAAATACTATTTAATGCTCCAATTTGGCCAATGCAGAAGACTTCGAAAAATGGCAGTGGGTTAGCATAAGCTTAACCAGGTAGTAATTCCAAATGTGGTGATTTTAGATGTTGGCTCAAATGAATATACAATCTCTAGTGCTTAGTATTGATATTTTAATAGAAAAATTAAGTTTTTCTTTTATCTCTAATTCAATAAATAGAAATAAAGGCCAGAAGTTTTTATCTCTGTAAGGCACCTCCTCTTTGCTATACCTCTTAGATAAATTCCCCAAATTTGCACCATATTTTAGCCCACAGAGATCTTGATCATCACACCAAACTTCACCACATTTGTGACCTCATACTTACAGGGTATATAGAGAAAGAAAAAAGCAAATAGCATAGATGCTTTCTTAAGATGTGTACATTATTGAAGATGGGGGGTAAATTCCATACAGACAAGAATACTGGTTGATATAGATAAATATTTTGAGAGCTAGCTGGATCAATCAGTTGATAGATTAGATGTGGCTTACTTATAAATAAATATACATTTTGATGCAGATAAATAACTGAAGGTACTATGCTTGTTGCTATAGTAAAAGTACAAATAGGACATAATTTTTTTTTTATTTCAATGACTCAGAACTTAGAGCCCACAGTATCCTCAGACATATTCAGAACAACATTATGGATGTATTTCTTATATTAAAAAATAAATTCAGCTTGGAATTCAAAAGTGTTGACAGGCACAATCAACAAAAGACAATTATCTAGACATTGATGTAAAAGTTTTGAAACTTTAAAGACAAGTGAGCTGCCAGAAATAAAAGAATAAGAAATATAAAGATAAATAATATTTTATCTCAATGCCAAGCCCATGCGAAAGAATGTAGGGGAAGCTAAATAAATATAGTTGAATTTAAATCAATATAACTTGGCCAAAATGATTTTTTACTTTAAAAGAAGAAAGTGAATATATTTCAAATCTAGGAACAAGAATAATCTGTCAGCCAATAATCTCTATTGCAATGCTCCAAGCAAGAGATAATTAAGAACTTAACAATATAAGTTATGGGAAGATAATTAGCTTTAAATGTTAGCATAGACTTAAGTTTGTTAAGCAAAATGTATTAATACAAATAAATCTATATAGTGTGACAACATACAAGCTTATCCTTCAAAACATTTTTAAGCAAGAGATAATAGCAGAAGATATATAGCTTTAGGAGATAGTGTTAAGCTACTTCTTCAGTCTTCCATAATGTGAGTTAAAAGATTTACCTAGAAAAATATTAGTGAATAAATAAAACAATATAGTTATCACAAGTTATTTTAAAATATTTGTTAAAATATTGAGAATGACTAGATGATGTACTGTAGCGTATTTTAAGAACTATACAGCTAGATAAAACTTTGAAAAAGAAAAACAAATTTGCTTACTGCAAATTAAATAACTAGTTTCATGTTCTGCATGTCCCATCTGCTTCTGGACCTATGTAATTATTCTAGTTCAAAGAAATAAATGTTTAATGTCATTAAATGCCAAATTTATAAAAAGAAATAAGAACGACTAAAGGTAAATTTCTAGCATTGCTTAGGATTTTATATATACATACACAACACAATAAGCATGTGTATGTATATATATGTATACACACATATATGCATACATGCAAACTATATACACACATATAACATGTATGCACATATAAGGTAACATGTAAATGACCTTAACCTCCCTATAGAAATATATGAATCATTGATTAGATTTTTAAAAATTCAAAAGTACTCTGTCTACAAGTAGAATACATCAATAGACTAGAAGCAAAAGAATAATCTAGACTTTACCAGGCTTGTGTGGATAACAGAACTAACAATAGTTAATGTATCTATCTCAAACAATATAGCATTGAAAAACCTTAAGGAAAATGGTAAGAAAAGCCATTTGAAATTGCAATTTCAAATTGCAATTTCAAATTAACTTATTTACCTGTATTATTAGATCAATATATTAAGGAAATGCAGTAGAGAGGGTGAGTCTGGACTATAACAGTGTATTGACCTGCTAACTCATAATAACATTATATTGGGAGAAACATGCTAGATGTAATAAAATAGGTTGAGTTCATAAATGATTGAACAATTGAACCCAAAAGGCTTTAATTAATGGATTGAAATCAAAATTAAGGGAAGTTTTAAGGGACATCCCCAGAACACTTTTCTCTTCCCTGTTTGATGCAACAGTTCAAATAAGTTTAAAAATGTCATGCTTATCAAATTTGAAGAGCAGTAGCAGTTGTATGACAGAATCAGACTCCAAAAACCATTCATTTACTCAACATTATTTAAAAACTATATTTGATAGAATCACTCATGCAAGATGGATTGTAATAAAATTCCTAACATGTTATTACACTTGGGACGAAAAGGTCAAAAGTATAACTATGAGGCTTGTAAAAATGACTTAAAAGCTTATCTGAAAGAAATGTTAAGCATTGTGGTTGACAATAAACTCAGTATCAGCCAACAGTGTCTACAGGAACCTGGAAACCTAATGTAAACATAGGCTGCACTTAAGAGCCAGAGTAGATTGAAGTGGCAAAGACATCAATTTTATGGGCTTATAAATAAATAAAGTCCAAGAATAATCAAGAAACATAATAAAATACTGTAAAAGTTACTAAAATAAATTTTAAAAGACAAAGGCCAATGGATTCCCTGAAGAATGCTTACAACTATTAAAAGAATAATCTCTGTATTCCATAGCTGTTCCAAACATATGTGTGTACATAAATTAGTAAAAAAATAGCCAAAATAACTCAGAAAAATGAGTGGCACACCATTCATGAATTTAGATACAGACTAAACATAATTTATACATTACATTAAAGTATAACTCAGTGGTTAAGTACTTTTAGTGAAGAAAGACATGTTTAGTATGTATAAATTTTCTGCACCACAATCAAGTAAAATAAATGTTTTATATATATACATATATATATTTATATAATTCTGCTCTGATCTCCATTGACCTGGCTGGAAGAAATTCATCTCAGCAATGTTTTGGGGGTTTCTCTCCTTATAGAGTTGGTGGAGGAACAGAGACATAAGTTGTGAAGAACACTTCGAGACGTGCCTTCTGGGTTTTAGTTTCTCCTGATCGTGGCTCATGCGCTCATTGCCCAAACATCCACATTTCCTTTAAGTTCCGTTGTTTCACCACTTCCTTGTGAGGCTTTTGCAAGGATTTTTCAGTGGTTCCCAAGAACTCAGTTTTAATTATCTGAACTGTATGTTCTTGCCTATCAAATTGCCATTGCTCTTAGATACCACGTGTTGAAGCAGACAATGGATCTGTCCCATTTAATGACATTCCTCTAAATCCAGTTATTTTCCTCTTAGGAAAAAATGAGACATTCCTTCAGTCCTTCCAATATTGGCCTAAATATGCCACTTTCTAGCTTAAAATCCTCTATTCTTGGCAATTTGGCATCATCATTCTATGACCCTATTTTTCAAATAAAGAAAAATACTTTGTGACATTTGCCTTTTCAGTACTTGGAAATTTTTCCTTCAGAATCTGCAACTCTATAGTTTTTATCAACAGGTAACTCTGCTTCCAAGATCTTAGAGAAAAACCCCAAAGACTTGACTAGGAAAACTTCTTAGGTTAGTAGTGGGTAGACTATCTATTAGCAAAGTGATCTTTAAATATATGTATATGTATAAATATACAAATTCAACCACATGATGATAACCATCAAGAAATGATTAACTTAATATGTCACATAAGATGTATGTATTTCACAGGTATTACACTATAATTTGATTGTCATTTGATATCATTCTACATCTGTTATACGGTAAAATACTGTAAAAGCCCCTGATATTTTTAAAGATGTATAAAACAAAAATATACATTAAGAGAATAAGAAATCATTCTATTCAGTGAGTAAGTGCCAGTAATTCTTCTTAAAAACAAGATGTAGGTAATTGAGAACACAACCCTGTCATTCTTTTGGTATTGTATTGGGAATTCATGCAAAACCTATAATAGCAAAAAAATAATAATAATAATAAAGTACAAAAATACAGTAATAAGAAACAAAGAATTAAAAAAAACCTTTTTTGCAGATGATCACTGTATATGAGAATATCCAGGAAAGTCAACAAAAATTACTAGAGGAAAAACTTTTAATTAAACTGCAGTGTACAAATAATGTCTATGTAGAAGAAGAATGACAATGATATCAAAGAAATTTGTATTCATTTCCTGTGGCTCCTATAACAAATTATAACAAACTTGATGACTTAAAGCAACAGAAGTTTTTTTCCTTTATTTCTGGAAGCCAGATACAGGAAATCAGTATCACTGATCCTAAATCAAGGTGTCAGCAGGGCCATATTCCCTCCAAAGGCTCTGGGGAGAATCTGCTCCTTGCCTCTTGCAGTTTCTGATGGCTGCTGGCATTCCTTTGCTTGTAGCCAAATCACTCCAAGTTCCTCTGTGGTCACATTACTTGCTCCTCTTCTGTCTATGTAGTAAAATCTCCTGATAATTTAAGTCCTCGTGGAATATTTCATAGAAATTGACAAATTGTTAGTAACATTAGAAAAGTATATTAATTTAGTCAATAATTAACACATCATTTTTAAAATTAATGAAATGAATTTTTAAAAATTAAAATTTACCAATGCCAGCTTTTAAAATACATGAAAAATTTTAATTACTGCTTCTTTTTTTTTTTTTTTTTTTGCAGACTTGTGTTATTTTATTTTGCTCTTTTCAGTCTGAAGCTACTATGTATCATGGGCATTTAGAGTTCTACAAATGACACTTTCAAAAATTAAAAGACCAAGACACCCAGAGTGAGATGTATGGTAGACACGAACCAGAGGTGAGGGGAGCTGGCAGGGGAGGGCCTCAGGTCAGGGGCCAGGTGGCTTCCACAGGGCTCCTGGCTGAGCACAACGCCCAGCTTCATCCTCCTGACACCCAGGAGTCCAGTCAGGAGGGGAGAACTGATCACACCAGGGGCTCTGGCTGAGGCCGTGAGGGGCCAGCACCACCAGGTGAGGACACAGGACTGGGGCTAGGGCACACTGGAGAGAGGGGGCCAATGAGAGCCCCCTGGTAAGGTGGGGACAGGCTCTGAATTTGGGGAGGTGCCCCACCTGCCCTACCACTAGTGGGCAGGCAGGGCACTGAGGCCTGGAGATGCCGTCTCAAGAGCTCCCCACAGGACCCCTTGAAGACCACTCATGGCTACAACCAGGCTTGCCTGGGGCTGCTGCAGCAATAACATTTCATTAAAAAAACCCCAAAAACCAAAAAACACTGATTTGGTCATTTTTCTGCTTCCAGTGAGGTCAGAGTGAAAGAAACGAGACTGTGGCCCCTGCACCACAGCAGGATGGGCAGCGGCCAGGCCCCAGTGGCCACCAAACCAGGCCTGCTCCATGCACAAGCGGCAGGAGCCAGCCCCCTCCTGTCCATCTGCAGGGATGGTGCACCAGGGGGACCTCCCACAGGCTTGGGGCAAGAGCTTGGCTCCTGGGAATTGGGGGAAGGGGGGGCTCAGGAGGGGACAGGGGATTCCAGTTACACACCTGCCACTCCCAGGGGCTCGGGAAGGCCGCCCAGCCCTCCACTTCTCCTTGGCCTCTTTGGGGAAATAAGTCTCAGAGTCATCTGAGGTCAGAAGAAAGAAGTTCTAGCCTCTCTCAGGGCAGAGAAGAGAGGGCAGAGGGAACTGAAATCCCTCCAAGGACCGGGTCAGAGCTGCTGACCGGCCCGGGGGGAGGCCACATGGGACAACAGGTGAGGGCACTGTTTTCTCTAGGTTTCCAGTTTGAAAGGTAAGGGGCTCTGGCCACAGCGGAGCCCACCTGGAGAACAGTGAACAGGAGGGGTCTGGGCAGGGAGGAAAAGGGGAGGCAGGAGGCGGGGCCTAGTACTCCCACAGTGTGTGTGATGTGGTCGAAGGTGTCAGCGCAGGCCCTTAGGGCCCCCACGTGACTCTCCTTCAGGTAGTGCCTGCCCACCTTGATGACCAACTTGTTGTCGCAGAACTCGAAGAGGAAGTCCACAGGGGTGTCGCTGCTCCTGGTGACCCAGGAGGCATTGCCCACCATCAAGTACTTGCTCGTAGAGTCTTTGATGTTGTAGGCGCCGTCTCCAAACTCCAGCGGGAAGACGTCTTAGCTGGAGTGGTTGGCATCCAGGATACTGGTGACCTTGCGGCAGCCAATGAAGCCACGGTCCCCGCGGAACATGATCATGAGGCTGTTGATCAGTTTCATGAAGAAGAGCTCCAAGTCCCCTGCTGTCTCCACCAAGGCAGCAAGGTGGCCATTCTTCTTGGCTGTCACAAACTTGCCATTGGACACACGCTCTGTGTGTCCTCTGATCATGCCACTCGCTGTCAAAGTAGCAGCCAGTGTCCTTGGTGGAGGAGGTGGACTGCACACCCCGGGTGGCTGTCAGCAACCAGTAGTTGCCCGAGTGGGTGCGGAAGGCACGCTTTTTGGTATAGCGGTCGATCTCCAGCTGGAAAATCTGTTGGTTGGTCTCTTCGTCCTGATTGGCCGGCAGGTCCATAGCCTGGCTCGTGGACATGTTCCTCTAGTCGGCCCCCTGTAGCATGACCTGGGCACAGCTCTGCTCCAGGGCGAAGAGCTCATCCTTCCCCACTTTGGTGCCCTTGCCCCGATGGTGCCTCGCAGTGGCGGAAAGCCACCTTGCCGGAGCAGAACTCAAGCGTGTGGCTGGTGGCGGGCTCAGAGTCCCAGTTGTAGCGCTGGTCCTGGAAGGCCAGCGTGATGAGCTAGTTGACGCCCCAGGGCACGTCGCGGTCCACTGCGATCTTGTCCGCCGGCCGCGCGCTCAGGTGCGCGTAGCTCTTGCGGTCCATGCTGCAGTTGTTGACCTGCGGGTACGTGCAAAGCGCGACAGGCAGTCCTCAGTGCCGCCAAAGTAGAGCCGGTGTCCTTCGGACTAAAGAGACCTGCAGCCGTCGTCGTCATGCGCCACGATGGAAAAGTGCTGGGCACCTCGTGTTCGCAGGTTACGTTGCCATCCTTCTCTGCCGCCAGGTAGCTGCCCGCTGCCCAGCTCATCGGGCGGCTGCACCAGCATCCACGTCTTCTTCAGGCTGCTGGTCCGCTGGTTCACCTTGGACCCGAACGTCTTGGCCGTCAGGTACTTGTTGCTGCAGTTAATGAGACCGAACTCCATCTGCGGGGCCTCGGCCGTGCAGTTGGCAGTCAAAGTGGCCACGAACGCAAGGCCCGTGCAGCCAGGGAGGTCGGTGGCAGGTTCCTGCGGCAGCCCCCTGCTCCTTTGTCAGCTACCTCGGCCGTGTGCGTACCCTAAGCAGCGCTCTACAATCACCACAATTTTTTGACATAATATTAAAAAGAATAAAAATGTCCAGTGGAAAGAAAGCTAAAAATTGACTACATAAATTCCAACAACGATCAAAAAGGAGTACAGGGGCTTCCCTGGTGGCGCAGTGGTTGAGAGTCCGCCTGCCGATGCAGGGGACAGGGGTTCGTGCCCCGGTCTGGGAAGATCCCACATGCCGCGGAGCGGCTGGGCCCGTGAGCCATGGCCGCTGAGCCTGCGCGTCTGGAGCCTGAGCTCTGCAACGGGAGAGGCCACAACAGTGAGAGGCCCGCGTACCGCAAAAAAAAAAAAAGAGTACAGAAATATGAGTCAGTATGTTTTCATGGGCTTTAAATCTGAGTTTAAATATTAATTAATCTCTTCCTTCATTCCACAAGCTGAAATAAACTGCAAGGGATATACCTAAATAGAATCAACTTAAAGAAAAACACAATGTAATATTTATTCCAAATCAAAAGAAGTTTGATCAGTGATGAGAAAAATGAGAACGTTAAAGCTATGATGGATGGTTTAAGTATATCCTTCATAAAGTTCCATAGTAAAATTGTGCCAGGAATATTTTCAGATGCAAATAATAGAAAACTCCACCCAGAATGACTTAAGCAATAGTGGTGTTTAATTATCTTAAATAAAAGGAAGTCCGGAGATGGGCAATCTAGAGTTGATACAACGCAATAATTTTACCAAGGACATTCTTCTACTCTGTTGTCTGAAGCTGGTTACTTTTTTTGACTGTAGGCTTATTGAAATGTGGTTTCCAGATGGCTGCAACACCTCCAGACATCATGGCTGTATTCAAAGTAAATAATCATGGGAGATGCTGATAAAAATGGGTTTTTCCTCAGGTGGCTTTCTTTCTTTCTTTCTTTCTTTTTTTTTCCAACAAAAGAAGAAAAATAATTCCAAGAAGTTTTTTTCAGAAAACTTTATCTTAGTCTCAATAGTAAGAAATGGGTGATATGGCCACTGCTGGACGAAAAAGCGGATATCTGGCAAAGAAGAAAGTAGGCTTAGATAGTCATTACCAGTCCCTGGAGTTGTGCACATAACAGACTGGCATGCTTTATCTGGGAAGAATAGGTAGTATGTCTACTGGTTAAGAACCAGACTGTGTGCAGCATAAACCTATAACATTAATGTAGTACTTGGTGGATAATATATGATGATAAAATAATAAATTAACATGTGAATATAAGCGAACTCTATGATGCTGAAACACACCTATTAAATCAACAGAGGTAAGTTAAGATGGTGGTGTCCACCCATTCATTCATTTATTCATCCATTTAGCAGCTCATTACTGAGTGTTTATATCAGGCACTATGCTAAGTCCTAGGTATATATTAATGAGTGAAATAATCTTTGCCCCGGTAAAGCTGAAATTTAATGGCTGATCTAGAAAAAATTGTTTAAACTCTGGGAAATCAAGTGTACTTAAATATCACTGGTAGTATTTAAAATAAATTGTTGCAGTTTCCTCAGAGATAAATCTTGAAACTCTTAACATCTGTAAAACTCTAGGGTCAATCCTGTGAATGTACTTCCATTTCTCAAAATTTATTTTTTTCTGAAATATCTGGCAATTTAATGAAACACTAGAAACAACCAGATACCTAATAGTAAGTGAACAGCTTATTAATCTGTGCTTTATTCATGCATTAAAATGCAATATGGCTATTGAAATGATGAGGTTTAGGGCAATAAGCTTATATAGAAATGTATGTATACAATAAGTGAAAAAGCAGATCAAATAAAAATATGTCAAAACTAAATAAAATCTTCCTTAGCGTTCATAGATTTGAGAACTCCTCCTTCTTTTGCAATACCTAGGGAATGTCTCCTCGTCCTTAGTGGACCATTATCAATCTGCTGGGAAATCTTCCCTGATCCTCCCCCTACTCAATTAATTGATTTCTATCTTAGCACTAACAACCTTTTTAGTAATTCCTATTTTATATGTTATTGTGACATAGAATTAGTTATGCCTGCTTCTCTCGGAGTTGTCAACACCTCTTTAAAGGAAGAAGCAATCTGTCATTCATCTCTATATTGTTGAGACCTGAGACATGACATTTCATTCTTGTGTCCTCAATACCTACAAATATGTTTGTCACAGAGAAGGTTCTCAAAGAATGTTTCCTGAATGAAGCCAGCAAGTGCTCAGTAAACACTGGCTGAGTGAGTGGATGGATTCTCATAGAATTTCAGTCATATTGATGATTAGAATTGTATTCCAAATTGTTTAATAAAAATTCACGTTCATTAAATGCTTTTTTTCTGGAGAACATGTAACACTATTTTACATATGGGATGTTTTTACAATGTGAAATCTAATAAAATATGTATAGAGCTTTGAAGTTCTATTATTTTATTTTATTTATTTATTTATTTTTGCAGTACACGGGCCTCTCCCGTTGCAGAGCACAGGCTCTGGACGCGTAGGCTCAGCGGCCACGTCTCACAGGCCCAGCCGCTCCGCGGCATGTGGGATCTTCCCGGACCGGGGCACGAACCTGTGTTCTACTGCATCGGCAGGCGGACTCGCAACAACTGCGCCACCAGGGAAGCCCTGAAGATCTAGTTTTTAAATGGCAGCTCCCTATGGTTTAGTTAACTTACCTGAACCTTCATGTGTGGCCTACCGAACTCAATATTGCACCTGACTCAGCTTTGCTTGATTAAGCCTGCTACATAGTTGGCCAGACTGATACTGTTGATGTAGCTCATTATCCTTAAATAACTACATGAATTCTTCTCTAGTTTAAGATCCAAGATAACTGTACACTTGTTTTTTGTTTTGCATCTACATGAAAACAGAATGGGGGGACCGTGGTTACATATACAGTGAAATCAGAGAAAAGCGTCTTACCCACTTTTATTATTTCCCTTTCAACAGATTACCAAAAAAGTAGCGTTCACTGATTTTATAATGTTACATACATTTCAAGAGGGTTATTTTATTTAAAAATACTGAAGGCAAAGTCTTCCGACTCTTCCACTTGAATTAACACCAGGCTTAAACAAAGGAAAGAGCACCGAATGAGTGGTTCAAATAAGAATGTGTACATACAAGTTCTGCTAGAGTGTCTGAATTTAACCTAAAATATCCTGGATCTCTATTCCAAAGTTTTAATTAAAGTGCCTGAGTATTTCTATTTTTTTTCTTTCTTTTGTGGAGGTTTTAATATTTTATCCAATAAAGCCAGCTATCAAGATTGCTTTAAAAGCTCCTGACAAAGACAGACAGAAATAGAAGGTCTTTGATGTCAAATAAACAGTACTATTTTCATTACATGTGTTTCTACAAATCTCCATGAAAAATCAAGTTTGGGCTCCTTTTAAGAACAGGAGGTATCTTTGTGTGTGTGTGTGTATCCTGGTTGAGGGGATATGGGGGAGTGATATGAAAGGATACAATGCAAAAGAAAAGAATTCTATCTTCTTTCTCTTAGCCAAATAGTTTAGGTTTAACTGCCCTTGTTTTTGTTGGACCTGAATAGAAAAGTGAGGTATTTTAATCTTCTTTTTCAAAACATACAGTCTTATGGAAATTTAAGTCAACAGCTGTTCAACTGTCAAGTCACAAGCTAAATTCAAGTCTGAGAAAAGAAGAAAATCTGTTTAAATGAAAGCTTATTTGAATGAAGGCCATGAGTTTTAGCATTTGTGTTTGAAAAAAAAATTTAAATTGTTACTAAAGTAAAGGACCTTTTGCTAGGATGACCTTTCTTTGTTGAAAATGTTGGAAAATCAATATTCAACATGAAATCAGAAACTGAAGTGTGTCAACTGTAGGATCGCCAGAAGGTTGAGGGAATTGAACACCATAAACTTCATGAACTCTTCAAGGTCAGAGGTTTGACCTAACACGATTTCTAGTATATAGAAAGTGGTCTAGAAAAATGCATGTTAGCATAGTGAACAAAAGGAGCAGTCAAAGAAATCAAGTAGTCACTTTTCCCCCCATTTTCCAAAGGTCTCTTATAATTGAGTTCTACTTTAGAAAGATGAATGATAGTTGGCAGGATATATAGTTGTGTGAAAGATAGGCAATTGTATGAATGTTTTTTAACAGTTCAGAAAACTAAGATATAAGCTCTTGGTCAAGAGTGGGGACAGCCTGTCTCATTGTGATACTGATTTATGGGTTGATTTTTTTCTTCATATATGATAAAAATCTGTGTTCATATGTGTTGTGCTTGAAAAGGTATGATAATGTAATTTTTTCCCAAAGTAGACTCTCTTGCTGCAAGTCTCTGCCTCCTATAAATGTAATGACCTTGATGAAAAGATACTGATTTAAAGACTGGACATTAGATTTGCAGATGCAGAAAATCAATGGTATTAATATAATAAAACTTATTATGCTCTTACAATGATTCACACTAAAAAGACTTAGGGAGGGCTAATATATAAATAAAATGGCAATGTATTAATTTATTATGGTGGTGGTTTCTCTAATTACCTTCATCCCAAATGTATGTCATATAGACAGAGTTGGAACCTATTGGGACTATAGTCATTCCTGTTGAAAAAGTCAAACTATCAGGTCCCTACACTTAATAACACCATGCTCAAAGGGGTTCTCCATTCATCATTGGTCTCTTTTCTGTTTAAATTGGTCAATGCCTCATGTGCAAGGCTTAGTGTTTTTTTATCCTGTACTGTACATTGTTCTCCCCAGTGTTTCCTGGACTCAGCTCTCTACCACACCTTTACCTCCAAAACTTTCCCACCATAATCTCTAAAACTATCAATCTGGAATCATCAAAAAAGCCCTATCATTAGCGTCTTCATTTCTTTGCCATAAGTGAAACTTGACTCTCAGCAGAAGATACCACTTTAACCTGCCCCCTTAAACGCTAGCTGCTTATTTTCCCACACCTGTACCCCTGGATGGTGAAGTAGTATTACTGTACTCTATACTCTCCTGTAGTAATGCTAGTAATAAGTCCTCTACTCTCTTGTAAAACTAGCGCACACATGCACACCCACACCCTTCAACTCGTTTGAGATCCATGACACTTCACTATACATTTCTCACCACTTTGTTATTGACATCATCAACAGAAACATCTAGTACACTCCCTGTTGTTTACCAAAGCTTTTGGTGACTGTCTCATTAACCTTTCTCCACTCGAATCCTGCCTTTATCATCCTTGGTAATACCAGTGTAACCATGGACTCTCTATCCTTAATGTCCTCATCTCTAAGACTTTTTCCTTAGCCCCCTATTTCTCACATTTTATTTAAATGTAGATTATTTCTACTATGTAATCACAAATTCAGGTATCACTCTCTTGGATTACAACCTGCTTTCCTAGCTATGTTTTTTTCTGGGCCTCAGTGAAAGTTGCAATTCATCGCCTTTCTAAATTCATATGATCCTTTAGGCATCTCAGTTCTGTTATCAGCATCCCTTTCCAGTCATAAAAAATTGCAGTAAATCTTACTCCAAGTTTCTTCCTGATGATTTCTTTACTGTATTGAAAGTGTTGCTTCTTTCCCACATTTTTCAAAACTGGAACTCAGCAATGCTTCCCAGACTTCCACAGACAAACCATTTTATCTCTTACTTCACAGAGAAAACATGATGATCTCTTCCTCAATTTCCCACTTCCATGCATAAAAAACTACTTACACCTGCCTCTATTTTGTCCTGCCTTCCTCTGCTGAAGCATATGTATTGGAGGCCATTCCCTCATACATCCTCAGAAATCTTTTCTTATAGAATTCCCCATTATCTTTTATATATTTAACAATACCCTCACAATCAGATCCTTTCATCTGCATCTTCATAAATATAATGCATATATATCTATACATATATAATTGTTCCACTTTAATTTTGCTTTTTAATTTCATGGATTTTTTACTTTGATTTCTCCTAATATAAATATAAAATTTATATTTATATTTAAATATAAAATTATGTGTATCTCCTCTCACCTGCTGTTATTTAGCTTACTGAATATTAACTAAATTAAAATGCCTGAAAGTTTCTTTTTTAACCTGAGAATTAAACTTTTTTCTGTACTTTGAAGAAATCACAATTGTTGGTTTACAGACAGAAGCTTCTTTACAAACTTCTAGAGACAGATTCTTCCGTTTATATGACATCTTGATATAAATTAAGATGTGTTATATATGACTGAAAAACTACTGTTAAAACAACAATCCTTTCTCTAGTGAATATATGTGAAACTGTCTCTTCTATTCATGATGGCATCTTGTCTTCCACAGTAGGAAATAACACTCAAACTTCTGCACTTTTCCTGCAGAAGTGTCCTGCTCATGCTGTATATATTTTCTTTCCACACTGGAAAAATTTTAACTAACTAACAAAATAACTATACACATACACACATACATACATTTTTGTGTACATATGCATATATATAAATGTACATGTGAATATTTGCCTATTGTTTGTATATGTCTACACATGTATTTATGACACAGTAACAATGCATACAGTCTTTATGTGGTTCCCCTCTCACCTGCTGTGTAGAAGCAGCTGTTTATTTATGGATATCCTTTATCCATATTATGGATAAGCCTTTATTTATGGATATCCCCAGGGTTTGTCCCCATGTGTGCATAGGAAAACGTTCTCTCTCCTTTTGTGTAGCATCTACCACTTTTTTCTTCTCTTATTTGTCCTAGGGGAAGATGTTACCAGAAACAGGGCCCTGACTTCAGTAGTGAGTCAGTCATAACAGTTGATTTGTTGGCCCTGTAGTCTCTGTAGCTTCTAGTCGAGACACTTCCTGATATCTGAGACAGGATGCTGATAACCTTGCTGTAGTATCAAATCCCATTATGCTACACGTGTTGGTGCCATTCTCCAACTCTGCACAAGCCACAGCCATTATCAGTACATACCAAATTATACCCTGGGTTGGCCCCAGAAATGAGAATTCTCATCCCCTGACTTTTTAACCCCTAAAATCCAGGATCACACATGGCCTCTCTTGGCATAGACTGGGATTCAAAGTGCCTACCATGTACCAAGCAGGGTGTTGATTTTGGAATAGAAGGATCATACAAGTAACTCCTATAAAATCTGATAGATTTTATATTACACAGCATGGGAGAGAGGTGTGTGAAAAGCTCTTGTGGTCATGGCTCTAATGAAAAAATGTAGGAAGTGTTATAAAACACAAAGAAAGAGATATTTTATTTTGCATGAGCATTAAAGTTAGTCACAGAAGACAAAGCCTTTTAACTGGGTTTTTGATGACTAGAATAACTTCACCGAGAGAGAGATAAGGGAAAGAAACTCCAAGAACCAAATTGCATGAGCAGAGGGATAAGTCATCAATGTTCGTATTCAGAACAGAATGTTCTGACCTGTTGAGAATAGAGGTTAAAATCTCAAATATCTTTATGGCTAAGGAAATTTCTAAAGGCAAACCAGCCAGGTGTTGGAATATAGAAAAGGACTATTCATAAAGAATATATGTAAAGGACTTGTGTAATCGGTCTGAGAAAGTAGCTTCTGATGTTCAACTCCACAAAATTTTTGCCATGCTAGAATGATGGGTTGGCAAAAACAGATTTTTAAAATTTTAATAGAAAAACTGAAAAGATATGGATTTTTAATGTAAACTATTCCAGGTTTAAAATATTGGCAACTAATTACATTTTATTTAATTTATTAAAGTTTTATTTAATTTTCTTTAAATCATTTTTATTTAATTTTTTGTCTATGAAAGCTGAAGGTTAAGACCATTTAGGCATTAGGTCTTCTTTGGGTTATCAGTTTACAACTTGAAGGTTAAAATATAAGTGTTGAGGAGATGTACTGTAAGATATTCATACTGGGTTAAATTTGTTGCTCTTAGCTTGAAAGTCATAGGCCAATTGAGCACTATTCTCTTGCCCAACTCTTAAAGTGTTCCATCACCTTTCTTGGTAATCACCCCCTTTGCATTTCATGCAAAATATGCAAATTTAACAAGATCGGATTAAATCTTCTTTCCTCAAAATCCTTTTTCAACAGCTTCAACCCTCATTATTCACACGTTTCTGTGAACTCCAATCCATTTATTGTCTCTATCATATTATTTATCAGTAGGTCATAGCAGTCTCTCTCTCTCTCTTTCTCTGTGTCACATATTTCTCATTTAATTCCAGTATGGTAGAAAATGCATTTGAATAATTCCAGTATGGTAGAAAATGCATTTGAATAATTTCAATTATTTTAAACTTTTAGACCTACGATGTATGCTTCGTTAAGCAGAATATGGTCTGTGTGTCCACCTTATGGACATTTGAAAAGAATGTATTCTGTTGCACATGAATGAAATATTCTATAAATATCAATGGGTTCAGCTGATTGATAGTACTTTCAGATCATCTGTGCCCTTACTGATTTAGTGCTCTATTAATTAGTGATAGAAGAGTTTTGAAGCCTCCAAATATAATTGTTCCGTTTGTCTGTTTCACCTCTCAGTTCTATTTGTTGTTGTTTCATTTATTTGGAAGGTCCACAAATATTTAGGATTACTATTTTATCTTGATAACATTCCCTTAATCACCATGTAACAAGCCTCTTTATCACTGTTAATAGCTCTTTTTCTAATGCCTATATTTTCTGATAAAAATATAGACACTCAAACTTTCTTTTGGTAAGTGTTTGCATGGTATATAATTTTCCATTCTTTTGGCTTTAACCTGTCTTTGTCCTTATATACAAAATGGGTATCTAGTAGACAGCATATAATTGGATCTTTCTTTTTTAAAAGTTATATCTGATTCTATGATCTCTGACTTTTAAAAATAATTCAGCTTCACTGTGGTATAATTGATATGTAAAATTGAAAGGTATTTAAATTGTATATTGGGGTGATTTAATATATGTGTACATTATGAAACGATTCCCCCATATAGCTATTTTTAGTACAGAAGCCATAACCTCGCATAAGTTTATTAATTTATTTTTAATATTTTTGTTGAGAACATTTAAGTTCTACTCTCTCAGCAAATTTCAATATACAGTACAGTGTTATCAACTATAGTCACCAATTTATATTAGGTTCTCAGATCTTATTAATTTTATAGCTGAAAGTTTCCCTCACTCCCAACTCCTGGAAACCACTCTTTTATTCTCTGTTTTTGAGTTTGACTTTTTTTTTTCAAGATACCACTTATAAGCAGTTCCATTCAGAATTTGTTTTTCTTTGTCTGGTTTATCTCACTTAGTCTAATGCCCTCAAGGTCCATCCATGCTGTCACAAATGGCAGGATTTCCTTCTTTTGTAAAGGCTGAATAGTATTCCATATATGTAATATAAGGTACATGATATATTATATCTCATATATTATATATACACATTACATTTTCCTTACTCGTTCATCTTGGGATGGACACTTAGATTATTTCTTTATCTTGGTTTTTGCAAATAATGCTGCAAAGAACATGTAGACGCAGATATCCCTTTGATATCCTGTTTTTATTTCCTTTGGATATACCCAGAAGTGGGATTGCTGGATTGTATGGTAGCTCTACTTTCAATTTTTAGAGGAACCTCCTGCTAAGAAAAAAGTTGATAATAGTAACTAGTATTTACTAATGGCTGTAGCCTCTGCCCCAAGCTCAGTGCAAAATAAACAGGTGAAAACTACCAAATTCAAGTTTCTCCCTGAGGAAAGAAAGAAATGGAGCACCCATCCAATTTTCTAGCTTTTTGAGGGGTTTCCTGAGGGACTGGTCTCTGTATTGCCTATCTTGAAGCACTGACAGCAGACAGGCACCAGAGGGCGCAAGAGATTACAAATGTCTGAAAAGCAAAACTGGGACATCCCTCTAGGAATTTACATGCACAAGTCCAGAGAAGACACATCCACAGAAAATGCTGGATGGGCCCCCAGAATCTCTCGCCAGGGTGATTGGTGAAGGTCCTTCTCTGTATGAAGCCAGTCTGTAAAGACAAGAAAAGGTGGTTCTTTTATCAAATGCACAGACACCCACATAAAGATTCAAGGAACACAAAGAAATAGTAAAGCATGGTCCAAACAAGGAACAAAATAAACCTCCAGAAATCAATGCTAAAGAAATAGAGATATGAACTACTTGACAAAGAATTCAAAATAACCATCTTAAAGGTGGTTCAGAAAATGAAGAAGGAACAAAATCAGCATTTTGACAAAGAGAGAAAATATATTAAAAATAAACAGAAAATTTGGGCTGAAGAATACAATAACTGAACTGAAAAATTCACTAGAGAGGTTCAAAAATAGTCTTGATTAAGCAGAAAAGAACTTTTGAATTCAAAGATGGGTTATTTTAAATTACCAGTCAGACTAACAAAACAGAAATAAATAAATAAAAGATTGAATTTAAAGAACTTATGGGAAACCATCAAACAGAGCAATATATGCATTATAGTAATTCTAGAAGGCAAAAAGGTTATGTTTTAAAATAATGGTTGAAATTTCTTAAATCTGGGGAAGGAAATAGCTATCCAGATTCAAGAGGCCCAACATTTCCAAATAAGAGAAAATTGAAGATGTCCACATGAAGATCCATTGTAATCAAAGTGTCAAAATAAAAACAGAGAGAATTTTGAATGCAGGAAATAAAAAGTGCCTTGCTATAGACAACAGAATCATCATAGGACTATCAGTGGATTTCTCAGAAGAAACTTTTCAGGCCAGAAGGGAATGAGAGGATGTATTCAAAGGGCTGAAAAGAATCTGCCAATCAAGAATAGTATATCTGACAAAACTATCCTTCATAAATGAAAGAGAAATTAAAACTTTCTCAGATAAGAAAGAGCTAAGGTAATCCATCACTACTAGGCCAGACTTATAAGAAATTCTAAAGGGAGTCCTTCAAGTTGAAATGAAATGAAATAAAAGGATGCTGAATGAAAGCATCAGCAACATGAATGCATATGAAAGTATAAATGCTGGTAAAGGTAAGCATAGAAAATACAGAATACTGTAATGTTGTACCAGTAGCATGTAAATCACTGTCAATTTTGGTCTAGAAGTTAAAAGACAAAAGTATATGAATAATTATAACTATAAAAATATGGTAAAGGGTATACAATATAAAAATATACAATTTGTGATATCAGTAACGTGTGTGTCAAAGAGAGAAGTGTCAAATTTTTTTATGTGATTGAAATTCAGGTGTTACCAGCTGAAAATAAATTTTTACAACTATAAGGTGTTTTATGTAAGCCTCATGGTAACCATAAAGAAAATACTTGTAGAATATACACACAAAAAAGAGGAAGAAATCAAATCATTTTCACTACAAAGGAAGAGAGCAAAAGAAGCATAAATGCCACAAGACAGAGAATAATTAACAAGGTGACCATAATCTTTCTCTATCAATAATTACTTTAAATGTAAATGGATTAAATTCTCATTCAAAAGACAAAGCTGAATGAATTAAAAAGAAAAACATATGCTGTATAAAACAGGCTCAAAAGCAATGATAAACAAGTGGGACTACATCCATATAAACAATCAACAGAGTGAAAAAGCAACCTACAGAATGGGGAGAAAATAGTTGCAAACCATGTATCTGATAAAGGCTTAATACTTAAAATATATAAGGAACTTCTACAAGTCGATAGCAATAATAATAATAATAACCTGATTAAAATATGGAGAAAGGAACTGAATAGACATTTTTTCCATAGAAGACATATGAATAGCCCACAGGCTTTTGGAAGTTTGCTCAACATCAGGGAAATTCAAATCAAAACCACAATGCGATATCATCTCACACCTGGTAGGATGGTCATTATCAAAAAAAAACAAACAAACAAAAAATAACAAGTGTTGACAAGCATGTGGAAAAATTGAAGCCCTTGTGCACTGTTGGTGGGAAAATAAAATAATGCAGCCATTATGGAAAATAGTATGGAGCTTCCTCAAAAAAAAAAAAATAGAGCTATCATGTAATCCAGCAATCCTTCCTCTGGGTATCTATCTAAACAAATTGAAATCAAAATCTCAAAAATATATTTTTACTATCATATGCATTGCTGCATTATTCACAATAGCCAAGATGTGGAAACAATCTACATGTCCATCAGTGGATGAAGAGATAAAGGAAATGTGGTAGGTACATACAATGGAATATTTTTCAGCCTTAAAAAATAATGAAATCCTATCATATGCAACAACATGGGTGAAGCATGAGGAAATTATGCAAAGTGAAGTAAGCTTGTCACAGAAGGACAATACTGTCTGACTCCTCTTATGAGGTCTCTAAAGTAGTCATGCTTATAGAAGCAGAAAGTAGTATTGTGGTTGCCTGGGGCCAGGGGTTGGAGGGGAAATAAGTAGTTGCTATCAATGGGTATGAAATCTCACGTATGCAAGATAGAAAAGGTCTAGAGATCTGATGTACAATATTGTGCTTATAGTTAACAATACTGGTCTGCACACTAAAAATTTTGATCAGAGGGTAAATCTCATGTTATGTGTTATTTTTTTTTTATAACCACAACCACAAATAAAGAAAATATACTGAGAGATTAATTGTTAAAGATCATTTCATCATCTATGTATGAGGTTCTTTTCCTCCCAAACTGAATATTGTAATTTCTAGAAGTTGTAGTCTATACTTTAAAATAAAATAAGCACTGGTTTTCTATTTACAATTGACTTTGGCCATCTAATTTGTTGTGTTTGCTTTATAGGAACTTACAGTTTAATGACCATTACCTTGATAGCTCATCTCCTGTAGTGCAGTTTCATTATACCTCTGTGGTTTCCTAGACTTGCCTCAGGTTTATGACCCAAACATCCTTTCTTCCATAGCTCTTTAGTCATGGATGAAATTTTCGTTATTTTCAGTGAGAGACAGGCTAGGTAGCAACTGAGGCTTGTGTTGTTGTTTATGCTGTTAATGTTATTACTGTTAGTGGTAGTAAACACTAATTAAATGCCCTTTTTGCAGTAAATTAAGTAGGATATTGAAAACTGGCATACTTTCACAGGAAACTTCTGTCCTTTAGAAACATGATAAACCCCTCCCCCTAAAAAGCACAGTACTACTTAAATTTGCTTCATGAAACTATAAAACTTAGACCTGGTGGAAAGTTAGTTGTCAGCTAATCCAAAGTCCCCCAGTGGGTTTGAGTTCCTGTACAACATTCCTTTACTGAAACAGTTCCTGTGCTTTTCCAGGAAGAAAGGTCCATTATTAGGTAGCTCTAAATATTATAGAGTCCTTTCTTTTCCTGAGATAAAATTCAGAATAAGTTCTAGGTGAATTTATCTAGGACAGGGTTATTGTCATGATAACCTCTGAATATTAGGACCATTATTTTGAACACAGGACAAGAATCATTTTTACCCACCCCTCCCCATGCAGAGGGAAATGTCAGGTAGTGAGGTTCTCAATAGATTTCGGGGAGGCACTTCAGTTTAAGGTATGAGGAAGGTTCATGAGACATTTTCATGGCTATCATTCTATATCTACATTTGGTGTTTATTTCTTGGTCAGGATGGTGGGGAGGAGAAAACTGAGATTAATAAGAGTGACTCTATATCCTCTGTGTAAACTTTTATACTTATTACCAAATTTTTACATAGTGTCAAACTGAGGACATTTTATTTAGAGAATATTTCTGGGTGTGCCTTTATGATTTGGAGAGATTAATGCATTATTTTAGAATGTGAATTCCTAAGAAAAATAATTATTTGGATATCATGTTAGTTTTTCAGGGATGCCATAACAAAATACTAGAAACTGGGTGGCTTAAACAATAGAAATTTATTGTCTCATAGTTCTTAAGGCTAAAAGTCCAAGGTCAAAGTGGTGGCAGGGTTGGTTCCTTCTGAGGGCTGTGACTGAGGATCTGTTCCAAGCCTCTCTTCTAGCTTCTGGTGGTGTGCTGACACTTTTGGCATCTTTGTCATTCTTTGGCTTATAAATGAGTCAGCAAGATCTGTCTTTATATTCACATACTGTTTTCCTTGTGTGTGTATCTGTGTCCAAATTTCCCCTTTTTTTAAGGACACATTGGCTTAAGAGCCCACCCTACTGCAGTGTGACCTCAACTTAACTGATTACATCTGCATAAACACTATTTCTAAATAAACTTACATTTTGAGGTGCTAAAGGGGTTAGGACTTCAACATACGAATTTTCTGAGGACACAGTTCAACCCATAACAGGTAAGCAAGTAATATGTCCAATGCTAAGGAAAAAAAAAACCCTAATCCATGAACCATGGGGATCTTTGAAAACTCAAATACATGGTAAAGGAGTCCAAATATAGTGATAATTATAAGCAAAATCCCAAAGAAATACAGCTGCATACTATACAATTAACTGGACGAGTGTCAGAATTAATCTTTTCTGTACAGTGATTTTGAAATCTCAGATACAAGAGAGTGCCTATTTTGTGACTGTAACTTTAATCTCTGCATGATCCATGCAAAGGAAATAAAGAAGTGCTTTTTTGTTTGCTTGGTTTTTTTTTGTTTGTTTTTTTTGCGGTACGCGGGCCTCTCACTGCTGTGGCCTCTCCCGTTGCGGAGCACAGGCTCCGGACGCGTAGGCTCAGCGGCCATGGCTCACGGGCGCAGCCTCTCCGTGGCATGTAGGATCTTCCCGGACCGGAGCACGAACCTGCGTCCCCTGCATCGGCAGGAGGACTCTCAACCACTGCGCCACCAGGGAAGCCTTGTTTGCTTGTTTTTAAGAACTATTACAGCGTTAGATTTCAATCATGTATGTAAGTGAAGGGAAAAGTGGTGCAGAAAATTTAAAACAACAAATAAAATGTCATTTTTAATAGAATGGTAACAGATTTATCTTCTAATATATATCAATAGGTTGCTTAGCTTATTTTTGTGTCACAGGAATTTTCTATGGGCAGCACAGAGCTGGAGAATGTATGATTATGCTGTTTACTCTCTATGTGACTTGGGGCTTGCAACTTTACCTTTGAATCTATAAACTACAGAAGTAGCATTCTCACATATATAGTGGGAAAATAAGTTATCTCATAATGGTGGTGTGACAATACAGAGATTTTGCTCAGGAGGTATTAGAACCATTCTTTTGTTTTCTTCACTTCAAATTTTACCCCCACTGTACACACCAGGAATATGAAGGTGTGGGTTGGTCAGTGTCTTTGCACAATAAAAATGGACATATTCCCTTTGAATGGTTCTGCCTGGAGTTTTGTTTTTGTGATTAGGTCCTGTGAAAAGGTCATTAGCAAATATTTTTTGTGCAACCACAATATTTGCTTCAACTTATTTTTGTGAATAAGTTGTTATCTTTACCTCAAGCTCGTTTCTGAATATCCTGTAAAGTCAGACAGCCATCTCCAGATCTTTATAAACAAAATAAAATAAATCTTATTCATTGATTACATATAATTAGGAAAACAAAAGTAGCTGAGAAAATTAAACACAAACTTTTCAATTAAGATATGTGACCTATTCATTGGACCTCAGCTTAAAAAATATATATATATATATATATCAGTTTTAGTTTTTATTGGGTACATTTAAATATTATATGATTCTGAATCATCGTGATTTATTCACTTATTCATCATTTGTTTTTCTTTGTTAAAATATGATTACTTTTGGCCCAAGTGCAAAATGGAAGATATTTTAGTAAGTTATGTATGCAAATGCAATTACAACCATTATGTCTAAAGGCATTTTAACATTTATTTTCACTTGGTATTCAGATCTCTTTAAGTACTAAACATACCTGGTGTGGGCTCACAAGCTCATACCTGCAGTTCTCAAATTCCAAAACTAGGAAAACTAGAATTTTTTTTCCATAAACTCCTTGATGGCAAAATCTGATCTCATGTGAATCAGTCTGGTTGTAACATCTGAGGTCACTGCCACTTAGTGTGAACAGTCAGAAGTTTCACGGCAGAAATGTTAATGATTTGATGACTGGTCTGTTGGAAAGGTTTAAGGTGGATGCACTGTATTGCCTTCCCAAACTCTCCAAAATTCTGAATTCCTAAACAAATCTGGCCTCAAGGATTTTCGTGGAGAAACTGTGGACCTATGTCTCCTCTCTTCTTTCCTAGAGGAGCTTTGAAAATGTCACAAAGGTATTCAGCACAGTGTGATTTTGTTTATGTTTGTTCATCTGTCTGTAGGTCTGAAGATGACATTTTCATGACCCGTTTTGTGGGTAGAGAGACACACATTTTGAAAGACTGAAATTATTTTTTCTACAAGAGAATTTGCAGTGTTGTAATTAACTTAGAAGAGGTTTCCCACATGCTCACATGGTAGGTCAGAAGGTCTTCCGATAATGTTGGTAATAATTTTGGTAGGACTGTTTTTTTTTGTTGGTGGTGATGGCTATTGGGTATTGTTATTAAGTGGGTTATTAGAATGATTAATTTGTGACAGGCAAAATAACTCATTGAACATAAGTGTCTCTATGGCTTGAAAGCATAATTCATTCTGCCATGGTGATGCATGGGTAAGGGAAGCTAGGATGCTACAGGGTTAGATGAGATTTTGGCTTTTAAGACTGAAAAGTTCTATGTTAGAGGAAGAAGATCTAGGAGACAGTTTCATTATATCCCCAAAGTTAGCAACATTTCTCTGATAGACACAATTTTCATTTTCCTGGTTTGATTCCATTGGTCCTAGTCATATCCATTTGCACTACTCTAAATAATTCAATATTTTATCTCCTAATAAAGGACTCCTTTCATTTCCATTTCCTGCTCCCACATTACCCAATAAAACCTTTGGTTTAAATTTGCTGTTCTTTGATATCTTTTAATTTTATTCTCTGAACCTTAGTTTATAATTCATCTGCCTTTTAGTACTCCGAGTTTCACTCACAGTTATGGTCAGAGCTACTTAGTGAGAATAATAGTACATCTTCACACACAAAAGTAGAGTCAAATGCAGCAATTCATATCTTTATATCTTTTTTTCCTAATAGTTCTGGGGTATTACAGTTTTTTTCCTGCCAACAGTCAGCCAATTTCCACTGAGACAAATAAAACCTAATAAAAATAATAACTTTATAATAATTAAAAGCCAAAAAATAGCTGATTTTTTTCCCATTTAACAGTTGCAAACACCAGACTGATTTTCTCTTCTATAATTAGCTAACACTTGACATTTTGTTATTTTTGTTTGTTTTTCTCGCCTGATTTTTAAAAAATCACTGTTTTCTTCATTTACATGTCCTAAAGTATCTTATTTAGAAAATTTCAAACTCAATCTACCTGTATTGTTGCTATGTTTTTCTCTTACCCTATTTTCATTTATTTTAATGGTGTTAGGGGAAATTCACTGAAAACTTCCACCTCCACCCTCGATTTTTTTAATACCTGGTGCTTAGTAAAATAACTTGCAAGATAAAAGAGTGAATGTCACAAGAATTATAGTCATAACAAAACTTTCAAGTGTCACCTTTGCACTTGTGCAATTTGTCACAAAATGATAACACACATCTGGGAATCAATAAATAAACAAATTTATTTTTCTTATAAAATAACACTTTAAGACTTCTTTTTCCCTGTCCAAAATTTGCAATTTTTCCTTGCAAAATAATTTTGGCTATTCTAGGTCTTTTGAATTTCTTTATATCACCTTGTTAGTTTATACACAACACACACCCACAGGTGTGTTGGATTTTTACTGGGATCAAATTGATTCACCAAAGTTAACATCAGCTGAGCTTTCTTGCTAAGTTCTTTTCATTCACTAATTTTTAAAACATCTCTGTAATGTCAGTACTATGCTATTGTCATTTTACTAATGAGGAAACTAAGGCTTAGAGAGCTAAAAAAAAATCCAAACCAAAAAAAAAAAAAAAGCACAGACCAGGCAGAGTCAGTTTGCATCAAATAATACAGATTAGATCAAATACTTAGTACAAAACTTGTTGAAACCTCGAGTCTTCCCCAGGTCTTCTGTGAAATCTTTCATTTCAGAACATTGGACACACAACTGAACAATGAACAGAGTAAACAATATAAACATAATTAAAGAATATTTGCCCTTGGATCTAAGGCACAGCTGAAGGTTCTCAGTATCAGTTTAACACTTTCTATTGTTGTTTATAGATGATAATAACCCAATGCAATATATCATTTTAGATTTTCCCTTCAAGAGAATATAGCTACAGTACTTAAATTCATTTACTTCTAAGAGACCCTGTGACTGGGATTTTATTTTAATTAAGAAAAGAGGGTAGATGAAAATGATGTAGGACATATATTTCTCTTTTTAAAAATTTCTCTCCTTTTCCCAAGTTTCTACTTGACTGGTGATACCAGGCAAAAGTGAAAGCAATTTTTTTAAAAGTTTGAATTAACTAATCCTGATAACTTAATTTCAACCTTAGCAACCTAACTGTACTAAAACTTGCTCCATGGGTGATGATTTTTGTTGCAAATACAATGCTAACATGTTCTCGAAAAATGCAATATTTCCTCTGTCATCTTTTACTTTCCTTTCTGGACCACTTTCTTATTTTCTGCCTCCTTTATCTAATCATTTTGGTGTCCAATAGTGTCACACTGCCCTCTGGATGCCCAAATTCTGCTGTGACTCAATCCATGGCTACCCGTCACCACAATCTGTCAACATGCCATTCTGCAAAGCCAGCATTTGCTATTTTGTGGTCAATTTACAAATCTTCTTCTCCAGTTGCTAATTCTCCCAACTTCTTTTGACTTAATTCTTTGATCAAACTAAAGTAATGTTAAGAAAGTTAGGATAGTTGGAGGACCTGCCTTTAAAGATATTAGATTTCTCAATGGAGAGAAATTTATCAAACAGGTACAACATAAACAGACACATACTTGACACAGATCCTCTTCCTTTTATTTTTTCACATAACCTCTTTATATACTTTTGAATGTGTTGATGTGGGTTTTCTTTCATCATTAATTCTGAAATACTTCCTCCAAGTTTCTTGAGACAAGAATTTATATTTTCTGATTCTTTATCTTCACTCTTACTCCTCAGCATTTAATCCTGTGCAAAACTCAGTCTTTCACATGATAGGAAGTACACCTTTTCAGTTGGGTCTTGGATTAGGTGAAAATTATAATGGTTATGACTTATTATTCTGTATAGTTTTCTTTTCTATTCTTTTTCTCTTTTTTTTTTTTTGTCTTTACTTATTTGTACATTGGTCTAGGCACTTAGTTCTATCTGTTAACTTCATCCTTGGAGAAGCGTGGGCAAAGGTTATCCTCAGAGAGATACTGAAGGTGAACACATATTGTACCAGGGAAGAAATAATGAGAAATGAATCAGAAATCAGAAAATTTCCTATTCAGAGCAGGATTGATCTTAGTTGACAAAGATAAAGAAGTTCCCTATGGAAATCGCAATCATTCTCTGTAAGGTGCATAAGGGGAGGGATGCTTATTTTTGTCATTGATGCATCGTCACCACTTACAATAGTATCTGAGACCCAACAGGAACTGAATAAATACAACTTGATTGATTGAATTAATTTCCTATCTATTGGATTGTGATCATGCTGCCCAGCAGGGGATGGAGATGTTTTTAAACATGCATCATAGGGAAATCAGGGCCATGAGTCTGGGAGGAAAAAAAAATTCAGAAGAAAACTGGGTAAGTAAAGTACAGTTCCTTATCAGTCTTTGGGATTACTTGAGAAACAGCATCCTCAGAAATCAGCAAGCACCTACTCAGGGCCGAGTCAGGTCTGTAGAGTGAGGTGGTAAGAAGTATTTTATCAGAAGCAGGAGATCATGTAATTTCTAGCTCAAACGATCTTCTAATTACTGCCTCAGGGTTCATACTGAGCCAGTCATATGTGTAGAACATTCCCACATAATACCTCAAAGTCCCTGAGAATTATCATAATTATTAATAATATCATAAAAGTAATTATTATTGTAATAATTATCATTGTTCTTTGCTTTATATATGACTGTCCTAATCACTTTACATAATTTTCACCAAACCCTTTGTGAATTGTTATCCCAGTTTTATAGAAAAGGAATTTAAGAGCGAAAAACTTGCCTGAGGTCACATAGCTGGTAAACGACAGAGCCATGACCTAAAGCCCAGAATTTCTGATCACAACATTCATGCTCTTCAGCACTAAGGAATTCTGTACCATAAAACTAAAATCTCTGATAATTTACATTTCTCCTCAGGTTTTACTTCACCTTGAACTATAAAATTTTCCCATAGGTTGAAAATTAAGCTTTCTCCATCTTTCAGGCTCCATCCTTCTTACAAAAGAACATCTTTTGTAAGTTTTGGATCAAACTAATCATGGGCAGATGTTTTTGAAAAGTATTAGAAGTGTTGGAACTGATCAATCAACCCTTGAAGTTTTAGACTCTGGGAGACAAAGGCATCTCAAATCATACAACCTAGGTCTCTATAGATAATGAATTGGTAGGTGTATCATGATATGGGGAAAAATATCAGAACCACATAGTGATTTCTGAGAAGAGAAATTACTCAATCTGAGAAAGAAAGCAGAAGCTTTTAAATGTTCTGTACTCTAGCCAGGGTCCCTATATTGCCTTCATTATTTGTAAATTACTGTTTTCTCAACACTTCTTTTATACTTTTATAAATCATCACTCTTCTAATCACCTTTGAATTATGTTATCATATATGTATATATTCTTACTGCTCAAAATTCCTTCTGTTTTGTTTTAAAGAGACTTAATATTATTTCAAATTACTCCCTTTATCCCCAAGACATCTGCTTAACCCTGAGAATCCTGGGTTTGCCTGAAGAAAGAAAAAGTAGCTGCTAAGTGCTTTTATGCATTCAGGTGGCAGCTCTGATGGGCCCTGGACTGTTGTATTGCTTTCTCTTTAAGGAAAAAAAAAATACTACAGCCCTTGTAACTTTCTAATATCACTGATGCCTAAAAAGTGTTAATCTGCAATAGTCAAGTAAGCATTATTTCTAGAACATTGAACAATCCTGTTGGTAGTTTGACAATCTGTCTGTTGAAAAGGGAGACAGTCTTTTGAGAAAACTATTTGTAGTCACTGGGTACCATTGATTTGCCCGTGCCTGGAAAAAGGGAAATCGTTGTGAATGACTCAGATTTCATATAAATATGTTGATAAATATGCTTGACAATATTGAAATATATTATTTCTCCATACTTGAAAGAAAATTAGCTGCCAACCTAAGGAAGGGGATAAATGATATACACAGCACAAACCAGTTCCTTCTTTAAATCGTTCTTTAGTTTGATTCAAAGCTACCATTTCTGCTTCTCTGCAAGGTGACTTCCCCATGCATGTTCATAACAGCTTTTTGCCTCTCAGACATGCCCAAATGGCTCTGAAAATTGCTGTGAAAAAGATATTTGCCCATTTTGCCTGAGAACCAGAATGACTCAGAAGCTGAGCACATATGGGAACAGTTGAGTCTGGATTCTCTGAGCAGTTTCCCATTTCTGATAAGTCATTCTCTTTGTAAATGTATGTGATTCTCTCCCAGATAACAATCTGTGCAGGAAGGAAAAGAAGAAAGGGACAATTTGGATCACTGAGACCATCTTCAAGCAGGATTTGATGCACCCGGGCCTTGGAAAAGGGTTGAAAATGCATTAATTTGTGGCAAATGCATATTATTGTCTTTCTAGGTCAAGTTGTTCACATCTTTTGAAAACATAGTGGACGGTATGTATTCAGAGTATTTATCCTGGCACTTAACTCACTTTGAAAGAAAACTCCAATACCCCTGGGGAGCGCTTCCATTACCAAGATATCCAACATTTATCTTGACCTAAGTGCAACCTCTAAAGATAAAGTCCTACTTAAATAATCAATTCTTCTAACTGTCCCACCCAGCAATGACTGGAAATGACTCCAAAGAAAAGAGGAGTAGGATAAGCAACTTTAAAAGAAATCACTTCTTATCTTAAATTTGAAAAAAATAATTTTCACTCTCATCATTTGTGTTTGCCAGTGCATACTGTAAGCAAACCTATGCTTCATCATATACCACTGGATGAATTTGTGGATTATATCAAGGCATCTGTGTGGGGTTGGAATTTGTTTAGAAGAAAAGGCAAATTAAAGCACATTGAATTATAAAAAGCAATTTATAACATAGCTTGATATCTGTGATTATTTTATTAAGCAAGTCAAATTTGCATTGAGAAGAGAGGAGTTCTGTATTCTCCTTGTTGGACATAGGTCAAGAGGCTGAATATTGACTCATGGTGTTCGAAAGTTTCCAATGAAAAATGAGTTTGGGGAATTAACTGGTTATCCTGACATTGTAAAAAGCCCAACCAATCTGCATTCACACTGAAATGCGCAACGTTGTGGGGGGATGAGCTCCATTTTATGACGAGATGTGAATTACCTTAGTTTATTATTCTTTATTGATCAGGAAACTTGTCAGTAATGACATTCTGCTTCATCATGGTGCCATGTAGAGAAAACCACAGCCAGAGTAACAAAAATCAGAGGAATAATCCATGATTATAATAATTCCAATCTTTTCACAACACTTTGCACTCTATTCTTTCAACTGATCCTTACACAAACCGTGTGGTTTTGGTGAGAAATAATAAAGACCTATTGATGGTCTTTTAATGCTTCACAAAGAGTCTGGTTTTCCTTAGTTACATGGATATATGTGATTTCCATGTTGAGCTATTGTCATTCTAGACAGTGTTTGAATCATACACAGCAAACACTGGTCAATCTGCATCTGTTTCCTTGGATTCTATTTCATCATATTATACTGGCATGGCTTGTACTTTTCTGAACTGTGGGGTCAAGGTACAGCTTCCAGTCTACAGGTTGGTATTATAGGTGCTAAGGCAAAATCCCGCTCCCTTTAAAATACTGGTCACCATTCAAATAGAGCTAGTGGTTCCCCTGTCCCTCCTCAGCGGGACATGCTAATTCCCACTTCCTCTGCCTTTGTTCTACTCAGGTCTTCAGTGGTGTCTTAGTCCAGTCAGGCTGCTATAATAAAATACTATAGTCTGGGTGGCTTGTAAGCAAAGACATTTATTTCTGTTCTGAGGTTGCAAAGCGCCAGTTGATTTGGTGTCTGAAGAGGGCTTTCCTGGCTCATAAATGGCTGCCTTTCAGTTGTGTCCTCAAATGGCAGAAGGTCAAGGGAGCTCTTGGGGGTCTTTATATAGGCACTATTCCATTCATTTGGGCTCAGATCTCATGATATACTCACCTATTAAAGACCCACCTCCAAGTATCATCACATAAGCTTCAACATATCAGTTGGGGAGGGCACAAACATTGTCTATAGCAAATGGATGGATGATGCCCACCCACCTTGGGGAGGAAAATATGATTTATTTATCCTATCAATTCAAATATTAATCTAATCTATAAACACCGAAACAGACACAACCAGTATATGTTTAACCAAATATTTGTGCACCCCATGACCCAGTCAAGTTGAAACACAAAATTAAAAATGACAGGGGGAGGGATAGCTATGGTCAGTGTTAAGTCCTCTTAAAATGGTTGGTTTAAATTAGCTTTCTCCTGGATCATGTCTCCATTGAAGATCCATGCACATTGATATGGAAAGTGATTTGTCTCAGGTCAGTTAAATTCACCACACATTTGTTCTGCCCCTGCACTTACAAGATATGATGCTAAACTGTTTGAGAAAACCAAGGCACAAGCATTAAAAGTTTATAATCTGATATTGGGAGATAAATGTTTCCTAACTGCAGTGAAAGGCAAAATATAATGTGACATAAGATAGGTATAAACTACTTCCAAAGAAGACAAAAGAAGGAAGAAATTAGTTCTCTTGAATGAAGGAATACATTAAGGTAGGGTCTGAATTGCCTGGATGAAGGATGAAAACCAGGGCTAAAAATGGGTGATTTTATAGTATAATAACTAATCCACTTTGAAATAAATTTGTGTCTGAAGCCCAAAAATTTCCCTGGATGAGTAAATGTGAATTGTGGCAAAAGGCAGAAAGGAACCATTAATCCTCTCATGGGATTTGTACTGAGACATTTTTGGAGACTAAATTATTTTGATGGAACTCTCAAGGATTTCCCTGAACAAGTGATTCATAGTTAGGGTATTTCTCATCCTCTCACTCAGCTCCAACCATAAAGATATGGTCATTCAGAAAGTGTGGTGCTCACAGGATGCCATTGACCAAGGAGGGAATGGAAATCCAAGAGGAGTCTTGAAATGTAAGTATCAACCATTTCCCTACAGAAAATGTCCTGTTTACTGTATAGAATTAATGTTATTCTCTGAAATACTGAACATGGAATAATAATACAATTAGACTTCACATATATCTGTGATAAGTAATAAAATATTTATCTAGGAAACATAATTTTATAATTAGCTTTCATATTAAGTGGAAAATTATTGCACATTCTTTTTATGTTTTGGGTTGTAATACAATAAAACTGTACCAATCAATACTCTGTAGTAATTAATATTTAATTTTTAATGATTTGCCTTATAATTTTGATCCTTTATGGCTATAGTATATATGTATAGGATAGCAGGAGGGGATAGAAAAAATGGGTTTTTATCGGGGTAATAGAGAAGGATAAGGAATACACAAGATTTAGATGTTCTTACCACAAACAAAGTCTAAAAAGCAAAGCAAAATACTTAACAATGATGAATATCATCTATTTAGTAGCTATTATGTATTAGGTTTTGTGCTAGACACCTCAACATTGGGAGATACAATATTATTTACCACCTTTTGTAGGGAAGAATCTGATGTTGGGAGAAACATTTACACAGACAATAAGTGATGGAGCCGAGATTCAAATGCAAGTTCAATTTTACTTTGTGGGTCCCAAAGTTCAATGTATTCTTTTCATTATATACATCAAACTCACTGACTTAAAACAAATCCAGCCTTATATATTTTATCATCCAATCACCCCATTCATATACTTTTTCTATCCTTACCTTTGCCTGAACTGATCTTTTTGTCTGTTATTGCAATGGTTTCCAGATTGACTTTTCTTACTCTTGTTTTGCATCTGTGCCAACTGTCAATTTATTGCCCTTCCACTCCAAATCCACCCTTGTTTGCCCAGCTTTGTGATGAGATACCTGGACCCTATAACCCTTTAACTACAGTCACAATGTTAGGCTTTGCCAATAGTAGGTGCTAGAGGGACACTGCAAAGCTACCGCAGAGGAAAGGACTTGTTTTACTCATTCTGGTGCCTTTTTAGTTATTTATTTTTAATCACAGCAACTAGAACAATGCTTGGCACACAATGAACACCCAAAATGGATGTAGGTCATAGAGGGATTAGAGCTGTTCCACTGGGCCTGAAGGGGACAAGCATGTATGTTTCGGAGCCACAGGGAAATAAAAGTTGCCTTAATATAAATAATAATTTTATTACAATAGAAACATCTCAACAAGAAATGAGATACTTGTGCATGTAGGTAATTCATTCCAGAAAACTGCTACTGAGCAATAGCTAGCAATTCCAGAAAACACATCAGAATAAGTCAGAATGGCTATTACATGAATGAAGGTTGCAGATAATTCAAAATCCAGATGAGGATTTTGGTATTGGTAGTTGTTCAGATCCTCTGAACACTTACATTTTATTCCTATTTCATAGGAAGACAATCCTTTGGAACAATATTTACTGCCTGTCTTCTTAAATACCCAATTTTCTCATGTACTTGTCATCACTATTGTGCACTTTTTATTTTTTTAATTCTAATAACGCCCTTGAGGCTATATCACTTATGTAATATCTGTAGTGAATCACGATGCAAGTTCCTACTTCTAATTTTCAGTCTTAATCACCAGAAAATGCATGGCTGCTTGATAGAGAACACTAGATTTTAATATGAACATCCTAATGTCAACATTTCAGTTTTCCCTCATTGCCTGGTTTCCTTAACAAATACTACACATTCTCTGATGTTTAATAGACAATAAATCAGTGGTGTGGCTTATTTTATTGTTATATTGGAAAGGATATATTCTTTCTGAAGTTTCAGGAGTTGAGCTAAATACTCAGTTTTATATATTTGACCCTCCAAATCCAAATCTGTCTTAAAATAAATGTGATATGAAACAAACTAACAGCAATATAAACAAAAACATTCTGGGAAAAAATAATATAGTGGGTTAAAAATCACTGATAGATAAAGTGAGACCACACTCTCCAGCTCATATATACAGCTTTTCTCTCCTCTGCTCCAGAGCATACATTCCTTCAGCATAAATCTATCTGCTCTGGTTAAAGGGAGGATTTAGTTTCCAGATCCCAGAGGAAATCCTGTTGAATTTTAGAAGCTGAAGGGTTCTGTAAATTCCAAACAGTAATTTACACACCACAATTGGCCAATGGTCCATCCGGTGGAGCATCCTGCTTCCTACCGCGTCTAATGATGGATGGTTTAGGAGAATGCCATAAACTCACCGTGACACATCTAATTGAGAAATATTGCATTGCCAAAGAAATTTCTTCTTAACTCTGGTAGCTGGTTAGTTTATTTCATGGTTCCTGAGTCCTGATAACTATTAATCTCTATACTACAGTTACAGAGAAACTCTTATTTTTCCTAAGAACACACTATTAGATTTCTCATAAGCATCTAATCTTTAGTTGAATCTCATTAACCTCTTCTGATTAATAACTCACTGTACAGTGAACAAGTAATCACATTCCACATTTTAACTTTGCTTGAAAACTTCCAGTCATATGTACATAAAATAGCTGTATCTCTCTACATTATGTGTTTCTTACTATAATACTTCTAAAAAAATAGAACCCATTAGAAGCCAAGATTAAAAATGTACTCTGTAATTAGGCATAGACTGTATTATTTGGTTATTAAGATACAAGGAGAGAAAGTTCAATGCATGACTTGTGAATGTTTCAAGTGACCTCTGTGTTATTTGATTAAACCTTTCAGGAACCCCATATTTCTCTACTAGGAGAAAATTGCCACTGAGCTAGACTACATTAATATGAAATATGTTTAACAATGTCCTTGCTTGGAAACTACTAACAATGTGTTAACAGTTTTCGAGGACACTGTGGACAGTGTATTTTATTTTTTTTGACAACAGGGCTGCAAACTACTTTATGCAACTCTGTATAACGTTGTTAAGCTGTTGGTAGAAAAACTGTAAGTAAACAATCTATGTCATCAAAAGACTCAGCACATTGTCATCACCTTTTAGAATGTGAGCAGTGTGGGCAAGGTCAAAATCTTGCATTAGGACTTTGTGCTCCTGTGGGTTAACTGCTACTCAGGCTTGGAGAACAGGCATTTATATTTGCTGGCAGAATAATTAAGGGGAATGACATGCCAAATGAGTTCTTTCCTCATCATTTTTTATGCTTGTGTTTATTCATAGTTATGCTTGGGTTAGTGGTAAGAAGGGCTAGAAGAAACACTAATCCCCTAATGATTCTCTGATTCTTTTTGCTAAGACAGCTGAACTTATCACCTGCTTTGAGTGAGAAGCCATAAACTATTCCCAAGTAACAGTAAAATATTCAGTCAAATGCCACAGCTGTTCTTCTGAATGGTAACATGTTGACGGCCAAATATTTTGTTTATTAATATGAGCAATATGACTAAAGTTGAGGTTTACTAAGACATCATAGGATAGACATCAAGAACACAGGACTTCCAAAAGGATGTCCTGGATTTGAATACTTGGTCCAAGCAGTCATTTTCATATGGCATCGGACAATTCATCTATCTTCTAATCTGTTTCTCAGGGGTACTATTTAAGGATTAGAAGTTCTAACAGCACTTTATAAATTATTTTTCCTAATGTTAGTACTATGGTTATATTTTATAATTTATAAATCACATGATTAACATGAATCAGTAAATTGTATGAACAGAACTTATTCTACAATTAAACTAGTTAATTCGGAGAACCAGTACAAACTGTGAGTTGTTTGGCAAAAGAAAAACAAAAAGCAACAACAACGGAAAGAAAACCTTGATAACAATATTTTTCACTTAGAAAAATTTTTATTGTTTCCCTCATTTGAGTCTGAAACATCTTATGAGGTATGAGAGAATAAATGTTATAAAAATTTGATTAAAAGAGCATTTTTCCCTTCTAAGAATCAAGATCCTTTAGGGAAATAACTTGAATATTCTTTTGTATTTTTACAAGGGACTGACAAAAATCTTCCCACCAAGTCCCTTTCCCTACACTTCTACTTGAATGGCTTTGGAGCTATATGGTTCTATAAATGTCATCGTCAAATTGTCTTCAAGTGAATAAGTTTCTTTAAGCCCAGAATGTGTATGTATAGACATCCTTGTAGGGTTAAAAGTTTGACTAGAAATTGTTTCTTTACTCAAACGTTTAGTTGCAAGGCAAATTTGCTAACTAGTCACTTTCCTAAGTACTTGAGGAGAAACATGGAAATTCAAAAACATGAAAAGTGACAGAGTTAAAAAGTTTAAAATAAACCCAGCATGCACTGGAGTATTAACATGAGGACTGTAGGATGCATGCTTCCATCCAGGTAAACAGAATCTCCAGGATCAAGAATAGAATATGGCAAATAACAATTCTTCATGATTATTTCCATGAATATACACACACACACTCACATACCACATACATACCACATCGATATCTATTATATTTGTAAAGGATAACTTCTTGATTGCTGTATTTACTAATCTTTTAAATACTTATCTTGATGAGAAGATTTTATGCTTAATCATTGGAAATTAGAAATAGAGAAATTTTGAAAAAGATATCACCCACAATTCAGTCAACAGTTTTTTGATGGATTATTTAGGGGTGTTTCTACATATAATTTTATGTCATTTGCAAATAGAGACAGTTTTACTTCTTCCTTTCCAATTTGGATGCCTTTTATTTCTTGTTTTTTTTCTTAATTGCTCCAGCCAGGACTTCTAATCAGCTCAGTGCTTTGTGACCACCTGGAGGGGTGGGATAGGGAGGGTGGGAGGGAGACAAAAGAGGGAGGAGGTATGGGGATATATGTACACATATAGCTGATTCACTTTGTTGTACAACCGAAACTAACACAGTATTGTAAAGCAATTATACTCCCACAAAGATGTTAAAAAAATACTTTAAAAAAAATACTATGTTGAATAAAAGTGGTGAGAGTGGTCATCCTTGCCTTTTTCCTGATCTTAGAGGAATAGCTTTCAACTTTTCACCCTTGAGTATGATATTAGCTGTGGGCTTATCGTATATGTCCTTAATTATGTTGAGATATGTTCCCTCTATATCTTCTTTCTCGAGAGTTTTTTTTTTAATAAATGGATGTTGAATTTTGTCAAATGCTTTTTTTCTGCATCTATTATATGATCATATGGTTTTTATCCTATATTTTGTAGGTGTGGTGTATCACATTGACTGATTTGGGGATATTGAACCATACTAGCATCCCTGGAATAAATTCTACCAGATCATGGCTTATGATTCTTTTAATGTTTTGTTGAATTTGGTTTGCTAATATTTTGTTAAAGATTTTTGCATCTGTGTTCGTCAGGGATATTGGCCCATAATTTTCATTTCTTGTGGCATCCTTGTTTGATTTCAGTAACAGGGTAATTCTGGCTTCTCAAAATGAGTTTGAAAGAGTTTCTTTTTCTTCTATTTTTTTGAAATGTTTGAGAAGGATTGGAATTAATCCATCTTTGAATGTTTGGTAGAATTCACTAGTGAAGCCATCTGGTCCTGGACTTGTTGTTGGGAGGATTTTTTTTATTACTGATTCAATCTCCTGACTAGTAATTGGTTCGTTCAGATTTTCTATTTCATCATGATTCAGTCTAGATAGGTTGTATGTTTCTAGACATTTATTCATCTCTTCTAGATTTTTCAATTTTTAGCCTATAATTGTTGAGTGTAATCTCTGATGATCCTTTGTGTTTCTATGGTATCAATTGTAATACCTCCTCTTTCATTTCTGATTTTATTTATTTGAGTCCTCTTTCTTTTATTCTTGGTGAGTCTAGGTAAAGTTTTGTCATTTTTATTTACCTTTTCAAAGAACCAGCTCTTAGTTTTATTGTTCTTTTAGTTGGCTTTTTAATTTGATTTCATTTATTTCTGCTCTAATCTTTGTTATTTACTTCCTTCTACTAACTTGGAACCTAAAAATCATTTTAGGACTAGTTTTAAGGGTAGTAGCTTTTTATATTCATTTTCTTACATTCTCCAGTCTTGTTTCAAGGAAAAAAAAAACTTCACAAAAGAATATAATTTGTAAATAATCTTTTCTGTAATCTTGTATTTACCAGGAGAAAATGCATTGCCAACTGCAAATCAATTAACTGAATTAAATTTGCCTTGCTTTTATTCTCTTATTTCACAGTTCTCTTCTATATCTTTTTTCCCTTTCCTTCTGTATTTTGCACACAAAACACATTTTGTATTTTCAACACCAATTTACTCAACATTTTTATAAAGGTGAAATCATGTTACAGAGAACATCAGAAGTTCTCTGGAAATAATGGTGACAATGATCCTGAAAGTGATACAAGCTTACACTATTTCAGCCTGACCAGTTTGCCATTGAATTTTACATACATTACCATTGGAATGTCAGCTCAAAACAGTGAAGGTCCTGTTCACTGCTGTCATCTCACAACCTAGAATAGTGCCTGTAGGCACTCAGTGAATATTTACTAAATATTGTTGTTGAATAAATCTCAAGTTCTCCAAACAATGTAGTGATAAAGATATTATTAAATTTTATCCTAATTTTACTATTTGGGAACAGAACGTCAAATAGGTTTTATATTTTTCCAAATGTATAGGCGATACATGAGACAAGTCTGATATTTGGAACTGCTGAATGATGCTCCTGGAAAATCACCTTCATTTGATCTAGTCTTATAAATGTACTGGAATTTGTAAGAGTATTTTGCTCCAATTACTTATACTTATTGAGCAAATGAACATATAGCAGATAATATAGATTAATTAGAACTAGGGGAATAGGAGATTACATAATAGGAGCCAGAAGTCAAAATCAAGTCTAATTATAGCCATATGTTTTCTTTTAATCTACATTCCCTGATATGTGAAAAATGGGATGGAGTTTAGATGTAAATTCCATATGTTATCCAATGTTCATAGTGTGACTATATGTGTGCGTGCATGAGAGAGAAAGTGAATTTGGGAAATGAATTGGAATATGTCTTTGGATTATTTTCTCATGGATGATCCCATCTGTTAGAATTATAGTGATTCATCCATCTAAGAAAACCAGCTCAAATTTACACCCTTCATAATATATTTAGTACAGTCTAACAGTTAAACTTCGTTCCTTACATATCTTTGCACATATATAACAATGCATATATCTCAATTTCTTTTTATCACAATATAATGCATTATTTTGGGGGCTAAGAGTTTTGCCCTTCACCAGGGACAGTAAGCATTCCAGGGAGAGAAAGAAGTGTGTCTTATTTTACATATACCAGAAACATTGTCAGGTCTCAATAAATGTTTGCTGAATTAAATTGTTGAAGATGTAACAAGTGCTCTAACTATAGAACTATAATAACTAACATTTACTAAACACTTATCATGTGCCCAGCACTGGTCTAGGTGCTTTATATATAAAACTCCAACTAATCTCCACAATAATCTTACCAAATAAATACCTTAATCATTATCATTTCCATTTTCCCAATGATGCATTTAGGGCAAGATAATATGCCCAAGATTACACAGCTAGTAAGAAGAAAAACTAAGGTTTAAAATAAGATCTCATTCTCATCAGTTTTTCTGCTAAGAAATGAGGCCCACTTATTATCCCCATGTAGGGTATTTTCTCCTAACGAAGGTAGGAGAAATGACCCGTGCCATGCTGATCACTACTGTAATATTCATGAGAAGGATCCAGGTCACATAACAGCTAATCTAGTGGTATTTTTACTACTTTTGTAAACTCTGAATTACTGTTGCTGAAACCATATCTGCCTTATTGTATCCCAAAATTTTGTATACGGCCTCTCACTGAGCACATTCTAAATAAGCATTTGATTGTTGAGTTAATGAAGTTTACTTAAATTTCTGTAATAATTTTATCCTAAAGTAGAAAGGTAGCTATTTCAGACATACAACTGCAACGTTAAGGTTTATGTTTCTAAAGAAGCACATTCTTTGTTGCTTCATAAGCCAATACTCATTTGAAAATTGCATTTACTATTTTGGATATCAAGTCTGTATAATAAACTGAGTTAGTTTCTATAATGGCATTAATTCACTTGTATATGTAAAGTCACACCTGAAGACTTTGTAAAATGTGAATATAGATACCACATGATTCCTCCCTTAGCCAGGCATCTCTGAGGTATGTCATGATGGCTAGTATACAGCCACGCATTGGTGAGTGATATTTGGAAATGTCAGAGCTAGCAAAGAAAATGAAATCTGCAATAGAAAAGTCACCCAGAGGTTTCAGTGAGGCTAACTCTTTTGAGACCTGCAAGAGGCAGCGTGCCAAGTCCCAGTGCTGTCTCAGCAATCAGATAAACACACACGTCTTCATGTGACAGTGACCATTGACAGATGATCTATAGGGGCCTGCAAGGAAATACAGCTCAGTTAACACTTGACTGGGTGCTCTTCTCTGCTTTACGCAGTGGGTTAACTTCTGTTTTGCTGCTCAGACAGACATACTTTCTTGTAATATTGATATGTAGCCAGTGTTTGGATCTGTTTATTCTATACTTTCTTCAGTTTTTCTAATGTATAGTAGTTCCTAAAGGCCTCACTTGGAGCACTAGAACACATAAGGGCATAGTCAATTTGAGAATCACATGACTAAAGGCTAAATAAACCTTTTGCCATGTAAGAAATAATTATCCAAAATCTAATGCTAGGACTTTCATTTTTTTTCACTTTTTTCTTCAATTTTTAAATTGTAAAAAATGCATTTATTGTTAAGGGTTTCTTTATCTCCTGATCATTGTGGCTATCAGAAGGGACAGGGTAACCATGAGAAGACAGCAGGACAAAGAGTCCATAGGCATGGTTTCTAGCTGACCGTTGAGATTACCCAGCTAGGTATTTTCTGCTCTGGGTGTGGGATTACTCTTCATTAATATGAGAATTAAATGATCTCTAGAGGTCTATTTTCTCCTCTGTAATTCAGTAATATTTTTTCTTTGACATATCATCCCACTTTTCTGAAAAATCACTCAGCATACTCAACATAATAGCTTTATAGAAGGGAAACCTATAATTCCTAGAATCCCTTGAATTTAAGTACTTTAATGTGCTTGAAATACTTGTTATACAATAGATGTCCTTCAAATAGATGCCCTTCAAGTATTGACTATCTTACATATTTCCTTCTTTCTTCCTCTCCTTTTTAGATATAAGTTCAGCACAGTGAGGTACAAAAGTAAAATGTTTTAAAAATTCTTAACATGAACTACACAATTAGAAAGAACTTTTTGGAACCTGCATCTGGCTATGATAACTAGAAGCATAGCTATGGATTAGCCAATCATTAAGCCATTCATCTGGCCATTATAGGATAATAGGTATGGATTATCTAATCATCAAGCCATGTATTTTCATTATCATTATCCAATCAGGGATAATAAATATGTATAACGTAGCTTTCTGAAGGCATCAGTGCATAAGGAGCCAGGACTTGAAGAAACAAGGTACCACAGAGGTGAGAGATGAATTGTGAGGAATCTGATATTCCCCAATGCTTTTCTTCTTAAAGCATAAGAAACAGCAAGTGATGGGTTAAAAATCTAAGCAAATATTTTAATAGTGCTACATTTTCAGGGAGAAGAAATTAGAAACATAGTGCCCCTTGATGAAAAGGAATGCGGAAAAACATCCCTGGGTTTCAGTTCAGATTCCTGAAAGGCTTCTTCCTAGAGCAAAAACACCAGAAGTGGACCAAGCCTCATTCAGACTAAAATCATATTACTAGATATTGAATTAAGGTGATCTTCTAGAAGAAAATTATATCCTCCCCTGGAAAAAGAAAAACAATATCTAGAGACTCCACAATATTTCATACACTCAGTCTAGTGTTTAAAAAAAAAATTACAAACATGCCTGAAGACAGGAAGAAACAGTTAAAAAAAAATTCAGACAATAGAAAATGGCATTTTTCTACATGTTGGAGTTACTTACAAACTTTTAAATAACTGTGAAAAAAATGATCAGAAAATAGAACACAATATGAATAGTTTCCCCAGAGTACTGAAATCTATGTAAAGACATGAAATTAAAAGAATAAAACTGTAATAACTAAAATATATTATTTTATGAGCTAATAACAAATTAGAAAAAACAGAAGCAAGGATTTGTAAACCTAAGTAAAGAAATATCCAAATTGACAAAGGGGAAAACAATTATAAACATGGAAAAGATCTTAGATGGTCATATGAGACAGAGTGAAAAGTTTTAATATTCATGAGTTTAAAGTATAGGAGAGGGGAAATAGAACGAGACAAAAACAATATTTGAAAGTTATTTGGGAAGATTTTTTCAAAATTGTTGAAAGATATCAAGCGACAGATTGTCAAAGACCTATTAACCCAAAGGAGAATATTTACAATAAAACCATGCTGAGGTATACCATAGCAAAATTGCTGAAAGCCAATGATGATAAAATGTTAAAAGCAAGACACAGTGCCTTCAAATGAGCAATAATAAGACTGATGTCTGGCTTTTCAATAGAAATAAAGAAAGTCAAGTTAAGTCTTTAACCTTAATTACTTGACCAGATTAAAACAAACAAACAACAAACAAAAGCCCCCAAATTATATACTTTCTACAATAACATACGTTGAAATTTATAGGAAGATAAAGACATGCCATGTAAGCCCCATCAAAAAGAACCTTTGTATGGCTACATAAACACCAGATTAAGTAGCTCTGAGATATAACATATATTAAAAAAGATAAATTTTATAGATAAAATGGTCAGTCTACTGGAATAAGTAACTCAAAAAATTTTAGACGTCTAATAACATAGTCTCAAAAAATGAAAGAAAAAACAAAAGTAACTGAAATTAATGGGGAAATAGATATATTTGCAAATACGATGAGAGATTTTTAAAACCTTAATTAAATAATAATAGATCAAGCATACAATTATTCTTCAGGGATAGACATAATAAACCAGGTTGACTTAATTGACATGTATAGGACCCTGAATCACCAAACTGCACAACTCACTTTTTTTCCAGTGTACATGGAACACTTACAAAATTAACAATACGCTTACAAAATTAACAATAAAGCAAGTCTCAAGAAGCTTTAAAAAATTGCCCATTCCTTTTGACAAGATTTGGGTTTGAACATAAGTCAAAATTACAAGGCATAGGAGACTTTATCCACCACCAAGCTTATTTAGCTTTAAGAAAAGACATAAGACACACAATACAGCATGAATAGCAAGAACGCAGTAGGAATCTCAGGCACAGTGCCCCATATCTCCAATATGATCTTGGGATGTGCCTGGTAATGAAAGATGGCTGAGTGTGTGTGAAACCACTTCAGCCCAGAGAATCTAGCCTCCTTCGGGCTGTTTCAGCTTTTATTAATATATTGGTCACATATCCCCTTCTTGAATATGTGCCTCACTCCCATTGTTCAGAGTAGCTCAATCTCATCAATTGCAGGTTACTCAAAAAACAATCTCAAGGATAAAGTACAGGTGATCAGTCGAAACATAGCATTCATTATGGATCCAGTTTGCTCCTATGAATTTCTTGACTTGCTATTGTAAAAGGATTCTAAGCATCACCCTCAGGTGTTTCTGAGGCTAGAGGAAAGAATACAGATCAACTGTTAACTAACCTTCCAAACAGGAAACCATTAACATGAAAATAATTATAACACATGCAAATATTTGGAAATAAAACAATAAATTTCTAAATAAGTCATGGTCCAAGAAAGAAACAAAAGAGAACAGAAAATATCAAAACTTGTGGGATATAGGTAAAGTTTTATTCAAAAAGAAATTAGGACAAGATTAGCAAAGAAAACTCAATGAATATAGGAAGAAGGAAACAAGACATATAGCAATGTACAACAGAGATCATGAACTAAGCCAAAGTTTGTTTCTCTGAAAATTATAATAAATTTGCTGGAATAAGTGATCAGTAAAATGTGAACGTACAAAGTAACAATATTCAAAAATTTTAAATGGGCATTCCATCAAACTTTATACATTAAAATATTAAGATATGAACATTTGAATACTGTATGTTTGGAAATCCACCTAAAATGAACAAATTCCATGAAATACCGTGTCTTCTAAAAAAATCAGCTCCTTAAGTAAAATATTTTTCACAAAGAAACTCCAGAGCCTGCAGAGTTCATCAGTGAATTCTTCTAAACATGTAAGAAAGAACAAAATCAGTATTACAGAAAATATTTCAGAGCATAAAAAATGTGGAATATACTTCCCAAAGTGTTTTGTAAGGTCAAGAATATCTTCATAATGAAACACCTAGTAAAAAGAAAAAGATGTCAAAGCCAATCTTTCCCACAAATGCAGATGCAAAACTCCTAACAAAACAATAATAAAGAAAGCCCAGCAGTTTACATAAAGGATGATTGGCTTTATCACAAACAGTGTGATTGTTTTTGTTTATTCCAGACATGTTATGTTACTCTAACACTTCAGATGCAACCAATGTAATTCACTAGGTTAAGAGCAAAAGGAGAAAAATCATGATAATGATTATCTCAGTACATGAAATAAAGGCATTTATTTGTTAAATTCAATAACCCTGGGTGGTTTCAGGAAAAACATCTACCTTTTCAAAAATACTTGTGCCTCCAAGAACATGCAGTTAGCTTTATGTTAAATGGTAAATATTGAAAACTCTCCTTTGAGATTAAAAACAGAACAATCACCTTCTATATAACATGGTACTAGACACCCCAGCTATTTTAGTAATGGCAGACATAAAGAGTGGAGAGAAAGTAATAAAATTATCATTATTTGTATATGTATTTTTCTATATACATATGGTAGTTTATATAGAAAAGTTAATAAGATTATAAAAAAGATTCTTAGAAGTAATTTGTGAATTGAGCAAGGTTGTTGAGTACAAGGTCATGACAAAAATAAATCCTAGTTCTATAAATTAGTAAAGAAATAGAAAATGTTTGAAAAACCATGCCATTTACAATAGAATCAAAATAAAATACTCAATAATAAATCTAATGAAAGTTGTGTGAGGGCTTCCCTGGTGGCGCAGTGGTTGAGAGTCCGCCTGCCAATGCAGGGGACATGGGTTCGTGCCCCGGTCCGGGAAGATCCCACATGCCGCGGAGGGGCTGGGCCCGTGAGCCATGGCCGCTGAGCCTGCGCGTCCCGAGCCTGTGCTCCGCAACGGGAGAGGCCACAACAGTGAGAAGCCAGCGTACCGCAAAACAAAAAAAGAAAGAAAGTTGTGTGAATCTAGTACACAGAGAACTACAAAACATTCTTGAGACTAATTAAAAATATCCAAATAAAAGGACAAGATTTGCTAAGCTAGATGGGAAGGTTCAGTACTGTAAACATGTCAATTCTTAAATAATGCATGCAATTACAATCAACATTCCAATAATTTCCCTTGACAAACAGATTCCAAGAATTATACAGAAATTTAAAGAGCTACTCTAGCAAAGAAAAGTTGAAAAATTTACAATACCAGGTATCAAGACATAAAGTAACAGAAATTAAAATGATATGGTAAGACATAAGGCTAGCACTAGACCAATGGATCAGAATATAGAGTTTAGAGAAATGAGCACATACGTAGAGTAAGTTGATGTGTGACAGAGGTGTCACTGCATTGCAATGAAGAAAGGATGATCTATTTAATAAATGGTGCTGGGACATCTGGATATCCCATAAAAATAATAAAACCCCACTTGATTCCTACCTTCTACTGTTCACAAAAGTCAATTGGATCTTTAATTTAAATGTGAAACATAAAACAACAATGGTAAAAAACAAAAATAACTTTCAAATTCTGGAAGATAACATAGGAAAATGTATTCATGACTTTCTTAAACTGGACATGAAAAGAATTGACTGTAAAGAATAAGATTGGAAAATACGACTATACTAAAAGTAAGAACTTTTGTTTATCAAAGAACAACATTAAGAATCTCAGAAGGCAAGCCACAGAGTGGGAGAAGATATTTGCAATACATGTATGTATCAAAGAATGTACACTTATAAAGATCTCATTAAAGTCATTAAGAAAAAAAAACACTCAAAAAAACTGAATAATGGATTGAAAAGTTGCTCCACAAACAAGTATGTTCAAATGGCAAATAAATATTTGAATGTGATCAGCCTCATTCATTATTTGGCAAATGCAAATGAAAAGCACAATGAAATATTATCACATATACTCACTTAAATAATAAAATAGCGAAAATAACAAAATAAAATAAAATATTAAATAATACCATGTATTGGTGAGGATGTGGTGCAACTGGAACTCCCATAAAATGTTAGTGGGAATTTCAACTGGTACAACCATTTTGATAAATTGTTTTTGTTTCATTTTCTAGATTTCAATATATGCATACCAACAAGTACATGCATATGTATCAATTCGACATAAGTGCATAAATATACACTGCATGGGTATGTATAGAGCAGCTTGATTTTTATAGCCCAAATGGGAAATAATGCAAATGCCCATCAAGAGTAGAGTGGAAGATATAATTTGTGGTATAGTCATTATATATATGAATAATATCAAATTAAACATAAATTTGAGTGAAAAAATAAGCATGAGGGAGTGCGTGCTCTCTGATTTCTGTCATGTAAAAATGAAAATGGAAGAGAACTAATTGATGGCTATAAAAGTCAGAATAATGTTTATGTTTCAGGAGAACAACACTTGGGATGGGCCTGAGGCAGTCTTCTGGAAAGCTGGTAGTGTTCTATTTCTCAATCTGGTTGTAGTTACACAGAAGTGTTTACTTTTCAATAATTATCAAGCAGTACTATGATTTGGGTACCTTTCTCTCTATAGGCTATACTTCAAAAATAAAATAAAATGACAAATATTTTTTCCTGGAGCAAAGAATACATGCTATGAAGAGTGATCAGAATTGTTCTCCATACACTTGAAGAGCAGTGGGATCAGGTACTGCTAATCCCAAGTGACCAATTAGAAGATGAAAAATTATCTAGTTGAGTTTCTTAGAGAATTTGTGGATAACTAGAGGATTGGAATTGAACCAATGTTCTGAAATATTACAGTAGTTTGGCTATAGAGATTCAGCCTTAGGGAGGTTTTCCCTAAGGTCAAATGGTTTTGCCAACATTTTAAATAAGATATTCAGCCATTTTAGGACTGGTTATATTATCAGTTCATGGAGACTGAGAACATCTAGATTGAAAAAGAGGTGGAAGTAAACAGTAGGTAAAAGAAATTGCATTGCCATTAAGATGTTCTGTAATCAAATTGAAGCTATATTCTTTCTTACCTCCTGGTGTGAGGATAGAATAGGAGGTAATAAATCATAATTATTTATATATTTTAACCAAAAACTGTACTTCATAGCTGTTGGCGCTGCCTTTATTTGAACATAAACCTACTCAGAAAAATAGGAAATATATACAGCCTCACTCTTACATGAGTATTTTCAGTTCATGTTATGTAATAGTCATATTTTACTTATCCATTCATCAATTTTCTGACATATTCACACAGTGAAGTATAGTTGAGAACCAAAAAATGAATAACAAAATGTCTTAAACAAGCAAAAGAAATGACAGCAATAAAACTCATTAATTTGCTCACAGGAAATTACCTCAGTACCTAACTCATGTCCTTTGGTTCTTAACACTTTCAATTATCTGCTTTCCATAACATTTCAACACCAAGATTGAGGATTCTGATGTTACAGAATACCAGTAATTTTGTTTATGTAATAATGTTATCTCAGATAATAATTAAAGGCCTCAGTCACTCTATTTGATGTGAAAGAGTTTGGTTCTTCTGTAACTTCTGTCCTTCTTCCTTGTCCCTGAGAACACAACCCTTTTTACACTCTCACTTGGCTCCAACAACAAATTCCTCCCATCCTTCTATCTCAATTTGCTTCATGCCTTTGTGGGAGGACCCTCTGAAGCAGTTGTAGAAAAAAGGCATATTTAGGATCCTTTCTCCCAACTTGCTGGGAAGGGAAGTTAAAAGTGCTGCACAGAGGAACTTCCCAGAGTAGTGGTTCTGAATGACTGAATCAGGAAAAGGCAACCCTACTGGAGCCCATTGGACTAGAGGCTTTGAAGCAGTTAATACTGAGAGCAAAGCAAGTGGAACTGGTAGAAATAGAAGTGGAACAAAGTAGGAAAGCCACTATGGCTAATACTTTCTATTGAAATGATTATGCTTGTTTAACATTTATGAAATGGTAAATTGGTATTTTATTGTAGTTTTGAGATATTTATACATTTTATATTAGAAATACATTAATTTTTTGTCTCATGAAATTTGCTTCATGAATTTCTTTTATGAATTATAAATATAAAACATTTTATATTCTATAAATATAAAGACAAAAACACTAAGTAAATATAAAACATCAATATTTTGATGTTATACAAAATAGATACATATGCATGTATACATGTGTGTATATATACACATAAAATTGATGGATTAGATAGATGAGTAGATGAATGCAGATCACTACAAGATATAGCATATTTAAAACAAAAAATTGGAAATAGAAGGTAAGTAGAAGCAGGTATACCAGAGGCAGTGGAAAGTAACAGTGAATCTGACAGTGCTAGAAGAGAGAAAAATATATCAAAAGGAAATATAAGAAGTAAAATGAAGCCATCCAGTTAACAGCAAATATGATCTCTGGAAGATATCTCCACCATAGCCCAGAATAATTTTGACATTCATAATGATAACCCTGAAGAATATAAAAAATATTTATTGCACTTTTTAAAAAATAGGCATCAAATACTATAGTTCTGTGTTTACAACAGTAGCTGGGTTTCAGTTGTGTCTAGGAAATTTGCAAAATTTTTAAAAAATTAATTGATAAAGCAATTTTCTGAATATTTAAAAAAATGCACTAATCTATGCCTTGCTTTTAAACTATCCCCTGGCAGAAGGTCATTGAATTTTTCTGAGTAGAAGAGGCTTCCTTTTGTTAATGCACTTTTGTTAATTGCACACTTAATGAATCTCCACAGGAGGCCCAAGGGGAAAGATACAGGATTGTACTCCTCTAGGAAACGTTTCTCAAGCTTCTACTGAGTGTGTCCCCAAAGGAACTTTTCTGTTTCTACCAAGGCTCTAATAGTGTGGAGACTTGGAGAAATTCAACAGGGGTGTGTGCCTCTCGGCTTAGAGATATTAAAATAGTAGAGATATAGGAAGTTGCTGGTTTTGTATTGAGTACCAATTATGGGAGATTTTATGATGTATAAAAAAAATCACTGGTTTTATGTCTTAGTTTAAAATAATATAGTTTTATATTATTTACTATTATATTTTCTTAAAGGATGGCACCATGAAGATTTCTATTACAGGCTGGAGAGGTGTCAGAAGAGTATATAGATTTATGGGCCAGTTAAATGGTAGGCTCATACATCTCAATTAAATAAGACTGACCCAGGAAAATTTTCAACATTATCTGAAAAGATGAATGAAAACTGATGAACACATGTGTTTTTAGCATAGTTATTTCAGAGCTTAGTTAACACACAGCTGCAACACTGTTATTGAAGACATAGGAAGTAATGTCCAACAGATTTTAATGAACTGGGGGAGTAGACCAGTGTGATTTAGCTACATACAAAGATTCTGTAATGAATACGTTAAAAACTTCTTTTATTACATTATAACATGAGCAGTAACTCAAAATTGGCACTATAAAGCAAATATTTTGGAGAGTTACTTTAATAAAAGTGAGCAACTTGCAAGTATCACATCTTTAATTATGCCTCTTAGTGTGTTTAACACTGACATTTTCCTTAAGCACATTAAACATATCAACTAAAAATATCCTTAAACTACTAATTTTCTTGCTAATATTTTTCTCATATAAAAAGAAAACTAATAAATTCTAAGCAAGCCAGTGTTCACAGGCATTAGATTTCAATTAGTGGAGCCCTGAGTTGTGCATTTTCTCTCAAGAAAAAAAGTACTTAAAAACAGGACAAATTCAACTTTATCAACATCAAACTTATCCAACAATTTCTTAGAGCAGTAATGATTGGAGAGTGAATACAGGCTATTAACACGTTTAATCAACCTTTGAGATAGTACTGGCATGTAGAATTGCTGGAAAAGCACCTCTTGAAATGTCAGTAAAGGAATGACTGGATGCATTTCTGTAGGAACCATCTGGTTTTTAAGGCCTCATAATTACTGTTTATTATGTGTTCACCAATCCCCAACTTGTGTGATGGGTGCAACTGCTCCAAACAAAACTAAAATGAAGGAGATAGACAAGGCTCTTTATATGTATAGATAGATTTCAGGTCAGTTCTCTCCTTAGGTGTAATATAAGGCAGCTCTGCTAAGTGGGAGTCCTGTGTGTGAACTTATGTAGAATGAGCTGAGATGCAGAGGCTATCCAGTATGTGCTTGTTGCCAATAACTACTATCAATGTTTAAAGAGATCTAGGGAATACTGATCCTCATAGTACCATAGCCCTCACAGTCCCATAAATCTTCTTAGTTTTGTGAAAACATAAATTATATTATCACTACTTTATTAGAGTACTGCTATGGGGCCTACCATATTGACAGGATATTTTATTATTCAAAGTTCATTGCTATCATTAGTTAAGCACTTCCAAACCAGAAATCTGTGATCTCCATTTTTCTCATTTGGGTCTTCTAATTTTATTTGCATGCATAACATCTGCTTAGCTCAGATCTTCAAAGAAGCTATTAAGATTTTGCTGGTAATAGGAGCCTCAGGATTTTTATTTACATATGTTTCAAAATCTAAAATATACACATTCAGAACACACAGACATATAAATACAAATGCACACAAACATGCCTTTACGTCTAGTCCATGAAAATGCTTAACAATTATTCTTTTTTCTTTAATTTTTATTTTATATTTGAGTGTAGTTGATTTACCATATTGTGCTAGTTTCAGGTATACAGCAAAGTGTTTCATACACACACACACACACACACACACACACACACACGTATATATATTCTTTCTCAGCTTCTTTTCCCATATAGGTTATTGGAGATTTTTGAGTAGAGTTCCCTGTGCTATACAGTAGGTCCTTGCTGACTATCTATTCTATATATAGTAGTATGTATATATCAATCCCAAACTCCTAATTTATCCCTTCCCCCCACATTTCCACTTTGGTAACCATAAGTTTGTTTTTTAAGTCTGCGCGTTTGTTTCTGTTTTGTAAATAAGTTCATTTTTATCTTTTTTTTTTAGATTCCACATATGAGTGATATCATGTGATATTTGTCTTTCTGTGTCTAATTTACTTCACTTATTATGCTAATCTAGGTCCATCCGTGTTGCTGCAAATGGCATTATTTTATTCATTTTTAATGGCTGAGTAATATACCATCATATATATATACCACATCTTTTTTATCCATTCATCTGTCAGTGGACATTTAGGTTGCTTCCACATCTTCACTATTGTAAATAGCACTTCAATGAACATTGGGGTGCACGTATATTTTCAAAGTATGGTTTTCTCCAGAAATATGCCCAGGAATGGGATTGCTGGATCATATGGTAGCTCTATTTTTAGTTTTTTAAGGAACCTCCATACTGTTCTCCATAGTGGCTCTACCAATTTACATCCCCACCAGCATGATTTTCCTTTTCATTTATTATCTTTTTCCTCAAGTGGAATACAAATGTCATGGGTAGGGTCTTAGAATGGGTTTCTTAGAAAGAGATTCTGAGATGAAGGGTGACTTGTAGGTTTATTTGGCAGTGATTTTGAGAGATTTACCACTAAAGAAGTTAGGAAGACAAGGTTGAGCACAGGGAAAGCTGGACAGGAAAGTAGTTGCAATTGAGAGTTAGTTGTCCTGTAAGAATCTCTGGAGCTGCCATTACCCACCAGAGTGGTCACACCTAGTGGGTGGACTGGCAATGAGGAGAAGGAATGGTAACCTTAGGTCAAGAAGTTCCTATGGCCAAGAGCAATTCTCAAGGATGGATGCAGCTATGAGCCAGTAGCATCTGATTTTCCTCAAAACTGAAGTACAGCTTCAGGTCATACCTGACATGGCACCAGTTTTCACCACAAGGGGCTTTGGTTTTATTTGTATTCTTTCTTCCTATATCCCCAAAGCTTAGAACAGTGCCCAGAAGACAGCATGTGCTAAATGAATAACTGCTGAAAGAAAATAAATTATTTATCAAAATCTTGTAACTTATAGCTTATTAGATCTATAAAATTCTGACAAAATAATCTATGAATTACAGTACAGACTGAGAAGGAAGAAAAGCTGTCTCAGTGTTCTATTAAAATAAAACATAGATACATTATGTTTAATATAAAACAGAATAATTGTCAGAAACAGATTAGTGATGATTGTTCCAGCAAACTTTCAGTAGATGACGAGGAATACTTTGGAAAATGCTAACACTATATCCAAAGAACTTTCATTATTAAGTGGGAAAAGAAGACAGTATAGGTGAGACCATTTGGAATTTTATAAATCTCAATAAATGTCTGTGAATCTGGTAAGTTTGGAAATAGATATGCCAGTTTATACTAGCCTGCTTCAAATAAAAGCATTTTAAGAGACTTCAATTTACATACCAATCAGAAAACAAGTATCCTAAATCATTGTTCAGGAAATTGGGGTGTTTGTTTCTTATTTGAAAAGCCTTATTTCATGTAACTGAATTGAAATCCTCAAAATATTTATTTAGGAGCTCAACTAATTTGCCCATTCTAATACTCAAAGACAGAGTGCTTGTTTCTGTTGATACATGTTAAAATTTGAATGATATAGGCAAGTATATCATGGCCCCAGGGCAGGCAAAGAATGCAAATATGTGAAGCGTTATATGTGTATCATTTACAGAGGAACAATATCAGGCAGATCAAATTTCTCCTGGTAACATTTAATGTCATAAGAGAACGAAGCAACAGCAATCAGATGTTCAGGGGAAAATTATGTCAGCCATGGAGTGCATAGTGAATCAAGCTTTCCTACAAGTACCAAACTTATAGAGAGTTCTGTACTGGATAAAAATCAAGGAATATTTCTCCATGGTCTCTTCTTGAGAACTCCACTTGAAGATAAATTATAGCCAATCAAAGGATGTCTGGGGAAGCTACATACAGGACTGGTATTGGATGACTGAAAAATGTTTAAGTGTAAAACTATTACTAAAACAAATGTGAGATTAGGTTGCAAAACACAATGTACATGTAGATGCCATGACAATGTGAAAATAGTACAACAAAACTTAGGAGGGAAAGGAATAAAGAAGTTAAAATATAGAGTAAGTTCAGTGTTGGCCTCTTCTCTAATGGCTGACGAGTCAAGTGATAGATTCATAAATATTTAAAAGTACTTAGAAAGATTAATATTGAGGAAATTGCATAGAGGAGGACAGAGCATGAGGGAGAAGGTGGAATAATGTTAATTTATCAAAGCTTAGATTAGGTAAATAATACAGCTAAAGAAATAGATAGCTAGGTTTATAGAAAATATTATTATATAAACTGTAACTTTTAAAGTATAGATAAATACATACAATACTATATATTAGAGGGCCTACATACATATATACACACACAGATACTGACACAGTAATGAAAGCCACATAGCAATATTTGTATGTTAAAATTATAAAAACAGAAATTATAACCTAAAATTGTCTGACAGAACTAAAATGAAACACATCTTCCATACAATAAATATAAACTGCTTAATGACGCACATTAAAAGAAAAGATATATGAAGTGGGACACAAAGTAAACTCCAAATTGAGGTTATAAATCTAAGTTATAGTGAAGAGACACAGGTAAGACAGTGATTTAGGAAGTTTGAAAATAAAAGGAGAAGCAAAGATATTTTAAACAAATGAAAAAAAAAAGGAAGTGTGCAAGTTACAGTGTTATTCCAGACCTTTGCATAACTATATACTGGATAACATAATATCAACAGTCATGAAGCAAATATTAAAGGTAAACTTTTATTTTTTAACAAAGAAACCCACTAGTAACAGGATATTTTAATTCTCTTTCAGTCCATGAGAGATTACATATGTAAGAGAACAAAATACAAAAATAAAATAGGAGAACTGGTTGATATATGATTAATTCTAAAAATCATAAAAATAGAAAATATAATTTCCTTTCAGATGTCCATGGAACATTCACAAACATTAACCATATATCAGTTTGCAACAAACTAATCATAATGCCAAATGAAATTCCATAAATTAATAACAAAACCAGAAACAAAATGATCCTCCCACAAAGAAATTAATATACTAATATACTCTGTTTTAACTACTTTTGAATAAAAGAAGAAATATATATATAAAGAGCAAAATTTCAGGAACACCAAAATAATGTATAAAAATACAATTATTCAGAACCAAGGGGACCCAGCAAAATTAGTGCTCTAAGGAAAATGTATAATCCCAAATAATTACATTAATTAAAATATACAAATTAATGAAAATTTCCATACAAAAAAGTTAAAATAAAAATAACTAAAAACCTAAAGAGTTTATGAAGAAAGAATTAATAAATATAAGAGAAATCAGTTTAAAAGAATGAATAGAATTATAAATAGATACAAACACTTGCTCTTAAAATAAAAACATCACAGAAACATCAAATCTAACCTATATGAGAAAAAATATAAAATCAAAAAAATTGCACAGACATAGAGAACAGACTTGTGGTTGCCAAGGGGTGGTGGGGTGGAGGAAGGATGGGTTGGGAGATTGGGGTTAGCAGATGCAAACTATTACATAGAGGATGAATAAACAACAAGGTCCTACTCTAAAGCCCAGGGAACTATATTCAATATCCAGTGATGAACCATAATGAAAAGAATATGAAAAAGAATATATATATCTATAGCTGAGTCACTTTGCTGTACAGCAGAAATTAACACAACTATGTATATCAACTATTACTTCAATAAATTTTTTAAAAATTGCAGCATAATTAAAAACGAGGATGAAAAAACCCGAGGTAATTAAAAGAATCAGAAGCCTACATTGCACAACAACAAATGAACTTGAAAAACTCTGTAAAATGGGTACGTTTTTAGGAAAATGTATATTACCAAAATTTACCATATAAGAGATTAAAAGTTTAAAAGATCAAGTTCCATAGTGGATATAGAGGGTGTGTTAAAAAATAATTAAAACAATTTAGGTGGCACAAATAAACTTTACCACTTCATGAAGTGGAAAGTCCTTTCGGAGAGCTGCAAAATGGGGCAGGAGGCAGGAAGTTTTTACAGGAGAAAATAAAGCATGAGGAAGAGAAAAAGAGAAAATATCTGATTGGCTGGGCCACGTAAGCAGCCTTGTTTGGTGTGAGAAGGCCCAGCTTTGTATTCGTGTTTGGGGATTGGCTGCCTGGATGTACTGTCCAGGGGAGCATTTACAGGGATAGGAAAGTGATCTAAATTTTGTGTTGTTGACGTGGCACCATGGGGAGGAATGGTTCCATCTTGGGCCTAGAAATTTATTTCAACAGGGGTTATAAAAGAACTAATCTCAGCAAAAGACCACTGCAGCCAAATCTTTTAAAAGGGAAATTTACCAAGCCATTTAAAGAGAAGATGATTCCTATTCAATTTAAACTACTTTAGGATATGGAAAGAGAAAGGAAAACTTCCAAACTCCATGTATGAAGCAAGTATAACACTGATTCCAATATGTAACATTCAAAAATTAAAATAATTTTCACTTATCACTATTAATAAAAATCATAAACAAAATTCTAGCAAAATCCTATAGAACATGAGAATAAAAATATATGACTAAGTAGAGTTTATTCCAGGAATACCAGTGTGTATTAGGAAATCTATTAATAAAACAATGAAATGGTAAGGGACAAAGTGAAACCATCACTGTTAATTTTAAAAAATCAGAGAGACCTTCAAGATGGTGGAAGAATAAGACACGGAGATCACCTTCCTCCCCGCAGATACACCAGAAATACATCTGTACGTGGAACAACTCCTACAAAACACCTACTGAATGCTGGCAGAAGACCTCAGACCTCCCAAAAGGCAAGAAACTCCCCACGTACCTGCGTAGGGCAAAAGAAAAAAGGAAAAACAGAGACAAAAGAATAGGGACGGGACCTGCACCTCGCGGAGGGAGCAGTGAAGGAGGAAAGGTTTCCACACACTAGGAAGCCCCTTCGTGGGCTGAGACTGCAGGTGGCAGAGGGGGGAAGCTTTGGAGCTGCGGAGGAGATCACAGCCACAGGGGTGCGGAGGGCAAAGTGGAGAGATTCCCGCACAGAGAATCAGTGCCTACCAGCACTCACCAGCCTGAGAGGCCTGTCTGCTTACCTGCTGGGGCGTGTGGGGGCTAGGAGCTGAGGCTTGGGCTTCGGAGGTCAGATCCCAGGAGAAGACTGGGGTTGGCTGCATGAACACAGCCTGAAGGGGGCTAGTGCACCACGGCTAGCTGGGAGGGAGTCCAGGAAAAAGTCTGCAGCTGCCAAAGAGGCAAGAGATCATTGTTTCAGGGTACACGAGGAGAGGGGATTCAGAACACCGCCTAAACGAGCTCCAGAGATGGGGCGCGAGCTGCGGCTATCAGTGAGGACCCCAGAGACGGGCATGAGATGCTCAGGCTGCTGCTGTAGCCACCAAGAAACCTGTGTGCAAGCACAGGTCACTGCCCACACCTCCCCTCCCAGGACCCTGTGCAGCCCGCCACTGCCAGGGTCCCGTGACCCAGGGACAACTTCCCTGGGAGAACACACGGTGTGCATCAGGTTGGTGCAATGTCACGCTGGCCTCTGCCGCTGCAGGCTCACCCCGCATTCCACACCCCTCCCTCCTCCCGACCTGAGTGAGCCAGAGCCCCCTAATCAGCTGCTCCTTTAACCCCGTCCTGTCTGAGCGAAGAACAGACGCCCTCAGGTGACCAACACGCAGAGGCGGGGCCAAATCCAAAGCTGAACCCCAGGAGCTGTGCGAACAAAGAAAAAAAGGGAAATCCCTCCCAGCAGCCTCAGGAGCAGCGGATTAAATCTCCACAATCACCTTGATGTAGCCTGCATCTGTGGAATACCTGAATAGACAACGAACCATCCCAAATTGAGGAGGTGGACTTTGGGAGCAATGATATATATATATATATATATATATATATATATATATATATATATATTTTCTTCCTTTTTCACTTTTTGTGAGTGTGTATTTGTATGCTTCTTTGTGTGATTTTGTTGTTTAGCTTTGCTTTTACCATTTGTCCTAGGGTGCTGTCTGTCCGTTTTTTTGTTGTTGTTGTTTATTTATTTATTTTTTTAGTATAATTCTTAGCGCTTGTTATCATTGGTGGATTTGTTTTTTGCTTTGGATGTTCTCTTCTTTCTTTTTCTATTAATTACTTTTTAATTATTTTTATTTTTAATAATTTTTTAAAATTTTCATTCTAATAACTTTATTTTTTTCTTTCTTTCTATTTTTCTCCCATTTCCTCTGAGCCATATGGCTGACAGGGTCTTGATACTCTGGCTGGGTGTCAGGTCTGTGCCTCTGAGGGGGGAGAGCCGAGTTCAGGGCATTGGTCCACCAGAGACCTCCTGGCTCCACATAATACCAAATGGCAAAAGCTCTCTATCTCAACGCTAAGACCCACCTCCTCTCAATGACCAGCAAGCTACAGTGCTGGACACCCTATGTCAAAGAAATAGCAATACAGGAACACAGCCCCACCCATTAGCAGAGAGGCTGCCTAAAGTCATAATAAGTTAAGAGACACCTCAAAACACACCACAGGACAAAGTCCTGCCCACCAGAAAGACAAGATCCAGCATCATCCACCAGAACACAGGCCTCAGTCCCCTCTACCAGGAAGCCTACACAACCCACTGAGCCAACCTCACCCACTGGGGGCAGACACTAAAAACAATGGGAACTACAAACCTGCAGCCTGCGAAAAGGAGACCCCAAACACAGTAAGTTAAGCAAAATGAGAAGACAGAGAAACACACAGCAGATGAAGGAGCAAGGTAAAAACCCACCAGACCTAACAAACGAAGAGGAAATAGGCAGTCTACTTGAAAAATAATTCAGAGTAATTATAGTAAAGTTGATCCAAATCTTGGAAATAGAATGGAGAAAATACAAGAAATGTTTAACAAGTACCTAAAATAACTAAAAGGCAAATAATGTTGAACAACACAATAAATGAAATAAAATTTTTCTAGAAGGAATCAATAGCAGAATAACTGAGGCAGAAGAATGTATAGCTGACCAGGAAGAAAAAAATAGTGGAAATAACTACTGGAGAGCAGAATAAAGAAAAAAGAATGAAAAGAATTGAGAACAGTCTCAGAGACCTCTGGGACAACATTAAATGCACCAACATTCGAATTACAGGTGTCCCAGAAGAAGAAGAGAAAAAGAAAGGGACAGAGAAAATATTTGAAGAGATTATAGTTGAAAACTTCCCTAATATGGGAAAGGAAATAGTTAATCAAGTCCAGGAAGCACAGAGAGTCCCATACAGGATAAATCCATGGAGAAACACACCAAGACACATATTAATCAAACTATCAAAAATTAAACAAAAAGAAAAAATATTAAAGGCAAGAATGGAAAAACAACAAATAACATACAGGGGAATCCCCATAAGGTTAAGAGCTGATCTTTCAGCAGAAACTCTGCAAGCCAGAAGGGAGTGACAGGACATATATAAAGTGATGAAAGGGAAAAACCTACAACCAAGATTACTCTACCCAGCAAGGATCTCATTCAGATTCAATGGAGAAATTAAAACCTATACAGATAAGCAAAAGCTAAGAGAATTCAGCACCACCAAACCAACTGTACAACAAATGCTAAAGGAACTTCTCTAGGCAGGAAACAGAGAAGGAAAAGAACTACAATAACAAACCCAAAACAATTAAGAAAATGGTAATAGTAACATACATATGGATAACTACCTTAAATGTAAATGGAATAAATGCGCCAACCAAAAGAAATAGACCAGCTGAATGGATGCAAAAACAAGACCTGTATATATGCTGTCTACAGGAGACCCACTTCAGACATAGGGACACATACAGACTGAAAGTGAGGGAATGGAAAAAGATATTCTGTGCAAATGGAAATTGAAAGAAAGCTGGAGGAGCAATTCTCATATCAGACAAAATAGACTTTAAAATGAAGATTATTACAAGAGACAAATAAGGACACTACATAATGATCAAGGGGTCAATCCAAGAAGAAGATATAACACTTATAAATATTTATGCACCCAACATAGGAGCACCTCAATACATAAGGAAAATGCTAACAGCCATAAAGGGGAAATCGACAGTAACACAATCATAGTAGGGGACTTTAACACCCCACTTTCACAAATGGATAGATCATCCAAAATGAAAATAAATAAGAAAACACAAGCTTTAAATGATACATTAAACAAGATGGACTTAATTGATATTTATAGGACATTCCATCCAAAAACAACAGAATACACTTTCTTCTCAAGTGCTTGTGGAACATTCTCCAGGATAGATCATATCTTGGGTCACAAATCAAGCCTTGGTAAATTTAAGAAAATTGAAATCATATCAAATATCTTTTCTGACCACAATGCTATGAGACTAGATACCAATTACAGGAAAAAATATGTAAAAAATACAAACACATGGAGGCTAAACAATACATTTTTAATAGCCAAAAGATCACTGAAGAAATCAAAGAGGAAATCAAAAAAATACCTACAGACAAATGACAATGAAAATATGATGACCCATAATCTATGGGATGCAGCAAAAGCAGTTCTAAAAGGAAAGATTACAGCAATACAATTCTACCTAAAGAAACAGGAAACATCTCAAATAAAGAACCTAACTTTACACCTAAAGCAATTAGAGAAAGAAGAACAAAATCTGCAACGTCAGCAGAAGGAAAGAAATCATAAAGATCAGGTCAGAAAAAAATGAAAAAGAAATGAAGGAAACAAAAGCAAAGATCAATAAAATTAAAGGCTGGTTATTTGAGATGATAAACAAAATTGATAAACCATTACCCAGACCCATCAAGAAAAAAAGGGAGAAGACTCAAATCAATAGAATTAGAAATGAAAAAGGAGAAGTAACAACTGACTCTGCAGAAATACAAAGGATCATGAGAGATTACTACAAGCAACTATATGCCAATAAAACAGACAACCTGGAAGAAATGGACAAATTCTTAGAAAAGCACAACCTTCCTAGACTGAACCAGGAAGAACTAGAATATATAAACAGACCTAACGCAAGCACAGAAAATGAGACTGTGACTAAAAATATTCCAGAAAACAAAAACCCAGGATCAGATGGCTTCACAGGCGAATTCTATCAAACATTTAAAGAAGAGCTAAAACCTATTCTTATCAAACACTTCCAAAATATAACAGAGGAAGGAACACTCCCACACTCATTCTATGAGGCCACCATCACCCAGAAACCAAACCCAGACAAAGATGTCACAAAGAAAGACAACTACAGGCCAATATCACTGATGAACATAGGTGCAAAAGTCCTCAACAAAATCCTAGCAAACAGAATCCAACAGCACATTAAAAAGATCATACACCATGATCAAGTAGGGTTTATCCCAGGAATGCAAGACTTCTTCAATATATACAAATCAGTCAATGGGCTACACCATATTAACAAATTGAAGGATAAAAAACTTATGATCATCTCAACAGATGCAGAAAAAGCTTTTGACAGCATTCAATTCCCATTTATGATAAAAACTCTCCAGAAAGTAGCCATAGAGGGAACTTACCTCAATATAATAAAGCCCATATATGAAAAACCCACAGCCAACATCATTCTCAATGGTGAAAAACTGAAACCATTTCCACTAAGATCAGGAACAAGACAAGGTTGCCCACTCTCACCACTATTATTCAACATAGTTTTGGAAGTTTTAGCCACAGTAATCAGAGAAGAAAAAGAAATAAAAGGAAGCTAAATTGGAAAAGAAGCAAAGCTGTAACTGTTTGCAGATGACATGATACTGTACATAGAGAATCCTAAAGAGGCTACCCGAAAATTACTAGAGCTAATCAATGAATTTGGTGAATTAGCAGGGTACAAAATTAATGCACAGAAATCTCTTGCATTCCTATACACTAATGATGAAAAATCTGAAAGAGAAGTTAAGGAAATATTCCCATTTACCACTGCAACAAAATTAATAAAATACCTAGGAATAAACCTACCTAAGGAGACAAAATACCGGTATGCAGAAAACTATGACACTGATGAAAGAAATTAAAGATGATACAAACAGATGGAGAGATATACCCTGTTTTTGAATTGGAAGAATCAACATTTTCAAAATGACTATACTACCTAAAGCAATCTACAGATTTAATGCAATCCCAATCAAACTACCAATAGCATTTTTCACAGAACTAGAACAAAAAATTTCACAATTTGTATGGAAACACAAAACACCCCAAATAGCCAAAGCAATCTTGAGAAAGAAAAAAGGAGCTGGAGGAATCAGGCTTGCTGACTTCACAATATATTACAAAACTACAGTAATCAAGACAGTATTGTACTGGCACAAAAACAGAAAATTAGGTCAATGGAACAGGATAGAAAGCCCAGAGATAAACCCACACACATATGGTCACCTTATTTTTGATAAAGGAGGCAAGAATATGCAATGGAGAAAAGACAGTTTCTTCAATAAGTGGTGCTGCGAAAACTGGACAGCTGCATGTAAAAGAATGAAATCAGATCACTCCCTAACACCCACAGAAAAATAAACTCAAAATCGATTAGAGACCTAAATGTAAGGCCAGACACTTTAAAACTCATAAAGGAAAACCTAGGCAGAACACTCTGTGACATAAATCACAGCAAGATCCTTTTTGACCCACCTCCTAAAGAAATGGAAATAAAAACAAAAATAAACATATGAGACCTAATGAAACTTAAACAGCTTTTCATAGCAATGGAAACCATAAACAAGATGAAAAGAAAACCCTCAGAATTGGAGAAAATACTTGCAAATGAAGCAACTGACAAAAGATTAATCTCCAAAATTTACAAGCAGCTCATGCCACTCAATATCAAAACAACAAACAACACAATCCAAAAATGGGCAGAAGAACTAAATAGACATTTCTCCAAAGAAGATATACAGATTGCCAACAAACACATGAAAGAATGCTCAACATCACTAATTATTAGAGAAATGCAAATCAAAACTACAATGAGATTTTACCTCCCATCAGTCAGAATGGTCATCATCATAAAATCTAGAAACAATAAATGCTGGAGAGGGTTTGGAGAAAAGGGAACCCTGCTGCACTGTTGGTGGGAATGTAAGTTGATATTGCCACTATGGAGAACTGTATGGAGGTTCTTTAAGAAACTAAAAATAGAATTACCATATGATCCAGCACTCCCACTACTAGGCATATACCCTGAGAAAACAGTAATTCAAAAAGAGTCATGTACCACAATATTCATTGCAGTTCTATTTACAATAGCCAGGACATGGAAGCTACCTAAGTGTCCACTGACCGATGAATGGATAAAGAAGATGTGGCACATATATACAATGGAATATAACTCAGCCATAAAGGGAAACAAAATTGAGTTATTTGTAGTGAGGTGAATGGACCTAGAGTCTGTCATACAGAGTGAAGTAAGTCAGAAAGAGAAAAACAAATACTGTATGCTAACACATAATATATGGAATCTAAAAAAAAAAAAGAAAAAATGATTCTGAAGAACCTAGGGTCAGGACAGGAATAAAGGCACAGACGAAGAGAATGGACTTGAGGACACGGGGAGGGGGAAGAGTTAGCTGGATTGAAGTGAGGGAGTGGCATGGACTTATATACACTACCAAATGTAAAACAGATAGCTAGTGGGAAGCAGCCTCATAGCACAGGGAGATCAGCTCGGTGCTTTGTGACCACCTAGAACAGTGGGATAGGGAGGGTGGGAGGGAGACACAAGAGAGAGGAGATATGGGGATATATGTATATGTATAGCTGATTCACTTTGTTATAAAGCAGAAACTAACACACCATTGTAAAGCAGTTATACTCCAATAAAGATGTTAAAAAGATAAAAAATAAAATAATCAGTCCATAAATAGGAGTGAATAGATATTTGTTAACATGACAATAATAGAACTATCTTAAAAACAAAACCAAGAACATGCTTCATGTAGAAAAAACTTGCTGAAATCCCACTAAAATCAGGAACAAGAAATGGATGGCCAGACTGGCCACTAGTATTAAACATTGATGACAGTAATATTAGACAAGAATAAGAAATATTTGTGGAAACTGAAAATAAAAAGGTAAAACTATATTTACAGAAGATATGATAAAATAATGCATATAGCAGTATGTAAAATTAATATACAAAAGCCAAAATATATTTATAAAACAAACTAGCTGGAAAATATGAGGAATAATTTATTTATAATGGCAATAAGTAATTTAAGAATGAGAAAATATCTAGACATACACTTAAAATATAAGAACTGTCTTCAAAAAACTCTACTGCAGGCAAAATAACAAGAACAAAAGAAAACTTGAATAAATAAAAACACATACCACATTAGTATTTCAAAAGACTCAAAAAATAATACAAAAATGTCAATGTAATTTTTAAGTATGATGTGATATGCTTACCTGGAGCAGAAGCCTCTGGAAATATAATGTGGTAGAAAGAGTCACCTGGTAGTTTTGATGAGCTGTTGGAGATTATATGTGAAATAGTGAGAAAAATTCTTTATAGTTACAGTCTTAGGAGGACCCCCAAACTTTCATGGGCTTTTCTCCTCACATACCACAGGTTCTCACAGGGATAATCTGAAAAACATCCCCTCATGTGGCACTGGCAGGGGAAAGGGAAGAGTGAAATCTTTTGAAATACGTACAAAATCTTTTCCAAAACAAAATTTTACTTCACAGGGGAAAGTAACTTCTCAGAGCTTTGCCCAAGAGCCATGGGGAAAGGACATTCCTCTCCTCCATTCCCTCATATCATCCAGTCTTCTACAGGAAAGGGGGAGAAGCTATATAAAAAACCACCCGTGGTGGTTACAGGTCAGAGACCCTAGTCTATTTAAAGACTGGGGTTAAATAATGAGATCATAGAATGCTTTCCCTCCAGCTTATCTCATCACTATACCATATAGCCTCTAGTATAATGATAGTGGATTACACTTGAAATACTATAAGATACAGCTCCTGAGGAGGAACACATAGGTATATTAGTCAGCTAGCACAGCCATAACAAAATATCATGGACTGGGTGGCTTATACAAAAGAAATTTATTTTCTCACAGTTCTGGAGTCTGGGTAGTTCAAGGTTAAGGGGCCAGATGATTTGGCTTCTGGTGAGGACTCTCTCCCTGGCTTGCAGATAGCTGCCTCCTTGTTGTGTCCTCACATGGCAGAGAGAAAGAACATGAGCTCACTGGTTCCTCTTCTTATGACACTAATCCTATTAGATTAAGGCCCAATCCTTATCACCTCATTTAACCTTAATTACTTCCTTACTCCAAATAAAATCACATTGGGCTAGACTTCAACATATGAATTTTGAGAAGCACAGTTTAGTCCATAGCAGTAGAGAAGCCCAAGGTCAACAGGGGAGACAGAAACAAGGACACTGGAGGAATTTAAAGCCTCTGACATCTATAACTACATCAAACAGGAAACAAAGCCCAACTCTTGGCAAGATTTACATAAATCCTAACATTAGAGAATATTTATCTCAATTTCTATTACCTGATACAATCTGTTCAGCTAAAAACATAACCAGATAAGAAAATGACTGAACAATATTCCTTATGAATATCGATGCAAAATTCCTCAACAAAATAGTAGCAGATTTAATTTAACAATGTGGAACAGAACACACTATGGCCAAGTGGGATTTATTCCAGATATGCAAGACTGGTTCAGTGTCTGAAAATAAATTAATGTAGTTCATCTGGAAAATTCACATGATCATATCAATCATTGCCAAAAAACATTTGACAAAATTCAAATCTCATGATAAAAACTCTCAACAAATTAGGAACAGAGGGTAACTTCCTCAACTTAATAATAAATGTCTATTAAAAACCTACAACTAACATTATACTTAATGGTTAGAGACTGGCCATTTTTTGCCTAAGATTGGAAATAATATAAGGATATCCTCTCTCACCACTCGTATTCAACACTGTATTGGAAGTCAAGATAATAAAAAAGGACAAGAAAAAAAGATGTCTGCATATTGAAAAGAAAGAAAGAAATCTCTTTTTTCAAGGTGACACTACTATCTATGTTAAAAAATGACAAAGAATCAATTAAAAAATCCTGAAACTATGTGACTAGAGCAAGATTACATATGAAGAGTGAACAATTGGGATTTTTTTTTTAATTTATTTTATTTTTGGCTGTGTTGGGTCTTTGTTGCTGCGCAGGCTTTCTCTAGTTGGGGTGAGCAGGGGCTACTCTTCGTTGCGGTGCACGGGCTTCTCATTGCAGTGGCCTCTCTTGTTGCGGAGCATGGGCTCTAGGAGCACAGGCTTCAGCAGTTATGGCTCTCGGGCCCTAGAGCGCAGGCTCAGTAGTTGTGGCACGCGGGCCCAGTTGCTCCGCGGCATGTGGGATCTTCCTGGACCAGGGCTTGAACCCGTGTCTCCTGCATTGGCAGGCGGATTCTTAACCACTGCACCACCAGGGAAGCCCAACAACTGGGATTTTTAAAATATCATTTATATTAACACCTAAAGAGTTAAATATTTAGGTGTCAGTCTGACACCTAAATATACATATGCATATATAACATACAACATATATACATGGAAGCCTACAAAACACTCATGAAAAATATTTAAAAATAGTCTAAACAGAGACATATTGTTTCCATGGATTAGAATACTCAATACTGTTAAGATGTCAATTCTTCTCAAGTCAACTTCATATATAGATTGCACACTATCTCAATCAAAATTCAGCAAACAGTTTTTGGGACAAACTTATTCCAAAGTATATTTGGACATCAAAAATCAAAATATCCAACCTAATGCTAAAGAGGAAGAATAAGGATTAAGTACCTATCTTACCAGATTTTAAATCTTACCATAAGGCTACAGTAATTGATATATATAATTGATGAAATAAAGATATATAGATAAATATAGAAGAATGGTGGGTCCAGAACTAGACACACACAAATATTGTCCATTGATATTTGACAAAGGAGCAATGGCAATTCAATGAAGAAGGGATAGTCAAATATTGTTGGAACAATTGGATGTCCATATGCAAGAAAAAAATTCTAGACCCATTCTTTATACCTTTCACAAAATTACCACAAAAATTACAAAATGGATCACAGACTTAGCTGTAAAAAGGAAACTACAGAATTTCTAGAAAAAAAATAGGAAAAATTCTACACGATCTTGTGTTTGGTGGATTTTTAAATGCACCCATGGGACTATCCATGACAGAAAAAAATAAGTTAGACTTAATTAAAATTGAAAATATCTGCATTATAAGTCATTCAGAGAGTAAAAAAAAAAAAAATGCCATAGACTGTGAGATAATACGTCTCATAAAGAAATTCTACCTAAAATATACAAAGAATCCTAAAAACAGAACAATAAGAAAATAAATCACCTGTTAAAATGGGGTCAAAGAGGCGAATTGGCAATTCTCCTGTCAGGGCGGGCAGCAGGTCCAGGGCAATCAGTGCTGCCCTTCTCCAGACTACAGCCCTAGCCGCAGTAGAGCCAGAGGACAGGTGCACCCCTCCACACCCTCACCACAGTGCTGTTGGCAGCAGAAGTCTGCAGGAAAGCCTATTAAAAAAAAAAAGAGGGTCAAAACTCTATCAGATACTTCATCAAAGCAGATATACTAATGGCAAGTAAGAATGTAAAAAATGCTCCACATTTACTGGTATTAAGGAATTGCAAATTAAAACAAGATACAATTACATACGTATTAGAATAACTAAACTACAAAAAAAGTAACAATACCAATTGTTGGCAAGGAGGTGTAGCACAGGAACTGTCATTCTTTCCTGGTATGACTTCATTATGGTATAGCCACTTTGTGAGATAGTGGCTCAGTCTAATATATTCTCTCAGTCTAATCGTCAGAAAAGCACTAGACTAATGCCAATTGAGAGACATTCTAAAATATCTTTGACAGTAATCCTCAAAACTGTCAAGATCATAAAATACAAGGAAAGTGTAAAAAACACACACCACCAAGAGGAACTTGAGACATGACAAATAAATACAATGTCGTATCCTAGATGGGATACTGGAAATGAAAAGAGGATACTAAAAAAAAAATCTGAATAAAGTATGGACTTTAGTGGTAATAACGGGACAATACTGGTGTATTAATGGTGCTGTTGGGTCACAATCTCCAGAGCTTCCTGGGTGAAATCTGAAACTGGCCTCCAGAGGCCAAGGAGAGACAGAAGAGGGGCAGCCATTTCAGACTGGTAGGTGGCACCCCACTGATCATGTCTTCTTAGTTACTGCCTTCAAACCTGTCAAATGTTTCATAGTAATAAAGATGTTAATAATACTGGAAACTGGTTATAGTTCATACTGGAACTTTCTCTACTCTCTTCTGGATAACTTCAAAAATCTAAAACTTTTATAAAATAAAAAATAATTACCCAATTTAAAAAAAAAGAAAGCATTGCCAGGAAATTTGATGATGTTCTATGTTCTGTATGATATTAAAATCTATGAAAAAATTCCTATTATTTAAACAGTTTTTTAAATTTGCATATTAATAGAAAAAACAATTGAAATAAGAAAGTCTAAATTAGGTTATATTCAGCAATATAGAATATTGAAAAGGAGTACTCTAAAATCATTGGTGAAAGGATGCACTCAGTAATATTTAATGCTGTAACTACCTAGTAGTCATGTGAAAAAAATAAAAATAGATTCATATCTCATTTATATCTCTTGTACCGTATAAATTTCCAAATGGATAAAGTATTTGAATGTATAAATGAAACCTTACGGTAGCAAAAATATATGTAAATTAATTTATAAGATTTATGTATGGAAAGTTTTTCTAGTTCTCAAAACTCAGTTGTATAAAAGATATGAATAGTAATTTTTCTACATAAAATTAAAAATCATATACATGATAATTAAAACCAACCTGTATATTGTCAGAAAACAGCAAAAAGGTTAATAATATTTGCAATTTACTTTAAAACTCTTTAATATATAAAAGGTATTTAGAAATTGATAAGAAAATGACTATTTAATAGAAAAATTGGAAAAAAGTAGAGTTCACAAAACAGTGAACACAAATGACTTTTAACCATATTTAAATGTCATCAGACTCTTTCCCTAAAAAAAGAGAAATGTAAATTAAAACAATACTGAGAACACTTCCACATCAGATTGATAAAAATCTAAGAGCTTAGCAATCAATTTTGTTAGTGAAATTGTAGAGAAATAACCATTCTTTCGCATTGCTGTGGGGAAAGTAAATTTCTTCAGATTGCATATAGTGCAAATTATCAATATCTATCATATTTACAAATGAATATACTTTATTGACCCAGCCAACTCCACTTCTGAGAATTTGTCATAAGATTTATTCACCCAGATGGGAAATGTTTTTACAGAGGTATTCATCGTAATCTTGTTTGTAAGAGCAAAACATTTTTGAAAAAAATATCCATTAATTGCAAAACAAACAGATTTTGATGCATTTATGTAATGGAATATTACACAGATGTAAAGAATAAGTGGCTCTCTCTATACTAATATGAAATGAGTAGAGGTATCTTGATTGATAAGTGACAAAGGAGAATACAAAATAAGAATTTTATTATGTTAAGAGTATATAGTCATATTTTCATATATAGATGTAAATAAACTCTGCAGGATATAAAGAAGGAATAAGAGTGGTGGTTACCTAAGGGAAGAATTAATGAGGGAAGATGGAAACTTAAATATATATATATATATATATATATATATATATATATAAAACAATGTAAGTGTATGTCTATTTAAAAGAAGTAAAATTATTTGACTTGTTTTTGTAGTTTTACTGATTCCATCATCAAAAGGATTGAAACAGTTATGTATTTAAGTACAATCTATATCTTATTATTGTCAAAAGAAAACATAATGAATTAATGGTGAAATCACCAATATTAACAATATAACAAAGCAAGATGATATATTTGGGAAAAGCAATTTTTTTTTTAATATATAGGATTTTCCAGTGGAATGCACCATAGAATCATAGTTAAGGTCGAGTTTTTGTTCTTAAGGGAAAAATGTAGTATCATAAAATAGCCTTACTGATATCCTATTAAATAAATATCTTGCATTTTAATTTGGGGTACATTTTTTATTAGTTTAGAATGAGTCTTTACTTCTTCCCCAAGCCTGAGAAACCCTTGCTAGTACTAAATGAACTACTTTTTATGGTTAAGGAAAATTTTCACAGGATAGACAAGGTAATGTTTGCAACATAATGAGTTTAGTATCCTTTGGTCAAAATTATACTGGATTTAAATACCAATTTTTAAATTTGAGTTTTTACTTAAAACTTCCCCAATGTCCTAATTGTGTGACTTCAGCAAGTAATTTTTATTTCAACCTTTTTTAGTGGGATGTGAAAAAATCAGATGATTTTTATGTGTAAAAGAGTACTTTGTAAATTTTAAGGTACAAGATGTCTATGATATTATTATAACACAGCTCATTTGCTAAATTGTATGCTATGATTCTAAAATCAATTCTGGACTTTCTAAAAAGAAGTCACCTTTTGTTTATCAGTACAGGAATTAGTAACACCTTTAGACTGGATGTTAGTTGTTTTCTCTAGATGCTGCTGACATGCTTGAAGAATAAAGAGATGACATAAAAAGTCACATAAAAAGATGACAAAATATGTGGGAGGATTAATGAGGGTTGAAGGCAGGGCCATAAAAGAGGAAATAAAAATGAAAAGTCAAGGGAGAAGGAAAGAAGGCATATGGTGAAAAGAATCTACACTGTCACTGTTTCAGACATAGTTTACCCCTGTAAATTTCCAACTGAGGAAATTATTTTTAAAAGTCATTTAAATATTTGTTTATCGTAGTTACAAAAATCATCATAGTTAGTAACTTTCCCCAATTTGGAAGAGAAATGTGAAAACTAATGAACTTTAAAACTTGTTCTTAGATGGAACACATTATTGATACTATGTATAAGATAGACAACTGATGGGAACATACTGTATAGCACAGGGAACTCTACCTGATGCACTGTGGTAACCTAAATGGGAGGGAAGTCCAAAAGGGAGGGGATGTCTGTATGTGTATGGCTGATTCATTTTGTTGTACAGTGGAGGCTAGCACAACATTGTAAAGCAACCATACTCCAATAAAAATTAGTAAAAACAAATAATACTGATGTTTTTATGTTTATAAATACCATAGTATACATTTTTATGCTAATTAGTAGATTTAGCTGCTTTTTTCCTATAGCCCTCTCTTCCAAGATTATAAAATGATATTTCAAGCTAGCATGATATCTGTGCCTTATTATTTTATTTTTTTTCTTAAAGCATTGATCCAACACTGTGGCTGCTGATATATCATTCTACTCCTGTAGCATGTGTGTTTTTTCTACCTTCAGATTTCAGTTTCTTTGAAATTTTGTCCTAGATTCTGAATTGCTGACTGTCTTCTTAGAGGTTACATATTTCAGAACATGAATAAAGAGACTCCAACTAAGTTTTTCTGAGGACAGATAAGACTTACAAGGGTTGGAATTATAATGATAAATTCTTATGTATATACATGATGTTATCATACCACAGACAAAAGAGAGCAAAAGTAGACAAATCAGTACTTCCCTCAGTTGATTCACAGATTTTTAACTAGGGTTTGATTTAATCCAAATTGATCTTTGCATAATTTTCATCAACTCAACTAGACAAGTTCCTAGTAAACAGAGAGAAGCAAAGAAATACTGAAGATGAAAGGGTTTTACATGTCTGGTCTAACCTTGGGCAATGTCACTCCTAATAACAACAGATGGTATTACATCCTCTGAAGTCCTGCTTGGTAGTATTATAAATGACTAAAAATTGGGACTTTTAACAAAAGTGCTGACGGAGACTATCCAAGACCATCTCACAAGATGGCATTTATTTGCATTACTGGTAACTGTAAAGGCACGGTATTTTCTCTGCATTATAATTACATGGTATTTCCTACAATCCAATATCCAAAAGCATTTCAAACATGAGAAACAATAGGAAGTTAGCATGTAGCAAATTATGAAAGATTACTAGTTCAGCAAGATGTAGAATCACTGAGTTTTTTTTCCCCTTTACACAATAAAGCATGACATCTCATTTACCTTTCAGAAGCAGAAAAATCAAGAAGAAAGAATTCTAAACTGGGATTCAGAAAGAAAAAATTCAACTTGTCTTTCCAGCAGCCATTCGCTTGGGCCTGCTGCTTTCTGGTTTTGAAAGTTAATTAGCACGAAAGGAAGACAGCTGCAGCGATTCAGCAGAGACTGGATGCACCCTCCTTCTTGCACTGTTGTCATGTTTTAGAAGGTGTCTCAGTGACTTTTGACCATTGACAGTTGTCAGATGTCAGTCATATCAAATGCCTTACTCATAATTACAGTATGTTAGAATTAAAAGAGAACGTTATGGGCTATAATGATATAAATATGGATTATTATTATATATAATGTAATAATGAAGAAACCAAGTGCCAAAGATGAACAGAACATTTCATATAATGCTACAACCCAACATATATAATAAGTGAACAGCTAAGCATGCCTAGAACTCAATTTTTAAATTTCTGCTTACACATTTTTTCAATCCTATCCCTATTTCTATTATAAGAGTAGTTGTTAGTACTGATAGCAGTGATTGTCAGTATTTTACTGGTAAAACTAGCACTTGAATTTGGCAAAATCTTTAATATGCCTTATCTCATCAGCAAACCTCTGAGGATTTAATGATAAGCTGCTTCTGCTAAGATCTCAATGATGTTGATTAAGAAACTGAAGAAATTAATATATATGGCATATTTATATATATGTAAATAAATATCACATTATGTGAAAGACATTATGTACAAACCTTTATAAAATTTTATTCCATTTTCATAATCGTTCTGAATTTGTTTCTGTATTAGTACATAGTCATCCAGGAGAAAAGGTTCAGGGAAGAAAAATAACTTAACCAAGTCACGTGATGAAGCTGAATTTGAATCCACCTTATTGATAACTTTGCACCTGAACAAGCAATAATTTGCTCAAGGTTAAGCAGTAAGCATTAGAATGAAGTTTCAAATACAGGATTTCAGATTCTGTTATCACTTGCATTTTCCATAGCATTGCACTTTAGACTTTTCCCAGACATTCCTCAACACATTCTTTATGAGGAGAAACTATTTTTCAATTTCTAAAGCCTTGAAGTTCTGAGTGAGGTATACTTCTTGCCAGTAGGGATATTTGTGGTGAGTCTCAGTAATGGGAATTTGGCAGCATTAATCAGTTTGAATGTCTACCCAATATAACACTCAGATCTCCTTTTAAGATTTCTATTGTTTAAGATATTTCATTATGTGTATTCTCATGTATATTAAGTGACAATAGATATGCTATCTATCTATCTATCTATCTTTCTATGTATCATCTATCTATTCATATTCACTTAGCTATCTATATTATCTACCATCGATTTCACTCTATTGGATTGACGTGGGATAAAAATGTAAATATATCCATATTTCCTCTGTCATTATGTTATGAAGAAACACTTATACATTATCTTCTGTATCATATGGTTATTTCCCCAAGAATTAATGCTTAAATTGATCATGTGTAATATTTTGTTATTTTCTCTGAAAAAGAAGATGCACATTGAAATTTCTAAGCTTCCAAATCAAACTATTTTTTTGGGCAAAAATATACTAAGGTTTGATAAAGATATGTATTGGAGGATATCCCAGGATCTCAGCCACATGAGCTAAGTGGCAGTTATGTTTTGTTAAAGGAAAGTAAATAGAATAATAATCATAGTAACAGTATAGTGGAAGAAATGTTATTAAGAAATGAAATTTAAGTGAGATCATAGAAAATACGATCAAGGTATTTCCCCAGTGAGCATCTATAACTAATGATCAGGTAAAGGCAGCCCAAGATATAGAAAGAAATATAGTTTTGTAATTCAAGAAGGATTTAAAAAAAAACCAAACCTGCATTGTGATTAAAAAATCACTTACGTAAGCACAAGATGGACTTAACAGACATAAAATAACTTCATATGAAAATTTTGAGAAAAATACCAAAGAATAATGATCTCAAAGCATTAAAAACCTACTGGAAGTGATAGTCCTAAACACAACACATAATAACAAAGTGAACATATAAAAATAGTTTTGAAGAAAGAAAATGAAAAATTCAGGAATACTAGTTGGAATATTATTGTAAGATTGCTATGGATAATAATACAATGAATACTTTTGGAAGATTGCAATATTCCAGCTACTGTGCTATGGTCATTTCATGCATTATTTTATTTAATCATTTGCATTATCCAATGAAGTAGATTATTAAAATCCCAAACTTAATCCAAGATTCTTAGATCATGATTAGAGATCAAGATCTAAGAGTTGAATTGAGTTGAATTTATTTGCTCAGAGGCATGAGAGATAAAGATAAGACTAGAATCCAAACTTGTGTAACCCAAATGCTGTTTCCTGAACAGAAACTCTCATCTGCTCCCTCTGGCATCCAGTAGCTGCATGGTGCCTGTTAAACCAAACTGTCCCACACCTTGATACGTGCTGTTTTTTCATGTCCAACATAATATAAAGAGTGAATTAGTTGTGGTTGATGAAATACACATCCTTTAAAATTAAATAAATTTATGGTAGTTTTTATCATTATAAATCAAGTGTATCAAAACTAAAGCCACATTTAAAAAGATCTCTAGTAGTCATATTTTTCTTTTCCTTGTCTAATATACATGTCCCCTCTGGACTTTGGTCTTCCTTTTGGGAATAGCCCCTCAATGATTCCCAGTAACTATGGTTTGGTGAAACTGACGGAGTCATGCCTCCTCCCTTGTGTGTGGAGGGTGACCTATGATGCAGACCTAATGAATGTATTCTATCCCCTGGGCCATGGACATTGTTTGATGGTTATAACTCAATTTGGTCCAGTAAGACTCAGTCAGAGATTTTACAGAAAAAGAAGTTTTTTTTCCTCTTGGGTGGCTAATCTGGAGGATATAAGCTGAGAGACTGTGGTGAAGGTAGGCCAGTGAAGAAAACCTACCTGAGAGCAATTCAGTGTGAGTGTTAGTATGCCAGATTGAGAGAAACAAAGAAACAAAAAATAAATAAAAGCAAAAATAAACCTAGTATGTCCCATGCAATATTTGGACAACATAAATGCTAAAAAATTATGTGTTGTTTATCTGAAATTCACATTTGATTGGACTTTATTTTATCTGACAACTCTAAATGCAATAAAAACAGAGGCAAGCATTGGAGAGAGACATTATCGTCTGAGATTATAGATCTAACATAATCAAAAATCAACTGAACCTTGGACCTTTAAGTTATATGAGTCAAGAAATCATTTCTGTCACTGACAGCAAAAGGAGTCTTGCCTAAGAGGCTGTTCCAAAAAATAAATGAAAAGAATCTTTCTACTTAAAACCTGTTTGAGCCACTAATATAAATAGAAGACATAAAAGCTTATACTAGTGTGTTTGTGGGAATAAAGAATAAAAGAAGGTGGAATTACATGACATCTTGGAGTTTGCAAAAGTAGTATCTGATATCTTGTCTAACTCTAAAATTATTTATATGGTGACTGCATCCAGAATGCAAAGGTCAAGGTTATTTGTCCTAAGGAAGGATTAAGCAGCCCAAGAAGAAGAGATTTTATCCTTATATAAAGTCAAAAGGAGTATATGTAATATAAATACCTGGATAAAAACACAGAATAATGATTAATGCCAATTATTAAATAAAATGTAGAGGGAAAAATACTGTAAGAAAATGCATGCAATAGGTAATGATGAAGCCATTTCCAATTAACCTGCTCATAATATTATCTCCTCTCTTTGAATTTCTATGCCTCTTATCCATACCATATTTACCATTCATTACTGAGCTCCACACAATGCTTTCTCTCATATTATGAGACAGATTCATTTTTTACTAGATTGCAATCTCTGTATGGGTAGTATCAAAATGAAACTTTGGGGGGTAATGAACATGTTAATTATTTGATAGGAGTGACAGTTTCATGGCTGTATACCTATGTCAAAATTGATCAAGCTGTACAGATTAAACATGTAAAGTTTACTGCACTTCAGTTATATATGAAAACATTAAAAAAAAATGTGGACTTGGCTGCAAATTACTCAGAGACCATAATGCCAAGCTAAAAACCAGAAAAGAGCGAAATAAGTGGGGGGTTTAACTGAACTAGAGAACAAGTACAACTTTAGAGGTCACTTTCTTGAAAAAGACAACGAATAAATAGTCCCAAAGACAAGGTACAATATATTCTGTGCTCCAAAATTAATGGGGCCACATCAGGGACATGGTGGCAGAAGTCTTTAGGCAATAGTGATTCTTATTGTCAGGTAAATGCAACCTTCCTGTTTCTAAAGATCTCTTTTTCAGTTGATTCATGGATTCATGCATAGTGAAGATAAAGGGTCTAGTCTCAATCTTTGGGGCTTTCTGATATTTAGAGGTAAAGCAGAGGAAAATGGTAAAACAAAGAAGACTGAGAAGGAGTAGCTTATGAGGTAAGAGAAAACACACAAAGTGTGGAGCTTTGGAAACCATGAGAAAAATAATTTGTATTTCATGAGATAGAATGAGGACACTGTCAAAGCTGTTGACATATCAACTAAAACTAGGGCAGAGTTGGAACGCATCTCTGGCATACTGTATCCTGACTATGAGACCACAAGATTGATTCTAAAATCTCACCTGCTGGTGAAGATAGGATTATACAGTCCACTGCCAGTCTTGGTTATGATTAGCTCAGTGGTTAGATGGATCTTGCAGCTAAAACCTGAGAGACTGGGATGGGCTGGGACAGGGGAAGACTATGAGATACAGCCATTTTTCTATGTCCCCAAACTCCTGACATAGTGTCACTGGCAAAGCAAGCACCAGATAAGTATTTGTTGATTCATTGCCACATCAATAGAACCAAGGAATCTGCATATGGTAATAGGGGTGAATATTTCATATGACTCATCTGGAAGAAAGAAGGATAAAATATATGATTAAAGTCTATGAGGTTTTGAAGGATCTGAATTGAATGAATGCAAATGTCCTCATTAAATGCTTGATTATTAGTACTTTGAGGATCTCTTTAAACTTGAAAGACACACTTGTGAATAAATTAAGGTAATAAGACTAATGATAAACAGTTAATACACTTTTGGATCTAAAGTGGCAGGATGGGCTGGACATATAGGTAGGCTTGAGAAGAGCTGAGAAAAGTTGATAAATGATAAATCTAGAGTGGAAATTTAATATAATTTAATTCCATAAACATTTGGGAACAATGCTATACCCATCTGAGGTTGACATTATGGACTATACTTGGACTACACTAAGTCCCCTACATACGAGCGAGTTCCGTTCCAAGAGCGTGTTCATAAGTCCAATCTGCTCATAAATTCAACAAAGTTAGCTTAGGTACCCAACTAACACAATCAGCTATATGGTACTGTACTGTAAAAGGTTTATTATACTTTTCACACAAATAATAACTAAAAAACAAACACAAAAAATAAAGAAAACATTTTTAATCTTGAAAAGTACAGTAGTACAGTGCGACAGCTGACATATGGGGGCTGGCATCAAGTGAAAAGGCAAGAAGAGTTACTGACTGGAGGAGAGAGAGGAGGTGGGAGATGGTAGAGCTGAAGGATCGTCAGCAACAGGAGACGGAGGGCAGGCTGCAACTTCTCTCACACCTGACCTTGATGGCACAGGTTCTGGTTCCTTGCTGGGTTCAATTCTATTTACCCTCTTGAGAAAATGATCCAGTGATGTCTGGGTAGTAGCTGTCATCCTCTTCCAGTATCTCCAGCAAAGATACTATACTGTACAGTAAAGTACACAAAAGCACAACCAGTTGTAGAGGATGCAAGCATGCGACAACGTATGGCAGACATGTGAACTAATGTAAGTGATTGGACATGCGAACACACGTTTACATCTTTGAAAGTTAGCAGCTTGAAGGTTCATATGTAGGAGACTTACTGTAAAACAATGCCCTCCTATAAACTCCTCTTCATTTCCCCCCTTGTGAACTTAATGATGACCTGAATTGACAAGTGTTCTGTCATTTCTCACACATTTTCAATGGAGGACAACTATTTAGAATAACACAACTGCTCAAGGACTTTGTAACAAAGAATGTTTCTCCTCTGTTTGGGAAGATTGTCTTTATAATCAAGGGCACAGCTTTGGAGTGTACTTGGCATCCCAAATCACCTTAACCAAACTTGGAAATGATTAAGGGATGCTGCAGCCAAATAGCTTTTGCCCACAAATGGAAGAACATAGATTTTCCTTATGGTTGATGGTTTGAATTTCATGAGTAAAAGCATCTTTGATTAAGAGAGGAAGGAGATTGTTTCTATTGAAGATCCTAAATTTGCATACAACTTATACTATCAAAATTCACACCACCCCCCCTTTAAATTCAGTTCATTTTGAGATTGTTTTGTACTAAAAATACCTAACTTGTTGGTCATAGTATTTTACTGAGTTGATGGTTTTCTTCAATAAAAAAGATTCAGTTATATATTAAATAGTTATTTTCAGTCAAGAACATTAAACAGTATTTCATATTTTTGCTTAGTATTTTATTTGATTAAAAATAAAGTCTATATTTTTACATCCTAAATCATTAAAGAATAATAGAACTCAGGCTCCAGATAACTTCAGTAGTGGTTTATGTATACATTGTGTATAGATAATTTAGCACACATGACTGTCTTGTTTTGTGGTGTTCACTATGAAACTTAAGAATAGTTGAATAGTTATAAGCCATGCCTATATTAATTATCACTCTTGATAAAAGCATTTTATGTCAAAATTGTTTCATCCAAATCTACTGTTGGATTCCAAGTATTTTTATAAAAAACATTATTAAAATGGGGCTTCCCTGGTGACGCAGTGGTTGAGAATCTGCCTGCCAACGCAGGGGACACGGGTTCGAGCCCTGGTCTGGGAGGATCCCACATGCCGCGGAACAACTGGGCCCATGAGCCACAATTACTGAGCCTGCGCGTCTGGAGCCTGTGCTCTGCAATAAGAGAGGCCACGACAGTGAGAGGCCCGTGCACCGCAATGAAGAGTGGACCTCGCTTGCCACAACTAGAGAAAGCCCTCGCACAGAAACGAAGACCCAACACAGCCATAAATAAATAAATAAATAAATAAATAAATTTAAATCGTATGGGCTTCTAAGAAGAACTCTGCTTTAAAAAATATATATATTAAAGTGCAAAACTTCAGTTGGCTTATTCTAAAAAAATTTTCTAGGACTGTCATTCTGAGATAATACGTGTAAATAACTTCTATTCTCTAAAAAAACTACCTACAGAAATAGATTCTTGCAAAGAGGGTTAATTGCTAGTATTTAATTTGACCTGACAGGACAGCCAATGTTTTCCACTTTCCAGTGTCAATGTGCGAGCCCCCCCTGGTGGGCATTGTTCAAAATAAAATTTAATTCTACTGATAAGCAAGGTTAAAAGTGTTCACTCATTAAGTTTACTGTGTTGGAATGCATTTGCACAATGCAGGTAGCTTGGCATTTCTGATTGAATATTGTCAAAAGAACATTATGTAGCTACACATACCTTAGGATGCCATCAGCTACCATTGCCTGAAACATTTGTGTATTTAAAATTTTACATATGCATTTTTATATTTATGTGTGTGGGGGGGTTTATGTATATAAAGTAATATGAGCTATTCATCACTTACATTTGTTGGGCAAACATTTTTTATTTTGGTTTGTGCTATGTATTTTTGCACTTATGGATAGGGTTTTGACTCCTAACTGGGGTGATTGTACTATAGAAAAAAACATGGATTTCTACATAAGATTAACTTTATTTGAACTCTAATTGTCCCAATTATTGGCATGCTGATCCAAAGCAAATTACTTACCCTTTCAGAACCTAATTTTCTTCATCTGTAAAATGAAGGTAAAAATACACACCAATATGACACAATATGACCAATAAGACACAGTTGAAATGGTAAAGCATCTTCCAAAATTTTCATCCAAGTTTTTCCTGGAGTCCTGTGGCATCTGTGCTTAACAACAGACATCTTTAAAATGCATAAATATGTACGCATTTTTATTGTTAAACATCAAGAATGATGGAGACAAATCTAAGGGATTCTAAGATCAAAATGCATTATAGATTGTGCCTTGGGCTGAAATAAACACAAAGAAAACAACTGGATATTTCTCTTGATAGAAATAAATTATACACTTCTTCTGTATTATCCAAGACTAGTGACATAGGTTAGTTCTTTAGAAATGGACAATACATGCTTGTTAGTTGATTGATTGAATGCACAGGAGCTCTAAAAATAGCCAAATCAAGTGCTAGAGCTTATTAATAAAATGGCATTGAGCTTGGCAGGGTTTATATAAATCTTTTCTGTGAAATTATTTGTAGATGTGAAAGAAAATCTCTTTAAAATTCATTCCTAAAACATGAGATTTTCTCTATATGTACAACTAATTCTGTAAATTTTGTCTGAATTGAGGTGATTTAAAAGGGTGAATTATAATGCTATTAGATTTTGCCAAACATTTGTGACCATAAGAACCTCCTAGAATGGTGTGAAAAATACAGATTACTTAAATTTACCGCAGAGAATTGAATCATAATTTTCTTTTGCAAGTGCTTGGAAATCTATATTTACAAGACACAACCAAATTTATTTTTATGGTTATCTAAACCTTAGGTCTATTAAATTGATTCAATTCAGAAAAAAATTGGCATAAAGAGAATGAGATCACGTAGAGCTCAGTTTAAACATTTAAAAAATACTAGAAGTTATTAAACAAGCAAATGGTGAAATTGTAGTTATTGTCTCTTTTGGATAACTTTAAGTATCATTGTTCATCCTTTACAGTAAGCTAATGGATGCACTTTTTTTTCAAATTATTGTACATTTTAAATAGGAAACAACCAACAGATAACTTAATAATTCACCATTCTTTCTTTTATTTTCTTATTATATTTTTATCTCAGAGAACGCTCCTACCAGAGTGAGAAATCACTAAGATGTCAACAGTTCTGAACTTGTTAAATTTAAATAAGTAAATATCCGAATTCCATAAGAAAAAATTAAAGACCTGAGGTTTATTAGTTAGCAACTGTATTAGTTTTCTATTGTTTCATCACAAGTTACTAAGTTTTGTGGCTTAAAATGACAAAATTTTATTATATCATAGATTCCTTGGGTCGGAATTCCAGCAGATTTTAATTGGGTCCTCTACTCAGGGTCTCAAAAAGCTGAAACAAAGGTGTCAGCCAGGTGAATACTCATCTGGAGTCCTGACTGGGGAAAGATGTTTCCTTGGGTTGTTGGCTGAATTCACTTCCTTGTAGTCGGAGACTAAGGTTCCCACTGCTTTGCTGGCTATCAGCTAGAGCCACTTTCAGCTATTTGCAGACTGCCAGATAGCCTCCTGTCTCTCAGCAACAGATCATTTCTCCCATGTCAGATCCTCCTTATACTTCAAATCTCTCTGATTTCCTTTTGCTACCATCAGGCAGAGAAAACTACTTTTAAAGGGCTCTTGTGAGTAGATCAGCCCCACCCAAATAATCTCCATATTTTATAGTCAATTTATTTGGGACTTTAATTACATCTGCAAGATTTCTTGACAGCAGTGCCTAGAGTGGTGTTTGACTGAGAATGAAAATCTTAGGATGCTACATTAGATTTCTGTCTACCATAGCAGCTAACCCATTGAAGCATTTTTTTCAACATGCAAATAATTTAAAAATATGTCATGAAGTCTGGCCTTAGATTCCTACTGGACTTCCATAGGTCATGTTAGAGTTAAAATTCAAGAAACAATAATTCAACTCTGTATGATGTTGGATGAATAAATGCTTCTACACAGAGGTTCATAACCCTTTCTTGCCCAGAGTCCCTTTGAGAATCTAAAGGAAGGTTGGAACTAATACCTCACCTCCCCAAATGTATACATACATTTCCAGTTTTTCTAGAATCCCAAGTTTGTTTCTAATCTACGTGAAAGGGGACAAAAATGAAATTAATCAGTATCTGTGTATGCGTCTGGTAAAGTATTATCAAAGAAGTAGAGAAAGAAAGAGTAATTGGAAAAGAGTAGAAAAATAGAGAAAGAATTAGAAGAAAATAAATACAAACGACAAGAAAGTATAATAGATAGAGGTGTAGGGTAGGTGTTTAAGAGTGGTTTCGGGCATCAGTTCATGACCTAGTACCAGAAATTGCATTTTACTACTCCAGTACCTGATAGGATTCAAAGATAAGTTATTTGAAAATGCATAGTTTGAAAGATTTTATGGGCATATTATTTTGTTTATTATAATATGATATAATGAGATATTCTGTAATTGTATATCACAGCATCCTGACATTTTAAAGTCTAGGTTGTGAGTTCATTTTCTGTATATTAAACAACCAAAGGAATCATGACTCCTTGAAAAGTACCTTAACTAGACAGAAAAGACAGCTTATTCATCAGACAGAATCACAGGATCTGGTTCTCTGTTTGTAAAACACTTGGGCTCCTTAGTGCTGAATTTTTTCATTTTGACCAAATAAAATAAAATACCATGTAAAATGAAAGCAGGGGAATGTGCCAGAGAAATAGATCAAATATCCTCAGTGGATAGCTAGTGGCTGCCACTTCGAAGGTCTATGAAGGAAGATTTGATTTCTTTCTCCCAAGATGCAAAATGACAGGTCCAGGATGTGTGTTAATGTGTAACAGTGACTATCTTACTTCATTGCTCTGTGACAAATGCACGCCCGGTTTGTGGAAAGTTGAAAATTAAATGCAGACATTGTAAAGATGGGGGTGAAAGGGATTTGTTAGGTGTTTGCACTGAGTTGCTAAAGAACTCCCATTAAGTTACATGTTGTAATAATTAAAACATTGCTTTGAATTGGTTTCAAAACTTAACCAGATCCAGAGAAAGTAGAGAGGGAATTAGGAACTAATTACATTAAAGTACTGAAGATCAATTTCTCATGGGTTGGTAGCTTCACACTATTGTTTCTTTAAAACAGTGAAGGCAAACATTATAAGGAAATATCAAAGAATGTTTTTCCAGGGCTCTGTATTATTCATCAGTATTAAGCACTTTTGTAATAGAGTTTAATTGAGTTAGCTTATCTTTAGTTTGGTGATACACATTGCACCCACTATGAATTTTGCTGCTCTTAACAACAGCAAAAGATGCCAAAAGACACTTATTTATTAAAAAAAAAAATCAGTTTGGAAGTGGAAGGGACTGGATTTCAAAAGGTATTTTCCACCTCTGAACGGAGATGATATTCATATATGATCAGTAAAATCGAATCAAATCTAGTCAGCATCATTTTCTTCTTCTTCTTCCTAAAGAGTACCTCTGATATTTGATTAAATCAACCATGTAGTGACCCCATGCTTCAAAATGAAGCAAACTTTCTGTCAATTCCCTTGTGCTTCTTGGTAATTTTGGAGGCCCTTCTGGCTCACCCACATTGGAAAGGGGAAGAGTGTGAGAGAAGGTAGGTCCCCATGGGAAATGCAATATTACCATTAACGTTGTGACACTGGTTCACGTACTCCACCATGCTGTGGAATTTCTTCCATCCTGTTGACCTTTCTTCTTCCTCTGAAAGACTGCTCCATATGAGAGCAAAGCTGAAATATATTTTCTAAAACAAGTTGTACTTACGGCAACCATGAGAATACACCTTGCAGGCTTCCAACTAGAGGGAATGTCACGGAACAAGTGTTCCAGTTGTTTGCTGCATGGTACAGAAACTCACAGCCTATGTATCCCATGGGCTTCTTCAAGCTAATGACTGAGTCTGGCAGGCATATGAAGGCATACTTTTTCCTGGGAGACATCTGACACCTCAGATGGCTGACTTGGCTCAAGAACTCACTGTTGACCTTGACGAGCCTTCCTTGGTTTGCCAGCTGTCCAGAACATTTATACCATCTCTCCTTCCTTCTATTCTTCACCTGGGGTTGGACCTGCCTCATGGTGTGACAGCTGTCCCCATGTTCCACAGCTCTTCTCCGTTTTCTTTCTCAAGGATTTTCCCCTCACAAAATCATTGCCTGTTGAAACTGACATTGAAGTCTTTCTCAGAGGACCTGGACTATCACAGTCTATTATTTAAAGTTATATAATATTATTATTAATAAGGCAGAGAAAAAATAATTGGACTATTTTCAGGTGTTTTTACAGAATTACAGGATGTTTACAGAATTAAATATCTGTACAAACAAAAATGGGTCTATTGATGGGAATAAGACTGAGAAAGTTCAGTTCCATCTTAGAGTCCCAGGTCCCTATTGTGATAACAGATTTTTAATGATAAGGGTGTTTCTTTTCCTACTTACTGAACTTTGTTAGATCAGATCTTGCGGCTGTCTAAACATATTTTTTGGTATATTTAAAGAAGTGTTGAATTTAAAGTTTTCAAACTTATTTTAAAAGTAAAGTCCCATTTACAAATAAAATTTTATAATTATAACTCTCAACAGTTATTTTATGAACAAAGAATTTCTATTCTACTTTTTTTAATGGACAGTTTTGTAACACAAGTTAACTATTTGGTGAATACATACACAGACACATGTAATTTATATATATATATATATATATATATATATTGCTTGGTGTATAATTTTTAATTGTGCTGTGTTTAAATTACACATATTTAGGTATGTTTAAAATTAAATTTGAATCAAACTTTAGTGGAATCATGAAGTCTATTCATTGGAACTAGGAGAACATACTTTGAAAAAACTCACTGAGCTATTCATACATATATATGAGATACATATAAGACATTTATATATAACATATTTGTTAACCCTGAACATAAAAAATATATACATAACATATATATGACACCCCTGACTACTTATTTTCTATTAGAGAAATGTACTCCAAGATGTATGCTCCCAGAGAGAAAAAAGTTGCCTTAAAAACAATAAAAATGGAAATGGGATGAGGCAACATGATTCAAATAGATGTTTTTTTCTTTAGATTAAACTGACACAGAATATTTATTATATGCATGTACCAAACCAAAGTTTGGTAGATTTCTCTTTATCTCACTGAACTAACGTGATTTCATAGGACTGTGAAAACTATTTTGACTCTATTTTAGTGCTTTGCAAAGTTGCATTACCTTTACCAGGCTGGGTCGCTTTATTTAGAAAAGACAGACCCCAGAGTATAAGCTTGACTTCCCCAAGTGCCTATTTCTTTAATTGGGAAAATTTTCTTCCATGTTTAATATTTATTTAAATTTAGAATTTAATACCCAGCATACATACACACACACACACACAGACACACATGTGCACGTGTGCGTGCATGTATGTATGTGTGTGTGATCTTTATTTTTAAAGATAATGACATCAACAATCTTTTGATCAATGTGTGAATGTGATTGGGAAAATGTATGCATAATTAACAATGCTTCCCACACTGAACATATTACATTTGTGGTTGCAGGAGATATTTGAAAAAACCTGTTGTAATTTGTTCTGGTCTTTGTCTTTTTGGTGTGAAATCTTTACTCAGAAAGGACTAATCTAAATTGAGGTCCAATCTACCCCTGATAGGGAATTCTGCTCTGTTACAACATAGGACATGCCAGCTGCAGGAGATACAGAGAGAGAGCTGGTAGGTTTGTTCCATTATTGTTGATCTTAATCCATCATTTAAACTGCAGTAGGATTTATTGGTAGAATTGACAAAACTGTACAAAACAATTTTGCTAAAGTATAGCATGGGCAAATAAAAATGGGCATTGATTGTAAGGGCAAAGATAACATGATACTCTCACATTTTGTGGAAATGAAAAATGGTTAAAACTCATAATCTTTAGTTGTTAAACCACTGCTCCAGCCAGTGCACAATAAATGTTACATGCAATGTTGGTGCTGTCTTACATGGGTTCTATTTTCTAGTCTTCTAATCTTCTTGGTTCGTAGTGATACAGACATTGAAAGCCATGCTACTTATTGCTGCTTTATGGCAATGACTCCTTACTGCCTCCACCATCTAAGTCCTCACAAATGCACTGTGAAGATTTACATTCATAACAAGTACAGAATCCTGGAGGGAGGCTTGCAGCTATGAAATTTACCTCTTAAACCCCAAGCATATCTTTGTCAAGGAAATAAGTTACATTAAATTTCTCCCCAAACCCTCCTCACCTTTGAGAAAAATAATGTCCTTAATTCTACCAAAGCACTAGAAAAGCTAGGACAAGTCCAAGAATCTGCCAAGAGGGGAAAACTACCAGGTGTTTAAATGGCAAACATCCATGGGATACAGTTGAATGAATAAAGATGAATGAGGATGAAACATTCAGTTTGAAATGAATTCAAGTGAAAATTAAGCCAGCCTGTGACTGAAATATAATTTAATCTGTTCATTTTGCTCTAGTTAACCCCTACATATAAAAATATGTGCTGAGAAAACAGGAACTTGGTATAGTATATATTGTAAAAACATATGGTAAGTTTCCAAAGAGAAATGTCAACCCCCAAACCAAGCAAACATAGTGCTCCCACTGGACACAAATTAAACCTGGGAAGACTGTTAAGGGCATAGCCAGAAAAAATATGACATATATTATAGGAAATGGGAAAGATAAACAAAATAGGGAAAGATAAAACATAAAGTCGCCAAACCTCACAAGACATTTTACTGATATGGACCCATTTCTTTTACAGACAGGTAATCATACCTGTAACGGAAAACTACAAACTAAGGATTAGAAAATAAAATAAAATAAAAACCTTCCAGTTTTTATTTCTTTGCCTTTCTTACTTTTGTAAGGAAATAAACTATTGATAGAAGCATAATTGGAGGTGGGATGGGATAAAATGAGGACGTCCTTCACTGATCATGTCTGTAGAAACATTTCTTTCTTTGGCTCTAGTGTCAAGTGAGTGGGTTGCTATTTATCTTAGATTTTCTGAGAGTTTCTAATTTCAAATATTCTCTTCTGTGTCAGTTTGAGGTTTAGTACATAGAAAATTCAACATTTGCTAGTCTCTGAGATGATATATATCTATATATAATATAGATATATCTATAGTATGTATTATAGATATATATAACATATAGAAAAAATAAATGTGTATATATATATATATATATATATATATAGAGAGAGAGAGAGAGAGAGAGAGAGAGAGACAGAGAGACAGAGAGAGAGACAGAGACAGAGAGACAAAGAGGGACAGAGACAGAAAGAGACAGAGACAAAGATTTTATGGTGTTGGCTCTGGCAAGAGTTGATTTGATTTGATGTCCTAGGTTGAACCTTTCCAGGGGACCTCAGTCTTTTCTCTTAAGCCTTTCAACTGATTGGACAAGGCCCACCCATATCATGGAGAGTAATCTGCTTTACTTGAAGCCTACTGATTTAAATGTTATTAACATCTAGAAAGCACCTTCACAGAAACATCTAGACTGGTTTTAATCAAATAATTGGGCAAAATAGGATGGCCAAACTGACACATAAAAGAATAAGGATCAGATTTAACATTGTAAGTGGGAGTAACCAAGGAAACTAAACACCATTGTAAACTTGTCACCCTAAGGCTGTAATGTGTGGGGAGAATGAATAGATGTTAGTAACAGGAAGAGTTAATGTTTGACAAATATCTATTTGCTCTGTGTAATTGCAAATTTGCCAGGCAGTGTCCACTAGTACTGGTTAGTGGATTCTATGTTTGTCACATCTAGCCTGAAATCATTAAGAGCTGGTGTATATTCTCTATTTCTTTGTTATTGCAAGATTGAGGAAGAGTGTATGATCTGCAGTAAATTTATATGAGAAGTAAACCAGTGTTTTTTTAAGTCACCAAGCTATCAGGGATTTACAGTTATATCAGCCTGGTTATGACAGAGGCTTATAATGTGAATAAAAATAATGCATTCTCACTATAAAAGAGATTCTCTTTGTTGAAAATTTATATATATATATATGTATATGTATATATAGAGAGACAGAGAGAGAGACAGAGAGACAGAGAGAGAGACAGAGAGACAGAGAGAGAGAGACAGAGACAGAGAGAGAAAGCAGAGAGAGAAGGAAATTAAGATTAGATGAGTATTATGTTTATCTTATTGCACTTTCTTCCAGTATTTGAATCTATATACTAAATTAAAAATACAGTTGTTCTTAACTGTTACACACTCACAGAGGCACACATATGAAATCACAAAATACAAACACATGCACATCTTGTGTACTTACATTTAAAGACATAACATTGCTTATTGTGTTTGATTTCATATCATTAAATTCTTCAGAAGTGTAATTGAATGATAAGGATAGATAGTCCTAGGAAAGTCTAAACCCCATTGTTTTATACTTATGTTGTTTCCAACATTATGTTAATTGTAAAAATTATCTGAAAGAAACATACATATCACTGACAAGACCACATTACCAGTTCACTCCTTTAATATCCAGGATGTCACTGTTGCTTGTGTTAGTCAACTTTCTAGCCTTATGATGGGTAGGAATGCTAAAGACACTTCACTGATTTCAAAATATTTTTAAAAATGTGAATAATTATGTACATTTGTACTCTGCAATTGGAAATATTAATAAATTAATTCCACATGTTTAATAATATTTAATGGTTTTAATACAATATTTTTATAATTATCATAAAGTATTACTGTAAAAGTTCAGTATTAATTTTTTAAAAATTGAAGCATGAATGTCTTATTTTATATTGATAGCCAGATCTTATATACTGATGGAAATTTTTCAATTGTAAGAAAATATACAAAGTTGAACCTTTATCTGTTTTCAGTTTCTGCCTTTTAGCCAGAAAGGCAAAATAAAGAAAAAAATATCTTTCAAAATGGATTGTTAATAAGTGTATTAGGCGAGTTGATGACCCATTCACTATTTGAATTTGCATCAAATGTGTTTCGCCACATCAATACATTCCAAATTTTCTTCAAAATGTATTTATTCTTTGTTTTCAATATTGTACTTGGTGACAACATTTATTTCTTCAAATACTGATACATTGAAATTTTACAACTTACATTTTAAGATTTTTTTTTTGTTTTGACTTCAAACATTTTACATCATACTTTATTTCAAACTCCAAATATTTGGTTATTTTGAGAAATTTTTCCATTTCTAGAATTTTGAAACGCTCATGAAAATTTCTCCATTAGTTACTGTATTCATTCAAATAGGACAGAGGTTTGTAGGGGGTTTTTCATATGCATGTAGTTCTTTAGGAAAGGGGTTCATTTTTAAAGTTACTCATATTTACTGGCATGTATATTAACTTTTCTTAAATTCATTTCAAGTACAAATGTAACTAATATCACAATTGTGTGTTTATGTCTGTGAAATGATTTTTAAAATGTAGTTCAGTGAAAGATAGAGTTGATTAAATACATCTTTTTGAAAAAACATTATTCTATGATATGTTGTGCCACAACTTAAAATTTCAGCATATAAATATCACTGGCTCTTTTCCAAGCATGTGACAATTCACTTTAATGACAAAGCAGCTTGGATGCTTAAAATCTCCTATATCATGTAATAACAGAAATTTAAGATAAAAATTAAATAATCAGAGAGACCACTATTAAATAAAAAATAAATGAAATCCTCCAGTTAAATCTCAAATCTAATTATTGAAGCTAAATTTGGTGCAGAGACACTGAGCTAGTTGTCAGAAGACCGAACTGCACAGAATTTGATTTGCAGTTGACTGAAGTTTCATTTTAAAGTTTAATTACTTGGATTTCACATATGCAATATACATAGCATATATAAACAGTATATTTCAAAGTGTCTGACATGGTGTTACCAGTTGTAAATGTAACTATAAATTTATCATCGTTTGATACATCCTATATTATATCTTATTTATAGGAGGTAAATTCAAGATATCTTTATATTTATTATAATATCATTACAATAAAATACAAACTAAATATATTTCACCCATTTATTAATTTAATTATAAATGGATTACCAAAGTGATTGATGTAAATTAACTATTAGGGAAAATATGTTATCCCAGCTCTCCGCACATTTATCCTCTACACAAAAATTTTCAAGTATAAGCACTATGACCATAATGGTGGCTGCTCTCCTTTCTCAGGCTCTGGATATGTCTGATTAGCCTTATCTTCACTAGCCATGAAAGGAATCATCTAGCCTTCTCTGATTTTTAAAGGTGAAATAACTAACTTATTGCAGGGCTTCTGCATCTCTAGACCCTTATCCACCTAAAAAACGGGTATGACTTGGAGTTAGAAAAAATAGATACCAATATTTCCTCATTTGTTCTTCTGAATCATATGAGAAGCAGATTTCAGCTGCCTTTGAAAGATTGATAAACTGATTTCAAAATAACCACAAGGCAGACCTTTAAACCATAAATAATACTCTCACCCAGAAATCATGCTTCTAAATATTTTTCTCTCTGGGGTACTTCTCTCTCAGAACAGTATACAGTAACATCTCTTTTAAGATAAACTGTAATTTGTGCATACACTAACATTAAAAATATTGATATCCAACTTCATAACTAATTAGATTTTTAGTGTCTTTAGCTGTTGACTTATAAGGCACAGGCAACTTAAAGTTTACAGGTAAGGATTCCTGGAAGGTCGCCCGGCTAGGTTTGTGCCATGGAGGAGTTGCATGGAGGTGTTGAACCCCCAGGGAGGTGGCGGGAATACATGTGTGTAATTTTCCCAAAAAAGGCTATTGAAGTCAATTCTATTTTGGTAGATGCGGGACATAATGTAACACTTTATAAGTAGATGAATAGAGATAGAGAGAGTTGAGTATGATAGAGAGAGAGATAGTCAGAGAATGGACTCAGATGAAGAATGCCTCATTTGTGTTTCAGCAAGTTGTTTACCTTGCTTTTTATAATGGGACTATAAAGGCTATGATATGATGGATGCAAAAGTAAACTAATACTAATGACTCAAATGGCACATCCTTGTTTAAATAACCCTAATCTGGTCTGACACCTCTTCTAAAACAAATGGGGAAAAATAAGATAATGGACCTCCTGGTTGTCATAATGATGTATTTATCTACTCATCTAACCATTCTTTCTTAAGAAAGAACAGTATTTGATCCAGCCTTCTGAACATTTGCAACAATATTTTTACTCATATTTTATATGTATTTCTCTCTAATAGATGGTATATTTTGAAGCTTCTGTACTGAAATGAAAAGAGTCCTGGAATTGGAGAAAGACATCCAGTATTTGAATCCCTGTTTTAGCAGTTCTCAGCGGTCTGCCTTTGGGCAAGTCTATGATATTCAGTTTCTTCATCTCTCATTGCTGTAAAGGCAAAATAAGGTAATATACATGACAGGTACATGCACTTCTTTTATGGAAGGGAGGAAAAATTTCAATTATGTAATGGGTTTTTAATTAACAAGCTGTAAACTTGATTACACTTAGTACTTCCTTTGGTCATTATGTGTTTTTCTTTCCCTAACCAACCAGTAACTGTCATATGAGAGGCTGAAGAAAAAAGAAACTTGTATTTTTTTTTTTCACATGGCCCTTGTATTTAAGAGGTAAGAAATAATCGTTTCAAGTCATAGCCTCTTTGGCATTTTACAGTATAGCATGGTTCCATTTGAGCTTGGTGCAGTGGAAGGTGTTAGCACTCTTAGTACATGGTTTTACTTCTTAAATGAAACTGATCTATGGCATCAAGTCCAGCTTTTCTAGTTAAAACAAAGAAAAAGGAAAAGAAAGAATAAAGAAGGAAGAGAGATAGGAAGGAAAGAAAGAAAGAGGAAAAGAAAAAGTGTAAAACACTGAATCTTGATCTACGAGACTAATACTGGAAAAAGCATCATAAAATAAGGAGAAAACAATATTGCCTTTAATTGCACCTGAGCGTTGTTTTAATGCCCAACAAATGTACGCACAGAAACAAAATATAAAAAACAACAAAACACCCACACAAACATTTGACAGACTTTGACTAAGGGGGAAAACAACTCTAAAACAGATGTTTCTTTTCCCCCTTTTGCACAAACATTTTACTGAAATTCTTCACACCAGATTTTACTAATTAATCTGGAAAAGGGAGTGACGGATGCTGCTGATGCTAATCATAGGAAACAGACACCAAACTGCGGTCAATTTTTCCTATCTCTGACAGCAGCATCTGGCTCCTTGGCAGACTCTGTCAACCTTTGCATTGATGTCCTAGGAGCTGCCTCAGGTCTGTCAGTTTCCTGGGACGTCGCCACTGGGCTGAGGTTCACCACAATTATTTTATTTTGTTGTTGGTCACACGGAGTCTTGAAGAAATTCTTCCTTCTGTTTCTGTAATGGAAATATCATACACCAAAGTCAACCCCACAATGTTTTTCTGTAATCCTGAGATGTCTTTATAGGTGTTTTACTTTTTAAGGTTGAATATCATCTTAGATATACTTTGAATTTTAGCCTAGAAGGAATGGCCAAATGGAGGAGAGTCAAATACCTCTTAAAGCAAAGCAGGACATTATTTAGAGGATCATATATTATGGGTCCACTGACATAAAACTAAGCCGAGGAAGGTTAGGAAGAATGCGAGGAAGAGCTCCTAAATTAAGAGTCTCATTACTAGATTGCATTGTTAAGAAAAAAGAGAACAATCCCCAAAAGAAATCAGACACAGTTGACCAAAAATTTAAAACCTAATACAGAGGAGAAATGGGAATACAGAAAGGATTACTCTTCTCAATTTCAGAATGTATAAATTATAAATAAATTAATATAATTTTGGAACCTCAGAATGTTCTGAGGGAAAGGCTGTGTGTCACAAGTTACACTGCAATATATTAGTAGTCATCATCTTAAGAAGCTTGCATTTGTTGTGTATTTTGTATCATATATTTAATTTACATAATTTGTGTAATGATCAGAGCCCTGCCGGTGTTCTCTGGTAAGAAAAATAGCATGACTTAAAGGGTAATATGTTGTTAAAAATATGAATATTCTCACTTCAAGGAATATTTTTGGTTTTAACTTCAAAATGTGAAAATGCTCTTTAAAGGAGATTATTTTTGTCTTTTTAATAGTAAAATACATATATTTCATATTATAAGACATTCAAACTGTATTGAAAAATGTAAAAATGGAACATCCCCCATTTTCTGTTCCTCATAAAATCCTCTCTGAAGAGACATCCGCTCTTAAAGGACTGATCAATATGCATTTATATGTGTGCATTTGACAAAAAAACTCCTGTTTTTAAACAAATAGTATCATGATACATGTGTTCTGAAACTTGGTCTTATGTTCAACAATATATTCTAGAGACATTTCAATGACAATTCACAAAGACTTCATTTTTTTTAATGGTTGCATCACGTTCAATATTATAAAGATTTTAAAATATATACTACACAATTCCCCCTTTTAATGGACATTTAGTTTGTTTCCAGTATTTCAAAATTATGAGACAATATCACAATAAACCTCATATTTATACTATTGTCCACATGTGAAAATATTTATCAAGGATTACATGAAGTTTCTGAATTTAAGGAGGGACTCATTTAAAGTTTTGGTATATATTACCAAGTCAGCTCATTCATTAACCTTTGCTAATATACATTCCATCAACTGTAGAGGAGTGTTCTTATTTCCCCACATCATTTTTCAGCTCTTTAAAATTATTGTCTATCTAATACAATGTATCATTATGGATTATTTTTTTTCCTGATTCTGAATAAAGATATGTTTTGTGGTTTTATTGTCACTTGTATTTATTAAATGTGTTTTGACTGACTAAATGTTATATTAATACTTTATTGGAGTATATGTAATTTTCCTAGTTATATATTAGAATGCTATATATTCTGCATAATAATTATTTTTATTAAATATGGTACAAATTATTTTTTCAAACTGTAATTTATATTTTAATGTTTTTAAAATCTATTATAATGAAAATTTAAACATTGATATAATCAAATCTGTTGGTTAATTCCTTCATGGCTTTTGGTTTTGTTTTTTTTAGGAAGAATTTCCACAATCCAATATAACCTAAACTTTTGTTTAATATTTTTCTTTAATAGTTGTTTGATTTTAGTTTTTTAAACTATTAGGTGTTTATTGTTTTGTATAACATGGGATGTGGTTCTAACTCAATTGTTTTCCTTCATTATAGACAATTTTCCAATAATTATTGATTAAGCAATAATTTCTCAAATTTGAAATTCTATCTTAAGTAACTTTCTTTAAACAAGTCGATTGTTTTACTCCATTCTGTTTTATTTGTTGATTTTGCTATTACTGTACCCCAAAATGATAAATACCATAATTTTGTAGAGATATCTAATTTATAATTGACTTAAATAAAATATAGTTTCTGTCAAAAATAATTATCCATTTTCCCTATTTTTTCTTAAATTAAAATAAGAAGGAAAAAACTAGCTTGTAAAACCTCCTATAAGCCTGTATCTTCAAACAAATCATCCAATTTGAGAGAAGTGCCATTATTTCATCCAAAACGGTGAAATTAGAGATGGTGGAATAGACGTGGGTAAACTAAAATCAGTATAGCTTTCTTTTGTCATTAAGCGGAATCATTTCTAGCAAGCCAAGGAAATCATGGATATATCCTGAGTTATCCTGAGTAATTTGAAAGTCAATCTGTTGACTTTCTGGAATTTTCTGTGCAAGCAGACATGGTTTACTCAATTGCCATATTTCAAACTAAGTATACTGAACTATTTATGGGTCTTTTGTGAAAGATCTACAAAGTAACTGTGGAGCCAGACAACTATTGTCATTTCATCAGCGATAAAATTTCTCTTTGGGTAACTCTTGGCTGAGAAGAAACTTCAGTGAATGTTATTCATGTGTGTAAGTATGCCAGAGAGAGATCCAAAAATACATCCCCACTTATCACACACCATTAAGAGCAAAAAGAAAACACAAACCATTTAGATAAATTGCCTTATATACCTTAGAGGACTCTGTTTAGAATAATATATATTTATTGGGATGATTGTGTTACATCAGTCAAAACTAAGTAAGACTAGTATTGCCAGGGAATTTTCATTCAGGTTTTCCATTCCTTGATGCATTCCTCTGAAACACATTAACTGAATATGAGTGATAATGCCATCAGGTAGTTATCAGGATTAACAGACAACTGAGCACATTTGCATGGAGAAGAAAAAGCTAAGGAGGTCACTACTGAAGGTTGTAGTATGTTTCTTGGGGTTTAGGAGGAGCTTGGGATATACAAATTTTCAACATTAACTGCTCAATAGCCCAAGGGAAATCTGGAAAAAGAAGGAAATCTTCTGGAAAAAGAAAGCCGTTAGAAAAAAGGTAATGAGAGGCTAGTACATGGGCACTCTATACTGATAATCTGCTCAGAGGACAGACATTGTTTGCTACATCCAGAAGCAGAAATTTGTGTATTTTTGAATTTCATATAAAGATGAGCACCTCAACATGCTTTTGTATTAACTTCCTATTATTGCTGTAAAAAATCACTTCAAACAACGTGGCTTAAGCAACACATAATTATCTTACAATTCTGGAAGTCAGAAGTGCAAAATGGCTCACATGGGGCTAAGATCACGATGTTGGCAGAGTAGCATTCCTTCTGGTGGGTCTAGGGGGGAATCTGTTTGTCTCTTTTCCTTTTCCAGCTGCTAGAAGCTGCCTGTTTCTTTGGCTCATGGCCCTTTCCTCCGTTAGCAAAGTCAGCAAGTGCATATCTCCAGGCTGTGCTTCCGCCCTGACACCCCCTTTCCCTCTGCTTCCTTTGTCACATCTCCTCTGATTTTGACACTTCTGCTTTCTTCTTTCAACTATAGGGACCCTGGTGATTATATCTGGTACACCTGTACACTCCAAAATAATCTCCTCATTCCTATCTCAATATCTTTAATGTACATCCACAAAGTCCCTTTAGCCATGTAAAGTATATTCCCTGGTTCCAGGGATTAAGATTTGGACATCTCTGGGGGCGGAGGGGGGCATCAATCTGCTTGCCAAACAAGTCTACTTTCTGATTATATCAGCCAAAGCTAGCTTCAGTTATTTGCAATCAAAAACTGTAACTGAAACTCTGGGGTTTCTAAAAGAGTGCTCAATGTACCCAAAGACCACCTTAGACCCACTGAGCAGGATTTTTGAAAGTGAACCAGTGGACCTGCATTTATTGCAAGGTAATTCTGCTGCACAGTAAATATCTGAATCCATGATTTTAATGTTAAATTTATATAAGAATAAATTTTATGGCCTCTTCCCTTTCGATTTGTATTCCCAGTTTAAAACAGGGAGTTTTAGGAGGCATTGCAGTTTAATAGAAAAAACCCTGGGCTTTGGAACCAGAATTTTAATTTCAGGTTTCATTCTTTTTAGCCATAATGCTCAGCTGTAACCATTCACACAAGATTGGTCAAATCCTTTTTCCTCTAAGAGTTGTTTTCTCATCCATAATCTGGAGCAATGTCACCTATTTCAATAGACTAATAAAAAGGTGAAATAAGATATATATGTAATGTATAATAATGCCTAGAACATGGTAGGTGTAAGAATAAAGTTTATTAACAAAATACAGCACCATGCATATATCTATAAAAATACCTATTAACTTAATATACTCTATTAATATTTTTACCTTTCCAAGATTTTGCATTTCCTAACTTTCCTTTAGTCAGCCTGGAGTTGTCGGGATTATTTCAACCTCTCCTTCCTGTCCAGATGTTCTTTCTCTCCACATTTTCACTTCAGCAACTTCAGGATGCAGCCTCTGTTGCCTGTTGACTTTTGTTCAGGGTTTTTGATTAAGAGGTTGTGGCATGTTAATCTCTGTAATGCATTTCTCTGTGGACTTTTTGAGTCAGCCCCTCTTTCATCTGGACCTCCTTTAGCCTTCAAAGGCACCATTCAGGGCCAAATCTAAGGTAGGTTTAAGGCCTGGAATAAATCATATTGGGAGGCCCCTTCCTGTCTGGTTAAAAGGAGAAAAGGAGAGGTGATAAGACAGAAAGGGAAGGGTCCCTCTGCTTGAAAAACATGAAGGCAAAGGCAGGGATGCCCCAGGTATCTGGTTTCTGTGCTCTTTAAAATTTGTGAGATGATTGTATGTATTTACTGTTGGGCTCATTGAGTTTCAGAACTATGTAATCGTCAAATATTTTAATAAATAAATAGTATTGCACACTTTCTAGTGGCATTTCTAGAGAACTGTCAATAAATTTCATGTTTTTCCTCCAAAAATTATTACCTAGCAAATCTTAAATTATTATCCTTACTAAAAAACTGACATACACATTTATAGTTTGCATCAGATGAGCTTATTTTAAAGAGTAACTGAACTATAATAGCATTGGAGAAGAGGCTCAAGCACAGTGCAATAATATAACCAGAAAAATAAGTAAAACATCTGGTCAACCAGCTATATTTTGATGTATATAAACTATGAAATTGAATTGACTAATGTTTATGAATGAGTTTTTTCGCCCTCTGCTTAAAAAATATTGATCATAACTCCATTTGTTTAGGAAAGTAGATTTTCGATTTTCTTTGCAATATATTTGTATATAGATCTTAGTCTCTGTGCCTGAGTTCTGGGATGGGGGTGATACCCTCTCAAGTGAGTCACTCCAGTGCACTGTTGAGAATTTTCAGCTCAGATTTAAATAACAGAATATCAGATATACCCACCAAAATTCACTTATTAAAAACACTTACTAATTTATTTGAACAATATATAGCCAAAGTCAATCTCTTTGTTCCTGTACAAACAACAATCTAAACAAACTTCTAAAAAAATCAGGATACCCTCATTCCCTTCAACTGTTGCTCAGTGGAAATTAATAGATGTTCTTTTCGGTCAGCATTTATAGAACTGTCCATTTTAAATTCTCTGATTAACTAGCTGTATTTTCATCATCCTTATATATAGCTGAAATACACACCAAGTACTACCAGAGATTTTAAACTTTGTCCCTCAGTTTCTTACTCTCTGAAGAACTGAAACAAATTAATCATTTCCACTTCCTAAAAGGACAAGAGCCACTTCTTTTAACTTTTCTTCTTAAAACTTTTTGAAAAATCGAAAGTGGAGCTGATAAACTAATGTAAGCATATATTAAAAACATACAAATTCATTAGAGATAAATATAAACTTGGCAGTGATTCATACTTTGAATATTCTCTCTCCTTTTACAAGCTATCCCTCCACCCATTTTTCTAGAATATATGGTAATCAAGATATAATTTTAAAGACCCAATGAATTCTTTCCTCAAACTCATGTTGTTTTGCTTCCTTTTAACTTATCAAGTATTAAGCACCTGCCATATGCCCAAGATAGTATGGGAGACACAAAAAGTCACAAAGTTTCTTTCTCGGATTCACTTTCCTAGTGAATATGAGCAGAGGTTTGATGTGAGTGGTGTCTTAGCAAAAAGGAGGTTTAACAAAGAAGAGAAAGGGCCCTAAGAAGAAGAACATCTCCCACTTTATATTTCACTGCAGTGAAACAGGCAGAAATAGTGTGTGTGTGTGTGTGTGTGTGTGTGTGTGTGTGTGTGTGTGTATCTGTCATATCCTTTCCCCTAAAGCTGGGAGAAAGGCATTCTATTAAGTGTCACCCTCATATTGGAGGGGTGACAAATGAAAGGAAGGAGCTGGGACCATCAGGCAAGGTACAGGTGGTTTGCTTGTTTGGGGTGAAAGTAGCAGGTGTTGGTAGCTATATTCGACTGGTGAGGGAGGGAAGGGGTACCTGCAAAGTACCAGTCTTCAGGGGAGAGGGGTCAAGCAAGAGGAAGATCTGACAATGGTACCAGGGAGAAGACATCAGTATCTCATATGTTTCTTGTGTGCATTTGAAGTTATATTTTAGCATATAATTCATTGAAAAATGCAGTATAAGGTTGGCATTCATGGATTTAAGAGTTTACATAGATGCCAAGGGTCTACTCTACTAGATTTTATGCCTGTCTCTCAAATAGTCTTTGACAAGTAGGTACACAAGCCCATCAGATGGATTTCTAAATTTGATTAAAATGTAATCTGTCACTCTTATTACTTTGTAGAATTTCCACAGACATGCATTTATACATTTTTTTCTGCCACAAACTCATTTTTAAGAGACGGAAACAAATTTGTCAACACTGTTTGAATGAAAGAAGAAATAAAAAATGCATTACTCTTAACACAATGATGAAAAATAAATGTGAAGGAAAAAGTGAAATATGAGAATACATTGTAACTGTAGTTGGGAAAGAAAAAGATGAAAGTGTTGAAAAATAATAGCATACTCAAGATTTGAGATCGCAGTGATGCATCCTATATTTCCAAGTGGTGGAAACTGCTTTGGTGCTAGCAGCAATAACTGGGCTTTCTGATATTTGTTGAGCAATTACTGGGAGCTGAAAAATAAAAGGCATGCAAAGTCATCTTACAGCTGACTTGTTCTGCAAAGTTCAGAGATGTAAAGGGTGAGAGCCATGCCTGGCAAGGAATAACAGAAATTCAACAGGTTAAAAAAAAGGCTGCCACCCACTGCTGCCTATTAAATAAGTATTACAATACTGGCAGGGGCACCTGGGTTTTATTCAAAGTGGGGGAGAGAAAACTGAATCCTGGCAAATCAATGCAACAGTCATGCTGAAAATGTAAACACACGTACAGATATATACACACACACACATAACGTATATATCACATATAATTTTTTTCATTTGTTTCTCTTCAGGCAAATTAGAGTGTGGACTTCCCAGCTAATTACCCTTATCCTGACTGCCTTTGCAATAACTTACAGGTGACTTTTTTTTTTTCCCTGCCAGTTCTGTTCTGTGTTTAAACCAAAAAGGCAGATCACCCATTTGTATCAAATTAGGCATGACAGTTTGGGGAGTGGGTTATGGACCTCTATGAAAGGCACAAAAAACCCAAGCTGTTGTATTTCATTACCAACACCATTTTCAGTTCTGGAGGTGAGGGCTTTTGTAGTTTTTAATTTCTAGCAATCCTATTTGCCTCATTGTGAAGAATTCAGAGAAATTTACCTCACAGTGGTTTAAAGGGATTGTAAAAAGTATACCTTCCGTATGCATCTGTTCTCTGAATTTAGAAGAGCAAAGTAAAAGACAAAACAAAACAAAAACAACAACAAAAGAGACAAAAAGCAGCCCAAATGACAATCAAAATCATAGTTTGTGAAACAGCTGTAGTCATTCCAAAAATGATGGAATTGTTTTCTCTCTACCATTAAGCAGTTGATTTTGAATGCCATGTGAGGTTATAGATATATGTGATTAACTAGTGTTGTCAGGATCTTCTCCTTCTGGAGTTGGATGTATTATTTCCTTTGTTTCTGGGCACTTGGACTTTTACCAGGTTGGTGCTAGAGCACCCAGTTCATAGCAGGCCGTCCCAGCTCTGTGTAATATATGCAGCCTCAACCAGAGCCAGAATTTTGTTTCAAAAGGTAATGTGTTTGCCCAGGAGAGCAGAGCTTTACCACATAATCTTAAAAACTTTACATAACTTTTATTTAGCATGTTGATCTGTTATAAAAATGGCTGGTTCATAAGGTCAAGAAAGACTGCTTGTACTTTGGCCAAAACCAGCTGCAGGTGCTTTTCTGGCCCTGGGACACTCCCACAGTTGACAGCATTTTGGTCACCTGGTAAATGTAACAAAGCCACTCCCCCAAATGTGACACTTGTTGGCTCAAAATCATGAGGCCATGATATGACAATAAGAGATACAAGAGGCAGCAAATAAGTTCTTTACCTTTCGGGTGATGTCCTGATATCCCCAGAAAATTCAAAGACAGTCAACTCCTTTATTTTCACGGATTTTATCTCCCACCCTCTTTAATGTGTCTAAGACATCCGCTTCTTCTTTCTCTCCAAATCCGATTAACATGTTACTTTCAATGGTGTGGACCTGTAGGCAGTTCTATGGACTGTGAAACAGCCAGCTTCTCTCCCCCTAAATTGTGTCTCAGAGCAAGAAGGCTGAGATAATCCCCAGGAAAGACAATGAGAGTATATGTTCCTTCGAAATGACAGCAAAGTAGATGTAGAGAAAAGAGCACACTACAGATCAATAAGTGTATGCCAGATATCAAGGTTTTACTCATTTGCAGCGGTAGCTGCAATTGAAGTCTTTATCTGATTATGTTCATTGATAGTTCTCTGCTAGTTTCCAAAACCTAACTCCTTCTGCACCAGCTGAACTGAAGAGCTAGAAGGGATCACTGCCTTTGCCAGTTTCACGTCGTTGATAGTGGTGGTCATGTCTGTGACTCCACAAGGAACGTAATTATTCTTATTTATGTTGGCATGTACAGGAAGTGCTAGAGACTTCCATATGACCTTTTCTATCAAAACAACCTGTGGTCTAGGGGACTAAAGTAGGAGCCTGGCAGTTTCTATGGACATATTTCAACTATACATTCAAGAACTGGGAAAGGAAGCATGTGATATTTTTGGAGTCCCATAGCGTGTATCATGGTATAGGCAAATAATACAATGCTGTTTATTACTCCACCTTATAATCTGTGTCTCTGGATCATGGTGGCTTTCTACATACCCAGAAGTTCATAGAAGCTAGTAGTCACAGGCAGAAAAAAATCCACACTTTTCTGAGTACTTCCCTGTCTCCTTCCTTACAGAAGAAGATTTACAGAACCAGCACTATTTGCAATTATAAGAGTTGCATCCTCAAGGTTATCAGGCTTCTTCTTCATTTAAGAGTCTGTAAGTCCATGAAATAATTTAAGAATAGAAATTGGATGGGATGTCCAAGTCCTTACAAAGGGGATGCCCACCCATTTTTTCCCTACAGACTCTGTAATCAGTCAAGCACTGTCACAAACCTCTGCTTGTCTCACCACTTGGATTACTACAGTGGCCTGCTCTCTCCCATGGTCCCACACTCAACTTCCCTCTGAAGTTTACACTGCTCTGTGGCCTCTACAACTATTATCTTCTCATTCCCACTCTGTCACTGAGACCACTTCAACTGCTGCCTTTCCACCAGTTACTAAAATAATTTCTGGAAATGCCTTCACTCCCCTCGCCAATGTGTTTCAAAGGGCCTTGGTGTGGAGGGTAACTTCTAGGTCCTTTGTGGGGTTTTAATTTGATTGAGTGAATAAAGGAACAAGAAATTTTCACTCAATTATTTGAATACCCCATAGCCTTTTGATTCCTTCCGCTGTAATCTACCAAATGGTTTTTGTCATTCTCAGTGATGTCATGAGGCACAATGGAGTCCAGGTTTTAGCTGTGAACCCAACACATGGGATCTAGAATTTGGAGCAGCGGATATTGCTAAAGTCAGCTTAATCTAAAAATTAGAGCCTTTTCCCTTTTACCAGGTACTCACCAGAATTTTGTATATTAAATCAACAAAGTTCTCTAACCTTTTGTTACACAAAGCTTCATTTCCAGGATAAACTGGGAGCTGATTCTAGTTATAGAAATGGAGACAAAAAGAAGTGGGAGTGGGGAGGAGAACTCATAAAGAAGATTCAGTTCCTGCCATAGGGTCATTCCCACAACTGAGGAAGCTATACACATCTTCAAGAGAGACAGAAGCTCTTTTGAGGGCCAAGGCAGTTTGGTGGTGATTTGGCACTGCAGTATTCCAAATCTAGGGCATCATGCCCCAAAGCTTGGTCTCAGTTTCAGGATCCCACTCTTTTCTGTTTAATATCTTAACTTTCACAGAAGATATTAGGTGGGACTGTGAATTTCACTCATTTTAGAATACAACAACGCTTAGGCTTGGAGTTTGGATTTAGAGTTTCATTATTTTAGTTTTGCAGCTGCTACACATTAGAGTTTCTTTATCATAGTCCTGGAAAATTCCCAGGTTTTAGTTATTATTATTTTACCAAGTATTCAGGGATTATAGCATGTTGTTCTTTCTTTTCAGCTCTGCAGAACTATTCACAGAGACCACTCCACATTCAGTCCTCAAAGTTTCACATCCTTCTTGCTTTCCTATAGCAGGGGCCACTCACTTTCCTCAAAGCCAGTCCTCAATGAGCACTTATTTTCAGGCTATCACCAGTGAGAACTTAACTTTCTGTTCCATCTAATATGCCTTCCCTGAATATTAAATGAATTTTCACTTAGCCAGATAACCAATACCAGATTATCTAATTTCCCTGAAGGTTTCTTGCCTGCAACCCACGTCCCTGCCAATTTCTATACCAGTCAGGGTTCTGTAATGCAGAAATGAGAAACAGACCTCTACTAATTTCAGCAGGAAAAGGGCTCTTTAGGAAATAACCGAGGTAGGTCACAGGATTCCTTGGAAGAACAAACCTCAGAAATTGAGAAAGAAACTAGAGGAGCTGGAAGTAGAGTGACCAGTTCATGCTGGTTTGCCTGGGACTTTCCCAGTTTTCACACTGAAAGTCCCATGGCTGGGAAGTCCCTTCATCCTGGACAAACTGTGATGGGTGGTGCCCTAGCTGAAAGGCTTCAATAAGAGCTCAGACCATGCCACACGAACAGCCTAGTTATGTTGCCACTGTTGCTGTCACTGGATTTTACAAACTGTCACTGATTCCACTGTGGCAGCTCTCTCTTGAAATCACCCCACTGTCAAAATTCTTAATGGTCCCACCAAAGCTTATTTGGCCATCAGCTGCAATTTCAGTATCCATGTCCAGTTCATCTATTTTGGCCTCTTGCCTGATCCTACTAAATGTCAAGGGTCAGCTTTTGTGGGATGTTTTAGCTTCTCTTGTTGGAGGCCCAGCTCTTGGCTCGCATTTGGACTTTCATAGACAAAGGAAAAAAAAAAAAAAAAAAGAGACAATTTCCATAACAGTAAGTAAACAATAAGATGGATCAAGGAGGGGAAACCAATAAATCCTGGGGTCATGAAAAACTCATGTAAAAAGGTGATATGTAAAAAAGCATCAGAATATGAGGAAACTCTACACATTAGTTTGTTACACAGCTATAGAAGCTAACAATACACTTAACCTACTTGTAACAAATGAACACAAGGATGGACTGATTCAGCATTTATCACCCAAAGCAAATTCCCCAAAGGATCAGAGTGTGAACTGCTCAACCCAGCTTATTGACATCTTGGATTCACTTATCTTGGCAGCATTTGGCAATATTATTTTTAATGAATATTGTTTAAATTTTTAAGGGGAAGTAGAATGAAAAATTAAAATTAAATTGGAAAGAAGGTATCCCATGGTATTCTTCTGTACCACTGAATCTAATTTTCTGATTAGTAGGTGTGAGAGGCAATCATATAAAACTGAAAATCAGCTTGAAAACACTCCATTCTCAGTTCCATGGAGATGTGTCTGCACCATATTGTGCACATATTTTTTTCTTTTCCTTGACATTCAGTTATCACTTCGTGTTAGAAGGTTGGAAAGGAAAAATAATAGCTATTGAAAACCATTTTATTCTTTCTGAACTTCTAATTGGTTTTCAGGGAGCTGTTAAGCTATTGGTCAGGCTGAATGAATTGCAGGTTTTAAGAAATAACCTCACTAAATGGCTTAGCTTATACTTCATAAACTGAAATGAAATAGTGACTTTGGCATAAATAGTATCTTCAAAATCTCAGGCAAAAACACTTGTGTGTCATATCTAAATATTACATTTCTAAGACATTGTTTATTGTTGACTGCAGGGGAAAATTGTGTAAATATAACTTAATAAAAATGCCATACAAGGTTGCAATGGAAAAAAATCTATATTTAATCTATATCTATTTCTATATCTATATATGTTACTCTTTAAATTCCAAAATTGAACAATTTTTGAAAATTGAATTAAGATACAATATAACATTTATTCAGTTTTAACAAAACAAGCTTCTTCATTCCTAAAATCAGAAGGACTGTTAATAGAGCAAAGATGACCTAATGACTTTAGATATTAGGCCTTTCTACTTGGTGAGTTTTGTAATGAGAGTCTGACGACCCCCGCTCAACATTTTCAACCATCCAGTCCAGGTGAGAAGAAGGTTGCTCTATAATCTTTTCAAACATTCATGTAGATGTTTATTAGATCTTTTAGTTGTCATGGCCACTGTGTTCTCTGTTGCTAACCTCCAGCTTACATCCTGAGAGATGTCGGTAACATTTCATTATCGACTGGCTCCAACCTTTGCCTGGGAAGACCAAAGGTATTTATAAATAGCCCTTCTTTAGGTATCTCCTGCACAGAACTCCAGAAAGAATTGCATGTATTATTGCACTCATCTTGTGCATTATTAAATGAAATAGAGAGAAGTGTAAGACATCAAGTATATAGTGGAGCCATTAATAAGCCAGCTGCACAGGCTACATTTTCTTTTCATCGAATTCTGACAGCTTTAGTGTCTACAATAGCATGGCGTATTCTGGATGAGCTGCACCTATTCAGGCTGAATTAAAGATCACAAATATCAAAGTATAACCCATCAAGTAGGAAATATCCATTGTCAATCAACAAGTTAATATGTTGTACCTGTGTGAACACATCACTCTCATTTGTGTTTCCCCTTGTTTTAACTGAGAAATCTACACAGCTCCTTGATGTGGCAAAAATACTAATGAAGAAGGCAAAAAAAATGATATGTTGAATATTTTTCTTTCATTAATCCTGAGTGGTTATTAAATTACTTTTAAAGCATTTGACATGAGAATGGTTGAATATTTACTAGACTTGATGATTCAGGTTGTTTTTTTTGGCTTATCTTGTTTGCTGAGAAAATACAGATCTATTTTACTTTCATATAAAAGTGAAACATTTGTTTTAGAATGATCATGTGGACAATAATTTACCAAAAAATACAAAATGTAGGTATGAAAAATAAAAGTTTATTTAAGCAGGTGTAGCACAAGAAAGGAGTGAAGGACAGAGAAGCTGGGAATTTGCTCACAGGGAGGGTTCATTTCTTAAGATCAGAGTAAAATACATAGATTCATTTCCTTTCCTTGAATTTATATTTTGATACCTCAGTTTCAATCAAATTTTCTTATGGAGGCATCTTGGAGAGGCTCTAAGTAAAGACTTCCCTTCCTCAATTTTTTAGTTTTATCAACATTCTTATTTTACATAAGAGATCCAGTGAAGTATGTGTTTCTTAACTGTTAAGGTAACAGTCATTTATTTTAAAGCATTGTGTTGTATTCTTGCTCTCCTGATGTATGCACTTTGTATAAGTGAACAGGAATGGCAGGGGGACTTTAAGAGCTCAGAATGGCCTCAGGTTAAGAGCAAGCAAGAAAACAGGAACCCTAGTCCTGCAAGCATGAGGGACTGAATTCTGCCAACAATACGAGGTTGGAAGGAGCCTGGGAACCTCAGATGAAATCACTGTCGTGGCTGACACCAAAATTTCAGCCTGGTGATACTGCAGACTACTCAACTAACCAGTGACCAAACTCCTGATCCACAGAATATGTGGGATAATAAAAGTGGGTTGTTTTATGCAAAGTTTCTTCTGATTCATTTGCAGTAATAGAAGGCTAGTGTAGAAAATATATACTCCTTCAAGTATCATGTATGCATTTTATTACTCACCAGGACACAGCTGGCCTATATACTGACCACAAAGGCAAAGACAATAATAATTAGTCATCACTGATGTTTGACTAGCTTTGTCATATGTAGCCATAGCTGTACACACATTTGCTATTATGATGTTATACATACATGGTAAGAGGTATGTTATTCAACAGCTTATTACTTTGAATAACTTTCAAATATTTACACTTATGATATATAGGCCTGCATCTCTCCTCTAGCTCTGGGCAGAGGAGAAATGCTAATAGTGATAGTGTTCAAATCCTCTTTTAACATTCATAGCATTTCTTACTTTTGGCAGGCAGAGTTAGCTGCTCTGTCCCTGTGCTTCCTCACCATGCTGTCTCAACATCCTGGTATCATATGAAACATGTTGAATTATAATTTGTCAATTAATGGGTCTTTTGTCCCTACTACACATGAATTCTTAGAGAAAGAGACAGTATCACAGTATCTTTGCTCAGTAATACCAAGCACGGAGCTTAACACCTAGCAGGTGTTCCATAGATGCATATTTAAATAAATGGACAGGTACGAGAGTTGACATCAAACTCTCCTTCATGTATCATGTATGCATTTTGTTACTCACTAGGACACTGCTGGCCTATACACTGATCACAAAGACTACTTAGGTCTATCTTGATTTTCAATCTGCAACTCCTTTTCTTCCCCTCAAAGCTTCAAAAACACATATTTATGATAAATTTAAGTATCTGTCTTAATAAAGGACTGATCCTTCATTTGCTTGCCAACATGCTAAGTATTTACATCAAGTGGTCCAAACCACAGGTTGTTGTCACCCTGGAATTTGGTCTTCTGGGAAATATTCATGAAAATAATTGTCTCTATTCCTTGAAAATCAATTGATTACTAATATTTGGTGAGTTTAGTTAATTTTCCATAAAACTAAAATTGAGGATTCTGGTTGTGTTGTGAATGCTTTCTTGTCAGAAAGAAAAGTTGGAGAAGGATATTAACTAAGTCATGCAATAACCCTGTGAAATTGGATGGAATTGACTAAGCTGCCCTTGAAGAAGCCACCATGTGTGCTGTTATATGAGACATACATGTTTATGTGCTTACATTTTTAGAAATATCTGGGGAATTTTCTATCTAAGAATACCAGCAGTCAACAGAAAACTGTCATTCCTAACCTGGGACTAACCTATCATCAAGAGTTGAGTACAGATGCATTATCCTATAGAATCTAGGGAATCTTTAAAAAGCAGAAAGGAATAAACGCCACTTGGAACAGTAATCAAAATGATTTTTCCTTTTTGTCTGAGATAAATCATATGTGATATTTTCATATGTGACATTTTCACATAAAGAATTTCAAATGATTTGACCAATGTTTTAACATTGCTTCAAGCTTACATAATGTTTGAAGTAATTGTCTGTTTTGGGCTAGAAAAAGTTCTTAACTATTACTAACATTTTATTTTGGTTAATAGTAATACTCATTTAATATAGCAAAGTGTTGACAATAAAACCAAATATATAATGAAGAAAATAAAGTTAATTCATGCAACATAGGGTATCACAGTGGTTAAGAACACGGGTTCAAGAGCTTGTCTGCCTGGGTCCAACACCGTGATCTCAGACAAGTGATTTAAACTCTGTCTTTGTTTGTTCATTATTTAACAAAAATACATAATTGTATTATATTAAGAATTAAAAAGTTAATGGATTTAGACCTGGGCCTAATTTATAATAATTATGCAGTAGGTTTTAAATATTATTATTTTGAGAATACAAAGACAACTATTTTTATTGAATTTAAACCAATAAATATCATAAACTACTATTATCTGTGTTGTTACCAAAAATCCAACTGAATCCCACTAGAGAAAAGATAGACATAATTTCTACAAAAATTTTATTGTAAACTGCATAGATTTTATGATTTTTCTTTCATATAGATATGAATTATTTTACAAATAATGAACATTTTAATTTTCTAATATATTAATTTAATCTTTGGATGCTTGGCACAAATAACACATGGGAATATCTTCTACTATAAGAACACTAAAAGTATCAGCAAACATTAATTGTTTGATAAAAATTCTGCATTAAGACTTGGTTCTGAATGAAAACAACCTAGGTATTTAAATCTGCTCACTCACTTTTTTTCAGAGTCCCTACTGAAATACCAAAATGACTTTATACAAAGAAAAATTAATAGCAGAGCTGGAAACCAGAGAAGACTACATCTCTATGTCTGAAAGCCTGAAGGAATTTGGGAAGATACAGTTCAGGAGGTATCATTGCAGAAAATTCAGCAAACACATGAGTCACAACATGAGAAGAAATTGATTCCAGAGCTTGGAGTGAGTGGGGAAGACAAGGTTGGAACTACAGAGACAGAGGAAGGGGATTCTCAGCCTTGGCTGCACATTAGCTCACCTGAGGAAGTTTTCAAAACTAATCATGTTCAGATCACATCCCAGAGCAATTAAATCATAAGTTTGGTGCTTGAAGGAAGTCTATACATTGCTTTTTGTACAGACTTTCCAGATGATTCAAGTTGTATAGAGATGGTTATAAGCCATTGGTCTAGGAAGCAAACATCAAATATATTTGCATTTCCTGGGAAGTACAGGGGTGTCACTATACAAAGCCCAGCTGTTACACTCACTCTCAGCTTATACTTCATGTTGGCAGCAGGCTAAAGAAAGCTGAAGACACTGCTACAAGATGCTATAAGGAGAGTTCACATCTAATAGATGCCTGTGAGAGATGGTGGGGAAGGTGAGGCAGGGTTGGGCATTGACTCATCAAGTGTTTGTTATAAAATCTGAAGCTCTTATAACAAATGCTTGAGGAGAAAAACTGAGATGTTAAAAGATTAAATATATCAAGCAAAATAATAAATATAAATGGATTAAAACTTCTTATAATAAAACATTTAAGGGTGCATAAAAACAATGGCATGACACTTATAGAAATAAAACAAAATCACTGAAAAAAGTGTTGAAAGGAAAAGAAAAGAGATATCAGGAAAATGAAAACATAATACCACTATTAGTTACAATTCAATATCAATGTCAGATAAAATGAAATTCTAAGTAAAAACTACTGAAAGGGATAATAATGAGTCATTTTATATGGATAAATGGATTGTCAAAAATTTTAAAGTACTGAAAAGTGTTGCTCCAAAATATATTTCAGAGAAGAAAAACAAGGAGACCTTTGAATTTGAATAAAATATAAAACAGAAGAGACAAACACTTCTGTCACTCTTTATATTCTTGACAGAATTTTTTTAAAGAAAACAAATTCCAGATATCTGTAATTAATTTGATTGTTGTATTCATTAATCTAGCATCCCAGAGTTACATGATTACAAAGAAAACAAGTTTTATCAGAATAAACATGGTTTTCAAAATAGATGTTTGTAATATTTTTGTTACGTTATATACTTAAGATACTAGAGTTAAGTAAATTTTCAAGAAAATAAAATTAAATGTAAAAAACATTCTGCTCTCCTCAACTTGTGATTTCCAAACAACCTATGTCTTATAGTTTGTATTTTAAATTGCAAAATGCAAAAATCACAAAAATGAATACACTGATTCACTATCTACATACAAAATTGTATAAAATACGTCCACTAGAAAACTAGAGGACTGTAAGTGGTCTATATAGTTTAATGATAGAAATGTCAAAATAAGTCATTAAAAGAAAAAAATTAATCATCCTAAATTTACAAAATATTTAAAATAAAGTATTTTAAATTATTAAAAAAATTCTGGTTTTGACCTTTTTAATCATCACCCATGATGAAGAAATATTTATAAGAGAATTATTTTATAAAGAAAAAAATATAAATGAATAATTTCAGGCAGTTGGGCACCTAAGTAGGGACTTTCTATCCTTCCCCTTCCAGGGTAAAATTGGGGAAGGGAGCATTAATGCTTTCCATTCATGGTCTTAAGAAGACTGTATGCATCTCAGAAATCTTGATATTCACCAAGGCCACCAAACAACATGACATTTTGGTGGTAAATTAACATCTAGGGTGTCTAGGTGAATAGTCTCAAAGAATTCATGCATACCTGAACTTTGTATGCAAAAACTTTAGTCAAGAATTTCCTGAAAATGTGGGGCCCTTGAAAGTGCTGGGAGGGAGCATGGTCCAGAAGAGGTTGGGCCTAAGAAGACACAGAAGACATGGATCTAACCCACTGCTGGGGAAGGGGGCACAGCAGGGACCATGGACATCAGTAGCTGATGACAGTGCAAGATGCTCAAGAGCTGGACAGGATGAACCACTCTTCAACTGAGGCCAACACAGGGTGCTCCAATGGAATGAGGTGCAATGGAACAGAGACTGGAAAGAACTTAGAATATCAGAAAACGGTTATCAGAAAAATACATTTTCCCGACTCTGCTTCCTTCTCCCTTCTGAGAACTCCTCTCACCAATCTCAGTGTAATTAATCACTCTTAGGGAGCAGGTAAGGGAAATAGAGAAGACATATTTTAAATTTAATTGATATTTTTACAAAAAATGACTGTGTAATAAACTTGGAATCATTGGGTCCCTTGAAGTAGCTTGATTTTGAGTTTTCTACCACTATATTAATTACATTCACTTAATAGAAAATTAGGACAATCATATTTCTTGACATCAGAGTTTAAAACTCTAAATTTCAAACCTGACAAACATTTATCCCTGTTATCGTCTGACCAGTAATGATTGGTATGTCTCTCACTGGTGATGCTCCATGGATATTGTAAAAATCTGCTGATAATCACAAATATGATAAAAAGTATTGAAGTGTTATATTGCAAATATTGGAAAATACATAGAATTTTTCATGAAATTGGTGTTTCACATTGATGTGGGCACATATACAAAAGCATTTGAAATGTAGTTTTTGCTATTGTATTTATTTCCAATCAGGTTTTCTAAGGCATGAGTGAAATACAGTAAAATTCACCTTTTAAGTTGTACAGTTTAATGTGTTTTCACAAATATTAATGTCATTTAACCTGCACCAAAATCAAGGTTTAGAATATTTCCATCCCCAAGAAATTTCCCTTGTGCCCTTTTGTGGTTTTTACATATAATTTTAGCTAAAAGAACTAAAATTAGATCAATTAAAAATTGAAGAAGAAGAACAGACATAGAGTTAGGAAAAGCAGAGACACTAGAAACAAGAATGAATTTTGTATAAGTGGATCAAGGGCAGTCTATTGATAATGACACAGCATTTAGTTATACAAATATATCCCCCCCTTTTTTTTAATCGTGTTTGAAAGTTGAACCAGTTGATTCAACTCTTTATGACATAACACTGAACTACTGTGGTTCTTGATAAAGCGATAACATAATAGTCCTTGAGATAGATCCATGCCTTCATATCTTACCTGAAAATGTCTCTATCATGAACAATATCATCAAGGGCCCTATCATCATTGCTGAATCTCAGTGCACTCCTTGAGTGGCATGGTGGAAACTGAGGATCTGAGTTTAAAGATTTCTTGTGTATCAGTTTCTACTATGGTACACTGGTCATTATTCCAAGCTGCTTTCTTCAGCATCCCAAGTGGTCATAAGAAACTGAGTCAACCTATAAGGTGCTTGCTTCATCCTTGAGGTACAGTATGTTCAAGTATTAAGATGATTAGTTTCATTCCATGTCAGGACAAGCAAAAATCTAAGGGGACTTTGAAGTTATGAAAAGATTATAATTGTAGGAGTAAGAAAGCTTGATATCTCTGCATCAACCTCTTGATAACTGAGTGGTAAAGAATCAGCCTTCCTATCTACCCCACCAGATTTTATCAGTCTCCACCTGTGTTTTGCTCTGTTTTGATTTTCCACTTTTAGATTTTTCCCTGTTAGTCTTTTTTGTTTTTTAACTTAACCTCTGCTAAACTGTAAATTGTTCTTGAAGACAAAAAGTGTCTTTTTAATTTTATGAATAAAAAAATTTGGCAGCAAAATCCAGGTCATCTTGGGTATAATTATATCCACTTAATCCAGAGGGGAAACTTCCTTCTACCATCTTCCATTTTACAGTAAAGCTTGCAAGGCATATTTGGAAATAGAATTTGTTGTCACTTTTTCATGACTTTTTCCATAATCAATTGATATCAAATTGAAGTATAATAAAATTGGGGGGGAAAGCACTTGTTTTAATAAAAGTGATTTTCTTCTTATAAAACTATTTTCAAAGTCAAATTATTTTACAATTATGAAATATTAAATTATTCACTGAAATAACTGTTACATCTCATCAAATTACTACTAGTGATATATACAAATATAAAAATGCCTCCTCACAAAGATCTTATGAAATAAACAACTATAAAAATATTTCATTTTAATGTAAAGGAATGAGTTACATTTCCATCAATTTATGGCATTAATTTATTCATTCCGTTTTTATTTATTGAATTCCTACCCTGGGAGAGATAATGTTGGTGCAAAACCATATAGAGCACACAATTTTTGTTATCGACATACATATATCTGATTTGCGGAGGCAAAATGAAATTCTAACCAGTTAAATTGCAATGAATGGAGCAGAAACAAGAAGAACTACAATCCTGTAGCCTGTGGAACAAAAACCACATTCACAGAGAGATAGACAAGATGAAAATGCAGAGGGCTATGTACCAGATGAAGGAACAAGATAAAACCCCAGAAAAACAACTAAATGAAATGGAGAAAGGCAACTTTCCAGAAAATGAATTCAGAGTAATGATAGTGAAAATGATCCAGGACCTTGGAAAAATAATGGAGGCAAAGATCGAGAAGATGCAAGAAATGTTTAACAAAGATCTAGAAGAATTAAAGAACAAACAAACAGAGATGAACAATATAATAACTGAAATGAAAAATACACTAGAAGGAATCATAGCACAATAACTGGGGCAGAAGAACGGATAAAAGTGACCTGGAAGACAGAATGGTGGAGTTCACGTCTGTGGAACAGAATAAAGAAAAAAGAATGAAAAGAAATGAAGACAGCCTAAGACACCTCTGGGACAACATTAAATGCAACAACATATGCATTATAGGGGTCCCAGAAGGAAAAGAGAGAGGGAAAGGACCTGAGAAAATATTTGAAGAGATTATAGTTGAAAACTTCCCTAACATAGGAAAAGAAATACCCACCGAAGTCCAGGAAGCACAGAGAGTCCCATACATGATAAACCCAAGGAGAAACACACTGAGACACATAGTAATCAAATTGGCAAAAATTAAAGACAAAGAAAAATTATTGAAAGCAGAAAGGGAAAAATGACAAATAACATAAAAGGGAACTCCCATAAGGTTAACAGCTGATTTCCCAGCAGAAACTCTACAAGACAGAAGGGAGTGGCATGATAAAACTAAAGTGATGAAAGGGAAGAACCTACAAGCAAGATTACTCTACCCGGCAAAGATCTAATTCAGATTCAACAGATAAATCAAAAGCTTTACAGAGAAGCAAAAGCTAAGAAAATTTAGCACCACCAAACCAGCCCTACAAAAAATGCTAAAGGAACCTCTTCTCTAAATGGGAAACACAAGAGAAGAAAAGGACCTACAAAAACAAACCTGAAACAATTAAGAAAATGGTAATAGGAACATACATATAATTACCTTAAAAGTGAATGGATTAAGTGCTCCAACCAAAAGACACAGGCTTGCTGAATGGTTACAAAAACAAGACCCATGTATATGCTGTCTACAAGAGACCCACCTCAGACCTAGGGACACATACAGACTGAAAGTGAGGGGATGGAAAAAGATATTCCATGCAAATGGAAATCAAAAGAAAGCTGGAGTAGCAATACTCATATCAGATAAAATAGACTTTAAAATAAAGAATGTTACAAGAGACGAGGAAGGACACTACATAATGATCAAGATATCAATCCAAGAAGATGATATAACAATGATAAATGTATATGCACCCAACATAGGAGCACCTCAATACATAAGGCAACTGCTAAAAGCTCTAAAAGGGGAAATCGACAGTAACAAAATAATAGTGGGGGACTTTAACAACTCACTTACACCAATGAACAGATCATCCAAACAGAAAATTAATAAGGAAACACAAGCTTTAAAGACACAATAGACCAGATAGATTTAATTGATATTTATAGGACATTCCATCCCAAAACAGCAGATTATACTTTCTTCTCAAGTGCACATGGAACATTCTCTGGATAGATCACATCTGGGGTCACAAATCAAGCCTCAGTAAATTTAAGAAAATTGAAATCATATCAAGAATCTTTTCTGACCACAATGCTATGAGATTAGAAATCAATTACAGGGAAAAAAATTTAAAAAAACACAAATGCATGGAGGCTAAACAATACGTTACTAAATAAGCAAGAGATCACTGAAGAAATCAAAGAGGAAATCAAAAAAATACCCACAGACAAATGACAATGAAAACATGACAATCCAAAACCTTTGGGATGTGGCAAAAGCAGTTCTAAGAGGGGACATTATAGCTATACAAGCCTACCTCAAGAAACAAGAAAAATCTCAAATAAACAATCTAACCTTACACTTAAAGCAACTAGAGAAAGAAGAACAAACAAAACCCAGTCAGCAGAAGGAAAGAAATTATAAAGATCAGAGCAAAAAAAAGAAATAGAAACAAGGAAAACAATAGCAAAGATCAATAAAACTAAAAGCTAATTCTTTGAGAAGATAAACAAAATTGATAAACCATTAGCCAGACTCATCAAGAAAAGGAGGGAGAGGACTCAAATCAATAAAATTATAAATGAAAACGAAGTTAAAACAGACACCGGAGACATACAAAGCATCCTAAGAGACTACTACAAGCAACTCTATGCCAAGAAAATGGACAATCTGGAAGAAATGGACAAATTCTCAGAAAGGTATAACCTCCTAAGAATGAACCAGGAAGAAATAGAAAGTATGAACAGACCAATCACAAGTAATGAAATTGAGACTGTGATTAAAAATCTTCCAGCAAACAAAAGTCCAGGATCAGATGGCTTCACAGGTGAATTCTATCAAACATTTAGAGAAGAGCTAACACTCATCCTTCTCAAACTCTTCCAAAAAATTGCAAAGGAAGGAACACTCCAAAACTCATTCTAGGAGGCCACCATCACCCTGATACCACAACCAGACAAAGATACTACAAAAAAAGAAAATTAGAGACCAATATCAGTGATGAATATAGATGCAAAAATTCTCAACAAAATACTAGCAAACAGAATCCAAAAACACATTAAAAGGGTCATACACCATGATCGAGTGGGAGTTATCTCAGGGATGCAAGGATTCTTCAATATATGCAAATCAGCCAATGTGATACACTGTATTAACAAATTGAAGAATAAAAACCATATGATCATCTCAATAGATGCAGAAAAAGCATTTGCAAAGTTCAACACCCATTTATGATAAAAAAACTCTCTAGAAAGTGGGCATAGAGGGAACCTACCTCAACACAGTAAAGGTCATATGCGACAAAACCAGAGCAAACATCATCTTAAATGGTGAAAAGCTGAAAGCGTTTCTTCTATGATCTGGAACATGACAAGGATGTCCACTCTCACCACTATTATTCAACATAATTTTGGAAGTCCTAGCCACGGCAATTAGACAAGAAAAAGAAATAAAAGGAATACAAATTGGAAAAGAAGAAGTAAAACTGTCACTGTTTGCACATGACATGATACTATACATAGAGAATCATAAAGATGCTACCAGAAAACTACTAGAGCTAATCAGTGAATTTGGCAAAGTTGCAGGATACAAAATTAATGCACAAAATCTCTGGCAATCCTATACTCTAATGATGAAAAATCTGGAAGAGGAATTTAGGAAACACTCCCACTTACCATTCCAACAAAAAGAATAAAATACCTAAGAATAAACCTACATAGGGAGACAAAAGACCTGTATGCAGAAAACTATAAGACAATGATGAAACAAATTAAAGATGATACCAACAAATGGAGAGATATATCATGTTCTTGGATTGGAATAATCAATATTGTGAAAACGACTCTACTACCCAAAGCAATCTACAGATTCAATGCAATCCCTATCAAATTACCAATGGCATTTTTTACAGAACTAAAACAAAAAATCTTAAAATTTGTGTGGAGACACAAAAGACCCCGAATAGCCAAAGCAATCTTGATGGAAAAAAACGGAGCTGGAGGAATCAGATTCTGTGACTTCAGACTATACCAGAAAGCTACAGTAATCAAGACAATGTGGTATTGGCACAAAAACAGAAATATAGATCAATGGAACAAGGTAGAAAGCCCAGAGATAAGCCCACACACCTATGGTCAACTAATCTATGACAAAGGAGGCAAGGACATACAATGGAGAAAAGACAGTCTCTTCAATAAGTGGTGCTGGGAAAACTGGACAGCTACATGTAAAAGAATGAAATTAGAACACTCCCTAACACCATACACAAAAATAAACTCAAAATGGATTAGAGACCTAAATGTAAGACCGGACACTATAAACTCTTAGAGGAAAACATAGGAAAAACACTCTTTGACATAAATCACAGCAAGATCTTTTTTGATCCACCTCCTAGAGTAATGGAAATAAAAACAAAAATAAACAAATGGGACCTAATGAAATTTCAAAGCTTTTGCATAGCAAAGGAAACCATAAACAAGATGAAAAGACAACCCTCAGAAAGAGAGAAAATATTTGCAAACAAATCAACGGATAAAGGGTTAATCTCCAAAATATATAAACAGCTCATGTAGCTCAATATTAAAAAAACAAACAACCCAATCCAAAATGGGCAGGAGACCTAAATAGACATTTCACCAAAGAAGACATACAGATGGCCAAGAAGCACACGAAAAGCTGCTCTACGTCACTAATTATTAGAGAAATGCAAATCAAAACTACAATGAGGTATCACCTCACACCAGTTAGAATGGGCATCATCAGAAAATCTACAAATAACAAATGCTGGAGAGGGTGTGGAGAAAAGGGGAACCCTCTTGCACTGTGGGTGGGAATGTAAATTGATACAGCCACTATGGAGAACAGTATGGAGGTTACTTAAAAAACTAAAAATAGAATTACCACACGACCCAGCAATCTCACTACTGGGCATATACCCAGAGAAAACCATAATTCAAAAATACACATGCACCCCAATGTTCATTGCAGCACTCTTTATAATAGCCAGGTCATGGAAGCAGCCTAAATGCCCATTGACAGATGAATGGATAAAGAAGATGTGGTACATATACACAATGCAATATTACTCAGCCATAAAAAGGAATGATATTGGGTCATTTGTTGAGACGTGGATGGACCTAGAGACTGTCATACAGAGTGAAGTAAGTCAGAAAGAGAAAAACAAATATCATATATTAACGCATATATGTGGAATCTAGAAAAATGGTGCAGATGAACCAGTTAGCAGGGCAGAAATTGAGACACAGATGTAGAGAACAAACATATGGACACCAAGGGGGAAAAGCAGGGGTGGGGGTGGGGGTGTGGTGGGATGAATTGGGAGATTGGGACTGACATGTATACACTGATGTGTGTAAAATGCATGACTAATAAAGACCTGCTGTATAAAAAGATAAATAAAATAAAATTCCAAAGAAAAAAAAGAAAAAAATAGTATTGTGCCAATGTTACTGTCTTACTTTGATAAATGTACCACAGTTATGTATTAGGAGAAAATGGGTGAAGAGTATAAGGGAACTCTGTATTCTGTGTAACTTTTCTGTAAATCTAAAATTACTACAGAATAAAATATTTATTGAAAAACTAATAAAATAAAAAAACATTTGCAAGGAATGAGGTAAATTAAAATTCAATGCAACACAAGTATTGGGAGAAGGAAAGTCACAATTAATAGTTGAATAAACATTACCCAGTGTTGTTTCAATGTCAGATAGGGAGAAATTTATGAGGCTTGGAATTAACTGAAAAAGCTATATATGAAGGAGAAAGGGTTTGAGATAAGTCTTGAAGAATGCATTACTTTGATAAGTATCAGAAATGGCATTTCAAGTAAAATATAGAATTTAAAGTTTTCTAACAATAATCGAGCATCAACATATCTTTCCTAACATATTATAGTTATTATACGTCAGGAATTATCCTCATTTTGCCAGAGAGGAAGTTCGGACTCGTAGAGGGCAGTTGCATTGCCCAAGCTCCAGCTGCCAGTTTGTGCCAGAATCGGCTATGGCGTCTACGGCAAAACCTCTTCCTCCTGTAATTAGAGCCGCCTTGGTCCCCTGGGGTAAACTAGTGAAGACAGAGATGGGTCTGGATTATAGAATACTGAATTTTGTTGACCTAAAGTTTTACACCAATAGTTTGGGATAAGCGATTTGTAAGCAAACGGGTGTCCTTCACAAGACTGTCTTTCGATAAAGGACATCTACACACTGGAACACTATTCTTAATCCCCACTCATTTCCTCACCTTCCTATGTCTATAACTCCTTAAAAGTATTGATCAGTGAATACCTCTTTCAGGCTTTCAAGTCTGTCCCATGAGGGCTCACTCAGAATCATGGGCCCTAAACAGACTAGGAAGGGATCACCAGCCAGTGTCTCTAATGTACTGTGGTGATGTATTCCCTCAGATGTACAGGTGGCAATATCTAGTGTCATCAATAAGAACATATAGTCCCTTATAGTGTAAGAAACAATAGGTTCTGAAATAGTTGTTTGGGTTTGGATTCTGACTCCTTCCTTACTTACTGTGTGATCTTGAGTTAGTTTCTTAACCTCTCTGTGTCTTAGTTGTTACAACAATACCTACCCGAAAGGCTTATTATGTATAGTACATGCTACCTTAAGTGTATGGTGTTTATTATAGCTCCTAGTAATACTAAATGCTCAATAACTATTAGTCATTTTTATTTAGGTTATTAATAAATATAGAAAGATTAAAGGAAATGCTAGATGTCCACAAAAATGTAAGATGGTTGATTTATATTACTCATCATAAGGCAGGAAGAAGAACAGTTTTCTTAGTTAGGTAAGAAATAGTTTACTTGATCTATAATAATCTACTGGAAGTATCATTAATACTATTAATAGCTATAACTGCCTTTTAATGAATGGTTATAATATGCCAAGTACAATGCTATGAATTTCACGTAGAAAAGATACAATAATAATAGTTACCTTCCTGTAATGATATTATGAATATTTTTCTGGTATTTTTATTTGTATTTTAGAATGAATATGTATTACTCAGTTTTAAAAAGTTTATACAGAGTTATTCTAACTAGCGAGGGATACGTCACTTCTGAACTGTAACTCATATTGCCCTTTTCTCTGTGATGCTGTTCTGAATACCTGTTATATTTTCAACCACAGATGGTATCATTCAGTGGTGTTTTAAAGCATTCAGTGGTGTTTTAAAGGACCTCTCTTCATAAATTCTGTAAAGTACATAAAGATCCTTTCATAAGAGCCGTAGCTGTGTGTTACTCTCTATGACATGTGTGAATGTACACATTTGTTTTTGCTGGGAAGCTGAACATTTTTTCAAGGATGTGTGAATTCATAATTTATTATGTGGAAGAATGATATCTGTACATTACATTCTTTTCCTTTCTAAAATTTACTGAAGGACAAAAAACATAAATACCAACTCAAATCATTTGTGAGTACTAGAAAGTGAAAGTATGGTATCATTAAATGGTGCTTATTATATATGGAAAAAAGAAAAATGGAAAAAATATATATATTCATGGAAAGTTTAAACTAAGGAAGATAGTGATAAAATAATTTCCAACCTGGAAGGTTTTTGTCTTGGTGGAGGTGGAGAGGTTGGGGGTGAGAATACATAAAAAATGACATAAGCTGAGAAAAAAAAAAATACTAACAAGGCATTGGAAATGAATTGGAAAAAAAAAAAATAGAATCAGAATATCAGTTTACCCACTGTTAAAATAGAGAACCTATATTCTAATTTAAATAATTTACACTATAAGCCAGACGTTCCTCTTGATCCTTAAGTATGTATCTGTGTAGCAAGAAACATTTATGTCTTATAATGTCATAAATAAGGAGACAGCAAATTTGAGTCAGTAATTTAATTACTTAAAAATATAATGAGACATAAAAATGAATTATTAAAATATAACATATGCATTTTAAGTACTCTCATACATTAATCTGTAGAAGTGCAGATTCATTAAAAACTCATCAGTTCAGAACAGTAGAAAAAAGCTCAATGTAACAGGATAAATCCTGGAAAATATACATAATAGGAAACACATTTTTGATATGTATTATTTATAAAATTTTATAGTCTCTATATTATATACATATATTTATATACATTGTTCATACTATGCACTTTTATATATAAATATAAATTTATATATGAATGCATATGTGTGCATGTATAGGTGTCTTTATATGTATATATGCATATATAATGTCATAGTAATAATTTAAACACAGTAGGTAATTAAATTTTTAAATATCTTGATTTCCATTTTCAGCTGAAATGGCACATTCTTGGAGAGAAGTTCCATACACATTCTATTACAAGCATGCTCTGTAATTCTTTATCAACTCACCTCATCTGATTTCTTTCAAGGCGCTGATTACCCTCTGAAAGGTTTCTCTTCTTCATTTACTGGTTGACTCACTTGTTCTCTGCCTACCTCCAACTAAAATGTGAGCTTCCTCAGGATCTTTTTCCATAGCAAATCATCAGCTCTACAAATATTTGTTAAATGAATAAGTAATAAATCTGATTGAATATCAATGCATAAAATATAATTTGCAAGCCTATGTTATATTTTCTATGTCATGGTCTTTTAAATCCATAAGGCATACTTAAGAAATCTTTAATTACCTAATACTTCTAAACTTAGAGAAAATATTAGGAACAATCCTGTGCTTCCTGAATTGTTCCCCACCCCGACATAGGGGATGAGTAGGGATTGTATCCATTTGTTTTAAGCACAGTGAGAGGAATTACAAATATGTCCAGTCCACAAAGTTTAATATATATCCTGTGGAGCATGGGGAAAATGAACCAAAAAGTCTAAAGGGTGAGAGGTTGGCTGAAAGCTGGCTGTGGTAGTGGGGAGAGGACTGTGGTTTGAAAGGTAACTTATTGATAACGTGCCCAACATCCTGTCTGGATTGTACCTGAAATGGCGTGTTTGAGAAAGATCGTTCAGGGTTATAATGCTAACCAGAGTGATGGTATAGAGGCTGGGTTCATGTAAAATGAGGTGAGAGACAGGCGGCTCTATCCAGATCATGTAAGGATTCGCAAAGAGTTGACTTTACACTGAGCACTGGAGGATTTGGGGCAGATGGGTTGCACGATCCAGCTTATGTGTGAAATGGATCACTCTTGCTTCTGTGTTGAGGATAGAAAATAGGAAAACGTGGTGGAGGGGGAAGACTAGTGTAATAAATAGTTCAGGAGATAATTATGATATCTCGTCCAGGGTGGTAACCACTCTCGCCTTTCACCTGGATTATTATAAATATTCCCTCCTCTTATAACTGTCCTTCCTATTCCCTCCTCCTAAGCCAATGAAGTTGGGCAAAAACACAAAGCCGGATAAAGAATGAAAAAGCCAGTTATTGTGTCCCAGTTTAGGCAGCCAGCCCACAGCCAGCCCAAAGCAGGACCACAATGTGGCAGGACAGAGCTTCAATTTAAGAAATATTGGATAATATTGATTATTACATTGGATTGGATTAATTAGTAACTAAACTGAGACTGTTTTTGTGAATATAGCTGACCAGATGCCTTTTTTATTTCCTAAGAGGACATACGGTACGAGACCCAAAGAATAATTCACCTAAGGGCAGGAGAAAAACTAGTTTCACGAAGGTTTGAATAAGACAGAGGAGAAAGAAATGTGTTTGTTTTCTTTTAACAGGTTATCTAAGTGGGGGTTGAAAGAATGTTTTTGGTGCTGTTTTTCCTTCAAAAAATACTGTAAACTGTCTATACTGGGGAATTATAGGTTGGAGGATGCCCTGTAGTAACAAACTTGTTTTTCCTGTATTTCTTGAAATCTGAATATAAGTCCCTGGGAAAATACTTTTGAACATATTAGAAAATAAAGTGAAATGATGATAGAAATGGGATTGCCTTCCAGTTTTGCCAATTCCTAGAAGATCATTTCATATCTTAGACCCACGCCTGTCTTCTCTGTAATAGCACTTAATGTTTCTATTATACGTATTTTTGAGGGGAAGCATACAGGATATAATATATGAAAACTGACCAGTTCAGTTACTGAAAATTAAGTACATGATTAATAAACATTATTCATTTCATATTAAAAATAAACAAAAATTATTACCTATTTTTCTTTCTCTTTGGACATTGGATTCAATTGTTTGAAATAATTGCACTTCTCATTTCATGGAAAATTATCATCATTGATGGATTGAATGTTTTAGTCCCTTTTAAGTGCATTATCTCCTACTCTCATTCAACATTTACTTTTCAAAAATATTTTATATGTATTATTTTGTTTGTATATGCTTTCATAAAAAAGTCTGTTGTTGTTTGGGGGTACATATGATTTTAGTTTACACGTATGGTATTGCATCATAGATTTCATCTCTTCCTTAACTTTTTTTTTTTTTTCCCTGCCGTGTTTCCTTCTTTAGATCTATCTGGGTCACTATACAAAGCCTATCTAGTCCTTTGTTGAGTTATCGTCTATAGTATCCTTCTACCACAATTTACTAATATACTTCCCCAGTAATAGAAAATTATATTGCTTCTAACACTCCATGCCCCACAAATGACGTGGCGGTTAATATCTACACAGACACCCTGAAGAACCTATGTAAGCATTTCTTTGGAATATATGCTCAAGTGTAAACAGATACTTAAATTGACCTAACACCATTCCATGACCATCTGGAATGACTGCACCTCCCTGTAATGCAGGAGTGTTTTTATAGTCCATCATCTCCATCAACTTGACTTATCCAGCTTTCTAAAATTTGCCAGCTTGAGAAGTTTAAAGCAGTATCTTCTTGTTTTAATTTACACTTTTCTATTTAATAATATGATTTAGAACCCATTGTTTTGATGGTTTCAGTTTTGTAAACTGCTTTGATATAACCCTTTCTCTTTTTTTTTTCCTTTGGAGTATTAGTCTTTCTTGTTGTTGATGATGATTTGCAGGAATTCTTTGTATACCGTATTTAGTCAGCCCTTAATTTTTTGGTGTTGCAAATATTTCTCCCAGTCGGCCAAGGTGAGACTGTATGCCTTTGGAGTAATGAACATGGACTCTTTGTCAAACTATCCAGATGATCTTGGAGAAGTTACTCAAACCTCTTTGGTTTTGTTGTTTTTATGATTTATCAGTGAAATGGGCATAATAACACAAAAGGTTCCAGGCACACAGTAAGTCATCCTCTATAGATATTAGCTTTTATCATGTTTTCCACCTCTATTTATGATGGCCTTTGTCTAAGAGAAATCCTTTATTTTGAATTTCAGTTGAATTCCCTATAGTTCGGTATTTTGTAGATTTTGCTTAGAAAGTCTTTCCACACTCTATTTCACAAAGGTGTTATTCTACATTCTTTTCAATTAAATTTAGCATTTGACCTTTCTCTTGTGGATCTTTAATCTACAAGATCTATCAAGATTTCACCATTGAATTTAATATTGATAAGGATTCAGTTTTCCTTTTCTTCAGGCTGAGGCATTTTTGACAATCTCAACTGCTAAGCCTCATTGATTTGTGGGGCCACCTGACCATTTACCTTTCAAAAATGTAACAAATAAAACCCATAAACTCAGAATAGAACAATAGCCTTTATGTTAGTGTTGAAATGGAGAATAAAACTTGGAATAACTATCCTAGAGCCTCTGGGTTTATGGTCTAAGCCTCTTAAAAATCAAAGATATGGTGATCTATATTTTTCTGATTCTTTTATTTTAAACAATCATTTGACCCCAATAAAGTAATCCTGTCTCTTTTTAAAGGAGACTTGATTAAATGCCAAATAAGAGGATACTTTTGGTTGTAGAATTGCTATTGAGAAGACAATGCTTTATGTTTTAAGGTTTCTCTGCTTTCCTTTCTTATCTCAACCCACTATGATCTGATTCAGTTATCAATGGACCGTTAATGGAATTTTATTTTATTAAGGAAAGACATACAGAGTCGCAATCACTATAATTATCCTTTAGAGGGTGGTGGAAGAAGGGAAAGGAAAACAAGGTGGTTGGTGATGGGTTAAAAGAAGCATGGTCTTTAAGAACAGATGTCTTTGGGGTTGAATCTTAGCTCAAAGATTCTTATTTACATATCAACCCTGATTCTGTTTTCTCATCTCTACTGCTTACATTTGTCATGTCATTTAAATGAAAGAATACATCTCTGAAGTTTCTAGGCAAATGTTTGATAATATAATAGTCTATGTTAACTTTCATTTTTTCTTTCTCAAATATAAAATTAGAAGCCAATTTATAATTTAAAATGCAATTTTATTATAAAAGTGAAGTTTTAACTGCCTTCCACTCTATAATTTATAGACTTGCACCATTTATATTGTAATGTCATCAAACAAGAATGGGGAAAATTGATTAACATGAAGTCTTCATATGTCTGCTTCTGATGGGAGGCTAGTGAAATCTGAGAACAGAAACCCTTGAATTGTGAATTGAATACTAGACAAGCATTCACATATTGGCTTCTTTGGTGCCAGGTAATTAGAATTTGTAATTTGGTCTTAATTAAATTACAGAGTACCCAAAGGCCTTGAGCAGTGTGACCTTCTGGCTGACTCCATCCTGGGAATTTGGGGAAAAAATTCGACTTTAAAAATATATCCACTAATTCTCTCCTTCATCTTCTCCCACTCCAGCCAAAGCCAGTAGACATATACTTAAATTGGGTAAAAAGTCAACATATATCAAATGTATCAGTTAAAATCAGAACTCCTCTCACTACCAAGTGTGTTTTTTATTTTAAACTTAGCAGCAGAGACAGTGTCTGGGCAACACAAATTCTGTCATTCCTGTATACCACTAACACCCCTCCTGTGGAGAGTTTGATCTTCAAAACCCTCCCTAGTTAGTGTCCTTTTTCTTCCAGCTTTTTTTCTATTCTTACCCATTTCTGTCTTTCCTCCACTGGTTTTTGAAGTTTTTTTTATTTTGGGTTGAGTGTTTCTGATCAACATGAGAACAACTCAGGAGCTTTTCTATCTTGCAGAGTTAGTTAATGAGTCTGTTGCTACCTTTAGATTCTAAAGGCAATTCTTCAATTTATTGGGTGAGGTTAAAGTCAAAATCAAGAGAATTTTTATTTTAGTTGAAGCTGCATGGGTCAGTTTAAAAAGGAATAGATTCAGGGTCAAGCATGTGGAATTGAACTGAACTCTAAAGATGATTCATTGTATGACTGTATATTTCTCAGTTTCCTCATCTACAAAGTGAGAATAGCAAAAACTTCCTGCCTACCTCACAAAATACAAATAAAAACTAGACTAAATCCATACATATAGAAAAGGGGATAGCCCATTTATTTTATGTGGAATGAAAATGCAGCATAGTATTTTAGATTTCTTGCCTTTTTAAAAAGAATCAAGTGCTTTGATTAAAACACTTGAGATTGTTTTCTTCTTTTTAATCTAAAAAAGAAATATATCTCAATGGTTAGTGTGTTTTTAATTCAAGAATGATCAGATATTTATTCAGAAACATCAGTTGTGCATTATTTTAAAATTTCTATTTAACGGTAGATTATAATTGTCTTATTAGATGTTGATTTTTATCTTTGTGGTTCATTACATTGGTAATGGATAGTGTTTCTCTGTCACATGGAGAGCTTCTGGCCATGGCTGCTGGGATATGTACACAATACCTTGTATCAATTCTAGTATTTGCATTTTAAACATATTTCTCAGTTGTTCGAATAGCAATGCCATATATAGTTTCTCTGAATTTTGTAATTACTGTAAATTCTGAAAGTTGTTATATGTATTTATAAATTTGTTATATAAATATTATATTACATACAAATGAATTTGGATTGGATTTAGTTTTATATTTTTGATTATTGTTAAGATCAACTTCATTTTAGACTTCAAGAATTTCACAAAGGTAAATTAGGTGCAATGCAAATACAAATTCATAAAGTCCTTGACTAATTTAAGACTTAAAGTTAATTGGTATAAGTTAAAGATGCATGTTGTAATTTCTAGAGAAATCACTACAAAAATTACAAAAGCATAACTAGAAATCTAGTAGAATAATTAAAATGGAATACCAAAATATATTTAACCCAAAGAAGGCAAGAAATGTTGGACATATAAAGTAACAACAAAAAATGAGACAAATAGAAATCCACTAACAAGTTGGAAGACCTAAATAAACCATATTCATAATTATTTCAGGAAGATGTTGTCAAACTGGATTAAAAAAAGAAAACAAGGATAAGTTTTATACTGTTTATAAGACATGCACTTTAGATGGATAGACACAAAAAGGATTAGAAATAAAAGGATGGAAAAAGATATACAAGGCAAACTACAGTAAGTTAAAAAAAGTGGAGTAACTATATTAATATCAGATAAAATCAAAGCTCAAGACAAGAAGCACTACACTAAAAAAATGGCCACTTCATAATGATAAAAGGATCAACCAAATATCCTGAACATATAACAATTATAAATATATATAAGCCTAATAAAAGCCTCAAAAATAATGAATCTCAAACTATCAGAACTGAAGGGAAATGTATACAAATTCACAATAATAGTTGATTAACTCCCCTCATTTAGTAATGAATAGGTTAATTAGACAAAGAATCACTAAGGATAAAAGGATATGAATGACACTACCTATTACCTTAACTTAATTTGTGTTTATAGAATACCGCACCCTGTAACTGCAGAATAAACATTTCTTTCAAGCTCCTAGAGAAAGTTACCAGGAGAGACCATATGATGGCTACAAAACAAGTCTCAGCAGATTTCATTTCAAAATATTTAAATGTTATAGTATATTTTCTGATCACAATAAAATTATATTAAAAACCATAAAATTTCTTGAACAGAACCAAATATGTAGACTAACTCATTTCTAAACAATGTACAGACAATTAGCAAGTATGTTTGAACTGCATGATGATGAAAGCGCAATACATTAAAATTAGTGGGATGCTTTAGAGAAAAATGTATGACTTTAAATTATTATCTTAGAAAGAATAATAATCTAAAGCTGAAGATCTGAACTTTCATCTTTGGAAGATAAATGAAAAAGAGCAGATTAAACTCAAGTGAAAAGAAAAAAGTAATTAATAAACAGTGGAAAAAAATGAAGTAGAAAAAACCACAACAGAAACAAATCAATAAAAATAAAGGCGATTCATTAAAAATTTAAAAATATGTATATAAAATTTCAGCTAGACTTCAAGAAAGAGGGAGAACATAAAATACCAGTATTAGGAGTGAAGAAAGGGATACCACTGCATACACTATAGTCATTAAAATTAATAAATAAATATTATAAATTATTATAAATGGATTTATGTCAATGAATTTGACAACTTAAATGAAAGAAAAATTGTTAGAAAGACACACTTACCAAAACTCACATAAGAAGAAATAGAAAATATCAAGAACTCTCATTTCCTATTGCTGGTCCATATAACAAATTACCAGAAACTTAGTGACTTAAAATACACTTAAAACATAACTTAGCAACAAATTATCTTATAGTTCTGGTGGTTGGAAGCCCAAAGTGGCCTCACTGGACTAAAACCAAGGTGTCAGCAGGGCTGCCTTTCTTCTGGAGGCTCTAGGAAAGAAACTGTTTTTCCTTATCTCTTCCATCTTCTAAAGGGCTCCTGATTTTCTCAGCTTGTGCTCCTTCATCTATCCTAAAAGCCAGCAATGCCAGTTGAATCTTTCCCAAATTGCATCACTCTGATACTGGTCTTTCTGCCTTTCTCTTCTATGTTCAAGGACCCATAGGATTACATTCATTCTAAGTGGATAATATGATAATCTCCCTGTTTTAAAGTCAGCTGAGTAATAACTGCTATCTTAATTCTCCTTTGCCATGTAAAGTAACCAAGTCACAGGTTCCAGGAATTTGGATGTGGACATTTTTGAGAAGCCATTATTCTGCCTATTATAGATGTCTATTTATTATATAAATTAAAAGTTCAAGACTTTAAAGCAAAGAATTATAAACCAAAATATTTCCAAGGGTAAAATCTATTGAATATTTATGGGAGAAATAATACCAAGCCCTCAAAAGAATCACTCAGAATAAGGGAACACTTTCCAACTCATTTTATAAGATCAGTGTTCTTTTGAGACCAAGACTAGATCCAGATATTAAGAGGAAATAATACCATCTACCATAATCTCCCATAAACATAGACATGTAAATAATTATCAAAATCTTAGCAAACCATATCCAACACTACATAAATGGAATTACACATCATAACCAAATGGGATTTATACCAGGAATTCAACTTTGTTTAATATTTGAAAATCAATCAATGCACATAACAAAATTAATAGAGTAAAACAGAAAGAAAATGGAGTACATCAATAGAAGCAAAAAAGTATTTGACAATACTTATCCATGACAAAAGTTTTCAGCCAACTAAAATTGAAGGGAACTTCCTCAATCTGATAAAAGGTGTCTAAAAGTCCACAGGTAACGTACCTTTTAGTGAAAGACAGAGATTTTCCAGCTAAGATTGAGAACAAGACAAGGATATCTGCTCTTCTCTTTTATTCAATATTGTACTGCCATTGCAGTAAGAAAAGAGCAAGGCAGATTGAAAGGAACAAGTAAAACCTTCTTTATTCATAATTGACATGAATGATCACATCAAGTAGACTAAGAAATCTGCTGACAAATACTACCAGAAACTGAATTTAGCAAGATCGAGAAACATACAATTAATATTCAAAAATAAGCAACATTTATATGTACTCATAGCAAACAATTGGAAAAGAAATTTTAAAAATACAATTCCAAATAAAATAGCATAAAAAAATAAAATGCTTAGGGATAAATTAAAATATATGTGTGCAAGAACTTTACACTGATAATTATAAACTCTGCTGACAGATATTAAAGATCTAAATAAATGTAGAAATTTATGTGTTCTTGGATTAGACAGCTCAGTATTGCTAAGACATCAGTTCTCTCTAAATTGGGCCACAGATTCACTGCAATCCCAATTAAAATTGTGGTAGTTTTTCTTTTTTTTTTTTTTTGTGAACATTGAAAAGCTTATTTTAAAATTCAGATAGCAATTCAAAGGGCATAGAGTAGTCAAAGCACATTGTTTTTTAAAGGAGAGAAAAGTTGGTTTATGTATACTACCGGATATCAAGATTTACTGTAAAACCACAATAATCAAGACAATGTGATCTTGGGGAAGGATAGAAATATAAATTATTAGAACAATATAGTGAGCTTAGTACTATACTCACACACTTATGATGTCTTGATTTTTGACAAGTTTCAGGGCAATGAAATGAAAAAATAAATGTCTTTTTAAAAAATTATATTAGAACAATTATATATTTGTATGGGGAAAAAATGAACCTCAACCATCACTTCACACCATACACAAAAATTAACTGATTCATACACCTATATATAAGAGATTAAAAACTTAAAAATTTTAGAAGAAAACAGGAAAATATCTCTGTGATCTTAAGCAGGTTCAAAAAGACACAAAGAATGAACCATAAAATATAAAGTATGAACAAATTACACTTAAAATTTAAAGTTTTTGCCCTTTAAAATATAGTGTTAAAAACCTAAATGTCCTTGGACAGATGATGGATAAAGAAGATGTGGTACATATGTACAATGGAATATTACTCGGCCATGAAAAAGAATGAACTAATGCCATTTGCAGCAACATGTATGGACCTGGAGATTATCATACTAAGTGAAGTAAGTCAGAGAGAGAAAGACAAATATCACATGATATCTCTTATATGCAGAATCTAAAAAAGAAAAAATGATTCAAATGAACTTATTTACAAAACAGAAACATACAGACTTAGAGAATTAACTTATGGTTACTGGTGTGGGGAGGGATAGACTGGGAGTTTGGGATTGACATGTACACACTACTATATTTAAAATAGATAACCAACAAGGACCTACTTTATAGCACAGGGAACTCTACTTAATACTCTGTAATAACCTAAATGGGAAAATAATTTTAAAAAGAATAGATAAATGTTATGTGTATCAATTAATAACTTTGCTGTACACCTGAAAATAACACAACATTGTTAATAAACTATGCTCCAATATAAAATAACAATTAACAAACAAACAAACAAACAAAAAAGACAAACCAAAGAATGAGAGAAAATGCTGGTAAAATATATATCTGTTAAAGGACTTTTCCCAGAATATACAGATCAACAATATATATAACTGAACAATAAGAGGACAAATATTCATAAAAAATGGGCAAAAGGTTTGAATAGACACTTCATAAAAGAAGATATAGAAATGCCCCCCCCCAAATTTAAAGATGCTTATATCTTTAGTCATTTGGGAAATGTAAATTAAAACCAGAGTAGTTATCAGTAGAAACAATTAAATACGCACACATTTAAATTTCAAAGAAAGGCAATATTAGGGTTAGGACAGATACATAGCAAAAGGAGTCTTCATGTATTACTGGCAGAAATGTTAAATGATATCTTCCTTCAATTTCACTCCTGGTTATTTATCAAAAAGAAATGAAAACATATGTCCACACAAAGGCTTGTACATGAATATTCATAAAAATTTTATTTACAATAGCCCCCAGAAAGAAACAATGTAATGTCCATAAACAGGTGAATGGATAAACAAACTGTGAAATATGCATACAATGGAATTCTCTTTAGTTATCTAAAGGAATTACTATTGGTGCACTCATGGCATGAGTGCTTAACATGAAAGAATCTAAAAAAAAGCATATGCTGAGTGACCAATGCTAGGCTCAAAAGCATATTTTTAAAAATTGAAAGAAACTAAGTTCCATTGTGTATATCCATAAACAATGTAGAATATGATAAAGAGTAGAGCCTCCATCCTTAAGGGAAATTCTTAAGACCCATATATGATTGCTAACTCCATCAGAATTCTGATGAGGAGAGATCTTTTCAATAGCCACAGAAGTTTTCATTTTTGGAATTTTATTTTTTAGATTGAATCTTATCCTGATGAAGGGAGAAGAAACACCTTTTTAAAATTATATGACCTGGGGACTTCCCTGGTGGCACAGTGGTTAAGAATCCACCTGTCAATGCAGGGGACACGGATTCCAGCCCTGGCCCGGGAAGATTCCACATGCCTTGGAGCAATTAAGCCCATCCACCACAACTACTGAGCCCACATGCCACAACTACTGAAGCCCACGTGCCTAGAGCCCATGCTCCACAAAAGAAGTCACACAATGAGAAGCCTGTGTGCCACAACTAGAGAAAGCTCACACGCAGCAATGAAGACCCAACACAGTCATAAAAAAAAAAAAAAAATTATATGATCTGTATGTGATAACTCTATTTTTGTCAATAATGCAAGGGAAATGGAACTAAGGTGAAATCTATTTTTCTACTACTTTTAATAACAGTTGCTTTTTAGAGAAAAAATAGATATTTCTATTTTGGAAAATAGCTAAATATTTGGAGATGGAGAATATGGGATAGCAGGTCTCGTCTGTAAAAGAAAAAGAGATATATAAATTCTTCTCCATAATAAATAAATAGAAATTAAGGATAGAAGAACAGAGTGGGTTGAGAAGAGAAAGGATTGAGGAAATCAAAGAAAATAATTTCTATAGCTGGGGAAACTTGATTTGAACAGGTTAGTTATGTAGGATGACGAGATGATCTATAAATATAAATATTTCAACATATGTAGAGCTCAAAGTCAGAGGCAAGTAGGAAAAATATAAACTTCTCACACAGTATCCCCAGGTAAAACAGATGGATTAGTGACTTCTATCTCGATAGCTGCAAATAAAGTCAACTTTATGCACAGCTCAAAGTACTGCATACATGTGATGACATTTTTAACACCTACAGACAGGATGTAGGTGTGTGTGGCACACACATTTGTGTATTTGCTGGGCAAGTCACTTTCCTATCTGGATTTCTTATTCCTCTGTGACATGAGAAGTTTAAGTCACAGTTTCAGAGATGTCCTTATATTTTGACATTCTTTTATGCCATCTTGACATCCGTGCTACTAAATTTACTCTTATTTTATTTGCAATTCCTTTTTTTAAAAAAAAATATTTTGCCCTCAGTTTTGAAAAGGGCAAAATGTTGAGGGTTTTAGGATCATTCTTGCTTTGTCTTAATTGGGTTCACTTCGAGTTTAATAAATATTCACTGACAGCCTTTGACATTTTGAGTACATGCTGGGGCTACAGTGGTGACCAGGTTTATGTCATCATGGATCACTGTCCTATCAGGGAGACAGATGCAATTTAAATTTCAAATTGCATAATTTTTGTAATACTTTCACAAGGGTATTCATAGCAATTAAGAAAATCTCACAACTGATTAGAAAAAGTAATGTTAACTTTTGAGAATTTGAACCCCAAATGATCATAAACCCTGTGTTAAGTCAACAACTTCCCTTAACAGATACTATAAAATGGTGGGCAGTGGTGGGGGGAGAGAAAAACCCATTTTCACAGCATGGTAAGACAATGGTCAATGTCTTCTGCCCGGCCATGGCCATGTCTTTGAATCATGCTGATATTTCCCTCCACTTAAGGCAGTTTAACTAAAAGAACTAATAAGTCCAGCATATAGTCTGCCTAATTATCACTAGAAATAGTAAAACTCATTAAAGTTTTGATAAGGCTGCAAAAAAAAAAGATAAAAGAAACCTGTTACTTGATATCATATAAGTACAAAATATAATAGCTAATAGAGACATTACATTTTCTTATTGGGCAGGACTGCGTTGCAACCAATGTAGCTGAAATAACATCCAACTTCATAACCATACATCTTGGGTTTTTTTGAAATCTGGATTATTTTAATTCATGGAATATGTGACAGTTATCATTCACATATTCTTCCCCACTCTCTTCTTTCTCTGCGTATATCTAAATCTATCTCTTACCTAAAACCAACTCAAATTCTCACTCAGTTTTGAAGACTACCTCTGAGTACTTCTTTTGAATTGGAGTCTTCTCTCTGTAATCTCTTTAATGATGACTATCCACAGCCTACAGTCGAACAATTTATGATATGTTCTCTTGCTAGCTTCTTGTTTCATGAGGATATGTTTTATTTCCCTAAGCAGATTTTAAAGTTCTGGCATGTTAATTAAGCTGATGCTAATTGTTGTTTGGCTGGGATGCTGTTCAAATATTTAGCCTTTTTGACAACATTATTTGCTAGATTTACTATTACACAGAGAGAGGCTGAGGAGTTAGAAGATAAAAATAAATGATAGTTCACTGTGCATCTTGTGTAACATGTGGTTAGACAAGTTTGTTACTTGTCTGGAAAGTTTATCAGGGTCCTCCAGTGTTAGTACTTTTTTTTTTTTTTTTTTGCTGTACTCGGGCCTCTCACTGTTGTGGCCTCTCCCGTTGTGGAGCACAGGGTCCGGACGCGCAGGCTCAGCGGCCATGGCTCGCGGGCCCAGCCGCTCTGCGGCATGAGATATCTTCCCGGACCGGGGCACGAACCCATGTCCCCTGCATCGGCAGGCGGACTCTCAACCACTGCGCCACCAGGGAAGCCCCTAGTATTTTTAAAATATTACTAATTCTGAAATATCTTCTCTAAATGAAAGGCAGCATGCTATGATGATGAAGAGGCCAGCTACTGGAATCAGGATGCTGGTATTTAAATACAGTTTCTTCTTTTACTATCTGTGACCAAAGGCAGATTACTTAACTCTTCTGGGCCTCAGTTCCTTATCTGGAAAATGGGGAGAGTAATACTACTTTCCTTATGAAGCTATTCAAAAGATTAAATTAGTTGATGCAAATAAGGCACTTAGAACACATCCTGGAAAAAGGCAAATGTTCCACAAATGTTCACTGTAATTACTAGATTGGGATTTGAAACTAGAAACTGTTTCCATGGGGTTTAGGAGCCAGAAAATCTTATGATGCAAAAATTACAGCTTCAGTTCATGAAAGCATCATGCATTAATTCACAAATGTGTTCTTTAGCTGTGACTACCGAGGTGGTGGGACGAATGCTCTGGGGGCAGGTGACTCTCATGGCGCCCTTCCAGCTGCTTCCATTTACCAGCTCTTTACTTCTCACACAAGTTGTGTGGGGTGTTCACACAGTGTCTGCTTATGAGAACTTTACTGCTCAACCTGCAAATCATTCTAAAACTTACCCCCTACACTTTTTTTTTTTTTTAACAATCTCTGTTTCCTGTGTTATTTTACTGGACGTATTTCCATCCATTTTCTGGAGAAGGTTGTTTATTTTTCTTTTATGATGGTGTTTTCCTGTCCTGCTTTATGCATATCTCACTCCTTCCCTTATGGCATAATTTCCTGTGCTGAGACTTTAAATAGCTTCTCTGACACAGGTGCCCTGTGTGCTTTCTGTGGATGCCTATCACGACATTTGCTCTATGTCACTGTTTAAATCATCTTATCATGTAACATATACTTATTGAATAATACCGTGTGCCAGGCCTTGTGTTGAGGGTGTGGATACAGGGTAAGGAAGAACCAGTCCCTGCCTTTTGATTTTAGTGCCGAGAGGAAAAGGACAAATATTAAATGAATCAACACATAAAGAAATGTGTATTTGATGGAAAAACCCAGGACCATAGGAAACTATAATGGCAAAATCTAATTAGATAGAGTTTAGTGCAGTCAAGGAAGAATGTTCTCAGAATGTCTTTGGTTTGGGATGTCTCTGAGAAAGTCCAGTTGTGATGTCAGGGAGGCAATTGGATACAATTTAGAAGATTTTGAAGATGATACTTACTACCATATAATTGAATGAGATGACTTGGAGAGAAGTCAAGTGAGAAGAGAGCCTAGAGGTTAGCCCTGAGGAATTCCAATATTCAGAGTTTGAATGGAGAAAGAAGAGTCTTTATAGAAGACAGATAGAAAATACATGTATGCATATGTGAGGAGTATCTCGTTCTACAAGTCATAAAGCTCTCCCAGGAAGTGGTTCATTACTGACTATCTTGTATCTACTGAGAAAAATAGTTGGGTGAGGAGAGAAAGGGCAGGTATGGTCACTGAGAGTTCACTGATGACTTTTGCAAGGAGTTTTTCTTTTTTTTTAATTTTAGAATTTTCTTTATTTTTTTATACAGCAGGTTCTTATTAGCTATCCATTTTATACATATTAGTGTATATACGTCAATCCCAATCTTCCAATTCATCACACCACCACCCCAAGGAGTTTAATGGAGGAGAGGAGATGGATGCCAGATGAGAGAGAATGAAAGAGAAGAGTTGGGAGGGAGAAATGAAAAATAGTTTTAGGAAAGTGTGGGTGAGAATGCTGGTCACTGCCATCAAACGTCATCTTCTTCCTTAGAAACTGAACCCCCTAAATTTGGCAAATTCCATGGTTACTTGGAATACAGAATGCATTCCCTTTTTCAGCTTAGGAACTAATGTCTGGTTCCTGAGTTATAAGAGGATGTGTTACGAGGAAGTCTTCTTAAAAGAGCACTGCCAAACACTCATTGATGTCTCCCTCCTTTTTCCTGTCTTCCTTCCTGTCACCTGGAATGAAACACAATGACTGAAGCTTCAGCTGCTATTCTTGGCCAAGCTGATGAGGGCCACACCCTACTGATGTCACTGCAGTGAATTGGAAGGGCCTGGATCCTTATCAAATTCATTGACCTGAAGTATCATCCCTGAACTATCAGCCTTCAGATTTCATTTTAAAAGACAGAAGTAAATGTTTATCTGGTAAACCAGCCTTATTCTGTTTTTTATATCCTAGAAACCTAAATTTAATTATAACTGAGAGAAGATGACTGGCTATAAAGAGCGAAGAAATTGTGCAATAAAATTGTAAAACGTGTATAAATGCAAAGAGAAAATGTAAAAGAAGAGTTCAGTGATAGAGGAGTATTTTCCTTAAAAGTAAATATACAAATAGATGATAGATTATGATAATAGATAGATAGGTAGTTAGATAGATAGATAGAATGAACCTGGAATCCAAGAATGGATGGAGAGGTTTTCTTAAGAAAGGATTGAGACAATTCTTCAAAGGCAATAGAAGGGTGGGACTTCCCTGGTGGTGCAGTGGTTGAGAGTCCGCCTACCGATGCAGGGGACACGGGTTCGTGCCCTGGTCCGGGAAGATCCCACATGCTGTGGAGCGGCTAGGCCCGTGAGCCATGGCCGCTGAGCCTGCACGTCCGGAGCCTGTGCTCCACAACGGGAGAGGCCACAACAGTGAGAGGCCCGCGTACCACAAAAAAAAAAAAAAAAAAAAAAAGGTAATAGAAGGGTATATCATGGGTTCAGATACAATCAGCTTTGTACCTTTGATGGTTAGAAAAGAAAGGAGTTCTAATCTGATAGCTTCTATCCTTTTAATTTGATGAGAGTACAAATGAAATTGTAATAAAGTAAAAGAAAAAGAAAAAAAGAAATTGTTACTGCAATTCCACTCGTAAGCATATATGCAGAAGAAACTTTTACAAATGAGTGAAGAGAAATGAGAATAATACCCAATGAGAATTACTGTTAACTCCCTGGTTTATGAATTTCCAGTGGGATTCTTCTTAAAAGGCTCTCCACAGCTTGTAAAAAAAAAATTATTTTCTGTGAGGGAATGAATCAGTTTAGAGGAAAGTTTGAATTCCTGGCAGATTATTGCCCCAAGAAACAAGAAGTTTTCTCTATTATATTTCTTGGAACCTATATTTCCTGGTACCTTCACTTTCTAAGCAACATCAATAGACCAATCACTTCCTGGGACAGCAGAGATCAAAAAAAGATGACTTTTGCCTACTTTGGTTTACCACTTCATTAACAATTACATATAGCTTACGTGTAATAACAACAAAGTTATATTTTGAAAGACTACTAAAATACCAGAGGAATATTTCTTTGGGTGAAATTAACCATATTGTCCCACATATTAAAGTGTGGAAAATTAGAAAAAAAAACCTTTATATTCAGAGATTAGAAAAGTATCATATAATCTCTTTATGTGATTTTTGATCATGGAAAAATGTAATGAATATTGTGGCTGCCCTTCAGTTGATAATGGTACATAATGGTAAGTGGCTCATTGGCTGAGACAGTGGCTTCTGTTTCCCTTGAATTGAATCACTCCTTAGGCCCCAAACGTACACTCTGCATATACTTGTTCTTGAATTATTTTCAGTAATGTCAGCACCCCATTGTAATATAAGGAGTTTGACTCACAAGAAGGGTCAGGGAAAATGAAATACGTTGATCATAATGTTCTCTTTTAAGCCCTTAATAAATATAAATTGTAAACAGGTGCTTCAATTTTTAGAGTTTGGTTCAATTTACTTTCTGTAGGAATTGTATCACTTTAGTGTTTCTGACTACTGAGTATAAAAGAAAATTAAGTAGTGTAAAGAAAAATATTCCAATAATTAGGCACTTCGAGTAGACTCTATGGTACCTATACTATTCAAAACGTCAGAGTTTTAGAAGGAAAACTAAAGTCATATGAGATTTTCGTATTTCAAAAGATTTCACCCCAGAGGTTTTAATCTAACTGTGGCTCAGTTTTCCAGGATAGCATTAAGGTGGTCTTCATCATTGCAGTTCCTGAAACTTAACTGTATCAGTTCAATCAAGAGTGATAGGTTCTGGATAATCAAGTTAGTCAAGTCATCGTAGTAAGATACTCTTTAATGAAACACTGAATAGTGTTTTATAAAATATATGGAGTTTCTTAGTTACCATCATAAGGAGGCATAGGCCAACATAATGTATCTTATGTAGCTAACATCCTAATTTTCTGAAAGAATGCAATTTTTTTTTTTTTTTCACAAGAGAGTAGTTATGTCTTAACAGTTCTGGGAACCCATAGGGCCATTGTCCATTTACAGTAAAGCCACTCCACTATATCATCCCATACGCTATTCTCTTGACCTATTACACTTGATATCTGAATCAATTTTCCAAATTATTCATATACATTGAGTATTTTCTTTATGCAAAGTACTGCTCTAGGTCCTAGGGACTGTGCGAAATTGGACAGCAATACTACATAAAATAAAAGATGCCTTATTGACAATATTTTTTCCAGAATTTCAAAGGAAGAATATATTTTTTTGAATAGAAATAGTTGGGGAAGTCTTCTTATTAAGTCACTTGGCAACCAAAATTGTGAACCTACTACAACTGAAACAGTATGTTAAATCTTAAGGTAGTAAAACAGGATAAGATATAGCAATTAGGAAGAATTTTCAGTTTCTTTTAATTACAGAGATTTTACAAATCAATAGACTTGGAGCATGGTGGTCTGGCCTTCTGTTGGTATTCAATATCGGCTGAATAAATTAATGAATGTTTCATAGTCTGTCATGTTGAAACTGATCCCAAAGCCAAGATTTTCATCTAAACTAAAGATATGGTCCAATACTTGGATCTTTGGAAAAAAAAAAATAACATGGCCTCTGTAAAGTAATTAGCCAGTGCTTGGTATTTAGTAGGAACTCATATTGTGTCTTTCTTTTTCTGTAATAAATACAAAAGAAATTGTCCATGTATATTTAACACTATAAACTTGGCTATAGAGAGAGAATAGAGAGACTTGAAAATATTTGTTAGAAATATAAAACGTGATATAAATGTCCAGTGATACTGTGATTTCAGTGCTCTATTATTCTTGTGATTCATTATTGGACAGCCAAACTTCCAGCCTTATGTGTTTCCTTTCCCTCATTTACCACTTAACACTTCAGTTATAGAGAAGTGCACCATATTCTTGGTGCTGCTGTGTCCTTTTCCCTGTTCTTTTTCTGTTTGGGGAATTGGTAAAAGTTATTATTGGAGACAACAGCATCCATTTTAACTAAACAAAAATAAATGTACAAAAATACAGATTACACAGAATTATTGGAAAAGCTGAAGAAGTAGATTCAAGACTAATCTTTCAAAAACATTTTTCAAACTACACCAGAGATCTGGCCACCAAGGGAGACATTGCTACTGCTCCATGAATAAAGTTGCAGAATAAGAGGGAGCAGCCACAGCTGCTGGCTCTAGAGGAATATTGCCTCTCATCTGATCTGGGCCAGAAACATGGAGGTTCAAGTTCTGCTTCTGTCCTCCAAGGAATTCAGTGGCAAAGTGGCACAAGGGCATCTGATAGGCAGAACCTAAATCCCTTCCAGAACCCGAGCTGCAAGGGAGTCTGAATATTATCATTTTTGCTTCCCAGATGTGGCCCTTTGAAATGAGTGTTAGTGAGCCAGTTAAACATACCTTATTATAACCTCATATTTTCTATCCTTACTTACTTCTTCAGATCACTCCTTGTTATCCACCCAGATTCACTCATTTTTTAAAATTCATTCATTGTCCATTCATTCATTCACTATTTATTAGGCACACACAATTATTTCTGGCTACACCGAGGAAAATTTTCATAATATAGTTTTCTCTCAGCTATCACTTAGATTATGACTATTTCTAACAGAGATTTTATAACAGATTATCCGCTCACTTATTTGTCTCCAATTACACTGTAGAATCAGTCACAGTTCTTTCAGGAAAACAGAAGTTACTCATTATTCCAAATAGAAAATAGAAATACAATACAGGAGAAGCTTCCACGGCTACAAAAGTGCTGGGACAGCAAAGACCAAGGAAGTTGCTACTAGAGTCACAGAGTCATAAAAACAGGAAGTGCCAGAGTTTCAGGGAAGACTCTGGGTGTGATCTCAGCTGCCTGCAGCACAGAACCAGAGAAATGACAGGAACTTGCAGGGAAGCCTCTGTAAAGCTCAGGAACTCCAATGTAGCTGCCCCATAGGTCTCAGCTTCTTACAGCTCTGGGTCGGGGGTTCACAAGAACCCACCTGAGAATCCCTCCAAGTCTCACATCTTCCCTCAACTGTACACAGAGAATAATGACCTCCCTTCTCTTCTACTTTTCTTGAACTGTTGTTCAAGTACCTCTCATTAGCATATTCACAGTAATATACTGGAAAGGAGTACTGGAAAATAAATTGCTGGCTTCTCCCTTAGGATGAATAGATAAATGCAAGGGAAGACATAAGATTTGGAGTTGATAACAGATGATATTGTATAGTCCACTCATTTGTTAACATTTCCTTCTACCGTATTAAACTTGCAAAGCCATAATGACAACAATATCATTCTTTCCCTCATATGATGTGACTATAGTTATTCCTCTGCAGAAGTGATTGTTCTTTTCCCAAAAAGAGTGTTTGTTTTTGGAGATGGTCATTCTTTTCCTAACTCAATCACACTTTCAATAACTTGCAACAATTTATTACAGTTATAAATGTAATTATGATTAAATTGTAAATTCTAATTATAAATTTAAACACAATGGAAAAAACCTGCTTAAAAGATGAGAAAGAAAGAGGAGAACATAGATTAATGTGTGACATATACATAACATAACAAGAAAAAAATATAATACATACCTATATCTTCCTCATTTCTACAACTTACCACAGGATTGTAATTAGTATTTCTTACTTCCTTCTTCCACTATCCATTCTCTGTCCATTTTTCTATAAGCCATCACCTCTATTGTTTGTGGTTATTTACTTGATTCATTGACCCACATTTTCTTCTGAAAAATTCTGAGCCATTACTGGTTCTGCAAGTGTTTACATACCATCATCTTTCATTAACATTTACTATTTGTGATCAAAGTATTAAATAAAAAAGCATCCTAAAGATTTCCTTCAGATCTAGATATAGCCCTTCATCTTTTTATCAGGAGCAGTCACCCTCAAAGTTCTGCAAAACCTAAGGTGGTTGGGTGGCAGGTTCAATCTTGAAATCACTGGAGTCATTATTTTGCTTCCCTGTGGAAGTATTCCACTTTTATGCAGTAAGCCTTCTATCATGAGAAAATCCAAAGTTGCAGGAACAGGTAGAAAAAAACTTTTTGTTTCTGGGCCTCTGTGTTCTGGTAATGGAACACATAGAAAAAGTAGGATAATTTCCCTCTGTCAATATTCTTAATTTAATCACATCTGCACATTCTCTTTGCCCTATAAAGTAGCATTCACAAGTCCCAAGTTTAGGAGGTGTACATTTTCGGGAGCCATTATTTAGCCTACCACAGTATGTTAGCACTAAGTGGTGACAGCGGCCAGACTTAGTGAGAAGAAATACATGTTTTTGAACCCATAGATAATCTCCATCTCTGTTCTCAATATAACTTATGAACATGTTACACAGCAAGGAGTGGGGGTGATAGGTAGTAGCATGAAAAGAAGCTGACGTCTGTAGAATGAGTTATCGAGGATACCATTTAATACAGTGGATGTCTTTTGGGGTGACTTTTATGGGGAATTAAAATAAGACACAAGATCCTCATACTCAATACACATTACGAGGTGTCCATTCGCATACATCTTCCCAGTTTCTTGTTATTAACATTCCACCTTGTTCTTGCCATTTCACTGATCATTCAGACAGACATTGGTCAATGCTATGGATCAAAGTGGAAACTTATCTCTGGCCATTTCTTCTTTCAAAGACAGGGAATAGCTTGTTATGTTGCGTAAACTTCTCCCACTGGTTTCTCTTCTCCAGTGTAGGGCCATGAAGTTGGATTAGACTACTTTTGGGAGATAAAAGAATATCATCTGTATTTTTATTAGCTTTTTCTTTTATCAGTTAATTTATCATAAGGAACTCCTCAACATTGCATTAAGTATGGATTGAAGGAGATATGACAATTTTACGCATTTAAGAACCATAAAAATCTAAGGCAATTGCTAATGCAAAGTACTTGCACCTCAGTCTCTGATGGAACCCAATATTATATATACCATTTACACTTTGGTGATGGAGTTCTGTTGCCATAGCCTAATTTATAGTTTGGTGGATTAGATAAGCTTTCATTCATGATGGGCAACTCAGTTCTCATAAATTTTTTGGCGTCTCATAGACAAACATTCAGTCTTAACCAAAACCCAGTAGTAAGCCAGTTGCTATTATCAAAAGTTATTTCCATATACTTATCTTCAGAAGAAGGAGTGTGCCCTGTGCTCTCTATTGTGGCTTGACAGAATGATTCATATCTGCTGGAATACTTTGGTCATCAATTAATCAGCTAGGTTATAAAGCCAAAATAAAATTTATTTACACTAATCCTGAACCTGAATCAGTCCTCTCTTGCTTCTCGTAGTGCAATTGGTTATTCGACACGCCAAAATGTAGTAGATTTGGTCGCCAAACATATTCCAAGAACATGGAGCATTGTGCCTCTTGTTTAGTTATAGAATTTGGAAAGTTCAACATCTTGTCCTTCATTTTGAAAAATATATTTTAACATTCCCTACATCACCACATACCTAGAAACTTCACAAAATGACAAGACCCTTAATTTGTTTCAGCCCATCTTCCAATTCCAGCTCTGTCTCACATGTTTCATAGTAACCATCTAATGTATTTACTTACCTTAAGATGCAGAGAAAAATACAGAAGAGAAGGGATATGATGCCACGTATAGACAATCTGTGGTTCAACTATAAACTCTTCAGGGAAACAGGCATCTTTTAAATTTATGATCTCAACCTTTAGCAAGTACACGGAGGAATGAATGAATGAACGAATGATTGCTGAGGTCAATTTGTTCATCATGAAACTTAACCTGTAAGTATTCTTGGAGAGAAACAGTGGCTCGTTTTTCTAGATTGTTTTCATAGGAACTGGTCTATAGCTTTTGAGTCAATGACTTTATCCTGGTGTTTATCAGTGTAACAATTAACTGATTCAAATTCATGACAGCTCAGGGCTATGAAAAAGCCAAGATGATTTTACTTTCACTTTGACATTTTGTCAATGTCTGTGAATCCACTGCACCTGGGTCAGCAGTTGAGCTGCAGGTTCATTCTGTACATCAAGAGGATTTCACATTGAGTTAAGTTGAAGAACCGCTGAACCTGAACTCAATTCTTGGTACCTTACCATGTTTTGACTGGGTGAAATGGGCTTTAACCAAGCATTTTAGGCTTCATCTGAGAGCATATCTGACTTTCATCATGTCATCAAATTCCTGGACATTTGTGGAATTTGGGGACCTGTTATTTCTCGGTTTCTTATTTAACTAATATTTTTTTCTGCCTTCCATTTTGCTTCTTTAATACATACTCTGAGAAGCCAATTGGATTAAAGCACGGTATTTCCTGAGATGGCGGTTTCTTTTTTTCTATTTATTTATTTATTCAATAAATATTTGTTGAGAATCTGATATATGTCAAGCATGGTTATGAGAAGTTATGAAGACCAACAAACTTTCTTCTGTTGTAAAGCTTATATTGCTTATATTCCAATAAGATGTGGCAATGCATTAATGAATGAATAATTGTAAATGTTTAAAATAACATAACAGATAGGTATACATCCTGTGAAGGGATTTAAATTTAGGTGCTGGGATAGAAACTTGTACTATCTATTCAGAGAAAGCTCTGCAAGGCAATACATTTTGCAAGGAATCTGAATGAAATAAAGACAAACTATGTAAAGGGGAGACGAAAGAGCATTCAGACAGAGAGACCAGTGAGCACAGGGTTTAGCAAACTTTTCTCTTAAGGGCTAAAGAGTTTAGGCTTTGTGGGCCAGATAGTCTCCATCATGACAACTGAACTCTGCTGTAGCAGCACAAAATCAGCCACATCAAAAATATAAAAATGAATGGGTGTTGCTTTGTTCCAATAAAACTTTGCTTACAGAATTAGGTGGTTGACTGTATTTGGCTCTCAGACTGTATTTTGCTAACACTTGAGCTAAACCAAGGGCCCTAAAGTGTAAACAAACTGGACATGTTAGATGAACTCAAAGAATGGTGTGATTGTACCCTTATAGATTGGGTGAAAATATTATGAAACAATGAGGAAGTTGCAGCAGTAGTGAGGTCATATAGAAAAAAAATCAAAATAAAGAGATTTGATCATATTTTAAATTTATAACAAACTGTGAAGCTTGATACAGATTCTTACAGTACATGTATCCATAACTCACTGTATACTCACTGTGCCCTTCTAATCCGATTTTGGGCCTGAACAACTCTTATGCACTGGGACTACTTCTCCTTTTGGTTTTTAGGAATGATTCTCTTTTATAGAAGTTTAAATCACTCTGGCTACTCAATGAAGAATAGATTGTAATGTAACAAGAAACAAGACATGATGACTTGTTAAGGCTCTTCTGAACTTGGAGAGGCAGCAGTGATCTGTGGCTTGAAGTGAGATCCTTGTTCCCTGCTCAGGAATTGAACCTGGGTAGCCTGTATGAACACCAGGAATCCTAGCCACCAGACCCGCAAGGGCTAGAAGCCAGAAGCATATTTTCCCTGGCTCCTGCCCCCACTGAAAAATGCATTTCTTAAGGAGGCAAAAACTGTAAAAACAGGTACAAAGTTTATTATTAGAAACACAGCACAACAAGTAGTGCAAGAGCACACAGAGAAACAGTTTGTTTAGTCAAGACAGAAGCAAGGCAGAGATGCACACCCGGAGAGCAAGGGTGTGGATGTCCTCCCCAACTGGGAGGAGTGCAGTAAAGAGGCGGTTAAGTCATTCATATAGGGCAGTTCTTCCGGGTCTTTGCTTACCTTTGGCCAATTACCTGGTTTCTTTTTCCACACCTGCCCTGCCCTAGGACTCTCCCCAACATGTGTGTGCAACATTTTTTCCAAGATGGATTCCAGCCCAGAGGCCTGTGGGAGGGCCCTTGGCATCACATATTAGGGGGTGATGCCCTCTCCTTTTTGACCCCCCCAAGGAGCCTTTCTTCACATATGCAGTGTCTCCTTTGCCCCAAGCATAGGTAATATGTGGCCTCTTGCTCTTTTACTCAAATAGAGGTCTGCCCCTCTCTGTTCCTGCCATGACTGTTATCTTAAAGTGTCCTCAGGAGACAAAGCCTGGCTATTTACCCTGTTTCTGTTGTTACTTCCATTTCGAAGTGCAAACAGGAGGCTGGTTGTAAATGTGTAACCTGGAGCCCACCTATCTCCTGTCTCAGAAAATGCAAACAGGAGGCTAGTTGTAAGCGTCTGGACTGAAGCTCATCTTTTTCTTGTCCCAACAAATGTAAACAGGAGGCCAGTTGTACATGCCTAGACTGGAGCCAGTCTATCTCCTGCCTCAATTCCAGTAGTATAGAAAGATGATGGTGACTTAGATTTGGGCAATGTTAGAGTAGGTATAAAGATTTGGAATTTGTTTTGGGGGTAGATTCAACAGAATATTATGAAGGGTTGAATGCAAGGAATGAGGAACAAAGAAATCTGGGATCACGTATCAGTATCACCAGTGCAGTAGAATGGTGCTGTTGGACTGTGAGATGGGGAAAGCCTAAGGATCAGTTATCTTTGAAGTCAACAACAATCAAGAGGTCTGTTCTGGTCCATTTGATTTTAACGATCAACATCATACCTAGACCCAAAAGAGATTTCTAGTTTCATTGCTGATTTAGTCTTTCTGCTTGAGCACTCAAGCCTATATCCTTTAGGTCTTGCATTTGCAGAATTTAGTCTAGTACCTAGAATTGCCAAGAAAATAATACTAAGATATAACAAATGGAACAGTGAAAACTGATGCTGAGGTGGGAAAATGAGAGAAGCCCTTTAGAATTCAACCTAAAATTTCTGGTTAGTGTAAATTGGGTCTCACTCCTATTTTTGGTCATGTTTATCTACCTCAAAACCCCACCAATATTCTAACTGAGTGTATCTTTGGGGAATGAAGATAGTCTCAAAAGTGCTAGAGTGGGAAAAGTGCTGCTTTTGGCGTTGAGCATGTCAGGGCTTGCCTCCAGGCTCTACCATTAGCCAACTCTGTGATCTTAGGCAAGTTATGTAACCTCCACCTCAATTTTCCTCTGTGTACAGTAAAATTCAATAATTCTTATTCAAAAGACTTTTTGAGAAGATTTAATTGGTTTAGATTAGTTTCATTTTTATTCAGTAGTGTTTATGATATCCAAAGTAGTGTTTATGATATCCAAAGTTTTCTCATTTCATTTAGTACAAAATTCAAATTCCTGATTATGGCTACAGAGGGCTTTAAATCAGGCTTGTGTCCACATGACTCACTCCATATCTACCTTTTTTCCTTCTTTTTAAACCACCTTCAACCACAGAGGCTTTTCTCTGTCTCTGGAACACACCAGCATGATCTCTATCTCCTAGGCTTTGCATTTCATCTGCTTCATTTTCACATGGCCTGATCCTTCTTGATCTTTAAGATGCCAGCTTAAACGTCACCTACTCAAAGAAGTATTACGTGTCACCTAAACACTCAGTTACAGGATTTCTTTTTCATAGTGCTTAATCATTACTTAAGTGATTTAATATACTTAATGTTAATATTTTTTTTATCAGAAACCAAGCCTAGGGCTTCCCTCGTGGCGCAGTGGTTGAGAGTCCGCCTGCCGATGCAGGGGACACGGGTTCGTGCCCCGGTCCGGGAAGATCCCACATGCCGCGGAGCGGCTGGGCCCGTGAGCCATAGCCGCTGAGCCTGCGCGTCCGGAGCCTGTGCTCCGCAACGGGAGAGGCCACAACAATGAGAGGCCCGTGTACCGCAAAAAAAAAAAACCCCAGAAAACCAAGCCTAGAACAAAGCCCATACATGATAGACACTCAGTAATTCTTAGATTGCAAGTGAATTGATTAATTAGCCCCACCATCTTCAATTCAGTACTTGGCACCATAAATAGTCATTACTATTATTATCATTTTTATTATGGTCTCATTTTGAGATAGGATTTCTGAATTCCCCAGTAATCCTCTAAATAGAATGCCAAGGAAAAATCTCTCAAAGATGCTTTTCTTATTTATTCCTACTTATAAAAAATGACCTTAGTGGAACTGTCTTCTCTTGTAACAGAAACAAAATATTAGTCTAGCAACCTTCAGTTTGATGGAAAGGTGCTCTGGTTTCACACACTTCTGCAGTTATGGTGCCTTAGATGTTTGGGACTTAAATGTTATCTTCCTGGCACAGAAATTTGCCTGCCGTCCCTTGCAAGACAAATTTCCACTAATTTACTCCATTTTTCCTTCCCTCTCTCTTTTCCCTTCTCCTTTCCTTCCTCCCTCCCTGCCTTCCTTCCTTCCTTTATTCTTTCCTTTGTTATTTCCTACTCTGCCTTCTTGCCTTTATTCAGTTTCCCAACTAGGTACTCTTCTAAGTCCTAAAGATAGAAAGCAAGACAGAAAGTAATCCTACTCGAATGGAACTTGCATTCAAATATGGAAGGCTGGCAATAAATAAACAAACAAGCAAGGGATCCTTGAAGCTCTTTGAGTGAAGAGCCTTCCAGGCAAAGGGGGCAGGAAGTACAAAAGCCCTGAGACAGCAGTACGCTTGGCATGTTCATAGGGATGTCAGCTTAGTAAGTGGCGAAGTTGTTGGAAATGCTCTTTGAAGATTAACCAGCAGTTGGACCATATAGAGTCCCTATATTTTACTCTAAATATACAAAAAAAAAAAAAAAAAGACTAGATTTGACAGGGTAATGGCTTAATCTGATTTACATTTTGACAGGATTGCTCTGGTTGCAGTGGGAGCCACAGACTGTAGGCAGTCGAAGGTAGAAGCAGGGAAACCAGGCAGGAGGCCCCTGTAGTCGCCCAGGTGAGATGATGATGGTTTGGTTTGTAGTATAATCATAAAGATAGTGAGCATTGGATATATTTTCAAGGTAGGGCTAAAAGAATTTGCTCATGGTATAGTTATGGTGTGTGAGAGAAAGATAAATCAAAGGTGGTTCTACAGTTTGTTTTCTGAGCAACATGATAAATAGCAGTGCTATTTATTTAGAAGGGAAAGCGTAAGTTCGGATTGAAAATTAAGTGTTCAGTGTTGCCATGTTAAGCTTGAGATGTATCAAAGATTTGCGGTTCTATATAAATCTAGAGTTCAGGAGAAAGATGGGGATGCATAAATGTAAGAGTCATCTGTATAAAGATGAGGGTGTTAAAATCCATGGGACTGAATAAAGTCACAAAGGATCTAAATGCAGTTGGAAAAAAAGCCAAAATATTGATTTTGGGGGTGCTCCCGAACTGAGGAGGAAAGTGACTCAATAAAAGAGATGGAGACAAAGAGGCAAGAAGCCATTGAGACTGGAGGAAAACTAAGTGTGGTTTTCTGTCTTGGTAAAAGGAATAAATGTGGAAGGCAAATGTGTGAGGAGAGGCCACTTGATGGTTTCCTTTCTCACTGGGTTCTATTTAACCATGCAGCCTGCATCCCTCCGTGTCACCACACAAGTACTATGGCTAATTGACCTTATGGCAGATTCCATGTTCACTACCAAAATGAGCTGTTGACAGAGGTCCAATCATCTGACAGCTTTATCTGGGTATGTTACCTCAGTTACCTCTTCTATTAGTTGAGGATAGTATTTATTTTTTTTGTAACTAATCCTACATTAGTCCAATGAGATGATGCATTTCAAAGCTCTTTGAACATTAGAGTACTCTATTAATGTCAGGATTCTTTGCTGTTACTTGTAATTGAAGCCAATTGTAGTGAGGAAAGACAACGAAAAGGAAATGATAAAGGTTGGTTTGTTTCCTTTCTGATTTAAAATGAATCACTGAGTGTATTTAGTTTCTGCTCCCTTTCTTTAACATGGGTTTTCAACTTTGCTACTCAAAAGTTTAAGTCTTATAAAGTGTTTCCTGCTGAAATGCCATGCTGACTGGAATTCAGCAGCAAATAAATATTGCTGTCCTCACTAATTTGAAACAGTATGAGTTTTAAACCTCTAGCTGTGGGAGATTTATTAGGATTACAGTTTTCATCACCATCCCTTCAGTCCATCAAGACAGGTCAAAGCTGTATAATTTTTTTAAAACTAACAGCAATTTCCATTCTTTTTAGACTATTCTTTCTGAGCCAGCAATATTGTTAGAAACACAAGCTTGAAGTAAATGGAGCACATATCCACATATCCTTATAAATATTTTAACCTGACCCCTGTTTGGGAGTGGAATAAAAACTGTTGACTATTTCGTTTTATTGTAACTCTATAAACACAATGTATTTCATGGTAAAAAGGAATACTTATTACACATCAAATTATTTGTATGTTTTGTTTTTAAATAGTCCATTTATAATAGCTAACTTAAAATGAAAATGTGTAATCCTGTCATTTACTCTGAAATGCTGAATATTGGTAAGGAACCCTTTAACTATTGTAACATTCTAAGCAACCTTTCAACGAATTGCCCAATTACTGTATTTATTGATTTAGAGTAATTGGCCTCTGGTAAATGATTAAATGGTCAATAACTTGAATCACATTGCTCTGAGTTTTTTAATACTCATGCAAAATGTGTTTCAGAAATATGTTCATATTTATGATGGGTAATGCCTAGAAATAGTTTGAGAAAATTCTAGAATGTTTCAAGAAATACAACTTATGCAACAATAGCCGGCACTTGAAGTGACCCCTGTCTTGTTGGACAGATTTAAATTAATGCTCAAGTGAGTATTACTACCTTGCTTAATAGATCAGACATGATCATGAAATTCTGAGAACAAATTGGATCATTATATAACAAATATAATTTAAAAGGCACTGATTAATTTTTTCTGAGATCCTACAGTGAATACTTTTCTAAGAAAAAAAAAAATCTCCTGTTAAGCTAATAACGCTAACTAGTAAAGCTAACTAAATAATTGAACAACATGTAATATGCATAGGTTTTCAGTTAATATTTATTCAGTAAGTAAATATGTCTATTATAAAAATCTAGTCAGACTAGACATTTTCTTTTAATGATATATCCATATTTATGCTTGGGAATGAATGCTGGATTTTAAGGAAAATATTTAATGTACTTTGTGAGAGATAATACTTTGTACTAAATAAGACTTGGGAGAAAGTTATTCATTTATCAAGTTTACTTTTTACCCATGTATTTCTTCCCTCTGGAAAAGATTTAGCCTATTTTTTTTTTTTTTTTTTTTTTTTTTTGCGGTACGCGGGCCTCTCACTGTTGTGGCCACTTCCGTTGCGGAGCACAGACTCCGGACACGCAGGCTCAGCGGCCATGGCACACGGGCCTAGCGCTCCGCGGCATGTGGGATCTTCCCGGACCGGGGCACGAACACGAACCTGTGCCCCCTGCATTGGCAGGTGGACTCTCAACCACTGCGCCACCAGGGAAACCCTAGCCTATTTTTTTATTGCAATTTTTGAGATTGCTTTAGGAAAGAAGAAAAAGCTCTGAACCATTTTTGTGGCTTGTGATCCTAAACAAATCTCTTAAATTTTTTATGATTTCTTTGTGGCCTCTGGAAAGTGATTAAAAATCTATGCGATCAAGCTCCTCCCACTCATTACACTTTTGCTTACTGTCATGAATTGCTCCATAAATTGAAAATATAAATAGTAACAAAGTTTTTTCTAAGTAATTGGCAAAACTCCCTCATATCATATAAGCAGAAAATCTAACACTGCCTTCTGAAGCTGCTTTACAGTTTCTTGAACTGTTCAAGAACTCCAAGCCCTTCTCTGTCAGAGTTAATTGTGAGGCCAGGCAGAAAGGAAAGCAGAGTTTGGACACATATCCATCGTTTCTCACTGTCACAGAGAGTCAATGTTGAAGACTAATAGTGCCTCGTCTTATGGACCTTGTCCACCCTTTGACGATGTCAGGTCTATAATGCCATTCGCCCCCTGTGGGCAAATTCACAGGCTCTGAATCTCTCTCTCTCTCTCTCTCTCTCTCTCTCTCTCTCTCTCTCTCTCTCTGGCTCGTTTCTCATCCCCATTTTTCCTCAAACTGTAACATCTTCACCTGATGTCTGGATTCAGGGGGCTCCCCAGCTTCAGCAATGACAGACATCAGCTCTACTCTTCTTCACCCTGACCCTTAAGCCATTGTATTGAGCCTGGGTTACTAGCTTAGTTTTCAAATTTACTCAATATATTTTATTTCAGGATACTCTCACTGAGTCTTGGTTGTGTTTATCCTGCTTTACTGCAATTTTGTATCCTGGAAAGCAGAAGCTGGTGCCTTTTATTTTAGGAGTTCCTGAGCTTTGAGGCAATTGAGCTCTCTATAAGGTAGGGATCTCAGGCAAACTTATCAAAACTTCCCAAAACCAAACTTGTATCTATGCTATTACTGGTGAATATTATCTGCACTAGAAGATTTATTCCAAAGACCTCTTAGTCTCCACAATGGGCATTGAATAAAATCCCACAAAGGGATTTTAAGTAATCCCTTCAGTAGTTTTTTTGAATCTTTTGCCTCACAGGTATCATGAGAACTGTTTACACCAAACATTGTAAATTCTAAAATTTTAGACTTGCTAAGATAATTCAACTTCTGTACATTTACATTATCCCAAATGGTATGGTCCACATGGAGAAATGAGCCTTTTGGTCAGTGCTCCTGTTCACCTGCAAATGTGCAGATAGAGTCTACGCAAGTACATAAAATGATGACTTTGTAATTAGTAAAAGATGAAGTATACACCTAATCTTATTCATGTTATCATTTTTAGTGTTTTAATTCTATTATAATGTTAATCCAATTAAATTATTTTAAATATCAAAGGGATGACTTAAAATAATTATTTTCTTAGTGAATTAACCTATTTTTTAAATTCCAAAAATATATTAAATAATTCTTGCAAAATGTTAAAAAATTTTGGACCCAAACAAATCAAAATCACCAGTATGCTAACAAGCGGGCTTTAAAACAAACAATCCAGCATTACTTCTTTCTTGTTTTAAGTAGTGATTGTACGTGAATGCACATTAAACTTAAATATATCATAAATGGTTCAAAAATACTAGTGAGAAGAATAATAAATATTTCCCTAATGTACATATATGACTTTATATGTTGGAAAATGCCCCTCAGGGTTTTATAAATTCATCCTATTATTTTTGTCCCCCACCCTAATATTTCACCCACACACTTTCCTTTCTTATTTTTATTAAGAAGAGTATGTTCATTACTCTATTTCCGGGTGAAAGTATACCTGCTAACCCCCTTCTAATACTCTCCCTATGTGCACCCTCTACTTCTGGCAATTGAATGAGATAAATTTCTGCCACAGACTGCATATCTCTTGGGATGGGACAAAATGTTCCTGGGGATATGAAAAGACTTTTTTTTTTCTCTCTTTTTGTCAGGTAAAAGGGGGAGGACATGTAAAGACATCAAAAGATCAACCGAATCTCCCCAATATTCTTGAAAATGAGCCACCTTCCTTTGCTTGCTTTATTATGCCTTCTCTTCTGTTAAAAGGTTAAAATGTGGTCTCCTTTCCCAGACTTTCTTCTTTTATCTGCTATCTAGTATAAAATGGTGTGTAGTATAGAGGTAATATCATTGAACAAAAGGATTAAATTTGAATTCTCATCTCACTATTTACTATCTCATATGTTTTACCTTTAGTCTCTTCATCTCATTAGATGATGTTACTACTTCCTCATTATGTAATGCTATTGCATTGGATGTCACCTCCTCATTATATGATGACGTTAATTGTGAAAATTTATATTAAAGGTCCTGGTCCATGGTTAATGTTCAATGAATGTTAGCTGAATATAAATAGGTATTGGTAAATAGGTATGTAAGTGAAGTTGGATGCATTTGAAAAGAAATTATTGTTTGAATTGTGAGTCTTGACAGGTTACTAATCACTTATTTTGCTGAATTTTCAGTCAATTTAAGCTGGAAATAAAGATGTAAAGCTGAACCAGTTGGAGGGAACAAGGTCTCATAACTACTTTTCTAGTTCGAGTTCTCTTTGCTATGATACTTACTCTGATACTTAGACTTGTTAACAAGTCTCTAATATTTATAACATTGCGCTAAGTATCATGGGAAAGAGAACTTGAACTAGAAAAGTAGTTATGAGACCTTGTTCCCTCCAACTGGTTCAGCTTTACATCTTTATTTCCAGGGCTTTTGTGCTTAGTTCTGTTTCCTTAACTGTTAACAATTTGAGCTTAGGGACTGTATTTCTTCCTCTATTTTATCCCCAGAATTAGTTAAATAATGTATTCTCAATAAATATTTATTAAAAGAAGGAATAGTTGAATAAAGCAGGAAGAGTTTAAGGGAGTTACTGACTCAAGATGATGTGAGTGGCTACTTAGGCAAAGCTCAAGATTTCTTCCCCAAATACCTGAAATTTTTTCTCTGCCATGAGTTTTGTTGTCCAGTTCTATCATTTACAATTCTATCCAATTTTATCAATTACAAATAAAACACAATCTTTTAAAATAAAGGTACCTGAGAGGAAAGTGAAGGTTACTATTCTTCTCATGTCAATAACAAATGAATGATTTTGTGTGCATTTGCTTCCCCAAGCTCTAGGCTCCAAAAGTATTTATTGTAATTAAAATAAAATTAGTTTGTTTTCTTCCCACACCTCACTAAACTTACCTGAACCAATGCAGTGAGAGTATGGGGAGAAGATCTGAGACTCATTTGAGATCCTTGAAGGAATTGTATGGGATTTTCAGTGAACCTGAGTGAACTACAACATTTAATTAATTAAAGATAACTGAAAATATTTTATAACATAGATTTTGCCATCCAGAACCAAATTACCATTAAGAACATGAATCCTGGGCTTCCCTGGTGGCACAGTGGTTGAGAGTCCGCTTGCCGATGCAGGGGACACGGGTTTGTGCCCCGGTCCGGGAAGATCCCACATGCCGCAGAGTGGCTGGGCCCGTGAGCCATGGCCGCTGGGCCTGCGTGTCCGCAGTCTGTGCTCCGCAACGGGAGAGGCCACAGCACTGAGAGGCCCGTGTGCTGGAAAAAAAACAAAGAACATGAATCCATGGAAAATAAAAATATGTTCCATATTTTTGGTTATTTTGGATTGTTTAGAACAGGACCTTTATATATATATATATATATATATATATATATATATAAAATTGGTTTTTTAACACAGACATAAAGTTATATTGTGCTTTAGGTGATTGGGGCAATATACATTATGAGATAATTAATTGTAAAAAGGAAAATCAGTGGTAAAGAAATAAATAGCTATTGATAAACTAAAATATGCTGAGAAGTTTCCCATTATTTTCTTTAATTATAACTATTCTATAGAGGAGGAAAGGGAACTTGAGAGAGGAGATAAAGCTGATAAATGCCAAAGCCAGAATTTGAAACCAGGTCTCTAAGTCCACCTCAGAATTGTTCCGTTGCACCATAACTATATTCACCCATTCATCAGATTTACCGGGTGCCAGCTTCATGCTTGACAGTGTCTGGGTAGAGTAGTAAACAACACAAAAAATCTTATTCTTGTGGAGCTTAGATTTCAATGGAGGGAGAGAAATTACACAAATAAACACACAAATAAATATGTACTCACATGTTGCAACCCATTATTTGAAATAAAAAAATAAGTTGGTGAGAGAGAAAATGGATTCAATTAATTTAAGTGATAGTAAAAAATGAGCATTTCCCAGTCTCAATGATGAGATTGGAGTGGTCAAGAAAGGCTTCTTGGGCAGGCTTGATGGCGGAGATAGAATGTGAGCCAGTTCCTGAAGGATGAGTATGATGTAGATAGACTAAAGGGAAAGAAAAAAATTGTATAAGGATGAATCCTTAAAAGATCCATGGGAGTAAATGAGCTTGGTGCTCTGTAGAGTCTGGGAGGGCTTTGCGTGAGCTTGGCCGTTTAGCTGGCTGCCATATCAAAGCAAAAGGATTTTAGAGATCTTGCCTGAACTTGCCTGGCAATCCCTCCTCTGGATGCCCTTATACCATAAAGTAAAGCAGCTGACACTGGCTCACCCCCATCTTGCCTCCCTTTAGTCAGTTTTTATCAAGGTTTCCAAAGGGCCAGCAAAAATCATGTTTAATTTTCTGCAGCACAGCATCATCCCCAAGTGCATTTGATCGTGGAACACTTTCCTGTTGCTGTTGAGGTTCCTTAAGAACTTTACCTTCTAACTCATAGTTTAGGAAAAGCTGCTTCAACTCCAGCACATAAAACATAATACATAGAACTCTCCCTAAAGAAGGCATTGTGCTTCTTAAATTACCACTAGACAAAATCAGATAGGAGTAAGCAGCTAATACTTCATCCACATTGATATTTTGTTGGCATGTAATCAATTTACATGACACTGAAAAGCTATTCATATGCTTAATCTCATCTCTCATTTTTGTATTACTTTATTTGGACTACCTATTAATTAATTATTAGAAAACCAATCCTATCAGGGGAAAAGTCTGTGTACATGTATTTCACCTTTAAAGCTCTCCTAAGAGTAAAGCCTAAGTATAACTTTCAAAAATAAACCCTGGGCTTCCCTGGTGGTGCAGTGGTTGAGAGTCCGCCTGCCAATCCAGGGGACATGGGTTCGTGCCCCGGTCCGCGAAGATCCCACATGCCGCGGAGCGGCTTGCCCTGTGAGCCATGGCCGCTGAGCCTGAGCGTCTGGAGCCTGTGCTCCGCAACGGGAGAGGCCACAACAGTGAGAGGCCAGCGTACCGCAAAACAAAAACAAAAACAAACAAACAAAATATATCCCTGTATCTTCTTAATTTCTACCTTCAAAACACATTTTTGGATTAGTATTCTCTTCTACTACTTATCTTGTCTAACATTTTTAGGAATGGACAGTTTTTGACAAATTAAGCTTAAACTTTCTTTTCCAATGTGTAAATTAATTCCAATTCTTAATCATGTCTTCTTAATCATTTTTTCTTCCCTTTAGCCATATATATACCTTTGTAAAATAGTTTAAGCATTTTCTTGAAGTGTAGTCATTGATATATCTTGGTTTTATGTCAAAAGTTTACTTTCTTCCAAAGTCATGGAGTCTCAGGATCCAATGAACTTGGTAATACTTGCTTTGTTTTATGTCTTGAGGTGTCCCCTAGGTTGCCCTGGACTTCATACACTCCATGCTGGGATCATCTGTTCTTTATTCTAATTTGAGTTTTCCACCTCTTCTTTTGCTTCTGAAGTTTGTTTTAAAATAAACACACCACCATTTTGAAACGCTTGGAGAAATTAAAGTTTTTGATACGTTTCTCTTTACTCTGTCAGAATTAGTTGTGTAATATGTTATAAATTCTTTCTAGTACATGTTTGGGTGAAACAATTAGAGAACTAATATGTGCTGAGATAGGAACAGTGATAGTGATTTTACTCAAGAATAATCCAGAGCTCTTCCTAGTACTTTGAAATAATATAGACGTAAATCTGGGGCCCAAAAGTAACTTGTCCAATATCCTATAGCTAATAGAAGCAGAGCTCAGCTTGGAACTCAAATTTGTCTGAGTCCAAGTATGTGCTCATGCTTCTCTACCACAAAACCTCATTTCATTAATAAAGTGTTAAGGAAGCCTGAGCTTGGTACTAACACATTCACATGTTACTTGTCATGACTTTCCAGATGATTCTTTAATAAACCAGTTAGGATCCCAGTGGCTAAATGTTATGCCAAGTATAGGTATGTACATAAAGAAAAAAAAAATAGCTGTTGTTTTAAAAAGACAAAAGTGATATCATCTTTACCAACAGAAATTAGCTAATGGCTAAATATGGCAATTTGTGTTTGAAGCACAGTGCGTTTGGATTAGCAAATGCATGCTTTTGGTTTAGCCGATTTTTTTCTATTTGGGGTGGGTTATCCTGTTGTTTTCTTAGCTAGGTGCGTGTGTGTGTGTGTGTGTGTGTGTGTGTGTGTATTTAAGAAAGACAAAAAAAAATACCATCAGATAGCACTTTTTAATAAATGAGAAAATATATATGGCTTTTAAATTGTCTTGAAAGGAAGACAAATGAAGAGATATTCTCAGCTTAATCTATAACTAAAATATCACCCTCATTTTTACTAATCTCTTTTTAATCACTTTGATCAATAACGATAGATACAATTTATTGATTTGTATTTTCACTCAACTTATATTAGTTGAGTGATTACTATAGGCCAGACACTATTCTGTGTATTGGGAACAAGGCTCAGATAAGATTGAAATGGTCCTTGCCTTCATGAAGTTTATTGTAAAGGCTTTGGAGACAGCAAAATTATAAAGAACTTACAGATTGTGAAAAGTGATACACAGCTGTTATACTAGAAACTAAAGTGTTGGGGATGACATTTAAGCAGACTTGCAGAATGAGAATGACTTTAGTCATGCAAAAAGCTCACTGAAAACAGTTCTCAGTCAGAAGGAACAGCAGGTGCAAAGCCCTAGGTCAGAAACCATCTTGGCGTGTTTAAAGCACATAAGGAAAATCAACATCTTGGACTTCAGTGAGGAAGAACAGAAGGTAAAAAATGGCATTCCAGATCCTGTAGGTTCTGCTAGGCTATAATGAAAGGTTTTAGTTCTTTTTTACGTGCAATGGACACCCCCAAATGTTTTTAAGCAGAAAAATATGATCTGATTTACATTTTGTAAATATTACTCTGAATATTTAAATATAGAAAGTTGACTACAGGAAGTATGGCATAAACGTCCTGATTATAGGAAGTATGGCTTAGTTTCAACTTGAAAAACATGCATTTGAAATGCAAGACTCAACTTACACGTGGATATTTTTAATAAATACACTACAGTGCTACATGATCCACGATTGGTTGAATCCGCAGATGTGGAATCCATGGATACTAAGGGCAGACTGTAAAGTTATTTGCGAATTTTCAACTGCTTGGGGGTTGACGCCCCTAACACCCGTGTTGTTCAAGGCTCAAACATATTCCATTTTTCGTATTTCTTGGAGTTGAATGGGGCCATGTCACTGGTGGGCTTAGTTAGCAAAACTCTCTTGAGTAATTCTCCAGTCCCTCACATCTCATGCCACAGCAACGGAGGAGGCTGAGTATTCCAGATGTCGCTTCTGAAAGATGGATGAGGCTCAGTCAGCCTGCAACTCTAAATGACTATGCGCAGCAGAGGACCTTGCAAATCTGTAAGAGCATGAACTAAATACCAGCTGGGTTAAGCCACTGCAGTTCTGAGGTTGTTTGTAACCACAGCATAACTAAACAGATTACGGGTTACACGGAGAGCAATGTGGAAAGAGGAAAGAAAGATAAATGTTGTAATAGTCCACGTGAGAAACAGTATTACCTTAATTACAGGTGGTTGCAGTGTACAGAGATCAAATTGAAATGGATGTGAATTCCATTCTGTAGGCAAAGCAGACAAAACCTGTGGGTGGATTGAAATTTCTAAGTGTCTTCTGTGGGGAATGAGTATATCTTACGAATTGTCTGTTGGAATTTCAAACACACTAGCACACTGTTCTCAGCTATCACCTCTGTTGCAAAAGCTGGAAGCCTGGAAACTGCATTCTCCAGACTCCCTTGCCAGAGGATTCCAGTTTATGCCCTGCAAATGAAAAGCTCTTGCTAAAGATTTGATAAAGACGAGAGAGATGGAGAGTTGCTTTGGCTTCAGTGGAGAGGTGTGAGGGCTTTGGAAGATGGCAGATGGAAGATTTTGCCAGTAGATTTCAGCTGTCAAGACGTGAATCAGCCTACTTGATGCCGAGAGGCTTGTTTGGAGTTGTCAGTGACTTCTGCACTTCATGATTCCCAGAAAGCTTAGCAGAAAGTTTTCTTATCTTTACTGCCCCAGCTCACCCAATAGTTTCATAGGCCTCTACTTCTTTGTATTAAATCCCTTCTTCATGAAAATACCTAGAGTATCTCTTATTTTCCAAAGTATTCATTATCCAGTATATTGTATTGTATCTTCTGTTTTCTAACAAGTCATCTCAGTAATCAGAAGAAACTGAGGGTCAGAAAGTTAAGGGTATTGTCTAAGATTGTTTCATCATAATTGATATAATTGGTCCATAAACCCAGTTCATAATTTGTAATTCATAACTTGTGCTCTTTGTATTATAGCATGCCTCCCTAAATCTTAATATTCTTCTCCACAAAATGGAATTTAAACAATTCCCTTGTAATCTTAGAGCCTGTGATTGACACTATCACAATTTATGCATTCTTACTCCAGTAAAGGCATTTCTGCTAATAAGGATAATGATGCCTACTGGTGCATCTTGGAACATTTTTATTTCAGCCTCTTTTCCATCTGATTGTCATTTAGCATAAAGCTACCAAATCAGATTTTATAATTTGAAACTCTGAATTTGCTCGTTTAGCTTACAGGTAAATGATACTATGCAGAACTGCTGTTACGAATCCAATAACACCACAGTGGGAAATGAGAAAATAGACATTATTGAAGAAGTGAGAGAAAAGGGTTTAAAGAACTGATTTTTGAGTCAAACATCTTTCATCACAGAGAGAGGAACATTAGGGAAATGCCTAAGGTAAGCAAAATGTTACAGCTGTGGATTTTTTTTTTTTCAAAGATATTTTACCCAAATGTCCTGGGAACATACATTTTTTTAACTTATCAAAATAAACTAACTTTACTCCTTCTTATTCATATTCAAGAATGTCCTTTTCATTTATGACAAGCTACAGGTATAAATAGAATTGGCAGCCACTTGGTTAGAAATAGTTTATTAAAAAAGATAAAGAGAAGCAGATACACACTTAAACAGATACCATGAGTAAACTGAACACATGAGTACATATATAGAGGAAAATACACTATTTTTTAGGTTTCACTGAGTAAAAAATATCTTTGCATACCACACTCCCTAATAAACTTTGAAGTCTTAAATTAAGTGAAATTATTTAAATCTAGTTCTATTATCCCCAGCATATACAGTGTATTTGTCTGCTCAGGCTGGCATAACAAAATACTGCAGACTGGGTGAATTACAGGACAATTTATTTCCTCCAGTTCTGGAGACAGGAAATTCAAAGTCAAGGTGCCATCAGGGTTGGTTTCAGTGAGGCCTCTCTTCCTGGCTTGCAGATGGCTACCTCCTCACTGTGTCCCATATGGCCTTTCCTCTGTGCACTTGGAAACAGAGACACCTTTGGTGTCTCTTCCTCTTCTTATAACGATACAAGTCCTACTGAATGAGAGCCCCACCCCTAGGACCTCGTTTAACCTTCAGTTACTCCTTAAAGGATCTATATCCAAATATAGTCATGTCAGGTGTTAGAGTTTCAATATATAAACCTTGGAGGGACATAAATCAGTCCAAAATGTACACATAGCAAGAACTCAATAAGTATGTGTAGAAATGAATTTGATACTAATAAATTACAGATGGGAATTATGATTTATATCATCATATCAATTTCTAAGTAGGCATTACAAAGTATTTTTCTAAAATATAGACAAGAATACTTCTTCAATTACAAAGTGAGAGGGATAAAGAGAAAATGTAATTTTTATGCTTTAACAGAAACTTTTTTTGGAATTTTATTTTATTTTTTATACAGCAGGTTCTTATTAGTTATCTATTTCATACACATCAGTGTATACATGTCAATCCCAATCTCCCAATTCATCCCACCCCCCCCGCCACTTCGCCCTCCCCCCACCCGTGATGTCCATACATTTGTTCTCTATATCTGTGTCTCAATTTCTGCCCTGCAAACTGGTTCATCTGTACCATTTTTCTAGGTTCTACATATATGCATTAATATACAATATTTGTTTTTCTCTTTCTGACTTACTTCACTCTGTATGACAGTCTCTAGATCATCCATGTCTCTACAAATGACCCAATTTCATTCCTTTTTATGGCTGAGTAATATTCCATTGTATATATGTACCACATCTTCTTTATCCATTCATTTGTCGATGAGCATTTGGTTGCTTCCATGACCTGGCTATTGTAAATAGTGCTGGAGTGAACATTGGGGTGCATATGTCTTTTTGAATTATGGTTTTCTCTGGGTATATGCCCAGGAGTGGGATTGCTGGGTCATATGGTAATTTTATTTTTATTTTTTTAAGGAACCTCCATACTGTTCTCCTTAGTGGCTGTATCAATTTACATTCCCACCAACAGTGCAAGAGGGTTCCCTTTTCTCCACACCCCCTCCCGCATTTGTTTTTTTGTAGATTTTTCTGATGATGCCCATTCTAACTGGCGTGAGGTGATACCTCACTGTAGTTTTGATTTGCATTTCTCTAATAATTAGTGATGTTGAGCAGTTTTTCATGTGCTTCTTGGCCATTTGTATGGCTTCTTTGGAGAAATGTGTATTTAGGTCTTCTGCCCATTTTTGGATTGGGTTGTTTGTTTTTGTAATATTGAACTGCAGGAGCTGTTTATTTATTTTAGAGATTAATCCTTTGTTTGTTGATTCATTTGCACATATTTTTTCCCATTCTGAGAGTTGTCTTTTCATCTTGTTTGTAGTTTCCTTTGCTTTGCAAAAGATTTAAGTTTCATTAGGTCTCATTTGTTTATTTTGTTTTTATTTCCATTACTCTGTAGCAGAAACTTGGTCAATGTTTTTCCTTCTATTTTTAGTCACTGAATTTGTCCAGGTGTCATATGATGCACACACTTAAGTAGAAAAATGGAGTACCCATCAAGACTAGAACAGGACAATATACTCCAAAACAAGGTGAAATGAACAGCACAGGTTGTGAGGGCTTCTTATTTTCCCATAAGGCAATGTTCTCCTCTGCACACCTCAGTACTAGGTCATAATATTCATACTGATATATTTAGGCAGAAGTGTACTGATATCTGTAATGTGCGTTGAAATGATCCCAACATAGGATAGATTAATGAATGGATAGAAGGACAAAAAAAACCTTAATGGTTGACTCTGAGTAATAGGTATATGGATGCTTAAGGTAAAATACTTACAACTTTTTTGTATGTTTGAAATTCTTTATAATTAAAACTTTAGTGAGAAAACATTTAGGAAAGAGAATAAATTTTTGTTCTACAATTTTACTTATGTATATTCAAAACATACACGCATAAAACATTACATATTATAGCACAATATTAAAGAACATAAGGGAAACAAGTCAAAGTGGGTGCTTATTTCTGGGAAGGAACAATAGAGGTGAGAGGGGATGATAAGGGAAAAACTTTGAATTTCTTTATAAAGACTGGAGATGACCAAGGTTAATGAACTGAGCAGTGTGATTAGATTAACTCTTTCTTTTTTATTAATTAATTTTATTTTATTTATCTTTGGCTGTGTTGGGTCTTCATTGCTGCATGCGGGCTTTCTTTACTTGCCACAAGCGGGGGCTACTCTTCGTTGTAGTGCGCAGGCTTCTCATTGTGGTGGTTTCTCTTGTGGAGCATGGGTGCTAGGTGCACGGGCTTCAGTATTTGTGGCTCGTGGGCTCAGTAGTTGCAGCTCACGGGCTCAGTAGTTGTGGCTCACAGGCTCTAGAGTGCAGGCTCAGTAAGTTGTGGTGCACAGACTAAGTTGTTCTGCAGCATGTGGAATGGAACCTTCCCAGACCAGGGCTTGAACCCGTGTCCCCTACATTGGCAGGTGGATTCTTAACCACTGCACCACCAGGGAAGCCCTAGACTAACTCTTTATATCTGAGATAAAATAAATTTTGTTTTGAAAGCAAGTGAGGGATAATGTTGTACAGAGCAAGCATCACATGCTTCCTTCTATATTATGTAATCAAGTCACATGTGGGAAAGGATGGTTCATCCACCTTGGTGTGGATTAGAATGACATGACTGCATATTCCAGGAACCAGCTATCTCTGTGATAGTTCAATTCTAATTCTGGTTCTTCATGAAAACATTTCTATCTCTATGTACACCCCATATTAAATAGTATAACAAAAAGAAATATGGTTTCTCTAATGAAGTCAGAATACCAATATTCAGTCTTGCATTGCTGTGTGACTTTTGTACAATCACTCGAACACCTAGTTCTTAATGTCCTCTTGGCAGAACAGGAGGAAAATGATCAAATACTTCCTCCAATTCTTTTTTCTAGCTGTATCATTTTTTGGGGAAGCACTAGAACAGAGTAATTGCAAAAGTTTTAAGTTAGGCAATTTCTAATCCCAGTTCTGCCACATGCTTATCATGTAACTATGGGAAAATTACTCAATTTAACACAGCTTGTTTCCTCATCTGTAAAATGGAACAAAAAGCATTCTGGCTAGGATAGTCATTAGGATTAAATAACAATAAAGGCAAGGCACTTAGTAGTAGATCCATCATATAATATGCCTACAAGAAATGTTTTTGCTCATAAAAATTTCAATCTAACTTTTCTCTGTGAATAGTTTTCCCAGATCATCAAAAACTCATATTAGCCTTTTAACTTATATCTGATTTGAACGTGCCTTGGAAAACTCAATAAACGCTTGGTATTAGCAGTTCATTAGATATAATTTTTCTCCTGCTTAATATAAGTGGAACCCTTGTTCTGATTCTCCTGACAGATGCTAAAATCCCAAAGAGAGGCTTGTTCAACATCCAGCCAATTGGAGCATTTCTTAGTTCCAACTATGTTAAAACGCAATGTTAAAACGTACCAAGCAAGCAAGAATTTGCTTAACAAGCTCAAAGCATTTGTTTGCAGTCACTGTCACTGGAGTCCTGTAACAATCTTTCTGCCAAAACTAACTCATTCTGTTCCAAACTCCTGCCCCAATCTTCCCATGCTTCCTCCTCTCTTAATTTTTTTTTCTTTTACATTTTTTCTTAATTTAGTTTTAAAATACAAGAACTGTTTTATCAATAGTGTGCTTTATGTAGTTTTTTTTTTTTTTTTTCCCCTGGTGTTGGGAGAGTGCTGACTGGAAACTGACAGCTAGGCACTGGAAGCCAAAATTTTTTTTTGTTATATTTTGGGTTCTGTTATTAAGTAGCTAGATAGACCTTCATCTATCACTCATCCTCCATGGGTTTAACAATTTCTGTCCCTGTCTTTGAAAAGCAGACCCATTGTAATCGTGCCCTGAAAAAGAGTCTTTTTTCTCAACTGACACTTTTGTGCAAAATATAAGGGTCATATTTATATCCACTTCTTGCTGCCCTTGCAGCATTGTAAGTCACAATTGATGAAGGAGCAACACTCTGTGATCTGATATAATTTACTATGAAACCACTATCCATTTTTGACATTTAAGCTCTTCTTGCCAATTTGCAAGTCTGCTTATAGACTGTCCAACTGTGGTGTCAAGCAATTATTTTGTGGGCCATTGTGAATTCCCTAATCTGGCTGTTCTCTATGTGATTTGATTAAAAGGGTAGTTTGGGGCCATATACATACCCTTCTTAACAATGAACAATTAGGTAGAGAGCTTTTGAGCATAAATGGTGTGACTTTAAGGACCTAGGACAGCCCTTCTGTCTTTTTCTTTCTTCCTTAAGATAACTCTCTGAATGTTGGTACTCCAAATTAATTTAACAGATAGGAAAAAGTATTTTGTTGCATAGTTAGACATTAGTATTTAAAAGTAAATGCCTGTGAGTTAACTAAGACCACTGAGCTAAGTTAGTTCTTACACTGGGTTGAAAAGTGTCAACTCCCCCAACTCCAGCCAAATCATATCCTTCCTGGAGCTTCAGAATGTGACTTTACTTGGAAATAGGGTCATTGCAGATGTAATTAGTTAAGTAAAATGAAATCATAGTGCAATAGGGTAGACCCTTAATCCAATATAACTGGTGTCGTCTTAAGAAGAGAAGAGACACAGAGGCATACAGGGAGAATGTCATGTGACAACAGAGTCAGAGATTGGAGTGATGTATCTAAAAGCCAAGGAATACTGAGCATTATGGCAATACTAGAAGCTAAGATAAAAGCATGGAACAGATTTTCCCCTAAAGCTTTGAGTGAAAGCCTGCTGATGCCTTGATTTAGGCCTTCTCTCCTCCCTAACTGTGAAACAATAAATTTTTGTTGTTTTAAGGCACCCATTTTGTGTTAATTTGTTACAGCAGCCCTGGAATACTCATATAGACCTATTGTAAATTGAGATTTTGATGACGTAAGGGCACTGAAACTTAGGGTGAAGGAGCATTGAAAAAGGAATGGATATAGTCTAAAACAGCCCTTTATCTTATTACTTAGTAGCTTACCAAAGCCTTCTAGAATTGGAGAGATTCTAATGTAAGTTCTACAAATGAAATTTTGCTTTTCTCTCCCTTTCATTTCTATCTTCTCTGCTTCTTCCTCACTCTCATGTGAGCTCCATAACCTTCATCCATTTCCTGGTAGAATCACTGTGTGTCGTGTTTTAAAAACTACTTTATTTCTGTCTCTGTAATTGTTCGAGCTAGCAAATGTAAGTGTCCCTATGGTCTCACTGATTAGTAAAACCCTTCAAACAAAATAATGTTCTTTGTTAGGTTATTGACCATAATATAAATGTGAAGAACATAAAAACTAAAAGTATTGTGCCCATGACATTTTGAAGAAACAATTTTCAGCAGCCATTTTCATGTAGACAGTTTCAGGTAACCTAAAAAAAAAAAAAAATAGAGTTTATCTGATTAGTCTTTTAAATGTTTTAATTTGCACAACAGATAAGCTCACCTCTATCCTGAGTCTTTTCCCATTCCTAATCTCTGCCAACCATTTGTGATCCTCAGCCAGACAGTAACATGGGACTGGATTCAGAACTGGGTGAGGGATGATGACTTTGTTGGGTGTTGGTGGCCTGTCATATATACAATCAGACCAGAGTGAGCATCAGAGATGAGATGAGGCTAGAGGACTAGTGTTTCAATTTTGCACAATTTTATGTACATTTCTCATAAAGCATAAAGATTGCATTTTGTCAGTTAACACAATCTGTCCTCTAATGGAAAAAAAATTGGCATACTTCATTTGATGTACCAATAAAACTTGCTTTAATCTTTCCGTCTTACTCTAGGTTTACCATTTAGTTCTTTTTTGTTTTTCTTTTTCCCTGCTGTTTATTTTGCTCATGTTTTCAAGTCACTGTTCATCTTGTGTTATTTTATTCATTAACTTCCTTTTCTGATAATTCAACACACATTTCTTTACCATTGTATGAAAACAACATGGCATCTCTCCTCTTCAATGAAAATGCTCTACTTTTCCTCTACTGTTCTTTCCCAACTCATTAAAAGAAAACCTTTAAAATACTTTTACACTCCTCAGCCCCTCTGTGTTGAAGTGATTTTGAACCATATGAAATACTTGATATCTGAGTATTTTTTAAAAAATGGAAATGGAAAAAAAAAGGGGGGGAATTCCCTGGCAGTCCAGCAGTTAGGACTCTGCACTTTCACTGCTGAGGGCCTAGGTTCAATCCCTGGTAGGCCAAATAAGATCCCACAAATCATGTGGTATGGCCAAAAAAAAAGGAAGAGGAAGTTGCATGTAGTTCCACGTGTATTTATGTTTTGGTCACATATGAGGTTTCCCTTTTTAGTGCCTCTGCTCTTCATCCTTCCCTGTAGTGAGATCTTTGCTTCTACTCATATATTGTGTAATTACAGTCTATTTGTAAATATTTTCTTCAGGTTGGATATGTGGGTGATACATTGCATAAATCTTTAAACGTGTTGTATTTTTTTTCACCCTAACAGGTGAACCATTCCTTGGCTTGGCAAGAGATTCTTGGGTAATAGTTCTTTTTGCTCAGACTTACTCTAGGTTGTGTTTTGTTTTGAATTATTGAAATTTAAAAATTTTACAAGGATCTGCATAGAGTTTTTTGTTTTTTTTTCTCTTTGACCCTGCTAAAACCTGGAAAAACTTCTAATACTTGTATTTCTTTTTTAGTTCAGACTTTTTTCACACTTCTTTAGCTATAACCTCATTTCAGTCTATCCTTTATTTTTTTTTTTCTGTTTCTGATTTTGTTCAAATTCATTGTAGCTCCCCTGCATCTGTCTTCTTAGACATTTACCTTTTATGTCATGATTTCTATCTCTTTTTGAATTTTGGTTTGTTTTAAGCTTTTCCTTACATTTGATATTCCAGCCCACTGATGTATATCCAAAGTGAACACCTTCCGTTCAATTTGTCTATTTAATTCTATAGTTTAAAAATAATGTGGTTTTAGCTTCAGAAAGACTTTTTGAGCTGTAATGGAACCACTTCAAATTACTTTGATTTTGTTATTTTTGTTGCTGTCGTCCTCAGTCCCATTCAACAGTTTGTTTATTTTTCTACCAGGAGCAGGTTCTTCTTAAGTTTTGCTGAATTGTCATTTCTCTGGCTGCTGGATCTCCTTAATCACATTTAAGTGTTCTTTTGCTCTCTCCTCAAGGTTCAGCCATACTTGCTATATCTTCAGAAAAGGAAGATGATCCTAGGCCAGCGTCAGATAGCCTCGAGCTCCCAAGCCTCTCCTGAAGCATCAGGAAAGGATTATCTTTTTGTCAACTCTAAGCAATAGTGCTCTCAACATCGTTCCACCTGACAAGTTTCCCCACAGCTTCTGAGGGCAAGAAGATCATTGGTTTCTCCATCCAACAGGTAGTCATTGCTTTCCTAAAGGAGTTAATGACTCTCAAGAAGTCAAGCTCTTTCTAGGGTTCATCCTCTTATTTTTGTTTCAAGATTCTCTGGTAAAAGTCCTCAAACTCTCTTCCTGTGCAGAGGTGCATGGTCTTGCATTAACTCTAGTCTGAACACTAACAAGTCCCATGTTCTTGTTTGCAACTTCTAAGCCCTGTCTGCCCACCATTCCAAGCACCTACTTGGCTGGAAGGGGAACTGAAGGTTGCACAGGAATTGGGAAGGGAGACTGTAGGGAAAAGGTCAAGTTTCCCTCTTTTCAGAGTTCATGCTTCTTTTCTACACTGAATATTTCTGACACATAAACCCATTTAAGTCACTGCTGTCCAGTATACTTTCTTAGTTAACAGACTGATTATTAGTGCATAGATTTATTTCCTTATGTTAACAGGTTTGTCTTTCTGAGAATAGGGACAATCTCATTCTCTTTCTGTATTTATCATAGTCAAGTGGCAACTGCCAGTATAATTCAGATGTTTAATAAGTACTGTTTGATTTGATACAATCATAAACAATTCAGAAAAGATGTACATCCAGAGTTTAATAGTGCTTTTAAAATGGATTGTTACTTTTGTATTTTTGAACATTTTACAATGAATGTATTTTACTTTAACTTAAAAAGACAAAAAAATTAAAAGTTAAGATTGAAGTCTTTTAAGATCACTTCACTGGATTCTTATATATTTAACTGTCCAGACTTTGAGTTACACTGAAAATGTATAGAGTGAAGGAAGGCAAGAGGAAGGAAGGAAGGAAGGAAGGAAGGAAGGAAGGAAGGAAGGAAGGAAAAAAGGTAGGAAAAAAAGGAAGGGAGGGAGGGAAGGCAGGAAGGGGGAAAAAATAAGATGCCACAAGATAAATTAATTGTCCTTGATTTGGTTTATGATATAACCATGAATGAGAAATTCAGTTTTGTAATATTTGCATGACCCAATTACATAAGCATATTGAAATGAGATGTCTTATAATTTGAATTATTTGGACAGTTCAAGAAAATCATAATTCCTCTTGTCCTCATGGCAATATTAGTCAAAAAAGCATCTCTAATATGTACATAATATGAGTCAATGTTCTCCCTGAAGCAAATCTAGTAGACATCTCACATAATTAGTAACCATATCTAGTTGTCTGCCTCTTAATTGTATAATACTTTTATTATTCAGCAGCTGCATATGTTGCAAATGATGTAAACTAGTCCTAGTTACATGACATGGATTTGAAGAAACAAAGCCCAGTTTGAAAACAAATCCAAAATAGAGAATTTGAGCAGGATTGGAGCACTTAGCAGTACTTTATAGTTTGAGTTATAATTTCTGTGTTTTGCTGATGGTTAAAAAATAAGGCTTTGCATGGAAGGAGGTGCAGTCTTTCACTTAATGGATCTGTCGAAGTATGTAGGCGCTCTGTGGTGAGAACCTTGGATAATAGTAGCTATTTGTCTCTTTGTATTAAAATAGTGGAGACAAGTGACAGTGTTTTCTTTTTCTCTGTTGACTCTGAATGTTTGGCTGTCCCTGCTAACTATGAATAGACTGTATTCACAAGATTTTGAGGTTTGGTTTTAAACAGTGTCTAGAAGGCATTATCACTATCCATGCTAGATCTTATCCAAGACCCCATCAGAAGGAATTCATGCCAGCTAGGAGTACTATAACATGTTTATTTTTCCAGCTTGTAAAAGAGAAAATCCCACAGTGATCATGCCTTCTAATGTCTCCACAGCATTCAGTCTGATCTCTCAGAATGAAGAAGGTGTGAGAACAGTGAAAATGTAAAGCTTTTCCTTATTTCAGTTATCCCCAGTGACACATATTTGGCTGGAGATAAAGTTTCACAAAATTTTTTATCGCCTGGCATTATTTCACCTTTCCACAGTCATTTTCACTAAAGTTTAAAACACTAAGATTTCTCTTATTAAAGTGACCTTTATATTTTAGTTTAGAAATTAGCAGAGTAATCCTGAGAGGGCTGGTTCTTGTATACTTAACTGTTACTTAATTGCAAATTTGTTAGCATTTCAACAATATGGATGTTAGTGAACTTCACGTGATATGCTTGTTAATATTTGTGATGTGTGTGTGTGTTTGTGTATGTGTTTCAACCCTATGTATCTTTGGTGGGTGGGAGGAAGGGAATTTATGTCTAGTAGTTGAGACTGAAAGAGATGGTTAATTCATGGTGATTGTTGGAAGAGGTCATTGAGAGGATGTGATTGTTGGTTGACTACAAACTGGACCCCAGTAATGGAAGCCTCCTCACTCACTCCCCTGTCCTTGGAGTGTAAGTTCTTTTCACCTTTCTCACAGTGGAAGACATTTTCAAGAACACAGCTTTGAAAGAGTGAGGTATTTCTGAGACCATCAGGACTGTGCAGTTGGCAAGCTGGGGACCAAGGAGATTGGATGATATAGTTCCAGTCTGAGTCTGTTGGCTTGAGAAGCAGAAGGGCTGATGGTGTGAGTTCAGTGTAAGTCTGAGTCTGAAGGCAGGAGAGGAAGATATCCCAGTTTGAAGACAGAGAGAAAGAACTGTTCTTTACTCAGACTTGTATTCTATTTAAGCCTTCAACTGATTAAATGAGATCAACCTACACTGAAGAGGGCAATCTGCTTTATTTATTCTGTAGATTTAAATGCCAATCTCATTTAGAAATACCCTAACAGACACTCTCAGAGAAATAATGTTTAACCTAATATCTGAACACACAAAATTAACCATCACATTTTTGATCAATACAGGCATTATTCGTTTTGTTGCGTTTTGCTTTATTATATTTCATAGATATTGTGTTTTTTACAAATTCAAGGTCCGTGGCAACTCTGAGTCCAGCAAATATATCGGCACTGTTTTTCCAACAGCATTTGCTCACTTCTTGTCTGTGTCACATTTTGGAATTTCTCACAATATTTCAAAGTTTTTCATAATTATTATATTTACTAGGATGATCTGTGATCAGTGATCTTTGATGTTAACTGTTACAAAAAGATAATGAGTCCCTGAAGGCTCAGGTGATGGTTAGCATATTTTAGCAGTAAAGTATTGTTAAATTAAGGCATGTGCATTGTTTATAGACAAAATGCTATTGCATACTTAATAGACTGCAGTATAGTGTAAACATAACTCATATGCACCGAGAAACCAAAAAATTCATGTGACTCATTTTATTACGCTATTCACTTTATTGCAGTGGTCTAGAACCAATCCTGCAATATATCTCCATGGTATGTGTGTATCTCTCTCACTAGGGAGAGAACATATCTGGGGGCATGTGAAATTTGGAGTGTTTGTTCAAAATTAAGATGGAAATATTTTGCAGGCTTCCCAAAAGAAGTTTCAAAACTTGGAAGACAATTTCTGCTGGAGTTTAAAATGTGTGGGTCATTTTCCTAGAAGTAATGGCTGGTATTCCAGGCATTTGGGTTTGTTAAAGGAAAGAATAAAGAAAGAGATGAGGTAGCCTAGAGAGGGTCTATGTACATTAACTTTACTGAGGCATATTCAAATGACACATTTTACCAAACTGTACTTTAAATAGGAGCATCTTAGTACATGTCAATCATACATTAAAAAAAAACTCTTAATGGGCTTCCCTGGTGGCGCAGTGGTTGAGAGTCCGCCTGCCGATGCAGGGGACAGGGGTTCGTGCCCCGGTCTGGGAGGATCCCACATGCCGCGGAGCGGCTGGGACCGTGAGCCATGGCCGCTGAGCCTGCGCGTCCGGAGCCTGTGCTCCGCAACGGGAGAGGCCACGGCAGTGAGGGGCCCGCGTACCGAAAAAAAACAAAAAACAAAAAAAAAACCTGTTAAAAGTAGTAAACCAAATTATGTATATCCATGGAAGTCATCATGATATCGTCAGGTGCATTGATTGGACCAGTTAACCAAGTAACTTTAGTATATCTTCATCGTCTTTCTATTGAGTTAACTCATCAATGCTAAGTGAATTGTTTGTTTTTCACATAGCCATAATCACAACAATGTTCTTCGACAACGTGTCCCGTGGTTAGCTCTTAAACCATAGCATGACACTAAAGAGTCTTTCTGATAATAAGTACAAGTTCTGGGCTTCATTGTAATAAATATGTAATAAAATGTGATAAGATGGAATAAATAATATTCCATTATATTATTAGAAGTAAAAATGGAAATGTAAGACATGCAGAATGAAGTCAGGGAGATCATGCTAAAAATTCAATAATTTCCTTGTCCCTGAAATCAAAGAAAGGATTTTTTTCTTACTGTCCAGGACTCACTGTTTTGTTTTGTTTTTTTTTTCCTCCCCTTAAACAGAATATCAAGATATGTTTAAACATTTACTCTTTTAAACGTTAAAAAACCTCTTTGAAACTACAAAATGTGTTGAAGTTTTAAAGAGAAAACTTTATTACATCATGTCTGATTCATCAGAAAGAAGAAAAAAGTCATTCTATTCTATCGTACTTCACAGTTTATAGTTATGTTCACATACACAACTTAATTTAAGTCTCCCTAAGTTCTTGAGAAGTGGGTAAGACAGATATTGACAGACTCATTTTTTAATCAAGAAACTAAGATTTGGAGAAGTTAATGATTTCTCCATGGTCAAAGATGTAGTAAATGGGACTGAAACTGAGAACCTTGACTTATTTCCTTGATGCAAAGAAACAGTGCTAAAAGTACGGTCCTGTGTTTCTGTCCTAATGAGAAAATCTTAGAAGTTCAATTCCAAGCTAGTTCTTAAAAAGTGGGAAGATTTAGTGAAGAGTGACAGTGGCTTATCTTCATTGACCTGGTTTGTTCATCCATAAAAATCACTGAAGTCAGGAGAGATAAAGGCTCAAAATGCAAAATTGAAAGTAGACAGCATGGTCCAGCACACATGCAAGCCCTGAGCACTGAGAAAAGTGGGTGGCAAACAGCCAGTAAGAACTGCCAACTCAACATCTCCTGCAATGGAATGAGATTCAGAAGGCTGCTGCAACCTACAGGCGTATTACACCTGGGAGCATTCTACTATCCGGTCTCTCTTTGAATGCAACTATCTGCTGAGATTATAAAATCACCTGGAAGAAGGTTAAACCAGTTTTTCTGGGGAAGAAAACATTTTTATCATATGTCTCAAGATTCAGAAGTGCTAGGACAAATAAAAATATAAAAGCAAGTGGAAAAGCTGAAATGTTTAACATTTTAATGCACAGATAAGAAAGGACAAGAATGATATTGCTAAAATCTTTGGCAAATATTTATGAGGTTTCTGTCACATTGGTCTCCTGATGTGTAACCAGTAAGACCTCTTTAATAGCAATCAATTATATAATTTCAAGACGGACAACCTTTTAAATACAATTTTTGGAAAATGTTTTCACAGAGGATTAACTGAATTAAAACAGCTTTACTAAGATACTGTTTTAAAACCTAGTTTCTCCTCCCTATTATTATTGCAATTATCGTTTTCAATAACTAACAGCATATATTGTATCTATATTCAGTATAGTCTTTTCTCTTTTGGAAACAGAAAATAGCCTAAAGAAAAGTAGGGAGGAGTGAGAAAAAATATATATATATATAAAGTTATAAATACAAGTAGCATTAATTTAAATACATTTTTCAGGTTTTAGTTTCTTGGCCAACTAAAACTATTTTGATGATAGAAATAAATCAATGTTTTGTAAGCTGATGATTGTATGCTCATTAAAGTACTAAAAAAATTCCTTTAAAATAATCTAACTTACTGTTTCCTTCATCTCAGTTCACTCTAATGGTCTTGGAATAAAGCTCTGGAAGCCTTAAGAAGTTATTAAGGTAAACAAATTAAATGCAAATTAATGTATTCAGTCTCAAGAGTAATAGAACAGACATGTTGATGTTGTTTAGTTTGTAAGCGAGTTCACTAACCAACACACCTATCTGTACTGGAAAAAATTTTTGCTACTGAAAGTGCTTAAAAAGTGTTCTCAATTAATTATTTAATATAATAGTCATAAAAGACACACTTTTTTGATTATTGAGCATTTTCTAACTGTGGTTTCCTATGAAATAACTAGCCCTGATATTCTAAATCTAATTTTCTTCAACAGCTTCACCAGTGTTAAGGTGAGTAGATGTTTTCCAAGCTGAAAGGAGATGTGGGGCAAGAGAATTCCTGCCAGAGGGAAAAAATAACTTATGCAAACAAACCTACATTTAAAGAAAATATGGTTTATTTCAGGAATAATGATTAGCTATGATTTTAGAGTAGCATTCTTTAAAATCAGGTTGGTACAGACTGAGCTCTCTAAGCCACACACGTATAAAAATAAAAGAAAATTTGGAGTGTCTTAGCCAGCTTTGTTTGCTATAGCAAATTACCATAGAATGGGTGTCTTAAATAACAGAAATTGATTTCTCACAGTTCTACAAGGTGGAAAATCTCAGATCAGGGTACATGGCATACTTATGGTATGCTCCCTATTCTGCTTTGTAGATGGCCATCTTGCTGTGTTCTAGAGCAAGGATAAGTAAACTAATTAATGCTCTTGGGGCAAACTTGGACTGCTGCCTGTTTTTGCAAATAAAGTTTTATTGGAACATAGTCATGGCTATGTATGTGTGTATGTATGTATTGTCCATGACTACTTTTGTGCTACAACAGCAGAGTTGACTTGTAGAGATGGAGATTATCTGGCTTATAAAGCCTAAAATATTTACTATTTGATCCTTTATGGAAAAAGCTTGATGATGCCTACATTAGATAATCTGATGAACAATTTCATGTCAGATTTTCTGATTTGCTTCACTTCAGTCTTTTGGGAAGTCAAACAGTGAGACATAAAATACGTAAAGTTTATATTATTTATAATTAAATAAAAATATTTAATTACAAATAGTATAATTCATACATGTAGCTCTCTCTATATGCATGTGTACGTATCTACACATTTAATTACATGCACACACTATCAAGAACTAAGTATTTTTAATTGCTTTTAAAATAAAAATATTTTAATGATCTTTTACAGTTCCCTTTTTGATACAAGAACTTACATTTAAATAGGTTTCAATTAATTTATAAAAAGAAAATATGATATAATTCATCTTCCATTACTGTTTCCTCTGCCAAACTTATTTTTTATTAAGTTATTGTCATTCCTCTTTCATTCTTGCCCATTCTATTCTTTAATATTATATTTCATTTGTGACTTAGCACTTGAAATGCAATCATAGTAAAGTTTGCTTCTCATGGGTGTTATCTACACTGCTAATTATGCTTCACCCTTTTCTAGCCCAAGCCTCACTATTTGAGATAATTCAACAAAGATTTGTACCAATTACTAAATGTTCATGGAGCATATAATGTCAATTGTTTCTCAACAATTATTTAGTTACTTAAGAAGCAGATTAAAAAGTTCTTCCTTCCTTCCTTCCTTATTTTTTTCTTTCATTATATTTAATTTTCATGAATTTAATGTAGCTGATTTTTGTATTGTAAAATATTCCTGCTGTATAACTGTGTAAAAAGGAACAGAAATATGTAGTGCATTTTTTCTGAGTGACCCAACACTTGCTTTCCAGGACACTGTGCCTACAGAATTAACATTCACTGAAACTAAATATAAGTCAAGAGATTTCGGATTGCTGTTATTTATTATAATGTTAAATGGAGAAGTGGTTTAGTAGAGGGCTGGAAGGAAAAAAGGCTGGGGATAAACATTGAGGGATCCAAGTTTGAGAATTTGATTTGAACATTCAAAGGTATAAAGTAGATTCTGCTTTAATGGCTCATTGGTTTAAAAAAAAAAATTACAGAAGAGAAAGAACACATCTGTGTAGTATTAAGTACAAAGTAAGTATGTATTCAATATAAAGCCCTTGTGTGTATATATTATATATATTGTATATATATTACATATAGAATAGGAAGTTCACTGATATTAGAACTCTACATTTCAGTTTCATTTTTTGAAATGAGAGATCCCTATTAAGTGCCTTTTAACTTTACCTCTAAAGTCCAAACAGATGCTGAATCATACAACCAGGGTGGGGTGTGCCTTTAAGCGGGTCTTAGATATGGATTAGACTAGGAGTAGTTTCTAGTGGATGATAAGGAATGGCAACGTCCTTGGTTCTCTTTGCTCAACAAGGATAAGCGCACAGGGTGGAGACCCAGCAGGGCTTCCATCTGCCACCACTTCTTGAGACTTCCTGATTTGTCCTTCAGATGTGCCCTCTCTGTGAGCTCTCCTTATTCTCTGGGGTCAGAGACTAAAGCCTGGGGCCCTTTGAGGCTGCCTGTTTTTACATAAGATACTAATGGCAAACAATGTTGATAGGTCTATCAAGCTCTACTATGTCAGGTAAGTTTGAGAAGTCATCAGTACTGTACTGCAAGTCATTTAAAGAGGAATTGTTGCAGAAAGGTTTTAGAGAATATTCAAATTATACAAACTTGGAACTGAAACTGTGTACAGTTCCAAGAAGACCTCTTAATTGAATCTAGCAATGGCTTAAATGTGTATCTCAAAATAATTACAATGTTTTAATCAGTTGCAATAAATCAGATTTATACCATGTTACAACCGTTTGTATTTTTGACCCATATGTATTACAAAAATTGAAAATGAGGCCACCCTATAAAGTGTCTTCACTAATTAGAAAAATTCTTCTACTCATTTTATTTTTGCTTTATTTTATGCTCTGTTGAGGTTCATCAGAAGTAACTATAAACACTTTCCAGGTCATGTAGTCATGCTTAAAACTGCATAGTTCCTCTGGTTGGCAAGCAGCCCTATTCCTAAGGGTATAGTGACAAACTCGACTCTGTTTATCTTCTTTACATTAAATTAAATTACTGGTACTGATATGTTTTTGCAAAGCAGTTCACCCCAGTTATTAAAATGTTGTGTATTTTGGACTACTTTTAATTCAGCTTTGCTCTTTAAATTTGTAGCATTTCCTCATCCACAAACATGAATGCAAAGATTAATTCTCTGCCAATGTTTTTGTTTCATGTCGTCTAACAAAGTATGTTTATGTTTAGTTCATAATGTACAAAGAGAAGCTATTTTTCTCCATTATTTTCACTAGCATTATCATTATATCATCATCATTAAAAAAAAAAATCTTAAAACTGACTTGTGTGGGAGACTGACCTAGAGACTAGAGACTATAAGAAAGGTACATAATAAGATCATATAATTCTTTCCTTTTCAAAAATACCAAGCTATACATCTCCTAATAAGAATTTTATTTTATGTTTTTTTTTTTTGTCTTTTTTTTTCCCCCACTGGTTGCAACTAGGCATTTATTCCAATGAGCCTGTCCTGCTCTGGAACTCTGCTTTGGTAGCTGTCCTCCATAAATTATTTTTAATACCTCCAAAGAGGGTGACTTTTACCTTTAATTTGTATTTCATGGATCCCTTGAGGCAATACAGAGATGAGATCAGAGCTAGGGCCCTGGCTTCAAATTCCTGGGGTCCAGTCCCAATTGCTATATGTACTGTCTGTGTGACCTTCACACACCCTACTTCAATTTTCTCACCTGCAAAATGAGAACATTAAGAATAGTCAGCCCTATGGAGTTGTAAGGAGTCATAAAAGAGGTGAAAATGTGTAAAGCATTTAACAGACTGACTGGTACCTAATCAAAGTAAATACTTGTTAGCTGCTACCATTCTAAGTTAAGTTAGGTAATACTTGGTAGGTTCAGTAATACTAAGGCCTAATAAAGTATATATTTCATTTTTCAAATCATCTTATAACTTAGAGGACTTTCTTAAGGATAATTCTTAAAATGAATTTTACAATTGGAACTAGAATATGGACTTCCAAAATTATCTTAAAAATATGCATTAAAATTATCCTATAGGTATACTGGATAATAAGTTACTTTTTTAATCTTTTAGTTACAACTACTCATTGCTTGAGAGGCTTCCCTGCCCTCTTGGAGTCACCAATCTATAAATGACTTAAACAAATTTGGAATGTTTAACGAAAGAGTTGGGTGTCTGCACTGGGTAGGTGATAAGGGTAGGTGCATCTTTGGAAGCCAAAGAGGAGAGATCCTTATAAGAAAACATTTGACTCTTGCCATAAAGCTTTCATAAATTTGTTTAATAGCAGGCAGGTCTAGCTAGCGCATTTACATTCCATTTTATCATAAATTTTACTGTAGTATGTTGTTTCTCTCTGGACATTTTGACAGCTGAGTGGAAAATTCTTCCACCCTCTTCAATAGGTATCCATAGGACAGTTTTCTTTAATACACTCTAGTCCTAATGCCATTGGCATTGTTTCCTGCTACTTTGAAACTTCTTTGGTCAAAGGGGTTGCTTATTATTTGCTTAACTCCTTAGAAACTATGCACTTAAACCATAAAATCTACCTCTTCAAAACTGAGCCCCACATGGCTACTTTTGCCAAAGGCCAGGAAGGATTTATCATGGTGCTACATCAAGCATTTGAATATGAACTGACATAGATATACAATATGATTTAAAGGAAGTAATTGATGTTGTCTGAATGATAACTCTTGACCTGAGAAGCTCTGAAGTAGTGAAAGGGGGCTAAATTTGCACGATTTGTGCCATAAGCAATATTTATAATGTAAGAGGGCTTTAAAGATTAATACATTCCCAGAGCAACACATGAAAGAGACAGGAAAGGTTATTCAATGACCATCCAATGGGCTATTTATTTGCAATACGTTCATCTGGAAGACTTTCTTAGTTTTCTTTTTTCTTTCCCCCCATTAATTTAGTAAACAAAGAAGACATTGATATCTCCCTGATTTAAAAATATTTTCTGCAAGTTCAAGTCTTTTAATCAAGGAGAAAAGGCACAATACTGTTTACAAAAATAGTTGATTGATTGATTGCCTCTTATTAGTTAAAAGGCCTATGGTACTTTGTAAGTTCTTATATCTTTAACTCCTTATTTTGAGAATCAAAGAGCTGTAAGTATTTTTCATAAAATAATTACATTATTGTTTTATTTAATTATCAATTGGTAGAAGGGTAAATTGATTCATAAAGCCCCTAAGAAAATATATATTTACAGAGGTCAAGTGTTAAAGTCTGAGGTTGACCACACTCTTGAAGGCAGTCCTCAGAATAATTTCTTCAAAATTACTTGTCATGCACTTTTAACTTTCTGTCTAAACATAAGGGAAGTTCTCAAAAGAGCTCCATACTCCTTACTTTTTTTTGCAACTTAAAAATCAAATGGTTCTGAGTTCAGTGCCAAAATGAAAAGACTTGTGAGGAGTAGCATTAAAGGAAGTGTCAAGAGAAAGTTCAGCATTAAACAAGTTTTGATATCTACATATATTGTGATTTTAATTCCTTTGGCAAATGATGTTCGAGAGTATGGTTTTGTCTGCACCCTTCCAAAACAATTGAGTCTAATTGAAAAGCAAAGAATTCTGTCAGTCAAACATTAGATTTCCTTCATAGTGCCAAGCTGCTTTCACTGCAGATACAGAATACAATGTTTATTCTAGAAATGTGGACAGAAATGGAACAGCCAATAACAAGATTGGCTCCAGCATCAGTGCCTACCTCATAGGCTCCCATTTTTGCTCTGCTTTCCCCTCACAAGTCTTGTATAGTTTTCATTCCATTTTGGCATATTGAATCTCAATCAGAAAAAAATGTGTATATTATGATTTATTTATAATATTGCTTTGAGGGAGGAATAAAGAAATCCATTCTCCCTTATCTCATGGCTACTGAAGCATCATCTAATGTCACTGCGATTTTACAAAGGAGGGGAATTATTTAGGAAATTTAGCCAAGGTAACCGAAGAAATTAGCAGGACCAGACAAGAGAACTAGTTCCCCAATTTTTCTAACCTATTTAACAGTAATTTCTCTGGGATCAGTTGCAGAATTTTGAAGAGAAATTTAGGGGAAAATATTTCTATTTTCCCCTGACAGGCACACAAAACCTATTAAAATGACAATTGATTAAGGATAATCACTTGGATCCGTTCTAGAGTGGTTAAGAACAGTAAGATTTGTACATAAAATGTAAAGATAGGTTCAATAGTTAACAGTTATTAGAGCAAATTAAATGCATCCAGATTAAATTGTTTCCCAAGCATTAAGGTCTTGACCTTATAATCAAAAGACTACTTTTCCCCATTAGTGTCTGTTCCATTCTAGCAGCTTTGCATCTTAAGCATGCTTACTGCCACTAGGATGATCTATTTTTAATTGAGTACCACAGACTCACTGGAAGTTTACTAACCTAAGCTTAATAGGCACATTTATATTCTCTCTACTTGGTTCCCCTTATACCTAATGGTATGTACTGTAGCTAAAAGTCCAGGCTATGGAGTCAGTCAGGGATCAATCCCAGTTGTTAAGCTGTACTTTTCAACTGCATATTAGGTATGTTGCTGCTCTCTTGAAGCAAAACCATGTATGGCTTTGTAAAACAAGGATAATATTGTTTGTGCATTACAGAAATATTTTTAGAATTCACATAATAAAATTCATAACAAAATCCTTAGCATGTAGTAAGGGGTCAAAATGTTTATATTATTACTTTCTCAGCATCTCCTTATGTCCTGTAAGCAAGTGTAGAGTGGTTTACATTGCAAGGAGGAGGTGGAAAAATGTATCAAAATAATATCCTCTGTGATGTCTTATCTCACCTCCTTAGGAGTGAGATTTCTTCCTTTTTAGAATAATCATGATTATCATTTGGTTATTAATTTACCATTGACATGAGTTGCTTTTTATCATAATTGTGCATATGTCCTATTACTTCAAGTCTGTGGTAATCTTGAGGGAAGGTGTCTGGACTTTTAATTCTATATAAATATACATTCTATGTAATAGCCCATAATATATAAAATATATTTTGAATCCAATAGGCCCTCAGAAAGTATTTCTTTGAAAGAATAGGCCATGTGCCTAAAGGCAGATGACCTTATTTCCAGTCGTGGTTCTTACTCTCAATAAGCTGGTTTTGCTCAGACAAGTCACATGATCACAAGTGACTTATGGCCTTCCTTTATAAAATTGTGGTAACAATCCCTCCCTACTACTTAGAGTGACGTGTGAATCATACAAGATAATGCAGATGAAGCATGTGCCAAGTTAAGAAGTTAAACTCTAACTTGAAAATAAGAATGAGAGCTGGCTTTTGTTATGTCTCAGTGCATAATAATACAACATTTAGTTGCATTTATGTACTTGAAATGACAATGTGATTTAGAAAACACACTTGAATACAATAATTTGCAGGTGGATGTGATTTACTTATAAATAAGAGCTACTGTTAACAGTATCCTATGTCCTCTGAAATTTCTTGTCGCACAGCACGGAGACACATGCATAAATGTAAAGAAAGTAATCATGGAAAGGTCATCACTTGCACAAATGTCATGTTGCCAACACCACGGATCTCCATTAGGAATGAGGAATTTATCTTGAAGAACTGAAGTGGGACGAGAATAATTTTTATTTCTTTTCATTCTCAGACTGACATTTCACCATTCTGGAAGAACAGTCTCGAAATTCAACCTTCCCTTCTAGGGCTTTAATAAACATAGGCAAGGTTTGTTTCCATTTCATTCAGAGACTGGAGTGAGAAATGTTGAAATACCACATGAAAGACCTTGCTTATAGGGTTTCCAGCTGAGACTGGAGGCTGAAGTGCTGAAAACTCTCACAAGGCATCCAGACTTCATGACATTTCCAGACAAGCCTTGTGGCCCTGGGGGACAGAGGTAAAGTTAAGGTGAGCTTCCGGAAGCTTGGTACACTCTGTCTCCTCAATTTTGACCCACTCAAAGAGTATTGATAGAGAACTTTAGACATGTTTTCTTCATGATATTTTGTATTTGCTACATTATTGTGAGGATTACTATGCTCTGAATAGGAAAATAATGGCTATTTTTCCACTTAATGTCAAATGTTAACTACATTATGGAAAGTGCAGCTTCTTCTCCTTTTTTTTTTAATGACCTCTCCTCAACAAGAGGCCTGTGGAAAATGGAGCGTTACCTATCTTAATAGGTTTCAATCTCCTGCACAGGCTGCTTCAGTGTTATTTCAGAGTCTATTAAAAGGGACTCAAAATTGCACAGGAGGAAGGCACTGCCAAATATTTCCTTGAAGCTCTGTTTTCTAGATTATCAAAAAGAAAAATAGAAAAAATGTGATATTAGTTTTTTGTTGTTGTTGCTCTGTTGATGTGAAAAATACCATTCCCTACTAACAAATTATTAGGATTACTGACAATGTATCCAAGTAATTAGCCATAAGGAATAAAGAAATGAGACTGAAATAGAAGTACTGATAATAAAAGTAGTCTTTAATTTAAAAAGTAAGGTATTATATTGTAACACTCTTTCCAGATATGTTAGTACCTTTTTAGAAAATCTAGACAATTATGCCTGAGTATCTTTATTTTGTTATTTTTATCTGCTAATACATACTTCTGAAAGGAATAAAAGTCAGTTACTACTCATTTCAAATGGTTGACATTTTAAAATAATGTGATATGGAAAACATGAGCACATGATTTCTTTCATATTCAAAATCTGTTGGGCTATATGTATCTTTGCACCATGAATATTTTTATTGATACCTGATACACCATCATCTCCTATATGTTGACTTCATTATGTGCAAAACTCTTGGGAAAAACAGGATTTTCTTTTATCATGTATGTTTTGGATATGAAACAGAATTTATACATAAAATAATTTTCTAATTAGTATTAGTTTTTGAGTGACAGTAAAAGCACAGAGAGGTGGTATAGATGCACATAAGCACTAATTTTCATATGAATATTAATTATAGAATCTTTAATAAACTCTTGTCTTTTGAAAGATTGTTTCTTTCCCAGAATATGTTGAGTTTATTTTACTCTAAAGCAGAGTCCTTATTTTGCTTCCCTGGCACTAAATTAAGCAGAATAAATATTACAATGTTTTAACCATATCCTCCTGTTCTTCGGGGAAAAAAATAATAAGTAAAAGGACAGAGAATAATGTCACAATTGTTTATATGCATATGCTTAATGATGATACAAAAATCTCCCCTTGTTTTAAAGTTTCTTTATATTCTTTCCATAATGGTTGGTAACTGAGTGAGTTTTGGCAAACAGATATGCAAGACAAGTGGAAGTGGTTTGCTGAGTAAGCTGGCGCAGGCAGAAAGCAAATTTATTTTTCTTATGACTTCATCTTTAACCCCACCCTCTTTATTCATTCTTTGCCCTCATACACCCTCACCACTCACAGCTCATTGGTCGCAATACTCATTGTCATAGCCTTTCCCATTTGTATTATTTAACAAAATACCAGTACAGCTAGGGTGACCAGCAGTCCAGCTTAGACTGGCTGAGAGATTTTTCTCAGATGTAGGACTCTCAGTGCTAAAACCTGGAATGTCCCAAGCAAACAGAGATGGTTTGTCACCCTAAGAGAACAGTCTGGAAATCATGTGACTCCAAGCCTCCTCAGATTAACTCAAAGTTAGCTCTGCAGCGCAGCAGGCTCTTGTCAGATTTTGCACTATTTCTCAGCTTATTTTTCTCTCCCTCCATCCACACGCCCAAGGGTGCATTTGGCTGCTCCAGGTTTGATTTGAAAGGGGACAGAAAGGTCAGTGTACATTAGTACAGGTGAAATCGATCTCAGTAAGCTCAGAGAGGACCCTGCCTTTTCTTATATCCTTGAAATCAATTCTACTACTTCCCTTCAGCATGTCAAGGCTTTGGGAGGAAGTGACTTCATCTTGCAATAACTTATTCTCATGATTAGGAGACACAGTGCAAATGAACTTTCTATCAGCCACAAGCTGTGCTGCTCTAATATGAGCCTTCTCTAAGACCTCCAAAATAGTGGATACCAGATTGAGATATATTGTTGAAACCACTGGAATTATTTCCTTGACAAGTTTTAATCAATATTTTGAAAATTTTGTATTTCTTGGGGAAGAGGAGAGAGATAAGGATGATTGGGGGAAAAAATATGAGTTTCCAGCTACAGTTCTTCTCTTACGAAACAAGGAATAATCCTAGATAATGATTATACTGCCTCTCATTGGTTGAGAAAGAAATGTCAATAACTAATAAATAAAAGTAAACCTTTCCTTCTAGACCTATTATAAATCGCCTGCAGGGTTTGTCAGTTTTTTTTTGATTGGCAGGAAACTCACCAGCTATGGAAAGATTCATATTTTAAAATATTATGTAAGCATCTATGCTTTACTCTCAGGATAAAAACTCCCTAGAAGGAAAAAAAAAGTCAAATTCTAGATTTCTAAGTCTCCTTATCTTTTCCTCCACTTTTACTCACTTTTCTTCTGAATTGTTTTAGGATTTTAGATTTCCTATTGATTGCTTAAATCACTTTGCTTTTACAAATCCACAACATTTCCCAAAAGGGTCTGTATTTGTACTTGGATGTGAATCACTATGAAAAGTCAAAACACTTCTTGTAAAGAGTGAGTGAAATCTAAGATGAATATTTACCTCTATTCATGTAATGGAAAAATAAACAAAGCTATATCTCACCGGATTATATTGGAAGCATTTATACCTAAGTTGACTTCAACCCAGGTTTTGACTAGTTTCTATATTTATATAAATAATTTTAAATCACTACAAAATATTTTATGCTATAAGATTTTAAATCACACTTTATGAAAATAGACATTGTTTTGAAATAAGAGTGTATACACTCTTATTTTGATGCCATTTGCTTCTAACTATTCAATTCTTATCACTCAATGTGAAGGTGTTTATCTTTGGTCAACAGAACTGCCCTATATCACCACCTGAGATAGCTAGAGTGATTATTTATTTTTTTTCCTATAAACCAAGGCAGTTTTGAAATAAAAGGGAGCACTAAAATTATTTACAATCGAATAATTTTTTAACATCTATTGACCAAAAATTTGTTTTAATATATTGGTAGATCTATAAAATCATCCTAATAAAATTTTAATTTGAGAAAAAAAATTCCAAGAATAATAGATATATATGTATTTTGAAGAAAAACAAGAAAATTTTATATGTATAATTATATATAATATATATTTTATATATTATAGTATTAATTATAAGAATGTTATATATTATATTAATATTTTATTATATATTTACATTCTTTATATTGATTTTCTCAACTTTTAAAGATAGGCAAACCATTCCTCAGTTCTTATTTCTATACTTTAAACATTGTCTTAGCTCTATCTTAGTTTCTTAGTCATTACAAAACATCTCAATGATAGTTTTCTAATTTATACATTTCAATATTATTTTATTATTTTAATGTTTTTATAAACTTTCCTGGAATTTGTTTTCAAAATTGCACTTTATGTAGAAAATATACATAGATACATAAACTCATATAAATACATACATTTCTAATTGATTCTTTTCTATAGACCATATTATTTTTAATTCAGAAAATATTCACTCTATAGCTGCTAAGATACCTACTAAGCTAAGAGAAAATTTTGCTAGGTGGAGAATATTCTCCATTGTAAATTTTTATTTAAATTAAAAAATATTTCAGTTCAAGAGATTACTTTTTTGCCTCCATTTAGAGGTTATTAATTTAACAATTATTTTTATAAAACAAAACTTGTGAAATGAGTTATTGCTGTTTATTATTCTTTTGAAATTTTTGCCAAATATACCTACAGCAATATCAAAGGTCTTCTCAATTTTATTATAAAGACAGTCAAAAGAATTAGAAAACATTTATGTATGGTCTGAAATAGTTTTTGGCATTTTTATCAGCTTCATCACAAAAATTTTGTAGTTACTATTCTAAATTTGTATATGTAAAATATTCTTTAGGTATGGAAAACTACAGTTTTAATTACTAGACTATCACAACTTCTCTGAACATAATTATGTTATATCTGAATGAAATCCAATTCTTAAATACATTTCTGCTCCAAAAATAGTTTTCTCATTTTCTAGAACTTTAAACTGAATTAAATATGCATATTGTCACTTCTAAATCAAATAATTTTATCATCTTTTGAACTTTTTAACTGAATTACAACAGCATTCACAATAATGTTAAATGTTTTAACAAAGTGCATTTCAAAAAAATTAATTCCATTACATTAATAGAATTCAAAAACTTAACCATTATTAAATGTAACTAATTTTCTATTTAACTCATCTCACATAGTTACATAAAAATGGTATATTTAACTGTTTGCAAAGTTCTTCCACTAATGATCTAACACATTCACAAATACTGTATTGCTTTATTTTCTTGTGCAGTCACAGGAGAACTTGAAATGGAAAATAAGAGAAGTAGAAGAACAGTCTGTTGATCTAAATGAAATGTTAAGCTTCATAGGATGGTGTGTAAATGTATTTTTTGTAACTATACACATAAAATAATTGTGTTTGTCATAGTCTCCTTTAAACAATGTATTAGTTATCTAGTGCTGCATGACAAATTTTTTCAAAATTTAAGTTAAAACAACTCATTTCTGAGGGTCAGAAATCCAAGCACGGATTAACCGGGTGGTGATTCTGGCTCAGGGTCTCTCAGAGGTTGTAATCAAGCTGTTGGCAGAGGCTGCAACTATTTCAACACATTCATGGCTGGAGAATTTGCTACCAAGCTCACTTCCATGGTAGCTGGCAGACCACAGTTCCTGGTCTGGCTGTTGGCCAGAGGCTTCAGTCTCTCTCCATGTGGGCCTTGTCATAACAGCTGTTTTCCCCAACAGCAAGAAGAGAGAGAGAGAGAAAGAAAGCGAGTAAGTACCCAAGATGCAAATCACATCTTTTCTAACCTAATGTTGAATGTGACATGCCATCGCTTCTGCCATTTGTCACGCTGACCAACCGGTGTATGAAAAGGACTATATGTGAGTGAGAATCAGGAGGGAGAGATCACTGGGGTGACCTTGGAGGCTAGGTCCAAGAAACTACTACTAATTTGTAAAGTAGATGAAAATGTGAATATTCTAGATTTCAAGTGATAATGCATATCACCACACTGTTCATGGATTAAGGGAAAGGTTGACTGACATTTATAAAAAGTACACATTCATCATCAGCTTTCTAGAGAAGCAGAAACTCAATGCCAGATTTTTTTCTCAAATGCTCGTTTTTGTTTTCTTCAACTCATTGCAATCAAAAGAAGTTCTTTAGAAATAAAATAGGTACCACACAATGAAATAAATGACTGTAGATTGATGTCCTGTTGGAAATGACAAAAAAAAAAAAAGAAAACAAACCAAAAAAACAAACCAAAAAAACACTGTTGCAATAGTATTCAGACAACCCTCTATATCCTACAGCTGAACAGCTAAGACTGTATTCCCACACATATATCAGAGAAACTAAGCCTATAATTGTCCGTATTTACCACTGATGCATTCATTGGTGACCAAACTTGTGTATATTCCAGACCTAAGGGACCAGATGGGTTAACTCTCCATAGCTGCTGATTTCTGAGAGTACTAATTCTTTTATTCAAATGTTATACATCCTATCCTTCAAAAATGAGCTTTAGTATTTTGCATGGGGAAAGAGCAGAGAAGAGAGAGATGGATGATCACTAATCATGTTTCAGCTTTAAACACCTATTAAAGTGAGACCTCAATTCAGTGCATCTGATTCTCATACACTATTCATGGAGACTGTGAAAAATCTGGGAGTGCTACCAAAGCCATCTTTATTTATTGTAGTGCGATAGTAAGAAAAATGCAATAATGTAATAATAATGTTTTATATAAAAAATAACAAAACTCCAGAACAAATGCTAAACTGAATGGTATCCCAGACCAATAGAAATAAACCAAGATTGTCCTGATAAACTCAGTGTACCGTCACTAGTCATCTTAATAGCTATATTTAGGCTAAGGAGTAAAGAGGAATGTAAGTTACTATACATATTATAGGGAAAATATTTTCAAACGTTTCATGGTAGTAAGAAACCTTGCACCAGTATTTTTCCTGGTAAACTCACTGTGATAAATTGGAAGTTATTGTAAGGCTGACAAAGACTTTGGGCTGTCAGAGACCTATTTTTAATATCAGTTTATTTTGAAAATACAAAGATATCATCCCTATTATACTACATTTATCTCAAAGATAGAGATATTTTCATACCATGAGAGTATACTGTTAATAAGGGTATAAATAATAGACAGGTGGACAGACGGTAAAACAATTTGAACAAACATCAAATAATAAATGGTTATTTTGGCACATGTTAACTATATACCTTTTTCTAACACTTTAAAGAGTACTTAATAAGCCTAGAGTCATTTTGAGTCATTTCCAAGAGCATTTTGGTGCTTCTCCAAAGAAGAATTAAAAATCAAAAGATAAGATTCCTCGTGTGGATGTGCTCTTCAGTCAGGAGACCTGAGATACACCCTCCCTCTGTTGTTACACCTTTATTCAGTCAAGAGATTACTGTATTTCCTCAACTTGGTGGTTCATGAGCTTTAAAAGTTAGCTTTTTTAAAAGTATCATTATAAAAATCTTTAAGCACAGAGAAAACCTATGTACCTGCTACTCAAATTAAACAAATGGAGAAATTCACTTCCCATCCCTAACTTTTCTCTTGGGAATTAGTGTGCTATGATCTTTTTCAATATTGCTAAATATTAAACATCTATCTCTAGTATATATTGTACCAATATATTTTTACTTGGTATTTCTAGAATATTTGTTTTTTCTACCAGTTTATTTAATACAGGGTTGTATTAACTTGAATTTACCTGATATTAGAAAATTGAGCCTATCTTTGTATAGTGAAGAGCCTGCAGGTTTTTCAATTCCAAGTCTTAGAAGTTCATGCCTTTACATAATTTTATTAATTTAAATCATTTTCTTTATGTGTAGAGATGCCTTATTTTTATTTTTATTTTTTTTTCGGTACGCGGGCCTCTCACTGCTGTGGCCCCTCCCGCCGCGGAGCACAGCCTCCGGACGTGCAGGCCCAGTGGCCATGGCCCATGGGTCCAGCCCCTACGCGGCATGCGGGATCCCCCCAGGACCGGGTCACGAACCCGCGTCCCCCGCATCGGCAGGCGGACTCTCAACCACCGCGCCACCAGGGACGCCCCTTATTTGTTTTTTATAGTAATCATTTCACTCTTAAACATTCCCAATATCTTTTCCAAGCCTGTGGCTTGTTTTCTAATGTGGAGTACACTGACTTTTGCATAAAGAGCTCTGCAATTTTAATGTGGTTCAATATAGCAGTTCTTTCTTGCATGATTCGGACTTCATGTGTTTTAATTTTGAAATCCCTCTACTTTAAGGACAAAAATATTCTGTTATTTTCTGAAAATTCAAAATTTTATTCTTCATATTTATATCTTTACTTTGATATTTACTTTATCATATGAATAAAAATTGACATTTTACCCTATGGTAAACAATTTCCCATAGGTCACTTATTTTTCCCCCAGTTTATTACAGTAATATTGACAAGGGCTCAGGAAGGTGTGGATTCTGTCTGGTCTCTGGATAAAGGGGACTGCCTCTAGGGCTTTTTCAATAGGGTGATGCTGGGTCACGGGTCTCCTTCAGGGTCCATAGTTGGGTCCTCATACAGTGAACTTGTTATCAGGTGCACAGACAGGTGTGACTTCCACCAGGTCCCTGGGAGGCCCCCTGCTGGGTCATTGGATGGGTCCCTGGGTGGGCAAGATTGCTCCTGGGTCGCACCACAGAAGTGCTGAAACTGAGTCCTAGCAGTGATTCAGGGTCCACAGTCCAACTGAGGTCTGCATCCCTGGTTCTGGAGGCAGGGAGGACATGTCTCCCACCAAGTCCCTGGGCAAACAAGGTTACTTTCTTACCATGGCTAGAGGAGGATGGTGTCAAGTATGGGATTCCTTCAGCATCTTCAGGGATGCAGATCAGATTGTCTCTTGCCCAGACCCTGTGCCAGCAGGACTGCTTATGGACTATGGCTGAGAGAGGCTGAAGCCCAGTTACAGGACCATTTCCGAATATACAGTTGGATCAGTTTTGGTGGGCTTACCTTCAGGGTCTCCTGGACCATGGCTAAAAGGGACAGGAGCCGGGTCGCAGGCCACTTCAGAGTCCACAGCATGGAAAAAGGTCCATGTGACTATTACCCAAGGCATATGTGAGTGTGACTCCTCCCAAGTTCTTTCACGTGTGGTTCTGGTGACAGGACCAAAACCAAACAGAGCTGTAACTGAATCCTACCTGGATTACAAACCTCCTATCTGGATTCCAAAACTCCCATAAAGGTACTTTTGTCTGTGGATGGCTGCCAAATTATTACTGTCAAAGGGATATACTTTCTTATTCAGTGAAGACATCACTCCCCATACATCACTTATTGATTCATCCATCCTTTCCTTAGCTCTTTGTGTACATACGGGTATTAGTGCATTAGCACCTGCTCATATACTACTATCTGATATATGCTTGATTGTATTTCTGGATTCTTTATTCTGTTTTGCTGTCTATGCTGAACTAATGCCATACTGTTTTAAGCATCATACGTCATGATAGACTTTAAAATCTGGTAGATTGTATCACATTGTTATTTTTTAAATGGTCTTTAGTAATCTTAGCCCTTTATTTTTCTACTTGGATTTTAGAATCAACTCAAGTACCATAGCAAGTCCCTGTTGGAATATTAATTGGAATATCACATTAAATTTATATGGTGATTCAGAGAAAAGTGTTATATTTATAAATGTTGATAATTTTCATCTATAAACACAATGAGTTTCATTGATTGCCTTATATAAAATTTTCATTTTTTTCAGAGAGGACTTGCAGTTCTTCTGTTAGATTTATTACTAGTTAATTTACAGATATTTTCTCTTTGTGAAAAGAGCCTACTCTAAATCATGTTTTCTTTTTTTTTTAACATCTTTATTGGAGTATAATTGTTTTACAATGGTGTGTTAGTTTCTGCTTTATAACAAAGTTAATCAGCTATACATATACATATATCCCCATATCTCCTCCTTCTTGCGTCTCCCTCCCACCCTCCCTATCTCACCCTCTAGGTGGTCACAAAACACAGAGTTGATCCCTCTGTGCTATGTGGCTGCTTCCCACTAGCTATCTATTTTACATTTGGTAGTGTATATATGCCTATGCCACTCTCTCACTTTGTCTCAATTTGTTTTAATTCAATTTGTTTTTATATATTGATTTTGTTACCAACAACCTTACTGAGCTATATTATTAGTCATATTTTTCTGTAGACGCTCATGGATGTTCAATATTAATAATCTTGTCTTCTACTAATACTAGCAAAACTGTTTCTTTCCCGTTCAATCCTAATATTGATAACTTTTTCCCCCTTTTTCTTACTTCATTGACTAGAACTTTAAGTATAATGTTCATGTAGGGGAAATTGGATTTTTTCTCACTTTAATGTAAATACTTTAAATATTTTACCAATAGTACAATGTTTGCCATATTGTTTTGATGTTGCTTTGATATATCTATCAAAACAATCTTATCTTTATCAGGTTAAAATGTTTCATTGCATTACAGTTTAAACCAGTATAAATGGCTCTTGAATTTTGTGAATGCGTTTCTCCATTGACAGCAATGATTTTTTAATCTTTCAGTGTTTTGTTACCATTACTGAGTTGTTTACTATTACTTAGCATTTTAGGATTTTCATATTGTGCTTGTGAAATATTGATGTCAAGATAATGTTAACCTCACAGAAATTTGAGGAGACGTCCCTCTCTTTTTCATTCTTTGCAAGAATTTGGGCTTAGATAATTCTTTAAAAAATGTCCCTGTAAATCTTAGTTGGCTTATTATATCTCTGACACATTCAGCCAGGTATTTTCTATATATGTGTGTCCAATTTAAAAAAATTTCATCAATAGTAATATTTTTCTGAATTGTCTACTCTACTGTTATCTAGAAATTTGCATCCAACGCAAACTCCTATGTTGAATTCCCATATGATTTTGTGAAATTCTTTCAACAAATTTTAAGTAATAATTTCAGTTTTTATATATATGGAAATTGTTTTAATTTTACTTCCATTCTAGAATAATATTCTAGCTGGGTACTAAATTCTAGACTCATATGATTATATTTTCTTACTATATCTATTATTGTAGATGAAAATTCAGCCATTCTTCCAATTATCGTCTCATTGTAGGTATTTTGTAATCTCTTTATTTACTTTATCAAGTATTTTTTCAGTAATTTAAATATGCCATTTTGCAACTGAGGTGTCCTGATATACTTCGGAAATTAACCCCTTATCCGATATGTGGTTTGAAAATAAATATTTTCTCCCATTCTATAGGTTTTCTTTTTACTCTGTTGATTGTTTCCTTTGCTGTGCAGAAACTGTTTAATTTGATGTAATCCCATTTGTTTATTTTTACTTCTGTTGCCTGTACTTTTTGTGTTATATCTGAGAGATCATCCCCAAGACCAACGTCAAGAAATGAGAATTTTCTTGTGCTTTCTTCTAGGAGTTTTACAGTTTCAAATCTTACATTCAAGCCTTTAAAACATTTTGAGTTGAGTTTTGTGTACAGTGTAAAGTAGGGGTCCAATTTTACTTTCTGTATGTGGGTATACAGTTTTCCCAAAACCATTTGTTGAAGAGACTATCTTTTCCCTATTGCGTGCTCTTAGCACCTCCTCAAAGATCAGTTGACCATATATGCATCGGTGTGTTTGGGGGTTCTCTATTTGGTTTCATTCTGATTGCCAGCATTACGGACTACATTTGCTGATAGATGATTAATATATATTTATTTGAAATCTGCTTTAGTCACCATCATTGTAAATTTATTGTCCCTATCACTATGACATCTAACTTTCTGTTAATCTTGCATTTTCTCTTTCTTTGGATGCAGATGTGTGGTAATTAATGTTTATATCAACACCATCTCAATATCTTTGGTATTATCAACTTGGAATAAAGGTAATCAAAGAGATACGTATAACAGTTAACAATATCTGTGCCCTGAATCCTCACTAGCCTCCCATTCTCTTGCTTGATTTTTCTGTCAACGCCTGGCCTTTTCTTGGCTTGGTCTTCTGATGACTCATATTCTTAGACTAATTAGATGTGTTCTCTCTGGCCAATGGCTCAGCTCTCTCTGGGGGCTTTCAATTTGCTGTCTTGCTCTCAGTCTTGATGATGGGAGCTGGCATTTGGATCACCTTTTTTCTCTCTTAATCACCATTTTTGGCTTGTCAATACTTTATTAAATAATTTCCTGTACACATGCCATTTTCTTACTCTCTCATCATCTTATTGTTTCTACTCCTATTGTGACTGTTTTGAGGTGACAAAAAATCCTTTACAATGCCCCTGGTACTATAATGCTTTACTTAGGTGTATATTTTTATATTTTCACAGCTAACCTCCTACTCCTGCCCTTCCATCCTTTTAAACTTGTCTCCAGGAGCATCTACAGAAACAAAAATGGATTAATGCAAGTGATAAAACAAATCTGGTTAGTTCTGTGGCATCTGGGCATCACCTAGATTTTTTAGCAAGAACCTGCCTTAAAACCTATGTTTTCACGAAATAACTTTAGTGAAAGTGAGGTGAATAAATTGTAGGTTAGAGAAACTCGAGGCATGGGAACTCAGGTGGCTGTCGGAGGACACTAGAAGACAGATGATCATGACTTCACCTAGATCAGTGTTCAGAGAAAAAAGAATCAATTTGAAAAATGTGAAGGAGGGGGCTTCCCTGGTGGCGCAGTGGTTGAGAGTGCGCCTGCCGATGCAGGGGACACGGGTTCGTGCCCCGGTTCGGGAAGATCCCGCATACCGCGGAGCGGCTGGGCCCGTGAGCCATGGCCGCTGAGCCTGCGCATCCGGAGCCTGTGCTCCGCAACGGGAGAGGCCACAACAGTGAGAGGCCCGCGTACCGCAAAAAAAAAATGTGAAGGAGGTAATATTCTAGTTTAGTGAGTGATTTCAGGGGGAAGGGTAAAGGGAAGGAGAAATCAAGCTGCCTATCATTCATTCATGTTTCTAGTGTGTGTAATATGGGAAGTGGAATCAGGAGAGGAGGGGCAGATTTTAGTTTGGAAATGACTGCTTTATTTATCCTTTGATTTTACAGTTTTTGATGGAATGACCCATATGGCAATCAGGTAGAAATGTCCAGCAGATCATTATAATTATGAACCTTCAGTTTATTAAAAGGATTATAGAGTGAAGAATTTTGAACTCATCTTCATATACATGGGAGAAAAGACTAGTTAATTCAAAGATTATACAGTGAGAGCTACAGATATAAGGTGTGACAATTTGTCAATGCTTCTCTAGAAACAATGGTCTTACAGAGTGTTATTTTATTATCAAACAACTAAGTGTATTAGTTGTTTTGTTCTATACCAAGCACTTTAGGTTAGTTTTAAAATAACTATCTATCTATCTATATGTATTTGACATATATGTAAGTCAAATTCTACAAGTTTTTTGGGGATCTCAAAATAATTTTCTATATGTCAACATTTAAAGAAAAGCAAGGGCAGGTCATGAAATGATTATAACAAAACAAGGCTCCACAGTTACAAATAAAAACAAAATGCACCTTATTTTTTTGAAAAAAAGTCTTCAATTTCCCACCCTAAGTTGCACAACATTCAGGAACAAAATGACAAACAAGAGAAAAAGAAGAGAGAAAAAACACATTCACAAAGAATTTGACCCAATAATTTTCTGTGACTGTTTATTTCTAAACAATATACTAGAAGAATTAATTACATGCTGATTTGTAGGCAAGTAACAAACACCACTTTGCATTTTTGAACTATTAATTTGTTAATTATATATTCTATAGCCAAGTTCTTTGAAAAGAGTCATGCCTTCCTCTCCTGGAGAAGGAGCCTATTGTAAGGACCAAGTACTGTATCTTCATACATATCAAAGGTCCTCTGCTGAAGAACATGAACTAGCAAGCTATGGTAAAGGGGTAAAGGTAGCGCTCAGGACTTTAGACCCTAAACCACACAAAGATGCATGGACTTCCTGCTGTCCTACTTTACACCATTCATTTCTGGATTTCATGAGCTTCGTGTTCTTTGCAGCCATTATCTTCCAAATATGTGTGCTAAATGAATATATTTTGCTTTACCAGCAAAGCCCTCTTTGCCAAAATGGAAAGAGCTTAATCATTTTCGAAGTCTGAAATGTCAGTTTTCTCCAAAGCTATGTCTTCATCTCTCTGTTTGTCTTATGCTCTCTAACCTCTCTATCTAGTTTAACTCTTGTACAGACCTCTCTAAGGCACTCCAGAATAATGCTTGGCACTTTGTAGAGTCTAAGCATTTTTTAATAAATTAATAAATGAATGGATGCACTCTACCATTTTTAATGGGACCACTAAACACCTACTCTCTAAATACAGAAATCATTTTGTTTTTTTTAAGTTATTTTGATATTACTATCAGTATTATTACTAAATTCTAAAGGCATATTTTAATAGATTATTTCATATCCATTAAACATATAGTTACCTGACTCTGTCTTTTCCAAGTTAATATTTTAAATATTTAATGATAAACTAAACATTACCATGAAATTCTGTGTTTTAGATTTATTCAGTGAATTCCCATAGAACTATGAAGTGGGTACCATATTTATCTTCATTTTATGTATGAGGAAACTAAGTCTGAAATAACTTAAGTAACATAGCTAGACTAAGAGACAAAAGTTTAAACTCATATCTGAGAGTTTGTAACTGGTCATTTTCCGGGGAAGCCCATTCTACATGAGAATAATCCATTCAACTCTAGCCTTACAATTCCTTGAACTTCTCCATGCCACTATTCCACTCCAAAACTAGGCATTATTTCTTAGAAATGCTTCACATAAGAAATCAACACTACATATTTACCCATTGTGTCTTGTCTTTCCAGCACTATCTCACCCTTGTCTTCAACTCACCTGATCTGAGCTTTCATAGACATTCTCCAAACTTTGATCCCTTTTTCTTCTAACTTATCCTTTTCCTAACATATTTCCTAGTCAGCTTAAAGAACAAGGAGTGATTTTTTTAGTTGGAAGAACAGAAACCCAATTAAAATTATTCAAGTAAAAATTAATTGATTCATCTTAGATTACATAGTACAGGAATTTATTGATTTTGAATGACAGGATCTAGGTGCTCAACTGAGTTTGAACATGGCTCAGTGCAGGTGCTCAAGGATCTCATCAGAACATTGTCTTCTCTCTCTCCATCTTTTATTTCTACATCTCACCTTTTCTAGGTATATGAGTTCCTGGTTAAAAAAATATATATATACAAATTTGTGTTCTCTAATCTCTGTAATTGCCTCAGCACCATTCATAACATTTTTCCCTTGCACATGGGATACTCCTTTTTTTATTTCCAAGCTAAAAATTTATTAGTCTCCTCTATTCCCTACCCAGTTTTCTATCTGCCATATTCTCAGAAAATATCTTCAACCAACTTAGATCAATTTAAGGTCATCTAAAGTATGAATTCTTTTCATTTCTGACCACTCTCAAGTTTGAAGTTTTCTAAATGCATTCTTCCTTCCCCTCCTCCAGTCTCAGAGGTTGAGATGTATTACTGCTTGTTTTTCCATTTTCTGCAGTAGTCACCCATCCTTATCTTGTTACTCTTCTGTGTTTTCTGTTTTAAGGTTTGCTAATGGCTCCTTTTCTTCACTTTATATATATTCTCAAACTTAAAACAAAAGAAAAAATAGTCACAACAAATGCCTCCCTTCAGTATGCTACTGCTGTATCACGTGCCTTCCCTGATCAGGTGGGCTTTTAGAAAGTTAAGTCTTTGCTATCACTCCATGAGTTTTTGCTTCTCATTTCCTCTTCAGCTGATTGCATTATAGCTTCTGCCTCTACTCTATTGAAATTGCTTTGGCAGGTATTGCCAATAATGTCCTTATTGCCAAATTCAATTGATAAATTTTAGCCCTTATCTTACTGGAAGCATGAGCTGGTTATCTAATGCTTTTTTTCTTTTTTTAATTACTTGTCCATCAGTAAACTTATTTTACTTTCTTCCTACTTTTCTATTTTTTTCTGGTCTTCTTTATGAAAATTCCTAATTGTAGGTCTTTTCCAATGGTTTCATCCATTATTGTTTCATTCTAAATATGCTCCTTGGGAGAGCTTATGTATAGATTGAGCCCTGATGATCCCCTTGAATTTTGCCTTTTTTATCCAATCATCACTTTGCCTTCTTCCTTCAAGAATGCCCCACAAATACTTCAAATTCAACATATCCAAACTCACCATTTTTCCACATGACCTCACCAGTGTTGTTGCTCTCTTTCAAACAAGTAAAGGTTATTGTTATAACCATTATTATTATTGCTGTTGTTATCATCATCACTGACTATGATATTTATATGTCTGGAATACCTTTTGATAATGAGCAGACCACAATAACTTTAAAAAAATAGTGTTAGTACATTCTTTCCAAGCAGACCTTATGCAGCTCTCTGAGGACATCATCACCATCATCATCCTTATCGTCATAATCTTCATCATTCCTAGTTTCCGTTCTAAACTAGACTGAAAATGCTTTGAGAAAAAGAGCATAACTTATTTTACATCAGTGTTTTCACAATGCCTGCCACTTAGTGGAGTTTAGTAAATGTTACTAAATAAAGTAAATGAAGATTTTACTGCTAATATGTCTTAAACTTTAACCTAATTGGAAAGGATCATCCTTTCATTTTTCTTCTTGCCTTTTTCTTCTCTGCCATCACTTACTGCCATGATAAAATACTACAGACTAGGTGGCTTAAACAACAAAAATATATTTCCTCACAGTTCTGAAGGCTAAGAGTACAAGTTCAAGGTGCCAGTTAGAATTGGTTTCCTCTGAAGCATTTCCTTGGCTTACCGATAGTCACAATCTTGCTGCTTCTTGGAATGGTTATCCCTCTGTGTATGCACATCTTTGGCGTCTCTCTATGTCTCCTAGTCTTTTCTTATAAGAGCACCAATCAGATTGGATTAAAGCTTACCCTAAAGTCCTCATTTTAAGTTCATCACCTGTGTAAAGGTCCTTTCTCTAAATACAGTCAAAGTACACTTTGAAGTACTGGGATTAGGGCTTTAACATATAAATTTTAGAAGAACACAATTCAGTTTATAACACTCTTTCGATTATTTCATTCTTTCTCATGATTTTAAATACCTTCTATCACTGACAACTCCAAAATTTTTGTTTCTAGCCTGTATCAATCCCCTGAAACACAATCATGGTAACTCCATCCTTCCGGTGCTTTTAGACAAATGCTTCAATTCATCAGTTTCTTTCTCATTCTCCATCTAGTCCACCAGCAAAACTCTTGACCCTTCCTTCAGAATACATCTAGATTCTGACCAGCACTTCTCATTACTTTCTTTATAATCACTGCACTGTAATCAACCAATTTGCATCCTGTGCATTGTTGTAAATGCCTTCTATCTCCCCCTGACTTGAACGTTTATCTATGCTCCACCTTTAACCTCCTATAGTCTTTCCACAACACAATAGGCAGAGTAACGCTTTTACAAACTAAATTGGATCATGTGACTTCCAGTCAAAGATTTCCAGTAGCTGTCTATCTCGCTTAGGGTAAAGGCCAGCAGTGAAATGGCCTGTGTGTCCCCATATGATTGCCCCATCCCCAGCCACTATGTCTTTGACTTACTCTTCTTTTATGACTACATTGTTCATTCACTCTCCCTTTGCCACACAGACTTTGTTTCTTTCCTGCTACTACATCTGATTGTTTCTATCTCAAGGACATTTCACTTGCAGTTCCTTCTTCCCTGGAGCACCTCCCCCCGTGGTGTCTGCATGGTTTATTCCCTAACCTTCTTGGGACCTTTACTCAAACACTCTCTTCTCAGTGAAGCCATCTGTGACTCCCACACTTACAATGACAGAACAATCCTTACCTCCCTCTCTCTACTCTCTTTCTTGTTCTACTTTCTCCCCTATGTACTTGGGGAAGATACTATATATTTTAATAATGTGTCTTATGTTTCATCTGCTCCCACCCCAGCCACTAGAATCTGAGTTCTATAGGGGAAGCAAGTTTTTTCTAATTTATTCACCGTTGTATCCCCAGGACCAACCCTTAAACACTGATGGTATGACTACATGTGTATGAGGCCACATGTCCCTTCCACATTTTAGGTGTCTGCATGTGAAATGGCTTTTTACAAGATATTGCTGATTATTTGAATGGAAATCCATTGAAGACAAAGAATACAGTCTTTGGTTGAGAAATATTGAAAGAGCCATGGATTGCCTCAGTAATCTAATTTTGTTCGGCTTTTCCAGAATTTCAGTTTGTTTATTCATATTGTTTTTGTATGTGTGTTTTTTGTTTGTTTGCCTTTGTCCTTTTTTTAGGAACGACAAGTAGTGTTTTCTGCAATAACAGCCTGCTTGAGGTCAGAGAAAAAAAGTATCCGAATTATCAAATCTTCTTTGTGCATGTTAGAGTTGAAACGTAAACAGATATGCTTGTCAGCTCCAGCTATCACAAAGGACTGCTTTCCTGAAAGCCAACAAATACAGAAAAGTTAATAGAAAGTGAATTAGTGGAACTTTTTTTCCACCATCTAGAAGAAAAAGAAATGTTGTATTTGTGGCCAGCAGCAATAAAAATATGTGAATTCCTGGGACTTTAGGTAGTGTTACAGATATTCTATAGATATTATTGTTTTCTATAAGCTAGGCTTTCCTTTTTATTAATGTTAATGAAGACAGATTTTTTTCTGAGTTCTAACGCCAAAACGTAGATTAAATATTCTATAAATATTACATATAAATGATGACAATAGTAATATCTGATCAAGAATACACCAAATACTGTTATATTTCCTAGTTTTCAAAAAGAATAAAATATGATTATTCAAGGAAAAATGAACTTTAACTGGCATCTGCATGGGTTGTCAATGTTGAAGTCTAATTACAAGCATGTATGTGTCACCACTGGCTTCTTTGGACCCAACTAGCAGAGTCTAGCTTACCTATCCTGTGGTTCTTGATGCCTCTGTCATATTCCTACTCATCTGAAAGCCTCCACAGAAGAACTAAATCTAACCTTTGTAAAAAACACGAGTCAGTTTAGTCCTCAGGTCAACAGTTCCCTTCTGTTGGGGAATAAGCTACACTGAAATCATGAGTGCCAGTCAATGAGCCCAGGCATGCAGGGTATTGCACATTACTCCCTGGTCTTAAATTAGCTTAATTTTTTGACTCTGAGCTTCCAACCTGCCTTGGAGACATGAAAGGTAAATTTATGTTTCCTGAAGTTCTTGGGATAGTGTGAATCTTCAGTGCCCTGACATAGTGAGGAGGTACCTAGGAGTTCATTTTAACCCTTAGTCATCTTTCTGCCTCAATTACCACAGAGATCTTACTGTCCCAGTGAGTGGTCCTTCGGGTCTGCTAATTTTCCAGCTTCTGTGCCTCACGTGGAGCCTAGGAAACATTGACAAGCCTGAATCCAAATAAATGCATGACTCTTGATGTTACTTCAAGTGCAAAGGCAGGGAGAGGGTGAGACAGAATAACACAGATTTTTCTTGATTAGGAAACTTCTTCCTTCTGTCCTCTTAAAACTTCTACTTTTTACAGGACATTCAGTATAATCTCCTCAATGCCTTGAGGTTTTGGGAAAAATAGATGCTGTGAAGGGAGTTGTCTGTGGACAACTTCTACTTTCCGTGTTGTTACAAATATTCCCTGGGGAAAGAAGGCATAAATTCCCTGCTTGAATGAAAAGCAAAAGGGGAAAACAAGAAGAGAAAGAATACATATAAACATCTTCAAAATGTTATTGTCACGGATTTAATTATATTTGGAGTTTAAATCACTTAAAAAAATAAAAAAGAGCAAAACACAAATAAATGAATGAGGTAAAGGTTTTAGGATTTCATCAGAAATAGTTGAGGGGAATAGGAGTATTTATTCTTAGTAAAAGAAAATGTTATATAGTTATCTTGATTTTTGTTGCTCTGGAGGAAAGAAATGAAGTGAGGTATGTTTCAGTTTAGCATGAAAAAAGGAGCATCAAAGTTTGATGAATATAGAGTCAGAAAAACTTGGATTTGTTCCCAATTTCTCAACTTTGGAGCAAGTCAAATAGTGTATGAGTCTTAATTTATTCAGTCTCTCTTTCTCTGTCTGTCTGTCTCGCTCTCCTTCACATATTCAAGAAATGCTTATGTAGTACCTTCTCTGTTTCAGGATTCAAAGCACTGGTTCAGTTATTTGCGTCAATGACCAGAAAGGTCTAAAAGTTTTGCTTTCATGGCACTTACTGTTTAGTGAGAAAGACAGAAATTAGTCAAACAGCAGTTTAACTCAATGTAGAATGATAACAGTAACAAAAGCTATAAAGGAATGTTACATGGTGCTAGGAATGAGAGGAGGCTAAGACATTCTGAAAAGTCTGGAGAAAGCGATTGAGGGTAGATCTGGGGAGGTTTTGACGTAGGGGTGGTGCCAGGTAACCAGACAAATGGAACGGGTGTCATGGGTACAGTCCTTGAGTTGGGAAAGGAGCCTGCCACCCTCAGGGAACTGAACAAAGGTCAGCCAAGACAGAAAGCAAGAGGGAAAGGAGAGAGAGGCTGGGAAAAGAAGAAAGGCTCAAGCCACATAGAGGTTAAAAAATGTGACCATTTACCCTAACACTAATAGTAAGCCAGTGTAGTTTAATTTAAGGCTATAGGATGAAGGCCTAATCAGATCTGTAGAATGTCTGTGAGGAGCCATATGGAGTTTTTTTTTGTTTTTTTTTTTTAGCAATGAAATAACATTTGAAAGGGATTAAAAGGGCCATAACAAAGGCAGCTGTCTGCAACAAGTACAACTTTCTATAAGCCATTGCCTTTTAATGTAGATAACTTCTACACTTGTACATATTTAAGCAGAAATTAAATGGCCATCCATTTGGAATGTCTTTTGAGGTAGTTTTGCCTTGGGAGAGAGTTTGCAATTCTAGGGATATGTTCTGTTTTTAGACTCCATGATTTACCTTAGGGAAGTCCTGAGGAGAATCTTCCCATGAAAAAGCCTTGTATTGGGGACAAGTCTTTGTGGTTCCACAATAATACAAGAAGCCTCTACCATTTTGTCCCTCATTAGCTGACAGAGTTGTTTGGGAGGAATACATACTCTCACATTAGTGGAGGAAAAACTAATGGGTAGAACAATTTTTATGGAACCTCCTGAGGCTTTATATATTGAAGGTTTAGAAGCGTAAGTTTTATCTGGGTGTATAATTCTTCAGAATGGTGGGGTTACTACCTATTTATTTCCCACCTGCTTTTGTAAATAATGATTTAAAAAAAAGTGAAATGACACCAGAAATTATGACAGTTTTACAATCTTTATAATAACCTGAATTGAGGTCTCATATGCAAATTATCTAACAAAAATAGTTTTCTTGCCCCTTAGATTTAGCTTAGATATGCAGGGATTTTGTCGACACATGACAAGCTCATACATGTCATATTGTTTTGTTTTGGCAGACATTGTTGGTGTCTCCTCAAACTCTCTGGGATTACTTTTATTGGTTAGATGTGGTTCCCATGCCCTAGCAACCATAGGTGCTTTGGCTAATGGCTCATTGATTGACATCTGCAACTTTCTCCAAAGAATTTCTTTTGGGCTATTTACTTTATCTCATGGGGAACATAAAACCTCTCCCTCTGCCAAACAGGACAAACTATGCCTTAGGTTTTATGCTCCAAAACTCCCTGGACAATCAGGCACAAAGCCAATTTCAACTAACACTACATTCATGTGTAAATTATTTGCCCTTCCTGTCCAGCTTCTTTTGTTCCTATAAGAGTTGCGCCTAAGGACTCCTCCTGAATAAATCATATACACAGGAATCCCAGCCTCAAGCTCTGCTTCTGGGGATCCCAAATTAAGACACATGGATATGTTACTCTGTAACCCCTGAGAATTCCCTTCTTACATGAATAAAAAGTGAATAAGTATTTTTAAAAAATAATGTGAGAACTGAGGTAAAGGCCATTAATTGTGTAAATATATTCTATAAAGAAACTAAAGAAACATATATTCCTAACATTAAGCATGAAAGAAAATAATAATCTGATTAGAAAAAAGAAGTCTGCTTTTTCTCTGTTGATTGCTTCCTTTGCTGTACAGAAGGTTCTTATTTTTATATAGTTCCATGCATCTTGTTTTGCTTTTGTTGATTGTGCTTTTGGTGTCATAGTCAATAAAAATCATTGCCTAGACCAATGTCACAAAACTTTTACCCTATGGTTTCCTCTAGGAGCTTTATAGAGTCAGGTCTTATGTTTAAATTTTTAATCCATTTTGCATTGATTTTTGTGTATGGCATAAAATAAGAATCCAATTTTATTCTTTTACATGGGGGATATCCAGTTTTCTCAACACTATTTGTTGAAGAGACCAGTCTTTCCCCCATTATGTATTCTTGGCATCCTTGTTGAAGATCATGTAAACATATATGCATAAGTTTATTTCTGGGCTTTCTATTCTTTTCCATTGGTCTATGTGTCTGTCTTTATGTCAGTACCATACTTTTTTAAACACTATAGTTTGTAATGTAATTTGAAAGCAAGAAGTGTGATGCCTCCAGCTTTGTTCTTTCTCAAGATTGTTTGGGCTGTTTGGAGTCTTTAGTGGTACCATATGTATTTTAGGATAGTATTTTTTCTACTTCTATTTAAAATTGCCAGTGGGATTTTGACAGAAATCATGTTGAATCTGTAGATTGCCTTGGGTAGTATGGACATTTTGATAATACTAATTTTTCTAGTTCATAAACACAGGATGTCTTTTTCTTTATTTGTGTCTCCTTTACTTTTGATCAATGTTAGGTAGTTTTCAGTGTACAAGTCTTTTACCTTTTTCCTTAAATTTATTCCTAAGTACTTTACTCTTTTTGATATTATTATAAATGAGATTGTTTTCTTAATTTCCCTTTTGGGTAGTTCACTGTTATGTATATAAACAAGATTGATTTTTGTATGTTGATTTTGTGTCTTGTAACTTTACTGAATCCTAACAGGATTTTTTTTTTTTTTTGGTCTTTAGGGTTTTCTATTCACAAGGTCATATCATCAGCAAACATGAATAAAATTTCACATCTTTTTTGATTTGGATGCCTTTTTATTTCTTTGTCTTGTCTAATTGTTCTGGCTGGGATTTCCAGTACTATATTGAATAGAAGAAACAATACAGAGTTTTTATCATGAATAATAAATTTTGTCAAATTCTCTTCTGCAAAAATTATAGGATTATGTGAGTTTATTTTTTCTTTTTTAAGTTGTTAACATAATGGATTATATTAATTTAATATCTTTTTAGAATTCCCTTTTAATTTTGTTAGTGATTTTTAGTATACTTGCTAGGGTTGCCATAAAAAAGGACCACACACTGGGAAACTTAATAAAAATAGAAATTTATTGTGTCATTGTTCTGAAGGGTAGAAGGCTAAAATCAAGGTGTAAACAGATTTGGTTCCTTCGGAGGGCTGTAAGGGAAAAATTTGTTTCAGGCCTCTCTTTTTAGCTTGTAGATGGTCATCTTTAAACTGTGTTTCTTCACATTATCTCCCCTTTAAGTGTGTCTGTGACCAAATTTCTCCCTTTTATATGGATAACAGTCACATTCAATTAGGGCTTAAAGTAAAAACCATGTTTTAATTTTATTGCTTCTATAGAGACCCTTTCACCTTATTAGGTCACATTTTGAGGTACTCAGAATTAGAATGCCAACATATCGTTTTGAGGGGAACACAATTGCACTTTATATAAATTTCACTTAGTGATTATTCTAGGTATTATATGTATATAGTCTATGGGTGTCATTATTTTTTTTCTTTTAATTTTTATTTTATATTGATTTTATATTTTATATTTTATGTTGATTAACAATGTTGTGTTAGTTTCAGGTGTGCAGCAAATGATTCAGCTATACATATACATGTATCTATTCTTTTTCAAATTCTTTTCCCATTTAGATTATCACAGAATATTGAGCAGCATTCCCTGTGCTATACAGTAGGTCTTTGTTGGTTATCTATTTTAAATATAGCAGTGTGTACATGTCAATCCCAAACTCCCAATCTCTTCCACTCCCCCACCCTTCCCCCTGGTATCCATAAGTTCATTTTCTAAGTCTGTGAGTCTGTTTTTGTTTTGTAAATAAGTTCATTTGTATCACTCTTTTTTTTTTGATTCTGCATATATGCAATATCATATGATATTTATCTTTCTCTATCTGACTCACTTCACTTAGTATGATAATCTCATCTCCAGGTCCATCCATGTTGCTTCAAATGGCATTATTTCATTCTTTTTAATGGCTAAGTAATATCCCATTGTATATATGTACCACATCTTCTTTATCCATTCATCTGCTGATGGACGTTTAGGCTGCTTCCATGTCTTGGCTATTGTAAACAGCACAGCAGTGAATATTAGGGTGCATGTATCCTTTCGAACCATATTTATTTCCAGATATATGCCCAGGAGTGGGATTGCTGGATCATATGGTAGCTCTATTTTTAGTTTCTTAAGGAACCTCCATACTGTCTTCCATTGTGCCTGTACCAATTTACATTCCCACCAGCAGTGCAGGAGAGTTCTATGGGTTTCATTATTTTAGCAGATCAAGTAAAGTATTGAAACCTTACTGCACTTTGTATCCCTATACCCTCACCTGTTAATAATATAATTTTCTTAACTATTTCCTCTAAATACATTTAGAACCTTATCTGTTTTATTACTTTTGCTTCAACGCTTACATATAATTTAGAAAAACTGAGAAGAGAAGAAAGTCTATTGCATTTACCCATACTTTTGCTTATATGCTCTTCCTTCCCTCCAGGTATTTCAAGATTCTTTCTTTCATAAATTCCTTTATGTTTAAAAATCTTTCTTTAGCCATTTTTTAATGAGTGCATCTGTTTGTGACAAATTTCTTATTTTTCCTTCTTCTAAGAATAACATGATTTCCTCTATCATTCCTGAAGGATATCCTCATGGGCTATAAGATTATGGGTTGACAGGTTTTTCTTTCAGTACTTGAAAAATGTTGTGCCATTTTTCTCTGGCCTACTTGGTTTCTGATGAGAAATCCACTGTAATTTTAAATTGATTTTTCCTCTATAGATAAAATGTCTTTGTCTCTCACATTGCCTTCATTTTTTTGTCTTTATTTTTTTACTTTTTTAGTTTTCCATGTTTGACTATAATGTGTCTTCATGTTAATTTTTGGTGATATATGCTGTCTGTGGTTTGCTTAGCTTCTTGAATCTGTAGGTTTATGTCTTTTGCCAAATTTGGGAAGTTTTCTTTTCAATTATTATTTCTCTTCTTCTGGCTCTCTGGTGACAAAAGTGTGGGATCTTTTGTTCTAGTCCTATTGGTATCTGAGCTACTGTTAACTATTTTCAGGCTATTTTATCTCTGCTGTTCAGATTGAGTAATTTCTATTGTTTCATCTTCAAGTTCATTGCATTTCCAATGTAGCCTTGATGCTGCTATAGAGCCATTTGTTGACTTTTTAAAAAATAAATCTTTTGCTTGGATTTTTTTTCATTCTAACACTTCTATTTTTATATCTTCTCTTTTATCGATATTTGCTGAGACTTTCTATTTGTTTGCTAAGACTTTCTACTTGTTTGCTGAGACTTTCTGTTGCTTCATTTGTTTCAAGTGTGTTTGTAATTGTGCATTAACACATTTTCGTTTGGCTACTTTAAAATCTTTGTCAGATAGTTCAGATATCTTTGTCTTTTCAATGTTGGTATATATTAACTATCATTTTTCTTTCAGTTTGAGATCTTCTTTCTTCAGTTTGAGATCTTCCTGTTTCTTAGTATAGTGAGAAATATTTTAATTTAAATCTGGACATTTTGAATATTATGAGACTCTGGATCTTATTATGTTCTCCATTTTAGCTGGACTTTCTGATATTACTGTGGCGGGGCAAAAGAGGGGCACTACCATGTTACTGCCAGGTGTAAAGAGAAGTCCAGTCTCCCACTTGGCCTCCATTGACACCTAAGGGGAATGGCTGCTTGATATTGCTGGTTTAAAGTAGAGGCTATGGCTTTCCACTATACCTTCACTGATTGTTCCTGCTGGGATGGGTAGGAGTGCCTTGCCAATGCTCCCCTTGTGGTTGACTTGATAGCATGGTGAGATGAGGTGTTTGACCTTGTTACCACTAGGCAATGGTGAAAATCCTGGCTCCTGACTTGACCTCTCTGACACCACCCTCAATGGTGGTGTTGGGGGATTTTGTTATAGCCAGGAAGGGTAGAAGTCCAGACCCCCTACATAGCTTTGGCTGACATGGGTGGAGGTAGGAGCCACACTTTTTTCCATGGTGTTTTACTTGTAGAGTGGCTATTATATGAAAGTTTTATGTTTTGTTATGTTGCCTCTTCCCTGTCATTCATTTAGAGAGAAAAGGATTTTTGAGGGATATATGTTACCTGTACCTTTTGGCATTTCCAGCTTGCCGCCTTTATCTGCTCTAAGGGTAATATCTATAAGACATAAAGCAATCCCAAAGAACTCACCACCATGACATTCCTTGGCTACTGAGGTTTGTAGTCATTTTGGTTTCTTCTCTCTACACTTCAGAAGCTTATGTCTGTGTTACATTTAATGCCCATGGGTTTTAGTTTTTATCGTGAGGAGAATGGGAAAATATGTTTTCTCTATCTCATGGAAGCAAAAGTGATGAGAGTTGATATTTTAATAGAAATAATGGATCTCACACTTGTTAGAATAGCTGTTGTCAAAAAAGACTAGAAATAACAAGTGTTGGCAAAGATGTCTCCACACTTGTGCACTGTTGGTGACTATGTAAATTGATGCAGTCACTATAAAAAATAGTATAGAGATACCTCAACAAATAAAAATAGAACTACCATATGATCCAGAAATTCCACCTCTGGGTATTTATCCAAAGAAAACAAAAACACTAACTTAAAAAGATATATGCACCCCAATGTTTATTGCAGCATTGCTTACAATAGCCAGGATATGGAAACTACTTAAGAGTTCATTGATGGATGAATGGATAAATTATATATATATATATCATACCATAATTCTGGGCTTTATGGAGATGTTCACATTAAGAACGTTATTTTGGCTGTACATTTATGATCTGTACATTTTTCTGTAGGTGTATTATACATTAATTGAAATAAAGTGTGGAGGGCTCACACTTGTACACCATTGTGATTTTGTGATACTAGAAGATGTTCTTTGCAAAAGAAGAATTTAGTGGTATAGACATTTTCTTCACTAAAATTATGAGAGTTTAAGAAAAAGTTTGTTGTGTTATTGTTAGTATAACATAGTACTTTCTCAATATTAATCACTAGCAAAAGTGTCAATAATATATACTTTGCAGGTCAGGGAACAGAGAGCCATGTTCTTTATAACTTTAATGATTTTCTGGTAAACAGTCCTACATATTGTGGAAATATAGTGGCCAGAGAGAAGTTATGTCTAAAATATTTTAATAACTAATTTTGATTAAAATAAAATAGACCAGTACAATTTTTGGTCATAGAATGTTAATAGGATTCATCGGCACTTTGAAACACTCCATAATGCTGTCATTGAAAAGCCCATTAATAGCATCAATGTATTGGGGTGACATGGCGAGCCAGGTAACTTTTTGGAGTCACTTTTTCCTTCTCTGTAGGAGGATACAGCATCAGTGCGCAGGGAATATAGTATGGTTTGAATTAAGAAATCTAAATGCTGGGAAGAGAATCCGAATCTGAAATTTCCAAATGACAGCTTAGATACAGAGTGCCAAATTTTATCCCTCTCATGTGCTACTGAAAGCCAAGAAAAACTAAAACTCAATAAAGGGACTTTTCATGCTATCTGCAGTGATCCAGATCAAGAAATCTATTCAGGCTGGAGGCCATTAAACCAAGAGCCGCACGCTATGCCATGAATTGGCTCACCCCCAGGCTGTACCATACCACACTTGGTATATATGTTAGATCAACTGGTGTGCTTCACCATCCTTGATTTGAAAAAAAGAGGCTAAGAGAAGAAGGTGCTAGTCTGACTTGTGATATTTATGGGATCATAATATTTTCATTAAATATGTGTGTGTAATTCAGTGAATGTGTTGACACTTGGAAACATCGAACCACATTAAGGGATAAAGTACAGGCTCAGCATTGACTAAGATTGTCAATATTACCAACATATCCAGATTACTTTGTTAAGAAATCAATAATGTGCCTGAGTAACTCCAAACATCTGGATGTTTGTAAATAGGTATAGGAACAACCTCATATATTGGCATCGTATACAATTGGTGACACTGACGGATTAATCCTAATCATTATTCCTTGGGAAAATAGACCAAGAAAATGTAATGTTACAATTTCATAACAATTTCTTGAATTTTTTTTGTGCTTTATACTTTTTCAGGATATTTTCACATGTGTTGTTTTATTTGCCCTGTGTGAAACCATTTTCAATTAAACAGAGCTTGTTTATTTGCTTGTTTTGAAAAGAGATGGATGAAATGTGGTTTAGTGGCTCCACCAGTGTCATAGCTGGTTACACACAGAGGAGAATCCATTTTTTTGAGAATCCATTTTAATTAAAATTTATCCATTTCTCTTTCCCACAACTCTAATACTGTGGAATTGAGCACAATGTATGATTGTTGTGAAATGCATAGATCTATTGAAATGGAAAAACCAATAACATATCTTGATGTGTTCTCACCTCTCGTGTATTACCAGACACTTCTCCAGAGGTTTTTTGGGGTTTTTTCATAATTGAGATTTTATTGGTTGTTTTGAGGATCAGTACACAAACATTTTAATTTTTACACTATTCTTAACATATATACCAAAAACCTAAAGATCATGTAGTTGTGATTCTTTCCTGAACAGTTATTTCAGTAACTTTCCAGCTTAAAATTTGGAGGCAAATTTTCCTTAACAGGATATCAAGTACCAATATCTTCAAATATTGTTATGTTGTTACATTATAAGTCCCACTAATTCACAATTTAATATCATATACACTACATACTCAAATTGTCAATTGTTTCATAGCACATTAACAAAGCTACTAGGAAAACTGGGCTACCACAAGCAAAGATGTTACAAAGTGCACAAAATTCTGACCAAGAGTGCCAAGACCAGGGAGTGAGTGGTTTGCTGTAGGAAACAATTCTACCAAAACAACATGGGAAGAGAAGTAATTTAAAGTGTTCAAGACATTAAATGCACAACTGACTCCAAACTGCCTTTTAGTATGCTAGGAGTGATCCATAGCACAACTAGATATCAACATTTCTATAGACTAAGAATAAAGGAATTTTTGAGTGGTAGGAAGCCTACTAATCACTTCTTGAGAAATAGAGACAAGCTCAGATAAACTTTGTAATCTATTTCAAGCTACATGGTAAGCTCAGAGCTGGTAGTAGAATTAGTTCAGTAACTAAAGCCAGCTATCTTTTCAGGATGCTATGCATTAAATTCTTCAGTTGAAAGAAAAAAAAACAAACAAAAAGAAAAAAAGGAAAAAAAAATCCTAGATACATAGAATGAGATGCCTCTTAGTCAGAATATATTACAGACTATATTTGTGTTGACATTTTCCCAAGATTATTACAAAAATGTTTAGTCACATTTTGGAAAAGTTTTGCTCTTTTCTTTGGACAGCAGCCTTGCAACAGCAACATTCTCTTGCCCTTTCAAGTACAAGCTAAGACCAAAGACACCTTATCCTAGAAATAATGTTTGTTGTAATAATTTGGGGACAAAATTTATTTATTTTTTTCCATGAGTCTTACCTGAATCACTTCAGCCTCAATCATCCACCACGATGCTTATTTAATGAACTTTATACCTTTTCAATATATATAAAAATGTTCACTTAAAATGAAATACATCCACGAGATGTGAATTTGATTTTAGTGCATAAATAAGAAACGTATAAAGAAATATTTAAGTCTCAGAGGCAAGTTACTGTGAAGAGCAAAAGTGTTAAGAGTGAAAAGTGTTCTTGATTGCAAAGTAAAACTATATTTTATGGTGCTTTATCAAAATTCTACTTGTAAATCAATGCTGTATTTTCAATACATATTTTATTACTCCACATTTATAAATATATATATGTACATGTTTATACTCATTCCTCTACTCAGTTTAATTAGTTACTCTGATATTTATAGGTGAACATTATCAACCCAGTACTAGTAACTGCATAATCTATAAAATGATATGACATGTTCTTAGGGCTATAAAATTAATCGATGTAAAATGAAAACATTTGTGTGGTTTAGTATGCATTTGTTAATCTAAGTGCAGCCAAGAACTTCAGTTTCTTCTCCCCTATTTTCCAAAGTGTATTGGTTCATTTTCCCATGTGAAAATTGGTACAGGAGAAGCCACACCCTGATTCTCCCTTCCTGATTAACCACAGTAAAAGAAGTTTTTCTACAGAATATCCGTAAGACTAGTTCAAGTGGAAGAAAATCATTTAATTATTATAAAGTGACATTTTTCACCTTCCCAAGCATACTCACTTAAATAAAATAGAATAATATATGTTTAATTTAAATGTGTTAATATTTTTAATTTATGTCCAGTTAAAGCCCTTTTTGTAAATGTTTTTAAAATTATTGGTTTTAGGTCTTAAAATTTAATTTTATAAATGAATTGATTTTTTTCAAAATGGAAAATCACAATATTTGCTGATTTTTGTCTGCCTACTTATATATGCCTGTGTTTGTGTGTGTCTGTGTGTATATATATATATATATATATATATATATATATATATATATAGTTTTTAAATGCACAGAAGTTGTTGCTGTTGATATACAGGTACATGTGTATAAACTAATGCTATTTTCCATGCTACCTTGCTTGATAGAACTACCATATTTGGCTAATTTCAACAACTTCAATTTCTGGCTATATTTTTATTTCTTTAAATTTAATATGTTTCTTTTTCTATATTGTGATCTTAGCTCCATTCTCTTTTTTTAAACTTGTACTTATTTACTAATTCCTCCCATAGCTCATAGGAGATTTATTAATTTATACATTTTATTTTAAGATAAAACAAGATTTTTACATTGATAATAAAAAGGAAGGGACTGAATAAACCTGCTCTTTCTGTCACAACATATTCTATTACAGAACATGATATAATTTAAAACATTACATCTAATATTATTCTGATAAAATATAGATCATGAACTTTGTAAGTGATTTGGACTTGCTGCTTAATGCTTCCCCGTATGTAGAATAGTTACTAATATCTAATTATCATTAAATCAATAGATGTTTTCATTCTTATTCACTGCTACACAAAGCAATTATTTAGATCTGTGGGTCTCTCCCACATGGGTCAACCTCTCTATTGGTGAACTTAATTTTTAGCATGGTGAGCCAGTGCGATATTCTTGTGTCTATTTAAACATCACTTAATTTCCATCAGAAACTAGATTAACTGTAGAGTAAGAAAAGTAAAGGAATTATTTCACTTAGCATGTATCAGCATTTTTTGCTGCCATTGTTCTTTGTTGGGAAGAAGTTGACAAATTTGGTGCAGATTAGATTTTGCTTCTTGGAGCGAAATAAAAACAAAAACAAAAAAACAGGGCAATGTACAGTTGATGGAACTGTCTGTGTATTTTTGAATATTAGTTGTTTAAAGTTGTTTGTCAGATTTTTAAATTTTATTTTATTTTTTTCGCGGTAGCGGGCCTCTCACCTCTCACCGTTGTGGCCTCTCCCGTTGTGGAGCACGGGCTCCGGACGCGCAGGCTCAGTTGCCATGGCTCACTGGCCCATGTGAAATGCTGGAAATGTGGGATCTTCCTGGACCAGGGCACGAACCCGTGTCCCCTGCATCGGCAGGCGGACTCTCAACCACTGCGCCACCAGGGAAGCCCTGTCAGCTTTTTTTAGCTGTCTTTTTTTCCTCAAAATTTGTAAGGTACCAAGTTAGCATGTTCAAATTAGTAACACTAGAGCCAACGTCTGTCATTTTCCTTTTAATTTATTTACCCGTTGAATTTAACTGGACTCTTGAAATTCTCACTGGGCTTCTGGAAAGTGTAGGGGTAGAATCAGTAAACACTGAAGCAATTACCATATAAGTATTGGACCAACTATACTAAAATATGGATTACTTTGGTGGTTTCTATAACAGAGCATCCAATTTGCCGTTTTGAATACATTAAAAATTAATAAGTAGAATGTGCGGTTTATCCGTTGAAATGCTCTTAGTGATTCATTAGTGTGGATTCACCCACGCTATTGCAATACCTAAAATATAGAATAAAATATGGGAGAGTCCTATATCTGCATATACCCACCACAGATATTTAACACAGTTCATCATGTTGTAATATTTGTTTTATATCATTTTTGTTTCAACAAGTAAACAGTATTTAATACCCCAATCTTGTCTCTTCCTCTCAAGAGGTAAGCATAACCCTAAAATTGGTGAAAGTCCTCACAGTTCGTGTCTTTATAGGTACTCAGCTCCAACGACAAATGTGTTTGTGCTTTAAATTACTTACAATTGAATTAATACTGCATATATCATTTTGTTCCTTGCTTTTTTCATTAAAAGTACAGTTTTTGAGATTTATACACATTTGATATATATAGATCTAGTTAATTCATTTTAGAATTTCATTATATGACTATGACATAATTTCCATATTCTCCAAATGAAGCATATTTTCGTAATTACCAATTGCTCACTGATGATGCAAACATGCTATTAAAGGTGAACAATGCTTCTTAAGTATTTACTTGGAATTAAAATTTTTTGATGGTAGGATTTGTAAATCTTGGTTTTACCAGACTTAAAGCATGGACTCAATTTTCTGCTCAGATTAAGAAATAAAACACTCAAAATATTTCATTAATTCATGTTGGGTGAGAAGAGGCAGTAGATCATTTAAAATAAATCAATCATACAAAACTAAAAGCACTTCAAGAGCTTCAGTATGATCCACAGAGGCAGTATGCTGTATGAAAATCAGGACTCCCATTTGGAGGGACACCATATGGTACCCAACACATGAAATCCATTTAACAGTAGATGATACCACCTATCTGACCCCCTGACCCCAGTTTCTTCTATTCCATCTCTCACTTGCTGCCAGGATTATCTTCAAAACAGAAAAATGATAATGCAAGCCCTAGCTTAAAAGCTGTTGATAGCTCTCCAATGCACCAATGTGTTTCTAACCTACAAGAGAAAATTAATCTCTGTTCCTTTACTTTTTCCACCCTCTTCTCTTTAAACTCCACTCAAATCTTTGAACTTTGAATTATTCATAAGGCCCTGTATGAAACATGCTCTTTCACAACTTCCAGGTCTTTGGATGTATTCTTCCTCTTATCTGGAATGCACTCTTCTCTCTGTCCAGCAACTTCCTTCTCATCATGTAATGTAATGTCTGTAAGAGTAGCTCTGACATTGCCTTTTCTATGAAGGCTTCCTGGTAGCTCTCTGAAAGTAAAATTAATCTCCGTCATGTGTCATTCATATATATATATAGTAACATGTGACACATGTCTTTTTTAACCCTAAGATTCTGAGCTCCTAAGACAACTTATTTAACAAACCATAATTTTAAAACATTAAGAAACTGAGATTATATCTAATTTATCTCTACAGATTAGAGGTGTTCAATAGATATGTGCTCAATTTATAGATGAAATCTACTGTTTAATATGTGTTTTATGTTAACTAAACACATATTTAGGGAAAATGTATGATGTGTTAGTTTGTGTTCTACCTGATGGAAATATAAGTTTGAGCTACCCCCCCAAAAAAACAGAATTGAAGTATTTGAATCTGCCCCCCAAATTATTGCCTGTTGTTTGGGTCTCTGAATTATGGGCTGTCTTTGACCAGAGGACACAGTTAACCTAAGTGGTCTCTCCTGTAATTGAACTAATAACAATCACCTCATTTGGACAGTGTTCTAAACCACTATAGTGAAAATATTTCCATGTGTAAGGTGTGAATGCATGAAATTTATGAAATGATGATCTAATTTACCTCCTGAACTCAAGGAGAATAGCTTGAATGGATAACATTTTGGGGGGTAAGAGTAACCTCAGAATATTGGCTCCCAGCCATTGAAGATGGAACACTGCTCCAGCTATTAAATTTCACATCATGCTATAATTTAGTCTTGCCCTTTGCAAGATCTCCAAATACCACACAAACATATTTATGACAGTGGAGACTGCAGCTAACTTTCTCCAAGCACTTGTACCATGGATCCTTCCACTCACAGAAAAAAAAAATTTTTTTTCAAACCATATTCCCTTGGACAGACTACAAAGACCTGATCACAGCTCCCTCGTCATTTTTCTCTTTTTGAGAAATATAACTTTAAACTACTTTTGAATTATGTGAGGGGAGACAGGGTATATTTTCTGCTTTAAAAGCAATTTAAGGTGGAGTTATCTGGCACAAAGGCAATTCAAAAATAGCTGAAGCTTAAGAGCTGAAACTCCCCCTTGTCTGGTATATATTGAGTAGAGTTATTAGCAATCAGAGCTGTTTTCAAATGCTCAGTACAAAATTTTAAGAGTGTTTAGGTTTATAAATACTTTGCAGGCAATTGAAGTGTCAAATCGAGGGTACTATTTGTTCAGTTAGAATTTTGAAATGATGAGCACTTGATGTGCCATTTTAATTGTTTCAGTCTTTTCAAGTTAAAAAAATAAAGGACAAATTAAATGCAAAAAACTTGAAATAAGAACATCTCGACATTTCATGTGAAGTATCATTCTATTACCTTACTTGTGAGTATTAAAGTACATCACTTGGTGTGGGAAATATATTAGTGTAATATTAAGATCAAGAGCTTTGGACTCAGGAAGCATTCGGTTCAAATCTTCTCCTCAACATTTTTACGTTTACTGTGAGCAAATTCCTTAATCTACTATGTTTACTTAGTTTACATATCCATAAAATATATATATGTCAGTTATCATACCTAACTTATTAGGTTGATGGAAGTGGTCCATCTTCATTGAGACTATCCCATATTTCCATCCCAAACTTAATTCATAGCTTTTTAGAAGATAAAGTGCCTTTCACATTAGAAATGAGATTCACAGGGAAGATTGGAAATATTTTGAAAATATGTTTAAAGTTGCTATGTCTTTCATAAAGTAATAAATTAGCAATCAGGCTTTGAATTTATATACCATATAGATAAGCAATTCACAGCAAAATCCATGCATAGAATTGTCACCGAAGTCCTGACTCAGAGACATTAATGTAACTCATGTGGGTAGCTCTACACACAATTTTAATATTCAACGAGTTCTTAAGGGGCAAAGCAAAATTACTCTATGCAGATATCAAGGTGGCTGTATCCAGACAGATGGCATAAGAGAAAAAAAATAGCGTTTAAAGTTCAGGTCATTTTTAAGAATGGGAAGCATGATGCTGTATCACTCTGGAAGTCATATTCATAAGATAAGGAAAATGAAGGTTAATTAGAAAAAAAGTCACACGTATACCTAGATGAAAGCAGCTGGACAGGTACTAGGTAAATGAATGGCTACATATGTAAATGGATGGAAATAAATGGATTACATGGACCTCCAATCAGAGAAGCTGCCAGACCCTTGAAGGGAGTCTAGAAGATGTAGCTGAGACATATCCCCTGATGGCATACATAAAATAGATTATTTAAGGAAACATGTTTATTAATACCTTCAATCAATTTAGATCTCCTTTAAGGTCTATATGGATAGAAGATCTGTAGAATGTTATTTTTTTAAAATAGAAAAATAATTGGGAAAAATTTCAATAGCATGATTTCTATGTAAAAACATAAAATCATTTAAACTATGAGGTAGTGCTACCATTTAGACTTTTGTGTCATAAGTTAAAATATCTGAAACTTGTTAAGACTTCAGCCCAGTTATAAAGTGAACCTTGAGTTTAATATTACCCTTGTGTCAGCAGGGACAAAAAAAATAATGGGGAACTCCTTGAGGAACACTTTGTATATAACAGAGCTGGCTAACATACCAAACTTATTTCTTCTTCTTGGACCACAGATAGACCACATTCCCGATTGGCACTTTCTCTTCCTTTGGCCATGTGCTTAAGTTTGGGGCAATGGAATATAAATGGAGCTGATAGACACTACTTCCCAAACTTTATTTGTAAGAAACATCCATGCATAATTCTCCTTCTCCTATTTCTTCTGTTAATTTGATGTAGTTGAGAATAGGAAAATTGAAAGCAACAAGTTGAAGATAACTGAAGCATAGGTGGAAGGGACCTGGAAAACAATGTGGGAGAGGCTCAAAAATCACTGAATCCCTTCTGGAAGGAAAGCTTCCCTCCATCCATAGACACATATGCATGGGCACTCATGGACTCTATACAGGATATAAATAAAATTTACCTTCATGAGAAATGATCTATCATGTTTGAGCCATCATGTATTTCTAGTTTCTATTACATGAGTTTTTATTTTATTTTTAGTGAGAATAACTTATATATGTTAAAATACACATCAAAATGTGTTTGAGAAATTTCCATCTGAGTTTTCTAATAAACTTTTCTAGTCAGCCACCTGTCCTCCTTAGAGGCAACCACTATTCCAACTAATGTATCCATAGATTAGTTACCCATATTTGAGAAATTCATAGAAATGGAGATATCTAGCACCTATTCTTTCAGTGGGGTTTCTTTCATAAATATTCTGTTAGATTCATCAATGTTGTTGGTGTAGAAGCAGTACATTCTTTTTTATTAAGTTATATTCTATTTAATAAGTATATCACAATTTGCCTCTTCACTTTTATGTTTATGAAAATGAACCTTTTGTTTGGGGCCATTATAAACAAAGCTTCTATGAGCATTCTTGTACAGGTCTCTTTGTGAATACCTGTTTTCATTTCTCCTGGGTAAATATCTAGAAGTAGAATTTCTGGGTAGAAGGGAAAGTATGTGTGTGACATTTTTAGGTAAAAAATTGCCAAACATTTATTTCAAATTTATCGTATAATATTCAGCTTTCCCCAGTGATATATGAGGTTTCCATTTGCTCTATATCCTCACCAAAACTTAGCGTTAATCTTTTTAATTTATCCATTCTTGTAGGTAGAAAATGGTATCTCATCATTGTTTTAATTGCATGTTCCTCATGATTAATGATGCTGCACACCTTTTAAAGTGCTTAAGTGCTATTTTTTATGTAATGGCAATCTTATTTGTGAAGTGTCTCTTCAAATTATTGCTAAGTTATTTTTATTGGGCTGTTTGTCTTTTTTTTGAGTTTTGGGTGTTCTTTATATAAGTTAAATATAAATTCAGTATCAGAAGGTGTATTGAAAATATCTTCTACTATATGGCTCATCTCTTTTACCTCTTAAAGATGTCTTTTAATGAACAGAAAATTCTCAGTTTAATGAAGTCCATTTTATCAATTTGTATGGTTTTCATTCTTTGAGTCAAGAAAATTTTGCATTAATGGCAAGACTGTCAATATATTTATCCTATAATTTCTTCTAGAAATTTATAGTTTAGGTTTTACAGTTAAGTTTATGTGCAATCTTAATTTGACTTTTATATATGGTGTAAGATAAAGTATGAGATTCTTTTTTATCTTCAAAGGATTATTCAGTTGTTACAGCATTATTTATTGAAAATAATTTCCATTTCATTTTTATTCCATTTCCTTTTTTGATACCTTCCTAAAGATCAATTTACCAGGTAAGTATGGTAATTTGGAATCTCTATTTTGTTTCTTTAATAAAATGCCAATGTTATAGTGTTTTATTTACTATGGTTTAAAATAAATCCTATTTTGGTTTTGCAGTGATTGTTATTTTGCTATTCTATGTCCCTTATATTTCCAATAAATTAAGAATCAATTTGTCAATTTCTACAAAAAAAATCTTCCTTTTATTTTAGATGAAGTTTTGTTGAATCTACAGATCAAATTTGGGAAAATTATTATCTTAACAATATGTCTTTCAATTTGCATTGTCTTATTTAATTTTTCTCTACACTGTTTTTGTAAAATTTTAACTATAATAGTCTTGCATTCTTTTAATAAAATAACCCTTAAGTATTTTACACTTTTTGATGCTATAGTAAATGGTACTTTCAATTTTTTTCCAACTGCTCATTACTAGTTCCTAGGAAGATAATTATTGTATGTTGACTTTATATCTGTGAACTTGTTAAAAGTCATTTATATGTTACAGTAGATTTTTGTTTATACCACTGAATTTTACTGTAAAATTCTGTGCATGAAGAGTCTGACTTTTCCTTTTGAATGTTTATACTTTTATTTTTCTTGCTTTTTACATTAGATATGTTCTCCTGTACTATACTGAATAGAAATAATAAAGGAAGAGATTCATACCTTGTTCCCAAACTTAGGGGAGATGGGTTCAGTGTTTCACCATTATGCATATTGTTAGCTCTTGGCTCTTTGTGGATGCCTTTCAATAGATAGGGAAAAATGTCTTTCTATTCCTATCTTGCTGAAAGTATTCTGCATGAGTGTGTTGAATTTTCTCCGATGATTTGTATGCATCTCTTTGGGTGATCATGTAATTTCTCCTGATTTTTTTATGTTAAACCATCTTCTCCTTCCTGGGATAAACTCTTCTTGCTCAGGATCTATTAGCTACTTATATATTGAGGTATTTGGTTTGTTCATATTTTGTTAAGGATTTTGTATTTATGTATACTAGCGATAGCAAATTTTTATTTTATTTTCTTATAATTTCCGTGTCAGATATTGTTATGAAGTTGATTCTTGCCCCATAAAAAGCTCTCACCTGGCAAAGATGGGACAATTTGATCATCCAAAAGCAAAAGATTATAAGGGATTAAAACACATTATATGTGAGTTCAAAAATCATCGATAAACTTTGGAGATAGGAAATGTGATTTTTTTAAAAAAAGAAACAGAAATAAAAGTTTAAGCTGTCTTTTCTATATGAACTGTACCTCATGTAAGCATATAATTAAAGAGAGGAGATTTATCTTAAAAGAAGTATTCTAGCTAATAAGCAAAAGGCATGAGAGAATTAGCGTAACATTTTAAAACCCCCTAATGGATTTGTGTGTCTATCCAAAGTTCACCAGTGGCTGCTAATATCTTATAAAGAAGTTATCGTACACACACATACACACTCAGTAAGTCACACAAAATACATAACATCAAATTTATGTACCTTATGTGACTACTTGTGAAGTAGTTTTACCAAAATAAATTCAAACCTCAATTTGACCAAGACTCTAATGTAACTTCCAATTTATAGAAAATACATGGAACAGAGAATGTTAAAAGGTATTAAAGATATGCACTCAGCAGTATCCACGCTGGGCAGTTTTATAGGAATAACAATCTGGTTTCATCAACCAAAAAGAAAAAAACAAAAAATGTAAAAGTGTGATATTTATATTTAGAGAGGCTCAAGAGATATATCATTCATTGAAATACATAACCCTATTTTATGACCCAAATTACAATTATATAAACAACACATACATACACATATATAGATGCATGTAAAAACAATACACAAGTATATTGTTTATTTCTACTTTTTAATATATTTGCAAATTTCCATAATTATTTAAAAATTATAAGAAAATGGATGGAATAACTAGATAATTCATTCTTTCTAACATGATTAAATATGAATTCCATGGCACCATGGAATGAACTATTTGTGTCAAACTTGCTGAATCTAATTTTAATCAAATCTTTGGCTACGGCTTCCAGTTTAAACCAAATGCCAAGTCTAGAGGAACAAAATGAGCAGTAATATGAGAACACAATCAGACAAATCCAGAATGTGAAATTATTCTGGAAAACTAAAAGTAAGTCAGTATGATGAAAAAGGGCAGGGGATCTGTTCTAAAGTAAAAGAGGCTAAAGACACAGCATCCAAATAAAATTTGTGTATATCATTTAGATCCTGACTAGAATAATAAAATGGTGAAAAAGATGTGGGGTAGGAGCAACTGAGCATGGATGGCATGTATAATGATGATATTTAAAATGTTGCATTAATCTTGTTAGATATCATAATGGTATACTGATCATATACGAATATATTCTACATGTAATTTTCTAACATGTAATATTTATTGGGTGTGATCACAATATTGAGGTCAATTAAGAAAATGTTATTTTTCAGAATTGTATTCTGAAGTATTTGGCAATGAGTTTTCTAGGAATAATTTTAAAATAACATTTCAGCAAAGAAAAAATAAAATAAGCAAATATGACAAAATGATAATTCTTTAACCTCAGGTTGGGGTTTATTATGCCATCCTATCTACATTTATGGATGTTTCAAAAATTTTTAATAATAAAAAGCTTTGCTATAAATTAATAATATTAAATAAAATGCCTTAACATCTTATCTACCATGAGTAGCATCCAGATCATTAATGTTCATTAAAAGTTACTATCTATTCATTTAAACTGATTTGGTAGTATATATTTACTAAGAAATATTTTGCTAACTACTCAGATTTATGAGTGGGTATGCATTCCTGAAAGCTGTAAAAAGGTATGATTCTTAGAATGTCATCTAATTTAATTCAGTCAACTTCCTAACAATCCTCAACCATTATGGATTGACTTTTAAAAATATCCAGGATTTAGAAATCACTTTTAAAGAAGAAAACAAAACTGTGTATTGATATCTACATGTTATCATTGAATAATAGGTACCTCTTTTCATTCAATTATTGCTTATTCTTAATATAGACAATGAGAATTTTTTTCATTGTCTATTGATGGCTTTCCCAGAAAAGTTAGAAAGAAAATATCATAAAATTCAAGGCATCCTGACTCATGCAGCCATTACAGATACACTGTAAAATAAAGACATCTTGCTAAGATTTCTTGAAAAAGAAGGTAAAGTTACTGTGATTGCTTCATCGTTGATAGCAGAAAATCAGTATAATAAATTACATATTTTATATCCACATATAAATGCATTAGATACATTCTGATCATTCCCCACATTCTTGCAAATTTCCCTACTGCAAGTTGTTTATGTTCCTCTATAAACAAATACTTTCCAGATAGCTAAGTTTTTTTTTTGAATTTTATTTTATTTTATTTTTTATACAGCAGGTTCTTATTAGTTATCTATTTTATGTATTTTAGTGTATATATGTCAATCCCAGATAGCTAGGTTTTTTACTTTATCACATAGTTAACTATAATCTTTTACATGCTGTAAATTTGCATTCTATAAATTTGCACCTAAATCATTCCTCATTTATAAAATTCTAGTCACATTCAAAATTAATTGGAAACTTGATATCTCCCCTAAAGCTCATACCATATAAAGGTCAGTTAAGAGGTAACAATAATTATTGAAAAAAAATAAGATATAAAGTGAGGATCTTAGTAAACCACTTTATCTAGAGCTGTTTCATTACAGATATATTTTAAAACTGTAAATTCAGAATAAATAAGTCTGATAATTTTTTAAAATCTCTAGATAGAGCAAGAAACAGCTAGGGTGTTTAATATGTGGTCTTAAACTACTCAGTTTTATTAATGGTGACAGCAATTTGGGGATTCAAATGATCACAAAATTACATAGAAAAGGAAAGTCATGGAGAGAGAAAATATATTCTTATTTGAAAGGAATCAACTTAGGTACAAAGAAGTCAGCTTAGTTTCTTCTTACAAATTGTTCTTAATGGATTAAAATTTTAAATACAAGTTTTCCCATTTGTGCTGACCATGGGAATGTATCTATCATCTATAACTAAGCATTGGGCTCCTTGAGTGTCACTGAGCCCTTACTTCTGGGTTCGTCTCCTGTAATGAACATATACTTTCTCTTCCAAAGCAAAACAGGGATTAAGAGGGCAAAAATGAACTTTAAACAATTGCACTGCTACAATAAGCATAAACGTGAACAGCCCTGGGCAGATTGGAACATCTACTTACCCTCTGCATGACCCCTCTGTTCTGAATCATAGACGATCAATGTCTCATACAGCACAATGATTGGATCTCCAGTGCCAGAGGATGAGTGTGGGACATGGATCTTTACTCTAAAATCATCTGGATCCCAGGAAGTCTGTTAGGTGCTCATCTAGTGTAGAATTTACCGGAGACACCAGAACCAAATGTAGCTCAGTAGAGCACAGATTCTTTAACTGTCTCCTTGTTTTCAGGTTCCTTACATATCCCTAACCTCAACTAGTCTTGCATTCTTAGGGTTATATAGTTATTCCTGTTTCCATCTCCCCTTGTTCATTTTGAAGTCTTCTTCCCCAAATGAGAAGAAGCTGGCATCAGCACGAGTCTGTTCCCTGAATTCTCTTTTTAGATGTGTATCCTCAAACATGATGATATATTTCAGAGAATGAATGGCATCAGCCTTCCTCCCTCTGATTTCTTGCTGATTACAGGAAGGTCTGCCTAAACCAAGATGTCGCATCTGGGAAGCTATTAGCCACATCTGTCTCTGAGCACTTGAAATTGTCTAGTGTAAATTGAGATGGAGTCAAAGTGTAAAATACACACTACATATGCAAGGCTTGGTATGAAAACCATAATGTAAATATTTCATTAATAATTTTATATAGATTACATTTCAAAATGATATGTTAGATATATGTGGTTAAATAGAATATATTATTAAAATTCACTCATTTTTCTTACTTCTTTAATGGTTACTAGAAAATTTTAAATTACATATGCAATCATATTTTAGCTCATATTAATTTTCTGTTGGGCAGTTCAGGTAAAGATTTGCTCTACTTTGCCTTCTGTTGATTATGGAGTGCTTTGACTTTTTCTGTCTTTTATTTTACATCTCATTGCATCAGACAACACTGAAGGAGATTATATTTTTCAGTCCACACTTTACTTTTTGCAGCCTATCAAAAAATGTTGCTATGCCAGGCACGGTGATATCCTGACAATCTAGAACATCCTATAGTATCAATAAGACTTTCAAAACAGGACCCGGTGTTTCCTATGGTCCTGTCTACACACATTTTCAATAGGTTTTCAACAGAGCTTAACACCCAGCACAGCCACCAGCACTACCTTCTATTAGCATCATGTATTATAAGATAGTCCAATGGCAGACTGTGTGATAAAGTTACACTTTTATATTAATTTGGGGAATGTATTTCATATACCCTGATTGTCATTAAACCAAACACCATTATTTCTGATTGAAATTGTAAGATGCACAGTACACCCACTACCCACTTCTCTGCGTAGATCACGTTAGCCAAAAAGCAGTCTCTTATACTGTAGGATTTCTTCTTCCTTCTCACCACCTGTTATCATTGGCAAAGGAAGGATATTTCCCTGCTCTAAGAGAATACAGCAGTTGTTCCCTATTTATGGTCAGTAAGCACATACAATTATATATCTCATACCTTGCCTCCTATATGTTACAAAAGATATATATGTGTGTGTATGTGTGTTTTTATGTATATATGTGTATACATTTAAACTATGTTCTTTGCGTCTACTGTTACCAGTTAAAGTTATTCAATAAAAGCTTTCATGGTATTCCATACTTTGTGATGACCATTAGTAGATGTCAAAGATATAAATTATCATCAGAGGTAATCTGACAGTTACTTGATGTAACTACATCTTTACTGAATATATTAATGCATGCCTCTCACACTATATACACATAAGACTCAGGAAAAGATAAACTTCTGTCCTGATTTATGGAGGGAAAATGGACTTCTGAATTTACCATCCTCCACCAATAAATAAAATGATTTTAAAACCTTGTTAATTCTTCACTCTGCTTACATTAGTTTTCAGTCAATTTAATCCATCCCAGGAAATACACTTGCATAAACATGGCTCAGAAGAAATGAATCATTGAAATTCATTCCCCCACAAAAAATGGAACTGTGCAGAGATGGCTCTGAATAACTACCCAACATTATCTTCCCCATGTAACTCATTTTCTGGTTTCATTGTCTGTCCCTAAGAAAGCTAAAACTATCATTTGGAAAATTGCTGATGGCTTGGAAGACAGGAAATCTCAAAATACGTTCTGAAGTCCAAATGCTGTACAACAATGGAGCGAACAAAAAGATGCAGACAGAATGAATCCATATGTGGAGCTCATTCACCTGCCCTTTTAAGCTATGTGACTCTTCTGTGTGAATTGATTTCATATGTTTATGTGTTAAGAAAATATTTATTAAGCAGGGAAATCTGGTTGGGATTTGGCACAAAGATGAATTAAACAGGTATTAAGCATCCTTTATTACCCAACACTCTAATATGTGTGACTCGAACTGCCCCCAAAATTGGCAACACAAAATAAGGTAAGTGTCATGTGTGTGGTTCAAGGTGCTGTAGGATTTCAGAAAGCAGGGACAGTTGAAAGTTATGAATTATCAGAACAAGTTGTTTATTCCCCTTAGCAATGATAAATGAGAAGTGGGAACATTGATGGACACCATAAGATGTCATCTAGCATTTCCAAATATGCTTACATAAACATGGAACAAAAACACTGCTTTTTTTTTTTGCTTTCAATTCAACACTTCTTTTTCATTTTTTAAAGTACTTAAATAAAGTGTGTTGTGACAGTTAGAGGTAACATATGTAGAGTGACTGCAGAAGCCTTTCTTCCAGTTGTTAGTTGTGTTTTTATATCCTTACCACTGTGAACTATTTATTAGTAAACAGGAAAATATAAGCAAACTTAGTAGATGATCTGCAAATATATGGTGCTATTTTTTTTTTACAAGAAATACCACATACCCATATCAACAGAAATATTTATTATCTGGACATTTTTTGAGGCTACAATTAATTTTCCCACTATTTCCTCCAGAAACAACCTGAGGAGGTTAAAAGATATCATTTACAGGAATGCGTCTTAATTCTGCTGCAATGAATTGCTATTTACAATTTATGAGGTCCCAGCTGATTAGGGATGTGTTTGGAGAGGGAGCCAGAAGGTAAAACTTTATGTAGCACAAGAGAGAGAACCAAATAATGCTTCTCCTTTTTTACCAGTTGTTTTGGCATTAAGCGGACAGAATATCTACACCTAATATAGGCAGATGTATTTAACCTTTTTCCTTATTTTTTCTGTATACTCTTCCTGACCAGCTCTGTTGAATTGAATTCAATTCAGTGGGCAAAGATTCTTCAAAAGCTGAACCAATTATAGTCTCACGAACTCAAATTGAAGGCATCTGATTAACCACAAAACAGTAGAAATGTGGACAATGGTCAAACCACAAGGATCAAAATAAAACCATATAGAATATTCACAGTGTGAAGAACCATGCAATCTGCCACAGAGGCTAGGAGATGACTGACAGATCATTTTACTGGAGCCAATTCTTCTCAGCCTTTTTTGCAATCAGTCTTTTAAAATGGGTTCCATAACTTAATTAATCCAGGATCTGACAAGTAAGTCCTTAGAAAAAGAAAAGCCAGCTGCAAAGAAAAAAAAAAAATCATTTAACTATGAACTGTTTGAATCATCAAAGAGAAGAACAGGAAAATTAGAACTGAGAATGCCTAATGTGGATTTTGGCTTTAGGGTTCCTCTTAATTTAGATCACAGACACAGAAGAACAATTATTCTATTTTTTGCTATGTTTTGTCTTCTCCTGGCCAAATCCCATTCTGATGTTTGACTATTAAAGTGAAAAGTACCAATGAAATGTAGGCAGAAGTGACATCCTTTTATAGGTCCTTCCTAGGTCTCTTGAGAAACTATTTCTCTTATCAGAAGTTAAATTGTAAAAATGAACTCTGGAATATGGTGGGTAACACCATATGTTGAACATTTGATTACCTATAGTGCCAAACCATTTGTGAGAAACTCAATTAAATGCAGGATTATTTTCTCTCAAAAATATATTTAACCCATTGAGGACAAAATAAAAATATTGCATTAAAAACTTGGGGTAAAATTTATGTGTGACTGTGTGGGTGTGTATGTATGTGTATGCAATGTTCATTTAAACAATATCAGTCTATTGTAAAAGCAGGTTTAGAGAAATTACCACTCCATTTTCTTTTGAAAATGATACAAGATAATATAACCTCTTAATTACATGGAAAATTGTGTATATGTCTGAACCCAAGTGCGATTTTATTTATGTTTAGTTTTTGTCAACAATCTCAAAAACTTATTGTATACAGGAATAGATGGGATATAAATACAAAGTAAAATTATTGAAAGCTCTACGTATTCTACATGTATCTCTAAACGGTAATGCCATAGGACAGGCAGTGTGCTATATTAAATGTGCTGGGAGCTAGAAGTCAGAAAGTGTTTGCTTGAGTTCTGATTTTATCATTAACCAGTAATGAGCCCATAGGCAAATTTAATCACTGACATGGTTCCAGACTTTGAAAATAAAAAAATACTAGGCCATATAATCTCAAAAATACCTTTTCTCCCTGGATCCTCTGATCTATCAATACATTTCTGGTGCAATCCATTTTTTCTACAAACCCTTATGAGTACCTGCTATGTTTTGTCCACTTTTCCTTCTAGGTGTAGGGAAAATAATCATAACTTCATCCAACAACATCCCTGGTTTCATAAATAATAAACCAACGAGAATCTATGAAGTAATGGTGTGTGTTATGAAGAACACAAAGTGTGGTGCTATGCAAAACAATGCCTGGTGTTACTCTAGATGAACTAATCAAGGAAGACCATTCAAAGGGTGATACTTAGACTCAGAGCTGAAGGACAAGAAAAAAGATCTGGGGGAAAATAAGCAGAGAATATACAAGTGCAAGAACTGAGAATTTAAAAGAAAAATGAGAAAACACATTAGTGGCCCTGGAACCAATGGACAAGAGGGGATTGGAGTGGCCAACAGAGGGCAAATCTTGGACTGCCCCACAAATCAGCATTCAGTGTGTGTATTTTCATCTTAGATGCCTGATAATGGCATGAGCTGATTGACATTTCTCAAAGATCACCCTGACTGCTGCCTGTGGTGGGGGTGATGGAAATCATTAAGAGAATTTCTTAGTTTGAATTCTTAAAACAGGATAGCATAAACTGAGTGACTTAAACAACAGCAATTCATTTTTCATAGTTCTGGAAACTGTGAAGTCTGAGATCAGGATGGCACCAGCTTGACCAGGTTATGGTAAGGGCTCTCTTCCTGGTTTGTAGATGGTCATTTTTTTGCTGCTTCCTAACATGGTGGGGAGCAGGGAGAGAGGAAGTAAGCTTTCTAATGCCCTTATAAAAGGGCACTAATCCCATTCATGAGAGTTCCATCCTCATGACCTAATTACCTCCCAAAGCCTTCACCTTCTAACATCACATTGGAAGTTAGAATTTTGACATATGAATTTGGTTGGAGTAGAAGGCAGGGGGAGAGGAAGGCACAAAAATGTTCAGTCTATACAGAGAGGGAGGGTGGGAGACTAGTAGGCCAGTTAGTAACTCTTAGGATAAAAGCAAGAGCTGATTGGAGTGTTAAAGGAATGAATGGATTTGACTTGAGAAACGTTTGGAATGAGGAGTTGGCAGGAATTGCTGTGATTGTTTGGTTCAGGGGTGAGGGAGAAATCAAGGATAGATTTCCAGGTTTTAGGCTTGAACAATTAAATGAGATGGTGTTATTTACTTTACTGGGGAAGAGTAAAAGAGAGACAGGGCATTTGGAGGGTGTATCAAGAGTTCTCTTCTAAACTGATTAATTGAGATATTTTCAGATATCCAGGTGCAGCTGGGTAAGTCAGTAGCTAAGGAGTTTTGAGCTGATGATAGAGGTTTGGGAATAATAGCTTATGGAGGACCCTAAAAACCACCAGACTGAATAATAATTAATCACTGGCAATAGATTTTCCACAAAGACTAGGGTAATGTGAATGGTTTAATGATAACTTAGGTCTGTATGTTTTCAGAAGAAGCTAGCATAACCACCTTGAGGGATGTACCTCAGGTAAGACCTGGTGCTCAGATATTCATGATCAGAAACTTGACATATCTGCACTTTGGTAACTGATTCCTTTCTCAGGGAAATACACACCAATAAGTGCACATAGACTAAACTATGAAGCAAAAATCATAATTTATTAATTCATATTTGTGGTCATATGGAACAGGTATTTTTAAAGCAAAAGTAACCTGCTATTTTCATTATAGGAATTTCTACAGATGAGATCAAATTTTGCTCAGGACCCTTATGTTAATCCTTTAATGCCAGTGTTCTCATGCCAATCTCACTATAATTAGAATTTCCTACATTGAAAGGAATGTGTTGTTTATGGTAATAGAATTAACTTAAGGTAGTCTTCCTCTCTCCAGGAATGGTTTACCAATAGCACCATAAATACTTTGGTAAGGTTTTCTTTCTTGGAGAACCTTTGAATTATACTTGAATGGATGTTACTGACATTTGCCTGTGCAAATCATGCTTTAAGGCTCCTTTTCCTTACCAATCCCTTTTTTCTTATCGACACCTTCTTTCTCTGTATGTGTTAATGTACTCAGTGAACTTTCCTCAGTATTCTCAATAATTCTTTTACTTTAAGTGTATTTGCATACATCTAAATTGTGTGTTGACTTAATATCCGAGCTTCCTGTTAGTAATGCTGTATTTCTTTGGTGCAGGTTCCTGGGGTAAACCTAAAGGTGCCTTGTAAGATTACAAATCACTGAAGAAAATTTTAGTCGTGCTTACTTGGCTGTATTTATTGAAATAACCACAAAGACTACAATTTTCCTCCACGATATGAATGGAAGAAAAATAAAATATGTTCATGATAAATTTGAATTATCCATATATTCAATTAACCATATTTTCACCAACCTCAATATGTCAGGAAAACATGATACTTTTATGGTAGTTTATTTAATTTCAGAACTCAGATGACATTATTTAAAAGTTCATTTCTTCCAATCTAGAACTCAGAAGAAATTATTTTAAAGTAATTGCAATTCATCTAACAATTTACAGATTACATTTCAAACTCCAACCAATTCTGCTGTATGTGAAATTTACTGGTTAGTAAATATTAAGCCAGGACTTAGCAACTCCTGTCTCCTAACATTCAATCTTATAATATTGATAGCCAAGATTTCTTGGGTCTCTTCTAAGAGGCAGGTACTTTGCTAGATGCTTTATGAGAATTATCTCATTTAATCAGCACACAAATCTATAAGATAGGTCATTGTATTCTCTTCCTTATATGGCAGAAAAATTGAAGAATTTAGGGGAAAAAAATACTCTGCCTAAGTCTTCAGAGCTATGAAGAGATGGCACAGGATTTGCACCAAGGGAGTCTGAGTTCAGAGTTCAAAGCCCTTAAACCATAATGATCAATTATGGATCCTTTAACACTCTGAGTGTTTTTCATGTTCATGACACCTCAGAAACATGGTAATTTCTCTGAAGTTTATTTTTTTTCTTTAACTTCCTAAATAATTTGTAACACTGCCATTATATACATTATCATGTGAAGGAATAGTGATAGAGCTCTTAATAAAATGATTTACAGCTAGGCATTCAAGTTTGCAAATGGGGTCCTATAATCAGTCCTGGAATCATTATTGGATTTATATAATATTACCCAGAATATACAGTAAAATTTACAACCTGACCCACATATTGTTTAGATATGCTGCTCATTAGTGGAAACAATGATATGGTAATAAACCCAAGAGAAAATGAGTTCTGGGAATTACTTTCTAATTTTGTTTGATTCCAGAAGTATTTAACTTCAACCTATTGGGTGGGCTAAACTCTTCATTAAGTTTTTTCTGTAAGATGGCTCTAGTAGCACTTAGTTGTCTTTAACTTTATTCAAAACAATTTTGTTAGATTGTATGTGACAACTCTCATATCAGTGTGTATTTAAAATAAGACTTATCAAAATTGGTGAATTTTTGTGTAGCCACTTTAATATTGAAGATGGAAGAAAAAAGACAACATTTTCAGCCTATTATGGTTTATTATTTCAAGAAAGGTAAAAATGCAACTGAAATGCAAAAAATGATTTGTGCAGTATATGGAGAAAGTGCTGTGACTGATTGAATGTGTCAAAAGTGGTTTGCGAAGTTTTGTGCTGGAGATTTCTTGCTGGACGATGCTTTATGTTCAGATAGACCAGTTGAAGTTGATAACCATCAAATTGAAACAAAAATTGAGAACAATTAACATTATACCACATGGGAGATGGCCGACATACTCAAAATACCCAAATCAAGCATTGAAAAACATTTGCACCAGCTTGGTTATGTTAATTGCTTTGATGTTTGGGTTACATGTAAGTTAAGTGAAAAAACCTTCTTGACCATATTTCCGCATGTGATTCTCTACTGAAACGTGAGGAAAATGTTCCGTTTTTAAAACAAATTGTGACAGACAATGAAAAGTGGATACTGTACAATAATGTGGAACAGAATAGATCGTGGGTCAAGCGAAATGAACCACCACCAACCACACCAAAGGCTGGTCTTCATCCAAAGAAGGTGATGTTGTGTATATGGTGGGATTGGAAGGGGGTCCTTTATTATGAGCTCCTTCTGGAAAACCAAACGATTAATTCCAACAAGTACTGCTCCCAGTTAGACCAACTGAAAGTGGCACTCAATGAAAAACCTTCAGAATTAGTAAACAGAAAGCGCATAATCTTCTATCAGAATAACACAAGACTACATGTTTCTTTGATGACCAAGCAAAAACTGTTACAGCTTGACTGGGAAGTTCTGATTCATTCACCATATTCACCAGACATTGCACCTTTGGATTTTCATTTATTTCAGTCTTTACAAAATTCTCTTAATGGAAAAAATTTAAATTCCCTGGAAAACTGTAAAAGGCACCTGGAACAGTTCTTTGCTCAAAAAGATAAAAAGTTTTGGGACGATGGAATTATGAAGTTGCCTGAAAAATGGCAGAAGGTAGTGGAACAAAAGGGTGAATACATTGTTCAATAAAATTCTTGGTGAAAATGAAAAATTGTGTCTTTTATTTTTACTTTAAAAACTGAAGGCTCTTTTTGGCCCACCCAATACCTTCATTTTTTTCCTTCCTTTTAGAAAAACAGCACCAAACATGAATCTTACAATGAGCCTATATCATTATCTTCCCATGTAAAAAATAGCAACATATATAAATGTGTTCAAATTGTTTGTTTTTCCCAATAATTGTTATAATAAATGGCACCTACTTTTTTGTTATATCATATATACTCATCAGCATTTCATTTACAAAGGAAGACACTTCATTAATTCTTATTTAACCTTTATTCATCCAGACTATGCCCTCAGTATCATACATAATAACCTCAGAAGGCTGGGTAGTACATTATCTCTGGTGCTTTCTCTGAGACCTGTAGAAATACTGGAATCCCTAGCCATGGAGGTTAATTGCTGATGCTACTCACCACCATTTTTTTCTAATAAGTTGAAAGCAGATTTTACTTGCTTTAATCATTACTAGTGCTCCAGAAGACATCTACAGTGCTGCTATTCTGGTCTTTCTCTCAATCTCTCTCCTCTTCTTTTTCCCTGTTCATAGTCCCCTCTGCCAAGCAATATGAGGCAAATTTCATAAAGCAATACTAGAATTTTCCTCTGAGACATCACCAAGTGCTTTTACAAAAGTTTTCTTCTCTGGTGTCTATGGAGTGATTCACTGCCTTGGATACCATTCTCTGCAATTTGGCAAAGTCTTCCATTAAGAGTTTCTATCTCACTATTGTGAAGTCCTACTATTCTGTCTGAAAGTCTTCCTAACTTTTGTCCTCTTGGTGTGTAGCAGAGAAATTTCTGGTAATTAAAATTTCTCAAATCAAGGATGGTAGTAAAATCCTGTCTCTGTAGCAGAGACAGTACGATATGCTCACCAAATCCTCTTTCCAAACACCACCTAACAACTACAGAGCATGACTCAGCCATTTTTGTATGAAATGATTCCACACTTACCAAACCACTGGTGGTTGGACCAGTCATCAACACAATATGGTGTTATCTGTTCATAAATTAGGTGTGGGCAGAGCAACTTCAGGTAACTGACCACTAAGTACACAGAAGGTCAAGGAGAACTGAATTGATAATAAAGTTCTACATTCTATCATCAATCTCTACATTAAGTTACATAGTGTGTTATTTTTCTACACACCAATGTGATTATATAAAAAATGAGGTTGAACTAGATGTTACCAAGAGTCCCTTGCTTGAGTTTATATGAGTTTATTTTTGGTTGTGTTTACTGGCTTTAGCTTATCTTTTCTATATACTATTTATTGAGCCTCAGAATCCATACTGGGAACTCTTTCTCTCTGCTCCCAATGATAACTTGTATATAGCTGTATTGTATCTATTGCCATACAGTATTGTAATTATCTGTCTACTTGTGAAATGACACTACTAACCTCTAAGCTCACTGAGACCAAGAACTTTGGAACATAGCACATAGAGGAATATTATTTTTGAGTAAATAATTAATCTCTTAGCAATTATATATGCAAAAAGCTTGGGCTCCTAAACATAATTTACAAGAAAATGACAGATAATTCTGTTTTAACCAGAATTCTCTCTTGTCTCTGAAATGTCTGCAATGTGCTGCAAGATTACAAGACCTTTACCAAAAGCAGATGCTGTGAAGCTGGATGAAGCCATCATTCAGACATGTGGCATGTCCGAAACTCTCTGTCACTTTTTGGCAACTGGGACCATATGTCTGCTCTGATATCTCGATTCAGAGACATAGACTACTTTCATTAGGGATGCATTATAAATACTTTATTTAAATCTCAAAATTACAAAGAATATCTAAAGTTTTATTTGGGGTTTAACATGGATAACTACCAATTTTATTATTCTATTTTTAGCTCTTATCAGATTGGCAAATAGCATGTATTAGATCATATTAAGCTTTATTTAATATTATGAAAGCTATTTTATAAGTTTCATGTGGATATCATATATTTTTGGATGGTAAAGTATGTTAAATTTTGGGATATTATTATTAGTGTTTTCAAATCATATCTGAAGCCATACCTTTAAATTTCAAATGGGGCCAATGTAGGCTAATTAAAAAGCATAATATGGTTTGACTAGTCACTGCATTTTTCTTAAACAATTGTATTCATGACTAAATGGTAGTCATGACTAAATGAATATAACTATTTAAGCAAAATGCTGTCAAACCATTACTTCATGATTACACTGAGGAAACACCAGAATTTGGGAAAATAGTTCCAGTTTTGCCTCTCTCTCTCTCTCTCTCTATATATATATATATATATATACACACACACATATATATACACATAAATATATCAAAATAAATATTTTATCATGTAAATATTCTATACAACAAAAGATCAGACAAGTAGAATAATCATTCTAAGGATGCACAAAATCCTGACAAAACACAATTAAATTTCTTACTATTGACATTAGAGGTGGCAAATCCTAAGGCAAATCCTAAATTTTGTGCATTCTAAGGATGCACAAAATCCTGGCAAAACACAATTAAATTTCTTACTATTGACATTAGAGGTAGCAAATCCACCCAGTGAGAGGCAGCAGTAGTGTCCATCAGTCATTGAGATAGTCTACAACCAGGAAGTAGACAGAGATGTGACTACTGAATGGCTTGGCAAATGATAAAAATGAGGGACTGATCCATGGGCACAATTCCATGAGAAAAGAGTAAGGTCAGGAAGTTTTGTGAGGCAGTAGGGAGACTTGGAGACATGTTGGACAAAGTATTAAGGAGTTCAAATAAGTTCTTGAGAAAATGATTAATCATTAAATTGCTTTCATTTCACCTTTTCTGCAGAGTACTGTTTTCCTCTACCTTTCTACCCTGTTTTTCCGACTACCTTTTCTACTTCTAATACCATGTCCATTTTCATCACAGAAGTTCTTGAATTCGGAGTAGTAAGGTTATCTTCTCAACTCTATGATTCCAAACTCCTCAAAACTGATGTTCTCTTTTTATAAAATAATAAATGGTGTCTATGATAAGCATTTGAACAAACCACTAGATGTGATTTATTTTTCACTCAGCTAAAACCCATCTTACATGTTTCTACAAAGTGTATCTTAAAATGGAAATCTTGTAAGGGAGATGCTTTCCTGAATCCACTTCTACCTTCTAGTATCCAGTTCAATGTAGACATTTAATGACATTGATTGGAAAAATACAGAAGGATCTACAATAAAATCATAAATCTAGAATCAAAAGCACAAAATGTTTTGGATCCCTAACATAAAATGTTTTGATTTATTGCATTCTATCATAACATTTTGACCAAAACCCTAGAATCTGAGAGGTCTTTGCAAAAGTACTCAAATTGTAAGCAACACAGTTGAAACCTGATGTTCCTTACCACCAGAAGAATGGTGTAACAAGCTTTTATTAGAATAGAACAAGCATCATCTAATCTGTCCTGTATGTCATGGAGTTCTTCTTTGACTATAGAAAAAAATACGTTGTAAGTAGTCACCCATCTTTCTACTCATGGTGATTAATTTTGTTACATATAAGCTGTCTTACAATTATTTTCTGAAAAGTCAACTGAAAGATAGGGATAAAACTTTGTATGGTAGTGATCACTAAATCATTCATAATCAATAACAGTTACATGACACTTTTATATTTATTTTCTAGTATATAGATACTCCTTCCCCCCAATTCAGTCTCCTATTACCTCTGGGAAATACAATAGGCAGCTATCTCAGAATTAAATAAAGCAAGAGGAAAGGTGGATTCATCATTTGTTTTAGTCTTCTTGGGCTACTATAATAAATACCATAGATTTGGTGGCTTAAACAACAGAAATGTATTTCTCACAGTTCTGGAGACTGAGAAGTCCAAAATCAAGGTGCCTGCTGATTCAGTTCTTGATGAAAACCCTCTTCCTGGCTTGCAGACATCCATCGTCTCATTTTATCCTCACATGGCAGAGACTGTGAGCTCTCTCTCTCTTCTTATAAGGATACTATTTGCATCATGGGGGCTCCATCCTCATGACTTCATCTAAACCTAATTACATCCAAGGCCCCACCTCCTAATACCATCCCCTTTGGTGTTAGGGTTTTAACATATAGATTTGGGGGTTGGGGGGGACACAAACATGTAGTCCATAACATCATTAGACCATAAAACTGTCAAACTTAAAAAAAATTATTATTTCTATACATGTACAAATATTTGATGTATGTTATAAAGAGATTGTATATTTTAAAATATCACTATTTTATGCACAACAGAAAAATATAGCAGGAGTGATGTATATCATTTTCAGGGCAAGAATTTGAGAAATAAGTCTATCTCTTCACCCTCAATCATGCTCACTCTCTCCTTTCCCTGGCTGAAAGCAGATAATGACATGTCTCTAGAGGAACAGGGAAGCCAAAATCTGGAAAGACTGGGCAGCTGAACCACCATATGGAGATAAGCCATCTGCTAAAACACCCTCTGTGAATCAGTATATAAGCAAGAAATAGGCTTTAATTGCAATTGGACTGTTACCACTGATGTTGGATTATTCTGTAACACAGTCTTATGCTAACCACTTCTTTCTCTTTCTCTTTCCATTTTCTAACACTATTTCATATTTTCTATGCTTTAAGACTGTATAAAATATTTCTCATGGATATAATATATGATATTGGAGTTCTTCTTGTGAAAATTTTACGTGACAATGTTGATATAATATTGATTAATCCTCTTAAGATGGGAAGAACTCTCAATTTTCAAATATTTTTTTCCTTGAAAATTCTTGGAATCAATGATTAAATATTTAAAGGTTATGTATAATCTTACAAATGCTAAAACAATAAATACTTGTATAGAGTCTAGAATTTTGTTATGTCAATCTTTGCTATAATTTAAACTTATTTAAATATAGTTAACTCCAAAATGATATATTTTTCTTCCCAAGATTACTTTGCTAGGGGTAACTTCCTGGTATTTGTAGTATTTACCAAGTTATTTATCTATTTAACTACTTTTCTAGGTAATCAACAACCTTCAATTTTTGGATCATTTAATTTTTTCAATTAAAAACACATATTTATATTTCTAATGATATCATTTTGGCAAGGATATTCCAAAAGATTTTACTCTAGTTATATCCAGAATGCTAATATATACTTGAATGTGACTATTCAAATATTAACTCTAAACCCAAATGTGTTGCTCTGATTGTATTCAGTCTTTGGGGGCTGTTAATTATAAGCTTAAAAATGCAGTCACAGCAATTGATCATGTATGAGATCAGGTATGACAGAAATGACACTGATGTGGGTATCTGACAGTTTCTTGGTCCAAAACCTGAAGCCAACACTGAGAATCAGAATTTTGCCATATACTAAAGATGAAACTTAACATGTTAGTATATTTTTACTACTTCCACAATATTTTATGTGTTCATACCTCACTACTTTTGCACACATTGCTCCCTCCCCCTCCATTTACCCCATCATTACCTCATCTGTTTGATAAACTTATCTTTCCCGACCCAGATGGAACAGCTCCTCTTTTCAAGAAGTCCATCTTGAACGTTATTTTCTCAGCCTCTCAAACTCTATAATTTTATGTATCACACTTAATTTAATTATTTGGATGTATGTGTGTGTGTTGTGTGTCCTGTAGTAGGTCAGTAAATATTTGTTGAATAATATTGAAATAGTATCTCTTTATAGGGATTGAGTATAAAGAATTTCAGACAACTTTTTTTTCAGGCTTCTGGTTAAACAGGAAAAAATGAGCCCACATATTGTCAGGCCTCAGTCACGAGTTTGCAATAAAATGGCCAACTATGTGCCTATTTACAACAGTGAGGAGAACTTGATTGTTTTGAGCGGATATGGGAATTGTGGATTCATTGCAAGTCAGAGGCATTTGCTGGGTTTCTGGAAAACAGGACATGTGAAGGAGAATATTCAAGATAAAAGAGAGATGAGGAAGCCCTGTAGCATGCGGAAGATCCCTGTGGTGGAGTTGGGAGTGTTTTCTTAGCACTGATTTACAAAGTCAGCAGCAGTCAGAACTGGCTGCTGTGCAGAATGAGAGTAGATGTTTGAACACAAAGCAGCAACGTTCCTTGAGGAGTTGACAATGTCTCAGTTCTGGGGACAGTTCTCCATACTGAGTACCCTTTTACTACTACTGAGTACCCCTTGATAGTCCCGATCACCTGCCATTTAACCCACAGGGCTTGGGATAGGGAAAAAATGACAATAAAAATAACGAAATCTTTTATCTCTAGCAATAGCTGGGGCTTCTCCAGTTATTATGCCTCATTCTAGCATTTGGAACAGGCCCTCACTGTTTTCAGCTCACACAGTCCACAGTGATACTTGACAGCTGACACCTTCTGTCCAGAAATAGTTTTGCCTGCAGCCAGCTCTCCCATTAGAAAGTGAGGCCAACTGCAGAAATGGTCTTGACTATATAGCAGCAGAGGATACCCAACACTAGTTAAATCAGCCAGGACTGTCATAGGTAAATACAAAAGGACATCCAAGGAGCAACACCCATTTAAGGAAAATCCAGAGCACAAAAGAAAAAGACCAAGACCAGCAAAAAGGACAAAAGAACACAGAGGAAAACAGGGCAAAAAGTAAACTAAAATGTTTAAATATGTTCTGATCCATATCTTCAGAGGAATATATTAAATCAATAAAACAAGAGTCAACAAATAATAAAGAGAAGCAACTAGCTATTAAAAAGTATTCTGACTGGTAAAATTACAGGAAAAAAAACCAGATGTGCTGAAAATACAATTGAGGAACTCTCTGGAGAGCTAAAAGAAACAATAGTGTAGCTACAATCCTAGTCATAGGAGTTTCAAAAGAAAGAGGAAGATGACAGTAAAGGAAAGAAAATAATCAAAGCAATAATAAAAGAAAGTGTTACAGAGCTGAAGTAAGGCAAACATCTTCAGACTCAAAAGACCCATTGAATAGCAAACAGAACAAAAACAGACAGACCTACATATAGAGTTCTATAAACTGAGGCCATATAAAGTGAAATCTTGAAAAACATATTAAGACCATTTACCTATAAAGGAAATAAAATGGTAATAAAGTCAGATTTTTGTGTCTTAAAGCAGATTCTAGAGAAAACTGGAAAAAGGGGAAATTATTCTGAAACAAAATAATTTTGAACCAAGGGAAATAATCTATTTTGAATATAAAATAAAGATTTTAGGTAGGGATAGACCAAAAAAAGTTACTTGAAAAGTATCTTTATCCTTTATGTCACAACTTTGAAAAGTATCTTTCAAAAGTGTGTTTTAAGTCACAGTCTTCTAATGTGTCTGCGTTTTCCTTTCTGTACTTAAAAGAGTGTCATTTGTGTGAAACTTTCTACATCTATTTGTGTCAACTATTTTCTCAACACACTTGCTGTTCCTTCTACTAGGTATTTGGGGGCATAGAATGATTTGGGGGTCACTCAGTACATTGCAGGGATAAGTAAACACATTCAGCTGAATTCCACATGAGAGTCAAAAGTAAAACAAAATAAAAAAAAAAGAAATGTTTGATGGAGCTACCACCAAGCACTGATCATTTTATTGATGTTTTCCTTAATTTTTATGACAATCCTGTCAAAGGTTTGAGTCATTTGCCATTTACAGATGACAAAACCAAGATTCAGGGACTCTCAGTGGTTTCACAAGGCTACAGGCTCTATCTGCCATGCCTTAGCACAGGCTCTGGATGCGCAGGCTCAGCAGCCATGGCTCACAGGCCCAGCCGCTCCGCGGCATGTGGGATCTTCCCAGACCGGGGCATGAACCCGTGTCCCCTGCATTGGCAGGCGGACTCTCAACCACTGCAACACCAGGGAAGCCCTTGCCATGACTTATTTTCCCTCACTGCCTTATGATGCTGGTTTTCACTTTAGGGTTCCTAATTGGGATTTGAAATTTGAAGGATTTATTTGGGAAAAACTCAGTCTCATTGTGGAAACATTTTTTTTTTAAATTCTGGGCTGAATTAAACTAAAGGGAGCACAGATGGCAACATGTGTTTTCTTCGGATCATATGAGAGACCTGGAAGAGAAATGCCAGCAGTCCCACATACATTGGAAGAATAAACCGGGGGGGGGGGTGCCATCCAGGCCCACTCTGCATGTGTTGCAATAAGTTACTAATAGATGTGACATCTTGAGAGATTTCAATTCAGGCTGCTGATAGAGAACTCGCATGGGTTAGATGCCAACAAATGCTACTTTATTGTCATACTTTATTTTGCATTTCAGGTTGTCTAAAATATTAAAACAAGTTACTGTGCTGATTGGAATATATTCAAGAAATCTACTCAGAGAGTATCCAAATTAAAAACCATAGGCGAAATAGTGCCATTTGCAGAGACATGGATGGACGTAGAGACTGTCATACAGAATGAAGTAAGTCAGAAAGAGAAAAACAAATATTGTATAATATCACTTATATGTAGAATCTAGAGAAATGGTACAAAGAACTTATTTGCAAAGCATAAATAGAGACACAGGTGTAGAGAACAAACACATGGATACCAAGGGGGGAAGGGGAGGGTGGGATGAACTGGGAGATTGGGATTGACATATATACACTACTATGTATAAAATAGGTAACTAATGAGAACCTACTATATAGTACAGGGAACTCTACTCAATACTCTGTGGTGACCTAAATGGGAAGGAAATCTAAAAAAAGAAGGCGTATATGTATATGTATAACTGATTCACATTGTTGTACAGCAGAAACTAACACAATACTGTAAAGCAACTACACACCAATTAAAAAAAAAACAAAACATAGGCCACCTCAAAATATAAGATGATTTTTCATTGCTATATTTGCATCAATCTGTGCAGTGGATCTCCATCAGAATAACTGAAAAACGTTAACCCCATCTAGCATTCAGACTGCTAGAGAGAGAATGAGCTACATAATTTGTAGGGCCCAGTGAAAAAAGAAAATGTAGGGTCCCATTTTGAAAATTATTAAGAATTTTAAGACAGGGACAGCAGATCATTAAACCAGGTGTGGAAGCTTTCCAAGCAGGGGGCTCCCCATGTCTCATATGCCCATGAGGGCAACCTGCTAGGTAGGCAGCCCAGGTGATGCCTGTGAATGTGAACAAGGACCACTAAAACAGGGCAGGTAGCCTACAAGGAAGAGTATTCCTGCTCTTGACACTAAGCACCCTTGTCTTAATGCCCTGAGCTTGCTATGCTTTACCAAATCTTTCCATGTTAAAATTTATGAGCAATCTGTGACACAAACTACTTTAAACAAACAATTCTGCATACAGTAAACTTCCTTCCTGTATTAGGAATTGTCAATAATGATTTCGGGAGGCTCTCAGTTGGGATACCAAGTCCTGCTCCATTCTTACTTTGCCTTTTCCCCCTCCTTTTCTTGTGTGTCCTGGAAGTCACCCTTTCCTTTTGTAATCAGTGACTCCATACATTTATTGGTCTTCCTGTTGCATTTCTGTAAAGAGAGCCCCAAGTTATATAAATTTATTGCTCCACAAACTTGAATCCACTTATCACTATTAGTTATTACAGAGCTATAGAAACTGCTAATTTCAGAGAAACCTAAATCCTCCCAGTGGTAGAGCTGGATCTCAATTTTTTCTCCAATATACTTTGCTGCCTTACTCTGTTATTGCTTCAAGTGTACAGACAAGGACACTGAGGCACAATAAGGGTTAGTCCCTTAGCAAAATCCCACAGTCCCTTTATGCAAGGGCCACCTATGAGTCCTCAGTCTCTGACCACTTTTGCTGTGGTCCTCCTTCCCCAACCTTGCCTGTCTATCTTAACTCCTATTACTGTAGTGCACAAATACTGGACTAAGATTTAGATGTAGAATTATATATAAAGGGCTGCTCCTAAAATTATTTCTTTTTCTGCAACTCTAGTAAAATCCTTTTTCTATCCTCAAACCCTTTTTCTGTGAAAGCACTTTAATGCAATATATTGCAACAATGCTATGATCCTCTTGATAGAAATGACAAGGAAGACTAAGCCAGGTCCATGAAATGTTCTGGTGAATAAATCTGCTGCATTAATATGATGATTTGAACTAATTATAGACATTAATTCTTAAATAGCTCTTCTGCATACCAGGCACTTTTCTAAATGTTTTACACATGCTAACACACATAATTCTTACAACAAACCTAAGAGAATAGATATGCAATTCTCTCCTTTTTACAGATGCATAAACTGAGGCTCAGGAAAATTAATTAATTTGCCCAGATGATGTGCTCACAACCTCAATGTTGTACCACTTCCTTATTGTGGATTCATTAATCATTCGAATATGACCTAAGTCTTCAATCCTAATATAAATGCACTGTTTCTGCTCTTGGTTTGATTTAGAAGATCTCTGGGGTCCTTTCTATGTCTAAAATTATATCATGTTGGAGAAGAAAACATCAGTTGTAAATGACATTCAAATAATTCCCATTAACTATCAACAATTTAATTATGTGTTATTTTTACATTGCTCTTACAGGTTTTTTACTTTAAGAAATTAAATGGTTGCATACAAAATGAAATTTTGTCCTCATTTACTCCTTACTGTGAGTATAGGCACAATGATTTCATTATTCTGAATCTATTGATTGCTCTTGAAATGTACTGCTTCTGTAATTAAGACATGTTGTAATCAACCACATTCTAAATCTTTCCTTCAATAACATTTTTTGGCTTTATTTTTCCATTGTCCTGCTTTGAATATAATAGTGCCAAACACAATTTGAGGTTTTCAGGTAAACATAGTTTATTTGGGTGTTCTTGTTAAAGACACCTGATTCAAGGTAAAATGTGTTTGATAATGCTCACTTTAAGGGTAACTTTTTATATTGCTTATTCATCCCTCCAAAACATTTGTGTTGGGTGACGCTGCACAAATTAAACAGTGCTGACTTATGTTATAATTAGTTATATGGTGCAGTATCTTAAAATAATTTCTCAAAGGAAGATTGCCCTCTTTTAAGAGAAAAATTGGTTTAAATATTTTAAATAATTAAAACCATTTGGCTGAAAAAGTCTGTAATTAAAGGGCAAAATGTCACATGCTTATGTCAAAGATGCCACTACAAAGTATTAGCCAGTATGTTTAAGTTCCTTGAAGGACATGCTGTATTAAAAAATCAATACATTTTTTAAACATTTAAAAAATCATAGGAATGTTCTTTATTCTTTTCAAGTTATCTATGTTTCCTTACTGTTTCTAAAAATTATATACACACATATTAAATAATTAAAATACATATTTTCTGAGTCAAATATCTGCTTTAGACTTCCATGTATTTGTAGAAATAAACTGAGAAATAACATTTTTCCCTGCAAACAACTGTCTTAAGGGGAATAAAATACAAGCTGCAAACTGATAAGGAATATTTGCAAATACAAACTGACAAAGTACTTCAATCCAGAGTATATAAAGAACTCACCACATTCGACAGTAAGAAATGGTCAAAAAAATTGAGAAGACACTTTACCATAGAGGATACATGATAACAAATAAGCACATGAAATATTTTCATCATCCACCATTCTAGAAATACAAATTATAGACACAGTGAGATACCACTACATGCACATAAGATGGCTGAAATAAACAATACAGACAATATCAACTGATGATAAGGATGTGCAACTCTCATGCATTGCTGATGGGAATGGAAAATGGAAAAATTATTTGGCAGTTTCTTAAAGAGCTAAATGTACAATTTAATAAGAAAAATGCTAGATACTTTCTTCTAAAGCTAACATATAACCTAGCGATACCACTTTAGGATATTTACTCTAGAGAAGTAAAAATTTATGTCCAAAAAGCCCTGGATATTAATATGCTTTGCAGTTTTATTTATAATAGCCCCAAACTGGAAACTAACCAAACAAATGTCTTTTAATGGGTGAATGATGAAATAAATTGTAGTATATCCATACAGTGGAATAGAACTCAGCAATAAAAGGAATAAACTATTGATATAGACAACAATTTGGTTGGATTTCAAGAATGCTTCACTGGGGAAAACAGGCGAGCCTCAAAAGGTTATATACTATATGATTCTGTTTATACAACAGTCTTGAAATAAAATGTTAGCAATGGAGAATAGATCAGTGGTTAACAGGGGTTAGAGGAGGGGAGGTCATTCTCAGGCACAGATGGCATAAATGGTTTTCTTTGTTGTGATGGAACAAGTACATATCTTGATTGAGTGGTAGTTATACAAATCTACACATATGATAAAATGTCACATATTTATACACCAAAAAAAAAAGAGTTTTTATTTCAAAGCTAATAAAATCAAAATAAGTTCTGTATGTAGTATATTCAATAGTACTGTACTAATGTCAATTTCCTGCTTTGGGGAATGTACAATGGTTATGTAAGATATTATCACTGAGAGAACCTGGATGAAGTGTATACAGAAACTTGCTGTGGTATTGATGCAACTTCTTTAGGTCCACAATTATTTTTAAATAAATATTTTAAAAATAAATAAATTCAGAATATTTATGTACTATTAACCCATACATTATGCATTTCAAATTACAAATAACAACCTATTACCTACATAATAGGTTTTAAAACAGGTAGGACCTGGCCAAGGTTGTCTCTAATGTTTAATTATTTTCTCTGTGAAAAACATATTTAAATAACTTCCTAAGCAGTATGCAATCCTTAAAATAAATGGGTGTATGAGTTAGAAGATACATATGTGTCATCATTTTAGGAAGAACTTTTAGATTTGGAATTTAGTAGGTATTTTAACTGAATTGAAAGAAAATTATGTATGTAATGGAAAAACAATTGTTTCTGTATTATTTTACAATTGTCTTATTTTATGCTGATGAAGCATATTTCTAGCTAACGTTTGTCACATAAATAGACTCATCTTAGAGAATATAACAATGCATTCTAATAAAGGATGCAATTTACTAGTTTGACCACTACTTATTTTGTTTCACTTGTGGTAGACTGAAAAATTTCCCTTATATGCCTTTGTTCCACTTTTCCTTAAATGGTTTCATGGGCCATATTTCTGAAATGTAGCAGAGAACTAGGTAGATAGAGAAGTGCTCATTTCTGCCTTAAGTTCTCCCATTTTCCTGAGACTGTTGATTTTCATAGTAAAATGCATTGTGTTGAATGGCTCTTTTGTGAAAAATCTATTATAATATATTTTTTTCCAGACAGAATAATTACCTAACACAAGAACACTGTGTTACAGGAAACTCACTATTATCTTTTCTGAAAAGAAACAGAACTTTTCTGGAGAGAGAGGAAATAAATCAACAGAGCACACAAAGCAATATGTTCTGGGACAAAGGAAGTTTAATGAAAGAGACACCATAATGGCTGGTTCTTTGTTATGGGGACTGTTGACTACTGTTAGGATAAAAGGACAAATCATTATTAGAAATTTTAGATTTTTTTTTTTTTTTTTTTTTGCAGTACATGGGCCTCTCTCTGTTGTGGCCTCTCCCATTGTGGAGCACAGGCTGCAGACGTGCAGACTCAGCGGCCAGGGATCACGGGCCCAGCCGCTCCGTGGCATGTGGGGTCTTCCCGTACCAGGGCACGAACCCGTGTCCCCTGCACCGGCAGGAGGACTCTCAACCACTGCACCACCAGGGAAGCCCTAGATAATTATTTTGATATATTATTTCTTTTCATATTGAAGACCATATCTGACTTCAATGAGATATTCTAATATGTGCTTCATAAGACTGAGGATGAGAAAGGAAAAAAGAAACCCTCAGAACATGATGGCAGAAGATACCATCCAAGTAATTTTATTACAGTAGATTTAAGTAGTAAATCTATGGCAATAAAAAAGTGCCTGATTATTACAATATAACCAATACTTATGAAAGAAATAGTTGCTCTATCCTTGAATAAAATACTTTGGAGCATTTGTTTCAGCAAATATTTATTGATTTCCAGGCATTTTGCTGGACACTTGATACTGAAACATGAATAAACATGGCTCCTTTCCTTGAAAAAAAGGAAACCATTAACATATTGTAGTAGATTGAATTTTGTCCCCTAAAAACATACATCTAACTCCTAACTCTTGGTTTTGTGAATGTGACCTTATATGGAAACTGAGTCTTTGCAGATGTAATTAATTTAATGATCTCAAGATGATATCTCACTGGATTTAGAGTGAGCCGGGAATCCAATGACTGGTGATCTCATAAGAGGAGGAGAGGACACACCGACACACAGAGAAAAAAGCCATGAAATAATGGAGGCTAGAAATCTCTACTTCACATCTTTTTCATCCTGGGACAAGCAAACATGTTCTCTTGAGAAAGGCAGATGTACAAGAGTGCAAATAGAAACATGAAAATCCTCTCAAGGTCTAGGAATGGAACTGGCCCACTGACTTTTCTGTGTTATTCCACCGGGCAAAATAAATTGAAGATATGGAAAAATATATTCAACACTTTTTATGGGAGGAATTTTGAAGTTCCATGGAATAGGGCATGAATACAAGATTTGTTAAAAGAGTCCAGTAATACAACTGACTGTACAAGGTACACCATATTCCCATATTTTCTGTTTCATTTCAGAACATTTTTTCCCCTCAGGTGCTTAGCTATTCTTTCTCATCTCCTAAATCTCTAATCAATGGACTGCCCTTAGTCTCAGTGCTTGAACCCCTTTTCTTTTCTACATACTCTTTTTTTAAGTTTTCTCATCTAGTTTCCTAGGCCACAGATAATACACTTTCCATAAAAGCAGAGTTTTTTTTTTATTAATGGATATGGTCCATGTGTATATACAAGAGCTTCACACATATATGTGCTCACCCAATAAAATATATTTTTGAATGAATGAATCTGTAAATCAGTATGATGATGACTCAGGAACTCCTGACTTAACCTCTCCTTTGAACTCTAGACATGTATCTCCCACTGACATATCTACTCAAATGTCTTTTAGGATTTCAGATTAACCTTTTGAAAACTAAATTACATATCTTTCCTGCCAAAATCTTCTACAAATGAGCAAATGGCAAATCCATCTTTCCACTTGGCAATACCTAAAACCTTGAGATTGTCTCTGATTTCTCTCTTTCTCTCATACCTGATATTTGTAGTATATATGTGTATGTATGTAACTACTTTGGAAGTTGGTCTGGCAAGTTCTTATAAAGTTAAGCATGTTCATAGAAGCTGTTTTCATATTAGCCCCACACTGGAAACAACCCAAATATCCAGTAACAAGAGACTAGATAAACAAAGTTTGGATATTAATGCAATTAAATATTACCCAGAAATAAAAGGGAAGAAGCTATTGATGTATGCAACAACACTGAGAAACCTCAAAAACATTATGTTGAGTTAAAGAAACCAGCATTAAAAAGAGTACATATGATTCCATTTATATGAGTTTCTGGAAGAGTCATAACTAATTTATAAGAAAAGAGATCAGAACAGCATTTGCTTGGGGGTCACTGATGGACTGGGAAGAAAAATAATGAATATTTCCAGAAAGATGGAAATGTTTTATATATTGATATAGTATATATTATACAGGTATAAGAAATTTTCAAAATTCTCTGGATTCTGAGCTTTGATGTATGCATTTCACTATATATATATTTTATAATTCACTAAAACTATATCATGAGATATATGTATATATATGGTATCAAGAATAATATTAAAATAAAACACCTAGAATAATAACCATGAAACTTAATGAGTTAAACATTAGTAATATTTCAGAAGTTCTGCATGTGTTCCTGAATGTACCACCTACTCTTTTCCCCAAAAGTGAATAGTCCACCAAAATATCTGTTGTTACTTCCTTGTTTTTACTTTATTATATATAGTATATAATATATACATTATGCATAACATTTTATATTTAAGTAATATATTGCATAGATTTGCATGTTATAACTCTACCATGCTATATCATACTATATGTATGATTCTGCAATTTGCTTTAAGTTTCTTTTCATGAGCTGAAGTAATCAAATTTAATGTAATTTAATTGATCAATCTTTTCCTTTACAGTTTACATTGGTTGTTTCTTGCTTAGAACTTTCAACTCCACTCTGAATATACGAAAATATCTTAAACAATTTCTTTTTTTTTAAGTTTTGGTTTTCAGATTTAAGTCCTCTGACCACCTGGAATTGATCTCTATGTCTGGTATATAGTAAGGATCTGATTTCACTCATTTCCATTTGGATAACCAATTGTTCCAGCACCAATTATTGAAGAGGGCACCTTTTTTTCCTCTGACCTACACTGTTCTGTCATATATCAACTTTCCATATATGTGTAGTTTCTGGAGTCTTACTACGTTGTATTGCTCTACTTTTCTATCCTTTTGCTGCTATCTTACTGACCTAATTTCTAGACATTTTTCTAGCTATCCTGTGTCAAGTTAATATAGTATCCATCAATTCCTTGGCTGCTAAGATAATTTATCAACAATGGATTGAGAATTTTCTCAAGTGCTTTTCCATTTCATTTATGGAAAATTTCATATGGTGTTTTGCCTTTAATTTGTTGATACAGCAAATATTATTGAGAGAGTTTCTAATTTTGAATCAAAATTGCATTTTGTTTTCCTGGCATAAACCCAGATTGAATATAATTCTTTGGAATCCAGTATCAAGCTTACTTCCAGTGTCAAGACTCTTAATATATGTTTGGTGACATTCTCTCCTTTTTAATTCTCTGAACAGGTTTGTGGAAGATTGAAATCATGTGTTTAAATGTTGCATACAACCACCTTATAAATATTTGAGCCTGGTACTTTCATATTTTAAGTCTTTTTTTTTTTTTTTTTGCGGTACGTGGGCCTCTCACTGTTGCGGCCTTTTTTTTTGCGGTACGTGGGCCTCTCACTGTTGCGGCCTCTCCCGTTGTGGAGCACAGGCTCCGGACACGCAGGCTCAGCGGCCATGGCTCACGGGCCCAGCCGCTCCGCGGCATGTGGGATCTTCCCGGACCAGGGCATGAACCCGTGTCCACTGCATCGGCAGGCGGGCTCTCAACCACTGCACCACCAGGGAAGCCCGATATTTGAAGTCTTTTAAACTATGTATTCAATTTATTTGATGGTTATAATACTATTAAATTATTTTATTTATCTTTCAGGTTTTTTTTTAATTGGTAATTTGTGGCTCTTTAAGATATTTTGAATAGCATCAATCTACTCAAAAACATAGACGGTGTCTATGATGCTTGGTAGAATGTGTCAACTTGATTAGGCAATGGTGCCCAGTTATTCAATCAAACACAAATGTAGGTACTGCTGTTGAAGTATTTTGTAGATGGATAAATTATATAATCAGACAACTTTAAGTAAAGCTTATTCTCGATAGTGTGGGTAGGCCTTATCCAATCAGTTGAAAGGTCTTAAGAACAAAATTTAGGTATCCTGGAGAATGAAGAAATGATTGCAGTATTGGTTCCTGCCCAAGATTTCCGGCCTCACATCTTATTTTATAAATTTTGGACTTGCCAGCCTCCACTATGGGCATGAGTCAATTCTTTGAAATCCCTTTGCTTCTACTGGTGTGTTTCTCTGGAGAATCCCGACTGATATGTGTCTTAGTTGAGATCTCATTTTCCAGTTTGTCCTCCCAACTTCCTCAGTCAGAAGCTGCTCTAGGTAATGGCTTCAGACTGTATTATACAGCAGACTTTTTTCAGCCTTTCCTCCAAACTCTGTCTGTTGGCTCAGTCACCAAACTCTTGGGAAGCACTTTTCTTCCTCAATAGATCAGAGCTGAAATCCTAGTCCTCCCTTGCCTTTTATGGAACCCAGAAGACATACATTTCATCCTGATCACAACTTTGTGTTTTAATCCCTCAAGATGTTTACCTTGCTTTTGAGGTTGGATTTATCTTCTTTACAGTTTGTAGTAGAATTTGTGCATTAAAGTATGCTACACGATCTTCCTCATTTACTCTTGCTACACACAGTTATATTTCTATACATTTAGGACTATCTTATTATTTTTGCCAGTTTTGAGAAATATAATTCTAAATGATTTTCCATTGAGTAGGCTACTACTATTTTCCTTCTAAGTGTTTAAAATGAAGTGAAAGAGTTTGAGATAAAAGTCTATAGTGATGTGCCATTTGAAGAATTAATTTTAGGAAATGTTTGACCAGTGAGAGCAGATAGACTATGCACTGTATTCTCTCTGTGTTTTAGCCTTCTATTTATGTCTAATGTCATGTACACAGAACATAATAGCATAGGCTGCTGATAATGGGGACTCATCATTTAATTGAGGATAAATAAAAAATTGTTTTGAGAATCCTAAATGTTAACCCTGAATTTGTCTGTAAGCTAGGGTTCTACATTTGGAAAGAAGGAAAATTATAGACATATCCAGTGGAATGACAGATTCTCTTAGATTTTTTTTATTATCAGTTTGTTTCAAAGCATTTCTTTTAAAATGTTACTGTCAGTCATGATAAAGGATGATAGAAATGCACATTCAGGCCTAACACAAGGAATAAAATCCTCTGCAGGCAACTTACAGGAAGAAAACACAGAGATTTGTACCTAAGCTGGAAGAAGCCACAGACTGCTAAACAAATGAGCACAAAGGTTATAGTATGAGTGGAGTTTGCCAGGTTTGCTTCTCTAAAAGTAATTTTAAAAAATACCATTCCTATACGAGGTTAGACTTGTGGTTGCCACATATAGAAAACTGAGATGTGAGATAGTCCATCCTAACTCATCAGTAAGCCTTTGGTCCTGTGACTAGAACTCAAGTCTTGGCACTCAGTTTTCACTAAAGCCTCAAAACAATATATCTCTAAAGCATATGGAACTGTATTTTCCCAGAGGCATTCTTGTGAATAATATAGAAAAGAACCATCTAGATGGTATCAAAGTGTTAAAATTGGGCATCAGCTTTGGGAAAACGGTCATAATTTGTGATATCAGGAAATGTATCTGTGTTTGCTGCTTTGATTTCTCAAAAAGATTAAAAATTGGGATATTTCTAATGAATATCAAACTTCTAATGATTTGTTCAAACTAAAACTTTTCAAATGTATTTGCTGTTCTCATATTTCAGTATAGGAGACTCTTCATGTTTAATCATTTTTAATCTGTTTATAGCTCAAAGACAGCAATCTTTACAAAATAAAGTATACTGAAATGTGAGAATCATGAGAAGTATAATTTCTATGTTATTTTAAATTAAATGCAAGTTTTAAATCCATATTACTTATAATATACTATCACTATTTTCTAAATGCACACCAAGTTTATTTTATAATTTAGAATGCATTGAAGGTGATTTTTGGAACAATGAAAAAATTATGCTACCTCTCAATTAAAGTATTAGTCATAAGCTATGGAGGAAAATTTTAAAAAATCAATAGCAAAACAGTTAAATATGTAACAATGAAATGACTATATTTAGAAACTGCCCAAAGTGATGAAATATGGGAAGAAGTTGTGCCTCCTTATAGAGTTAATGTACCCAAATGAGATTTGTAAAATCTTTCACCTTTGAGGCTTAATGGGCTCCCCTCTGATAACATCTCCCTGACCTTGAATAATCTGATCGATCCTTTTTTTTCTAATTTTGTTTTATTATTGTATTTAATTGAAATCATAAAAAAAAGAAGGGAAATATAGAAATTTATTTTAAATGTTTTATCAGAGTGTGGGAAATGTGAACAGCTCTTACAAAAGCCTGAGCTTCAACTTTTCAAGGTGACTCTAATCTACATTTTCACAGAAAATGAGAGTATATATTGTCATAATGTGTTTCTATGGTAACTATTTTTTATGCTGAAAATAAACTAATGAATCTCATAAGAAGATTGCCCTTCATGGGCTTTGGACAAATAACTGTCTTTTTATTTACCTACTCTGAAAGTTCTTCAATATTCATTATTCAGACCTTTGCTCACTAAGAAGTACCAAAAGGATCAAGATTGTCTGAGGCTCTATTTACCAAGAAGCAGCAGGTAGCTAACTGAGCAGGTTAGATAAGTAAGTAATCTAACTAGGAAACAATAGTTCAGAATTAGTGTTATTTCAGGGCATACTGGTGTTGAAACAAATGTTTCCATGGCTGACAGTGATATGGAATGAGACTAAGCATGAATGCAGGAAATTCCAAGGAAAGAGAAAGGACTTTCTCAGTCACTAATGACTCATAATTACCATAAGTAGGATATTTATTAACAACACAAGTAAGTAAATTCACATTAAAGAAAAAACACGTACATAAGGTACTTTCAGATTTTAATTATCAATGTTCCCAAGGTCTGGTGCCAAGGTTTATAGGACAACCAAAGCTCCCTCTCTTGAACATTTCTCTGCATTTTCTCACTTCTCAGTGCTTCATCATCCAGTGCAAAATGGGAACAATACTATTTCTCCTATTTCCTTGGTAATATTATTTTGAGAGTAAAATAAGGGGTAGAGACAGATTCTTCCACAAATGAGTATGCTCCTTGGTAACCACTTCTGAAGTGCCTAGTGCTTTCGGGTGACCTGAGCAGTTTTCCATCTATCTCCAGTCTGGAGACTTACTCATAGTGTACACAACAATCCTTGAAATAGAGTAGTGGAAAGGCATCAAAATAAAAGACTTGTGATAGTCCAGATAAATTGCTTCTAATGAAGTTATCTCCAGTTTAAGAAACTGAAAGCCAATCTTGGCACATTAGACATGTAAGTAATGTCTCATTACACTATGGTGGCATCCCTGGGAGTTACCAATTCAGTCTACTCCTTTATAGAAGAAATATCCCTCATCCACATCACAACCCCTTTTTTGGCTGTTTTATTATATGGCTCTCAAATTCTTTGACATTGCTGTTATTCTGATTGTTTTCATCTGGATCAGAAGATGCACAGTGAGTCCTCTGAGGGTGGGTCCTAAAAGGTAAGGTGTCACCAAAACACTCACACTTGGAGCCCTGGGTTGCCATAAAGAATATCTGACTATCCTGTAGCCACTTTTTTGTGAGGAATCCAAGCTGCAGGGAGACGTGACATGTAGGTGCTCCTGTCAGCTGCCCCTGCTGAGCATAGCCATACCCTGGACCCGTTGTATGAAATCCTGACCCAATGATTCTGCAAGAATAATAACATGGTTGCTTTTAATTACTGTCGTGGAGTAATTGTTATCCAGCAATAGTAACTGCTACAGAAATTTTGTTTCAAAGGTGAAATGTTGACATTTCCAGACTTTGAGTTAATGCCATAAAAGGATGAGACTGTGGGAGTGTGTATGTATGTGTACGGGGATTGGGGTATTTTGCACGTGAGAGGAATGTAAATAGTTTGTGGTCAGAGGACTCAACGCAATGATTTCAAAACATGGTTTCCAAATTCTTTGACACTTCTCCCATTAAGAATTGGAATGCCCTTTCGCATTAAATCCTGACAGTCTTTGATTAATAAAGTACACTAATGAAGTCCTGAGTAATTTATTATGCACCATTTTGGCGTGGAATACTCTTTTTCTTTTAAAGGTCCATATTAATTTATTGAAGGATAATTTACATACTTAAAAATGCACATATTTCAGAGTACAGTTTGATGACTTTTGACAATTTTAAACACCTGTATAACTACCACTCCTTTAGGTCATAGAGCATTTCTAGAAAACTTTCTGGTACCAAGTGGCCCTTTCCAGACGTATTTTAATTTTCTTCTTACCTGCCCCCACACCATCCCATCCAGGCAACCATTGTTCTGAGTTCTATTAGCATAGAACAATTTTTATTTGCAAGAAATACTCTTGAACTCCAATTTCACATTTTATAGTAACCCTTGCAACTAAATGTAGCAGGTGATCAGTCCCTGCCAATGGAATTTGTATAAATCATGTGTGCCTTCTCTACCCTCTCTTCCAGTTGGCTAACTGAATGTCTACCACTCCAGGACACAAAATGGAGGGAGGTCAGGATTATGAATCCCCATATAGGTGTGGCCCACTGAATTTCACATCGGACCACTGCCTGGGTGAGCAGTGAACTTTCAGTATGCCATTTACCATATCTTAGCCATTGCAGCATATAGCCTTTTCTCAACCAATACACCATACAAAATAGGCTCTTAGGATGTAGTATCTTGTTATTTAAAGAAACAAAAATCAGCAACACTGCCTCATAAACTACTGAGACAGCAAAAGCATCTTGTTGAACATGTTGTCAGAAGAAGGAGAGTCAGTTACTTGGGTGAGGAGGGCTGATTGGTGTGTGTAAACTGTAAGGAAGACTTCACCTAGAACTCTCAAAGTCCATTGACTAAGATTCCTCCCACCCTCAGAGTTTTCACATCATTTGTTTGCTTCTGTGGTTATTTCTTTTATGCTTTTTCACTTGCACAATTCCAATTTTTGTTCATATATTCTTTATTAAGATATCTCAATATATTCAACTGAGTTTTACTCAAGTTTTATAGTCCTGACTCTTAGATGTTTACATATGGTTACATCTGTTGATTTAATTTGTTGATCTAAGTTTCAATTTTAGAAGAGTAACCTTATTTCCCTCTTTATGTTTTTAAAAATTTTTTCAACATTGCCCTTCAAAAGAAAATTATAAGAGAAAATGAATATAAAATACCAACATTTTTCCTTTAATGTATTTGATGGCTAGTTAGTTATGTACATCCGAATATAATTGATAGCTAATACTAAGAACAGAAGAGAAAATCTTTCTTAAGATCTTTAACGTCTACTGTTTAATCACTGGTGGGTCATCATTTCCTGTTTATTGTACTGTGGCTCAATCTGAGGACTTAATGTGTTTGCATTAGCTTGTGACATATATCCACCTTTATCCTATGAGTAGGGCATGATGAATTTTTAGTATTGTCTTAATTTTCAGTTTCATTTGTTAATGCATAAAGAGTTCAAAGCGCTTCACTAAATTACTTCTTAAGTGTAATAATATTCCCTCAAGAAATTAGGAGCTTCACTTTTAACTTGAAAAGGGAAGTTCAATAATAAAAACTAACAACACTAAGTCTCTGTGCCAATATGTAAAAATTCGGGAATGATTACTTCATTTTAATTTCTTTCTCTATGTAATTTAAAGTATTGTTTTATCTCCCTTCATATTTTTCCCTTTATCTGAGAAATATTTTGTTTAATATAAACTAATGGGATTTAAGAATGAGGTTTGGATTTAATTTACAAGGAGATAATCCTTAATGGCAAAAGGAATCTCTAAAATTTTTAGGCCAATGAGAAATATATTGTGATTTTTTAAAACTTGGTATCATGACTTCTTAATGTTACAGACAGCTAGCTATCTAAAAAGGATGCATGTACCCTTTCCATTGCCTAGAGTTTTTACTGAACATCTTCAACTGTATGATCCAGTAGTCCCACAAATACAAAATGTTCAAAACTTAATCTGGAAATGGCAAAATTCAAAATAACATAATATTGTGGTTGTATGATCTCTAGGGCAAATTGAATGAGTTGCTATGAGAATTAAATAAAATAATACATGTTAAATACCAAAAATATTTATGATGATTTTAACTCATTTTTCTCGCCAATAATTTATTTTGAAAATGCAAGCCATGTACAATGAACCCCATATACTCACGTAGATTGATTAATTGATAACATTTTGCCATATCTGTACTATCACACACACATACACATATACCTTTTATGCCAAAACGTTTGAGGGATATATATAAACACAATGACATTTCATGCCTAAACATTTAGTAAATATCTCCTAAGAAAAACACATAAACACATTCTCTGATACAAACACAATCTATCATACTCAAAAATGTAACCTTAATATAATACTCTTTTCTAATATATACTTCACAACCAAATCTACCAATTGTCCTAATAACTTGCATTATACTCTTAAAAAACAATTCAGGATGCAATCAGAAATCATTTTTTGCATTTAATTTTCATGGCTGTCTAACTTCTCTCATCTAGGACAGTTCTCCATCGTTTTGTCTCTCATGCTAGTATCATAAATAATTCTGGTTATTTTGAAAAATGCAGTATCTATTTTTTGAATTATTTCCTGATGGTTGGACTCAAGCTGTCCTTTTGGGCAGTGGAATAGCAAGAATATACATAGGTGATGTATATTTCTCAGTGCTTGCATCACAGGACAATAGCTTTTTCTTCAAGATAGGATTTTTATTTCTCTTGCCAAATACCTGAGGTCTCTTGCTGTCCTGAGCCAAAGCTCTGGAGTTTTCTGGTCTCCCTAATGACCTAACAGAATAGAGTCTCTAGCCCCACTCCCAAGTTTAGCCCTTCAGGAATTCTGCCTGAAGCAGGTATGCCACACTGGACTTGCACTTTTGGTTTGCCCTGCAGTCCCACTCCATCCCTCCAGCTGCTAGAATCAACTGAAAAATGACTGCTCTCCTCTTTGGCCCAAGGTCTAAGGCAATGGGGTAAATCCACAAACAGGGTGAAGGTGATTCTTTAAGGTCTTCATCCCTTGTGCTCTCAGGACTCTGATCCCTATCATCACACTTGGTTATAGAGTTCTTTCAGCCCTGGCTGCCCTTTGTAGCAGACACATATCTTGGGGACAGACCCAACTCAATTTCATGTTTTGAAGTTCTTATACTAGCCTTGATATTGAAAGAGTAATCCTTCACTGTTTTATTAAATCTTTCAGGCTACTAAGATGTGTCTTTAACTTTAAAAAAATATATTTGGAGGGAGGTTTGATTCAAATCATGTAGACTACCAATATTAAAAGAAGAAATCCTGATTTTTTAATTCTTTATTCTCAACTTTATACATATATTTTTAGTTTATGATTTATAAGCTACCTATTGCTCCTTTTGCCTTTTATGCCTTCTGTTCTTCTCAGTCTCTTATATTTGCATTTTTATGGCATTAATCTCTAACTTACAAAAACATATTATTAAGCATTTTAGCCTCTATAATGAATGATATCTATATCTTCCCTCCAAATATGATAACTTCATGATGTAATACAATTAGTTTCCTTTGTTTTCCATTTACCAAAGCTGATTGCCATAGTCTGCTTTAGTTCAAGAAATCAATTCAGTGGGTTGCAACTATTAAAAAAAATCCAGAATAAGAAAGTTTAATGTGCACACACATCGAAAATTTATTAAAATGTATTCCTTTATATACATATATATATGCACACTCATATTCACCATATAAACACTGAATATAGAGAAATATACAAAATATGTATGTACACATAAGTTATGGTTACAGTTTTTGAAAAGTTGGAAATTCATTAGTTCAATTTTATTTCTGTACTTTATTATAACAAGGAGTGTATCATTTATGTCTTGATTTTGAAGAAAATACATTAAATTGTCTTCTTTACAGTGCTTCCTTATATAAAATTGTGCCTTGCTTATTAAAGTTGCCTCTTTGGGGGTATACTCTTCAAGGGTCTTTCCAAATGTAATTTTTATATGATGAACCTTCTGAGGTTTGGTATGAATGAAAAAATCTGTATGGCACTCTCACATTTAAATGACATTTAAATTTTATTTTTGATATAATTTCCTTTTAACATTTCAAATATATTATTTCATGTTCTTTATGTTTCTAATGTTACTATTAACCAGTCCAATATCAATGTGATTTTATTCTTCTTCCAGTTTTCAGTTTTTTTCTCTGAAGATCATGGTATATTTTTCCCCTCATTTCAAGGGAGAAAACTGAGCAAAATCTAAAAGTTCTCCTCCACTCTATCTTTTTTTTTTTTGCAGTACACGGGCCTCTCACTGTTGTGGCCTCTCCCATTGCAGAGCACAGGCTCTGGACCGCAGGCTCAGTGGCCATGGCTTACGGGCCCAGCTGCTCCACGGCATGTGGGATCTTCCCGGACGGAGGCACGAACCCGTGTCCCCTGCATCGGCAGGCGGACTCTCAACCACTGCGCCACCAGGGAAACCCCTACACCCCAATTTTTTATCATGGCATTTGGACTTCTCCATTCCAGGCTGCCAATTCTTCTTCACAGCAGTTTGAAAATTTATATCTCAGTAGGACTTTCACAGTTTTTAACATCAGTTTTCCTAACTCATGTATTTCCCTCTCATTTCTTTTGTTTCTCCTGAAATAGGTCTTATGGAAGGGATTGAAAGATCTATGCTTGCTCACCATCTTGTCAGCCTGACCAACATTACCCCTATTTTAATATTTTTAATCAATCAATCATTTACAAAGAAGAGTATACTCACCTTTTCAGTTTTTTCAATGCTCAATCAATTCTCAACTCAGTGAAGTTGACTTTCTTCTTGTCAATAAAAAAAAAAATAATTACTAAATTGTTCTTAATTTCATTACTGACTTCCACATTGCTAAACCTAGAATGGTGTGACTTTTTAGTTCTCAACTTGGCAGCTCTTATTAGCTCATGTGACTCAACTATTGGATTATCAAATTTCATTCCTGGCCTGAATTTTGAAAACCCATTTACTTTGAAGCCAAATCCCTCAAACCTCCATTTCTCTCCCTTCTAATGTTTACTCTTCTTTAGCCTTCAATTGTTACTAGGGCTACACATGACATGCATAAGAAGTATGTAATAAATATTAAATCTATCTTTAAGTTATAGGAAAGATTCTGCTGAGTTCCAGACCCATATACCCATTTACTTACTAGATCTTTTCACTAGCATATCCCACAGATATTACTAATTTAGGATGTTTAAAGCTAATGTCATCATGCATTCCCTAAACATGTTGCCAGTCTCATGTATCCATTCGTGGAAAATGATAATTTCATCACTTCAGTTTCCTAAGTCATAAAATGCAGAGTCCTGGCTTCTCATCATATTTTATACTCTTTCCCAATTCTTCCACTTCACTCATATCCAATTTATAATCATCCTTTGTGTCTGTCTTCTTAACATCTCTTGAATCTGTATCTCTTTCTCCATTTTCATAATCCATCTCCTAATTCTGTCATGCATTAAATTTTGCATGAACCACTGCCATAGCCTCTCTTCTGTGTTAATTTCCTGTGAGTTTAATTCTCTCCAATATATTCTCAACCCTGACAATACCATCCTAACAACATAACTCCCCTACTCAAAATAGCTAGTAACTCCATGGTACAAATTTAAATCACTTAAAGGGTATAAAAGTCATTTAAAGTCTGGCTTGTACCTGCACAGTTCACCTCATCACCCCTTCATATTTATATTCTAGAATTACTGCCATTTGTACTCCCCACATCTTGTCGTGGGTCTATAGTACCTACAGGCTTTTTTCAGAGTGCTCCCTGATATTCATTGATATATCCTCACTTTGCTCTGCCTTGCCTTCTTTTTCATCTTCAGATTTCACTTCAAATAATATATTTCATGTTAAATCTTCCCTGAATACCAAAGAACCATAGATGTCACTGCTCTGGTGCTTCACTGCATTTTGTATTTAAAATAAGATATATTGGAATAGTCTCCTTGTCTGTTTACTTATTAATTAAGCCAGCTCTTTTAGGAGACGGTTAATAATAGAAACTACTGAATATGGTTTTAAAATTAAATTCCTGGAAAACAATTTTGAAATTAAATTCTGTAAAACAGGAAGCATAACATAAGTTTCAGCTATTAATACTATTTTCTAGCAATCATGATTAATTCACAGATTTGCTATTCTTTAAAAAATGACACTGCTGAAAACAATATTATAGTTCTTTAATAAACATGCATTGAATTTATGAATATATTTAGAAATATGTTGCATTCTTGTATCATGATATCAGGGTTATGAAGTTGTAGTGTCAGTAAAGGAGAATACCTTTAATTCTTGGTCAAATAAATCAGTAGATATCACAGATATTGCTAGATCAAATATTATCTTAAGACATGCCAGAAATTACAGGTGTCTAAACTCCAGGAAAAGTGGACAAAATGATCTGGAATGAGATCAATGTACAATTTTGGCTTTATGCTCCAACCCACCCCAAATTGAGCGCTTCTTATTAAGGCTATGTTGAAGATGTGCTCTTTTGTAGTACTCAAAGCCTTAGCTATTTCAAAGCCTGTGGGAATATAAGATAAAGCTTCTCAGGAGGTGGTCTAACATCTTGAATAGATGTGGAATATGATATACGGAAATTGTAAATCTTGCTAAGATTATTTTCTGCACTTTCCTCTATGAAGCTACAGCTTTGAAGATGGTTATTATCATAACATGAAATATCAGAAGGGATTGCTTTACAATGAAGTTGTATACATATTCAGGTCACTGCTGTGTGCTTTCTGAAATTATTGGAGGGGAAATCCACCAGAAGCAGTTTCATTGTCTCTTGCACATAGACTGGGAATATATGTATACGTGTACAGATACACACAAATGCACAGTTCTACATAAACTTGTAAATAAATGATATAGATGAAACACATATAGAATTTCTGTACTTTAAAGTTATATCTGTTTAAAAACTTTTAAAGGACGATCTATTAAAATACAGCTTGTCCACAGCCATATAAAATTGATTAATGGGAAGCATTAGCTATGAAATTCAATGAAGTCACATATTGATTCCATGTCAGGTTTTTGTTTGTTTTTTTTTGAACTGAAGTTTTATACTATCCCTAAATACTTACAATTCCTGGGGCAGATGGCTGCTAGAAAGATCTTTAGGAACTGAACACAGTTTTCTTTCACAATCCCAGAAAAATCTTTTGGTTCAGAGATTTAATCAAACAACGTACGACCACTGTACCACTAACACAGTCAGTTACATCCCCTCCATCAAAAAAAATTGTCTTTTTTACATATAAACCCTATATCAAATGCCCATCCCCTATCTACTGATTACTAATGTTGGGATACCTGCCTGATTATTTCAAAGCCAAACCACCAAGTCATTTCTTTTTATATTACCTTACTAGCATATTGAAACACCAAAATTTGTTCTAGCACTACCCATATTTAATTTCTGTCTTCCTATGGCTTCTTATGCTAATTCTTTGTATGAATAATAAGTATATTACAAACCCTTCCCTCATACCATCTAATATAAATTTTATAAGACCCTGATAGTTAGGTAAATGAGGTATAGCTTCCTCTTTGGGGCTCTAGAAGGTTCATGATAAACAACAAAACAGGTGAAACTCCCCAGAAATCCAGTAAAGACAGGAAGGTATTTTTACCAAAATGCCACAATTTTATCTACATTAAGTGAATCCATAGTTCCCTCCACTACCCCTTGGGGTAGCAGATTTGAAGATACTTTAAAAACATTTCATCTTATTCTTTTGGCTGTTTGTGTATCGCAGATTCACACTGGTGAGTCTAGAGAGTTCCATTTTTACCTCAGTTTTTTGTCTTCCAATTTTACCAAAGTAAGTTTGGTTTTATTTATTTCCCTTTGTCTCTTAATTTCAGAAGTCCCTGGTTGGCAAGCTTATATTTTTACTTTATTGACAATGTGTGGATACACCTATCTCCATCATGGCTACCTCTGGGCATCAGAGAGGTAGAAGAAATACTGACTGAAGATCTCCAAATAATATGTTTTGAACTTATTTCATTCTGTTTTATTTTATTTTTTCTGAATGTTAACTTGGAAAGGCAATAGGTTTAGCTGGTCTGGAATTAATAATATTCAATTCTCTGTTCAATTTTCTAAAATAAACTCTCAGTGGATTTTTAGTAAAGAGGTATAAAATACACTTGCAGCTTAAACTTTTCTTAGAATTGCCTCCCAGGATGGAAGAAAATGGCAAACCAGAAAAAAAAATGAAGGATCTAAAATTTTTAGAAGTTTATAGTGCATTAGCATCCAGTTTTTGTTATTACCCAGTGTTTATTCCCATAATTCTGATATAACAAAGATGTATGATGTTTAGCAGTATACTAAAACATTAAACATTGATTACTGAAAAATGGATATATATTTTATTTTTTCTTGGATGTACACCTAAAGTTAGCAAAAATTTTAACTGGCTCCCATGAGCTTGAATATGATGCCTGACAGAGCATATTCATGCAGAGCAATAGATTCAAATTTTTGAAAGAAAATACTTTACACCTATCTATATCAAGGGCAAGCTTGGTGACATGAGGACATTTCAGACATGCAATAATTCTTCAAGTTAACCTACCCTGACTCTATCTAAATATGTTCTTAGATATTTATGGTTGTACAACATTGTAAATACAATTAATGCCACTGAATCATACAGTTAAAAAGGGTCAAAATGGCAAGGGTTATGTTATTCATATTTTACCACAATAAGAAAAATATTAGATGAATTCTAACAAGACAAAATATGAACCCAAGAGGAAGAAGAAGGATGAAAATAGCAGTGGTGAACAGTCATTATATGATAATTAAATGCACTGGTCTCAGAATATGTAAATCAACGAAGCAAAATTAAAGATTAGAGTAGATTTAAATACCATAACTGAAAGGGCATAGCTAATAAAGCTATAACAAACTTCTTACCTGACTAAAACACAGTAAAGACTTTTTTTAAGCAGATGAAACACACAAAAATGATCATATACTAAACCACAAAGCAAAACAAAACAAAACTTCAAAGTTGATGTTATGCTGGCCATGTTCAATGACTATCATGTAATGATAGAGATTGATAATCATAATCTCATAACCTAGAGATTGCTAATCTTAAGTAGCTAAATATGCATATATCTGGAAATTTATATATATATATGTCATATTTACATATGCTGTACACACATGCTATATATGCTATATATATGTAAACATATGCTAAATTCTAAACACTTTTGCTTAAAAAAGAAATTCAGTTGGAAATTAAAATTGCTTTACAAAACGAGAAAGTGTTTTACGCAGGCAAATACAGTTTATAGAAAATTTATAGCTCTTTGCTATAAATTGTCAAGATTGTCTCAAAATGGAAAACCTGAGTATACAAAAACTATAGGATGCATGAAAACAGTCATAAAAAAATCTATCTTTTAAAAGTAAACAGACACAGATGTTTCAAGAGTAAGTGATATCAAGCTCTCAAGGAAAAAATAATTCCTACTATATAAAAACTGTTTAGAAGATAGAAAAAAGGTGGGAAGCTCTCCAAATCATTTTGCAAGGCATGTATAAAGACAACTTTACTGTTGTCTTGGGATTTCAACAGAGACCATGAAGCTGGAGAACAATAGTCATCAGGTTGTCGCTTCAGCATGAGCTGAGATATTGTGAACACTCGTGGAAATTTTAGCCCATCTTCCATCTTAAAGCCTAAAAGTGCAGGTGAGTAGATTGATCAGATGTGTTCCTTAGTCAGAATTCCTTTGGAGAGAGTCGACGGCATACCATGTATCTCCAATGCTGTCCCAGCAAAGAAGAGCTTCCAATAACCTTTCAGATGCTTGATGTGAGCAGACTGCAGACTGGATCACCCAGGAGACTGGAACCTGCTACCAGAAATTAGTGGGACAAGGACTCATGAGTTTTTCTGTGGTATGGATGGACCCAAGAATAAAATCCAAGCCTCACCCCGGCTAAAATTAATCCCTTTCAAGAGGGTCATCAGGAGGAGTAAGGTACCTGCAAGCCAAAGAGTCTGTAGAAAGAATTGATGGAAACTAGGAACTATCAGGCCATAACAGGGCAGCCAGAGAAGGCATCTCCTGTACCAGATGACATCAGTGTGACATCTTGAATACTGAAAAACTCCCAGAGTCAACAAAAGCACTGCACAAGAGAAAAAGCCAGAGCTCAGACAAACTATTACAAGGATGATCCCAATACCATGTGAGAATGAGCAGATGAGTCACGTAAGACTTTATTCTCTTCCTCTAATGCTACTCCCTAATACTACTTCTTTTCCTCCAATACTACACCCTAGGCCTGACCTTAGAGGAGCCAAAAAATAAGCCAACTGAAGGAAGAAGAGATAGAGCAAGGAAAAGAGTGAGAGAACTAGCCACTTCCCCCTTCTCTCTTGCCTTTGCTTCGAATAATGGAGGGTAGTTTTGATATGAGGCTTGACTAAACACACAATAAGAGACTGCTGCTAGTAATTCAGTAAGTTACAGGCTCTGCACAACAATAACCCCTGGAACCACTTTATAATTTCACCCCTACTGAGCCAAGCTCCTTCAATCTACTAGTAACACCGCAAACTCTAATAGCCAAACAAATTAGGATAGCACAATAAAAGGAAACAGTAAGAATACCTCCTGAATAAGAGGATAATGAATCAAATGGTAAAAGGGGAGCTCATAGAGCAAAGTATGATTTAGCCCTAGTTTAAAAACAAAAAAATAGTTTCAGTAGCAAAGAGTATATATATATATATTTTTTTCTGCATAGAGTTTTTCTATGTATACATTCTACATAATACATATATTCTACATGTATATATAAAATAATAATTTAATTATCTATATTAATAAATCAAACTGGAAAATATGATCCCAGCACAAGCACATTAAGTCTTAGCTAAAGTTAAATAGTTGTGATGAAATTAAATCCAAAAAATATCTTAGAAGCTATGAAATAAGGGGGGTATCTTTAATGGGAAACATCTTACTCACTAGTATAGCCTAAAATTATTTTATCAGTATAAGAAATAAGAGATAGTAGAATTTACTATCATGGCCATTCAGGATAATACTGGTTGTTTCCAGGCAATTGAATCAGATAAGACATTGATATGGTTTTAAACACTAAAAAGAAAAGACAAAACTATTTTTTATTTCAGATGACATAATTGTCTACCTAAGAAATCCAAGCAAACCAACAATAAGTTATCAACAAGGGGACTATATAAAAAAAAATAGATCATAGAAATCAATCCTGTTTCTCAAATAAACCTACCAACCACAAAAAATAACAGAAAAAGACCTCTTTTACCAGGTAATAAGACTATAAAGTACATGGGAATAAAAACAAACACAATTTTTTAAACGTACAACTTAACTGAAGGAAATTTTTTTTTAAAAAACTGAATCAGTGGGATAAAACTGTGGTCATAAAGGGGATAATGCAGAATAAAAGTATTACATTGCTCTCATTAGTCAATTCCCAGATATTATTCATAGAACCTGAGAAAATAATTTAAAAACGCTTATGTTGTTTTTACCATATTATACTAGACAAGATGATTATGAGGTTATGAGAGAAGCAGAGAACAAGAGACAGAGGGAGAGAGATCACCTTATCACATCCCAAAATATTTGTTATATAAATCAGTGTGGTATTATATAGAATTGGACAAGGAGATGATTTAACCAGAACACATAGTCAAGAAACAGACCAATATGTACAGGATTTTGGCAATAGGTAAAGAGTATTTCAAACTGGTGAGTCAGCAATGGATTATTCAATAAATATTGCCAAGAAAGCTTGATATTCATGTAAAAACAATAAAAGTGTATATTTAATCCATTTACTCAAATCCTAGATGGAATATAAAATAAAAATAAATAACAAAATGATAAATATATTAAAAGGAAATATGATAAAATATGTTTATGACTTTTGGGGAAAGTGTACACAAAACACACAAAATAAATGTCATAAATTAATGGAGGCATAAATTCACCACACTGAGATTTTTAAATTTCTATATGACAAAAGGCAAGTTAACCAGAGTGAAGGTAAGCAGTATACTAGGAAAATATATTCATGATTTGAAAAATTCTAACAATTACTCTCCAGAATACAAAAGGGCATCCCTCAGAATCAAAAAAGTGCAAGTCAGTAAAAAATGGATAATTTCTATGAACAGGCAATTTGCAGAGAAAGACGTGAAAATGGCCGAGACACTAAGAAGAACTTTGGTACTACATAGTACTTTAGTACTAACTTTAGTACTATCTAGGTAAATGCAAATCTAAACAACAAAATACCACATTTCAAGGTGGACGGTTTATTTATTTATTTTCTTGGGTTATACTTGTTTTACAATGTTGTGTTAGTTTCTACTGTACAGCAAAGTGGGTTTCCCTGTGCTATACAGCATGTTCTCATTAGTTATCTGTTTTATACATATTAGTGTATATATGTCAATCCCAATCTCCCAGTTCATACCACCCCCTCGCTTTCCCTGCTTGGTATCCATACGTTAGTTCTCTACATCTGTTACTCTATTTCTGTGTTGTAAACCAGTTCATCTGTACCATTTTTCTAGATTCCAAGCATATACATTAATATACAATACTTGTTTGCCTCAATTTTGTTCCTTTTTATGGCTGAGTAATATTCCATTGTATATATGTACCACATCTTCTTTATCCATTCATCAGTCGATGGGTGTTTAGGCTGCTTCCATGACCAGTTATAGTAAACAGTGCTGCAGTGAACATTGGGGTGTATGTGTCTTTTTGAATTATGGTTTTCTCAGGGTATATGCCCAGTAGTGGGATTGCTAGGTCATTTAGTAATTCTATTTTTATTTTTTAGGAACCTCCATACTGTTCTCCATAGTGTCTGTATCAATTTACATTCACACCAACAGTGCAAGAGGGTTCCCTTTTCTCCACACCCTCTACAGCATTTGTTATTTGTAAATTTTCTGATGATGCCCATTCTGACCAGTGTGAGATGATACCTCATTGTAGTTTTGATTTGCATTCCTCTAAAAATTAGTGATGTTAAGCAGCTTTTCATGTGTCTCTTGGCCATCTGTATATCTTCTTTGGGGAAAAGTTTATTTAGGTCTTCTGCCCATTTTTGGATTGGCTTGTTTGTTTTTTAAATATTGAGCTGCATGAGCTATTCATATATTTTGGAGATTAATCTTTCTCCATTGATTCATTTGCAAATATTTTCTCCCATTCTGAGGGTTTTCTTTTCATCTTGTTTATGGTTTCCTTTTCTGTGCAAATTATTTTGTTTCATTAGGTCCCATTTGTTTATTTCCATTACTCTGGGAGGTGGGTCAAAAAAGATCTTTCTGTGCTTTATGTCAAAGAGTGTTCTTCCTCTGCTTTCCTCTAAGAGTTTTATAGTGTCCAGTCTTACATTTAGGTCTTTAATCCATTTTGAGTTTATTTCTGTCTATGGTGTTAGGGAATGTTCTAATTTCATTCTTTTATATGTACTTGTCCAGTTTTCCCAGCACCACTTATTGAAGAGGCTGTCTTTTCTCCATAGTAGATTCTTGGCTCCTTTATCATAGAATAGGTGACAATAAATGTGTGGGTTTATCTCTGGGCTTTCTATCCTGTTCCATTGATCTATATTTCTGTTTTTGTGCCAGTACTATACTGTTTTGAGTATGGTAGATTTGTAGTATAGTCTGAAGTTAGGGAACCTGATTCTTCCAGCTCCATTTTTCATTCTCAAGATACTTTGGCTATTTGGAGTCTTTTGTGTTTCCATATAAATTATAAATTTTTTTTTTCTAATTCTGTGAAAAATTCCATGGAAATTTGATAGTGATTGCATTGAATCTGTAGATTGCTTTGGGTAGTAGAGTCATTTTCGCAGTATTGATTCTTCCAATTCAAGCACATGGTTTATCTCTCCGTCTGTTTATGTCATCTTTGATTTCTTTCATCTGTGTCTTATAGTTTTCTGAGGACAGGTCTTTTACCTCCTTAGGTAGGTTTATTCCTAGGTATTTTATTCTTTTTGTTGCACTGGTAAATGGGCATGTTTCCTTAATTTATCTTTCAGATTTTTCATCATTAGTGTATAGGAATGCAAGAGATTTCTGTGCATTAATTTTTATCTTGTAACTTTTCCAAATTAGTTGATTATCTCTAGTAGTTTTCTGATAGCATCTTTAGGAATCTCTATGTATAATATCATGTCATCTGCAAAATTACAGTTTTAGTTCTTTTCTGATTTGGATTACTTTTATTTCTTTTTCCTCTCTGATTGCCATGGCTAGGACTTCCAAACCTGTGTTAAATAATAGTGGCAAGAGTGGACATCCGTTGTCTTGTTCCTGATCTTAGAGGAAATGCTTTCATTTTTTCACCATTGAGAATGGTGTTTGCTGTAGGTTTGTCATTTATGGCCTTTACTATGTTGAGGTACGTTCTGTCTATGCCCACTTTCTGGAGAGTTTTTAATCAAAAATGGTGTTAAATTTTGCCAATAGCTTTTTCTGGATCTGTTGAGATGAACATATGTTTTTTGTTTGTTTGTTTTTGCGATACACGGGCCTCTCACTGTTGTGGCCATTCCCGTTGTGGAGCACAGGCTGCGGACGTGCAGGCTCAGCGGCCATGGCTCATGGGCTCAGCCGCTCTGCGGCATGTGGGATCCTCCTGGACCGGGTCACAAACCCATGTCTCCTGCATCGGTAGGCGGACTCTCAACCACTGCGCCACCAGGGAAGCCCGGACATATGGTTTTTATTCTTCAATTTCTTAATATGGTGTATCACATTGATTGATTTGCATATATTGAAGAATCCTTGCATTCCTGGGATAAATACCACTTGATCATGGTGGATGATCCTTTTAATGTGCTGTTGGATTCTGTTTGCAAGTATTTTGTTCAGCTTTTTTGCATATATGTTCATCAGTGATATTGGTCTGTAATTTTCTTTTTTTGTGATATGTTTTTCTGGTTTTGGTATCAGGGTGATGATGTCCCCATAGAACGAATTTGGGAGTGTTCCTCCATCTGCAATTTTTTGGGAGAGTTTGAGAAGGATAGGTGTTAGCTCTTCTTTAAATCTTTGATAGAATTCACCTGTGAAGTCATCTGGTCCTAGACTTTTGTTTCTTGGAAGACTTTTAATTAAAGTTTCAATTTCATTACTTGTGATAGGTCTGTTTATATTTTCTAATTCTCCCTGGTTCAGTCTTGGAAAATTGTACCTTTCCAAGAATTTGTCCATTTCTTCAAGTTTGTCCATTTTATTGGCATATAGTTGCTTGTAGTAGTCTCTTATAATCCTTTGTATTTCTGTGGTGTCAGTTGTGATTTCTCCTTTTTCATTTCTAATTTTAGTGATTTTAGTCTTCTCCATTTTTTTTCTTGATGAGTCTGGTTAAAGGTTTATCAATTTTGTTTATCTTCTCAAAGAACCACCTTTTAGTTTGATTGATCTTTGTTATTGTTTTCTTCATTTCTATTTCTATTTCATTTATTTCTGCTCTGATCTTTGCGATTTCTTTCCTTCTACTGACTTTGGGTTTTCTTTGTTCTTCTTTCTCTAGTTGCTTTAGGTGTAAGGTTAGATATTTTATTTGAGTTTTTTCTTGTTTCTTGAGGTGAGATTAAATTGCTTTGAACTTCCCCCTTAGAAATGTTTTGCTGTATCCCACAGGTTTTGGGTCATTGTGTTTTCATTTTCATTTGTTTCTATGTATTTTTTGATTTCCTCTTTGATTTCTTCAGTGATCTCTTGCTTATTTAGTAATGTATTGTTTAGCCTCCATGTGTTTGTGTTTTTTACATTTTTTTCCCTGTAATTGATTTCTAATCTCATAATGTTGTGGTCAGAAAAGATGCTTGATATGATTTCAATTTTCTTAAATTTACCGAGGCTTGATTTGTGACCCAAGATGTGATCTATCCTGGAGAATGTTCTTTGTGTACTTGAGAAGAAAGTGTAATCTTCTGTTTTCAGATGGAATGTCCTATAAATATCAATTAAATCTATCTTGCCTATTATATCATTTAAAGCTTGTGTTTCCTTATAAATTTTCTGTCTGGATGATCTGTCCATTGGTGTAAGTGAGGTGTTAAAGTGCCCCACCATTGTTGTGTTACTGTTGATTTCCTCTTTTATAGCTGTTAGCATTTGCCTTATGTATTGAGGTGCTCCTATGTTGGGTGCATATACATTTATCATTGTTATACCTTCTTCTTGGATTGTTCCCCTGATCAACATGTATTGTCCTTCCTTGTCTCTTGTAACATTATTTTAAAGTCTTTTTATTTGATATGAGTATTGCTGCTCCAGCTTTCTTTTGATTTCCATTTGCATGGAATATCTTTTTCCATCCCCTCCCTTTCAGTCTGTATGTGTCCCTAGGTCTGAAGTGGGTCTCTTGTAGACAGCAGATATATGTGTCTTGTTTTTGTATCCATTCAGTGAGCCTGTGTCTTTTGGTTGGAGCACTTAATCCATTCACATTTAAGGTAATTATCTATATGTATGTTCCTATTACCATTTTCTTAATTGTTTTGCATTTGTTTTGGTAGTCCTTTTCTTCTCTTGTGTTTCCTAACTAGAGAAGTTCCTTTAGCATTTGTTGTAGAGCTGGTTTGGTGCTGCTGAATTCTGTTAGTTTTTGCTGTAAAGTTTTTGATCTCTCCATCAAATCTGAATGAGATCCTTGCTGCGTAGAGTAATCTTGGCTCTAGTTTCTTCCCTTTCATCACTTTAAGTATATAGTGCCACTCCCTTCTGGCTTGTAGAGTTTCTGCTGAGAAATCAGCTGTTAACCTTATGGGAGTTCCCTTGTATGTTATTTTTCCCTTGTTGCTTTTAATAATTTTTCTTTGTCTTTAACTTTTGTCAGTTTCATTACTATGTGTCTCAGAGTGTTTCTGCTTGGATTTACCCTGCCTGGGACTCTCTGTGTTTCCTGGACTTGAGTGGCTATTTCCTTTCCCATGTTAGGGAAATTCTGACTATAATCATGTCGAATATTTTCTCTGGTCCTTTCTCTCTCTCTTCTCCTTCTGGGACCCTATAATGCAAATGTTGGTGCATTTAATTGTTGTCCCAGAGGTCTCTTAAGCTGTTTTCTTTTCATTCTTTTTCTTTATTCTGTTCCAAGGCAGTGAATTCCACCATTCTGTCTTCCAGGTCACTTATCCGTTCTTCTGCCTCAGCTATTCTGCTATTGATTCCTTCTAGTGTATTTTTCATTTCAGTTACTGTATTGTTCGTCTCTCTTTGTTTGTTCTTTAATCCTTCTAGGTGCTTCTTAAATATTTCTTGCATCTTCATCTTTGCCTCCACTCTTTTTTGGAGGTTCTGGATCATCCTTGCTATCATTATTCTGAATTTTTCCTGGAAGTTTGCCTATCTGCACTTCATTTAGTTGCTCTTCTGATATTTTATCTTGTTCCTTCATCTGGTACATAGTCCTCTCCATTTTCAGTTTGTCTATCTTTCTGTGAATGTGGTTTTCATTCGACAGGCTGCAACATTGTAGTTCTTCTTCCTTCTTCTATCTGCCCTCAGGTGGATCAGGCTATCTAAGAGGCTTGTGCAAGTTTCCAGATTGCAGGGGCTGCTGGTGAGTAGATCTGCATGTTGCTCTGGTGGGCAGAGTTCAGTAAAACTTTAATCTGCTTGTCTGTTGATTGGTGGGGCTGGGTTCCCTCCCTGTTGGTTGTTTGTCTTGAGACGACCCAGCACTAGTGCCTACAGACTTTTTGGTGGAGTTAATGGTGGGCTCCAGGAGGCTCACTCCAAGAAGAACTTCCCAGAACTTCTGCTGCCAGTGCCCCTGTCCTTGCAGTGAGCCAGAGCTGCGCCTCGCCTCTGCAAGAGACACTCCAACACTAGCAGGTAGGTCTGATTCAGTCTCCTTTGGGGTCACTGCTCCTTCCCCTGTGTCCCAATGTGCACACTACTTTGTGTGTGCTCTGCAAGAGTGGAGTCTCTGTTTCCCCCAGTCCTGTTGAAGTCCTGCAATCAAATCCCACTAGGCTTCAAAGTCCAATTCTGTAAGAATTCCTCCTCCCATTGCCAAACCCCCAGGTTGGGAAGGTTGACATGGGGCTCAGAACCTTTACTCCAGTGGGTGGACTTCTGTGGTGTAATTGTTCTTCAGTTTGTGAGTCACCCATCCAGCAGTTATGAGATTTGATTTTATTGTGATTGTACCCCACCTACCAGCTCATTGTAGCTTCTCCTTTGCCTTTGGATGTGGGGTATCTTTTTTGGTGAGTTCCAGTGTCTTCCTGTCAATGATTGTTCAGCAGTTAATTGTGATTCTGATGCTCTCTCAGGAGGGAGTGAGCATGCGTCCATCTACTCTGCTATCTTGAACCAATCTAAGTTTTTTTTTTATTTTAATTAAGGTATGTACATAGTTTTTTAGACATAATGCTATTGCACACTTAATAGACTACAGTATAGTGTAATCATATACTTTTATATGCACTGGGAAACCAAAAAAATTTGTGTGACTTACTTTATTGCAATATTCACTTTATTATGATATTCCCTTTACTGCAGTGGTCTAGAACCAAACCAGAAATGTCTTTGAGGTATGACTATAGTAAGGGGATGGTTTCATGTTTATACTGAAAAAATATTTAAATAAAAATTTGGAGAATAATATTCTTTTATGAAGGTACATACATATATATGAAAATGCATAGAAAAAATATCTGAAGGGGGATACGCCAAACTGATGACAGGTGTTCCTTTAGCAGGGAACAGGGACTTGGGCGGTGTGGGCAAGGTGGTTCAAGTGACTTTTAGCCAATTCTCTCTTCATTTTGTATAATGGTCAATCTGTCACATGATGGCCATAGTGGGTCAAAGGAGAAAGATTATTGGATCATCTTGAGTGACCCATATGATTTTTTTCTTATATTTATAGTCTATTATTATAACTTCTAACACATGTGCATTGATTTGTAGATCAATTGATATCCCCAGGCAGGAGAAAAAAATATTTATGTTTTCCCATTCTTGTTAATGTGCATGTAAAAAGTTACTCTTCACACTTTTCAGAGAAGCAGTCCTCTTTGCAAGTTGTTTGACACTTTACCATAATTGTGTTGGAATGAGTCAGCTAACACAACTGCATGTATTTTCCTCTAATGATTCTGGTATACTCTACCTATATCTATATAATCTATCTATCTATCTATCTATCATCTATCTATCTAACTATATATCTATCATCTATCTATCTATAACATTTCCAAGTATTAAAATTTTTTTTCTAAAAATATAACTGATTTAGGATTGAAAGAAAGAAAGTTTAAACTGTAGTGAGGAAATAAACCTTCAACCCTCCTCTAAAGTTCAGGGCATTCCATTCCTCCCACCCCTCATCAATTCCTCCTTGTGTTTTAACAGACAAAAAATAGTCAGTTCTCAGTGTTGAGAGCCAGCTGCAGCAGGAAAATGTTGTAGAGCATGCTCTTCTACATTTAGGAAAAACAGGTGTCACTATCACTTTAATCTGTGAGAGAGTAATTAAGATGTGAACTCCAAGTGCCACACAGACAAAGCTGATGAATATTTTGTCCTTTAAAGTTTAACTTTGAATAATGTCCTGCAGGTAGAGAACCAGCAGTTAGTATTTTCAAGGACTGATCATTCTGATGTGTAATAATTTGGGGCTGGTAATGACTGTAGGACTTAGGATGGGATTAAAATATGCAAAAACCTCAATAGATGACAATAAAGTCAAATGTGAATCTATTTCCACCATGTATAGGATTTCATAAATATCTTGTGAATTGGATTTAACACTGCACTCATTAGAATTACATATTAATGTTAATCTGATGGACAGATGTGCACATATAGAGATATATCTTACCCATCCAATGAAAGATGAGATCAAAGGGATGGATTTTTAAAATAACATAGTATATGAAGAATCTCAAGCACTTGGTTTCTGGGGGAAAAAATGAAGAAGAGAAGGGATTGACAAAAGGGTAGGCAGAGCCAGATCTGCTAGGATCTGGAAAGCCTCGTCTGCCAGGTTAAGAATCCTGAGTTTTATATTGAGATGATCAGTCTTCAGACAGGAAGGCTGATAGGTACATAAAAACTTTCCAAGTAGTACCTGACAGAGATAATTTTATAGGAATTCATTTTGAAATCCTCAGTTTTGAGATCCTGAATTTCCACATAGACTCTTTCTAAAGCTGAATGAGAGCACTCATGATCCAGATAGCCCTTCCCTTACTTCACAAAAGAAAGGCATAGCCCTAACCTTAGTCACAGAACAAAGAGAGTACATATATTATTTTTGTAGAAACTCCATTAATCATTAATGGATATGACTTAAACTTATTGGCCTTCCTGCTTTTCCTTGCACTTTGCATATAAATGTTAAGAGTGTTGGAATATTCTGAATTTAAAAGGACTCTTACATTAGGAGTAACTGAAACTTATTATCTTAAATCTAACTGATTATTTTGTCTGAGATAACCAAATTTCTCAAGATATATTAAGTAAAACCCAGGGATGAAAAAATGTACATGATTCTTTAAGATTGGGTGTACATTATTCTAATGGTATTTAAAACTCATTTTATCAAAGTATGGATTATTTATTCCAATTATAGTAAATCCTAATTTCATCTCACAAAATATTTAATATGCTTATCTTCCATTAACCAAAAATAAACTCCTAAAATTGTGATGAAACATTTATAATTGGGAACAGTTCTTTGAGGGAGAGTGAAAGCAAAGTATTTTGAAGACTGTTGTTGTGGTCGTCAATATAGAATCCTAAGGCAGGAAGAGGGTATGAAGGTCGACTTGGTAATTGCAGTTAACCTTGGGTGATTGTGAGGTGGCAGAAGAAGTTTTATCATAATGTATTAAGCATTTAAAGAGTATCACGAAACCTAAGAGCAAACCAAATCACTGCTTCTGTGTCTTCTCCAGGTATGCACCCTTCAGTTACTTGATTAAGTAGAGTTTTTAGAGCCTCCAGGTGGGGCAGGCAGTGTGAACATGGCAGATCTGTGTCTTTTACCACAAGAAGATCACGTAAATCATGATCTTCCAGTGTTTATTTTGTCTTTTTGTTTTTTAAAATTTATTTATTTATTTATTCTTGGCTGAGTTGGGTCTTCGTTGCTGCGCATGGGTTTTCTCTAGTTGCAGCATGCAGGGACTACTCTTCGTTGTGGTGTGCGGGCTTCTCATTGCGGTGGCTTCTCTTGTTGTGGAGCACAGGCTCTAGGTATGCGGGCTTCAGTAGTTGTGGCATGCAAACTCAGTAGTTGTGGCTCACAGGCTCTAGAGCACAGGCTCAGAAGTTGTGGCGCACAGGCTTAGTTGCTCCGCGGCATGTGGGATCTTCCAACACCAGGGCTCAAACCTGTGTCCCCTGCATTAGCAGGCAGAATCTTAACCACTAAATCACCAGGGAAGTCCCAGTCTTCCAGTGTTTTTAATTATTATTCTTAAGTTAGAGTACATCAACTTTGGAAGGTCTGCAGGAAACAAATATTTATGCAATGTTTTTCTAGGATAGAATATTCATTTTCTGGAAAGTGAGTACATTATTTTCAGAATGAAAGAAAAAAATCCCTGACCTGATCAAAAATAGGTTAAGAACTATTGTCAGAGGCTCTTAATTGCATCATGAAGAGAATCATCTTTCCTTTCACTACCTTATCTTCTTTCTTTCTTTTTCTCTTGTCATCTTTCTCTTTCCCCTCCTTCTTCTTTGTCATCTTCTGTTCATTTTCATCTTCTTTCTTTCTCTCACACTCTCTCTTTCTCTCTCTTCTATAGTTGTCTTTGAAAACAACCTATGATGCTGATTATCTTTCTATAATTTCACATTCTGACAATTTTGCTCTACATTCTTCTTCCTTGGAACATTCCTTAGAGAACTCCTCCCTTGCCCACCTGCACTATACATGGGTTATGTCTAGAAATTTAATGCATGTATCATGATATTACTGAAAGATCAGATCTCTAATAAAAAGTGTAGAGGCACACAAGCTGAAAGGGCATAGTGGCTTTTGGTAGCCTTCCATTACTGGACATCGACGAAGCTACTGGACATCCACTCCACATCCTGCAATGATCATCTTTAAGAATTTTCAAAAGACAAAATGCCTTGAAAGATTTTTTTAAAATGCCAATTTATTTTAAACGCCAACTTCAGCTGTCTGAACAAACAGTAAAGAATGGTTGTTTTAAAGCTAAAATTGGGAAGGACTTCTGTGACCAATATCCTCTGGCATAAAAATAGAATGGACTTTTTTTTTCCCAACTGGAAGCAATTACAAAATAATTCATGTCTGATTGAAAGAAGAGCAAAAGTAGTGAATAACACTTGTTTTGAAGAAGCAAACCTGTGCCTAATGAAGACATAACTGCTTTGGGAAATCAGTGCTGAAATTTGGCTTATATGTTTTGTGTTTTGTTTTGAGTTTTGGTTTCTATGAGCATTTCTACTTTCTCAAAACATTTTCATAGTTTATCAGATTCTTACCTTTCTCTCTCCCTTTCTCTCTTAGGAAATGTATAATTAAATACAATACTACCATTTATCTTCTGTTACTGTGTTTTATATTTATAATTATAAATTTTTGTCTGAAATTCAAAATTTTGTTGAAACACAAAGTCTCCTTCAATAACCCAATACATGAGATCAAAATTGGCACTTTTGCTTTGAGAAAAATCATCATTTTAAATCAAGTCAAAGAATGATAGCCTGGAGTTGCTGAGTGACTTACCTGCCTTTGTTTTGTATCACGTTGTGTAAGAAAATATGACTTTCTAGTCATAATAATAAATTTAAAATAAAATTTCACTGTCACTCTGTGAATGAAAAGCAAACTTCTGATTCCAGGTAAGACTCAAAAAAGCTTAGTGCTTAGACAAATTCACAAAAAAAGCTTTCCTAGAATGCTTAAATGGTTGATTAATAAATATGCCCATGTTGCATTTTGGGTGTCAAAGAGAAAAGTAAATCTATATATAACAGCACTTGTTCACCAAATACAGAGCCTCATAAAATCATGCATTTGTGTGTTTAGTGAAAGATCCTGAAATATCAGTATAATAAATAACATGGTGAGCAAATTATTATTTCTTGTATTAATACTGCTGGGTGGGGGAAATCAGTGACTAAAATATTCTCTTATTCCAGGAGTGTGGTATCATCAAATAGTTAACTGCAATGTTAATGCAAAATGCTGGTGTGAATTGTCAAGGTTGTAAGATAGTATATTAATGCTATATAAAAAACTCGTATTATGTAGTATACAATACTGCACTGTCAATTCAAAGACTTATTTTAAAAGAAGATAATTCTGAATTATATTTTTGTCTCTGTGGTGACAGCCTAAACTGAATATATTCTTTGCTTTTCATTCTAAAAATGAAACTTATGTCAGTTCATCCGAGGGGAAAAGAATGGAAATGGAAAGCATCACAGGGAGTTTAGGACTATATTGAAGTCTAAATTAAATATCAATTTTGCCTCTAATGTGAGTCATGGTTTTCTAGCTGCACAGAGGTGGAATTCAGCTAAAGCAGAAGATAAGTTCCCTGCTCTGTTCCTGGAACGCCAAAGGCAGAACATTCAGCACCTCATCAGGCAATACTACGAAAAAGCTAATAGATTTAGCAGAATTGAAAAGTAATGTGACCCCTGGAATTGAAAAACTTGCTGACAAGGTAGAAATACCATAATCCTGGGATTTTCTACTCTTGGTTCTATAGCCAACTCATAGGAGTTTGGCGCTGCAGAGGACACCTGGTAAGACACGGGTTTTCAGAGTAAGAATACAGGATTCATAAGCTTTATCATTTGGTCAGGCTCACAGAGTGGTCTGTGGGACTACAAAAACTGAGTGAAGGGAGGACAGTTGGAAGTGGTGACCACTGAAAATCCCAGGGTTAATGGGAAAGAAATGATGCAGCTGGTGACTTTCACATTTGTTTATAGGATTCCTCTCTTTTTCTTTCCCTTTCTCTCTTAGGAAGTACTGTAATTAAATGTGATACTACTGTTGATCTTCTGCTGCTACAGTTTATGTTCATGAACATAAACTTTTGTTTAAAATTAAGATATATGTTGAATAACAAAATCACTATGCATAATCCAATATATGAGATCAAAGTTGACATTTTTCCTTTGAGAAAATCATCATCTTACATCAAATAAGCTATTTTGGGAAGGTCAAGTGGGGTCACCAGGGAATATGGGACAGAGCTACACAATTCTACCAGTTACCACACAGGCAAAAGACAGGTCACTGAGTTTCATAACCAGTGGTTATTAGGAACAGTTATGAAAAAATGTCCCATTTCCAACTTTGCAAATTAAAAAATGCATTTAGCAATTTCTACATAATTCCTTAGTTATGAAGTTGTAAATCTGATATATTATTGTTACCATAATATTCATATTTGATCATAAAGATCAAAGGGACTCTAGCTTTATTTGTCTGCATATGCAGAGAGAAAGAGAAAGAGATTATTAGCAGTATCAAAAGAGCTGGTAAACCCACAGAAGAGGATAGATCAAAATAATGCAAACCAAAATAATGTCAACATTTACTTAACAAACTTCTGATAGCCTGAAGGAAAATCCCCTCTTAGACTTTCCCTTGGTAGAGTAAGATTAAGAGATGTTATCTGTGCCAGCAGTATAGGTAGTGCAACATCCAGTTATAATGAAATGTTTCCCTTTATCTGCCTCAATAGTTTAATGAGCTCCAATTTAGTACATTTTTAATCTTACAAGTTTAGGTTACTTGGCAATTGAGTACATAACTAATAATTGCATTTATTATAGAAAATGTACTACATTTTACAACCAAACATTTGAGACTTTGTTGGTCAACATCTGGGGTTCTTGATTTAAAAACATCAAATATCTGAATTTGCTTCCCTAATAATAACTGTTAGATGATAAATTGTTTTGATTAAAAAGCCTTTGTGTAATTCATACAGGTATTAAAATTTTAGGCTATGCCCATGACATTTCTTGTGATAAACATCTGACTTTAGAGCAACTAAATTTTACGATGTTCTTATGGGTAAATGTAATATATAAACACATACCTATTATAATCATCTGTAGAAGAAATAAACATTAGTAATAAAATAAATGCTACAATAAAATATTAGCATAATAATTAGAACAGGAAAGTTGGACACCATTCAAATGATTAATGATCATTCTCTGATTTGTTTTATTTATGTTTCAAATATTTACCAACTGTGTCTTAATAAGGATACTTTAAATGTAGGCAGTTTAATATTGAAACAGAGAAACACACACACACACAAACACACATACACACTTATATACATGTACACATATATTTTTTAAACCACTTTTTAAATATAAAAATAGAGGGAAACAAAAGATTATATATGCTGAATTATAATTTATGTTTCACTCATATAATGTCACAAGATGCTCTCTTAAGAAACTTGGTTCCAAGTGATTTTACTTTAGAATGAGTAAAATTAAAGTCATTTAATTTTAAATGAGTTTTATTGGTTACATTGTATCTTATAAAGGTCAGAATTTTGTTAGTTATATTGTATCTTATAAAGGTCAGAAGGGATAGAGAGTTTACTATCCTCCATTGTAGAAAACTGGCAAGATCATTAAATGAAAATTTAAAACATTTTTCAAAAAGCTGCATTTACATGTTAAAGCCATCCAAAAGACTGTGTTTAATTTATGCTCCATTAAAGTAGGTGGGTTTATATGGCTATCTATTACATTATTGAGACCTGTTCTAATAGCAGATGCCATTTACAATACCCGGGAGATACCGAACAGTTTATTAAAGTGCTTATTTTCACTAATAGGAAAACTGATCACTAGCTCTTTTTCTAGTGTTATTAGGAAGGCAAAAAATGCCTTTTCTCTAGATTAGATTTGGAGGTCATTTATCTTTGTAGTTGATGTAGATTTACCCTTATTGTTTCAATATATCAAAAAAGTAGGATTATAAAATTTGTTTAATAAAAGGAATCTGCAGAAAATGCAAAGAGTAATGTGTACCCTGCCAGAGATATTTGTCTAGGAGAATAAGTTGGAACAATGGACTCACCACCATCCACATCTCTAGATCTCTCATTTACTTGACTTTTTCATTCTTTTTAAGGAAAATCATTGACATTGGAAAATATAGGTGGCTTCAGAAATCTAGATTTCTACACAAAGTTTCTTCTGTATGGTTTGTTTTGTTATTAGCAAGCACAACACCAAGCTCAAGGAAAATCAAACTTTATTTTTCTTGCCTAAAGGAGATAAGCAGAAGCTTGAACAAAAGAAATCAGTAGAACCTTTTTCAATACTTTTGGAAACAAGCATTCTTACATACTAAATATGCTTCCAATTACTCCAGGATATTCCAGAATATTAAACCATACCATAACTTACTATTAACTAAACTGGAATATTATATCCCTTCAAATTAATTTCCATAAAGTGGGAAATTATTTATAATAATAAACATACATTGGCGCTAATAACAATAAGAGTGATGGTAATTATCATTTATTGCATGCTGTCTATATGCAAAGTGTTGTGTCAGTGTTTTACCTAGACTCTATTATCTTATCCAGACAACAGCCCTATAGGGTTTATGGTAGTCACTGCCAAATCCAGTTTCATACTTTTGCTAATTTCTCAATCTTGTTTTCCTTAACATTTTTAGCTATCTAATTTTCCATCCTGCAAGGGCTCAAAAATCAAATACATTGTTTTTGGCTTTGATTTCCCCAAAACATGATTTACAAAGACAACTACTTGCAGTCTAGTTGTCATCATATTTTGTGAGTAATAACATAGTTACTTTGCTGTACATTACAGCAAAAGGTATCCACGTACTAAAAATATTCCAGGTTTTTAAATCCTCATCCTTTCCTCTTATCATTTCTGGCTCAACTCATACCGTTGGTCTTGATGTAAGCCCCCAAATTCTAAAACTCTTATAATTTTTGTGCAGAACAATTCAGCTCTCTGTCTACAATAATGTATATATACATGCCCTGATGAACCGCTATATTTTATTTTATTTATTTATTTTGTGGTACGCGGGGCTCTCACCGCTGCGGGCCTCTCCCGTTGCGGAGCACAGGCTCCGGACACGCAGGTCCAGCTGCTATGGCTCACGGGCTCAGCCGCTCTGCGGCATGTGGGATCTTCCCGGAACGGGGCACAAACCCGTGTCCCCTGCATCAGCAGGCGGACTCTCAACCACTGCACCACCAGGGATGCCCCTGCTATACTTTAAATTAGTTAAAGCAACAACAACAGCACAAAGTTTCCACTGCTGCATTTAGGAAAATAAATGTATTTGAATGAGATTCTAACATTTAGTGGTAAGGCAAGCTTGATCCATATTCATTGCAAAATAAATCATTCCTACATAAGTAGCCTAATTCAGTTGGTCTCTGTTGGTTGCAGCTCAAAATATTAGCTGGAAATATGGTACAGAGGGAGTGTTATCAAGTTTCCTATTACAGATCTCATGCGTTCTAAAGTGGGTTGCCTGAATATCCCCACCCTACCTGAATTTGGTAGAGGGGTATAGGCTTGGACAGAGTTCCCAAGGGTTTGGAAAGTATTTCCCCCTATTAGGAACTCTGAGATTATTTAATAGCCTGTATCCCTGTCTTTTCCAGGTCTGCACCTAGAGGTCAAGCTGCAGTGAACTTCTTGAAGTCACCTAGACTAGAGAGTGACTTGGACTTCGGACCATGGGCCCTGTATCTGTGAAGTTGCAGCCTCCCAGAGGAGGTACCTTTTCTCATTCATACAGAGGCTCTCGTAGCTTATATGTGGCCTTGAATATTCTGCCTATCCTGTGCCTATGTGTGTTATACAGTGGAGTGTGTAATTCATGTTTCCTCTATTCACATAAATTTTTAAAATTTTTATACAATTTTTAAATGTTCCACTCCATTTACAGTTATTACAAAATACTGGTCATATTCCTTGTGTTGTGCAATACATCCTTGTAGCCTATTTTACACCCAGTAGTTTGTACCTCCCACTCCCCCACCCCTCTGCTCCCCCCACCACTGGTAACCACTAGTTTGTTCTCTATACCTGTGTCTGCTTCTTTTTTGTTTTCTTCACTATTTTTCTGTAGTTTATAGATTCCACACATAAGTGATATCATATAGTATTTGTTTTGCCCTGTCTGACTTATTTCACTTAGCACAATGCTCTCCAAGTCCATCCATGTTGTTGCAAATGGCAAAATTTTGTTTTTTTATGCCTGAGTAATATTCCATTTTATATATATACCACATCTTCTTTATCCATTCATCTGTTGATAGGCAGTTAGTTTGCTTCCATATCTTGGCAATTGTAAATAATGCTGCTATGAACGTTGGGGTGCATGTGTATTTTCAAATTAGTGTTTATGTTTTTGTGTTTGGATATATACCCAGGGGTGGAATTGCTAAGTCATACTGTACTTCAATTTTTAGTTTTTTGAGAAACCTCCATACTGTTTTCCACAGTAGTTGCACCAATTTACATTTCCATCAACAGTATATGAGGGTTCTCTTTTCTCCACATCCTTGCCAACATTTGTTATTTGTGTTCTTTTTGTTGATAGTCATTCTGACAGGTGTGAGGTGATATCTCATTGTAGTTTTGATTTGCATTTCCCTGATGATTAGCGATTCTATTATATTCAATTTTGAGGGATAGCACAAGAAATGTTCCTTACACTCCTTCTCAGTTTCCCATATTTTCAAATATCTTTTATATGGTAGGCACTGAAGATAATTAAATGAAGTATGATAAATAAAAGGGTGAACACAGCTCTCATCTCACAAATCCCTTCTAAAACCTCCTGCAGCTCATGTATTTTTGGAAGTCCCTAGGGAGTGTCCCACAAATGCTCACAAACAAACCCATCCAGTTCTGCAGTTGTTGGGTTGAAAGACACTTTTTGGGAAAACCTTCTTTTCCCAGGAGTATCATAGCACGTTATGCTTTGCTGCTCTGCCACTCTTCCTGGGTAATTAGCAAGCTTTTAATTTCGTGTCTCAAGATCATATATCAGCTTCTTCTCCCACTACGTTCACCATAAAATGGTGTGCCTTTTTTTTTAAGTTTGAATTTTATTTTATTTATATTTTTAAAGAGCAGGTTCTTTTTAGTCATCAATTTTATACACATCAATGTTTACATGTCAATCCCAATCACCCAATTCATCACACCACCACCTCCAACCCCTCGCCGCTTTGCCCTCTTGGTGTCCACATGTTTGTTCTCTACATCTGTGTCTCAATTTCTGCCCTGCAAACCAGTTCATCTGTACCATTTTTCTAGGTTCCACACATATGCGTTAATTTACAATATTTGTTTTTCCCTTTCTGAATTACTTCACTCTGTATGACAGTCTTTAGATGCATCCACATCTCTACAAATGACCCAACTTTGTTCCTTTTTATGGCTGAGTAATATTCCATTGTATATATGTACCAAATCTTCTTTATCCATTCATCTGTCAATGGGCATTTAGGTGGCTTCAATGACCTGGCTATTGTAAATAGTGCTGCAATGAATATTGGGGTCTTTCTTATTGCTGCATGTGTCTTTCTGAATTATGGTTTTCTCTGGGTATATGCTCAGTAGTGGGATAGCTGGATCATATGGTAATTCTGTTTTTAGTTTTTTAAGGAATCTCCATACTGTTCTCCATAGTGGCTCTATCAATTTACATTCCCACCAACAGTGCAGGAGAGTTCCTTTTTCTCCAAACCCTCTCCAGCATTTGTTGTTTGTAGGTTTTCTGATGATGCCCATTTGAACAGGTGTGAGGTGATACCTCATTGTAGTATTGAATTGCATTTCTCTTATAATTAGTGATGTTGAGCAGCTTTTCGTGTGCTTCTTTGGAGAAATGTCTATTTAGGTCTTCTGCCCATTTTTGGATTGGGTTGTTCGTTTTTTTAATATTGAGCTGCATGAGCTGTTTATGTATTTTGGAGATTAATCCTTAGTCTGTTGATTCGTTTGCAAATATTTTCTCCCATTCTGAGGGTTCTCTTTTTGTCTTGTTTATGGTTTCCTTTGCTGTGCAAAAGCTCTGAAGTTTCATTAGGTCCCATTTGTTTATTTTTGTTTTCATTTCCATTACTCTAGGAGGTGGATCAAAAAAATCTTGCTGTGATTTATGTCAAAGAGAGTTTTTCCTATGTTTTCCTCTAAGAGTTTTATAGTATCTGGTCATACATTTAGGTCTCTAATCCATTTTGAGTTTATTTTTGTGTATGGTGTTAGGGAGTGTTCTAATTTCATTCTTTTACATGTAGCTGTCTAGTTTTCCCAGCACCACTTATTGAAGAGACTGTCTTTTCTCCATTGTATATCCTTGCCCTTTGTCATAGATTAGTTGACCATAGGTGCGTGGGTTTATCTTTGGGCTTTCTATCTTGTTCCATTGATCTATGTTTCTGTTTTTGTGCCAGTACCATATTGTCTTGATTACTGTAGCTTTGTAGTATACTCTGAAGTCAGGGAGTCTGATTCCTCCAGCTCTGATATTTTTCCCTCAAGACTGCTTTGACTATTTGGGGTCTTATGTGTCTCCAAACAAATTTTAAGATTTTTTGTTCTAGTTCTGTAAAAAATGCCATTGATAGTGTGATAGGGATTGCACTGAATCTGTAGCTTGCTTTGGGTAGTATAGTCATTTTCACAGTATTGATTCTTCCAATCTAAGAACATGGTATATCTCTCCATCTGTTGGTATCATCTTTAATTTCTTCCATCAGTGTCTTACAGTTTTCTGCATACAGGTCTTTTGTATCCCTAGGTAGGTTTATACCCAGGTATTTTATTCTTTTTGTTGCAGTGGTAAATGGTAATGTTTCCTTAATTTCTCTTTCAGATTTTTCACCATTAGTGTATAGGAATGCAAGAGATTTCTGTGCATTAATTTTGTGTCCTGCAACTTTACCAAATTCATTGATTAGCGCTAGTAGTTTTCTCCTGGCATCTTTAGGATTCTCTATGTATAGTATCATGTCATCTGCAAACAGTGACAATTTTACTTCTTCTTTTCCAATTTGGATTCCTTTTCTTTTTCTTCTCTGATTGCCATGGCTAGGACTTCCAAAATTATGTTGAATAATAGTGGTGAGAGTGGACATCCTTCTCTTGTACCTGATCTTACAGGAAATGCTTTCAGTTTTTCACTATTGAGAATGATGTTTGCTGTGGGTTTCTCATATATGGCCCTTATTATGTTGAGGTATGTTCCATCTATGCCCACTTTCTGGAGTATTTTTCATAAATGGGTGTTGAATTTTGTAAAAAGCTTTTTCTACATCTATTGAGATGATCATATGGTTTTTATTCTTCAATTTGTTAATATGGTGTATCACATTGATTGATTTGTGTATATTGCAGAATCCTTGCATCCCTGGGATAAATCCCACTTGATCATGGTGTATGATCTTTTTAATGTGTTGTTGGATTCTGTTTGCTAGTATTTTGTTGAGGATTTTTGCATCTATATTCATCAGTGATATTGGTCTGTAATTTTCTTTTTTTGTAGTATCTTTTTCTGGTTTTGGTATCTGGGTGATGGTGGCCTCATAAAATGTGTTTGGGAATGTTCCTTTCTCTGCAATTTTTTGGAAGAGTTTGAGAAGGATGGGTGTTAGCTCTTCTTTAAAAGTTTGATAGAATTCACCTGTGAAGCCATCTAGTCTTGGACTTTTGTTTGTTGGAAGTTTTTTTTTGTGTGTGTGTGTGGTGTGTGTATGTGTGTGTGTGTGTGTGTGTGGTATGCGCACCTCTCACTGTTGTGGCCTCTCCTGTTGCGGAGCACAGGCTCAACAGCCATGGCTCACAGGCCTAGCCACTCTCTGGCATGTGGGATCTTCCTGGACCGGGACACAAACCCATATCCCCTGCATCGGCAGGCAGACTCTCAACCACTGCACCACCAGGGAAGCCCTGTTGGAATATTTTAAATAACAGTTTCAATTTCATTCCTTGTGATTGGTCTGATCATGTTTTGTCTTTCTTCCTGGTTCTCTCTTGAAAGGTTATGCCTTTTTGAGAATTTGTCCATTTCTTCCAGGTTGTCCATTTCATTGGCATAGAGTTGCTTGTAGTAGTCTCTTAGGATGATTTGTATTTCTGCCATGCCTGTTGTAACTTCTCCTTTTTAATTTCTAATTTTATTGATTTGAGTCCTGTCTCTCTTTTTCTTGATGAGTCTGGCTAATGGTTTATCAAATGTTTTATCTTCTCAAGAAACCAGCTTTTTAAAAAAATAAAATAAAAAAATAATAAATAAATAAAAAAAAAAGAAACCAGCTTTTAGTTTTATTGTTCTTTGCTATTGCTTTCTTTGTTTCTATTTCATTTATTTCTGCTAACTTTGATCTTTATGATTTCTTTCCTTCTGCTAACTTTGGATTTTGTTTGTTCTTCTTTCTCTTGTTCCTTTAGGTGTAACATTAGATTGTTTATTTGAGATTTTTCTTGTCCCTTGAGGTAGGCTTGTATAGCTATAAACTTCCCTCTTATAACTGCTTTTCCTGCAACCCATAGGTTTTGGATCATCGTGCTTTCATTGTCGTTCGTCTGTAGGTAGTTTTTGATTTCCTCTTTGATTTCTTCAGTGATCTCTTGCTTATTTAGTAACGTATTGTTCAGCCTCCATGTGTTTGTGTTTTTTACTTTTTTTCCCTGTAATTGATTTCTAATCTCATAGCGTTGTAGTCAGAAAAGATGTTTGATATGATTTCAATTTTCTTAAATTTACTGAGGCCTGATTTGTGACCCAGGATGTGATCTATCCTGGAGAATATTCTGTGTGCACTTGAGAAGAAAGTGTAATCTGCTGTTTTTGGATGGAATGTCTTATAAATATCAATTAAATCTATCTGGTCTATTGTGTCATTTAAAGCTTGTGTTTCCTTATTAATTTTCTGTTTGGATGATCTGTCCATTGGTGTAAGTGAGGTGTTAAAGTCCCCCACTATTTTTGTGTTACTGTTGATTTCCTGTTTTATAGCTGTTAGCTGTTGCCTTATGTATTGAGGTGCTCCTATGTTGGGTGCATATATATTTATAATTGTTATATGTTCTTCTTGGATTAATCCCTTGATCATTATGTAGTGTCCTTCCTTGTCTCTTGTAACATTCTTTATTTTAAAGTCTATTTTATCTGATATGAGTCTTGCTACTCCAGCTTTCTTTTGATTTCCATTTGCATGGAATATCTTTTTCCATCCCCTCACTTTCAGTCTGTATGTGCCCCTAGGTCTGAGGTGGGTCTCTTGTAGACAGCATATATATGGGTCTTGGTTTTGTATCCATTCAGCAAGTCTGAGTCTTTTGGTTGGAGCATTTAACCCTTTCATGTTTAAGGTAATTTTCTATATGTATGTTCCTATGACCATTTTCTTAATTGTTTTGGGTTTGCTTTTGTAGGTCTTTTTCTTCTCTTGTATTTCCCACTTAGAGAAGTTCCTTTAACATTTTTTGTAGTGCTGGTTTGGTGCTGCTGAATTCCCTTAGCTTTTGCTTGTCTGTAAAGCTTTTGATTTCTCCATCATATCTGAATGAGATCCTTGCTGGGTAGAATAATGTTGGTTGTAGGTTCTTCCCTTTCATCACTTTAAGTATATCATGCTACTCCCTTCTGGCTTGTAGAGTTTCTGCTGAGAAATTAGCTGTTAACTTTTTGGGAGTTCCTTGTATGTTATTTGTTGTTTTTCCCTTGCTGCTTTCAATAGTTTTTCTCTTCTTTAATTTTTGCCAGTTTGATTACTATGTGTCTCAGTGTGTTCCTCCTTGGGTTTATCCTATATGGGACTCTCTGCACTTCCTGGACTTGGGTGGCTATTTCCTTTCTCATATTAGGGAAGTTTTAGATTATAATGTCTTCAAATATTTTCTCTGGTCCTTTCTCTCTCTCTTCTCCTTCTGGGACCCCTATAATGTGAATGTTGCTGCGTTTAGTGTTGTTCCAGTGGTCTCTTGGGCTGTCTTCATTTCTTTACATTCTTTTCTTTTTCTTTATTCTGTTCTGCAGCAGTGAATTCCACCATTCTGTCTTCCAGGTCACTTATCCATTCTTCTGCCTCAGTTATTCTGCTATTGATTCCTTCTAGTGTATTTTTCATTTCAGTTTTGTATTGTGCATCTCTGTTTGTTTCTTCTTTAAATCTTCTAGGGCTTTGTTAAACACTTCTTGCATCTTCATCTTTGCCTACATTCTTTTTCAGGGGTGCTGGATCATCTTCACTATAATTATTATGAATTCTTTTTCTGGAAGTTTGTCTATCTCCAGTTCATTTTGTTGTTTGTCTGGGGGTTTATCTTGTTCCTTCATCTGGTACATAGTCCACTGCTTTTTCATCTTGTCTATCTTTCTGTGAATGTGGTTTTTGTTCCACAGGCTGCAGGATTGTAGTTCTTCTTGCTTCTGGTGTGCCTTTTTTTTTTTCTTCTGGGATACAAACTAGAGATATGCTCAGATGATAAAATCATGCTTGGAAAATATGGTTCTCTCTAAAATTTCTAAGAAGAGTCCACAAGATATGACATAAATGTTTCCCATGATGATTTTCTGCTGTGAGCACAATGATACAGAACACTGGTCCTCAACCCCCACTGCCCAGGAGAATGACCTGGGAGCTTTTAAAATTCTGGATGCTCAGGCTGCATTCCAGGCCAATTAAATCAGATGATCTGGGGTGGAGCAAGGGCATCAGAAGTCTGTCAAGCTTCCCAGATGATTCTAATATGTGGCTAAGTTTCAGAACTGCTGATGGATATGCCATTTCATTTTATCTGTGGTACAGTTAAATATATTATACACACCAGTTAATAATAGAATGGAAAGAATATATTATGCTTTTGATATAATGGCCAAAAACCAATCTGACTTTAATTAATGAATCACTAATATTTGACCCTTAAGTTGTCTAAAAAATTTAAGGTAAAGAAACCTAACAGTCATAGCTATTTATTAACTCATTCAATTTTAACAAGTGCATGATGTATGTACAACATATATTTTTATAAGAACAAAATCTTTGCTCTTAATAGAGTTCAGTTTACTGATGCTTGTTTCCCACTTAATGTCGTAATCTTCTGTGACATCACAGTTAATTCCTGTGGAGATGATTATAGTGACACAGAGAGGATTATGATTTCAGGGAAGTGATAAACAGCAGGAAGAGAATGAAGTCCTTTTTGGCTTCCCAAGAAACACCAGCCTGGTAAGAGTGAAAGCCAATAAAAAAGAAAAAAAGAAAAGAAAAAGAACAAAAAATAGTTCCTTCAAAATATTATAAAACTGTAGATTTAGTTTCTTTTGTAAAAGGGAATTAACTCTTTAAACAGTTATTTGTTGATTGCACCAGCTTAATTACTTAAACATCTAGTGTTTTTTTTTTTTTAAATGAAAACACTGTAATTGTTTTATTTTTCAGGTTCATTTTGAAAGGCAGTATTCATTAGGGTGTATATTTTGGCAATTTTTAAGAGAGACTTTATTTATTTATTTATTTTATGTATATTTATTTTTGGGTGTGTTGGGTCTTTGTTTCTGTGCGAGGGCTTTCTCTAGTTGTGGCAAGCGGGGGCCACTCTTCTTCGTGGTGCACGGGCCTCTCACTATTGCGGACTCTCTTGTTGCAGAGCACAGGCTCCAGGTGCGCAGGCTCACAGGCCCAGTTGCTCCGCGGCATGTGGGATCTTCCCAGACCAGGGCTCGAACCCGTGTCCCCTGCCCTGACAGGCAGATTCTCAACCACTGTGCCACCAGGGAAGCCCACAGCTAGTGTTTTATCAGCTCAATAAAATATTTTATTAGTATTGCTTTAAATTAAGATTCCAAATGTACCTTGAGATTTAGACTTATCAGTATCATTACTGTGGATTTTGGCTACCTGTGAATGGTTAGCTTTGCAAATACCTCCAACGTTAGAACTTTAGAATAGCGATAAAATAAATTTGGCCTTCATGGAATGCATTCCCTTCTCCTAAAATTTTCAAGATTTGGGTGATAAAGCAAGTGATTTTTTTGTTTACATACACCCCATAGTCTTTTTTTTATTTTTTATTTATTTTTTTTGCGGTATGCAGGCCTCTCGCTCTTGTGGCCGCTTTCCGTTGCAGAGCAGAGGCTCTGGACGCACAAGCCCAGTGGCCATGGCTCATGGGCCCAGCTGCTCTGCGGCATGTGGGCTCTTCCTGGACCGGGGCACGAAACTGTGTCCCCTGCATCGGCAGGCGGACTCTCAACCACTGCATCACCAGGGAAGCCCCACCCCATAGTCTTTTAAATGAAAAATCTAACAGTATTCTTAATTCCATTGAATGATGTTCAAAGGGTTATGTACATAGGATCTACATCTATACTTTCATTTAAACATTGTTATTTGACCCACCAATCTCTCTTGATATTATCATAGCAGAGATGCAGATCAAGTTTACTATGTAACAAACATTATTCCCACCTGGCCTGACCATCTGATGGGTTTGCCAGTAAGGGATATTTGAGTGGCTACAATTTTTTGGAATTTTTATTTATCTGTTTGTGTAACACACTTTCATAGAAGACCCAGTCAAATATGTAAGGGGATATAATGAACCAGCTCCCTCAACTAATAATTTACATAAAAATCATATTTTAAGCTCAGTTGTGGTTTTTTGTTTTGTTTTGATTTTTCAGAAATCAAATCAGGAAAGCATAAGCATTATTTAACAGTTATACAAACTATATTCAGTCTTTTCAAAATTATCTACTTTGTTTCTGAGAGACTCTGAGTTATCACTCCTAGAAATCTCAAGTGCTATAATCAACAAATGGTTAAATCTTTTTCACAATTTTGGTATTGTTCTTGAGACAAAATCAAAACAAAATTTAAAAGTTTATAAACAACTTAAGGAACCTGAAAAATGGCATTTTGTGAGGTTATCTTTCTATAGAGAGAAATTTCTTCGTAATTGCCCAAACATGATTTTCATTCTGAAAGCTCTTTAACTTGAAAATTTCCTAAATTATAATTAATTGATTTAAATCTTGCCTTGATGAAATAATCCAAGCAGATAAGATTAATTTCTTAGTCTCTAACTACTTAATTTACCCAAGGGGCTATTCCAAAGTGCTCAGCACTCAGACCTCCATCGATTATAATTTATGTAAATGATCTGTTTCTCCCTAAAACTACTGAGGAAGTGTAACAGATACACAAATCAGTGGGCTGGTGGGAACAGAAAGAGCAGACTCTCTCCACGTGGGCTATTATGAAAACTGATATAATTATTTCTTTTAGAAGTTTAATATGCAAAAAGTTAACTTCTAGAAAGAGACCATTGCCAGATGGCTATGAAAATTGTTTTTCATTAAATTGGACTGTTTAAATTTTCCAGGCCCATGAATCCAAAGACAGTTTAATCATAGTCAAGAGAGAATTTTAACTCTGAAAAACTAAGCAGAACCCTGTAGCCAGGGCTATGAGGATAATTATAATGAAATAAGACCACACAGCTGGGAATCAGCCTACAAGAAGGCAATACTAGTCATCCAGAGTCTGATATGAAAGGTTTATCAACAACAAGCTTTGTGGAAAATTCCTGGGTAGGCAATTGAAGAAACAGGGAGAGGAAGTCTCTAGAAGAGAAGGGGACGGACATACCATTGAGTTGGGATTATGGTTTCTCATGTAATATTAATTTACTCAATGAAAGGAAAATTTATCAAATACCCCATTCATTATACAAAATTTGGATACAAACAAATGTGTTTGATTTTGAAAACAATTTGTCAGGTGAATGACATTTTCACCTCTATCTTTATTAGAAGTTTTCTGCGATGCTCCCCAATTCTCAAACTATTTTGGAAATCCCTCTTTGCAAAACATCTTCAGAATCAGTTCCTAAAAACATAAGAAAATATTTTATTACCTTGGTGGTAGAATCATAAAAGCATCGTTACTGAATTCTGTGGGTTGATGAGATAGTTGAGAATTTATGATTAATGCGAAATAGAGCAATTTCCAGGCTATGTAACAATTGCATAGTAGTGTAGTATAAATGCAACCCCTCAAAATACCCCTACAGCAGGATTAAACTCTAAGTCTTCTATTGTCCTGCTGCAATGGGCATGTTTGATGGTGTTGCTTAGGGATTATCATAGCATTCTTATTTGCGTAAAAATTAGGGATCTATTTTCACAAAAAACTAGGCAGGCAGGGAATGAACTTTTGCACCAAGAGAAGATTTAAATAGATCTGGTGCCTTCTCTACATTTGAAAGCACTAATCCTACAGATAGGCTGGAGTTGCTAAAAAAAGAGAGTCAAAATAGAGTCAGTTTAATAACCACTCAAATAACATGAGAGTTTTACAGACATTGCAGAGATACAAAGCTTTCCACAGTTAATGAAGAGTAGGTACTTGAAGCCTTTACATAGAATAAGTGTAGAGGCAAAGGCAGGGCATCAAAGCAGGAGGGATACATCTTCCTTCAGTAATATTGTGAGATGCGCGGAAGACACTTCAGATTGTAACGGAAGTATTCTCTTAGCTCTCCTGGTTAAAAGTTTTACCTGACCTTTGTAAAAAGAATTCAAGTCTGACAACAGAAACTGCGATCCTCCAACACTCTTATACATATAAATGTATAATCGTAATTCTCATTAAAGACTGGGGTTCAGTAATTCTCAAAAAATGACTTTTTCATACTCTTAAACATCTTCATTCATTATTATAAAGATATCACAACTGTGTTATCATAGTCAAATTTATGGGCATTGAAGTATAGACATGTTGGTAAACTTCCAGTTATAAACATCCAGCTGAAACAGACCTCTGGTAGCTGGAGTATAACGTATGTATGTTTAAATTCAAAAGAAACTCCAGCAAAGGGATAATCTAGGGTTGATGGCAATGTGTTAACTCCATGTGTAAGTTCCCATTCTTTTCTGAAAAAGACTAAAATATACACTTTATTTTCTAAAAATAAATGTAGTCAATTAGTTAATGTCCCATTACAATTTTCCAGAAAAAAAGAAAGAAAAAGTTTCCCTAATGGTGATTTTATACCCAAAATTGAGTGAAGCCTTACTTTAACCAAACATGATTGCTCCCTTTCCTGCATTTCATTATGTAAAGGCCAGGAAGGGGTTAAAAATTTAAGGTTTAGACTTTCTAAAAAGAAAATTTCTACATATGCAAGAAACTAGTAAGCGGCTGGATTTCACACCAAATTATACCACTTTGTGTGCTTTTCTATTCCCTCATGAAGACTTGGTAGCTACATGTACTGTACCTGAAGAGCACTTTGCTTTTAAAAGAATAATAGCAATGAAAACAACTAAGATTTGTTGAGAATTTCCTAATGATAGTTTAATTGCACTACAGATATTATTTCATATAATTCTTACAACCACAAGGTGAGGTTGATGCTCTTGTTATTCTCTTATATTCAAAGGAAAGGGTTTTTTTTGGGGGGGAGGGTATAGTTGCTTTACAGTGTTGTGTTAGTTTCTGCTGTACAATGAAGTGAATCAGCTATATGTATACATATATCCCCTCTCTCTCGGACTTCCCTCCCACCCCAACCCCATCCCATCCATCTAGGTCACCACAGAGCACCAAGCTGAGCTCCTTGCACTATACAGCAGGTTCCCACTAGATATCTTCCTTACACATGGCAGTGCACATACATCAATCCCAGTCTCCCAGTTCATGTCCCCCTCCTCCCTCCTGTGTCCACATGTCTGTTCCCTACATCTGCGTCTCTATTCCTGCCTTGCAAATAGGTTCATCTGCACCATTTTTCTAGACTCCACATACCTGTGTTAATATATATATATATTTGTTTTTCTCTTTCTGACTTACTTCACTCTGTACGACAGACTCTAGGTCCATCCACATCTCTACAAATGACCCAATTTTGTTCCTTTTTATGGCTGAGTAATATTCCATTGTATATATGTACCATATACCCTGAGAAAACCATAATTCTAAAAGACACATGTATCCCAATGTTCATTGCATCACTATTTACAATGGTCAGGACATGGAAGCAACATAAATGTCCATTGACAGATGAATGGGTAAAGAAGAAAAGCTTTTTAAGAGATTAAATGACTTGCCCAGGGTGACCAGAGAGAAAGTCATAGCCCTTAAATTCTACATGGTACCACTTCTTTAAACTTTGCAGCAAATAACACCTTGCATTTTAGCTAGTTTCTTTCCTATTTCTCATATAAGATTGGAGTGTCAAGTCTCAGAGGGGAAGATCTTATGTTATGCTTCTTGTCCTTCTGAGAACCTAACAGCTCCTGGCTCTAGTGCTCACAGAATGAATAAAGTAATGGAAAATGAATAAATAAATGGTGAATGAATGAATGAATACTTCAAAATAATTAAATCACTTTCGATCAAGGTAAAATTTGCTACTTCCCCTTTTTCGTGTAGACTTTTTAAAGGCTTTAAATCTTTGCAGCAAAAACCAAAAAGCTCATGTTTTTGTTTTGAAAATACTAGAAGGGTCTCAAAGGTAGAAAGCTAAATGTTAGCGCTTGATTTGAGGATGATCTGCTTTCATTTGATGATTATTTAGAGTCCTTCCTCAGAGACAGTTCACAAGCTAGCATGGCTTATCATAACCCTGGCTCCAAGAAACACTGGGAAGGGAGACAAGATTGGACTTATTAAGAGCTGAGCCCTTTACATGAGCTCCCAGTGGTTTATCTAACTGCCAGGGGCCACTGATATGTTCTTTGATGGAGATAGGAGCTGAAATTTTTCTAGTCGTATCTAGTATAAACCAATTTTTCAAAACAAAGAGTGGGTACTTTCATGGCTGAAGCCCACATCTGGTTTTTTGGTAATGATAGAGATCTCATGAATTCCTGTTTCTGTGGTCCAGCTATAACAAACTCTGCTCAACACCATGCAATCATAGACATTTGTTCCCAGAAATGATGGAGATGGTTTGATCCTGAGTAGCTCTCAAGTACCTTAGAAACAGTTCTTACCTCTCTCTTAGGACTGTTGAGTTTAGTGACCTTTAAAAGATTTAATATTTACAAAACCTCTGAAGCTCCCTGAAGTACTATGTAAATATGCAAATCACAGACAAGGTAGTCAATATATGTAAATGCCCCTTAATTTTTTTAAAAAATGGCTTGAATTAGGCACAAGAGACCATCCATTTACCTTATTTGAACAGAAAATGCAAAGACTAATCCTAGAGATTTTTCAATTTCACTTGTTTTGTAAACAATCACTTGAAAGATCCTTTTAGTGTTTTTGAATAGTTGATGATACAAATCTACACAAAAGAATAACATTGACTCTGCTATGAGATTACTTTTCAGACTCTCTTCCCCACAAAATGATGCAGGTCTTGAACTGATGTATTCAGTTCATTATTCAGCAGGGGCTGAAACAGAGCAGAGAGCAAATATCAACCTTGGTGATAACAGTTTACTTGAAATTCTTTATGTTTATCCCTAAGGTTGTCAATTACACCACACCTCTTGGTGTTGAGACTCATTTGCAAGTTGCAGCCATGAGAAATATTTGTCACAGCCAGAGAACTGCTTCCTGAGGGCATGTTGAAAGACATAATAGGGTAGACCAAGCTCTCAGAAGTTTGGACGCATATCTGCACCCCATTCAAAAACAATCTAAATGGCTTTTGATATAATATTCTGACGCTTTCCATTTAGATCTTGTTTGAAAGAGCAAGGGCAGAGGCAATCAAAAATAAGGAAAAAATGTGGGGTGGGAGGGTAAATATTGAAATTTCATGGGCATAAAAGATTCAAATTAAATTTGTGATGAAAGTCTAAAGAGTGTCTTTTTTTTTTACCATTTTTATTGGAGTATAATTGCTTTACAATGGTGTGTTAGTTTCTGCTTTATAACAAAGTAAATCAGTTATACATATACATATATCCCCATATCTCTTCCCTCTTGCATCTCCCTCCCTCCTACCCTCCCTATCCCACCCTTCTAGCTGGTCACAAAGCACCTAGCTGATCTCCCTGTGCTATGTGACTGCTTCCCACGAGCTATCTATTTTACATTTGGTAGTGTATATATGGACATATATACACTACCACTGAAGAGTGTCTTGATGGAAACTCTGGTTATCTATTACCATAGCAAAGCCACTTATCATATCTCCCTGGAAAATGCGCATATGATAGGGTTAGCTAAGATCCTTGTCTATGCAGCTGTCCTATTTCTCAAGTCTCCAAATAGATGGAATATCAGAGCTAAGATCCTCTTATTTTCCTTTTTCTTGTTTGTTTGTCAACAAGATTCTGTCCTTACAAGTTAGATTAAAACAGAACAGGCACAGGAAAGACAAGCAAATACCATCATCTCCACGACCCATCCTGTCCTACAGATATTGCTGATGCTGCCCCTCTTTGCTCAGAGTACAGTGGTCCCTCCTTACTGTAATGGTGATAAAAGCATACCCCAGGTTAGGTAAGGGAAAACTTGGCTTCAGTATCCAGGCTTTCCTCAGCTGTACCCTATGGATGTCTGACAATCTTTCTTCTTCTGCATTACAATACACACATATATATATATATATATATATATATATATATATGTCGATCCAATGGAAGGACCCAGAATCAGGAAGTGAGATCACTCTCTGGAAAAGGAAAAATAATCAGAATGAGATCATGTTCAGATCAGAATCAGAAATATTTTAGAGGCATTTAGCTTAAGAAGTGGTTTGTAAATATAAAGCACTAGAGGGACTTCCGTGGCGGTCCAGTGGTTAAGACACTGGGCTTCCACTGCAGGGGACATGGGTTCAGTCACTGATTGGGGAACCAAGGTCCTGCATGCTGTGTGATGTGGCCAAAAAAGAGAAAAAAAAATGTGTATATATATATATATATATATATATGTGTATATGTGTGTGTATATATATATATGTATATATATATATCACTGGAAAGGTTGGGAAAAAACTATTTAACAAGTATTTGAGCCTCAGTGGAAAAAAGAGCATTTACTTAATTAATTACCTATTTATTTTTGTTGCCATTTGTTTTGCCATTTCTGCTCTCTCCTAAAGCGTAGATGCCTAGAAGAGTGTCTGGTACAACACAGTGCTCAGTGTCAGTTGCATTAACAGAATTCAACAAATCAATAATAAGATAACAAAAGCTGACATCTCAATATAAACATAGGAAAGTAATATAAAGGTACAGTTAAAAAAGTAAAGCAAAGGATTAGTAAGAATTTAAAGAATTAGTAAGAATTACAGCTTCACTAGTAATCAAATATATATGTAAATGTACAATATATTTGCCTATCAAAGTGACAAAAATTGACAAAAATACTAATATAATTTTGATCAAAGTGTGGTACAATTACTGCTTAAAAGTTAAATTCTGGAAAGAAGTAAAGTTTATATTTAATCCAAATTTTCAAAATATTCATACCTTTGACATATCAATTCCATTTTTAAGAATGTATTCTATGATAAAAAATAAGAAAAAAGAACATATATACATATGCAAGGATATTTCTTCTGGTAAACTTATAAATAAAGGAAAAAATTATGGTAGATATAATCTAAATTTCTACCAAAAAGGTTTGAATATATAACGTATGGGCATAGCTGTACACAAAATATGAGGCATGTTAATCGATGACACTAGATGTTAATGATCTATCATTAAACCAAAAAGAGGTTTATAAGGCAATATATGTTTATGTGTACATTACATATATCAAAAGATGCAAAGATTTCTAATAAGTATCAATAGAGGTTAGAGGAAAAAGTGATTCCACCTTCATGTTTTTATTTTTAGTAAATATTTGGAAGGATTTATGTTACATTTATAATCTGATTAACTTTTATTTTGGAAATGTATGCCCTTATAGAAACTTAAGAACTCTAAGTCTAATCAAGTTTACTGCTATCTAAAGAATCTTTAAGGAAAAATGGTATGTGATCTAGAAATTTAGAAAAGGAGATTCCAAGAGCAAGGTACATGCAATTATTTTTAGTCCTTTGAAATGACTCTGACCTTGCACATAATTAATTTTGTATTCTGTTTTTTTCCCTCATAGATGAATGGATTTGTTATGCTAACTTATTTTAATGTCTTTATCAGTAAAATTTTCCAACTCTTTTGTTCTGTTTGTAGGCTTCATGCCCAGGAGAAAATAGACTGACAAGTGGATGCATGTGTTCTTTTATATTTAGACCCAATATTATCTGTCTCTTGTGAATTTGGCCATCCTAAAGTAACCAGAACTCTGGATGAGCTGAATAAATTGAGTTTCTGATCTGTAAAGGTGAGGACATGTTGGCCCTCTTACTGCCAGACAGTACAGTCACCTGGACAGACACAGCTTCTCACACAGCCAGCAGGTCTTCCTGTAGGATGTTGCTTCATGTGGTACAACTGGGGCCATCCTTATAGCTTCAGTCTTATTGTACGATAGGTAGCTTTAAATGTATGTTATCTGTAGCATGCAGGGCATGAAAGTCCTACTGTAATTTGACTCTTGTCTACCCCTACAGTTTCATTCCTAAATATATCCTGCCTAGTCATACCAGTAAGTTGATTTTCCCTGTTTGCCATTCAGATGACCTCTTCAGCCAGACCTAGCCCCTACTTTCAGCTGTCCATTATTTTCTACTAGGCTTTCCTTGACTACTTATGCAAGGTGAGGGTCTTGTGCTCTCATAGTTCACTGTGCACAACTCCAGTTCCACATTGCTCTAGTATATGTTGGTTTTCTGGCCTCTGTGCCTATGAAATTCTGATTCCCTAGAAGGAGGGACCTATCTGTCATAGAAGCTGGTAAGACAGTGACAGATACTAACCACTCAAGAAATGTTAATACGGGAATTAATGAATGACTGAATAACAGCATAAATAACATAAATAACAGCATAAATAACAGCATAAATAACAACATAGATAACAGCATAAATAACAGCATAAATAACAGCATAAATAAGATTAAGAGATTGCTCTCCCTCCAAAGATAAAATCTTCTTGGTATTAACAGTTACTCCATCTAATTATGATTTAGGAAAAACAGTACTGTAATTTTGATGAAAAGATAATCAACACAGTCCTTTAATAAATGAAATATAGCATTTTTTGACTTTGAATGTTTTAATTACTATATATTTTACTATAGGGTATTACAAAATGTTTTAACTTACAGGAGGAAAAAAATCCAATAAATCTTGAGCAGATAATTAACATGTTATCATGCCATAGCCATTATCTTTGTTTTCCTTATATTATTTTCATGGTGGGCTCCATGTAAATATTTATAGTGAACTACATGAAAATATCTTTATGAGTTAGGGATACACAAGTAAATAAGATCAACAAGGTTCATGACCTCATAATGTCCTTGCTGGGAGAAATGAAGAGACAATCAATAACCAAATAAGTAAATATATAAATAATATAATTTGAGCACAATAAATAATGGAAAGAACAATGTTCTATGATGAAGATAACTGAGGTTAAATGGTGTTTATGACTTAGAATAGGTGGTTGAGGAGGATCTATGTAAAGAGGTGATAATTAAATTCTTGCCCTGGACGAAAACAGAGTTAGGAAATGTACCTTTGTCTGCTTGATCATGATTTCAGTTTTCTAGTCCTAAATCTACACCTAACTTGATAGTCTCCAGAAACCAATGTTATGGTTGATGGAGAAAGAATTCCTCAGGCAATGGAGTTTCAAGGTTATACTTTTTCCTTATTTCATGGATCTTGTAAAAGTTGTCAGATTTCAGGCTTCTTTTGTCTTGACATTCAGAGATGCAACTTTTTTCTTTCTGGTAGTTAATTGGTGACATGTTTGCTATTTTTTAGTGATTACACCAGACCCATGGGCACAATGGGATACTTGTTTTCTAATTTGTACTTTTTGTCAAGAAAAAACAAAAGAAGACAAAACAAAAATGCTAAAGCTGTTGAAACTGATGAAGCAAACTACTATCTCTCCAGCTTTAGAGAAAATATTTCTTCAAATTTCATAAAGATGCTCATGCTTGCTACATATCTGGAACAATATGAACTTGTCAGTTTTATTGTACACCCACCTTGTACAAGGCATAAGTAGGCCATCTATCCAATGAAAGTATATAAATAATAAACAATATGCCTTGGCATATCACATGGGGTCAAAAATTATTTTGATTTTACTTAGTAAGCATTTTTTCTAGATTATTTTGTGCTTAACATGTTTGTCTTCTCCAATAAATGGGTTATTTATAAGAGAAGTTCTTAGTTGGACATAAAAACCTTCTGACAGTCTAACTCTTCACGATCTAGTGATGTCGCCATGAAGGAGACCTGAGATGGAAGGCTGAAGTGACATGAAAAAAAATGACATCCATCAAGTGGCACATTTCCCATTCCTTTCAAAACAACATCTCTGTTGTCACAAATCCCACTTACTCTCACAAAAAAAAAAAAAAAAGGAAAACAAAACACAGAAACACAAAAGTACACACGAAAGAACAAGAAGGACACACACATACACTCACAGATGCACATACACCATTAATCCAGAGGATTAAAGAGTTTAAAGCATAGCTTCCTGTTTCAGCTTAGAGAACAATTGTAGCATCTTTAGACCACCAGAATTTTAAAACGATAAATCCTTTGATGGTTTCTCTGACAGTTCCTAGAAGAGCCAAGAGTCTCATGCCTTCTCCAACTCCAACACATAGAGATGCTTTCTTTTCCCCTTCATTTGGCAAGTAATCACTCACTGCCATGTCTGGCATCTTTGGTATTGATATCTTGAAGTGTTACATAAGTAGTTCTTTTCCCTCTGCAGGTCTCCATATTTACCTTCTTCATGATCTCTAGAGCACTCAGAGCTTCAGAGAAGCTCAGTTCACGTTAATCGATGTTCCTCTATTCAATTGCTTGAATACAAACATACAAATAAGTATATAATTGCAAGTTTTAATCATTAATTAATGAGGACAATAGAAGGTCTGGGTGGTATTATTTGAAGAAGAAACATTTAAGTTGAGACCAGGTGAACAGTTGGGGAATGAATATTCCAGGTAGACTGAAAAGCAGGAAATCAAAGAATCCCACTGTGGCTGGTGATGCAAGAGGAAATCCTGCAGAGATAATCCTAGAGGAGAATGCAGAAGCTACATTATGTGGCTGTTTGTAGGACAGGCTATAGATTTTGAATTTTATTAATGTTAAGAGATAAAGTGAGGCACATTAAAATGTTAGATTTATTTGAGAAAACACCGATTCCAATCTGCAGCAACAAACTAGAAGTCGTTGTTAGCACTCTAGCCATGGAAGACTGCGGGCAAGTTTTTCATAGAGAAGACAGAGAATCAAAACAAGGAAATTATTTGATTGGCTGTAGCTTAAGGTTGCATTATTTAGGAAAGCCTGTTGGCTGTTTGTAATTGGTTTTCTTCTTAATCTTGAGACATTTACAGGAATTGACTCTGGCTTAGGTTTAGGTTTGCTCATGTAGACCAAAGCATTAGAGCCACTTCACTCTAATGTCTCCTTGTTTGATCATTTTAACACCAATATAATGGAAAACCAGTAAAGGATATTATGGAGGAGAGTAGAATTTTATATGTTAAAGTGATGCCATGTTGTTTTCCCCTTGTCTCAAGGTCTTAATGTTTTCTTTCCTACATTACTTCCTGGTTCAACAAGTTCAAACACAGTTTCTATTTCAGTGTTCAGAGTTATAATCACAATCACTGCTCTTCCCAGAGAGCTTTCTGGGTGCATCTCACATACTTTTTCACATTTATTCTTTATTGTCACCATCAAAGCTCTGGTGATGTAGGTGTTAATATTCTCACATTAAACATAAGGAAACTCAGGGCTGGAGACATTAAATAGCTTGCCATGTTTATCCCAGGTTTGACACCAAAGTTCACTGTGGCATATTGTCTATTATCCTCCACAAACCACAGTTTCCCTCTTGCAATTTCAATCACCTTTCAACTTATAAATGTATTCTTCAACACCTATCAGACTACATTCTTATATCTACATTTATCTCTTCTATTCCCATCAAAGAAACTTCATTTAATATTTTTCCTTTACCCACTTTTCCCCATATCCTACCTCCCACCACACATGACATGCTTATTCTATCACCTTGGATGATAATATCTTAGCAAGACTGCTGGCCAGCAGAAAAGTTTAGTTTCAGTCTTGCCTCTTTCACTAATTGGGCCTCACTGAACCTCAAAAATATTTCTTTAAAATCAAAATGGTTATCTCCAGCTCACCTATCCTCCAGGAATGGAGTGAAAGGTACAAGAAATGTTAAACATGGACATATTATTTGAACTCTAAGAGACTATAAAAGTGTCCATTCTATTTTATATCTTGTTTAAGACTCTTTTCTTAGTTAGTGATGGTTTCCTCCCATCCTCCATCCGCCCAAATACCGACATGTCCAAGAACTGAGAGGAAGGAAATGCTGTGAACAATAAAGCTTTTCTCTACTGTCGAGCACAGGGAACCATATTCAATATCCTGTGATAAGCCATAATGGAAAAGAATATATATGTGTGTGTGTGTGTGTATCTGTTTGTGTGTGCGTTTGTGTGTGTATAACTGAGTCACTTTTCTGTAAGCAAAAATTAACACAACATTGTATATTAACTATACTTTAAGAAAATTAGAAAAAACAAAATAAAGCTTTTCACATTGAATTTAACTGCTATGTTCTTTATCTGCACTCTCATATTTATAACAAATAAAGAACAAATTATTATATTTTCCTGTGTTTCCCATGTGTGTAATTCATGATTGGCTATCAGTGATGCAAAATCCTTACAAGGGTCATATTTTCTGCTCTCTGCATCTTCACCAGGGCTGTCATGGTGCTACTAGAAAAGCAAAGCCTAGCAGTTCAGAGAACAGACCCTAGAAGCAGGCAGATATGAATTGGAGTCATGGCTCTAATACTTATTAGATGAATAATATTGGGTAAAAACCATGAACTCTCTTAGCCTCAGTTTTCTCATCTTTAAAATGGATTACATATTAATTACAAGTTTCTCTCTAAGTTATAAAATTTAAGTCAGGGAAAGCATGAATAACACAGTGGCTGTCTTCTGTTCTATTAACTCTTGCTATCATTGTTCTTCTTGTTTTAAATATTGTAGTGCCTATTTTTTGTACCTCCTTATCATGTGTTTCCTGAAAGCTCAATGTGAGTTTGCAAAATAATTAAGCATATCATCTATTCCTTAGGACTTCTGTATCCTAATATCAGTGGATGTATCCTACATGTACACTTCAAGCAATTGAACTGATCAGATTTTTAAAATTTTTATTTTATATTGGAGTATAGTTGATTTACAATGTTGTATTAATTCCAGGTGTACAGCAAAGTGATTCAGTTATACATATGCATACTCCTATTCTTTTTCAGATTCTTTTCCCATATAGTTTACTACTGTGATACAATTTTTAATAACAGCTATTTCCAAACAGCCTAAGGTAAAACATAGCCAGGTTGCCTGAAGCCTTAAATGAAAAAAGTTGCTTTCTGTTTTACTGGCTTATAACACCATTTACCACAGACTAAAAGCATTATAATTTATTTGTAAATAACTTTTATTAGTGGTTATCACTATATTTTTGGGTATTTAATAATTTAAAAGTCAGTACTTATATCAAATATTATTTTTCGTGGAATATAGAAACAGCACAGCTGAGTAAGTGGAGCTGAATGTTGCATTACTCGTTGATTTACTAGAGGTGAATGGTGGTTGAACGGAAGAGCCAGTGTCTTTTTGTCAAACTGAAAGCAGAGTATGGAATTGCTCCTACGTAACTATGTAAAGAACGCACTTGCAAACAATTTAGGTTGTCATCCTTAATCTCTGACAATGTTAAACTAGATGTTAATTATTCTATAGCACCATGTTAAATTCATCACATATTTTTCATTATGAATATTTTGAATCCTCTTACCATAGTAAAGGGTAGAGAAAATTGTAGGGATAAAATATTAAGTACTTTAGACAAGGAAGACTTTGGAAAACACTTTACGAAATAACTATATGCCTTTGGAACTATATTAACAATTTTGATTGAAGACGGTTTAGTCATGTTGGTTTTTATTTATATTCATGGGATTAAACTGATGGCTGGATTTGAGAATGGAGTGTTTTTAAAGTACAATGTGAACATAATTTTGCTTCTAGATATTTTGTAATTGAAGCGTTCAGTTCATTAAATAGATTTGTCTTTAGAGCTTCTGTGACAGAGCTCACCATTGATTTAGAATTTCTCAGAACACTGAGGCCAACCTAGACAAGAAGCTCTTTGAAACTTTTAATATTTTAAGTCTCCAAATATATTCAAGACTTGAAGCATCAGTGGAGACTAAGATCAATTTAACTGTCTCTGCTTCATTTCTCTTTCCTTCCTTTCTTCTGTCTTTACCCCACTTCTTTTTTCTTTTCCTTCCCTCTTTCCTACAAGCAAATTTAGTATGCAGAACAGACACATGGAACAGAAACAGAGATTCCAGAGCTTAACAACTCTGTCTAAGCCTCACAGGCAAGTTTCCAATGGGGAGTAACTGATTTACCTTGATTCTAGTGTCTTTATCCTACCCCACAGCTGAAACTGAAGGTGAGTACAAATACTGTTCCTTGAGAATGGGTTGGGAAGCTGGGGTGGCTAGAACGCCTGCCACCAAAACCCAGTTCTTCTGTTGCATAGCTACGTGATACTGGAGAAATTGATTTACCTCTCTCCGCTTCCATTTCTCATCTGTAAAGCAAGGATAATATTAGCATTTGCTACAGGGTTTTTTGTGAGTATTAAATAAGTAAATCTACATAACCACTTAAATCTGTGCCCTAAACATAGTTGTTGTCAATAAATATTAGCTATTAATATGATATTCTTTTTTTGTAACACTTTTATTGGAGTATAATTGCTTTACAATGGTGTGCTAGTTTCTGCTTTATAACAAAGTGAGTTATACATATACATATGTTCCCATATCTCTTCCCTCTTGCGTCTCCCTCTCTCCCACCCTCCCTATATGATATTCTTATTTGTATTATTAATGTATAGGAAATACAGGTAGGGAAGTGGAAATATCAGAAGACAAAATAACCTGCTAAGAGGAGTGAGATTAAAAAAGTAGCATCATTAAGCTTCAGTCTCCTCATCTGGGAAATGGGAATAATTATAGTGTCTACTACAGAGTTGTTTTAAGGATTCAGTGAAATAGTGCAATTAAAGCATTTAATTCAGTGCTTTGCCCATGGTATACACTTGAAAAATGGTTGCTATTATGGTAATGGCAGTTGTGAATAAAATGACATAGAATCAGGGTTAGCAGTGGTGTGACCTGGTTGCTATATGCAGACTAGAGACAGGGAAACTCTTGAGAGGAATGCTACACATGTTATTAAGTCTTACAAAAAATTATTGTATATAATATTATATATTATATTATTGTTATGAATAGGGTGTGTATGTGTGTGTTTATTTTATTATTTATTTATTTATTTTGCATGGGTTAGTGAAGATCTGGATGTAATTCTTCTAAATCTATGCCTTAGGCCTCCACATAATATGTAAAGGACTGAAATTAGTATTCCTAAAGTTCAACTCCATCCCCCAATTCTTTTTTTTTTTCTATCTTAATATCTCTTGAAAATGGAGGTAAAGTTGAGCCATTCGGCTCAAGTGGTTCAGGAAATTTTCTCACCTTAATGCTTCACTTTGAAATAGAGACTATTAATTGTCACAACTCTTGAGTAGCCGAGAGATAAGAAATATGTACTGAGACAAAGACGGGGCGTAAGGCTCATTAAAGCGCAGGCGTTGCCGGTCCCCGCCCTGAAACTCAGGGAGCTTTGATTCTACAGCTGTGTGATTATCATCATCATGCTAACCAGGCCCTGCCCTGACGACCCAGAGTCCTCTCTGAACTCCCTGCGAGCTTTGGGTTGAGTTTTTCATTTCACACATCATTCAACTCCTCGCTCCGGTGCTTCCGAAGGGCCAAAAACCCATCGGATCCTTATGTGCACATCAGCGCCAATCATTTAAACTCATGCTTCAGAAAGGTGGAGATTCTAATACAAATTCTTAAAAAGCATGCACACTGGGGACTTTTATAGTGGATTGCTTCTCTTACAAATCGTCTCAGAAAGTGATGAAACAGAATAGTTTACTTCAGTTCCTGACCAACCTTTACAATTATACTAAGGTTTCTGTGGGTGAACTTCTCTTTTCATGGTCATAATATGTAATCGAACTTGAGTTTACATTAAACAAACAGTATTTTCATTAAATACAGAATATCTTCTTTGGCCAAGTTGGGTTAATGTGGCAGCCTACTGATGGGTAAGAAGCATCTGTTTTTGACCGAGAATTGGTCCTTGCCTAAAAATATCCACATGCTCTAATATTCAAAAGTAAGTATTTCCAAATTTGGTATTGTCTACCTGATGCCAACATAAATAGTTTCAAATAGAGAAACTAAAACTAATAATGTTTTTAAGCCAGCATCCCAATAGCAGGTCAATTTTTGATTTAAAAAAAAAAAGCCTAAATTAATAGTTGAGCATTTATGAGAAAGTTTTACTCTCATTAGAAACATTTTTACTCTATGTTGGGTTAATAAACTCAGTGATAATGTTTTTGGAACTGCTATAAAACTTTGAACAGCTGGAAAAAATAGAAAATTTAAGAAGAAATTAATATTAGCCATATTTTGAATTTAAAATTAAATTCGAATTTGGGTGTGAAAGGGAGAAAACATTTTCCCCACACTTCTAAGTCCTTGCTGTGACACCACTGTTATAAAAGACAGATAAACTGGAGAAAAAAAGAAGTTTAATAAAATGTATACCTCCTGTACATATGGAAGACACCAAAGAAAACTGAGTAACTCCCTGAAATGGCCTAAGCCATCACATTAAATACCTTCTCCAGCTAAAGACAGAAGATGTTGCAGGGAAGGGGAGGCCAGTTATGGGAGGTTATCAGGGAAAGCATAGTAAGGTTGTTCCGCAGATTGGAAGTTTTGCCTTTTCTATTAATAAATTTCTAGAGATTTATTCATCCTTCCATTCCTGGCGCAGAGAGGGAGACACCCTTACAAACAGAGATTTCCCTTAGAAATGTTAAATATTGCTTACAAAAGGGTAACTTCTACTTTGTTTTCAAAGCTTTACTGTCTGCTATTTTCTTAAAAATAATCAGTCTAAAATAATCCTTATGCCAAAGAAGCATATTTGGGGTGGCAAATTCTAGTCCCCCCTCAGTACATTGCATAATGTTGAGAGATCATATTACCTCACTGTCTGAATAACTTTCCTATTGTCAGACACTGCCATCTACCCAGTAGCCATTATTTACTTTATTTTTTGCTAGCAGAACTCTGAGTTTATTCAGAAATTGGGTGACCATTCCTTTCATGAAATCTCTTAGCTCTAGATAATGACTGTTGGTTAGACTAAGGAACCAATTCCAGTAAATCTAACAATTATAGTAATTTGTTTAGGCAGGGGAATTTGATACAACACTAGACCCTTAGATATAAAGATTTGGTGGGGGAGGTTAATAAATGACAATAGAAAAGTTTTGTTCCCTTAAAACTGAGCCATGAGAATAAAACGTACCTCTCCCTAACCTTGGATATTAAAGTTCATAATACGACGCTTGGACCTGCTGTAGTCATTGTTAACACATTGCTAAGCTACTGTCCTAGAATAATCCACCTCCAGAATACATTTCTATATGAGAAAATAAATATCCCATGGTTAAAATAATTTATAGTAAGAGTTTCTGATACCCAAAACTAAAAGCATACTAACTAATTAACTTCAACTTCAAGATTTTGGATCAATCATTATATATTTATGGCCTCTTTCCTATGCCTGCATGAACCAGATTAAGCTGCATAAACCGAAATTTATTTCCATCTATATAATTCTACTACAGCTCCCATGGATTTCCAGGTAAACTCTAAGTATTGACTTTGGGATTCATTATTCTTCCACTGTATGACTCTGCCATCTAGAAGCATGATTTCCAGCATGACTGAATGAGGAGAAGAGAGCAAGGGGTTACCCCAAAACATTTTACTGCCTCAAAATTATGGTAACTTCCATTCACAGACCCCTTACCAGAGCTAGACCTGGACCAACCACGAGATGCTGGAAAGTGTAGGATAGCTCTTGGATATTCAGTGAGCTAAAAGAACCTCTGCCACAGTGTGCCTGGTCTAGACTTAGAGATGTGAGAAGTCAGGATTAGGAAATTTTCATCTCTTAATATGTAAGAATTAGAAGGAACTCTCCTGATTCACTTTAGTTCTTTCAATATTTTGGAGAAATATTTTAGGATATTTAATTTAATTACAAAGAAAAAGTTTCATACTATAGGAGAAAAGGCAAACTGCAGGGAACTGCATGTGTGTAAGGTGCAGGATGATGGGAGTGACTCAGAGGATGAACACTGAAGTCTGATGAACCTGCATTGTGTGCCACCTCCTTCACATGCTAGCTGTGTAACTAGGTGTAAGTTGTGAAAGCAATATTTGAGCTCGGATTACTCATCTTCAAAATGGGAATAATATTGACATTTGTTCCATAGTTTTGGAGAAAAGTTGCTAGGTGTAGAAGAATGCACAATATATGATAAACAGTATTTTCTTATGATGTTTTAAGCATGGGTGTTAAATAAGTCCATCAATAACCTAAACAAAATCTTGAGCGTCCATTATGGCATAGCCATCTCTGCTTTGTGTTTTCCAACAGTACCTAGCAATTCTTTAATTCTCTGTGGACATTGACTGGGTGTCCCATGAATTTACCTCAATTCTGATGCTATTTATCTGGAGATAGTGTCATATTTCACAGGTTTAGGGCTAAGTCCCACAAGACTGCTCTCACTTCAGATACCAGTTGCAAGTCCAGGTTGTTACCTGAGTTTCCAACAAACTACTGTAAATCAACGGTTCCCACAGCCCCCCTCCTTGCGTTCAATTCATCTGCTAAAGAGACTTACAGACTTCAGAGAAACACTTACTTATATTTACCAACTTATTACAAAGGATAAGATAAAGGATACAAATAAACAGTCAGATGAAGAGATTCATAGGGCAAGGTCTGGAAGGGTCCTGAGAGCAAGAGCTTCTGTCTTCATGGAACTGGGATGAACCACCCTTTGGCATAAGAATGGGTTCACCAGTCTGGAAGCTCATCAATTCACCTCGTTCAATAGTGTTCATAGAACTTTAATCTCCAACCCATTTCCCTTTCTTGAAGATGTAGGTGGGTGGGGCTGAAAGTTCTAGTCCTCTAACCCTATGGTCTTTCTGGTGACCAGCCCCATCCTAAGGCTATCTAGTGGCCCCACTGTAAGTCACCGCATTAGCTTGAACTTAGGTGTGATTGAAAGGGGCTCATGATGAATAACAAAAGGCACTCCTCGCTCAGGATATTCCAAGGGTATTAGGTGCTTTATACCAGGAACCTGGGACAAAGACCAAATATGTTTCTTACTATACCACACCATCCTATATAAAAAAAAAAAAACACATTTTATTTTATTATTTTATAATTTTGTTATTCAGAACACATATACTTAAGATGCAGAAGAGGTAGAATTAATAAATGTGTTATTTTATTTAGTAAGTAAAATAGCACATTCTTTCTTAAACAAACTTTCCTTTCTGCTATCTATGTTTGTATTTTATAATTATGTCACAGTTTTACCAGTGGAAAGAGAGTAGCAAAAGTCAATTAAGTATATTTAAGGTTATGTTAGGCAATTACAGCAAATGTAGTACCATGGCAATAAAACATAGGAGATGTTTCTCAATAAATAAAGTGTTGGGTTATAAATTTTTCTGCATTATATTTCCAAATCTCTGTAGTACATCCATAAGAAATAATGCTAGAGAGATTCTGTGATATTGATATTTCAAGTGCACATTGACATAACAACATCCCTATTCTTCAACCATAATTGTGTCAAAATTTGCTATACTTTTATATTTTAAATATACAGACAGCAGGAATAGCTTGAATATAAAAGACTCTTAATCCCTTTATATCACCAAAGACCAAGTTTTACCTTTAGCAGCTACATGTGCTTTATGAATATGGGTATATATTATGTGTGTGTGTGTGTGTGTTTCGTGTTGGTGGAGTGATTAATTGGAAGAAGAGAGGAAGTAGTGCTTGCTTCCCTTTTGGTCAGCTCTCCATTCATTTACCAAATTTCTACTGAGCATTTATTTTGTACTGAAAACTGGGCTGAGCACTGGGTGACAATAGCAAAGAGAGCAAATACATTCTGTGTCTTTAAAAGTATGAAGTTTAGCAGCAAAGATAAACATTAAATAAATTCAATAAGCTGTGATCAGCATCATGGCATGCCAACATATTATACAGATATTTACCTGATAATGCAGCCTAGTTTAGGTGAGTTAGGGGAGGCTTCAGTGAAGAACAGAAATTTAATGGAATGGGTAGGAGGTAAAAAAGGAATGGGAAAACCATTCCCACACATCAACACATTCTTTCTATTGAGACTTCTATTTCTGCATTTGGTTATAGATGTGTGTACAGGGTTTTTTGGGGCATGTGGTAGAGGAATTTCTAGCTAAACTTAGTAATTAACATCTGCAAGGATTTTCCATCATTATGCAAAAAGATTAATTTCTAGATACCTTTATGTATTATGCTCTGCAAAAGAAAACATGATGGGAATTGGAGTCTGACAGATATGTGTTTGTGTGCTAGTTGTGTGATCTAGGGGAGATTTTTAACCAAGCAGATTTTCTTGATTCAAACAGCTAATCCACAGATATTGATTAAAAATTTTACCTCTGCTTTGGTGGACCAGAAGAAGAAGATGCCAAGGCAGATGACTAGCAGGAACAGACAGACTAGGGGAAAAGCGTATTTTTAAAAATGTGGACTGATTCACGAAACATGGCATTCATTGTTAGAGAGTGGAAGATTCATGGGGACTGCAGTAACAGCAATGATCATTAACAGCTGGATATTGCTCTAAAACAATACAAATCATCTATTCATACACATTCTCTGTATTGATCTTTTTCGTTGCGGAGCACAGGCCCCGGACGCACAGGCTCAGTGGCCATGGCTCACGGGCCCAGCTGCTCTGTGGCATGTGGGATCCTCCCGGACCGGGGCATGAACCCGCTTCCCCTGCATCAGCAGGCGGACTCTCAACCACTGCGCCACGAGGGAAGCCCTCTCTGTATTGATCTTTATGTCAAGCTACCTTAATTCCAATTCCTAAAGCTTTTACATGGTGGAAGCCAATGAAAATTTTTACATTATTTTCTAATCTATCATTAATTATTGTTGTGGCCTTAGGAATGACACTTAAAGCATCTTGGCCTTGTGCTCCTTATCTGTAAATGAGAATGCAATTCACCAGGCTTATTAGGATTTCTGTAAAGTAAAAAGGAATCAAAAATGTTCATCCTATACAAACACATAATGCACTAAAGGCAAAAGTTGGACTTTGGTGATACAAAAGAAGGCTTAACATAGTAAGGTAAGAAAACCTTTCTTCTTTGTCTTTTCAGAATCCTTAATATTACATGGAAGAGTTAGGGAGGCTTAGAGAAGAGACTTGATAAATATACATTGATTGATGCTGAAGAGGTTTATAATGAGCCTCCCCAAAATGTGCCACTTTGGCACATGGATTATTTTGAACAAAAGGTGATTGAGACCCTGTGGGCTCAAGAAAACCTTCTATCCCTCTCTCAACTACCTAGAAAAATTTAATTTAGGTGTATTTCCAGAATGAAAAGTTAATCTGTCTCATGTTGATTTGATTATTAGACCAATGGAAATAACATTTATTCTTTCTCCTCAGCATTTTTGGTGAGCCAGACAAGAGACCTCACTGGCTGGACACTGCTCACCCCAAAGATGCTATAGTAGAAAGATCCTGGGCCCTCTGGCAAAAGCTTGCCAAGGATAAGAATTCGTATCAAGTCAAATTCCTAGATCTCTAGCTGCAGAGTCTGGTGGAAGCAGAGTGGTAAAAGCCTCTTTTTTTTTTTTTTCTAAATTTAGATTAGCAGGAAAGAAACATTTGTGGAACTAGTTTTTTTGTCTTAGTGACTCTGGTTACTTGGTATGAGTATCCATGTGCTTCATTGATCTTTTTCCTCCCAGAGGTGGTCTACTTTCTGACCAGTGAAAACATTCTCTCTGGTCTCTGCCAATCAGAGTATGTATATGTATCTGATGGGCAACTAAATGAGCTATGGATCTAAGCTTAGGGAATCTAAAAAATGGGTAAACTTTTGGCTTGGTTAGTCACCTTATTCTGTTCAAGAGTCAGGGTGGGGTGGGGACATGATTTCCTGTGTTTTGGAACAGCTGTTTAAAAACAGGGTCCCTTGTAGATATTTTCTTAGACTGTATTTGGAAATGAATCTTTGGAGCCTGGGAGCAACATCATCTGCACCTGCACCAGAGATACCTCTTGTGTCCATGATAAAGATTTATTCTCAGCCTGGAAAGTTACCTCTAGATCTTTCCATGAAAAGGCTATTCCTTTGAGTTGCTACTGAGATTAACAGATCTTACTCATCAATGGCCAAACAATGGATCCTTTGAATTGACCATATTTGAAAAGGAAACATTTTTAGAGAATTTTCATCCTAAACAATTGCCTTACTGAAAGACAAAGTTAAATAGTGAACACAAAAATGTATAAGAGCTAGCTTTACGAACTCTCTTAACAAAATGAATGAACAGAAATTAAACTTGACATCGAACATAAAATTTCCCCTTTTAAAAATCTAAAGAGTTAATTGTGCCATCTTCTAGTATACCTGCTTATTTTATATCTAAGAATTGTGAGTCCTAGAAGCTATAAATATTTACAAAAAAAAAAAGGCAGAATCCTACCAAGTTTATTTTGTGACCTGAGAACTCAGTTTGTAACCATCAGGTTGGACGTTCCAAAATATGGCCAGGCAGAAATGTGGGTTGAACTCTATTTACAGCTAAGGACCTATCAAACTGCTATGAGTACTCAGGGGAATTACAACCTAAAATTACAGTGTCTATTATGAGAAGTGTTCCAATTAGATAAGATCTCTTAAAAAATAATCTCAAAAGCAAAGCCTTCGGAATCAAACACATATATGGGATACCTATTTTAATTGATATGCAGGAGCCTCTAGAAGCCTTCAAAATTCCAAAATATCTTCATTGAAAGATCTGTTGTAAAAGGCTAATGAAAAGTTGAAGACACAGAAGACACATAAAATGGAGCACACTGAAACTGATGTGACTCTTACTGCTTTCGTCTATCCTGATCTTCCTGAGTACTCACTACTGATTCTTTGTCTGAATTGCCTTTTCACTCTGAAGAGATCATTAAACAGTTACCTTTTAAAATAAGACCACCTGAGGCTATGGAAAATCCTCTTCAGATACCTTCCCCTCCTTGGTCAAAGGCCAAGCTAAGGACTATAGTTAAAGAATTTCTTAAAACCAGGGAAGATCCCCTAAAGTTTTTGTAAATGGATTACTTCCTGAGATTAGTGGATAAATAGAGCAGAAAATAAGATGGGAGGCCCCTGGTCTGACTGAACTCAGGACCATAGCTGAGACCTGAGACCATATAAATAGAATAAATTTTTTTTTAGGCCTTCTCCCTTAAGTTAAAATGAAACTACGTACCCAGAGGAAAAGAAGCAAATTGAGAATGATATAGTTAGATGGATGGATCAACCTATGAAGTCATTTAGGCTACAACCCAGTTCTTTGAGGAATTAAAGGCAACTGTCCTTATAAAGCATTGCAAAATGAGCAATGCATTTCTGGAAAAGGCTTGTAACATCTCCGGGAACTCCTTTCTAGACTATCCCCAATTTGAAAGACTGAAAGAAAAAAGGGAAACAGTGGCCTTTTAAAAAGTACAAGTTGCTACAGAAGCACACTAGCCCAAAATCTTATTCAAAGACAAACATAAATCTTAAGTGCCTTCTTCACAAATATTGATAGAAACAGTTTTAGCCATCTGAGCAGACCCCAACTGTTATTTATAACTAGTGTGCTTTCTATTCTTATACCTCATTCATGCCCTCTCCCCCAATTTTTTAAAAATGAAAACTATAAGATCTCTGCTTTGCTGTCTGTATGTTTAACATATGTTTATGTATGTACATTAAAGGTATGCTATTTTTCTACCTCTACAAGGAATTGCCAAAATTAATTTGTAAAGAGCTCTATTTAACTAGCTTAAACAAAGTATGTGTGTGTATATATATATATATACATATGTATAGATATAGATATAGTTATAGATATAGATATATAGATATGTAAAAGCTAGTTTAAGTTTGTTGGTTTAATTAATACAGACATATCTTTAGAGTTATCCTCATTAAGAATAATACCATTATTCTACCTCCAGGTTTACTAAAAGTCAAATAAGCTCATGTTACAACTATTACAAAATTTGCCAGCCAGAAAAATAACTTGGAATGGTGATTGACATTGCCTGTGTTGAATAAAGTATTTATAGGTAATCTAAACATAAGAACAGAGGGACCTTCAAGATGGTGGAGGACTAAGATGTGGAGATCACCTTCCTTCCCACAAATACATCAAATATGCATCTACATGTTGAACAACTCATGTGAACACCTACTGAACACTGGCAGAACACCTCAGACTTCCCAAAAGGCAAGAAACACTCCACGTACCTGGGTAGGGCAAAATAAAAAAGGAAAAGCAGAGACAAAAGAATAGGGACAGGACCTGCACCTCTGGGAGGGAGCTGTGAAGGAGGAAAGGTTTCCACACACTAGGAAGCCCCTTCACTGGTAGAGAGGGGGAGTGGGGTGGGGGGAAGCTTCAGAGCCACGAAGGAGAGTGCAGTAACAGGGGTGCAGAGGGCAAAGCTGAGAGGTTCCCGCACAGAGGATCGGTGCCGACCAGCACTCACCAGCCTGAGAGGCTTGTCTGCTCACCCGTCGGGGTGGGTGGGGGCTGGGAGCTGAGGCTCGGGCTTCGGTCGGAGCACAGGGAGAGGACTGCTGTTGGCGGCGTGAACACAGCCTGAAGGGGGCTAGTGCACCACAGCTAGCCGGGAGGGGGTCTGGGAAAAACTCTGGACCTGCCTAAGAGGCAAGAGACCACTGTTTTGGGGTGCGCGAGGAGAGGGGATTCGGATGACCGCCTAAATTGAGCTTCAGAGAGGGGCGTGAGCCGCGGCTGTCAGCACGTACATCAGGGATGGTCAGGAAAGGCTAAGGCTGCTGCTGGAGCCACCAAGAAGCCTGTGTGCAAGCCCAGGTCACTATCCACACCTCCCCTCCGAGGAGACTGTGCAGCCGACACTGCCAGGATCCCATGATCCAGGGAAAACTTCCCCGGGAGAATGCACGGTACACCTCAGGCTGGTGCAATGTCATGCCAGCCTCTGCCACCACAGGCTCGCCTGACATTCCGTACCCCTCCATCCCCCCGTCCTGAGTGAGCCAGAGCCCCTGAATCAGCTGCTACTTTAAACTTGTCCTGCCTGGGTGGGGAACAAATGCCCTCAGGTGACCTCCACGCAGAAGCAGGGCCAAATCCAAAGCTGAACCCCAGGAGCTGTGCAAACAAAGAAGGCAAAGGGAAATTTTCCCCAGCAGTCTCAGAAGCAGCAGATTAAATCTCCAAAATCAACTTGATGTACCCTGCAACTGTGGAATATCTGAATAGACAACAAATCGTCCCAAAATTGAGGTGGTGGACTTTGGGAGCAACTGGAGACTTGGGGTTTGCTTTCTGTATCTAATTTGTTTCTGGCTTTATGTTTATCTTTGTTTAGTATTTAGAGCTGATTATCATTGGTAGATTTGCTAATTGATTTGGCTGCTCTATTCTTTTATATATATATTTTATTTTTTTCCTTTTTCTCTTTTTATGAGTGTGTATGTGTATGATTCTACATGTGATTTTGTTTGCATAGCTTTGCTTTTACCGTTTGTCCTAGGGTTCTGTGTGTTTATTTTGGTTTTATTATTATTTTTTTTTAATATAGTTTTTAGAGCTTGTTATCATTAGTGGATTTCTTTTTGGTTTGGGTGCTCTCTTCTTTCTTTCTTTTTGTTTCTGTTTTTCTCTTTTATTACTTGTTAATTTTTTTATTTTTAATAATATTTTTTATTTTCTATTTTAATAACTTTATTTTATTTTATTTATTTATTTTTTCTTTCTTTGTTTCTTTTTCTCCCTTTTCTTCTGAGCCATGTGGCTGACAGGTCTTGGTGCTCTGGCCAGGTGACAGGTCTGAGCCTCTGAGGTGGGAGAGCTGAGTTCAGGACATTTGTCCATCGGTGACCTCCCAGCTCCACGTAATGTCAAACAGCAAAAGATCTCCAAGAGCTCTCTATCTCAACATGAAAACCCAGCTCCACTCAACAACCAGCAAGCTACAGTCCTGGACACCCTATGCCAAACAACTTGCAAGACAGGAACAACAACCCACCCATTAGCAGAGAGGCTGCCTAAACTCATAATAAGTCCACAGACACACCAAAACACACCACTGGACATGGTCCTGCCCACCAAAAAGACAAAATTCAGCCTCATCTACCAGAACACAGGCACCAGTCCCCTCCACCAGGAAACCTACAAAACCCACTGAACCAACCTTACCCACTGGGGGCAGACGCCAAAAACAATGGAAACAACCAACCTGCAGCCTGTGAAAAGGAGAGCCCAAACACAGTAAGTGAAGCAAAATGAGAAGACAGAGAAATACACAGCAGATGAAGGAGAAAAGTAAAAATCCTCCAGATGAAACAAATGAAGAGGGAATAGGCAGTCTACCTGAAAAAGAATTCAGAGTAATGATAGTAAAGATGAACCAAAATCTTGGAAATAGAATGGAGAAAATACAAGAAACGTTTAAGAAGGACCTAGAAGATCAAAAGAGCAAACAAACAATGATGAACAACACAATAAATGAAATTAAAAATTCTCTAGAAGGAATCAATAACAGAATAACTGAGGAAGAACAGAAAAGTGACCTGGAAGATAAAATAATGGAAGTAACTACCAAAGAGCAGAGTAAAGAAAAAAAGAAAGAAAATAATTGAAGACAGTCTCAGAGACCTCTGGGACAACATTAACCACACCAACATTTGAATTATAGGGGTCCCAGAAGACGAAGAGAAAAAAAAATGGAGAAAATATTTGAAGAGATTATAGTTGAAAACTTCCCTAATATGGGAAAGGAAGTAATCAATTAGTTCCAGGAAGTGCATAGAGTCCCATACAGGATAAATCCAAGGAGAAATATGCCAAGACACATATTAATCAAACTATCAAAAATTACATACAAAGAAAAATATATTAAAAGCAGCAAGGGAAAAACAAGAAATAACATACAAGGGAATCCCCATAAGGTTAAGAGCTCATTTTTCAGCAGAAACTCTGCCAGCCAGAAGGGAGTGACAGGACATATTTAAAGTGATGAAGGAGAAAATCCTACAACCAAGATTACTGTACCCAGTAAGGATCTCATTCAGATTCAATGGAGAAATTAAAACCTTTACAGACAAGCAAAAGTTAAGATAATTCAGCACCACCAAACCAGCTTTACAACAAGTGCTAAAGGAACTTATCTAGGCAGGATACACAGCAGACAGAAAAGGCCTACAATAACAAACCCAAAACAATTAGGAAACTAGTAATAGAAACATACATATTGACAATTACCTTATATGTAAATGGATTAAGTGCTCCAACCAAAAGACATAGACTGGCTGAATGGATGCAAAAACAAGACCTGTATATATGCTGTTTACAAGAGACCCACTTCAGACTTAGGGACGTATACAGACTGAAAGTGAGGGGATGGAAATAGATATTACATGCAAATGGAAATCAAAAGAAACTGGAGGAACAATTCTCATATCAGACAATATAGACTTTAAAATAAAGACTATTAAAAGGGACAAAGAAGGACACAACATAATGACCAAGGGATCAATCCAAGAAGAGGATATAACAATTGTAAATATTTATGCACCCAACATAGGAGCACCTCAATACATAAGGAAAATGCTAACAGCCATAAAGGGGAAATCGACAGTAACACAATCATAGTAGGGGACTTTAACACCCCACTTTCACCAATGAACAGATCATCCAAAATGAAAACAAATAAGGAAACACAAGCTGTAAATGATGCATTAACAGGATGGACTTAATTCATATTTATAGGACATTCCATCCAAAAACAACAGATTACACTTTCTTCTAAAGTGCTCATGGAACATTCTCCAGGATAGATCATGTCTTGGGCGAGAAATCAAGCCTTGGTAAATTTAAGAAAATTGAAATCGTATTGAATATCTTTTCCAACCACAAAGCTATGAGACTAGATATCAATTACAGGAAAAAAACTGTAAAAAATACCAACACATGGAAGCTAAACAAAACACTACTTAATAACAAGAGATCACTGAAGAAATCAAAGGGGAAATCAAAAAATACCTAGAAACAAATGACTTTGAAAACAGGACGACCCAAAACCTATGGGATGCAGCAAAAGCAGTTCTAAGAGGGAGGTTTATAGCAATACAATCCTACCTCAAGAAACAAGAAACATCTCAAATAAACAAATTACCCTTACACCTAATTCAATTGGAAAAAGAACAAAAAAGTCTCAAAGTTAGCAGAAGGAAAGAAATCATAATGAACAGATGAGAAATAAGTTAAAAAGAAATGAGGGAAACATAGCAAAGATCAATAAAACTAAAAGCTGGTTCTTTGAGAAGTTAAACAAAATTGTTAAACCATTAGACAGACTCATCAAGAAAAAAAGGGGGAAGATTCAAATCAATAGAATTAGAAATGAAAAAGGAGAAGTAACAACTGACTCTGCAGAAATACAAAGGATCATGAAAGATTACTACAAGCAACTCTATGCCAATAAAACAGACAACCTGGAAGAAGTGAACAAATTTTTAGAAAAGCACAATGTTCCGAGACTGATCCAGGAAGAAATAGAAAATATACACCGATCAATCACAAGCACTGGAATTGAGACTGTGATTAAAAATCTTCCAACAAACAGAGGCCCAGGACCAGATGGCTTCACAGGCGAATTCTATCGAACAGTTAGAGAAGAGCTAACATCTCTTCTTCTCAAACTCTTCCAAAATATAACAGAGGGAGGAACACTCCCAAACTCATTCTATGAGGCCACCATCACCCAGATACTAAAACCAGAGAAAGACGTCACAAAAAAAGAAAACTACAGGTCAATATTACTGATGAACATAGATGTAAAAGTCCTCAATAAAACACTAGCAAACAGAATCCAACAGCACGTTAAAGGATCATACACCATGATCAAGTGGGGTTTATGCTAGGAATGTAAAGATTCTTCAATACACACAAATTCAACAATGTGATAAACCATATTAACAAATTGAAGAAGTGAAACCATATGATCATTTCAATAGATACAGAAAAAGTTCTCAACAAAATTCAACACCGATTTATGATAAAATCCCTCCAGAAAATAGGCATAGAGAGAACTTACCTCAACATAATAAAGGCCATATATGACAAACCCACAAGCAACATCATTTTCAACGGTGAAATCCTGAAACCGTTTCCTCTAAAATCAGGAACAAGACAACGTTGTCCACTCTCACCACTATAATTCAATATAGTTTTGGAAGTTTTAACCACAGCAATCAGAGAAGAAAAAGAAATAAAACAAATACAAATTGGAAAAGAAGAAATAAAGTTGTCACTGTTTGCAGATGACATGATACTATACATTGAGAATCCAAAAGATGCTACCAGAAAACTACTAATCAATGAATTTGGTAAAGTAGCAGGATACAAAATTAATGCACAGAAATCTCTTGCATTCCTATACACTAATGATGAAAAATCTGAAAGAGAAATTAAGGAAACACTCCCATTTACCTTTGCAATGAAAAGAATAAAACACCTGGGAATAAACGTACCTAAGGAGACAAAAGAGCTGTATGCAGAAAACTATAAGACATTGATGAAAGAAATTAAAAATGATACAAGCAGATGGAGACATATACCATGTTCTTGGATTGGAAGAATCAACATTGTGAAAATGACTATACTACCCAAAGCAATCTACAGATTCAATGCAATCCCTATCAAACTACCAATGGCAGTTTTCACAGAACTAGAACAAAAAATTTCACAATTTGTATGGAAACACAAAACACCCGAATAGCCAAAGCAATCTTGAGAAAGAAAAATGGAGTTGGAGGAATCAGGCCCCCTGACCTCAGACTATATACAAAGCTACAGTAATCAAGACAGTATAGTAATGGCACAAAAACAGAAATATAGATCAATGGAACAGGATAGAAAGCCCAGAGATAAACCCACACACATATGGTCACCTTATCTTTGATGAAGGAGGTAAGAATATACAATGGAGAAAAGACAGCCTCTTCAATAATTGGTGCTGGGAAAACTGGACAGCTCCATGTAAAAGAATGAATTTAGAACACTCCCTAACACCATACACAAAAATAAACTCAAAATGGATTAAAGACCTAAATGTAAGGCCAAACACTATAAAACTCTTAGATGAAAACCTACGTAGAACACTCTTTGACATAAATCACAGCAAGATCCTTTTTGAACAATCTCCTAGAGAAATGGAAATGAAAACAAAAATAAACAAATGGAACCTAATGAAACTTAAAAGCTTTTGCACAGTAAAGGAAAACATAAACAAAATGAAAAGACATCCCTGAGAATGGGAGAAAATATTTGCAAACAAAGCAACTGACAAAGGATTAATCTCCAAAATATACAAACAGTTCATGCAGCTCAATATCAAAAAAAGAAACAACCCAATCCAAAAATGGGCAGAAGAACTAAACTGACATTTCTCTAAAGAAGATATACAGATTGCCAACAAACAAAAGAAAGGATATTCAACATCACTAATCATTAGAGAAATGCAAATCAAAACTACAGTGAGGTATCACTTCACACCAGTCAGAATGGCCATCATCAAAAAATCTACAAACAATAAATGGAGAAAATTGAATCCTCTTGCACTGCTGGTGGGCATGTAAATTGATACAGCCACTATGGAGAACAGTATGGAGGTTCCTTAAAAAACTAAACATAGAACTACCATATGACCAACAATCCCACTACTGGGCATAATCCCTGAGAAAAACATAATTCAGAAAGACATGAACCCTAATGTTCATTGCAGCTCTATTTACAATAGCCAGGACATGGAGGCAACCTATGTGTCTATTGAGAGATGAATTGATAAAGAAGATGTGGCACATATATACAATGGAATATTACTCAGCCATAAAAAGAAATGAAATTGAGTTATTTGTAGTGAGGTGGATGGACCTAGAGTCTGTCATACAGAGTGAAGTAAGTCAGAATGAGAAAAACAAATACTGTATGCTAACACATATATATGGAATCTAAAATAAAAAAGCAAAAATGTAGCGAATGGTCTTGAGGACTCTGGGAGGGGGAAGGGTAAGATGGAAAGAAGTGAGAGAGTGGCATGGACATATATACAGTACCATATGTAAAACAGATGGCTAGTGGGAAGCAGCTGCGTAGCACAGAAAGATCAACTCGGTGCTTTGTGTCCACCTGGAAGGGTGGGATAGGGAGGGTGTGAGGGAGATGCAAGAGGGAGGAGATATGAGGGTGTATGTATATGTATAGCTGATTCACTTTCTTATACAGTAGAAGCTAACACACTATTGTAAAGCAATTATACTCCAATAAAGATGTTAAAAAAAAGATACAAATGAAAAATAAATTAATAGAAGAACAAATTAATCAAATAGATGTAAACGAAATAAGAGTTTTTAGGTAAACTTTTTAGCAATGATTGTTTCATGATATGTCTATTTAAATAGTTTACCAAATCCCTTTGGTAACTTACACATTTAGTGTTTTACTAAATTAAATAATTAATTAATTAATTAATTAATATAACAGAAACATTGATTTCTGAAAACAGGTTTATTTTCTTTTGGCTTTCTATTACAGGGAAACTAAAAATAAATTTGCGTCTCTTAGTAAACATGTTTTGTGTCACATTGTAAGACTGTAATATTAAAAAGGGCAAATGTTTCTGGAACTTATGAAATGTATTCATAAATTTGCAAATCTAATGTGTAGCAGACAGCTTACAATTACTAATTTCTTCATTTTCTCTAGAAATTAAGGTTTCTAAGAATTAAGAATTCTTAATGATGTATGAAATGAAGAGAAAATAATAGGGAAAACAGTTCGTGCAAATAAAGTAGGATGTTTTGTTTTCTAAGAGAAGTTATGAAAAAGGACATGTGTTTTTGCTGAAAAAGAGAGAGAGGGAGAGAGAAAGTCTTGGATGGTTAAGCTGACTAAAATTTGATGAATTTATCATAAGCATTAAGCTTTAATATCAATAGTGGACTTATGTGAAAATAGAACTTAATTTTTGTTCATCTGTTTAAAGCGCAAGTATTATTGGACTCTTGGTGTGCTTCTGATAAGAGATAATGAATATCTCTTTGTTTTGTTTTTTTTTTCTTTTAAGTAATCTGCCTAGAAAGCAAAGATTTTGTGCTTTATCAAAATAATTTTGTCTTTATTAGGTCTTTGATTACTTTGGGAACCTGAATCTTCTTAGTATTAAAAGAGCTAAGTTTTGCTTGTAACTATGCAACCTTTTTTGCCTTTGAAATCTTTTATTGTCACTTTGGTCAGGTATATAATTAAGTATTATTTCATAATGATCTATGACCCTATTTAGTCAAGTGTCTAAAACTTTTGATATTTTTGACAAACATCCCCAAATCAAATTCCTAATTAATTCCTTTTGCTCTCTAGCTAACTTTGAGAGTTTTCAGAGGGACCCTAAAGCATTTCAAAAGATTTGCTCTCTCACCTTATAAAAAGAGAGATGGTATACTAATTAGGCTTATTTGGTATGTTAAATTATGTAGAGGTATTGTCAAATACTGATGCTAAAACCTTCTTAGATTATATTAGTGTCAATCTATATTATTAATATAAGTGTTTCAGAAATAACATGAAATTCCTAGAAATCTGGTATGTCTTGGTATGTTACCAGTCATAGTCTAGTTATTATTTTAAAATATTGTATGTCACAGAAATAATGAAATTTCCTTGCCGATTGCATTACAATAAACTATTATCAGATCTTTAACTATGGCCATTTTTAAATCTCTTTACAGTTATTGTTTATTCTGATGCAGTTACAAATATATTTCATCTTCAGAGAGATTCACAGAAGGGACTTTTGACAAATGCAAGTTTCTGATATCTTTAAGATTATAAAAATGAACTGGGTTAAAATTTCCAAAACTAATGAAAAACTAATTTCAAACAGAACAAGAATAATTACATGGGACTAAATAAACTGATGAGGATGATTTTCTCGTGTCAATCTGTCAATCTGATTATTCAACCAATGGAAAGAACATTTAGAGGGTTGGGAAAAATTATTTCTCCCCAACAATACAGAATTATTGAAGGTAAAGTAATTTAGGATGCTTTCAGCTATAAGAGAGGAAGAAATAAATGAAAAGAGGATAGAAAGAAGAAAAAAGAAGAAAGAGAGGGTGGGAAGTGAAGGGGAGAAGAATATACCACCCCAATATATGCCTCTTTTGCATATTGATTATTTTTAGTTGGTTATTTTTAATAAAAAAAAAAAGCAGACCTAGGAAAAGCTCTGAAAACTTAGTAGAAGTTACTCTTTTGTAAGAAAATTTTTAAAGGAAATCTTTATTTATAATGGTGTCTCCCGCTCTGAACTAGGAAAATAGGTAGCTAAATCTCTAGAAACTCTTATCAACAGAGAAGACAAGACTTAAAGCTGCATAACAACCATATTCTTGTTTACAGTGCTTTTACTGGTAACTTCTCATAACTGTCTTTCCCCTTCCCCTCAATATCTTTTGTTTTTTGCTGAAGATAGTATAAGGTGGTGGCTTGGGCCATCTTGGGGTGTTACTCAGTTTTCTTGGGTATCTCCCATGTATATAGGATGTATACTTGTTATTAAACTTCTGTTTGCTTTTCTCTTGTTAATATGTCTTTTATTACAAAGGGTGTATCAGCCAAGAGCCTGGAAGAGTAGAGGAAAAATTAATTTCCCTCCTCTACAGAGGAAAGGAGAGAAGGAAGGAAGAAGAGAGAGAGAGAAAAAAAAACTTAACTCATGCTATTTTACATAATTAAAAGCCTGGAAATAGTTTTATCCAACTGGGGATAAGGATGAATAAATTTTGGAAGATGGAGAAAAGATGATTTCATAAGTAGAAGATCCTGAGTGTTGCCGGAATAATGGTATTATAGACAGAGATGGGAAGATTGGGAGAAAAGCAGGTTTTCTTGATAAATTCATTATCTCTGACACTTCTATGTTCAATGTATGCTAAATCAATACTACAATACAAATTTAAGTTTTAAAAGCAAAGCTTGATACTATTTGTTCACAAGAAGAACACTACATATTTGAACTCTGTTTTAAAGTATCTTATGATGTAAAATGTTTATTTCCCCTCAAAACAGAAAAATTAAGGTCCACTTCCTTTGTAGGATAAAACAAGAAAATTTACCTTATCTATCATTCTTTCCAGTAATTTTCTTATCTAATGCAACCAAGAATCAATAATACAGAAATATTGAATATTTGTAATAATGCCCTGAGTCTCAGCAATGTTGACAAGCACATTCCTAAACCACCAATGAATTAACTGACCATGATTTAATTAAATTTTTATATTAAGGATGAGTGGTGTTCTTTGCTATTGAGAAGGCACTTTCATTTATTCAATAACCAATGAGAGACTACTGCGCTTTGGAGCTCAAAAATAAATTTGGTAAATCCTTATTCATACAGTTTACAGCCTAGAGACAGATAAACAAAATATCACACTCCATTGTACGGAGTACTTTTATATTCCTATGTGGTCCTATGACAACAAATTTGAGCCTCACTATAAACTAACGGGTTAGATTAAGGCAAAACTTTTAAGTATAGTTGACCCTTAAACAACTTGGGTTTGAACTTTGCAGGTCCACTTACATAGGGATTTTTTCAGTAAATAATTACTAGAGTACCTCATAACCCAGGGTTGGTTGGATCCGTAGATGAGAAACCTCAGATTCAGAGAACTGATGATAAAGTTATAGGCAGATTTTCCACTGAGCAGAGGGTTGGTGCTCTTAACCCTCCCCACTTCCCACATTGTTTGAGTGTCAACTGTAATTTGTCCAATTGCCATGAGTTTGTAAGAGCAGTGCATAAATCTTAATCTTTTACTCCAAAGTTTATATTTTTTCTCAAAAAGTTCTGATTTTTAAAATACTAGGGATTTGTGCATAGAACATGCAGTGATATTTTTTAAAGTTTCTCATTTGCACACTCAAATTCCCTGATCCACTCCTTCAGCTACGGTGAACATATTGATACACATGTGTTATCTACCAAACCACAAACTCAACCAACGGCTGAGTGTGTCTATCTCCAGAAGGGCTTCATCAGCAGCAACATTCAGGGCCATATCCAGCCTCTTCTATGAAACCATAGATCTTGGTCTGACCCTGAATCACCAGTCACCACCAGTCTGGACTCCTCTTCTATTGCTATCATTTCCGTTTTGTATTTTGTCACTCTCTCACTCATAGAAATCGGTGTACCTCCTTCTTAGGGACCTGTTCTGCTCACCAAAGGGGATTTGATTAGATCTGCCTTTTTGGGTCATAAAATATTCCATTACATCTTCCCCCGAAGCAATCGATGCCAGTTAGCCTCAGACTTCCACAATTAACAGAACCAAGGTGAAGCAATCTATTAATGACTCTTGGAAGTAAGGATCAGCCAGAAGGTGACATGTAGTCACCAAACTTATACAGAGTTTTGCATAATTTTATGCCTCATCCCCAGGGAATTTGTTGTGTTATCTATAACTTAGTAGGAATATTGGGTGTTCCTCTATATTGTAAATACAGTTGTAAACATGGAAACATCTCAGCCTCAAAATAGCACACCTGAGCCAGTTCTTGGCCTGAATGAGCCCATCATAACTGTGCTAACTGCCAGGGTAAAATTCATATATCTTGTTGCTAAAAGCTTTCCCAAGATGGCACAATGAAAATGCTATACACAGAAAATAGTCTTGCAACAATTTGTTGCTGGTGATGGTGTAGTTTTCCATCATACTCACTTTGCCAGCTGTCAATTCTTTTTCCAACTGAGTATAAATCATGGTGTTTCTTCCTCACCTTTGCCTACTCTTGTTTCTTGCCAGTATTCACACTATGTATATTTTAGTATGCACTTTGGCGATTGAACTGCTTAGCAACTATACAATTATTTTGGAGGAGAATCCATGTTAAAAAAGCAACTTTCAATAATGCTGTAGTGCCTGTCCTTGGAAAACTAATTTTAGCGGAAAGAGATGTTCAGCCAATACTGATATGTTAAAGAGCACTAACATGCATTTCAGTATATCTAATAGTAATAAAAATGGTAAGTTAATCTCTATAGTCCTTGTTTTATTTATTTTTCTGAAGAGGCATCCCATTTGTCTATTGTTTGACTCTCTGCTTAAACCAATTATTATCAAGTTAGGATAAATTGATATTATAAACAATTTTTTTTAACAAAATATTATTACAAACAATTTTTATAACAAGTTTTTTTGAAGTACAGTTAGTTCTTTTTTATGTGTAAAAAGAATAAAGGATAGGTTGTACTACAATGGCATCAAATAATTCCAAATTCTTCTGTACATAAAATTTTCCAATTATTCAGGTTGACAGCATGACTAAATGTATATGTAGGGAAGGTATAGTGCCAATTGTACATATACAAAGAGATATTGGGAGGCTATAATATGTAATATGCAAAGGGGAAAAGAACATGGACATAGGGGCAAATACAGGATATGCATTTATTTTAATCTACCTCTAGCACCTCTTTTTCTAAGAATTATATTTCCCTCCCCCAATTTCATTATTGCTGCAGGAGCAGCCATGTCATACCGTGTCTTTTTTTTTTTTTTTTTTTTTTGCGGTATGCGGGCCTCTCACTGTTGTGGTCTCTCCCGTTGCGGAGCACAGGCTCCGGACGCGCAGGCTCAGTGGCCATGGCTCACGGATCCAGCCGCTCCGCGGCATGTGGGATCTTCCCAGACCGGGGCTCGAACCCGTGTCCCCTGCATCGGCAGGCAGACTCTCCGTTGAGGGAAGCCTTATGTCTTTTTTTTTTTTTTAATTTTCTCTCTTTCTCTCTTTTTTATTTTTCTTTTTTGGCCATGCCACATGCCTTGTGGGATCTCAGTTCCCCAACCAGAGATTGAACCTGGGCCACAGCAATGAAAGCCCGGAATTCTAACCACTAGGCAGGCAGGGAACTCTCACAACATGCCTTTTTTTCTTGGCCAGAGTTGATCTATCTTCTAGGAAGACACATGGTTCACTTGGCTGATAATAAGAATACCCTGGACAACAATACCACTGAAACACCCCAAATGGCTGTTTCAGTGATAGGGAACCAACCCCAAGCTGAAACCTGTGAAACACTTTGTCAAGATTTCTCACCTGGACCCAAGAAAGCTAGAACACTAATTCCTAGGGTACTTGAATCATAAGATGTGCAATAATGGAGCCAACAACAGCTGTGTTTTCTGCTTCATAAACTGAAATGGAGGAAGATGTTCTACAGATGCAAGGGGCTGAAGAAAGAGATATATGGAAAGGAGTAGAGAAAGATAAAGAAAAGTCCTGATGTTGTTTGAATCCTTGAATTTATTGGTTTCTGAAGCCAAGATACACTCCTGCCAATGATTTCTGAATCCAAGAACCTCCTTTATATCTTATTCTTTTTAGAGTAAGCCAGTATGCATTGAGTAGCTCTTTCTTTAACTAAACAAATATTATCTATACTATATGGTACTGAGGAGTTGGCTGTACTAAAAGTGCTACAAGGTGGACTGGCCATCATCATCTCACAAATGTGTTGTTTAGATCATGATCTAATACTTGGAAAACAGCCATCATTGTGAGAGTCTCTTTCATCAGGGGATTTAACCCAAATTACTTGACCCTGTTGTTCTGCTGCCACTGCATTCTCAACCACTTCTCTGGACCATGATTAAGCTCTCCAAACTTCAAGGTGCCCTCTATGGAAGAAGCAGGAAATGGTACTCAGACTACATCAGATACCCACTTCTTTCACAAAAACAGAAGCCAATGAGATAGAAGGCAGACTGAATAACACTGGCTTGAAATGTTTGACTTTTTTCAAGTTCCCTTGAGCTGACCTTTGTATTACCCTATTCAGCTATGTCTCTCTCAGCAACCTTCCCTCTGTCCCCCTCCCTTTACTGACTCAGGCCTGGTTATCACAATATGTAGCATTCTTTCCTTCCCTATATATTATTAGTCAGGAAAATGAAAAAATAAACTAAAATAAAATGAGTAGGGATCTGGGATTTTCTGAAGCTGAGTACAACAACCTTCAAGATCTATGGACTTAGATATGAGCTTAAGGTACACAAGTGTATATGCAAGTCCTCATTTCCATTCTGTCTACATTAGAGGTAGACTGGCCTTATTGTAGCTGGCTAATAAAACTCTTGAATGTGGGCTGTTTGATGACAATATTTGGTATACTTTACCTTATGGTATGTGACTATATGTGTGTATATGTGTAATTTATTATATTACATGTTGTATGGATTTGTTTATTTATTTAAGATATTAACTTCAGATAAAAAGCATTCTTGACATCTCCGAGTTTTATTCTTCTTCATCTTATTTTGAATTAATGACATTCATTCCTGGGTGATAATAGACACTTTTGCACCCTGTTAGTAATCATCTTAGGGCAAAAAGCCTTTGTTTATTAGTTTGTTGTTTCTCTTCAGGGAATTCTTTTCTAGGATTCCCATCAAACTGTTTCAATTCCAGGACTCTTAAGCCAAGGTCAAGGAGACTGAATAATAAAGGTCATCATATGCCCTGATCTCCGTGATATAGCTTGTGTTTTACTCATGAACTTTTGTCTAATTGTGAACCACTTTTTCTGAATTACAGAATGAGATGGTTGAATAAATGATAATAATTTGGCAGGTTCTAATGCAAAGCCCAGCACAGGAACAGATTGGAAATATCAAAGATGAGGAATAAGGTGTGGGAGAAGTTACTATGGGCTGAGGGGTTGGAGGAGGAAGGATGAATAGACAATCTTGAGTGTAGACATGGATGGCAAGCTGAGCTGGCTGGCCACCAGGTAGGACATGGGGGCTGCAGCAAAAAAGGGTTATGCCTGCAGATTGCAGCATTCTTATGGCATGAGCAGAATTGTCTTCTGGTGTGTTTAAAAGTTGAATGCAGTGTGGTGGACAAAACAAGCGATGATGAGCAAGCTTCATCAGAATACAGCTTGCTGGAGGAGGCAAGAATGGGTTAATTGGAAAGAATAAAATTATCTAAAATGTAGTGCCTCCTGGACGCAGCGTAATTGGCTCCCACTGGCACATCAGGCCATGTGCCAGGTGCTGGTGCTGGCAGGGAGTGGTTTCTCAGTTAAGCACATCTATTCACTTCTTACCACCAGCACTGCTCATGCTCTGGTCTTTGGCCGAGATTATTGCAATAACCTCCTAACAAGTTCCCCTGCTACTCCTCTTGCCCCTTTACAATCTACTTGCCATATGTCAGCCCAAGATATCCCTTCAATTTGTTAAGTTACATCACTCTTCTTCTCAACAAACTCAAATAGTTCCCACTCACTCCATGAAAGCCAAAGTTCTCATGGCTTATAAGGTGCTATATGTTCTGCTTTCCCCACTCCTTATTGTTTTGACCTTAAAACCTACTTCCCTTTCTTGAGTCCTCTCCCTCCCATCACAGGTGGCTCCTCACTATGTCTCCAACATACAAGGCACAGGTCTTCCTCAGGGCCTTTGCACTTGCAGCTCCCTCTCTGTGGCATGTATTTCTTAAATAGGTATATATAGGCTTCTGTACCTCCTCAGGACTAAGATTAAGTGTCAGCTTCTCAGAGAGGTCTCTGGGCTTCAATCTCTAAAACTACAGGCCTCATTGGTACTCAAAATCCATTTCTCTAACTAAAATTTTCTGTGTAGAAATGATCAACTTCCAATGTACAAGCATGTATATATATATATATATGTGTGTGTGTGTATTTATTTTGTTTAATCCTCTATCTCTTGAAACATAAACAGAGACTTTGTTTTATTCATTGATTTATTGTAGCACCTAAAAGTGTCATATATATTATGTTCTCAATACATATTATATATTTGTTAAAGGAATGACTCCCTTTAATAACCACCAGAGATGCCCTCAATTACTATTTTATTTCTTTTAAGATACACACACACATATATCCTGACATAATCTTTTTATATATATATATAATATCACATATGTTTATGTGTGTATATAACTTCTGTTTAATCAGCTAGAAGAGAAAAAGTAACAAAAAAACAGTGAAAAGGAGAGGAATAAGGAGAGAATAAGAAAAAAGAAAGAGAAGTATCAACATTAAGAAGTACAAAAAGAAGAGAAAATTTAAAGGAAACCCCAGAGAATGACTATGGGAGAGACACTAGCTTAAAAGCCGTAAGGTCATCAGTCATCTTTAATAGGAGATTTTTAATCTTTAGCAGGATGGGAGAAACTCATAAAAGGGTTTAAAAGTTAAGTGGAACCGGGGAAGAGAGCCAGGGCTTCTTCGAGAATTGGTGATTCCAATTCTGGGGCAGGAAATGTACCTTGAGCATCCTATCATACCAGAAATTAACCATGCTATCAAAAAGTAGTTGAAGATGATCCCATTGACCAAGGATGAGACAATTTGTACATTAATAAGAATAATAAATATGGAGTAAAACATGTTAAGTATGATTATATACATGAATTCATAATGAAAACAAAATGAACAAAGAAACTGGTCATCATTGGGAGATGCTAGGGAACAAGCTCATTATTTTGAAACTGACAAATGAAGAATCAGACATTTACACTGACTTTCTGATACTAACTATAAAACTAGTAAACCACATATGAGATGAAGTGAATTTTCCCTTTATAGAAATTTTCATCTGATAAATGAAGAAAACACTATAAAATTAGGAGTTATCACTTTGAAACTTTTTTTTTGAACTAATTAGTCTTGGTACTGATCATCAGGAACCGTTAATAACACCAACAACAAAAAGAGATAATCAGACATTATGTGTTTCCCAATGGTAGAACATACTACCTACTAATGAAGTAGTCTTGCCAGAAGAAAGAAAACTTAATGTCATCAAGCCTCTATAAGCAGCTACCCAGTTTACAGAGGAACATATTAATTAAACTACACCATGTGAAGGTAATCAAGAAAATGCAGAGTGGGGGAAATTTACAGAACAAACAACCAAGTATTTTCAACAAGTAAATCACAAGGTTAAATAAATTGAGCAGAACTTAGAAAAGAGACTTAAAGAAACATTGACTGGTTACATTGTGTTGATTTTATGCGGACCCTGATTCAAACAAATAAAAACTCATAAATGTAAGGAGGCAATGGAAATTTGAACAGAGTGGATATTTGATGTTGTTAAAATGTATTGTTAATTTATCTTACGTGTGATAAGGATAAGTGCATATAATTATCTCTTAAAATATTTATAGTTGAAATCATATGATGTCTGATATTTTCCTCACAATTCACATCCCCTCTTTTCCTCAAAACCTTTATCTAATATGCTAAGCTTGTGTTTGCCAAAAGCAGAGGCTGAAATGAGGATTGTGTGCAAGTGGTATACTAAGAAAACACTCTCAGGAGAGACACATAAGTTTGTGTAAGCAGAAAGGGGGAGAGGAAAAAACAATAACAGTGAAAGAGCAAAACTTACTAATAAAAATATAATTTAATATTAAATTATATTTGTAGCGTTCCTTCCTTTCCCCAACTAGGTTGTAATCTCCTTGACAAATAAAAAAAAATTTTTTTTCTGATAATTTTTTGTACTCCTGGAGGCCTTTCCATAGGAGGTATTCAGTAGTATTTCTAATGTTAAGTAAGCATATATCCTTAATTGGGATTTTTGTTTAGTTTTATAATTGTCTTTCTTCAAAATAGAACTCTCTTACCTTTCTTACCCATGGAGCTGTAAAAGAAGTCTTTACTATTTTCCACTGAAATTACTAAAGAGGTCCCTTAACCAATATCCCTAAAGATACACAGCCCACAAATAATCTTCCTTCATCATTGTCACTTCCATACTGAAATGGATTTTATAAAAATTCAAAGAAAATGAAAAACTTCTTAAGTGGGCATGCATGATCCTCTGGAATCAGGAATCAGCTTCGTTTTCTATCTTTATCTTCCAACATTTCCCCATCCAAACCATTTTTTTCAATCAAATAAGTCTATACACTATCTCTTGAATATACCTTGGCTTTTTCCACTTTTGTTTGCTGCTTCAGTGAAAATTAAATAAAGTATATGTAAAGGGACTTTATCAAATTTTAGTTTGGAAAATAAAAATCTCCTTGTTGCTACATCTTTAAGATGCCAGTTCACAGGCAGATCCTCTGCTGTACCTACTGAGATGTTTTTCTGTTGTTGAAACTTTTAGTTAAGCTGCTGAGCACAGTGTAATAAAATTGTGAAATTAGATGAACTCCCATTATATACATAATATTCAACCTCATATGAGCCTTTTGAAATGCTCAGCAATTGTTTATTTCTCTTGGGTTTCTTCCACTGTGTCAATTTTTTGTCAATGTCCTCAGGTACCAATACACAGCCAATACTTCCATCTCTAGAGATGCTTATCACTAACCAACAGGAAGTTCACAATTCTGGGATTAATGTCTTCTAATTTCCCTCAAAATCCCCTCTAATAATTAACCCTTTGTTCTTAGCCTACGTTTGCAGAAGTGAAGCCTGAGATGAGGATTGTATGCAAGTGATTTACTCAGGAAGTGCTCTTAGGAGAGACCCATAAGGTTGTGGAATCAGGAGAGTGAAGAAGAAGCCAAGTGAGATAAAATTCCAGCCTCAGCCAGATTCTGCAGAGAAGCACAGAAGTATTAATTATACATTGAAGAGTATTTCAACCAGCCATCTGGAAAAGACTTATGGTATCTGGAAATGGGAAGCCTGCAGGAATCCAGAGAGGGGAGCAGTCAGCTTCGTGGTCATAGGGGTTCAAAGTGGTGAAGAATGTGACCTTAGGAGTCAGGGAGGTGAGGTTTAAATTGCAAATCCTGGCTCCTCTACTTACTGGGCATCAACATTCTCAACTGAAAAATGGGGATAATAATAGCACTCACCTCATAGAATCATCATGGGAATTAAATGAGGCAATAAAATTATAAATCATTTAGAACAATGCTTGGGTCAGAAGGCTTGAACAAATATTAGGAATGATTGGTAATAGGTACTTTAATTGATAGATGTCGTGAAACATAAGATCTGTTTTTAAGGACCCACAAAGTCAGTAATAAATATAAGTAATAAAAAAATATTCACCTGAGCAGGCAGATAGCTGTTATAAAAGGGTTCAACCAAAAAAGATGGGGACCGTCTTAGGTAGTTTCCCCAGGTAGCAAACTCTGAGATGCTGATTTGCATATATTGAGGAATACTCATGGGAACAGCACCTGTGAAGGCCAAGAGAAGCAGAAATGGAATCTTTAGTAATACTGGGGACACAACATGGGAACACACTTTCAGGGAGAAAATACCTGAAAATGAGGCACAGACTCAAAACACTCCTTGAGTAGAGGCAGTTGAATCCCATGATCAATTATATCAAGAGGGAACTTAAAGTCAAGTACAAGACAAAATTCTAATTGCTGTATGCAAAGTTTTAGGTAACAGTAGAGAGAACATGAAGGTTAACTTGATGATATAGACTGAGTTATCTCATTTAATTCTTATAACAACCCTATAAAAATGTGGTTAATCCTCATTTATATATGATAAACCTTAGGTGACATTTAAGTAATATGTCCAAATTAACACATCTATTAAGTGGAACAGTTGTGACTAAATTCGAGATCTTTCTAACTTCAGGGCTTGAGCTCTTAACTTCAGTGCTGAAATTTTAGTCTTAAGCTTTTAGGGCTGCAAAAGAATTATCATCAAGTATTTGACCATTAAGCTCCTTAAGGACATGGCCTGTTGATAGAATATATCCAATATGAAAACTCTCTCCTCACATACAAAAAGTCACAATACACTACAGTTAGCATGCTGTCCCAAGCATTAAACACTTTTAGTGGAAATCCAGGACAAATGCAGAATTATTAAAAAGTTTTTGTTACATTTGTGCCATAACTCAGCCTCCAACAGAGCTGAAAGATATGAAGCTGAGGTTCCTGTTTGTAAAAGTGTGCTGACAGTGGGTTCCGAAGAGAAAAAGCAACATGCAGCATAGAATCGATCAAGTCCATTGGTCTCAAGCACAGAAACAAAGAAGTATGGATATAGCAATATTTTCTGCATCATTGGTCATTGCTTATATGTCAGCAAGCATGAGACCATTTCCATCCGGCTACCGTATTAATGCCAATTTAGGGACAGAATGAGAGTAATTGGCTCAACATGTCTGTAGTCACTTGTTTATCTAAGAATAAAACACTGAGAGGCATGTTGGCAAGTTAAATGAAAATGAATCCTGTTCATAATCGAATAAAAATGCAGTACCTCCAAAGAATGTTCTTGTATTGAACTTTCCTCCATGCCCTAATTAACTGGCTCAAATGTTCATTTTATTCAGTTTTTTGAAATGCAGGATGTTCCATTTAATGACAAATCAGCATTTTATTTAAAAACTGGAATACTGTTTCCAGATGATCTCAATACTACAGTGGTCTCTCAGGGCTGCCTCCTTGAAGTAGCTCCCAATGTGGAAACTGGGCAAAATGCACCTCAAATCATGTTTTATCTGAATTTTATGTGAATGATGTAGTAAGAAATCTCTACCCATAAAAAAACAAACAAACAAACAAACAAAAGTTTGGCATATCGACTTGGACATAATAGATGTTTAACTAATTCTTATTATGCAACATGAATACAGGGAGAGTATGAATTTAGCAATCAGATAAACATGAATAAAATTCCAACTGCAAAATTTATTAGACCTCACATAGCTATTTAACTTTTTATCTGTCAGTTTCTGCACTTATAATAGAGAATCTACTTTAGTGAAGAAGATGAGAAATAAGGAATTTAACATGTGAAAGAGTCTAAAATTGTACTATACACAAAATAGCCACATTAACCCTTTTTATCTTTGAGTAAATAATTTTGAAGCTGAAATGCTTTCAAAAACAACTGTTAGCTATTATTGATAGTATTGCCAGATTAATAAGGAGGTCTATTGGAGATGGTAGCAAAGCTGACATGTTTTCAATATGGAAAGACAGCCTCAGAATAGGGATGGTAGTAGGGGTTTAGGAAGCTGTTTTCTGATAAGTTCAGGAGGCTTTGAGAAAAATACTAGAGACAAAGTGCCTTCCAGAATGATTCATCTTATTTTATATGCCCTGAAATATACCAGATATTTCAGTGTTTAATTTTAAATATGAAGTTTTATTTAATTTATATTTTAAAAGTTATACATAATCCAATAAAGGCATGAAGAACTGGATGACCGAATAACTGGATGAGTGTCATAACTGAGCCTGAAAAGTGAACTTGACAGTACCATTAGTTGTAAAATTCTTTGCCATTTACTGAAACCATTCTGGGTTCTAATTCCTACAAATCTGCATATTACATATTCTGATAATAGCATAAGAATCTATTTAAGAAAAAATAAATAAATTTGAGAAAGAAGACAGTGTAAATCAATTTGAGTGACACCACATACATCAAGGTGACATCAGTCTTTATTAAGTCACTACCAGGCTTTTTGCGATTATTTTAGTCAACAAAGCATAGAGTTTCAGGCAGAACTGTGCTGCACTCCTGCTTGTATATATCAAACATATGCCATAGTATCATAATATGATCTCTCTCTACCCACATTAGCAAAAATTAACGTTTAATTAATGAATTATATTATTAAAGGCACACTCCTCTCCAGTTCCTATGGCATTTTTTAAAGACAGAAATTTCACTAGAAAATTAAAACAGCTAGTGAATGTTTTCCAGTTTTCATCTAAGAGCTGTGATAACTATCTCATATTACAATTTTCAAATAGTATGATAAAGAATGATCTTGTACGTATTATTTATATAGAAGCCCCCTGTGCATTCTTTTATTAAAGGAAATTGGATGTTTAAGCAAAAAACTATCGTGACGGAACCTTGAAATTCAGTCAAAAGAGTTTGAATACTTTTCTATACACAAGGTATGTGAGGAGACATGAACTTAATATCTTTTTATTAGATTAAATATATTTATTGTCAGTGTAGGTGCTACAATGTAGATAGCAGCTGGGATTCAAATATAATTGAGAAATTTCAAATGACACTTCTATTTCATACCAAGCAAAAAGAGAGAGAGAAAAGCAATCTTAATCTACAGTAGCTTTAAAAGAACAACGTGGGATTTCTGGAACGGCAAAATGAAGAAATTGACAAATTCTCTCCCTCAAAACAATGATAAAACCTGGAAAAACTGTCAAGAATAAGCCCATTTAAAGACTGAAAATTGACCAAAATCATACAATAAATGAGAGGCATGAGTTTAAGGAAATGAACTGAGTCTCAGTAAATCCACTGGGAACTATGGAATTTTTTAGCCCAAGACTGCTTTGTTCTTCCCCATCCTAGCTCTAGTGTCCAGAAGTTCTACCTGGGAATGAAGAACATGTTTTATATTCTTTACCTATCCAAAATTAATCATTATTTTTATTACGTATATCACTGTCAATAATTACTTATGTTTATTATTATTATGTTTATTATGTAATTGTTGTTCCAAACTGCTTTTTATATTTTTTCATTATCTCTGAATTTAATTTCCCTCTTTCTGAAGTTGAGAGTTGGTATATTTTTCAGTTATGAATAATAAAAGCAAACCCCCTCATTTTTGGTTAGGTTGAAAATAACTAGACTTGACCTCAAATTTTTTTGAAAATGACGGATATAGTTCAGTTATCATCTACTTTTCTCTTTGGTGTTATTTAATATTTTCTTTTTAGTTTTTGGTATCTTTAGTTCCATTCCAAAGTGTCTAGATGTGGTTATGCTTTTGGTATAGTTCTTGAATTGGTATGTTTATTTCATCTCAGGTTATGAGATTTATCATTTCTTGAAATTTCATCTTTGTATATTTCTTGAGTATTGCTTCTTCACCATTCTCTCTATGCTGTCATTCTAATATTACTATAAGACAAACTTTGAATTATGTAATTTATTCCCAGGCCTATTCATTTATTTTTTCATATCTTCCATCTGTTTTTAACTGTGCTGTATATACAAGTATTTACACAAATCCAGATTCTAATTAGCTAATTCACACAGAGTTGTGTTTGATATGCTATTTTTAACCTTCCACTGAATTTTTAATGATAAAGGCTATATTTTAATTTATATAAATTACATTTGACCCCTTTTCATATATACTATTTATTCATAATAATTTGAACCACATTACTTTGGCATATCTTTCAAATTTTTCTATTATTTCTTGTCCTTGGAAAACAAATTTTTCGTTGATTTAATCTGATCATTTTTACTTAAAGTTACTGTCTTTTTTTAATATATTGTGGGCTCATCTTCTGCCTGGTTTGCCTTTTTTTCATGGTGGTTACATCTAGCCATCTAAAGTCATCTACCTTCCATGACTTTAGCCAATGTTTATTTGTTGTTTCTTCCTAGGCCCAAGAAATATCAACAGCTTCACATCAGCTTTATCATCTATCTATCTATCTATCATCTATTTATCTATCTATCTTTTATTCATTTATTTTAACTTAAATGATGCCCATGAGCACACAGATTGTATAAATTCAGACACCATTCTGAATAGAAATGTGGGCTTAGTTTTTCAATGTCAGGAAACAACACACACCCTCCCCCCTCGACCTTATACACATTTTCACACAGACATTGTTTTCTGGCAAACTCTCTCTGATTCTCTAGGCCATTAAGTGGTATTTTTAGGTCTATTTTCTTACAGCTTATTGGAACTATATGCATAATCTGGGTGTGTGAAGGAAAATAAATTCCAAGTTTTCAGTTCTGTTTTGGCTAAACCGCTTGCTTTTTATGACAGTATGGGTGCTAAAATTCCAGACTTAGTTAGTGCCTTTTAGTAATGTCAAACCAAGATACTTGCTAATGATCCCAGGTTTGATTTCTTATTTTTCATCTTAAGACTTAGGTATTTCCCTTTTCTTCTCTTCCTTTTTCTCCTCCCCTTTCTTTCTCCTTCTTCTTTTCCTTCACTTCCACCTCCATCTGTTTGACTTTATCTCAGCTATTAGTAATTTATTTTATTTTATTTTTCCTTATATGTGTTTGTGGCAGAGCCAGGGTAGATTTGGAGCATACCAACTCATTCCATTATGTTACGTAGAAAACCTCCCATAAGTATTATTTGATTACATTGTTAAAGACACAATATTTGCCTGAGCTAACATTAGAATTTTTTATTTGCTTTTTAATTCTTTAATTGATGTATTGTTCCACCATTTCAGTTGGATTACGAATTGGTGACAAGAAATTTTCTACCTCACAAACATAGACTCAGATACATATACATTCTTTCTCCCTGAACTCCCTTCTCCCCCTATTTTCTTTCTCTCTCTCCTCTCTCCTTTTCTCTCTCTAAGTTTTTGTGTGTGTAGTCAAGGCCACCAAAATCTAGTGGGAGAAATGAATACATATAAATCAAAGGTATGTTAAGCCTGGAAAGGTTTTTATTGACTCTTGGATATCTAATGGGACCTGTAGCTATGAGAGATACTTGCACATAAGTGTACCATGACCAAGGAAGACTTACAAAAATAATACATGCATTTAACACATAGATTTAAAATGTTTGGCAGATCCCTAAATAAAACTTAGCAGTGGTGAAACCACTTCCTTTGCAGTGGAAATAAAAAAATAAAATGAAATAAGAGTCAGTATGTGCATGTTCCTGACAATGTTCTCTGCATTTCACAATTCTGGAAAAAGAGTTTCACGAACTGGCCAGTAGGGCTTTCGTTTTTCCTATTTATTTGAGGTTATCAAAATCATTCACACATATTCTCAGTGGTCCCTAATAATGAGCAATAGATACAAATCTGCATTTGTCTTTCTAGTGTTTTGCTCTTTTTTTTGGTAGCCTGAGGGAATAACATAATAAAGCCTTGTGTTACTCTCTCGCATTTAAAATTTTAAAAATGAGAAATACTTATTGTTGAAATTCAGTGATCTCTTTTGTCTTTAAAATATTTATAAATCAGAAATACAAATGTAACACCATAGATATACTTATCACTTATAATTTTCAAATAAATTTACCAGGAATATTTCTTCACAGCTTTCCTGAAATTTTATATCACTAACCAAGAAAAATTCACTTAAATTGTGGATTCTCTGTTAGATTTTTATCTCAGAATAGATGACTGAGTTGGGCAAAAGTTCAATTTTTTAAAAAGCCAATATATTTTCAGAATAATATGAGATCATAAACTGCATTTAAAGATTGTCTCAGTGCTAAAGCTTTGAGGAAAATCCCAATGTCTCGGCTATTATTCATAAACTAAAAGAGAGTAGAGAAGTCAAGGAAATGAAATAAAAATGCTTCTGTCTTGCTTTTAGCATCTCTGATATATAATTCTAGCCAGAGGATTCTCAACCACACAGTTGATATTGATTTGAGTATGTGATAGGATAGCTGCCTTTATCCAAGAAAATAATTTTGTGTTGTAGTAGAAAAGGTGAGAGTGGTCTAGGTGATTCACATTTTCATCCCTGGGTCAAATCTATTGATTATTTTGTACTTTATTGCCACTGTGTTGAAAGTGGAAGTTTTCTTCTTCATGTTGTTCTCTATTGGTCAAATGAAAAATGTCAGTAGGATTTTAAGGACTCCTAATCATTTAAGAATGTAGGGTGCATTTGTTTGATCACGGTGTGTACCACCGCTGATATTCTGCACATCAAATGCTTCATAATTGTCCACTAAATGCCTGCTGTAGTCCAGCAAATTTGCGAAGTACTGCTGGAAAGTAGTAGCAAAGAGAAAAATTTAATCCCAGTATAATGTGAGTGTGTTTGTGTGTGTGTGCAGTATGTGTGCAAGTATATGTATATTTTTCCCCTTAGCTAGAAATTCAGGGGAAAATCCATGCTAAATTTTCTGGTATTGTTTGTAATTAAAAAAACATAGGTTACAGGGAGCATCTGAGCAACTTTATTTGAAGTAAATTTGGAGAGGATACCTCAAGCTCTCCATTTTATTAGACCTTCAGAGAGTGATGAGTTTTACCTCTTCCCCCATCCTTTATGAATGAAAGTCTCTAGAGATATGAGTTCATGTTGCATCTCTTAAGATTGTGCTTTGGAATGAATGATGGGAGTCAAAGTGAGTGCCAAGAATAAAGGTAGTACTTGGAACCCAAATGTTAGGCCAACTAAAAGCTAAATGTCAAGTGCAATAGATCTTCAGCTCCCAAGGTGTCCTGTATTAGCTGTCAGGAGCAAATGCCAGTGAAGCATTAGTTCAGTTTAAGAGTAGCAGACAAGTACATTCATACACAGATGTACATACTATAAGTACAAATGTAACTCATTTTTCCTGAGTCAGATAAACTTTCAGGAATAAAAGTGAGCTAAAAATCATTGTGAAAAAAATGTACAGCTATAGTTTTGCTTGTGAAATTTCCCTCTTCTCTCAATTCTTTCCAACAATTCTAGGATTACCTGATAAGTCTTTAGGCTAACTTATGCTTCTGCCTTTACTGGCACTTCCTTGCTTATTTCCTGCTTCTGTTCATTCCAGCCCAAATCAGAAACATACAAACAAACTCTGCCCTTATCATAGTCATATTGGGCTACCATAACAAATTATCATAGACTAGGTAGTTTAAACAACAAACATATATTTTATTACATTCTTGGACTCTGGATCAGGGTGCCAGCATGGTTGAGGTTTTTTGGAAGTCCTCTTTCTGGCTGACAGACACAGCTATCTTCTTGCATCCTAACACAGTGATGAGGGGGAGAGATAGCTCTTTTCTTCTTCTAAGAGCACTGATTCCATCATGGGAGCTCCACTCTCATGAACTAATTACCTCCCAATGGCCCTACCCCCTAGTACCATCTTACTGGGGGTTAGGTTTCAACATATGAATTTGGGGGACACAAATATGCAGTCCATATACCACTGAACATGCCACTAGTGTTAGGGTCAATCAAAGAACACCATCATTGCTTGTGTCAGCCAGGGTTTGCAACAGTCTGCATGTGTTTGTGAGTGCATGTGTGGTGTGCTTGCATGCAGGCATATGTGCATTTTGAAGGCACTGTATTTCATTACAGGGGACCCAGATGAATCATTAGATCTCTTGCTTCAAAGTTCTTTTTTATAATTAATTAATGAATTATTGTACCTTCCTTACTTTAGTATTAAGGGCTGAGCTAGAAGACGATGGGATGTGTAATCACTTGCTACCTGCCCCACCTGACTTATCTCACTCCCTTTAAGCCAAAGGTATGTACTTGTTCTCTTGAGAAAAGTAATTTCTACAAATTTGGTTTGGATTTTATTTCATATACAAATAATATTCAACAGACATGAGGTTCAAGCTGTTACAAATGATAAAAACATAATCCTGGTTACCAAAATTGATAATATAAGAACACATGATAGAGCTTACTACATTCCAAGCATCTTTTTAAGTGTTTTACACATATTTCATTTAAAATCTTTACAAAAAATGTGAGATATTATTGTACCTATTTTAACAGATAAAAAAAATTGTGGCATTATAAGGATTAGCAACTTGATTAAATTTACATGGCTAGTGAAGGGCAGGAACCAGAATACCAACCTAGGAAATATGAAGCCAGAAACCAATATGATATCTGCTTAAGGAATAGTCTAAAAATGGCCCCTTAATCTTAGAAGTTCATTAAATAATAATCTGGGTATGCAAGGATTTATTTAATGTAAATAAGTCTACTAAAACCCTAAATTTCTTCATAAAAACAGAAAGAAAAATATACACAGTAAATACAAACAAAATGTTTATATACACATTTATAATTTTAATAAATGTTACAGTGCATTTCATAAAATCCATGTTTCCCCAAAAACATAATTAAAACAGTACTAAAGATATTCTTTAATAAAATAGATGTCTTTTATTTCTGTAGTTCCTATTTACTTCATGGAGAAACACAGGGTATTCTTTTTAAAATAAGAATTAGAAAAGAACAGGATCCTATCACCATCACTGTTGGGAAAAGTCATTTTAGCTGACATTATTATTTGTAAAAACATTTCAAATATTATATTTCCCTGTCTTTAAAATAAAAAAATACAAATATTCCAAACTTGCTAACCAAGCTGATTGCAAAACTAGCCTGCTAACCACAAAATTTTCCAGAAAGCTACACAGCCAACTATATTCTCTTCTCTTAATTTCACCAAGAAATAGTTTCTATTGCAACTTGTAACACTCTACTGACATATGTGATACAGTACAGTTGCCTCTCTAATTATATAAAAGGCTGTGCTCCATAGACCCCAGGCAGTGCATGCTGCTCTAAGGTTTAATGTGATATACAGACTCCTGAAGTGTCAAAGCAATGGAGCCTTTGCTTACAAACTACTTTCCAGTGTGAACTGGTCATTTCCTGTTCTACTGAAATATAATTTTATTTCTTCCCCAAGTTTGGCTCTTTTCACCACAGCTTTCAAGAGGAATAAATATTTTTTTTAATTGATATTATTTAAGACATAAGATAAATCAACTCAAAGTATCTCTACATTAGAGAAATATGCAGAAGTAATCAAATCCCTATGCATAATATAAACAATTTGAGAATTAAGTGTCATGATATTTATGAAACAAAATATTAATGCCCATGGAGAATTAGGATGATTGTATTTGAACCGATCAATTTATCTCCAAATTAATTATTATATATAATATTTGTAAAGAAAGAATTTAGAAGTTTTCACTATGTCCTTAAACAGTATAGAAGTGAACTTTTGTTTCATTGATAGCTTAATTTATCTGTGTAATTTTACTGAGTTTATTGGTTTTATATAATGTAGGGAAAGTTAAGAGAAAAGGGAAAGGTTTTTGACAATTTCTCAGTTTCTCTTAAGGCCTATGATATATTTAGATTTGGTAAATGTCTCTGCGTCAAAAATCATAATTTATGTTTTCTCCATATATTAACAGTTTCACTCAGTATTCCCAATATATTTGCTAGAGTTGAATAAGGTACTCATAATTATTTTATGATACCCTGCCTTCATATTTATTTTTATTCTTGTCACTGCTTTTTTGTGGTTTCTCCATTTTTAATGAATAGATTTTCTAGTTTTTTATTTCTTTTACTGATTTTCTGTTAAATCAGATTATGGTTATGATTATGATTATTTGGCCTCACAACGCATCTTTCGGGATCTTAGTTCCCGACCACGGATTGAACCCCTGGCCATGGCAGTGAAAGCCAGGAATCCTAGCCATTAGGCCACAGGGGAACTCCCAGATAACTATTATCTTTATTTCTTAGTTCTATTATTGCTTGATTTTCGATTTTCTCAATTTCTGCTTTCACTTTAACTAATATATTCCATTAAGTAATGTGGTGTTTTTCGAGCACTAGGTAAATATCAATACAATAATTCATTTACTTTAATTCTTTCTTAGTTATGTATGCATTTAAGGTCATGAATTTTTCTGAATTTCAACATTAACTTGTTTATTACATGAAATTTTGTCAACATTACTCTTTAGATCTGTGTTCTGCACTATGGTAGTCAATAGCCACATGTAGCTATTCAAATTTAAAATAAATTTAATTTAATTTAAATTTAATTTAAAATTTAGTTCCTTCATTACATTAGCCATGATGGGTATGCTCATACCTACCACTTTTTAATTTTGTTTCATGAGAATGTATTCATACTATATTAACTGTGTTGTAAATTGATTTTTTCCTCTTTAACAGTATATCAACTATATCTTCCAAAGTTATTGAAGTGTAGTGAATGGCTCTGTGTCCAGCTCCAGAATCAGAATGCTGCATTCAAATCCTGACTTCTTTATTTAACCAGTTGTTTGATCTAGAGTTACTTAACATTGCAATATCTGTGAATGGAGATTCTCTAGTAACTTCATCATTAGGCAGTTGTAAATGTTAAATGTGATATTTACATTTTACTGTGCATGTTTCCAGTTACACTTAATACAACTGCCCAGATAAGGCTAACTTTATCCTTATTACTATTAACCATGTTGGTGTTCCTCAGTTTGTAACAAGTGCAAAGCGTTCTATATAAACATAAGTCACTCAACTGTTTACTTACAACTGTTTTCATTGTTGAATACAAGTTGCTTGAGTCCTTGATATCATTTTTTAAGAATCTCTGTAAGTTGGGACATAATATTAAAATTGTCTCATAGGAAGTCTTTAATTAAATGTTTTGATAATTCCTTATGGTTTAATTATGCTTCCTGTGCCTCTTCCCTCTGGGTTTGAAAGTTTCCCCAATGGACAGGAAAAACACTCACCTCTGGAGAAACCCATTGGTGTGTCTTCTTGGTAATAGTTTCTTAGAACCTGTGGCCTCTCTACCAAACTAATCCTATAGGCATTCTTTCTTAGAGAAATCCCCCATACTTCATGGTCCTTCTATTTTTCCTGGGCATGTATAGATTTCCTTCCCCTCCTTCTCATCTTATTCCTTCTCTTTCATCTTTGTAGTAATTCGAACACAATTTGAGAAAGTAGAAATATCCCTAATCAGATTTCTTAAACTTGTAATTTCTGACATTTTTCTATAAAAATTTTTTCAATGTGTATTCAGCTTTGAGGCTTATAAAAAAATTGACAGTTTTTATTTGGTTAATACAAGCTGCTTTAAAAGCAGATTTTTTGCCCTTTTGCAACATCACAATAATCTTTATGTATTCTTTATACATTGTTTTAAGTGGTAGCATATGCTATTTTCTGCATGCAAGACTATCAGAATGGCTATTTTGATTATATTGACTGAATAGTTATCTCCCAAGAATTATCATCAGTAAATTTAGTTGATTGATTATTTTGCCCTCACATCCTTAATTCAAACTAGTTTAGTTTTTATTCATAGTTGTTTTACTCTCAGATACACATAAAAATGGCTATGTCTGCTCAATCTGATAAACTAACAACAGTTTATATATCATATTCTGCTTTGAGTTTTTGCACAAAAAACAATTGCAAATGCAAATGATTACTGGTAGCATTCTCCATGTGCACCTACCAAATAACATGAGTGTAGTTATTTGAAAGACATGTGAACATGGCAATTTATAAGTATATACTTAAAGGTACTATTAATGTTCATTTGAGCTATAACTGAGTTCCCAAACTGTGCTTTACTCAAGACGAGTAATACAATATCTGAATAAAATAAGTCTCATGGTGTGATCTTATAAAATGGAGGGCTCTGAAACGCAAACTTCTCGGGTTATACAGTTTATTAAAATGAAGTAATTTAAAACTGTCTGTTTCTTGTTAGTCTTTAAATATACAGATAAGAAAGGTCATTCAATTCATTCATTTTTATTTATGCCATTTCCAGAGGGAACGTAACTACTCATTACAAATTCATTTTCACTTTTCAGCCTCCTGACTTTGCATCTTAGCTTTTGCTTTTTAGCATTGTAGAACAAATTGATGCCTAAATATTACAAATTGAATTTTAACTATGATAACTAATCCTAACCCAAGATGGTGTAAATTTAAAATCTCCAACAATGAAGTATTTTTTCAAGTTGTGGCCTTTTGCAGTTTAGCCTAAGGTTTTTAATGATATCCATATCAAGAAATTTATAATGAACTTACTTAAATAAATGATTCACAGATGAAGAAAGAATTATATTTCATATGCTCTCACATTTCATCTTGAATTGGAAAAGACTTTATGACTTTTTGCATTGTTAAAATGAAGTCGCTCTTTTGTTGTTGTTTTTGTTTGAGGAAGTATTGTGATTTTTTTTTAATCAAGTAATCAATTTTCACAATTAGAGGAATTTTTCAGATGTAATTCTAATTCTTCGGTAGAGATGACCTCTCCAGATAGTTTGTTATAATATACTAATATCAATGAGCTCCATGAATGAAATTAAACAAACCCCAAGATTAGACTGGACACTAGGAAATTAGAGAATATTACACTCCTTTACTTGTTCCTTTTAATTAAATATCAAAGCTTAATATGAAGGAGTCAAATCATTTTTACCAATTATGATTCTTTACGACCTGTGAAAAAAGCACTACTTCTGTTAACTTTTTTCATTCATTTAATCCATAATTATTCAGTATATTCTAAATGTCAAATGCTATTTCTTCACCTATACAGAATTTGAAGATTTGTACTGAACACAAACATATATCTCTCTGCTAGCCATTGTTCACAACCTCATCCAGAGCCACTCTTCTTGAAATTGTTTTTATTTGCTATCTTTGCCTCTTATATACACTCTTCAACCCATTCCATCATGGAAACTACAAGGGAAATGTTTCAAAAAAATAAATACTCAAAACTATCAAAAGTGATAGGTCAATTAAAGATAAAGGTCAAATTAGATGTTGCTCATGCTGGATAATTTCAGTAGACTGATCAGTGGTTATTTGTCATACCACTTTATTATTTGTTATTTGTTAAATACTCTCCAACCATGTTCTTTCCCTAATATCCTGAAACAATTTTTTCCTGTTCATCTTTACTCAGCATAGGGCATCTTTGAGATCAAAAGACAGCCAAGTAAACAGAGCCAATCCCCGTTGTTTGAGCTGGTACATAAAACCTTCTCTGGAAATGCATTGTTATTGATACATTCAGTCTAATCAGATGTGATTCATTATTCCTGGTTTGGCAGCCTCAGAATATATTCCCATCTATTTTCTCCATATATTTGCCAATATAAATTAGTAAAATTTTGTAATTGTTCCAGTTGTTAAGCTTTCTTCTCTGAAGTTAGACTTTGAGATCTTACTTTCCACCTCAACTGAGATATAGCTCTTTTTATATGTCTGGAGGCAATGGGGAAGTGACCTGAGGACATTTGACTTCCCAGTAAAAGGTCATTTAGGCAAGGCAGGGAGAGTCTCATCAGGCAGATGTGGACAGGCTGAGTCTTCTGGCCAGCATCGCTTAGCTTGGCTTTAGGGTTCAGATTCTGAGTCATGCAATTACATTCTCAACTGTATGCAACTTTTATTTCTTATAGTCCAATTTTCTTTTTTATTTTTCTGGTTAATATCTGAAGCTTTACTTAAGAGGCCTGGTGAGACTGTGATTTCAAATTAGCATATAACAAATAGAACTTTGAATTTGGTTTTAGGCTATGCCAGCCAAAAATGTGCTGGGGCCCTTCAACACAGGAAATATTACTGGAGATATCAAACTTTCATTTTGCTGTATTTATTATTTGTAGTATAAGCAATGACATGTCTCTCTCTCTCTTATCCTGCTGTAGTTATTAATACATCCCATAAATTTATGTATTTTCATTTTGATTTAGTTTTAAATATTTTCTATATTGTAAAGTGTGTTTTTTATCTTTCATTATCTTTTTTACTCTTAACTTTTCTGTATATTTAAGATTAGACTGTGTTTCTTGTGCATAGCTTGTAATAGTTGAATTTTTTAAATGCAGTTGATTATCTCAGTCTTTGTTATATATATATATATATATATATATGTTGCTCATTTACTTTTAATGGAATTAATGATATATTTAATTAATTATTTTATTTTTTTATCAGAGCATAATTGCTTTATAATGTTGTGTTAATTTCTGCCTGTACAACAAAGTGAATCAGCTATATGTATACAAATATCCCGTCCCTCTTGTACCTCCCTCCCATCCCCCATATCCCACCCGTCTAGGTCATCACAGGGCACAGACCTGAGCTCCCTGTGCTATACAGCAAATTCCCACTAACTAGCTATTTTATGATCTTATGTTGTGAGTCCCACCTGTTTTCTATTGTTTTTCCTTTCTAACTTGATTATTTTTATCATTCTGTTGTGGCTTATGAAAGGCATATAACCTCTGTGGCTTATGAAAGGCATATTTAACTTATCAAAGCCAAAATTATCTTTACTTTCTCTTGTATAGTACCAGAAACTGAGAACATTTTAGCAACTATTTCTTGTTCTCCCAATTAATAATTACTTATTGTATATTTAAAACTTTTTTTAACCTAATGAAGTGTTCTTCTTCTGTACCATTAATATTCCTCCATAATTAACTACATATTTACCACTTTTTTTGGCCACCATTCTTTCTTGCATCTTAGACCTTCCATCTGCTCATCAGAAGTTGTACTGTTTCAAAGACATTTTACATATTTTTACTATTGCAAAGTAATGCTACACAGTGATTAGTCCAGGAGTATTTTATATTAATTTCATAGACGGCTCATGTACACTAAATTCACAGCCATAAATTCTTAGAGATTTTATTTTACCATCCATTGTCTTGAGATGCAAGCCTGGTATCCTATGTGTACATGGTCCTAGTACTTCAAACTCCCTGATTACTGAAGACAGCAATCAATCACAGAGCAGCTTAAGATTCATTGCTTCTGGTAACTCTCGTGTTTGAGTTTTTTGTCCCCAGGGTTCAGCTGTGTCTTTGAGGACTTGTATCTTATTACTTTATCTATGTTTTTTAGCTTTTTTTGTGGCCCAAGTTGTTTTTTGTATATAAGTTCTCCAAAATGATAGAATTGTAAGTCAATGAATTTTTAAATTATAATTGTTTTATGTGGAAGAAGTTGCAGTCCACATTCTTATTTAAATTTTTATATTTCGTTCTTTAAATATATCCCCTCCATGACATAGTAACTGAATGTAAAGGAGAAGACAGTACAGATCCTCATAATATTCATAATTGGAAAGAAGTTTTGAAAGAATTGTGATATTTTTCAGTGCACTGTGCTGTTTTTATTTATTTATTTATTTATTTTGTGGTTTGCGGGCCTCTCACTGTTGTGACCTCTCCCGCTGCGGAGCACAGTCTCCGGACGCGCAGGCTCCGGACGCGCAGGCTCAGCGGCCATGGCTCACGGGCCCAGCCGCTCCGCGGCATGTGGGATCCTCCCAGACCGGGGCACGAACCCGTGTCCCCTGCATCGGCAGGCAGACTCTCAACCACTGCGCCACCAGGGAAGCCACACTGTGCTGTTTTTTAATACACTTATAAAACATTCTATGCACTATAAATATTTTGTAATTTTGATTTGCTTTTTTACAGCCTATGTATAATCACTTCATCAAGAAAGCAACAAAATAAATACCTGATTTCATACCCCCTAACCTCTAATTATATAATAATTTGTTATTATAGTTTTTCTGAAAGTGACATATCATTAGTTTTAAAGTGAAAATCATTTAATAAATGGGCTTAACATAGTATTTTTTTTTTCCTAGCAAGACAGAAACATACGTTTTGGCGATAAAAGACAACACTATAAAGTCACTTTGGAAATAATGAAGAAGTCTTGAAAATTATAGTGGAGGAGATTTGGTTGCAATGGCTTAGTGCTTCCTGACCTTTCATTTATTCATATCAGTTCCTGGATATTTGTTGTGCATTCCATACAAAATAAGGCCAATTTTAGTTTTAAAATTGATATGCTGTTTTACACAGTGACCTGACTTTATATTGCCAGTAGTAATAGATTATTTTCACAGTGACTCTGTGGCTAGTTTTTGTTTGTTTGTTTGTTTCTGCATCACTCATTCATCTTCTCTTGAAGAATATAAATGCATCAGAGGTGCTGAATGCCATTAACAAACATTGTTATATTCTTGACATTGACCACTAACCTTGCTTACCATTGTGACTTAAAGTTTGAATTTTAGATAATGTATGGTGATCCTTTAATCCTATTTTCCTTTAGACTGTCCCCTAATGAGATACTGAGATTGATACATAGCTTTCAATCTTAACCCTTTAAAAATCTATTACTTAATAAGGTAAATTAAAACACTAGTATTAATAATGTCTTACCATCTTAGTGTCAAACAAAATTTAATCCATTTGATAACTTAAAAATATTCAGTATTATCTCACACTTTCCATGAAGTCCTGGAAATAAAATATTATTTTCTATAACTTTCATTTCCCCTGGAACCATTCTTACTCTATAGTCATCATTTTCAGTAGAAGATATATATCTGCCCACTCGACCTGAAAGAAAGTGTAAGGGTGAAAGAATATAGATGCAGTGTTAATTGAGTGAACACCTGTTGATTATAGATGGGCATCATAGAGAAGGGGATTTCTACATGAATTGGCTGAAATCTCTACCACTAGAGAGCTTTCAATCTAGTGAAGGGGGATTGACACACATAAACAGACATAAAGTAGAAAAGTATTGAGATCAGTCTGCGGAAGGAGAGAGACTGATTCAGATAAAGGAGTCCTCTTGTATAGGCTGAGAGCTGAACAAGTGTATTAAAAACAGATGACAATGTATTAAACACAGGCTTGTTGAGTGTAGGCAGGATACTCTTCCTGCCATCAATGTGACGTGGTTGTGTCTAAATATTTCTAATTTTTTTCTTAATTGAAATAATGCTTAAAATGTATACAGATATTCACAGTTCTTTGGGAGCCTAAGAATGGTATCAGAAAAAGTTTTAGGCTTTTGAGTTAAAGGGGCTAATTGGTTTCCAGGGAAATATTTCCACATCTGCAAAGTCCTAGGACTGGGAAACAGCTGGCACACTCAATCAGAGTGATATTTACATCAGATACTTCAAATACACCTTATCCTTCATCTCCAAGATTTTGTAATGGGGAAAGAAAATAATCAATATGATAGTGCATAGCATAGAATAAAAACCTGGGAGAAATACAGTTACAATTTGGATGAGCAGTATCATTCAACATGTAGATCATGAAAGCCATGGGTATCTTGGTACTTTTACTTGGAGTTATCGTTGAGGAAGAGGGTAAGCAAGACTCACTTTCTCTGCAAAGCAGCATGGTAGTATCATGGTTCATTAAACCTTAATTAAGACACCCCTATAATCCAGACATATATATGACAGATGTATGAATAAATAAATGCACTGCAAAAAACTGACAATACTGATAAGAGGGAAATTTCCCTTTTGTGAGGGCGATCAGCTTAGCTGTCTCTTTAAGTAAAACTTGTTATTTAAGCAGGATGTTCTGGAGGTGTATGCTTGCAGCTTCAGTGTAGTTCCTCTACATGTGTGCCCTGTGACATTAATTGTCATAATCCAGCAATACCTTCTGAAACATGGAGATGATCCGAATATCATAAAACTTTACTTCTACTTCATGGGTAGAAGAGACGAGTGGTACAGAGGAAGACCTTTTCTCTAGCGTGGGTAGGGAATTAATCAACTTGTTATTAATAGCAAATCTTAAGGTATTTCAGAAGGCAGAGAGACATGAACTTACTGAAATAAATTTAATTGAAAACTAGACACAGTAAAATTTTTGGTGATGACTCTTCTGAAAAGGAAATCAGTGTCTAATTAATAACTTTCAGATAATATCCAATATTTTGATTATCTGAGGTCTACAGAATTAATAAATTATAATAAGGAGGTCAAGAGTTAAATGTGTACTATAAAATTATAGTTACTAGCACAGCACCACATATATCCAGGCTCTAAATAAATATTTCTGGATAGGAACTTGATAGGATTGTGATTACCTAATATAATTATTTATTGAAGGAAGAAGTGGAAATGTGAAAAAAGTAGGTTCATAATGGATTTTAATCCATTTTTTGGTTGTTGTTCAGCCTCAAAATGAAAGTTTTGAATGATATAGTTAGTAATCAGAAGCTGAATGCAGGCTTGATTATTCAAACAATTTAGAGCTTTGTCAATTCTCTTCAAGAACACTCTGATGTGCTCATGAAATGCAGTTCAACTTACAAAGTTAAATATTAATAGAATATGTTTACAGGTGTAAAAATATGACCGTATCTCGATCAGGGTGCTATTTACATGAACGTGTTTGCTTTGTGAAAATTAATAAAAGTCTATATGCTTATGATTTCTGCACTTTTTGGTATGTATGCTATGCTTCAAAAAAGATTTTGTTAAAAATATTATGGTGCTATTTTTTGTCCATGATTCTAATATATGCTCCAGTTATTATTGAATCAATTAGACTTCATGGACATAATATGAGGGATGAGAAAAAGTGTATTGAACCAGAGAATAAGTAGATAGAAATCTAGATGTGAGGGATAGTATATATGTTGAAAAAGTTTTGATTAGACAACTTTGGAAGTTTTGTAAGTGTTTGAAGTTCACCAGGACTGCTTCTTTACTGGTTAGCCATTCTTTCTTATATACGTACAGCTGTCTACCTGCTACTAATATGCGTAGTCTTCAGTAAATGACTTAATGAGCACTGTATGTATAAACAGGGGAGAACGTTTGCCTGTTGTAGTTCTTATTAATTTAAAAGGAAGGTAATATAGTGACATACTGGCTTGCAAGTCATGTAGCCTGAATTTTGACCCATGTCAAATGCTAAATAGATGTATAATCTTGCATACAAAAATTCATATTCCTGGACTATAATTGAGTCATGTACAAAAAGGAGGATGATTTATAAAACCTCTACTATATTTGAATATTCTGTTATTATATTCTAAAAAGTAAAGTGAAGGTTTTAATTGCTGACTGAAAGAATATTGAATTTTTCTATCATCCTTTGGCTAATAAACACACATACACACACACAAACACAGTCAATGTATATAAATTTTAAAGAATAAATAAATGAATGAATGAGGTTAATGTGTTATTTGAAAATTGAAGAATCTCCTACCAATGACTCTTTTATGCATATAAAGTGTCTTGGATCATGGAGTAACCTTTATATATATGTTGAGTCTACTTTATTTTAGGCTATATTATAAACTGTTCCCTTTCTTTCTTTTTATCTGCCTTAGAGTGAGAGATTATTCATAGAAGAAAGTTGAAATACTGACTACAATGAAGTTTACCGTTATCTGTTGATTTTTTTTTCATTCTGTTTTTATCCAAAGATAAATGGATACTTATTTAAGTTTGAAACTAGTTATAGGAGAGCAGCAAAAATACAGACAGAGAATGTTTTCCATCAGTTCATGAAAATTTTTGAATCTTCTCAGGATTCTTCCATTTGAGATTTAAGCTTGGCATGTTTTTTACTATCTTTGAAATTTCTCATGTTTTAAAGACAGTGGTATCTCATATTATCAGATTCACATGTCCTTATACTTACCCAGGTAAACCAACACACATTTGTCATGGCATATGGCAAAGCCAATAAGAGATAGGTTTTATGAACCATCATGGAAATTAGGATACCAGAAACAATACGCTCATTTCATCAAATAATTTTGTGAATGTATACTTAAAGAAAAATATTTTTTCCTGGTTAGAGCACAGATCTGAATATTAAAATGCAGATGTGTTAAAATCAAGTTATCTGCCAACTGGGGTGGTTTGTTCAAGTGATCCTATGGGGCCAAAATTATTATTTCATTCTCTGTTTTAACGAAAAACCCAAACCAAACAAAAATCTCTGCTTCAGAGTTAAAAATGACTCAAGGCCTCCTAGGTTGAATTTTGGAAACACACACATTTTATAACAAGTGGGAAGAACATGCAGATCTTAGAATTATCCACCATCAACTCACAAAAAGTACTTAAAATTAATATCATTTTCACTTGCTATGAGAAGGGCTATTCTGTTTCTCAACCACCTTATTTTCAATGTATTGATCATTTGCCACTTTTATGGAATGGCAATTGTAATTCTGTTTATGTGAGGAGGGTGGATGAAGAAAGAAGAATATTTGGGAAAACATATTAGTGGTGAACAGTCAAAGATGAGAAAGTCTATTGCAAGAGAAAAGGCATCAGGAATATCAGTATCTTAGATATCAACTTCCCTATTTTCTTCTTCTTCTTCTAACTTTCTCCATCATTAACATGGTTTTTAGTGCCTGCATGTTGCTCAGTCATGATTTGTTGAATTATTTGGTGGTTATTGCATTCCAGGTTCTGTACTGGATGGTAAGGTCATAAAAAAAAAATTGCATTTGACATTTGTGTAAATGTAGCCCCTACCCACTAAAATTTACATAGGAAAAGAAGAGCATAAAAAAATGAAGACAGAATAAAGATGGCATCTAAATTAGGCCAGGAGCCTAGGTTCTTACCAGACAGCCTGGGCCTCTTTCCTATGTACAATTTAGAGATGGGAGAACTGTTGTGGATATCTGGGCATTAATAGACACCAATTCATTCAACCCAGTTTACTACATCCTAAGTGTGCTACGCCTTGAGACAGAAAGATGTAGAAAACACATTCTCTATTCACACTCTAATGAAATACAAACATGCAAAAGAGTGTACAGTAAAACATAATAAGTACTATGATGGGGGAATGAAAGAGTGCTATGAGAAACGTTGAATAAACTTCTTCCCCAGCCTATGACAATTCTAGTGAGGCTTCCTAGACGAGACAGTGCTTTAGAAAGATGAAGTTGCCATAAGAAAATCAGAGGAATTGTATTCTGGAGAAAGAGCACCATGTGAGAAAAGATACAAATACGGATTACAAATCTGTATTACATTTTCAAACTACTATGCATAGTCTGGGTTAAAAATGAAAAAGGAGTGTGTGAATTGGGAGTACTGAGTGTGAAGGCTGGATTGGAATAGTGGTAGCTGACAAAGCACAGAATGTTTATACACCAAGGTACATCACTGGATTTATCCTGAGGAGGGTGAAGAATGAGTAAAACATTTTAAGCTGAGGTGACATAATTTGATTTCTACTTTTTTTAAAAAAAAATCTTGTGGCAAGTGAGAGGTGGTGTTGGGCATGGTTTGGAGGGTTTTAGAAAGAATACAAATCTCAAAGTAGAAGACCGGTTTCTTCTGAGATAATGCCGTTAACTATTCCCTCTCTAATTATGGGATGGGTCTATGGCTTTCTCTAACATCTGCCTCTCCAAAGCAGAAGTACTTCAGGAAGACAACAAGGTTCTATTCTCAGAATCCACTTAAGCATTCTTATCTTTCTTCTGAGATTGACCCTTTTGATTAACCTGATTGATGTTCTCCTTCCTTCCCTTGGATTTAAGGGATCAGATCTGCAGTGGTGTTGAGAGGAGGAACAGCAAGGCATGCTGAGTATTCAGGTAATGGATACTATTTGGTTTTCCCTCTGAGAATGGTACTTGGGTTCAAGATGAATATAAACTAGACACTTTTAAATAATATTATCCGAGAGAAGAATGCTTTCAGAAATCAAGTGGCTGATGCTCATAGAAATATAGCTACTACCCATTATTCATTGTTTCTACACCTGGACATAAAAGGAAGAAAGTAGGAATTGCATACAGGGCCACAACATCCAGTTCATTTTCAGGGGCTAGACGGGATGAACTTTTTCCTTAAGACACTCATTATATAACTGAGCTCAGATGTCATCAGTGGTGCCAAGTGGCAGAGTGATACTCCTGATAAAGGACAAACTGAAGACCCTAAAGAACAGATTCAATATTTGGGATAGATTAAGGTACCCATTAGGAGGCATAGTAAACCAGATTCAGTGTGTTGGATAGAAGCTGGCGTCCAGGCAGGTCAAGGCACAAGGATAAAACAGAAATAGAAACCCCAGTATATGCCACCACTCAGGCTCATATTACAAGCTTTCTCAGTGATCTGCCATACCTCCGGGCCATCTCCCATTATCCCCTCTCACCTGACCTCATCCTATTCGGCTCTGGGGCCCTCTGAATGTCAACTGAACAAAGACCTTGTTTTCTATGCACACTGAATTGTCTGAACATTTGGAGAAAGATGATAAGTTCCATTTTGAAGGGATTATCAAAGTGAACATTTTATTAGGGAGTTGTTTCTTCAGGCCAGGTGATCAGGAGAGAGATGTCAGCTGAGATTAGACATGAAATGTTTCTATGAATTGAGGTAGTTAAAAATATGAAGGTAGGGCTTCCCTGGTGGCGCAGTGGTTGAGAGTCCGCCTGCCGATGCAGGGGACACGGGTTCGTGCCCCGGTCCGGGAAGATCCCACATGCTGCGGAGCGGCTGGGCCCGTGAGCCATGGAAACTGAGCCTGTGCGTCCGGAGCCTGTGCTCCACAACGGGAGATGCCACAACAGTGAGAGGCCCGTACCGAAAAAAAAAAAAGTAAATGAGTTCTCAAAGGTCTATAGATAGGAAGATAAATAATTTGCTTATTTATTCTCTCCCTATGACTGTGTTAGATTTCAGTCTGTGGACAATTCAAAAGAATAAATCAATGTTCATTAGAAAACTTATCATCAATAAAGCTGGAAAAAGGTTATGAAGCCAGAATTTAAAAAAAAGCTATCACAACTTTGTTTCAATCTTCAAAGCAAAGGTGGGGAAAGCCAATGGCTACTAACACCTCTACCTGTCCCAAAATGTACATTTTTCTTAGACTAGTTTGTCAGTTTAGAGCCACTAAAATCCAGGAAGAAAGGGCAAATGCCAAAATTTGTGAGGCTGACTAGTCCCAATACACTTTAATTCAGGCAACATTCCAAGCATATTAGAAATGACATTAGCAAAATTGTTTTCTTGATTTTCCAGAATAAATTTGCAACTCCTAATAGTCTGGATTATTCAGTTTAATATGGATCAGACTACAAGCTTTACAAGCCTTTTTTAAAGTGGGCTCAACCTGGAAGCCTAATAATTCATAATGTAAAATGTTTTGAATTTACACTTGATGATGGCTATTGTGCTTAATAAAGCATGCGTTATAATATAATTTTATAGCATTGTTCATACAAGGATGGATCACAACTGATTATAGCTGTATTGAAAATACAATTCTCCTCAATAAGACACAGTCCAGTGCCTCCATGGTGAGGGAAGAAGTCCATGAGAATGGGGCCAGATGGACAAGGCAATACAACCACGCTCATTATGCTGAAGGCTGAGAAATGAAATCAAATGATACATTTACATATTTCCTGAACAGTTCCCAAGTATTGCAGTTTTAGGGGCCATATTTAATTTCAGTTTTCTATTTTTTATTTAATCAGGATAGTGAGTGAAGCACAAAGTCTACTAGGCAGAAACTTTCAATCATGCTGGTTATACAAAGCACATAGGATTTCATCTTCATCTTTGAGAGGATTTTCTCTGCTAAGGAGAAATTTAATAAAGGCATCAGTGTGTATGCCTTTTGTAGGTGTGCATATAAAATCACTTATTAATGTTCAGATTTTTAAAATGCTAGAATATTCATTTATTTATTGATGTGAACATTATTGAATATCTAAAATGTTATCTGGTAATGTTAGTAACCATAGGTTAAGCACCAGAAAAAATTTCAAAGAAAATTTTGTTTTCATGTCTTTAGTCACCAAGCGTTTATTTAGTATTAACAGTGAGGTATTAACATGGCAAAGGAATTATTGGGGCAGGGAGCACTTAATGATGTTTTATTATTATCTGAGCCACAGAATATTTTAAAATAAGAGACTTTGGATGTAATATATAGGGGAGATTTAAATTATCATACAGAAGTTAGAGTTTAATTAGATTGTACATTTTATTACTTTGCCTCCATTAACCTATGGATGAGAACTTTGGAGATAAGCCAATTTAGTTACAGGATCTTTTTTGTCTTTTGAGACATAATCGACATATAACAATGTGCAAGTTTAAGGTGTACAACACATTGATTTGATACATCTCTATTGCAATATGATTGCTACTGTAATGTTAGCTAATACCTCTATTGTGTCACATAATTATCATTTCCTCTTGTTGTGGCAATGTTTAAGATCTAGTCTCTTAGGAAGTTTAATGTTTATGATACAGTTTTGTTGTCTGTAATCACTGTACTGAATATTAGATCTCCAGAACTTATTTATCTACTAGTTGCAAGTATATACCCTTAAATGGTATCTCTTCCATTCCCCCCACCCATATATATATATATATATATATATATGTGTGTGTGTGTGTGTGCGTGTGTATGTTTATATTTATAGATAATAACTTGATCATTTGAATTGTAGTGTGTGTATTAAACTTTTTGACTCTGTTATAACTTTCTTAATCCAAGAAACAAATGCTTACTTTGGAGAAGGCACCAAGCGGGGTAATGGAGGGGATAAATTGAAAAATTATAGTCGTGAGTTATTTTTCCAGGAACCCACAGATTACACTACATTTTTAACTTTCCGATTCTGTCTTATCTCATGGGTGGCCTTGCCTAGACACTGAGTGAAACAAAATAAACAATAAACCATGTGTATATTGATGAAAAGAGTATTTTGCCCAATTCTCCAACCTATGAGAATAATAATAATAATAAAAAAAGACCCTCTTATGGATCAATAGGGATCTGAGATCTGACTAAATTCTTTGCATCTCATTGCTGAGCTATTTTGTTATTCTTTTTTTAAAAAATAAATTTATTTATTTTATGTTTTGCTGCATTGGGTCTTCATTGTTTCACACAGGCTTTCTCTAGTTGTGGTGAGTGGGGGCTACTCTTCATTGTGGTACTCGGGATTCTCATGTTGCGGAGCACAGGCTCTAGGTGCACAGGCTTCAGTAGTTGTGGCACGCAGGCTCAGTAGTTGTGGCTCACAGGCTCTAGAGCACAGTCTCAGTAGTTGTGGCGCATGGGCTTAGTTGCTCCACGGCATGTGGGATCCTCCTGGACCAGGGATCTAACCCTTGTCCCCTGCATTGGCAGGTGGATTCTTAACCACTGCACCACCAGGGAAGTCTGATTTTGTTATTCTAAAATTTGTAACGAAATAGGATTTTGTGTCAGACAATTAGAAATAGTCTTTGTATAATGTCATTACACCTTTGTCTATATATAAAAAATCCTTATATTAATTATAAGGTATTGTTTCATATGTTTTTGCTTTGTCCTGGATGGTCTTCTGTTTCTGTTGATGTATAAAGAAAGGGAGTGAATGGAAGCATAGAATTAGTTAAGTCTCCATTCCCATACAAAATTTTTATAAGGGAACTCCCTGTCTTATCATTTTGTGAAAGAGGGTCATTTTGCTTTATTTGCATTTTGGATTCGACATTGGTTGGATCATTGATCATATCACCCAATTTTAGCCTCTGCTTCATCAGAGAACTTGAGATACCATGTACAAACAGACATATGTTGAACAAAAGAAACAGCCTCTTTCTTATTGGGCAATGGTTTATCTACGTCAAAACAGCAAAGTTTTCCAAGAAGAACTCCTGTTTCCTATATAGAGTTGTAATATAATTCTAACTTTTTGCACTCTAGAAAAATTAGGAGACAAAGCACCAAACACTCAAACGTCAGCTTCCTGAACTGATATGCTGAGTTCTCATAATTCCAAGAGAGTCTCAAAGACTCTGTAACCTTCTAAGTCAGATATCACTTTGTACATCTGTCTCTCTTCCTACTCTGCTTAACCTACGCAACCCACTTAGTTTCTTCTATTTCTTCTGCCCCTTCTCCTGTCCATCTAAATGAGCTATGTTTCTTTGGGAATGTATTAGAAAAAAATTACATTGTAAAATTGCTAGATCAAAGGTGATCTACAGAATTTGAATTAAGACCTCGATCAAGAGCCAAGTTAAGAACTATAATGAAGGGTTTTCCTATATCTCAGAAAAGTTTCTACATAATTCAAAATTTTGATAGATTGTTATTGCCCCTAAGTACAGATCAGTGCCAACTAGTTCAGCTAATTGTTAATTCAGTTAATTGTTGAAAGAGTGTAGCACTGGCTAAGAAATTGGCATCTATTTCAGTAACTGCTTATATATAACTATGTAAGTCTGAATTTTCTTTCAAGAATGGTTCCATCTCTTCTGAGACACCCACCCAGACTATTGGATCAGTGGCTCCCTTCTTCTTTCTCTAAAGCTTCATGTAGCCATGGAATTGTTAAACAGAGAACCCCGTGAGTTGCTGTTGCCAGAATGGATACTTAATGTCATGCAGAGAATACAAGTTTGCCAAAACTGCTTTCCCAATGCAGAATCTCTTGTTGCATTTGACTCTAATCCTAAACATGTTCCATTTCCCAAATTATGAAAGAATGAATGTCCCTTTCAATACCATGATAAAGTCAGTAGACACAGCTGTGCAGATAAGGAACAAAAATGCTAGACAACTCAAAATAAACCTGGAAAAATATCAGCCCAGAGACCATTCTTTCAGTGACATTTGGATTACGGTTTTTACACATTCTTGGAGAAAGAGAATAAAAAGTTCTTTTCTGAGTCCTTCTGAATATAATTATATCATTATATTTTAGTTAAATGAATGGCAATAGGCTACCAGGTGGCCATTCTATATTGTGGAATCAACTGTTCTCAAATTACATGTATGTGTTTGCCTTATAAATCTCAAGTTAAATATCCTCATATTAATTACAAAGAGATACCTGGTTTATTTGTACCTTACATGACTTCTAAGAAGAGTCTGGTACCCAGTTAAAGAAGAAATCTTAATTCTGAATCTCCTGTTTCTTACTGGATGTGCTAAGCAATGCATCAGCATATCACTTTATTACAACACTTACCATTGTGTCATGACTACATATAACTTTGCTATTATATTATGTATTCCTAGAAGTATAAGCTATATTATGTGCCTTTATATGCATATGTAAGAAAAAGTACCCAACTTAGGCTACAGATAAAAGCTTCCTCCCTGACCTGAGACAGACCTTACAAGTTAGGTCAGTGAGTTATTTCACCAAGATTTTGGACTTCGGATGGATTAAACATACTTATCTTTTTTTTCTGTGGCTAAAAATGTGAAAGTTAAAGCCCAGAGGGTCATTTGTTATGACTTCCACATGTTTTTTTGTTTGTTTGTTTGTTTTTGTTTAAAGTCTGTCTGTACTGAGCAAACCAATTAAAAGGAAGTATAGGGAGAAGCCAAGACTAGTAACAGGTACACAAAATCGTAATGGATCCTTTCTTAAGGATCATATCATTCCTATATGTGGGTATCATGAGACACCTAAAATCCCTTTTAAGTTAGTTTGAGGTGTGTTTCTGTTACTTGTAACCGTAAGATTACTAAATAATATGAGGAGTGGGTGTGGAGAAGCAGAGAAGACTTTCCAGTTAGAATTCGTCAGGTTGTAAATATATCCTCTTCACATGAGTTTATATAAAAATGTGTCTACCTAGAAAATTAGTGAGAGTCTCATGGAAATCCAACAGAAACCCTAATTCAGGTAGGCTTTGTGACAACTAGAAAGGGAACTAAAATATCATCAAGCAGCCCTCTCTTGGGGGATAATTGCTCATGGCACCTGTGTTTCTTTCTACACATTTAATCCATTTTCCTTTCTCTACCAGATTGCTTTTGCTTACTCTTAATGGCCTCTGTTCTATTAAATTGTTGGCTTGCCTGTGGTCTTACTAAGGTACCAAATCACTTTATTGTGCCTGATAGCTGGGATAATATGAACCACAATAACAACAATAGCTAACAAATATAGTATTTACCATTTTCTTGGCATCCCTTATAGTGAAGACACAGAAATATGAGCAAGGCTCCACTAATCATGCAAATCCAGCAGAAACTTGTTATGTGAAAGAGCAGGGACTGTGGGCAATCCATTTTGGTGAGGACAGTAGGAGGAATATCCCCTATATCCTGTTTCCAGCACTGTCTGTTTCCAATTGCAGTTGCAGGAACAGTGTTGGCGGGTGATAGAATTGGTGGGACAGGCTGTGGTGTCTGGTGCCTTACAATAGCAACAGTGGACAAGTTTTATGGACAAGTTCTACTACATGACTAAAAATTCCTCTAACCTGGAGCTTTCAAGCCTGGTCTACAAAGCTCCCAGAGTACCTATCAGCTACATGGTCTTTGTAATAATTCTCTTAGATTATCCAGATGTGGTTTCTTTCTGCTTGCAACATACAATGCTGATTATTACTGGTGCCTTTAGCTCAAGGGTTGGCAAACTTTATTGTAAATGACCAGATAGTAAATATTTTAGGCTTCACAGGCCGCCTGCAGGCATATTCTTTGTTATTGTTTTTTGGGGGCTCTGTTTTGCTGTGCTGAGTGTGTGTTTTGCTTTTTACAACCCTGAGTTCATGGGTTATACACAGAAAATAGGTTGTAGTTTGCAAATCTCTAATCTAAGCCTTTAGTGCTACTGCTCCTTCCCTCAGTTTCTTAGCTATTCAATTCCAGCTTGCAGAGAAATTTATTTGGTGCTATCTATCTTCCTGAAGCAAGCTGTTCCTAACGGTAGCTTCATAACAGTTTCTCATAGGTAAGCAGGGGAACTCTGAAGACAAGAGTTACTGCTGGCATAAGTCTACCACCCAGTGAAAAATCTTGGGCTTTACCAGCCAGACTACTTCTAATGACCCAAACTGAGCTTCTCCCAGAGACTATGTGACCTAAGAGATCCCTATGGTCTCCAAGCACATGACTCTGTTTTTAGGACAGAAGTGAAATAACCACTGATGTAAAATTTGAACATACTTATTCTGTCTTTTAAACTAACCAAATAATCCTCAAATGATATGTTTAGCATTTACTTCTATTTTATTTAAGTGGATATGAAAGTAAGCCTAATTGACATCAGGGAGTTTACAGAGCCCCTGGATAGAATCTATGCAAGCCAGGAGAAGCTATCAATGGCCCCTAAATACAAAACATAGAGGAATAAGCTAAAATTGAACAAAGAAGCAAATAAATAAACAAAACTCCAAGAAGTTTTCATATTGTTGAAGCCCAACTCTAGCTTCCTTTCAATAATCTTGCTCTTACCACAACAATTAGCCCATGGGGTCTCAATCTTATACTATCACCAACCAGGTTGATTTGGGCTTGGATCAAAGGGAACATAGCTCAGCTCTTGTCCTTCATCAGGGCTGAGGACAGCATGGGAATGTGGGCATGCTTAGTCATGGCCATTGAAAGGAGGATATTATGGAGAAGGTTTTTAGCAAGAAATGACATGATCAATATCAAATCAGCCGTTGTCCTAAAACACCACTTCAAATCCGTGTTGTTTTCATGGTGTTTTATTAACTTCATTTTTGTGCCTCAACTTTAATACTACTTGAGTATAGCAGAAAAGAAGTAGTATTGGCCCCTGGCCTGACTTTGGGATTGGTAGGATTTCAGACTACTGAGCCCATCTCCATTAGAGAGATTCAATTAAGCCCAGCTAGAACATGGTGGTAAAGTGCAACTTGAAATAGTAAATACTGTAATTAGTTACTTCACTGACATTAAATTATATTTGATTTTGTGTAGCAAATTATAGTCCCTCTTTTGTTTCTTAAATGAACAGAGAAGTATATTTTATAGTTAAGCAAGAGCTAAGAAAGAAACATGGTTGATTATCCTTTATAAGAAACTGTAAAATCTCTTTGGCCTTTGATACTGAAAAATATTTCGTTCAGCCTTTTTTTTTTCCCAGTGGTTGAACTCTCTAATGTGAAGAATTTTCTGCCATCCCCTGTCAGCATTAAAGCTAAACTAGAGAATGATTTGCTTTCAGGTGTTTAAAAATTGGACACAGGAGACCTTCAAGATGGCAGAGGAGTAAGATGCGGAGATCACCTTCCTCCCCACAGATACACCAGAAATACACCTACACGTGGAACAACTCCTACAGAACACCTACTGAACGCTGGCAGAAGACCTCAGACCTCCCAAAAGGCAAGAAACTCCCCATGGACCTGGTTAGGCCAAAAGAAAAAAAATAAAACACAGAGACAAAGGAATAGGGGCAGGACCTGTGCCTCTGGGAGGGAGCTGTGAAGGAGGAAAAGTTTCCACACACTAGGAAACCCCTTCACTGGTGGAGATGGGGGTGGCATGGGGAAGCTTCAGAGCCATGGAGGAGAGCCCAGCAACAGGGGTGCAGAGGGCAAAGTGGAGAGATTTCCATACAAAGGTTCAGTACCGACCGGCACTCACCAGCCTGAGAGTCTAGTCTGCTCACCTGCCAGGGCAGGTGGGGGCTGGGTGCTGAGGCTTGGGCTTCAGAGGTTGGATCCCAGGGAGAGGACTGGGGTTGGCTGTGTGAACACAGCCTGAAGGGGGCTAGTGCGCCACAGCTAGCCGGGAGGGAGTCCGGGAAAGAATCTGAAACTGCCTAAGAGGCAAGAGACCATTGTTTCAGGGTGCGCGAGGAAAGGGGCTTAAAAGCACCACCTAAACGAGCTCCAGAGATGGGCACGAGCCGTGGCTATCAGCGCAGACCCCAGAGACGGACATGAAATGCTAAGGCTGCTGCTGCACCCACCAAGAAGCCTCTGTACAAGCACGAGTCCATTATCCACACGTCCCCTCCTGAGAGCCTGTGCAGCCTGCCACTGCCAGGGTCCCGTGATCCAGGGACAACTTCCCCAGGAGAACACACGGCGCTCCACAGGCTGTTGCAATGCCACACCAGCTTCTGCCACCACAGGCTCGCCCATCATTCTGTACCCCTCCCTAACCCTGGCCTGAGTGAGCCAGAGACCCCTAATCCATTGCTCCTTTAACTCCGCCCTGTCTGAGCGAAGAACAGACACCCTCAGGTGACCTAAACATAGAGGGGGGTCCAAATCCAAAGCTGAACCCCGGGAGCTGTGCAAACAAAGAAGAGAAAGGGGAATTTCTCCCAAGAGCCTCAGGAGCAGAGGATTAAATCTCCACAATCAACTTGATGTACCTGCATCTCTGGAATACTTGAATGGACAATGAATCATCTCAAATTTGAGGCGGTGGATATTGGGAACAACTGTAGACTTGGGGTTTGCTGTCTGCATCTAATTTGTTTCTGGTTTTATGTTTATCATAGTTTAGCATTTAGAGCTTATTATCATTGGTAGATTTGGTTATTGATTTGGTTGCTCTCTTCCTTTATATATATATATATATCTATATCTATCTATCTATCTATATATTGTTTTCCTTTTGCTCTTTTTGTGATTGTGTATGTATCTTTGTGTGATTCTGTCCGTATAGCTTTGCTTTTACCATTTATCCTAGGGTTCTGTCTGTCTGCTTTTTTTTTGTTTCTTTTGTCTTTTTAGCATAGTTTTTAGTGCACGTTATCATTGGTGGATTTGTTTTTTGGTTTGGTTGTTCTCTTTTTTCTTTCTTCCTTTTTTTAAAATTACTTTTTTATTTTTAATATATATATTTTTACATTTTAATAATTTATTTTATTTTCTCTTTCTTTTTTTCTCACTTTTCCTCTGAGCTGTGTGACTAAAGAGTCTTGATGCTCCAGCCAGGTGTCTGGCCTGTGCTTCTCAAGTGGGAAAGCCATGTTCAGGACATCAGTCCACCAGAGACCTCCTGGCTCCACATAATATCAAATGGCAAAAGCTCTCCCAGAGATATCCAGCTCAATGCTAAGAGCCAGCTCCACTCAATGACCACCAAGCTACAGTGCTGGACACCCTATGCCAAACAACTAGCAAGACAGGAACACAGCCCCACTCATTAGCAGAGAGGCTGCCTAAAATCATAATAAGGACACAGATACCCAAAAACACACGACTACACATGGTCCTGCCCACCATAAAGACAAGATCCAGCCTCATTCACCAGAACACATGTACCAGTCCCCTCCACAAGGAATCCTGCACAACCCACTGAACCAACCATAGCAACAGGGGGCAGACAACAAAAACAAAAGGAAATACGAACGTGCAGCCTGAGAAAAGGAGACCCCAAACACAGTAAGTTAAGCAAAATGAGAAGACAGAGGAACACACAGCAGATGAAGGAGCAAGCTAAAAACCCACCAGACCAAACAAATGAAGAGGAAATAGGCAGTCTACCTGAAAAATAATTCAGAGTAAGAATAGTGAAGATGATCCAAAATCTTGGAAACAGAATGGAGAAAATACAAGAAACGTTTAACAAAGACCTAGAAGAACTAAAGAGCAAACAAACAATGATGAACAACACAATAAATGAAATTAAAAATTCTCTAAAAGGAACCAATAGCAGAAAAACTAAGGCAGAAGAATGGATAAGTGACCTGGAAGATAAAATAGTGGAAATGACTACCACAGAGCAGAATAAAGAAAAAAGAAAGAAAAGAATTGAGGATAGTCTTAGAGACTTCTGGGACAACATTAAACACACCAAAATTCTAATTATAGGGGTCCCAGAAGAAGAAGAGAAAAAGAAAGGGACTGAGAAAATATTTGAAGAGATTATGGTTGAAAACTTCCCTAATATGGGAAAAGAAATAGGAAATCAAGTTCAGGAAGCTCAGAGAGTCTCTTACAGGATAAATCCAAAGAGAAACATACCAAGACACATTTTAATCAAACTATCAAAAAATTAAATACAAAGAAAATATATTAAAAGCAGCAAGGGAAAAACAAGAAATAACATACAAGGGAATCCCCATAAGGTTAACAGCTGATCTTTCAGCAGAAATTCTGCAAGCTGGGAAGGAGTGGCAGGACATATTTACAGTGATGAAAGGGAAAAACCTACAACCAAGATTACTCTAGCCAGCAAGGATCTCATTCAGATTTGATGGAGAAATTAAAACCTTTACAGACAAGCAAAAGCTAAGAAAATTCAGCACCACCAAACCAGCTTTAAAACAAATGCTAAAGGAACTTCTCTAGGCAGGAAACACAAGGGAAGGAAAAGACGTACAGTAACAAACACAAAACAATTAAGAAAGTGGTAATAGGAACATATATATCAATAATTACCTAAAATGTAGATGGATAAATTGCTCCAACCATAAGACATAGACTGGCTGAAAGAATACAAAAACAAGACCATATATATGCTGTCTAAAAGAGATACACTTCAGACCTAGGGACATGTGCAGATGGAAAGTGAGGAGATGGAAAAAGATATTCCATTCAAATGGAAATCAAAAGAAAACTAGAGTAGCAATTCTTATATCAAACAAAATAGACTTTAAAATAAAGACTATTACAAGAAACAAGGAAGGACACTACATATTGATCGAGTGATAAAAACAGGAAGAAGATTTAACAATTGTAAATATTTATACACCCAACATAGGAGCACCTCAATATATAAGGCCAAAACTGACAGCCATAAAAGGGGAAGTCGACTGTAACACAATCATAGTAGGGGACTTTAACACCCCACTTTCACCAATGGACAGAGATTATCCAAAATGAAAACAAATAAGGAAACACAAGCATTAAATGACACAGTAAACAGGATGGACTTAATTGATATTTATAAGACATTCCATCCCAAAACAACAGAATACACTTTCTTCTAAAGTGCTCATGGAACATTCTCCAGGATAGATCATATCTTGGGTCACAAATCAAGCATTGGTAAATTTAATATAATTGTAATCATATCAAGAATCTTTTCTGACCACAATGCTTTGAGACTAGATACCGATTAGAGGAAAAAATCTGTAAAAAACAATACAAACACATTGTGGTTAAGCAACACACTACTAACTAACAAAAAGATCACTGAAGAAATCAAAGAGGAAATCAAAAAATACCTAGAAACAAATGACAATGAAAACATGATGACCCAAAACCTATGGGATGCAGCAAAGGCAGTTATAAATGGAAGTTTTTAGCAATAAAATCCGACCTCAAGAAACAAGAAACAGCTCAAATAAGCACCCTAACCTTACACCTAAAGCAATTAGAGAAAGAAGAACAAAAAAACCCCAAAGTTACCAGAAGGAAACAAATAATAAAGATAAGATCAGAAATATATGAAAAAGAAATGAAGGAAATGGTAGCAAAGCTCAATAAAACTAAAAGCTTGCTCTTTGCGAAGATAAACAAAACTGATAAACCATTAGCCAGACTCATCAGAAAAATAAGAGAGAAGACTCAAATCAATAGAATTAGAAATGAAAAAGGAGAAGTAACAACTGACTGCAGAAATACGAAGGATCATGAGAGATTATTAAAAGCAACTATATGCCAAAAAAATGGACAACCTGGAAGAAATAGACAAATTCTTAGAAAAGCACAACCTTCCAAGACTGAGATAGGAAGAAATAGAAAATATAAACAGACCAATCACCAGCACTAAAATTGAGACTGTGATTAAAAATCTTCCAACAAACAAAAGCCCAGGACCAGGTGGCTTCACAGGCGAATTCTATCAAACATTTAGAGAAGAGCTAACACCTATCCTTCTCAAACTCTTTCAAGATATGGCAAAAGGAGGAACACTCCCAAACTCATTCTATGAGGCCACCATCAGTCTGATACCAAAAACAGACAACGATGCCACAAAGAAAGAAAACTTCAGGCCAATATTACTGATGAACATAGATGCAAAAATCCTCAACAAAATACTAGCAAACAGAAGCCAACAGCACATTAAAAGGATCATACACCATGATCAACTGAGGTTTATCCCAGGAATGCAAGAATTCTTCAAAGTATGCAAATCAATCAATGTGATAAACCATATTAACAAATTGAAGGAGAAAAACCATATGATCATCTCAATAGATACAGAAAAAGCTTTCGACAGGATTCAACACTGATTTATGATAAAAACTTTCTATAAAATAGGCATAGAGGGAAGTTACTTCCACATAGGAAAGGCCATATATGACAAGCCCACAGCCAACATTGCTCTCAATTGTGAAAAATTGAAACCATTTCCTCTAAGATCAGGAAAAATACAAGGTTTCCCACTCTCACCACTATTGTTCAACATAGTTTTGGAACTTTTAGCCACAGCAATCAGAGAAGTAAAAGAAGAAAAAGGAATCCAAATTGGAAAAAAAAGAATTAAAACTGTCACTGTTTTCAGATGACAGGATACTATACATAAAGAATCCTAAAGGTGCTACAAGAAAACTACAAGAGCTAAGCAATGAATTTGCTAAAGTAACAGGATACAAAATTAATGCACAGAAATCTCTTTCATTCCTATACATTAATGATGAAAATTCTGAAAAAGAAATTAAGGAAACTTTCCCATTTACCATTGCAACAAAAGGAAACACATACCTGGGGATAAACCTACCTAAGGAGACAAAAAACCTGTATGCAGAAAGCTATGAGACACTGATGAAAGAAATGAAAGATGATACAAACACAAGGAGAGATAAACCATATTCTTGGATTGGAAGAATCAACATTGTGAAAAAGACTATACTACCCAAAGCTACCTACAGATTCAATGCAATCCTATCAAACTACCACTGGCAGTTTTCACAGAACTAGAACAAAAAACTCACAATTTTTAAGGAAACACAAAAGATCCTAAATAACCAAAGCAATCTTGAGAAAGAAAAATGGAGCTGGAGAAATCAGGCTCCCTGACTTCAGACTATACTACAAAGCTACAGTAATCAAGACAGTATGATACTGGCACAAAAACAGAAAGATAGATCAATGGAACAGGATAGAAAGCCCAGAGATAAACCCACGCACATATGGTCACCTTATCTTTGATAAAGGAGGCAGGAATGTACAGTGGAGAAAGGACAGCTTCTTCAATAAGTGGTGCTGGGAAAACTGGACAGGTACATTTAAAAGTATGAGATTAGATCACTCCCTAACACCATACACAAAAATAAGCTCAAAATGGATTAAAGACCTAAACATAAGGCCAGAAACTATCAAACTCTTAGAGTAAAACATAGGCAGAACACTCTATGACATAAATCACAGCAAGATCCTTTCTGACCCGCCTCCTACAGAAATGGAAATAAAAACAAAAATAAATAAATGGGACCTAATAAAACTTCAAAGCTTTTGCACAGCAAAGGAAACCATAAACAAGACCAAAAGACAACCCTCAAAATGGGAGAAAATATTTGCAAATGACAAAGGATTAACTTCCAAAATTTACAAGCAGCTCATGCAGCTCAATAACAAAAAAACAAACAACCCAATCCAAAAATGGGCAGAAGACCTAAATAGACATTTCTCCAAAGAAGATATACAGTCTGCCAACAAACACATGAAAGAATGCTCAACATCATTAAACATTAGAGAAATGCAAATCAAAACTACAATGAGATATCATCTCACACCAGTCAGAATGGCCATCATCAAAAAATCTAGAAACAATAAATGCCAGAGAGGGTGTGGAGAAAAGGGAACACTCTTGCACTGCTGGTGGGAATGTGAATTGGTACAGCCACTATGGAGAACAGTATGGAGGTTCCTTAAAAAACTACAAATAGAACTACCATATGACACGGCAATCCCACTACTGGGCATATACCCTGAGAAAACCATAATTCAAAAAGAGTCATGTACCAAAGTGTTCATTGCTGCTCTATTTACAATAGCCTGGAGATGGAAACAACCTAAGTGTCCATCATCGGATGAATGGATAAAGAAGATGTGGCACATATATACAATGGAATATTACTCAGCCATAAAAAGAAACGAAATTGAGCTATTTGTAATGAGGTAGATAGACCTAGAGTCTGTCATACAGAGCGAAGTAAGTCAGAAAGAGGAAGACAAATACCGTATGCTAACACATATATATGGAATTTAAGAAAAAAAACTGTCATGAAGAACCTAGAGGTAAGAGAGGAATAAAGACACAGATCTACTAGAGAATGGACTTGAGGATATGGGGAGGGGGAAGGGTAAGCTGTGACAAAGTGAGAGAGAGACATGGACATATATACACTACCAAACGTAAGGTAGATAGCTAGTGGGAAGCAGCCACATAGCACAGGGAGATCAGCTCCGTGCTTTGTGACCGCCTGGAGGGGTGGGATATGGGGGGTGGGAGGGAGGGAGACGCAAGAGGGAAGAGATATGGGAACATATGTATATGTATAACTGATTCACTTTGTTATAAAGCAGAAACTAACACACCATTGTAAAGCAATTATACTCCAATAAAGATGTTAAAAAAAATTTCTTAGCTACAACAATATGGTTTTAAATACATTTATAAAGTCAATAACAAAAGGTTGAAAAATCAAGATTCCACTTCAAAGAGCTAGGAAAACACATTAAAATGAATCCAAAAAAGAGGCAAAGAAATAGATAATAAATATTAGAGAGATATTAGTGATATAGAAGAAAACATTTGCAATGATATTAAAAGAGCCATAAACCAGCCATTAGTGATTGGAAATGATAATTAAAACCACAATGAGATAATCACCTCACACCATTTAGGATGCTTATTATGAAAAGAATAAAAGATAATAGGAAGATTGATCAGGGTGGTGGAGTAGAAGGACATGGAATTCACCTCCTCTCATGAACACATCAAAAATACATCTAAATGGGGAGCAATTATCCCTGAAAACTAAGTGGAGACTGGCAGAAAGACTCCTGTACACCTGAGGCTATAAGAAGCATACACAAGGAATAAGGTAGGAAAGGATGAAAAATGATCAGATTGGGACCTTTGCCTCTGGGAGGGACACTGAAGAAAGGGGATAGTACAAAGGCAGAGTTTCAGCCTGTGGAAAGGGCAGTTTGAGCCACTTATTGGGAGCCCCAGCCGTGGGGTCCTACAGAGGGAAGGTGAGCCAACTTGGCTGGTTGGAGGGCTTCTGGGACTAACAAGGAGTCTGTGAGAAGCCTGGAATCTACTCATGAGGATTCTGCACCTGCTTGCTTGCCCCTGAGGTAGAGCAGAAGACTGCTCCAGTGGCTTCCTACTTCCCCACAACCTTCCACATGCACCCCAGCTTGAGAGAAGCAAACTACTCCAGCCTCACTTACTCCACACTACAGCTTTACACTGGACCTAGTGCTGCCACAACTGGGAGGAAGCTCAGCTGTGAAATGCAGAGGTGATCTGGACCCAAGGCAGAACATCTGGGTGGGGTGGGGGCGACCATTGTTGATGCATATTCAAGCAACATTTCAGAAGCAGCCTGGAAATTTGACAGTGACCTGTCACCACAGCTAGTACGCTAATACACATGCAGGCCCTGCGTGACCTATGGTGCAGCCCCACACCTGGATGGGGGGCACTGGAGGCTGGGGGAAGTGATCAGCTTTGAGGGACAAAGAGGACTCAGGCCCAAGGCTGCATCTGAATGGAGTGAGGGTAGGAATTACTGGTGCCAGCACAGGTGGCACATTGGAGGCAGTTCAGACCTCTGTCTGTGGCCAACCCGCCACAGTCTGTGCCCTTTCATGAACCAAGAGCCTACACAGCCTCTCCTGTTTCAATGCTGCTCCCCTCTGGGGCAAGTGTCCCAGTTCTGTGAGAGAGGAAAGCACACATTTAAAGAGAACAGAGACAGCTCAGGACTGAACCTCAGGGCTTCTGCCCCAGCAACTTGGGTTCCCATCCTACCCCCAGTAGGGTGGTGATGACTACTGAGCAGAGGGAAAGCCCCACTTCACACCTGGCTCCAGCCCCACATCCTACCAAGGTGATAGCGCCCAGCATACTCTGAGGAAATACATGGCTTGTGTCCATGTCAAATTTAGCTCTCTACAAAGGCACTGAGCACAAGCTGTCTGTATAGGGACACTCCCACATAAGGATACCTCTTCAAGACCACAACAGTTAACTATTTCACCTAAATTCATAGAGATAGAGAAAGCTAAGCAAAATGAGAAGGCAGAGGAACTGTTCTCAATTAAAAGAGCAAGAAAAATCCTGTGAAAAATAAATAATAAAATAGAAACAATTTACCAGATAAAGAATTCAAAACACTAGTAATAAAAATGCTAACTGAAATAGGGAAGAGAATAGATGAACACCATGAGAATTTCAACAAGGAACTAAAAAATATATAAAAGATCTAATCATAAATGAAGAATTCAATAATTGAAATAAAAAACACACTACAAGGAATACATAGCAGACTAGGTGATACAAAAGAACACATAACTGATTTGGAAGATAGAATGATGGAAATAACCCAATCAGAACAGCAAAGAGAAAAACAAGTTTACAAAAATGAAAACAGTTTATAAGATCTTTGGAATAACATCAAGCATACCAACATTTCCATTACAGGGCTCTCAGAAGGAGAAGAGGGAGAGAAAGGGATCGAAAATATATTTTACAAAATTATGCCTGAAAGATAAGAAGTGTTGATGTGGCAAGAATGTGGAATAATTAAAACATTGTTGGTGGGAATGTAAAATGGTACTGCAGCTATGGAAAACAGTATGGCAGATCCTCAAAAACTTAAAAATAGAATAACCATATATTCCAAAAAACTCAGTTCTGGGTATATATCCCTAAGAATTGAAATCAGGACCTGGAAGTGCTATCTGTATTCCCATGTTTATTGCAGCATTATTCACAACAGCTAAGATATGGAAATAACCTAAAAGTCCATCGATGAATAAATGAATAAAGAAAAGGTGATAAATCCATACAATGAAATAATATTCAGCCTTAAAAAAGAAGGAAATCCTGCCATTAGTAACAACCTGGAGAACATGATGTTAAGTGAAATAAGCCTGTCACAGAAGAACAAACACTGCATGATCTCACTTATTTGAGATATCTAAAATAGCCAAATTCATAGAAACAGAGTAGAATGGTGGTTGCCAGGATCTGGAAAGGAGAGAGAAATGGGTAGTTATTTAAGTTTTCAGTTAGACAAGATGAATAAGTTCTAAAGATCTGTTATATAATTCTGTACCTATAGTTAACAAAACTGTATTGTGCAATTAAAAATTTATTGAGGCTAGATCTCAAGTTAAGTGTTTTAACCACAATAAAAATTAAATATTGGGAATAACGTGTTTTGGTAAAGATAGAAATTGTGACTCATACATGGTTGATAGGAGTGTAAGTTGGCACTCCTTAAGAAATCTATTTGTTAGAATATATTAAAGTTGCATATACAAATACATTATGACCTACTTTGATAAATGTATATGTACCTAACAGCATGTGCGTCCTCAAAGATGTGCTTAAAATTGTGCATGACAATACTATACATAATAGCTCCAAATACTTAAAAAAATTAGATGTCCATTAAAAGTAAAATGGCTATATAAATTCTCATATATCCACTTAATGGAAATCCAAATAACAAACATGAATATTTGTTGCTACATAAAATAAAGTGGATGAATACCACAAACTTGGAGCAACAATAGTAAATAAAAGGTACATGCTATAAGATACAATTTATTAGCCATTTATATTTTGGAGTGGAAAAAATGTATTGGTATCGATTGTGAGATTGCACAAGGGCCTTTTTAAGGGTGTCTATTATTCCTATTATTGACTTGGTTATTGTTCAATGATGTGTTCACTTTGGGATCATTTATTAGCCTGTAACAGAAATTTGTATACTTTTTGGATATTAAAAAGCAACAGAGGGTGTGGGGTTATGTCTACATAGTGGTGGTTTGGATCTACAACATGCAAAATTATTTACTTGTTAGACTCTTTCAATCTCTTGTTCTGGGGTCCTGTAGGCCAGGCCTTGATCTCCATAATTGTTTTAATGGATGGCCACTATTGGTCCTAGGGACCATTTTATTTCCCCATCCATCTGAACCCTGCTAAAGGAGATTAATTCATGGTGTAACTCAATGAACATAGCGTAATAAAGCATTTCCCCACCAGAGCGAACTTGGTATTGCTAGATCGTTTGGTAAAATGAATGCACCTCACTTGTCCCCAGCCTGTGACAGAAATAATAAATAATTATGCTTTCATTTCACAAAAGGAAAGCTGGAAGAAACTAATTTAAGTGATTTGCCTGAGGTTGCTTATGGGGTCAGTAGCGAAGTCGGGAATGGAGACTCTCAATCCATTTCTCTGAGTGCGTGATTCCCCTGCCAGCTATGCGCTCCAAGTGAGAACTTTTCCCGGGGTAGCACAATAGAATTCACTTGGTGGTTAAGGTCCCTGTTAGTATTCATGCCGGAAGAATGAAAATTGAGCACAAGCCTTTGGGATACACTGGGATTATTGTGCTACAGGCTACAGTGGATTTACCCAACAGCTGTAAGATCACAAGTTCAGAGGAAGTTAGATAAAATGCTTTTATGTTTAGGGGTTCAGACTTGAAGAGTCATATTTCATAGTGCATTAGGAAATAAAATCCCCAAATAATAACAATAATATCACCACAACCTAAAAGTAATGGACTTTGTGTAGTAGTTGGAATGGTCATCTGAGAAAAATCGGAGCAACTTGTGTCTTGCTCCAGCTCAACACATCATAAACATTCAGTGAGTCAATTCTCCCATGTAAATAGGCTGCAGATGCAGAGTTAAACAATGAAAATGATTTCTGGTGATGAAAGGTTAGGGAACCAGGCTGGATTCCTCATTGTATGCGATTGTCTGTTGCATCTGCCATCTGCTGCATTACAAGATTTTGGCACTGGCCTAGAGGATTTACCCACCAGCCGAGTCAGGAGATACTTAACTTCCGTGACACTCATAAAACTATATAAGACATGCAGTGGATTTCTTGTAGCCTTTAAGAATAGATTTTAAGTTTAGAAAAGTTACAGCTGGGAGCCTTGTTCTCTGAGATTGATTTAAATGCTCTGTGTTGGTGTTTATGTGGTTCCTGCTGGGATATAGCCATTAAGTACTCAAATGTAAGAGCTCTAGAAAGAGAAAAAATACAAGCACCAAGCAACAAGACACCTCATTTCTCACACCTGTGGTTTCCTAGGTGGGGAGGTGGTTTAGATAACACAGAGTCTTGTGAAGAGGTCAGGGGAGGGCAGTTAACTGTGATTATGAGGCTTCCTAAATTGAATTCCAGAGAAGGGGCAATGTGAAGTAATATTAGCTGTGTAAGTGTGGATAACATAGATTAAAGTAGAGCATATACCAAAAATCTTAGTTTGGGTGAGAAAGAGAGAGAAACAGAGACAGAGAGAAAAAAAATGTCTGTGCGTGCTTCTATTTTTGGAGGGACACACATGAATGAGGAAAAAATATTAAAAGAGGGAATTTGTAGAGCCCTAATGCTTGAAATTTAGAATCAGCCCTCTTACCCAGAGATTATCTGGAATTTTGGTGTATGAATCAGTTGGCATTTTGGGGAGAATATGACATTTTCTTCTGGACTTTAAGACAGGATTCCATTTCAGGCCAGGAGCTAGAAGGATTTGGGGCTCTGATTAATGGAAATCTGCCTCCTCCACCCAGAGATACTTGCAACACAAACATATAAGCACTCATAATAAAAATGAGTATGTATTTGAAAATCTGGTTTCAAAGAAACACTATTTTGGGCCTCTCCTACCTTTAAGCCACTATTGCACAGCTGTCCTATTGTGCGTTGCTTTTTCACCCCAGATCAACCCTTCATGTCCTTCCTTCTTGTTTGTGCCTGGTCTGATAAATGCTGTTGGAGTAATGTGCAATAATGTTCCAACCTGCTTCACTATGAATTCAGTCTTGTAAGTCTTTAGTTTACCTTGATTGATGCTCAGCAATCCTTTTAATTGTGGCAATGTACACATGTTAAAACACCTAAAACACAGCCCAGTGTTTAAGTTCCAATAACTATGTCTCCTCTCAACCACTTTCTGTAATTCCTCTGCCCCCTGCCACTTTATATTGCATATTTTCTGCAATTCAAGCTTTACTCATCACAGCGGTACTTTCAAGTATTTTCTCTGCATGAACCTTGGTTCCTCTTTAATATTCCATCACCTATTCATCATTCAATCCTAGAAATATTTCTTCAGAACCTCTATGTGCAAAACAGGATGAAAGTCATCTTCTATTCTCTCAGAATAAAAAAACAGATATTTGTAGTCCTCACATCATGCTGTATTTGAGTCTAAAAATAATATTAACAGTAATTAGATCTTAGATTAACTTACTACTTATTTTTTTAAAAGAGAAGTTAATGTTCATCTAAAATTGCATTATGGATATTAAAGTGTATAAAATAAGGGATTAAAAGTGTGCATCCGCCAATCCTAAATTTATTCTCTAAAGACAAATATTGTTGATTGACAATTTGTCAGGTTGTTGTAATTCTTTCTGATACTTGTAACACATACACAGGTCACAAGATAATAGTGTTTTTCTACTTGCTTTATTAGTCTTAACAATCTAGTTTCATCTATCTATGTAAGTATATACAGATAAAATTATTTCATTTTGGTAACTGGATAATGTATTTAGGTAAATTTGTAAACTGAGATTCAGAAATAAGAGAAACACTTAACAATATATACTATTATTGACCTTTCCAGTCTGCTTTCCTAGAAAGCAATGTAACAGAAAAATAAAGTTTATTGTCTGTGGTGATCTACTTTATTAATAATGTGCCTCTCCAAAATTGTTGACAATAATAGCTTTGAAAACAGGAAGATATTCTCTGAGAGAGAGATCATATCATCTTTAACATAGAGCTCTGACTGTCAAAAAACTTTTACAAATATCATTTTGTGAGTTAAATGACATAATTTGGCCTTAATTATCTGTATCTGTGGATACTAATAAGCTATAATGAGCCTCAATTGTACTTTGAAAATCACTCAGATTTAAGAAAGTTTCTTGGCTCTTCAAATTGTGAATCTCCTGCACATCAAAGGTTGATAAAACCTCATGTGATTAATGGTCATTCTTATTTAACATAAAAGAGTACAATGTATCAGACTGCCTCTGATCTTGTATTGTAAGTTTTATTACTGGTTGTTACAGAATTCCAAAAGCTCACAAAGCATATAATATGGAAGGCATGAAAAGGAAAAGATCTACTTGGGAAATAAATCTAGAAAAAATGAAACCGCCAGTTTTCCATGAAAAATAACATATTGTATCCTTGTAGAAACTTGCATTTCTGATTATACATCACTTTCATCTTTTTATAATGATAAATTAGGACATGTGATGAAAACTGCATTTTTATTATTGTTGCATGACCTTTTGATATCTTCTAAGAATGCCTGGATTCTCTTAATCAAAGGGCAAGGGATTTGAAAGGGAGGGATTTTATTTTCTGAAAGTGATACATAGTTGTTTTATGTTTATTTCAATAAATAAATTATATTTTAATGGGTCAACCTTGGCTGAGGAAATGTGACCTAATTTTTCACAGCGACAATTGTTATGAGACAGTCTCTCAACTGTCATGATTATATCTTTGTTATAATTGAGATCATGCTCTTATTAATGACTAGAATAGAAAAATCCAAGAGAGATGTGCTATTCCCAGCTAGTGTTTAAGAAATTGTTATAGAGAGCCAAATCATATTCTCTGCTTCATCTTTCCAGAGTAGTCAATTTGCCATCACTGACGCAAATTTAAATCTTAACATTGAAAGATCCTGGACAGTGTTTGCCACAAGATTACAATAGAGACATCGGGGTGGATAGAGAAAATTAGACTGTCATGATTACAATGCTGCCAACACACTTGGTTTTCTAAGAATTGACATTCTAGAACTTTCAGATATTATTAACATTGTTGCTGTTAGCTGATAGTTACATTTTACACAGGGTTGCTGTCATACATATGTGTTTAATTTATTAAGGTTTATTAATCCTTAGTAAGAAAAAATGATAGGTTTTTTTGGCTGAAATAATGGACACTTTTGAGATCATTACTGTGGTTCACATCTAATGGATAATTCTTTTCTCAATATTTTTCTCTTTTTCATCATATCCAACATATCAACATTATCATAATTACCACTGCAAAAGGTATTGTGTTACACGTTTCTTATACACCATGCTATTTAAAGCATTATTCTATTGGAGTGAAGTAGATTTTACATGTTTAAAGTTTGAAAAACAAAGACAATCACATGTCATTAGAGACATGCAAAATAAAACAATAATGAGATACCATCACACCTATTAGAACTGCCAAAATCTGGAACACTGACAATACTAAATGTTGGCAAGGATGTAGAGCAACAGGAACTTTCATTCATCACTGGTGGCAATGCAAAATGGTACAGCGAGTTTGGAAGACAGTTTGGAGGTTTCTGACTGAATTAAACATACCCTTATCAGATGATACAGCAATCCTGCTTCTTGTTATTTACCCAAAGAAGTTGAAAACTGATGTCTGCACAAAATCCTGCACACGAATATTTATAGCAGCTTTATTCATACTTGTCAAAACTTGGAAGCAACCAAGATGTCCTTCAGTAGGTGAATGGATGAATAAACTGTGGTACATCCAGACAATGGAATATTATTCAGCACTAAAACTAATTGCTATTAAGCCATGAAAAGACATGGAGCAAACTTAAATGCCTATTACTCAGTGAAAGTAGCCAATCTGAAAAGGCAACATACTCTATGATTCCAATTATATGACACTCTGGAAAGGCAAAACTATGGAGACAGTAAAAAGATCAGTGATGCTAGGGATGGGGGGCCAGAGGGATGAACAGGTAGACCATAGAGGATTTTTAGACCAGTGAAAAGACTCTAAACAATATTATAATGATGGATGCATGTCATTATACAATTGCCAAACCCAAAGAATGTACAACACCAAGAATGAACCCTAAGGTAAACCATGGATTTGGGGTGATTATGATGTGTCATTGCAGGTTCATACTTGGTAACATTCTCGAGACTGATGTTGAAAATGGGGAATGCTGTGCATGGGTGGTGGAGGGTGTTACATGAGAAATCTGTATATTCCTCTTAATTTTGTTGTAAACATAAAACTTCTCTAAAAAACAAAGGTCTTTACAATAAAAAAGTAATTAAGAAAAACAAAGACAAGGTAAATGAGTTTGCATAACATGCCTAAAGTTACCGAGATACTGAGTAGAAGGCCAGAATTTAAATTAATAGCGGACTTCAACAATGACACTCTTAAACACAAAACTACATTGACTGGCTCTCCTATAACTTTTGACATAGAAGGCAAAGACAGGAAATATGGAAAGCCTTCTGTAAGAAACAGAAATTCTCAATAAACTCACACATTTTCTTTTTAATATCACCTACTTATATCTGCAATAGTCTGCTACCTGTGTTTATATTTTTTGAAAGTTTCTCCAGTGCTTCACTTTCTGTGTGACTGTTTCACATTCCACATTTTAATAATAACTAGTATATACATTTTAAGGTCAAACGAATAATGTCTCTCATGAAAAAAATAGCAGCATGTCTAACTAAAACATAATGCAGACACTTGTCTTTAAAATCAGTGATAATTTCAAAAATGATATCTATTTTATTTTAGAGTGATGTACTTCCTATGTGCTCTACTAAGTTTAAATATAATAGATGATAATTTTAACTTCTTGTAATTATACTTTCTCTTGCAGAGAATATTTTAAAGACTTTCTAGGGCTATTCACTGTTCTCAATAATCCTAATTTCAATAATCTTTGAATATTATTTTCATATGAGGACATTTTTTTTCCTAAATAAATCTACAGTTATATACGTATGTGTGTATGTGTGTGTGTGTATGTGTGTATGTGTGTGTATGTGTGTATGTGCTCACACATACACACATTATGCCAATGTGGGATGCTGTTTCAAAAATATTTTCATTTTATCCACAACTTTTTTGATCTCACTGTTGACCTTTTTTAAAAAGCAGAAAGTAGAAAGCATAAAATAAAAATCATATATCTCACCAGTAGGAAAAATTATCTTTGATAATTTATTTAATAACTTCTTACTTTTTCTTCTATGCATATTTAAAATATATAGGGAGGGTTTCCCTGGTGGCACAGTGGTTAAGAGTCCACCTGCCAATGCAGGGGACACAGTTCGATCCCTGGCCCAGGAGGATCCCACATGCCGCGGAGCAAGTAATCCCATGAGCCACAAGTACTGAGCCTATGCTCTAAAGACCGTGAGCCACAACTGCTGAAGCCCACACGCCTGGAGCTCATGCTTCACAACAAGAGAAGCCACCATAATGAGAAGCCCGCACACCATAACGAAGAGTAGCCCCCGCTCGTCGCAACCGAGAAGGGCCCGCATGCGGCAACGAAGGTCCAATGCAGCCCAAAATAAAATATAAAAAATAAATAAATTTATTAAAAAATAAATAAATAAATAAAAATATAGAGAGATATAAAATAACAAAAAAAGAAGCAGAATCACAGATCTAGAGAACAAACTAGTTATCAGTGGAGGTTGGAGTAGCAATACAGGAGTGGGGGAATGGGAGGTACAAACTATTGGATGTAAGATAGTCTCAAGGGTGTATTGTACAGCACAGGGAGTAGAGCCAATAATTTGTAATATTAAAATGGACAGTAACCTTTAAAACTTGTATAAAAATGTTTTAAAAAATTAAAAATAAAATATATAGAGGTTGTGGTTTATATATAGTAATTTGGCTACTGTGTATGCCTGAAGAGTATATTATTTCAAGATAAATTTCAATACTTATAACTTTTCCCATTATTTATATGTCATAATACATTTAACTTATTCCATACTGTAAGTTTTAAAGGGTATTTCTTTTCAGAGAATAAAATATAAATAATTCTGCAATTACATATTTGAAATACATCTTTTGTCACCTAGCTGATCATTTTTTTAAAAAAACTAATAATAATAACAACAGTAACAACAACAATATTAGTGATTAGATAGCATTTATCAAGTGCTCATTATGTCACTATGATAAATATGCTGTATCTATAATCTAATTTGATCCCCGCAACAGCCATCATACTAAGGAAAAATAGTTTTCCCCATTTTACAGATAAGAAGTTGAGGTGCAAATAAACTGAATAACTTAGTTAAAATCTCACAGCTTTAAGTTGGTGGAGCTAGAATTAAACTCTGTTTAACTGGTTCCCAAACCCATGATCTATACTACAACAGAATGTGTGTAGAAGTCCTGTTTGCTGTGATAAATACATACATACTATTAAAGCTCTAGATACACATTACCATTGTTGATATTTTTGTCATCTGTATGTACTTGTATATGATACCTATATGATGTTTCACTTTCATTTGAGTGATTTTTCTGTCATATAGAATGTTTTCATTTTTATTGACCCAACTACATGTTTCTTTGTTTTGTACTTAAAGAGTCAATTGTCCTAGAATTTTAAAAATAGCTTTATTTTTCACTCTCTGCTGAGATCCCATAGCTCAGCACCAGGTCTAATAATAGCAACCCTGGAGTCTCTGCCTGTGAGGTTGAAAAAATGTCCTTCCTGGACCACCATCCAGTGAATTCAGGACCGGATTTCATGAATTTCTCTGTTGTAGCTCCACCCTGGACAAGCAGCTCCATTGCCATGCAGGGAAGAGCATCAGAGCTTTTCAGATCCCCATCAGCCGACTGGGGTCCAGTACATGCTACATAATTTGTGGGCTCAGGGCAAAGGGAAAATATGGAGCCTGTGTTCAAAACTTATCAGGAATTTCAAGATGCTGACAGCAGAACACTACAATAGGCACAGGCCCTTCAAAGCCAGGAGCTCTATGGCCCAGGTCACACATCCATGATGATTTCTCTCTCAGTGGATTTCAAGCCACTGTGTTGACTGTTCACGTATGCAATATCCAGAAAACCAACATTCCAGTGCCATTACCAACCCCTATACTGATTTATTTTACCTTCTAGCCTATTAAACATTATATCTTTTTTAAAACCTGCGCTGTTATTCATCAGGATTGTCTGCAGTATTTTACCATTAATGCTGATATTGGATTCTAATTGAAGAGTTTTCTCATTTTCAGTTCTAAGTAGTTTTTTTTAAGACTTCCACAAATGGAAGATTTTTTTAAATTCAAGACCTATTTAAATAATCATATGGTTATTGTATATTTGGCATATTGATGTGATATACTGTATTAATGGCTTTAATAATATTAAACTACCTCTGTATTCCTGGTGTGTAAGGAAAATCTATTAACTTTTTTTGCGGTACGCAGGTCTCTCACTGTTGTGGCCTCTCTCGCTGCAGAGAACAGGCTCCGGACGCGCAGGCTCAGCGGCCATGGCTCACGGGCCCAGCTGCTCTGCGGCATGTGGGATCTTCCTGGACCGGGGCACGAACCTGTGTCGCCTTCATTGGCAGGCGGACTCTCAACCACTGCGCCACCAGGGAAGCCCTTTTTTTTATTTTTATTTTTGATAGACTGTCTCTTTCTCATGTGTGTTACCACGGTTATTGTTCTTAAGAGATTTAGTATCCATTTATTTATTTACTTACTAATTGCATTTCTAGAACAATTTCTATTTTGGTGAAACTGTCAATTCATTAACTTACAAGACTATAATATAGAATCGGTTTGTCCTAGTGACTCTCTGTATTCAAATTTAAGCTCTGTCATTTACCAGCTGTGTGACTTCAGGCAAATTTACCTCGGTGTCCTAATTTATACAAATTTTATAACAATAGGAAAAAATTATAATGTCTACTGCACAGGGGGTTTGTTAGGGCTAAATGAGTTAAGGTATGTGAGGCCTTTAGAATCAGTGCCAGTCACAGGTCATGATGACTAAATATTAGACAACCATGTTTTAATCTTCTATTCCAATCCTCAGTCTAAACTAAAAGCTGTACTCAAAGTCACGTCCACTTCCCTATTCCCTTCCCTCTTTCCAACTGAGTTAGTTCACCCAAGCCCTAATCAAACAAGCTAGAGAGTTATGCTTTGATTGTGGTATTTTTTAAGGTAAATTAGAAAAAAAAAACAAACAGATACAGTGAGGTTTTTTTGTAATTATGGAAAATTAACTCAGTAATTGTCTCACTAAATCACACTAATGATGAAAAGAATTGGGACAGATTTTTCAAGGTTATATGATAATAAATGCCTCTAACAGAAACCTAAAATAACAGAAAGCCACAGTTTAATTTGTAGATATATATGAACATGTTCTGGGGTTTTTTTGAGCTGCAAAATATTACATGAAACATATAGAAGTATTTTCAGAAATATTTTCTATGTATTGAACTCGAATACATGCAAGACTCAATTCAGGATTGAGGATAATTTTCCTCAGTTAACTCTTCCTAAAACTCTTTCAAAATAAACATTCTATCCTCGTTTAAAATATTAGGTTATATATTTTAAGTGTTGGAGCTAGGATGTATAGTCAGGTATACCTAAATTTGAACCTTAGTATTTTCTTTGTACAGTTTTTCATTTAGTAAACTTTGTTAGGTATTGAAGACACACACAGACAAACACACATGGACACACAGATAATTAAATTAAAAAAAAATAAAATGTCATTTCTGCTGATACAGAAAAATATTTAAAAGGGAGTGACAATGAAGTTCGCTGTGTTTTTAGGATGCGTGTATACACAAATATTTATTTTCCATAGAGAAAGCAGGAAAGGCTTTACGGTGGCATGCATAGTAGATCCAAAGATGGAAAAGGTGATGAGGTCACCAAAAGCATCTGGGAGGGCAGAATTGGAGGGAAAAGAAATGAGATTATAAGTAAGAGGAACAGTAGCAGTAGAGGCATGGAGGGGAAGAGTCCATGCAGCTTCCCAAGTGTAATTTTACTAGAACTGGGCCAATTCTCTTGCAATTCTTTTGAAGAATAGCTTTGCAGACAGAAAGAGGTTGCTTCAATTTTACAACATAGCTAATCTCTTTATGTTTTATTAAAAGAAGAAATGTAGATAATGCAACAGTCCTGCTTTTCGGCTGTGTCTCATATCACCTGTCCTACGTTCATTCTGAGAAAGCATTCACATGAAGCTGTTGTTTTCTCACGATGATGGAAATAGCAGTACTCACTTCGAAATGAACTGCAACATTACCAGCAATTAGAATCAACAGACGCTCCTAGCAAACAAGCCTCAAATTAATTTACATGCCCTGTGCTCTACATATTACAGTGTCCATAAAATGATGATAAAAGAAGTGACATGCCTTTACATGGAACGTGTGTGTGTGTGTGTGTGTAAGTATGAGTGTGTACTCTAATACTATTCTATTCAGGTCAAACAGTATATTGGAGAAACCAGAATATGAAGCTGGAAATCAGATGTTTGCTCTCAGGCGACCCTATCATCTGCACTTAGAAATGAATTCTCCAAACAAGCTAAGGGTTCAGAATCAGAGAACATCAGGATAGATACTGTATGTGTAAATTCTATAGAACAATATAAACGAGTTCAGGAGGACAATATTCTGACAACTGTCCACACCGTGGATACATGCTCCATTGTTTCTTTATCCCTCTTAGCATCATAGCTTAGATCATCTAAAAGCTAGGGGTTTCCCTGGTGGCGCAGTGGTTGAGAGTACGCTTGCCGATGCAGGGGACACGGGTTCGTGCCCCGATCCGCAAAGATCCCACATGCCCCGGAGCGGCTGGGTCCGTGAGCCTGCGCGTCCGGAGCCTGTGCTCCGCAACGGGAGAGGCCACAACAGTGAGAAGCCCGTGTACCACAAAAAAACAAAAACAAAGCTAAACTTTATCCTTTTACCTGAATATGTACAAGAATTTCTCGATGTCTCATATTCTTCAGTTCTCCATATTGTAAATGGTTTTGCTCTTAATGTAACTTCATCTTCTACGTTCTCTCCTCTCTTATTTGCTTCTGCACAGGTACCTCAATCAGACATATTTCTCTGACTTTGCTTGTCAACACACTCTCTGCTCCATTGCCAGATGCTGAGACCGCAAAAGAAGTATAAGTGATGGAACTTGTCCCCCAAGAGCTCACTCCAGCAGGAGAAAAGTCATGCAGTTATCTAGTCAACAACAATTTCTTGATCTTCTCTGTGAGATTAACTGCATACTGGAGATGAAAAGGAAATATCTACAACTGTCTGATGGCTTGAAATTACCCTGACTTCCATTTGATCCCTGTCTCTTTAAATATCTTAATTTTAATGACTGCTTTGCAGTTGTCCCCCTCTCTCATAACCTGTCTAGTCAAATAATGTTTATAACATATTTGTCATTTCTATTAGAGCTTAGAAACATTCATCTTTCTCCCCATGGGAATTATTAGGTAAAACTGTTCTTTATCTTTCTGGATTTATTTGCCTTAAAGCCCAGTGAGACAACATTAACTTTGTAATATTTATGATCCCTATTCTGAAAGTTTGTTGACACTACAGTTGATGGTCTACTTACTAGAAGCAGGATTTGTGGTTGGTATAGCTCTGTATTTTAAACTGACATAATTGAGAAACTGATTATGACATTTTAAATAAGTATTTGGAAGTCAGAGGTCATCATATCCTATGAGTTTGAACTTGGGGGAATTTCATTACCTAAAAGTTCCACCGAACTGCTTTCAGAAAGCTATTAAGCATACATTGCTCTCCTGAACCATCCCAGTCAGCCACGGAGTCATAAAATGGGGGAAAAAAGAATGAAAGTTTTTCAAATGTATACACAACTGTGCTTCTCAGTCGACCCATGTTGAACAGAAAGATCTAAAGAATATTATATTAAAGGGAATATGGAATTCTCCAGTCAACTTTAAAATGTAGACCTTTGAGCCTGTTACTGCTTATCTATTGCATTGCAAATCCCCAGTATTTCTCCTAATGGCCTCTGGAAATATTTTATAATGAGAAGCAGATTTTGGTAATCCACATTGTGATCAAATTACTTTTGTCAGTGTCTTTCATTTAGTAATTATTAAATATACAAAGCCTAATTTGAGAGGTAAAAAATGTTCATTTCTAAGCCACCTGATTGTCAACTGTCAGCCACCGATATAAAATGACTCATTGTGGGAACACAATTAGAATCTTAAAATACTAATGGAAGCGTGCATAAGTGGAATTCAAGAGGTTTTCAGATCCATTAAATACATGAAAGCTTGCTTATAATGTGCCTACACTCAATGCTTTTCTATACAATAACTGATATAACTGAAAATTGGAAAATCCTGACCAATGGCCCAGCAAGTATTTCCTGCATTTAGAGTGTTTCTCTCTTCTTCACTCATTGCCTTTCAAAAGGCTGATATAAATTAATCTGTTTCCAACCATTTCATGGCTTTCTGTACAGGGAAAAAAAAATATGTTAACAGATCCAAGCTGGCCATATAATTTAGTCTGCTAGAAATGGAGAACAATAAGACAAAATCTACAATGTATGGACACTTTTACCTCCATCAAACTTAAGGCCAAGGATCTTTTGTCTCGAATTTCTGCTGAAACCACAAAGATGCAAAAATAATAGTGATCACTATCCATCACATTCTGAAGAGAGGTGATGGATTTTTTTCATGACTGATTTAAGAAAAAAGGGCAAAGCCCATCCTGTGACTCTCAATTTTCATTAATGAGCTCTAGCTGCAAAAAAGAGAAAGTGATCCAGTTAGGTAGAGTCAAAAATGTAATGGGCTATAAGCCTAAAGGTATACCTTCGCTTTCCCTTCTCTTTGGGGAAAGAGAGAATGAAGTGTCTTAAATTATTTAGGTTATCTATTTAGAGATGTTTTTGTTGTCATGGCCCAAACGCGGGTTGGAAAAGAATTTCCAGACACAAGGCAGAATGTAAAGATAGTACTTATTAGAGGGAAGGGTCGCTGCCAGAGCAGCGGGCTGACTTCCTGGTAGTCTGGGAGAGTTGAGCCCGAACATGTGCTATTGATTAGTTTTTACAGCCAGAAAACAAAGAAATGGTCCGAGGTGAAAATTTCGTTCACTGATTGGTTGAGGCACATATACCTTCCTTCTACAGGGTGGGAGTGGGACAGGGCATATGCCTTTCCTTATTTGGGACAGGTCCTGTTGCCCAGGTGGGCATCACCCAGGTGGGCTCAGGAATTTTGTAACCATCGCAACATTGTGGGGAGGGTGATTAAGAGTCCCCGTAGGGGGTGTAACGCTGAAACTTTTTCAGACAGGGTGGACCTTTGTCCTTGAAGCACGGTGGTCCTTGGAGCACCACATCTGTTACAGATATTTTGGAGGGAATGCTTGTGTTGGGAAGGTAATAGGTTAGAAAACAAAACTTAAGATTCCTTTCAACTTAAAGGGGAAAATTTGGCTTTTGTAGTATTAGACAAGGATACAACAGGCTATCCAATCAGCTGATCCTCAACACCCCTTCTTTCCAACCACATGTATACAAAATCGGTCCATGGGATGAGATATGGTATCCTCATCAATAGCTCAACTTTAATGTTTTTAAAAACATTAAGTACACTGAGTGACTGCATCCTTAACCTGACAGAAATAAAACAAAGACATAGTTCTTAAGATTTAATTTTAATTAGACTATAAATGTAGCTGGAACTATGTTAGTTATTCACTGCTCTATTCTATCCTCACACCTTGATATATTTGTTACAATAGAATAAAATATCATGAAAATTAAGGAAATTAAATTTCTGATGTAAGGGGGAAAATCTCTACTATATTCCTTTCCAATGAAATTAGTGTATGTGCTTGCATGTGTGAGGAAACCTGAGGATCTAGGTAGATACATCAACTTTAATTATTTCCCATCATAGAAACTGAATCTGCAATAGAATAAAAGAAAAATCTCAAGACTGTCAAAATTCTCACCTCATAAGAAACCACACTTACAGGTTGGTAATCTTTCAACGAACAAGCATTACTACCATGATGGTAACTTCCCTCATCAACTAATGCAGGAGAGAAATATGCCAAGATTCAAACTATGAAATTCCAAGCAAATGATGACTGCCACCTTTCAGTCACCTTGTTAGTTAGCTACCATAGTTGAGTCTATGTACAAAAATGCGTGGTCTTTCTGGTTGTTGAACTTCCTGCTGGTTCTTATCATACCTGTAGCATTTTAACACTATTTCCTAGAGATAAAGCTGCCCATATTAACTTGTTATCTATTGCCACCAAACACTTTACTCTGAGTTTTTTACTAGTAAAATGCTTAATCTCATAACTGAATAAGTAATGAACAAAAGCATAGATAGTGCATCTCAGAATCATCCCATCCATTGTGCAACTTGAAACATTTACTTTAAATTGCTTTTTTTTCTCTCTCTCTCCCTTCCTTCCTTTCTTCCTTCCTTCCCTCTTTCTTCTGCCTTCCTTCCTTCCCTCTCTTTCTTCCTTCATTCCCTCCTTCCCTCTCTTTCCTTCTTTCTTTTTTCTTTCTTTCTTTCTTTCTTTCCTTTGCCATTACCAATATCTCTGTAATCATTTGAAAACAATTTATCAAAAGGTACCACTTGTGACTATTTTTCCTCCTTAAACTTTCCTTACCCCTGACTCTCTTTGAACTTGACTATGTGATTTTTGGTCAGATTCCCAGGGCTTGGGTGGATCAAAGCTGACAAGCACCCTTTAATTTTTTCTTGCATGAGTAAATAGGAGACTTTGAAACCTTCCCTCCTTCTGCTCATGAAGAAGCTGAAAAGCCTCTTTAGACCCTTCAGTTAGTGTCCAGAAAATGCAATATAAACTTCATTCTTCATTCCTCTACAATTTTTTTGGCCCTGAGGGGTCAGAGGTATAGAGTTGGTGCATTATAAAAGAAAAACATGAACATTGATAAATGTGGGAAAGCTAAAGAATTATCTTGGAAATTATTTCCTGGAAATATGATACTAAAATATCCATTTTGGAATACTGATCTTTTATTTGTCATAGAAGATTACAAAATCAGAAAGCAAAGCAGTGCAGCACCTGTCTGACCTTCTATATGAATGTAGGGATATAAAGTGGGATAACAGCAGTCTCTGAATGTGAGCTCACCAGATTTAAATCCTGGGTCTACATCTATGCTTCATTGGCTGTGTAAATGACTTTCAGTTTCCTTACCCATCAACTTTGCATCATATCTAACTTGATTGTTTTTAGAAGAAATTAATGTGCTACTGAATACATGTAAGTTTCCTGGAACAGTATCTTACACAATGTGGGTACTCAAAATTGTGGTGATGGTATTAGTATTAATAGCAGTGATAGCAATTGGTAGTAGTACAAAACGAAGTAGAAGGAGGAGGATAAAATAAATGAAACATCTGGGACCTCCTTACCATGAAAGTTAATGTCTCTCATGAGACTTGACAGGCCCCCTTTCCCATTAGCCCTATGTACCAACCTGTGATCCTTATTCACTACTGCACCTGGAACTGGACCTGCAGGACTACCTAGTTCATAGTCAGAGTTCACACAGTGTGGATATGTAGGCCACAGTCTGTGACTAAAGCAACTTTCCACAATCTACTGTGGGACAAATAAAGAGAAGCTTGGTGTGTGTATTCCTTTGTAATGAACGTGATCTGCCTAGCTCTCTGAGAGCATCCCTGGAATATCCCCATTTACATGGTAACTGATGCCTTTTAAAAACAGTCTCAGGTAATAGTAACCATCTGAATGGGGCTCTGATCCAGGGAAAGGGCCAGGAGCACTGAGGTCCTAGGAAGACAAGTCTAGCTAGACCACCGTGTAAAAAGAAAGCTCAATTGGAGATAACGTGGTTTAAACTGCTCTTCATTGGGAAGAAAGTTGTAGGCTTGAATAAAAAAAAAAAAAGGAAGAAAATACAAAATGCGTTATTTGGAAAGACTTAAAATTAGTAAACTCCATACTTTAAAAATAATATTTAATTTAAGAATATAAGTACTGAGTCATTTTACCTTTTTATTTCTGATTAATTTGTATACATGTTGTCATTAAGTATGTATGTGTTTGCATATGGACGTCTTTTATGGAATAACCTATAATACATCTTATCTGGTTGATCTGGGTGTTCTTTTGGGATCAGGAGAACTAATTCAGAGATGTTAATTCAGAGATAAATGAAGAAGACCCTGCAGATGCCCTCCTAGCTTTTATATTCTTGTGAGAGTAACCAAACAATAAACAAAAGATAGAAAGAATTCCAGGAGGTGACAGATGGTATGAAGACGTATAAAGAGTGTGAGCTAGTGGGTCTCACCAATAAGGGGAGATGTATGTTGAGCAGTTCGATTAGGAATGGTCTCCTTGAGAAGACGATATTTCATGAGAATGCCCACATAGATGTTACTAACTGTAATAGTGTATATCTCATTTGATTCTTACTGCAATCCTGTACGGTTAAAGGGCCAGACCCATTATTGTAATTTTAATGATGAGGAAACCAAGGCTCAGAAGACTCAGAAAGGTAAATAATTTCACTTTCATTCAACAACTATTTATGCTTTGGCTGCTATGTGCCTAGAACTGTTGTAAATGATCAGGATACAACTAACAAATAACTAAGCTTTCTCTCTTTTTGTGAAGCTCGTAGTCCAGAAAAAAAAAAAAAAAAAAAAAAAAGGGAGAGAGACATACAAATGACTGAGAATATGGTGTCATTATGGAGTTACGGACACAGCGCTAGGAGGACACAGATGAGGGGTTGATTCACATTCCCTAAGGACTGGAGAAGGACATGTACCTGCATGCAGCGCTGATACAGACCACACACCACAGAGGACCTAAATGAAGCGGAAGGAAGGGAGGAGAAGAGAACAGAGTGTTAATTGAGCACTTCCCCATATGCCAGGTACTGTGCTCGTCAGCTCTTCTAAACAACCCTGTAGGTAGGAATTAATATCCCCATTTTATAGATTAGGAAACGGAGCCTGAGAAAAGTTAATAAGCTTACTTAAGGTAACAAACTTAGAAAGAAGCAGATTTTGGATTTTGTTTCAGATCCATCTGGCTGCCTGGGCTTCTTGCACTGCTCTGCATATCTCGCTGGGCTGGAATTCCTTGCAGAGAGTATCACACGGACAGGAGGTGAGGTGGGATTGGACTAGGTCAGCACTAAGGACACTGTCTGATCTGAGCTTCTGTAGCTTTGACTGATCAATGTCCTGGCATCTGTTCTCAAGAGTACAGCTATTTTTTCTAGAAAAAAAAAAAAAGAGCCAGAGAGAGAAAGCATGAACCATGAAGGCATAAAATAATGATTTCTGCAATACTTTATGGAATTTAAATATGTTAGGGAATCACATATTTATTATAGAAAAATATGTCAGGTATCATGCTTCAGTCTCTTAATTTTTCCCCCTACACTCCCAATATTGGGTAAAATAAGGAAGTTATTTTATTCAAAGGATAATTTTACATGAAAGTAGATGTTAAGCTTGGTTACAAAATACAAAGTGAAGCTTGGTCACAAAATAAATGGGTCTTTGGTTTCTATACTGAAAAATGCAGGTGCGATAACCAAAGTGATAGGCATTGGATATAGCTTCCAGTAAATCCTACATGTAATATTCTATATTAGCAAACACTATTTCTCCGAGGCAAGGTATTATGGTGCCTAAAAACACAAGCTCTGCAACTGAATATCTGTATTTAAACAGGGGTTTAATCACTCATAATCTGCATGAACTTGCAAAGCATAAATTTTTTGGACCTCAGAATTTAGCAGTTAAAAAAAAAAGACTTCAAATTCATATGTATCTATCATTCCAGATCTGTCTGCTACTTGATAACTGTGTACATTTGGGCAAGTTATGTCCTTTTTTCTGTACCCCAATTTTCTCAAGGATAATTAGAGTACATATTACATAGTTTGTTGAATGAAATACATGTTAAATACTAAGAAAATTTTGAGGCACATAATCACCATTCAATAAATGTCTGCTAGGACAATAAATAGATGACACATCTTTTTTTATTAAGAGGGCTAAAAAGGTTTCCATGTCAATGTGGAGGAGTATTAATTTGGGAAAATATAAATCCAAATCCTATCTTTGAAAGACAAAACACAGCCTGTTATAAGAATTATACCTAAATTCATATAAAATTAATGTTTCAAATGTTTTCAAAAAGAAAGAAACAAAAAAATAATAAAGGTAGGCAGGCAGACAAGAAAGAAAGAAAGAGAGGGAAAGAATGAGAGGGAGAGAGGGAGGGAGGAAGGAAGGGAGAAAACTGAAGAACAAGATATATGGGCAGAAATTTTCTTACCACTGTAGTAGGTCTGGGCATATCACTGTAGATAATTTAGATTATAATAAAAATCTACTTTAAAAACTATTAACTTACAGTACTCCCATATGCATTCAATATGGATCACTTAAGACATAAATGTGTTCAAGACCAGGAAAGATGCAAGAATATTGAGAAAAATAATAGCTTTCTCCTGAAATTTCATGTTTCTCCCTTTTAAGGATGTAGTTGTTTTGGGCAAAATATTTCTGATAGTTCTGTTGCTCAAATGGATGATCATTGATAGCTATGTAACTTAACTCAAGTGCTACAATCCTGGACAAGCCAAAGTTGAATTAATATTCTTTCCTATTGTTAATTTTCACTTAATTAAGTAAGCTAAGCCACTGCTAATGTAGTAAGGTAAATGTCTAAAGATGCCACCTATATTGATTGGACATATTTAATTTTATCAAATATACTGGCTAATCATAAGCATTATAGGACTTAATAATTGTGAAATTGGCAAGTGGTTACAAAATTTGACTGAACAGAGCAATATAATAGTGACAATTGTGGAATGGGGAAATGCCAGAGAATTTTACCAGAGCAAAGCTATTCTTAGAAAAACTGGATGTACAGAATCTACCTTGCATCTTATTAGAAATGTGTTTACATTCACAGGAATGAAATGGGCAAACATGTTGATTAAATGTGGTATGCTGAGCTTGTAAATATGTTGTGAAGATGGAGAAACAACCACTCCCTTGAGGTTAAGAAACCAATGTCACTTGACGTCAGAGGCAAGAAAAATCAGCATTCTCTGAGGAAGGTTTCTTTCTTATGACCTACTAGCTTCATGGTCGTCTTCATCAAACCCGCTTGAAATGAAGCTGCCATATGTACAAAAAATAAATACTAGATGGACTCTGAAGGTAGGCAGGGAATTAGATGCAGATATTCAGAATAAGGAACTGCTTGGCATTGTTACTAGTATCAGCTTTTCAGCATTTGCCTCTGCCCAAGACAGGAGTCTAGGTAACACTTTGTGATAAGACATTGGTATGGGAATATATAAATGTGATCGCCACATGGTCAGTACTGGGATCTCCAGAAGAAGTCATTTTTAGGGCAGCCATTAAAATTAAGATGGACAGGATTAGGATAGGCAGCGACAGAACTAAACACATGGGAAAGTACAATATTTGAGAGAGAGTGAGAAGGCTGAAATGCTGGTTTGTGAAGTGTGGCCATGGCCTGTGAGGGAAGGTGGAGGAAAACACCTTGTGGAGCAACTTACCTCCTAGTGTTCACAGTAGAATTCCCATCAGCCAATTGATTATATGGCTATTTAATTCTGGATAATGTAAGCAGGTGACAAGATATTCATGCTGTCATATTCCTCTGTACAAGAGCTGCCAACCTTCCTCAGCTATATTGAAGGTATAATTAATTAAAATTCCTGCAATCAATTTAAACACGTGCTCAGTCTATACACTTGGGCACATGTTTTCCTCCCCTTCAATCCCTCCCCCAATCTTCTTAAAAAAAAAAAAAAAAGGAATTTAGAGCATACAAGTGATTATATTTTAGAACCTTAAAACTAGTAAAACCAAATGTATCACATTGGAATCATCTTTAGTAAAATGTAGTATAAAGTTTTAGTGCAAGGAAATAGTCAAGATGCTCTGTGATTATCATAAGCTATTGATATTGATATGAAATGATTTCTGCTCTGTATGATGAAGATAAAATCACAGATTAAAAATGATTTTAAATTATTATGAAAATTATAGTTATTTTTTGTAGTAAAACTTTTCTCTGAAATTTCCTAACCAATGCCTGTCATAGAGTAGCATTTGATAGATATTTGTTGAATAAATAAATGAAACAAAAAAGAACAGCTTTTTTTTTTTTTTTTAAATGGGGAAAGTCCAGCCTTTCTGCCTCGTCTAATAGTGTGTTCCCAACTATTTGGAAGAGTTATTATCTCAAAGGGACTCCTATCAATCTTTAAGGGGTAAGAAAGTAGAGGTGGCAGAAGTTTGGAAACGAGTAGACATGGGGTGAATGCAAATAGTAAACCTTTCCTATTCTAAGTGTAAATATGGCGGCAAAGTCAGGCTGAGGAACTCAACACAAACTTGTGTTTTCCTACAGAGGATGGAATTTCATGATGCATATATGATTCTGCTAAAGCCCTGTATTGATATAATTCTATATTTTATTTTTCTCAACTTCCACCTAGACAAAGAGAAGGTGCTTCCCAGGAAAAAGAGAATTATTTAAGAAACGATGAGCCAATTCCTGTAATAAACTCCCTCACTCTTCCTCCCTCGTTCTTTCCCACTCTTAACAAAGAAATATTTTTTCCTGACTTTGGGCTGGAAAGTGAGATGCAGAGAATAGCTAACTTGTAAAGACTTTCTAAATTGTGTGCGTTCTTTTCCCCTTTTATTTTTTTAATGCTTCTCAGTCTGGGATGCCTTCATTCCCCAGGAGATATTTGGCAATGTCTGCAGATATTTTGATCATTGTAACTGGGGAATTGACATTGGTATGTAGTGGGTAGAGGCCAGGGATGCCCTACAATGCACAGGACAGCCCAGGGGACAAGGAGTTATCTGACACTAAGTGGCAATGGCATTGCAGTTGAAAAACTCTGAGTTAGAGTGAACAAGCTCCCTAACAATCAAGACATTTAGAATGTGTGGAAGCACTAAAAAGTGCCCTGTCTGCCTCACATTCTTGGCTGGATGATCGTGTTTCCTCATTATTAAAGGCTTTTCAAAAGGAATATGCTGCAAGTGCTCAGTGAGCAAATTGAGGTATAAAGCAGTTACAAGAGGTAGGAATTGACTTTGGCATACTTCACAGAACTGTGACTGATTTTGTTTGTCACATTATCATTACATTTGAAAGTCTAATATGGCATTTGCATTAGGATGATGTGTCATTTGCAGAAATGGTGTCTGCATTTTAGTAACTTACAGTGCAGAGGTCATCTGGATGTCCGTCCTAGACATGGCAGTCCGTTCGTAATAGACTGTAGGATTGAAGAGGTCCAAAAGAAGCTAAAGATATTACCTTGGCAGAATTGCTTTGTGTGACAATTGTGCAATGCTGTTCAAATTGAAAATTGCCTGAACAGTTTCTTCTTTACTTTAAAAATTGTGACAGACTTCCTCCCAACTCCGTGCCATATTTTGATTTTTAGTCTAATGTGGTTTACCATTATTCCACTACATGCATTTGCTTCAAAATGATATTCTGCCACATCAAAATATAAACCCCGTATAAATGACTCATAATAAATAAAACACTTTACATAATAACAGTAGAAAAGCTCTTTCCCCAGTGGAGTTAGTATAGGTTGGTTGATGGAGATGCTTAAAGATAAATTGCTACAAGGAAACATAGGCACATTGGCATAGGGGTTAGTGGAAGAAAATGATACATTACCACAACACATGCCTTTCTGAAAGCAGATCACCTAAGACAATGAGGAAGTGATGAGAAGTGGGGAAGCTAATTCCTTGATTTATTAAAAACATCTGCCTACAAAAGACAAAAATAGGGACATTTCAACTCATTATGACTATGTGTTTTTGCCTGTTTTATAAAAGTGGGGTTTTAAGTAGGCTGGTTATGAATTTTAATATCTAAAAAAGTAGAATTGTCTTTGTTATAGTCTCTTTTTCATATAGATAGATATTGATACATATAAATACAATATCTATCAAAATCTAATCTGTACCTGTGTGTCTGTGTGTGTATATATATATATCAAACGTGCTTCTGTCTGATATATCTCATGCAGTTTCATAGCAGAAATATGACAGTGACACTCTCTCAGAGTTCTTTTCTTCTTCCTTGTTCTTTGTAACAAAATGGACTCTTCTTAAAGCTAAGATCTGAAAATATGTCAAAGTAAAATTAAATATCCTTTTTGGCCATTGTGAATTGAAAAGAGTTAGTGCTAAACCACACAGGTTTTCCTGCAGGGGTGCAGGTGGCAGGAAGCCTGGAAGTAACCAGCCTGAGGCATTGTTCTTTTCATTAATCTGGAGGCAAGTAGACATTGTTGTTCTTGAGAACTGTGGCATCCCTTTTGAAGTGGTATTTTCACATTTAATCCCCTCACTGTAACCTTGAGAAGTGAGTGTGCTTGTAAATGAGCCTTCCTGCTGTCTCAGGTCTCCTTATCCTCTCTCTGGGGAACATTCAGCCATAAGTATGAAAAGCTGGTAATATTGAGAATCAGCCCCTAATCCACATAGCGTATTTTTGCTATTTTTGTTAATTTTAGCAGATCCAGTGTTTACCCAAAGAAATGTATAGGATGAATTCTGGACACTTTTATAGTAAGAATTTTTAAATTAAAGGTGATAGTATATTTAGCAACAAATATATGTCTAGCTCTGTACTAAGTGGTGTAGATTATACCAAGGTTTCTCAATTTCACCACTATTGACATTTGGGGTTGAATAATTCTTGGTTGAGGAGAGAGGGTGTTCTTCTGTAAGGTGTCTTGTTGTAGGGTCTTCAGAAGCATCACTGGTCTCCACTCACCGGATGCCAATAGCTCCTCTTCCCATAACGACAATCAAAAATCCCAGTTACCGGGCTTCCCTGGTGGCGCAGTGGTTGAGAGTCCACCTGCCGATTCAGGGGACACGGGTTCGTGCCCTGGTCCGGGAAGATCCCTACACGCTCCGGAGCCTGCGCATGCGGAGCCTGTGCTCCGCAACGGGCGAGGCCACAACAGTGAGAGGCCCGCGTACCGCTAAAAAAAAAAAAAAAAAAAAAGTAACTCATCACAATGTCCTATTCATTTATATGGTATACAGTTTTAACCCTTGATCATACTCTGCTTTACCTTGTTATTTACTGTTTTGGGTGTGAGTCTCCTCTTTTCAAAAATATCATGAACTGGTCTTGATCAAGGGCTGTATCTTATACATATCCTTCATGGGGTCCTACACTCTGCACATTTAAGTGTTTAATAAATATCTAGCGAACTCAGTAAATGCAACTCTAAACTATTTTGCATAAAACTCCAGTTCTTTAAGTGAGTCAGGCCCCAATAATCACCAAGTGGATCAGAAATTACTCCTGAATACCATCAAATCACAGAACTGAGTCTATTAGTATAATTGGCCCTGGATGCTTATATATTATTTTATTTCTTCTATGGCATTAATGCTTCATGTTTCACATAGGATAGAGCTTTCCAACATTTTTAATTTCTTAGTAGTTAACTTTGTGGTCCAGGTTGAGCCCTTCCTTACTTTTTTTTTTTTTTTTTTTTTTGCAGTACGCGGGCCTCTCACTGTTGTGGCCTCTCCCGTTGTGGAGCACAGGCTCTGGACATGCAGGCTCAGCGACCATGGCTCACAGGCCCAGCCGCTCCGCGGCATGTGGGATCTTCCCGGACCGGGGCACGAACCCGTGTCCCTTGCATCGGCAGGTGGACTCTCAACCACTGCGCCACCAGGGAAGGCCCTTCCTTACTTTTTAATATCAGTTGTTTGTGTGCATTTGTAATGTGTTTGTGCAGATCACGAAAGATGAGAAGGAGGTGAAAGGGGAGGGCAGTTCAACATCCAGGGGAGGTTCCAGAAATGTCTGGGTTATAAAGGAGAGCCTACAAGACTTTGTCTAATGCAGACTCAGGTTCAGAATTAATGAGATATTTTTCCACCTAGGATTTACTGGCTTTCAGAACCTTGGGGAACTTTATTTCTCAGGCAGTGAATTATCAGACCAAGGATGATTATCAGATTTATTACAAATATTAGCCTACATAAACTTTAGGAATTGGAGTGGAACGTCATCTAGTGCTGGATTTCTGCTGATTGGAATGAGAGTGACAATGACGAGAGTGTTTAGTATTTATTGTGGTATGCTTATCGTCAACGCTTACTGAGCAGAGAGTAACAGGAAATGCTATCCTAGAGCTTCTCCTGTAAATGATTGCTCTGGGGTATTACTTTGGATCCTTAACATCTATTGGTGGTAAGTTTCTAAAAAAGGAATCAATTTAAGAAGCAGTGTGGTATAGTTTAAAGACCCCTGGCTGGAGTAAGAGTATTTCTTGTACTCAGTGGTGAGTCACCTCATTGCTCTGCATCTGTCTCCTTTCCTGCATTCTGGCACAGTCCTAATATAGATCCTGTCAATATCACTCTCCTTCTAGAATAATCGATGACAATGTCTGTGGCTGTGCAAGGAAAAGTATATTTACTGTTAGCACGCATTCAAAAATGGCCTTTTTATTTTAAATTAGAAAGTAATCTCAGTGGATGAGAAGCTTTGTCAATTTCTAGATACCCTCACCTGCAGTACTCACTGCAGGAAAACAGGCAAGTGATTAAGCAGGGAATCCTCAGGATCCATGAGGTGGGTACTACATGCAGTTCAGCCTTTGGGTCTTAATGAATAAAATCCTCTCCCAAGCACAGACTGCCAGGCAGAACCTCTTTTGACACAGTTCTGTTTGGATTTGACAGCCAATTTGAAAGTGACTATCTGAGCATCCCCACCCCAAATTAAATTACCACTGCATCTGTTGTGATGCAGCTTGCGATGAACAAGCTGACACTACTGTGTTGTTATTGCGGTTGTTGCCTCCCCTCCTTTATCCTCAGGCAGTGGCTTTGCATGCAGTCCGGCTGGTCATCACACTCAAGCTGTTAGATCCCTGCCATGCTTCAACTAGCAGCAAATGCTGGTCGCTGGCTGAAACAGAAGCTGAGGGAGCAGTTGCTGTTACCGATCTACCAGTCTCCCTGCAGGAGCAGAAAAAGAATGGGAGCAATGACAATTCGGTGACTATGTCCGTGATAGTAACTCACAGAATATGTTCAGTTGTCAGTATAACCCTGAACTCATCCTGAATGTTTCTGCCAATTGCCAGTTTAGTGCCCTGACCTGTGAAAGAATTGGCTCTTTCTCTCTCTCTTTCTTCTTTTTCCCTTCTCTCATAGGCAGTTCATTATTTTCTTAATAAATATATGTATATTGAGCAGATACTTAGGGATTATATTAACCCTTGTTTCACACTTACTGGTGCTATTTTTTTTCTTTTTTACATTAAGGAACACTTGATCCCTTAAACAGTCTAGTGCATAATTTATCTATAGACATCATACAACTGATCTAGCAAGGCTTTCTTATTCATTTGAAATTAGTACCCAATACCAGGGCAAATCTCATTAAAACTGGAGTCCTCATAAGGTTATCCAGAGTTATCATAAGGATCCTTATTTTTAGCCCTCCTCTAAAAAACAATTTGAAGCAATGAATCCCAGCAGAACACTGCCTCAAAATACCAGAAAAATAATAAAATAAAATAAGAAAGAAAGAATGGAAGGAAGGAGGGGAGGGAGAGAGGAAGGGAAGAAGGAAGGAAGGAAGAAAGGAGGGAAGGAAGGAGGAAAGGAAAGAAGGAAAGATGGAAGAAAGGACAATAAGCCTTCAGGGCATGAGGTGAAAGCCATTTTCAAGGTAAGTTTGGTACTTAGAGAAGTATCTCTTGGAATTGGTAATTTGGTTGTATATCTATTGTCCTGGTGTCTAAAAGAAGATGAACCATGTGTCAGACATTGGTAGTTCCTCTCTGTGTAAAATTTTATTTTATTTTATTTTAATTAATTAATTTATTTATTTATTTTTGTGGTACGCGGGCCTCTCACTGCTGTGGCCTCTCCCGAGGCCAGAGCACAGGCTCTGGACGCACAGGCTCAGCTGCCATGGCTCACGGGCCCAGCCGCTCCGCGGCAGGTGGGATCTTCCTGGACTGGAGCACGAACCCGTGTCCCCTGGATCGGCAGGCGGACTCTCAACCACTGCGCCACCAGGAAAGCCCCTCTCTGTGTAAAATTTATATAATCTTCACAGTAAAACGTCTTCATGGTATTGATTATCAATTTAGAGAAAAGGAAAGTGAAGCTGGAGAAGGAAAACCACTTGCCTGAGTTGACACAGATACACAGATTGCAAATTCATAGCTAGTATGGAGTACAGGTCATCTTTTCTTTCTCTCTCACTGTCTTTCAGATATTTTACATGCACATTGCAGTGGGGTTGCATATCTTTTCCTGTAAACTAAATTTTCTGTACTCCTTGATCCAAAAATTGTTTTAGTTCAATTTTTGATACATGAAAACTGAAAATGCTTAGGTGTTCCTCCTTCACTGACAGGATTACAGAGCCAACCAGGAAAGGCCAGGTGTTCAGGGCATGGTAGTCTTTGTTCCTTTGGAGCCACAAACTGCACCTCAAACCTTGGACATCAATGTCCATGTGCGTCAAGGAAAGTTAGGCAAGGAGGCAAGACCAAGCATAAGTCAATTTTTACTATTTACAAAAATACGTTGAAAATATGTTTAGTTTTATCAAGGGCCTAGAGGAACAAAAACCTTTATAATTTAGAGAATTTTCTTACCTCTAACAATAGATTGTGTACTCTATTTTTCTTTAGAAATGGGTAGACTCAAAATATTTTTAGATATTTTCCATGTTATCAAATTCTTTCCACCAATGTGTTATGTAGTTTATAAGAATTTGCTCATTGCATTTGATATTCTTTCTACACACCAGGAAGTGAAAGGCAATCACATTGCTGCTGGTTTAAATAAAATGTCATGAAATAAAATTAGACCTGACAAGTTTCTTTTTGTTCTCTTATGTTTGTTGAATAAAGTGGTAATGCTCTTTATTTTATCCATGTAGGTGCAGCTTAAATGTTCTGTTTATCTGCTTGTTCTGACAGTCATTTGTTCCCCAGAATATTTTGTAAGTAAAAAAGTATCATCAAGTTTTCAAAATTTCTAACGCCAGAGATATGCTGGCAAAATGCAGTGAAGAACTAAGCTAGACTTGTTGTTTGTTTGTTTTTGTTTTGTTTTATTTAATTTTTAGTCATAAGGCCCCCCCTAAAACTACTGGAAAATTATACTACTTAATAGCTATGGACAAGAAATTTGAAGTCAGGTAGAATTGGGTTTTAACTCTTGCTCCTGCATTAACTAAGATGTTTCAAGCAAGTTATTTTACCTCTCTATTCAACACTTTGCCATTTGTTGAATAGGGATATTTCTCCTTTTGTATATTCTGGTTATAAAAATTAAATGAGATAATATAGAGAAAGTGCTAAGCAAAGTAAAGTAAGCAATCGATAACTGTTCTTATATAATGATACAATTTTCTTTAATTAGATGACTTTTGGGAATGGGGTAAGACATTTTTTGTTTGAGTGTTGTACAGTTACTAACTAAAAATCATTTATTTTAGTCAAGCAGTTTTTATGGTTCAGTAATCTTGATGGTGATTATACTGGTGGGATAAATACCTCTGTCGCTTTATTATGCTTTTGACTTTTCTGCTACATACCTCAAAAGCTATTATCTACTATCTATGTATTGCTAATTTCATTGTGACACATATGTTTTCTTCTAATATTTCTGCTTACTCATGATAAACATGAGAATATCAGAATACAAAACTAATGACAACAGGAAATACAGAACCAAATAGAGCCTATAAGAGACAGGAGGTTAGAATCTCTGACATCTGTTTCTTGATCTGTCATTGAGCTGCTACTGAATGTAGACAAAATCTTTCACTGGACTAAATAAGAATCTGTCTTCCAGAAAAGCTATCTTCATTATCAGATCCATTTTTTAAGCTTACAAAGGCAGTCTTGCAACTTTACTAGTTTATATTTTTTCAAGATAACTGCATTGACTAGCATTTCAATTGTATTCTACTACAGTGTCCTTTCCCAACAATAATATGGAAACACTTAAATTATACAGTAGACGCTGAAGTGTAGAGTGAAACTTTGCTATTCAGAGTACCAGAAAATAGGGGCACCAACCTAACAGAACTCAATTTGTTTTTCCTAAGAGATTTGTGAGAAATTTACTGCACATCTCTAAGAATTAGTCGTAAAGCATTAAAAATAAAATATTTGTTTAAACTCGAGGCACTTGAAGGATTTTACTAGTATTTTACTTTATATTAGACTTCTTTCTTACAAAAATGAGTCCACACATACAATTATTCAAAATAGTTGATAATGGTGAGTGAAGTGTCCTTGCAAATGATAATGGTACAGATATGAGTTATATTGTTGCAGAAAGATTGAGAAGATGCAAATACTTTGTAAGACAGTTATACCCAAAGGATATTGAATAAATTATAGCCTCGGTGTTCTAAATCTAAAATGGCTGACCAAAAATGTCTCAGCAGACTGAAAGTGCATTGTCTCATTTTTAAATTGATGGGCCATTTAAAAAATATATTTTGACTGCTGGCTGCCAACTCAACTTGATCTCTTTCTCCTATCTGTACTTAAGTAAACTCTTAACCAACAATATGTCTTTTAGGGTTCAGCTTAAACAAGGCGAGCATGAAGAGATCATAAAGTATGATCATATGGAAGTCATAGCAGTTAATATTGTGTAATGATATAATAATATAAAACATATATAATAAAATATGCTATAATAGTAAATAATTTTGAGCACTTACTAAAACCCAGTGACCATGTTATGAACAGATCGTGTGTTATTTAATTTTATGGTGTAGATATGAACATAATCACATGTGACATTGGATATTGCAGGAAGCTTTCAGCTTATTTTTTTAAAGATTTATTGAGATGTAATTAACGTACCACATGATTCATCCATTTAAGGTGGCAGCTATTTTAGATAAAGTGATCAGAAAAGATTTTTACATAGAAGAGTTCAGCATATGAGGATATCTTTGAAATACCATAGTAAGAATATCTTTTAGAAGGGCATTCTCAGGAGAGTGAACAGCAAGCTTATAGCTTGGCTGGAGTGGAGCTCTAGAGAGGAATTTATTTTTTTAATCTTATTACTATGAGCTGTCTTTGGAGAATTTTGAATGGGGTTGACTTGACCAATTAGATTTTATTTTTGCAGTGACTGGGCCAGAAGCAATGGTGGCTTGCAATAGGTTAGGAACACAGGAAGTGTGAAGAATGGCCACATTTGTGCCATACATTAATATTCAGTTGCAACTAATTTTGTACCCACTAATAATTCTTGACGCAGCAAATGTAATTTATGTCAGCTGTGTGTGGTTGTTCAGTGTCATGGAACCTGACATCTTACTGACTTGGCCTCCTTGTCCTTTTCTTAAACTTGTTGTTTACTTGGAGCAGTGGTTCCGAAACATTGCCATCCATGAGAATCCACTGTAGGGCTTGTTCAAACACAGGTTGCAGGGCCCGTCCGCCAGAGTTACTGATTCAGTAGGTCTTAAGGAGAGCCGAAGAATGTGCTGTATTTCTATTTCCTAGCTTATAATGATGCTTACTGCTCTGGGCACCACGTTTTGAGAACCACTGTTGATATCAGGAATTGACAATTTGTTTCTATAAAGGGCCATTAGTAAATAATTTTGAGTTTCTGGGTCATAGAGTGTCTGTCACAGCTTCTCAATTCATAGACAACATGTGGACCCATTAATATGTAATAAATAGATAATTTATAAGTGAATGAGCATGGCTGAGTGCCAGTAAAATGTATTTACATAACAGAGGCCATTCTGATCCTTGCTCTAGACAATTTAGTCCTAGTTACCTCCCTCTGCCTAATATTCTAATACATACCTATTAGAAAATATACATATATACTCACATATACCCATGTGAATAGCAACCTTTCCTTAATATCTCATTTTTCTGTAGTTTATTTTTTAATATCTTACAGATAATACAACAAATTAATGTCTCTAATAACATATTATATGTGTGATTATTTTACGTCTTCAGTATTCCACTTGAAAAGTAGGAAGATTAAATGGAAATCATTTTATGAACTGTCAATTCTGAAAAGTCAAAATGCATTACCAAGGTTATCTGTTCCGTAATAACAATTTTCCATTATAATTAGTTCTCTTGTATTAAGAATAAGTCCATTACAATGTGTCAAAAAATTATATAGTCTAGGGAGGAGAGAACAATATTAAATAAAGCTAGTATACTATCATTTTGGCAGATTATAAATGTAGATATAATGAGATAACTAATGGGAAATATTTGTGGGAGTTTGCTGAAATGAGTGTGACCTTGGTTTTTCAGATATTTTTTCAAGAATGCAAAAAAAAATCCCCACCTACAGTTCTCAAAAAGACTGACGACAGTTTGGCAGTTTTGCTAATTATTTATGAATCTACAAAATACATGTCTTATAGCTGCCATGTTTCAAAGTAATAATGCAACTAAAATAGTAAGATAGGCCACAACACAGGAACACTAATTAAACAAACACTACAGTATTGCACATAATTTGTATTTGCTTGACATTTTATCCTGTTTTGTAGTATTAGATTGGCATTACCCAATAGTTTTTACATTTTAACGTGTGGATACTGAGGCTTTCTCATTTTGCAGATAGCTCTTCTGTACCTACAGGTGCAAGTCAAAGAAAACTAAATTATTAGGCAAGATGACATCATATGTGTGAGAGTCAGTTCACAAATTCAAGTCCATGGACTCTCAATTTATCCTTTAACTATGTGCTGCTGGTTTTCTGGGTATTTAAGGATGGACTGATGGTAAGAACACAGAGCAACTTCCCTGATGTATAGTAATGTCTCCTATGGGTCATGTAAACCTGAATACGGGTGTGTGCCATGATGTCAGAATGTAGTTTACAGGAAAAAAATATGTTTAAAACATTTCTATTTAAGTACAAGATGTATACATAAAGATGAATTAATATAATGCCCAGCTCCACAGATTATCACAGTGACTACACCAATAAAACTATCACGCCCCTTGGTAAATGTCTTTCAAATGTTACACCTAAGTTTCTTGCTTGAGCAAGGAGATTGATAATGATGTTGGCATATTCTAAGATGGGAAACTTGCAGGAAGAGGAGGTTCACCTAAGGGATACTTACTTCTATTTCTATTATTTTTATTATTTATACAATTGAAAAAATATTATCTTATTGAACTAAAAATTCATCTTTTTATTTATCAGTAATGGAGGTACTATTTAAGTATGCAGTCAATGAAGAGACACTTATGGAATACACTGTCATTTAGTGCAAAGTAATGATGGGGGTCACTAAAAATAAGTAAGCGTGTTCTTGCCTTAATGAGACTGCAATCTAGTGGATAAAACAAGGCCAACTAAACATATGGGAAAATACTAACATCCTCAGGTCTCAACCTTGCTACTGAATGTCTTGGGAGTACTCACTGAGTTTTTCTGTGTTACTAAGGTTCCTATTCTTTTTCTCAACAGTATCTCATATCCTCTTAATTTGAAAATGCTGTAAATCCAGAATTTTATGTGTGTAAAGTAGAAAACTGTACTTGCTAACTGAGTAGTAGAGGGACTATCTGAGACTGTATATTCCAGGAAGGAGTTCAAAGAAGGGATTGTCTGGGATTCAGGTAAGTAATTCATCGATTTTTTCATTCACTTAATGCCTATTTATTGAGCAGCTACTGTGTCCTAAGGTCTTTTTGAATCTAATTGGGAAATCTTAAAAGAAACTGTGAGTTAATATTAGAAACCTGAGGAATTATATGGAGCTGAAGCACTTGAGTGGCAAAGTGATTGTTTTAAAGGACTTAACTAAAATCTTGGCTTTTGACATTATTCAAAAGTTAGTTAAAACTGAAGATATATCAGTATTATGTTGTGTTAAGTATATATACATAGATAATTAAAGTGAAATATTTCCATCTTATAAAAATGGAAGGGAAAAAATCCCTTTCATATTGACTGGCTCTAACAGAACACAAGCATTTTCTGAGAGGTGGAATCCCTTTTCAAATCATTATTATGAGCAGAAAATAAGGAATATATTACAAATTACTCTAATTGCTATATAAATGCTGTCATATTTATACAATTCCATGAATTGTTTTATATTATAATATATATACACATATATATATAGTCTATAGATTATAAAATATAAACTGTATTATGTATAGTATTTTCTTTGACGAATTAATCAAATTGTTTTATTTATTTAACATCTTTACTGGAATATAATTGCTTTACAATGCTGTGTTATTTTCTGCTTTATAACAAAGTGAATCAGTTATACATATACATATCTCCCCATATCTCTTCCCTCTTGCGTCTTCCTCCCTCCCACCATCCCGATCCCACCCCTTTGCTGGTCACAAAGCACTAAGCTGATCTCCCTGTGCTATGTGGCTGCTTCCCACTAGCTATCTATTTTAAGTTTGGTAGTGTATATATGTCCATGCCACTCTCTCACTTTGTCCCCTTTGTCTCACTTCCCCTCCCTGTATCCTCACGTCCATTCTCTAGTAGGTCTGTGTCTTTATCTTTATTCCCGTCTTGCCCCTAGGTTTTTCATGACCTTTTTTTTTTTTTAATTCCATATATATGTGTTAGCATACGGTATTTGTTTTTCTCTTTCTGACTTACTTCACTCTGTATGACAGACTCTAGGTCCAACCACCTCACTACAAATAACTCAATTTTTTTTCTTTTTATGGCTAAGTAATATTCCATTGTATATATGTGCCACATCTTCTTTATCTATTCATCTGTTGATGGACATTTAGCTTGCTTCCATGTCCTGGCTATTGTAAATAGAGCTGCAATGAATATTTTTCTGCACAACTCTTTTTGAATTATGTTTTTCTCAGGGTATATGCCCAGTAGTGGGATTGCTGGGTAGTATGGTAGTTCTATTTCTAGTTTTTTAAGGAAACTTCATACTGTTTTCCATAGTGGCTCTATCAATTTACATTCCCACCAACAGTATAAGAGGGTTCCCTTTTCTCCACACCCTCTCCAGCATTTAATGTTTGTATATTTTTTGTGATGGCCATTCTGACTGGTGTGAGATGATATCTCATTGTAGCTCTGATTTGCATTTCTCTAATGATTAATGATGTTGAGCATTCTTTCATGTTTTTGTTGGCATTCTGTATATCTGGAGAAATGTCTATTTAGGTCTTCTGCCCATTTTTGGATTAGGTTGTTTGTTTTTTTGATATTGAGCTGCATGAGCTGCTTGTATATTTTGGAGGTTAATCCTTTGTCCGTTGTTTCGTTTGCAAATATTTTCTCCCATTCTGAGGGTTGTCTTTTCATCCTGTTTATGGTTTCCTTTACCGTGCAAAAGCTTCTAAGTTTCATTAGGTCCCATTTGTTTATTTTTGTTTTTATTTCCATTTCTCTAGGAGGTGGGTCAAAAAGGATCTTGCTGTGATTTATGTCATATTCTGCCTATGTTTTCTTCTAAGAGTTTGATAGTGTCTGGCCTTACATTTAAGTCTTTAATCCATTTTGACTTTATTTTTGTGTATGGTGTTAGGGAGTGTTCTAAATTCATTCTCTTACATGTAGCTGTCCAGTTTTCTCAGCACCACTTATTGAAGAGGATGTCTTTTCTCCATTGTATATTATTGCCTCCTTTATCAAAGATAAGGTGACCATATGTGCATGGGTTTATCTCTGGGCTTTCTATCCTGTTCCATTGATCTATCTTTCTGTTTTTGTGCCAGTAATGTACTGTCTTGATTACTGTAGCTTTGTAATATAGTCTGAAGTCAGGGAGCCTGATTCCTTCAGCTCCATTTTTCTTTTTCAAGATTGCTTTGGCTATTCGGGGTCTTTTATGTTTCCATACAAATTGTGATTTTTTTTTGTTCTAGTTTTGTGAAAAATGCCAGTGGTAACTTGATAGGGATTGCATTGAATCTGTAGATTGCTTTGGATAGTATGGTAATTTTCACAATGTTGATTCTTCCAATCCAAGTACATGGTATATCTCTCCACCTATTTGTATCATCTTTAATTTATTTCATCAGTGTCTTATGATTTTCTGCATACAGGTCTTTGTCTCCTTAGGTAGGTTTATTCCTAAGTATTTTATTCTTTTTGTTGCAGTGGAAAATGGGAGTGTTTTCTTAATTGCACTTTCAGATTTTCGTCGTTAGTGTATAGGAATACAGGAGATTTCTGTGCATTAATTTTTGTATCCTGCTACTTAACCAAATTCATTGATTAGCTCTAGTAGTTTTCTGGTAGCACCTTTAGGATTCTCTATGTATAGTATCATGTCATCTGCAAACAGTGAAAGCTTTACTTCTTCTTTTCCAATTTGGATTCCTTTTATTTCTTTTTCTTCTCTGATTCCTGTGGCTAAAACTTCCAAAATTATGTTGAATAACGGTGGTGAGATTGGGCAACCTTGTCTTGTTCCTGATCTTAGTGGAAATGGTTTCAGTTTTTCACCATTGAGGACCATGTTGTCTGTGGGTTTGTCATATATGACCTTTATTATGTTGAGGAAAGTTCCCTGTATGCCTACATTCTGGAGGCTTTTTTATTATAAACGGGTGTTGAATTTTGTCAAAAGGTGCCCCTGTATCTACTGAGATGATCAGTTTGTTAATATGGTGTATCCCATTGATTTATTTGCATATATTGAAGAATACTTGCATTCCTGGGATAAAACCCATTTGATCATGGTGTATGATCCTTTTAATATGCTGTTGGATTCTGTTTGCTATTATTTTGTTGAGGATTTTTGCATCTATGTTCATCAGTGATATTGGCCTGTAGTTTTCTTTCTTTGTGACATCTTTGTCTGGTTTGGGTATCAGTGTAATGGTGGCCTCATAGAATGAGTTTGGGAGTGTTCCTCCTTCTGCTATATTTTGGAAGAGTTTGAGAAGCATAGGTGTTAGCTCTTCTCTAAATGTTTGATAGAATTTGCCTGTGAAGCCATCTGGTCCTGGGCTTTTGTTTGTTGGAAGATTTTTAATCACAGTTTCAATTTCAGTGCTTGTGATAGGTCTGTTCATATATTCTATTTCTTCCTGGTTCAGTCTTGGAAGTTTGTGCATTTCTAAGAATTTGTCCATTTCTTCCAGGTTGTCCATTTGATTGGCCTATAGTTGCTGGTAGTAATCTCTCATGATCCTTTGTAATTCTGCAGTGTCAGTTATTACTTCTCCTTTTCCATTTCTAATTCAATTGATTTGACTCTTCTCCCTTTTTTTCTTGATGACTCTGGCTAATGGGTTATCAATTTTATTTATCTTCTCAATGAACCAGCTTTTAGTTTTATTGAGCTTTGCTATCATTTCCTTCATTTCTTTTTATTTCTGATCTGATCTTTATGATTTATTTCCTTCTGCTGTCCTTGCTTTTTTTTTTTTGTTATTTCTCTAATTGCTTTAGGTGTAAGATTCAGTTGTTTATTTGAGATGTTTCTTGTTTCTTAAGGTAGGATTGTATTGCTATAAACTTCCCTCTTAGAACTGCTTTTGCCACATCCCATAGGTTTTGGGTCATCGTGTTTTCATTGTCATTTGTTTCTAGGTATTTTCTGATGTCCTCTTTGATTTATTCAGTGATCTCTTGGTTATTAAGTAGTATATTGTTTAGCCTCCATGTGTTTGTATTTTTTGCAGATCTTTTCCTGTAATTGATATCTAGTCTCATAGCATTGTTGTTGGAAAAGATACTTGATATGATTTCAATTTTCTTAAATTTACCTAGGCTTGATTTGTGACCCAAGATATGATCTATCCCGGAGAATGTTCCATGAGCACTCGAGAAGAATGTGTATTCTGTTGTTTTTGGATAGAATGTCCTATAAATATCAATTAAGTCCATCTTGTTTAATGTGTCATTTAAAGCTTGTGTTTCCTTATTTATTTTCATTTTGGATGATCTGTCCATTGGTGAAAGTGGGGTGTTAAAGTCCCCTGCTATCAGTGTGTTACTCTCAATTTCGCCTTTTATGGCTGTTAACATTTGCCTTATGTATTGAGGTGCTCCTATGTTGGGTGCATAAATATTTACAATTGTTATATCTTCTTCATGGATTTATCACTTGATTATTATGTAGTGTCCTTGTTTGTCTCTTGTAATAAACATTGTTTTAAAGTCTATTTTGTCTGATATGAGAATTGCTACTCCAGATTTATTTTGATTTCCATTTGCATGGAATATCTTTTTCCATCCCCTCACTTTCAGTCTGTATGTGTCCCTAGGTCTGAAGTGGGTCTCTTATAGACAGCATATATAGAGGTCTTGTTATTGTTTCTATTCAGCCAGTCTATGTCTTTTGGGTGGAGCATTTAATCCATTTACATTTAAGGTAATTATCGATATGTATGTTCCTATTCACATTTTCTTAATTGTTTTGTGTTTGTTATTGTAAGTCTTTTCCTTCTCTTGTGTTTCCTGCCTAGAGAAGTTCCTTTAGCATTTGTTGTAAAGCTGGTTTTGTGGTGCTGAATTCTCTTAGCTTTTGCTTGTCTGTAAAAAAGTTTTAATTTCTCTGTCAAACTAAATGAGATCCTTGCTTGGTAGTGTAATCTTGGTTGTAGGTTTTTCTCCTTCATCACTTTAAATATGTCCTGCCACTCCCTATGGCTGGCAGGGTTTCTGCTGAAAGATCAGCTGTTAACCTTATGGGGATTACCTTGTGTGTTATTTGTTGTTTTTCCCTTGCTGCTTTTACTATTTGTTCTTTGTATTTAATTTTTGATAGTTTGATTAATATGTGTCTTGGCGTGTTTCTCCTTGGATTTATCCTGTATGGGACTCTCTATGCTTCCTGGTCTTAACTATTTCCTTTCCCATATTAGGGAAGTTTTCAACTATAATCTCTTCAAATATTTTCTCAGTCCCTTTCTTTTTCTCTTCTTCTTCTGGGACCCGTATAATTCAAATGTTGGTTCATTTAATGTTGTCCCAGAGGTCTCTGAGACTGTCCTCAATTCTTTTCATTCTTTTTTCTTTATTCTGCTCTGCAGTAGTTATTTCCACTATTTTATCTTCCAGGTCACTTATCTGTTCTTCTGCCTCAGTTATTCTGATATTGATCCCATCTAGAGTATTTTTAATTTCATTTATTGTGTTGTTCATCCTTGTTTGTTTGCTCTTTAGTTCTTCTAGGTCCTTATTAAATGTTTCTTGTATTTTCTCCATTCTATTTCCAAGATTTTGGATCATCTTTACTATCATTATTCTGAATTATTTTTCAGGTAGATTGCCTATTTCTTCTTCATTTGTTACATCTGGTGGGTTTTTAGCTTGCTCCTTCATCTGCTGTGTGTTTCTCTGTCTTCTAATTTTGCTTAACTTACTGTGTTTGGGGTCTCCTTTCTCAGGCTGCAGGTTCATAGTTCCCGTTGTTTTTGGTGTCTGTTCCCAGTGGCTAAGGTTGATTCAATGGGTTGTATAGTCTTCCTGGTGGTGGGGACTACTGCCTGTGTTCTGGTGGATGAGGCTGGATCTTCTCTTTCTGGTGGGCAGGACCATGTCTGGTGGTGTGTTTTGGGGTGTCTGTGGCCTTATTATGATTTTAGGCAGCCTCTCTGTTAATGGGTGGGGTTGTGTTCCTGTCTTCCTAGTTGTTTGGCATAGGCTGTCCAGCCCTGCAGCTTGCTGGTCATTGAGTGGAGCTGGGCCTTGGCTTTGAGATGGAGATCTCTGGGAGTTTTTTGCCATTTGATATTATGTGGAGCTTGGAGGTCTCTTTTGGACCAGTGGCCTGAATTTTGCTGTCCCACCTGAGAGGCACAGCCCTGACGCCTGGCTGGAGCACCAAGAGCCTGTCATCCACATGGCTCTTAATAAAAGGGAGAAAAAAAGAAAGGAAGAAAGAAGATAAAGTAAAATGTAGTAAAATAAAATAATGTTATTAAAATAAAGAAAAATTATTTAAAATTTTAAGTAATAAAGAAAAGAAAGAAAGAAGAGAGCAACCAAACCAAAATACAAATACACTAATTATAACAAGTGCTGAAAAGTATACTAAAAAAAAACAAAACAGAAAACAAAGAAAAAAAAATGGATAGACAGATCCCTAGGACAAATGGTAAAAGTAAAGCTATACAGACAACATCACACACAGAAGCATACACATACACACTCACAAAAAGAGAAAAATGGAAAAATATATTTACATCCTTGCTCCCAAAGTCCACCTCCTCAATTTGGGATGATTCGTTGTCTATTCAGGCATTCCACAGATGCAGGGTACATCAAGTTGATTGTAGAGATTTAATCCACTGCTCCTGAGGCTGCTGGGAGAGATTTCCCTTTCTCTTCTTTGTTTGCACAGCTCCCGGGGTTCAGCTTTGAATTTGGCCCCGCCTCTGCATGTAGGTCACCTGAGGGCGTCTGTTCTTCACTCAGACAGGACAGGGTTAAAGAAGCCACTGATTTGGGGGCTCTGGCTCACTCAGGCCTGGGAGAGGGAGGGGTATGGATGTGGGGCGAGCCTGTGGCAGCAGAGGCCAGCGTGATGTTGCACCAGCCTGAGGTGCGCCATGCGTTCTCCTGGGGAAATTGTCCCTGGATCACGGTACCCTGGCAGCAGCGGGCGGCAAAGGCTCCCGGGAGGGTAGGTGTGGAGAGTGACCTGTGCTCACACACAGGCTTCTTGGTGGCTGAAGCAGCAGCCTTAGCATCTCATGCCTGTCTCTGGGGTCCGTGATGATAGCCGCGGCTCACACCCGTCTCTGGAGCTCCTTTAAGTGGCGCTCTAAATACCCTCTCCTTGAGCAGCAGGAAACAAAGAGAGAAGAAAAAGTCTCTTGCCTCTTCGGCAGCTCCAGACTCTTTCCCGGACTCCCTCCCGGCTAGCCGTGATGCACTAACCCCCTGCAGGCTGTGTTCACGCTGCCAACCCCAGTCCTCTCCCAGAGCTCCGACCGAAGCCTAAGCCTCAGCTTCCAGCCCTGCTCGCCCTGGCGGGTGAGCAGACAAGCCTCTCGGGCTGGTGAGTGCCAGTCGGCCCTGATACTCTGTGCGGGAATGTCTCCGCTTTGCCTTCCGCACCCCTGTTGCTGTGCTTCCTCCGCGGCTCCGAAGCTTCCCCCTCCGCCACCCGCAGTCTCTGCATGCGAAGGGGCTTCCTAGTGTGTGGAAACCTTTCCTCTTTCACAGCTCCCTCCCACTGGTGCAGGTCCCGTCCCTATCCTTTTGTCTCTGTTTATTCTTTTTTCTTTTGCCCTACCCAGGTACGTGGGGGGTTTCTTGCCTTTTGGGAGGTCTGAGGTCTTCTGCCAGCGTTCAGTAGGTGTTCTGTAGGAGTTGTTCCACATGTAGATGTATTTCTGATGTATTTGTGAGGAGCAAGGTGACCTCCGCGTCTTAGTCTTCCACCATCTTGAAGCTCCACCCCTCAAATTGTTTTAAAATACTGAATCATTCTTAAATTTTAAGTCATTTTAACTACTACTCTATATAACTAAGATATGAAAGAAAAAAATAATTTAAACAAGAGAGACAAGGGTGGAACTACCCAGAAACTCCCTTACAATAAAGAAAGATGATTTACTTAAATCACAGAAGTTAAGAAGAGGTACATATGAAAAAATGTTGCCTTAAGTCCTGCCACGGGAAAAATCATTTTTCACAATGTTTGTTTTGTTGCTTTAATCAGTCTTGTTTAACTGTCTTAAAGAATTGGGTCCAAGCACCTCTCACTTTGCTAAATAATTTACTACCTTACTAGTCTGGACTCTGTAGTGACCTAATCTCACTGGTGAATGATGGAGGCTAATGGGTTTATGCACCATGAATAAAGATAAAGTAGCTTTCATTAGTTCAGCTGGCACTGGTAAGAAAATAAGCACAAACAAGGACATAGTGTTCCAATAATCCATAAAGGTTACTTTTAGAATTTTTTTTTCAAAGAAAGGAGAGGTGCTTTAGTATAAACTGAACAGAACATAGCTGTTTTAATGTGTTCTATTCAAAGAGCTTTAACACCACATTATCTGCTCTTTTTAGGTCAATAAAACCAGAAAGCAGATACTCATGTGGCATCCCTACAGTGTTTCTAAGGATCTGAATATAGTAAGTGGGTATCCCTGCTCTCTCTCTGTCTCTCTGTATATGTGTGTGTGTGTGTGTGTGTGTGTGTGTCTTCCTATTGATTCCTTTCCTATGCTAAGCAGCCTTCGAAAGGCGTGCAAGATTAATATTATTAAATCAAGTGAAAAAGGTACATGATTTCATGTTAAGTGAAAAGATAGTCTGCAAAACATTTATATAGAATGTGAAACCAACTTTGGAAAAGTATTATATGTATGCATACTTAGACATAAAGAGAAAGTCTACATTAAAAGAGAAATTTTGGAAAAAATATATCCTGTGTAATTACTAGTTATCACCCTTAGGCAATAATGTTATGGGTGATTTTATTTTTAACTGTAGTAGATTCAATTAATGGTAGTTCATTTTTTTCTACAATAAACATACTTACTTTCATAATTTAAAAATATTAATTGAATTCCTCCCCAGGAGTATCAACTTGTGGCTATATGCAAGAATGGCCAAGTTCCCAGAACTTAGACAGTGAGGTGGAATTTTGAAATCAAAGTATCAATACAGTTCTTGAATAAGGCATTAAAGGTAAATGAATAAAAAAATAAATTGCTTAATTATAAATCAACTTTGCTCTGCAAAGAAGAGACATTGAAAATAAGATAGTGCCCAAAAGGCCTCAACAGATATCACAGTACCAGTAGTTAATTTTAACATCTAGTAATACCTACAGAATAGATGGATTCTATAGTATACATTCACTCAGTTGTGATGATATATAGAGAAAAATGCCCCAAATATAGCATTTTGTCAATAACCAGTGAATTAGAAATATATACCCTTTGTATTGATATTTCAAAGGACAGATCCAATCCCACTTCTTCATGAATATATTTGTTATCTTCAAATCAAATTTACTTACTCTAATTTCTGTAAGAAAAAAAAATCTCCTGCAGTATTTTTAGACTGTTAGTTGCCATTTCACGTTTTTTTGTTTGTTTGTTTTTTTTGCAGTATGCGGGCCTCTCACTGTTGTGGCCTCTCCCGTTGCAGAGCACAGGCTCCAGACGTGCAGGCTCAGCGGCCATGGCTCACGGGCCCAGCTGCTCCGCGGCATGTGGGATCTTCCCGGGCCGGGGCACAAACCTGTGTCCCCTGGCCTGCATCGGCAGGCGGACTCTCAACCACTGCGCCACCAGGGAAACCCACCATTTCACATTTATACCTAATTTCTTCTTGAGATCTAAACACTCTCTGAGAGCAGAGACTACTTTTAACAACTTTTATATCAAAATATAGTATTTTTCATATAAATATTTTCATGCCTATAGAAGATAGTAGCAATTAAGATTTGGTCCCAAACTGTTTAGGTCCAAGTAGTAGCCTGCCACTAACTAGCAGAGTGACCTTGGACTATTTCGTGAGACTTTCTGTGCATCAGTGTCCTCATTTGTAAATGGATCCAGCAGGTGTTGTTGTGTTTTGTTTTTTGTTGTTGTTTTGTTTTGTTTTCATTTTGGCTGGGGAAGGGGTTCCACGTGTGAGACAGTGTTTTATATATTTACCATGTATTCACCCTTTGAATCCTTACAACAGTACAATAGGTAATATTATTATTATTTCCATCTTTCAGATGAGGAAGTTGAGACTCAGAGAGTTTCAGTAATGTAACCAAAGTATCACAGCTAACAGGCATAAGAGCTGGGGATCAGACTAGACAGCCTGTTTCCAGAGTCTACATTCTGAAATTCTGCATTATAAAGCCTTGAACAGAGTAAGTTCACAATAAATATTCGTTGTGGTTATTATGTTTTTGTCAGAGGTTTAATTTTACCCACCAATTTTTAAAAATATATTTACCGTCCTTTAGTCAAGTCATTCCCTGGGCAGTTTGCACAATCCCTCTTACTCCCTATTGTCTTCTACTAATATACTTGCTTTGCTTGGACCCTGAAGATTTGTCGTCAGTTATTTTGTAAAATATCCCTCCATTTGCATTTTTTAATTTGTCTAATTATATTTGTGTTATGCATGTTTGACAAGAATATCACAGAAGTAATGCTGCATTTTCATTGTATCCTATCACATGGCAGACAATTTTGATATGTTCCATTTATGATGATGTTACCTTTGATCTCTTGATTAAGAAGGTGTCTGCCAGGCTTCTCCAATATCAAATTACTGTTTTGCCCTTTGTAATTAATAAGTGTGTGTGGAGAGGAATTTGAGAATATATAAATATTCCTCTACTCATTAAACTATTTATTTATATATTAATTTTTTCATTCATTCATTTACTTCAGCATGGATTTAAAAGATTCCTGTATAATTTAACACTTGTAATCCATGTCTATTAATACTTTATCATTGTTAAACTTTTTATTTTGGAATAATTTTAGATTTACAAAAATCTTGTAAAAATAATAATAACAAAGTTCCTACATATCCACTCACCCAGCTTCCCCTTATATGAACATCTTACATTACCAAGATACATTTCTCAAAACTAAGAAATTAACATTCATACAATTCCATTAACTAAATGATAGACTACATTTTGATTTCATCAATTGTCTTTATTAATACTATGTTTCTATTCCAGAATCTAATCCAGGATAGGATTTTTAGGTTAGCCAATTTAGTCCTCACGGCTTTTTCATCTTCTCTGATCTGTGACAGTTTCTTAGTCTTTCTTTTTGTTTTATGACCTTCTCACTTTTTAAGAATCCTGGTAATGTATGCTATAGAAAGGGCTTCAGTTTTAGATTGCCTAATGTTTTCTCGTGATTAGACTGGGATTCTGGGTTTTGATGAAAAGTATCACAGAAGAGAAATGACCTTCTCATTGCCTTATATTAGCAGGTATGTGATATCAACATGACTTATTATAGGGGGTTTTAACCTTGATCACTTCGATAAGCTGTTTTCTACACATTTCTTACCACTAAGTTACTGTTTTTCATTTTCCACACTCTATTCATTAGAAGTGAGTGATTAAGTTCATTCCATATTCAAGGGGAAGGAAATTACGAGGACAGAATATCAAGTATATGTAGAGAATCATAACTTAATTTTAAGCATACAAAAATAGGTCTTTCTCCAAATGAATGCTTTGAGTGTTTTTATTTTTTTTTCCTGAGACACATTATTTGATCAATGGCAAAATTTGCTTAGTCATTTCATTATGTATTACAAATTCTTCATACAAATTCATCATATATCCCACTCTCATTTTCACCTCTAACATTTAATTAGTCAACCAGTCACGTAATTTTTACTTCTGAAACAGTTTTCTCCATCATCTTGTACTGATATTAACTGTCACTCTCAAAAAATCCATGTACTCCAATGAGCATGGTTTGAAGCATTAAGTATACAAATACATACGTGAAATGTTATGGTTCTGTGGTAAAAAATATTTTGAGAAACAGAGATTAAATAAAATTTGATTACTGTTTAAAGACCTCAGAGCCTTTAAAAAATAAATATGCATTGAAATGCTCCGAAGGTGGACATATTAGTAATTCAACACTTAACTGCCAACCCTCCCTCTTTTTTTTTTTTTTTTTTTTTCAGGGATGAAACTTTGGAAAAGTGTTCCAGGGAACTTTTTTTGGAAGTACTATACTTAACTTGATTCACTGTCTTCCATCTGTGTAATACTCTTCTGCTTGCAGAAAGGGAAAGTTGTCTCTCTGGGGAAGATGGCAGTCTCCACTCTTCTCTGCTTTGGCTTGTGCCAAACTAATTACTTGTTCTACTCAACTCTCAAATCACTTATTTGATATCACTTGAGAATAGCTATGTTCATCATTATTTAAAATATGTATTATTCATTCTATAGTTATATAATGTCTTTGCAACTAGATTATCAATGTCTTCATAACAGAACTTATTTTATGTGCCTTTGTGTCCTCTGGCTGAGTGTTTAGAAGGCACTCACTCCACAGTTTGCTGATCACTGAATAACAAATATCTTGCACTGGATAAGATCCCTGCTTCATTTTCAGCAGGGCCTAGCCTGAGATTCAGATGCTCTGAGTCTCAGGTTTGTGCTTGCTCAGATAAATAAAACTTATTCCGATTATAGATAACATGCAGACATGAAATTTCTTTAAGGCCATTTTGACCATGGTAACAATTTTAATATGGCCTATTTCACACATCACTAACAATTCCAAAAGTATGAACATAATATTTTCAAACTTCTACATGAAACCAAAAATGTATTTAATTCCAAAAGCAGTCTTCACCTCAAACTTATTTGAAACCACCTGTGAAGGAAAATGAATTTGTCTTTTTCAACCAAAAAAACCTAAATTATGTGGCAATTTCATTTTCTTTTGAATTTTCAATTCCTCTTCATGTTCGTTTGACTCATTTCAACTGTAGCCATCGTTTTTAGGCTTTCATTGATGTGTAAAACATACACTTTCAAATCTTTTTTTTTTTTTTTCCGGTATGCGGACCTCTCACTGTTGTGGCCTCTCCCGTTGCGGAGCACAGGCTGCGGACGCACAGGCTCAGTGGCCATGGTTCACGGGCCCAGCCGCTCTGCGGAATGTGCGATCTTCCCGGACTGGGGCACGAACCCGTGTCCCCTGCATCGGCAGGCGGACTCTCAACCACTGAGCCACCAGGGAAGCCCCACAGTTTCAAATCTTAAATGACACCTCACAGCTAAAGTATATCTCCAGATATTTTTCCTAGTTGCCAGGAATTTAGTGTGTTCCTAGCATTTAGTGGGTTTAGGCCAGAAATGCTAAGGTAATGCAACACATAGAGTGCTCTAATACAACAAAGCTGTTTTCAGTGTTCTGCAGGACTTTCAAATATCTGGCCAGATATAGCTTTTAACAGATTGATTGTGTATAATTGTATACAATAATAGTAATAATTATAATTGTAATAATATTAATTATAACTAAGAGAATGTCAAAACTCAGTTAAGCTGGGGGAGAGAGAGAGAGCTGAGCTGTCAGGTATCAGAGTAGCCAATTAAAGCCACAAACCTAAAATGAAACTGTTAAGCCTTTAATCACTCATTGTGAAGACATAAGCAAGAGTATGAACTTGAGAACATGTTAGGTCTTCTGATTTCATACTGGTGAAGAGTCAGGTGGATGAGCAAAGACTTGGAGATCATCCCGCTGTCAAGGGAGGCTCCAGACAAAAGGCTTTGGCAGTTTTAGGGACCCTAAGTTTGGGGTATCTGAGGAGGAAGAACCAGGAGTAAAAATGTTCTGGGTACTGAGTCAAAGTGGAGAAAACTGTCTTTGAGGTTTCCTCCTTCGCCTTTCCCTTTGCCTGGAAAGGATCTTTGCTCCAGGCTTCGGATAAGGGAACCTGGGAATGAAGACGTCTGGGCTAGGATGCAACTGGTGTAAGAGCATGGCTGGCTAGTGGGGCCTGAGTCCTTGACTGCATCTCCCTTCAGGAAATGTTAGTGCTCTTGCTGTGCACCAAGTCTGGTGTGAGGAAGGCAGCTTTCCCCTTGGAGGCCTACCAAGTATAGCCTTTATAATTACCTATAATCAGGCCTGAGAAAACATACAGTTTTGAACCAGGAGCCAAAATTTCTAGAGAATGCATCTAGCACTTCGTATGGGCAAGGCACTTTCTAAGTGCTTGACAAATGATGTGATTTAACCCTCATAAAACCCAACTGGACTAATATTACCATTTCCATTTTACAGATGAGAAAACTGAGGCACACAGAGATTTAAGTGATTTGCCCAAAGTCGAAACGCTGGAAAGTGGGAGAGCCATGATTTGAGCCCAAGAAATCTGGCTTAGAAAGTCTCTACTTTAAATCACCACGTGGTACACATTTTATTTATGAGCCTAGAATTGAATTCTATTCTCATATCAAAACTAAACATTGTTACAGGTTTTAATATACATTGAGTTTTCTAGAAATGTAACTCCTATATAAAATATGGAAATGTTATCCTTAATTTTTAAGTTTACCAAGAATTGTTCATCATTTCAGAAAATCAAACCTTTAATGGCAACACTGTTTGTAGTTTCTGAGTTGTCAGTACATCACACCTGTACCACTGCATTTGTAGCAAACTACACAAATATAAGCATCTGACTGTTTAATTGTAGCCCCTAGTGTCATGCTGAGTATTGACATATTGAATTGTGTATTATTTTCTGGTTTACTCTGTTCAGGTTTTTGGTCAGGTTTCTGCCTAGTAATGTTTATTAAAGTATAATTTAATACACTATAATTCAGCCTTTTTAGTGTGCACAATTCTATGAATTTTGACAAACACATACTTTTGTATAAGTTTGATATAAAATAGTTCCATCAACCTCCAAAATTACCCTTTTGCCCATTTGTAGATTAGAGCTCCATCCATATAACACACGTACAATACACATATATAAACATTAATTGCATAATTTATAACACTGTTAATCAGTGTGTATCAGTAATCCATCCATTTTTATTGCTGAGGAGCATTCCATTAAACGGACGTACCTCAGTCATTTATTTATCCATTCATCCACTGAAGTCCACTTGGTTTAATTCCAGTTTGGGGTAATTATGAATAAATCCTTTACAAATATTTACATACAATTTATGGTGTGAACATCAATTTTCATTTATGTTGGATAATGACCTAGGAGTGAAATGGCTGGGATGTATGATAACTGTGTATTTAACTTTTAAGAAACTGTCAAATGGTTCTGCAAAGAAGTTGTATCATTTTCCATTTCCACCAGCATGTATGGTAGTTCTACATACTGTACGTCCTCACCAAGACTTCATCTAATCACGACTTTTTCTTTTATTGCATTTTATGAACTTTTTGTGTATTGTACTGTGGTTTTAATTTGAATTTCTCTATTGACTAATAATGTTTAGCACTTTTTCATGAGCTAATTTTATATCTGTATATCTTCATCTGTCAGCTGTCTGTCCAAAAATTTACCCAATTTATTTTGGGTTGTTTATTTTCTTATACTGATTTCTGAGATTTCTCAATACATTGTCAATTCAAGTTTTATCAAGTACTTGTTTATCAATATTTTATCCCAATTGGTGGCTTGTCTCTTCATTTCTTTAACAGTGGCATTTGAAGAGGAGCTTTTAATTTTGATGCACCTATTTTTTTTTTTTATAGGCCATGCTTTCAGTACTATGTCTAAGTTATTTTTGCCAAATCCAAGATCAAATATATTTTTCTCCAATGGTTTCTTTCAGTAATTTTATATTTATTATGTTTGTTTAGGTCTTTGAGGTGTGAGATATGAGTAAGGTCATTTTTGCATTTGGATAGTCAATTGTTTCAGAATCATTTGTGGAAAACATTTTTCTTACCCTATAGGATTGCCATGCACCTTTGTCCAAAATGAACTGACCATATTATGTGTGTCTATTTGTGGAGGCTTTATTGTGTCCTATTGATCTAGGTATCTATCCTCTGCCAACATAGCACTGTATGGATTACAGTGGCTTTGTAGTAAGTTTTGGAATCACAATTAGTATGTTTTGGAGTGACAATTAAATAAAAAGATAGATAACGTGATTTTGAAAAGTGTGTAAAACGTTTGATTTGGCATTTCACAGAGAATATACCTGAATGATGAATAAGCAAATAAAAAGTTCCTCAACATCATTAGTCAGTTATTAAGAAAATGCAAATTAAAATCTCAGTGAGATACTTCTCTATAATTATCAAGTGACTGATAATTAAAAAAAACAAAAACAAAAAAAACAGATAATAGCACAGGCTGGCCCGAATGTGTAACGACAAGAGCGCTCATACTATAAGAAGGAATGTAAAATGATACAAGCGCTTTTATTTTTTTAACATTCATGCACAAGTTTTTTTTGTGGACATATTTTTATTTCTCTTGGAACAGAGTGGAATTGCTGGGTTTTAAGATAATCTATGTTTAACATTTGAAGAGCTGAATGACACAATTACTTTTGTAACTCTTTGGAAGTTTCTCTAAAAGTTAAACATATGTTACTTTAAGAACAACTCCTTGTTTGTAGATTTTTTGATAAAGCAGAAACTAACATACCATTGTAAAGCAATCATACTCCAATAAAGATGTTTAAAAAAAAAAAGAATAACTCATGGGACTCCTAGGTATTTACTCAAGAACAATGAAAACATGTATATACACAAAGATCTTACTTGAATATTTTTAGCAGTGTTCAAAATAGCCAACTACGAGAAACAATATAAATTTACAAAAGTTTGGGTAAACAATTATGGTATATCCAGACCACAGAATACTTCCTGGGAAAAAATATGGTCAAATTACTGATTTGTGCAACAACATGAAAGCTTCTCAGAGCCAAATAGAATACATACTATCTAATTCATTTACAAAAAATTTTAGAAAATTCACATTACCGTATAGTGTCAGACAACAGATCAACAATTTTCTCTATCTATGGTGGGAGGAGAAGATGGATTACAAAGGGGCATAAGAAATTTTTAGGAGTGAGATAAATCTGTATCTTAATTGTGGCAGTGGGTTCACGAGCATACACATTTGTCAAAACTTATTTAATTGTACAATATAAATGTATGCAGTTTATGTAAGTTATACATAAAGTTGATTTAATAAAATGTATCCAATAGGTATGAGAACTTTATGTGTAGATGGAAAACAAACAAATGAAAGACATTAACTTTGCAATAGAAATATAGGTATTCTTATTCTGACTATTTATTATAGCCCATTAAATCTGTAATATTCACCAAGTAACTGAACCCACCCACTTTTGTTTTCTCTCTGTAAAAGGGAGATAGTATCCACCCATCAGAGTTACCCTGCGGCTAAAATGAAACAAAATATGTAAAGCACTTAATACATAGTAGATTGTTGTTTCTTCCATTATTTTTGAAACACTATTATTTTTGTTTTTCTTGAATGTTTCTTGTGTGTTTCCTGTGTGATTCCAACTGCCTGGAACAGTTTTCTTGCTGCATAACCAAACCTTTTAAATCAAAACATTCTTTTTCACTCAATTTAAAACATTACCTTTTCCCATACCATTCACATTTTTATTGACCAAATGTGATTTTCTCATAGCATAATAAGTTGCATTATTTTCATGGTGGGGGGGAATACCTGTTTATCTTTTGAACTGCATTTACATACCTGGGTTGCAGAAACTGTGACTTTGTTTCCTCTGAATTCCTAAATGCACACTTTCTTTGCCTTCTGCCACCACCAAAATGAGTCCTCAAAACAACTTGAAAAGCCAGTTGTTAAAGAGGAAGTAAGTAGTGCAACGTATTGACCTAGAATATGTATGGGAATTAAATCCTCAAAGCCAATCCATTTAGAAAGGAAGTAAATTTATGATTCAGTATCACTCAACCACACTACTAAATGTCATAGTGAAGAGCTACTGTCTGAGAAATTACTCCAGGTTCAGCACCCACAGAAGGAAGACTTCACTATCTTGATTTGTGGACCAAGAAGGGGGACATCAGTAGCTGGGAAATGCTCCCTTTAGCAAAACAATTTTGATCTTCTAGCAGATCCTAAGGCATACTCTGTCAGCTGAGTGAGATGTTTCTTTTCTTTTCTTTTTAAACTGCATTTTCATTTTCCCCTTTCCTCTAGAAATGTCTCAATAAGCAAAGTCTTGTTTTGTTGTGCATCACTTTTGAGTGTGTGTCACAATTTATCTGACATGAACATTAAATAAGGATCATAATAACATAGTTTCTATTTATTGACCACTTCCTATATTCCTTAACATATATCACATTTACTTTTCATGGATGTTTTGAGATATAAATATTCCCTATTTCTTTCATCTTACTTATAAAAAGAAGTGGAGCTTAGACACTTTTCTCAAGAGTCCACAACTAGCTTGAAGGTTGGAATTTGATTTCAGGAATATTGTCCTTATTTTTGTCCCTGCAGGATCCAGAGGCAAAGGCATTAGGTGAGTACCAGATGATGGAGAAACTGACGAAAGTATGTTTTTACAGTGAACAGTGATAGCTCCCCCAGAAACAAAAATAGTCAAGCATGTGGCTCCTTGGAAATCAATGTTTCTCATTCTAGGCCCATATATGGTCTGTGTCTCATTTGCCCAAAGCAAAACTCAAGCAGTGTAAGAGATTAATATTTGCCCTATTATTTCCAGGTTGCATGCCTGCTGTCTACTAATATCCTTTTGACATTTTGATGGATATGGGTCAGAAAACTATTGCAGGTCCATAATTTCATTTAGCCATAGGTGGTTTGAGCTTTTTCTAATTCATTACAAGCACATCTGGGTTGATGGAATACTTTCTCTTGGTGCTCAGTTCTCCTAATGTACTTGAGCAAAAGTATATATTTGTGATTCAGGAAAGATACAATTATTCTTCTTTTGAAGTCGTAACAAGCTGGGATGTACAGTAGAAGGACCCTTAAGGACCCTATTCTTTCATTAACTCAGCTTTAGCTAGGCTAAGAAACACTTATTTGAAGTCTCATTATTTCAGTCTACACAAATATCTAAGTAGCCCAGTTAACTCACTGAGACTCTTCACTTCTAGTTGAGAAAACTTACCAAGCTCTTCTTTCACAGAACAGCTGTACAATTTGGGGAAATCAATCTTTTAGGCCCTTCCAATGAATCTCAGTTTCTCCTTCTCTGACACGGGAGGGCTTGAAATAAGGCATGCATCTGGTCATCTTCAACTCTAATGTCCATTGATTCTATATTCACGATTTCAAGTGAAAAAGGAGTGATTTCAATCCTATTGCATCTTCTATGGTGATATTATTGTGGTCGCTTCTTTTCAGATAAATAATTTGCTTTTTATACGCCTTAGCTCTCCATGAATTAATGTCTCTAGAAAAATTACTAGTATAAGTGCATGTTAACCCAGTGACTTGAAAACTGATAGGAAAAAGAAAAAGAGGGAGAGACATACATATACTGCCTTGTTAAAAAAGATAAACTACATGTTCACTAAAGCCAAAATTGCCACCTATATCTATCAATTGGTTTATTTTATTTTCTCATAAACTCTAAGGGTTTTAAACAACTGGAAAGTCCTTTTTTATGTTTCTTATCTTTGGTAATTGAATCATAACCATATTATCTGAGTAACTTATGCAATAATCCATCATTATTCAGGTAAAAAAGGAATTGGAGCAATACAGAGGTTAAAAGTTTGCTTTGTAGTAAAATAGGCTGTGTTCAAATTTGGCTTCTAACAATTACTAATAATAATGCCTTCTCAACCTTGTTATAAAAAATAAATGAGATAAATGTGTATAAGCTACCTGGTGGCTATTTTCTATTACTCCTACCATATCTTTGAATAAGAGCATTGACTTGGGAAGTCATCAATCCTCTCCTTCCCCAGAGATTTTGATGGACTCAATGAGAAATTCCACAGACTAAGGGGGTAGTAGTGCCATAATTGAGCCAGATTTTATTTTGATTATTATAATTATCACCCCATTCTTTTGTCTGGAAGGTAGTAAAATAAGTCTCACTTGAGCCACATTATAAGGCAGTGAATTTCTTTCTGGAGACTGCACTCTAAGAGACAAAGATAGTAAAAGTCTAACATGTTTGAGCAGATCATTTTTACTGGCAGAAAACTACTGACAATAATAAATATTCCAAATAGAATTATAATTGTGATATATTCATGAACAAGACACATTCATCTTTTCCTCCTCATTCAGCCAGGATAATAAAAAAAGCAATATCCTATTGCTAGATATGTATTTTGTTTGTTGTACATATTCATTTTTTTCATGTAGGATTATGCAGTGCTATCCCCACAAACAAGCCCATTACACATTATTAATTTGATAAATCAGCATAAGTAAATGTGACTACTTAGTAGATAGATCCATAGGTTCTTCTATTTACTGTAGAGAGAGTACATTAATGCTCACTTTCAGAGTCATTAGAGTCATTCACAAATCTCCTCCTTTTTCTAGGTAAAGAGTAACATTATAGGGCTCTGCCCCCTTTGAAGTTTGTGTGGGTTTATGACATGCTTTGGCAAATGTGAGAAGATGTGATGTATCACTTCTGGATGGAAGCTTGAAGAAACAGCATGCCATTTATACTCTGTTGTCTCTCTGCCATGGTAATCATGGGGGCACACATCAAAATGTGTATTTGCCTCACAGCTCAATCTGGTTCTTGCATAACCACTGTGCTCAGAGTCCTCCTGCTGACCTAGTAGAATATAGGACCTGAGGGAGAATTATGTTTTTATGTTAAGCCACTGGGATTCGGGGTAGCAGAGTGGTATTGTATATAGTCAACAAACTAAATGCTGGTATATTTGACTTTCCTCATCTTCCAGTTTTTACAAGTCCTCCATTTGTTCATCATTGCATGTAGAATAAAATCCATGTTTCTTGTTATGATATATGACACTCTGCCTAAACTTCTCTAACCACCTCTCTCTTTTCACATTCTCACTTCAGTCACAGTGGATCTTCATTTTGTCTTTGTCAGTCTAGTACCTTAAAAACAACACCTCAATGTATTGATGGTTTTAACTGGCTTTTCTGTTACTAAGAATAAACTTGATCATCCTTTCATATATCTAAGAACCACTTATCTTTTATTTGCTGTGTGGTTCAAAAGGAAAAGCTTCAACGCTGTGAAGATATCACTCAATTGTCTTCTTGTATTTAGTCTTGTTGTTGACCTGTCTGCTGTCAGTCTTGCTTCTTGTTTATTCATAGGTAATATGCATTTCATTTTTGTAGGGTTGTAAAAGTTCTGTTTTGATATTCTCAAGTTTTACTGTGATATGCATTGCATGGATGTGTTTCATAACTTCCATGTTTAAATTCTGAGTAAATCTTATTAAATAGTAAAAATTTTTTTTTGATAATTCTGGAAATCCTTGGTCTTTATTTCTTGAAGTGTTTCTCCCTTTATTTTGATCAACTGTGAAAACTATTCTAAGAATGTTGACTTTTCTAATCTCTATTTTTTTAACATTTATTTTATATATTCTACCACTTGATTTCTTTCTGATATCTTATGGGAAATTTCTTCAAATAAGTAATTTAACTCACTGATTTGTCCTTCAGCTGTATCAATTCCACTCTTCAATTCTTTATTGATTTCTTTCTGTCAACCATTATAGATTTATTCTGAGTTATACCATGTGATTCATTGTTCCTGGTTCATCTTTCCAATATTATAATTTCTTGGATGATAACTAATTTGTTTTTATAAAATTTTATTATATCTTCTACATTAATTCTTCAGAATACCCACCATCTGAATTTTCTATTTTATTAGTTATGGCATTTAGTGATATGTACTTGAGGTAAGATTCTCTAGCCTTAGCTTAAGTCTCTTCTCGTGGATTCCAAGTGTGGTAGTGCATGTCTCAGGGAAGAAGGGCTTTAACATTGCTCTCAGCACCTTATTGTGCCCTAATAATTTTTTAAGAGCTTGCTGCCTCAGTTGTAATTACATAGCTCTTTGAGTATAGAAAAACTATATAAGGAGGATAAAATTTTCAGGAGATTACTAGCCCTTTTGCCTCAGATGTTAACCGCTCTCATCATACTAGGACCATTGTATTTTCCAAGCTCAAGTTCATGCATGTCAAACAGACAGTTGCTGTTTCTCTGTCTGCAGTGACCATATTCAAGCACAATTTCAACCAAGCAAAGTGAGAAATTAAGGGCATATCAATAAACCTTCTTCCACCTTATCTTTGGTTAGATGTTCAAGTATTCTTCTATTTGGAGCATTGTTTTCTTTTCTGTGTAATTTTACCATCTTTCTAGATAAACAAGTTTTCTCATAGAAATTATCATGGGCCTCAGCAGTAATTATGTTTGCTAATATATATATATTACACTGTCTTAAGTTTCTTCTATAATAATACACCAAAGTTGCTCCTTGTCTTTAGTTTGAGATTGGCTGTGTATATTTAAAGACTTACATGTAATCATTTGTGTGTATTTAGAATTTGTAGGGAATGGTTCTCTCCATCAGTGTAAATTGCCATGTTACCAAATATTTCTTTGACTTTACCAGTTATATTTTTGGAAGCTCCTATGAGAATAGGAATACAGGAAATTAACTAATTGGTATTATTAATTCAATGTACTACTCCCTACCTATGATTACTTTATCAATAGACCAAGCTAACAAAAACACATTGTTAAAAGCAGAACTAAATAAAATTAAAACCAGAAAAACAATGGAGTAAATCAATAAAACAAAAAGCTGATTCCTTGAGAAGATCAGGAAAATTGATAAATCACTAGAAGACTAACAAATAAGAGAGAAGTCACAAATTACTAGTATCAGGAATAAAACAGGTGATGCCACTACAGAGCCTACCAACACCAAAAGGATAATAAGTGAATACTACACACAACTCTACACACAAAATCTGATAAATGAAATAGACGAATTCCTTGAAAGGTACTAAGTACCCATTAAATACAACTCAACAATAAGTTTTTTTCAAAATTTTAACATCTCTATAACTATCTTAAATGTATGTATTATAAGCTCCTGAAAAGTAAATCTCCAGGACCAGGTTTCACTGGCAAATACTGCCAAAAATTTAAAGAATAAGACTAATTTACAGAAAATAGAAGAGGAGGGAAGACTTTTCAACTCATTTTATGAAACCAGCATTACCTTGGAATGGAAACCAGAGATAAACACTATAAAAAGCTAAACAAAACAAAACAAGACAAAAACTATTCACCAATATCCATCAGGAATATAGATGAAAAAAAATTTAATAAAATATTAGGAATTCAGCAATATGTAAAATGGATTATATACCATGACTAAAATGAGGTTTATTTTAAAACTGTAAAAGTAGTTCAATATTTAAAAAATTAATCAACATAACCTACTATATATTTAAAAATGATTAAATATTAATTAATTAATATATATTAATTATATATTAATTAATATATAGATATAAATTAGGATAGAGATTCAGAAAATAGTTACAGATTTAATCTAAATCTGGAGATTTAGGCTGGAGAACTAAGAAGAGTGGAAGGACATCTATTTTCTGTTGCTTGCAGCTGAATGAATGATGTTTACCAATATTATGGAAGGTACTCTTCTTTACTCAAAATCCGCTAATTTAAATGTTAATCTCATCTAAAAACACCCTCCCAGAAACATCCAGAATAATATTTAACCACATATCTGGGCACTGTGGCCCAGACAAGTTGACACACAAAATTAACCTTCACAGAACTATTCAAATACATTGTGACAATGGCAAATTTCTGATATTGAACTATCTTTGCAACTTCTTCTAAATCTATAATTATTTCAAAATAAAAAGTTGTTCAAAACCACGTTGGATGTTTACTAGTCAAAGAACATAAAGTCCAATTAACAATGACTATTTCTCCATACCCTCATAAAGTTCATATTTGAAATTAAATTGAAAATTGAATTGGATTGCTGCTCAATTTTACAGTGGAACTAAAACTGCTCTAAAAAAATCAAACCTACTCAAAAGGGAAAAAAAATGGATTGGAAATTCCCAGTTCCTTTTACTCAATATTTCAGTTGGTTAATTCCCTACTGAGGAAATTCACTGGTGTTTCTCCCTTTGCCTACGGAGCTGTATTTTTCTTTATTCAGGCAACTCTTGCTCATTGGATTTCAGTATAAATGTCATTTCCTCAGGAAATATTTCTCTCTCACTCAGATTTGTTCTGCTTTCTTGATTAGCTATTCTCCTTGCACCATATATTTTTCCTTTGTAACAGTTATCATGGTTGTAATTAATTCACAAAAGCTCTTTTTCATAGTATCTTCCTTTGATGGCATAAACTTTATCCATTTTCTTAAGCATCAATTAGTACCAGTCCGGAAATTATAAAACACTTAGTAGGTATGTACTAAATGTTTGTTAAATAAGTTATTCAATCAGAGTTCTTCTTACACAGAATTATATGTGGAAATACTCTGAGAATTTAATAAGAAAACTCTAAGACACTGTTGTAGTTACTGATAACCACAAAAATGGAGTACCCTGTTTTTCAATAAGAGTCATGTAGCAAAACAAGAAAGACATAAAAGAGGGCTTATAATATTGCTTTAAAATGATGTCTTTATTGAGTTGGACAGGAGGAAATTCTACAGCCTTGTTATCAGGACACAGTCATAGCCAAAACAGTAATTTAGGAATTCTCTTTCACCTTAATATGCAGATGAGAACACAATAATCCTAAAACAAGCTGACCAAGTAGACTTTAAGTTCACTATTATCTAGTTAGTTTCATATTCACAGGAACCTACACCTACATACCTGCACACACGAGGTAATCAATACTTATGTGTTGAATGAATTAATAAGACCATACTTATAGACAAGGCCTGAGGTCTGAGAATTGAATGGAGTACTGGCTGTGAGACTGTATTTGAAGGAAGGGAAGTGTGGGGCAGAATATCAAGTGATTTTTACCAAAGCTCACTGGCCTATGTGCTTTTATTCAGGTAAAATTTGTGCTAAACCAATGATAAATAACCTAGCTTTGTTATAAGTATGATGATCAAAGGTACAGAACTGTTATCATCTACATTGGCTATGGGAAGGGCAAACATCTTTAACTTTAAATTATTGTTAGAGCAGCATTCAATATGTGGTAAACAAACAATTTGTTTCCAAAAATGTAACTGTGACTTGCTTTGCTAGTGAGTTTCTGAGAGCAATATAAGTGTTATCAACAGGCTCACACTGCCCAGGAATTTGTCTCACTCTCTGACAAGTGGTTCTTGTTTACTTTTTATTTTTTTTTTCCAAGATGAGCAAGCCTCTTTTGAAATAAATGAGTGATGCAAAGCTGTGCTTTTAGAAGAAGCCTCTATTTTATTTCACAAAGAAAGAAGAATGGTAGCTCAGTTCAATAAAATTTTATTTGTATTATTGATATTTTAAAATTTGTCTCTTTCTCCTAAAAGAAAAAAAATGCAAGAAAAATTTCTATTAATTACAGGTATTAGAAATTATAGTTATGGTTTTCATGGTTAAAAAAATTCACAAAAACAAAAATCCAAATAACCAAGAAAATAACACCATAAATTAAAAAGAGGTGTATATATATATATATACATATACACACACATATATGCCAGTTATATTTTAAAATAAGAGTAAATAATGAGCTTTAGATAAATAAATTTGAAAACTTAGACCACAGGGGCAATTTTCTAGAAAAGTGACTTACCAAAATGTCACAAAAAGAAATGTAAAACTTGAATAGCCCTAGGAGCATCACACAAAATAATTATAGTCAATAAACATTCACTTGTATAGCAAGTCAGGTCCAAATATTTTCCAGTATGTCATAGATAACATGCAAGATATTTCTATCATATATGAACTCTTTTAGAAATTGCAAGCAGAGGGGATGATTTCCTCTATTTTGTGAGGCTAGAATAATTTGGGGTCAAACTAAATAAGGATGATACAGAAAAACAAAGTCCCATTTCACTTGTGAACAAAGGTTTTAGAAAAATACTTAAAGCACATATTAGCAAATTAAATTCAGCAATATATAAAGAATGTAATATATCATGATGAAGTCAATTCAACTCTAGAAATGGAAGAAAGATTTTTAATAGAACATCACTTAATATAATTTACCACATTAACTTTTAGAAGAAAAAACATGATCATATCAACAGGCAGAAAAACAGTTGAAATAATTATTCCACTGAAGGGTGTTTATTGAACAGCTACCTTGTTCCAGACACTCTGAGGTTCTTGAGATATAATGTGAAAACAATGTTTTTGTGGCATGGGACTGTAATGGATTATAAGATTAATAAGATTTAACGACCATTTAAGAAAAAATAATATTTAGTAAAGACGGAATAGAATGGAAATCCCTTAACTGCAAAAAGTGGTCTATCAAAGACATGTAGCAAATATACTTAATTTTGAAATATTGGATACACTTCCTTTAATGAGGAAACCAGGCCAGAGTGACAAATACCATCATTTCTAACCCACATTTCTTTGGAATTCCTACCAAATTTTATGAGAATAAAAAATAAGGCTTTGAAAAAAAAGCAAAAAAAAAAAAATTTTATGCATTAAGATTAGTCAATAAGATAATTCACTAAGATTGTTAAATGTAAGTACAACATAACCAAATAACTTATGTTCTAACCCACCAGCAACAAAAAGTAAGGAAAACAATTAAGGTAAAATATCATTTCCAAAAGATACACACAAAAATTATAAATCACTCAAAGCAATATAATAATAAATAATGTTTAATTTTATGAAGAAAATATACATATATTCAAATTATATATTATTAAAATGGGTATATACAGTATTCATGGAAAGGAATATTCAGTATATATAATGATGTTAATTCTATCTCAATTAAAATCAAATAATTCAATTAAATTTTAATTATTTCTGACACAAGTATTATTGAGTTATAGTATGGTTACTGTTATTATAAAAATTGTTATATGGTTAAATCTGTGAGGCTGGCAAAGGAATAGACAAAGATCAGTGGAACAAAATAGAAACCTCAGAAATAGACCAATGTATATATGAACACTTGATAGATGACAACTTTGATATTTCAGATGAGTGGAGAAAAGAGTGGATATTTGACAAGTGTTACTATGGCAGAAATTTATGTATATGGGAACCGTACCTAACAGAAATTAATTCCCAGAATTCTGTGATGATGACAGCTGCATAAGTTCAAATCTCCATGGGCTGAACTATTTAAGAAAAAAAAACAACAACTTTTTTAATCAAAACCAAACATCTACATTAAACTAGAAATTATGTAATTGGAAAAGGAAGGTTTACAAAGAGAGCTGACAGTATTTAGGAAAAGACTAAGTTTTTAAATCATTTAAGAAATAATTATTTAAGAAATAAGGCTAAAATTGAAGAAAAAAAGTACAATAGCAAAAAATAGTAATCACTGAAGATAATACTCTAAGGAAAAAAGAGAGAGGGAAAGTGAGAAAATGGAGTGTGAAATGAGGAGTATCCTGTTTAGATGTAGACTGTAACATGAAACAGTCATTCTCACGCTAACAGCCACAGCAAGCTGGATAATTTGAGAACTGAGGACACAAAGGTTCTCAGTGAACTGAACTCCAGAAAGTGAAGAGACCCTCATAAGACAGAGATAACAATGCTACTTTCACTCCTCTTGCAAATGCAAGAGGAGGAGGAATGGAATCTGACATACACAGGGGAGGGAGAAATGAGCTGAATTTTTAATGAAATATTAGTAGCCACACGTGGTCAAGTGAGACAGATTATAATAGTGAAGATACCCTTTGCCATGGATATTCACAGAATGCCCAAGAAAGGTACTCTGAAAACAAAGCCAGAAGAAGAGAGTGGAGAAAGAGCACCCTGGGATGCATGGGCTGCCAGCAAGGGCAAGGCATCCCCTGTCTGCAATAAGAGCAGAACTGAGAGAAATCCACTAGATGCACTCTGGGGTTGATACTGTGGATGAGACAGAATTGCTTAGGGAATCTCCTCCTTTTCCTCACACTCTGAAATTTCACCCAAGTAATACTGAGGCACAGTACGTGAGAGCTGAGAGAAATCCTTCCATGGCATATTAGATTGTCACAGTAGCTGGGGCTGCCATCCTGAGAAGGTTCAGTCAGGACTGCAGGACAGAAAGAGACAAGATAAAGGAGAAGGTGGGGAGAATTCCCCAGGGACCAAAGAGTAGGCAGCTAGGTGACAAAGCAGAGAGAGATCTGCAACAGCCCAAGATTGTGCAGGTTCAGCTACAAAGCAGAAGCCCCTCTGCCAACCAGCTTTTAGATTTTTAGTCTCTGTTAAAGGGAAGGTCTTGATTCACCCCTCAACATAGTTTAATGCAATCAAACAAGTCAGCAGCACAGTTTGTTAAGACCTACCCTCTATTACAAATCAAATCTATTTGGCTCCTACTGTAGTGACATGACATAAGAAAGGGTATGTCCCATTCTGGAGGTAAATATAATTTATGTTGATTTCTGTTCTTTTAGACAAAATGACCATTACAGAATTAAAAATACACTGATTGCCAAAAACAAAGAATATAGCTTCATTTAGTGTGCATGTGAAACATTCACCTGTTTCAAGGAAATATTATTTACATAGTTTCTCCAAAGAAGATGTCAATAACTTGAAGATATAGAAATAATAAAAATACAAAGATGTAGAGAACAAACGTATTGACACCAAGGGAGGAAAGTGGCGGGGGCGTGGTGGTGGGATGAATTGGGAGATTGGGATTGACATATATACACTAATATGTATAAAATGGATAACTAATAAGAACATACTGTATGAAAAATAAAATAAAATTCAAAAATTCATAAAAGAAAGAAATAATAAAAATAGAATTCTTTGATTATAATGAGATACAAACTAGAAATCAATAAAAAAATTAGAAGGAAATGCTTTTCCATATTGAAATATATATACAAATAATATTAAATAATTCTTAGGTCAAAGGGTACATACAAAGGGGTTTTATTACTACTTGAAAATAAGAATGTAAAAATATGACACAAACGAATTTGTGACATACAGTTAAAACAGTTGTGAGTAAAAAACTATAGTATTAAATACCTATGTAAAAAAAATTAAGACAAAAATTAAATTAAATGAAGTAACTATCCAGTTCAAAAATCTAGGAAAAGAACAAAGTAATTTAAAAGAAAACTGATAGAAAACCTTTTAAAGATAAAAACAGAAAGAAATGCATTAGAAAACTAATACACACTAGAACAAAGAAATAAATGCCAAATTTAGTGTGCTGGCAAACGCTATCATGCTTCCAAAGCAAAAATATAAACCTTGACAAATAGATCATTTTCTTATAAAACTTACAAAAACTAAACAATATACAGAAAATATAACCAGATGAATTACCCTAGAACAAATGCAGAAAGTAACTAAAGAGCCCTTACCAAAAAGCATCACCCCCAGCTGACTTCATGAGGAATTTTACCAACTTTCTAAAGGTCAGGTGATGTTAATGCTACATAAACTATTCCAGAGCATTGAAAAGAACAACCTCCGAACTGCTTGATAACATGAATATAACGTTTATGTTAAACACTGCATAAAATTGAATACATTTCACCAATAAATATAAATGCAAAATTATTAAAGGTAACAGTAGCAAATAGAATCTAAAGCACATTAGAAAATACAAGATAAACAACTGTAGTTAATTCAGTAATGCAGATATGTTTCAGTTTTACAAAGGGCATAAATATGGTCATAAATAAAATCATATAAATAAATTTTAAAAGAATTACATCCAGAGATTTAGAGAAAGCATTGCCCAAATATCAGCAAACATAACAATAAAAATACATTTAATAAAATAAGACAATTGACATCATTGACATGATAAAGTATATCTCAATCAATAAGCAAGCACTTTATTTAAAAGCAAAACACTATAGGCTTTCCAACTATAGTCAAGAAACAACAAATGTATCTTCTTGGCTGTCTCATGGTGCCAAGGAAAACAGGAAAATATCAGAGTGTAAGATCCAAGGCTTCAAGTCAGAAACCCTGGGAGTAACACTCTAAGAGTATATATGAACCGGAAATTGAACATATCTTGCAAAAACCACAAAATGGTCTAGAGTCAGCTCAGGCTCCATCTGGATTAAGGTCATATGTTGTCACTTTATGTACCTAGTAGAGAATATGATGCAGCCTCTAGGGAAAGTAATAGAACCTGGAGATGTGGAGATTGCAAATTTTTCCTGTCCTGTGTTTATACACACACACTTACACATACACACACAAAGGGTCAAGTGAAAAAGGAAACAATAGAAACAAATCTTTCCACAGGTATTTGAGTAATTATAGATATCAAACATAGATATTAAAATAAGCGTGATTAAAATATTTGAAAAAATAGATAAAAAATAAAGAATTCATCACACGACAGAGATTCTTTAAAAAGTAAATAGGATAAAAGACCTAGAATTAAAAATACAACTTAATAGATGGCTTTAACAGCATACAGGACAAAATAGAGAAGAGAATTAGTTAAAGGGCTGATAGTTGAAAAGAAAACATGCAAGCAGATTCATGAAAAATTTATAAGGTCAGAGAACACAGAAAGGAGTGTGAGAGACGTACGTGAAAACACATGATGAAAGATCTGGCATCCCTGGTGTCCAGGAAGGAAAAAAGAAGGGGAATAAGGCAGAAGCTACATTAGAAGAGATAATGGCTAAGATTTTTCCAAAACTTATATGTGACATTAGCGTAGTCAGAAGAATCAGGATAGATAAAAATAAATCCTGTTTGGGTGCACATCAGAACATCACAGTAAAACTTCTAGAAACCAGTTAATAAAAGAAAAACTCAAAAAAAAATCTCAAAAACATTACAAGGGAGACATAATTAGAAAAATCAAAGCAATGTATCAGAAAATAAATTATAATAGATTCAATAAAACAAATAAAGAAACAAAAATAATCTTTGAAAAAGACAAAAATTAGGGACCTCTAGCAAGGATAATTAAGAGCCAAAGAGAGAAGATACAAATTAAAAATTTCAAAAGGTAGATACATAAAGGAAAAAGAGAAATATCACTATGGATTCTAAAGGCATCAATGATAAGAGCATATTATGAGAATTTCTTCTGATAATAAATTTAAAACTTAGATGAAACAAACACTAGTAAGAAAAAATATTATGTCAATACCAAAAGAAAGAGAAAATGTTAAAGGTCCTATATGTGTTTTAGAAATGAATAAGTTATAAACATTACCACTGTCAAGGAGGAAGAAATGTTCTTCTACCCATCTAGGTTCTTCTGGATGGACTGAGAATTAAGTTGACATCAGACAGTTTAGCAGGAGAAAATCAAACACAAGTTTAATAACATGTATATATGGGAGAGATCCAGGAAAACTGAGTTAACTCCCAAACCTGGCTGAAATTCTCACCTTAAACATTATCTGCAGCCAAAGACAAAAGAGGATGTTGGGAATAGTGGTTTGGGACTCCAAAGGGGAGGAAGGCAATTTACATGGAGATGTAAAAGCAAGTGTTTTTTAAGCAAATGTTTGCTGGGCAATGCAGAGACTGGACACAGAAAGGACTCTGATATCTAGGGCCCCCATAAAATTTCCCCCACCACACTCAGCCCATATTCTTTGCAGATATCTCCGGTGATATCTTTATTCAGAGGACAGGCCCTTTATCTAAATTCTTTTAGTCAGTAAAGGGGAAGACAATAAGAAAAACCTCCTGAGTCTTCTTTCTCTTAAAAATAATCAGCCTAAATTAATCATCTTGCCAAAGAGACGCATTTTGGGGTGGCAAATTTTGCTCACTTACACCACAAAGAAATACCTAAACCTACATGGTTTTGATTGTGAATTCATCTAAAATATAAAGAAAAAAAATAATCTTTGAAAAAATATTCCAGAGATTTTAAAAGGATGGAATACTTTGCAACTCATTTTTGAGGCCAACATAAACTTGGTATCAAAGTGTGACAAAGACAGGAGAATAGCTGGACAAACCTTCTTAAGAAAACAGATACAAAACTTTGTTCTAATAGCAAATCAAATCCAGTAATACATAAATAAATTATGTCACAGCTGAATTGGGCTGACTTCTGTAATTAATGATTGGCTCAGCAATTTTTTTTTTTTTTTTGCGGTACGCGGGCCTCTCACTGTTGTGGCCTCTCCCATTGTAGAGCACAGGCTCCGGACGTGCAGGCTCAGCGGCCGTGGCTCACGGGCCCAGCCGCTCCGTGACATGTGGGATCTTCCCGGACCAGGGCACGAACCCATGTCCCCTGCATCGGCAGGCGGACTCTTAACCACTGCGCCACCAGGGAAGCCCTGGCTCAGCATTTTTAAATGTTTAAGATATAAGATTAACAGTAAAAGTAGAAACATTTCAAAATAAATTAGATAATCTAAAGCTATGCTGAAAATAACGTTTGATAAAATTCAACACATTCTGGTATAAATATTGGTAGCAAGCTAGAAATACAAGGCTCCTATTTGAGAGAAAACATGAAAATTAATGTTGAAATATTGAAAAATTCCATATGATTTATAATGAATCAAGAGTGGCCTTAAAACTATTTCTATTCAGTGCAATAGATACAAAAAAAAAGAAAGAAAAAATTGTATTAATGGAAAGTAATGAACTTAATAGTCATTATTTGTCCATGACACAATTGTATATGCAGAAAATACAAAAGGAAAAACTAAAACATTAGAATTAATAAATGAGAAAATGTCCCTAGGTTCAGGATCATATAAATAAACATAAGAAAATATGTGCAAGGTACCTAAGCTGAAAACTATAAACTTTGACAGAATTTAAAGAAAACTTCAATAAACAAAATCATACATCATGATAAAAAATTAGAGAAGTCGATATTATAAACATGACAGTTTCCCCCAAACTGACCTATGTGAAATCTCATTCAAGATCTAAACTGTATGTGAGTATATGTATGTGTAAATGTTAGTAATGATTCAAAATTTATATGGAGCTTCAAAGGACCAAGAATAGCTGAGAAAATTTTAACAAATAAAACAAAACACAGGACTTTGACTATCAGCTATCACTTCATTATTAAGATAGGAAAAATATGTGCATACAGATCCACACATATACAGTCACTTCATTTATAACAATGGTGACACTGAGATAAAATTTCTTATCAGTAAGATAAGAAAAAAATCAAAGTTTGGTGACATATTTGTTGTCAAGACTGTGAGAAATAGACACTCTTGTACATTGGTGATAGGAATAGAAAATAGCAAAACTTAATATGAGGGAAAATTTGGCCATATCGTCTCCAAACAGAAGTTCTTTTACCTTCAGAACAAGAAATATCAGCCCTAGAAATCTTTTCTAGAGTTAAACTGGCAAAAATATAGAAAGGCATATAAAGGGCTATTCAATGAAGTGCTAGATTTAATAGAATAAGCCACAAAACTACCCGTATGCCTATCAATAGGGGATTTAAAATTAAGTTACCGTGTATAAACAAGTTGATTACTATGCAAACTGCTAAAAACAAAAAGTAATAAAAATATTTAAGAGTCAGAAAAATGGGGTATGTTACATTTAGGGGAACCATAAAAAGAACGATAGCTAACAGAACAAATAACAAAAGCCAGAGGAAGACAAATAATAAAATCAATAATGATAAAAATTAGAATTTTTTGGAAATTGAGTGAGACACATGTAAAAACTCATGAGTGAAAAAGAAACCATTAGTAAAATTGGAAACTATTTTGAACTGAATGATAATAAAAATACATCTTATCAAACTTCATGTATGTTTGCTAAAGCAAAGAATAGAAAGAAATGTATAGTTTTTAAAACCTCATAGAAATATGAAAAAAGTGTACAATTAATTATCTACACTTTAAATCTTTAATGAAGTATTATCAAATTGATCCAATAATATAGAAAAAAGGAAACTACATCATATCCAATTAGCATTTATCTCATGTATGTAAAGTTGTTTTATTTTTCTAAAATCAATCAATATAATCCATAATCTTAAGGAAAAAAAAGGAGAAAAACATATATTTTTTCAATATCTGCAGAAAATCATTTGGTAAAATTCAATACCTGTCCTTAAGAACTCATCAAATCAGGACAAAATGAAAATTTCCTGAACCCAATAAAAGGCATCTGGCAAACCCTATAGCTAGCACATGCCTAATGGTGAAAGACTGCACAATGTGTAAGTAATATCAGAAACAGAGCAAGTATTTCTTCTTTTTAACTCCTTCTATTCAATGTTGTCCTGAAGGCCACATTTAGTACAATAAGCCAGAAAAAATATATATAACACATATAATTTGGAAAGGAAAAAGTAAAACTGTAAAGACAATTTTACTTTGCTTTCTGAAAATGTAGAAAATCTTAGCTCTATTCTAGGGAATTTAACAAAAATTAAAAATTGTTAGAATTTATGTCACTCTAACAAGGTTGTAGAATACAAAGTCAGTACATGAAAATCAATAATATTTATGTATATGAGCAAAAATTGAAAATGAAATTTTAAAAATAATTTTATTTATCATAGAAATATAGTAAGTATTTTAAAGGGCACTTCACCAAAAAGGAAAACTGAATAGTGATAAAAAATAAATATACTAAATCTCAATCATCAGGACACTACATTTTAAAACACTTATGATATTATTGCACATCACTAGAGAAGCAGAAATGTAAAATTCTGATAGCATTAAGTGTTGGTGAAGAACTGAAATAATGGTGACACTCAAAGAATGCTTGAGTGTAAGTTAACTAGAAAAATTACTTTGGAAAATAGTTTAGCATTACCTTAAAAAGCTAAACATGTGCTGTCCATTTCTAAGTATATACACTAGAGAAATTTTTCATATCTGCATATGCTTGTCAGTAGACATTTATAAGCGTTTTTAAAAGAGCACTATTTTCATTTGCTTTGGATATATACCCAGGAGTGGAACTGCTGGATCATAGTTAGCTCTATTTTTGATATTTCAAGGAACCTCCATACTGTTTTCTATAGTGGTTGCAACAATTTACATTCCCATCAACAGCGTAGAAAAGTTGACAGGTCCTTTTTTTCCCACATCCTTGTAAACATTTGTTATTTATGGTCTTTTTGATGATAACCATTCTGACAGGTGTAAGGTGATATCTCATCGTGGTTTGATTTGCATTTATCTGATGATTAGCAATGGTGAACATCTTTTCATATGCCTATTGGCCACCTGTATATCTTCTTTGGAAAAATGTCTATTCAGGTCTTCTGCCCATTTTTAAAATTGGGTCGTTTGCTTTTTTGATATTGAGTTATATGAGCTGCTTATATATTTTGGATCCTAACCCCTTATCAGTAATATCATTTGCAAATATTTTCTCTCATTCAGCAGGTTGTCTTTTCATTTTACCAATGGTTTTCTTTACTGTGCAAAAGCTTTTTAACACTAATTCTAAAAGATACATGCACCCCGATGTTCACAGCAGCATTGTTTACAATAGCTATGATATGGAAGCAAGCTAAGTGTCCATCAGCAGATGAATGGATAAATAAGATGTGGTATATACATAAAATGGAATATTATTCAGCCATAAAAATAATGAAATTCTGCCATTTTCAACAATGTGGATGGACCTAGAGAATATTATATTTAGTGAAATAAATCAGGTAAAGAAAGACAAATGCTCTGTTATCACTTATAAGTAGAATCTAAAAAATAAAACAAACAAATATATATAACACAGCAGAAACACTCACAGATGTAGAGTACAGACTAGTACTTACCAGTAGATTGAACAAAGGGAGTAGGGACAAGACAGGAGTATGAGATTAAGATATATAAACTGCTATGTATAAAATAGATAAGCAACAAGGATATATTGTACAGCACAGAGAAATATAGCCATTGTTTGACAATAACTTTAAATGGACCATTGTCTATAAAAATATTGAATCACTATGTTGTACACCTGAAACTAATATAATATTGTAAATCAAATATACTTCAATAAAAATAAATAAAATAAAATAAAAGCGTTGTTTAAAATAGCCCAAAATAAATAAATTAAATGTGAATTAAAAATAAAATAGGTAAATAGATTATCATCTAGTCATATAATTCTAAACAGCAATGAAAAGAATAAATTATAGCTACAACTGCCAACATGAGTTAAACTTATAAATATTATGTTGAGGGAAAGAAATGAGTAATAGGAAAATACATATATACCATCTGACTGTATTTGTTTAAAGTCCCAAACCTAAAGTCCTTTAAAGGGAAATACTAGTATTTCCCTTTAAAGGAATATATAGTAAAATACTATACAAAATAATATATAATATACAGATATATACTTATGTGATAGAATTATAAAGTAAAACACAAAATCAAGAAAGTGATTACCCTGATTGAGAAGGGAAGGGTATGTGACCCAAACACAGCTCACAGAAATCACCTCAGTTACTGGCAATGTCTTAACTTGGGTAATGCTTATGGATCTTTCATTTTGTTAATATTTTTAAAACATTTTATGAACTTTCTATATTCTTTAGAATGCATTTTATTAGAAACATTTCCAAATACAAGATTTTTTCAAATTTAATTTTTATTTTATATTGGAATATGGTTGATTTACAATGTTATGTTAGTTTCAGGTGTACAGCCAAGTGATTCAGTTATACATATACATATATCCATTATTTTTCAGATTCTTTTTCCATATAGGTTATTACAGAATATTGAGTAGAGTTCCCTGTGCTATACAGTATGTCCTTGTTGATTATCTATTTTATATACAGTAGTGTGTATATGTTAATCCCAAACTACTAATTTATCCTCCCCCCCCATCTTTCCTCTTTAGTAACCATAAATTTGTTTTCAAAGTCTGTGAGTCTGTTTCTGTTTAGTAAATAAGTTCATTTGTATCATTATTTTAGATTCCAAGTTTTTAAAAAGATTGCTACCTCTAAGAGTTTTATAGTGCCTAGTCTTCCGTTTAGGTCTCTAATCCATTTTGAGTTTATTTTTGGGTATGGTGTTAGGGAGTGTTCTAATTTCATTCTTTTACATGTATCTGTCCAGTTTTTCCAGCACCACTTATTGAAGAGACTGTCTTTTCTCCATTGTATATCCTTGCCTCCTTTGTCATAGATTAGTTGACCACAGGTGCATGTGTTCATCTCTGGGCTTTCTATCTTGTTCCATTGATCTATGTTTCTGTTTTTGTGCCAGTACCATATTGTCTTGTTTACTGTAGCTTTGTAATAGAATCTGAAATCAGGGAGTCTGATTCCTCCAGCTCCGTTTTTTTCCCTCAAGACTGCTTTGGCTATTTGGGGTCTTTTGTGTCTTCACACAAATTTTAAGATTTTTTGTTTCAGTTCTGTAAAAAATGCCATTGATAATTTGATAGGGATTGCATTGAATGTGTAGATTGCTTTGGGTAGTATAGTCATTTTCACAATATAACACTTTGACATAAATCACAGCAAGAACTTTTTTAATCCACCTCCTAGAATAATGGAAATAAAAACAAAAATAAACAAATGGAACCTAATGAAACTTAAAAGCTTTTGCAAAGCAAATGAAACTACAAACAAGACGAAGGACAACCCTCAGAATGAGAGAAAATATTTACAAACGAAGGAACAAACAAAGGATTAATCTCCAAAATATATAAACAGCTCATGCAGCTCAATATTAAAAGAAAAAAACAACCCAGTCAACAAATCGGCAGAAGACCTAAATAGACATTTCTCCAAAGAAGACATAGAAATGGCCAAGAAGCACATGAAAAGCTGCTCATCACTAATTATTAGAGAAATGTAAATTAAAACTACAATGAGATATCACCTCACACCAGTTAGAATGGGCATCATCAGAAAATCTACAAACAACAAATGCTGGAGAGGGTGTGGAGAAAAGCGAACCCTCTTGCACTGTTGGTGGGAATGTAAATTGATGCAGCTACTATGGAGAACGGTATGGAGTTTCCTTAAAAAACTAAAAATAGGGCTTCCCTGGTGGCACAGTGGTTGAGAGTCCACCTGCTGATGCAGGGGACACGGGTTCATGCCCCAGTCCGGGAAGATCCCACATGCCGTGGAGTGGCTGGGCCCGTGAGCCATGGCCACTGAGCCTGCGTGTCCGGAGCCTGTGCTCTACAATGGGAGAGGCCACAACAGTGAGAGGCCCACATACAGAAAAGAAAAAAAAAATAGAATTACCATATGACCCAGCAATCCCACTACTGGACATATACCCAGAGAAAATCATAATTCAAAAAGACACATGCACTCCAATGTTCATTGCAGCACTATTTTCAATAGCCAGGTCATAGAAACAACCTAAATGCCCATCGATAGATGAATGGGAAAAGAAGATGTGGTACATATATACAATAGAATATTACTCAGCCATTTAAAGGAACGAAATTGGGTCATTTGTAGAGACATGGATTCATCTAGAGACTGTCATACAGAGTGAAGTAAGTCAGAAAGAGAAAAACAAATATCATATATTAACGCATACATGTGGAACCTAGAAAAATGGTACAGATGAACCGGTTTGCAGGGCAGAAATAGAGACACAAATGTGGAGAACAAATATATGGACACCAAGGGGGGAAAGTGGCTGAGGGGTGTGGTGGTGGTGTGATTAATTGGGAGATTTGGATTGACATGTATACAGTGATGTGTATAAAATTGATGACTAATAAGAACCTGTTCTACAAAAAAATAAATTAAATAAAATTCAAAGAAAACCTCATATTAAAAAATAAAATAAAAAGAATGCTACCAGTTTAATTTAATTTATAGGTCTGTTTAATTAATATTGAATTTTTTAACTGAATGAAGTAGTTAGTAAATTGTCCCTCTCCTTAGAGTGTAAATAAATAGAATTTAGATATAAAAAATATTTTACATAACAGATTAAAAATCATCTACCTCTGAAACTATGAGACTTTGTGTCTAATTATTCTCTCAAAACTATCAGTGTTAAATAGAACTAATGTTGTGCCAACTCCAACTCAGCAAAGCCCCTATGTTTCTCTTTGGGAGAAAGTGTCATATCTAGACAAGAATGAAAGAGGAAATCAACATTTATATAGCCATCCCAAGACAAATATCCATCTCACATCAAGAGAATAGAGGTGTTCCATCCAGAACAAGACCATCCCATCCAGTAGCTATATTTTTAACTATTAGAAGGAGAATTTTCTCTTACAGATCACTAAGCCAGGGGAAGAAGCAAAACTGGGTTCAAGGTAATTTATTCAAATAAATATTGTTTTTAATTGAAGGAACATTTACTGAGTACCTTTTAGATGCAATGCAGGAAAAGCAGTAATAGCATGCCGTGATCTACACCTCAAGGAGTTCACAAGCTGATCAAAGAGAAAGTACCTACACATATCATTGCAACAACTATAAATACGGAAAATGAAGTACATACTCCATGCAGGGACACCAGTGATAAGAGTTAATAGACTTTATTCAGAAAGGAAATTTTGAGCCAACCTGAAGAATGATGCATTTGGAGTTTTCTGGGTGGAAGAACATGGTATTGCTTAATAATATTATAAAAAATTATTATATAACAAATAGCAAAAGTGACCATGGCATTGTTTAATAATAGTATGAAAGTCATAATATCAAAGATTGCAGAAATACAGTATCATTTTTATCTTATTTTTCAGTTATCAATTATCAAAGATGAGTGTTACATCCTGAAAAATGCAAACTTTCCATTTATCTATTCACTCAACATATATTGAGGGCCATCTGCATTCTTCAGTTGGGGCACTGACAAAATCATGGCTCCTGGCCAGCTTCCTAGTGCTCACAGATCAGTAGTTATGATTCCATAGATTTTACTGTCAGTTTCTTCATACTTTTATTTTCTTATTATTCACCCTCACAATCCATTTACATCTTCTCATTTGGAGACAAGTCTTTTATAAATAGAGCATAGTCACCCTTTTGGTCCTGGGCAGGTTCACAGAGGCTACAAATTATCCTTTCTTTATAGAAAAGTTGGCCTCATAATAATAACTCCCTTTATAGAGGCCTGCAAAGACTTGTTCCTTTCCATGTGGTGTTCAGAGATTAATGGGAATGGTGTCCACATATTTGTGTTCCTGCCAGACTACACCACTTATCTGAAGCCAGTGTCAGGGCCTTATGACTATTAATCACCTCTCCAGTCCCTGAAATAAAATCTGCATTGCATACTGCTTGGACTGAACAAGGGGAAAGGGAATGGTTTGTTCTGAGGCTGCTTCTCATCATTAATTTTCAATTATGACTGCAAGAACTATCCCAGCTAAGCAGGAAGTAAAAAAGCCCTCAGGGAAGACTAATAAAGGCCACATGGAACGGGGGAAAATCTGAGACTTATAAACTCTGTTTTGGAAAACAAAATTAATAAACAATTTATAAAATTCCTCACAGGGAGGTATAAAATATATCCTTGCTAACTGGGAAAAGTCATATAAAGGACAAAACAAGCAGGCCTTTTAAAGGCATAAATAAAAATGACTAAGCCACACCTTTGCTTAGAGCTAAAATTATGAACCCAAGTTTCTTCACCAGTTAAGATAATTGTTCCATTTTTGAAAAATGATTTTATGAAGGCTTCTTCAGTTCTACTGACACATCTTTCTCAGCCAAAAGAAAATGTTTCATAGTCTTTAAAGGCCTGTTCAGGAGCCCTTCTGGTGTGAAATGAGCAAACACAGAAGATCTATGTTTAAAAGGGAGAAAAAGAAAAAGAATCAGCCCCCCTCATTAGACCCAAGAAATCTGAATAATGAAAATTCGCTTTATGTATGGTGTTTTGTATTTTAGAAATGACTTTAACATAGAATATTCTCATCTCACAACATTCTATGTTGTCACTTTTATATAATCTCATCTTTCACCTAAGGCACCTAAAGATCAAGAAGCAAAATCACATGCTCCAGATCATAGGTTAAAAGTAACGTTGTCAGGATTTCAATTGCAGTCTCCTGACTCTAAACACACACTTTGCCTGACATCTTGAGCCTTTAGGAATTGGATATCGATATATCTATATGGAGTTATTAGTTTATACAAGCATTCAGACATTATTCTTATGAATAGAAAAAGCCATCGCATACATACACACACACACAACCCTCACATCATTTCGGATATCAGTCATGTTTGCATTGTCCTTCTTCTCATTCCATGCCTATCCCAACTTTCTTATTTCATTTTGTTCTCCTCGAGGAATAATTCCTTATTTTAAATATTTTTGGTGGGGTAGTGCCTTCATCCAACTGCAAAAGCTCTGTAAGTCAATTCATTCTGTTTCTATTTGGGTTTAGCTAATCACACATTCACCCTAAGGACCTTGAATCCTGAACGAGGAAAAGAAAGACCTGAGATTTCCTAAAATGTGAGACCTGGGCTCTTGTTCTTACTCCTTAAATTCTAGTGCGAAATCTTGGCTCTTGTCACTTCACCAAGTTTACTGTTCCAGCATCCTATCAATTCAATGAATCCCTCATATTCTTCCAATGTATTCCCTGGTTGTCTGAGAAATCAATCCTCAGTTTTTGTGACTTACAATCAAAGATATGACTGATCCATTCTCTTCTGCAGCCTTGAATACTCATGGATTATGAAGACACTAGTTTGATTCTTACACTGTGATTTCTTTCATATATGAAATTAATTCTTAACTCAAGACATAGACCAAGTAAACTGTTAAATCATCTCTTGGAACTATGATGTAATGCTCACAGACTAAATATTGACGTGCTGATGTCATTATAACATTTTTATGAAGTGTTTCCTTCTTTATCTCTGTTTGACTCAGGACATAAACAGTTTATGTATGTGTAGAGTAATTCAAATGCACTGTTAAAATTGACCGAGAAAGGTAAAAATTCAAGGGTGAGCAAACATTGAAAGGGTTTAACATTCTTATTTGAAGACTGCAATACATAAAATATAAGATGAACAAATCTATTTCTCAGTATTTTTTATACGTGTCAGACATGAGAAACTTCCTATTCGTGAATTAGACTTAGGCATCTTTTTTAACTGCCCGCTAGTTGGAAAATTTTACAGTAAAAGCTATTACACATTAATATTTTTATTTATTGTTCTAGGCATAATATCTTTAGAGACACTTTCCCTTGATTAACCTTGAACTTGATTCTAGGACTGAAACTGTCAACTTTATGTGATTTTCCCATTCCAGGCTGCGTCTTGATCTAGCTGTCTGATTTCCAAGTAATAATTCTGGCTTGGGAGATAAAAATGGCAACTTTTATGAAAAACAATCCTGTGTTTTGGAATTTTCAGCCTTATTTTCAAGGTTAATTATTACTATTTACATTGCTACGTCTTTGTTACCAAATGGGCTTTTCTAGTAGCATAATACCAAAGTAAAACCTCTGGAGAACAGGAGATTTACGTAGTGAGTGTGTTAGAGGCAATCCCTCACTGAGTGGCAAAAGCACGTGTTAAATTTCAAGTTTGACGAGAGTGACGTTAGTCTTTATTTATAACGACAGCTGCTTATAAGCTGTGGAGACAAAATAGATTAAGAATTTCCTGATGCTTTTGCTCTGAAGATCATGTGGCAGGAAGGACCCTGGATTTGGATATTGAAGGTGAAAATATAAATTTAGTTTCCCACTTACCCCTAGGGGTTAAGAGTAGAGGCTGACTGGTAAAGGCACTTGATTAAGTAAAAATGGGCCTAGATACAAAATCAAGGCAACTTATTCACATGGAGTATGCCCTACCTCCATCTCTGGAGAATATATGTGTCTCTGGAGAATACATCAACAAGAAGTGACTATATTTTTCTTGAATCTTTAATGTGGATTTGTATTAGCAAGAATTAAGTTCTTCAGTGAGAAGGTGCATATAAAAATAAAAGAAGTTTGTATCTTCTTAGTTTTACTCCTTAAAAATCCTAGGAAAGAAGAAAGGAAGAAAGAAAAAGGAAGAAAGCAAGGAAGGAAAGGTATGGAAGATAAGTAGGGAGAGGAAAGGAAAAGAAAGGAAGTAAATGACTAAATGCTTAAGTATCAAACCATGTAGTTCAAAGACTCTGAATCCTCACTGCCTGAATTTAAATCATGATCTGAGTGTGACCCAAAGCAAACTACTTAACCTCCTGGTGATTCAGTTTAATTGCCTGCAATATGGAGTAACATAGTACCGAGTTCATAAGGCTGTATTAAGGATTATAAACATTGAAATACGTAGAATGCCTAGAACAGTACTTAGCACACTGTAAGCATTACAAGTGCTTATTATTATGAATGTAGTTTCCACAAATCTGATGACTGCCTCAAGAGCTTCCATAGACACTCAAGGCAGTTACAGAGCTGAGTCGAGGCCTCCTGGTGCCCCCTCAAATCCAGTATTTTCACAAGCCAATAGGCTACCTTCATGGCAAAGACAGACAAAAATCCTCCCTCAGTCATTGCTTGCCTATCCACATCTACTGTATTCTTCTGCTTCTTTGAAAAATTGTTCCCTTATAAATGGTACGTCCTTCTTTGAAGAGCTTTGACCTCTGTTATGGGTTGAATTGTGTCCTCCTGAAGTTCATATGTTCAAGTCTTAACTCCCAGTACCTCAGAATGTCATCTTATTTGGAAACAGGTTTGTTGCAGATATAACTAGTTAAGTCAGGATAAAGTTGTACTGGAGTAAGCTGAGCTCCTAATCCAATATGTCTGGTGAACTTGGACACTGATAGAGACAGAAGGAAAACACCATGTGAAGACTGGAGTTATGCTACCACAAGCCAAAGGAAAAGTTCTGGTAAACCACCAAGAGAGGCAGGTAAGGGATTCCTCTTGACAGTCCTCAGAGGGAACCAACCAGGTCAACACGTTGACTTCAGACTTCTAGCCTTCAGAATTGTGAGATAATGTACTTCTGCTATTTAACCACTCCATTTGTGGTACTTTGTTGTGGCAGCCCTAGCAAACTAGCAGACCCTCACTGAGGAGAAAATTAGCTACCTATCCAACTTGCTGACGTTTGTGCACATTGGAAACCCCCTTGTGTCTGGAAGCTTCTCCTTCTGAAGATGGCATTGAAGCTGTCTTATGGCCCTGGGACACTGGTGGAAAGTGTACTGGTGCCTTTTCCTCAGTCTGAGAAAGATTCGTAAGTGAGTGCCACACATCCTCTATCTAGACAAGCTCCTTGTATCGTTGCATGAAATCACTTTATATGGGGAAATAGGAAAAAAATAATGGGACTTGCAGTTTGAGTTTGTCAGTTTTGCCACTTGTAAAAGTGTAAGCTTGAGCAAATTATTTAATGTCCTCTTTCCCACTCTGACAAGTGAAGATGCAAGTAGCCTCATTATTGCCCAGAAATAAAAAGATAAAGTTATCATTCATGCAAGTAGCAGATATGTATTGAGTATCTACCAATAGACATTAAACAAGACCCTGGAAAAAAAAATGTGTAAAGCAAAGCCTGTGCTTGAGATATTTGAAATGCAAGAAGGGAGGAAGACACAAGGACATGTAATTACAATATACAAAAAATGCTTGACTAGAGCTGAAGCTACAAGTTTCTACACGAACTCAGAGGAGGAAGGTATTGACATTGGGCATAGGTAGAGGAGTCAGAAAACACTTAGCAAGTATGTGTGGCTTAGGGAAATCTTGACAGATTCCATGACATTTGAACCAAGCTTGGAAGAATTAATGGCAATTTGCCAAATGGAGAAATGGCAGCAGGGAGTGGGTGCCCAGCATGTGCATGGTGCAGTGATGCTTGTAGAAGCATTGCCTCAGTCTATGTGGCTAAATCTTATGATGCATGTACTGGCAAGTGGATAGAGATAAAGTTATGAAAAAGATGAGTCTCAAGACTTCCTATCTTAAAGGGTTAGATTTTCAGGAATAAAAATTTCCTATCTCCAAGTTCAAGAAAAGGAAAAACTGTCCTTTGGTCATGGCCTCAAGCCTTCATCAGAGATATTTTTAAACCCATTTCAATCTTTTGGTAGCAACTTATCTTCTTAACCTGATTTCTCAGCCAATCAGCAACTGCCTGGCTCCAGTGACTATGCCTGTAAGAGGCTGAAAGATCAGGCAATCTGTAAACACTTCTGCTTCTAAATGCCTGCAGATGCCTGAACTCCGTATTTCCCAAAGCCCAGCTTAAGATAAATTTCTTATTCAGTTCTTTGTTTCTTTGTTCAGAGGTATTATACAGCTTGCTTAGCAAGCAATACATTCAGCTCTGATTTCATATTTTGACACTATTTAATGCTGTTATTATTACACCTCTTCGCCTCTTTCATTTTCTAAAATATTTAATAAGGACTGACTCCATGCCTATCTCAGTGTGGCCTGAGGATGCACAAACGTGGTCCATGACATGTGGGAACTGGTCCAAGGATTTACCCAGAGAGGCATACAGATGCTAAAATACATTAATTAAACGTGCTGCTCCACATATGAGTGGGTACAGGAGAACTAAGAGTTGTTGACTGTCTACAATGAGACATGCATTATACTGCTTGCTGTGTATAGTTTACTTTCATTAAATATCACAGCAATACCTCAAGATGGATGTTTTCATACCTGTTTTCCAGAGAAGATCTAGTATGTCAAAAGTTTTAGTCACTTTCTCAAAGTGAGAAAGATCACAGCAATGTGATCTCATTTTGGTATGGTTTGAAAACGTGTGGTCTCATCCTTATAAGATCTGTTATCTCCAACAACCAAAGGGAAAGGTTCTCAATGAAAGTAGCTTTTCTCAGACTCAAGGAGGTACTCTATTGCTAAACACAAAATTTAAACATAGCCACCTAATACTAAACTTCCAGACTGGTAGCTGAAATCAAACCTCACTCTAGAGTATGTGTACGTACATTTGCTGATATTGCAAGAAAACAAAATAGTTTCTCCCTGGTGTTTTTTTCTTTAAAAATTGCTATCCTTTATTGAATTATAAACTCTTGTTTTTCACATTTTAATTTGTAAAGAAATATATAAAAATAGTTAAAAGACTACTTACACTGATAAATGTTAAGCACCTACTTAACCTTTATACATTTTAGTCCAATGATATTTGGGGATTGAAAATTATATTATTCCTATTTTACAGATGAGAAAACTGAGACACAAAGAGGTTATGTAAATTTCCCAAGGACCTACATCTAGTACACAGCAAAACCAAAATGTGACATTTGCTTTCCATGATTATATTTTTGGTTTAAAAATTAACATCTCATAAAAATACACTTGTGAATGAAATAATAAACAAATAGGTAAAATGAGTTTTGACAAGGTTTTAAACACTTTTCAGTGATACTTCCTTACAGTTAAAAGCAATTGAATTTCTTCTTTTGGTCAAAATTCTCTTGAACGATGCTAGAGATTTATGTGTATTATCCTCAATTTCATTTTGAAAATGTGAGTGTTTTCTCCTTAATGACTTATCATTGTGATTAAAGATTAAGTAAGCCACATCCAAAATTCCATACACATATCCCTCAGAGAGGGATCTGAGGATGAGTAAATTAATTTTGATGCTTGATATAGTCACAGAAAATGCTAATTGTTAGGCAGAAAGTGTTTCCTGTAACACTTTCTCTTGCGAAGGTCTAGTAAAATCTGCATAGCTTGTAAGATTAGAAAATGTGAAGAAAATACAACTATTTTTATAAAACACTGAATGAAGTTTCTGAATGATGGCAATGAGTTAGTCTCTTTTCTTGTATTATGACTTCTGCTGTTGCATTCTAAAATAACTACTTGCTGACAGACAGGATTAAAGACGCAGACATAGAGAATGGACTTGAGGACACGGGAAGGGGGAAGGGTAAGCTGGGACAAAGTGAGAGAGTGGTATGGACATATATACACTACCAAATGTAAAATAGATATCTAGTGGGAAGCAGCCACATAGCACAGGGAGATCAGCTCGGTGCTTTGTGACCACCTAGAGAGGTGGGATAGGGAGGGTGGGAGGGAGATGCAAGAGGGAGGAGATATGGGGATATATGTATATGTATGCCTGATTCACTTTGTTATAAAGCAGAAACTAATACACCATTGTAAAGCAATTATACTCCAATAAAGATGCTAAAAAAATAATAAGTAATAAAATAAATAACTACTTGCTGAAACTTGTAGGAAATAGTACTAAATGGATAAACCCCCAAATAAATATGTAAATAAAATAATTTGTCCCTTTCTTGCTCTGGGTCTTTTGACATAAGTCTTTCGGGACATAGCCTAAAGGAACAACTTTTCAGGCCTTTATTATGACAGTATCAAAGAACTTATTAGAATGAGTTGCTTGAGAGGAATCAATGATTACATTTCCCTAACCTACAAAAACAAACCAAGAATTTTTAAAAGGCAGAAAACAATCTCTAAATCATATGGGAACATATTAGGAGGTACTATGTCCCTGTTGCTCAATCAAATGATAGGAAAGTATGTTGATAACTATAAGTTCTGACATATACTCTCTGTCATTGAATTGTTAACAAGCCCTCTACATATTTAAATACACTTCATAGCTTTATGAAACAATTTTAACAAACAATGGGAATACTATTTAAAACACTTTATTTGAAATAATTTTATATTGACAGAAGAATTGCAACAATAATGAAGAGTTGGTTTAATTCTTCATCCAGCTATAGATAATATTGTTATACCTATAACTAGGCATATTCATCAGAGCTAAGAAATGAGAATTAGTATGATATTTATTATTAACTAAACTTCAGGCTTATTTTGAATTTTACCAGATTTTGTACTAATCAATCTAGGATAACATTGTTTATAGATTTCATGTCTCCTCAATCTCCTTCAAATAGTGAGAATTTCTTTCTTCCTTTCTTTTTCTTCTCCTTTATTCCTTTCTCTTTTTTTGGTGTTCCATGAATGACCTTGGCACTATTAAAGAGTTAACAAGCCTTGGTCAGTTATTTTATACAAAATCCCTCACTGGACTTTGTCTGATGTTTCCCTGTGACTGAATGAGAGTTTTTGAGGAAGAATACCACAGTGAGGTGCCTTTCTCATGGGATATCAGCAAGAACCTGATAATAACTTGACTTACTGCTGTTGTTGTCAACCTTGATCACGTGGATCAAGTGGTGTCTGCCAGAGGCAGTAAGTAGTTACCACTTTCTCCTTCCCATTCTCTAGTCGCCAGTCACTAAATCCAGTCCACACTCAAGGGGAGGGGAATTAAGCTCCCTTTCTGGCAGGAAGAGTGTGAATGAATCTGTAGTCCAATGTTAACACCACCACAGTGGTTAATAAATATTTTGGAGGAAACACTTTGAGACTAGCCAAATACCTTGTTACTCTAAATTTTGCCCACTAATTTTATCATTTATCAATTTACTGGAAGAATTATTACGGTGTTCTTCTTATGGTTATTTTCTATTTCTCTCATCCCTTCCACATTTATTATTTGGAACTCTTCTATAAGGAAGATCTATCCTATTTCTCTCATTTATTCATCCCTTATTTACTCAATCCTGTATTTATGTCAATATGGACATAGAGTACTAAACTCATACATTAATTTTGGAATTCTTCATTAGGACTTGGAATACTTGATTGCTAATATTAACCATTTAAGAAATAGTTATGTTGTACTTAACAATACACATTTTATCCAGCAAAAAAAGCTCTTGTTTTTTTTTTTTGTTTTTTTTTACTGTACGCTGGTCTCTTACTGTTGTGGTCTCTCCCGTTGTGGAGCACAGGTTCCGGACGCACAGGCTCAGCGGCCATGGCTCACGGGCCCAGCCACTCCGCAGCATGTGGGATCTTACCGGACAGGGGCACAAACCTGTGCCCCCTGCATTGGCAGGCGGACTCTCAACCACTGCACCACCAGGGAAGCCTGAAAGCTATTCTTTTTAATGAAGTTATATTAGGCAATTTTGGTTTGGAAACAAAAATATCATACCAAGTTATCTTCCGCTCCCATTCCAAAGGAAAATTGCCAGTATTTTACTGCTTTATAATTTATTTTTAACTCCCTAAAGGCACTTAAATTCTTTTTTTTTTTCCTATTTGATAGGGCTAAGAATCAAAATTTCAGAGTAGGTACACTTGACAAGGTCTAAAGAGAAGAAAGGATTAAAATACAAGGCAGGAAGATGATCAGGATTCATTTCATTTTCTGTATAAGGTAAATGTCCAGGAACGGGGAATTTGCTAAATAAATTATGATTACCCATAGGAAGAGACATTACATAGCCATTCTAATAATGTTTTTAAAGAATTTGCAATAGCATGGGAAAGGTCACCAAATAAAATAGAGCAAAAATTGGCAGGATTAAAACTAGACATCCAACATGATCCTGATTTTGTTTTCTAAAAAAACAAAAAAAAAAAATAAAGGAAAGGAAAGGAATATAAAGAAAATAAATGTATGTAAAAATATGCAAAAATATTTTAAAAATTTAAAAATTAGTAAAGGATATACACACCTAGTAGAATATCATAATAACTAATAGCCTACTTGTCATCTACTGAATTAACTATTGAATATAAGAAAATATGAATAGTATCAATAGTTATGGCTGGGTGGTAGAATATCTGATGATAATATTTCTTCTTTATGTTCTTTGTGTATTTTCCAAGTTTTTTATTCTCAACATGTATTATTGGGTATTGCAATAAGGAATTGCAATTTTAAAATGTCAGATCACAGTTGGTTTTCAACTGTCCTCAAGCTTGCAAAAGTGACCCTTGATAAGAATAATTTTGCTACTGTATCATCTAGAGATTATTTACAGAAAGAAGCAATATTTAGGAAAAAATAAATTAAAACAGGTCTTTTCTAATTAATCAACCCGAGAACTTGACCGCTCAATATGAGTCGTGTAGGTCGCCTGAAAAGCAAACAGAATAATCATAACTGCTTTAAGAGTCTTTGAAGTTATAGATTAAGCCAGTGGGAAGTTAGCCAGATTGCCATTATAGCTGAAAAGTGCCAGAAGGCTGCGGCAGACTGTGTAATTATGCAAACTTTGTGAGCCTTGAAAATTTTGTGATTGTAATGTGTGCTCTCAGCTTTCATAAAGTTCTACACCAAACTGTATTCTTTAAACTGCTGTCTAGCCCAAGGCTGGGTGATAAATTAGCAGAGAAAAACAACTGTCATAGCAAACGCTTCCTTCATATCAGAAGTTTCTTTACCTGTTGTGTTCCTAAATTATGTGCAGTAAACTTGTTTCACCCTTCAGTGACTAACACCACTTGGGTAGGATGGAGAAGCTGCCCTTCCCATGAGTTTTTTCTTACTGGGCAGGCACCAGTATACACACAGCTGTGTCTAATTATGGCTGGAATCTCAATTATAAAAGAGGCCAACTGGGTGCAGAGAGGGGTCACCGATAACATTAAGGGCTCATCATAGAGTGGTAAAGTTTCAGGGCACTGTTCTATGGTATAGGAGAGGTGAGTCTAAAATGATGCTCTGATAATCACCCTAGGTATATTTTTGGGGGGGTCCCTTGAATATGAACGCTGCTTTCTACTCAAATGCCACTCAAATGCAGAGTGAACTGAAAGAAAAGGAGGTATACTGCCATGTGAATATAAACCTTTACTTAAGTAGTGAAATAATTAAGGGAATGGGTGGAAGGGAGAACAGGCAATTAAAATATCTTCACAATTGTACAAGGACAGAACCAGAAGTGATAGGTTAAAGGTGACCCCCAGAAAAAGATTTTCATTCCCATTTGAAGATAAGCCTCTGAAGATAACAGAGGTTGAAGGAGAACTCCAAGGAGGAGTCTCCGCTAAGAACAAGTGCATTCCATCAAACTTAAAGAGTAAAACCTTTCTTATGTGTGACCTTTGATTCTTCTACAGATTCTTTGCCAAAGACAGCATTTCAGACAAGTAGCATCTGGTTTGGAATATCTAACAAAAAATATTGTGTAGGATAGTGGCCTTAACATTTGAGGGGCACAGATCACATTAAGAATTTAGTAAAAGCTATCGACTCCTCCCCAATACATATTTCTCCATACATCAAAAAATGCACAATTCTGGATGTTCACAAACACCTCCCCCCCCACACACACACTCTACTAAAGCACATGAACCTATGAGCCCTAGATTAATCATCTCTGATGTAGAAGATGATGATATAAAAATTAATGAACAGAAACCTCAATTAAATAGAGTTGGGAGAGCAGCAGGAAGAGCTCTCACACCCTATGATAATAGCAGAGCCCAACAAGAAAAAAGACTTCCTCTTCTTTCCTGGCAAGAGCTCAATCAATGAGAAACTCTCATCACTCAGCCAATGAATAGACATGGACTGTTTGTTTACTACAGCCCTCTCAATGTTCTTTTCCCCTCTATAAAAGAATTCTCTCCATTTTTGCTGGAGACTTGCACATGGCTCACCATTGCTGCAGACTCTGAATTGCAACCTTTTGCTGATCTTGAATAAACCCATTTTGCTGGAGGAATAACTGGCAGACTATTTGTTTTAGGTCAACAATGACGAGTAATTTTTTATAACTTTTCTCCTAGGAATGGAAGGAACACCTCAAATCTTACAACTAACCTAGTTTACTTCTTTAAAAGAAAGATAGTTCTTATTGGTGGTGGTGTTTTTTCCCCAATGGATTGAGACAAAGGTAAGGCAAATGTCATTGATGGCTATTTGGCTGTGATTCAAGGCTGAGAAATGCAGTCATCTATTTCTTTTTCTATTGTTCGTGCAGCTATTGTTCATTTCCAATCTACCAGTTGGTTTGTGCAAATATTTTGGAGTTGGTGAAAGGAGTTGGTGAAAGTTGCCTCCAGTTGGTGGAGGCAAGGATATTCAGTTCACAAACATGAAATATAGATAAACTATTCCTTAGTGTTTTGACATAACTTCACATAATATGGACACAAAGCTACACAGCTCATTTTAAAACATTTATGTAATTAAAATCATTTGATAACTAAAAATTTTATTCTCAAAATTACAAAAAGAACAATTTATTTTTAAATGGTTGATTTATTCACATTTAAATTTAATATTTGTGTGAAAAAGAAAATGTAGCTCCCAACTATTTTTAAAAAAACACAAAAACTAAAACAATTAACAAAATTTGATAGGGCTTTCAAAAATAATAGCCCCAAAGTAAATTTTAAAATAATTTAAATATAGTATTCTCATCCTACTCTTTCCACTGCACTCAGTTGTCTCACTTCATAACTGGAGATGAATGCCCATAGCAAGTTCCCTAAAATGCTTTTATGTATATTCTTCCCTATCCCCAAAGAAATTGCAGGGTTTACAGAATATCTAATTAACCTTGGAATCTGAGACATTTTATAAAGCTATGTACACAACACACTCACATACCATATGTGTTTCTGTTAATATTGTTATTCAATTTTACCATAATATTTATCATTTTATTCTCTGAGCATTTCATGTTGCTTCATAGACAGCTGGAGAAGAGAAATGGTTCTTGATGTTTATAATAGAGATGATGGTGTCTTTCCCCGAATCCCCACCCAACTTCCCTCTTCACAGCCAAACCCTTCCCCAAACTGCTAAGTGTCAGCTACTGACTTTTCGTAGTTGCGCCCTCATGTAGACTTGCTCAAGATTATGGTTCTCCCAGAAGTAAGCATTAGCCAGTGACTGACTAAAGCAAGAATGCCTCATCTGATAACTCCAAAGCGCCATCACAGTTCCAGAGCTCCAAGTGGGATCAGTGCAAGCCTCAACTGCAAGTGGAATTTGATCACCTTCTACCGTCCAACTCAACTTCCTCACTTTTTATTTTGTATCCAATTCACACTTATATACTTTTTTACATGTTATGTTTATGTATCTTTATCTTAATCAATATAAAGCATTTTTAAAAACTAATGTAAAGACTTTACTTGGATTTTATCCGTTTCCACAAATGTCATTTTTCTGTTCCAACATCCAGTCTAGGACACCACATCGCATTCAGTAGCTCTATCTTCTTAGTTTCCTGCAATCTATAACAACTCTTCAGTCTTTGTTTTTCATCATCTTAACAATTTTAAAGGCTCGTGGTCAGGTATTCGGTAGAATGTCTTTCACTTTGGTTTGTCTGATATGTTATCATCACACTGGAATTACTGATGGGGTAAATTTGCCTCAGAGGTAAAGCGTTCTTCTCATTGCCTCCCGTGGGGGTACCTGATATCAACAAGATGTTACTTGTGACTCTAACCTTGATTATTTGCAATAAGTAGCATCTGCCAGGTTTCCCATTGTAAAATTGCTATTTTGCCTTCTTCTACTTCTCTCCTGAATAAGTAAATTCTCTCCTCACAATAAAACTCCTGCATGTAGCTCTCAGTCTCATAGTCTGTTTCCACAGGATCCAAATTAAGAAAATATTTATTGTAACATTCACTGTAACCTGGAAAAATAAATACTGAATAATTTAGTCCTTGAAATTTAATTTTGTCAATATCTACAGAATAGGGGGATTATAATCAAGTTAATATTAATTTTGCAGCCATACTAATGTTACACCAAGAAGGATATACATTTATAAAGTTTACCAGATAATTTAATAGCTTTTTTTAATGCAATAGCTTTAATTCAAGGAGCTCATAGAAATAACAATATATATTCAATATTCACATACATATTCTCACATATATGTTGTTCCTGGCTGTGATTTGATATGCAAAGTATACAAAATTCATATTACATAAAATTGTGGTACAAGGATCTAAACCTCTGTCTTCACCAGTTGTCCAAACTACTAATTAACCACACCAAAAATTAGCACAGTCCACTTGGAATCCTTTTAAACCACTTCAATGAGACCATATTTTATGAAAATCACTAGCATTAGTAGAACTTACATTGAAAATTATTAGATCCAACATTCTCATCATTGCCACATCAAGTTCTCCACTGGAAAAATCTTTACAAGAAAGCTTAATCAACTATATAAAATCCCTGTCACTTCTGTTTCAATGACTTTTTCTTTATTTTCAGAAGAGAAACACTTTTTTTGAGAAGAATTAAGTTATTAATTTTTTTTCTCTCAACTTAATTTATCGAAACTGTAAGTTTTCTAATAAAAACTTTCAAATTATCTCTGGCTCATCTTAGCTCACATGTGGTATTTGAATATATCTGTCAAATTGTTAGGTGTACCGTAAATTCTCTATTTTGTGCTCATTCACTAAGTTAAATACTTTGTGAAAAGTCATGCATTTTTTCACATATTTTAGAAACACAGTAGTATCTAGCCTCAAAAAAGCCACCTTCCTCCCCCACCACCAAAGGAAGGAACAGGACACTTGGTACTTTTTCTTAAAAAAAAAAAAAAGCACAGGAGAGGTGATGATTTAGACCATAGGCTTTGATGAGGTTTACTGTAATCACCTCAGAAGACAAAGCATCCTTCATTTTTGTAGGCAGTCTTGAGAAAAGTGTACACTGGTACAGCATATTATGTGTGATCATGATACCAGATTACTCTTCCTTGACAGAAGACACAAATCCTGAATCTTCTCCCCTTGGCATGGCAGGGTCATCATTGCTCTAAATCGAGTCACATATATCAAGTTAAAATAAAAGTCTCCTTCGGGATTGAACAGAATGATTTCCTTCATAGTTCAATGAAATCATCCTGGATAGCCATGTGGCTTTCCTCACGACACTGCTTTCTTTGGGCCACTGCTCAAATGTTACCTTATCAGTGAGGACTATCAAAAAACTCTGTTTAAAATAACTCACTCCCCCAGCAATTACACCACTTCCTTGCTTATTTTTTTTCCATAGCACTAATTATTACTATCCTAATTGGCTCTACATTTTGCTTATTTTTAAATGTCTGTCTCCTTGTTCTAGAATGCCAGGTATTGTACATGAAGACAGAGACTCCTTGTCTTGTCCACATTTTATTCCTAGTGCCTACAACAGTGCCTGACATATAGTAGATGCTTAAAAGTTTTTAATGAATACATAAATTAATACATTCGTTTAACAAATATATGTGGATTGTATGCTACTCTAGATCCATACAGGGAAAGGAAACATGTCCTGTTGACCTTTATGTTACTTTAAAACAAACAAAAACCAGATATTATCAATTTTAATCTACTTCCAAATAATTTTTAGTATTATACTACAAAGAACTTTATTTAAAACTAATAGCTTATCCTTCTCTCCACCTCCTTCGCTACATACTATGAATAAAAGAACCAGTGCGATACTGTCTTTGTCAGACTCCTTTTGCTATAGCATTCAAAATGTCAAATTAATTTCAATAATTCAAATAGTAACTAACTTCTTAGAAGGCCCATTTTTCTTGAGCAAATTCATAGCCTACAAGTAATCTGTTGTGTTTTTCCTTGTCAGAGCCAATATTTTTCAGTATTTCAAGTTAAGCATGTGTATTTCTACCTAATTGTGTTGATCATTACCGTAGGATTACTTATGGCCTCCAGGGTTATACTGTGTTTTAAATAGCATGTTTTACTCATTCTCTACCCATCTTGTTGCATCTTCCTGAATGTATTGAGGTTAATTCCGTTTGACATTAATTTTTGCAACCTTAAAAAATACAGTAAACAACTGAAAGTAATAAACATTTCTTTGTACTTTTTTCCCAAATAGAAAGTTTGGCTGTGTCACAAGATATGTTCTACAAAGACTGATGTTATCAGGACTATAAAAGATCAGAACCAGAAGCCAAATCTTCACAATTTTATTCTAGTTACTTATGGTTGTTAGCTGAAATTTATGGAGGAAAATATCATAGTAATATGCATCATCCTCCTTAATACACCAGGTCAGTCTTATGAATGATATTTATATTTGAAAGGTCATTTTCAGGTGACACAAATAGTATGATGCCACACCAATTTCAGAACCTCATCGTTACTGATACGATTGTTTTGCCAAAACTATCAACTTGCACTACTTTTTTAAAGTTATGTTGTAAAGGTTTTCTTTAGGAAATTTGAAACTAGTGAACTTGGCTTTGTCTATAAGTTTGCAAGGGCCATCCCCAAAAGGATGTGTCACAGGTAATAAAATAGAGCAGATGGTAAAAGGAAGTTGAAGCGACAGACTTATTCATCTTTTGGGCTATTGGGATAGCTATAGGCTATGGCAATTTGTTCCATATATACATTCCCAGTCTCGATATTTCTAATGCTATTATGAAAATTGCCTTCAGACTAGGATGACGCACAGATCTTTCCTGTCACTTTGATAGTAGTCATCACCTGAAGAGATGAACAGCAGCTCTGAATTAGCCCTTGCTGGAAATGTCTTCCTTTTACTTTGGTTATATTATATTTAGTTTACTGTGTTCCCCAAAGTGCCACACATTCTTCTTCTTCCAGGTTCAATAGCTTATTATTTCAATTAGACTTTCTTATTACAGGAAACTTTCCATTAAGGAAGATTTCAATTTGTGAACATTTACTTTTAATATGTTTTTCATCACTTTTCTTGTCACTTTTCTTCATTGTCAAAAGAAACAGAATAACCCTATCTACCCTTTCAAAGGTAATTACTCATAGGAAAAGGAGGATGGAATTTATTTCACAATGTTTGAAAATTGTGTCTTTTCTTTGCCAATCCCATGTCCTTGTTCCTACAGTGAAATAATCATATTAAATACAGTCCTAAACATGGGATTATAACTATTTTCATTGTAGTATCCCATCAGCATTAGGGTAAGATATTTTATAACTTGGAAAATTTTACTTTTTACTATAGAAAAATTATTAAAAGTGCTTGTACTATAATTTCTCTTGCAATTATAAAGGTTACTGTATGAAAAAATATCTCAGTTAAAGTGTTACTTTGAGAACTTACCAGGAGATTAACAGAGTGATAATCTCAGCTCCTTTACATAAAACACTTGAAATATCCATCCTAATGAATTCCCTAAAAAAAAAAAGTATTGCCCTTAAAACATTGAAGCTTATCTTTGAGGTGTATTGTTTTAGAAATTCTCCTTTGTTGGGAAATATTGAGAGAAGTTGAATCACTTCTTAGTAGTGTCCCTTTCCCTGTTTTATCAGTTGCAATATAAATTTCACTAGAATAAATCAAATTAGTCCGTTTAGGTAGGGGTATTATTTCTCACAGGTACCCTTAGCCCAGATATTTTCCCATTGTCTTACGTATAATAGACATCCAATGAATATTTTATAAAAACATCAGTGAACACTAATTTTCGAATGTACTTTCTAATGTACACACTATAGTAAACAATCCCTGCCTCATGACACATATTCTAAGAAGTCACCCTTGATGAAATTAATTCAATTGAGTAGTCAACACATTTTTCACTGTCACATATCATTCTCTGCAGGGGAGGAGAAGAGTAAGGTGCATCTGGTAGAAAGAGTTCTACATTTTATATAAATACATATATATAAGTTGGTGGAATACTGCGTACATATGACATACAATATGACCAAATATGGAACTGTCATTGAACAAAATATATTTTAGGGAATAGATGAGAAGAGATGATCCTTTTCTCATGTTAAAGTATCCTCTCAGTCATTAGATACTTTTTTTTTTTTTTTTTTTTTGCCGTGCACAGGTCTCTCACTGCTGTGGCCTCTCCCATTGCGGAGCACAGGCTCCGGACGCGCAGGCTCAGCGGCCATGGCTCACGGGCCCAGCCGCTCCACGGCATGTGGGACCTTCCCGGACCGGGGCACGAACCTGTGTACCCTGCATTGGCAGGGGGGATCTCAACCACTGCGCCACCAGGGAAGCCCAGGTACTATTTTTTAAACATATTTGTAAAGTAGTTGGCTTTCTTTGAATGCTGTCCAACACATTGGTCAGCCTACAGGCTCACCCCCACTTAAATATACATTGGCTGCCATTGACTGGCACCACCTGGAGAGAGCAAAAGGAGGTCATTTTTAACACCTGGAAGCTTTTCCTCTGGGTAATGGGCTATAATAACTATTCTGTCAGGCATATATCTCAAGGTTTCTACCACCTTCTCCAGTGAGTTCCCCTGGGGAGTAGAGTGTCAAAGTAAAATAATTGCAAGTGACTTCCTTTTGTTAACTTTCATCCCAGGAGACACCAACAAACTGCCTGGTAAAGTGGAATTACACAGATATAGATTCACAGGCAGTTCTGAGACTTCAATACTTTGAACTATATTTTGCTCTTCTTATGAGTATCTTAAAATTATCTTATTATGTTGCTGTGATGATAAATTCAGATCATCTATCTCAAGTGGTAAGCACAACTAGCATATTATTAAAATGAATAAATATATTAATGTTATTTTACTATATCAATTTTGAGCAAGAGGAAAAGGAAGAAATACTTTAGTTTCACCTCTCTGAAATGATGATACCTGTTGGTTGGAAACAAGAGAATATATCAAAGTGGAAAGATAAAAAGGAAATTGCTCTGAATATTCAGTTGTTCACATTTTGATATATTGACTACGTCTACATTTTCTTCAAATAGTATGCTATTTTAAAAAAGTGCAGCAATGAACACCTCAGCAAGTAATCTTCATTTGCGTTTCTAATTATGTCCATAGGATAAATTCCTAGATGTAGAATTGATTTTAGTTTTAAAGTTAACATTTTAAAGTCTTTTACTGTATATTATCATATTGCTTTATGGAAAAGTTTTATCAATTTACACTACAGCAATATAGCAATTCCTAGGTGATCTCACCCTGGCTAGTGTCTCTTAATTGTTATCCATTTGGCAAAGGAAAATTGTACTCTGGTGTTTATTTGTTTAATTTTACATTCTCATATTATTAAGGCCATCTTGACTTTGTTTATATTTATTTGAATTACTTTTGACTGGAATATGTTTTTTCTGTTGGAGTTTAAATATTCTTTATGACTATCTACATGTGCTTCATTTTTATTTTTGGTTCTAATAACTTTTTTACAATGTTAGTCAAAAAATACATCTTCTAATTTGCTAATTGCTTTTTACTTTTGCTATGTAGGCTTTGGTAAACACTCCAATTTTTGGTGGTCAACTTTTTCTTTACTTTCCTTTTGATTTCTTCTATTATACATGTCTTGTAGAAGTCTTTCTGCATAGGAAGATAAAATACATTTCATGCTACATTTTCCTCATTTTTTGGTACTCTTTTAACTTTTTTTTTTTTTTTTTTTTTTTTTTTTGCGGTACGCGGGCCTCTTACTGTTGTGGTCTCTCCTGTTGCGGAGCACAGGCTCCGGACGCGCAGGCTCAGCGGCCATGGTTCACGGGCCGAGCCGCTCCACGGCATGTGGAATCTTTCCTGACAGGGGCACGAACCCGTGTCCCCTGCATCGGCAGGCGGACTCTCAACCACTGTGCCACCAGGGAAGCCCCTATTTAACTTTTTAATCTCTCTAATTGTGTGAACATAAGAGCATGTATATGTGTTCTTGCACCTATTTGTTATTTAATATGAAAAGAGACTTTAAATTTTTCTAAAAGGCTAAATTTTCCAAAAATGTAGACTTTGTTTTGTTTACTTCTTTCTTCTTCAGTGGCTGAAAGATCTGTTTGTTGTTTTTAAGTCTATTAGTAGTTCTCTTTGTTTTTCATAAATATTCTTGAACTTTCTCTTTTCATCATAACAAAATAATTAAACAAGATACTTTTAAGACTCATAAGATCTGAAACTTAATATCAAACTCACCATTGTCTTTTTTTAAATTTGGAGTATTAGATTCTTATTCTGATTAATAAAGTATTATTATTTTTTTCCCTTTATATCTTCCCTTTCAAATGTATAAACTGGCATTTGTAGTTAGACAATTATCAGTACTGTATTACATAACCAGTTTTAGTACTCAACAGCAAATCTTAAATTTTTAATTTTGATTGATTTTTATTTGTCCATCTTTTATGATTTAAGAAATATTTTCAAAAGGGTATATGGTAGAAATGATTCCCCATTTCTTTCCTAAACAAATAACCTAGAACATTAATTATAAGCAACTTTCTTGACTTCTTTAAGCATCACATCCCTTCTCTGAGAAAAAGGGGACTGCCCATATTACCTAACTCATAAACTTGGTGTGGGAATTAAGTGAACTGAAGCTAGCTAACAGTTAACCACTGCATTTGACACTATTCAGTTAATATCATTATCCTGAGATTCTTTTAATTTCTTTAATAAGGGATGTAACTTGGTTAACAGGAAAAGTCTTTGGCTATAGGATTGATCCCTCAAATATCTAACTTCTCTTTTAGCATTTAATATGCTAGAGAAATCTGAAACTTGCTTGATTTTTATTCCATTTTTAATATTACGTATTTGGTTATTGTGGATCGAGGCTTACTTCTTTTCACATTTGATGGGAGGACGAGTGGCTTTCTCAAGACTGATTTTCCCTGGTTCATGATGAGGCATTTCAATCCACATAGCTACAGTTAGATGTCTTTTTCATCTTTGGAAATTCTTCTTCAATTATATCTATAAGTATCGTTTCCATTTCAATTGTTTTGTTTTCTGCACTCTTCTCCAGATCCTCCTTTATTTCAAAGGTTGTCTTTCCATTATTATTATTATTTTTAAATCACATCTGAACTCTTTGTCCTTCTGGGAGAACTTCTCTTATTTATCATACACCTACTGATTTCATCTCACACTGTATTTTCTGCCTTAGATGTAGCATCTATCTATTTTTGATTTTACCCATTGTAGTGGGTTGAATTTTATTCCCCCAAAAGTTAATTTCAGATATTAAACCCCAGTACCTTTAAATATGAACTTATGTGGAAATAAGGTCTTTACAGATATGATAAATTTAAAGATTTCAAGATGAAATTATCTTGAATTTAAGAATGGACCCTAAACCCAATGACTTGTATTTTTTTTTAAAGAAAAGAGAGTGATATCTGAGACACAGAGATATAGACAGTGAGATCATGTGAAGAAGGAAACAGAGATATAAACCAAAGAACACCAAGGATCACATCACTGGCAACCAACAGAAGCTAAAAGAGTAGCATGGAAAATATTTTCCCTCAGACTTGTTTGGATACCTCAGTTTTGGACTTGTTGTTTTTCAGAATTGTGAGATAATAAATTTTTTTTGTTTTAAGCTGCCAGATTTGTGTTAATTTATTGTGGCAGCACTAGGAAACCCAATTTTTATTTTATATTTTTATAATTCATTTGCATCTGTTTTGTACTAAATGACAGTTCTTCCAAGAGTCAGGAAGTAAGTTGTCAGTCCTATTGTTTATTGCCATTTTTTCATTTCTTATTTCCTTACTTATTTTTTCTTTCAAAGATATTTTAGTAGGCAATTATGGAGGTCTCATCAGAGGATAGAAGCCAAATACTATTTTAAACAAAACCTTTACTTATATTGATAATGGAATGCTTACACGCTTAATTATAAATAAGGGATACAGTGAAGACTAAATCACATTGTATAGGAAATGAGAAAAAGAAAATCTAATATACTGCATGATATTTAACATCAACTGCTAGAATAACCCTTTATATTTATAACTCTAAAAAGAAAATCGTATTAAAGACGTGCATCTTTTAAATTCAATGCATAAAAGCTGTCTTAGTTTGGATTTTCCCAGAACAAAATCCTAAAGCAAAGATTAGAGTAGATTTACTTTATTTTGGAGGTGATCCCAAGAAACACTGGTAAAGAAGTGAGACCAGGATGGAAAGTCAGCCAGTAAGGGTTGCTATCAAGTAATAATATGACTGTAGATATCCAGAGCTTAGCCATGCAAGGAACTCTGGGCACTTGTGTAAACCAAGTTATTTCACTCAAGAAGGAAGTGTTTATACACCAACTGCCTTCTGTCATTGGTTGAGGTCTGCTCTTATAGGTGGAAATGACAGTGTTCCCCTGAACACTTTTGGTTTGCTAATTGGGTGGGAAATTGGGCTCTGATTAACTGAGAAAGCTCTTAGGGAAACAATACAGATTTTGTCAGTTAAAATCAAGCCAGTGCATGCTAAAGTGGTAGAGAGCATGGGCAGGGCACAGTCACATCTGCTACAGTGGCATTAAAATACAGGGACTCTCTCAAAATATCTGAAAGCCCAAGATTAGCATTTGCTAGCATTGATTCTATATCAAAAGAGCACTGACACAGTGGGAGCTCTGGATGGCATTTCTGTAGTTCTCTTGACCTTCCTGTCATGGTTGCTAGTTGACTGTAGTATCTCCAAGCTTTGTGTTCTTTTAACTTTAGTCAAAGGAGAAAAAAGAAAAAAAGAAAAAGAAAAAGGAGCAATGCTCAGCAGAGATTTTCTCTTTTTTAACAGGAGAGAAAAATCTTCCCCAGAATTCCCCCAGCTGACTTCTTAATACCTCACTGATCTGATGCAAAAAGGGATGGACCTATTTTTCTTCAGATCAAGGACTCTCAATCTAGTATCTGAACAAAACTGAGGTTTGATAGCAAGGAAGATGGAGAAAATAGAGATGGCTTCTGGAACCAACAGCCTAGCCTGATATAAGATGTAAAAGAAAAAATGAGCCTGAAGATGTTTTAGGTTCAAAAAACACTTGCCTCAGTTTTTTTTTAACTATTCTTATATATAATGTTATTACTAGAGGTAATGAAATAACATATACTTACCTACTACATATATACTTACATACTCTCTCTCTCTCTCTCTCTTTTTCTCTCTTTCTTTCTCTCTCTCTCTATATATATACATATATATGTATATATATATACATATATATATATATAGGTATGTGCATCTTTGAATTAGTTTCAATGTGACAAGTTCAAGTTTTTCAGTGTTCTCAAAATTCAAGAGAGATTATCTCCTACTTTTGAAGTCCCTCAGGTCTCTCTTGTTACTTTATTTTCTGGCAGTTGGTACTCCATGTAATCACAGAACTTAATCATGATTCCCAACTAAATTTTTAAGTCTCAGAGATGCATAACTAAAATACATACAATGAAAAGACATATATTATTTTGAAGACTTAAAAAGGACAGAGAGTCTCTCTTCTCTATAACCTTTGGTCTCATTTAAATAATAGAAAATGCTGTGAACATGAGTGGCTTCTGTCATCTTTCAAATATTAGTATTGATGTATGTGCTGTCTTAGAGAGGTCATGTTTTTCCTTTCCACTGAATTTCATTCAGTAGTTCCCCAGAACTTAACAAGATTTATAAGCTTAATTTAAACTTAATTTAAATTATACAAAGAAAAACAAATTGTTCAGAAAATCATGAAGCATTATCCTAGATTTGTATGAACTTACTTTTTAGATCTAAAAAATTCCCATTCCATTTGATTTGGGAATTGTTCACTCCTCTAACAGATAAAACTCCAAATCTCGGAGGCTTGACATGATACAACCATTCTTACCTAATTACTGGTACAAAAGATGTAAACACGCCAACTTTTATGGAGAAATTTCATACTTTATATTTATTCCAAATTGTATTCAATGAAGAGCACAAGTTACTATAATTCAATCTAATTCACTCAGAGTTTAAAATTTAGTGCTCATGCAATATATTCTCAACTTTTGGAAAAATTTTAAAACTGTGTCCTTGGTGAATTGTAAAGACATGAATTTTTAAAGCAGACTTATTCTCATGAGTAGCTTTTGTTTATTTTGTTTTTGTTTTATTTACCTGTTTTTTTTGTTTTTAATGGCATAAGTCTGTATGGTAAATACTTAGTATTAGCACTAAAACACCTTCACAGAAATTTAAAATTACAAAGTTTCTTTCATCACATTCACCTAATGAATTTTACCTCTAGTTAGTAGTTGTTGATATTATCTTACTTTGTCATTTTCTTGTTGGAATTGAGAAACAGTGAAGCCTTAAGCCACATGGTGGGGAACTCCACTTATTCCAAGATGTTCCACCTTGATTACCAAACAATCAAAATTCCTGATCCAGATAGAGGCTGTTTCCCCAGAACAAAGAAGGTAAAGAATTAAGAATTGCACACACACACACACATACACACACACAAACCTGAAAAATGCAAGAGATAATTTAGGAACAAGGATAGGCACATGTTTCCTGGTCTCAAGTCAGAGTTTTTTTCATTAACCTTCTTTCTGCTAAAAGCAAAGAAGTATCTATTTTATTTTTTCCTGTTAAATGTAAATGGAAACCTCAAACTGACAAGATTTGTTCCCTTGTCCCTTTTTTTAATTCACAATACTTGAGTAACCTCTCTTGTATGGTCTGCATAGCATAAAAAGAGAGATAATTGTTCCTTTGAGAATAGCATCATATATATATATATATATATATATATATATATATATATATATAATATATACAATAAATCATTAAGCAGAAAATGTACCTAATTATCTCTCTTTATATTTGTGAAGAACTTTTTGGGAGGGTTGGGACTAGGGGCTACAAATCTATTTATATGTTTATTTTTTAAAGTATGAAGTTAAGAGAAAATGGTTGATGAATTACAGAGTTGGATAGTTCCCATTTTGTAGCAAAGGTATCTGAGGATTATGACACAAATATACGTATACACTCAGAATAATTACCACCAGCACCTAGCATGAGGTCAAAAATAACTTACTGACCAAATATTTAAACATTTTGTCAATGCAAGACTCTTCATGTATTATTTGTAGTCTTATACTGTATTATATATTTGAAAATTAGTCAGTCAGTTCTATATATTTAACAAAAGAGAGTATGAATGGAGTTGAGGGTCCATATTTTTAAAAACTTTCCACCAGACCTACTTAGCATGGAAACCTGATCTGTTAGCCCATTGTGATAGCCAGGCTGCAAGATGGTCCACAGTAATTCTCACCATCTGGTATTTATACCACAATGCTATCCCTTTCACAGTTAATATGACTGACCTGTTCAACCAAGAAAATATTGCAGTATTTATGATGTGTGACTTTCTAGGCTAGGTCATAGAAGATAATATTACTTCTACATTGCTCTCTACCATATGATTCTTCTTTAGGAAGCTAGACACTAAGGCCAGCTCCCAAGCCTTGAAAGTTTTCAAGCAGTCTGTGGAGAGGTACCCATGACAAGGAACTGAAGCCTCCTGTCAATAGCCAGTATGAACTTGTTAGCGATATGTTAGCCATCTTGGAAGAATGTCCTCCAGGCTCAGTCAAGCTTTCAGATACCTGCTTTATTAGCTAACATTTTTAAAACAAATAGTTGGACTAGAACCATCCAGCACAAATACATGTGCAAAATCTGGAGTCAAGAAAGAACATTCCAGAGCTGAAAGGTGTTATATTTGCCTTGGATATAGATTTCACTCTGTAGCTTCAGTTTAAAAACTCCTGGAAAGATTGGAAAAGACATTCTTAATGATTACATAAGAAATAGTCTTGCATACAGTTCAGGTTTCCTAGGCTCTTTAGAAGACAGGACAACAAAGATCCCCATATGTCTCTCCTCTCTTTGACTTGCTTCAGCTCATACCCACATGTTTCACACAGATCCAGGTTGGATTGTGTCTTTGAGTGGGATGAGATGAGAGATGCATTGCTGTAATATCCACTTCAAATACAGAAATGACTTCATGTGAATTCTCCTCAACTCCCCTCTGTGTCTTCTTTTAGAGGCTGGTCAGTTTGGAAAGAATTTTTTTTCCTAGTTGAATGTCTGCTTTCTTAATCTCAATGCATTATTCTTTGGTAAGCCTTAGAAATTTCGTTGCTATAAATGATTCTCCATACCCTCACAATTAATTTGTACACTCAAGGTAAGCAAACTTGTGCTAGTTTAAGCAAAAGTGGGAAGCTTATTTTAAGGCATCTAACTGTGGCTAGAAGGGTTAAAATTATTGCATAAACAAGACTTCCGTGTCATTGCTTTTGAGGGTTGTGAAAGTTAACAGAATTACTGTTAGCTCAGTAATACTGAATGCTATTATAAATGTAAAGGTTAAATTTTGCAAGAAAGTTTAAGACAAAATGTTATAAAGATTACTTTTTTAAACATATATTCACATGACAATGAATCACTGTAGTTTCAGAAAAGTTATCTGTAAAATTAATAGATATTGGATGAATCTATGTAAATATGATATATTGTTGGTGGTTTTTAACATTAGATTTTTCTAAAAATAAAATTCAAAGAATTATGAATCTCTGTATTATGTTGAGCTGCATTTCCTATACATTCTACTGTTCTATTTGAAATTTAGTATTCTATTAAAATACAATTAATCTATCAGCCTTTTTTCTGCAAATTTCTTAAATCCTAATTGGAAATTTTGGTCAAGCAAGAAGAAAAAAATCTTTATTTATGTTGATAAAATATCTGCACATTTTTAGTTAATGATATCAGAGAATTATAAGGACACCAAATAAGTAAAAGTCCTTTCAAACTGAATGCCAGTAAAGGGTCAAATACATAAATTCATCTACATATCAATAAAAATATGCATCATTCTATTAACACCATTTTCTCTTATAGTTATCTTAATTCACAAAGTGGGACTCTTCTTTATGGAAAACTCTATAGTTACTGAATGTATTAATGGCTCCTAAGATAAAATATTCTTAAGCAAAGGAGTTATATGATTAATTGGTGATGAGATATGCACACTCTTTCACTAAGACCTAATCAGAAAATGGGATCTCTCTGGATGCATAATTTTAGTAGCCTGGCCTAAATTTGAACCAGTGATTTGAGGGATACAACTCTTCATGTTTTAAGTTTAGGAGAGTACATAGGAAGAGGTCAGATTTTTTTTTTTCCATAGAATATTATCTAAAGGGTTTTTCATGATTTAGGGGAGATTGTCAGGCTGGGAATTATCTCTCTGGGTTAACGTCTGCGTGTTCACCCTCTAGTCTGTCCTTGCCTGTGATGACTCTACGCATCGCTCTATGCATCTGTGACCCATTGTAAGAACTGTTAATAATATATACACACTTCAAATAATTACTCCTATCTCACACTTCAAATAATTACTCCTATCTCCTCAGTCTCCCCTGACTTTGCTGTTGATCAGCTTTAGAGATAAGATATTTTTATCCTCTTCCCTTATCTCACAAATCTCCAGGAACACAAGTCCGTAATTTTTGAGAGGTTTTGTGAACATTTGGAGGCAATGGAGACTAGAGCATAAACAGCACACAACTTTAAGAAGAATGCCAAATTTTATTGCTCCTTGAAAATCTTGATCCATTTCTCACTGCAGGGAACTTCTTGGTGATCACGTCCTTCCTAGGCCCCAGCTGCCAACAGAACATTCGAATCTCAAGATCCTCTCATTTTCTTTTTCAGGTCCCCAACACACTTCTCTGGAAATCAGAGAGAAAGCACAAATCCCTAATACTGGAATATGCCGGAATAAAAAAATACTTTGGGAATTTATTCCATCTAGACTATAACCAGAGTCATTTTCTTTCATAGCCATTAGTTTGAATTATTTTCTTTAGCAAATGAGTAATTCTCTTTGTAAGAGAATATTATTTATTTATTCAGTGTTTCAAGGCAAGATGACTCAAATTGTAGCCCTGTGTTAATAAAATTTACATACCCCTGCTTATACCATACAGAGTGGGGGATAGTGAAGCAGCATGTAACATCAACATGGTTGCCCAGTATCTCCAGGTGGCCAAAATAAAAACATCAAATCTATTTTAGTTCCTAGGGGGAAAATTCAAAATAAATTAATAAATATTCTTCTTATTCTAGAAGCATCCATCATTTTTTACAAAAATAGCATTCACTTAATTTGATAAATATAGCCCAGGCTTGAAAAGAATTATTTTCAAGGTGTCTAACATTTCTCAGGTTAGCTGATGGGTTTATGTCACCTGACTTCATAATAATATTTCTATGTAGTCTATGTTTTTCTTGAATATTTGATGAATTTTAATTGTTTTTTTTGTATGACCATTTGAGTGGAATTTTACAAAATGTTAATTTTCTAAGCATTTAAAATGAAAACTTAGTAACTTATTTTGGATAGAATACCCCACTATCTGGGGGCATAAATGGAATTAGATATTAATACAATTGTCTTATTTTTTGCACATAAACACAAGGCCAAAATCATTTGCAGATTTAACTCGAGGAAGCAATTTCTTCCTCAGGGCATTTTGGCATTTTGGCAGGGATCTTGAGTTGCTTTTTCCTCTCCTCTTTGGCCGTTCTCCCCAGGGCTCAGAGCAGGGACTATCCATTAAGATCAGATGCATGTAATCATGATCAATTTCTTGCAAAAGCAGAAGGGGTGGGCACTCAAATGCTTGGCCTCTCATTTTTTATTCTGTTTCCACTGTAGTATTTTTCTATGTGTAATAGCAGCTGGAATCCAACTATGTAGTGGAGAGAAGAGGGAAAATGAAACTCCTCTTAGTTATGAGTATTCTCCAATTCTCTGTTTTTTTTTTTTTTCTTTAAGTGAATTTTCCACAGTTCCAGTTTCTCTACTACATGCAATGTGATGAAAGCTATGGGAACCCAGACTCAACTCAAATGTATACGTATTTGATGCTACAAACCTGAAGGAATGTCACTTTATTTCAAATGTTAGTATCCAGTGTTTCATGGAGAACAAATTCGCCATACAAGTCTCCAAAGTACCTGTAACTGGCTGTTGCTTGCTTAAAGTCTCAGCTGCGAAAAGGTATTTTCATTTTTGTTGGCACTCTATATATTTGCAGCTATAAGGACACCTGGTACATTGGTAAGTTATATAAAGAATAACAAAAAGAGAGCAGAAAGGGCTTTCTCTTGTTATATAGAACATATATGTGTATGTGTACAAACATACATAACTCTATATATTATATATATACTTTCATATATGAGTTGTGTATTCTATGGTATATACTGCTTATTTTATATATTAGCTCAGTTTTCTCATGAAAATAAAGATTCTGACTTAAAAAAAAGCTTCCTGAAAAATCAGATATTTCAATACCTTGATGTCATTTTCTTTCAGTTCCCTTCAAACAACTTTCCTAGACCTACAATTTTCTGATTGTACTCTTAGCTTCATATCAAGAATAGAGATTTAAAAACATGTCATATGAAGAACATTCTGAATCTTTTATGAAACAGTTCCTTCAGAAATTGTTCATTATGATATTCAGTTCCTCTAATATGTAGATCTACACAATAGCAGCACTAGGAAAAAGCATCTCTCATTGTGTAATCATTATTATATAAAGAGAGTACATAAAAGAGTTTCCTTCTCGTTTGGCAGGAAGCTCATTGCTAAAGTTTAAGCTTACCTGCAGTTACTCCCTTTAGCTCAGACATCCTGATAAAACTTTCCACCTCATCTTATTATTATTATTATAATAAGAAGTTTACTTCCTTCACAAACTCAGCTAGACCCCAGTATAGCTGGAAAAGTCATGGTTTGCCTTCCATGGTTCCTACTACTTAACAGCTGGACAACAAGAAGGCTTGGTGCAAACAACTGCAAGTCTGATCTCACATAGAGACTGGGTGGTTTACTGGCCCAGTTTCTTAATCCAGGTGATATTAATTTTCCCTGTATAACAGCCCAGTCAGTTGGTGAAGTTTCCAAGGCATTAGAGCTTCTGAGAATGCAAGCAGTTACCTCCTCACGGTAGACTTTCTGTTAGCCAGACCCTTTCTGACACTTTCTGGACAGATGTTTTCATCTCAAAACAATTTACTACTTGAGGCTCCCCATCAGTGAAGTTTCCCAACTCTTCTTCCTTCCTTCCAAGCCTCTCTGGCTTACACACTCACCTCTTATCCCTGCAGACCACAAAACCTCGTGCCGTCTTTACTTAATTGGAAGGTCCCCATGACTGTTCAACATGACCCTTAATTACCTGTGAAAACTAGACCACAAATTATTAGCAACAGAACATTTGCCTCTCCTGTTCTTGAATTCAGAGAGGACGTGGTTTTCAGCAACATAACCAAGTGTCATCTTCCCTGAGGGAATGAATGAATTTTTTATTCAGCATGACAAAAGTGTCTCTCTGCTGTAGGATGGTATAAATCAATTAGTACAATGGAGCAAATAAAGAAAATAAGTTGAATTTTCATATGCAAATAATTTGAAGATTGAAATTCTACTGATTTCTAATGATCATCAGTACATTACTGTTCATAATAAGATTTTGTACACTTTCCCTTCATCCACATAGAAAACATGAATAGTTATTATTATCCTCAATATACCAATGAAGACATAGAGGTTCAGGGAAATTGTAACTTGTCCAGGAGGGCAGGGCAGAGATTTGAAAGCTAAATATCTCAGTCTGTTTTCTTTTTATCACATATCTAAACCATACAGAAGCCTTCTCTTGATAACCCTTCACCATACTCATTTTGTATTACCATTTTTAGTATAGATTTTCTCCTTTTTTTTGTTTTTATGGAAACTCTTGAAGATTATTTTGAAATAAGATGGAGTAAAAATATTAAATACAATAAAGAATGGTGTTTATGTGTAAAAAAAAAATGAAAAATTCACCAATACTTTTAGTCAACTAAACTCCAAACTTCAAAAGATGATACATTGTTTTGGAGGGAATGGAAATACTATCCAATATGTGCTTTGAATGTTTTAAATATGATTCATGGTTAAAATTTGTCCTAAAGTAATGGTACCTGCAAAACTCACTATACTTCGTAAAGCAGAGAATCAACCTCATGGTTACTTCTGAGCTTAATTCTAGCTCTCTCTGAGGATTTTACTCATTCACTTTAATAGGATGGACTTTTAGACTCCATCATTCACCTTGAGAGACTTATGAGAGGCTCAAATTCAGTAAATGACTAGAAATGTCAGGTAATTAAATGTCTGTTTTTTAATATAAAACAAATCAGTTCATGCCTGTGATCTCTGTCACTTGATCCTTCCCAGGGCTCTCAGTCTTTAAGCTGCTTCTGGCTACATTTAACCTCTTAGTCTAGCCAGACATAACTCCATGTTCCTATAGTTTCTTGGACATTCTTTTCCCCAAGGCCTTTACCTAGGTTTACTGAGTCTGGGGCTCAGGCCTGAGTTTAGAGTCTAATTTCTCTCTCACTCTCCCTAGGTAAAATATAGCTGAAAAAAGCGATACTTATATGTGTTTAACTTAAACTGGTACTTTTAATTTTTCTGAGTGAGCAGAGTAATGGAGGAAACCTCCACCTCCTCCAATCCAACTAGTTCCCTCTCTTGGGAAAAATACGCTCTCATCTGATTTTTGAGATGTTATATTTGGACCTCTTGCCATAGTTTCTTTAAAGCTCTTTAATTGGATACATTTTGGAAGGGTTCCACTATCTGCTAAAAAACAAAATGTTTTCTCACTTGTATTTATTACAAATGAGGAAGATTTGCGGCACTTCTTGGACGCACTGTACATAATGAGAGTCAGTGGAGCATGGATTCTTCTCCATGCCACACATCCAAAAGACATCATGCCTAAGAGGTTGACAGATAAGTTTTGCCCCTGATAGGGAATATTTGTTAATTTTGTCATCCAGGAATCTGTGATTCCTCCTCTGGTTCATGTTTAGAGACCACAGCTCCTTCAATCTCTCTCCATGGGTTCTGTGGGACCATCTCCAACCTTGTTTCAAGGCTAGACCTGTATAATCAACTATTCCATCCCTTGGGCATAGTAACCAGTTCAGTCATGAGAAAGTGAAGAATTAATGCAATTTCAATAAGATTCAATCCTGGTATTTTTCTGGAAAAATTACGAAGGGGAAGACCTTGTTTTGTTGAACTTGCTGAAAGGAGAGAACACAAGCAAGAAGTTTCTTCTGGTCATTTTTTCTACCAGAGGCAAAAGAATCTTGCTTTAATAAAATGAAAAAATAAAACAGACAGGGAAGATTATGCAAAATGGAGTATAATAACTAGACAGAACCAGAGCCTCTCTTTATGTGTTTCGATAGAATAAATCAATGCATTCCTTTTTTGTTTAAAACAATTTAATTTGACTTGAAGATATTTTGGTTGTTGTTTTTATTTTTGTCTTTTACAATCAGAAGATTCTTGACCTATATAAATTTACATCAAAGGCTCAGATAATTTTAGTTTAGAGGTAAGCTCCATTTGGGCAATGGTATAAATTGAAGCTTCTGAGTCCTGTTTTGAGTTCACTTTGTTTTTTTGTCTCTATTTTCAAATAAAATGGAGGAGAAGGATTTAATTAGGCTTTCTGAAACTTCCAACATCCCATGACACTTTGATGCCTCTTTGGTAAGGGATGACTGGGTACAATTTTTCACTCCATCACAAAACCTCTGTCTATAGTGGCTCACCTGGGGTTGCCCATTTGCTTCCCTGATTGTCTAATGTGTAAACTTACCTGATAAAACATAGGCATGGGCCATACTTAAAGCAAAGAATTATTTGTTGTTTATTTGAAATTCAATGGTAACTGGTGTCCTTTATGTTTATTTGTTAAATTTGTCAACTCTACTTATTGTGCTAATAAAACCACAGAAAGAGCTGTCACTTACTCTGGTTTCATTTGAATTAAGTGTTAACATCCTTTAATTATAGATCTAGTTCCACTATTATCTATACTAGCAAGATTTTATCTGACTATTGCTTTTTCTATTTACTGTGTTTTAACCAAGTCTTAACTGTGAAGTGTCCAGGGAAATATGAAAGAGATATGGAAAAATGTGAGGCTCTTCAGCATTCTGGGGTTATTCGGAGAAAAGAAAACTAAGGGCTAGTGATGGGGGAGACATTTTCGCCAAATAACCAAATGTGTCTTATATAAAAGAGGTGGCAAATACAATCCCTATTTCTAAAAAATATGCAGCTCAAATTATAAGGAAAGTTACAGGGTAGCATGTTAGATTCTATTGTAATTCCATCTAAAAAGAAAACAAATGTTAAAGTGGGCATTTGCTATGGAATGAAGCAGAATAGATTTCTGCTTATAAAGACTGCCAATGTTTCAGGAAACAGACTGTCAGGACCATTATAGAAAACGTCCTTTCAGTGTTGTGTTTTGCTGGCAGGTCATGGAAAATAGTTTTGGGAAGTCCATGGACCTGAGAAAAAAGAGAGACAGTGAACATTTCCGGACACAGAGTAGGTGAAAGTTGTTCCCACAGAAAGGCATGTGTATGGGATTATGGGGAAAAAATGGACAGTAAAATATTTGTCACAGCTGGATAGCCAGAACTTTTTAAGAAAAAGGCAGACAAATATTCAATTTAAATTGTTTCTTACTTTTTGCTGGAATGTGGTTTCCCTCTATTATCTCAAAACCTTCTCTTAATGAGGTGCAAGCACAAGTATATGTTAGTGGAATTTTGGGGTGTCAGGGGAGAGGAGCAGTGGCTATATGTGGAGTGAAATTCTGAGGAAAGGGGATGGCAGTCATAGGTCTTGAAAAAAAGAAAGGAAATAAGGAAATTGGCAGAGAAGAAAAGTTAGACAGGATGAAGTTAGACAATTCAAGCTGTCATTTGGAACCTCAGAAATTTAAGAAGAAATAACAGATGCTATGGGAGATAGTGTCTCAACACTCTCACCCCATTTTTGAGTATTAAAATGTTTATATTTTTAAGGGAAAAGTGCTTGCAGCTATGCCAATGACATGAGGAAAAGTTTTATAACTTTTAGAGCTTTCCATCAAGGTGATGGGCTGCTTTCTATTACAGTGGAAGCCTGTACTTATACTTTCTGGCAAGAACATTTTAGAAGGCATCCTTGCATTGGGTGGGGAAGTAGATGGAGGCCTCTATCATCCTTTATATTCCACAATTCTTTTATTAAATTCCCTGCAATTTTGTATATGCCTACCCTCTGACCATCTACTACACTGTGCTCAAATTCCCAGAGTATCCTCAGATGGATTTCAAACTTCCTGGAAAACTGTATTTTATTATATGTCTCTATAGCACCTATAATACAGTGTTAGAAATCATGTACTAGAAAGTTAATGAACAACTCAATGATTAAATATAAATTCTTACAACTCTGACAACAAATCAAGAAAATGTAGAGGCAAAATCAAAACAAGAAAAAAATGACAAAATGCTGTGCTCAATTTACTAAAGATTAAGATACATCTATAGGATCATGTAATTCTAGAATAAGCTAATATATTTTTAGACTACAATAAGAGCAGAATTGTGAAAAAGATAGGAAGACAATGACTTCTTTCTCAAGCCACAAAAACAACATCTAAAATATTATTCTTAGTTTAGCTCCCTTTAATAGTTAAGTAAGTTATGTCTTCTAATTAAAAGATATAATGATAAATTGCTAAATGCAGAAATACTAAAATTTGTAAAGAAAAAACTATTCTTATATCCATCTCCTCATTTAGCCAGTTTCCACTTATGCATTTCCTCATTTCCTTGAGCTGTTTAATAGTTTTCAATACAATTGCAGTGTGTAAAATGAGCTTTTTTTTTTTTGGCCATGCCGCATGACTTGCAGATCTCAGTTCCCTGAACGGGGAATGAACCCCTGGGCCATGGCAGTGAAAGCGCCAAGTCCTAACCACTGGACTGCCAGGGAACTCCCTTAATGTTTTATATTGCCTTTGTTCTTGGTTGAATTATTTTTTTAAATTCTGCAATTTAAAAATTCTTACCACTTTAATGACTCACTAGTATACCATTGTGTGGATATAATACTATAGTTTAATGATTCCCCTACTCTAAGTTTGTATGTTTTTAATTATAATTACTATGAAAATAAATTCATTTGTAAATCAACTTTTCTATGTTTTAAATTATGTTCTTTAGATTTACAAAAGTAGAATTTCTATATAAATAGAATAAACATCTTAAGGTGAATATAGAGATAATCTTACTCTAATTAAATGGCCCATATTAATATATCAGGTATATTAAAACATATATTATTATTATACATAAATAGTATATTATTATTTCTGAGCTTTCACAATTGAAATGATTTTAAATATAAATTTGCATTTTTTAGGATACTGGTGAGTTTTATAATTTTCCCCAATGTGCATTAGCTATTCATATTTTCTTTATTCTTATTTCTTAGTTGTTTGTTCAAGTTTTGCATATATATTATTGTGGATTATAATATTTCACAACAGTCTGTAAAATGCTTACTTAGAATACATTAATTCTATATGTTTCAGTTATTTTTTTTTAACATCTTTATTGGAGTATAATTGTTTTACAATGGTGTGTTAGTTTCTGCTGTATAACAAAAGTGAATCAGCTATACATATACATACATCACCATATCTCCTCACCCTTGCGTATCCCTCACACCCTCCCTATCCCACCCTTCTGGGTGGTAACAAAGCACCAAGCTGATCTCCCTGTACTATGCGGATGCTTCCCACTAGCTATTTTACATTTGGTAGTGTATATATGCCCATGCCAATCTCTCACTTCATCCCAGCTTACCCTTTCCCCTCCCCGTGTCAGCAAGTCCATTCTCTATGTCTGCATCTTTATTCCTATCCTGTCCCTAGGTTCTTCAGAACAATTTTTTGTTTTTTTTTTTTTTAGATTCCACATATATGTGTCAGCATACAGTATTTGTTTTTCTCTTTCTGACTTACTTCACTCTGTATGACAGTCTCTACGTACATACACCTCACTACAAATAGCTCAATTTCATTTCTTTTTATGGCTGAATAATATCCCATTGTATATATGTGCCACATCTTCTTTATCCATTCATGTGTTGATGGACACTTAGGTTGCTTCCATGTCCTGGCTATTGTAAATAGAGCTGCAATGAACATTGAGGTAACATGACACTTTTTGAATTACGGTTTTCTCAGGGTATATGCCCAGTAGTTGGATTGCTGGGTCATATGGTAGTTCTATTTTTTGGTTTATGAGGAACATCCATAGTGTTCACCATAATAGCTGTATCAATATATATTCTCACCAGAAGTGCAAGAAGGTTCTCTTTTCTCCACACCCTCTCCAGCATTTATTGTTTGTAGATTTTTTGATGATGGCCATTCGACAGGTGTGAGGTGATACCTCATTGTAATTTTGATATGCATTTCTCTAATGATTAGTGATGCTGAGCATCGTTTCATTTGGTTGTTGCCAATATGTATATCTTCTTTGGAGAAATATCTATTTAGTTCTTCTGCCCATATTTGTATTGGGTTGCTTGTTTTTTTGATATTGAGCTGCATTAGCTGCTTGTATATTTTGGAGATTAATCCCCTATCAGCTCCTTCATTTGCAAATATTTTCTCCCATCCTAAGGGTTGTCATTTTGTCTTGTTTATGGTTTCCTTTGCTGTGCAAAGGTTTTAAGTTTCATTAGGTCCCATTTGTTTGTTTTTGTTTTTATTTCCATTTCTCTAGGAGGTGGGTCAAAAAGGATCTTGCTGTGATTTATGTCATAGAGTGTTCTGCATATGGTTTCCTCTATGAGTTTTATAGTGTCTAGCCTTACATTTAGGTCTTTAATCAATTTTGAGTTTATTTTTGTGTATGGTGTAGGGAAGTGTTCTAATTTCAGTCTTTTACATGTAGCTGTCAGTTTTCCGAGCACCACTTATTGAAGAGGCTGTCTTTTCTCAATTGTATATTCTTGTCTCCTTTATCAAAGAGAAGGTGATCATATGTGCATGAGTTTATCTCTGGGCTTTCTATCCTATTCCATTGATCTATATTTCTGTTTTTGTGCCAGTACCATACTGTGTTGATTACTGTTCTTTGTAGTATAGTCTGAAGTCAGGGAGCCTGATTCCTCCAGCTCCGTTTTTTTTCTTAAGATAGTTTGGCTACTTGGGGTCTTTTGTGTTTCCATGAAAATTGTGCAAATTTTTGTTCTACTTCTGTGAAAAATGTCATTGGTAGTTTGATAGAGATTGCATTGAATCTGTAGTTTGCTTTGGGTAGTATAGTCATTTTCACAATGTTGATTCTTCCAATCCAAGAACATGGTATATCTCTCCAATTGCTTTTTTGTTTTTTTTGTTTTTTTTTTTTGTTTTTTGCTGTATGTGGGTCTCTCACTGTTGTGGCCTCTCCCATTGTAGAGCACCGGCTCCGGACGTGCAGGCTCAACGGCCATGGCTCACGAGCCCAGCTGCTCCGTGGAATGTGGGATCTTCCTGGACTGGGCACAAACCCGTGTCCCCTGCATCAGCAGGCAGACTCTCAACCACTGTGCCACCAGGGAAGCCCTCTCCAATTGTTTTTATCATCTTTAATTTCTTTCATCAGTGTCTTATCAGTTTCTGCATACAGGTCTTTTGCCTCCTTAGGTAGGTTTATTCCTTGGTGTTTTATTATTTTTGTTGCAGTGGTAAATGGGAGCATTTCCATAATTTCTCTTTCAGATTTTTCATCATTAGTGTATAGGAATGCAAGAGATTTATGTGCATTAATTTTGTATCCTGCTACTTTACCAAATTCATTGATTAGCTCTAGTAATTTTCTAGTAGCATCTTTATGTATAATATCATGTCATCTGCAAACAGTGACAGCTTTACTTCTCTTCCAATTTGGAATCCTTTTATTTCTTTTTCTTCTCTGATTGCTGTGGCCAAAACTTCCAAAATTATGTTGAATAATAGTGGTGAGAGTGGGCAACCTTGTCTTGTTCCTGATCTTAGAGGAAATCGTTTCATTTTTTCACCTTCAAGAATGATGTTGGCTGTGGGTTTGTCATATATGGCCTTTATCATGTTTAGGTAAGTTCTCTCTATGCTTACTTTCTGGAGAGTTTTTATCATAAATGGGTGTTGAATTTTGTCAAATGCTTTTTCTGCATCTACTGAGATGATCATGTGATCTTTATCCTTCATTTTGTTAATGTGGTGTATCACAGTGGTTGATTTGCATATACTGAACCATCCCTGCATCCCTAGAATAAATCCCACTTAATCATTATTATGATCCTTTTAGTGTAATGTTGAATTTGATGTGCTAATATTTTGTTGAGGATTTTTGCATCTATGTTCATCAGTGATATTAGCCTGTAGTTTCCATTCTTTGTGACATCTTTGTCTGGTTTTGGTATCAGGGTGTTGGTGGCCTCATAAAATGAGTTTGGGAGTGTTCCCCTCTCTGCCATATTTTGGAAGAGTTTGAGAAGGATAGATGTTAGCTCTTTAAGTGATTGATAGAATTCATCTGTGAAGCCATCTGGTCCTGGGCTTTTGTTTGTTGGAAGAATTTTAATCACAGTTTCAATTTCAGTGCTTGTGATTGGTCTGTTTATATTTTTCTATTTCTTCCTTGTTCAGTCTCAGAAGTTGTGCTTTTCTAAGAATTTGTCCATTTTACTGACACATAGTTTCTTGTAGTAATCTCTCATAATACTTTGCATTTCTGCAGTGTCAGTTGTTACTTCTCCTTTTTCATTTCTAATTCTATTGATTTGAGTCTTATCCCTTTTTTTCTTGATGAGTCTGGCTAATGGTTTATCAATTTTGTTTATCTTCTCAAAGAACAAGCTTTCAGTTTTATTGATCTTTGTTATTGTTTCCTTCATTTCTTTTTCATTTATTTCTGATCTGACCTTTATGATTTGGGGGATTTTGTTCTTCTTTCTCTAGTTGCTTTAGGTGTAAGGTTCTGTTGTTTATTTGAGATATTTCTTGTTTCTTTAGGTAGAATTGTATTGCTGTAACCTTCCCTTTTAGAACTGCTTTTGCTGCATCCCATAGATTATGGGTCATCGTGTTTTCATTGTCATTTGTTTCTAGGTAGTTTTTTATTTCCTCTTTGATTTCTTCAGTGATCTTTTAGGTTATTAAGTAGTGTATTGTTTAGCCTCCATGTGTTTGTTTTTTTTTACAGATTTTTTTCCTGTAACTGATATGTAATCTCATAGGATTGTGATCAGAAAAGGTACTTGATACAATTTCAATTTTCTTAAATTTACTAAGCCTTGATTTGTGACCCAAATATGATCTATCCTGGAGAATGGTCCATGAGCACATGAGAAGAGAGCGTTATTTGCTGTTTTTAGATGGAATGTCCTATAACTTTCAACTAAGTCCATCTGGTTTAATGTATCTTTAAGGCTTGTGTTTCCTTATTTATTTTCATTTTGGGTGATCTGTCCATTGGTGAAAATGGGGTGTTAAAGTTCCCTACTATGATTGTATTACTGTCAAATTCCTCTTTCATATCTGTTAGCATTTTCCATATGTATTGAGTAGCTCCTATGTTGGGTGCATAAATATTTACAATTGTTATACCTTCTTGGCTTGATCCCCTGATGATTATATAGTGTCCTTCTTTGTCTCTTGCAATAGTTTTTATTTTAAAGTCTGTTTTTTCTGATATGATAATTGCTCCTCCAGCTTTCTTTCAATTTCCATTTGCATGGAATATCTTTTTCCATCCCCTCACTTTCCGTCTGTATGTGTTCCTAGGTCTAAAGTGGGTCTCTTGTAGACAGCATATGTACGGGTCTTATTTTTGAATCTATTCAGTCAGTCTATGTCTTTTGGTTGGCACATTTAATCCATTTACATTTAAGGTAGTTTTTGATATGCATGTTCCTACTACCATTTTCGTAATTGTTTTGGATTTGTTACTGCAAGTCTTTTCCTTCTCTTGTATTTCCTGCCTAGAGAAGTTCCTTTAGCATTTTTGTAGAGCTGGTTTGGTGGTGCTGAATTATCTTAGCTTTTGCTTGTCTGTAAATTTTTAATTTCTCCATTGAAGCAGAATGGGATCCTTGCTGGGTAGAGTAATCTTGGTTGTAGGTTTTTCCCTTTCATCACTTTAGATATGTCCTGCTACTCCCTCTGGCTTGAAGGGTTTCTGCTGAAAGATCAGCTGTTAACCTTATGTGGATTCCCTTTTATGTTAATTGTTGCTTTTCCCTTGTTGATTTTAATATTTTTTCTTTGTATTTAATTTTTGATAATTTAATTAATATGTGTCTTGGCATGTCTCTCCTTGGATTTATTCTGTATGGGACTCTCTGTGCTTCCTGGACTTGAATGACTACTTCTTTACCCATATTAGGGAAGTTTTCAACTATAATCTCTTCAAATATTTTCTCAGTCCCTGTTTTTGTTTTTTGTTTTTTGTTTTTCTCTTCTTCCTTTCCGAACCCTATAATTTGAATGTTGGTGTATTTAATGTTGTCCCAGATGTCTCTGAGACTATCCTCAATTCTTTTCATTCTTTTTCCTTTTTTCTGCTCTGCAGTAGTTATTTCCACTCTTTTATCTTCCAGATCACTTATCAGTTCTTCTGTCTCACTTATCCTGCTATTGATTCCTTCTAGAGAATTTTTAATTTCATTTATTGTGTTGTTCATCATTGTTTGTTTGCTCTTTAGTTCTTCTAGGTCCCTGTTAAACGTTTTTTGTATTTTCTCCATTCTATTTCCAAGATTTTGAATCATCTTTACTATTGTTACTCTGAATTCTTTTTCAGGTAGACTGACTACTTATTCTTCATTTGCTTTGTCTGCTGGGTTTTTACCTTGCTCCTTCATCAGCTGTGTGGTTCTCTGTCTTCTCATTTTGCTTAGCTTACTGTGTTTGGAGTCTCCTTTTTGCAGGCTGCAGGTTCATAATTCCCATTGTTTTGGTGTCTGCTCTCAGTGGATAAGGTTAGTTCAGTGGGTTGTGTAGGCTTCCTTGTGCAGGTGACTGGTGCCTGTGTTCTGGTGCATGAGGCTGGATCTTCTCTTTCTGATGGGCAAGACCATGTCTTGTGCTGTGTTTTGTGGTGTCTGAGAACTTATTATGATTTTAGGCAGCCTCTCTGCTAATGGGTGGTTTTGTGTTCCTGTCTTGCTAGTTGTTTAGCATAGGGTGTCCAGCAATGTAACTTGCTGGTTGTTGAGTTGATCTGGGTCTTAGCACTGAGATGGAGATCTCTGGGAGAGCTTTCACTATTTGATATTATGTGGGGCTGGGAGGTATCTTGTGGACCAATATCCTGAACTCAGCTCTCTCACCTCAGAGGTTCAGGCCTGACACCTGGCCAGAGCACCAAGACCCCATCAGCCTCACAGCTCAGAAGAGAAGGGAGGAGAAGTACAAATGAAGAAAAAAAGAAAGAGAGAGAGAGAGAGAGAGAGAGAGAGAGAGAGAGAGAGAAGAGGAGAAAGAAAGAAAGAAAGAAAGAAAGAAAAAATTAAAAATTAGGAAAAATTATTAAGAATAAAAAATAAAAAAGTAATAGAAATATAAGCGAGAAAGAAAGAAGAGAGCAAGGAAAAGAAAAAACAAGTCCACCAATGATAATGAGCACTAAAAATTATACTGAAAAAAAAAAAAAGGACAGGCAGAACCCTAGGACAAATGGTAAAAGCAAAGCTATACAGACAAAATCACACAAGAAGCATACACATACAAACTCACAATAAAGAGAAAAAGAAATAAAATATATATATATAATTTATAAAAGAAGAGAATAACCAAATCAATAAACAAATCTTCCAATGATAATAAGCTCTAAACACTAAACTAAGATAAACAAAAAACAGAAACAAATAGGATGCAGAAAGTGAACCACAGGTCTACAGTTGCTCCCAAAGTCAATTTTGGGGTGATTTGTTGCCTATTCAGGTATCCCACAGATGCAGGGTCCATCAAGTTGATTGTGGAGATTTAATCCACTGCCTCTGAGGCTGCTGGGAGTAATTTCCCTTTCTGTTCTTTGTTCACACAGCTCCTGGGGTTCAGCTTTGGATTTGGCCCCAACTCTGTGTGTAGGTTGCTTGAAGATGTCTTTTGGGAAGTCTGAGGTCTTCTGTCAGTGTTCAGTAGGTGTTCTGTAGGAGTTGTTCCACATGTAGATGTAGTTTTGATGTATTTGTGGGGAGGAATGTGATCTCCTCGTCTTACTCCTCTGCCATCTTGAAGGTGCTGCCTATATGTTTCAATTTATCGCATTTATTTTTACTCTTCGGCATTTGCATTTTAAGCTTGGTAATATTATAGGGGCACGATTTTAAAACCTTTTATGAGCTGAAACTTTTTGATCTATTGTTTGGTATATCTGACATTCAATATAACATTAGATAATTTTTCCTTTCTATGAACCAGTTGGATGTTTTAACTTTTAGAGTTAATTTTTATTTTATCTAATATCATATTGTTAACCTATTATGTTTATGAAGTAGGAGATACAGATCTACACTTATTCTCTTTAAATGATTAATTAACTGGCCAAGCACTGTTTATTAAATTACCTTTGCCTTCCTTATTGATTCAGGGTAAGTTTTTCATCTATTTAGTTATTTAATAAAATTAAATATGTTTCAATCAAACTATTTTTATTGCCCTTGTATTTTGAGTCCAGTATTATTATTTTAAATAATTTATTAATTAAAAAATGTAAAGTACATTAGTACTGAGCTATCTATCATTACTCCTCTATTTCCAAATTCCTGATTCTATTCTCATATCTTTTTTCTCTCTACATTAATTTTTAAATTATTTTATTAATTGAAAAATTACCATTAAGAAATCACACTAGAGTATCTGGTTATCCTCACATTTGGGGCATATTGAAGTCTATAATTTCTAGCTTCCTTGCAGGTAGGCAAGGCAAAGTGAGTAGCTCTGGTCACTGGAATCTGGGCAATGTGACCTGTGTTACCTCTAGACAAAAACATGGAGGAATAAAAAGGAGATCTTCACGGACTTTCTTCCCTAGAAAACTGAAAAAGGAAATCACATTTTCAACGTGGAAAAGTCTCTATCAGCTTAGAGTCCTGAGCATTATGGAAGATATAATTGCCCATAGACCTCCATTGGATATGCACTGTGAATGGAGTTAAGCCTTTTCTATGTGCTAGGACTGATGGATAATTGCTTCCTCCAACTTAACTAGGTTATCCTGACCTGTGTAGCACTGTTTTTGAATTATATTTATTTATCCTTGAGGAAAACCCTACAGGCATACTTTTCCTTTCCTTTGATGTAGACTCGCCCTGCTCCCCCACCCAACCCATAGACTATCTGTGTTTCTTTTCATTTTACTAATCTTTAAGAGAAAGATTAGTTTTTCCTTTTATAATAATAAGTGAGTAGGAACTCTGACTCGTGCTGCTACTTCATAAAACCAGCTCCCAGATGTGATCTAATTTTAGGGACATGACTAGGCTTACAACATCAATGTGAGTCAAGAAGTAGGGCCTGTTGGCACCAAGGTGGTCATGATGTAGTATTCCAATGGCCCAAACTATGTTGGATCCTAGGGAACTGAGGAATTTGAAGCTAGGAACAGGGACAGGAGCAGCTGGGATTTAGAGAAGTAAAGAACATAGAACTAGCTTGGATAGGTAGGAGTATAGGTTAAAGCAATTCCTATAGCATTATAGTGGTGAAGAATATTGATATTGAAAAAGGAATTAGATAAGGAGCTGAGTCTGAGGCTCTAATCTTTCACTAAAACATTTAAGAAAGGTTAAGGTAGACCTCAATTGGAGTTTTCCTCTGAATACTCTCAGAGTCAGAAGCAAATCCACTTTGTTGTAAGGGTTCTTCACGGAAGGTCCACAATATTCTCACAGATTAACAACAAGCATAATTTTACAAAGATTACTGAATGTATAAGAAGTCAAGCCACTATGCTTGAAACTCAGGAAAAAAAATAGAAACAACAATTTTTGTTCTTTGATAACTCAAAATGTTAGTTAAGATTCAAAATAAATAGTAGATATGTAATTTTTTTAGAAAAATTGCAAATACAAAGATGAGTTTAAAAACAGAAACTCTTGGCAATGAACAAACATTAAAAGCAGAACTTAAGAAAATGTAATATATAATTGTTAAAATTTAACTGATGGGTTAAGCAGGAGGAATATAAACAGTTGAAGAATAAATTAGCAACATTGAAGAGTATGTAGATATATAGTATGTAGTATGTGTTAAAGAATGTTTATGAGGTGGAAAGAATGAAATAGAAGTAAGAGACATGAACGTCAAAATAAATTCTGACATCTGATGAAGGCTTAGAATGAGAAAGAGAAAGAGACTATAGGAGAAGAAATAGTTTAAGAGATAATGTTGTTAATTTCTAAAAATTGATATAACACATATACAAGAAGCACAAAACATTCCAAGCAAGATTAAAATATATGTATATTTCTACTTATATTGAGAAACCATAGAATATCAAAGAAAAATAAACTATATCACAAGCTCCTAGAAAGAATGAAGAGACTGATTAAAAAAATGATATTAGAATGACAGCAATTGCAATCCATGACACAGTGGGATAATATTTACAAAGTCTTGAGCAAAATTAACTGTTCTTCTAAAATAGTGTGCACTGCAAAACAATAAAAATGAAATTAAAATATTTATAATTACTTCAGGGAGTTACCGCCAGGAGAATTTCTTAAAATAAAATTCTACAAGGAGAAAATCAAAGATCAAAAAATGATCTTGATCAAATAAGTAGAGGAATTCAGACAAATATTTTTTATAAAATATTAATATTGAGCTTAAGAAAGGACAGTATTTAAAAAATAGGTTACAATACCATGTAAATAGGGATAAAATATTTTAGAGCTAAAGATTTTTCTTTCTCTGTGTGGGATCCTAGACCATCAATAATTTATTAACTTTAAGTCTTAGTTAAGGTCAGTATACTTGACAAAACTATAAGTATGATAATTTAACTGGAAAAATAGTGTAAAATCTCAAAACTATTAAAATGAAAATGAAAAGAAGGGTGACAGTAGAACAAGAACAAGCTCCAGTACATGCAAAAAAGGAATGAAAAAAAAAATTAAGTGAATGGAAAATGAAAAGTCAGATGGTTGCAAAAATTCCAAAAGTATTCATCATTATCAATGTAAACTTGAATGGACAAAATCTGTGAATTAAAAGTCAGGATTGTCAACCAGAATAAAACAAAAATATGGCTAAATGCTATTTACAGGAGGTATAATAAAAGCATAAACTTGGGATGTGAAAATATTTATCAGATAATAGCTTTCAAAATAAAGCTTGAGAAACTATGTTAATATCAGGTAAAATTTACTTTTTGATAAAAATAACAATCTGTAACAGAGAGAGCAATGGAATAATAGCACAGCACTTAATTTTAGCTTAATGTCAGAAAGTTATAGTAATTTTGAATGAGTATGTACCTTTTGTATGTGAGCCAGTACTATAAGAAGAATTAGGCAAATTATTCTTATAGTGGAAATTCAACATAATTCAATTTAGATAAGTTAAAAATCATCAAAAATATATAAATAGGGTTTCCCTGGTGGTGCAGTGGTTGAGAGTCCGCCTGCCGATGCAGGGGACGCGGGTTCGTGCCCTGGTCCGGGAAGATCCCACATACTGCGGAGCGGCTGGGCCCGTGAGCCATGGCTGCTGAGCCTGCGCGTCCGGAGCCTGTGCTCCACAACGGGAGAGGCCACAACAGTGAGAGGCCGACGTACCGCAAAAAAAAAAAAAAAAAATTATATAATTTATATATATATATATATAAATAGTTAAATTTACATTGAGTTAATTAACATACAGAAAACTCTACATCCAAAAATAAGTACATATTTTTTCTTTACATATATGACAAATTTACAAAAATTGACTTCATACCAAGCCATAAAGTAAGCCTCAACTTATTTCAAATAATCGGTATCATTCAGAGAACTGTTTTGATATAAACTGCTTCCTTCCATGTATCTCACAAAAGAATTTAATCATGTTAGCACAATCATTTAGCAGATATTTCTTATAACCGAAAATATTAAAGAAGCCACTTTTGAAGAAAGGATAATGGGACCTCATTTATCAAAGGCTAGGAAAATTCTGGGTCAAGCAATCAGAATTTCCTGAGCCTTTTATAGCCTAATGTAGGGGGCAAAAGAGGGAAAGTTAAAGACCTCATCCCTAGCCTGAACCAAGCTCAAATCCAGCTCTGGCATTCATAGTGCTATAGACACCTGGGACAGGATACTCTACCTCACAGCACCTCAGTTTTTTTATTGATAAAAAGTGAACTCTACTATTACTGTAAAACTTCAGTGTGAAGATACATGTAGAGTCTTTAAAACAGTGCCTGGCCCATATTAAGCAACTTAGAGATGTCAACTTCTGTTATGCATGTTCATATTGACTCTTAGAGAGGATTCAGAGTACCTAACATTCTCCAAAATTGGTTCCACCTGGACTCCTTTTTATTTTTTATTTTACTTATTCCCAGAAGCAGTGTAAGGAAATAGCATACACAACACACTTTGGGAAATGCTCTTGTAGAGGGATCTTTCTCACTTTATGGTTAGGATTCTGCACCCAATTTCAAGATATGTATGTTTCTCCCACACTACCAGGCGATTCTTGAACACCAGCTAGGTGTCCTACAATTCAATTCTGAAACTATCTACCTGGAAACAGCATTAGATCCCACAGATGAAGGACTCAGTCCTACAAGACTGCACCCCCCTTCAGATGCCAATGGCAATTCCATGTTATCACCTGTGCTTTCAACCAACCAGCTATAGAGTGAAGGTTCCAATGACCCCCTTCTTGCATTCAGTTAATTTGCTAGAGCAACTCACGGAACTAAGAAAAACATTTTACTTACTGGATTACTGGTTTATCATAAAAAGATATGTCAGGAAGAGCCAGATGGAAGACATGCATAGGGCAAGGCATGTGAAAAGGGCACAGGGCTTTCCTGCCCTCTCCTAGAATGCCACTCTCCCAGCACTTCCATGTGTTCACTAACCTAGAAGCTCTCCAAACCCTGTCCTTTTGGAATTTTATGAAGGCTTTATGACTTAGGCATGGTTGACTAAATCATTGGCCATTGGCAATATTTTCTACCTCCAGCCCCTCCTTTCCAGGGGGTTGGGACTGAAAGTTTCAAACTTCTAATCACAGGGTTTGTTCTCCTGGCAACCATCCCCCATCCTTTGGTGCTTTCCAAAAGCACCTCATTAAGGTAGCAAAAGAAACCTTTGTAGTTCTTGTCACTAGGAAATTCCAAAGATTTTAGGAGCTCTATGCCAGAAAAGGGGGACTAAGACCAAATATACATTCTTTTTATAAATCCCAATGTCACAGACTCATTAAATAAAAATTAACTTAGCAAATTTTCATTCCTCCAACAAATATTTCTTGAGCTCCTACTGTGTACTACATTTGTAGGTGGATCCTACATTGGCAAGTGGGAGTTAGGGTAGAGAAATCTTGTAGTATAGCTAAAGAGCAATACTTTTCGAAAGGTATGTTTCAAAAAATGTCAGAAGTCATTAGGTAATGGTCTCTGAATTCAGAAATTGCAAAGATTTCCTTCTCCTCCTTAGAAATTATTTGATTCCTACATAGAGAATTATGGACTTTTTGTATTTACTTTTGTTCCTCATGTAGTTTGCTTATGCACTATCCCCATGCCTTTTTGATGTCACACAATTAATACTTCACTCAACAAATATATTTGTGCCTCTGCTATGGCATTGTGCTAGATGCTGTAACTAAAACAGTAAGTATAAATGACACTTCTTCATTCACTGAATTTAAATCTGTTTTGGGAGAAATCTGTCTTAATTAGCAATGCAAAGACTGCAGAGAATATGCCATTAAGTAACAGCAATGATGATTTATACATAAATTAATATTTGATTAATTTATATAATCCACATTATTTATTCCAAAAAAATACTCAAGAAAAACAAAACCTTTCTTTGACTTTAAACTTACAATGCAATTTGTATTATTGACTAGAATGATCCATCGTTAATTTGAAGACATTACAGATTTAAAAGAAGACAAAATGAGAACTCTGTCAGGGACGTTAACAATTACAAATCTCATTTCCAAGGCAAAGACTGGGAGTCTAAGGACATTTGGAAGACATTTCAAAAGTCCTAGGCCTAGAGACACTCATCCAGAAGCACTAGGTTAAAGCAACTGGAAAGCAATACTAAGTATGCACGTATGCCTATGTGTGCTGCACACACAGGCATTTTCTTTAATGAGGTAGTACTGACAGCTTCCTTACCATCTCTCCATCTGAGACTCTTTAAAAAACACTTCTACGTTTTTGGCTTCCTGACAACCAAACAAACTGAGGAACAAGATGCTCATTTGATTATGTAAAAGCTGGCAAGGTAGAAATCAAGTATATCCCCTTTAAGTGACCTTTCTAATAAGATTTTCTCCAGGTCTCTCCTCTCTGTGGGAATCAGCTGTATATTACTAATTAATTTCTTTATTAGCTCACCTTTTCCTGTTAATTGGCACTGATCACTTTGCTTCTTACCACCTCCCTTCCGATATAATATTATTCATTAAGAATAGTTACAAAAATAATTATTCATGCTTATGTATTCAATTTGTTGGTTTGGAAAGGATTCAATATTGGCAATTAAGTCTAGGCAACAACCTTTGGAAGAAAGATAATTATAAAGACATTTTGATAAGTAGTGTTTATGGGTGTGACAAAACATGCAATTTCAGTCACCTGATTGCCCAGAAAATTTGAGTTGGAGATTGAGACTCTAGGGGAGGAAACATATCTTCTTCCTCTATCCTTCTAAATTCTCAACTTAGATTCCTGTAATAAAACATAGATGAACAAGGGAAAAACATTTACATTTATCTAATATAAATTTTATGTGGCACAGAAACCTTCATAAGGAAATGGACACCCAAGAAATGGTTAAAACTGCCTTAAAAATGAGTGCTTTATGACAGTTTTGCCAATGAGTAGAAAGTTCTGGAAAGATATAAGGCAAAGGTTATGAGTTAAGTGTAGTAAACTGGAAGGAACTTGGTACCTATTTGTTCATATAGCTCTCTGTGTCCCTTTGCCTTCTGAGCTAAGGATGCTTCTTTCCTCTGTGTATAGGGAGAACACCTCTCACATGAGGGTTTTATCACCTGCTTCAGAGAAGGTCAGAAATTCCTTCCTAGATTTTATGACCTGCTTTAGAGGAAGGTCAGAAGTTCCTTCCTGCACATGCCATTTCTCAAATTCCTTCACCTTGAAATATTTAATATGCCAAAACTCCATAATTGGGGTAGCAATTCCTGAAGCTCATCAGACAGAATCAGAGTTTTGTGGACACCCAAAAGTGGTTCATGAACTCCTAAGATCATGGAGCCCCACTTCACCAATTAGTTGGAAATATATAGGTTATGTCATAGATTTATGTAGAAAATCAGTAGTGCTGACTTTGAATAACTAATGCTGTAAATGATGTTTCATTTCACAACAGATACAAAGAGCAAGTGATTCTTTATACAAATGCCTTACCTTTTTAGAAATTCTTCTGTCACTCTGTCAAAGATATAACATATGCCTTTATAGAAAACTAAAATATTTTTTCTAAATATATACGTTTACCTGTGTTCACATGCTTATATTATGTGTGTGATTCTTTTAGAGGTATAGAAACCCCTCTTTTAAATGCATTAGGTTATGAATGGGTGTTTTAACTTCATGACTGAGATCTCCCCTTAATTTTCTGGTCTGAAAAACCCTCCTAGCCACCTGGATCTTCAAATGTAGCTTATTTTGATTTCTGCTTTATTGTGCATGACTGGATTTCCCATTGCTTTGTTTTGAACATTTTCTCAGCCCAATCCACCACATAAACGTACCACTGCATTCCTGCCACTGCCTGCACTTCAACGGTGGATAGGTCTGCTCAAAAATCAGGAAATCTAAATCAGCTCTTTGGTAAGGAAGTAACTAGAGTTTAACATCCAATCAAGGCTCCAGTGTTCAGAACTTCTAATGATATTAGGGCAGGATACCCATCATAAACTCTATTTTCCACCCAGTTTTCTCTAACTTTTTTGTGGTGGAAATCTTTTCTCAAAACAAAATTTTATGGGCAAGCTTGATATAGAAAACATATAAGGAGCATATCTGATTCAACCAGAGCAAAGTCTACCTCACTCCTTAATCAATCCTTAGTCATAAGTACAGTGAATCCCTAATTTCTGGTTGAGTTCACCAATCTGTTTTAATTCCATCATTTCATAAATGATAAAATTAAGGTCCAGAGCAGTAAAAATTACTTAGTATTAAAATATATAAGAGACCTGAGGCTAGAACCAAGGGTTAGTGGGCTGTGTTGCCTGTGCCCACACATTCCTACATTTAAAACAAACCAGAAAATTTAAAACATTAATGTTTATAACTGAAAGTAAAATCTGGTAATTCTCAATGGATTAGAAAATATTAGACACTGTATTCCAAAGAAGTTATATAGTAATGCTGATCACATTTTTGCATTCTCATAATTTTATTGGCTTAAAAATTATTCCATGTATTTTGCTCAATAAAATTATTTAATTAGTAAAAGAAATTACAGTTTGGATAAAGATACAATTTAACTCATTTTATGCATTTTGGCATATTATTCCATTGTGAAATTTATAAATTAACAATGAATGAAGTCATATAAGTGGCCATGGAAAATAAAATGCATCAATATACATGCATTTTTAATAGGATTCAGCAGATTTCAAAAGCACAAAAGCAATGTGAGCAGAGGCTTTTTGTAAATATTAAAAAAACAGCATTCAAGAAACCATATTTCTAAAATAATCTTTTCCTACTTTTCTCTGATTTCATTATAAAACTTCTTGTGTTTGGTTTGTAATTTGTATCCTGATATTTGGATTCCATTGTTTTTTAGGTATATGAGAACAAAAAAACCCAAGACAGTGTTATTTATTAAGATAAATTTTCATAGGTATATGATATAAATATATAGATACACAGAGAAGTAGATAGATAGACAGACATAACTTTATACACTCACAACTATACACACATACACAGCTATAACTGTAGACATAAAATCTTTTTGGGAAAGCATCACCTCTTTCCACTCTTCCATTACATTTGTGGTCCAAAATCTAGTATATTTTGCTCTAGCTGTATAAACCTGGATTCCAAAACATTTTGCCCTGTTTTTCATCATCTTTGCAACTACTCTTTCCTTGTGACTAGATTGACAGAAAGTATGGTATCTGGAAAATAATTACCTTGAAATCTTTTTTTTTCTAAATAAAATCTTTCCACTGGCCATAATAGTAATTTATATCTTCTCAACTTGCCTCACATATATTATCACTTCTCTCTTCCTTCTATTTAGTAAACAGAATAGAATGGTAGTTGCCAGAGGCTGGCAACTGGAGGAGGGAGAAATGGGGAGTTGTTGTTCATTGGGTATAAAATTTTAGTTATGCAGATGAATGAGATCTAGAAATCTGTGTAACACAGTATATATAGTTATCAATATTCTACTGTGCATTTAAAATTTTGGGAAAAGGTTAGATTACATGTTGAATGTTCTCCCAACACAAAAAAACAAAACAATAACAACAAATAAATAACATAACAACAAAACCTCAAAATAAGCAAAGAAACACTTTGCTTTTGGAGGTGATAGATACAGAAACTTTTGGAGGTGATGTACTCGGCTATTACTGTGATTGTGGCAATGGTTTCATGGATGTGCATATGTCCAAACTCATCAAACTGTATACATTAAATACTTGTAGTTTTTATATATTAGGTGTGCATCATTTAATCTTTTAAATAAGTAAATAATGGATGTCAATGAGCTGCTAGATATTTGAGAACCAAATGAATCACTTCTACATAATTAACATTGTAGTCTGGAAGTCACGGTTAGTCTATGCATAGATGCTAATATAGTCCTGACCAAGCACATATGATTTCAAGTACTAAATAGTTTAATATAAATTTATTTTATTTCACTTGATATTACAGTAATATATTGTGCTTCTAAAAATATGTGATAGTGGACTATAGTATCATTTTTTGAACATTTTTATTGGAATATAATTGCTTTACAATGGTGTGTTAGTTTCTATTTTATAACAAAGTGAATCAACTATACATATACATATATCCCCATATACTCTCCCTCTTGCATCTCCCTACCTCCCTCCCTATCCCATCCCTCCAGGTGGTCACAAAGCACCGAGCTAATATCCTTGTGCTATGTGGCTGCTTCCCACTAGCTATCTATTTTAATTTGGTAGTGTATATATATCCATACCACTCTCTCACTTCATCCAAGCTTACTCTTACCCCTCCACATGTCCTCAAGCTCATTCTCTACATCTGTGTCTTACATGGGTCCTGCCCATAGCTTCTTCAGAACCTTTTTTTTTTTTTAATTCCATATATATGTGTTAGCATATGGTATTTGTTTTTCTCTTTCTGACTTACTTCACTCTGTATGACAGACTCTAGGTCGATCCACCTCACTACAAATAACTCAATTTTATTTCCTTTTATGGCTGAGTAATATTCCATTGTATATATGTGCCACATCTTCTTTTTCCATTCACCTGTCGATGGACACTTAAGTTGCTTCCATGTGCTGGCTATTGTAAATAGAGCTGCAATGAACATTGTGGTACATGACTCTTTTTGAATTATGGTTTGCTCAGGGTATATGCCCAGTAGTGGGATTGCTGGGTCATATGGTAGTCCTATTTTTACATTTTTAAGGAACCTCCATACTGTTCTCCATAGTGGTGGTATCAATTTACATTCCAACCAACAGTGAAAGAGGGTTCCCTTTTCTCCACACCCTCTCCAGCATTTATTGTTTGTAGATTTTTTGATGATGACCATTCTGACTGGTGTGAGGTGATACTTCATTGTAGTTTTGATTTACATTTCTCTAATGATTAGTGATGTTGAGCATCCTTTCATGTGTTTGTTGGCAATCTGTATATCTTCTTTGGAGAAATGTCTATTTAGGCCTTCTGCCCATTTTTTCATTGGGTTTTTTGTTTTTATAATATTGAGCTGCATAAGCTGTTTATATATTTCAGAGATTAATCCTTTCTCCATTGATTCATTTGCAAATATTTTCTCCCAAACCAAAGGTTATCTTTTCGTCTCCTTTGTAGTTTCCTTCACTGTTCAAAAGCTTTAAGTTTCATTAGGTCCCATTTGTTTATTTTTGTTTTTATTTCCATTTCTGTAAGAGGTGGGTCAAAAAGGATCTTGCTGTTATTTATGTCATAGAGTGTTCTGCATATGATTTCCCCTAAGAATTTTATAGTGTCTGGCCTTATATTTAGGTTTTTAATCCATTTTGAGTTTGTTTTTGTGTATAGTGTTATGGAGTGTTCTAATTTCATTCTTTTACATGTAGCTGTCCAGTCTTCCCAGCACCATTTATTGAAGAGGCTGCCTTTTCTCCATTGTATATTCTTGCCTCCTTTTTCAAAAATAAGGTGACCATATATGCGTGGATTTATCTCTGGGCATTCTATACTGTTCCATTGATCTATATTTCTGTTTTTGTGCCAGTACCATACTGTCTTGATTACTGTAGCTTTGTAGTATAGTCTGAGGTCAGGGAGCCTGATTCCTCCAGCTCCATTTTTCATTCTCAAGATAGCTTTGGCTATTCGGGGTCTTTTGTGTTTCCGTACAAATTGTGGAATTTTTTGTTCTACTTCTGTGAAAAAGTCCATTGGTTGTTTGATAGGGATTGCATTGCATCTGTAGATTGCTTTGGGTAGTATAGTCATTTTCACAATGTTGAATCTTCCAGGCCAAGAACATGGTATATCTCTCCAGATGTTTGTATTATCTTTAATTTCTTTCATCAGTGTCTTACAATTTTCTGCATACAGGTCTTTTTTCTCCTTAGGTAGGTTTATTCCAAGGTATTTTATTCTTTTTGTTGCAGTGGTAAATGGGAGTATTTCCTTAATTTCTCTTTCAGATTTTTCATCATTAGTGTATAGGAATGCAAGTGATTTCTGTGCATTAATTTTGTATCCTGCTATTTTACCAAATTCATTGAATACCTCTAGTATTTTTCTGGTAGCATCTTTAGGATTCTCTATGTATAGTATCATGTCATCTGCAAACAGTTGACTGCTTTATTTCTTTTCCAGTTTGGATTCCTTTTATTTCTGTTTGTTCTCTGATTGTTGTGTCTAAAACTTCCAAAACTATGTTGAATACTAGTGGTGAGAGTGGACAACCTTGTCTTGTTCCTGATCTTAGAGGAAAAGGTTTCAATTTTTCACTTTTGAGAACAATGTTGGCTGTGAGTGTGTCATATATGCCCTTTATTATGTTACTATGTTCTCTCTATGCCTACTATTTGATAGTTTTTATCATAAATAGGTATTGAATTTTGTCAAAAGCTTTTTCTATATCTATTGAGATGGTCATATGGTTTTTCTCCTTCAGTTTGTTAATATGGTTTATCACATTGATTGATTTGTATATATGGAAGAATCCTTGCATTCCTGGGATAAACCCAACTTGATCATGGTGTATGATCCTTTTAAAGTTCTGTTGGCTTCTGTTTGCTAGTATTTTGTTGAGCAGTTTTGCATCTATGTTCATCAGTGCAATTGGCCTGTAGTTTTCTTTTTTTGTCAATCTTTGTCTGGTTTTGGTGTCAGGGTGATGGTGGCCTTGTAGAATGAGTTTGAGAGTGCTCCTCCCTCTGCTATATTTGGAAGAATTTGAGAACGATAGGTGTTAGCTCTTCTCTAAGTGTTTGATAGAATTCACTTGTGAAGTCATCTGGTCCTGGGCTTTTGTTTGTAGGAATATTTTTAACCACAGTCTCAATTTCAGTGCTTGTGATTGGTCTATTTATATTTTCTATTTCTTCCTGGTTCAGTCTTGGAAGCTTGAGCTTTTCTAAGAATTTGTCCATTTGTTCCAGGTTGTCCATTTTATTGGCATAGCATTGCTTGTAGTAATCTCTCATTATCCTTTGTATTTCTGCAGTGTTAGTTGTTACTTCTCCTTTTTCATTTTAATTCTATTGATTTGAGTCTTCTCCCTTTTTTTCTTGATGAGTCTGGCTAATGGTTTATCAATTTTGTTTATCTTCTCAAAGAACCAGCTTATAGTTTTATTGATCTTTGCTATTGTTTCCTTCATTTCTTTTTCATTTATTTCTGGTCTGATCTTTATGATTTCTTTCCTTCTGCTAACTTTGGGCTTATTTTGTTCTTCTTTCTCTAATTGCTTTAGGTGTAAGGTTAGGTTGTTTATTTGAGATGTTTCTTGTTTCTTGAGGTAGAATTGTATTGCTATAAACTTCTCTCTTAGAACTGCTTTTGCTGCATCCCTTAGGTTTTGGATCATCACGTTTTCATTGTCATTTGTTTCTAGGTATATTTTGTTTCCTCTTTGATTTATTCAGTGATCTCTTGGTTATTTAGTAGTTATTTATTTATTGAAAGAAAATCTTTACACAATATTTATTATAAAAAGAAGACTTTTGACTCTTATATTCTACATCAAGTTCTGCTTTAACCTTAATGTGAACAGCAGTCCTTATTTTTGAGATACTCACATACACATCAATTTTATCCTTATCATTTATGCTTTTTAGATCTTGCTGAAGAAATTATTTATTACCCATGGGTCACAATATTCACATTTTCTTCTAATAACTGTGTACCTAATATTCACATTTAAGGTTAATTCAAATGAAATCCAGGATTATACAAAATGATGTATATTTAGTTTGATATTTTTTTGTATTGTGAGTAAATTTTCCTAACACCATTTGTTTCTCAACAGTCCATACTTTATTGCATTGGTGCCACCCTATCAGATATCAATTTCCCACCACCTAATGGGTCTCAGAGTATTCACTTTATGTGTGTTCACTATGTGAGTCCATGCCAGAAGCTGGAAGTACAAAGCAGAGGTTTGCCAAACCCACTCTGGTTTATTTTAAAACAATAACTTAAAAAATACTTTGTTACAACAATGAAGTCCTAAACAGATATAAACTGGACTGTCCCAGGAAAATGGAGAGATTTGGCCATTCTATCTTTAAGAACCATTTCAAAGGTTTTAATGCATAGATGTTATGGATAATCCTGAATGAACTTTTCAGCCAACCCAATGTTTGTGTACTAGCCAAACGCATATTGTTATGTTCTGTACAGATGTAAGTCTTATGGTATTATCTCTAGCATCATGTTGCTTTGTTGTTGTTTTTTCATTTGATTCTGTTTCTTAAGATTCATCACTGTTGTTATATGGGCATTTAATGCCTTGCTCCTAGCTTCTGCCTGATGCTCCTTTACACCGTGAACAATACTCCACTGAACATCTCTGAGTCCCCTTGTAGACATACTTGAGAATTCATTTTACAAGTTAATGTGAGGCATTGTACATATCTTTCCCCATTCATTTACTTAATGACCTTGTTATACATTTGAATACATATCTTGGTTTTGGTTTAAAGGCTTTTCCCAACTTATATATCTTATATTTTTATAATTTTGAACTTTTGCTTAAGAAGTTCTTTCCCCACCCCTAGGTCACAAAATTTTTTGTCAATAACTTATTTGATTAATGTTACAATTTTACCTTTCATAATTGCATCTTTATTCTATTCTGCCCTTTATTTGCTATTAGACAGGGATCAAGTTTTGTTTTTGTGTTTGTTTGTTTGGTTGGTTTTCTTCTCCATGTTATTTATCATATTCTCAACTCTCTCCATAACAATACTTTTCCTCATCATTCATAGAAGCACTTTTATCATGTAAGTTCACATGTCTTTATAAAAGTCTAGCTCTGAGCTCTCTATATATTCCTTTTGTCTATTTGCCTAATGATTTTCAAAAGTCTTGGTGGTTTTGTGTTTATTATTGATATCATTTTTTAAATGTCAGTATTGGCAAGGGCAAGTCTCATTCATCAGGTTTTTTTAGTGAAATATATTCAATTACTTGGGGACTTTTATTATTCATTTTACATTTTAGTATAATTGTACTTATATTTAAAAATATTCAACTGGTATTTTGATTGAATCCATATTATATTTATATGTTCATTTGGAGAGGATTAGCTTCTGCCTTAGTTAAGCTGTCCTATTCATGAGCAAGAATGGTCTTTCCATTCAGTCATTTAACATCCTTTATTTGGGATTTAGATTTTTTCTCTATAGAGATGGGAGTACACTTGGTTAGTTATTTACTTTCATTGTAGATACTGTAAATGCCAATTTGTTTCTATATTTCTTCATTGGTGTTTGATGATGTAAAGTAACAGTATTGACTTTCTAGAGGTTAATCATTTGTTTCGCCAAATTTCCGAACTATCTTATAAGTTCCAACAGATTTTCTGTTGATAATATTCATTTTTCAACATAGATGAGCATAGACCATTTGCAAATAATGACATATTTTCTGTTTCCATTCAGCACTTATATCCATTAGTAGCATTTCTTTTCTTTTCAATAGCATTGTCCAAAACCTCCAGTAGTGTGTTAAACAGCAGCACTGAGACTGAGCATTTTTCTCTTATCCATCTAAAGATTTCCTTATGAAGTAAAATATTTTCTGTTGATTTTGGTTTATAACATATGTGAATCAAAATATCCCCTTCTAATGTAGTACAAGTTTTTCTTAATCAGTCTTGTTAGAGCTTTAAGTTTGTATATTTAATAAAAACAACTCAATTTGATTGAACTTATTTATTACTTTTGATATCTATTTTATTAAATTTTTCATTTTTCATTGTTGCTTGTTTGTGCTTTTCTTTTATGAGAATTTGTCTCCAAGGCAAAATGCTTGGCTTATTTTTAAGCTTTTCTGTTTCTTAATACTCTATTTAAACCTTTAAATTTCTCTAAGCACTGGCTAAACTGTGTCTCATAATGATGTGTAAGATTTCGATTGTCATTTTTTCTAAATGTTTCTTAATTCCCCTTTTGAATCTATTTAATACCATGTTTTATTTACATATATAATATAGGTTTCCTATGTATACAAATTTTAGCTACTCCTCTATTCATGATTTCAATTTTATTACAATATCCTCAGCATACATTATTTCTATGACTCAATTCTTTAGTGTCCATTGAGGTTTCCCTTGTCACTTTAAACATATTCTACTTTCCTTAATATTCCATGTGTGCTTGAAATGAATAATTCTGTACCTTGTATATGCAATACCTTGGATTTATTAATGTTATTTTTCAGATCTTCAATATTTCTGCTATGTTTGTCTGCTTGATTGATCAGTTAAATCTGATGACTTTCATATTCTTCCCTGTATATTATATTGCAAAAATTTATTATTAACTAAATGTCCATTTATGATGGACGTGTCTTCCTCTTCTAATTTTTCTTTTACTATTATGTATTATAGTTCTCTTTCCCATGTGATATATTTGCTTTAAAATTTATTCTGATAGATTTTAAGAACACTATTCTCCTGTTCTTTTTATTCATATTTGCCTGGTATGCCTTTCTCCTACATTTTATTACAACTTTTTTGATTGTTGAACACTTTTCTCTTATTTATTATAAGGTCTCTGAAATCCAATTTGTGGTATTTAAACTTAATGGAACATTGAGATAGTGATACATTGGAAATGAACTAAGTATCCATTAGAAGGACAATAACTATACAATTTTATGTAATACAGTACTACAAAAGGACTAGATGAAATAACATGACAAGAGCTAAAAGAATAGTTTAAGTAAAGAGTAACACAGCCTATGTATAAGGCAAAATATGTTTTATGTAAATTTCTAAAAGTTCTTTTTAATTTAATATAGTGAGCATGTAAGCTTTCCATTGCTCAAGGTCCAAAAAGTACTTAATTTTTATGTACAAGTAATTATTTTTTAAAAACTATCTTAAAATCATAATGATAAAACATAAGCATGATTTTAACTTTACATGGTGGTAATGTGAATGTTTATTATAGATATTGTGTATCTATGTATTTTCAAAATTTTCCAAAAAATAAGAAAGTCCACAAAACTTAAGAGTTAAAAACACTGAATAGAGTGAGTCCATATAGGAAATCTTATATTAGTATACACAATAATTTAAATAACTGACTGAAAAGTAGGATTTAAATTGGTAATAATGAATCCCAATGTGTATTCATTTAAAGTTTGACAAAACTTATTACATAATAACTTTATTCACATTGTTTGAACATCAAGGGTTTCTGAATGTAAAATAGAAGTTCTCTGACTCTAAACATTCTTATTAATTTATTTAGTTCTTGCTAACTAGTTCTAAATACCATGAGAGACCTTTCCAATCAATTTAGATTTTTATCAGAAATAATATCTAAGTATAAAGGCATTTTCTTTGGTTTGAAATAAAAAGTAACATTCTCAGGGAATTGTTTGTCATAGTAAAGCTAAAAACACATCCTCCCCCCCCAAAAAATATTTAAATATCTTAGAGGTTTTCCTCCCATGTGTCATTAAGCAAATAGGCAATAACCCATGTTTAACAATGCACTACTTCCTGAAGTAGTAAACCCATCCAGGTTTGGAATTTGAATCCATCACCCACTAAAGACCAAGTTCTTCAATGAATTAGTTTTATGCGAGAAATTTTTCATTAGTCCAACAATGACGTTTAAAAAAAAAAAAGATTACCAGGCAAATTTTAACAATAACATAATTTTTTTTTACAATAACGTAATTTTTAAAATTACTTTTTAAATTCAAAATCCAGTGTCAACTTCATATTGATGGTTGTATCAGTCAGAAACTGTGAAAAGAAAATTTTGTGCAACTGAAGTTAAGGCTACAATGAAGACTTCAAATTGACCATTGGGTTTGGCAACATGGAAGATGAAGTTCACCTTGACATGGGTGGTTTTAGTGGAGAGAAAGGCTTGATGTGGTTAAGAACCAAATGGAAAGAAAGAAAGTGGAAATAATGGCTACAGACAACTCTTACAGTAACTTTTACTCTAAAGAAGAAAAGGGAGATGGAGAATCACTAGAGTAAGCATGGAGACAACAGACAGATTTTGTTTCTTTGTTTAGGATATTTTAGGCTGAAGAGAATGACATTTTAGCAAGAATAAAGCTTAAGATCCAGTAAAGAGATCCTTTGAATAGCCAGTTCCCAGAGTTGGCATGAAAGAATGGGATACCAATCTCAAATATAGGATGGATTTAATAGAAGTAAGAATGGTTTATTTATTGGGATGAAAGAAAAATCCATCTGTGCTAACACAGATGATTATCCACTGGTAGATTTAGTGGTGGTGCTATGAAATATTTTTCTTCTACTGCTTCTATTTTGTCAATAATGAAATAAGTTGTTGACATTTTGAGACAATGATATTAAAGAAAATGTAAAATAGTTTTCTCACTGATGTGGAGAAGCCCTTAATCACAAAATTTTAGTAGTATTGCTTGATACTGTTTAAGGTCCACTTGAGATTTGTAGATATAATTTTAAAATGAAGTTTATAAATTGTTACCCAAATACCTTGAGTTATTGTGCACTTGGGTGCACACACAAACTAAACAAAGACTTAGTTTAATCTAGGTTGTCGTGTTGGCTGAAAAACATGAAAAAGGGGGAAAGGGATAATAAAATTAATTGTGCATGTAAAGAATGTTTAAAGGGCTGGAGAACAGAATACGAACTAGTCATTCATGTTATAGAATGCTCTGTTTTTCAAAATTTCACTGAAGTGTCAGATTTACTACAAGATCCAAGTTGAAGAGTGCACTCTGTGTCAGATCAGGAATTGTAGAATAGGAAGAAAAGAAGGGTCAGAATGAAAGTATGGTGATTGACTGCAATCAGAATATAGTTCAAAAAATGTATGAACAACTAAATCAGAAAGTTTGGAAATTAATAAAGTAGGAAAAATTCTTGGTAAAAATATTTAGAAAAAAAACAGGATAATAAAAAAGTGTCATTAAGATTTTGCAGTTCTAGATAAACTCATAGTTGACCTATGGTCAACTAATCTATGACAAAAGGGGAAAGGATATACAATGGAGAAAAGACAGTCTCTTCATTAAGTGGTGATGGACAGCTACATGTAAAAGAATAAAATTAGAACACTCCCTAACATCATAGACAAAAATAAATTCAAAATGGATTAAAGACCTAAATGTAAGGCCAGACACTATAAAACTCTTAGAGGAAAACATAGGCAGAACACTCTATGATATAAATCACAGCAAGATCTTTTTTGACCCACCTCCTAGAGTAATGAAAATAAAAACAAAAATAAGCAAATGGGACCTAATGAAACGTAAAGCTTTTGCACAGCAGAGGAAACTATAAACAAGACGAAAAGACAACCCTCAGAATGGGAGAAAATATTTGCAAACAAATCAACGGACAAAGGATTAATCTCCAGAATATATAAACAGCTCATGCAGCTCAATATTAAGAAAAACAAACAACCCAATCAAAAAATAGACATTTCTCCTAATAGACCTAAATAGACATTTCTCCAAAGAAGACATACAGATGGCCAAGAAGCACATGAAAAGCTGCTCAACATCACGGATTTTTAGAGAAATGCAATTGAAATCTACAATGAGGTATCACCTCACACTGGTCAGAATAGGCATCATCAGGAAATCTACAAACAACAAATGCTGGAGAGGGTGAGGAAAAAAGGAACCTTCTTTCACCGTTGGTGGGAATGTAAATTGATACAGCCACTATAGAGTATAGTATGGAGGCTCCTTAAAAAGCTAAAAATAGAACTACCATATGGCCCAGCAATTCCACTCCTGGACATATACCCTGAGAAAACTATAATTCAAAAAGACACATGAACTCCAATATTCATTGTAGCACTATTTACAATAGTAAGGTCAGGAAGCAACTTAAATGCCCATTGACAGACAAATGGATAAAGAAGATGTGATACATATATACAATGGAATATTACTCAGCCATAAAAAGGAATGAAATTGGGTCATTTGTGGAGACATGGATGGACCTAGAGACTGTCATACAGAGTGAAGTCAGAAAGAGAAAAACAAATACTGTGTATTAACGCATGTATGTGGAATCTAGAAAAATGGTACAGATGAACCAGTTTGCAAGGCCGAAATAGAGACACAGATGTAGACAACAAATGTATGGACACAAAGGGGGGAAAGCGGGGTGGGGGGGATGAATTGGGGGATTGGCATATATACACTAATATGTATAAAACAGATAGCTAATAAGAACCTGCTGTTAAAAAAATAATAAAAGAAAATTTTAAAAAATATTTTACAGTTCTGAGAATACCACATTGGTCTGTTTTTCTGTCCATGCCTTTGGCAAAATGCATTTTTCACTGTGTACCTTCCTGGGCTGAATAAAAAATTGAACTTAATGAAACTGAAATCATCTGTCTTGAGGAAGACCATTAATCAACTATCTCTCACTATTACATTTGGTGATTTATGTATTATATTTGCACAAATTATCACTTAATGATGACTGTGCTCCATAGTTTAGGCCACTGAGAGTACGTAAAATTCAAAGGGATATTGTTTTAGAACAGAATACCATAGATTAGGTGGCTTAAACAACAAACATTTATTTCTCACATTTCTGGAGGCTGGGAAGTCTAAGATCAAGGCTCCAGCAGATTAGATATCTGGTGAGAGATTTCCTCCTGATTTACATGTTGGCCACCTTCTTGCTGTACAGTATCTTCACATGGAGGAGAGAGATGATCTCCCTCATATCTCTTCCTATAAGTGCACTAATTCCATTCATGAGGCTTCATCCCATGACCTAATTACCTCTCAAAGGTCCCACTTCCTAATGTCATCACCTTGGTCATTAGGGCTTCAATGTATGAATTTGGGGGACACAAACATTCAAATCTATTGCAGATATTTTAACAGAAATGATATATCTGGGGAACAAAGAAGATATTACAAACATCTCTTTTTTAAAGTTGGCATCTCCTACTAGCCCTAGAAATCCTGTGTGACAGTTTGTTAAGGAAATTTTCCACAAAAAAAGTTTTCTTGAAAGGCAGTTAATCAACATATTCAAAGTTTAAAAACAATGTTTCCTCTGGTAGCTGAACTTATTTTCTGTGCCTTACAATCAAACTGGGAGATGTGTCTAAAAGGTCTCAGAAATTACTTGGAAAGATTGTGGCCATACCTAATAACTAAAGGATTTTTCTCCTGAAAATATGTAGCAAATCTCCAAATAGTTTTTATGAAAGTGTTTGGATAAATTTACTGCACCATTAGTGGTATTTCTTAGTAATGACACAGAAAAGGAAAAAATACAGAAATCCCCAAATGCATAACTAGTCAGAAATAGCTATGGACACAATGATTTTGGTCCTCACACCAACTCAGTGGAAAAATGTTCTTCAAAAGAGTTCTGTCAGCATAAAATTAATGTAATTTTAAGAGTCTGTCTTTGTTTACGACAAATTTGAGTTGAACGAATCCATCTGGCTGGGCCGCCGCTGATGAAAAGATGTGTTGCATGAGAAAAAATGAGTGTGTATGTATGTTTGTGTGTGTGTGTGTATTTGGTTGGATCATATGAAATTACCATTTTTATAGACAAAAAACAGTCAAATATAATTAATTTTATATAGTTCATACTAAAAAAATACATGCATCTACTTGAATATATGTGAAATATAACATATTTGTTATTATTTATAACTGTGTTATGACAAAGAATATTTTGCATATATGCAAAATATGGTATCTGACACATGTACACAATTTGATAATTTAACCTTCTTAATCTTGCAAATTTCTTTGTACTTTTACCCCATCACCATGATAGCATTATGATAACTTGCTTGAAAAGGAAAACTAAAACCAGCACTCAAACTATTTGATTTAACCAGAATAAAAAATATTGTATTTTTGAAGATAGAAAGATATGAAGTTGGCAAAATTCCAATATATTTTCAAACAGAACTATCTCCTTTCAAAGCATTTTTTATGCTATGAAAACTAAATTGTGCCAGTTTTTGTAGGACTACACTGTCATAAAATATTGATCATATAGGGAATTCCCTGGTGGTCCATTTGTTAGGTTTCCATGCTCTCATTGCTGAGGGCCTGGGTTCAATCCCTGTTTGGGGCATTAAGATCCCACAAGCCACGTGGTGCAGCCTGCCCCCCTGCAAAAAAGAAAAAAAAAAAGTACTGATCATATAGAGAGAAAAACTGAAAGAGAGAAGAGAAGCACAAAGGTCAATGTTATGGAAAATGTGAGTAGCTGAATTTGTCACTTTCTTCCTTCCTCTTCTCACAAAATATTGTTTTGCGACTGGTAGGTACAAAGCAATTAGCCCAAAAGGACACCATGTGAAGTAAACTTAATTAAATCTCTGTTGACTTTGCTATGTTCTGTCCATACACTTTCCAACCTAGAGTAGTCTACAATCAAATTAGAAAGACTGAGCATATTTTTACAGTTATGTGCAATTAAATAAAACTTACAGTATGTTAATTTGTGAAGTATGTAATCAAACCCTTCATCATTTTGTCTATATAGTAATTAGACATAAATGTAAGTAATACGCATAAATGTCATATAATATTACTTTGTTATAGCCAGTCTGTGTAGGGTTTTATTTTAATTTTGTTAGCTCCACAGTGTACATAAATTCATTTAACAACTTTCTGTGAGCTCCTCCTGTGTGCCGGAATAGTCACAGAAATGGGGGAAACAGTTCTAAACAAGGCACCTTATCCATGTAAATGTCATGAATAACAAGTCTCATTTCCTCTTTAATTTCATTACTATCATAATCAGTAACACATATAGCATAAGTATCCTCTTGTTCTGAATCAAAAGCCCCAATATGCAGTCTTCATTTGCTTCCACCTCTGTTCTTCCTTCCAGCCTTACCTAAGCACACCAATACATAAACCTCTGAGGCAGAGATTACAAACCCATTTCTCTTTTTTCTAGGCACACAGACAAATTATTTTCTGATCTTTTTTTTCTGGGTAAGTGAAGTTGTTTTACTGAGTTCTTGGCAATGGAATATGGATAAAAATGATGAATGTTACTCAGAAAAATGATTTCCCATCTAGATACAGAAAAAATCATGAAGAATTCTAAAGCACTAGAAGATGACAGAGCAAAATTATGAAAAATTCCAGACCTCCGAACAACCAACTAGAATCTTATACCCCCAACCAACCATACTGGATGGTGACTTGAATTAGAAACCAAAGTTTTTTCTTAAAACTTAGAGTTTTTTTTTTCTTAAGCTATTAAAATTCTAAGTTTTTTGTTTTAACTGTTAGCCTACTATGACTAGCACAACTTTTGTGACAAGGATTTCTGGTTTTGGAATGCACAATCTCAGCCTATGATGATATTCAACTCCTGGAGATAATGTTAAATTCACAAAATGGAATGAACAATTTAGAGTTTCTCACTGTGTTGACTCCTAAAGTGACATAAAGCTGGGGTTTGAAGAAGATGGGACATAAGTTGACATTGTCTTAAAGTTCTTATTCAACTGCAACTGAGTTTTGTTGCAAAAGTAATTGATAAAATCAAATCCTTTTATGGAGGAGAGAAGACAAATTTGGAAATTCGTTGAAGAACTTCTTTGATATCAGGATTGAAACACATGGTAATGGTTATTACAAATATTTGGAGAGGACATATATTTATTCATTATAACTACAGAGAGCATAGCAAAGATTCATGGTTATATATAGTGGAAGGAGAGTCCTGCTTAATACCAGAAGAAATTATTGCTAATTAGAGATATCCCAATTACTGGAAATAACTAGTGACTGAATGACTAACTCTCAAGTAGAGCGCCCTTGATCATCTCTTGGCCTTGTTGCTGTACTTCCATTTTCACTTCTGTGATCACTATTTTGGTACCCTTATTAAAGCCCCCAAATCTCCTTCCTTAGGAGGGTCTGTGTTGTGCTCAAATGCCTTATACGTTATAGACATCTGATTCATATGCCATGATCCCCATGCCTCATTCTAGAATCTTACTCTATATCAAATATCTTAATGTTTCAAGGCATTTGCCACTTTCTTTGTGTAAATACAGTTACCTTAAGAAATAAACAACAAAGACATATTTTTATTTTAGAATCCCTTCTACCTATGCTCACAAAACAATTTGAATAAATCAATTAATTTCTGTCCTTGAATTTAGGGCAGACTGGATGCCTCTGAGACACTTACCAGTTCTAAAGTTTCTTCCTTGCTAAGGTGGAAAATAAAAATTTAATCAAGTGTCTTTTATTGGATGGTTGATAGACTTCAGAAAATCTTCAGAGGCATCATGTGCTTCTAGGAGGCTGGAACACTCAATAGTCCATTTTAATTTCTCACTTCCTCCCCTAGCTTGAAACTTTTCTTCTCCTTCATTGTCATACCATGCTTATTTTATTTTTTCCTCTACCCAATTTTATCTGAACTGTTCTCTGAATATTAATAATTTCTCCTTTATGTTATACTTTTCATGTCTGTCCCAGTTTTATACTTCTAAAAGTTATTATTTTGCTTCCATAAATGAACTTTTTGTCTCTCTCACTTTCCATATATATAAAATGCATATATGTGTATAAACAAATAATATACATGTAATATATATAGTACATATACATGTGTATGTATATATATGAATATGTATACATTTCTGTCTTTATCACGTATGATATGTATGCTATTCTATTATTCTATGTGATATATATTAATAAATATGTTATATATATTATTCAAGATGTATATAAACAAGATATATGCATCATTATATATATACCATATGTGACATATATTGCACACTATATAATATATATCATATCACCATAATATATCATATATAATATATATTTTAAAAATTTTTTGGAGTATAGTTGATTTAAAATGTTGTGTTAGTTTCATATATCTTTTTCATATATTGACAGTACATATTTGTCAGAGACTTGTTATCTGCTAACCATCATGTATTAGCTGTTTGATGAAAAATATATATATAAATTAAATTCTCTATGTCTCAGTTCCCTTATCTGTGAAAGAGGAAACACTATTTATCTCATAAAATTGGCAAGAGTATTAAAAGAGACCATACTGGCTATGTGCTGAAAAAAGTCTCCTTCCCCATAGCAAGCACCAAAAAAATTGTGGTTGCTTACTAATATCAAAATCACTTCTAGGGTTCAGGTATTGGAGAGCCTGACAGATAATGGTGCTTGAGAACACTTGTTGAATTGAGAGAGACCATGCCCTTGACTATTTATAATCTTAGTGAAAACAAACTATATCTCAGGTCTTATGTGCCAAATTGGTCAAGAAGATCTCAGTTTCCAGGTAATTTGTCGCAGTAGGCATAACCTTTTATGCCTTTAGCTGAAGTCTCATTCTAAAGCTACATAATGTTTATTCCCACTACCTGAGTAAGTGCAGGATGAATCAAAATAGAGGTCTTCTTTTAAAAAGTGACTTTAGGTCCTATAAGTTTGACACCTAATAAAGCAGCTTACATATTATAACAATTAATTCTCTATCACAGTGAGTAATGAACCATACACAGCTCACTCATTACCTGCTCAAATGATGCTGCCAGTTGTAATTCCTGGTCTCTCACCTTGTAGCTCATACTGGCATATAGCACTATGAGTGTCCTGGGCAAAAAACATTGTTGAATTCATTAATCCTCCTCCCCAAGCATCCTCATTCATCCTCCTATTAAACTGTGAGAAAACGACCTGGGGCTGAAAGACCTTCCATAGACCTCCTCTGCTCTTTCTTAGCCTGGCACATACAACAAAGTTTACGGTACACATATGAGCCTGTTGACTGAGTATTATAGGGAGAACATTTTTAATGCAACCTGATAGGGAACCTAATGTGGTAGATATGTTTTGGCTTGTGGTTACCATTCATGTGTGTTGTTAGGAAAATAATTCTATAATTTGCTTGTAAAGAATGAAAAGATACATAAATTCTTTAGTTCATACTTAGTGAGTTTGTAAATTAGTATGTGAAAATCTACATAACTTGTCAGTGTGTAGGCTAACGTAGCTTGGGAACTGGTCTATAATACACACTGGACTCTTTAAATCATTTAAAACATTGTTTGGCAAATGGTTACATGGACTTGACAAATTGGGATTCATTATTAGTCTCAGTGTTGCTTTTGGCTCCAGTCTCCTCCACCCTACCCTCCACTCCTAATTTCAAGCTGCATAATAGCAGTCTTGGACATATTGCAAAGGTTGTGGGTGGTGGAAATAGGGGGTTGGGTAAGATAAGCAAATTGTAATGTATTAAAAGTTTTAAAGTGTATTAAATGAACTCTCTTTGAATAGTGTAGAATATGCCTGATCAGAACTTTTTTTTTAACTTTCTGGAATCCCTCAAACACAGAATCAGCTTACATATCAAGAGAAGAGAAAGTTGCTGACAGTGAAGTCCTGCCTGCCCCAAGAGATGGGATAGTCACTTATGAGCAAGTCATACTGAAAACTTCCAAAAATGGCCAGCTCCTGAGGGCACTCAACCACAGGGATGGGACTTGGCAGTGACAACCGTTCCACTATCAACTAAGCCAGGTTCTGACATCAGCAGGTCAATTACAGTCAACCATAATTGATGATTAGAAGAGTACAGAAAGGAGAGTATTTTAACACAGAAAAGGCCTTCAGAAATCATTGTTCCCGATTTTTTTTATTTTGTAGATGTGGTAATATAGGCTCAAAGACATTAAGTGACTTGCTCAAAGTGAAAAAACTAAGGACATTGCATGTATGAGTCTTCCATAAAATGTTGTTAATTTAAGTTTTAAATAAACTTTTCTAAGACTAGATTCAGATCTCGTAAAAACAGTATACCAATTTCCTTTTATATAATGGAGTTTCCAAAGATTAGAAGCCAAACTACTTCTGAGAAATAGCACAGCATAATTTTCTAATATTTTTCCCAGTGTGCCTTACTTAGATATTCTACTAAAATTAAACTATCAACTTAATGTATATCATAGTACTGCTAATTGTACATTAGACACAAGAAAGCATAGATATACTCATACTCCTGGAATGTTAAAAGTCTTAAGGAAAGAAATAGATTTTTTAAATTACAGCACAGAAGTTAGAGAGTAAATATATTAAACATATTCAGTCTCTTACAGAGATATGAACATACACTGAAACAAGCTGTTGAAAGGAATATAGCCAAGTGGGGATGTACCTGGAGAAATTCATGAAGAGAGTGAGTATGTAATGATACTTTGAAGAGAAAAATATGCTAATAACTTCCTAATAGCTGACAGAAGAGAGGGAAAAATATGTGAAAGTTTTATTTTAAGTGAGCAGTTGTGAGTTCAGTGGCAGATTAAACTTGGGAGGGAAGCCAATGGATAGAGGAACTTGAAGGCTTTGAATAGTCATTCCTCTTCTGTAGGTCAGAGAGTTTGGAAAATGTGGTAGACTTGTATAAAGAGTCATATGATCTGAATCTTTAATGCAATGATTTTCACTATTATTCCTAAATCAAAAGGTTATCAAGAAAATAGTGGAGGCTGTGCAGTCCACATAACTATGGTTGGATTAGTTGAAACATACAGCCATTAAGACAAGGAGAAGACACATTTTTCTGGATTATAAGTGATGGACTTTGATGAGAGACTAAATGCTGTGTGTGTAGTAAAGATTCAGCTTAGCAAAGTGGCCTAGGGGAGAATAATGCCTAGCTGAATGCAGTGAAATGGCAGTGTTGATGTATATGAGGGAATGCATTTGGAAGAGCAATGGAGAAAACTGAAATGGGTATACCATAAATCTCTTTATCAACACTGTTTAAAAAAAAAGACCTTCAAGATGTGGAGTAATGAGCTTGGCAGACCCTCTACCCCCAAAACAACTGTTTAAATGGTAAAGATATTTTAAAGCCATCACTTAAAATCCAAATTGTCTACATGGAGAAACATTCATTCAAGAAAGTCTACTAAATCTTGGTAAAAACAGTGAAATAACCTAATCCCTAATTTGCTACTCAGCCCAGCTCCATGCTATGGGGACTCTACCCAGGGCATGTACAGAAGAAGAAAAGGGATCCTTCCTACCCAGCTCCAAATTTGGGATTACAGTTTCACATTAGAAGGAGAATATTGTTTTTCCTTCACTGTCTTGCTTTCCCTGCCCCCAATCATAGACCCCCTTTTTACTCATCCCCCCTCAGAGTGTGGAAACTTTATTTCAGGGGCTACAGACCAATAATTCAGAGTCATTGCTCACCCATACCCCAGCTATCTCTTAGAATAGAGGGTCCAGGTAGAAGAGGCAGACATACTTCCTCTCAGTGCCCCTTAAAGGCAAGGGTGTCACTCCAGGCAAGGCAGGCTCCCCTTTGGCCCCCAGCTCCAAACATTGACCCAAGGAATTTGCTGAGAGTGAAAGGAAGTCCCTAGGAATAAAGAGCTTCAGAACTCTGCCTGAGGGACTGACTTCATTTAGAACAAAGAGTGGAGAAAGCCACGCCTAAGGGTATTGTTGAAAACAGTGGCGATCTTGGTGGGGAGCAATTAAGAAGACATGGGTAGCTTCTTTTTTTAATATTAATTTTTATTAGAGTACAGTTGATTTACAATGTTATGTTAGTTTCTGCTGTACTGCAAGGTGAATCTGTTATACATTATCAGTTATATATATATATATCTCCACTTTTTTTAATCGATTCTATTCCCACATAGGTCATTACAGAGTACTAAGTAGAGTTTCCTATGTTATACAGTAGGTTCTTATTAATTATCTACTTTATATATAGCAGTGTGTATATGTCAATCCCAAGCTCCCAATTTATCCCTCCCGACCCCTCTTCCCCCCTTGGTAACCACAAGCTTGTTTTCTACATCTATGACTCTATTTCTGCTTTGTAAATAGGTTCATTTGTACTGTTTTCTTAGACTCCATATATAAGTATTATCATATGATATCTGTCTTTCTCTGTTTGACGTACTTCACTCAGTATGACAATCTCTAGGCCCATCCATGTTGCTGCAAATGGCATTATAAATGGTAGCTTCTAATGCCAGCAAAATGGAAGAATAGCAGGAAGCTTAATAGAGAGCCAAGAAAAGAGACAGCCAAGAAGAGCCCTCCTAAGATCATAGGCAACTCTGGGACAGGAAGACCATGCATTTGTGATAGGCTGTGCCCACTCAGGAGCAATCACAGCAGGGCCTGGATCAGATTTAACAGCATTACCCAACTTCACACAGACTCATTAAGACAGGACAGAAGATTCACTGGCAAAAGGGATTAAGTGCAACTCTAACCAAACACTGGCTGAATGAACTACTCTGACTCAAAGGTAGCTTCTAGGAAACCAGGTTCAAAAATAAAATTACAGAACTTTTTTTTTTTTAACTTTCTGGAGTTCTGGAAGACTGTATGCATGCCCAAGGCTATAGCCTCTCTGGAGATATCAGAGAGGAAACACCCAACCTAAAAGTCCCTAACTAAACATGGAGCATAAATAAACACATAAACTCACTGAAACTTGAGAGTAGCCTATAAGCCTCATATATGTCTTATGCTAATAGGTAAATACCTGACTGACTAAGGGGCTTAAGCACAACCTTTGATCACTAAGTGGACTATGTTGACACGGGGCAATCCTTAAGTAGCTAAATTAAAAGGTAAAAGCAAGGGGGGGAAATCTGAGCAGAGACATTGAAGAGTGCACATTTTGGGGGGAAAAGATTTCACAGAATTAGTTCAGCCAAGTTCTAAAGAAATAAACAAATGATTAAGCAAACAGCAACATCCTCTGGTGGGGGAGCAGTCTGCAGTTTCTTAATGTACTATCTAAAATGATCAATTTTCAACATAAAATTTGTGTCATCCAAAGAGACAGGAAAGTGTGGTCCATACACAGGGCAGGGGGTGGGGGAGACAGGAAATAAAAACTGCTTTGAAGGGGATGAGATGATAGACTTAGCAAAGGCTTCAAAGCATTATAATACATATGTGAAAGGAACTAAAGGAAGCCATGCTTAAAGGATTAAAAGACAGTATGAAGATAATGATATTGACAAAGGGTCACTCCATGCAGAATACCTAACATTTATAAAAGTATATTCATCTAAAAACAGCCTCCAGATACATGAAGCAAACACTGAATTGACAGGAGAAATATACAATTCAATAATAATAGTTAGAGACTTCTATACACTACTTTTAGAAATAGGTAGAACAATTAAGGGTAAGATCAACAAAAAAAGAGACCTGAGCAATGTTGCAAACCAACTAGAATTAGCAGAAATCTGTAGAACACTCTACCCAACTGCATCAGAATACATATAGTTTTCAAGCACACATGAAATATTCTTTAAGATAGAACATATTCTATGCCATTGGTAATTTGATAGGGATTGCATTGAATCTGTAGATTGCTTTTGGTAGTATAGTCATTTTCACAATATTGATTCTTCCAATCCAAGGACATGGTATACCTCTCCATCTGTTTTTATCATCTTTAATTTCTTTCATCAGTGTCTTATAGTTTTCTGCATACAGGTCTTTTGTCTCCCTAAGTAGGTTTATTCCTAGGTATTTTATTCTTTTTGTTGCAATGGTAAATGGGAGTGTTTCCATAATTTCTCTTTCAGATTTTTCATCATTAGTGTATAGGAATGCAAGAAAGAGATTTCTGTGCATTAATTTTGTATCCTGCAACTTTACCAAATTCATTGATTAGCTCTAGTTGTTTTCTGGTGGCATTTTTAGGATTCTGTATGTATAGTATCATGTCATCTGCAAACAGTGATAGTTTTATTTCTTCTTTTCCAATTTGTATTCCTTTCATCTCTTTTTCTTCTCTGATTGCCATGGCTAGGTCTTCCAAAACTGTGTTGAATAATAGTGGTGAGAGTGGACATCCTTGTCTCATTCCTGATCTTAGAGGAAATGCTTTCAGTTTTTCACCATTCAGAATGATGTTTGCTGTGGGTTTGTCATATATGGCCTTTATTATGTTGAGGTAAGTTCCCTCTATGCCCACTTTCTGGAGAGTTTTTATCATAACTGGTGGTTGAATTTTGTCAAAAGCTTTTTCTGCATCTATTGAGATGATCATATGGTTTTTATTCTTCAATTTGTTAATATCACATTGATTGATTTCCATATATTGAAGAATCCTTGCATCCCTGGTAATCAGACTCCCTGACTTCAGACTATACTACAAAGCTATATTAATCAAGACAGTATGGTACTGGCACAAAAAACAGAAACATAGATCAATGGAACAAGATAGAAAGCCCAGAGATAAACCCACGCACCTATGATCAACTAATCTATGACAAAGGAGGCAAAGATATATAATGCAGAAAAGACAGTCTCTTCAGTAAGTGGTGCTGGGAAAACTGGACAGCTACATGTAAAAGAATGAAATTAGAACACTCCCTAAAACCATACACAAAAATAAACTCAAAATGGATTCGAGACCTAAATGTAAGACCAGACACTATAAAACTCTTAGAGGAAAACATAGGAAGAACACTCTTTGACATAAATCACAGCAAGATTTTTTTGATCCACCTCCTAGAGAAATAGAAATGAAAACAAAAAGAAAAAAATGGGACCTAATGAAACTTCAAAGCTTTTGCACAGCAAAGGAAACCATAAACAAGATGAAAAGACAACCCTCAGAATCTGAGAAGATATTTGCGAATGAATCAATGGACAAAAGATTAACCTCCAAAATATATAAACAGCTCATGCAGCTCAATATTAAGGAAACAAACAACCCAATCCAAAAATGGGCAGAAGACCTAAATAGACCTTGCTCCAAAGAAGACATACAGATGGCCAAGAAGCACATGAAAAGCTGCTCAACATCACTAATTATTAGAGAAATGCAAATCAAAACTACAATGAGGTATCACTTCACACCAGTTGGAATGGGCAACATCAGAAAATCTACAAACAATAAATTCTGGAGAGGGTGCGGAGAAAAGGGAACCCTCTTGCACTGTTGGTGGGAATGTAAATTGATACAGCCACTATGGAGAACAGTATGGAGGTTACTTAGAAAACTAAAAATATAATTAACCATATGATCCAGCAATCCCACTACTGGGTATATACCCAGAGAAGACCATAATTCAAAAAGACACATGCACCCCAATGTTCATTGCAACACTATTTACAATAGCCAGGTCATGGAAGCTTCCTAAATGCCCATCAACAGACGAATGGATAAAGAAGATGTGGTACATATATACAATGGAATATTACTCAGCCATAAAAAGGAACGAAATTGAGTCATTTGTTGAGATGTGGATGGATCTAGAGACTGTCATACAGAGTGAAGTAAGTCAAAAAGAGAAAAACAAATATCATATGTTAACACATGTATGTGGAACCTAGAAAAATGGTACAGATGAGCCAGTTTGCAGGGCAGAAGTTGAGACACAGATGTAGAGAACAGACATATGGACACCAAGGGGGGAATACTGCAGTGGGGTGGGGGTGGTTGTGTGCTGAATTGGGCGATTGGCATTGACATGTATACACTGATGTGTATAAAATTGATGACTAATAAGAACCTACAGTATAGAAAAACAAACAAACAAACAAAATAACTAATACTAAACTTTCATTGGGTTATTTGTATGGAAATATGTTAATATAAATGTTTCAGACATTACATGTAATTTCTAAAAATCTTATGTGTTCTGGTATAATGTTATAAGTCATAATTCTAGTTATTACTTTAAAATGTATATCTCAGAAATAACTAAATTTCCTTGTCAATTGCATTATCATGAACTTTCATCAAATCTTTAACCGTGGTCATTTTTAAGTCTTTTGTCATTTACAGACAGTTCTGGGTGTTCTCTGATGCTTTTGCAAAAATGTTCCTATAAAAGGATTTCTTCTTCAAGCAATTCATGGAAAAGACTCTGACAAGTACAGGTTTCTTGTAACTGTACTGCTGAACTGAATGAATAAGCATTTTCAGAACTCTAATGAAAAACTGATGAACTCATAAAAGTGCTAACAAAAGATCAAGATAAAAAAAAATTAATTACATGGGGCTGAGTGCACTGATGAGGATGATTATAATTTTTGTGACTTTCTGTTTGAATTAAAAAAAAAAATCCCACAAGGACTCAGAGGCAAAGAATATACAAATCAATTTTCACTGCAAAGTGAAGGAGCTGTTACAGTGGAGGATTACTGGACTGAATGTCAATGTTATGACATAGTGTGAGTGTGTTTCGTGTTTGGTAATTGCAATCATTGTTGCTTTTGTTGTGGTCATCCATTTGCAATGCTTGGTGTTAGTCTATTTATCTCTTGTAAAAATAAAATACAGTGTGTGTGTGTGGGAAAAAAAAAGATAGAACATATTCTAGGCCATAAAACAAGCGTCAACAAACTTAAAAGCATTTCAGTGTTACAAAGTACGTTCTCCTACCACAGTGGAATCAAATTAGAAAGCTATACAGGAAAAAGTGTTGGAAATTCAAATTACCTGGAAGTTAAATGACTCACTCCTAAATGATCAATGGGTGGAAGAGGAACTCACAAAAGAAATTAGAAAATTATTTGCCATGAAAGGAAATTAAAACACCACTAATGAAGACTTATAGAATGCAGGGATATTAGTGCTCAGAGGGAAAATTTTATCTTCAAACACCTACAGTTTAAAAGAAGACATTTCACAAAAAAGTAATCTAAACTTCCACCTTAATAAGCTAGAAAAAATAAGATTAAGCCAAATCCAAAAGCAAGCAAAAGTAGGAAACAGTAAAGTTTAAAGATAAGTAAAATAGGGAATGGGAAAAAATAAAGAAAATATAGAGAAAATCAATGAAACACATTTTCCTTTGCAGTTTGAGATGGCATCAAAATCCTTAATTTATGCTTTGTAAATTCACAATAAATGTAGGGCATGATTTTCATATTAGAAAGGCAGAGAAGAAGCAAAGCTTGGGTTAGGTGTGTCCTCTGTTTAGGATATCACCAGACTGAAATCAAGGTATCAGCTGGGAATGCGATATTGTCTGAGGCTTGGGGATTTCTTCCAAGATCACTGTTTCTGCGCAGAATTCATTTCCTTGTAGTTTTGAGACTAAAGTTTTTATTTTTTTGTTGGTTCTTGGCTGGGGATGCTCTTGGCTCCTAGAAGCCTCCTTCCACTGTTTGCCACCTGGCCCCCTACTCTTACAACATGGCTCTTTACTTTCTTCCAAGCCAGTAGGAGACCAATAAAGTCCTCAACTGACTAGGTCGACCCACTCAGGCTAACTTCCCTTTGGATGAACGCAAATTCAACTGATCAGGCATTTAACTGCATATGTGAAATTCATTTTGCCATATAACCTAACATAATTTTATAAGTAATAACCTCTCATATTCATAGATTTTATACATATATATATAAAAGAGATTTTATATATATATATATATATATGAATGTATGTATAATAGCTGTTGCCAAGTCCAACTAATAGGTTCATTTTTCTTCATGAACTCACAAAAGAGCACAAATGGAATCATCAGCCTTATGAGTGATCAAATAATTTCTGGCAACCAAAAACTTCATACATTCAGTTGGGAGAGAAGTACTAAAATGATCTTCAGTGTATTTATATACCAGTTGAAGGATGAATTAGCTGACATTCTCTTGCTAGCCTGTCTTAGATATGGGTAAAGAATAATGAAAATTTTTAGTTGTATATTAGAGATGTAGACCCTTTTCATATGTATTTTATCATTTCATATTAGTTAAAATAAGGAATGTTTCCAAGCCAGTGGGAATTACTTATTTAACATTTAGATTACAAATTTTATCTATTTCTATGACTCACATTTCCTCAACATGGTCCTCGAAGTATTAACAATAAATCACATGCTTGTTTTAAAAGCATGGAGTACCCTTTCAACTTTATAATTCATTATATTATAAGGAGTAATACAGGGGGAAAATGGAGGGAAAATGGGAAAAAGAAGAAAAATAAAGAAGGGAAGCGAGAGACAAGAAAGAAGGTAAAATAAGGAGAAAAAGATAAAACTCAGTTCATAACTATTTAGAAATAGGTTCAAGTTTCAAGTCCCAAAGCACTCAGGATTCTTTGCTCTCAGATATGTGTCTCTACTCTGAAAAAGAAGCCCTAAATTCTTTCATATTTATTTTAAATTGCCTCACTTATAAGAACCATTCGGTAAGGTATTGCTGACTTTTCATAATTTGCTACTACTGATGATGATCCTAGCCAGAATATTTGAGTCACTTAAAGCTTGTTTTCATGCCTATTTATCTTCCACATTCAGTATCCTTCTCTTGTCCTTTCCTGCTTCTGGCCTCAGATTTCCACAACACTCTAGCTACCTATCTATCTTCATTTTTAGACAGCCCTGAACAACTAGACTTTTTTCTAGTCTCAGCTTTTCTCTTCTCAATCAAAATTTGCCTGTTCTGTGGAGCTGCAGCTGAGAGCATTTTATTGTATTTCTTATTGTTCTTTGGTTGATTGGTAGATCAACGAAGTGGATCAGATCAACGAAGTACAGATCATTCCGGTCTTCAGATCCTTATTGATGTAGCTCTAGCATTTCATTTTATGTTTTTAATACATTCCAGAAGATACAAACTGAGAAAATCCTTTGTACCTCACCCCACCCACTTAAGAAGGTGGTCTTCTATGAGATAACTGGGTGAGTTCTAGACATTTTGTGTTTATTAAAATGTAAAGAAGAAATATATATATGTATACACACATGTATATATGCCCATATATGAAATATATATAAACCCATACATGAAACATACAGTTGGATTTAATGTGACAACTTTTAAAGCTATAGATGAGAATATTTACAAAACTTAGGTATTATTTAGCCAAGGGGTTATAAGATATACAAGCCTTAAAAGTTTCCATTTTGCTCAAGTGAGGTATTTTCACTTTCTCAGGGGTAAAGAATAACTTCATAAAAGAAAAGAGAAATTGTAGCAGGCTATGTGTGTATAGACATGTACTCTACTTCCTTCTTGAGGTTCCAGGTTTCCTATCCTCAGGACAGATGTTGACCTAGTTACTGACATTTTTTAAATTAACATAACAGGGGTGGAACAAACCGTAGGCTTGTCCTACTTCAGAACCAGGAGGGCAAGCCCTTCAGAACACAAGGCTGTGGACATCTACAAGGTGAGTAGATGCCCTTGGATTGCTAACAGGGAGGCTCAAAGTGAGGAAGTAAATTTACAACATGGTGTTCTCCTCTTAACACTCTTTGCTTGTTGCATATAAGACCATGTTTTGTCTCTGCACTTATTTCTTGGCATACAGAATGTTCAATATATTCTAGGCGAATTCATTCTTTTTTCATTTTGAAATAATGTCAACCTTAAAGAACAGCTGAAAGAGCAGTACAAAAAATTCCCTTCACCTGGATTCCCCATAGCTGAGAATTTATTATACTTCATCCATTTAGAGAGATACACAAAAGAGAGAGTGTAATGGGTCAATAGATCAAGTATCTATATCTATATATCAGAATAGATACTTGTGGGCTTCCCTGGTGGCACAGTGGTTGAGAGTCCACCTGTCGATGCAGGGGACACAGGTTCGTGCCCCGGTCTGGGAAGATCCCACATGCCATGGAGTGGTTGGGCCCGTGAGCCATGGCCACTGAACCTGAACTTCTGGAGCCTGTGCTCTGCAATGGGAGAGGCCACAACAGTGAGAGGCCCGTGTACCACAAAAAAAATATATATAAAACGTAAAAAATAAATAGATACTTGTTTTTATGAAGATATACATTTATATGTCTTCAACAAATATTAGCAAACTGAATCCAGCAACATGTAAAGAAAAATATATCATAAATAAGTGAGATTTATCCAAGTAATATAGGGTTGGATTAATATGCAAAAATCAGTTAATGTAATATATATTATAAATAGAATGAAAGACAAAAAAAATGTGAGGATCTCCAGAGCCACAGAAAAAAGTATTTGACAAAATCCTACACTCATTAATTGAAACAACAATGGCAACTCTCAAAAAGATAAGAATAAATGAAAAATCCTTCCACCTGATAAAGGACACCTAATACAGATAACAACACCCTTAATGGTGAACGTAAATGTTTCCCTCCTAAGATCAGGAACAAGGCCAGGTGTCTACTCTCATCAATGTTATTCAATATTTTCCTGAGGATTCTAACTAGTGTAATCAGGGAAGAAAAAGAAGTAAAGTTATCCAAATTGGAAAGAAAGAAGTAAAATTGTTTTCATTCACAGATGATGTGACCTTGTATGGAGAAAGTCCTAGGATCCACAAAAACACTATTAAAAGTAATAAACAAGTCAGAAATGTTGCAAGATGAAAAATCAATGTACAACATATTGATGTTTGACAGGATGAAAAAACCTAACAAGAAGTAAGGTGGACAAAAATGGAAGGGGGTGGAAGGTTAAAAGAGTGAAGAAAGACTCCCAAGATGACAGCAACACTTAAGAAAGGGAGTGCTCTGCCCTCAAAATATGACCTGCAAAACATCCCTGGTAGGAGGAGAGTTTTGTGGCTTTTTGAGGGGAAGTCTTGGAAAGATGTGGAAAATTTTTTAAAAAGTTTTATTTTTCAAATTAGAAGAATCAGAAGAACATTTTTGCACCTTATTTTAAATTAATATCAGCATAAAAATAGGACAGGCTCCACTGGTGATAAAATTGAATGTCAAGGTCAATAATATAATGTCTGTTTTAAAGTAACCAAATAAAGAGGCATTAGACTGGGGTGGCTCTAAAGCCTTGGCTGCTTATGTAAGCAAAGCAAAACCTAAGCCAGAGTCAATTCCTGTAAATGACTCAAGGTCAAGAAGAAAACCAATCATAGCCAACTAGCCTTTCCTAAATAATGAAACTGCTTGAGCTATAGCCATTCAAATAATTTCCTTGCTTTATTTCCTGGTCTTCTCTATAAAAACCTTCCCCCAATTTCCTTTCAGTGGAGCACTCCTAATCACCTCCGTTTTGGGACTGCCAATGTGAATCCATGATAGCGCAAATAAACGCTTCAAAAGGAAGAGTCAATACTGTGAAAATGACTACAATACCCAAAGCAATCTACAGATTCAATGCAATCCCTATCAACTTACCAATGGCATTTTTCACAGAATTTGTATATAGTGCTAAAAAAGAAATTTAAAATTTGTATGGAAGCAAAAAAGACCCTGAATAGCCAAAGCGATCTTGAGAACGAAAAACAGAGCTGGAAGAATCAGGCTCCCTGACTTCAGATTATACTACAAAGCTACAGTAATCAAGACAGTATGGTACAGGTACAAAAACAGAAATATAGATCAATGGAACAGGATAGAAAGCCCAGAGATAAACCCACGCACATGGTCAACTAATCTATGACAAAGGAGGCAAGGATATACAATGGAGAAAAGACAGTCTCTTCAATAAGTGGTGCTGGGAAAACTGGACAGCTACATGTAAAAGAATGAAATTAGAACACTCCCTAACACCATGCACAAAAATAAACTCAAAATAAATTAAAGACCTAAATGTAAGACTGGACACTATAAAACTCTTAGAGGAAAGCATAGGAAGAACACTCTTTGACATAAATCATGGCAAGATCTTTTTTGACCCACCACCTAGAGTAATGAAAATAAAAACAAATATAAACAAATGGGACGTAATGAAACTTAAAAGCTTTTACACAGCAAAGGAAACCATAAACAAGATGAAAAGACAACCCTCAGAATGGGAGAAAATATTTGCAAACAAATCAACTGACAAGGGAACAATCTCCAAAATATACAAACAGTTCATGCAGCTCAATACTAAAAAAGCAAACAACTCAATCAAAAAATTGGCAGACGACCTAAATAGACATTTCTCCAAAGAAGACATACAGATGTCCAAGAAGCACATGAAAAGCTGCTCAACATCACTAATTATTAGAGAAATGCAAATCAAAACCACAATGAGGTATCACCTCACAACAGTCAGAATGGCCATCATCACAAAATCTACAAACAATAAATGCTGGAGAGGGTGTGGAGAAAAGGGAACCCTCCTTCACTGTTGGTGGGAATATAAGTTGCTGCAGCCACTATGGAGAACAGTATGGAGAACTACCATATGACCCAGCAATCCCACTCCTGGGAATATACTCCAAGGAAACCATTATTCAAAAAGACACATGCACCCCAATGTTCATTGCAGCACAATTTACAGTAGCCAGGTAATGGAAGCAACCTAAATGCCCCTCGACAGATGAATGGATAAAGATGTGGTACATATATGCAGTGGAATATTACTCAGTCATAAAAAGGAACGAAATTGGTTCATTTGTAGAGATGTAGATGGACCTAGAGACTGGCATACAGAGTGAAGTAATTCAGAAAGAGAAAAACAAATTTTGTATATTAATGCATATATATGTGAAATCTAGAAAAATCTTACAGATGAAGCTAGTTGCAAAGCAGAAATAGAGACACAGATGTAGAGAACAAATGTATGGACATCAAGGGGGGAAACAGGGAGTGGGATGAATTGGGAGATTGGGATTGACATATATACAGTACTATGTATAAAATAGATAACTAATGAGAAACTGCTGTACAGCACAGGAAACTCTACTCAAAGCTCTGTGGTGACCTAAATCCAAAAAAGAGGGGATTTATATATACATATAGCTGATTCACTTTGCTGTATAGCAGGAACTAACACAATATTGTAAAGCAACTATATCCCAATAAAGAGAAATTTAATGTGCCTCACTTTATCTTTTAACATCTGTTTGTGAGAACTTATGTGTCTTAACTATTAAAAAAAAATTATTTCTTTGGCAAATCTCCTAATTCAGGGTACAATTCTCTGATATCTCCCTTGAGGCTAGTAATGATTTTAACTCATTTCATAATCAACAAACCTAGGGAAATAGAGCAATGAAAAAGAAAAAGGAGCAGCAGTAGATTTAATATCTTTAACTTGTAACAGTCCATGAAATGAAAAGGAAAACACTCCTCCCGTTTTGTCCTCTTCTCTAAATATTCTACTGTGGCACTGCTATACTACTGATGTCAGATGTGTGGGTTTTTCACACATTAAGCAATTCTGTGACACCAGCTAGGGGTCCTACAAATTTAACACTATCTACCTGGAGATAGATAGATAGCATAGATAGATTAAGGGCTCAGTCTCAAAGTCTGCCTCTTCTGTCCACTTCAGACTCCAACAACAAGTCCAGGTTATCACCTGTGCCTCTAACTGACTCCTTGTAAACCAGAGTTCCTACAAGCCCTATCATGTTCATTTAATTTGCTAGAGAGGTTCACAGAATTCAGGAAAGCAATTTACTCACTAAAATACAGGTTTATTACAAAGGATATTAAAAGATTAAAATCAATGGCCAAAGAGTGATATAGGGTAAGGTCCAGAGGGGACTGATGCTTGTGTTGTTAGATTGAACTGGCTTTTTTAATACCTGAAAATGATCAGAAAAGCAATGTAATCTTCCTGAGAATGAATCTAAGGGAAGAGAAGAAAAATGGAATAGAGAAGGTTTTAAAAGTCAACTTCGAACTAATTCAATAAATATGTTTTTTCCATGTTCAGATAATAAACAGAACATATATGAGTGTGACTAATACATTAAATACAGGCACTTAAATAAATCAAATGAGCCATATTCAAACCACTATAGTAAAACCAGAATTCAGCCACATTTTTGTCAGTTTCTCCTTCATTCATCTTTCTATGAACTTGTAATTATATTGTAAATCTAGTTTTGCATCCTACTCTTTTGCTTAATACTACATTATAAGATATTCCTATATGATTAGATCTTATTTATAATATTATTTTTAGAAGTGGATCACTACACAATGCTAAATTAATGTGCTATATGTTAGCAAATCATACTCCTACCTTAGAATATCTTAAGTAATTTCGTATATTTCCAAAAAATACTGCATTAAGCATATTTTTATTTAGAAATTGTTTAAAATTTATGTTCATTTATTAATTTAGATATATTCCCAGAATATTGTTAAAATTTTTAACAAATATGAAAATTCTTTGATTACTTTCCATAAAGATTATATCAGTTTACACTGTCATAATCAGTGTATGCATGTCCATATTGCTGTATTATCGATAACATATTTTTCAGAAAATTTGAAGGTCTAGTTAGATTTCACTCTGAGAAGAAATTAAAGGGACGTCAGTTAATTAGTAATTAAGTATTGGATGGGATTATGATATAGACTAAATATTTAGATTTCCCCCCTATGTACAGATATATGAACTTCTGTACAAGGGTAGAAACCTTCACTTTTCAAAGAATGTATTTTCTGATACTGGCCTACATAGCGTCTGTTTTTGAATTTACATCATATATAACTGATATGTACCATTGGGTCTCAAACTTCTCTGGGTAACTAGTTATCTGTAGCAAAATGAAGTTATCTTTCGTAGAGTAGGAAGAAAATGGAATAATAGTGTTCCCATTTAGCTTTGTGGTTTTAAAAGACTGTGCTAAAGTAAAATCCTAAGCTACATATCAACCGCTTGTAAATATCATTATAACTAGAACCAGCATTTTTTCCCCTCTCTTTCTAATGAGTAGCTGTCCTTCAAATATTACTCATAAAGACATTTTACAGGATGGTGTAAAATCAGTTCCAGTTTTAGGGTATCTAATTTCATGGTTTAAAAAATTAGAGTATGCATTGCAGTTTTCTCTTTAATCTGATACACAATGCCTGCAAATCAAAGTGAATTCTTTCTAATTTCAACTTGGAATTGGTGAAAATGTAAAATAAGAAACTGAAAAATAAAAGAGGAAAAATAGGCAGAAAACAAAATTGAAGGAATCTTATTAGATTCTTTTTTAAAATCGTTTACCTAGAAATTTTATTCCCTAGCATCAATCTTACAACTGTGGGTTCCTTGCCATGAAATTAGTTCTCCTTTACCCCCTCAAGTTTAAAGAATAGAAAATGAAGTGCATCACGTGGATTTCAAGCTGTAATTTCCTTTGAAGTTGTTGAAGTCATAAATTGTAAGTGGGAACCGAAAGACGAAATTACAACCCTTCTGATATCCCAAGCAGGCACTCTTTATTTTTATATAATGGGTGTTTCCACCAACACCAAATTTGCACACAATTGCCATTAAAAATAACTTTTTTTCCTTTTATACAAAGAAAAAGATGAGAGCACCACTGAGTTTAAAACTGTTGCCGCTTTCAATAAACTGTTTCAGGCACACATTATTTTTTTAATAACTAAAATCAATAGCAAAGAAAAGATGACCATTTAAAGAAATAGGTCTTCATTTACCACACTTGAGATGATATAAGTAGATGTTTATTAATTCTTTTTGCTTCAGGAGAATCCTTGATAAATGACAGTGTACAATGAAATAAGGAGAGAGCAAATATAAAGAGTTTGAAGGTATTTTTAAACTAATTTTTAAATAAATAAATAGATAATTTCATTATAGATCTAATATGAGTATTATTTACTTCCTAAAGATGACAATACTTTTAATATCATTATTGTACAAAACCTTTTTTTTTTTTTTTTTTTTGGTGGTATGCGGGCCTCTCACTGTCGTGGCAACTCCCGTTGCGGAGCACAGGTTCCGGACGCACAGGCCCAGCGGCCATGGCTCATGGGCCCAGCCGCTCCGTGGCACGTGAGATGCTCCCGTACCGGGGCACGAACCCATGTCCCCTGCACCGGCAGGCGGACTCTCAACCACTGCACCACCAGGGAAGCCCTGTACAAAACCTTTTTAAAACACAATACCAATATTCTGTCACCCAAAATGTTATGCTTTACTTAATATTCTGACAAGTATTCCCCAAAACTGGACTATATAGGGTAGCATACAAAAGGGAGGTTGAAGATGAAGATATTTAAGTCACTCAAGTACACATTACAGCTGCACTTTGCGAATGGATAAGCCAATTAAAGCACACGTATTATTTTTTAAATGATGAAAAAAGACATTGGAAAATACCCATATTTAAGGGTCTGGCAAAAGTAAAAAGCAGACCCCAAAATAATCATACCAATATAGAATATAATACATGACACAGGAAAGGGTTATACAAATGTTGGGATTCATAGATATCCACCCAAGAGAAATGAAAATATATATCGCAAAGATTTATATATGGAAGTTCATAGCAGAATTCACTTTAGCAAAAATGTGGAATGTCCATCAATCTGTGAATGGATAAACACAATGGTGTGTCCATACAATGGGATATTGTTCAGTAATAAAAAGAAGAGAGCCCAGATACATGCTCCTACTTGAATAAACCTCCCCTCAAAATACATAACTGAAAAAACTCAGCTGTAAAAGACCACTTACTGTATGAAACAATTTATATAAAATGTTCAGAAAGGTAAATGCATATAAAGAGAAAGTAGACTGGTGGTTGCCTAGGACCAGCGGTGGGAACAAAGAGGGGGTGCTAATGATTTCTTTCTGGAGTGATAGAAATGCTCTAGAACTGGATTGCAGTGTTGCCTGGCAACACTCTGAGCTTCTCAAAAATCATTGAATAGTGTACATAGAATAAGTCAATAATGTGATATGTATGTAATAATCAATAAAGTGGAAATACATTTGGTTAGGATTTGAAAGACAGAATTGTAGCTGTAGTTATAGGAAGACCTCATAGAAGAGGAGATATTTCAGAAATATTTTAAAGCTTTAGTGTGATTTCATTTTATTTATTTATTTATCATACCTGTCTACTTACAAAAATGAAAAAAGGTAGCATAAATAAAAGTGATATTTGAATTTGAGTTAAACATTAATACAATATGAAAGATGAACATCTAAGCATAAGGGATGAGGCAAATAAAAAGTACTCAAAAATATCTAAGCTTAAGTTTTAAACCTTTGCCTTTCAGTACAGCGTGTAATGCCACGAGGTTATATAGTTCTCATTATCTAAGCCAGGAAAAACTTGGTGATGTGAAGTTCACCTATACAAGTGGAGGAGAGGGTGGGTGGGGACATCTGAGCAAAGAGCAGAGAAGCTAGAATTTATGAGCATGAGTAATAACAGTTCATTAACAGCAGTCAGAGTTTACTAAGCTCTTTATTATGTTTTATCCCCCAAGCTAAATGCTTTCTGTGCTGTAACTCTTTTAATCCCCATAACAACTCTATTAGTTATATACTATTATCACATTCATTCTACAAATGAAGGAACTGATGCAACACCTTTTTATGTTGATTCAAAATTCACAAAAACTGGTGTGTGTGAGAGCTGAGATTTAATCCAGGCAGACACTCCAATACTACTCACCTAACTATTCAACAATACTGCTCCTTGCATTTCATTAATCAGGATGTTCTTTCAAGTGTGAGGTCATGATCACTCTCCAACATGATTTCTGATGCCTTACATCTGCAGATTTTATTGTTCACTTCTACATTGTCTTCATGGGTCTACCATGATTTTCAACATTTTTCTACACTGACCCCCTCATTCAGAATCTCCACTCTTTACTGTCAGCCTTTTCTCAACTCAGTTTGTGATCCAGACCACTGGTGTCTGTTTACCTAGACTCATGGAAAATAGTTCATGGTATAAACAATCCCCATCATATACAACTGGCTTAGATGCATTCTTTTACATTTTAACCCAGATATTAAGAAGCTCAGAATTGTAATTTGATTTTGGTGAACAGCTTAATTAGCACGCTTTCTACCCTTAGTATGCCACTTCCAAAAAGTAGTACTATAGGTCTTGAAGGGTAGCCATTTTTATTAGGATCATTCACCCTGAAGCCCAAATCAGCACAAGAATCTGTTCTTCCTGGTGCAGGAACATTACAGGAGATGTGATTAGAATTTCTATGGATGTTTGCTAACTTTATGACGAACAGATTTTTAAAACAGGAATAAAATGAGACAGATTAAACATAGTTGATTATCTTAGCTCTTCTGAGAAACTCCCCTCAAAGAAAAAAAAAGAGGAAATTTTAAATGCCTAAACATACAAACCAAAAGGGAATAGAAAATGTGACAACAGTAAATGGGAGATATCAACAGTTTTCTGAGGATGGAAATCAAACATAGGAATCATGTTATTCGACTTAATAGAGAAGAGGAAATTCACATAAGTGTGTGCAGAAGCATGATAACTCACAGAATCACAGAAAGTTTATGGACTCTGAAGATCCAGTACAAGCAACTATAAAAGGGATTCATAGAACAAAAAACATAGGAAGGAGTTAAAAGATGTGCAACGATCTATTTCTCAATTCTCCCCAGCACACAAAAACTCCAGAAGTTAGGTGGTTACTTCTTGCCCACCTTAGAAAGATGCTAGATTTTTTCTGGGGGGGTGTGGAGAAACAAAACCTAAGAGGATAGGTACTTGGACATACTGAACATAAGAGAGCAGAGAGGTCAGAGCCAGAGAAAGGAAAGGGGGGATTGAATAAGTCAGCATCCTGAATGGGGAGTTATGCTCCCAACGTCGTCAGTCATTCAGAGAACTCCAAGCAGATGAGAGAAGCATTTTCCTCTGAAGAAAATGGAAAGGCCTCCAAGAAAGAACAAAGCAAAATGCCAAACTTTTGAGAGATCTGCAAAGCACAGAAGACTTTATATGTGTATCATCTTGCAGTGAAGCAAATATGCTTTCATATAAATATCAAGTAAGAAGATTTTTAGTGATTCCCTCTTAAATATTATGGAAGGGTAAACATCACTACTCATTTTAAGAAAACCTCCAAACTGACAGAGATAAAAATAAATAGAAAAAATTCAGAGACACCACAGGAAGCAGAAGAAAGCTTTTTAAAAAATGTCATCAGGGCTTCCCTGGTGGCGCAGTGATTGAGAGTCTGCCTGCTGATGCAGGGGACACGGGTTCGTGCCCAGTCCAGGAGGATCCCACATGCCGCGGAGCGGCTGGGCCCGTGAGCCATGGCCGCTGAGCCTGCGCGTCCGGAGCCTGTGCTCCGCAATGGGAGAGGCCACAACAGTGAGAGGCCCGTGTACCGAAAAAACAAAAAAAATGTCATCAATACTCTCAAAAAAAAGTGCTTTTAAAAGAACACAAAAACAATCCTTATAAATCATATCATTATAAATGAAAAAAATCTCCTATAAGCTAATACCGAAAGCAGACACAATAGGAGGCAAAAGTTTAATAATTGGAAGAACCATACAGAAAGTTTAATGTGTAAGTAACAGGAATTTTAATGTCATCTCAGTAATTTCTAAGGATTGAAGGACACAAATCTCTAAATGGTAAAAACACACCAAGTGTATAGCACAATGAATAAAGTCTCTCACAAAGGCACTATACTGTGAAATGTAAGAACATAAATATATATATATATTAAAAAATGACACCAAGATCTTCAAGGGTAAGAGAGAGATTAGGCATATCTCATAAAAAGTGACATAATTCAGAATGGCATCCAGCTTCTTAGGAACAAGACTGAAAGCCAGAAATCAATAGATTGAATTCCTTTACAATTCAGGGGGGAGGTAATATACCTAGCTAAACATGAATAAAGCAGGTTAGAACCAAAACATTTTCAGACAGAAAACATTTCTTTAAAATTTTAACCCAATGTGTTTTCTTAGGGAGCTACTAGAGGATCTGGTTCTGAAAAGTGAGTCAAACCAATAAACAAGAAATTATGCTGTCCAGGGAACAAAACATTACACAGGAGATTGCTGATTGAAATACCCAGGTGAGCAATTGTGTACTTCAACCAGTAAGCACCCAATCTAGATTGGAGCAGGAGAATAAGGTGCTAAGGAGGGAGATATCCCAATAAAAGGGATGGATGAAGGGAGGAAGAGAGAGTGTTTGTGTGTGTGTGTGTGTGTGTGTGTGTGTGTGTGTGAGAGAGAGAGAGAGAGAGAGAGAGAGAGAGAGAGAAAGAGAAAGCTTGGAGATGGAGATGTTTGGAGTTGTGTTTGAACATGTATGAAAATAATTGTTGGATGATACAGTAATAATAATGATGATGATAATAATAATATAAACACTATCAACTTAACCAAGTATTGTAATAGAAATACAATAAGAGTATATAGTGAGTGTAAGCAGTCCATTTGGTGGAGCAAGTATAAGAGAGCTGCATTAACAACTGTTAAAAGGAAGTCAGTAGAAAATATCCAAATTTGAAAAATCAAGAAATAGCAGTATAGGCATTCATTTAAAGATACAGAACTGAGGAGTAGAAAAGCATATTTAAGAGCTGAAAGTCATTTTGGGGGAACTGAATTTGAATAATAGGGAGGACTGAGCAGATGAAAGAGTTATTTTACTATATAACTAACAGCTATTTAATGTTTCTTTATCATATATATATTTATTTAATGTAAATACAAATTAATTATAAGGGATAAGAAATACAATATAAGAAATCTCAGTTCTGTTGACGATATTACAGGCAAAAGATGCATTGACAATATTGATTAGCTGTTTGTGTTAGCATTCGTGGAAAATCTCCCAAGCCAATACCAACAATGAGAAATTTTCAAAGGGGAAATTAGTTTAGTGCTAAAAGAATTAACACTGTTTAATTCCAATAACTGGGAAAATTTTGGATGGACAAGAATAAATACCACTACATTTTAATGATACAGAATATATTCTCAATAATAATATGACTTTAAAACATAAGGCTTAGAAGGGAGGGGGTAGGTGGGCAAAATAGGTGAAGGGGATTTAGAGGTACATATCTCCAGTTATAAAATAAATAACCCACGGGGATGGAATATACAACAAAGGAGATATCATTAGCAATATTTAATAACTTTTGTATGGGGACAGCTACTAGACTTATCATGATGATAATTTCACAATTTATGAAAATGTCAAATCACTATGTAGAACACATGAAACTAACATATTTGGATTTTGACATCAAATCCACTGATCTTACACCTTAACCTCAAATGGAAGAAATGAATTTTATCAAAATTTTAAAAGAGAAAATGGTTAAACTATAAAGGATGTGGCATAATTTGCTCTGAACTTTATTATATTTTCTAGTATTATTATATTTTTAAATTATGTAATAGTGTAATAGAAAGCTGGTCTATAGGAAGAGAGAATTTCAGGCTTTTATTATGTTGATGCTATAAATTTAGGTAAAAATACAGATATTTTATATTACCAACTTTACATTGCTTATTATTACTAAGAAGCATTGTTTTACATTTCGTGTCATATAGTCACATTCAATAAATGTTGAAGATATATAGAGAGAATGCTTTCTGTGATGTGTAGGATTGTTTTTATGTTTGCTTTGTTGGAAAAACTAGTTAGTGTTTATAATTTTAAAAAACTGTAGAAGAGCAGTTTACCCCTTTCCATATTTCTTTTCTGAAACCTTAAACTACCAGTCATCAACACACACACACACAAACACACACACACACACACACATGCACACCTCCCCATGTCAGTGATAGATTAAGGCAAGGAGAAAAGACAAAAACCTCACTCCTTTTCTATTCTTGGTAGTACAACAACCCAGTGATATTCTTCATAGTTTTATGTGTGCTTGTCTGTGTCAAGAGGCTTAGCTAACACATTTGTTATATGAACTTGTTTCTTCCAAATTAAACAGTCTTAATAAATATGGGGAATGATAAATAATAAATTTATTTAAGGGGAAATGGCTGATAATTATGCATAACATAAAAAAGGAAAATGTATCACTGTTCTCTAAGGCACATCTATATCTGTGGTATATCTATCTATATAGCAGATAGATGGAGGATAGATAACAACTCATTTCATAAATAAGAACCACAATATCAGAGTAAATTCCAGAGCTGGAATTGGGATCTGATACACAAACTGTTCCAGTATCTAATCAACATATGCATATACTAAGAGTATTTTTGTTCTGAATACTAAGATTAAGCATAGCAAATAAAGTCATATTTCTAAGGTGTATATTTCTCACCAAATCTAAACTTTCAAAGACTTGTCAGGAGTCATACTGACAATCTTTTTCCTCCTGAAAAAAAATCCTTTCTCTGTTTCATATCAATAACTTTAATCATATTAAGACAAACAAAATAAAATTAATCTTTTATTAAAGGCAAATCCATGCACCTGGACAAGAGATATTTTAATTCAAACGGGAAATTGTTATTTTATACTATTTGTATTCTTTCTGAAAGCAAACACAAATATTGCTACCATAACAACATCCATGTTTCTGATTTATTTATTATTTGCTTCTTAGTAAAAACTGCAAAATGAGTGCAGTGGTTGGATTTATATCTCCAAAGAGTAATAAAGAGGAGACATTAACTGGTAATTATTTCCACCTGCTGAACTCTATTTTGAGGAGATTTGATTAATTAACAACAAAGATCTGTCATCATTAGTTCCTGAGTCTTTGATTTTTTGTTTTTCAAAACATGAAAATACTATTAACATTAGTTTGGAACAGAGTCTCCTGTCCATTTTCTGGGTCATTGCTCCTGAACTCATTACCCACATAATTGTAAAATATGGCTACTGTTAATCAATGTGAAAATGTGATTTCCCATTTAAAAGTTAATAGTAATTTTGAAAAATGGAAAACTATATTTGAAATAAAAGAGGTAAATTGCATTCTTGGTGATTATACCAAATGGTTGACTTGTTATCATTCAAGGATAGGAATATTTTTTATTAAAATCAAATCTATTTTTAAATTTTTTTGGAAAGAAACTTAGTAACTAACTGATGTATTTATTTACCTGTGTCCTGAAAGGACTTTTAATCTTGTTTCTTTTATTATATGAATGGTACTGGCAGTCTTTTAGGTCAATCAGATCTGGAATTCTTCCGGATTTGAGATAGTCTAGAAATGAACAGCTCTGGTCTCTTGGCTGTCTTTCTTTCCTCTCAGATCAATTCATTGCAAAACTGTATGAATTTTCTAATCAGAGCATACAACTGGGGCATTTCTCATTTTTAATCTTCATTATGTATGTTAGGCAATAAACGAAGGCCAGCATGAGCATTGAAGCAAAAATGCAAAAGATTGTTTTTTCTTAAAAAAATCATGAACTTGCTGGCATGGTAGCCCAACTGTGAGTGTTAGCAAATTTCATAAATTTCATAAATCCAAAGTGACAAGTTCAATCTCACAAATGCTATATGCATCAAGCTGAAGAAATTCATTGCGCTTTGTATTTGGTTTGAAGAAAAAAATTGCATCCTGAAAAAGTATATAAAGTAATGAACACTTATACTTCTGAAAGCTTAATTTCCTCACTTTTGGATTCAAAGCATAAAATTTGCCTTTATCACTCTGAGTGTTGGTTGGAGGAGCGGAGACAGATTTCTCCAATCCTTCTTATGGTTTATTCTCTATATTTTATCAGAAGTCTTGCTCTGCTTGTCCTAAGTATGCCATTATGATATGTATTTAGCTAACCTCTGGGAGAGCAGTTTGGGAGTTTGAGAAGTAACCCATAATTCAGGTTTGTTTCTAATGCAATCTTGAACAAGCATGAGACCATATTTCAAAGAAATTAAAAATATAATAAGCTCAGTTCATATGTAGGTGACTATCCTCCTCATTAATCTCTTTCCAGGGAAAGATTCTTATTTACCCCACCTCTGTTTTTTTTTGTTTTTTCTACCATCTTAACCATTTTTAAGTGTACAGTTCAGTAGTGTTAAGTATATTCAAATTATTGTGAAAGAGAGCTCTAGACGTCTCACCTTATATATCTAAAATTATACCCAATAAACATTCCCTTCTCCCCCCTCCTCTCAGCCTCTAGTAACCACCATTCTACTTTCTGCTTCTATGAATTTGACTACTTTAAAAAGCTCACATAATTGGAATCATACAGTATTTGTCTTTTTGTGACTCGTTTCTTCAGTTAAAATAATGTCTCAAGGTTCATCCATGTTGTAGCTTGTGGCAGGATTTCTCTCCTTTTTAAGGCCAAAAAAATGCCATTGCATGCATACACCACGTTTGCTTTATTCATTCATCCATCAATGGACATTTGGGTTGCGTCCACCTCTTAGCATTTGTGAATAATGCTGCTATGAACATGGGAGTACAAATGCCACTCCCCCATTTTTTATTTAAAAGTGACAATTTATGCCATTTCCAGGTAATATCATATCTTTATTTTTCATTTTCTCCTAAACAAGTTCTTAATGATCAGAACTGAATAAATATTTGGATTTAATGTGATTATCCCTCCATAATAGGGGTTATAATATTGTTATCCATATTTGTAACCCACACACATAAACATTTAAAGTCATAGCTTAAACTGAAGTGGAAAAGTGATTAGCTTAGATGTTCCTAGATTTCACAGGTCTACAGTTGGAAACCTTACCTGAAGCTTCCAACAAATTCCTGAACCAAGTTTTAATAAAAAATTATTTATTTATTTATTTATTTATTTATTTATTTTAGTCATTGAATTTCTAAGAGAGATCTGGGCCTATCTAAAATTATGTTCCTCCCCTCTCCTTTCAATTGCTTGTCTCAGTTATTATCCTAATGCCAAAATAAAGCATGTTTATTTTTCTCAGTGATGTCATATTCAAGATTCCAATGGTATCATATTCATCATATCAATGATAGCACACTTGAGAGATTTTTAAATTTCAGTTGATTTTATGTGAAGAAATAGAAAGAGAAGAAGAATGAGGAGGAAGAAAGAGAGAGAGGGAAAGAAGAAAAGGAAGAACATGGGTTCACTATAAGCAATATGTTTTTTAATGTTTAAAAATGGGGGATTTGGGGTCTGACCACCTGGGTTTGCATCCAGTAGCTGCTGGTTTATAGGTGCCTGAGCTTGGGAAAATTACTTATTTCAGTTTGTGGCTCAGTTTCCTCATATGAAAAAGAAGTTAATTACCTACTTTTTGAGATTTCTATGAAAACTATATGGATAATTTCCATGCAAATTTCTTAGCCCAGAGTCTGGCATATAACAAATCTCAGTACATAGTCTCTTAGCTCTTAAATAATAACTCCATGGTCCTTATAACTAACCTTGGTCAGCTTTAAATCTAAACCAAACCCAATTCAAAACTTTGCTTATTCCATAAGAAAACAAACCATCCAACATTAGTGCACTTTGTTCCTCTGGAATTTGGGCTCAAGATGAATCAATTTTAACTTAGGGAGTCACATTTTAAACACATAACTTAATTTAAATTCAGTTTCAAGGTGCCTTGATGACACATCTGGAAAAAATGTAATTCTTTGGCACAGAAATCTTTTTACATACAGTAATGTCTGATTTGTGATACTGTTGTTTAGCCTCACAGTTGATCGTGTGCTAGAACAATCCAGATGTGCAGCAAGCTCTATGTCCAACAGGGTCTTGCTAATGCATACAGTGATGGAGCAAGTCCTGGTGATGTTATTGATAACCAGGCTGAAGAGTGATGCAAGGCAGATGGTGGATCATATTGTATGTTTACAGTGTAAAAATGACCACAGAACACGTGTGCTTCACAATTGTGTTCTATGGCCTTTTGATAATATTTTAACAAGGTCTGCGTGAATAATTTAAGCAGAAGTAATCCATATCTACCAGGTACACCTACATCTCAGACTGAAAATTGAATCTGAACAGGGAAACATTTACAATTGGAAAATGCCAGTGGGGTTTTGGCAGCAGGTTAAATGTCAGATATCATTGGATCTGCCTAATTAAGTTCTAAAAGTCCTAATTAAGGGCTTTTGATTTCTTACTTCAAAGTCCAGCCTTGCCACTTACAGAGTGTGTGAACTTGGGAAAGTTACTTATATTCTCCATGTTTCAGTTTTCACATCTGTAAAAAAGGGATGATATTAATAATCCGTTTTTTAGAAATATTGTGAGAATTTAATGAGTCCATGTATATACATCACTTAGAATAATTCCTGGTATATGATAAGCCCCCAGGTGATAGCCAGAGCAGTTACAAATTACGTACAAAGTGTATGGAGATTAGGAAGGAAGGAGAACTGAGACCCGCCCTCTAGTGTGTACCAAGTAGCTGGCATCTTCTAAGATAGGGCCTTATCTGACCCAGTTTCCCTCTCACAAATTCAGGGTTATATTATAACTTCCATGGGCTCCTTTCATCCTAAAATTTATTTTAAAGTATATTTTATAATTGTATTGGTATAAAGGCAAATATATTAATATATATTTAAATATTTTTGACCTGAAAGTTCAATGTTTTTTCCCCCAGTTTTAAAAGAAATTATAACATGTTCATTGGCCCCCAAAAGCACCATGGGCCATAGGCACTGTGCCTAGTGGATGTTGGTCTTGCACCAAAAACCATCTCTTCCATTCTACTGTTGAAAATCCGAAAGGTTAAGAAACCTAATGCAGACTTACATACTTAGTACATGGCAGGACAGGGATTTTAAATTCAAGTTTAACACCACAGTTTGTATTATTCTTCCCTTCTCACCTGGTGCTTCTCAAGAGGTACACGGGAAATGGTCCAAGTTTTCCTTTGCCACTGTCCCTCCTCCCTCAGCCAGGGCCACCTTCTCCCTGTTGACTTTCTCTCCCTAGCATCCCTCTTCCCATTCCTGATCTCATCCTTTGACATCCCCCAGGAATTTCCTCTTTTTTGTAGTATCAAAATATTCATTCCCTTCTTGCTATTAATCATATTAAAAACAATCCAATAGACTACCTATCACAAAGATATTAATGACTGATAATGACACATGTTCCCCATTGAAGAATATTCTCATTTTAACAAAAGAATCCTGAAGTTGAAAGTTTTTTATGTAAAAGATTGCCTTGATAAGTTTATTACTCTGTTTGGGCTGCCTTAACTAGATACCACAAACTGGGTGGCTTAAACAACAGAAATGTATTATCTCACAGATCTGGAGGCTAGAAGTTCAAAATCAAAATGTCAGCAGGGCTTATTACTTCTGAGGGCTCTGAGGGAAGAATCTGTTATAAGCCTCTCTACTTAGCTTGTAGAAGGCTGTCTTTTCTCTGTGTCTCCTCACATCGTTTTCCCTCTATGTGTGTCTGTGAGTCCAAATTTCCCCTTTTTATAAGAGGAAGTCATATTGGGTTGGAACCCACCCTAATGACCACATTTTAACTTGATTACATCTGTAAAGACCCTGCCTCCTAAGAAGGGCATATTCTGAGATACTCGTGGTTAGGACTTCAACGTAGGAATTTTGAAGGGACACGGCTCCACCCATTATAATAATATTGTAGATCGAAGTATAATGAAAGTCCAATTGTGAAGAAAGTTTTTTGATTGAAAGATATTTCTAACCTCCCTATCACTCTATTAAAAAATAAAGGTCCCTCATTCCATCATTCCATGAGGAATGCATTCATTCAGACCAATACGTTCTTTTCCAGTCTGCTCTAAAATCTGCTTTCTTTTCTTTATATTTCAATTTATCATCACTTCTTAAAAATAAATCAAAATATATTAATATTATTAGGCAAAAGATAATAATGCATGAAACTAGAATTTCACAACTTTGGCACTATTGACATTTGGGAGAGGCTGTCCTGTGCATTGTAGGATACTTAACCACACCTCTGGTCTCTGCTCCCTAGATACTAGCAGCATCCCCTTCCCCCAAGTTCTGACAACCAAAAGTGTCTCCAGACATTACAAATGTCCCCTGAAGGAGAGGGAGGCAAAATCACCTCTAGGTGAGAACCACTGCTCTAAACAAATGTAACGGAAATGCTTATGCCAACAAGGTATTAAGTTACTTTAAGGAAAAAAAAGTCCATTAATGAATAGTGATTGATAGTCTTAAAATAACTTAACAACTTTTAAAACAAAGCTATGATCTTTTTCTTGTAAGAAAAAGTAGGAGCTAAAAAGTTTGACCAGCAACACCTAGTGATAAATACCAGGGCAGAAACTCAAGGTAATTAAACAAAAAACTGACATATTAATGATTGATAAAATGAGAATTCTCTTGGACCTACTTCTGACACCGGGAGCTGAATTATTTGCCCTTTTGCATCTCAGTTATCTTTCAGACACTGTGCATGCTTATAACATTGATAAACAATTCATTATAACATGTTTATTTGTGTGAAGTGTCAAGGAAAGAGTGCCATTTTGGAATCCAAAAGAACTTAGGTCTCTTACATCTAGTCCTAGTCTGTCATTATTTAAGGCACACGTTTATTTTTGCTTGCATTCATTCACGTGTTAATTCATTAATTCACTCATTCATTCATTTGTCAAATTTTGGTTCATACCTACTGAGTACCAGATGCTATGCTAGACATCGTGGAAGGAAGATAATAGATTACACAGATTACAAATACATTTGATAAGTGCTATTATTGAGGAAAACAAAGGATGTAGAGAGATCTAAGAATTTGGAAACTAAAACCAATACCCCAGTAACTGGTTCAGAGGAGGAAATGTAACTCAGACTTATCTAATCTGTGTGTAAGTCAAGATTGTTTGATTGATGATTAGGAAAAGAAATCTTTTGTTTCTGTTGGACCTGAATGAAGATGACAATAGCCTTGGTTGTTACTGCAGCTGACTTACAACTACAGAGAGAATCTGTCATAGACTGAAAAACAGAATTGCAGAAAAGGGAGATGAAAGGAAGTTTGGTACTTGATGGCATCATTAGGTAACCAGATAAACTTTTTTCTGGTGCTTGAAATGCTGCAGCTATTTTCTGAAACTATGTCAATTATTCCTCTTTTCTCAAAAACTTTGTGTAGACTTGTTTATAATCTGCTACTAAAAGCATTCTGTCCAATTCAATCCTCCATGGACAAATATAGCAAACATGGAGGGGGCAATGTCTCTTTTTCTTCCTTGAGCCTCTTTATTTTAAGCAAATGAAACATCTCTTCTTGGTTTATGTAAAGAAGAGAAAGTTTTTATATGCCCTTTGATATTGATGAGCTGTGGATCGAGATTCTCCCTTTCTTATCTCCCATCAAAGCAGAAGTCTATGAGATCTACCCAGTTGTGATTTATTTGTACAAAACAAAGGAATAGCTTGGAGCTTGCCTGAGAGCCCCTAACAGAACCATATTGATGGTCCACACCTTGTAATTTCCATAACTCTTACACTTACACCTCAACGCTTACACCTCAACTCTTACACTAAAGATGCCTTAAGAATGGCTTTGATTGTTGGTCTTTGTGAGCTGATGAATAGAAATATTTAAAAAATATAAAATACAAATTATTTTGGTCAGGAAAATATTGTTTCTTACAGATGAAAATGCAGAGACTTCAAGCCTTTGAGGATATGATAATGAAAAAGGATTCCTGCTCTTCCTGGTTGTATGGCCTGTCCTAGAATAGCCATAGAATTGACCCCAGTTCAAGCAGGCCCCAGTGGGTCCTGTGTGCTGCTCATATGCTCTCCATTCATCTGTATTCTTGTCTTCTTTCAATTCATCTTGGGAGCCTGTGAAACTTTACTCCTGCAGTCTTCAGTCAGCTTGATGAATGACTTTCCAGATATTTCCATAACACCCGCTCTACATCAGTTTTCAGATCAGCAACCTCTGCAGATGGTTTATTTTAATCAAATATATCAATGTGTAAGACTGTATTTGATAGAGGAAAGTATGAATTTTAAATTCCTAAAAAATTGTCATGCTTTTCACTGGTGGTATTCATTGACAAAATGCAAATGTAAAAGAATTAATACTTTGGGTTTGTCTTTACAGGATCTATCTATCCATCCATCCAAATTTCTGGAAGGAACTTCAGCCCTCAATCATTTCACTAGACCAATATTGACTAAGCTCTGCTTGCTATGTGTATGGTGGCACTGTCTTTGATGTGTTGACAAGCAAACCAAAGACATAAGGCATATTTATACTCAAAGGAGCTTTGAGTCCGACTGAGGAAATAATAATTGCAAACAAAATCATTTGTATTAAACATGAGTTCGTGCCCCCGTTCGGGGGGATCCCACATGCGGTGGAGCGGGTGGGCCCATGAGCCGTGGCCGCTGAGCCTGCGCGTCCGGAGCCTGTGCTCCGCAACGGGAGAGGCCACAGCAGTGAGAGGCCCGCGTACGGCAAACAAACAAACAAACAAACAAACAAAAAACATGATTCTGACTCAACAACCTGTATATACTGAGGGATGGGACAATCAGAAAAAGCTTCATGAAGGAGGAAGGATTAGAGTAGAGGCAGATGAAATGACAAATTCAAATGGATAGAAAGGATTGAGGGAGAGTATTACAAATCAGTGTGGGGTAGTAGGAACCAGACCAAAGACACAGACATGAGAGTAGGCACATAATAAGTATGTAGTAATACAAGTAATAATAATGATAATAGAGACTTTTACAGGTCCCTACCTTGTGCTAAACAGTCTACAAGGCATTTCACATATATTGTGTATCAGCCAGATAGGTTTTTATTATCCATTTATTTTCCACAATAAAATAGCTAGATTTTTCTTAAATGTAAATGATGATTTTTATCATAAAAGGTTTGACTATGTATAAACATATAATATGTATGTACATATGTAAAGATACATATATTATATTGTATTATATTTTGACTGTATATAAACATATATGTATGTACATATGTAAATATACATATATTATATTGTATTATATTATATTGTATGTATATAGATAAGCATATAAAATCATCTGAAGTCTTGCCCTTGAGATAATTACTTAGCTTTTCACAGTCATTTTTTCATATATCTCTTTTATGTATTTATATACAAATTATAAAAGAGATTCTACCAAATACTCTAGTAAAATCTGTGTGTGTGTGCCTGTGTCTGTGTGTATCTTTTGCATAAAGCAATTTTTTTGAGGGAAACTTTCCTAAAGCTATTTTCATCAGTTTGTAGTTGTTTTTTCATTGCTTGTATTGTTATTGTAAGGGAGATGAGTGTTGGATGCCCTAGTCTGTCATCTTACTGATATCGCCTGCAGTCCTCAAAACAATCTTTCTCTCTCATAGATGGATATTACTATTTATACAAAATATGATATGATTTTAGTTTTATCTTACTTATATTTGTTCACACTTTCTTTTACCTGAATTTTTCCTTTTTTCCTTTTGCTCATTTTTGGTGATTTGAACAAGTTATTCTTCAATCCAATTTTTCCCTTGTAAATGTAGATATTCTATTGCCTTTCAAACTACTAATATGTACAGTCGCTTTAACATTCACAGTCATGCCTGATCAAACATATTTATGTATTATTATATGAAAAAGATATCAACTCACTAAATTTCCTAACTGATCGTATATTTAACTCAATAGGATAAAACCTTTAGAATTATTTTATCACTGTGTTAAAATCAGATGTGACTTTTAGAATATTATAATTATTCATTAATGAACTTAATGAATTAATGAATTATTATTAATTAATTATATTTTCATTAGTGAAAAAATTTCATGACTTAGTGAGCAGGGACCCAGTTATAAACCTGAAAATACCTTATTTAAGCAAATGAGAAATGATTCATGGAAGCCTAAAGGAGGAGGTAAAAGAACCAAAAGTGGTTATGGTCAAATGTGTAATCTTATTTTTACAATCATAAAATTTGTTTGGGAATGTAGAGTTAAAAAGTAATTCATTTACGTTATCAAGATCTGAATGACACAGATAAAACAGGCAACTGTTATTTGTAACAATAAAAATGTGGCTATAGGTACACAAAGCCATCTATATCAAGTTGAACCCTTTAACTGCGTATTCAATTGTTCTGTTTCACCTACTAGCAGTACAAATAAATCACAATCATTTCATAATTCTAACTAGAATCCTAGTTCTAACCACATAATCTATTACATAATTCAGTATCTCTTGCTGAGGCTCTGTTTCACAACCCATCTTGAGCCCATCTCATCATCCACATTTCTTAAGAACTCTAAAAACTTTCTCAGGCCTGCCTCCAATTTGCAGGGTGAGGTGTGATAAATGCAAAGTCTGATAATTTCACTATTGGCTTCCTCTCTGTTCTTACCCCTCCAGCTTTATTGTTGAGAAATTGTCACGTTCTGAATGAAGGGCACTGGTGGAAGGGGGATTTGTTGATTCTGATACTGAATAGGCTATAATGAGAATCAATCCTTCCATCATGTTTATGCATCTTTTACTTCACACTGATGTGGTCAATCATTGTTTTGAAAGCACCACCACTATTCCAAAGTGGTTAAACTGAAGGAAATTCTACTTTTAGCCACATGGACAGAAAAGGGTTCTCTAATGGGCTGTACCTTTGCATGCATACACACACACACACACACACACACATTTCTCACTGTACACAAATGCCTTACCTGTTGCTGTTCTTCCCTCTAACTTTCCCTTCTCAGAGTCCCTCAACCCCAAACTTTCCACAAACAAACATTTTCAGTTCCTATCTCAAATTCAGACAGCATTTCCAGAGCAAAATTTCTCCACTGTGTTTTTTTCCCTTTAATTCTTCCCCATTAGAAAACATCAGGAAGTATTATCCCATTTCAAGAAAAAGGTTCTAATAAGACTGAACCTCAAGAGGAAAATGACCAGAGGCATCATCTTTTGCCTCTCAAGAGGCTAATTGAACTTAATGCAAATATACCCATGTCTTCCCCAGGGGTCAGCTTTACTACGAAGGGTCTTTTTAGAATGATCTTCATTAGACCATAAAGTGTCTGAAACAGAATGCCTACTTACCTGACATTTGTGTAATCTTAAAGAGCCATTTAAATGTTCTAGAAAGAAGAAAGAGAATCCCAGCTAGGCAACTTCCACATTCATGGAAGCATGAAAATATACCACTCATAAGAAACAGATAGGAATAACTTTTAGATGGCATATGATTTCAGGCATGCAGTCCACAAAAACCAGAAATAAATTAAAAGCCCTATTATGGGGGCTTTAGCTATCTAATCTTAATTTGTGATACTTGATGATATAGGAGTTTTATAAAAGAAAAAATTATAAATGTTTCTTTCTCCAAATTAGTTCTGAATAAGTGGCTGAATGAAGTCAAAAACATAACTAATTTGGGGATACATTCTCAGAGTAATTTGGAGTTATATTTATGGCTCAGAAGAGAACTGGTTTCTAGAAGCCATTTAGACACCAGGCTTTGACACTAATGATAGTAATCATAAATAGAACTTATCTATGTATGCCTTTCATGGCTCTCAGGAAAAATAAACTCTTGGGATTTTGGGCGGGACCATTCACCTCCAATTCTTAGAGGAAAATAATTAGATATTTAGGGGAAAAATGAATGCTCAACTGGTACCTATAATCATATAGGGCATTCTTTAGAGATATATAAAATAAAAGCAATAACCTTACCTTATTGATGACTTACAGCATCATCAGTTCTTGGAAATAAGGCCTAATGCCTTGACCCCCAGCCTGCATGGATCTGTTTTTCATATATTAACATGAGACATATTTTTCTTAATGTTATAAAGTGCTTTAGAGAAGAGAATTGGTTTCTAGTTAGACAATTCTGGATTCAAACGCTGTGAAAGCCACCTAACATCTCTAAGCCTGAGTTTTCTCTTTTGAAAAACATAAAGATGATAATCCTATTTGTTGTGTGATTGTGAAGGTTAAATTGTATTGATTATGTGCAAGTATCCAACATAACCCTTGTCTCAAAGCTATTTGAAAAAGTATTTCCTTAACATCCTTTCTTGCCATGTAATTATCTGATTTCAAAAATCCAAAAGTCTGAGCTGTCTCATATTTTTTACTTTAAATACAAACAGATTCCCCTGAAAAGTTAAAAACACAACCAAAATATGGTTTGCTTAGCTACTATCTTATCCAAGAATTAGAGATTAGAAGGTAAATAAACCAATTTAAAAATAGATTAAGACAAAAACGAGAGTTTGTTGAAAGGTCACAGAGATTTTACAAGGCCAGAGAATGTGATCAGGCCTGGCAGGAGCTAGTCACAGCAAATGGCATGTCATTGGCTATGAAGGTATTGTTGTTTATTCTCAATGTCTCCAGATCAGCTTGCTCTGCTCATGTATGACAACCTGGCTGCCCCAGTTAGCTTCATTTCCCAGTGCCCCAAATCATGTAGATGGGCTCATCCAGAGACAACAGCTACTTAGCTAGTTGCTTCTGCTTCAAATTGTTGGCCTGATCCTGACTCTCTGGGTTGAGAATCCATGTCTAGTTCCATTTTCCCTGGGCAAACTGGGCAGGTGAGGGAAGGGGAGAGGAAGTAGGTAGTACAGGGTCATAAGACTCCCATCTCCAAGACTGTGAGCCAGACAAGTTCTCCATGGAGAGAGTTTGGAACCAGGAGAAAATGTTTACCACTTCATATACATTTGCCTTCTGTTAGGGTGAGACATACACAAGAGGGCTGCCAACCACTGACTTAACTTTTCCGGGAGAAATAACATGGTTGCCACTTACATGACAAACCACTAAGCTCGTCATCTCAGGGTCTAGTGCTCACAAGATGATCAGAGATCCTTGAAGGTTGCTGTCTTAGTCATATTTCATCTTTCTCTCAAGGTTTCCTTTTATCCAGCTCCTTTAAGCTCAAAGCCAATTTATCTAATTCTTTTGTTGATAATTAGTAGGTGCAAAATACAAATGCCATGGTTAGTAAAAGTATTCACCTGAGCCCAGCTATCTGTCTGGAGAATGATTAATGCAATAGAAATTCACACCTATAATAGTAAACCCTATTTCTCCCCCAAAAAAGTCATTTTAAGTATCTTATCTCTATATTTAAATCAGGGTATATTAAAATGAATATTTTGAGGTGGGATAACCAGGACATTCTGGATTGTACAAATCAGACATTTTTGACATTATTTCAAGTATATTAATTCAAAATTGAACAAAAGAATATTTTTCCTCTTGCACCTCAATGACGAGTTCATCTATTAAAAAAAAAAAGCAACATCTGCTAGAGCTATAAAACAAATGAAAAATTAATTAGGTATTTGAAGGTCTCCTTTTAAGGCATTGCAGTTTAGTCATGTCTTAAATCCTCTTACAGCTTAAACTGTGTGTTCAGCCTGGAAAAGACCTTCCCTTGTTTCCTGATCATTATGTTTGCAGATCATCTTCTTCCTCTTGGCTGGCCTGGGAGTTCTGGTTGGAGGAGCTGCAATGTCCTTCATTAAGTTCCAAATGCTTCCTCAGCATCCAGAAAGCCAGCTAAGAACATCTTCACACGTTTAAAAACTTTCTTATTCTTAAATCCTTCAGTACTAAAACAGCTTGTGAAAAATACTTTTAAAATATATTTAGTAAGTGTTTGGTGAGTATCTATTTTGCACGCTACTTATGTCTATTTTTTAAACAGCCTCTTGCCTACCTGTTGGTTCTCTTAATTCTGAAGTATCACACTTCAAGATACTTCCTAATAAGGGGATATTTTTCAAAATACATATACTAAATAGTTTTTAGGCACCAGATAACATGATAGGTGCCATAATTACACAAATTAAAATCAAACAAACACAAACAACACAGTTTCTGCCTTCTAAGAAGTTTGCACTATAAAATGAAATGTAAAATTGTAGTATTGAACATTTATTTTTATACATCTTTATTGGAGTATAATTGCTTCACAATGCTGTGTTAGTTTCTGTTGTATAACAAAGTGAATCAGCCATATGCATACATATATCCCCATATCCCCTCCTTTTTGAGCTTCCCTCCCACCCTCCCTATCCTACCTCCTAGGTCGTAGCAAAACACCGAGCTGATCTCCCTGTGCTATGATAGACATTTGTTACAGAGTCTGGAGGATTTTATCTCCAGGGTTATTTAACTCATTTTTGGGATTTAGTGATGGTTCCTAGGAGGAGGAGACTCCTGATATGTGTTTGGAAAGTTGAGGAGAAGTTAACTTATCAGAGTGGGTGGGAGGTGTTCCAGCTAAGTAAAAGAACACAGACAAACAACTGTGCTTTGAATGTTGAATTATTTTAAATATTTGGAGCATAAGAGTTACTGTCATACAGTGAATTCACACACAGACACATATACAAAGCAACAGCAGTAGAGAAAAAGAATCATCTAAACTTTATACTAACCGAATTTGTCAAAATATAGTTAAGCGCTGGGAGAGGGGAGTTTAGTTTCCTTGACAAACTCCTAAGAGGAAAAGCTTTTTTCCATTCAGAAGTTTGAAGACAATAAAAAAATAAAAAACCCTTTTTAACTGCCACAATTATAACGACAATGAGACTCACCTCAGTGGCAGCTGTCAAAAGTACCACTGGCTCTTCCAAGGCCTGGAATGTTCAAACTAAGAACCCCATGAGCCTTAATCCTGGGCAAATTATAAGAGAAATAGCATGTAGTGGAGAATCCACTCTGCAGTTTTCAGGTCATAATTAAAAGCAAGCAAACAAAAAATATCCTGATTTAATTACATTCCTTGAGCTCTTGTCCTGTGGCTGGTCCTCATGGAAGTGTATCTGGTCAAAGCACCAGAAGGCTATCACAGAATTCACTTTTGTTTCTTGTTCTTCCTACATCTACCAACCCCAAAATGGTTATCTTCAGGTTAGTTTTATAATCCCTCTTTCCCTATATTTTATCAGAAAGGGAACAATGGAAATAACTAAGTTGGCAATTATTTTCAATGGGCTGCACACATGAGATTTAAAGATTCTATGTCTTAAGCACCCATTCCTGAATGGAATGCCTTGCCCTCATGTCTAGTCTTTCTTGCCAAGCTCAGAATATTTTCAAGATTTAGGTTTGTACATTTGATATTTGAAAAATATTCTTTCATGAAATCATACGTTCTCATAATAGAAAATGTAGGAATATAGAAAAAGTACATAGAAGCAAACACAAATTAGGCATAATCATACAACTCCATGGTGTCTAACTACTCTGATACTTTTGCTCTGTTTTTTCAAATATTTTATCTATGTTTTAGTTTGCTCAAACTGTCTTAACAAAGTATAGGGATACCATACCCTGGAGATACTGTGGGTTTAGTTCCAGACAAGTGCAACAAGGCAAATATTGCAATAAAGTGAGTCACATGAATATTTTTGTTTCCTAGTGCAGATAAAAGTTATGTTTACACTCTACTATAGTGTATTAAGTGTGAAATAGTATTCTGTCTAAATAAAACCCAATGTACATACCTTAATTAAAACATACTTATTGCTAAAACATGCGAACCATCATCTGAGCCTTCAGTGGGTTATAATCTTTTATCGGGTGGAGGGTCTTACCTCAATTGATGTGGATGCCTGCTGACTGATCAGGGTTGTGTCTGTGGAAAGTTGCGGTAGCTGTGGCGATTTCTTAAAATAAGACCGCAGTGAAGTTTGCTGCACCGATTAACTCTTCCTTTCAGTTGAACACTAAGAGGCCACCTTAAGGTTATTAATGACCCAATTTCAAATTTTGTTGTGTCTCAGGGAATAGGGAGGTTTGAGGAGAGGGAAAGAGACAGAGGAACAACTGGTCAGTGAAACAATCAGAACACACACAACATTTTTTGATTAAGTTCACCATCTTTATATGGTTACTGTTTATGTTGTTTCAAAACAATTACAGTAGTAACATTATAGATCACTGATCACAGATCACCATAACAAATATAATAACAATGAAGAAATTTGAAATATTTAAAGAGTTACCAAAATGTGACACAGAAACATGAAGTGAGCAAATATTGTTGGAAAAATGGAGCCCACAGACTCACTCATGGGAGGGTTGCCATAAGTCTTCAATTTGCATAAAATGCAGTATCTTCAAAGAAGAATAAAGTGAAGCACAATAAAATGAAGTATGCCTGTGCTACAAATAGGTGATTTAAACAACAGAAATTTATTGTTTCATAGTTATAAAGATTGAAAGACAGAGATCAAATGTTGGCAGCATTGTTTCCTTCTGAGGGCTGAGAAGGAGAGATCTGTTTCTGCCCTCCTTCCTTGGTTGATAGATGGTCATCTTCTCCCAGTGTCTTATCTTCCTTCTGTACATATCTCTGTGTCCAAATTTCCCATTTCGGTAAGGACACCAGTCATATTGGATTAGGGCCCACCATAACAATCTCACTTTAACTTGACTACCTCTGTATAGACCATGTCTCCAAATAAGGTTACATTCTGAAATAATGTAGCTTAGGCCTTCAACATATAAATTTGAAGAGAACACAATTCAACCCAAAACAACCTAATTGAGGTCAAAATGTGGTTTGAAATATGTGGTTTTTATTGAGCATTATATTGAGGGTATTTTTCATATTAACAGATCTCTAAAAGGTGAGATTTAAAAATGTGTTAAAAATAGCCCGTGATGAATTAAATGAAAGAAGTTTTGTAATAATATTATGCCAACTGAAAACAAGCTTATAAATATATTTATGTATGAATATGCTTTTTATAAATGTGTGTATGTGTGAATGTATGTGTGTAGAACTGTGGTGGAATATGCAGCTTGGGTAGAACAGGGTATGTGTGTGTATGATTCTAGCAGTAGATGGTTTAAGTTCCATAAAGTTGGGAGATGGAATTATATTTTTCTGGTTTGTTTATTTCCCATATCCAATAAGAAAACCCAGTGGGGTGGAAGGGGACAAGATAAGTTAAAGGGTCTTCCTTGTACTCTCTCTGAGATTGCCTGTGCTGTTTTATTTTGGGAGGCTGAAGGAAGACTAATGTTAACAGTTTGTTCTCAGTCCATCTTCAATGCTGATGAACTGTGTTTTTGACACAGTACTTTTTTTTTGTTGTTTGTTTGTTTGTTTGTTTGTTTTGCGGTACACGGGCCTCTTACCACTGTGGCCTCTCCCGCCACGAAGCACAGGCTCCAGACGCGCAGGCCCAGTGGCCACGGCTCATGGGCCCAGCCGCTCCATGGCATGCGGGATCCTCCCGGACCAGGGCATGAACCTGAGTCCCCTGCATCGGCAGGCGGACCCTCAACCACTGCGCCACCAAGGAAGCCCTGACACAGTGTTTTTAACCAAAGTTTAATTTATAGGCCTTTTCTCACTTTTGCTTCATTTTACGTTTAATAGGTATACTATTCAACTTTCTTTAGGTTATGTGGCAGTGGAAAGCAACCCCAAATTTTAGTGATTTACAATATAAAGTTTTATGTACCACAGCTGTTATATGCTCTTCATGTTCCTGTGATTTGAATCCATATTATCTTTATTTAGACACCTAGGCTAAAGAAGCAGTCCTATCTGAACATGCCATGATTGCATAGAAGGTAGAGAGAGAGAACACAAGCAGAACCTTGTGATCTTAAAGCTCAAAGTTGTGCTCAGTCACCTGTCACTTACACTGATCAAAGTTTATGGCCAATGTTGATGTCAGTGGTGTGGAAATATAACATCTCACAAGGAGATAGTTCCATTCCCATAGTCTTGGGTAAGGATATATTAATTATCCTCTCACAAGAATGACAGAAAGTAATTGGAAATGATAATAATAATGAGACATACCTTTTTTTGTCACAAAGTTCCTTCTCTTCTGGACATAAAATGGGCTCATTTATGCTTGAAGTAAAGCATTCCAAAGATCTCACCCAGTCGTAGCATTAGGCTCAAAGTTTAGAATCTTGTGGCATTTTCTATATGACATGCAGATAAGTCTCCTGTTGATGCAGAAATTTATGAGCCCTAAAGGTAAATTATCTGTTCTTTCTCCCAAAACACACACAATGATGGATAAAAAACAGAATAAACACAATTAACATTTCTATTTAGAAAGCTGGATAATGGGAGGCATACTGCAGCCCCTGGTCCAAAGCAATTCTGAAATCTTGTGCAGATATTAAGGGCTTTCAGCCCTGAGAGTGGAGGATGCTCCTTCGTTAGGTTCAGGTTCTCCTCCCTAGAAATAGCAACTTAGCCCCTTATACTCCATAATTCTTGTGTCAGAGGGAAAGAGAAATGGCAGAACCATGATATTGCTCTGCATATGTCATTTTGTGCTCATTACATTGTTCAATGCAACTCACGTGGACAGGCCTGATGTTAATGGGACAGAGAAGTGTGCTCCTTCACAGGGAAGTTCTGCAAGTCACACAGCAGAAGTTTGAATGCAAGATCTGCTGGAAGGGCGTAGGGAAGGGGAGGAAAGAAAATACTTGTAAACAATCATGGAATCCATGCCAGTGGATATTTTAATACAGTGTTAGAATTTGGTCTCTTGCTCAATGAGACAAAAATGAGAAATTGTTAATTTCTAAACCTCAGAGTGGAATAATAACCTATAGGGTAGGGAAATAGAGAATGTCTCTTATTGCTGAGCTGATAATTCTGTACTCTGACCTCTTTTTCCTCACATAGACCAAAAATATTAGTAAAAATTTATGGTAGAAGGAATGACCATTAAAAACTAAGCCAGATCTACTTTCATTTTTACTGTTGGTGCCAGTTAGCAATTGCAAGTTTGATGGTGCTGAGTGAAAATTCACTCAACTACATTTTATATGATTTAAATAGTAGCTAATAATAAAAAAGATTTTAAAGAAAAAGAGAAAAGGTGTTTCCAAACATTGCAGATCCACCCATGTTTCTCAAGGGTCAGCTCCTGTGCTCCTGTAATAAAAAGTTATTTTATTAGTTGAGTCTCCAGAAGGTAATGGTTATTTCTCCCTATTCCAATTTTGTTTCCAAAACCTAAGAATAAAATTCAGAAGGTTTCTGTGTCTGTGTCTTCAAAACCTATGACCCTACACTCAATTTTATTTTATTGTTATTCTGAAAGATAGAGCTGGATCAATAAAGAAATAGAGAAAAATGAATACCCTGGAAGGCTCTGTAGCAAGGACATGAAGCTGTGCTGACTCACAGTATAATAGTTTTAAAACTATAGAGACTGCCATTGGTCAGCAATAAAACTCAGAGGAAGTTGGGGTCAGAAGGAAAGAAACAGAAAAGAAACTCTATTATCTGATTGTAGTAAAACACAATCCCTCAAAAGATAGCATTAGTATAAGCCAATGGATAAAATCTGTCATGTTCTGAATGAAAAGAAATAGCCTTTAGCCCAGAGTTTGCTAACACTTGAACAGATGTTTGTTATGTGGTAAAAGTACTAGAAAATACAGAACCACTTTCTGATATGTGTTCCTGCTTCTCTAAAATGAATTGTTTCTGAAATTTAATGATGGGGACTTTTGAAAGAAGCAGTGACAGAGTCAAACAATGCCTCACTAAGGTGAATCTCACAGTTAATTAGAAACATGGGATAAATACATGCATTCTTAGATTCATTTAGTGTGAATCTTATCTGAGAAAAACAGATACAACCAAAGAAACATTTGCTGCTACAAATGTCCTTATTGATGTTTGAATTGTGCTATCCACACTTTAAAATTTTTAAAAGTTGAGATTCACACACCATAAAATTTACCTTTTTTTTTTGTTGTTGTTGTTAAAGAAGATGTTGGGGGTAGGAGTTTATTAATTAATTAATTAATTTTTGCTGTGTTGGGTCTTCGTTTCTGTGTGAGGGCTTTCTCTAGTTGAGGCAAGTGGGGGCCACTCTTCATCGCGGTACGCGGGCCTCTCTCTATCGCGGCCTCTCTTGTTGCGGAGCACAGGCTCCAGACGCGCAGGCTCAGTAGCTGTGGCTCGTGGGCCTAGTTGCTCCGCGGCATGTGGGATCCTCCCAGACCAGGGCTCGAACCCGTGCCCCCTGCATTAGCAGGCAGATTCTCAACCACTGCGCCACCAGGGAAGCCCCAAAATTTACCCATTTAATGTGCACAATTTTTTAGTATATTTAGGAGTTGTGCAAACATTATAACAATTTAATTTTAGAATATTTTTATCACCTCTAAAAGGAAATTCTGTACCCATTAGCAGACAAGCCCCTAGCCCCAGCCACAGACAACCATAACTCTATTTTTGGTCTCTATATAATTGCCTACTCTGGACATTTCATATAAATGGAATAATACAATATGCATCTTTTTATGACTGGCATCTTTTACTTAGCATTATGTTTTCAAGGTCCATCCACATTGTAGCATGTATCAATACTTTATCCCTTTTTATTGCCCAATAACAATCCATAGAATGAACATGCCACATTTCTTTACCCTTTCCTCAGTTGATGGGTATTTGAATTGTTTCCACTTTTTGGCTGTTTAGAATATTTCTGCTGTGAATCTCCATTTTTGTGTGGATATGTTTTTCTTTACCCTGTGTGAATGTCTAGCAGTGGAACTGCTGAGTTATATAGAAACTCTGTGTTAAATCTTTCGAGGAACTACCAAATTGTTTTCTAAAGTGGCTGCACCATTCCTGCTAACCACATTTTGCATCTACATTTCAAACTCTTCATTTTTATAATCCTAACTTAGAGCAGGTGTGCTGGAATACCAATAAACTATCTACAGATAAGGGTCAAAACATGGTTGAAGCTGTAATAACGTGAAGGTCAAATTAAATTAGCCCTGAAATCCCATAAGCCTCTTTTGAAAGTGTCAGTAAATAGTCTTCACAATTGCCATCATAACAATAAGCTATGTAATTATATGTTGATGTCCAAAGAGATCCTGGCTCTCATTAATATATACAAACCCGCTGGGATTCAGGGAGGGATCCTTCGCACTTTTAATTACAGCAGAACAAAGTAGTTGCTGTGAGTGGCTGTGGCTCTGAGTCTATCACTGGGAAAGAAAAAAGGGGATTCCCAGAGCATGAACAAACCTGCTTGGGGAAGGAAGTCACTGAGTGGCTGAAAGTGCCTTATTTGTCACATTTAAAGGGAGAAACTTTTATTTTAAGAATTTGATAGCATAATGATAAGAAGGAAATCTCTTGTTGCAGGGTTTACTTAGGATCCAGTAAAACACTAGTTGTCCATTCACTTCTTTTTTTGCGGTACGCGGGCCTCTCCCGCTGCGGAGCACAGGCTCTGGACGCGCAGGCTCAACGGCCACGGCTCACGGGCCCAGCCACCCCGTGGCATGTGGTATCCTCCCGGACCGGGGCCCGAACCCGCGTCCCCTGCATCGGCAGGCGGACTCCCAACCACTGCACCACCAGGGAAGCCCCTGTCCATTACACTTTTAAAGGTGTATCTAAAATTTAGGGACATTGATTTATCCAGCTGAAACTTTAAAAGGAATACCTCAAGGGGAAATTAACTGGCATAATTAAATGAATGAAATAAACACTAGAAAGATTAGTCTTTTAAATGTCACAATTGCCTTTATGAATCAAATAACATTAGAAAGGGTCCCATTTAGTTGTATAAATTCTTTGCCCAGATGCTCTTTAGTAGCTGAAAGGGTAAGAAAATGAAGGGCTGGAGTTTGGAGGATCCATGCTACCGTGTGCGTTTTCAAAAGCTCTTTTTAAAACTACAAACTACTGACCTTCCCATTCTGCCCTGTAAGGACTGTATACATTCTGTTTGTCACATGAAAATTTTGAAATTGAACCTAATGATTTATAACAACAAATTTTATAAAAACTTTTTTGAGGGTGTCCTACATTATTAATTTAATGTTTTTCCTTCTTATTATTTGATTGATCTGCATTTTTATCTCATCCCCCCACCATTTATCATCCCATCCCATTGGATTTCTTCCTTGTGGTTACATAAATTTAATGCAAATTGTACTTACCACTACTTTCTGTGTTGCACCCCTAAAATGAAATGGCTACAGTTAGTACAGGTAACCCAAAGACTGGCTGCTTGCTTATGCCGTCTTGCCTACACATCTTTATTCAAGCTTTTTCTACCCTTCTATTTTTCTCTATATGTCACATTCCTTAATGTATAAATCCCATCCTGCCCATCCTTAAAACACCCAGTAAAAGCAAGAATTGTTCTTTATAAATAATCATTAAAATGTATTCTCCTGGAAGTTATCAATTTCTCTCATATCTTAACAGAAATTGAAGTACATGTTTTCTCTATTGAAAGGCCAGAGCCGGTGTTTTATTAAGAGAGTATCCCTTTCCATGCATTATACCCTGCAGGTTATAGTAGAAACTCAAAAGTGTTGCATAAATGACTGAATTTCACTTGCATTTATTTTATCTATAAAATAACCATAATTATTTTATCTATAACCACACCATAATCCAGAAAAAAATTAGAGGTAGTAATACAATATTTAATGCTGTATGAAAATGGAATACAATAGACATTGGCTCCTACTTTAAGCATATGAACCCACCTGCTGGATAATGTTCTGTATTTTGTATCCAAACCTGCCAATATCGTTTTAGGCCTCCTAACCTAAGAGCTGTGCAGAGCTGTGGAACTTGGGTTTGTGGCCAGGGGAGGTGCATTTTATTCCAGCTCTTCCACGAATTAATAAAGGAAACCGAGGCATCTAACATAATGGTAGACCCCAGTTTTTGAATTTTCAAATGGACATTGTAATTAAAGACTGCCTTGCCAATAGTGCAAGATCATTATGAGCTTTCAATGCACTAACTGGCCCAGTTATGAGTGGGAGTTCCAGATTGCCAGGGGTACCAGAGCATTTCAGGTCTTATGGTGGGATTCCACAGCAAGCTTCTTGTTCTTCTTTGCCTGTGAAATTGGTGGGAAGATAAAGCCACATCTCTTTATGTGGATATTATTTAAATAATACTTTAAATATTATTAGATAATTAGATAATGTGAAATATAACATATGTAGAAAATAATATATTAATCATATGTGTATATTTTTGAATATATTAAAATACATAAATCAATATGCATACCACCCAGCTTAAGAAATAAATAATTACCAGGGACTCAGAAGCACTCTGTGTGACCCCTCTGAATTTTTTTGTTAATAATTTTCTTGTTTATATTTATTTACTTATTTATTTTGAATTTCTGGGATACAGTATGGAATCTGAAATTTATTTGAAATATCTGTTTCTAATAGCAACTATAATGTCAAACTTTCATAATTTGCTAAAGAACAGTAATTCTTTTTTTGTTTGTTTTTTTGCGGTACTTGGGCCTTTCACTGCTGTGGCCTCTCCCGTTGCGGAACACAGACTCCAGATGCGCAAGCTCAGTGACCATGGCTCACGGGCCCAGCCGCTCCGCAGCATGTGGGATCTTCCCAGACCGGGGCACGAACCCGTGTCCCCTGCATCGGCAGGCGGACTCTCAACCACTGCTCCACCAGGGAAGCCCAAGAACAGTAATTCTTTTCAGGGTCAGTTGCTGTATTTCTCCCATAGCCATGCTATTGTACAGTTGTGATACCAAATACGTTCTTTTTCAACGGGCATATTTAATAATATAACAACTTTCTTATGGCTGGTTGAATATAATAGAGGAAAAAGGTTTTCATAAAATATTTTCTCATAGTAAATTCATATATGGAATCCAAAAATTGAAAAATCTTTTATTTTCACATATTATTTATCTTTATGAAATATGCAGAATAGATAAATTAGCAGAAACAGAAAGCCAGTGGTTGTTGCTGGGACCAAGGGAGGGGAAGTGAGAAGCACTGCTCAATGGTTCAGGGTTTTTTTTTTTACTAATTTTTATTGGAGTATGGTTGCTTTACAATGTTGCGTTAGCCTCCACCTCACAACAAAATTAATCAGCCATACACATACAGACATCCCTTCCCTTTTGGACTTCCCTCGCATTTAGGTTACCACAGTGCATCAGGTAGAGTTCTGTATGCTATACAGTATGTTCCCATCTGTTGTCTATTTTATACATAGTATCAATAATGTGTATGTGTCAATCCCAGCATAACTATATTCATAGTGTTACCATCCATGTATGTGTCATTTGACTTTAATGATTTATTCCATTTAATGAGTTGTCCCATTTGTATTATTCTGTGACTTGTTTCTTTTGAAAAATATTTTGAGTTTATCCAAGTTGATGTGTATACCTACAGTGCATTCACATCTGCTACCTTGAATATACCACATATGTTCATTGTTTCTGTCATTCATGGGCAATTGGATCATTTCCAGGTTCTGCTATGCCAAAAATTTCAATGACTATCTTAATATACGTTATCAAATGCACACATACAAGAGTTGCCCTAGGGTATTTATAGCATATTTCATCAAGTTTAAAATGCTATCAGTAGTAAGATACACACCATTATTTTGCACAACCAAGAAAGAAATATTTTCAATTAAACAATATCATAATGCTTTCTTATTGACTCAGTGCATTTCAATTTCAGAACTATTAAACTTAAAAAAATGTGCTTTAGAATCAATGAAATAGAATACCTTGGAGTGGGAGTGCTGCGCCAAAGAAAATGTACAACTTCAAATTTACTAGGAGTCAATCCAGTGGTCCACAAAAATTATTGTAGGGATTTACAGATCCACCTGCAGAGTACTAGGGTCCTGGTTGCTTTACATCTCTGGGCTTTCAGTATTTTTCTGTCCATTGCCTCTTTAGCCAGGACAGTAATGCATTTTAATATTTATTTTAAACTTTACCAGTATTTTAGTGCTTCATTGAAGTATCTAATCTTCAATATTGTCAGAAATAGAAACTTCCACCAGTAATCTTCATTGAGCAATGTATCCTTTTGAGCATCTGAGGAAACCTTGTTATTTATTTTTGCTCCTCAAATTTTCTCTATTTTCACCCCATGGCCAAATCTTTGGCGTGTTTTTTAATTTGGCTCAAATTTCATCTCCTCTATGCTTCCTTGCCAGTTGCTCCCTGGAAGGATCAACCACTAACTCCTCTGGTTTCAGGAAACCTCTTTAGTACATTGAATAGTATTTATATGTTTACACATTTATTGTGCCCATAGAGTGCAGCCTTTATTTGTGTGATAACTACTTGACTTTCCTGTTTATTTTCTGGCTCCAGGACTTGCTTAGATTGCAGTTTCTTCTTTCCAGCCACTTCCAGATGCAAGAAACTGAAACCTTTTGTACTCATCCCAAATTGAGGAGGTGGACTTTGGGAGCAACAATATATATATTATTTCCCATTTTTCTCTTTTTGTGAGTGTGTATGTGTATGCTTCTGTGTGTGATTTTGTCTGTATAGCTTTGCTTTTACCATTTCTCCTAGGATTCTCTCTGTCTGTTTTTTTTTAAATTATTATTACTTATTTTTTTATAATAATTATTTTAATAACTTTATTTTATGTTATTTTACTTTAATTTATTTTATCTTTCTTTCTTTCTTTCTTTCTTTCTTTCTTTCTTTCTTTCTTTCTTTTTCCTCCCTTTTATTCTGAGCCACGTGGAGGACAGGCTTTTGGTGCTACAGCCAGGTGTCAGGGCTGTGCCACTGAGGTGGGAGAGCAAAGTTCAGGAAACTGGTCCACAAGAGACCTCCCAGCTCCACATAATATCAAACTGAAAATCTCCCAGAGATCTCCATCTCAAAGCCAAGACGCAGCTCCACTCAATGACCAGCAAGCTGCAGGGCTGGACACCCTATGACAAACAACTAGGAAGACAGGAACACAAGGCCACCCATTAGCAGAGAGGCTGCCTAAAATCATAATAAGGCCACAGACACCCAAAAACATACCACCAGACGTGGGCCTGCCCAGCAGAAAGACAAGATACAACCTCATCCACCAGAACACAGGCACTAGTCCCCTCCACCAGGAAGCCTACAAAACCCACTAAACCAACCTCAGCCACTGGGGACAGACACCAAAAACAATGGAAACTATGACCCTGAAGCCTGCGAAAAGGAGACCCTAAACACAGTAAGTTAAGCAAAATGAGAAGACAGAGAAGCACACAGCAGATGAAGGAGCAAGGTAAAAACCCACCAAACTTAACAAATGAAGAGGAAATAGGCAGTCTTCCTGAAAAAGATTTCAGAATAATGATAGTAAAGATGATCCAAAATCTTGGAAATTGAATAGACAAAATGCAAGAAACATTTAACAAGGACCTAGAAGAACTAAAGAGCAAACAAACAGTGATGAACTACACACTAAATGAAATGAAAAATTCTCTAGAAGGGATCAATAGCAGAATAACAGAGGCATAAAAATGGATAAGTGACCTGGAAGCTAAAATATTGGAAATAACTACTGTAGAGCAGAATAAAGAAAAAAGAATGAAAAGAATTGAGGACAGTCTCAGACACCTCTGGGACAACATTAAACACATCAACATTCGAATTATAGTGGTCCAGGAAGAAGAAAAGAAAAAGAAAGGGACTGAGAAAATATTTGAAGAGATTATAGTTGAAAACTTCCCTAATATGGGAAAGTAGATAGTTAATCAAGTCCGGGAAGCACAGAGTCCCATACAGCATAAATCCAAGGAGAAACACATTAAGACACATATTGATCAAACTATCAAAAATTAAATACAAAGAAAATATATTAAAAGCAGCAAGGGAAAAACAACAAATAACACATAAGGGAATCACTGACAGCTGATCATTCAGCAGAAACTCTGCAAGCCAGAAGGGATTGACAGGACATATTTAAAGTGAAGAAGGAGAAAAACCTACAACTAAGATTACTCTACTGAGCAAGGATCTCATTCAGATTTGATGGAGAAATAAAAAAGCTTTACAGGCAAGCAAAAACTAAGAGAATTCAGCACCAACAAACCAGCATTACAACAAATGCTAAAGGAACATGTCTAGGCAGGAAACACAAGAGAAGGAAAAGACCTCCAATAATAAACCCAAAACAATTAAGAAAATGGTAATAGGAACATACATATCGTTAATTACCTTAAATGTAAATGGATTAAATACTCCAACCAAAAGACATAGACTGGCTGAATGGATACAAAAACAAGACCCGTACATATGCTATCTACAAAAGAACCACTTCAGACCAAGGGACACAAACAGACTGAAAGTGAGGGGATGGAAAAATATATTCCATGCAAATGGAAATCAAAAGAAAACCGGAGTAACAATTCTCATATCAGACAAAACAGACTTTAAAACAAACATTATTACAAGAGACAAAGAAGGACACTACATAATGATCAAGGGATCAATCCAAGGAAAAGATATAACAGTTGTAAATATTTATGCACCCAACATAGGAGCACCTCAATACATAAGGCAAATACTAACAGCCATAAAAGGGGAAATCAACAGTAACAGAACCATAGTAGGGGATTTTAACACCCCACATTCACCAATGGACAGATCATCCAAAATGAAAATAAATAAGGAAACACAAGCTTTAAATGATACAATAAAAAAGCAGGACTTAATTGATATTATAGGACATTCCATCCAAAAACAACAGAACATACATTCTTCTCAAGTGTTCATGAAACATTCTCCAGGATAGATCATATTTTGGGTCACAAATCAAGCCTTGGTAAATTTAAGAAAATTGAAACTGTATCAATTATCTTTTCTGACCACAATGCTATGAGACTAGATATCAATTACAGGAAAACATCTGTAAGAAATACAAACACATGGATGCTAAACCACACACTACTTAATAAGCAAGAGATCACTGAAGAAATCAAAGAGGAAATCAACAAATACCTAGAAACAAGTGACAATGAAAACACAATGATCCAAAACCTATGGGATGCACCAAAAGCAGTTCTAAGAGGGAAGTTTATAGCAATACATTCCTACCTTAAGAAACAAGAAACATCTCAACTAAACAACCTAACCTTACACCTAAAGCAATTAGAGAAAGAACAACAACAACAAAAAAAACAAAGTTAGCAGAAGGAAAGAAATCATAAGGATCAAATCAGAAATAAATGAAAAATAACTGAAGGAAACAATAACAAAGATCAATAAAACTAAAAGCTGGCTCTTTGAGAAGATAAACAAAATTGATAAACCATTAGCCAGACTTATCAAGAAAAAAAGGGAGAAGACTCAAATCAATAGAATTACAAATGAAAAAGGAGAAGTAACAACTGACACTGCAGAAATACAAAGGATCATGAGAGATTACTACAAGCAACTACAGGCCAATCAAATGAACAACCTAGAAGAAATGGAAAAATTCTTAGAAATACATAACCTTCCCAGACTGAACCAGGAAGAAACAGAAAATATGAACAGACCAATCACAAGCACTGAAATTGAAACTGTGATTAAAAATCTTCCAACAAACCAAAGCCCAGGATCAGATGGCTTCACAGGTGAATACTATCAAACATTTAGAGAAGAGCTAACACCTATCCTTCTCAAACTTTTCCAAAATATAGCAAAGGAGGAACACTCCCAAACTCATTCTACGAGGCCACCATCACCCTGATACTAAAACCAGACAAAGATGTCACAAAGAAAGAAAACTACAGGCCAATATCACTGATGAACATAGATGCAAAAATCCTCAACAAAATACTAGCAAACAGAATCCAACAGCACATTAAAAGGATCATGCACAGTGATCAATTGGGCTTTATCCCGGGAATGCAAGGATTCTTCAATATACGCAAATCAATCAACGTGTTACAAAGTGTTATAAACAAATTGAAGGAGAAAAACCATATCATCATCTCAATAGATGCAGAGAAAGCTTTTGACAAAATTCAACACCCGTTTATGATAAAAACCCTCCAGAAGCTAGGCATAAAGGGAACTTTCCTCAACATAATAAAGGCCATATATGACAAACCCACAGCCAACATCGTCCTCAATGGTGAAAGACTGAAACTATTTCCATTAAGATCAGGAACAAGACAAGGTTGCCCACTCTCACCACTATTATTCAACATAGTTTTGGAAGTTTTAGCCACAGAAATCAGAGAAGAAAAAGAAGTAAAAGAAATCCAAATTGGAAAAGAAGAAGTAAAGCTGTCGCTGTTTGCAGATGACATGATTCTATATATAGAGAATCCTAAAGATGCTACCAGAAAACTACTAGAGCTAATCAATGAATTTGGTAAAGTAGCAGGATACAAAATTAATGCACAGAAATCTTTTGCATTCCTATACACTACAGATGAAAAATCTGAAAGTGAAAATAAGAACACACTCCCATTTACCACTGAAACAAAAAGAATAAAATATCTAGGAATAAACCTACCTAAGGAGACAAAAGACCTGTATGCAGAAAATTATAAGACACTGATGAAAGAAATGAAACATGATACAAATATATGGAGAGATATACGATGTTCTTGGACTGGAAGAACCAACATTGTGAAAATGACTATACTATCCAAAGTAATCTACGTATTCAATGCAATCCCCATCAAACTACCACTGGCATTTTTCACAGAATTAGAACAAAAAATTTCACAATTTTTATGGAAACACAAAAGACCTTGAAGAGCCAAAAGCAATCTTGAGAAAGAAAAACGGAGCTGGAGGAATCAGGTTCCCTGACTTCAGACTATACTACAAAGCTACAGTAATCAAAACAGTATGGTACTGGCACTAAAACAGAAATACAGATCCATGGAACAGGATAGAAAGCCCAGAGATAAACCCATGCACATATGGTCCCCTTATCTTTGATAAAGGAGACAAGAATATTCAGTGGAGAAAATACAGGCTCTTCAATAAGTTGTGCTGGGAAAACTGGACAGCTACATGTAAAAGAATGAAATTAGAACACTCTCTAACACCATACACAAATTAAACTCATAATGAATTAAATACCTAAATGTAAGGCCAGACACCATCAAACTCTTAGAAGAAAACATAGACAGAACACTGTATGACATAATTCACAGCAAGATCCTTTTTGACCCACCTCCTAGAGAAGTGGAAATAAAAACAAAAATAAACAAATGGGACCTAATGAAACTTAAAAGCTGTTGCACAGTGAAGGAAGCCATAAACAAGACGAAAAGACAGCCCTCACAATGTGTGAAAATATTTGCAAATGAATCAACTGACAAAGGATTAATCTCCAAAACGTTCAAGCAACTCATGGAGCTCAATATCAAAGGAACAAACAACCCAATCCAATAACGTGCAGAAGACCTAAATAGACATTTTTCCAAAGAAGATACACAGATTGCCAACAAACACGTGAAAGAATGCTCAACATTATTAATCATTAGAGAAATGCAAATCAAAACTACAATGAGGGGTTTCCCTGGTAGCGCAGTGGTTGGGAGTCCGCCTGCCAATGCAGGGGACACGGGTTCGTGTCCCGGTCCAGGAAGATCCCACATGCCACAGAGCAGCTGGGTCCATGAGCCATGGCCGCTGAGCCTGTGCGTCCGGAGCCTGTGCTCTGCAGTGGGAGAGGCCACAGCAGTGAGAGGCCCGTGTACCGCAAAAAAAAAAAAAAAACAAAACTACAACGAGATATTATCTCACACCAGTCAGAATGGCCATCATCAAAAAATCCACAAACAATAAATGCTGGATAGGGTGTGGAGAAAAGGGCACCCTCTTGCACTGTTGGTGGCAATGTAAATTGATACAGCCACTATGGAGAACAATATGGAGGTTCCTTAAAAAGCTAAAAATAGAACTACCAGAGGACCCAGCAATCCCACTACTGGGCATATACCCTGAGAAGACCATAATTCAAAAAGGGTCATGTACCAAAATGTTCATAGCAGCTCTATTTACAATAGCCAGGACATGGAAGCTACCTAAGTGTGCATCAACAGATGAATGGGTAAAGAATATATGGAACATATATACAATGGAATATTACTCAGCCATAAAAGGAATGAAACTGAGTTATTTGTAGTGAGGTGGATGGACCTAGAGACTGTCATACAGAGTGAAGTAAGTCAGAAAGAGAAAAACAAATACCGTATGGTAACATATATATGGAATGTTAAAAAAAAAAAAAAAGGTCAGAAGAAACTAGGGGCAAGGTGGGAATAAAGATGCTGACCTACTAGAGAATGGACTTGAGGATACGGGGAGGGGGAAGGGTAAGCTGGGATAAAGTGAGAGAGTGGCATGGACATATATATACTACCAAACGTAAAATAGATAACTAGTGGGAAGAAGCTGCATAGCATAGCGATATCAGCTTGGTGCTTTGTGACCACCTAGAGGGGTGGGATAGGGAGGGTGGGTGGGAGGAATATGCAAGAGGGAACAGATATGGGGACATATGTATATGTATAACTGATTCACTTTGTTGTAAAGCAGAAAGTAACACCATTGTAAAGCAATTATACTCCAAAAAAGATGTTAATTTTTTTTTTAATTTTAGAAAAATAAATTTAAAAAAATAATAAACTTTTTAAAATTTGTAATTTGTTGTGATTGTGATTTCGTAGTTGAAAGAAATATTTATTCAAGGACTTAATTTTGCATTTTTTTCTAAGAAATCCCTCCCCCTCACTTATATAAGCTCCTGTCCCACACAAGTTGGAGGTAACCTTAGTACACTTCTAACTGATTTCTCTTTCCATATTCTCAGTGCTTTCAGTGTGTTCTCTGTGTACTCCATTGGCAATCTCTGTAAAACTCAGTACTCTCTCGATATGTATATGTGACGTATATTGCAAGAAATTCAGGAAATATTTTTCAAATGAAGGAACGGATGATTTAATTAATCAAACTATATTTTATTCTTCAAATATTGACTTTTTACCCTCTCTTATTATACTTATTGCCTATTAATGGATTTTTCAGCAAAATAATAATATACCTTAAATATAGTAGATGCTCAAGAAGTATTTGATAAATTAATGAATCAATCAATGGATTAATGTTCATGTCATAGATAAATCTATAGTCGTATCCCTGTGTCCTGGTTGCTTCATTTGTAATTTCCCCTCCCATAGTACAATTTTTCAGTCTAGGATTATTGAAGAAAATTTTTCTCACTATTACTCTTTTTAATCTTAATAATGTTAAAAATCTTATGTGACAACCCTAAACAGCAACTTGCTTCTGATCAAACTAGATCTAAAAGGAAAACTAAAACAAAAGACAAAAGTAAAATGAAGTGCTAGTTCCCTTGTATCTTTCTACGAAGAACAAAAGGACAGTATATTCATCTCTCTTTCCTTTTACTAATGAAAATTTCTTTCACATGAAAGAAATAATAAAATTATGTAAGAGCTGAAAGTTATCAATCTTCCTGAGTAAAGAAAGGTAAAAAATCAGTTCAAAACTATTGCTCAGACTGTTCCTTGGTACAAGAGAATAACGTGAGGAATGGCAAGTAATGATGAGACAGCTGATTCCAGGGTGTAGAAAGGTTCTGATGTCAGTAGGTGGAGTTAATAGCTATCGTATATTGAGAGTCAGAATAAAAAGAAATTGAATTCTGTTTTTAGAAAATTTTTTTTCTCAGGAAGGTTTTTCTTCAAGAAGTCACTAAATAGGCACAGTGTGGTGCCTAAATTTACAGAGGGAAAAGAATGATAGTAATAATAAAAATGAGGAACTCTATGCTCACATCAATTTCCTTGGCCTTGGGTGGACTTTCTCTTCCCAAATCATCTAACAAAAGATCAAGGCAACAGGTAGAATTAAGAGAATAGAACTTTTCTGGAGAAAAGCTCATTTCAGAATATTTTCTTGGGCACATTCACATGGTAAAACTCAACTATGTATTTCTCTTATAAAAAATTTGTATTGTAAAATGTTTTAGTAATTAGCGCCCTGAATAAATTTACTTATAAGGTTTTACTCCATTGAATTATAGCTCCAACTCATGTTAATATACATCATGAGCACATTACAGTGTCAAGTTGTTGATAACAAAAAGAGTGAAAATGCTGATCAAAGAGCACAGAATGGAAACGTCACTGGCATAACCTATTAAACAAATCATGGAGGAGTCTGAAGGATAGAATAGAGTCCACTTCGTCCTCTTGGATATATGAATTAGTACCTTGAGGAGTCCTTCCCCTCTCTCTTCTTTTCTACTCCTTACTTCTCATACACTAACCCCCTTCTGCCTTTGAGAAATCTAGAGAGTAATTTTAGAAAGGTTCCTGATATTTTTATAACTAAAAATATTAGGCTTCAAGATGATGCTGAATGTATCACTTTTCATAAGTGCTTTTGATATTAGACAATGGGCAGCTAACTTTAACAGAAAGATAAGAAATTAGGACCCACCAAGATTATTTGTCTTCTCCAATCAGTTCGTTTGAATGGAAAAGCCTGTTATCTTTAATGGTTTCACAACTGATATATGTAAAGATAAGCTAATTAAACTCTAGAGGTTTGCAAACAGTTATTATTACTATCAGCCTGTTTAATTCTTATAAAAATGATGTGAGAAACCATGATCATTATCCCCATTTTACTCGTGAAAAAGAAATTACCAGTTCACTCTTCCTAAGATATTACATTATAAAACTAGAGGCTTTATAAAACTAAAGCCTCTTTTTAATATGTCAACCCTTATTAAAATACTGGTTGGCAACAAATTCAAAGAAAAGATCATTTTTCCGTGATAAGGACATCAATATATTAAAACAGCACCTCACATATTTTCTTCTAAGATGATCTTTCCAATTATGTTACCATTACACTTTTTGCTGTTTTCCCATGGCAATGTATATATTTTGTTTGTTTTATTTTTATTTTGAAATTTTTATACAATTTTAAAGATTACTTTCCACTTACAGTTATTACAAAATATTGGCTATATTCCCCGTGCTGTAAAAGACATCCTTGAGTCTTACATCCAATAGTTTGTACTTCCCATTCCCCAACCCCTATATTGCCCCTCCTCCCCACTCCACTGGTAACCACTAGTTTGTTCTTTATATCTGTGAGTCTGATTCTTATTTGTTATATTCACTAGTTTGTTGTATTCTTTAGATTCCACATATAACTGATATCATACAGTATATGTCTTTCTCTGTCTGACTCATTTCACTTAGCATGATGTCCTCCAAGTCCATCCATGTTGCTTAAATGGCAAAATTCTGTCCCTTTTTGTGGACAAGTAGTATTCCATCATATATATATATATATATACGTATATATATACGTATATATATATATATATACCACATCTTTTGTACTCATCTGTTGATGGACACTTAGGTTGCTTCCATATCTTGGCAATTGTAAATAATGCTGCTATGAACATTGGGGTGCATGTATCCTTTTAAATTAGTGTTGTTTTTTTGGGGGGGGGTATATACCCAGGAGTGGAATTGCTGGGTCAAATTGTAGTTCTATTTTTAGTTTTCTGAGAAGCCTCCATATTGTTTTCCACAGTGGCTGCACCAAATCACACTCCCACCAGCAGTGTATAAAGGTTCCCTTTTCCCCACATCCTCGCCAATATTCATTTGTGTTCTTTTTGATGATAGCCATTCTGACAGGTGTGAGATGATATCTCATTGTGGTTTTAATTTGCATTTCCCTGGTGATTAGGGATGTTTAACATCTTTTCATGTGCCTGTTGGCCATCTGCATTTCCTCTTTGGAAAAATGTCTATTCAGGGCTTCTGCCTAGTTTTTAATCGAGTTGTTTCTTTTTTTGATGTTGAGTTATACTAGCTATTTATATATGTTGGATATTAATTCTTTATCAGTCATATCATTTGCAAATATTTTCCCCCATTCAGCTGGTTGTCTTTTTGTTTTGTCGATGGTTTCCTTTGCTGTACAAAAGCTTGCTTTTAAACTTAATTAGGTTCCATTTGTTTATTTGCTTTTATTTCCTTTGCTTTAGGAGATGGATCCAAAATATATTGCTGCAATTTACGTCAAAGAGTGTTCTGCCTATGTTTTCCTCTAGGAGTTTTATAGTATCTGGTCTTACATTTAGGCCTTTAATCTATTTTGAGCTAATTTTTGTACATGGTGTTAGAGAATGTTTTAACTTCATTCTTCTCCGTGTAGCTGTTCAGTTTTCCTAGTACCACTTGCAATGTATATATTTTTAATTCACCCTAGTTGGGAATATTTCTTTAAGGAGAAGGTGTCATTGATTGTTTTTTCTCCCCTTTGGAGGTAATACCGTTTCATTTGTCATCTTTTCTCATTTTAACAAAAGCTGAGAAGTTGATAAAACGTGAAACAAATTCTCACTTTTTTTTTCCCTTGCATTCAATCTTTGTAATGCACACTTAATGAATGTCTGCGTACGGTTTAGTTTAAAAAAATAAAATAAAAGGGAAAACTTGAGCACGTTGTTCACCTTTAGCTTGCCAATTGATAATGGAGGCTATCAAACTGGTGTTGGTTTCTTTGAGAGTGTCTTTCTGCTGTGAGATCATTGTGACAGTATGTTTCATACAGTGGCCCAAAAAGCCCATGGGAGTTTGAGAAGGTAGAACAAGAGACAATTTGAGTTTCTGAGAGACAAAATTGTCTTTCCACTCTTCTCCTTCTCTTACAGATGCTATTTTGTACATGAGATAGTCACAAACCCCTTTGGCATCAAATATAACCCTACCCAGCAAGAGAGTCTTCACACTCATTCTCAGATAGATGTAACTCTGATGAAGCCAACCATGGGACAAGAATGATCCCATAGCACAATCTTGTAAACTGAAAGAAAGTGTAGCAGATACAGAAAAATAAAATGACAAAGTACATGAAAATTTCGACTCCCTAATTCTGTATGTGTGTGTGGAAGTGTGGTAGTGAAGGTTGACTGAGAAATTAAATGCATTTGAGTCACCTCAATTTATACAGGAAAATTAAAAAAGTATGTTTTGAGGATAAGACACTTTAAAATCTTTTCATCTGTCCTTGTGTGCTAGCATAGTATTGGTGATAAAAGTAGTATAACTACTTATCCTCATGAAACATTTTCTGATTTATATAGATAGTTCATACTCCTTTGTGCACCACAGTTATTAAAAATAGACAATAATAAAAATATGCCTAAGATTTTCCTGTTTATATGAAAAACAATTCTCAGGAAGAATTAAGTTAATTAGTGTACATTATATCATTTTGATTTATTCTATGCAATACCATAATACAATGCCATAACAAAGAGTGGGGATCATTTTTTTACACAAATAAAATAGCAAAAGGAAGGAAAATATATTAAATATTTGTTACCAAATAATCAAACTTCTACTTCATTTTTTCTCAAATTTTAGCTATTACAATTCAGTGACTTTGGAAAAATATAAAATGAGTGGCAGGTGGCAGTGAGAAATGGGTTTTCTATTTTCTTGAGCCATAAATCAGAATAAGAAATTTCCAAGGGAAGAACATTTTAGCTGTTTCATCTCCTCCATCCCATACACACTCTTTTGTCTTAAGTAAGATAATAGGTTAAAAAAAAATGAAAATGGTGCTTCTATGGAGGAATATTATTTACATTATGGACTGAGTGATAAATACCTAGGCTGGTTGACCCTTGAAAATATTGAGAAAGTTACCTTTCAATGATTTTTAACAGTTCAATCTTTTACAATTTTTCCTACAATATTAGACTACAATTCTAAAATTTTCCCAGGCTGTTTCATAAAAGAAGAGGTAACTGATCTCAATAGGCATAGGTTCCTTGCCTGGAACCTGAAAGTTGTGAAATGCATGGATGGAATAATTGAGACCTTCTTTTTCCTTTCAAGCACAGACATTAAATGAGTGCCTGCTATGTGCCAAGCATTAGTACTGAACATGCAATGGCACTGACAGTATAAGGTTTCCACTCTAGTTCTTTATTCTGAGACTATCTTATTTCTGCTTTATATTTTCCACTCTTTTACTATTGTTTTGAGAGTATAGATGTCAAGAAAACTTAATTCAAAAAGCCAGTGAGTTGAGTTAATCAGATGATGCAGAAATTACCTAGGTTGCTGGAAAAATAGGTTTGACATTAGAGTAAACAATGTAGCTGCCTCTAAAATGAAACCCCACAATCTTAATGATATAACACAAAATTGTGTATTTTTTGCTCATACCATAGTCAGATGTAGGTGTTGGGGCTTTCTTGTAGCTCTACGATCTGGAACATATCGCTTCTAAGATTGTCTCAGAAGGACAGGAGAGGGCTGTTAAGATCATACCTAAGGTTTTTGTTTGTTTGTTTGTTTGTTTTTAATATCCTACAGCTTGGCTTGGGTTGTTATTCTTTTTAAATTTATTTATTTATTTATTTATTTTTGACTGTGTTGGGTCTTCGTTTCTGTGTGAAGGCTTTCTCTAGTTGTGACAAGCTGGGGCCATTCTTCATCACAGTGCGTGGACTTCTCACCATTGCGGCCTCTCTTGTTGCGGAGCACAGGCTCCAGATGTGCAGGCTCAACAGTTGCGGCTCATGGGCCCAGTTGCTCTGCGGCACGTGGAATCTTCCCAGACCAGGGCTTGAACCTGTGTCCCCTGCATTGGCAGGCAGATTCTCAACCACTGTGCCACCAGGGAAGCCCCAAGATCATACCTAATGTTTTTAATGGCCAGTTCTGAAAGTGTTTTGCACTATCTCCATGCAAGTTCCATTGGCTAAAATTTGTGAACTGGTCCCCACCTAACTGCAAAGGAGGCTGGGGAACCCAGATTTTTAGTGAATAGTAAAAGGCTCTGTAATAGTATATCCTTCTGCTCATCAAGTTTTCTTTTACTCCTTGCTTTTTCTGCCCAAAGTTCCATCCACTGGCTGCATTCAGCTCAAGATCAAGCCTCTTTGGGTGAAACGTAGTTTTCTCCATCAGATTTGCCTGTGGTTCTTCTTGGTGAAATGATTTACTGGCTAATAAAATTGATAGGTTATCCGTACTTTTCTTATGCACACACATACACACATACATACTGAGTGGTAGAGTAGGGACTGAATAACTACAACTAAATCTCAGCATTAGATATAGAAAGGAAAGCAGACACATAATAGGCATTGCATAATGGTTATGTGAAAGTCATATAGTGCAGAAATAGAATGATTTTCTTCCATAGCAGTGGAGGAGGCTCGATGGTTTGATTCTTTGGGTAATAGCCCCTTTGAATTTGCTCCCATGTGCCCCCATGTGACATTTGTCGTTGTTTCTGTTGCAGGTGTCTTTTTGCTCAGGGAAGATATTTCTCACTAACTAGTTACATTACATATTTTGAATGACCAAATTTCACAGTTAGTGCAAATAAAGATAGCTTCCAAACAGTAGGGTATGTCTTCCATTCCTACAACTCCTTATTTTAATAATGGGGAAAAGCAATTATTCTGTGTTCAAAGATTTGAGGAATCGCTCTTGGAAACACCTGACTGCCTTTTGAATAAAGGATCACAGAAGCATCCCATTCATAACACATTCACCTCTGGGCAAGATGTCTACCAGACACTCTCCAACACAGGCTGTGACTTCTTGCCTTCATTTTTTGCAGCTTTATTCCCAGTGACCTATCCACCAGTTCCTAAATCTTTTCTCAGTGTGAGCCAAGGCAATGGAGAACTTGAATCGAAGGGTTGTAGTAACCGCCAAGAAGGTCACAGAGATTTTGGACTAGGTAAACTGCAGTCACACTCTACTGGAGAGGAGGCATCTAAAGTCAGTGCCAAAGCAATCATCATATATTGGTGAAATTACCCTTGGGATATCTCTTAGAAAACCTTGTTGGAGGCTGACAATTTAGTGAGTCCAATGAAGCAATTTTTCTTCAGTTTTGAATTAGATCATTGTTTCATTGGTCTAACATCAGGTATAGTAGCTGGATTAAGATTAGGGTATATGAAAAACTATATGTATCTTTAAACACTAGAAGCCTATTAAGGCAGTTTAAGATTCTATCCCTGTAAATGGTGAAAAAAAACAAGGTGGATTAAAGGAAGGCAAATTGGCGTCCTCAACCCAGCCTCACTCAGGGAGAGAGAACAGCTGACAGAATGGCTTGCATGATTTAAATTTTTATTTATTTTTCTCTCTGTCTCACTTTGCAAAGCATATATAGTTGACTTTATGGGAGTTAAGTGAACATAGAATGGGACTTCATACAGATTAGGCTGCCTGCTTCAGAATGATTGCTCATTTAGAGACCATTTTGAAACATACAATATTCCTGTGATGCAACTACCATTCCATACCCCAAGTCATCTCGCAGTTGCCTTCTGAGCCTCTGCAAAATTTCAGGAAATATATATAATTTCTGGTTATATAAAGAATCAAGAAAAACACATAACATTATATATATATATATATGGATATAGATATAGATAGATAGATAGATAGATAGATAATGCACACACATATATAGCTTGCTGTATTTAACCATAAGCACAATTGAATTGGAAAATGAGGATATAATGGCTCTATGGAAGAAAAGTGCTATATAAATCAGAGGCTATAAATGCACTACATGTAAAATGTCCTAGTGCAACTTTAAAATTTAATAACCTTGGATTAACCTATGGCAGAAGCAAATGGCAAGCATCATGTGAAATCATATTTCATAGACTCTAATGTGAATATTTAATGCCCTTTTATTCGGTGCTTACTGGGCTCTCAGAAAGCAATGCATTATTGACCCATTACTTTTCATAAAAGCAGTGGTCAATGTTAAATTTACCTTCTTGTAGTTTTGTAGCATTGCATTTTTCCTGCTCTTTGATGGTGCCAATTTCTATTAGTGCTTTCTTCCAGTATAATGCTGCTTTTGCTACTTTGTTTGGAATACTTGACGATTGTGGGCAATTTCGTTTTCAGGTCAATTTCCATGTTGACCAGTTTCTTGCCATCTCATGCACCTATTCCCATGGAAATGTTTTATTTTGTTTGTTTTTGTTTTTTGTTTTTGTTTTTTTTGCGGGACGCGGGACTCTCACTGTCGTGGCCTCTCCCGTTGCGGAGCACAGGCTCCAGACATCCAGGCTCAGCGGGCATGGCTCACGGGACTAGCCGATCCGCGGCATGTGGGATCTTCCTGGACCGGGGCACGAACCCGTATGCCCTGCATCAGCAGGTGGACTCTCAACCACTGCACCACCAGGGAAGCCCCCATGGAAATGTTTTTGGCCTTTAGTAGAACTTCACTTTGCTCATCAGACTGTATTATTTAGCATGTGTTGAGTATACCTCAGAACTAGAAACCACACTGATGACAAATCTTATCTTCATTTGTCCTATCCCATTATAAATGTTCATGAAGTTATTCTTTTTCTTGAAATTTAAGTGGAAATGGGTATCTTCTTAATCAATACTCAACTTTCTGGTAATCCATCTAGTGTTTTGTTTTGGTTTTGTGCATTGTAATTTGTTTCACACTAATCAATCTAATTCCTGTGGCCAGAACAGATGCTCATTGTACACATCTTTTAGCCTAACATACGAGGGGTAAAGAATAAAATATATTGGTAATAGAAAGCAAAAGAAAGATTTATCTTTTGTGTTTCCATGTGAACAATAGAAACATTAATAAAAGTCTACTTTACAGAGGTGTGGGTAGCATTAAGAGAACAAACAAAAATTGGTGAGGAACCAACGAATTAGCAACAGAGGGAAGTAATCACCACCTCATAGCTGAAGAGACAATGGAAGGAAATAGAATTACCAGAGTCTGGTGAGAACAGGACGTTTGGAAGATGGAGCTGTAGCCATGTGGGAATGTAGCTACTGCTAAATATGTAACTTTGATGTAGCAAGGGAACAAGGGAGAAATGGTCCTCCTCTGTCTTTCCTCACCTTCCTGTGTCATACTGGTGCTTTTCAGTGTCCACTGTCCACTCTACCTTCAGAATATGCCCAAGATCGGTTAATAATCCCCATCACCTCTACATTTACCTCTCTGGTTCAAGCCATTATCACCATTTCTTTGTATTATTGCAGTAGCCTATGTGTGTGCACCAAATAGAAACCAGCCAGTAAGGGTATCTGAGGGCTGCAATCTGCAAGGCTCATCCCCCTATGTACTGAACAAGACAGAGAATTGTGGAGAAGACTCTAGAGGGACAAGATAGAGACTTACCTGGCAGTAACAGGGACTCCAGTGGTTATCTTTTCATCAGGGAAGTGTTACAATAATTATATGAGCTTATAATGTTCACATGAGACTACTTATGTACCTCACAAAGATTCATGACTAATGGATGGATTTTAGCCAATGGCTGAACCACACACAGCTATTAATTGGAAGAATAATTTAGGTCAACAAAGTATATATTCTGTTGTCATTTACTTATGATTATTATTTTATGTCAGTCAGTAATGATGTAGTTGAATTGCAACACTGTGCATATTTTACAGTTGTATTCAATATTTTTATAAATTTTCTGTCACTCAAAAGGATAGCATCTTATAAGAAATTACCCTTCATAATAGAATTATAGATATGACTTGAGAGTATGGAGCTAATAATAATTGTTACCCGTTTCAGGATTCCTCTTAAATGGCAGGTGGTAGTCATTGTGTACTTTTCCTTCATATCATCTGATGTGGTTATATCCATTCATTGCAGGATGATTGTTCCATCCACAAAACTTTAGGTTAAATACCCTACAGTTTTCGGATTTAGGTAGAGTACACACTCATAACTCTGTTCTCATTCTTTCATTCAACAAATATTTACTGAGCTGGTGTCAACTACTGTGTCAATTTGCCTGGGCCACAGAGGTTTTCTGTGACAGGTGATTTTCAGTACTAAAATTGGACAAGTTTCAGGCAACCTGGAATGAGTTGGTTACCCTAAGCACCTATTATATGCCTGTTATAAGAAAAGTCCTATTCTTGGAGAGCCATATGCTAGTAGGAGACAATAGTATGTTGGATTGTGCTAGGTGCTAAGTAAAAATATAATAGTTATGGAATGTGTTTCTAATTTGAGATAGGGTGGCTAGAAAGATTCATTGAGAAGGAGGAATTTAAGTAAAAGTATTAGAGAGGTGGGTTAACAAATATGGTAATACCTGGAGGAAGAGAAAAGAGGTCAAAGAAACAGCAAGCCAGAGTCCCTGAGGTTAAGGTGTGCCTGGTGTGTTCTAGGAATAGCAAAGAAGGTAACCTGGTGTGACTCAAGTGACTGAGGAGATGAAGTCAGAGATGAGGTCAGAAAAGTAATGAAACCAGAAATTATTTGAGAAAATGGATCACTGTAAGTGCTTGGGCTTTGGAAACTTTTGAGGAGAGAAATAATACGCTTTCACTTATATTTAAGAATTACTGTGCTGCATTATTGAGAATAAATTATGGAAAAGGGACAAGAATTAAGAATAGAAATCCGTTAGGAGGCTACTGCAATAATACAAAGAAATGGTGATAATGACTTGAATCAGAGAGGTAAATGTAGAGGTGATGGGGATTATTAGTCAGATCTTGGACATATTCTGAAGGTAGGGTGGACAGTGTTTCCTAATGAATCGAACGTAATCTGTGTAGAAAATAGAAGAATCAAACAGGAATCTAATATTTTGACCTAAGCAACTGAAATAATTGAGTTGCTTGTTACTGAGATGGGGAAAATGGAGAGGAATTAGGGCTACAGGGAGTGAGGGAGATCAGAAGTTCAATTTGGGGCACATTATATTTGAAATATCTATTAGACCTCCAAGTGGGTATATTGAATAGGCAGATGGTTATGCACATTTGGAGTTCAATGGAGAAGGATGAGCTTGTTAGTGTTTAAAGCCATGAGTTCAGGTGAGTGTAGACATGAAAGAAAAGAGACAAGTATTGAGTCCTGGAGCACTCCATGTTTTAGAGGTCCAGGGGGGAAAAAGCAAAAGAGAGAAATAGAAAAGTAGGAGGAAATCTAGGAGTACATGCTGTCCTGGAAGCTAAGGAAGTATTTCAAGGAGGAAAGAGTGATCATTTTTATTGCATGCTGCTTATAGGTGGAGCAAGGGAAGAACTTAAGATAGCTTCATAACGGGCAGGTCACCTCTGTGATGTGGAGGTCGTTGGGGACTTTGAAAAGAATAGTTTCAATGGAAAAGCCTGATTGAAGTGAACTCAAGAGAGAATGGGAGGAGATATATTGAAGAGAGTGAGGATATATAAAACCCCTAGGAGTTTTGCTGAAACAGGAAAGAGATCATGGAATAAGAAGCTTGATGTGGAAGTGTGGTTAAGACAGAAGAGTTTTTTAAGATGGATTAACAATAGCATATATGTGTGCTGCTTAGAAAGATTCAGAAAAGAGGAGAAAAGTTGATGGAGAGGCAAAGAAAAGGGAGAAGTTCTAGGCAAAGTCTTTAAGTAGGGCAGAGGACAGAAGTGTTGAGGTAGTACACCGATGTTCTTAGAAGCCAATGGTAGTACCTACCCTAGTTTGAGACAAAAGGGATTTACATGAGATATAAGGACAGTCATAGAATCTCTAGGCAGTACAGCAGAAACAACATCCAAATTATAACGCAGGACTCCCCCACAAGAAACCCCACAGGACCCTGTTCCCACCACTGTGCTGGACCTGGATGTGATGGCTGGAACTTTTGCCACTGTGGCCCACAAACTGTCTACTTCTGCCACCACCTTTGTGAGAGGGGAATCTGCCTCACTGTTTGAAACAAAGTCTGTTTGGGTGAGTTTGTGTCACATATAGGTCCAAACAACTGGAGAGGACATGAGAGAAATGCTTTTGGCTTCTAAGTTGGAGAGGTGTGGACTACTTAAGTGTGGAGAATTCCCCACACATAGGAAGGATGCTCAAATATATCAAGTGGTCAAAAAGACATGACAAATATTTGTTCTCGTGTTGTTCTAATATTTCAAGGCTTAAAAATTCCTTGAATTTTTGAACAGGATAAAAAGAGTTTAAAATATGTTTCTCCAAAACATACACATTCATACAAATAGATTGGCCAATGTTAGAGATCATTTTTTTAAAGCCAGTGATTTGTCCCTCCTTCCCCTCATTTTACATGTATTACAGATATAAATTATATGTATACATAGATTTTATATCTCTCTATATATGTGTATATAGACACACATGCACACACACATGCATATATATGTTCTTATCTTCATAAGGCAGGCAATAGAACCCGCACTCACACATGGATGAATAACAAAGACCTTAGTAAGTTATATCCTGTCAGTCTACATTAATGGACTTAGGTAATTTTGGTTCAAAGTAAGCACACTATGTTAAACATATTTTCAGATTCAATGTTTGTGCTTGTTTGGTTACTTTATCTCTGAATCATGATTCTAGAACAGTTGGAAGAATCTGCAGCCCTGAGAGATGGCTTGCAAAAGCAAATATATATTAAATATTATATATATATTTTAATTATATAAGTGTGTATTTTTAAAAACCTACATGCAACTTAATCAATACCAAATAGCTCATTATTTTACTCAGTAATCCCTCAACATGAAATTCCTTATTTCTATTTAAAGTCTCCACACCAGCAACTGAATTAATATATTTGCATAATAGAATGTCTCTTTTTGGGATAATAAAATCTTATATTTTATGTATTCGAACTTTTAAAAAGTCACCTCTTATTTTTTCCCTCCTAACCTAAAATAAAACTCTAATTAGAATAACAGTGTACTTTTTGGTAGAATATTTAACACGATTTGAGCAGGGGATTTAACAGATCTTCAAATAAAATTTTGAAGAATCAATACAGTATACTATTCTGGGTTCTGACTTCATTGTTAATAACTTTTTTTGTGGACAAATTCACTCAGTAGCTTTGGTTAACTCAGACATTTCTACACAGAAGCAGCTGGGTGTTGTATGATTGAAGGAGTCATGTTAGCTCTGTAATCCCAGGTCTTGTTCCATGGACACATTATGAGAGTAAATTTGAGCAGGGTTTAGCTACTCTCATAACCGGTCTTCACTGAGGAAATTTCTGTGCTCAAAGACAAACCAACATCCACTGTCCCCCTTTCTCTTAGGGTTTTTGGAGTTTATGTTGTAGTTATGGTTACACCCTAAGCAGGATTAGTGACTTACTCTGGGAAAAAGCCTAGAGTAACAAAGAACAAAAATTAACTATGGGAGATAAATCCCAGCAGAACAAGCACCAAAGTGAGAATTGACCTAGGATGGATACATGAATAATAAAATATGGCATTTGGAATATGAGAAGCTTCATAGTGTCAGTGGTGGAAAAGGGAAATTAAGAAAGGTGCTTTGTGATCACCTAGAGGGATAGGGTGGGATAGGGAGGGTGGGAGGGATACGTAAGAGGGAGGAGATATGGGGATATATGTATATGCATAACTTATTCACTTTGTTATAAAGCAGAAACTAACACACCATTCTAAAGCAATTATATTCCAATAAAGATGTTTAAAAAATAAAATAAAATAAAATTGATATACCACAAAAAAAAAAGAAAGATTAGGACGGCCAGTGACCACTCAGAACTCTGAAAATTCCAGAGTCTGAAAAACTACAGAGATACGTTTGTTCACCAGATATTTCTGTTTCTGTATCAATGATAGAAAGGCCCCTATTACCCTCAATTTTTTCTAATACTAACTTACACACATGTACACACACACATTCCACAGATTTATCCATTGATATTTGTTTTTGGTTACCTATATATGTAAAATTGGTTATATATATATATATAGATAGATGGTTGGCTACTACTTGGTGTAAGAAGTAAATGATTTCTATCAGATTGCTTTTGTTTGTTCATTTTTGCCATATTTATTTATTAAATATAAGGTCCCTATTAGGGACTTTGCAGGTTCTTAGGAGTGCAAAAAGTGGCCTTTAGAGACAGAAGTTTCATGTATGAATCATGAGTCCACCAGTTCTTATTTGAGCAAGAGACAATCTCTTTGTGTCTGAAATTCCTTCTCTGAAACATTATGGATAATTACAACTTACCTAGAAAATGGGCAGAAGATGGAATTAGGTTGTGTATGTAAACAAGGTGACTGGGATGTAGTGGCACCAAATAAAAGATCAATTATCTTTCATTCAGTCTGTTCTCTGGATGTGCAAATTGTGGGTATGGGACATGTAATGAAAATGTTTAATTACAGCATGATAATGTCTAATAGAGAAGTATGATATGGAAGAGGGGAGAAGGGCACAAAAGTTAGAATGACCATTTTCCCTGGGGAGAACAGAAGTTCATCGGGAGGATGAAGCTTGATGAGATTTTTCATGATTTAGGATTGAAGCAATGTTTGCTTTAATGAGGGATCTAAAGTGCAGAAGGGAAAAATAGTGACCTGAAACATTTTCTAAGTTTCACGAAGAGGCTGGAGTTGGGAGAAGGCATTCTATAAATGGATATCAAGGCTAAGAACATCTTTGCTTGTTCACTCATTCAGTAATTATCTGGCATCTCTCATGGTCAAGCATGTGTTAGAAGCTGGGGTTCTAGGAGAATGAAGCACATTAATGACTCTTGTTTAAGGCAATCAAGTCTGCCTAATGGCCATACATTTGCCCCTTAGAGCTTGGAATCTTGCAGGCGAGCACTGGTTTATGTATATGACTTGTATATACACCCATACAAATCACCCCCACATAACAGACTATTTTTGAATAAAGAAGGGAATCAAGGCATCAATTATAGAATATCAAGTATAGAGCTTTCATTATCTTTGTCTCTATAGGACTAAGAACCTCAGGAGGTATCAACAGTTAAGAGAAAGTATATATATATATATATATATATATATAGTCTAGAGTTGGTAGTGAGTCCAAAATAATGTGTTCAATTGAATAGAACAAAGGGAAGGGGCAGATTCTGAGTCCCAGGATGTTTACTCACTCCGCACAGATCATAATAAATATACAGGTGAATAGCTAGAATCTCTTGTTAGCTTTTGAGTAACTGTGTTCTACATTCAGGAAAGGACCCCAAAACTGCTTTTAGATATATTTGAAGGATGCTGTCTTGGCTTAGTCAGAAAGCTCCCAAATAAGATGCTGAAATAAGATGAGGAAAATCTAGTAGCTTAAGGACATAAATAACTTGATTTTGCATGACAACCTGGACCAATATTTCACTTTGCTAGCTATGAAACCATGTTTTCTTTTAACCTATCTCATAGTGAGAAAGTGGCAGTGTTATTTGCAGTAGCGTCTTATTCTCTGTGATGACAGTAATGTAGAGGTACGTAAGGGCTATAGGGTACATACGTGAGTCCATAAGTGGCAGTGTAAACTCTTCAATAAAGGAAATCATACAAAGAATAAAAGATTATTGACAGAAAAAAAGGGTTAGACAAAGTTAATCTTATATAGACTAACTATCCAGTCTTTTTGTAGTGAGAGTAAAAGAAAATTAGAATGTTCACAGCAAATAAATATTGCCTTACTGAATACACCAATTTGTCCCCAAGACCAACATTATCCAATAGAACCTTCTGCAATGGTGGCTATGTTCTATATCTATGCTACCTAATACAGTAAGACACTAGCCACATATAACTACTGAACCCTTTAAATGTGGTTAGTATGATGGTGGAACTGATTTTTAATTTTATTTAACTTTAATTTAAATATAAATAACTACATGTGGCGAATGGCTACCATTGAACAGCACCAACCTAAACCTTACAAAGAGCTGATCAAAGTTTGAGCATGGGATCATTTTGAACACAAACATAGGGCAGCAATGCAGCTGCCTCATAAGTGCTCATGGGACCCAGACTTCAATATCATTTGGTCAAATAGAGAAACCATTATCCTTTGGTCCTAAATGAAAGCTAATCACCTGAATCTATATTTTTAGTTTATTTTATGGAGAAAGTTTAGATACAGAGCTTGCTGTAGTCAAAGAATAAGACAGGGCGAAGAGTGGTAGGTAAGTATAATAGAAGTTTTAAGTTTTATGTGATGATGATATTTGTTAGAACACTGTTTATCTAGAGTTTCATTTCTTTTACCCTTATTTCTGGATTCCTACTGAATCTCATAACTTGCATTTTTAGCAAACAGCATGTGGCCATTTTCTTTGCCTCTTTAGGCAGATAATACCCATATGGAGATTCTAAGGGTTTTTTCTCCATGCTGTTTAGTTTGTGGCTTTATTGATATTTTCATTATTACAAATAAGAAACCTGCACATCTCATTTTTATTTTTCTTTACAAAATGATGGTTGGCAACATTCATCCTTTGCTGTCTTTTTAAAATATTTTTTTGTGTTTAAGTCAACTGTCATATGAATGGAGCTTGGATTAAATTAGGAAGCATTGGTAAATATTAAAGTAAAAGAAATACACACCGCTGAAATGCAAGCTCTTAACTAATACATAATTAACACTTTACCCGTTGCGTATTTTTTGAATGAAGATGACATATGCTTCAAAGGCTTTGGAAGGAAGTTATTCCTATCCATTCAGTAGCCTAGGAAGTGTAGTGGAGAGAAGCATGCTGATATTCAATAAAAAATTTTCTTAATAGACCCAGAGGACACCTGTACACTTTCAGATGGGTCTAGCACCTGAAATTTCATTAAGCTCAGATCCACTCATCCTTAAACTCCTCTTGATCTTTACCTGTTCAAAGTGTTCTGCTCTTCTTTTCAATTACTTCCGATCAGATCAGGAATGACTTCCTATGTATGCTCTGAAGAAAAGTTGCTGGGGAAACATATGAGCCAATATACCATATGTTCCAATGTACCACACAGACCCACAATGAACTCCTGTTTGATTCATGGAAGAGCACTGTCTATGTAATGCCCAGTGGAGTCTGGGCTACTCAGCCATGATGGCAGGTTATCATAAACTGCTCCTCTGAGAGGCTGTAAACCAGCCTGGGACAATAATCACCAACAAATGAGCATTCTGAAAAGGTGTCTAGATCTGAGGAGTGCAGTTCCTTTGAGTAAATGGACTAGCAGTCATGCCTAGGATATGGTTCTAGCAGTGGCAGCAAATTTCAACACAGTATACTATCCTTGAAGGATAGATTAGTAGCATAGCAGGGCATTTAATGGCAACAATGGGCTCATTTGCAAATGGAAGCTTCTCCCAGTTCCTCTTCAGATTTGTGATATAAATACAATCATTTTTCCCTTCGTAGATGTACTGCTCCATTGGGAAATCACAACCGATGCCATCAAGTGGGTTCTTGCAGGAGGAATTTGAAGATATTCTCCTATATTGCACAGGATCCGAAGTTAGAGAAAGTTCTTCTCCAAGTTAAGATAGGAACTGAAGCAATGCCATACAGACTCCTCTGTTGGAATTTTGGGAAAGCCTGATGCATTTGTTTTAAAAAGTCAGTGGAGTCTGATATTGAAAGATAAGGATCACAATGATGAAGTTAAAGTCTCAAAAGTCTAGCAATAACTAGATTTAGAAAATTAGATATCTTGGCATCCAGTCTTCAAGCTTCCAGATGAAATTAATAAGGAAAATGAAGTTGGGAATTAAACCTTTATATAGCATCCCCTATTATATTACAGGATGGCAGTGAAATGTTGTGTTAATAGAATTCTAGAGCCAGTTTCCACCTTCAGGTTTAACTAGGTACTAACTCTATGGGGCCCTGGGCATGACTTAATTTATAGAACTCTGTCAAAAAGGGTCTGATAAGAGAAATATCTACTTCAGAAGATAAATGAAATTATTAAATAAGTTAATACATGAAAATGCTTTAAAAATTCCCAGCACACAGAATAACATTCAATAAAATATTTGTTATTAATATTGGAAACATATAGCTATACAAAGTCAAAACTGATCCTACTCGGCACTGATTCCAGAAAGTAATAAAGATGTGTAGAAAAAAAATATGATTTACCAATTCCCTGATCATCTCTGAATGCTTTTGGGTTCTTCATTTAAATGTTTATACCTACTTGAAACATTCTAGAAGATAGCATATTCCTTTTTTTCTTAAATCCCCCATTTGATTCTCTGAAGATCTTGAAACTGACGGAGGTTTCATTATGTCTTTTCGCAGCTATGGAGCCTCAGTCAACACCCTAGATTTTACATTATCCTTTTGTACAGTAAAGACTTTTGTGTCAGAATGCTAAGAGTTGAATTCACATGATTTTCCTTGTTGAATTTGCTTTTCTCCCCACCGATTATACAAGAATGGACATATGTTCCCTAAATTGATTTATTAAAGAATATTTTTTGAAAGGAGGCTCTCAACATAAGATGAACACAGGCATGAAAATAACAAGGATTTTTTTTAATCTTCTTTTCATTGCATTCAGAAAGCAGCAGACTAAGGAAGTGCTGGTGGTGAGGCGGAAGGCAGTCATCGAAGGCAATGAATGCATCATATGGTTTTCAGCTTAGAAAAGCTGTTTTAAAAGACTTTGCAGAAGGAACCCTCATCTGCAGAAAATCAAGAAAACTTCATAGCTTTTATTCTGTGTTCTGTCATTTGAATACAAATGAAATCAATGGAAATATTCTTGCCCGACTAGAAAACTTTGGATCAACCACAGAGACAGTCTGCAGCCCTGGAGTGACAATTTTGAAGAAGGGTTACTGTCTAGGTAACTGTCCTGGGAAGAGTAGTGTGGGAAAGAGAGAAGAGTCAACATGTTCCTGTGGCTTTAAGATATTAAATAAGTACTCTGTCATTACTGAGACCTGGCATTATTTTACAAATGGAGAAAGTGAAGACAAGAAATATGAATGATTTGCCTCATGTCTCAATGCTATTTTATCAGTAGAACTAAAACTAAATCATTTTGACCCATTAACTTAAAAATTATCTTTCATGAAATTTGCATTTAATTATTTTCAAAATCATTGCCAGCTCTTTATTCCAAGAATTTTTCGTCCTTAATTTTTTGATGCATACCTCAGCTACCAGGAGACTATTTTCTAGTAACATATTCAGGAAATATAATTTATTTTATGACTCTTTCTCCCATATTCTACATGAATACCTGTATATAGACTTATTTTATCTTCTGTCTGTCAAAATTCTAGAGATACTGCTTCATACATTTGTAGTTTTTTATTATTATGAATGTGATTCCTTTGTAGGTGTTATGTGTTACTAACCAATGCTTGAAAAATTATTTTTTTCTTTTCCCTTAAAAAAAAAAAAACCTTCAGGCTGTAGATTGATGTTGTTACCGTTGCAATCATATTTAATGATAGTCTAGGATTTTTAAAAATCTGGACACAGTCTTTTCATCAGCTCAGGAAAAAATATGGTTCAATTATAGTTTTGAATAATGCTTCTCTTCCAATTGTCTTTCTTAACGGATGTTTTATTATATTTCCACTTATTTAACCCCTGTTTTGCTTCACACTCTAGAAGAGTCTAAATTTTCATTTACTTTTTGAAAAGTTTTTCTTCTCTTCTACTTCTATCTTTTGCTGTTGTGGATAAAGATAATAAAAGGTTACTGTATTTTAATTTCCCCTTAATTTTTTCTTAATTCCTTCAAAACAGATTCTGTAATGTCAACTCTTTGCTCTCTCCTCATAGTTTCTCCAAGTTACTTGATCATATTCTACTGCAACATTTTTCAGGATATCAGGCATATAGCTTCTCAGATTTTCATCACTATCATTTCAAATACCTAGTGCAGCCTTGTCTTCTGTTTATTCATCCTTGAATGGCAGGAGGTCTGTTCAGCATTTGGCTGAGTGCCCTTAGTCCTCCTCAATGTTTATGTGAAAATCGGGTACTTTATCACCTTCATATTCTAATACTCATCTATTCAGGTTAGTTATCTGATGAATTTTCTCCAGTTTGATTTTTCCAGTCTTCTGAAATTTCCTTTTAGGTAGCTGTAGGTGTTCATTATCTAATATGAACTTTTGCTATGCCTATCTCCACCCCTGATTATAACACTTTCATGAGCCCCTAAGCATCAGAGAATAGTGTGCCTACATCCATTCTTTTCTAATTTTTAGTCTGTGTTGCATATTAAGTGCTATACTCTGGGGAAAGAAGGGAGGGGGTAACTTCAGTTTTGCCTCCTTCTTCCCCACTGATTTAGTTATTCAGTCATTTATATAATATGGTCTCATGTTTCTTTTATGCTTGGGTATTACAATACTATGTTATTTATTTTGTTGCTCAAAGTGTTCTAGCTTTACCCATTGGGACCTCTTTCTGACAGGCTCTTGTGTCCCTTTAATATGTTCCCAACATTTTGTTTCTTTGAGCACTTTTTTACTTTCTGGCTGAAAATTTTCATCAGTTTCCTTTAGTAAATCATTTTTAGTGACAAGCTCTTCAGAGGGACATTCTTTGGTGGAAATATCAGGACACTATTTGTTAGTCCTTTTAGCTCACTATCATTTCAAAGACCTTTACGAAGACCATTCCCAAGACTCTTTTTGTATATTTCTAGCATCAGCCCTAGAATCAGCCATTTCTCCAAGGAGGCCTGGTTCCTTTTATTGGAAAATGCTCTTTAGAAACCAAGATACAAGTGCTAGATATAATCTTTCTTTAAAATAATAATAATAATAAAAAAACTATGATGATGAACTGATGCTTATTTTCATGAATATCTGAAACTCAAGTCAGTGCATACACACAGTTCAATGTGCTTTTATGCTAAGCTAGTTAATATTATGTCCTCACAAAGCAAAAATTATGAAAGATATAGCTTTTATTTTATTTTCCGCCAGAATTTGACATTTCACTATTTTATTTAATTCAATTTTTAACATTTCATATTGTGAGAACTTTTTGAACAAAATAACACCTTTAAAATATTTATCCAAACTGAAATGAAAAAGAGCCTAAATTTCACTTTAAAAATTTAAACCAGCAGATGATATAATTTTATTTATGAGATATGTCTCTAAAATATCTTTCTTCCTTAGTTTTGAATAAAATATCAGAAACAGAATCTTTAAACTGGTAAGAGGTTATTGTTTCTTTGCTTGTTTTTTTTTTGTTTGTTTGTTAATTTGACATCTATAGTCTGACAATTATAACAAAAATAAAATAGCACAGCATTTTGGGTATCTCATAAATCCAATAACAAAATTACTGTAACGGAATTAGACAATAAACCTCTGGAGAAAAGAATTAAAAGGGAATCAGTAGAGAAAAAGCTACTTCCATATAAACTTTAGAAAAATATATGAAGTTCTAAGGAAAACCATTTTGTGTTTGGAACATGAATATATGGGCTCAATTCTAAATCCATAGACAACTGTCAGTAACCTTGGCCCAGTGACTTAACAGATTTGACCTGCAGTTTTCTTATTGAAAACTGAAGAGAATTTCCCAACTCTGCTTACTTTCCAGCGTTCTTGCGAGATCAAATAACATAATGCACATGAGGACTATTTTTAAATTGCAAAATGCTATGCAATGTAAATTGCTTTTGTTAGTCTTAATGAATATGTGTCATGACATTGTAAATAAGAACTGGAATTCTTGGACTGAAAGGGAAAATATAGATAATGAAGTGATTTTAATGGTATGTCCATGAAACTCACAGCTCATTTTTGTAATCCTAACAGCTACCACGGTACAGCATCTATCTCAGTTAGTAAGTACCTGAATAAAAGTGAAGAACATCAAAAAAAACATGGTATTTCTCTTTCTGTTTCTACTGCTGGTGCCCTCTTTCAGCATGACCTATTTTGATGGCCTTCAAACCAACCAGCTTCTCTTTGTATTCTAGCCAATTAGCCTAAAGTACTGCAGGAGTTATCTTTCTAAAGCCCAGTATTACCATGTCATTCCAGGTCTGCAATAATGTCTCCTCATTACTATAAAAAAATTCTAAATTTTTCAACATAATATCAAAATATCCAACTTAGCTTTCTATATCTATTTCCACTATTCCGTCACACAAAAGTTATGCCTCAACTAAAATCGATTACTGCTTTTTTTAATGAACATATACTACTTTTTCCTTCTTTTACTTAAGAATGATAGGTAGTGTTCATTGAAAGCAATGACAAGTGGGTATTTGTCTCTTGCTAAATAGCATTACATTGACAATCTCACATGAAAGAAAAGGAAAGGAAGTTCAAATAAGTATTTTCAAATGACTAACTCTTGGGTTCAGCAGATGACAAATACTCAGAAGGAACAAAAGACTATAGTAATCACTGATAAATTATTGGTTTAGATTGTCAGAGTTATTGGGAATTTAAAGAAAAAGATTGCTGAGTATTGAGAGGAAGTTTTAGAGAATAAACAGGGTTTGAAATGACTCTTGATTGATGACAGGAATATATCTGTATGTCATCTGCATACAAGTGAACATTCTCATTCAGAAGAAAAATTGGAATCTGATGGGTAAAATTATTGTGTGATAAATACCCCAAGGTATTTTATTTATTCATCCTTTTATTTATTCGTTAATTCAACAAACATTGATTGAGCACCTACTACGTGCTTGACACTTTCCCACCCCTTAGGAATAAAGCAGTAAACAAACAAGTTCCAGCTCTCAAAGAACTTCTATTTTAGTAGGGGAAGACTCACCAAAACAAAGAAACAAAAAGACATGATATGCCAGGTTATAGTAAGCGCTATGAAGAAAAATAAAGCTGAGGATAGTGTTGAAGAGTGATGGGGACAGAGGCGTAGCTCTTTTATTCAGGGAGTTTAGGGAGGAACTCTCTGATGTGTGTGTATCTGAGAGAGACCCGTGTACTTGAGGGAATGAGCCATGTGCATACCTGGGAGAAGGCCTGTCTGGAGGACAAGAAGTACCAAAGCCCTGAGGCAAGGGCACTCTTGAGAAGTTCTGAAACAGTCACAGGACTCTGTAGCTGTAGCAGAGAGAGCCAGGGAAAAGAGGGTTAAGCGACAAGGCTGGAGAGGAAGCTATGAACATAGCCATCGAAGACGTTAAGGTCAGCAGGTGGACTCCGGATGATATTCTGAGAAAGACAGGATGCTGGTAATTTACTGCGAGCAGACAAGTAACACGATCTGACCTGAGTTTAAATCAATCCCTCTGGCTGCTGCTGAAATAGACCTTGAGAGGGACAAGGAGGGATCAGGGAGCAGTGAAGAGAACAGAGTCATATTCAGGCGAGAGAAGATGGCTTAGGGCAGTAGCTGCAGAGATGGTGAGGCTCGCCCATCCATGATTTCCTGCTGTCTTTGGGATAAAGCAAACGTCTTTCATTTGGCGTAAAGGTGTGTTCCCGTCTTGTGTCGAAAACCACATTTGCCTGCTCTTTTTGTCCCCATCACTGTCCACATTACATTTCTCTGTCCAAACCGCCTTTCAGTGCGTGACCTTTGGAGGTTACTTTCTCTACCATAAATATTCTTCCGATCCTTATTCACCTAGTTGACTATTATCACCTTTTAAATTTCAGTTCTTCAAAAAAGTCCTCTCCAATCTAATACACTGGGTCAAATTCTCTTAACATAGTCTCTCATCACATGTGATATTTACACTTCAAAGCAGTGGCCATAATTATAAGTTTACATCTATTTATGTGACTTTTAAATTCTTTTTCTGTCTGACTGACTGTGAGTACAATTAGGGAAGGAACCACATGGTTTCTTTGCTCTCCATTAACCAGTCCAATACCTAATATATTTAGTGCTTTTACTTGTTGAGAAAGAGGGAGTAAACATCAAATAGGTAGTTGAACCAAAGTCTCATGCAAAGAGAACTGTGTTTGACATGTGAATACATGGGTTAATATCAGTTTTTCATGTTAAAACCAAAGGGCTTTGGTTTCTCCATGTATAAAATTCAGAGTTTGGGGATGACTAGGATAATAGACTCTAAGTTTTCCTGAGGCTGTAAGATTTAAGACAAATAAGTAGTATTACTGACAACATTAATTTCCTCTTTTGATTACAGCATGGTATTTGCATAACTCTAAGAAATTGAACAAATGCAGTTACATCTTTGTTTTATATTTTTTGTTTTTATGCTTTTACATCTTTGTTTTTAAGTTAAGGAGAATTAGTCTAAAAATACGTTTGCACAGTAGAAGTAGAAGAGGTTACCAATTAAAAATGACATGAACTATACAGAGCAAATTAAATAGGAAAACCTGAGAGAAGATGAATCTCGTGAAAATGTAGCTGGCACTACATACAGGCAGAGGGGACTGGGGCCTCTGTGTGGTGACTTGAGAGATGTGCACTCAGGTACCCGGAACCCCAAACAGTTGTTATTAGATAGAGCCTGAAGAATACACATGAGTTAAACATGTTTCTCAATAGCTGTCCCAAATTGGAGACTAGAACACTCTATTTATGGCATATTTGGTACTTAGGCAAGAAGTCAGTTTAGGAGCTTAATATCAACCCATTTCTTGAGCAGAAATGTCTACCTAGTTGTCATTGAACATATAGGATATCACCCTCAAAATATTTGATCAGAGGGGCTTCCCTGGTGGCGCAGTGGCAGAGAGTCTGCCTGCCAATGCAGGGGACACGGGTTCGTGCCCCGGTCCGGGAAGATCCCACATGTCGCGGAGCAGCTGGGCCCATGAGCCATGGCCGCTGAGCCTGTGCGTCCGGAGCCTGTGCTCCGCAACGGGAGAGGCCACGACAGTGAGAGGCCTGCATACCGGAAAAAAAAAAAAAAAATTTGATCAGAGTAAAAACAAGAAGAGGAAAATATACACTGCAGATATTTATCAGATTAACATGCTTGAATAGGTAGTAAGTATTTGCTCTGGAGAGCTAATAAGTATTTGCTCTGAACAAAATTTTGACAAGTGCCAGGGCAATGAGGGCAATGAGAAGAAAAGTACTTGAGAATGCACACAAGCTGATTTTTTTCCTTCTTTCTTATTTAGAAAATAAAATTTTAATTGACGCACACTAATTTATACTCTAACACCATTGGGTAGAAAGAAAACGTTTCTTCTCTGGTATATACATGAGAGAAATTCCCGTCTTATCATTATCTGTCACTCCCAGTACTACCAGAACTTATTGGAAACACATGTAATATGATACTACGTTCCCTCATTTTAAGAAATGATCTGTGAATATGTCTGGGGAAACAAAGACAGGAAATGGGAGCAGAATAATTAAAGATGCATATACATGTATCATGTGTCACATTTGAGGACTAATGTGTATATAGGATATAGGAGAATAATATACATACATGTTACATTTAAAATGTGATAGTTTTGTGAGAAGCATCAAAGTTTAGTCTGAGAGTAGGGAAATCTGTGTATGTATGAATGGTGGTAACCAATCTATTTAAATAAAAGCATGTGAAACGAAACAAATAACCACCTATTCTGTTCAGTTAGCAATCTTGAGGAGACAGATCACAGTCTTAGCTTGGAATCTGTCATTAGTTGCATCAGGTTTCAAATAAGCCCACCCAGCTTATTTGAAAGGAGTTCTTTTCTCTATTTGCTCCAATACCCAGCCTTTCTGACAAGTTACTTTTGGAAATTCAGCAGCATAAACCTTAGGAACAGTATCAGTGATGTTATTTAAATCCGGAGAAAAATAATCATCTTTGAATAATGCACACGCTCTTTGACATGCTCTCCATTTCCTTTTTTCTTTCTCTTTCATCACATGAAATATTTTCAATTCTACTGAATTTCCTGGGAAACAAAAACTCAGTGAAATTCTCCATTTGACAGGATAACATTTTAAACTATTAGGAAACAAATCATTTTTAGTTTCCAAGCACATATCTTGTCATTGATGCTTTGCTATTGATAATGATAGTATTAACCACATGAAACAATATTATCCAGTACAATAAGGCAGAGTAAAGGAAGGAAATGTCTTTAGCTAGGGACCAAGGAGGGTTTCCTGTGTTTCTTTATAACCTAGAATCAAGCACATGGCATGCATATTATTGATTCTAGCCAAGGAGACATTTGCCTAGAGTTTTTTGTTTGTTTGTTTGTTTTGTTACAAGACTTTATTTTTACAGAGCAGTGGTGCAGTCTTGGATTCACAGCATATTGAAGGGAAGGTCTAGTGATTTCCCATATACCTTTTGCCCTGACACATGCATAGCCTCTCCCAATATCAACATCTCCTACCAAGTGGTATATTTGTTAACCATATATGAACCTACATTGACATATCATAATCCCCAAAGTCTATAATTTACTTTAAGGTTCACTCTTGTTGTTATACATTCTATGGGTTTGGACAAATGGATAATGACATGTGTTCAATCACTGTCAGATACAGAGTATTTTCACTGCTTTAAAAATCTGTTTTCTACCTATTTATCCCTCCCCATACCCAACCCCTGTAAATCACCGATCTTTTTTCTGTCTCCATGGATTTGCCTTTTCCAAGAAAGTTAAAAGTTGAAATCCTACAGTAGGTCATCTTTTCAGATTGGTTTGTTTCACTTAGTAATAAACATTTAAATTTTCTTCATGTATTTTTATGGCTTAAGAGCTCATTTCTTCTTAGTGCTGAATAACATTCCATTGTCTAGATATACAAGAGTTCATTTACCCATTCACCTATTGAAGGGCATCTTGGTGGCTTCTATGTTTTGTCATATGAACAAAACTGCAATAAACATCCATGTGCATGTTTTTGTTGGACATAAGTTTTCACCTCTCTAGGGTAAATACCAAGGAGTATGATTGCTGGATCATATGTTAAGAGTTGCTTCGTTTATAAGAAACTGCCAAACTCTCTTCCAAAGAGGCTTGTAGTATTTTGCATTTCCACCAGCAATGTCTGAGTTTCTGTTGCTCCTTATCTGTACAAGCACTGGATATTGGCAATGTTCCAGATTTGGGTCATTCTGAGAGGTGTGTGGTGCTATCTTGTTTTAATTTGCATTTCTCTAATGAGATATGATGTTGAGCATCTTTTAATATGCTTATTTGCCATCTGTATATCCTCCATGCTACAGTGTCTGTTAGGGTTTTGGCCAATATTTTGATGAGGTTGTTTGTTTTCTACTGTTGAATTTTAAGAGTTCTTTGTACATTTTGCATCAGTTCTTTATCAGATATGTCTTTTGCAAGTATTTTCTCCTAGTCTGTGGCTTGTCTTCTCATTCTCTTGACATTGTAATGGGAAAGTATTTTTATTTTGGAGAGTGCTAGTGTATATAGTATTGTGTTTTTAATTTCAAATTTCTCTTGTTTATTTCTATTATATAGGAAAGCAATTGACTTTTGTATATTAATCTTGTATCTTACAACTTTGATATAAACATTTAATAGTTCCAGGAATATTTTTGCTGTTGTTTATTCTTTTGGGTTTTCTACATAGACAATCATGCCATCTCTGAACAAAGACACTTTTACTTCTTCCTTCCCAATCTGTATGCCTTTTATTTACTTTTCTTGCCTTGTTGCATTAACTAAAACTTCCAGTACAATGTTGAAAAGGAGTGGTGAGAAGGGACATTCTTACTTTATACCTGATCTTAGAGAGAAAGCTTCAAGTACCTCACCATTGAGTATAATGTTAACTACAGAATTTTTTAGATTTCTTTTTTTACCTAGTTGAGGAAATTCCCTTCTATTCCTATTTTACTGAGAGATTTTATCATGAATGTTGGATTTGGCCAAATGCATTTTCTGCATCTATTGATAAGATCATGTGATTTTTCTTTAGTTGATTGATACGGTGAATTACATTAATTGATTATTGAATGTTGAACCAGCCTTACATACATGGAATAAATTCCACTTGGTCATGGTATATAATTATTTTCATACAACGTTGAAATTGATATGCTAATGTTTTGTTGAGGATTTTTGCATCTATGCTTATGTGAGATAATTGATCTGTAGTTTTCTTCTCCTGTAATTTTTGTCTCATTTTGGCATTTGGGTAATTCTAGACTCATATAACTAGTTAGGAAGTATTCCCTCTACTTCTATTCTCTGAAAAGATTGTTAGGGAGTTGGTATAACTTCTTCCTTAACTGTTTGGTAGAATTCAAGAGTGAACCCATCTGGGCCTGGTGCTTTCTTCTTAGAAGGTTATTAATTATTGATGCAGTTCTTTAACAAATATAGGCCTAGTCAGATTGTCTAGTTCTTCCTGTGGGAGTTTTGGAAAATTGGGTCTTTTAAGGAATTTGTCAATTTCATTTAGGTTATCAAATTTGTGGGCGCAGTTGTTCATAGTATTTCTTTATTATCCTTTAATGTCCATAAGACTTGTAATGATATTCCCTCTTTCATTTCTGATATTAGCAATTTGTGTCCTCTTTTTTTTTTTCTTAGAGGCTTATCAGTGTTATTGATCTTTTCAAAGAACCAGGTTTTATTTTCAGAATTTTCTCTTTTGATACCCTATTTCCATTTTCATTTCTTTCTGTTTTACTAATTATTATTTATTTTCTTTTGCTTACTTTGGATTTAATTTGCTGTTCTTTTTCTGGTTTCCAACATAAGAACTTAGATTATTGATTTTAGATCTTTCCTCTTTTCTAATATATCACCCACTGATATAAATTTCCCACTAAGTACTGCTTTTACCTGCATCCTCCAAATTTTGGTATGTTGTGTTTTCATTTTTATTTAGTTCAAAATATTTTGAGATTTTTTTCTTTGACCCATGTGTTATCTAGATGTGTGTTTTTTAATCTCCATATATCTTGGGATTTTGTAGTTATCTGTCTGACATTGATTTCTTATTTAATTCCCTGTAGTCTGAGAACAGATATTGTATGATTTCTTTCCTCTTTTTTTTTTTTTTAATTTGTAAAGGTGTGTTTTATGGTCCATAATGTGATCTATTTTGATGAATGTTCCTTGTGAGCTTGAGAAGAATGTGTGTTCTGCTCTTGTTGGATGAAATATTCTATAGGTGTCCATTATATCCAGTTGATTGATGGTGTTGTTAAGTTCAACTATGTCCTTACTGATTTTCTGCTCTCTGGATGTGTCCATTCCCTGATAGAGCAATGTTGAAGTCGTCAACTATGATAGTGGATTCATCTATTTCTCCTTGATGTTGTATTAAATTTTTCCTCACATGGTTTGTTGTTATGTGCACACACATTTAAGGATTGTTATGTCTCCTTGGACAATAACCCCTTTATCATTATGCAGTGTCCTTCTTTATCCCTGATAACTTTCTTTGTTTCAAAGTCTTCTGTATCTAAAATTATTATAGCTTCTCATGCTTTTTTTTGATTTTTGTTAGTGTGGAATATTTTTATCCATTCATTTACTTTTAATCTTCATGTGTCTTTATACTTAAAGTAGTTTCTTGTAGACAGCATATAGTTGGGTCTTGTTTTTTGATCCAATCTGACAATTTCTGTCTTTTAATTGGTGCATTTAGACCACTAATATTCAAAGCGATTATTGTTTATAGTTGGATTAATATCTATCATAGTCATTACTGTTTCCTATTTGTTACCCTTGTTCTTTGTTCCTATTTTTGTCTTCCACTTTTCTTCTGCCCCTTGCGGTTTTAATTGAGCATTTTATATGATTCCACTTTCTCTCCTTTCTTAGCATATTGGTTATACTTCTTCTTTTACTTTTCTTTAGTGTTTGCTCTAGTGTTTGCCATGTACATTTGTGAAAATCTAAGTCCACTTTCAAAAGCTGGCGTGAATACCTTATAATAACAAAATGAATTTAATTCCCCTCTCTTGCCCTTTGTATCATTGTTGTCATTCATCTTACTTATATTTAAGCATACATAAACATATATAAAATAAACATGTATAATAAAAATATGTATATAATAAAATACATTGTTGGTATTATTATTTTGAACAAATTATCTGTTTATTCAATAACAGTAAGAAAAATACATTTTGTTATTTTACCTTCACTTATTGCTTCTTTGATGCACTTCTTTACTTTATACTTCCAAGTTTCTGACCTACATTATTTTCCTCCTCTCTAAAGACTTTTTTAACATTTCTTGCAAGGCAGGTCATTTGCCTTGATATTATTCTCTGTAATTTCAGATTACTAGTTGTGAATAACCTATGGCTTGGAAACAGGGCATCATAGAATGTCAAAGTTCAGGAATTGATGTAGCAAAAACAATGGATAGCAATCCAAATGGAAATTAATCCCAGGGTGGTGAATAGAATTTTTTTTTTAATCAGAGGTAGTGGCCAACTACATATGGATCAGATTAGCATAGTGCATAAAGGTTGAATTATGGCTAGTAGTAGGCTGTGTAGGGTAGGCAATTCCATTAATTTATTAACATTGCTCTTATATAAAATCCCTGTGCTTTGGACAGTTAAAAGTTAAATTGAAAACACTAGAGAATCGTGATCTCTAAGGTCCTAAGAAGTAGCTTATGTTCTAGCAAATGAATGGGTTATTTCCCCCAGGATGAAATCCAAAGGGTATTCAGGAGACCCAGGTCTCACTAACATTTGCTGTTGTCAGAGTTTGGGATTTTTCCATTCTAATAGGAATGCAGTGGTATCTCACTGCAGTATTAATTTGTAATTTCCTTAATGAAATATGATATGAAGCATCTTTTTATATGCTTATTTACCATCTGGATATCTTCTTTGGCAAGGTGTATGTACAGATTTTTGGTTGATTTTTTAATCAGGTTGTTCATTATCTTATTGTTGAGTTTTGAAGATTCTTTGTATATTTTGCATAACAGACCTTTCTCAGATATGTTTTTTTGCAAATATTTTCTCCCAGTCTGTGGCTTGTCTTCCACCTCTTGATAATGTCTTTTGCAGAGCAGAAGTTTTATTTTAATGAAGTCCAGCTTATCAGTTATTTCTTTTATAGATGGTTCCTTTGTTGTTATTTCTAAAAAGTCATCATCTTATGTAAGGTCATCTAGATTTTCTCCCATGTTATTTTTTAAGAGTGTTATAGTTTGGTATTTTATATTTAAGTCTGTGATCCACTTTTAATTGATCTTTGTGCAGCCTGTTATGTCTCTAACTTCACTTTTCTGCATATGGATGTCCATTTGTTCCAGAACAATTTGTTGAAAAGACAGTCTTTGCTCTAATGTATTGCCTTTGCTCCTTTGTCAAAGATCAGTTGACTATATTTGTGTGAATCTATTCCTGGGCTCCCTATTTTGTTCCATTGATCTATTTGTTTATTCTTTTGCCAATATTACATTGTCTTGATTACTTTAGCTTTATAGTAAGTCTTGAAGTCAGGCAGTGTCAGTCCTCCAACTGTGTTCTTCTCTTTCAATATTGTGTTGATTATACTGAATCCTTTACATCTCCACTGCAACTTTAGAATCAGTTTGCCAATATCCACAAAATAACTTGCTGGGGTTTTGACTGGGATTGCATTGAATCTATAGATCACATTAAGAAGAATTAACATTTTGAGAATATTGGCTCTTACTATCTGCAAATTTGGACCATCTCTACAAACTGTAGTTTGTCTTACATAGATTTTATATATATTTTGTTAGATTTAAACCTAAATATTTTATTTTGGGGGCTGCTAATGTAAAAAGGATTATATTTTAAAATTTCTAATTCCATTTGCTCATTACTGTTATATATTTTAAAAAGATTGACTTTAATTTAGACACAGTGTTCCTTTATTCTCTGTTTTCGTGAATAGTTTATATAATATAGAAGCTATTTATTTAAGGAAGAAATAAGACTGAATTTTTTACTTGGATCTTGTGTGTAAATTGTTGACTACTGATACAGTCTCTTAAAACCATCAGATGTATCTAGGTGAGTTCTTAGTAATTTTTAGAACTTTATATATGATAATAATATGTATGATGATAATGTTTCCTTTTTTTGCTTTAATCTTTCTCTTTCATCATGTTTAGATGAAACTTTTGTTATTGTTAAAGCTGATTTTTTTTAAAATTTTTCTTTAATTGTCTTTGAAATGGCATGGTAATGTATCAGTTTTTTATTATTCTTATTGACAAATTTTAATATATTCTTCCATGTTAATTTGTTTTATATTTTCCATGTTTTTTCTTTAATTTATACTTATAAGCATATATACATATATATATATACACACACACACATTCAAGAATGAATTGATTTACTCAAGATTTTTTTATACCTCCATTAGATATATGTATTATAGTTCATGTTTTATTACTCATGTTTAAATGTTTAACAAAGACAAACTTTATTCAATATCTCTTCTCCTTACCTGAACAATAATGTGAGATTTGTACATTGGTTTAATCAATTTATCTTCCTTAATTGTTGATTTGTTTAGAGTTTTGCTTACAACTTATTTTGACATTTTCCAATTTATATATTATTATTTGGGTTATTATCAATGCTTACTTAGAGTTACCTAAATATTTGCTGATCTTTTTCTTAACATTGCTGTTTTACACTATCTTTCCATCCTTTAGCAATTATTTTAATAAAATTATGAGTTGAAAATTCAGACTTTTTTCTAATTTGTTTTTATTTTGTTTTCACAACAAGATTTTAACTGGACACAGAGCTAAGACAAACATTTTCTCTCAGCACTTAAAAATATCATTATTTCCTGGACTCTATTATTTTTGATAAGACACCTCCTTCCATTCAAATTTTTATGATGTTTGTTTTTAACAGATAAACTTTTCTCAGTAGGTTAGTTAATGATTTTCAGTGACTTGGGTATTTCACATTTCAATAAAGTTTGTATAAAAAAGAATATTATTTATCCTCCTGTGTACTTGGTGTGATTTGTGATTCTTTGGTATGAACAGTCATGTCTTTCATGATTTCTGGAGTATTTTTAATTGGTTAAATTTTATTTTCAAATGTTTACATTTGCCGATTCTTTTGTATCTCTCTGTATGAAACTAGTTTGGGGATACCCTTTTAAGTGTGTCTTCCATGTCTTTTAATATTTTTTCCATGTTTCAAAACAAAAGAAATCTTTGTAACTTTGTACATCTACATGGGTACATCTACATGGGTAATTTTTTCCTATCTATCAGTTCATCAATTCTGTGTTCAGCTAAGTCTAATCTTATCTTTAACTCATCTGTTGAGTTCACGATATCAAAATATCAAAATATCAAAAATATTTAGTAAATATTCTAGTATATTTTAAATAATTTTTCTTGCCTTTTTACACTTTTTGTCCACTTTCTTCCAGTCTTGCTTTTACTTTTGGAATTATTTTTCATTTTTTTCCAGATTCTCCTGTAATGTAAATTTATTTTGTGTTCTATTTTATGTTACATCTGTTATCCCAGATTCATGTACATTATTTCCTGACATTTTTGTTGTTTGATTTTGAGCTCACTCTTTTTTTCCTGAGTTCTTTTTCTAGGAAGTTTCCATCAACCATAGGTTGTGGAATTATTCCTACATAGTAGCTTTGAACATTTCTTTTTGATCCAGTGTTATCTTTACATGTGTTTTGTGGCTTGGAATTTCTACTTCCTCAGAACAATATAAATCTAGAATTTATACATAAATGTGCAAACCTATCTTTTTTGTTGTTCTCATTAGATACTTCATTTTTTTCTTTTTCCGTCTAGAATCCAAAGCAAATTCTTGTAGATTCAATGGCTTAAGAGCAGAGTTTTTCCTCACACTCTTCAATGGAGGGGAGAGTAATTCTAGATTTCTAGTTAAGCAGAAATACTGTTTAATTTTGAAGGTCCAAACATATAAGTAATGTTTCTGACTGATCTTCTATATTCAGCTGCAACATTCCCCTACTTCATCATATTATCAGCTCCTGAGCTTATTTTATGAATTTTGTACCTTTTCTATTATGTCTTCATTGAGTGATCTTCCTTTGTTTTCTGGATGCCTATATATATTTTTAATTTATTGTTCTTTTATTTTATCAACTTTATCTGTGTTTCTAGCAGGAGAAAATATCTGTACTTTTTTAGCCCACATGTTGTTGAAATAAGAACTTCAAATAGAACTTTACCTTGGAAAAGTCATTTAATTCCTCTAGCCTTCATTTTCCTTATTTTTACAGTAAAAGTTTTGAATTAGTTGTAGTTTAAGAGCCTCTCTGCAAAGATCTATAAATTTATAACTATGTAGAGTATTAACTAACTACTGGAATAAAGAATATATGCCAGAATAAAAACAAAATTATACATTATATTCAGCAATTGGAAGTATATTTTAATGACTTTAATGTCTCTTACCCATGGAGAGAGAGAGAGAGAGAGAGAGAGATAGCTGATCCTTGAACAAGTTAAGGGTTAGGGACACAGATCCTCCATTTGGTCATAAACTCACATTTATGACCAACTACTTGAATGCCACTTTCAAGCAATTTACTGGGACTGTAACCAGGGAGAAGATTATGTAACCCACATTATTGCCCTATTAAATATTGTTCCATGCTTCCTTTGTTTCTGTGGTCTTATACAAATAAATAAAAACATGAGCTTGTGCTGTCTCAACTAGTATGACAATTTTGGCTGGATATCTATGAGCAATCACAGCAGTTCAAGGAGCAAAATACTCACCACCCCTGCCCTTTTGTGGCAGTTGTTGTAGGCTGGGTGTTACAACTCTGTGCATTTGAGCCCATCATCAAAAATGCAATGTTGGGCTTCCCTGGTGGCGCAGTGGTTGAGAGTCGCCTGCCGATGCAGGGGACACGGGTTCGTGCCCCAGTCCGGGAAGATCCCACAGACCATGGAGCACTGGGCCAGTGAGCCATGGCAGCTAGAGCCTGCGCGTCCAGAGCCTGTGCTTCACAACGGGAGAGGCCACAGCAGTGAGAGTCCCGCATACCGCAAAAAAAAAAAAAAAAAAAAAAATGCAGTGTTTAGATCTCTTGAGGTCCTCAAAGATTCATATTTTTGGTGGATAGTTAGAGACACCATTACAATATTTGGCATTGAGTTTAGTAAGGTGCAAAGGGAGTGGAATTCTTTGATTAATTCCTGTACATTTTTGTAAATAATTCCCTCAAGTTGGATATAAATGAGCCAGTCTGTATTCTGGCCCAGGGACAGAAAGCAACTGTCAATTTGTCAGACATTTAAGTCAATAATCTAAAGATAATTAAATATATACAAGGAAGAAATAAGTAAGAAGGCTGGTAAGTTAAGTCCAAAATTTGGGGCAGGTTAAAAGTTAGTGGAAAGTGAAACAGGCAGTGCAAAGCCTTTGAAGATTTGTTATACAAATGAACAACATGAATTCTGCTTTAGATATGAGAGATGTCAGTTACACATTGTCCATATTGGCATACAACTAAGTATATCAATTACCAGGTGATAAGGGGGTGAGGGAAAAATTGAGAGACTGGGATTGACATAGACACACTACTGTATATAAAATAGATAGCTAGTAAGAACCTACTATATAGCACAGGGAACTCTGCTCAATGCTTTGTAATGGCCTATATTAATGGAAATATAGGAAAGATCTGAAAAAAGAGTGGATATATGTATACGTATAACTGATTCACTGTGCTGTACATCTGAAACTAACACAACATTGTAAATCAACTATACTCAAATAAAAATTTAAAAAAATAACAAATTACCTTTCTATTGTTCAGTTCAGCAAGCCAATAAAGTTCCTTGAACTCTGAAAAGTTATTAGTTACGTTAATAAAAAACTTATTAATATATGTGAAGAACTCAGAAGCTTGAGTGTATGGTAGATCTAGTGATTTTGAGTATGTAGGCATAACCCAGACTTGATTTTAAATGTAAACTTTTTGTTATTTTTGTTTCTATTCCAAGTGTGGAATTTTAATTTTCATCTCTTTTGTTTGTTGTGAAGCTTGGTTAGTATTCTTATCATACATAATTGAAGTGTAAATGTCACAGTATTTCTTTAAAAACAAATGCCAGTTAAAGTGAGAGATGTTGGCAACAGGCACAAGCTCACTTCATTTATTGTAACATGTTCTGACCTTTTCATTATTTTGGTGGTAATTATTCCATGTTTTTTGCAACCAACAAAACCTCAGATAGATTCTTTGATACTGTTCTCTCATTTGATTCAGAGTTCACACTTTCCTTTTCCTTGTTCTCCTAAGGATCACTGGTGAATTTCTTAGCTATACTTCTAAGGTTTATTTTACTAACAGTTAATTTATAGGTCTGCTCGTTTAATTCCAGGAAAAAATAACAAGTTTAATGGTTTAAGTTCTCTATCTGAATTACCCATTTACTTCTATTAAAGCTTATTTTGATATTTACATTGTTGCATTTTTATTGGTGATTCTCTTCTCTCTTGTAGCACATGATGAAGAACTCCTTAAGGTAAAAGACAAGTTCATATTCGTCTTGCTATCTTCAGCATCTAGTACATTCACTAGGACAGAGAGTTTTTTTTTTTAATTAGTGAACTTATGCTTACATCTGAAAACCTCTATTTAACAGCTTGTACAATGCTACTGGAGGTTACTAGAAAGTAGTCAAGGTTTTTTATAGTTTTTGCATTGCCTACAGCCTTAATGAAGTATTTTGCCTACAAATTTAAGTAAAATAGAATTACTTAAAATACTTTTTGATTTTATGCTTGTTCTTAGCCTGACAATGGATAGTTATTTTGATGCGTGTTAGTTTGGGTAGAACTAGTCAGTATATTATATATTTAAAGCAGCAAAACTCAGCAGAACAAACAAACACACATGAGTCAACTCCTAACAAACAATTCTATCGTTTCTGTGTATAGATAAAAGGTTGCTTCAATTTGGTTTACTGATTTAATAGTCACTGTTTAACTGTAAGGAACCTTGGAAATGAGGTCAGTCCAAATCTGGAATAACAACAACAACAACAGCAAACAGTTGGCACAGAGAATTAGTACAATTTGTGATTTCCGCATGCACTATTTGGGAAAGATGGCACAGAGATATTCATCTCTAAGCCAAGTGGAAAGTCAGTATTTCCAGAAGTCTTTAGTTATCCATTCTAATAACAAAGTCCTCAAGGCAAAGCACAGTTAAGTTAAATCAGGAGAGAAGGAAGGAGCAACAGATGATTACATCAGTGGATATAACTGGTAGTGTGTGTGTGTGTGTGTGTGTGTGTGTGTGTGTCTGTCTGTCTAGAGATGTGTGTATGTCTGTATACACTAAATGATGTACCAATGGCTGTAATATTACAGAAGCTGTGAGTAATGAATTGGCAGGTGCTTATCTAATAAGATTTATGCTGTAAATAACTCAGCCACAGAAAAACCACAAGGACTGAGAAATGACACCCAAGGAAGAAACAGAGGTATGGTGCACATGTGGAAAATGCAACTCTCTGATTAGAGCTCAGGAGAAAAAACATGAGATTGTTACCCAGTAAGTGATGACTTGCTTAAATCAGTTGGGGAGAAAACTTTGCTATAGTCAAAGATGTGTTTAGAAGCACAGATATGACCTGAGAGGGCCCAGAGTCCTATTTAAGGCTGTGACCATCTATGGCCAGTAGGATTGGATTCGGAGTGATGTTTGGGCTTCCTTTGGCTTTCCTCCACACAAAATGTGGGAAGGACCTCAATAACAGGTAGAGTCCTATAACACTTAGTCTAACAGGGTATTTTCATTTCATTATTCTTTCCTTCTGACTGGGGTAAATCTCACAACTCATCAAAGGAAGACATGGAAATTCATAGAGATCCCAGTTGAGAATCTAAGCCCAGACACTGAATTTTGGTTTTTGCAGCTTTACATCACCTACTCTTAGACTATGAATGAGTGAACAAAGGAAGTTTCAGTGATTCTGGTTTGTTACCATATCTTGGGTCAGTTCATGAACATTTTGACAAGAGTTATTTCATGTTCATTTCATTTTCAACAAACTATTCCCTCCCCTTTAAGCTCAAAGTAAATACAAGTTAAACATCATAGTGATGATGCCATTACCTTACACTGGAGTAGGCAAATGTAATAATGATGTCAATTATTTGCATGATTTAATCATTATCTACATACATTGTTATGTATTTCTAATTTTCAACCAATAATTTAGAAACAATTGGACATTTATAGAATACATATTTCTTTAAAAAGGGAGTTGGAGAACTTTTTACTGTAAAGACACCAATAGTAAATACTTTGGCTTTGTAGCAATATGATCTCCATGGCAACTACTCAACTCCACCATTTTAGTGAGAAAACAGCTATAGAGAAAGTGCAAATCAGTCAGAAAGGTGGTATTACAATAAAACTTTATTTACAAAAACAGGTGGTGAGCTGGATTTGGCTAAGGGCCATACTTTACCAACCCCCGTCTTAAATAATTACTAAAATAAGCCATTTCCATCCACAGTCTTGAAACCCTTTGCATTTCTATGTAACCTTTCACAACACTGTTTTTTCTAAGGTCATAGCTACTTTTAGGTTAATACTCATTCTCCCAGCACCAGGGAAGGCTTAAGAATAATCACTGAGGCTGTCAACTCCAGACCGTGTGTGTCTTCACAGTTTCCCCATCAGAAGTAAGAAGGAGGGGGATCCCACTCTGGGTCTAATAAGGAAATAAGAAAGGAGAAGGGGCATTCAGACACCACTGCATATTCCCACTTCTAATGAAACCACCTGATTTAAGTGGAAAGAATTGCCTTTAGTAGTCATAAATACTAGCATAAATTACTATTAAGCTTTCCATCTCTCATTCTTGTAATGTGTTCTGTAACATAAATGTATCACTTAAATAAATAATGATCAAATAACATATAATTTTATTAAAACTAAATTAGTCCATTATTAACAAAAGAGATTTAAGGAAAAATATAGTTTGTAAAAATTCTTCTGGATGGTCCATTTGATCGTGGTTATTAACAGAAACATCCTTGATGATGAGACCCTAAGTATATAATTGCATTTAGCATGCAGACAGATACTCTGCTAAGAGCTAAAGCATATAAGAATTCAAACCACATGAAATTGCTGTTTGTGAGTCACAAAACAAGAAAATATCAGCAATTTCATAAACCTAAAAACATCAGTGAAGAAGACTGTCATTGACTCTTTCCCCTGGGAGTGGGGACAAGTAATCACAAGTACAATTAATGTGACAAATTAGTGTCACCAGTGGGGAAATGTAGGGTACAATAGAAATTTAGAATGGCAGGATCTAACAAGTGCAGGATATCAGGGAAGGCATCCTGAGTAGGAGCCATTTAAATAGAGACCAACAAGACAAGTAGGATTTAGAAAAACAAAGATGAAGAGAAGAAAGGGCAGGAAGGGCTACAGCAAATGTCATAAGCCTTGAGAATCAATTACCTCCAGGCTCAGAGGCAGGAGAGTGTTTGGAAACTTTTGGTAATGGATAATATGATTTCAAGGAATTCCTTCATATGTATGTGTGTAATATATATATATATATATATATATATATATAAAATTTATATATATTTACATATGTATATTTTCCCCCAAAACATCTTAGTGTTTGTAGAGCCAGGTCTGAAAGGCTGCATTAAATCTCCAGCTCTATGAGAAGTGTTGGCCAAAAGCAAAAACTCATAGCCCCTTCTGGTTAATCTAGAAACTTCAAACATGGAAATTGATAGATAAATCTGCAAGGGGATGCACCTCCAAAGTACCCTTCAAAATCTTGGCTTCTGGTCAAGAATTCTATCTCTTCTGCCCTGATCTATTATTACAATATAATGAAAACTTTCTTCTCTGACATTCTGCCAACACTATGTTCATGGCACCACCAATTTACACTTTTCCCCTTCCCTTCTTTTGTCTGAAGAGTATATTTAAATATTCTAGTTTGTAGGTGCACCTGAGAATGAAAGTACATTCAGAATGTGCCCTTATGTGGAACACTCTTTGTGAGTCCTTGTTTCCCTCTTTGTGAAGATCTAATGAGCACTGGAGCATTGAATGCAGTGTTAGTTCTGTCCAGATGTGGGGTCTTCCTCAAGCCTGCAGAACAGCTCTTATGAACTATTTTCATTGTATGTGTTTGCCAATAATTTTCAGAGAGTAAATGCCTATGTGCATAATATAACCTAGTAGTGATGTGTGGATGTGGTTAGCTAATGCTCTCCCACAAAATTTCTGGTAGCTACCATTTACCAACAGTAATCTAAGAGGTGTGCATTAGTAAATTGAATCAAGGGCAGTTGAGAACAGTGTGATACCTGTGATGACAGTGTGCTGTATACTGAAAGTTTGGGCAAAGAAGTATCATACCTCTGTCATCCTTTCAAAAGTAAGCATTGCAAAATATTTTTAAAGCACCTTTACTTTGGAGGAATGAATTATAGCAACTCCTAACTTTTAATTTTCACTTTTACAGTTTCGCAGAGCCCCTTTACACACATTCCTTCATTTGATTCTTGCAGTGAGTGTTACCATTGTCACAGACTCTGGCATTTAGTTAAGGAAGAGCCATACACAAAGATGCAGTAATTTGCAGTTAACCCCACACCTCTCCTTGACTCCTACTCCTATCCAATCCCCCAAAACCTGTTTAGGAATAAGGGCTTGATGTGAGACACCTCTCTCTTGGCAACAGTACCTATTGACATTGTGTTGCTTTGGGTTAAAAAAAAAAATACAGAGAGATGAGACAGGACATCTGTCATCACGTTGCCCACTGATGAAGGGAAGTGATATCCACTCTGAGGTTAAATCAAGGGCAACTTATGTCTATTTGTTTCCAGGAAGTTCAGGCATTGAGGGAGCTGTTAACATCCTATTCTATTAGAATCAAACACCTGCATTTACTTGCCTTGGATAATGAGGAAAAATGGGCTCTCTTAAATATAGCCCTTTGCTATAAATAGACAATCCATCTTAAATTTAATTATTGTCATTGTCAAAGTGTAGACTTGGAGAGGCAGAGCAATGTTGCAGAAATATTCCCTGACTGGACATAGGCACCTGGTTCCAATCACAGCTCTGGTACTCATTAAGTGTGTGGCCCGGGTTGATTAATTTCACATCTTCAGGCCCCTCTGTTCTCTAGAGCATCCATTTTCTACCTTTAAAGTTTTTCAGTGCATCTTGCTTTTCCATTCTTACTGAGGCTGCCTTTACTCCAGACCTCATCTTCTCTTACTTGGATTATTATAAGAAACTTCTTTCTGATCGCCATTTTCCCAGTCTCACCTCTTTAAGCACCCCAACCTCTGCTAAATCTACTTTTTATGTGCTGTCAGCAGCAGCTTATGAAAACCTAAATCTCATACTATCACTCCCTCAATTAAAGTCTTCCAAGGCTTTCCCTTAGTTTTCACATGAAGGTCCAACTCTTTAGCTTGGCATAAAGAGAACTGCAGGAGTGGGGATACCTTTTTATTGCCCATTCTCAGGAAGTTTCCTACAGTCCAATCATTCCAAAACTATGATACTTTCCTGAATATGCCCATTGTATTCAGCTCAGTATTTTATCCTTTTGAGTCTTATATTACCCTCTGACCTCCTTCTGCATTTTCACTTGGCTCACACCTTCTTGTCATTCTCCAACAGGATCAGACATTGCCTCCTTCTGGAAGTCTTCCTTAGCTTTCCCAGTCTGGATCCTGTCCTGCCTATTTGCAGATGTCACACTCTGAGAGACAATCCAGCATAAGCCTTTTCAGTGGACATCGATGATTACTATTTCCCTTTCTGCCCTGAGCCACTCCTAATAAATTGTGAGGTTATCTGAGGGGAAAACCCATGCTTTCATTTCTATTTCTACTGCAAAGCACCTGATAAGTGGCTGGTGTTCAATAAATGAAAACAAGACGAATAGATAAGAAAACTGGACCCTACTAGTTCATCTATTTGTGACATTCCATGAATGTATAATCATTAGAAATCATTTTGCATTCTAGAAAGTCACTGGTATGGTGTTTTATCTTCCCCTTTGATCCAAAAAAACAGAAGTGTGAATTAAATAATCTTTGCAGAATACAGAAAATGCTAAATCGTAAATCTACACCTGATATCAAGTGACAGACAACACCACTGCCCCACACCTTCCCCCTCGAGTTATATTCAACGTCCAGAAGAGTCACATTGCACAAGGATGTAGGTTAATAGGTGCCAGTTGAAGTTCAGTGAAGATAAAAAGTAGAGAAATGAGCTTGAGAGCAAAGATGAAAATTAGAAACTGATAAATGGAAAATACTTTGGGCTGACCAAAAATTAGATTTATGAACTATCCATTAAACACTTTTTTTCTCAAAGTCAACAATAAACAAAATTTTTAAAAAAGAGAGTGAAAGCATGAAAGATGGTCCCATATTTTAATACAATGTTTGGAAAACAGGGATGCTATAATGTAATCTGTGATAAGAAATAGATTTACACAGTGGTAAGAAGAAGGGAGCAAGTAATTTGGAAGTTAGGCAATGTGATTTCTGTTCCTAGATTTACTGGTAACTGCTGTGTGACTCTGTTGCTTCCTTCATGTCTCTGGGCTTTATTTTTACTTGGCCATGGATTAAGGGAGCTGATTTACGGAATTCTGATTTCCTAATTTCACAGATTATCATTCTGTGAACCTGTAAACACCATGTAGCAGTAAACAATGAATCTAGGCACCTACATAGAGAATGGCTGATTCTCTCTCGTGAAAAGAGATGGAGGAGTCAGGGTAGGACCAGTTACCCCAAAGGATGCTTGGGGAAGAAGATTGAGAATATAAACCACAGTTATTTGGGGATGCAGACAAACTTCTTATGAAGGAAATCTAGCTAGCTTCCAAAAGGAATGGGCTGGGAATTAACAAAGGAAGCCAACACCCAACAAACCCCATCCTCCTTCTAGCCCCTCAGAAGTCATGAGCTTGACCAGAAATCATGAATCTTTCCCTTGCTACAAAATCCTATGATTTGGTAACTGGTAGAAACCTTATAGATCATCTGGTGCAATTCTCTTGTTTGATTCATCTAAGGCCCCAAAAGATAAGTGAATGGCATGATCTCACAAGCAGGCTGGTCTGTTTCCTAAGGGCACCTTTTCTCCTGCCCTCTGCCTGTTCCTACTGGTGGCTATTTTCCCCACCCCATACCTTCCCAAAGTACCTTTCCAGTACTCCTTCTGAAAGGAAACAGAATGAGTTCTCTGAAATCTTAGATGGTAAATTTAAACTCCATGTCCCCACCTTATCTTATTTAAATTGTTTTGATCAACTCTCTCTCCCTTAAAGGTACCAACTTATACAGCACAGTCTTTACTCAGCATACAGAAGAAATTAATATTTTGCAGAATTAAATTTCTCAGCCCTTTTGTGGCCACCATTTTTATTTGCGAAGACCTTTTTTTTTGTTTTTTAAGAAGGCAATGGATGATTTGATTTGAACATGCCAAAAGACTGATCTTTTTTATTCCCAGGATTGTAGATAAACATTAATTCTCATGTTAAAATCTAAACATAATAATGGAAACTACAGTCATTGGCAGACTAGCATCGTTTGAGCCATCACTAAATTACCTATTTGTGCTACATGTTCTCTTAAATACTTTTTCAGTCTAGCCTATTGTAAGCGTCTCACCATCTGTGGTGCGTGCCTCCCTTTAACAAACTGTTCTCTTTCTGGTTTTCTGCTTTTGAGTATTTGAATGCTGTCAGAGCAAGAAGTTCTGATTTCCCATCAGTTCATCTTCCTACGATAAACAGCTATGAATGAGATGCACAAGCTTTTGTGTGATGTTCCTTGTACTACTAAAAGACATGTTTTCTTGATTCCCACTTTTTATTTATTTATTTATTTATTTTATTTATTTATTTTTTTTGCAGTACGCGGGCCTCTCACTGTTGTGGCCTCTCCCATTGTGGAGGACAGGCTCCGGACGCACAGCCCACTTTTTAATAAAAATGTAAACAAGAACAAATAAATAAGAGTACCTACTTATTATCAAGTTGTTTCATGTTCTAAGCGCATAATAAGAAGAAACAGAGTTGGTGATATGTTCTGTATTTGCCTTAGAATAATAAGTAAATTGAAGTCTAAGATGAAACAAACAAAATGAAAGCAAAAAGGTAATAGAACAAGTAGGAAGAAAGTAAAAGATTAACAAAAGTGTGAATAAAAAATGAAGTTGCTTTATTTCTACAGTTTCTTAGTTATATTTGAGTCCATCTGTTTGTGGCTCTGTAGCACTCTGTTTAGCTCAACACTTAAACACCCATAGAGCTAGGAGAAATGATTTGTAAATAAAGACTTAAATATTTTAACAAGCTACCCCAAAATGCTTCTGAACAAGTGTTACTGTAGTGGGATAGTCATGTAGCAGGCTTTAGTTTTTCATTTGTTAAATGTTAGCATATATTACTTTATGTTATACTGTTAAAGAAGACAGTATAACAATTGAAATTAGACACTGCAATCTAGGGCTGGTTTAAATTTATTTTTAAATTAACTTTATTGCATATTTTTACTAGAACTTTGACAGAATTCACTTCTAGCTGATTCTGAATTATTTTAATAATAAAATCCTATTTAATTGCAAAGCACAAGTTATTTTAAACTTTCCTCTGGAGGAAAGAAATCTCTGCTGCTAAATTAATATTGTTATTACAGAGAATTTTCTGAGAAAGACAATAATGTTGAGGTTTTTACATGGTCTGTGATCACCAAGAAAACTTCATCTCTGGACATCACTACTAAAAACCATCTGACAATTTAGACTGAGCCCACAGGAGATTCATACTTTCATTCAATTCAGGATGCTAAATGAATTAATGACATGCTAATGTTTCAAGGGGAGCATTAGCACTAAGTTAAGGATCAGTGTTGAGGAGTATAATTAATGTGTAATAGTTAAGGATCAGTGTTGAGGAGTATAATTAATGTATAATGAGTAGTTCCAAATTCATGTTATCAGCTCCCATTTTAAAGAGATCACCGCACATTTGATAGTGTATTTGCTTCTGTATGCAATTGGAAGTAAATGGTGAATACATCTTCCATTTCAGAGATGTTTATGACAACTTTATTGAAAGAATGCAGGAATATTTAAAATTAAATCTTGGCTTCACCAGTTGCAAGCTGTGCTATCTTTGACAAGTTACTTAACATCTGGGAGTCTGAGGTACCATTTGTGAAATGAGATCCAGCACAGCTATTTTGCAGGATTTCTTTGAGAATTAGTGTAAATAAATACAAGGACATAGAACAGTGCTTGAGAGGTAATAGATATTTAAAAAGCCCTATTTCTTTTTCTGTAATTACTATTGTTCTTCCACAGTGCATCTAAATTAGCTTGATTTACATGCATCATATTTTTGTATTGAATTGTATCATTCAGGGGAGAGTATATAATAATAATTTACATTTTTATATTATTATGTGGCTTACAAAGCATTTTCACAATGTTCGTGTAAAGAATTTTACACTCTGTTGCTTATTATTGCTTATTTTGGTAAAGTAAATTTTATATCAGAGGATAGAAAAATCTGAGAGATTTTTAATTTTCCCAAATTAAAACAAAGATATATGAATGTCATTTATTATATGTATTTTATTGATAAAAAAATTACTTCATGCAAATGAAAATATTCACTTATCTTTTTTTTAATGTAGGAAAGATTTGACCTGGGTATTGAAATGTACACATTTCCTAAAACAGCTATTCTCTCAGAACTTTTCTTGAAGATCTAGTACATAGGTAAATAATCAGGCTCTGCCACCTGATAGAAATTTAATCACTTTTAACAAGGAATTTTAAACTTAATTCCACATGTTGTGGTTGATAATAATTGTATTTGCACAAAATTACTTTCAATTTTTTATTTCAATGTTTCTAAATATTTTCAATTCTTAAATCCTTAAGTGAAGCCCCTTGTGTTGATGGGCACAACAGGAAACTTAATTTTCTGTTCCTCCTTTATAGGTGGTTTATTTGGCTCTCAATATATGTACCAACCACCGCTTCCTCCCCTTGAACTAATTTTAATCCTGACCATTTTACACACAAGCATTCCCACTCAGGGACTACCAACTCCACTGTCAATGCCTTTCAAATGATTATGAAGGGACTGTAGACCATCATAAATTTTCAAAACTGGAAACATTGACTTAACATTGACACCACTTCAAACCAGCCTTTGTCTTCTTCAAATACTGATACTCTTCTCCCTCTAGCCTGGATTTCTAGTCTTGTATTATCAAGATACTCAGAGCAGAGACATTTTGCAGTGGTTCTCAAATTTTGCAGTGCTGCTTCTAACTACCTGAACTGGAGTTATCTGTGATGCTTTAAAAAAAAAAAAAAAATTACATTTCTTGATCACAATGCCACCACCTGAATCAGAATCTCTAAGGTAGTTTGAATTTGCATATTTGGTGAGTTCATGTGTTTTTATTATGCACACTCAACTTGGGAACCACTGCAATGAGGGGATGCACTTTGTAAACAACTTTTCACCAACCACAACAAAGTAGGAACCCCTGCTCCTTCTGAAGCTTCCATGAAAAAAATATGAGAAGCCAGGTCTCATGTGAGCATAAATTATAAACTTGTGCAATTCCATACTTTGCCTAGGATAACTGCAAAGTTACAAGTAGGGCTTAATTTTGAATTAAAAGGATTAAATTTCATTTAAACTTATTTGCTAATTAAAAAATAGGACTGCAGTTTTTGAAGCATTAAACAAATTTATTTAAGCTAATATTTTTATGAATTTTCAGGATTTTCATTATAATCATGTTTTTTCCATTAATTGAAAAATTCCATGTAATTTTCCATTAATGTTATTAAAGAATAATACTTATTAAGCATTTACAACATACTGGAACTTCTCTTAGCATTTTCCATATATTAACACACTTGATTCTTCCAACAAACCTATCCCATTGTTCCATATGAAACTGAAGTTTGGTAAGATCCAGTAAATCTTAGATAGTACATGGCAAAGCTAAGACTCTCACTCAATTCCATATAATTTCATGCCATGTTTCGTGTTTTTATGCATTAGATTATTATTTCTTCTTCAAATGGTAAGTTTCTAAAAGCAGGAGCTCTGTCTTCCACAGCTTTGTATCCTCTTTCCGTCATTATAATATTAACATCACACATGCCACACAGTAGTAACACCATAACACCAACAAGGCAAACATTTACCAAACCTGTTCAGCATAAACCTCTCCTCAAATCCTACCTTGTAGATATAATCAGATGACAGTTTCAGTTAGTGTAGTTTTGGTTCTATAGATTTAGTGTATGGGAACAATGACTGCCAATCTCATCTATTTCCTCTATATAAATAATCCTATAATAATAGTGACAGTAAGATGAAGGCTGATACACTCAATTCACAAACTAGCAATTCTGGTTAAAAGAAATGTCAAGATAAATGCTCATAATACAGTAAAACCTAAGTCAATTGATTCAATATGATTTAATTAATTGTGTGGTTAATGCTCAAAATCCCACATGCTTTCTCTTGTTTAATTTCTATGTTAATACACATTTTAAGTACACAATACATTTTTGTTAACTATAGGCACTATGCTTTACACATTGAACAACATAGCCCTCTTCCTATCTTCTGATAATCACCATTCTATTCTATTCCTATACCTTTGACTACTTTAGATGCCTTATATAAGAGGAACCATGCAGTATTTGTCCTGTGACTCACTTATTTCACTTAGTATAATGTCTTCCAGGTCCATCCATGTTGTCACAAATCATAGAATTTCCTTCTTTTTTAAGGCTGAATGATATTCCGTCATATGTATATATCAAAATTTCTTTATCCATTCATTGCTTGATAGACTTTTGGATTGTTTCCATATCTTGACTATTGTGAAAAATGCTGCAGTAAACTTGGGAACTCTTAGAGATCCTGATTTCAATTCTTTTGGATATACATCCAGAAATGGTATTGTTAGATTATGTGGCAGTTATGTTTTTAATTTTGAGGGGAAGCTCCATATTGTTTTCTGTAGCTGCTGAATCAATTTACATTTCCACCAACAGTGTGCAAGGGTTCCAATTTCTCTGCAACCTTGCCAACAATTAATATCGCTTTTTTTATAATAGTCATCCTAACAGATGTGAGGTTATATCTCATTGTGGATTTGATTTGCATTTCCCTAATGATTGATGATGAACATCTTTTTGTATACCAGTTGGCCATTTGTATGTCTTCTTTGGAGAAATGTCTATTCAAATCCTTTGCCCATTGTTTGATTGGGTTATTTTATTTATTTATTTATTTTGCTATTGAGTTACTGCTATATTTTGTAAATTAATCCCTTTTCAGATACATAGCTTGCAAATATTTTCTCCTATCCCATAGGTTGCCTTTTAACTTTATTAATGGCTTCCTTTATTGTGCACAACTTTTTAGTTTGAGGTAGTCCCACTTAAGTATTTTTTGCTTTTGTTGCCTGTGTTATTGTTGTGTCATGTTCAAGAAACTGTTTGTGAAGAGGGTAGATATCATGTTCAGTGCTTTTAACCACAAAACAAACAAACAAACAACAACACAAAAAACCCCACAGTGACAGGGAAAAATTTTGGAGGTGATGGATATGTTTATTACCTGGATTGTGGTGATGGAAGTGGGTGTGGATTCATATGTCTAAACTCACCAAATTGCATATATTTGTTATGTGCAGTCTTTATATACAAATTATACCTTGATAAAGAAGCTGGGGGGAAAATTAAGAAAATAGCCATTAGAAATTAGTCACTTTTACCTAAAAGTGCTCCTAGTTTTGACATCCTTTTTTCTCTACTCAGATCGTATCTAACCTACCAAGTTGCCATAGGAGTCAATTCATTCAACCTGCTCTAGCTGGTTATTGTAGAGGAGGACATCTTTTCCCTTCTTCCCTTCTAGTTTCTTTGGCTGTACAAATAATTAAATTGACTTAAGACAGAGTAAAAAGAGAAAAATAAATTTAATTTCATACACACAGGAGCTCATAAAAATTTGAGACTCAAGGAAGTGACCAAAGCAGGTAATTTTTATACTTTTAGAGAAGGAAACAATAAATATGCCAAGACACAGGGGTATGAGCTAAAGCATAGTGAATTAGGAAGTAACAAGTTTTGTTTATACAGGCTCCTCAGTCCTAAATTCTCTGTCTCTGGTGGTGAGGTTACCTTCTACCCTCCTGGTACAGGGAGGGTATTTTACACATGGGAGATTTATTTCCTACATTCAGTGGGACAAAAAAGAGTCAGAGTGTCCTTCTTGCATTGGCTGTTTCTTAAGTAACTTTAATTCAAAATAATCAGTATATCAAAGCGGCATATTTTGGGGTGGCATATTTTGCTCTTCATTATATGTGCAGCAATAAGAATAAGGTTATATTGATGACCAGCATTGAATTGCTTAAAAATATTATCAGAATTTAGCCAATAGCATATACATTTTAATTAATCCATCAGATATCTGACATTATCTGGTATAGTACTTGCATTAATGGCCTCCCTGTAATCATAATGTTTATCCTATAAGTTTTGCCCTGTAGTCCCCTGTACTCTGAAGCTGGCTCAACCATGTGACCTGCTTTGGCCAATAGGATATTAGCAGGCTTGACACAGAGACTTGAAAAATCTCTTGCACATTTACACTCCTAGTTCTTGCTTCTCTGCAATCACTGTTAAAACAGGGTTGAACAAACCTGGTAACAGCCTGAGCTAACCTCCTGGAGGATGAAAGAGCATATGGAACACAGGCAAATAATTTTGGCCAAAGCCTTAGACATGTGTGAGAACACAGCCAGGATCAGCAAAGCCACCTAACCAGCCCTCAGCAGATTGTGGACAACAGTTAAGATCTTCTAGCCCTGAGGATCATGAGAAATAGTAAACAGCTGATCATTGAAGCTGCTATGTTTGGGGGAGCTAGCAGCAATAACTAACTGATATACATGAAAGAATATTTTATGAAAGCTATTTAAATTATACTAATTACACAAACTCTCTGTCTTGTTTGTGAATGCAAATGTGGAGGAGGATACCAAAGTGCATATACTTTAATACAAAACTTGAGATTCCCAGTGCACCTAAGGGGTTGTGAAGGGTTGTAAAGTATTATAAATCAGAACAACCAGAGTAACTAAATTGTTGAGATGAATCTCCCCCAGTAGCAATCATAGATATATATATGGATTGAATTTACAAATCAAGTCAGAAAACGATAATTTCATCATTAAATCTGTTCATAATGAAACAATAGCAGCATCAGAGTAGATATTTGTATTACAATTAGCAGTACAAAAATAATTTATGTTCATGCTCTGTTGATAAATGATTTTGCATAATTCTTTCAACCTTAGTAACAGAAATTATAAAAAAATTTGAGTGCTGTCTTTTAGAACCTCCTTAGCCCCTGTCCGCTACTGAAAACAGTTACTGGAATTTTTTTTCCTTCTAGTTTTAACCCAAGTTGAAAGCAGATATTTAATTATGCTTTTGCAGTTTCCTATGTCTTGTAGCCAAATGCAAATATGGCATCAGATTTGTTATGAATTATTTTAGCCACAGCTAACAAAGTTTTCTTTTGCCTCAGTTACTTCTCTTTTTTTTTACTTGAAGTATAGTTGATTTACAATGTTGTGCCCATCTCTGCTGTACAGCAAAGTGACTCAGTTATACACATATAGACATTCTTTTTTTATATTCTTTTCCTTTATGGTTTATCACAGGATATTGAATATAATTCCCTGTGCTATACATTAGGACCTTGTTGTTTATCCATTTTAAATGTAATATGCTTCAGTTACTTCTTGATTACAAATTTATAGAAGACAAGTGCAGAAACCCAGTTGCAAGCCTTGATATAATCAAAGATGAGCTGCATGACCTTGGGCAATTAACTTCATTTCCACTTGATGCTATTCCTCATCAGGGAGATGAGAGAGCAAGAACAAATAATCTTTTAACTCAGTGACTTTAAGAAGCAGATTGCAGATTTAAGACTATGGGACTTATAGATAGGCAGACCCTGTTCAAAGCCTAGCTCTACCATTTACTATGTGGCATTCAGCATTTTAATTATAAAGCTTCTGATTTCTCATTTGTAAAATGAGAATAATAGATATTTTAAGAGCTACTGAATGGATTAAATGGATTAAGACACTCTTCGATGTTGTAAACCTCGAGTCTTCAAAAAGACCCTTGATGAAAAACATTTCTCTTCTCTACTAGCTTCTGATATTTTGAGAAATAAGGCAAGGAGTAGATATGGAGACCAAAATATACTTAATGTGAATGGAAAGAAGGTAGCTTTGAGAGACAGCCAAATGAGTCTCCTAAGTAAACCCCCAAATTGGGCAAAGTTTACCCACCAATCACAGCCAGAGTTGGAGTGGAGTATGAGGTAATCACAAATGAGGGTCCAGATAACATTAGCACAGGGTGGAGCAGAAGGAAACTCATGCTTTCTGGGAGCAATCTTGCTCCCATATAAAATAAAGGGCAGAGCTGAGCCAAACATGGACACTTCACAAATTACTAATCAGAGAAGTCACATTCTCTCTCCTTGGTCAGGATGAGGAAAACAGCAGAGAGACCAATGATTGTAATCACCAAATTCTCATCCAGGAGGAAAGATTTAGCATGGGTTAGAAGTATGGCCAGCCAATAACAAGAGATCCGCATCCAGTAGTTATTGTGATGATTTTTTTGAAATGTTACACTAGTGTTTTTAGATCACCAGAATTTTATTTAGATCATTTTGATCTGCAGTTACTTTCATTTACATGAGGAAATGGTCAGTTGAGTTTTGCTGAGTTAACTTTTGTCATGCTGAATTCTGTCTTTCTACATAGACATACTTCTTTCCAGAATACTTGGTAAAGTTCTGTCCAAGGTACTAAAGGTTGCATAATGTATTTCTACACTTCCAATTTTAATTGGAAAAACAGTCATTATGAGACTATTTGTATAGGTATTGTATGCTAGTGTATCTCAAAAATCTATAACGAAAATAGAACCAATGACAAAGGATTGGGATGGTAATGAAATGTGGTCAAGAACAATGGAGTCAAACAGATTAAAGGTTATCAGAATTTAATGTGTGTTATTCTTGCATATGAGACCAAGATTTCCTCAGCTTTTAAATTTTATGAGACATAAAAATTCATAAAAACAAATTCTCACATTCATAAAAATAGTATTTGGAATTGTCATTAGTCACAGTAAATGTAAAATGAATTTGCTCCAGAAGAGTCCTAAAGTTTTTGCATACTTCCTCAACAGAAAAGTCTACCTGAAGTCATTACACTATAGCTATATTCATTATTGTTGGAGAAATGTCTCATTGGATCCCTGACTTAAATTCTCCTTGTTTCATTTCCTGTGAAGTTAAGTAACATCTTCTCTTCCTACTGCAAGAATGTGTCATGAGGCTACATTAAGACAGTGAGTAGGGAAGTGCTTTAAATAGTATCAGTACTAACAGACACTTGGAGCTACTTTTGGATGTGTTTTCAATCTTTTCCTGAACATAAGTCCCAAGTGCCTTGTGCCCTGTATCCTTCACTGACTTTTTCCCTTCATCACTACTTGAGATGATATAAAGACAATCTTATAAACTCATACAAAATGTGATAGGAAAACTGTCTGATGTGAATATTGATGAAGAATCCACATGAACAAGTTAGAAAGGAGCATATAAGGAAGCATCTTTACCTAGTCTACTGGGCATATGTGTGGGGGGGTTGATGGAGTGGGGTGGAGAGACCCTGATTCAACAACACTCAAATCACTGATGTGGGTAGAGAGAGAATAAGTTTATCACTCACGCTCCAATGCCCAAGTGCGCTTCCTTCTTGTGACGTCCTATGAAGGAGGAGAATGCGGCCCCACTGCTTCTGTACCCGATGAACTTGACCTCAAGTCTTACAAAAGCTGTCATAAGAAGAAAGTGAATACTTTAAGAGAAAAGAAAATTGAGTTGTCCTAACAAGAATTATTTTAGCAAGAATACACCAGGGTTTCTAGTCCCACACAACTACAACAGCCCTAGGCAGAAGGGGGAAGGGGGAAATAAAGGTATTTTCTTCCCTACTCTATGTTAAAGCTACAAAGATGCCTTCCGATAGGAGGACATGCTGTAATTTTGTTTTAATGTCTTCAGTAGAATGGTGCCATTTAGTTCAGCTTTTAATGTGGCCTTAAATTGCTATTTTATTACCCTTGTTGACATTCTGGAAGCATGAAATTAGCAAATCACATTAAAGAAGCAAACAAAAAAAGCAAGAAACCTTAGCCTAGTTAAACAATGCCAGCATAAACCACATATTTGAACAATGTTCTTACCTTAAAACACTGAGCATATATTTATTTGAAAGTTTATTTTTTCCATAGCCAATGAATTAGTTTTATGAATAATTGTATATTCCATTATGTTGCAAATGCATGCACTCATGGTGACCTTGAACAATGCTTTGTGCTGTGTGGGAGAAAGAAGATAGTTTGTGATTCTTCTGCTTCCTTCTGAGAAATAGGATTCCTCTTGACTCCACTTGAAGAAAGAATCCTGTTCTTAGAACACTTGTCAATACCTTTGCTGCTCCACCCAGAAGGCACTTCCTTCTGTTATATTACAACACTGATCATTTTATTTCAAACAAAAGCAATTTCACAGTTACAAAGTAAAAACTATTTCAACTGAGATACCTTCATTCTGTTAGAATTTTAGAAAGTAGCTTAATCATGTATTTTTTTTCTTATCAAACTAAAAGTAGTAATATGAAACACATTAGCATGTTTACCTGCTCTTGTCTTACAAAATAAAGAAGACAATGTCATATATTCATTTCAGTGGAGTGTGATGAAGGGCAGGCTTTTTATAGCATTTTGAAAATTTTTGGCTCTTTGACATCCATTTCCCCTTTCTAACCGTGCCCTAATTTCATTACGAGAATTAGCCCTTCCTTATTGGAATTAGGCTGGTGAGACTGTAATTAGGGTTTCTTTTCTGCTAGCCAAAGGATGGAAAGAAGACTCAAACTAGGCTAATCTGATGACCTTATCAGTCAATTTGAATTTTGAGCAGAAAGTCAAAGAGACTGAAAAATCTTGGCGTCCTCTTATAAAAAGTGGCATCAGTGTACTACAGAACATAAGAGCCAGGCTGCCTGGGCTTTCATCCTGACTCTATCACTAACTAGGTGTGTGATATTGGACAGGTAGCTTAACCACTCTCCCTTAGTTTGTTCATTTATTAATGGGGAGAATAACACCAATGTCATAGGATTATGATAATAATTAAATGAGCTAGCAGATATAAACACATAGTAGTTGATGCATGTTGGCTATTAGCGTCATTTTTTTTCATTCCAGCAGTGATTGCCTTGACCATTTTCCTTTTCTGTGGCACATTTTTGTGGGTCCTGCTTCCAGCCTCCAAATCTGCCTTCATGCTCCTCCTTCCCAAGTTGGTTCTTCATCTTCCTGTTGATTCTGAGTCTCCTGTGATCTTCCAATAAATTATTTTGTATTTAACTTATTCAGAATAATTCCCTGATACTCATAACCAGAGAAACTTTTCTGATACACACTTATATGGAAATGATGTAGCTTATAGACAAATCCAAAACAGATTATTGGTTTTAATAGTTAAAAATTCAAGCTGTAAAAATTGGCAGATTAAAAGATTGATATTCAACCCCTAACAGTAGGGTATAATTGAAGTCCAAATGTTAAAAGTTGGAAGATATTCCTTTAGTTAAATTCTCTCAAAATGAGAAAGTGGTTATAATTCACATTTAATGTTAAATGGTTCTTATGACTTTGAGAATGGTCTGGAGTGTCTGTTTCAGCTGCATCCTGTGGAAAATGGGGATAATAATAAGGGCTTATTCTGCATCACCTTCTTTAGAGAGTTATTGCGAGTAATGAGAATACTGAGGTAGCCAGATCTTTTAGTCTCATACAGCATCCTAAACATCACAGTTAAGATAAATAGTATGCAAAGATACTTTTTAGAATTGAATCCTTATTTGTGCTAATGAAATACTCAAAATTTATAGTCTAGAATAAAGACAGTTCTTTTAAAAATACTTACATAGTATTTCTAGTCACCTTAAAATATTTAATTTAGTCATCACAGCAATCTGTGAGGCAGGTCCTGTTATCACCTGCATCTTACAAATAGCTTATCCAACGGTACACTGATATAATGAGGTGAAGTCAAAGTTGGATCCAGGAGTTCTGGCTACAAACTCTGTTCTCATAACCACTACATAGTCTGACTCACTGCATAGAAATTATAACTCCCAAAAAAGGGAAGTTTTAATCCAAAAGATGTAGTAAAGCTTTGACCTAGTGCACATCTTTTCTAGACAGCTTCTAAGATTTCTTTCAGACTGTAATTTTGTGATGCTCTCCAGTTGACAAAGGAGACACTGAAAATACTATACTGGGTGACTGATGTGAGCAAATCATATCCATAAAGCTCTTTGATGGCTTTTTCCTCCAGGAGCTCACAGTACTACTCATACTTCTATCTCCTGGAAAATAACAAAGTCGAGATGGTCTGATATTAGCAGATGAGTATTTGAATTGTCAAGTTGTAAGTGACAAAAGAGGTTCTTTCAGGAAGCCTGTTACAGCTATTGACATACCAAACCAAAAATCCAGGTTGCTGCCCAAGGGTATTCCAGATGCAAGAATCTGAGATTTTTGATATCAAACAGGTATGTATGTAATGGAGATGGAGAAATCAACCAAGGAAACGAGAAGAAGGAAGATGACTCTAGTGGAATGTATCTATTTCTAATGCTAGTGTATAGATAGCAACCTTAGGTGAAAATACAGGATTGAATAAATTCCAACTATAGATGTAGTTATTTGGGTTAAATCACAAAGCACTCTTAAGATGCTTTCCCAATTATTAAGTGCTAATACTCTAAAAAAGGTAAATGTGTGCCAAGTTCTATATTATAAATTTCTGTTTCATAAAGTTATTTTGTACGACCTTGCTGAAAAGGGCCAAGAAAGGTCAAACCATGTTATGAATATATATTTCTGGAAATCTCCCTATCTCAGAAAAATAAGCACCATTATATACCAATAGGGTTGGTTCTGCAAACATATTTAGACCACACTATGAACCAGATACTATTAGGTATTACATCCCCCCCAATGCCCTTCACTCAGGAATTCCTTACTGGAGCTTACAGTCTAAGCAAAGGATATAGGTATTTGAAAGAACTGAAGTTTAATTGAAGAATGGGAGAAAATATTTGCAAATGAAGCAACTAACAAAGGATTAATCTCCAAAATTTAAAAGCAGCTAATGCAGTTCAACATCAAAAAAGCAAACAACCCAGTCCAAAAATGAGCAGAAGACCTAAATAGACATTTCTCCAAAGAAGATATACAGATTGCCAACAAACACATGAAAGAATGCTCAACATCATTAATCATTAGAGAAATACAAATCAAAGCTACAATGAGATATCATTTCACACTGGTCAGAATGGCCATCTTCAAAGAATCTACAAACAATAAATGCTGGAGAGGATGTGCAGAAAATGGAAACCTCTTGCACTGTTAGTGGGAATGTAAATTGATACAGCCACTATGGAGAACAGTATGGAAGTTCCTTAAAAAACTAAAAATAGAACTACCATATGACCCAGCAATCCCACTACTGGGAATATACTCTGAGAAAACCATAATTCAAAGAGAATCATGTATCAAAATGTTCACTGCAGTTCTATTTACAATAGCCAGGACATGGAAGCAACCTAAGTGTCCATCAACAGATGAATGGATAAAGAAGATGTGGCACATATATAAAATGGAATATTACTCAGCCATAAAAAGAAATGAAATTGAGTTATTTGTAGTGAGGTGGATGGACCTAGCATCTATCATACAGAGTGAAGTAAGTCAGAAAGAGAAAAACAAATACCGCATGCTAACACATATATATGGAATCTGAAAAAAAAAAAAAAGGTCAGAAGAACCTAGGGGCAAGACGGGAATAAAGACACAGACCTACTAGAGAATGGACTTGAGAATACGGGGAGGGGGAAGGGTAAGCTGGGACGAAGTGAGAGAGTGGCATGGATATATATACACTACCAAATGTAAGATAGATAGCTAGTGGGAAGCAGCCGCATAGCACAGGGAGATCAGCTTGGTGCTTTGTGACCGCCTAGAGGGGTGGGCTAGGGAGGGTGGAAGGGAGGGAGCCACAAGAGGGAAGACATACGGGGACATATGTATATGTATAGCAGATTCACTTGGTTATAAAGGAGAAACTAACACACCATTGTAAAACAATTATACTCCAATAAAGATGTTAAAAAAAAAGAACTAATGCAGCCAAAAATAAGTAAATTTATTTTAAAAGAAAGTTTAATTGCAAATTTTGAAAAAGTATTACAAAAGAAGGAACAGTGTTCTACTTTGAGAGTAGTTTAGGAAGGGTGGTGATTGAGGACAGAGAAGGCTTTTATCAACAAACAACAGCTTTCTATTCGTGAATATTTCCTAGGTCAGGGATATCCTTACACATAATTAAGCAACACAGTTTAATAGCAGGAACACAGGCATTAAAATTAAACAGTCAGGAGTTAAAATCAAGCTATGTTAAAATCAACTTATTTCACCTCCTTTATCATCAGTTTCCTTGTCAGTAAAATGGAGTCATTACCACCTTGAAGGTTGTTTGGAGAAGTATAATAATTTCAAGTGCCCGGTACATAGTGGAACTCAAGAAATTATAGAATTATACTTGCTTTCATTGTTATTTCTGTTAAATGCAGCAATAACATATATTTTGTTAAGCTTTGGGCTATTTGCTTCTTTGAGAACGTAAACACGTAAATCTTTAAGCTAACATATGGATTTATACTGGAAAATCGTATTCACTGCCAAATAACTTTAGGGCATACACAAATATGGAAGCTGTCATTGACATAGTCTGTTCATTGTAAAATATGAAAAAAAGGCAGGAAGACTGACAGTCTCGTTGGGAAGTTGGAAGACAAAGTAAGTAAATATGATTTCAATGCTTTATTAGGCTCAGTGTTAATTGTCTATGGAAGTGTGGACATGAAAGATAATGTCGTTGTCATCACATAAGTCCCCATGTGATTTCATTGAAATAAAGCATTTCAATCAAGTCTCATGCATTGATCTGTGCACAATAGAATCCAAAACAGCTATTCTTTTCTTGAGAATTTCCATCAGAGAAGAAAAGTTCTGGCAACTTCTCTATCATTCAAAGATTAAAATTAGGGATTTTTTAAAAATCAGTATTTTTAAGGGAGAATCTGTAAGTTGCTCTAGTCAAATGTTTACTTTTAGGCTTTAGAAATTAGCTGGAAGGATTAAAAGGAGAGTCAAAATTATTAAATTAGAAGTAGGAACTACCAAATGTCTGATTCCCCTTCCTAGAAGGGATGGAAGACTAGGGACCTGGTGGCAGGTAATCTGGGTATTAGGGCTGATCATGAGGATGGAGATCCTTTGGGGACAATCTTGTAAAAAATTGGAGTATGGGAGCAATTACCAAGGACTAAGTTCTGAGAATTTCTACTTTGCAGGGAGCCTAAGGAGATTTGTCAAACTGTGGTCCATTATAACCTGCTTCAAAATTACTCATAGTGTCTCTTAAAAATTCCAGAACCTCACCGAGAACAATGGAATTTGCCTCTTGGAGATAGATCTCAGAGACCTCTTTTCTAACAGGTTCCCTCAGTCATACATTTGCACACCAAAGTTTGGGTGGCACTTAGGTAGGTGATCTGGGCCTAGGTAACCAAATCCATCCTGTGCAATAAAACATGGCCCAGGGGTCATGGAGAGCACATGTGCATTGGTTTTGGAGCAGGTTTTAGATTTAAAGAGACTGAGTAGATCTTCCTGAATTTGAAACCAAGCAACTTCCTTCAAAATGTATGATGTTCTGTAGTCATGGTCACACATTGAGTGGTTAAGTGTCCAGTCCTAGAAAGACAACAGTAAACTGTATTCATAAAAAGCTTTTCAGCTTTCATCTAAGATGTTTTTCCCTGTCCTGCATATTAAATTCCACCCAAGCAGGATACTAGTGGAGTAAATCATGTCAGTGACTTTTTTTTTCCTGCTAATGTGTAATTTTAAAAATATCTTGTTTAGAAACATATATACCAAAATTAAATTCTATGTCTGGCATATTCACTGACAATTTTTTTAAATCGCAGGTATAGAAACAATGCACCAGATATTTGTTAAAAAACGGCAAGGAAGACTCATACCAAACTACTTCCATAAAGGTCAAGACTATTGCAATAGGGGAGAAAGAATGAGCTCAACTTTGCTGAAACAAAAGGTGAGACAGATTGTAAATGCTGGTCTGTGCAAATGAGAAAGTACAGGATGATTTAGAGGGGAGTGTGGTCCAAGTGATTAGGCTGTCCGTGTTTGCCAGTCAGTTACTTATGGAAGTTAGGCTCCTACCCTCCCACAGAGAATAGGAGACAGGGGCTCTATATTCCTTGCTGATTATATTTCAAAAGGTTGACTCCCACCTCTTTTACCTTGAGAAAGACCTTTCTGGATTATCAGAGATTCGCATTTCAAAAAGGCAGAGAAGGAATTTACAATTACAGGTTTCCTAATGCAAATGCTCCAAGGAAAGAGAGGTCAGGGGCTTGAGGTCAGGAAGAAGCCTGTCCAACATTTAATCAAGCTGAGGGGAAATTTAAGGCCATTTTGGTCACAGTATATAGACTAGGAAATGCTGTTTTCTTAAAGACCCATGGAAGTTCTTCTGCTTTTCAGATTTTTCTGGAATGATCCTGCTTTCAAATAGTATTCCCCCATTTTCCATCTTATGTATCTTTATACATATCAGAATAGGAACCCCAAATCTATTATCACTACTATTTGTCAGTGATATATGGGAATATGCTAGTTACAATTGCTTCTTCAGTCTGTTTGGGTTCAAAATTATTCAATATAGAGATCAAACCTGATATATTAGCCATCTTAATGTTCAAATAAAATGCATATTTAGCTTTGTATAGACTAGTGATTGAGGTTTTCCATTTTCATCTGGAAGTTTAGTAGGATATGTACACAAGGGATCTTTTCTTTAAGTTTGTGGATGATGATATGTTAAAGTAGATTCTCAGTATTTGATTATTTTTTGTATCTTATACCCTCTAACGTGCCAGAGGTGTTATTTTTCTTCAGAAGAATCTAGCACTGAGTGTAGGCATGAGATTGACATTAAGAATTAATGAAAGGTATACCTTAAATAGAAGTCCATCATACTTTACTAACATTAAAATTATGGGTCCTAACTGCATATTTTCTCATATTTTCTGATAGTGTATATCTCACCCATACCACTAACAAATGCTCTGATATGCTCATCTCTTTCTCAAGTGTTTGCATGTTACAACACCTTTGCCACTTAGTGTGAAGTGCTGTCAGTCCTACAATGTGCTCTATGCCTGTTCCAACTTTCTACAACATCCTGCAGAAATCAATACAAAGCCGCCAGTTTGTTAATAAATCTGCAATTAAGATGTAATGAATTTTGAATGAGAAATGATTTCTTTTAAGTGTGACTGCAGACTATGCCTTCATAGTGAAATGAGAGAAGGACAGTTAAAAACTTGACTTCAAGCTCTAGCTCTTGGCTTTGCCTCATAGTTTCAGTGACCTTGGAATTTTCAAGTATGAATTTTTACATTTCTTCCTACCCCAGGTTCAGCTAGGCAAGAAATACCTGGTGGATTAAATGCAGCATGCATTTGAGAAAAATTTTAAAGGTCAAAAGGTGTATTTAACTATTAAGAAATGTCTTGGGATAGTTTACAAACCTGAGGGTGTATCACCATCCTAAACAAATCTTAATTAGGGTAATGTTATTCTTGTGTTCCTATAGTACTTTCTCTAGGAACAGAGATCTCAGCCCAGTCTTTAATTAAGGCATCAAATGTTACTGATTATTTTCAGTTTAGTGAGTAACACTTAACATTTATATACTTCTGTAAAGAGGACAGAAGAGAATTTTTATACCTCCAGAGCAGGACATCATTTTATGAGTTCAAGAGTAACTGTTGTCCTCCTTGGGCACCACATGAAGAGCTACAATGCATCCCATTCCAAGGACCATGTGACATATTCCCAGATTGTTCACTTCATCTCCCACAACATACCAGTTATTAAAGTAATTCAGTTCTGTAATATTAACACATCTAGCTGCCGTCTCTTCTACTTCCTCAGCTCCTCCTCTTATTTCATGAAGACTAAAATATTACCATAATCTCCTCACTAAGCATTTTTACCTTCTTTTTCAGCCAACTCCAACTAACCATGCCATTCATCTTCCCAGAGTGCATTTTCTTTTATTTCCCTATTTAAAACATTCAGTAGCTTCCAATCATTTAATAGATAAAGTGTTGTTAGATAAACCTCTGCCATCTAGTCCAAGCCTATTATTCCAACAGTTTTACCTGCCATTGCCTTCAATTAAACCTTTAAATAAAGAGTGTTCACTGCTATTCCCACCTGTGGCATCCTTCAGAGCATCATCATTTTGCGCAGGTTTAAATTGTAGCTGTCTTTAAATTCTCTATCAAAGCGATAACCTCTGATACCTTCCCTGATGCCTCCGACATGCCATACCAAGCCCAGCTAGAAGTCATCTTTCCCTCCTTTGAACCCCTGTAGAAGTTTAGTTGTCATTTTCTTGATGACACTAGCATATTGTATTGTTTTTAGGAATGTCTTATTTCTCTTAATAAATTATAAACTCCTTAAAAGAAAAACCATGTCAGATTTGTTTTTCTTTTCTGTATTCAGCAAAGTACTGGGCACAGCAACTTTGATATAGAAGGTGTTCAATAAAATTGAGCAATTCTTTGATGGTAAATTACTTTGAAACTTTTCAATACTTTGATAAAATATTGAAAAACAATAAAGTAAATGTAACAAATTTTGGTGTTGTTTTGTAGGGTAATCTTCCTATAATTGCTGATTTTACTTATATGTTAACCCTAACTTATCATTATTTATTTTTTGAGCATTCCTTTTATATTAAAATTTATTTCAATACTAAATCAAATATATTACATTACCTTAATGTATTAAGAATTACCTTTATTCCCCTCAGTCTCAAATCCCAAACTCTTAGTTTCCTGACCAATTTTCAAACTTTGATTAAATTTCCAACATAAACCACTGGAATTACATCACATTTCAAGAATGGCAATACATAATTCTAAAACATTCTCATAACCTTCAATATTATACTAGCACCCAATTATATCAATTTATGAGGACAATAGACAGACTTTATCATTTCCAGAATAGTGTTCTACTCACATAGCTCAGAGCATTGACTTCTATCATTCAAAATATTTCCTAATATACAATTAGTGAAAGTTACATTCAAGGAGGAAAAAAAAAAAAGAAAAGTAATGCAAGGATACTCAAGTTTCCAGTCATTTAGAAGAAGATGTCAGTTTCTTGTGGCTGTGATAGAACATGCAAATATGAAGTAGATGATTTATATTGCCTATTGCACAACCATATTGAATCATTTCTAAAATATAATAAACTGTAGTTAAATGCAAACCTAGATTTGCTGACCTCTTTATTACCTGTTTCATTGTGCTACACACACTTTGGAGGGAAAATGAGCTCATCAATCAGATGTTAATGTATACCAGCACAGACCTTTCTTCTGAGCTGATGACTTTCAGTAGCAAAAATACATGAATAGCTTTGTAAGCTTCTTTGGGATAAAGACTTTGCCATTTCCAAATGATTCACTGCAAATAGTCTTTTTATTCTAAACACCTAACCTTTCTGCTAGTCCAATCTGACCAATCACAAATGCAGGGGGACTTGAAAAGGTCTTCAAAGTTATTTGAAGCCTAAACCTCTTGTTGAGGAATTCACCCTGTTCTATTGGTGGAGTGTTCTATACTGAGCTGTGTAATAACTTCCTTTAGAAAAGCATTTCTTTTGAATTAAAGTAGGTGCATGTCTTTGATTTGGAGCATTACTTTTTTGTTACATCTGAAAAAGAAAGTGTTTCTTATGAAAATAAAACCTCTGGAGATATATCCAAGTGCTGGCTGCCCTCAGTTCAGAAAAGGTCCCCATTAGAATGTAACTCTCTGGTAAGAATCAGTTCTAGCCTTCCAGCCCACTCTCTGCTTCTTCTTGTCTTGTACTGCTTCTCTAAAAAACAAACGTCACCTAGATTAACATTTGTATTATATTAGTTTTCATATTGCTCCTTCATTCCTTCAGTCCTGCTCAAAAAAGGTTATTAGTATCCTCTTGTTTGAAAAGTGAGGTCCATATTACATATCTTGGCATTCCAGTTTCCCTTAAAACCTTTCTTAACCTTATGTTCAACATCTGTACTGCAAGAACTTGAGCATCTTTCCAAATTAGTTTTCCAAAATTTATATCAATTTTCACCTACCACCATCCTCCCAAATAGACACTTAACCTCTCTTTTATCCCTGTTATGTCTGCCTTCTCTCTATGTGCAGGACCTGCCTCCCCATTTAGACTATAAGCCAAGTCTCACCACCCCCCTCCAGGAACCTCAGCACTGAGCTGAGGGAGACCCTGAATAAATATTCAAGATCATGATTATAGAGTTGTAAGGTCAATTCTTCTTCCAGGAAATGCAAGATGAAATAGTCATTTGGTGCATCATTTAATTTTAGATGCTAGTGTGTATGTGTGTATGGGGGAAGAGGGCAGTGGGAGAATGGGAAGGACATATTAGCTTCTAACTCAATTGAAAATATATAAATCAAATGTTTACACAGGGTCCAGAACTTAGTAAGAATTCAATATATGATGTATCAAACAATGTAGGTTGGCAATGTTACTTTCTTGCTACCTTCCAGTATAGTTGGAAAACATAGAACACTCATTTTTACATCTTGGTACAGTTTTGGAAAAGAATTATGAGGTGAATGTTAAAATAAACAGTAACTATTAACATAGGTCTTGTGTGAGAAATGGGAGGTAACTTATACCCATTTTGTGGTATTAGAGATTCTTTTGAATTATCTCAGCTGAGACTTGAAGGATAAATAGGAACAAGGCAGTCTAAGGGAAAAGTTAAGATCCTTCTCGGTAAGAAGCATAACTCGTGACATTTAAGTGAAAGAGTGGATATAGATAAGATTTAGGAACCAAACTGTAGTAGGACATGGGAGCTTTAATAAAGAATTATTTGTTTATGTGCCTTTTTAAACTAAAAGAAATAGAATTTATTGAAATAAGCTTTAAGTGTCTGAATAACATGATCAGATTTGCATTTTAGAAAGGTCACTTTGGCTTATGGGGTGGCAAATAAATTAGAGAAGCTTGTCTGAAAGCAGCGAAAATTTCTATTTATTTGAGTATCTTTCTCAGGTTAGCCATTCAGAAGCATTTGCAACATCCCATGTGAGAAATGGTGGAGAACACCTGACTTGGATGTGGACAAAATAGTCTGGAAATGCTAGGGTCAATGGTGACCCTGTGTGGTTCCCGGATCTCAGGTTGGCAAGACTTGGAAGATGAACCAGCCATTACCTTTGCCCATTTCAGAAGTGATGCTTTCAGGAAAGTTTTCATACACAGAGGTGGTGGAAATCTTTTATAAAACTTTTGAATATGTGAGGGTGTTGTACTTGTATAATGTGAGTTTAATTGTGTAGGTTGTGAGTATTAGGAAGACAAAAGAAAGAAAAGAGAGAAGCTCAGTAGAGGATGGGTCAAACTGAAATAAATGAATGAATAAACAAACAAACAAACTGCAGTGCTTTGGGAGACGGGAGCCAAAGAGCGTATTGACAGTTTATAGGGCGGGGGTTAGGATTCTGTCTGTGACCTTGGGAATTAGGGGTGAAACTCCTAATAGATTTTTAATTAGGTTATTTGTTTGCTGTATGTTTTTCCTTACTAAAATGTAAATTTATGAGGGTAGGAAGTTGTCTGTTTTGTTCACTACCATATTCCCAGTGTGAAGGAGCTGAAGGAGCTCAATAAATATTTGTTGAGTTATTTAATATATGAATGAATAAATTCTGCTCAAGCTGACTGCTTTGAGTGGAATAATTCTGAGTAGGCAGCAATGGATAGGATCAGATACATTGTGATAACAGATTCTATAAAAGCTTGGTATCCATTTTCCATGACTTACGAAAGAAAGAACAAATTTCTTTAAATGTGGTAACTTTACCTAATCACTAAACTCCTAAATCAATGGGAATGGTAATTATGCACCATGTTCCAAAGAAAAGATCCCATAAGCACATGTTCACCCCCGGATGACCATATGCCTCGGAATCTCAAATATAATAGAGCAGTTCAGCATATGCTCAATAAACCACAGCAGCAATTCCAAAAGCTGCCAGGCTAAGCAAAAAAGACAAGGAATCAAAACTTCAAATGACCCTGATGTCAACATTTCCTTTGCTGATCTAATTCCCAAGAAATATAGTAAGAACTCGACTAATGATGTGTCTGTAAAGATCGTACCCATATGAAGGGTAAATTCACTTGTTTTTAGTTTTTATTATTGTGTATTTTTTTGCCTTTTCTCCTAGTAACAGGGACTTAGTTATTACATCTCACATCTACTCCAGAAGCTAATGGCATCATAGAATTTTCTCTCAAATATAGGCTATATTTTTAGATATGAGAAAGGGTAAATAGACACAGACACATAGCTAAAATCTAAAAAAATGTTTTTTGTTTTTAATTTCTTGCTACCATACACAAATAATTGTAGGATAACACTTCCGTAGCTTTACGGAAGTGGCTTTACGGAAGTGTTATTCTACAATTATTTGCATATGGTAGCAAGAAATTAAAAACAAAAAAACCTCACAAAGACTAATTGAAAAATATTAACATTCTCATTTTAGTTTGCTAGTCAGAGTTAAGGAGGTATAGCTTGTTGAAGGGAATAGAGCATCATTGTCAGAAGATGGGGACTCAGGTTCTGACACAGCCAATGATTGGGACCTGACCTGAAGGTCATCCTAACTTCTGTGGATCTCTGTCTCTTCAAACTCCAAGTGAAAGGATGCCTTCAGGCTCTAAAATGCTCATTAATTTCATAAAATAAATAATCTAAATATGATGGATTGTGGAACTGCTACTTTTTGAAGAACATCCTGAATGTCAAAGCTACAATGAGCTAGAGGTAAAAGGATCAACAGAATGTCCAAATCCTTCCTTGAGGAAATGGAGAATTTCAAGAATAGGACAATTTAATATGTGTCTGAAAACAAATATAGTATTTCCCCCTTATATGCAGGGGATATGTCCCAAAACCCCCAGTAGACGCCTAAAACTGCAGGTAGTATATATACTATGTTCTTTTTTTCTATACATACCTATGATAAAGTTCAATTTATAAATTAGACATGGTAAGAGATGAACAACAATAACTAAAAATAAAATAGAACAATTATAATAATCCACTGTAATAAAAGTTATGTGTTTATTCCAGTCCTGTCCTTAGGTTCTTCATGGCCATTTTTTTTTCTTTTTTTTAGATTCCATATATATGTGTTAGCATACGGTATTTGTTTTCCTCTTTCTGACTTACTTCACTCTGTATGACAGATTCTAGGTGCATCCACCTCACTACAAATAACTCAATTTTGTTTCTTTTTATGGCTAATATTCCATTGTATATATGTGCCACATCTTCTTTATCTATTCATCTGTTGATGGACACTTAGGTTGCTTCCATGTCCTGGCTATTGTAAATAGAGCTTCAGTGAACATTGTGGTACATGACTCTTTTTGAATTATGGCTTTCTCGGGGTATATTCCCAGGAGTGGGATTGCTGGGTCATATGGTAGTTCTATTTTTTTTAAGGAACTTCCATACTGTTCTCCATAGTGGCTGTATCAATTTGCATTCCCACCAACAGTGCAAGAGGGTTCCCTTTTCTCGCACCCTCTTCAGCATTTATTGTTTGTAGATTTTTTGACGATGGCCATTCTGACTAACACCATTGTAAAGCAATTATACTCCAATGAAGAAGTTAAAAGGAAAAAAAAGTTATGTGAATGTGGTCTCTCTCTTTCTCTCTCAAAATATCTTACTGTACAAACGTAATGCCTTTTCCATCTTAACTAAGCACTCATCATGCACTGTGGCCACAACTTTTGCAGTTTGAGGTATAACAGCAAAATTAACACGAATTTATTTTTCCCTCTTCACAATTTCATGTATAGATGATTCGTTTTTGTCATAGGTCTTAGCAAACTTTGCATACAATTTTTTTTCTTTCCTTATTAAGTCAAGAACTTTCACCTTTTCACTTATAGGAAGCACTTTTTGTCTTCTCTTTGGCATATCTGAGTTGTCAGCATCACTTCTCTTGCACCCTATGTCATTATTAGGTAAAATAAGGGTGACTTGAACATATGCCCTTGGATATCAACAGTCAATGTTATGACCCAGAGGGTTACTAAGTGACTAACACTGGACCAAGGGATGCATCATGTCCCAGGCAGGATGGAGCTGGAGAGCGCGAGATTTCACCACACTATTCAGAATGCCATGCAATTTAAAATTTTTGAGTTGTTTATTTCTGGAATATTCCATTTAATATTTTCAGACTGCCGTTGATCTAGAGTAACTGAAACCAAGAAAAGTGAAATAACATATAAGGTGGGACTACTGCAAATTAGCAGGAGAGCTAAGCTTCCTAGAGGGCCTGGCTTATAAAACAGAGTTCCTTCAATATGTTCTCTTGTTTCCAGAAACAAACATTCATCAATTTATTTCATTCTTTCTAAAACTATTTGAATGGCAAAGCTTCATTCCAAGATCTTCAAAATATTTTTAAACAACTTATTTTACAGAAGACCCTCAATTTTTAAATCCTTGGTTGTCAGACTATGACAACTAAAATGGAAAACTGCTAAGAGTCACTTGTAAAAGTGTCAAATGAAATCTGAGTACAGACAAGACTATCAATTCCCATTTGCATATGAACTTATATCTCAGAAATAGTTTTTCAGGAGACATTGTTTCACGCTGAGACTTCTCCTTCTGTACTATTTTCAATTTAAAAATCTAGTTAGTTGTTAGTTACCCAAGCCTATTTCTCCAAAGAAGATGTACAGATTGTCAACAAACACATGAAAGAATGCTCAACATCACTAATCATTAGAGAAATGCAAATCAAAACTACAATGAGGTATCACCTCACACCGGTCAGAATGGCCATCATCAAAATATCTATAAACAGTAAATGCTGGAGTGGGTGTGGAGAAAGGGGAACCCTCTTGCACTATTCATGGGAATGTAAATTGATACAGCCACTATGGAGAACAGTATGGAGGTTCCTTAAAAAGCTAAAAATAGAACTACCATATGACCCAGCAATCCCACTCCTGGGCATATACCCTGAGAAAACCATAATTCAAAAAGAGTCATGTACCACAATGTTCATTGCAGCACTATTTACAATAGCCAGAACATGGAAGCAACCTAAGTGTCCATCAACAGATGAATGGATAAGGAAGATGTGACACATATATACAATGGAATATTACTCAGTCATAAAAAGGAACAAACTTGAGTTATTTGTAGTGAGGTGGATGGACCTAGCGTCTGTCATACAGAGTGAAGTAAGTCAGAAAGAGAAAAATAAATACTGTATGCTAGCACATATATATGGAATCTAAAAAAAAAAAAAAGTTTCTGATGTACCTAGGGGCAGGACGGGAATAAAGACGCAGATGTAGAGAATGGAGTTGAGGACACAGGGAGGGGGAAGGGGAAGCTGGGATGAAGTGAGAGAGTAACACTGATATATATACACTACCAAATGTAAAATAGATAGCTAGTGGGAAGCAGCTGCATCGCACAGGGACATCAGCTTGGTGCCTTTTTTTTTTTTTTTTTTCGGTACGCAGGCTTCTCACTGTTGTGGCCTCTCCCGTTGCCGAGCACAGGCTCCAGACGCGCAGGCTCAGCGACCATGGCTCATGGGCCTAGCCGCTCCGCAGCATGTGGGATCTTCCTGGACCGGGGCATGAACCCGTGTCCCCTGCATCGGCAGGTGGACTCTCAACCACTGCGCCACCAGGGGAGCCCAGCTTCATGCTTTTTGACCACCTAGAGGAGTGGGATAGAGAGGGTGAGAGGGAAACACAAGAGGGAGGGGATAAGGGGATTATATGTATACATATAGCTGATTTACTTTGTTATACAGCTTAAATTAACACAGCATTGTAAAGCAATTGTACTCCAACAATGTTGTTAAAAATAATATTAATGTATTTCAAAGGGCTGTTTCTCAAGATTTAACCTAGCTAGTTCAGATACAGTGGAGCACGTGATAGGTTATTTTGTCCAACTGGATAAGAAGAGATGCAATGTTGATTTCATGTATTATGCCACTTAGTGTAATAAAGCCTCTTAAACTTTCGAATGTTGATTTATTACAAAATGTTATTGCAGGAGAAATATTTCAGTATATTAGACTTAAGCCACCCATCTGTCTCACTTCCAATACTAGTTGGCCATGCCTTGTTGCCTGTATGTTGGAATGATTACTTGAAGGCATCTGTATAAGAGCTTACATATTTTAAAGTAGTGCTGCCAACAGAACATGAAAACTATAGCAACACCAGTGTACCCAACTAATTATCTTCCTTCTTTCCCCATTAGGCCTCCAGAAAACTTGCACAAAGTTGCTAACATGAAAGACCATCTAAGAAAATTTGAGTAGAAAGTTAAGAGAAGATGAAAGACACAGATATAGACACAGAAGCAAAACTTTGTGGAAAGATTGAAAGAGAAAGCTAGAAAGAACACATTCATTCATTTATCATTTATTCAGTAATTAATATAGGATGAGCACTACACAATAATGGGAATGCGGGAAAGAAACTGTATACCCTCTACCCAAGAGAAGATATGATGGAAGTACCAAACTGGAGCTTAGTAGAAGGAAAAAGCTGTGTCTTCTGGGGAGATCAGTACAAATAGGTTCACAGACAGAGGTGACATATGGACACTTGGCTAATGAAGCAGTAGGTATAGGTAGACAGAGGAGATCTGAGGCCTAAGCGTCTTTGAAAACTAATAGTAAGATTAACAAAGAAGTACTCTTGTTTGTGTGGCACGTTCCTTTTTTTCTTTAATAATAAATGCCAAGTGTTGGATCGGAAGGTAGAAAGGTCCAGGTCTTAAGAGGTGAAGAGTCCGTGGCAATTGCTGAAGTGACATAATAAGATTTGTTTAAGAACCAATGACCAAGTATGTGACAGACAGGCAACACAGAGACTAGACGAGAGGATTTTGCAATAGTCCAGGAGTTATTCAAGATGTCAACAAAGGCATGAGTAGTGAGCACGCAGAGGACACAAAGATGTGGGCAGGCAACTGCACTATTCAGGTGTTGTAGACTATCACCTGTATCACCTGTATGACACACTATGAACGTGTACCAGGACAGAACATTAAGCATGAGTAGCACTTCACTGAGCCAGCATGAAACCCCTCACTAAGGACATCTCGTGAGAACTGGCAGCTCCATGAAACCTGTTCTCTGTCATCCCTCTCCCCCACACCATGCTCATCCCAGCTTTATTTATTTCTCCGTATAAATGAAAATTCCCTTCTGCATAACATTTGCAGGTCTTATAGTCAGAGTGTTCTCCTTGTTGCTATAGTCACCTTTCCCCTATTGCAATAATCCTTTCCAATAAACTCCCTACTTAACTTTACATTTGTTTTTATTTGATAGCTTAGCGATTCTTATTTGTTCAGATTTCATATTCCCCCCCCCTTTTTTATTCTCCTAGCTCTTCCATGTACTATATATTATACTTCTGGAATGTGGACTTACTTTAAGGAAAATATTCTCTTTAGCATCTATTTAAAGTACCAACATTTTCAAATAGTACGTCTATGTCAAAGCAGAAGTCAAAAGGCATAAATGAGATGATACACCTAAAGCACTCAGTATAGGGTTTGGCACAGAGTAAACTTTAAATAACTGTTGGCTGGTTGATGTCATTGTTATTATTGTAAATGTTATTATATAATGCACTTCTTAGCTCATCATTTTCTCTGATAAAATTCTCTTTTGTTCCCTAGGCCTAAGATAAAATCTAAACTCCTTAACATAACTCACATGGTCTTTTATGACAAGGATACTATCTATCTATTAGCCCCATGGCTGGAATGAATGCTTCATTTGCTTTGTTAAACTTCCAAGTCCTGTAAATATCAGGGCTTTGTATTCTTGCATATGATATTTCAACTGCCTCAAACCCTCACCATCTCATCCCCCAATTAATATGGAAAAGAATTATTGTATATTATTGATATTCAAAACTATAATGAAGCATCAAGAACAAGTCTAAAATTACTCTTCTTAGAGATCATTATTCTTAACATTTTTTTCAGTATTTCTCTTGTTTGGATCATTTTATCCCATTTTCTTATGAATACAATTCTATTGAATAAGTATTTCTATGTAATTAAAGTATTTTATAAACATACCAGTGGTGGTACAATAGTTCATTTTACAAATAACCTGTAATTTATATGACTAATTTAATAGTGTTTAGCTTTTTATGTTTTATCTATTTTCTGGCTATTATTAATAAGATTATGATGAGTATTTATGTACATGTATCAACATTTTTGATAATTACCCAAAGTTTCATTATGTTCTTAGAATCATTTACCAGAACCAGATCACTAGATCACGTAAGACTAGACACTATAAAAATTATCAACATTTTTGATAATTACCCAAAGTTTCATTATGTTCTTAGAATCATTTACCAGAACCAGATCACTAGATCAAAGTATATAAATATTTAACAAGTTTATACTCCTAGAAGTGGATGAAAGTTCTGCTTGCATTGCACACTCACCAAGATTGCATAAGTTAAAATTTTTATCTTTTGCTAATTTATTGTCTTTCTGTATCCTACTAAAAACGATTATAGTAATGATTTTTGAACACCGATTAGATGCCAGACTCAGTAGGAAGCATTGTATTTTTAAAATTATTTATGTAATACTCAGTGTGATTTTTTTGAATTTTATTTTATTTATTTTTTATACAGCAGGTTCTTATTAGTCATCCCTTTTATACACATCAGTGTATACAGGTCAATCCCAATCCCCCAATTCATCACACCACCACCCTCACCCCCGCCACTTTCCCCCCTTGGTGTCCATATGTTTGTTCTCTACATCTGTGTCTCAGTTTCTGCCCTGCAAACCGGTACATCTGTACCATTTTTCTAGGTTCCACATATATGTGTTAATACACAATATTTGCTTTTCTCTTTCTGACTTACTTCACTCTGTAGGACAGTCTCTAGATCCATCCACATCTCTACAAATGACCCAATCTTGTTCCTTTTTTATGGCTGAGTAATATTCCATTATATATATATATATATATATATATATATATATATATATATATATACCACATTTTCTTTATCCATTTGTCTGTCAATGGGCATTTAGGTTGCTTCCATGTCCTGGCTATTGTAAATGGAGCTGCAATGAACATTGGGGTGCATGTGTCTTTTTGAATTATGGTTTTCTCTGGGTATATGCCCAGTAGTGGGATTGCTGGGTCATATGGTAATTCTATTTGTAGTTTTTTAAGGAGCCTCCATACTGTTCTCCATAATGGCTGTATCAATTTACATTCTCACCAACAGTGCAAGAGAGTTCTCTTTTCTCCACACCCTCTCCAGCATTTATTGTTTGTAGATTTTTTGATGATGGCCATTCTGACAGGTGTGAGGTGATACCTCATTGTAGTTTTGATTTGTGTTTCTCTAATAGTTATTGATGTTGAGCAGCTTTTCATGTGCTTCTTGGCCAACTGTATGTCTTCTTTGGAGAAATGTCTATTTAGGTCTTCTGTCCGTTTTTGAATTAGGTTGTTTGTTTTTTTTAATATTGAGCTACATGAGCTGTTTATATATTTTGGAGATTAATCCTTTGTCTGTTCCTTCATTTGCAAATATTTTCTCCCATTCTGAGGGTTGTGTTTTCATCTTGTTAATAGTTTCCTTTGCTTTGCAAAAGCTTTTAAGTTTCATTAGCTCCCATTTGTTTATTTTTGTTTTTATTTCCATTACTCTAGGAGGTGGATCATAAAAGATCTTGCTGTGATTTATGTCAAAGAGTTATATTGTGAAAATGACTATACTACCCAAAGCAGTCTACAGATTCAATGCAATCCCTATCAAATTACCAATAGCATTTTTACAGAACTAGAACAAAAAAAATCTTAAAATTTGTATGGAGACAAAAAGGACCCCAAATAGCCAAAGCAGTCTTGAGGGAAAATAACGGAGCGGGAGGAATCAGACTCCCTGACTTCAGACTATACTACAAAGCTACAATAATCCAGACAATATGGTACTGGCACAAAAACAGAAATATAGATCAATAGAACAGGATAGAAAGCCCAGAGATAAACCCACGCACCTATGGTTAACTAATCTATGACAAAGGAGTCAAGGATATACAATGGAGAAAAGACAGTCTCTTCAATAAGTGGTGCTGGAAAAACTGGACAGATACATGTAAAAGAATGAAATTAGAACACTCCCTAACACCATACACAAAAATAAACTCAAAATGGTTTAGAGACCTAAACGTAAGACTAGACACTATAAAACTCTTAGAGGTAGCATTCTTTTTAAAAACTTGGAATCTAAAAAAATGATACAAATGAACTTATCTACTAAACAGAAACAGACTCACAGACTTTGAAAACAAATTTATGGTTACTAAAGAGGAAAGGTGGGGGGGAGGGATAAATTAGTAGTTTGGGATTAACATATGCACACTATTGTATGTAAAATAGATAATCAACAAGGACCTACTGTATAGCACAGGGAACTCTACTCAATATTTTTTTAAATTAGTATTTAATCAACAATTTGACTCCCTTTTTAAAAATATCTGTTCATACCATTTTCTCATTCATCTAGTTGGGTCCTAGGATTGTTTTGGTTATTTGAGATGAGCTGTCTGTATTGTAAAATATTAGTTTTTTGTTTCTGTTACCTTTGTGACATTTTAATTTATTTAGTATTATTTGAATGTTTAACTTATGTTTACAATTAAAGCAATTAATGACTATTTTAGACAATTCATAATATATATAGTTATTAGTTAAATAATTAAAATTATTATAAGCCCATATATGAACAATTAATAACTTAACAAGAAGAAAATATTTAATAATCCTTTTAACATAAGAATTTAGTATATTGTTTAGATTTTCCTTGTAGTTATAATATATACATTTTTTCAAAAGTAAAATGATTAAATATATAATGTTTTTAGCTAGCAAAATGAATATATCTTCATTTTCTTTCAAAGAGATAAATGAATGTAACTTCATTTTTACATTTAACAATTACCTTGTTAGACATTTGTATGAATCCTTTATATATATTTTACTTTTTAAAATGATGTTATGATAAACATCCTTGCATGCAAACATATGTGTTGTTTTCCAATTGTATCTTTAGGTGAAATTTTGGGAGACTGAATTGTGAATTTATATGAAGGGATTTGCTACAGAGATCTGTCCTTAAGCAATTGTTGGAGCTGGTTAAGCAGTCTCTATAAGGCTGTTGTCTGCACGTCTGATGCTGGAGCTTGAAGTCTGAGGGCAGGTAATCAGGAAGGGAAAGTGGATATAAAGAAAGTGAGGAGAGCAAGCACGAGCTGGAATCCGCAACCTCTGGGATATATATATATATATATATATATATATATATATATATATATATATCCTGGTGAGTCTGTTTCTATCATTGAATCCAAACTGACACACAGAAAAAGATCAGAGAAAACAGAAATGCAAGAAATATGATGAAAATGATAGCTAACCTTTGCATAACATTTACTATATCCAGGCATTTTTCAAAATGTTTAATACATAGTAAAACTTTTAATCCTCATAGTAGCTCTATGAGATAACTACTACTATTGTTTTTATCCAAAAGAAAAATTGAGGCACAGAGATATTAAGTAACTACTAAAGGATACTTAGATAATATATTTGTTGCCTAGAAAATTTTGAAAAAAAACAAAAGGGTGATAACTTTTATTTGTTACTATGTTTTTGTTTGTTTTTATTTGTTCTTGATATTTCCTCTTATCCAAACTTGACCCCAGGTGAATATCTGCTGCTAAGCAATTGTGAAGTAGGGTCAGCAGGAGGAGGTTGGAAAGGTTTATAGTCATTTTGAATTTTCCATTTCTAATGTGACTTTCAGCAACTCAATGCTTTTGAGCTTCATTTTCCTTATTGTTAAAATATTAAGTGACTTATTGTACTGGCTCCACTTTGTGTTCATTGTGTACTGCTGTTGTTTTCTGAGTTTAATTTTAAATTCTGGAAGTTGTTTTCAAGATGAAGAAAGCTGCCTGGTAAGGTAGTAAAATTTGAAAGAATTAGGATAGGAGGAGAGAAGGAACTTTTTTTTTTGGCATGCATAAAAGCACTTAGTAAGCTTTAGTAGATATATTTGAACCTGCTTTGTCTCAAAACAGACAATCTACAGAAAGAGTGTTAAAATAATCAAAACCAATTCATTTTTATTTAACACAGAATGATAAATTAATTTTTCCTGAATGCAGAGAAGCAGCCAGACTAGAAAGAGCAATAATAGTGCAAGTGGTTTAGGTGATGCCTAAAGATTCTAATTTAATAGGTAGAGGTGGTGGTCAAGCAATCTGCATTTCCAAAGTGCCCAAATATATCCAATGTGCAGCTGATTCGGGAACCCTCACTGTAAGCATAAAGAAAGCTCTCTGAAGTTTTAAATTAGTGATAAAAAGGTTCAGATTTGTATCTCAGAATGACCTCTTTTTTGCCATATTAGATAATGGATCAGAATGAAAAACAGAAGAAAGCCTAAACAACTTCATAAATTAAAGGTTTATAATATTTCCTGAGGAAACGAGATAGAGCAGGTTGATTCATATTTAAAAAAAATAAATTAATGTGAAACATAAATATATTAGAGTGGATTCTCAAAATTGGGCAAACTAGGTCTTTACATTAACCTCACTTTACAAATGAACAAGCCAGGCTTTCTGCCTCTAAGACTTGCTTCGCCACAGAAGACTACGGCTTCTTCATTAGTAGGAATGTTGTAGCCAGAAAAGCCAAGTTTTTATATTACTATCATGACATTCAGCTTGTATTCCAAGGAAAGACACTTAAACGTCTCAAGTACTCAGTTTCTAATTTTATAGAAAAGAGATAATAAAATAATACATTTTAAATTACATATAAGGATAATAGCAATAAAATGGGGAATGACTTTAGCAGGTTTTTGATACATGTTAAAAATAGTTACTGTACTTGACACAAAATCACAACAAAAAGCAACAAAAACAATTTTTTAAGACTTTATTTTTATCTCAGTTTTAAGCTTGTAGCGAAACAGGGAGAAAAGTACAGAAATCTCCCAGATACCCCCTGTGCCCATATATGCATAACCTCCTCCATTATCAACATCCATCCTTCACCAAAGGGTGCATTATTTAAAACTGATGAACCTACACTGACACATCATAATCATACAAAGTCCATGGTTTCCCTTAGTGTCCACTCTGTGTTGTACATTGTATGGGTTTGGACAACTGTATAATGATGTGTATACATTCTTATAGTATCATATAGAGTATTTTCACTACACTAAAAAGTCTTCTGCATTCAGCTATTCATGCCATTCCTCCTTCAGCTCATGACCACCCAAGGCAACCACTGATTTTTTTACTGTTTCTCCACAGTTTTGCCTTTTCTGGAATTTTATATAGTTGGAACTATACAGTATGTAGCCTTTTCAGATTGGCTTCTTTTACTTAATAATATGCATTGGAGTTTCCTTTATGTATTTCATGGTTTGATAGTTCATTTCTTTTTAGTGCTGAATAATATTTAATTGTCTAGAAACTAAACATCAACCAGTGTTCTTTTTTTTTTTTTCTGTTTTTTTTTGCGGTATGCGGACCTCTCACTGTTGTGACCTCTCCTGTTGCAGAGCACAGTCTCCGGATGCACAGGCTCAGCGGCCATGGCTCACGGACCCAGCCGCTCCGCGGCGTGTGGGATCTTCCCGGACCAGGGCACGAACCTGTGTCCCCTGAATCGGCAGGCGAACTCTCAACCACTGTGCCACCAGGGAAGCCCGATTCTTATAATCCTTTTACTTCATTGTAGGAAATTCTTGCCTAAGATAAAACAAAATCATGTAGATTAATGAAACCCCAACCGTTTTCTTTGGGTAACATCTTAGAGCTGCTGATGGTTGATCCAGATTCAATTGTGGTACAATTCAAAAGGAAAAAATAAATTGAGATAGGAACAAGAGTAAAGAAGAGGAAGGAAATGGGAAAGAGGAAAAAATAAAGGAATAAAATGAGAGTGAGTTGGGGCAAAGGGTGACAAAGGAAATGAATTTGAAAATAATCTTGAAGGAAAGAACCAGAAACAAGCTAATCTTGTCTCCACTGTGTCCATGACCCACAATGGCTGTTACTGACACATTTCACATAGATATCATTCCACTATGTTGTAGAAAGAAAAGAAGTGTTGGGGACATTTACATTTAGATCACAAATGCATATTTTTCAGATAATAGTAGATAAACTTTCAACTGAAAGTAATAAAAACTCAAAATCACATGACATGATTTGTAAATATGCAAATTGTAAACAATTTGGCTCAGTAATATAAACAGTGGAATATCCTTACTTCAGTGTTCATCTTGGCTCTTGAAAATGATTACCTTTATCCAAACCATGTATTACTGGAAAGCAGGACAGATCTAGAAATCCTCCTAACTTTTCATAGCTAATGAAAAGGACTGCTCTGCTATCACATATTTTGTTATCAGAACCACCTCCATTCTTCCTCAATGACTCCTATAAAACTCAGTGATGACTTTCTCTTTTACCTGTCTCTATAAAACCCTGATCATATTTCTTTTCTTTAAAATAGTCCTCATTAATAAAACTCCTCCCTATTGCAATAACCTGCATATAATTATTTCCTCAATTTGGGGTAAATTTTGTCTTCTATACTCTCATCTATCTCTTATACTAATATTTTTTGGAACTCCTTACCATGTCATTAATGTGCACCATTTACCACTTCATAGATTATTCTTTCTTCAGGGGGGCAGTTTGTTCTATTTATTTGGGTTTAACATCTATATTTTTGTAGTATGCATTTTCACATGTCTTTTACTCCAATAGAATCTGAACTCCCTATTTCAGAAACCAATACTACCTGTATCTCTGAAAACTATCATAGTGCCAAAAACATAGGTGCTTTATAAAGGTTTTATTAGAAATAAATCCATGCATGCATACATGCTTCAATGCAATAAAACAACCCATGTAGTTGACATGAAACATTTGGCAATAAGACATGCACTGCCTATAGGATTTTTCAAGTCTCCTTTGGGAGTGTTGGCTAACTGCAGAAGAATTTGTTATCCCTGCAAAATCTCTTATTGATGAATTTTAATTAAAAGCATTTTGATGTGCTCTGTAGTTCCTTTAGATAATATGTGCATTCCCAGCTCCTAACTAAATTGGTAAGAGATCACAGAAAACAGTCTGAAATCATACTCCCATCCTCATGTACTGTTTATATATAGTTACATAATGAATTAATACAAAACATAATGGACGCTTCCCTGGTGATGCAGTGGTTAAGAATCTGCCTGCCAATGCAGAGGACATGGGCTCGAGCCCTGGTCCAGGAAGATCCCACATGTCACGGAGCAACTAAACCTATGCATCACAACTACTGAGCCTGCACTCTAGAGCCCACGAGCCACAACTACTGAGCCCACGCACCACAACTACTGAAGCCCACATACCTAGAGCCCATGCTCCGCAACAAAAGAAGCCACCACAATGACAAACCTGCACACCACAACAAACAGTAACCCCTGCAACTATAGAAAGCCTATGCACAGCAAAGAAGACCCAACTCAGCCAAAAATAAATTTAAAAAAATAATAAATTTATTTAAAAAACATAAGGGCTTAAAATAATAATATTTATTCAGTTCAGGTATCTATGAGTCTGTTGGGCACTTCTTGCTATCAGGTATGAACTCAACCATGTATCTGCGGTTAGCTATGGGCCATCTCAGCATCTTTGCTAACTGGCCAGTTCTGGCTTCTGCTGGGGCTTATTCACATGTCTGATGATTAACTTGCTGTCATCCGAGCATGACTGGTGACTAGGCCACCTATCTTACATCCTTGAGTAGGCTGCTTTTGTTTTTATTCTAACATGGCAGGAATACAAGAGGGAAACAAGAAGCGCATAGGTTTCCTGAGACCTAGGCTTGGAAAAGGCACAAGGCTGCATGTTATTGGCCAGATTAAGTCACAAGTCCAGCCCAAAGTCAAGGGTGGGAAAAGAGAACCATCTTTTGATGGAAACAGCTACCAACTCACATTAAACAGGGTATTCATACAGGGAGGAGTGAAGCATTGGAACTATTTCTGCAATCAGTCTGTAACACACCATTTGTATAAATTCTGCTCTCCCCTTAGGATAAGTAAATAAAATGTCAATCCTAGAGAAGTAGTTTAACCCAAATGATATTTAAGACTACAAGGGTGACACAGAAATGAAAAAGAAAATGAACACTAATATTTTTGATTGCCTACTTTGTATGAGGTACAGGGTGTGCTCAGCATGTTTATTAGGTCATAAGATACTCACTATAAAGCACCCTAAAAAAGATATTATCCCCATTATTTCTCAGATGAAGAAACTGAAGTAAGACAGTTTAAATTTCTCAATGTCACATTACAAGTGTCTGAACCATGATTCCAATCCCGTTACAAAATTCATGTTCTTTAGTTAACCCATAACTGCCATTGAAGTGCTGCTTTTCTGTCTTTTTGGTTGTTTATTTAATTCCTCAACAGTACAATAAGCCTTAGAAGACAGAGACCTTGCATCCTTCAATCAACCACTACTTCTAGCAGAATGATGCTATTGGTTTACAAGTTTGAATATGTTCAAATGTCTTATTGTTAAACGACAAAAATCTCAATTAGTTGGACTTTATATAGAAAATAGAAGTCTGTGCCAATAGTACTAAAAAATATATTGAAATCTTCTTGGAATCAACAAGGACACAATAATAATATTTTTTTTCTCATGATTATAGTTCCAAAGCCCATTAATCCCTACAAGTTCCATGAAATAAAAGCAAAGACAGTAACCAGGAGGGGTGGGGGACTGCAGGCTTTCACATTAATCCCATACTGAACAATTCTGTAATAAGAAAGTGAATAAAAAATATGTTCCCATCAAGTAATCCTATCCACAAAAGACAGATCTTTTCCATGCGGTCCCCAGGAGGATGAAGTAGCTGTAGGGAATCTCTGCTATTCCTGCTTTTTCCCCCTTTTGTTCAAGAGGCAGAAACAAATCTTCACAAAATGAGCCCTTTAAATATGAAATGATCACCAGAGGCTAATTGAAACAACAGACAACTGAAACAGATTATGCATTCATCCCTTAGATAAGAAACTTAAATTATAAATCCTTCAAGACTAGAAAGTGTGAAATAAATTGAAATACAATTAAGTGTCAGAATTAATGACTTTTTCAAGGTATTTCTTATAGAATCTCTTGAAATGCTTTGAGGTTTGGGGAACTTTGTATTTATCTTAATCAAGCTTATCTCAAGTTTTGCTTAAAAAAAAAAGAAACAAGTTTTGTTTAAAAGAAAAAGGTGGACCTTAAGATCCACTCCTTAGTCTCTACCTGAAAATGCAAGCTCTGTAAATTTTTTTTGCTTTGATTTTGATCCACCCTCTCCACTCTTCCTCAGCTAGCATTTGATTGAGCATCAGGCAGCCTGGACATCATGACTTGTTTCAAATCGTCAAGTCAGCTGTATCTTCCTTGGTTATTATTTTGTAAAGTTTATTGAAACAGATAATTATATTGAGTTTAGTTTTATGCTGGAAATTGTACAAAGATGATAATCTTGTGAGGACAATTGCCTCCAAAAGCTGAGGGACTGCTCCCGTTGATGAATTCAATCTGAATGACTATCAACATGATTTGTTTGGCTGGCAATTTTTTTTATTAAGCCTGTGAGTGGTTAAAATGACCTAGTTAATCCAAGGGCGGGAATCTGTGATAGGACCTAGTGAGGTAAATTATACGTTTATTCCCAGTGTCTTATTCAGCAGGTTAATCGTTCCCTAACGTAAATGGATACTGAATAAATAAACTAATTTCCCTACCATTCAAGAAAGCATCAGAGCTAATGAATGGTGTAAAGTGCCAACATCTTCTTAGACAAATCAAGCTATGTTTCTTTTATGAAATTCTGGTTTGGACAAGACATACACTGAGAAAAGTGAAACTTAACTATGTAGATGTCAAAAGCTCTGTGGGACAAAATAAGTCATTATAAAAGGAAGACAGGTCATCCAATATCAGAGTCTAAAAATCACTGCCATTATTATAACGACCAAAAAACTATGTAAAAGAATTCATTAAAAAAAAAATGAGAGTACTCATATTCCCAAATTTCAGTGAAATTAAATGAACTTCTTTCTTTGAGGAGGACTTGCACTGTGTGGTTTGGGTTTTACTTATCACAAATTAAAGTGCCTCTGATCCCAAGACTACTTAATAGGAATCTAATTATCTAAAAATACTAGAAGAAATAAAGAAAGGCCATATAAAAAGGAAAGAGTTTAATTTAGGGCTGGAAGCAAAGAATGTAGACTTCAAGGTCTATACTCAAGGGAATTCCTGTATTTCCATGCAAACATTAGGCAAGAGTTCTTTTGAGATAAAAGCTATGACTTTCTATGAACTAGTGTCATGTCACACTATGTGTAAATCCACCAAATTAATGTCATGATAAAGCTGTATAACCTCAAAGGAATTATATAAATAAACACTATCATTCAGAAATGTACTTCCCTTATGCATTAGTCAAGATCAAATCCTGTGGTTGGAAAAATCAGTTATTTTCCATGTTATAAAAACTTGGATTACATTTTTTTTCTAAATCATACTATTAGGAAATGTCTGAGTGGGTCTGTCTGGATTGTTGATCATATATTAAACCATCCTGACTTCCTTGTATGCATTGTCTAGACAATATTATAAATTCCCCAAGAGCAGGGACAGTATATCATTGCAAGTTGAAATTCTAGGCCGTCCTGCAAATGTTTAAAGAAAAGAGCCTTTCTTAATTACAAAGTAAGCAAATGTCCCATTGGCATATTTGATTTCATGCTTTCCCCCTCCCGAGGCCTCCTTCCCCTTTACCACCATCATATACTCTCATGTAGGGGATGCCTAAGCAAGTTTTATCTCTGGCCCATGTCTGCCTTATACTTTAATAAGCCACTCTTACTATTACAGAAAATCAGAAAGAAAAGAACTGAGAATTGAAACCTTTACATTATGTCTTCAGCTAACATTTATTAAAACTTTATGATGACTGAATGTAAAGTCTAGTGATAATCAAATAAGGTGTAATTTTCTTAAAAGCCTTTTTCCAGTTTTTCAATTTTCTTTTTTTTCTCTTTTTTTTTAAAATATTTGAGGCCATCTGGGTGAAAGGTACAGGGGAACTCTGTATTCAATTTCTGTGAGTTTTAAATTATTTCAAAATAAAAACTAGAAACATTAAAAATAAAACAATCTTGCTGTGTGGCAGACATTGTGTTTGATAGTCATATAATATTACATCATTTAATTAAATTAAGGAAAAATAAAATGTAATTATTTTCTATTCAGACGAATTGTGTGTGTGTGTGTGAGTGTGTGTGTGGTAGGGTCACACTTGAATTTCTAAGTATACTAGGCCATAAATTAAATGAAGGAATCTACAGATCTAAATCCATTCTAACAACAAGCAGAGTTATACTCCAACATAATATCATCAATCAATCCAAAATTAGGGGATGTATTTCCATTCACATCTATCTTATCCTGCTCAATATAGCACAGTTCTGTTCTAATCTATCATCAATTCCTCTTGATTTCAACTATTAAGACTTTTCAGATCCATCCATTTCCCCACCTTCTCTGTAGCTAACCCTTAGTCTGTTACCATCAACTTTGCCTGGAAATTGCCTCTGAACTGACCTCCACATGTTTTGTCTTTCTTCCCTCATAGTCGCTGTCTCTTTCAGGACATTGTAAATTCCTTGAGGATTAAGGATTGAGTTTATGTGTTTGTTTTAGGTTGGGCTTCCCCAGAAACAGACCCTGAGACAAGAATTTGAGTTTGAGGTGGTACATGGAAGCACCAGTACGGGAACGGAAAAGCGAGATAGGGGAAGGATGAAAGCTGTTAAAGGGTCCATACAACAATCTTTCTGTGGAGGGAGCAGTATGGAGTATGTCTCAGAGCTACCTATGGGAGAGAAAAGTAGAGTGTTTATTTTTTAAAGTTCATCCAGCATTTTCTCAGGGCTGCTCCTAAAAAGTGGGGGAGGGAGGGTGTAACTGTTCATACTCCCAGCCTGCTGTTCAGTGGTCTGGGTGGTAGAAAGCCATCAAGCAGCATCAAGCAGAGCTGTACAAGTTCTTGCAATAGGCTGCTGTGGGCAAAAGTTTTGCTGGTGAGAACTGAGGGGAGAAAGGCACGTCCACAGTAGTGTTTGCTCTCCTTTTATTTTTGCCCACTATCGTCTATTTAATATTATGCCTAACACAATGCATAGCATAGTAGACAGGAAAAGAATACTTAACTCAAATTGTAATCTTTATATAAAAGTAGCTTAGAATACAGTAGAAAAAATAATCACCTTGGCTTGCCACAACAAAACAGACTTATTACAGTGGCTCTGATCATTAATAGATACATTTCATGGCTCTGAAATAGCTAACGTTCATAAATTTCCCCCTTATTAAGAAGATAAACATTTTCCAAGATGGATGAGTTCAAGGTTTGTTTTTAAGCATGGAGTTTGTAAATACTATAAGTAATATTTTACTTCATATATCTCTTTCAACCTCAAGCATTATTTCTTTTAATTGTACCTATTTTTGCCTCCAGTTTTATACTGAAGTGTTATTTTTGACAAAGAGCTGTGATGATAGGTTATCGGTTTCTCACAGGTAAGAAATGCATCTTGTTTCTCATAGCTGCAATGTCATGTACAGACTAGGTGTTCAAATAAATGTGCTTCAGACTAAGTTGTTAGATGTGGCTAACTCTATATTTTTGGCTTGAATTGGATTCAATTAAATAGAAAGTATTTAGGACTTCCCTGGTGGCGCAGTGGTTAAGAGTCCTCCTGCCAATGCAGGGGACATGGGTTCGAGCCCTGGTCTTGGAAGATCCCACATGCCGCAGAGCAACTAAGCCCATGTTCCACGACTACTGAGCCTGTGCGCCTAGAGCCTGTGCTCCACAACAAGAGAAGCCACCACAATGAGAAGCCCGCGAACGCGATGAAGAGTAGCCCCCACTCACTGCAACTAGAGAAAGCCTGCGCACAGCAAAGACCCAACACAGCCAAAAATAAATAAATAAAATTAAAAGAAAAATAGAAAGTATTTATATCAGTCAAAGACAGAAAGAAAAAACATAGTGGAAAACACTCATATTTCTCTTTCCAGTCTTTTTTTTTTTTTTTTTGCGGTACGCGGGCCTCTCACTGTTGTGGCCTCTCCCGTTGTGGAGCACAGGCTCCGGACGCGCAGGCTCGGCGACCATGGCTCACGGGCCCAGCTGCTCCGCGGCATGTGGGATCTTCCTGGACCGGGGCACGAACCCGTGTCCCCTGCATCGGAAGGCGGACTCTCAACCACTGAGCCACCAGGGAAGCCCTCTTTCCAGTCTTATTACTCTGTGATTGACTTCAGCAAAGTGCCAACTACTTTTTTTTTTCCCCAAATACCTAAATACCTTTGCTTTTGAAATATATGTATCTAACTGAGCTTCTTATTTCTTCACAAAACCTCCTTCTATTCCTGACAGAATAAAAGAAGGGCTTCTGGGAGAACAGGATAGTAATGTACAATTTGAAAAGAAATTTCTGAATCATCCACTCATCTGGGCACGTAACTGGGCCAATGCAACCAGAGAAATCTGCACTTTTGCCTCTGGTCTGGGATTGGCTCAAGTTGTATCCCATTAGGGTCTGTGGGGCAGGAAGAAGGACACATGTTTTGTGGCATTTGGTTCTGTCTTTGACATGGTCTTCACTATTTAATGGTTTCATGGCTGTCAGTTTCCTGATCCCTAAGTGTCACCTTCTTATCTGTAAAAGGCACATTAATAACCATCTCAAGGCGTTGCTCTGAGGAAAAGTGGGAAGATGCATGAACATTCACAAAGCATCAGAATTGTGTCTGGTACATAAGTGATAACTGATACACATCAACATTTCCCTTCTCTTCACTTCGTGAGGTTGTGACAGTGTATTTCCAAATAACCTTGCATCTGTCCTAAATCATATTCTTATTTGCTTACTCCTGCAGTTTCACCTCAAATCCTCCAATAGTGGTCCTTTAAGACCATGACTCATCCACTTATATCTCACCTCAGCTTTTTCAGAAAATGCCTTAGAAGTTGCTGCCTGTCTGACCTCACAGGAGCCTGCCAGAGGAGGCTTCATTCTTTCACCTTCACTTTTCTCTTGGGGAAGGCATCATGAATCCACTCATTGCTTGGAAGTGAACTCAACTTGAATCATTGTATTTTTGAGTCCCAGATTTCTTTAGCTGGATAGAGAGCGTTGGCAGCTGCTAGCAAAACTCCCTTTTGGTTTCGTTGACTCTGTGTACCCACATGACTCATAGTTCAGCTAAGGCCATGCTTTGTTTTGTTTTTAAATACCCAGTTCCATATCATACATTCTATAGAAAAATGTTCTTCTGGACATTTATGGCAAAGATTTCTTTCTTTTTCTTTTTTTAAAAATTTATTCATTTATTTTTGGCTGCCTTGGGTCTTCACTGCTGCGCGCGGGCTTTCTCTAGTTGCAGTGAGTGGGGGCTACTCTTCACTGCAGTGTGCGGGCTTTTCACTGCGGTGGCTTCTCTTGTTGCGGAGCATGGGCTCTAGGCCCGTGGACTTCAGTACCTGCAGCATGTGGGCTCAGTAGTTGAGGCGTGCAGGCTCTAGAGTACAGGCTCTGTGGTTGTGGCACATGGGCTTAGTTGCTCCACGGCACGTGGGATCTTCCCAGACCAGGGCTCGAACTCGTTTCCCCTGGGCTGGCAGGCGGTTTTAACCACTGCGCCACCAGGGAAGTCCCATATGACAAAGATTTCTGACTGTCAATAAACTCTTGACCTCTCTTTTATCTTATACCAAATTAGCTGTCTCTTCTCTCTTTGTGTCAGTGTAAACTCAGAAGTCAACCCTCTTTCTGTGAATTCTCACTGCAATAACTCCCTACTCAGTTGCCTTTGGGTCTCACAGACTTTACTTAAGATTTGGCGTATTTGAGGGATTACACATTTCCACCTGACTTGCTCCTCTCTCCCCTTAAATACTTTACATTTCTTAACTGGCCAGGTTATCCACATTTCTGCTTCTCAGGAAACACAATTCTCAGATCTTCTTAAGCAGATAAGCTTAGCTTTGCACTATCCATGGCCTGGGGTGCCATTTACACATGTAAGATTCATTAAGGAGTTCTAAAAAACCATGGATCACTTTCTCCAACTTGAGAAGTAAATGAAGTTTTTTATGGATTAAAGCTTATATGATGTTACAGGTCCTTTTTAAGAAAAAGAATTTAAGAAATATTACTTTTGCAAAATTTTTAAAACACAAGAACATATGCACACCCTGTTATATCTCTCTTCCAAGGGCCATGTAAATGAGAATCTCTAAAGCTTAAAATTTTTTAAATTTCATGATAAGCCATCTTTGTCCAAGATGCACCCACTTTTTAGGTGAATAGAATAACTGGTAAAGGATCTGAAATTTCCAACTCATCTTATTCTTCTTCCAATAGTCTTTGGGAATAAGGAGAGGTTAGTAGTGTATTTATTTCACTTTGGATTTTAATTGTTAAACAAATTTGAAAAAAAAAAACAACTATGGTCAATATTGTTTCTAAATTATTATTATCTTGTTGAATATTTCCTTAGACCTTCATTCAATGACTTCAGCATCCTCAATTATGATAAAACGATTCAAAATGTGTCCAATGTCTTGGGCCAGCTCCTTGGAAATTACCCAAAGTACCCTTTGAACTCTAAATCAAAGTACATATTTGAAATGACACAGCCTATAAACTGGTGCTCACTATAAGAATTTTGCAAATGTTTTCTTGTAGGAGCAGAAACATTTGAGAATCTGATCTTGACATTTCAGCAGACCTGACCTTGCTCTTGCAATTTCAAGCTACTTTCCTATGAGCTCCAAAGTTTGGGGATAAAATAAAGTCTCCTGATGGACATGGATGACACTGCTGTCCATGATCTGTTGATGAGTTGTCTTAAAAATTTAGCTGAGATATTTCAGTGGCCTTATCCTTTTAGAGAAGAATTAAGAGTCAATCATTCAGCTCCAGATTAAATGCCTCTGATTTCACATTCACCATTACTCTGCCAACCTCCTTGTCTACCTAGACCTCTAAAATCAAAACAGATATTCCTTCCTTTTATTACCTGCCCTGGGGTGCATTAGGGGGCCTACTGTAATGTAATGAACACTGCACTGGGAATCAGACACCTCCTGATTCTACTACTTTCTCCTAGGAGAATTTAGGCTGGTGCCTCCATTTTTTAATTAGGTCAAATGTAAATAATATTAACTCTATAAACCTAAACTAATTACTATGGGAATCAAGTTAGATAATTTATAAAGGCAATTTTAAATATCAGTGATCTAATCTGGCATGGAGTTAGTTTTTTTTTATTTTATTCTTATTATTTTTAAATAGTCAATGCCAGAGATTATTAAAAATTGGAAAAAAAAAGGATATATTTTAAAAAGTAAGTATCTCATCCTATCTGTTCCATGTTCTCCAGCCACATTATTCTCCTATCCTATATGTATTGGTTGGGGTTCTCCAAAAAACAGAATCAGTAGGACGTGTGGGTAAGTAGATAATAGATAGATAGACAGATACAGAGATACAGAAAGATAATGAAAAAGATATTTATTTTAAAGAATTGTATCACATGGTTATAGGGACTGGCAAGTCTGAAAACTGCCAGGCAGACCAAAGCACTGGAGATTCCTGCAAGAGCTAGTGTTATAGTCTCAAGCTGGATGTGATCAAGAGGCAGGGTTTCTCCCTTTTTGGAGAACCTCAATGTTTTCCTCTTGATTATTTCAACTGATTGAATGATGCCTATCCACATTATGAAGAGTAATCTGCTTTACTCAGGTTACTGAGTTAAATATTAATCATGTATAAAAAAGTATCTTCATAGCAACATCTAAACTGGTGTTTGACCAAAAAACTGGGTATCATAGATTAGTCAAGTTAACATAAAATTGTCACACCATAGAACAATTTTTTAAACAAACTTTAAATTTTAGAATAGTTTTAGATTTATAAAATATTATAAAGAGAGTATAGAGAGTTCCTATATATTTTATATTCAGATTTCCCTATTATTGACATCTTGAATTTGTATGGTACATTTGTCACAATTAACAAACCAATATTGACATATTATTGTTCAATAAAGCCCATGCTTTATTCAGATTTCTTTAGTTTTATCTATGTCCCTTTTATGTTCCAAGATTCCATCCAAGATGCCATATTGCATTTAATCATCATGTCTCCTTCAGCTCCTCTTGGCTGTTACAGTTTCTCAGACTTCCCTTGTTTTTGGTAATACTGACAGTTTGAGAAGAACTGGTGAGGTATTAGTTTAGAGGAAGAAAACCACAGCAATAAAGTGTCATTCTCATAATATTATATCAAGGATACATATTTATCACATGACTTATCACTGTTGATATTATGTATTACCTGACTGAAGTAATACATAATTGCTTTTGATTTTTTTTTAATGTCCTTGGAGAGCTACTCTATAAATATAAATGTTAATGTGTATGTATACATATGTGTGTTTTAAAATATATACATACAAATGCATTGTGTGTATATACAGGTTTATATTTGTATATTATTTTACTTACTCTATAATGGAGACCATGCTATGGAACCATATACAGAGAAGGAAATTGTCATTCTCAAAAGATGCATAATATTCCATTATATAGATGGATTAATTTTTTTTAACTTTCCTCTATTGAAAGATATTTACCTTGTTTTCATTTTTTAACTCTTACAAACAGTGCTATATTGAATATCTTTGTATTGAGCTCATGGTGGAGATAATCCATAAGGTAAATTCTGGGAAATGGAATCCTACAACAAATGTGTGCATTTTTTGTTTGATAGGTATGGCAAAATTGAACTCTTTAAAGGTTGTAACAATTTATATTCACTGTGTGTTTTTTCATACATTTGCGCACACAGTATATTATCAAATCTTTTTATATTTTCCAACCAATAAGTAAAAATATATTTAATCATAGTTTAAATTTGTTCTTCTTACTAGTAAAGGCAAGTATCTTTTCATGCGTTTGAAAGACATCTGCGTTTCCTCTACCAAGAAATGTCCTGGTCTTTTGCCCATTTTTCAGTTGAATTGTTGATAATTTTCTCATTAATTGAATATAGAAAATCAGCACATTGTAACATAATCTGCAAACATTCCCCAATGTGTCAATGTCTTACTTTTTAAGGTCTGTTTTTAAAGGTTATGCAGATTTTTTTTTGTATTTGAGTTCTTAAAATAATTTTAAACTATTATCTGTGTTTTGCAGTACACTTTGAATAATCTTTGAATGTTTTTCTCTTAGACTTTTTTTTTTTTTTTTCGGTACGCGGGCCTCTCACTGCTGTGACCTCTCCCACCGCGGAGCACAGGCTCCGGACGTGCAGGCTCAGCGGCCATGGCTCACGGGCCCAGCCGCTCCGCGGCATGTGGGATCCTCCCGGACCGGGACACGAACCCGCGTCCCCTGCATCGGCAGGCGGACTCCCAACCACTGCGCCACCAGGGAAGCCCCTCTTAGACTTTTATGAATTACTTTTTATAGTTAAAACTTTGATTAGACCAGAATTTATTTTGGAGTAAGGAATGGGTAAGGGTTCGTTTTCTACCAGAAATGGCTGCATAATTGCTGTCCCTTTGTTGACTACTCCATCATTTCCCTACTGATGTGTAATGTCAATTTTATCATATTGTTTTCAGTTCTTCATTATGTTCCATAGTGTTTCTACCATGCAGGTCTTTTTTTTTTTTTTTTGATTGGCTATCACTTAAGCAGTTGCCTCATTTGTGAAAGCCTAGTTGGCTGTTTGTGATTTGTTGTTTGAATTTCTTAAGTTTCAATTTCTTAACCTTGAGGCATATACAGACTGAGGTTTTGATTTGCTTACATAGGTACTAAGGCATTAGAACCACTTCAGTCTGATGACCTCCTTGTTTAATTAACACTAGTAAGAGGCTGTGCTGGGATTTGAACCCAGAAAGTTGAACTCCAGGACTCACATTCTTAACTATGAAATGTTATGTATTAAATCTAGCTCCAGGGAAATAATATTAGCTGAGGACATATGAGGATCATATTTTTCTGTTCGGGTTGATATTGACTCTGTGCTTTTTGTTGTTGCTGTCCTTGAAAGTGATGATAACAATGTCAATGAATGCAGCTTTATTATACAGATAATGAGAAAACAGAAAGAAAGTTATGCTAGATTATCCAGCAAATTATCTTTATGTGGTTTCTATCAGAGATGGTTACTAATAGAGGGAAGTATATATTACATATATATATATACACATATATATTAAATATATATTACATATATATGTAAAAAGACAGTAAAATCTTTCAAGTCTGATACAGCAATCAGAAACCTCTCCTAACATTTTTCTTGTGTTAAGCTATTTAACGCATATGTTTTTCAACTTGTGGAAAGAAATTACATAGATAGAATTTTTGAGCTTTTCCTTGTGAGTATACTAGATGAAAAGGACTTTTCTTTCTTGGGTACTATAAATAGAAGGGTGAAATGATCACACACATATGCCCCAAATTGTCACTGGTTTCACCAAAAATGCAGTGAATTTACTCTCTTTTCATCACAGAAATATGACTATTTTAACAGTACTTTCATGCTTAAAAATACACAAAATAATTTCTAAACAACAAAATAAACGTTTTTTTACATAAAACTGGAACTTTTCTTTGTTTCTCCGTTGATTAAATATACTCCCAGAAACAAGTGATTGCCTATAAGGGTAAGAGCTTATCTGCAGTAGACAGAAGGATACACAGAATAGATTATGTGATTCTTTTTTTTTTCCATACGCGGGCCTCTCACTGTTGTGGCCTCTCCTGTTGTGGAGCACAAGGCTCCGGATGCGCAGGCTCAGCGGCCATGGCTCACGGGCCCAGCCGCTCCGCCGCATGTGGGATCTTACCGGACCGGGGCACGAGCCCGTGTCCCCTGCATCGGCAGGCAGACTCTCAACCACTGCGCCACCAGGGAAGCCCCCGATTATGTGATTCTTTACAAAACGTCCCATACTGACTGCCGGAAAACTTTCCGGCAAAACTTTCCGAAATCTTTCACAGCTGGAAAACTTTCATTTTGGCTTTATATAAATATTCTAAATGGCCAGCACTTGATTCTTCTTCTTCTTCTTTTTTTTAAGGAGCCCAATTCTTCTTGGATAACATCTGTGCAAACTGTGAAGTAAGTAAATCAATCTTTGGAGCTTTTGGTAAAAGTTCAAGATCTTACAGTCAGCATGGTATATACACAGTTCTGTTCTTTGCTTAACATCCTTGTGCTCTGGTCCATTTTAAGCAATCTTGAAAATGTGGTTACGGCCCAAATTGGCTTTATGTCTTTTTCCTTTCAGCATCTATGTAAAATGAGCCCCTTATTTAGCAGATATCTTCTTGTATTCTGTGTTTTAGCTCAAGAAAAATAAAGGGCTTAGCTATCATTAGAACTTTGGGTTACTGAGAGTAGATGAAAGGCCAACTGGCTCCAATTTTACCGCCTGCATCATTAAAATATATGCCAACTGTAGAGATTTTTCCAGCAATTGCCTACTACTGGTTAACATACTGATCTGATATCTTAGAGACCTTCATGGCTGGGACTGCCAAAGCCTTCCACAGATGTATGCAACTTACACCAAGGATTACATCACCTGCCACTGAAGGGCAGCCACCTCCCTGATGAGACACAGACACCTGTACTTTTAATGGAGAACAGCAAGAATATGGAATAGGTATGTTTTTCAGTTTGAGAGTGCAGGAAATTAACTCAAGTTTAGAATAAATTTAGTAAAAAGAAATTGATAGATTCTGGGATAAATAGTTATATATATATATATATATATATATATATATATATATGGTGTTGTTTTCTAGATCTTAAAAGGAATGATTCTTTAAAAAAAAAACTAATGTCTAATCAATTTAAGAACGAGGAAAGCATTCAAACTTTCACATAAGAATGGATTCAGAGAGTAAAGAGAGAATGAGAGAGGGAAGAAGGAGGCCTGGAATTTTATCTCATACATTTTTTTATTCAAAAACACTTGTTGATTACCTCCCTCAAGCAGTGTAATAAAATTTTCCTGGCACCACAGGGAGACAAAGGTAAGAACTACCCAGATAATCCATCCCAAAGTTGAAAACCAGTTCACTTAGGAAACAAAAGAACTATACTTTTCTAATCGCAGCTAACTCTGCTCTGGAGCTATTTTCCACCTCGTTTATAAGTGAATCGCCTTAGCTCTTAAACTAGTTGATATTAAGTGTGCACTTTCAAAAAAATGTAATGCTTTTGCAGGGGTATAGAAGAGTTTATTATTATTATTAATTCTATTTGAAAAAAGAAAAACATTAATTTGTGATCTGTAAGTAAACGCTATTGCTTGCCTCAAAACTGGCGAGCAAAATTCTGTTCTTTTACAATGAGAAGTAGATTTACATTTTGTCTTTGAGGAAGTTTTTTAATGTCCTCGAACCTCACTTTTCTCACTTTTAAAGTAAAGAAAAAGGAAAACCTCTGTGTAAAGTTGCTGTAAGAATTAAAATCATACTTTCAAGGCAGGAAGTGCAATTTAAAATCCATCCATGGTCTCTCCACGAAACGAGATATTCTCATCATCAGGATTTATCTACATCTCCATTTCTCTGTTTACTTTCATCCGAGACATGATGGTTAATTTATAGGATGACTTATTTTTAACATCTTAATTGGAGTATAATTGCTTTACAATGGTGTGTTAGTTTCTGCTTTATAACAAAGTGAATCAGCTACACATATACATATAGCCCCATATCTGCCCCCTCTTGCGGCTCCCTTCCACCCTCCCTATCCCACACCTCTGGGTGGTCACAAAGCACCAAGCTGATCTCCCTGTGCCATGTGGCTGCTTCCCACTAGCTATCTGTTTTACATTTGGTAGTATGTACAAGTCCATGCCACTCTCACTTCGTCCCAGCTTACCCTTCCCCCTCCCCGTGACTTCAAGTCTATTCTCTAGTAGGTCTGTGTCTTTATTCCTGTCCTGCCCCTAGGTTCTTAAGAAGCATTTTTTAAATTTTTAGATTCCATACATATGTATTAGCATATGGTGTTTGATTTTCTCTTTCCGACTTACTTCACTCTGTATGACAGACTCTAGGTTTATCCACCTCACTACAAATAACTCAATTTTGTTTCTTTTTATGGCTGAGTAATATTCCATTGTATATATGTGCCACATATTTGTTATCCATTCATCTGTTGATGGAAACTTAGGTTACTTCCATGTCCTGGCTATTGTAAATAGAGCTACAATGAACACTGTGGTACATGACTCTTTTTGAATTATGGTTTTCTCAGGGTATATGCCCAGTAGTGAGATTGCTGGGTCGTATGGTAGTACTATTTTTAGTTTTTTAAGGAACCTCCATACTGTTCTCAAAGTGGCTGTATCAATTTACATGCCAACTAACAGTGCAAGAGGGTTCCCTTTTCTCCACACCCTCTCCAGCATTTATTGTTTGTAGATTTTTTGATGATGGCCAATCTGATTGGTGTGAGGTGACACCTCATTGTAGTTTTGATTTGCATTTCTCTAATGATTAGTTATGTTGACCATCCTTTCATGTGTTTATTTGTAATCTATATATCTTTTAGGAGATACGTCTGTTTAGGTCTTCTGCCCATTTTTGGATTGGGTTGTTTGTTTTCTTGTTATTGAGCTGCATGAGCTGCTTATAAATTTTGGAGATTAATCCTTTGTCAGTTGCTTCATTGTCAAATATTTTCTCCCAGTCTGAGGGTTGTCCTTTCGTCTAAGTTATGATTTCTTTTACTATGCAAAAGCTTTTAAGTTTCACTAGGTCTCATTTGTTTATTTATTTATTTTTTTTCCATTTCCCTAACAGGTGGATCAAAAAGGATCTTGCTGTGATTCATGTCATAGAGTGTTCTGCCTATGTTTTCCTCTAAGTTTTATAGTGTCTGGCCTTACATTTATGTCTTTAATCTATTTTGAGTTTATTTTCGGGTATGGTGTTAGGAAGTGTTCTAATTTCATTGTTTTACATGTAGCTCTCCAGTTTTCCCAGCACTACTTATTGAAGAGGCTGCCTTTCCTCCATTGTATATTCTTTCTTCCTTTATCAAAACTAAGGTGACCATATGTGTGTGGGTTTATCTCTGGGCTTTCTATCCTGGTCTATTCACCTATATGTCTGTTTTTGTGCCAGTACCATACTGTCTTGATTACTGTAGATTTACAGGATAGTGTGAAGTCTGGGAGCCTGATTCCTCCAGCTCCATTTTTCTTTCTCAAGATTGCTTTGGCTATTTGGGGTCTTTTGTGTTTACATACAAATTGTGAAATTTTCTATTCTAGTTCTGTGAAAAATGCCATTCGTAGTTTGATAGGGATTGCATTGAATCTGTAGATTGCTTTGAGTAGTAGTCATTTTCACAATGTTGGTTCTTGCAATCCAAGAACATGGTATATCTCTCCATCTGTTTGTATCATCTTTACTTTCTTTCATCAGTGCCTTATAGTTTTCTGCATACAGGTCTTTTGTCTCCCTAGGTAAGTTTATTCCCAGGTATTTTATTCTTTTTGTTGCAATGGTAAATGGGAGTGTTTCCTTAATTTCTCTTTCAGAGTTTTCATCATGAGTGTATAGGAATGCAAGAGATTTCTGTGCATTAATTTTGTATCCTGCTACTTTACCAAATTCATTGATTAGCTCTAGTAGCTTTCTGGTAGCATCTTTAGGATTCTCTATGTATAGTATCATGTCATCTGCAAACAGTGACAGCTTTACTTCATCTTTTCTGATTGGGATTCCTTTTATTTCTTTTTCTTCTCTGATTGCTGTGGCCAAAACTTCCAAAACTGTGTTAAATAATAGTGATGAGAGTGGACAACCTTGTCTTGTTCCTGATATTAGAGGAAATGGATTCAGTTTTTCACCCTTGAGAACAATGTTGGCTGTGGGTTTGTCATATATGGCCTTTATTATGTTGAGTTAAGTTCCCTCTATGCCTACATTCTGGAGGGCTTTTATCATAAATGGATGTTGAATTTTGTTGCAAGCTTTTTCTGAGTCTATTGAGATGCTCATATGGTTTCTCTCCTTCAGTTTGTTAATATGGTTTAACACATTGACTTGCGTATATTGAAGAATCCTTGCATTCCTGGGATAAACCTCACCTGATCACGGTGCATGATCCTTTTAATGTATTGTTGGATTCTGTTTGCTAGTATTTTGTTGAGAATTTTTGCATCTATTTTCGTCAGTGATATTGGCCTGTACTTTTCCTTTTTTTGTAACATCTTTGTCAAGTTTTGGTATCTGGGTGATGGTGGCCTCGTAGAATGAGTTTGGGAGTGTTCCTCCCTCTGCTATATTTTGGAAGAGTTTGAGAAGGATAGGTGTTAGCTCTTCTCTAAATGTTTGATAGAATTCGCCTGTGAAGCCATCTGGGCCTGGGCTTTTATTTGTTGGAAGATTTTTAATCACAGTTTGAATTTCAGTGCTTGTGATTGGTTTGTATATATTTTCTATTTCTTCCTGGTTCAGTCTTGGAAGGTTGTGCTTTTCTAAGAATTTGTCCATTTCTTCCAGGGTGTCCATTTTATTGGCATATAGCTGCTTGTGGTAATCTCTCATGATCCTTTGTATTTCTGCCATGTTAGTTGTTACTTCTCTTTTTTCATTTCTAATTCTATTGATTGAGTCTTCTCCCTTTTTTTCTTGATGAGGCTGGCTAATCATTTATCAATTTTGTTTATCTTCTCAAAGAACAAGCTTTTAGTTTTATTGAAATTTGTTATTGTTTCCTTCATTTCTTTTTCAATTATTTCTGATCTGATCTTAATGATTTCTTTCCTTCTGCTAAATTTGGGGTGTCTTTATTCTTCTTTCTCTAATTGCTTTAGGTGTAAGGTTAGGTTGTTTATTTGAGATGTTTCTTGTTCCTTGAGGTAGGATTGTATTGCTATAATCGTCCCTCTTAGAACTGCTTTCCTGCAACCCATATGTTTTGGGTTGTTGGGTTTTCATTGTCATTTTTTTCTAAGTATTTTTTTATTTCCTCTTTGATTTCTTCAGTGACCTCCTGGTTGTTAAGTAGTCTATGGTTTAGCCTCCATGTGTTTGTATTTTTTACAGATTTTTTCCTATATTTGATATCTAGTCTCATAATGTTGTGGTTGGAAAAGATACTTGATGCAATTTCAATTTTCTTAAATTATCAAGGCTTTATTTGTGGCCCAAGGTATGATCTATCTTAGAGAATGTTCCATGTGCACTTGAGAATAAAGTGTATTCTGTTGTTTTGGGGTGGAATATCCTATAAATATCAATTAAGCCCATCTTGTTTAATGTATCATTTAAAGCTTGTGTTTCTTTATTTATTTTCATTTTGGATGATCTGTCCATTGGTGAAAGTGGGGTTTTAAAGTTCCCTAGTATGATTGTGTTACTGTCAATTTCCCCTCTTATGGCTGTTAGCTTTTGCCTTATGTATTGAGGTGCTCTTATGTTGGACGCAAAAATAGTTACAATTGTTGTATCTTCTTCTTGGATCGATCCCTTGATCATTATGTAGTGTCCTTGTTTGTCTCTTGTAATAGTCTTTATTTTAAAGTCTATTTTGTCTGATATGAGAATTTCTACTCCAGCTTTCCTTTGATTTTCATTTGCATGGAATATTGTTTTCCATCCCCTCACTTTCAGTTTGTATGTGTCCCTAGGTCTGAAGTGGGTCTCTTGTAGACAGCATATATATAGCTCTTGTTTTTGTATCCATTCAGCCCGTCTATATCTTTTGGTTGGAGTATTTAATCCATTTACATTTAAGGTAATTATCGATATGCATGTTTCTATTACCATTTTCTTAATTGTTTTGGGTTTGTTATTGTTGGTCTTTTCCTTCTCTTGTTTTTTCTGCCTAGAGAAATTCCTTTAGCATTTGTTGTAAAGCTGGTTTGGTGGTGCTTTAGCTTTAGCTTTTCTGTAAAGGTTTTAATTTTTTCAGTGAATCTCAATGAGATCCTTCCTGGGTAGAGTAATCTTGGTTGTATATTTTTCCCCTTCATCACTTTAAATATGTCCTGCCACTCCCATCTGGCTTGCAGAGTTTCTGCTGAAACCTCAGCTGTTAACCATATGGGGATTCCCTTGTATGTTATTTCTTGGTTTTCCCTTGCTGATTTTAATATTTTTTCTTTGTATTTAATTTTTGATAGTTTGATTAATATGTGTCTTGGTGTGTTTCTCCTTGTATTTATCCTGTACTGTACTCTCTGTTCTTCCTGGACTTGTTTGACTCTTTCCTCTCCCATATTAGGGAAGTTTTCAACTGTAATCTCTTCAAATATTTTATCAGTTCCTTTCTTTTTCTCTTCTTCTTCTGGGACCCCTATTATTTGAATGTTGTTGTATTTAATGTTGTCCCAGAGGTCTCTGAGACTGTCCTCAATTCTTTTCATTTTCTTCTTTATTCTGCTCTGCAATAATTATTTCCACTATTTTATCTTCCAAGTTACTTATCCGTTCTTCTGCCTCAGTTATTCTGCTGTTGATTCCTTCTAGAGAATTTTTAATTCATTTATTGTGTTGTTCATCATTGTTTGTTTATCTTTAGTTCTTCTAGGTCCTTGTTAAACTTTTTTTTTTTTTATACTTTCTCCATTCTGTTTCCAAGATTTTGTATCATCTTTACTATCATTACTCAGAATTCTTTTTCAGGTAGACTGCTTATTTCCTCTCCATTTGTTTTCTCTGGTGGGTTTTTACCTTGCTACTTACTCTGCTGTGTGTTTCTCTGTCTTCTCATTTTGCTTAACTTGCTGTGTTTGGGGTCTCCTTTTTGCAGGCTGCAGGTTCGTAGTTCCCATTGTTTCTGGTGTCTGCCTCCAGTGTCTACGTTGGTTCAGTGGGTTTTGTAGGCTTCCTGGTGGAGGGGACTGGTGCCTGTGTTCTGGTGGATGAAGCTGGATATTGTCTTTCTGGTGGGCAGGACCATGTCCAGTGGTGTGTTTTTGGGTGTCGGTGACTTTATTATGATTTTAGGTAGCCTCTCTGCTAATGGGTGAGGTTGTGTTCCTGTCTTGCTAGTTGTTTGGAATACGGTGTCCAGCACTATAGCTTGCTGGTTGTTGAGTGGAGCTGGGTCTTAGCGTTGAGATGAAGATCTCTGGAAGTGCATTTTCCTTTTGATAACATGGAGCCAGGCGGTCTCTGGTGGACGAATATCCTGAACTAGGCTCTCCCACCTCAGAGGCACAGGCTTGACATCCAGCCATAGCACCACGACCCTCTCAGCCACACAGCTCAGAAGAAAAAGGAGAAAAAAAGACTGAAAGAAAAAATAAAATAAAATAAAGTTATTAAAATAAAAAAATTAATAAGTAATAAAAAAAAGATAGAAAGAAGAGAGCAACCAAACCAAGAAAACAAATCCACCAATGATAAACAGTGCTAAAAACTATACTTAAAAAAAAAAAGGAAAAAACTGACAGACAGACCTTAGGACAAATGGTAAAAGCAAATCTATACAGACAAAATCACACAAAGAAGCATACACATACACACTCAAAAAAAGAGAAAAAGGAAAATATATATATATATATTTTTTAAAACAAAAAGGAGGAAGAGAGCAACCAAATCAATAAAAAAATCTACCAATGATAATAATCTCTAAATACTAAACTAAGATAAACATAAAACCAGAAACAAATTAGATGCAGAAAGCAAACCCCAAGTCTACAGTTGCTCCCAAAGTCCACTGCCTCCATTTTGGGATGATTCATTGCCTATTCAGGTATTCTGCAGATGAATGTACATCAAGTTGATTGTGAAGATTTATTCCGCTGCTCCTGAGGCTGCTGGGAGAGATTCCCCTTCCTCTTCTTTGTTCTCACATCTCCTGGGGTTCAGCTTTGGATTTGGCCCCGCCTCTGTTTGTAGATCGCCTGAGGGCATCTATTCCTGCCCAGACTTGAGGGGGTTAAAGGAACAGTTGATTATGTGGCTCTGGGTCACTCAGGCCAGGGGGAGGGAGGGGTACAGAATGCGGGGCAAGCCTTCGGCGGCAGAGGCCAGCATGACGTTGCACCAGCCTGAAGCATGCCATGTGTTCTCCCGGGGAAGTTGTCCCTGGATCACGAGACCCTGGCAGTGGCGTACTGCACAGTCTCCCGGGAGAGGAGGTGTGTATAGTGACCTGTGTTTGCACACAGGCTTTTTGGTGGCTGTAGCAGCAGCCTTAGCGTCTCATGCCCGTCTCTGGTGTCTGCTCTGATAGCTGCGGCTTGCGTCCGTCTCTGGAGGTCGTTTAGGCAGTGCTCTTAATCTCCACTCTTCGTGCACCTATGGGATGACTTTTAATCTGTTCCAAAATATCCTGCGATGAACAATTGATTTGATAGAGGCCATTATATTTGTCTGAGGTAAATTTTCCCAATTTTCTAAGTGGTCGGCATAATCGCAGGGACAAATATTCTATAATACAGTCAGTGGGGAGGATGTGTTTGGAATTTATAGCTATGCAATGAAAGTTTGTATGTTTAAGTGTGATTTCTCAAATATGTTTACATTTTAAAGTTGGAGATAAATTCTCACATTAAAAAGAAGCCTGATGTTCAATATCTACCTCATTTCTCTGTGGTCTGTCACAGGCAGGCGCCCCAAGTTTCCTCTGAAGAAAGGAAGGCTAAACCATCGTGATCATTGGTTAAAGAGAATGTGTAATGATTCTTAATAACAGAATTTTGAAAAGCTCATAAGCATGATGATACATCTTACAAGTACAAAAGGATATTTCATTTCAATGGTATTTTTTCTCAGAAGTACAATTTTTCACTTCTCAGTTTTTAAGGAGTGTGAATTTCTAAATGATTACCATTAAAATGACTCAGAAATAAACAAAACTCAAATCTGAAAATTACTTTTTCTTGATCTGACCAGTTTCTCCACATTTTGAATGTTCTCTCCCTGTTGAACTTCATGTTTTACTACTTATCTTTGTATTTTCCTATTCCTTATCAAATAACATACGTTGGGTTCTTACGACATCACTGTTGGGCTGCTAAAATATCATGGAGGTTTAGCATTAATGAAGCTCTTCCAGCTGTGACAATTGCCTTTGAAATATTCTTTAAAAGTTGTTCCTTTCATCACAAAGGACAAAATTTCCCCATAATTACTAAAATTATTTACTCTTCTCTGTTTTTCCTATTGATTCATCAGGAGAAAATGGTTCGATGCAAATTTTATTCCTTTGTAGATCATTCTAATTTGTTTAACTTTCACTTTTGAGGATGAGCTTATTTTAAATCTTAAATATAATAAAAGATAAAGTTATCCTGGCTATTGGATAAGGCTGGATCCAGACAGAAGAGAATCCACACATGTGACATTTTTGGTTCAGGAAATAGTCAATTGCCCTGTTCGTCATTCCTGTCTCTACTATTCTATGCCTCAGAGGCCTAACAATTAATTTTGAAGAGATGTTGAAATTTCACATAATTGCGGTTTCATTGTCCATCAGCCTTTCCTTTCTTTCTGTCCAGGGACCATTGCACATTCTCCCTTTCATCACCCTCTGCAGTGACCCAGGACCAAATGACTGATTATATTTTAGTGAGCTGGTCCCTGCATTTCTGGAGCCACTAAATTCTCCATTTAAAAGCAAGACTCTTGCCCCATTTTTTATCGTCATTGTGCTGATGTGGGAGCCCTCTAAGTGTATCTTTTGAATAGTTTAGCATCCTCAGGAGTATGCCGAATTTCTGTAATGCTTCATATGTCATCTGCTCCTTTGTCACACACATGGCTCCAATTTTAGTACTTTATTTCTAGTTGGTCCAACAATTTAGTTTATTTTTCCCTGATTGTATCAATTTATTTTAAGTCTCCTATTTCTGTGTTTGGATTTCTACCCCTGTCATTCCCACACCCTTTGGTTTGTAACTTTGTTTTTCTATCAAAATATTTGATCTGATTCCTCCCTGTTCTTTTTATCCTCATCTGGGTTTCATCTTAGTATTTCTTTTTTTTTTTTTTTTTTAGCCCTACAAAATATTTTCAATGCCCCATAAGCATCAGCTGGCTCTTTTTGAACTAGCCAGTTTGAAGCAGACTTTCAGGTTTTCACATTACAGTAACTCCTTGTAAAAATTCATGGTCCTTGTAATGTAGGTTTGGACTGGGAAGGAAGACTCTGGTCAATTTAAGTTAGAGTCACTCTCCAGCAATGACCACTCTTACATTCTGTCATACTAAAGGGTAATCTTCCTTACATGGACAGCAGTCTCAGGATGCTCACAAAATAGAATAAAGAAGGAAAATCAGGGAAGAGGGAGAACATAGAGACCAGGAGCAGCTTGATCTCTCTTTAATAATTTTTGGACTCTGTCTTTCAAAATCCTGGTCCGGGGTATCTTTGACCCAGAGAAGATTAAAGAAATAGTATCATTCATTCTGGAGTCAAATATAAGTCAGCTTAAGTTATATATAAAATGGAATAGTGATATTGTTTGCTTGAATATAATTAATATGAATGATAGCATTCTTTAGCTGCTGCTGCTGATAATGATTTTACTTATGTATCTCTTATTGTGTATAAGTTTTAGCATGGAAACTGTCAACATATGAACAGAAATGGATCAAATCAGAATTATTTATTGTATTCCACTTTCAGCTCCATCACTAATTCTCCTCACCTACAGCTTTAAGAACACAATCTATTTTTATATACTTTTAAAACACTCTAATATCTTAATTTTATATCACATGTATTTAGGAAATGTCTTTGTTCTTATATATACCATAAACTTTAATTGTAAATTATTTGATTTGTTCCATTTTGGAACACATATAGCAATAATAGATTTAAATGCAATTCAGATTAGAAAAAAATGCATAGTCTCTGTCTGTCTGTCTTTCTCTCACACACACATAGGCAGAGAGGCAAAATAGCTACTCAGCTATAAGCAAAGTCAAAGTTCCAATGTATAGTATTCACTCAGTTAGCCTCACTACAAAAATGATCCAACATTCATTTGGAGCTTAGTATCAGATCCTATGGTATATGTTGGTGATATCCCAAATAATAAAAACTAGTTTTTGCCAATAATGAAATTTTAGTCCAATTTGGGAGGCATCCTGGTACCTTATCTGCTTGTGTGTCTAAATGACAGAGTATTAGAAATGGTCAAGTGTCCAGGGAGCAGAGAGTAGAGAATGGCATATCGTCTATGGGAGAATTCAGGTAAAGAATAAACAAAGATGTGCAATTTTGTAAAGAACTTGGACATAGAATCAAATTGGCCTGGATTTTTGTACAATATTTTCAATATAACATTTGCGTCACCTTGAACAAAATATCTCGTTCTCTAATTTTCTCCTCTGAAAAAATACAACAATAACTACCTCCAAGGAGTTTCTTTGAAGTTTAAGTGATATGATATAGAGAAAATGTCTAAGAAAGTTTTGGAGCATGGTATCTTTTTATCTCTTTCTATTTTCTTTCTCCCTTTATGTCTTCTCTCCATTTCTCTCTCTCTCTCTTTTCTCTGTTTCCTGTAAAATGATTAGCAGGTGGAGAAGCACGTGGTTATGGCATAATGTTTTACTCATGGCTCGAACAGGAGGGAGCAATTCCAGTGATACCTGAATGCAATGATGAAAATTTGGACAGGACTAGATTATCTAAGTCTCACTGGTCATATAAGAAATTTTGGACTTGAGAATTGAAACCACCAATAACCGCTCAGGTTATGGTCTACTACATAAGCAAGTTTTTACTATTTCAGGAAATTCTTGTTCAGGGAGAAAGAGCTTCAATAACTTTATTGTTTGCTTCAGGAAACTCCTAAAAATCCATTTATTTGAACAACTTTCATCTGTCAGCGTAAACAGCACCTTCTCAAAGCACTTGACTCATACAACTGTTTACATTTCTAAAGCTCACTTCAAAACATTTGTCTCCTGTATCTTCCAGTCCTAAAGTATAATATCATGAACTTTGGTTGATGCCAATCAGATCCCTGTATTGGATAATTCACCTTAACACTCCTCCAAGTTTATAAATATTCTGTCTTTGACCTCCCACTTTGGAGATGCTACTAAAACTGTTAAAATAGTGACCTCCCTCACTGCAGCAAGCAAGAAACTTGGCTTGCCTTATTAATAAATTAATTTAGTGTTTTGTTTTGTTTTTTCTAGGAATTGGCAGTCAAAAGACTTTAATTACTTTTAAAGTTGTTTTGTTTTATATTTGCATGGTTTCATGAAACATGAATCATTAAGAGCATAAATGTGAGAGCAGTAGAATAATAAACCAAAACAGAGAAGAGAGGTGGAAAAATAAGGCCAAAGCCTATCAAAAGCATCTGGGTAAAAGCCAATAAACTGAACTGAAGTAATGGTAATGCAACTGCAAAGAAGTGACTAGATTAGAGTGATATGTCTGATGGAGGGCTTTGCAAGAGATAAGGGTTAAAAGTAAGGAATAATTAGTATCACAAGACTCCAAGGTTTTGCATCTTTGAGACTTAGTGAATCAGTGAACTCACTAATTATAATAGAGAATAAAGATGTAAGATTCATTTGGTGGGGTGGAGTGGGCAATGGGATTGATGTTTAATTGCCGAATTTGAAAAAAATGTATAGCAGTGGATTTCAACTGAGAGCACTTACCCATACCTTCAATCCTATAAAAGGGACATTTGGAAATATCTGGAGACATTTTTGGTTGTTACAACTCAGGATGTAGTGGTATCTTGTGTGTCAAAACCAGGAATGCTACTCAACAGGCTGCAATGTACGTAAGTGTCCCCACATAACAAAAATTATCCTGTTTAAAATGTAAATAGTGCCATGATTGAGAAAACTTGGTCTACAGGCACAAATAGACAACAAAAATTATTTGTTAAAACACTTGTTGAATTAATTACTTCCATACCTAAAGGTATGTCCAAGGCAATTTATTATAACCAATAGAAAAGTGGTGTCAAAGACAAGAATAATTTATCAGGAGGAAAGAGCAGATTGTTTGTTCTATCTGAGCCTAGTCTTCTCACTTTCACTCTTGCCCTTGCCCTCAGAGCTTTTGTTACTTGCTTGACCTCTTTCTCTGAATACTACAGGCTGAAATCCAGCACACCTTGCAAGAGGCTTATACAAAGCCATGTGATTCAAGAGCGTGTTCACATACCTCAGCTCTATCCAGATGTGAAGTAGTAGTTCTCATAGTGCTTTATTTAAGCTTCTAGTTCAAACCCTCTTTCAAAATGTAACCATCAGCACTCCAATCTCGCTAGTCTGTAATGTTTTCAATTTCTTATGTGAGACACATTTATAACTTAATTCTTTGTCCCTTCACTTTCTAACAGGTAGTTTACTTCTTCACACAGAGTAGATGTGCAACAAATGAATGTGGGATTGAGCACCTCTTCCTCAGACTGATAACTGAGTAAAGTTGCATTATTCATTGCATGTCTACATAAGTTCTGTTAATGTTGATTTTTTAAAAAACAAGTCAAATCATGACTTTCCCACAGATATAAAGAGAATATGAACTCAATATTTTATTTAACTAATTAATTAGAGAACCAAGTAGATGTTATAACTGGTTCAAAGAAGAAGTCAAAAATGTATAAGTTTATATGGAGAAAACTGTTGAAATGAATGTGCAAATCGATGAACACTGGCTTTTCCAAGGGGAAGGGGAAGTCAAGTCAACTGAAATATCCACTGGCCAGAAAACATTTGCATGTCTAGAGACAAGAATTATTTTGCCTTGCTCTCTGTTATCCACAACTTTCAGACTTGTAAAATAGCTCCCAGAGAATCTAGTCAGATAACCCTGAAGGGTTTGCTCTAGACAATACATTGCTTTCACTTGAAATACATTTTCTCTTGCAGTTATAATAATTCACCCCCATAAAGATCTAAACCTCTTAGATCAAAAACAAAAGTTTTCAGAGAGAATAGCAATTAGGTCTATTCTGATCTATCGTGTGTTTTCATCTAACTTTCCCTTTTAATTCCAATGCAATCTTGTCCAGTAGAACTACTTTAAAACCCACAAAATGCCACTTCAAGTTTTAAATTTTATGTAATAGATTATGCAATCTTGTGGTATGTAAAAAATATCACTATCAAAGCTGTAATTTCTCTTTGTTTGACAAATTATGTTATGGTACATGAAAAGTAGGTTGCTACTCATTTCTTCAGAAAATGATTTTCTCAGAAAAAATGTTGTATTGATATGAGAAAAGTATTATAATGTATATATATATATATATATATATATATGTTTGTACTAGTACCACTGCCAGTGCATACTTATACTTCCCATTATATAAATAATAGTTTTGAAATAAGTAAAAAAAAATAGTGGACTAAACTTCAAAACTATTTACAATGAAAAGTTTATTTTATTCAGTTTCTTAAAAGATTCTTAAGTTCTACATTAGGTACCATCATATTTCCCTTCTAAATGTTCCCAATTATTTTTTGACTTGACAGTTTCATCTATTGCCTGCATTAATTTCTAATTTCTCAGACTGTGTCAGACAATGCTCTGATACTACTGCTTGCCCCAGTGGTAATTTCCTGCAGATTTTGTGTTCTAAACCAGGGACCACACAAAAACTTTACATCAGATTTTTTTTCAAAGCTTCCAGTACTTACAAATTCCAGCTTTAAAAATCCCTTCCCAAGGTTGGTATTATATCTCCCTGCACAGTAATCCTCCTTTTACCTTTCTACATTATGCTTTTCATCTTGAGGATAAACTAAAAGCACTGGGAAGATTACATTTGGACTTTAAAAAATGTCACTCCTTTATTTCAGGAGGTGCCAAATCCTTTTAGGTGATTATACTAGTTTATGATCAACGTTCCTAGAAAAATCTGAAACAGAAATTAAGGAAACACTCCCATTTACCACTGCAGCAAAAAGAATAAAATACCTAGGAATAAACCCACCTAAGGAGACAAAAGACCTGTATGCAGAAAACTATAAGACACTGATGAAAGAAATTAAAGATGATACAAACAGATGGAGAGATATACCATGTTCTTGGATTGGAAGAATCAACAATGCTTTATTTTTGAGTTTCAAGTAGACACTTAAATTCTTGGCACAGATGTTGTATCAAAGAAAGGGTTTTAGAGTAATTTTTTTCTCCTTAGAATCAAAATCCAGAGCCTGAAATGACTGAAGGCATAAAATTTATGCCATAAAGAGTAGGCATCAAAGAATTCCTAATCAGTAATAGCCAATCTTCCTGCATACTCAGAGAGAAAGATGAAATGCACCACACAATTAGGAGATGATTTTATTCAGGCCATTGCAATAAGAAACTTCATTAATGAGAAACATCTTTTAATAAAAAAAGGAGGCTTGGGTTTTATAGAGGCAGGTAAATAAGTGAGTCATGGGAAAAGGTGAAAGTGACTTTTATCTCGTAATATGGGAGAATATGGTGGTCCTTTGCTATTAACCTTTTCTGAGAAAGAAAAAGATGGAGGGATTTTTTTAAGCTTAATTGCTTCCCAGCAGCACAAAGTTCAACATTATCGTCTGGTGAGAAAAATATCCCATGGGCTGGGATTATGAGGTAGAGTCAGACAGGTGAGCAAAAGAGTTAAATGCCAGTGTGGACTTTGTGAAGGCACCTCTTCCTTTGATCTCACACCCAACCTAAGATACCGTTAGGTTAGAGTCCAAATTTGAAAATCTGGGAAGGATGGGACAAAGATGAGTGTAAGGATCTGCGAGTAGGAGAGATGTGTATCATTGCTGAGTGTAGTCTGGGAATGCAACAGGTCTCAAATCCACACTTGACCCTCCACTCCTCCTCTCCCTCCCCACTTAACAATCTCCACTCTCTGTAGGGCTCAGCAACAGTGGAATGGACAAGCAGCACAGTGTATCGACTGGAAAGACCAGACACAACCTCAGCAGCCTCATCACACTTCCAAAGAGATTCAGAAAGGCATGCAATTTCCTAGCAAACACTAGCATCTTTCTTGTTGCAGCTGGGAGGGCTCTTTAGGGTTACTAGATTCCTCTGGGCTCTTTCTCTCTCATCTTAAGGAACACAGGAATGATATTCAACTTTATATGTCGGTATAGCATTAATGTTCAGTATATATTTGAATACAAAACTCAAAAGATCTGTGATAAAGTTCATGATTCACTTATCATGGCTTCTTGACTTCAGAATTATTGACATTTTGAGCAGGATAATTCTTTGTTTTGACAGAATGAAGGGTTGTCTTGTTCATTGTAGGATGTTTCCACACATCTTTGAACTCTACTTATAGATGACAGTAATACTTTTCCCCTTCTCCTGAATTGTAAGTTATGACAATCAAAATAACTTCTCCAGCCATTGCAAGTTGTCCCCTGGAAACAAAATCACTCTCAATTGGGTGAGAGCCACTGGTTTCAGCTATGGATCGCCCTTGAAAGTAACTGGCATAGAAGTGGTCATGTGATATTGTTCTGGCCAATAAAAACAAGGAAGAGTCTTCTGGGGAGACTTCCTTCCATCTTAGTTTGCTCAGGCTGCCCTAAAAGAATGCCATAGGCTGGTTGGCTTAAACAATAGAAACTTACTTCTATTTGGTTCCTGGTGAAAGCTCTGTTCCTGACTTTCATGTGATTGCATTTTCATTGTCTTCACATGGTGGAGACTGAATGATGAGGTGGGGGGAGAGAGAGAGAGATTGAGACAGAGAGAGAGATTCTTTCTTTTTCCTCCTCATTTTATAATGCCACAGTCTAATCAGATTAGGGCTCCAAACTTATTTAACCATAATTTCTTTCTAAATATTCTATCCTCAGAGAGAGTCACATTGGGGATTATGAGTACAACATATGAATTTGAGGGGAACCCAATTCAGTCACCTTCTGAGAATGTTTTTTTCCTACTCTTACAAGGGACCACAAACAAAGTGGCCTGTTCCCTATTTCTACCTTTTAATATGGCCAATTGAGGAGTTGATTCATTGATCTACCTCCTTATGCCACCTTGAGGGGTATAACTAACCCACTAATGATTATTGAAGAGTAGAAACAATTTTTAATTTCCCTGCTTGAATAGATTTGTTTCAGCACATTACCCCTTGTACACTCCTCAAGCTTCAGTTCTAACCTGTTCTGACTCTCTGATCAATAATTGAGTCCATAAGCTCCCAATGTACATTATCAGACAAAAAATTAAACCAACACAGCAGAGTCCAGATATCCTCAAATACTTTGTTCTAGGGTTATCTCCAGGAAACTAAATTTAAGTTTTTTTTTTCCTCGCATTTGGCTGCAGAAAGAAATCTTCAGTAGTAAAGAGTAAAGAGTAGTAAAGAGAGGAGGAGACCTTCACTGAGAAGGAATGAAAGGTATACCTGTGTTCTTCACAGACTCAGAATAGATTACCTTTTTCAAGGATCAGCATATCTTATTGTGTCATAAAAGAGAGAAAATGAAAGGAAATCTATATGAGGAAGTGGGGGCAATTGATTTTCTGTATAGAAAGAGCTTAAGGGAGAGGTTTTGCTGGGAAGAATGTCAAGAAAAAGTATGGAATTCATCTTGAAGCTCTACTGTTTGACCCCATGACTGAGGACAAGATGTATGGGGAAGAATCACCCTAGGCAACCCTACATAAAGGTCCAGAAGTAAAGCTGGACAAAATGTCCAACCTTAGCACAGCAACTTGAGAACAGTTCTACTGATCTAACAATTTAGTGGGGAGGTATCACTGCCTAGGATTCAAGACCTTGCAGTCTCACTTGTCTTATCACCACAGAAGATGCTCCAGAATGGTCATGAGGTCAGGAGACCACTGTAAGTCTATATATATTTGTGTGATGTTGGTGCGGATTCATAAATTATTTAGTGTGGAGTGAGCAGAGTTTCTCTTCTCAAAAATTATGACCTCCAGAGGAAAGAAGGAATTCTTTTATTTTTGTGTCCCCCATACTTACCTGAGTAAATGAACAACTAAATCTTTCTGGAGGCAAAAGAAGAAATTATTCAAGTGTATCAGTCACCCTCAGTTAAGTTGTAGACAAAAGCACAAAACTCAAGCTAAAGGAGTAACTAACATTTGGACATTTGGAAGAATAAGGATGTAAGTTTCATAAAAGACCATGCTTGTCTTGGTCATCACTCTATCCCATGTGGTGTGAACAGTGCCTGGCTGGTATACAGCTGTCACTTCATAAATATTTGTTAAATGAATTAAAGTGAATTTTTCCTTTAACCTATGGCTGCTAAATGTGAGATATTTTTATTTATTTTTAACTTTTCTCAAATAAGTTGTTTCAAGTTTTTTTCTTTCATGATTTATTTAGTTAGACCTGCCCATGGAGTTAATTCTGTTTTGTTGTTCTTGTTGTTGTTGCTTTTAAACTCATTCTCCTTATTTGCCAGTCAACAAAGTTATCTGAAAATCTTCTGTAATGAAAATCCCACGCATTCAGAAGCAATGAAGGCAAAGCCCTTAGGGAACCTGGATTCTGGATCAAAGGCAAATTTAAAAGAAAGCAAAGATGCCTGGTTCCAAACTGAATAAGGTAAAGCATATAACTCTCTGCCTGCTTTAATTGGTGAAGTGGGCAGATAATCGATATGGGGTATTGTTGAGAGCAGGACATTCATTTCAGTGCTGATTACTACCAGACCTGCCTCAGGGGATAGAGATCCCACTAAAGCTATGTCACCTGCTCCTAAAACCACTTCAAAAGGAAAGGAGGAGGGAAGTTTTTTTCACACAACATAAAGCTGATTTCTGAGAAAGTAAATATGTATAAATTGATAAAAAAGACATGTCAATATTTCCCCCTAGGCATCCTGGCTGAGAAAACTCGCTGCATTTTATCTAGAGGTTTTCTAGCAAGTTACATACATAAAAAACAAAATAGAAAATATTTTTCTTAATTTAATTTATAAAACTTAAAAATGTTATTTAGGCAGTTTAAAGCTGTGAAAAAGGACCAGATACAATAATACCATATGGCTGTTTAACCCTTTACAGTATTGAACATGTTGCCACATATTAGCATTATTTGATTCTTGAGAGCTTTGCCAGGCAAATTTGGTGAGTATGATTGGACAAGAACTGTTATTCCCATTTGACAAATAAGGGAAATGAGACTCATAGAAGTTAAATGATTTAAAAGAAGTTGCAGAGCTAAAATTTTAGAAGTAAGACAAAAAAGTAATGTTTTCTCACTATATTAGGTAAGAGAAAATGTTTCAACTCAGTGATGTCAACTTAACCAAAAACATATTAGAAAAAGAAAAGCAAATGAAATACACAGTAAGCATAAGGAAGGAAATCATAAAGATCAAAGCAGAAATCAATGAAATGGGATACAAAAAATAAGAAAATCAATGGAACAAAAACTGACTCTTTGAGAAGATCATTAAAATTGATGAGCCTTTAGTCAAAATCCTCAGGAGAAAAAGAGAGAAGACACAAATTACTGAAATCAGGAATTAAAGAGGTGACATCCCTATAGACTCTACAGATAATAAAAGGATAATATGTGACTCTAATGAACAATGTTACATGAATACATTTGACAAGTTAGATTAAATGGGAAAATTTATTTAAATACTAAAGCTTACTCAAGAAAACTAGATAAGCTAAAATCCACTATATATGAAAAGAATGACATTTGTAGCTAAAAACCTTCTGGCTATAGGAAAATTTCAGGTGCACATAGTTTCACTGTGAATTCTATCAGACGTGTAATGGATAAATAATACAAATTCTATGTAAACTCTTCCAAACACTTTAAGAGGAAGGAATACTTCTGAATTCAAGCAATAATATGCAACTATTATTACCAATAACATGAACATAGGTGCAAAAAAATTAGATATATGTTAGAGATAAAAATTTAAATATGACCAAGTGGAGTTAATCCAAGAAATGCAAGGTCTGATTTACTATTTTAGAATCAATCAATGTAATTCACCACACTGGAACAACTAAAACAGAAAAAAAAAATCAATAGACACAATAGAAGCATTTGATAAAAACTAAAATCCATTCATCAAACAATCTCTCAGCAAACTAGAAATAGAAGAGAATTTCTTCAATCTGATAAAAAGCATCTACCAAAATGTACAGCAAGTATTATACTTGTTGGTGAAAAACCAAATACTTTTCCCCTATTATCAGGAACAAAAGTAGTATGTCCACTCTCAATACTTCTATTCAACATTATGCTCTAAGTTCTTGACAGTGAAATCAGTCAAGATACAGAAATAAAAATCTCCAGATTTGAAAGGAAGAGGTTAAATGTATTTATCTCAGATAGCATGATTATTTATGATTTATTATTATTTATGATAATCTGATGGAATCCACAAAAAAGCTACTAGAACTAATAATTGAGTTTAATAATGTGGCATGATGTGGAGAAATAGAGTTGGGCACAATAAATTTACTCCAGAAGAATACTTGGCCAAGTTGTAAATTTCTGCTGGGATAGAAAGTTAGAGTTTCAGCTTCCCTTACTTTTGTTGTGCCCAGTAAGTCACAAGCAAAGTAAATGTCTGATTTCATCTTTCACTTTTGAATTTCTCCAAGTGCACATTTTCAGCGAAGCTGGAACAAGATGATCCTTTGTCTTTTTTTTCAGCTCTAATATTATAAACCAGTATCCTGTTTGTGGTATATTTAGGGCCACATTTTTCACAATTTTGTGTCTTTTGGTGGAGACTGCTGTTTAAAATGGCCCTCAGTAGCAGTGATGAAGTTCTGTCTAGTGTCGCTAAGCACAAGAAAGCTGTGATATGCCCCAGGGAGAAAGTACATGTCTGAGAAGCTTCACTATATGAGCTATAGTGCTATTGGCCATGATGAGTTCAGTGTTAATGAATCACCAATACGTTTCCAATAAGGTACCTTTATTCAGAAATACACAAAACAAAGTTATGTATTGACTTGTTGATAAAAATGTTGTGACTACAGGTTTGTAGTATTGTAGTAATCTAACCCTGCATTACCCCTAGAGCAATGGTGCAGCATTCACTAATTCAGGATTTGTGGTGACTTTATAGAACACAACTACCAAGAATAATGATAGCTGACTGTGTCTGATAAATGATTGTGTCTAGTTTACTGAAAATTAAGAAACTCAAACCTCAACAATATACAAAAAGAAATTAAAATGAGTAAATTATTTGAACAGATATATTAACAAAAAAGATATATGGATAGCAAATTAGCATATGTAAAGATGATCAACATCATTAGTTATTAGGGAAAAGGAAATAGAACCACAATACGATATTAAAGCATACCTGTTAGGATGGCTAAAATTAGAAGAATATGGAGGAACTGGAATTCTCAGGCACTGGTGGTGGGAATGTAAAATAGTAGAAGTTGGGAAAGTAGTTTGGCATTTTTAAAAGTTAAACATACACCCACCATATGATCCTGGCATTCTACTCTTAGATATTTTTCCAAATGCCGAGAAAACATATGTCCATACAAGGACTTGTATATGAATGGAAGTTTTCTTTGTATTAGCCCCCAAATGGAAATAATCTAAAAGTCCAACAACAGATGAATAAATAAACTGTGGAATATCCCCAAACAGGATATCATTCAGTAATAAAAAGGAATAAACTATTGATACACAGTACGGCATTAATGAAACTCGAAGTAATAAGCAGAGTGAAAGTAAGCCAGATTAAAAAAGAGTGCAAACTATGTGGTCCTATTTATATAAAACACAAAGTAATCACCAGTGACAGAGAGACGATCAATGGTTACCTGAGAACTGGAATGAAGGGTAGGGAAAGGGAAAGGATGGGTAGGAAAGATTAAAAGGGTGGCAGGAGACCTTGGGGTGATGGATAAGTTCATTATCTTGATTAAGGTGATGGTGTGAGCAGCATATACCTCTGTCAAAAGTTATTAAATTATAAACTTTAAATATATATAGTTATATTAATTATAACTCAATAAAAGTATTTATTTTTTTAAGTCAACAAGCCCTAAAATTAATAGTTTTTTTAAATCCCTAGTTTAGTGCTTTCAACTACAACATGTGTAAAGTAACAAGATGTAAATATAAAAGATATATTATATATAATATATAGCTATATAATATATAATTTCTCTCTTTGTATATATATATATATATGCTAAATAACCACATATTATAATTTTCATTCATCACATAACATACTAGCTACTGGTAACATATGATTTATACATCATTTATTCCTCATATTAGGTGTTTAGAGGCAGGGACGATGTTGTTGTGTAGTGAAAATAATATTTATAGAGCAACTATTATCAGCCAGCAACATTGAGCTCTTCAGACATGTTATTTGGTTTCATCCTTACAAAATTCTTTAAGGTATAAAAGATTTTCTCATTTTATAATTGATAAAACTGAGGCATAGAGAAAAGTTTCTCAATGTCACATTTTCAGTGAGATGTTGACTTGCAATTCAACCCCAAGTTTTGGTGACTCCAGAGTTCCTGTTTTCTTGACTTACATGATATATATTACATTATGTTATATATATTTATTATATATGTTAGATATTGTAAATATCATATTATTGTGCTCATACCTCTGAAATAAATGATAAAGCTCAGAAACTTTCAAGGTAAGCTCTCCGGTGCCATGATTCTATATGCATTTTTTTTTTTTTTTTGCGGTACACGGGCCTCTCACTGTTGTGGCCTCTCCCGTTGCAGAGCACAGGCTCCGGACGCGCAGGCCCAGCGGCCATGGCTCACAGGTCCAGCCACTCCGTGGCATGGGGGATCTTCCCGGACCGGGGCACAAACCTGTGTCCCCTGCATCTGCAGGCAGACTCCCAATGACTGCACCACCAGGGAAGCCCTCTATATGCATTTTATCTAGCCTTCCTATAACAATATAATAAACACATGTTATGTAATATACTCATAGTAACACCTGTTTTTGTCAACCAATACAAAATATATATCTGGGAAAAAAATGCGCATGTTCCATAGTTAAATACCAAACTCCAGCTGTCTGCATCAGTGAAGAATATGTTTACACTCCAATTGTTAAAATTAATTATTTGTTTATGTAAGACATTCTGCCTTCATTAATGTACATGATTAAATAGAAAAGCTTCAAAACACAATAATTATTAACCTCTCTTCACTAAAAGGAGTCTCACATTCAGTCAAGAGCCTTATAAGTACAATTACAATAAAGGCAAAGGGTCTTTCTTAAACTAATTCAAGGTTTGCTTGAAAAAGAAAAACATAAATTCCACTGCTGTGCTTACCCATTGCTCTTCACTTGCACAGGCTTCAATCATTGTACCATCTTCAGTTATAAAAGTGTATATATGCATGTGTATACCCAGATGTCTACAAATGCATACAAAACCCAAAGCAACATCAGATATTAATTTAAAATGGAATAAGATTCTCACCTGTGGGGCTCAGGCTAGGAGCCCATTATTGCCGTTCTCTACAAAGAAAAGTTCAACTAATTGAATAGCAATGAAAATGTAGTTTCCTACAACAAACCTGACCAATCCATCTTAACCTGAAATGCTACACATTGTTAAGACCTGACCGAACTAATCAATTCTGATGAAAATGTCTCAGTCTTACTAGTAGGCTGATATACAAGTAGTTAAATTAGATTTGGCATTTCAATAGAAAAGTATTCATGTAAACATGGGAATGTACCACAAGGAGATGAGACATAGCAATTATTTTATTTCCAATACAGATAGTTTGAAACTTTGTTGTTAAAGACACCAAAAGAGTTGAGCATATAATCTGGGTCTTGTACTAATTTTGGAGAATTAATAAATCACGCATTTGTATTGTGTTACCCAAAAAGTCATGTTGAACCTACAGAAAAGCAATTTTTTTTCTGTTCTGCTCTACATGTTCTTTACATCATCATGTTCATCTGAGAATATGGTTATATACATATGGGGCAAATAATGAGTATGCAATATATTTTCCCCTGAAGAGATTAATAGGTTGGAAAATAGGGAGAGTTTTTTGCCAATCATGAATTAAGATAGAGCAATGATTTTCAATGTACAATCTTTGGCCTATTGTTAGGTCAGGAAAATCCTTCCAATGGACTGTGAAACTAATTGAAAAATGTCAGTCCTTTACACTGTTCTTACTGGTCCATGACACTTAATTCCATGGACTTTTTTTATATAAATAAATAAGAACTACTTCCTGATAATCGATTAACTGAATTATTACACACTCTTAAGATTTGGGATTCGCAAGTTTAAAAAGTTCACTGAGGACAGTAAACATTTTTCTAAAAAGTCTGATTGCCATGTAAAGATGGAAAATGCTGTGAATTCTCCTTCTGGGCTTGGACACAGATGGTTTTCCAGAAGTATCACTGTTGTCTTGAGTTGCACATTTTTAATTGCTGCTCTTCTTTGCTTGCAGTAATTACTTACTGCAAGTATATACTTTAGTTTGCTATGGAGTCTACAGTGAGTACTGCTGTATTTTTCTCTAACTAGTATTTGTAGTTGGTGCTTTTCCAAAAACTATATATTAATGTGTTTAGATAGATGTGGATTAAACATGAAATCACCAGTAACTCCTAAAATGTGCTACTTCAGAGCCACTTCATTGGAAACTGGTGATGTAGATAAGCCATGGGTTAAATTGTCTTCCACCTAAACATGTTTCTATTTAAAAATAATGAGAGGCACTGGAATGAAGAAGGTTGCAAATGACAAACATAGTCTGAGTTTAATTTTGTCTTACATTGTATTTTTTCTGTATATACTCCGTGTGGTGTATGTGTGTTTGTATGAGAGAAGGAGACAGAGAGAGGCACTACTGACAGAAAGACCGACTATAGGATAATTATGCTGCTTCAGTGCCTAGCTATCTATTCATCTATCTACAAAATGTTAACAATGTTTCTCTCTACATAGGGAGATTATAAGTAATATTAAATTTGTTGTATATATATTTATATTTTCCAAAATTCAGACTTTCATATGTATTAACATTAAAAAGAAAAATTCATTATGAATAAATTTGTCTTGGATTAAGTATGCTCAGCTGCCTAATTTGGGGTCCAGAAAGCTGGGGGCAGGGAGGGTAGGGAGGGATATAAACATACATATATCCACACCCGGATGCTTCCTGGGTGGAGTTTCAATAAGACAAGTGAGTACAGACTGAGAATGAATGAACTTCCATTTCAAATACAAAATTATCTGTGTTCTATTCTTTAACATCAAGCACAGCTGTGTTCTGTGCAGGGGGATTCAGATATTAACTTCTGCTGGCTCCTAATAACTTATGCAAATATTTTCACCTCTTCTCAGACTGGACTCTTCTTCTTCCAGGCCCTTCACTTCATCTTATGTAATTCCTATGGCATCTTGTACATACAGTCTCATTCTTGCTTCAGTGCTCATACTGATATTTGAAGTCTCTTTTTTTTTTTAAGATTTAATTTTTTTTTTAATTTTTTATTTTTGGCTGCATTGGGTCTTGGTTGCTGCACGCGGGCTTTCTCTAGTTGTGGCGAGCGGGGACTACTCTTCATTGTGGTGCGCGGGTTTCTCCTTGCAGTGGCTTCCCTTGTTGTGGAGCCTGGCCACGGGCTCTGTAGTTGTGGCATGTGGGCTTAGTTGCCCCGCAGCATGTGGGATAATCCCAGACCAGGGATCAAACCCGTGTCCCCTGAACTGGCAGGTGGATTCTTATCCACCGCACCACCAGGGAAGTACTGAAGTCTCTTACTTTTGATGACACTTGCTTTTCTCACTGTCTTTACATCACAAACTTCTTGTTAACTGCTTTCTAAGAAATCGTAGGCTTCTCTCAATAGCTCTGCAAAACTCGCATTTATAGGTATATGACTTCACTTTTACCTTCACAGAATTCCTGGGTACTTGTGTGTTCTCTCAGTGGCTTCTCCATACCCTAATCAGTATCCACACAGTGGTATACTAAGAAACTTCTTAATCTTTTCAAATCAGGAAGAATCACTGCCTTACTTGGGGTCTGAGCTAAAAACAGATTCTACAGCAGGCACCCGTGTGACATTTGCCTTGTAGCACCCTCAAATGATCACAACAGCAAGCTTTCAATAGCTCAGGGAGGGCTTCCCTGGTGGCACAGTGGTTGAGAGTCCGCCTGCCGATGCAGGGGATGCAGGTTCGTGCCCCGGTCCGGAAAGATCCCACATGCTGTGGAGCGGCTGGGCCCGTGAGCCATGGCCACTGAGCCAGTGTGTCCGGAGCCTGTGCTCTGCAACTGGAGAGGCCACAACAGTGAGAGGCCCGTGTACCACAAAAAAGAATAGCTCAGGGAAATTAGTGTTTAATGGCCACAAATCCTGTTTTGATATAGCTGGATAGAGTCTTGGAGTCTCACTTTTCATGTGGCTTTGTAACTTTGACCACCCCTAAGTGTTTTTACAGTCTCTGTTGTTCAGTAACTGAATGTTTGACACTAGCGTGGACACCCTAGATAGAACCCTCTGCTGACCTCCACCTACCTTAGAAATCCACCACCTTTGGGAGTGGTTGAACCATGAATAGCAATCCCAAGACTTTATAGGAACCAACCTAAGGTACATTAAGTGGACACCAGAGTTCATATAAACCCAGCCACTTCTTAACTGCTGCACTTTTATAGTGTTCTTTTAAAAAATGACAATACAGTTATACCAGCCTGATAATTTAAACCCTTCAACAATTTTCCAGCATTTGTAGAATGAAGGCTAAAATCTTTAACATGACGTTTTAGACCACGTATTATCTAGTCCTGGCTTCCATGTCATCATGGAGTGCTATTTTCCCCTCACTATCTTTCTTCAAATCACATTAGCTTTCTTTCTATTTCACAAAAGATACATTCTGTTTCTCATCTCAGGAGTTTTACACATGCTGTTCCTTGTACCTGGAATGATCTTATCTCCCACACCTTTTTCTAGCTAATTCTTACTCACCTGTCAGAGCTTAGCATACATTTCAGATCGAAGATGACTCACTCCTTGATTTTCTAATATGAAGTCAGGGTGTACTCCGATTTCTCAAATCACACTGCACTTTATTATTTTTAATAATAATTGTCTAAAAAATAAATAGTTGGAATAAATTAATGGACTTTATCTAATAAGAATGTATCAGTATTGGTTAATTTATTGTAACAACTGTACCACACTAATTAAGAGGCTAATAAAAAGGAAAACTGCCTGGGTGTACAGGACCATTCTATACTACCTTTGCCATTTTTCTGTAAATCTAAACTTGTTCTAAAAATAAAGTTCATTTAAAAATAAGTGGATGGGGGTGGTGCTTCAAGATGGTGAACGTGGAAATCACCTTCCTCCCCACAAACACATCAGAAATACATCTACATGTGGAACAACTCCTACAGAACACCTACTGAACGCTGGCAGAAGACCTCAGACTTCCCAAAAGGCAAGAAACTCCCCACGTACCTGGGTAGGGCAAAAGAAAAGACAGAGACAAAAGAATAGGGATGGGACATGCACCTCTGGGAGGGAGCTGCGAAGGAGGAAAAGTTTCCACACACTAGGAAGCCCTTTCACTGGCGGAGATGGGGGGTGGGCCGGGGGGAAGCTTCAGAGCAACGGAGGAGAGCACAGCAACAGGGGTGCAGAGGGCAAAGCGGAGAGATTCCCGCACAGAGGATCGGTGCCAACCGGCACTCACTAGCCTGAGAGGCTTGTCTGCTCACCCGCCGGGGCAGGTGGGGGCTGGGAGCTGAGGCTCAGTCTTCCGGAGATCAGATCACAGGGAGAGGACTGGGGTTGGCTGCACAAACACAGCCTGAAGGGGCTGAGTGCACTATAGCTAGCCAGGAGGGAGTCCAGGAAAACGTCTGGACCTGCCTAAGAGGCAGGAGACCATTGTTTCAGGGTGCACAGGAGAGAGGATTCAGACCACTGCCTAAATGAGCTCCAGAGACGGGCATGAGCCGCAGCTATCAGCACAGACATCAGAGACCAGCATGAAATGCTAAGGCCACTGCAGCCACCAAGAAGCCTGTGTGCAAGAACAGGTCACTATCCACACCTACCCCCCCTGACCCCCCTCCCCTGGGAGCCTGTGCAGCCTGCTACTGCCAGGGTCCCATGATCCAGGGACAACTTCCTGGGAGAACACACGGCACGCCCCAGGCTGTTGCAACATCACGTCAGCCTCTGCCACCGCAGGCTCGCCCTGCATTCTGTACCCCTCCCCACACCCCACGGGCTAAATGAGCCAGAGCCCCCTAATCAGCTGCTACTTGAACAATTTAACACCCTCCTTTCTGTACAAAGAACAGATGCAAGAGGGCGACATACACGCAGAGGCGGGGTTAAAACCAAACCTGAACCCCAGGAGCTGTGTGAACAAAGAAGAGAAAGGCAAATTTCTCCATGCAGCATCAGAAGCAGTGGATTAAGTCTCCAGAATCAACTTGATGTACCCTGCATCTGTGGAATAACTGAAGAGATAACAAATCATCCCAAAATTGAGGCAGTGGACTTTGGGAGCAAATGTAGACTTGGAGTTTGCTGTCTGCAACTGACTTGTTTCTGATTTTTATGTTTATCTTAGTATAGATTTTAGCACTTGAAATCATTGATGGATTTGTTTATTGGTTTGGTTGCTCTCTTCTTTTTCTCTTATTACTTTTTAAATTTTTTATTTTAATAATGTTTTTTCTATTTTAATTATTATATTGTATTTATTTTCTTTCTTTCTTCTCCCTCTTTTTCTGAGCCATGTGGCTGACAGGGTCTTGGTGCTCTGGCCTGGTGTCAGGCCTGAAGCTCTGAGGAGTGAGAGCCAAGTTCAAATCATTGGACCACCAGAGACCTCCTGGCCCCGTATAATATCAATCAGTGAGAGCTCTCCCAGAGTTCTCTGTCTGAACGCAAAGACCAGCTCCACTCAATGGCCAGCAAGCTCCAGTGCTGGAAACCACAGGCCAAACAACTACCAAGGCAGGAACACAGCCCCACTCATTAGCAAAGAGGCTGCCTAAAATCACACTAAGTTCACAGACACAAGAAAACACACCACTGGACGTGGCCTTGCTCACCAGAAACACAAGATCCAGCCCCACCCACCAGAACACAGGCACCAGTCCCCTCCACCAGGAAGCCTACACAACTCACAGAACCAACCTTAGCCACTGGGGAAAGACACCAAAAACAACAGGAACTACGAACCTATAGCCTGCGAAAAGGACACCCCAAACATGGTTAAGCAAAATGAGAAGACAGACAAATATGCATCCAGTGAAGGAGCAAGCTAAAAACCCACCAGATCAAACAAATGAAGAAGAAATAGGCAGCCTACCTGAAAAAGAATTCAGAGTAATGATAGTAAAGATGTTCTAAAATCTTGGAAATAGAATGGAGAAAATATAAGAAATGTTTAACAAGGACCAAGAAAAACTAAAGAGGAAGCAAACAACGATGAGCAACACAATAAATGAAACTAAAAATTCTCTAGAAGGAATCAATAGCAGACTAAATGATACAGAAGAATGGATAAGTGACCTGGATGATAAAATAATGGAAATAACTGCAGAACAGATAAAGAAAAAATAATGAAAAGAATTGAGGGTAGTCTCAGAGACCTCAGGGACAACATTAAATGCACCAACATTCAAATTATATGGGTTCCAGAAGAAGAAGAGATAAAGAAAGGGACTGAGAAAATATTTGAAGAGATGATGGTTGGAAACTTCCCTAACACAAGAATGGAAAGAGTTAATCAAGGGCAGGAAGAACAGAGAATACAGTACAGGATAAATCCAAAGGAGAAACATGCCAAGACACCTATTAATCAAACTACAAAAAATTAAATACAAAGAAAAAAATATTAAAACCAGCAAGGGAAAAGCAACAAAAAACATACAAGGGACTCCCCATAAAGTTAACAATTGAGCTTTCAGCAGAAACTCTACAAGTCAGAGGGACTGGAGGACATATTTAAGTGATGAAAGGGGAAAACCTACAACCAAGATTATTCTACTCATCAAGGATCTCATTCAGATATGTTGGAGAAATTAAAACCTTTACAGACAAGCAAAAGCTAAGAGAAATCAGCACCAACAAACCAGCTTTACAACAAATGCTAAAGGAATTTCTCTAGGCAAGAAACACAAGAAAAGGAAAAGACCTACAATAACAAACCCCAAACAATTAAGAAAATGGTAATAGGAACATACATATCAATAATTACCTTAAATGTAAATGAATCAAATGCTCCAAGCAAAAGACACAGACTGGCTGAATGGATAAAAATATGAGACCCGTATATATGCTGTCTACAAGATACCCACTTCACCTAGGGACACATACAGGCTGAAAGTGAGGGGATGGAAAATGATATTCCATGCAAACGGAAATCAAAAGTAAGCTGGAGTAGCAATTCTCATATCAGACAAAATATACTTTAAAATGAAGACTATCACAAGAGACAAAGAAGGACACTACATAATGATCAAGGGATCAATCCAAGAAGATATAACAATTGTAAATATTTATGCACCTAACATAGGAGCACGTCAATACCTAAGGCAAATGCTAACAGACATAAAAGGGGAAATCAACAGTAAAACAATAATAGTAGGGGACTTTAACACCCCACTTTCAACAATGGACAAATCAGCCAAAATGAAAATAAATAAGGAAACACAAGCTTTAAAGGACACATTAAACAAGATAGACTTAATTGATATTTATAGGACATTCCATCCAAAAACAACAGAATACACTTTCTTCTCAAGTGCTAATGGAACATTCTCCAGGATAGATAATATCTTGAGTCACAAATCAAGCATTTGTAAATTTAAGAAAATTAAAATCGTATCAAGTATCTCTTCCAACAACAATGCTATGAGACTAGATATCAATTACAGGAAAAACAACTGTCAAAAAATACAAACACATGGAGGCTAAACAATACACTACTAAATAACCAAGAGGTCACTGAAGAAATCAAAGAGGAAATCAAAAAATACCTAGAAACAAGTGACAATGAAAACACAATGACCCAAAACCTATGGGATGCAGCAAAAGCAGTTCTAAGAGGGACGATTATAGCAATACAATCCTACCTCAAGAAACAAGAAACATCTCAAATAAATAACATAACTTTACACTTAAAACAATTAGAGAAAGAAAAACAAAAAAACCCCAAAGTTAGCAGATGGAAAAAAGTCATAAATATCAGATCAGAAATAAATGAAAAATAAATGAAGGAAACAAGAGCCAAGATCAATACAACTAAATGCTGGTTCTTTGAGAAGATAAACAAAATTGATAAACCATTAGACAGACTCATTAAGAAAAAAGGGAGAACACTCAAATCAACACTATTAGAATTGAAAAAGGAGAAGTAACAACTGACACTGCAGAAATACAAAGGATTATCAGAGATTACTACAAGCCACTCTATGCCAAAAAATGGACAACCTGGAAGAAATGGACAAATTCTTAGAAATGCACAACTTTCTGAGACTGAACAATGAAGAAATAGAAAACATAAACAGATCAATCACAAGCAATGAAATTGAAACTGTGATTAAAAATCTTCCAACAAACAAAAGCCCAGGACCAAATGGCTTCAGAATTCAGGCGAATTCTATCAAACATTTAGAGAACAGCTAACACCTATCCTTCTCAAACTCTTCCAAAATGTAGCGGAGGGAGGAACACTACCAAATTCATTCTATGAGGCCAACATCACCTGGATACCAAAATCAGACAAAGATGTCACAAAAAAAGAATACTACCAGGCCAATATCATTGATGAACATAGGTGCAAAAATCCTCAACAAAATACTAGCACACAGAGTCGAACAGCACATTCAAATGATCATACACCATGATCAGGTGAAGTTTATCCCAGGAATGCAAGGATTCTTCAATAAATGCAAATCAATCAATGTTATACAACATATTAACAAATTGAAGGATAAAAACCATATGATCATCTCAATAGATTCAGAAAAACTTTCAACAAAATTCAACATCCATTTAAGATAAAAACTCTCCAGAAAGAGACATAGAGGGAACCTACCCCAACATAATAAAGGCCATATATGACAAATCGACAGCCAACATCATTCTCAAGGGTGAAAAACTGAAACCATTTCCTCTAAGATCAGGAACAAGACAAAGTTGCCCATTCTCACCACCATTATTCAACATAGTTTTGGAAGTTTTAGCCACAGCAATCAAAGAAGAAAAAGAAATAAAATGAACTGAAATCAGAAAAGAAGAAGTAAAACTGTCACTGTTTCCAGATGACATGACAGTATACATAGAGAATCCTAAAGATGCTACCAGAATACTACTAGAGCTAAGCAATGAATTTGGTAAAGTAGCAGGATACAAAATTAATGCACAGAAATCTCTTGCATTCCTATGAACTAAGGATGAAAACTCGGAAAGAGAAATAAGGAAACACTCCCATTTACCATTGCAACAAAAAGAATAAAATACCTAGGAATAAACCTTCCTAAGTAGACAAAAGAACTGTATGCAGAAAACTATAAGACACTGATGAAAGAAATTAAAGATGATACAAACAGATGGAGAGATATACCATTTCCTTGGATTGCAAGAATCAACACTGTAAAAATGACTGTACTACCCAAAGCAATCTGCAGATTCAGTGCAAACCGTATCAAACTACCAATGGCATTTTTCACAGAAGTAGAACAAAAAATTTCACAATTTGTATGGAAACACAAAAGACCCTGTATAGCCAAAGCATTTTGAGAGAGAAAAACGGATCTGGAGGAACGAGGTTCCCAGACTTCACACTGTACTACAATGCTACAGTAATCAAGGCAATATGGTACTGGCACAAAAGCAGAAATATAGATCAATGGAACCGGATAGAAATCCCAGAGATAAACCCACACACATATGGTCACCTTATCTTTGATAAAAGAGATATGAATATACAATGGAAAAGAGACAGTCTCTTCAATAAGTGGTCCTGGGAAAACTGGACAGCTATATATAAAAGAATGAAATTAGAACATTTTCTAACACCATATACAAAAATCAGCTCAAAATGGATTAAAGACCTAAATGTAAGGTCAGACACTATAAAACCCTTAGAGGAAAACTAGGAAGAACACTGATATAAATCACAGCAAGATCCTTTTTGACCCACCTCCTAGAGAAATGGAAATAAAAACAAAAATAAACAAATGGTACCTAATGAAACTTAAAAGCTCTTGCACAGCAAAGGAAACCATAAGAAAGATGAAAAGACAACCTTCAGAATGGCAGAAAATATTTGCAAACAAGCAATTGACAAACAATTAATCTCCAAAATATAGAAAGCCGCTCATGCAGTTTAATATCAAATAAGCAAACAACCCAATCCAAAATTTGGCCAAAGACCTAAATAGACATTTCTCCAAAGAAAATATACAGATAGCTGACAAACACATGAAAGGATGGTCAACATCACTAATCATTAGAGAAATGCAAAGCAAAACTACAATTAGGTATCACCTCACAACAGTCAGAATGGCCATCATCAACTAACACAACATTGTAAAGCAATTATACTCCAGTACAGGTGTTAAAAACAAAAATCTATAAACAATTAATGCTGGAAAGGGTGTGGAGAAAAGGGAACCTTCTTACACTGTTGGTGGGAATGTAAATTGATACAGCCACTATAGAGAACACTATGGAGGTTCCTTAAAAAACTAAAAACAGAACTACCATATGAGCCAGCAATCCCACTACTAGGCATATACCCTGAGAAAACTATAATTCAGAAATAGTCATGTACCACAATGTTCATTGAAACTCTATTTGCAATAGCCAGGACATGGAAGCAACCTAAGTGTCCATCGACAGATGATGGGTAAAGAAGATGTGGCACATATATATACAATGGAATATTACTCAGCCACAAAAATAAATGAAATTGAGTTATTTTTAATGAGATAGATGGACCTAGAGTCTGTCATACAGAGTGAAGTAAGTCAGGAAGAGAAAAAAAATACCATATGTTATAACATATATATATGTTATATATATAACCATATGTTATATATATATGTAATACCATATGTTACATATATATAACATATATATATTATATATATAATACATATATATATGTTATATACCATATTTATATATATATATATATAAATACCATATGTTATATATATATATGGTATATATAACATACCATATGTTATATATATATATGTTATATATATATATATATATAAAATACCATATATATATACCATATGTTTATATATATATAAAAAAAAAGGTTCTTATGAGCCTAGTGGCAGGACAGGAATAAAGATGCAGACGTAGAGAATGGACCTGACATAGGGAGGGGGAAGGGTAAGCTGGGACTAAGTGAGAGAGTAGCATTGACATATATACACTACCAATTATAAAATAGGTAGCTAGTGGGAAGCAGCCGCATAGCACAGCGAGATCAGCTCCATGCTTTTTGACCACCTGGAGGGGTGCAATAGCAAGAGTGGGAGGGAGACACAAGGCGGGGGGGATATGGGGATATATGTATACATATAACTGATTCACTTTGTTATACAGCAGAAACTAACACAACATTGTGTTAGTTATACTCCAATAAAGATGTAAAATAAATAAATAAATAATAACAAATATTATTATAATAATTGTACTCCAATTATACTCCAATAAAGATGTAAAATAAATAATAATAAATGGATAGTTGTATAGTTCGTCATTCCTTCAGTTTGTGCATTCCATACTTAAAGCATCCCATGTTTAGTTCTCCACTGTGCCTACACATCCCTTGCATAGAGTAAGCATTTTATACACTTTTGTATGAATGAATAATAAACATGTAAACATACTGAAGTCTATCAGACAATGTCAGGGAACCTTAGCACTTTCAGCACGTCTGTTAGTGTCATCATTTTTCATATACTCAGGTCTGTTTCCCCAGCTGGCTCTGGGCTTCTCAAAGCCATGAGCCATAACTAAATATTTATCTTTGTATGTTAGGCATTTAAATAGCACCTGACACATACAAGGCACTCAAAAACAGCTTGTATATTATGGTATATATACCATATGACATTTGTATGGGAAACTGTATAAACAATGCTTAATTAGTTTATTTGGAGGGTACTTTTTTCCTTTGTATTCAACCTTACTGTGAGGTCTACCTTTTAAAAACAGGAACACAAGAGTTTCATGGCCGGGGGTAGAATTTGGGGAATATATTCATTGATTGTCACCATGCTATCAATAATGTATATAAGAAAATTCATGAAAAAAATGTGTTTAGTGGCATTCAAGAAACTCTCTTTTTTGTTCTTTAAAAAAAGAAAAAAACAGCTTGTTTGTTGATTAAATGTAATGACCTGAAGGAGAACAATAGTTAGATAATCTATTCCTCAGTGGAGATGCTTATTTTTGTATTTGAAGTTCTACATATATTTTAACATATGTTTCCTTATATTGTCCATATATTGTTTTGTATATGAATACCAAATTTTAATGAGGAATTTGCAATAAAATAGCCACAAAGCATTTAAGAGTGATATTATAAATTTATTAAATGTTTCTTCAAATAAATGACTGTCACAGTTTTCTATCTATACCACATTAATTCAAATTAAATGCATTTACAAAATAATATTAAATGCGCTCAAAGAACTCCGGAAAGGAACTTTTGGAAATTAGTCTTAATAATGACAAAATTATAAAAATCTCAGAAGTTAAATTTATATATGGGAGTTTCTGCTCAAAATAAAATATGAAAAGTTCATTAGAGGAAATTTTTGCTAGGTTTCACTGAAAATAACTTATCTGCCCCATGCAAATTATCAAAATGTAATCAAATGTATAGAATTGTCAGAATCTGGTATTTGTAATATCAGTTCCTGCTAGATTATTTTCTTTACTAATAACCTAATACATTAGAACATTAAAAATGGTCGCATGTTTTATACCCACTCTTTATTCTTATGTGGCTCAGGTGGGCATTGCTCAGTTAAGCACGGAGATCTCATTGACCTCCGAAGGACTCTGGGTTTGGTCAAGTCCCTAGGATGTGCTACAAAATGAGAAATTATGCCTCTTGACATTAAGGTCACAGAAGAGAAAAAATTTCTTTAGCAAAATAGTGGGAAATAATCTCCCTAGTGTCAGAAATCAACAGAGTTAGATATATTTCTAGCTGGTTTTGAACTTGGTGGAAAAATGTGGGGCAGAGTAAAAGAAATGCAGTAACAAAATTATTTCTAATGTCTAATTATGAATGTTTATCTTGTCCATAAAGCTGGCTCCAGAAATATTACATGTTGAATGACTAAGTTTTAGATGGGGACAAAATATTCAGAAAGGGATTTTTAATATTTAATTGAGGAGACATTAAAAACAGGAAAAATAGTAGCTTTGTCATTCTCACATTGCATTAGAAACACTACAGAATAAATTTGGAGAAATTGGGGGATTGTATGGGTTTCCTTAATAAAATAAGCTGTCTTGTTATGTTGTGATTGTCGCCAGTATAACACATAATATCTTCTAATTTACCTCCTTCCTGTCTGAATCTTCTACCAGTCAAAGAGTTTCTTGAAGTCTCTTACTAAATCCGGTTCTTTTTTATATTCCTGGTTCTTGGCATGTGGAATGAAGATCAAAGCCTTCCTAAATGAAACCCTACTCTGTTTCTCTCTCCTTTCCTGAAATCAACTATGGCTCAATGTACTTTCAATAAGCATCTACGATGTTACTGATTGAATTGGAATTGGGATGATCAGAATCTAGGAGCCTAGAGGAGGAGCCCTGCAAAACACAGAACAGGATTCTGATGAACAGGAACTGATTTTGCAGCTCTCATCTCTGATGGGACAAGATGAGCTGCTACCTTCCTTATGAGCTGAAACAAATTGGAGGCTGGAGCCAACCATTGGGGCTACTGTTGTGTGCCCTGCTGGAACAGTACTGTCAGGAATGACAAGTAAGTTAGAAAAGTAAATTATTTTTTTTTCCCTCTTCTTCCTGCCTTCCACTCCCTCTAATAACTTCTTGGGGCAGAACAAACCAGGAAGCCAGTTGACAAAGAGAAATTTATTTTGTAAAGTCCTATTCCCAACATGACAAAGTAGCAAATAGAAGAGTAGAGTTCAGAGCTAATACGTGGTGCTATATTAGATAACAAACTCAATTACAAACTCCTTGAAAGCTAAGGCCTTCTCCAGTGCCTAACAAAATGAATGGAAAACTAAAGGTGCTTGAAACTCTTTGCTGAATTGAAATAATGTATTCACATGTAAATTAACTCTAGAAATCTTTATTGAAAGCAAAGATTTATTACAGGCACTGCTGAATACTTCAGATATAAACATGAATTAGACACCGTCTCTCCTCTTAGATAATTTACAGCCTACAGAGGAAAATAGATTGTTAACAAAAGCAATTGTAGGCAGTCAGTGTGGTATTTGTACCATGGGGACCAAGATATTGGGAAGGAGGGAGAAAAGGACCCGGTTACTGAAAAGATGGATATTTATTCCATTTGGTCAACAATAAACATCATTCCAGCTACTGCTCTATGCTTTGGGAGTACAATGAGGACCTCGATGAACATATTCTCTGCCTTCCCTGTGCTTACAGATGAGTGGAGGCAAGAGACAGTAGGGAAGAGCTTAGCCTCATCTGTCGCAGGATGGGTTTAACAGGTCAGTGTAACTGAGCAGGTAATCTTCAGTGCCTTTTTGCCCCAGGTGAAGGAGTGGGCATCCACAGACACCATCCATGCTTTTGACCTAGCCTCAGACATAGCATAAAGACTCAAGGGCTCTGCATGTTCCCAATAGACAGAAAAATGATCACTCCCAAGAATAATATTCTGTGATGCAACTGATCCATCAGTGATGTCACCACCTCCAGACCTGGCAAGGAAATCAGGGAACTGCTGCACAGGCAGATTAAATAGCACAGCACTTTTAAAACCACAGCAATTTTACTGCTAATGCATGGTAGAGTGGAGGAGCCTGGGCTCTGGATTTAGACTGGGGTCTGAATTATGAATCTCTCATTTAATAGCTGATATACTACAAAGAAGTCATTTAAATTATCTAAGCCTCACTTTGTGACCAGAAACATGAGAAATACAGCACCCACTTTGTGTGGTTATTTTGGGACTAAATGAATACTTTTACAGCCCCTAATGCCCCGCCTGGGCTATTGTAGATACAAATATAAAAAGCTCCCTACTGTCTGATCCCTTACACTTTTCAGATTGCTATAAGGTTGCATTCCACTATCAGGGGAACTCTAAGAATTACATGTGCTTGGACTACTTACTAATCCCTCTGTACTGCTGAATAAAAGAAATAGAAAATGCTTTTTTTCCATCTTTTTTTGCTGATGTCCTATTACAAATAGGTGGCAAAATGCAGCCTACGAACCTGGTCCCCTGATTATTAGTAGCATTAATTATAGATAGAAAAGAGGGAAAGCACACACAGTTTAGAATAAATGTGTGAACGAAGAAACAAATAAATAAAAAGATAATAAATGAATGAATACATTAATAAGCTGGTGTGTATTTACTAGCGAAAGGCTTAATAACTTTGGTTAATACTATGTGAAATTATAAGACCTTAAAACTAAGGCTCATCAGTAAGAAGTCCTTTACAATTGCTATTCCACTGCACACCAACACATAAGTGAACGTATTCAGATCTTAAAACAGACACTATGACTTTTTAGAGATATCTATAGAAACTCAAACACACACCCACACTCTCACACACAAAGTGAATATCTTCCAACACTAAAGTAACCATTATGCACATATTCTCAGAGAAGCAAAACAGAGCCCAAATCAAAAAGAAGCATGATGTCAGGGAAAGCTGGTCCTCCAACTCAGGTTGCCTACATTTATAAACAGAGAGATTTGAGCCTCCAGGGGTTACTTTGTTTAACTTTTATTTTTTGAAGAAAGGAATAAAAATGCAATAAACTCTAATAGAAACCATGTTTCTCTTCTGGTTCCAGAAGGGATTACAATATTATTCATTTTTCTATATGCCTCGCTCTATGAAAAGAGAATATGAGTAAGAGAAGGAAAAAAGAAAACAACTATAGATTTGTTTTAACATTTCAGAGCAGAAAATGGTAACAAAGAAATCCCCGTTTGAAAAGAAAAATGCATTTTTCTCCCAATGGCTAAGGAAAACCACATTATTGAACTTTATATTTGTAGAATGCAGCTGGAGAAGAGCCAGTTGGTGGAAACTTTTTAACTTGCTAGGAGAGGGTCCTGAAAACTCCAGAGGATGAGTAGGGTCTGTGATGACTTAAAAAGAGGGCAATAGTGGACAGCAACAGGGATTGATAGCCTAGGATGGGAACAATCACAGAACGTAAAGAGGAAAATTTACATGCATTCAAGGTTGCTGAGCTTTGTAAAGAAATCAAAAACCTTTAATTATGTGAGGCAAGTCTTAATTTTTGAGAGGGCCATTGTAAGCTGTGTAATGCTGCCCATTAAAAATGATGAGATATAGTAGTAGGTAGCTGTGCTCTGAGATGTCACCATCATTCACTGTCTCATTCTATTTGGCAGTGGCAGAACCCACATAGCTTAAAAAAATACAAGTTCCATGTCGTCATAACCTATACTAGAGGAATAATAGTATTAGCTTAGGTCAACATACCCATTATCTTTTCCTTAAAGGATAAATCTAAGAAATTGTTTTACCTTATGTGTTTTTCTTTCTGTTTCTCCAGACATGAGGGTTTGGTTGGAAAGTCTGTTGTGAGCTAGATGTCTGTTTCCAGTGCATCTTGAAAGCCAAGTCACCTTGGTCCTATCGAGATCGACTTCCTCTGAAACTAGCAGATCCAGTGTGTCCTTCTACTTTTAGGTAGAAACTTGCCTGCATGGATACCATGCAGACATCTCAAAATCAACATGTTCAAAATTTTAGCCATCCTCTTTCTCTTCTTCCTACTCTCCCTGTACTTCCTATATCAGTCAACATGACCAATAGTCTACAGAATTACCCAAACCATGAAACTGGACAGAACCATTCATTAATCTCTCTAAAACCACTCAGGTATCTACTTATATTTATTTTACCCCCTACATATCTCTGAATGGCTATTCTCTCTTGATTCCCGCTGCCAATATCCTTGTTCAGGCCACCATCATCCCAGTCTCTCTGTTATTAAAACAGTGCCCTACCTGGTCTCCCCGTCTGCCATCCTATGCCCTTCCTATCTGGTTTCCACCAGGTCAGATTTTTAAGTGCTCATGTGATCACATCAATTCCCTGCTTAAAACCTACTCATTGCTTGCTGTTGATTTCTTGATAAGTCCAAACACTTTAATGTAGTTTGTAAGGGTTTCATATCTCACTATTATTTCTTCTTAGTGTCTAATAGAAGCCTGTGACCACCCATCCCATTCTTGAGCAGATTCTAGCACAAACAACCAAGGATTTACGGGTCTGGCACAAAGAGCATGGTGAGGGGAAGGGAGGCCAGAAAAGAGAAATGGAGCTTACGTTTTCTATTATAAGCTTGTTATTTCTAGGTATTATGCTGAGTGTTTTCACCATATTATCTCCTTTAGTTTCACAAATGTTCAGCAAAGGTGGTTATTATTCCTCTTTCATACTTGAGGAAAGTAAAAGTCTAGGAGAAAAAAGATCTAAAATCACCCATAGCTCATTATTGCCTGGACCAGGATTTAAATCCAGGTCTGTCATCATCTGGTTCCCATGTTTTCTTCACTATTCCAGACCACAGTGGGAGTGGGTCATAGCAAGTCTGCATACATTTCCTATGCTTTGCAGCTAGGGCTTCTACCCTGTTTTTCAGGGTCCTTCCTCCGCTTCTTTCTATTTCCAGGGAGGAGAATGGACTGTAAAGCTAATAAGATAGATTATATGATTATCCCATCTTAGAGACAAAAAGAATGAACTCCTGAATTATTCTCTTCTTCTTTCCTCAGTAAGGAAGTGTCCCTAGAATTGGAGTTAAAATCTTTTCTAGAAAAGACAGTACTATAAAGCATAAACAAAAAGCTTCTCTCTATGGGGAGATATTGGGCCATGTTTTGCATAGAGAGTGGAGTTTTGGAAACTGATGACTTTTGGAGATACCCTGGACCCCAGGAGAGTAGACAAGGCCTGGCACAGCCAGTGGCCTCTGGTTGGTTTATGGAGAAGTGCCCATGGTGACCTTGGGGTTTCTTTCTACTAATATCTTCTGTTTATTGGACTCTGTCTTAGTCAGCCTGGGCTGCCATAGAATGGGTTACTTAAACAACAGCCATTTATTTCTCAAAGTTCTGTAGACTGAGAAGTCCAAGATCAAGGTGCTTGCCAATTTGGCTCCTGGTGAAAACACTTTTCCTGCCTTGCAGACAGCCGCCTTCTGACTGTTTCCTCACACAATGAAGAGATAGCTCTGGTCTCTCTTTCACTTCTTATATAAACACTAATGCCATTATGAAAGCCCCACCTTCATGACCTCATCTAAAGCTAATTACCTATCAAAGGCCCCATCTCCAGATACCATCACATTGGGGTTAGGACTTCAATATATGAATTTGGGGGGTAACACAAACATTTATTTCATAACAGACACTCACCATAGGTCAGTCAGGTATGAGGCTGTAAATGTCACATATATTATCTCATTTAATATTCACAAGCCAGCCACTGAGGTTAAATATATAGACATATCCAGCAGTATGATCCAACTCTCCTGGGACCCAAACAGAACACCAACAAAGGCAATAACATTTTCTCTTATGGTTAAGCTGCTAGTAAGAATGATGTTTTTTGCTCAGTTGATGCCCTGGAGCCTTTTGATGTATTGGGTTGGTGAAAAAGTTTGTTCGGATTTTTCCATAACCTATTACAGAAAAACCCGAATGAACTTTTTTGCCAACCCAATACTATAGCTCACCTCAGAAATACGTTACCCTTCTCTCCTCCATGAGTACAATTTCAATCACATTTGCTCATTTGCAGTTGGCCGGTGCCTCAGTCCTCCCTGTACAACACTTCTTGGATGAGTGAATACTCTAGCCCCTGGTTGTCCCCAGCCTTGCCCAATTGTGTTACAGGCTTTGAAATATGTCACTTTAGCACACCCTTCTTTCCATCACTAAGGCTACTACTTTAATAACTCTATTCCTTCTTCTCTTTTCTGGTATTCTTACGGAGTGTATACACATTTTCATAATCTCTTCCTTCTGCCTCACCTCCTATTACTGGCAGCCCTATCATAAATACACTGGTGGTAGACTGAATAATAGGCATCAAAGATGCCCACATCCTGATGCTTGGAAACAGTGAACATGCAACCTTCTCTGGCAAAAGGGACTTTCCAGATGTGATTAATTATCTTGAGAAGGGGATATTAATCTGGATTCTCCAGCAGGGAGTAATATAATCGCAAGGGTCCTGGTAAGGGAGGAGGCAGGAGCATCAGAGTCAGAAGTAGGTTATATGATGACAGAAGTAAGAGGCTGCAGGACGAGAGGAAGGAACCACAAGCCAAGATATTCATGCAGCTTCTAGCGCCTGGAAACACAAAGAAATGCATTCTCCCCTTCGAGCTTCCAAAAGGAACCAGCCCTGCTGATACCTTGACTTTAGTCCAGTGAGACTGAATTTGGACTTCTGACCTCCAGAACTACAATATAATAAATCTGTGTTGTTTTAAACCACTAAGTTTGTGATAATTTTGTACAGCAGTAATAGGAAAATAATACACTTCTCCTTCTCCATTCTGAAATATCTTCCAGTAAGTCAGTCTCAGAGGGGATTTACTTAAGAATTCGACATGTTCTGAATGCTTGAAAATATTGTTTATATGTGAAACAGGACTAAATTTAAAAATGCAGATGGCCTGAAAAGATAAATAACTTAACCATCTTTCACATAAATGACTCTCATGTTGTTTCAACACACATTTAGTGAGGTGAAACTGATCTTCGGATACAATATATAATTTTTTTTCATCAAAGACTCCCAAATTTCTAGCATGCAATACCATACATGTAACACACCAGCAATATTGATTTGTTGAATGATTTTATGTGATATTTTGAAATAAAGATGTTATTTACATTTAAGACTCTGAAATATAAATAATGAAATATGCCACTCTTTCCCAATAGTCAGTACTGTGCATGTCTTATTTTGTTTTAGAATTTCAACTACTAACTTTCAAGTTCAGGAAGCAGTTAGCTGACTATCTCAGAGTTGAGGTTATAGATCTGTACCATACAACTTGTGTAGAACCACCAAAAAATATCTTCTCAATACAAATAAGTTGGATCTAAAATTTAAACATAGTTTTTATTAAAGGATTATATTGAATTAGTTGAAGCAGAACCAATGTTTCATCAATTAGAAGGGACTGCAGTTGGAAATCTATGCTAACTGGATTCATGTCTCTGATTTACATCAATGATATTTTGGTGCTCCTTACAGAATAGTTCAGTGGAATATCCAGCTAGTTGCCCTTAATCTGTCTCTGACTCCCAAATGCTGCTAAAAAAAAAAAAAAAAAATCTAATTCTCACATCTGAGACAGCAAAAGAAAGGGTTCATCAAGAAGCACTTAGTGTTACTTCATATACTGAAGAAATAAAACTACTTTATTTTTAATCATTCAAAATTGTTTGAATTTAATTCAAAATGTCCACTTCTATACCAGTTTCCTCCTACTCTCCAGGGTATCAGTGAGATTTTGTAAATTTGTATGGCATGAAAAGGAAAGAAAAAGGAAAAACCTTTGTTCTGAGAGCCACAAGACAAGGTTTCTGGTCTTGTTTTGGTAAGTGACTTGCTCATGTGAGACGAGATAGAAAAGCATGAAGATGAAGGCTAATTTGCAGAGGTGCTAGTCTAACCTTGGTCACCAAATTTCATAATCTTTAAGTAAAATCTTTATGGTTAAGAAAAGTATTCCTGGAGTCCAATGGACTCATGTTCATTCATTGCAATTTCAGGATAACCTGCTTAATAGCTGAGTAAATTTGCGTAAATAATTTAGCCCCTCTAAGCTTTAGATTTTATTTATAAACTGAATTAAAGCAACGATAATAGTGAAAAATGTTTATTCATGCATTGAAATATTGATTGAGTTCTTATTGTGTGTTGTAAACAGTCTCCAATTAGAGGAAGGGTTACTACTTGGTCTCCTGGGATTAATGTATAAATTAATGAGAAAATTCTTGGAATGTCTTAGCACAGTACCTGGAATCTAGTATGTTCTTAATAAATATTAACTATTAGTAGTAGCTGACCTAGCAATGCAAAATAGGGGACATTTCTAAGAACTCCTCTATTCTGTGTGTCTTTCTCAGGTCTAATGAATGATGTGACAGTGATAATTATGAAAACATCTTAGAAGTAGATATGTTACGTAAAGGCAAAGCATTAATGCTCACAATTGTTACAATTTGCCCATGCCAAATTGAAAGACCCAAAACACTCAGTCTCCACATCTGGCATCCTCTTGGCAGCCAGTAAACAAGACACATTTTCAATTTATATGAGGGCTTATGCTTTACCATACCAGCTCTAACACGTTGTAAAAGAGAAAAACTCACTCTCCCTTAAGGATATACATCTTGCCTCATGTGAAGATTCTGTTAGCTTTCTAAAGAAATTGTTACTGCCTTGGATTGATGCTAGAAAAGGGCCATTGTATTTGGCATTGTGCTGAGTACTATTGAGAGAAACTATACAGGATCCTTAACTTCTGACATTTTAGAGAGTGAAGCAGAAATGAAAGCAGCAAACCAGTGTAACTGAATATAGATAAAATGTTCTTACATGTGAACAAATGACTTGAAGAGTGGAGATAATCCACTGGGCAAAACCTTAGTAATAGGAAATTTCATTGGATTTTAAGCGGTTGTCTCTCAGGAATCTTGATCAGGGAAAGAATTCACCACCCTAATCCTTTTTACTCCAGGGCATAAGCAATGATAGTGTGTTGGTCGCACAAAATTCGAGCTAAGGAAAGAAGGTTTTAGAGAATCAGAATGAATAAAGAATCTCTGTTCATAGCAACATGCTCCTGTATTTTGGTTTCTTTCCTGTTTCTTTCCTTTCCTCCAAAGGCCACTCATCACATGTATTGTTTTAGATCTTTCTCTTGTCACTGATCTCTCCTACATTATAAAATCAAATATCCTGCATATATTTTCCCCTGCTCAATGAATCCTCTCACTGTATTCTAAGCTATTAAGTTTAAACTCTATTCTTTTACTGTAAGGTGAGGTTAAGAATGCTTTTAGAAGACTGTTAAAGTGATTTGGCACAACTCAATGATGTATTTTTGTCTAGTTCCTAAATCTGTTCTGATTTTTACTCATTCTTTGGGAGAGATTAATCTGACTTAATAGCAACACATACAAACCTTAAGAAGAATTATATTAAGACCATGGGCTTGGTTCTCTTCCTAAGCTTGTCATATCGTCTTCTGCCTTGTAGCACAGGTTTCCTTCTACCTAATCTCCTCTATTCTATTTCTCTTCCTCTTTTCCTGTCTTTTGACTTTCAATCATTCATAGTGAAGCCCTAGCAGTTTTACAGAACAGACTCCATTTAACGCTTTATAAATATTTTCCCATCAATATGTTTTCTCTATAAAAGCATCCAGGAAAGAAGTGAAACAATCAAATGTCACTTATCATTTGTCTACTGTAAACTGACATAGTCAATAAAGTTTGACTGAAAATTCCTTGAGAAAACCTTGCAAATTGATAACTTTTTAATTTTATTTAAAGAATTTTAAATCTCAGCCATCTGAACAGACTCAATCTAAAATCCAGCTTTGTTCAGTTTTTCCAAGGTTCTTTTCTGTTGCCTTTTTAAAAGATCCAGGGGGCAGTAAGGGGAAATATTGGACCAACTGAAGAGTTTTGAAGGAGGAATACAATCACTACCACAGAATAAATGAGATTGTAATCATACAATTGAACTGTAATAGAACATCCTTCCAAATAGAAATTAACATACCACAAATGTGCAATTAGTATCCAATAAATCACACTAAGAAGAGTGTCAATACAGTAAGGTGTACCTAGTCATCACAATTAATGCCTGTGTCCTGTATTGGAGAAGGCAAGCTGTTTTCATGTTACAGTCATTAGGGATGAGATCCTTTCTGCTAAAAGCAGTTAAGTACGTAATAAAGATACTGCACTTTGAACAAGAACTTATAAATTCCACAAACTACAGGAATTGCTAAACCATTTTAAAGAAAAAAAAATAGTAAGAACTGCTATTTTATTTGGAATACAGCAACTTTGTAAGAGCACTTAATTAAAACAAAAATATATGGTTCGGATGAGAATGGCTTTGTTTTTCTTCCTATTTCTTAATTTTCCAATCAGAGTCAGAGATATCAGTCAAACATAAAATATTCAGTAAAATACCATTCAAAACAAACAGATGTATGATTTGCAAATGAATTCTAAAGAAAACACAAACTGAGGAGGTAGTGTTTTCCTTCCTAGGATTCTGGAATTTTCAACTGTGAACTGAAAGATGGGTGGTTTAAAATGGAAATAGTTGCGGTAGGAATTAGGAAATTTGAGTTGTAATGTAGAATCTTCTACAAATGGTCTGTCTGATCAGTCTAGCTTTAGATGGGCATTTAATTTAATTATTAGTATTTCTTCAGTTATTTGGGGAGGAAAACAGAAGAATTGGGTGAAGAATAATTCATGGATGCACTCAGAAGAATCCTTCACAGGTAACAAGTACAGTTTGGAGACAACAATGAATTGTATTCTATTTTGGTTATAATAAAAAACCAATGAAAGACTTAAAAAGAAGATTCATTATGTATTTTAGAACTATTACTTTTCAAACTGGAGTATAAAGTACAGACCATGGGGCAGTTAGGATCTTCTGGAAGATGACAGATAATGAATGACTTGGACTAAGATTGTAGCAATGGAGATGGTGAGAAGTGTTTGAACTCAGGTTACATTTTTTAAGGGACAACTGGGCTTAATAAGAGGTTGCAAGTTGGGATTTAAAGAAAAGAGTTAGCAATCAAGTATAACAGCAAATCACTGCAGTGGCTCAATTTGCTGGGATTAAAAGGTTTAGGGTGGGAGTGGAGATGGGAACAAGTGTTTTAGTCATATTAACAATTAGATGCTAGTAGAAATCCAAATAGGAGAAGTGAATATATAGTTAAATATGAGTCTAGCACCCAGAGTAAGATATCTAGGCTAGAGTTGGAAATTTGAGGGTCATTAACACATAGTTGATATTTAGAGATTTGGGACAGACTGAGATCATCTGAGAGGAGTGTAGATGGAGAAAAGAAGAGCTGGAGGAGAACATCCCTGGAGCACTTAAAACCCTGTAAAGTAGTATAAAAAATGACAAAGTATAAAAAATGACAAATATAAAGGCAGAAAAGTACCATCGGAATGGCGGGGCTGGGCCAGAGAAACAGGAGGTTGGTGTCATACTTTGGTTTCCTGTGGCTGGTATTAAGGCTTATGTTTGTATGTCAATGGTAATTATCTTGTAGACAAGAAGAAACTGATAATTCAGAAGAGAGAGAGAAATTCAGGAATTAAGTCCTTCAGAGTGAGAAGAGGATCCAAAGCACAAAAGGAGGTCCCAGGTTACATGTTTGATTGTAACAAGGAAACAAAAATAACTGTCTTTCTTCCTTTTGATTCAATGTAAAATTATGCTTTCTGATTGAATTTAATTTTTTCATTAAGTTTGTAATGTTAAGGTAACTAAACAAGGTGGCCATTAGATTGAGGTGGCAGTCTATGTAAGCAAACCAAAATCCAAACCCAAACGTGTAAATGCCTCAAGGTCATGAAATCAAAATGCTAAGGAAAACCAATTCTAGGCTTTAAACTATGATTATTAAATAATCTCCTTTCTCTTCTTCCACAACTTTTTTATGTAAGTCTTTCTCCTTGCTTCTTTTAGCAAAACACTCTTAACCACTTCCAATTTGGTGCTGTTGGATTGGAATGGATTTTTGCTCAAATAAACTCTTAATTTTTTTTTTTTGCGGTACGCTGGCCTCTCACTGTTGTGGCCTCTCCCGTTGCGGAGCACAGGCTCCGGACGCACAGGCTCAGCGGCCATGGCTCACGGGCCCAGCCGCTCCGCAGCATGTGGGATCTTCCCGGACCAGGGCACGAACCCGTGTCCCCTGCATCGGCAGACGGAATCTCAACCACTGCGCCACCAGGGAAGCCCAATTTTTTTTTTTTTTATGCCTCAGTTTATCTTTTAGCCGTGGCCAAGTAATCTGCAGAGAGTGAGGGAAAGAAAAGGTTTTAGAAATTAGAGGAAAGACTAGAAAGGATGAAATAGTTGTTTCCGGGAGTAAAAATGAATTCACAAGGGAGGTAGTAAGATTGTCTGGCACTAGAATGATCTAGTTGAGAGTTATGATTCTAAATTTCAAGTGAAATTAGCACGGTTGTTATGTGATTTTTCTCCAATAATATTCAGCTACCTGGATGCAGGTGAAAAGTTAAGGGGAGAGTTGGTTTTAACCAGGAGTGGAAGTTTGTCATAAGGGTACAACATAGGAAGAGGATACTGGCAGTTATAAGTATTAGCAAGAGAGTGGCTATAATGTGGAATGATAGAATCTAAATTGGGCTAATAAGAAAGTGAGGACCTGAAAAGTTTAAGGACTAGCAAAAAACATTTGAGTCCATGAATTAGATGTAGCAAGGAGGTCAGATCTTTTTACCATCTCATAGTTTTGCCTTTTCCAATATGTCATGTAGATGAAATCATACAGTATGTAGCCTTTTCAGATTGGATTCTTTCACTGAATAATATGCATTTAAGGTTCTTCCATGCCTTTCATGGCTTGATAGATCATTTCTTTTTAACACTAAATAATATTCCATTGTCTGGATGCACCACAGCTTATTTAACCATTCACTCACTGAAGAACACCTTGGTTACTTCCAAGAATTGGTAATTATGAATAAAGCTGCTATAAACATTCATGTGTAAATTTTGGTATGGACATCATTTTCAACTCCTTTGAGTAATTATGATGGAGCACAATTCCTGGATTCTATGAATGAGATTGCATTGACAGAAGAACTGACATTTTGATAATATTGACTATTCCTATCCATGACCATAGACTATCTTTCTAGTTCTCCTTTGATTTCATTCATCAGTGATTTAAATTTTTAAATTAATTTCATGAAATTTTGAAGATAAAAGTCCAAACATATTATAAGGTATATACTAACCATTCTAAAATTTTTTAAAAAGAGAGATAATTCCTGTAATATCTCAAATGCAGAGATTTAATTATATCTAAAAACCCAAGATCTTTAAACACATTATTTCTTAAATCTTCATAAAAGGTTCATTCCAAATTTCTAACGAAAAAGTGTCTTTCCACTTCTCCCTAGAAAGCAGTAAATAAGCATGGAACACAAGACATTGAACTAAGTAAAATTATAAATGCCTACTTTCTTTCAGAAGCTAATAATCATGGGCAGCCTAATTACAATGGAAAACATTTCAAGTGTGTATAGGTATTATTATTGCATTAAAAAATTACTTCAGAAAAATAGCATCTTGAAACAACAGACACTTATTTATTTCACCAAACTTCTGAAGGTTAAGAATCTGGGAAAGCTTAGCAAAAAGTTCTGACTCAGGATCTTTCATGAGTTTGGAGTCAAGTTGTCAGCTAAGATTAGCATCATCTCAAGCCTCAATTTGAGGTAAAGAATCCACAGCTAACCTCACTCACCTGGCCTGGCAAGTCTCACTTCCTCACTGGCTGTTGGTTGTGGACCTCCATTCCTGGCCAAGTATGCCTCTGCATAGGCTGCATTAGTTAAATACATGCAACTGACTTCTTCCAGTCAAATAATATGACAGAGGGAGAGAGAGAGGGAGAAAGATGCCCAAGGTGGAAGGCTCAGCTTCCATAGCCTAATATTGTAAGTGACACATCATCACCTTAGCTATATGTTATGCTTCACACACTAATTCTAGTACAATTATGATTTCAGGAAGACTACACAGGTTGTGAGTATCAGGTAGTGGGGATTGTGAGGAGGCATCTTGGAGGCTGGCTAAAACAAAATGTAAAATAATAAAGACAGCTTTTAAATTATTTATTTAAAAAATATAGGAGAAAATTTAGGTTTGTTTTTTTTTTTTCACGTTCTTATCTCAGCTTTGCAGTATACATGGAAGGGACCTCCTACCTCAAACTAAACCATATCACGAGAAAGCTCAGTAGTAGCACAAAGAGGAATATAAGTTAGTGTTAGATGATGATGAGCAAAGTTTTTGCTGAGTAGGAGTTCAGAGAAGTGAAATAAAACCACCAAATGTTTTTAAGCTATGGAATGAACTTTTTTCATACAGACTTTTCTTTTTATTTGCTATATTTACTTTAAGTTAGATTTAGAGATCTTCCTGGAAAATGTGTTATGCAGAATTAAAATAAAATCCTCCATCCTTGTAGCCGTTATTATGTAGAGACATTATTCTAAACAGTGGACCCATATCATCTCAATTCTTACAAAAGACCCTCAATGTATAGAAGGCATTGAATCCAAATATGTCTGAGTCAAAGTCCATATTATTTTTCAAGCCAAAATTATCTTTAGAAATCATTCTAGTGCAAATTTGCTGTTGTCCTAAGAATAGAGTCTAGGAGCCAATGAGATTAAGATACCTGCTCAAATATACAGAATTTAGTAGTAGAGCTACTATAAAATATTAGATTTTTTGGCATCCTACCTGAGTACCCTTGAGAATGTACAATAAATTCAACAAAGCTCTCATTTGATACTGCAGCAAATGAAACCCTATTGATTGGCATTTTGTTTGAAGTCCTTTATGTCTGCAATTGTATATATGTAGTTTGAAGAAAAAATATCTTAAGCACACAAAATTGAAAATGGAAATGAGACATTTGGACTAAAATCCCTCAACTCCTTGTTGATTTTGTCAGCTGAAAATTACAAATATCTAGAATATTGTTTTTTGTGCTGTTTCAATGGTGGGATCTGAAAGCACCAAGTTTAATACTTTAGATTAAATGGCACTTTGATTAAGTACGGGATGCCAAAGATTATTTCTCTTAAATATGCATGTGGACTTAAAAATATATTTTTAGAAAGATAAAATGACAAGTAATTTGAAAATTTGAAAAATTTAAGGAAATATCTAAGCTGACTTCCAACTCTAGCACTTCATAATTCTGTAATATTGATTATAACTTCTTTGATTTGATTTTAAATATATAAATCCTACAAAGAGATATATATGTGCATCTATGAAACTTCAAACGTAATGGCCTTATAATGTCAGGTAAGTTAATATGTATGTATAACATGTAAAGTATAATGCTGCTCATTACACATTGTTACAATGTATATAATGTATATATCATAGGAACACAGTCATAAAAATGTGTGGGCATGTATGCATGAAAATTAAATTAAACTGTATGAAATTGCTGTTTTATAGATCAAAACAGTCAAATATAGAGAATTTTGTATGGATCAACCTAATAGTAGTTGCTAGGTGTTGGAGCTACAAGATATTTTAAATTATTCTTATGCTCTCCTATATTTGATAAAAGATCTTTGAGGAGCATGTATTCTTTTTATTATCAGCAACAAGTAAAATATACCTGAATTTGAAAAGGAAGAGAAATTTAGGGAAGTTGACTTGTAAATATGATGAGCCTCCTAGAACCATTTCACAGAGGAAGTACACAGAGGATGCAGAGGATATCAAAGAAAGAGCAATATTTGTAAATAGGACTTCCCCTGTTGCTACAGTGTCACAGTTGGGTGATGATCATAAATAAACCTTTAGGAATCTCCAGAGATCTCTCATTCAGAATGGGAGGGCAGAGAACTCTCACCTCTTTAAGTACTGGTTCTCCTTTATTTCTAAATACACATCTTAAATAATTTCTACTTGGATGCAGTTTCCATTAGATGTAGACAACCAAAATAATTTGTTATACTCACAAATGTTAGTGTACTTGCTAATGGCTGCGGTGAAGATAAGAAAGGTTTCAGGTTGTAGGCAACTCCACTCTTTCCTCCTTGCAAGAAAGAAGAACAAACACGAGTTGACATTGTTACACAGGTAGATTTCTATCCACCACATCCCTTTTATTGACTGAACAAGACTCCAGTTGGTATAAGTAGATTATCCTGCTGGAAATCTCCAGTTGCAATTTCCATGACACTACCAGCTGGCTACATAAAGCTTCACTGCTCAGTGCCTAAGCATCTGGCAGTACATCCATACAGACTCTCTATCTTTGGGTTCCACTCTCTTGAACAAAAGATCTATGAAGATGGTGCCAAGCCTGCTCTCTTTAGCATAGGCTCTGGTCCCCAGGACACACTCATCCTTGCCATGACCTTGGTAGTTGTTTAAAGCTGGCCCAGTGAAGGCATCTTCTATGTGCTTGGCTAATGCAAGGCGATACCCACAATTCTCAGGCTAGAGTTGTGTAGTCCACTGTGTCTAACAAGCTTTGGGTGACACATATTGAGTTCTCATTGTGGTACTTGAAGCCCAACTCATAAAGCATGAAGCAAGCAGGAAGCCCTCTCTTCTCCCCAAGGATGAGGGCAGAGCCCAGCACTCCAACAGTTGACTGCAAAGCATATTTCTCTTAACCTCTTCACCTTCAGTCCTCTGACATTCTCTAGAGTGCTGTGCCAAAGGTCAAAAAACCAGATTTTTTGCATCTTCTTGGTAAACCCTCCACACGTAGGCCAGTGTCTCACCTAGGGGTGTGGGGTATCTAGCACAAATGTTTTATTTTTGTCCTTTGGGGCCTCAGCCAAAGAAACAAAGAACCCATTTTGGCTTCCTATTAAATACATTAATTGATAAAAGAAAAATAAATGTTCCTTAGACTTCAGTATTCTACCTCTTATTCTTAGCAACTTGGCATGCATATCACAGACAACTGTGGTACAATACTTGGTCATATCCTAACTTAAAGATCAGAGTTCTGTAAAAGGAAGTGTCTTTCCTGAGAGAATCTGGGGCCCTGCAAGGCAAGGGGTTGCTACAGACCTCTCTCCATTCACAGGTTCATGTCACAGTCCCTTGAAGTTAGCAGGGACTGAATTTCCAGCAGTAGATGAGTCACTGTGGTTTTGAAGCCCTGATAAAATAGTATCGGTATTTGTTAAAAGAAAATCCTGTCTTTAAAAGTCTATAATTTTATCTTGGGCAGATGCCCATGTAAAAATCTTTTAATGGTCATTATTTTTGAAAATTTTGGTTTAGTTGGAGAAAAATATTCTAACAAAGAGAAATATCCAACTTTGCTAATCTATAACTTCTGGGGCCTTTTATAATAGAAAAGATTAAATAGCAATGTCACTAAACATGGTAATTCAGAACAGATTAAAAATAAAAATACAAATGGTTGAAAATAAGGCAATAATATTAGATAATTCCATGATTATGGTGATATCATTGCGTGTATTTATGGTCGAATAAGCCCATCTGATTATTCTGACTTCATCTTCTCTTGGCACGTGATAATTTCTGTCAACTCACAAAAAAATCTAATAGCTACATGAGAGGAAAGTAATGGCTGAGAAGGCTAAGCAGAGAAGTTATGCTAGGCAGCAATGTTTGTAGTTAAACCCTGTAATTATTTGCTCTGCAACCCCTGGCAACCCCCCAGAACTCACCAGTTTATTCCCATGTGAGGTGGTAAGGTTCCTACCAACAGTTATTGATAAACTGATGGTAGATCAGCTTCAAGGCAAGGGAGAGGGAGAGGTTCCACAAGGCATAGCTCTAAATACAACAGCTCAGTGCTTTGTGTCCACCTAGAGGGGTGGGATAGGAAGGGTGGGAGGGAGACGCAAGAGGGAGGGGCTATGGGGATATATGTATACATATAACTGGCTCATTTTGTTATACAGCAGAAACTAACACAACATTGTAAAGCAATTATACTCCAATAAAGATGTTAAAAAATAAAAACAAGAGTCCTTTACTAAGCACCAATTTTATGAAATCTATGGTATCATATGTTAGGGAGGTAGGGATAGAGGGATGATAGAAGATTTATTCCCAGTACTGATAAACTATATACTACTTATTAGGTGGAAACAGAGATACACACAAATAACCCCAAATAATAAACAGGAGGAAATTTGCTACAGAACAGGCTGTGGCCAACTCTGAGGCTGGAATTGCCAATTTTGTTAGCAATATGGAGAGATTCTAAAGCCTCAATTTAGAGTCTCAGGGAAAACTAGAGTCCTGGCTACCAATGAATATAGCAGTAATGCAACAATTCTAAACAGATCGCTGTCCATAGGACTGGGGGCATATGAGTACTGTCCCTAACCAGGCAGCATTTCGTAAGAGACTTCTTTACTAGGTCTATCAAACCAAGATGCAAAGATAAAACTATCCATTTGATTTGTTAATCCCAGGTCAAGAAACTCTGTTTCACTAGACAAGAAATGGTGTGCTTAGCACAAAAATCCATTTAATTTTTTTTTAAAAGAGAAGTAAATGCATGTAATGTACATGTAGATTTGACCCTCAACCAATCTGTAAAATGGATTTCTTGTTCTTAGGCAGGCCACTTAACCTTTCAGTCTCTATTTATTACTAAAATGGGTGGTTATGAGGATTTATATAACACTTTACAGGCACTTATTACAGTGCTTTACACATAGAAAGGACCTGTTTTTGATGTTCAAGATGAAAATAGAATGCCAAATTTGTATTTTATACCAAGTTAAAGCATATACTGATTTAATCACTCATAAATATTCATTGAGGCTTGTTATTGCTAAATACTCTTTCAGGTTTTAGGGATTCGGAGATGATACATTGACATAGTTCTTAAGGAGATTATACATACTAGTTGGGGAAAACATAACTGACAAACAACAGCATGACATGGATAAGAAGACACAACAAATTTGCAATGTCTGGACATGACATAAATAATTATGAGTATATTGTTCTATAACTATTCTGTAAGTACAGTATTAATTGAAAGTTCCTCTTCATTAAAATGTGGGAAAATCCTTAGTCAGGTGGATTGGGGATTACAGTTAGGCTAGTGTGTTGCTGACCAAGATTTCTTTCTTTCATTGGGCTTGTTCTCCACTTGCATGCCTCAGTTTCATGCTCTGTCCTATTTCTCATTTCCTATTATCAGAGCTAGAAGGCTAATTATGTTGGTATCTATTTGTTTGAAGTTCAGACTTCAACATAAAAGAAATGTTTGCCAGATTACATAGATCATATTATCATTCTCCCATTAGTCTATCTTTTTACGTTCCCAATTCCTTCTGGTAAAATCTGGGAAGGTTTTTGCTCCTCTCTGACAAAAGTTTTCTTTAAACATCTTTGGAAACCATGTTGAGGGAAGGAGACTTCATACCCATCCTTGTATTCGCAAAGCAAAGTAAAATTCATGTTTCCAGTTGAATGCTAATTACTATTTCCCCACAGCAGCTTGAAAGACTTTTATGCGTTTTGTTGCTTCAAATCCCACCCCAGTAACTCCCAAACCCAGCTGTTGTATTTTAAAACTATCATTTGAAAACAAAACTTTTCCTGGGTAGGCATTTGATATTTTAAATCACATATTCATGGTATGTTAATATGAATGCATTTCTGTCACCTTGAATAATATCTAAATTCTGGTTTCTGGTGTCAGAACATGACATAAATCCATGGCACAACCAGACATAGGAACACTTGATAACTTTTAAAAAATATTTTGTTAAAACTAGCACCCACTGAGATATGTCAAAAGGAGATTAAGCATAACTCAATACATTTTATGATATTTCTCCTTTTGCAAATATTAATCACTATATAAGCAGAATTTAAAACTTTGATCATGGTGTCAGTTTTATTCCATAGTCTTGTAGTTAACCTCCCTGACTTCAATCTTACCAATGAGTAACATGTTTTCTATAATGCAGACATTATGTTTCTTTCTAATAATGTATTGATCTAACACTTTCCAGTATTGAAGAAAATTTCACACTGCAGCATATTTAAACTTTTAACACCTTGGAAGATCTGTGTCCCAAGTTAAGACAAAGTCACAGAACTGGCTTTGTGACAGTTTCCAGTGATCAATTCATGTGATTTATAACATGCAATTTGTTTAATAGTGCAGTTATTTGGGTTCTATTTTTTGACACTTGGAGAATAAAACATATAAAGATCAAAAGAATGGTGTTCCCTGAATTCACGGCTCATGGCTAGCACATATTTCAGAAATGTTGAAGTAGAAGGGGAATGATAAGTCTGGGCAATCGAAAGGAAGTTAAATGACCTGTTTGTGACACTGACTAGGCAGGAGAGCCATTATCTTACTCACCCACGTTGCAGGTTCCTTCTGCTCTAGAAGAGTAATTGCCCATACAGGTCACCAATCCATTGCTTGGTGAGTTGATGAAATTTGTCTTTGTACAGATGCAATCACTGATTCCTTTTGCTTGGTTGATAAGCTCTGTCGTCAGTGAATTCTCTGTGGTCACTATTTCCGTGCTGCTCTGTTCATTAAGAAAATATGTCTCTATTTTATTTGTGGTAGTGTTATATGTCAGTCCCAATCTCCCAATTTATCCCTCCCCCCTCCTTATCCCCTGGTAACCATAAGTTTGTTTTCTACATCTGTGGCTCTACTTCTGTTTTGTAAATAAGTTCATTTGTATCCTTTGTTTTAGATTCCACATATAAGCAATATCATATGATATTTGTCTTTCTGTGTCTGACTTACTTCACTCATTATGACAATATCTAGATCCATCCATGTTGCTGCAAATGGCATGATTTCATTCTTTTTATGGCTGAGTAATATTCCATTGTATGTATGTACCACATCTTCTTTATCCATTCCTCTGTTGATGGACATTTAGGGTGCTTCCATGTCCTGGTTATTATAAATAGTGCTGCAATGAACATTGGGGTGCATGTATCTTTTTGAATTATGGTTTTCTCTGGGGATATGTCCAGGAGTGGGATTGCTGGGTCATATGGTAGTACTACTTTTAGCTTTTTAAAGAACCTCCATACTGTTCTCCATAGTGTCTGTACCAATTACATTCCCACCAACAGTGTAGGAGGGTTCCCTTTTCTCCACATGCTCTCCATCATTTATTGTTTGTAGATTTTTTGATGATGGACATCCTGACCGGTGTGAGGTGATACCTTATTGTAGGTTGATTTGCATTTCTCTGATAATTAGTGATGCTGAGCATGTTTTCATGTGCTATATATAAAATTGATAACTAATAAGAACCTGCTGTATAGCACAGGGAACTCTACTCAATACTCTGTAATGGCCTATATGGATATATGTATATGTATACCTGATTCACTTTGCTGCACACCTGAAACTAATATGACATTGTAAATCAACTAACTAAAATGGATTTTTTTAAAATAGATTGCTGCCCCCCTACACCCTGAAAAAAAGAAAATAAGTTTTGGAAGGCTGGAAAATTTTTCCCTCCACCTCTCTTTTCCTATTTTCTTTCTAAAAGCTTAAGTTGGATTATTTTGATCCTTTTTTAAAAGCTCTTTAGCAGCTCCCCAACATAAGGCCCACAAAACGTAAAATAGATGTTCAAGGCTCTCTAATTTCTAGTTTCATGAAAACATCATTTTCTTACATCATCTAAAACCCCTGCAATTTCCTGAGCCTACCAGACAATGTGCGTACATTCTGTTCCCTTTCTGGCTTTCCTCCTCTTAGTATTTCCTTCAAGATCTAGCTCCATGTCATCAACTGGATCAAGCCTTTCATAAGTGGTCACTAGCTTTTCTGTACTTCCATAGTCCATACCTGTATTATACAATGCTTTTCAGTTGACTATGGTTATTAGCCTATGGATTCATCTTCCCCACTGTGCTGTGAAGCTCCTAGAAGCCAAAAAGTTTGTCTTCTGCTTCGATTGCCTGCACTTCATGTGGTGCCTGGTTTTTCCCTGTCTGATGCTCTGCCCTTAATACACTCTTTGAGAAATTCCTGTCACCTTAGAACCAGATTAAGTCTCTCTAGGTGTGTAGCCCTTGTCATCTATCTGTGCCACACACACAAACACAGGCACACACACACACACACACACACACACACACACACACCACACATACAGAGTGGCAGAAAGTTAATGTGATTAGTAAAGAGAATATTTAGAACCTTGGGAAAAATATGTCTACAACATTTATTTCCATTATCATTGGAATAAAACTCAATTGTGTATTTGTTAAAGATGTAATTCTAGGTTATAAATCAAGGAAAAGATTTTTAGAATGTGCATTTTCAAAACAAAGTTCAGTGATAGTGCCATAATGAGCTTTGGTATTTATAATGAATATTCCAAAGCATTTAGTTGCTGTGCATTTAGTGGCAATGCACTATATCTGGCCATTAATACACATATTACAGTGAAAACATTTGGCAGAATATGGTCCAGCAATAATAATAATTTTTACTTATAGCTCAAAACTAATAGCTCAAAGCACTTCACAATGTGCTGTTTAATTTCTGCTTGTCCCCGTATGCTACTTATTTCATCTTCGTTCATCCTGCAAGTTATGTGAGTGCATGACTTTCATTAAAATAATAAAAATAAATGAAATGTTTAATATGAAAAAGAAAACTGAATAGTTTTTTATAATTATCTAGAGTAACTGGAGAGCTGATGGCAGGGAGGGAAACATAAGGATTATTTGCTTGTATTTTCTCTAAACTCTAGGATCGCTTGGAGGTGAGTGGCAAAATGTTCTTGTGGATGAAGTGCAAATTTGAGTAGTTGATTTTTACCTGAGGTGGTTTTGAGAGTCAAGTTTCTGAGAGCAATTGAGGAAATTTTTTTTCAGGTTTTCCCTGGTAATCTCAACAATTAGCACCCAGAGAAGAGAGAAGCATATTTACTTCTTGTAGCAACTAGTCTGAAGATCTCCTTAGAGGGTTACAAGACTTATTACTAAATCTCAATCTTCTTTTGGAATCTCTGGGATGTTTCCTCAATCTGTACCTGGGTTCTGAATGTACCTTCATACAGAAAGCCAAGATTTTTTGCTGTTTACCTTGTTTGGCTTTCTTCTCTCAGAATCCTACAGCAGAGTTAGTGAAGACATAGTGAAGATCTTAGTTGTTTGCTAAGACTTGAAAATGAGTCATTTAAAATGATTTTGTCCAATTTTCCAGTTGTTTTATAGTGGGAAAGTAATTTAGTCCCTGATACTCACTGGCCATAAGTGAACGTCAATTTCTTTTAATACATATACATTTATTCAGATGTTCTTTCTTCTCGTGTTAGATTTGGCAAACTATGTTTTGCAAGAAATTTTTTTCATCCAAGTTGTTGAGTTTATTTTTGCATCATTTTTCTTAGTATCCTCTTATTATCTTCTTAATGTATTTCTTGTGATTCCCCCTTTTTCATTCCTGATTTTTGTCTTTTGTACCTTCTTTCTTATTCCTTGATCAGTAGCACCAGAGCTCTATCAACTTCTGCTCTGGTAGTCTGGTCCTTTGTAGTTTTCTTTTCTGTTCCAGAAATACATGCCCTTTGGCTAAACCCAAAGTCAGCGAGGAATGAATGGAGGAAAGCAATCTGAATGAATGTTTGGGGAATAGTAATTCACTCTCTTACATTGAGTTGCCTCTTGCTCTGATGTCCTGCTTAAACCAAATTCTGTTTATCACCTACATTGGCTCACATATGTGCACCCTTTGAACACACGGTGGGCACTGCCCTGTTTCTTTATTTTCCTTACTAACAGTTTGGGATTATAGAAAAAGAATACAACCAAACTTGGTGGAAGTGATTGTTTAAGGCTGAGTATTCCATGCCATTGTCCAAAATCCTCCCACACAGGAAAGGTTTCTTGGGCATAAGCAGAAGTTTATCATCAATTTTGGCCCCTTCCTTTAATCTTCAACACTCTTTTCCACCCATCTCTACCTCCCAGTCTTTAATCCCAAACTTCCAGTGACATTTGAGCTATTTTTGTTTATTATTGTGGTAAGAAAACACTTAACATGAGATTTACCCCCTTAACAGATTTTCAAGTGTGCAACACCGTTTTGTTAATTATAAGAAAAATTTGTCTAGCAGATCTCTAGAACTTATTCATCTTGCATAATTGAAAATTTTGTACCTGTTAAATAGCAACTGCTAATTTCCCACACATCTTAGCCCTTGGCAACAGCCATTCTACTCTCTGTTTCTATGAGTTTGACTATTTTAGAGACCTTATATAAGTGGAAACATGCAGTATTTGTCCTTCTGTGAGTAGCTTATTTTTTTTAAGATAATGACCCCCAGATTCATCAATGTTGTTGCCCTTGGCAGAGTTTTCTCCTTTATAAAAGCTGAATAATATTCCATTGTATTATATTATATATGTGTGTATATATATATATATATATATATATACACATATGTGTATATATATAAACTATATATATTTTTCTTTATCCGTTCATGGATGGATATTTAGGTTGTTTCCATGCTTGCTGCAGCCAGCAGGTCTCTGCAAAATTGGGAGAAGACTCAGATCCTGAGGATCCAATGACATTCTTATGCAGGACAATCTAGTTCACTCCTTTCACTGTCCTTTACATTCTATATCTACAGAATTTTCTCAATCAAAAAGTCTCATCAAGGCTCATTAAGTGTTTCCTCAGAATGAAGACAGTCTACCCCAGAAATATATTCTACAAATATGCATTTACAAAATTTTCTTTCAAAATATTATTTTGTATTCTATTCTAAACAAATGGGTCCTTGTTCTGTTGCTCTCTCAAAATTTCTTAATATATCTTTCTCACACGTATGTATGCACACATGCACAAACACACACATAAAAGCTATTCATATATAACATACACATTGATGATATATTGATATACATATATTTATCTCAACATCTTTCAATAGAATATATTTGAAGAGATACAAATATAATTTTAACAGTGATTTCTTGAGCAGAATGGGAGTGTGGGAGGTGATGAGGGGGAAGGACTCTTATACACTTTTGTTTTCTTTAATTTTTTTCCCCTGGGCTGATAATACCTTTTTTACTTAAAATAAATTTATTTTAAAAACCCATGCCTATTATGTGTTCTGTTTTGTGTACTTCTGTTTCTCTCACTATCATGAGAGAACATGTTGATAGTTTAAGTTTTTATATACTCTAATCCTAAAATTATTTTCCTGACCTGTGTTTTATTGATTGTCTGCTTAAGTTATAATTCATTTTGGCATTTTTTAAATGTGACACACAGTCCTTGAATCCACTGGGCTTCCAGCTTATTTCAGGATGAAATGTTTAAAAATGGCCCTATATGCTTGCAGAAAGTTCAGAAATATCCAAACAATCTCTACTCTCCTGAGCATAAATATAAGTGAATATTAAATTCCTTTCAATCAGGTTAGTCAGTAGTTTGACAGTCTATGTTGAAATGTCTATACTTAGCAATCAAATTTCCTGCATTTTAATGAACTTGATCAAATGTATGGTTTAAGACCATAAGTAAATAATTATTATATAAGCAACTTCACTGTTACCATAGTAATGAAATAGAAGCAGCTCACTTTATGTTCAATGTGGAAGCTTAAAATAAAGACGGTCTAAAATGTCTATACTTAGGAGAAGAGCAGCAACAGCTCCTGTTCTATTCAGTCTTTAGATTCCAATTATCATGACACTATTTTTGTTAAGCAGATTTCTTGAAGCTCTAAAAAAAACAGATATTAGGAAGCAATTCCTTGTAATAACAATTTTAAATTTCCCATATAACTTTCATTTCCTTAAAGTCTATCCCACCCTATGCTGGAAACCATGGGTGAGAAATGTAAGACATAGCACCTAAAATCAAGAAGATGATTGTCTAACTGATGAGATATGTACCTAATTATATGTATTCATACATATAATTAGTTTAAAAACACCTCAGTATTCCATAGAATGAAACTCTAAATTGCATGATATAAATAAATGAGCTGGGAAGAAAGGGAGATTTGAGTAGTATGGAATACTTTAGAAAACCTTAGTTGAAACTGGGAAGAGTTTTGCTAAAACATTGTGGACATTTAATTCATTGAAGATGCACATTAAAGACTCATTTATGACCTATATATTTAGCTAGGTGCTTTAGGGAATACAAAGAAGAATAAAACAGGATTCTTGTATGTGGATGCTTTATAGTTTAGCGGGACATTATAGATATAAAGGTAAATCCAGAACCGATACTGTGATGAGTACTACAATATCAAGAGAAATAGGAGACTGGGAGGGTGAAGTATTAGCTCTTGAGGTATTGATAATTCAATAGGAAGAATTGATGAATGGTGCTAGGAAGGGAGGAAGATGTGATATATTTACTGTATTTATGACCATAATTAAAAAGGCCACTCTGTTTCCATACCTTTGTCCTTCAAATTTGTAATTCTTTGCGACCCTGGCTCTGGGTTCAGTAAATAATTTTTTAAGGCCAATGAGCTGTTAGCAAATTTGGTGGAAGCAGAGGTTTATAAAAAGCATGCAAGTTCCAAAACTATTGTGTGTTTGGCTTTATTCCAATGAAGTCACTCAAATCAGATTCATAGAAAGCCCACAACATTTGTAATGGATCTGTTGAGGCTAAGGAGCCTAAACTAAACTCAAAGGGATGGACAGGTAAATTAGTATTAAGGCCTCTGGGACCCCAACTTTATATAGGCAGGGAATATGTTGAGAAAATTTCTCAAATGCATATTTTCCAATGCTCTCTTAAGAAGTGGTTAAAGAAGACCATGAAAAGAAAGTAGCTCCCAGAGATCCAGGCTAAAACTTCAGACCTAGGCTAATAAAGGAACAATTCTATCCTTGGAATTGCAGGACTTGGCAACTTGTGCTTCATTGTCTTCAGTTAGCTATGGACAAGTGACTGCTCCATGTTTCCTATTCTTTCCTTCTGTCAATGGCCCTGACTGTCATGGATATCTTGCCTCTGTCTCACCACTGTGGATGAGTAGGAAAAGGATTAGTCCATAATTCTCTATATCAAAAGGAGCCAAATCTGAGGATCTTCATGTTGACCTGATGTAAAGCAAAAGACCCTGGACTATGCTATGATCAGATGAGACTCATTTTGCATGCGGAAGGCAGAGAGGGAAGACTGTGGCAGACTGACTTCATTAATGACCCTAATTATTTGTCTCCCTGCACCTATGCCCTTTACCATGTAACTTTACTCTGTGATCCCCACCACTCTGACTTTGGGCTCAGTTATGTGATATGCTCTAGCTGATGCAATGTTAGTAATGTGATGCAATCAGCAGCTTGAAAGGTAAATTTTTTGCTGGCAATCTTCAATCTTGAGCTTTTCTCTTGCTCAGGATAACCTGCTGGAGGATGAAATAAATTGTAAAAACTGCCCATTCAAGTCCAGCCCAAATCACTAACCTGCAGGTTCAAAAGCAATAGTAAATGATTGTCATTTTAAGGCACAATGTTTGGGGAACCATTTGTTATACAGCATTATTGTGGCAACAGTGACTGATACAGAGATTGTTCCAAGAAAAAGGAGATGGGGAATGTGTGCCTCATCCATGGTCTCTTCAAAGACATAATAATAAACATTAAATAATAGTTGTTGACTGGCTATTCTATGTAAGGTACTATTCTCAGTTGATTTATGTGTACTTGATCTTTTCTTGCAATCCTTAAAATAAATTTGAAATAAGCTGATGCTATTATAACCCCGAATTTGTCAATGAATAAACTAAGGCACAGAAAGGTTAAATAATTTACTTGAGTTCACATAGTTACTAAATAGCAGATACAGTGAGAATACCATGAAGAGGCATAGTTGGCACAGTGTGAAATATGACAGTAGATCTGTGACATATTGAATTTAAGAGTCAACAACATTGTCCACAGGATCACAGGTTAATTTAACAATGTAAAAAGGTCAAGATTGTATATTGAATTGGTAAAGAGTAATGTAAAAGAAGGCAAGGGAATAAGGCCTGGAGAGCATCAGAAATAGAGGGACAGACAAAGGTAAACACAGTAAGAGATAATAAAAAAAATTGGTTGATGAAGAGGGAAGCAAAGTTGGAAAGAATAACAAAGAAGGAAAGAAATGGAAGAAGGAGAAAGTGGGCAGCAGCGTTTCTTGCCCCTGAGAAGCTGTAGTAACTTAGGGACTATTAGTATCTGTTGATTTCCACAGTTTTTATAAAATGATGGAAACCAAGCTATAGTAGATTCAGAAGGGAGTGGGGATTCAAAAAGTTTAAGGTCTGATTGTGGTCTATTATCTTCTATCTAAGAAGGAAAAAGAAAATGAGAAAAGAAAGAAAAATAAAGGTCTTATTACTCAGAAGAAATGGAAAGGAATTATTATATATATATATATAAAAATAATGGTTAATTGTATTGAATCACTTCAAAGGTGGAAGGGAATGTGATCAAGAACTGAACTGAAAGAATTTGTTTTAAGTGAATAACAACCCCTTTCATGGAGAAAATTGGAAAGTTTTTCTCCAGATGATAGACATACATGTAAGTAAATACATATATCTGCTGTTTGGAAGGTAAAGGATTTCATGACTAGTGGCTTGTGCTTTTCTCAGTGAAATGGAAAATTAGTTCCTCTGCTTAAAATGAGAACCATGGAGGGCAGATAGGAAGATGGATATAAAAACGGAGTTTATCTAAGTAAAATAAAATAATTAAATATTTAAAATCCCAATTGTGTTCTGAGAGTATGAATTTGTGCGGTTCCAAAATGCACAATTGTGTAGTGCCCAGGCATTAGATGCAGAAACAAAGAAGATGATGAATCCAGTCTTAAGAAGTGGTTGGAAAGGAGTAGCTGCAGGGTAAAGGAATGAGGCATAGAAGTTGTAGATGAGAAAGCAGCAAAGCAGTCTATTTTGGGTCCAGGATTCTCTCCTGCATGTGGGCCAGGAGACCTTCTATGATGTGTACTGTAGAAAAGGCAGTATCAGGGAAGGCTGGAAAATGCATCAGAGACTGAGCAGTCAATAAAGTGAATATGAAACTTAAAAAATAGGAAAGAATCTGAAAGTGAGAGAAATTAATAAGAAACACTCACCCCTACCACTACCACTAGGCTCAGGTCACACTGGATTTCTCTCTGTCCCTTGAAAGCACCAAGGACATTCCCAATCTAGGTCTTGTTCCCATTATCTCCTCTGCCTGGAACAGTCTTAACTCAAGAGTTTTGCTTGCTGATTCTTTTTTGTAATTCAGACTTGAGCTCAAATGTCACCTGCTCATGGAGACTTCCTCAGTTGCTCTCCCCACCTACACACATAAACAAACAGTAACTTCATTGCATTATTCTCTCAATACCCTTGTGTTTATCACTTGTACCACTCACTAGAAGGCAGGCAGTGTGCGGGCATTTACTTGGTCTCATTCGTCACCATATCCTTACTCCTAACATGGTGCCTGGCACCTTGGAGTGATTCAAGGAATACTTGCAGCCTGATCAGGTGTATGCTTGGAAAATAGACTATAGAAGATCTGACAGGTGAACTAATCCTGAATGAGAAAAAGATCTAGAATATGACCACTAAAGCAGTTGCTAAAGTAAAGTGTAAGTGAGAGTATTGTCATTCAGGAAGCCAAGGGTGAAGGTCTAGAGACAGTTTGATGGAGTTGCCAAATACTTGTTTAAATCAACAAGATTCATAACATATAGGAAAACAATAAACCATGAATCTGGCTCTGCAGCCACTACAATGAGTTTTGAAGGAATATGAGACAAAGCAGAGAATGGCACCCACATATCCTGGTTTTTGGGCTGCAGGAACATGATCAGGCTCCTCTATGAGCCCTTAACTAAGTCAAGAGTAGTCTCTGAAAAAGTTGAGGATAGAGAAGGGTGAGTTTACAATGAATTATTACTTCCAGATAGTGTTGTTTTATTTATTATTTTTCCAGATCTCTCAGCTTTGTTAAATCCTGGATAAACGTGAATTTTTAGGACTTGAGTCAGAGGCAAAAAGAACATAGTGATGGCATGTGGAGTTCAGCACATCTCGCCACTCAATAAATAACTGTTCAGTTAACAGGTGGATCATGGTAGATCTCATCAGGATCCAGCATATATGGCTTTTATTTAATTTTATTTTCTCTCTCATTGAAAATGCTGACATTGTTATCATGCCCTATAACTGCTTTATTCAATATGATATCCACCAGTCACATGTGGCTATTTCAATCTCAAATTAAATGAATTAAAATGAAATAAAATTTTAAGTGCTCAATTGCTACATGTGGGCTAGTGACTACAACAGTGGACAATGTGAGCATTAAAACAGTTCCATCATCCCAGAAAATTCTATTAGAGAGAATTGACATAAAACAAATGCAGCCATGGTCTCGTTTCCTAATTCACTCATCATATCACATGTATTTTTGACTTTTCAATCATCCTGTGCTATTCCTCTAAGACACTGGAGAATTACATTAAGATACGCACATTTTCATTGATGACATAACTTAAGTTCCCTGCAAACATACTTGAACATCAGGCCACCTTCAGCTCAGATTTCTCTGACCAGCCTCCTAACTATGCTGGCTTGCATCCATTTCCTACCGACCCAAGTTGCTCAAGTCCCGGCATGCCTCAAGCCTAGATCTTTAAGTTATAAAAGTGAGTAGTGATTGATGATTACCACCAGAGAAAAATATTTTTCTGATATTTAATTTTAGAAGAAGATGCAGGCAAAATTATATTCCTATTTTATTTTATTTTTATTGGAGTAAAATTGCTTTACAATTTTGTGTTAGTTTCTGCTGTACAATGAAGTGAATCAGCTATATGTATACCTATATACCTTCCCTCCCCTCCATCCGACCCGTCTAGGTGTCACAGAGCTACGAGCTGAGCTCCCTGTGCTTTATAGCATGATCCCAATAGCTATCTATTTTACACATGGTAGTGTATATTTGTCATTCCTGATCTTCCAGTTTGTCCCACCCTCCCCTTCCACCCCTATGCCCACACGTCTGTTCTCTACATCTAGGTCTCTATTCCTGCCCTACAAATAGGTTCATCTCCATTATTCTAGATTCCACGCATATGCATTAATATACAATATTTGTTTTTTCTCTTTCTGACTTTGCATTTTATGACACACTCTAGGTCCATCCACTTCTCTACAAATGACCCAGTTTCATTCCTCTTTATGGCTGAGTCATATTCCATTGCATATATGTACCAAATCATCTTTATCCATTCATCTGTTGTTGGACAATTAGTTGTTTCCATGTCCTGGCTATTGTAAATAGTACTGCAATGAATATTGGGGTGCATGTGTCCTTTTGAATTATGGTTTTCTCAGGGTATATGCCCAGTAGTAGGATTGCTGTGTCATATGGTAGTTTTATTTTTAGTTTTTTAAGGAACCTCCATACTGTTCTCCACAGTGGCTGTATCAATTTACATCCCCACCAACAGTGTAAGAGGGTTTCCTTTCCTCCAAACCCTCTCCAGCATTTATTGTTTGCAGCATCTTTGATGATGGACATTCTCACCGGTGTGAAATGATACCACATTGCAGTTTTGATTTGCATTTCTCTAATAATTAATCATGTTGAGCATCTTTTCATGTGCCTCTCAGCCATCTGTATGTCTTCTTTTGTGAAATGTCTATTTAGATCTTCTGCCCATTTTTCAGTTGGGTTGTTTGATTTTTTTGATATTGAGCTCCACGAGATGTTTGTATATTTTGGACATTAATCCTTTGTCAGTTGCTTCGTTTGCAAGTATTTTCTCCCATTCTGAGGGTTGTCTTTTCATCTTGTTTATGGTTTCCTTTGCTGTGCAAAAGCTTTTAAGTTTCATTAGGTACCATTTGTTTATTTTTTCATTTTTCTTTTCAATACTCTAGGAAGTGGGTCAAAAAAGATCTTACAGTGGTTTATGTCAAACAGTGTTCTGCCTATGTTTTCCTCTAAGAGCTTTATAGTGTCCAGTCTTACATTTAGGCCCTTAATCCATTTTGAGTTTATTTTTGTGTATGGTGTTAGGTAATGTTCTAATTTCATTATTTTACATGTAACTGTCCAGATTTCCCATCACCACGTACTGAAGAGGCTGTCTTTTCTCCATTGTATGTTCTTGCCTCCTTTGTGGTATATTAGCTCACAATATGTGTGTGGGTTTATTTTCGGGCTTTTTAATCTGTACCATTGATCCATATTTCTGTTTTTGTGCCAGTACCATAATGTCTTGATTACTGTAGCTTTGTAGTATAGTTTGAAGTCGGGGAGCCTGATTTCTCCAGCTCCATTTTTCTTTCTCAAGATTGCTTTGGCTATTCAGGGTCTTTTGTATTTCCATATGAATTGTAAAATTTTTGTTTTAATTCTGTGCAGAATGCCATTGGTAGTTTGATAGGGATTGCATTGAACCTGTAGATTGCTTTGGGTAGTATAGTCATTTTCAAATATTGATTCTTCCAATCCAGGGACATGGTATATTTCTCCATCTGTTTATGTTATCTTTGATTTCTTTCATCAGTGTTTTATAGTTTTCTTTGTACAGGTCTTTTGCCTCCTTAGGTAGGTTTACTCCTAGGTATTTTATTCTTTTTTTTTTGAGATGGTAAATGGGATTGTTTACTTAATTTATCTTTCTGATCTTTCATTGTTAATGTATAGGAATGCAAGGGATTTCTGTGCATTAACTTTGTGTCCTGCAACATTAGCAAATTCATTGATTAGTTCTAGTAGTTTTCTGGTGACATCTTTAGGATTTTCTATGTATACTATCATGTCATCTGGAAACAATGACAATTTTACTTCTTCTTTTCCAATTTGTATTCCTTTTATTTCTTTTTCTTTGGTGATTGCTGTGGCTGGGACTTCCAAAACTATGTTGAATAAGAGTGGCAAGAGTGGACATCCTTGTCTTTTTCCTGATCTTAGTGGAAATGCTTTCAGTTTTTCACCTTTGAGAATGATGTTTGATGTGGGTTTGCATATATGGACTTTATAATGTTGAGGTAGATTCCCTCTATGCCCATTTTCAGGAGAGTTTTTATCATGAATGGGTGTTGAATTTTGTCAGAAGCTTTTTCTGCATCTATTGAGATGATCATATGATTTTTATTCTTTAATTTGTTAATTTGCTGTATCACATTGATTGATTTGTATATCTTGAAGAATCCTTGCATTTCTGGGGTAAATCCCACTTGATCATGTTGTATGATCCTTTTAATGTGTTGTTGGGTTCTGTTTGCTAGAATTTTGTTGAGGATTTTTTCGTCTATGTTCATCAGTGATATTGGTCTGTAATTTTCTTTTTTTGTGATATTTTTGTCTGGTTTTGGTATCAGGGAGTTGATGACCTTATAGAACGAATTTGTGAGTGTTCCTCCCTCTGCAAATTTTTGGAGAGTTTGAGAAGGATAGGTGTTAGCTCTTCTCTAAATCTTTGATAGAATTCACCTGTGAAGCCACCTGGTGTTGGACTTTTGTTTGCTGGAAGATTTTTAATTACAGTTTCAATTTCATTACTTGTGATTGGCCTGTTTTTAATTCTTCCTGGTTCAGTGTTGGAAAATTGTTCCTTTTCAAGAATTTGTCCATTTCTTTGAGGTTGTTCATTTTATTGGCATATAATTGTTCATAGTGGTCTCTTATGATCCTTTGTATTTTTGCAGTCTTAGTTTTGATTTCTTCTCTTTCATTTCTAATTTTATTGGTTTGAGTCCTCTCCCTTTTTATCTTGATGAGTCTGGCTAAAGGTTTATCAATTTTGTTTTTCTTCTCAAAGAACCAAATTTTAGTTTTATTGATCTTTGCTACTGTTTTCTTCATTTCTATTTCATTTATTTCTGCTCTGATCTTTATGATTTCTTTCCTTCTACCAACTTTGGGTTTTCTTTGTTCTTCTTTCTCTAGTTGCTTTAGGTGTAAAGTTGGATTGTTTGAGACTTTTCTTGTTTCTTGAGGTGAGATTAAATAGCTGTGAACTTCCCTCTTAGAACTGCTTTTGCTGCATCCCATAGGTTTTGGGTCATCATGTTTTCATTTTCATTTGTTTCTCTGTATTTTTTGATTTCTTCTTTGATTTCTCCAGTGATCTCTTGGTTATTTACTAGTGCACTGTTTAGTCTCCATATGTTTGTGTTTTTTGCAGTGTTTTTCCTGTAATTGATATATAACCTCAGAGCTTCATGGTCGACAAAGATGCTTGATATGATTTCAATTTTCTTAAATTTTCTGAGGCTTGATTTGTGACCCAAGATGTGATCTATCCTGGAGAATGTTTCATGTGCACTTGAGAAGAATGTATTCTGCCACTTTTATGGGAATGTGCCATAAATATCAATTAAATCTATCTGATCTATTGTGTTCTTTAAAGCTTGTGTTTTCTTATGTATTTTCTGTTTGGATGATCAGTCTATTGGTGTAAGTGGGGTGTTAAAATTCCCTACTATTATTGTGTTACTGTCAATTTCCCCTTTTATTTTTTTTAGCATTTGCCTTATGTATTGAGGTGCTCCTATGCTGGGTGCATAAATATTTACAATTGCCATATCTTCTTATTTGATTGTTCCCTTGCTCATTATGAAGTGTCCTTCCTTATCTCTTGTAACAGTCTTTATTTTAAAGTCTATTTTATCTGATATGAGTATTGCTACTCCAGCTTTCGTTTGATTTCCATTTTCATGGAATATCTTTTTCCATCCCCTCACTTTCAGTCTGTATGTGTCCCAATGTCTGAAGTGGGTATCTTGTAGACAGCATATATATGGGTCTCGTTTTTTTATCCATTCAGCCAGTCTGTGTCTTTTGGTTGGGGCTTTTAATCCTTTTACGTTTAAGGTAATTATCAGTATGTATGTTCCTATTACCATTTTCTTAATTATTTTACGTTTGTTTTTGTGAGTCTTTTTCTTCTCTTGTGTTTCCCATATAGAGAAGTTCCTTTAACATTTATTGTAAAGCTGGTTTGGTGGTGCTGAGTTCTCTTAGCTTTTGCTTGTCTGTAAAGCTTTCAATTTCTCTGTGGAATCTGAATGAGATCCTTGCTGGGTAGAGTAATCTTGGTTGTAGGTTTGTCCCTTTCATCACTTTAAGTATATCCAACCACTCACTTCTGGCCTGCAGAGTTTCTGCTGAAAAATCAGCTGATAACCTTATAGGGATTCTCTTATGGTATTTTTTGCTTTTCCCTTGCTGCTTTTCATATTTTTGTTAGTTATATTACTATGTGTCTCGGTGTGTTTCTCCTAGGGTTTAGCCTGTATGGGACTCTCTGCACTTCCTGGACTTGGGTGGCTATTTCCTTTCCTATGTTAGGGAAGTTTTTGACTACAATGTATTTGAATATTTTTTCAGACCCTTTCTTTTTCCCTTCTTCTGGGAAACCTATAATTCAAATATTGGTGCATTTAGTGTTGCCTCAAGACCCCTCTGAGGTTGTCTTCAATTCTTTTCATTCTTTTTTCTTTATTCTGCTCCTCTGCAGTTATTTCCTCCATTCTGTCTTCCAGCTCACCTATTCCTTCTTCTGCCTCAGTTATTCTGTTATTGATTCCTTCTAGTGTATTTTTCATTTCATTTATTGTGTTGTTCATCTCTGTTTGTCTTTAGTTCTTCTAGGTCTTCATTAAAAATTTCTTATATTTTCTCAATTTCTTTTTCCATTCTATTTCCGAGATTCTGGATCATCTTTAGTATCAATACTCTGAATTCTTTTTCAAGTAAGTTACCTATTTCCCTTTTTATTTATTTGGTCTTGTAGGTTTTTACCTTGCTCCTTCTGTAACATACTTTTTTGTCATCTCACTTTTTCTTGTTTTTTTGATGGGTGGAATTGTGTTCCTGCCTTACTGGTTGTTTGGCCTGAGGTTACCAGCACTAGAGTTTGTAGGCAGTTGGGTAGAGCTGGGTCTTGCTACCAAGATGAGGACCTCTGGGAGACTTCAGTCTGATTAATATTCCCTGGGGTCTGAGGTTCTCTGTTAGTCTAATTGTTCGAACTTGGAGCTCCCACCACAGGAGCTCAGGCCAGACCCCTGGCTCATGAGCCAAGATCTCACAAGCCATGCAGGGTGGCACACACACACACACACACAAACACACAAAGCCAAAAAGGCCTTGGCTGTAGGGGGCTGGGCTTAGGCAGAGGCAGGGTTTATGCAGCAGGCGGGGTCTAGGCTTAGGACCCACTTGGCCAAAAAAGGCCCTGGGCAGCTGGGGGCCAGAACTTAGGCTCAATATGTCTGGAGAGCCCCTGGAGTGCCTCTGGCCTTGGAGGGCAGAGGAACAGGCCCAGGACCCTAGCAGGCTCCCTGGGTGGAGTGGGTGGGAAAAATGCTAGGCACATTCCCCCTTGATCCTCTGATCCAGAGGGCCTCTCCCCATCTGCCTCTCCTCTTCTTCCCCCACCACACCCTTAGAGTCAATGTGGCTAGAGGGGACCATGGAGGGTGAAGGACCCTGCCTGGGAGCCCAGCAGGCTTCCTAGAGCCAGAGTGGGTGGGGGAAATGCCAACCATGCTTCCCCTGATCCTCTGGTCCTGGAGGGCTCCCCACATCTGCCCCTCCTCTTCCACCCTCCTCCCTCCCTCCTATGCCCCTAGCACCCATGCAGCCATAGGGTGCCTCGGAGGGTGGAGGACCAGGCCTAGGACCCCAACAAGCTTCCCAGGAACTGATTGGGCAGGGGAATCACTAGCTGCCTTTCTCCCTGATCCTCTGATTCCCAGAGGGTCCCTCTAGGAATGGAACTCCTCCCCTCCACAGCCACCCCACAGGGACACTGGTCCCATCTAGCCTCCATTTCTCCTCCCGCTTACTCACCCGCATATCCTACCTGGCCACTTGGTGGTTCCTCCCGTCCCCTTGGGTGTCGAGGTCCCCCACCAGCGTCTGGTAGGGGCCTTAGTTGTGGGGAGGCATTAACTCCATGGCCTCCCACTCTGCCATTTGACTCCACCCTTGCAAAATTATATTCCTTAGCAGAGGAAGATGAGTATGAAAAGTCACGATGCTGGTAAAGTTTTTTTTCTAGCTCCTGATTTTATAATTTATTACTCTTGATTTTGTACATTTTTTTAAGAATTTTTCTTTGCTTTGTATATGTCACTAGTATTGTTAGTCAACTGTGCATTAACCTTTTCCTCAATTGTCTTCCTCTTTAAAATTTGGGTATTTAGTATTTATTCCTCCCTTATCACTACAGTAGCTAAGAGTGCATATTTACTGCATTTAGGGATCATAATTCAAGCAAAGTTTCTCCTTCTCCAAAGTGCAGCTAACCTTATTTATTCATTAACTCTCTTCCAATTTATTTGTAAAGTTCATTTTTCATTCTCCAAAATTCAAGTATGCATTATGCCATTCATATTGAAGGTAAATATTGCAGATCAATGTAATCTTACTGTGTTAGTGATACAGGCAGACTTACAATATTTAAATAAACAATGTGTTAACAGTCTGGCAGTTCAGCAGCTTAAAAAATGAAAACAAAAACAAAGCACAGTGGGCTTCCCTGGTGGCGCAGTGGTTGAGGGTCTGCCTGCCGATGCAGGGGATATGGGTTCGAGCCCTGGTCTGGGAAGATCCCACATGCCGCGGAGCAACTGGGCCCGTGAGCCACAATTACTGAGCCTGCGCATCTGGAGTTTGTGCTCCGCAACAAAGAGAGGCCACGATAGTGAGAGGCCTGCGCACCGTGATGAAGAGTGGCCCCCACTCGCCACAACTAGAGAAAGCCCTCGCACAGAAATGAAGACCCAACACAGCCAAAAATAAATAAATTAATTAATTTTTTAAAAAAAGAGAAACCTCTAAAAAAAAAAAAAAACAAAGCACAGTAAATGTTCATAGCCTTTAAAAATCTTATATCTGTTCTCATGTTCAGGAGTGAAATAGTGTTAAACCAGATGGCAATAACATTGTTCTTCTTAACTTCTTAGAAGACTGTTCTTAAGTTCCAGTAGAGATCAATTGGTTTAGAATTTCAACATGCACTTTTTAACAGGTATTCAAAATAGTCATGAATAGTATACAATTTTAGAAACTTCTTACCAAAAATGCATGAGAATAAAATTATACAACTGCACTAACATGTAATGAAGGAAAATGGTTTCCTCTTTTACTATTAAAATCTTCACCTTTGCTGTTGTCTTATATTTGCTGTTTGTCAATGCAAAGGTATTGGAAAGATAGCCTTGTTGCAAAAGTGGTGGTTCCCTAGATAGAAGAAATAAACATATTTCTTTGATTTGAATGACAAGTAAAACTAAAATAAAAGCAAGATTAAAGATCTTGCCTGTATTCTATCAGTCCACAGATGTTGCAAACTATTTTTTTTTCCCAGTAATCCAGCTGTTTACAAATATGGTGTGCCTGGCCACACATGAGTCATATTTGTAATAAAGTGGAGGAATTTTTACTTTTTTAATAAATATTTTGGAGATATACAACCTCTGTGTGGTTCCCATTAACAGCAGTTTAATGAGTGTGTTTCCCCAGGCCAAGTATACATTCTGGTTATGGGAGTGCTAGACTGTCTACAACATACCCTCAGAATGCCTGGGGTAATTGTGACCTGGGCTAATGAATTGTGGAAAGATAATTTCCTCTTCCTATTTTTCCCTTTAAACAAATTGCAGCTTCATATTTCAACCAAATGACCTTTCTAAAACTCCACAGTGACTAATTATAAGAGAATGAGGGGGCATTGACTATTAACAGAAATGAGATTAAGTTTTACCATAACCTTGGGAGGCAGCATAGCCAATGATGTTTATAATCCAGGGTGATTAGAAGGGGGTCTCCTCCAAAGGCTGTTGTAGATTGCTCCTGGCACAGTGCAGCTGAGTGCAGCCTATTCAATGCCACAAAGACAGAAACTTAAAATTTCCTCTCTAGTTTTTATGTTGCTAATAATCTTCAATTTAGTACTGTTGAAAGGGAGGAGGGAAGCAAAGAGGAACAGAGAACATGGGTGATAAAGTAACAATATGAGAAAATAGAAATAAGAAAGGGTAAGAGAGGGCTTCCCTGGTGGTGCAGTGGTTGAGAGTCTGCCTGCCGATGCAGGGGACGCGGGTTCGTGCCCCGGTCCGGGAGGATCCCACATGCCGCGGAGCGGCTGGGCCCGTGAGCCGTGGTCGTTGAGCCTGCGCGTCCGGAGCCTGTGCTCCGCAATGGGAGAGGCCACAACGGTGAGAGGCCCGCGTACCGCAAAAAAAAAAAAAAAAAAAAGTAAGAGAGAATAAACTAAGAATAGCTATTTACTTACTCCCAAAATATTTATTAAGAACCTACTATGTATGAAGCACAAGGTTCTAGGTATTCAGAGTACAGAATGAAAGAGACATGAAAAGTCCCTGGCTTTGTGGTGTTTGCAGTTAAGTTGGAGAGGAGACAGACCAAAAATAACAAAACAAGAAAATAATATCAATCACAATGTGCGAAGGTATCTAAAGAAAATGAATAGGATAGGGCTTCCCTGCTGGCGCAGTGGTTGGGAGTCCGCCTGCCGATGCAGGGAATCCGGGTTCGAGCCCCGGTCTGGGAAGATCCCACATGCTGTGGAGCGGCTGGGCCCGTGAGCCATGGCCGCTGAGCCTGCGCATCCGGAGCCTGTGCTCCGCAGCTGGAGAGGCCACAACGGTGAGAGGCCCATGTACCGCAAAAAAAAAAAGAAAATGAATAGGATGAAAAGATATAGATGATACTAATAAATCCTTCAAAAATCATAAAATTGTTTTTAGAGTGAAGCTGAATGATGAGAAGGATCCAGGCATTTCATCTTTGTAGAAAAGAGAGAAAAGGAACAGTGGAAGTCTTGAAATATAAAGAAGATTAAGTATATTAATAGTACATAAAATGCTAATGGGGATGAATTAAAACAGCAAGAGGAGAGTGGAAAGAGGAGGTGTTGAAACTATGTGTCAAATCCTATATGTGTTCTTAATTCTGAGCAATGGAATTTCTTTAGGGTTTTGAGTATGTGACATGCCTGATTTACATTTTATGGGGAGTGGATGGATTGGACCTAGGAAAGATTGGAAGACAAGAGATCAGTAAGATGATTGCAACAGTGTTGGCAAGAGGTGGTGATGGTGGTGGAGGTGCAGAGTGAAAGAGACATGGAAAGGTTTGACAGATATTTACAAGGCAAACTATTAATATATTAGATTTACTGATGGATTGGATAAGGGGTTTAGAGAAATTGAGAACATTTCCTATGTTTCTGACTTGAGCAAGCTGGTTTATAAAATTAAATATGTCAAGTAGGTTATTACAGGTTCTAGAGCTTTGAAAAGGGATCAATGCTAGTATATTAGTCAGAGTTCTCCAGAGAAAAAGAACCAATAGGGGAGAGAAGAAGAGAGACAAGAGAGAAAGGTATTTATTATAAGAAATTGACTCTTGTGATTATGGAGGTTGACAAATCTCAAGATCTGCAGTCTGCAAGTTGGAGACCCAGGAGAATTGATGTATAGCTTCAGTCCCACTTTAAAGGCCTGAGACCATGAGAGCCAATGGTGTACTTCAGACCAAAAGCCAGCAGGTTGAAGGCCCAAGAAGAACTGATGTTTCAATTTGAGTCTGAAAGGCAGGAAAAGGTGATGTCCCAACTTGAAGGCAATCAGTCAGAAGGAATTGTTTTTCACTCAGCCTTTTCTTCTATAGAGAGCTTCAACTGATTAGATGAGATGCATTGGAAATGGCAATCTCTTTTTTTTTAAATAAATTTATTTATTTAATTTATTTATTTTTGGATGCATTGGGTATTCGTTGCTGTGCGTGGGCTTTCTCTAGTTGCTGCGAGCAGGGCCTACTCTTCGCTGTGGTGCGAGGGCTTCTCATTGTGGTGGCTTCTCTTGTTGCAGAGCACGGGCTCTAGGGGTGTGAGCTTCAGTAGTTGTGCCACACAGTCTCAGTAGTTGTGGCGCGTGGGCTTAGTTGCTCCGAGGCACGTGGGATCTTCCTGGACCAGGGCTTGAACCCATGTCCCCTGCATTGGCAGGCATATTCTTAACCACTGCACAACCGGGGAAGCCCTGAGGGCAATCTCTTTTATTCAGTCTACCTATTCCAATATTAAACTCATCCAGAAATGCCCTCGTAGACACACCCAGAATAATGTTTGATCAAATATTTGGGCAATCAGTGGCTCAGTGAAACTGACACATAAAATTAACCAATGTAAACTTGAGGGCTACAAGCATAAAGACAGGATTTAAGCCATTGGATGGATAAGCTCAGTTAAGGAAATAATACACACACACATGCAGAGCAGAGAACATAGTACTAGTCCCAAAGGAACTGCATATTTTACAATTTGTACAAAGCAGGAGGAGTTGGAGAAGGAGACCAATAAGAAATGTCCTGGTTCAAAGAAAACCTGAAGAATGTGTACTAGGTAAGTCTATTTCCTATTGAATGAAATTCAAACTTTTGAGGCTTTATTTTTTCAGATTATCCATGAATTTAATCTTCTCTCTCTGTTTTTCATGGGGTTTTTTGTATTCCGGATAACATTTTCACTCACGAGAATACGCTCTCAACCCTTACTCTACTTCTTTTATGGTCCCCATTGTGTGCTTTCTCAAAATTATGTACAGGCATCTTATCCTTACTGGAATTTCAGCTTCTTGGTATTCATATTATTTGTTTTGTTTTGCTTTTACTTCTCCTCAGGACTGTCAGAATACACCCTCTATAAGTTGCCACTGTGATGGCTTCAGTCAATGGGCATCGTCTTCTGAAAGGTTTCTTGTGCTAAAAGTTCAGGAAAATTAAAAAGAGCATTTCGCAGACACCTTCCAGCTGGTTCTGTATACGAGTTAGATTTTTGCCCAATAAAAGCAATAGCTTGAGAGTTGGTAAGTATAAGTAAAGTTCAGGTTGTCTTCCTATCCCTTTTTCTTCTGTCAAGGAGAGCTGTGATGTTAAAAACAATTGTGGTGCTTGGATAGACATTCCAATGTCTAGACAGTGGCTCTGTGAATATTGCATGACAATGACAGTCCTTGAGGCTCCCTGACCTCTAGAATATCACTGTATAACTATAGGGATATGTCCTTAATGATATTTCAGTGGTGTCCATCTGACTGCTCCCATCTTCCAACAGTTTTGTACAAACTGAATTCCTATATCAAATCAATTTCTGCTCAAAATACCCAGAGGTACTTCTTTTCCATTCATTGAACTTTAACTGCAGAATACATGGTAAAGATTCAATTAAGGATGCTTGAAGGAACACATGAAATAAGAGGCCAATTATGACATCGCAGTGATATTAGCTACAATGAATTCTTAGTGGGTCTTCTTTACCAGGCTCAGAGATGCTCTACAATTCAAAGATAAGAAGTGGAATACAGCTAATGATGCTAAGTCAAGACTGAGACAGAGGCAATGGAGCGAAGAGGAACAGTACTTTAATAAGAGCTTATCTGTGGAGTACATGCCGGGAAATCGTGTTTCCTAAATCGTGTTTCCTAAAACATTTATATGTGGAGTTCTAACCTTCAGAATGTGATTTTATTTGGAAATAGCATTGTTACAGATATAATTAGTAAGTTAAGATGAGGTCATACTCGAATAGGGTAGGCTCTTAATCCAATATATCTGTTGCCCTTACTAGGAAAAAACCAAAAACAGAAAACAAAACAAAAAGAAACCATGTGAAAATTGGAGAGATGTTGCCATAAATCAGATACTACCAGTATCTAGGAGGAGGCCTGGGAGATCCTTCCTTGCTGCCCTCAGAGGGAGTATTATGGTCCTCCTGACACCTTGATTTTAAACTTTTGATCTCCAGAACTGTGAGATAGTAAATTTCTGTTGTTGTAAGCCATCTAGTTTGTGGTACTTTGTTATGGCAGTTCCAGGAAACAAATACATTCGATACCCATAAACTCTAAGTGGTTTTACTGAAATGTGGTTAGTAACATTTCCTCTAACTTAGTTAGTACAGATAATAGATCCACATTTAACAAGACTTTTAGAAAATTCTGAAATATAAAGCAGAGTCATCATAAACCTGGAAATATACATTAGCAATTTTCCTATGGATTTCTTTTTAATGATTTTCACTTCCAATTATGATTTTTATGTACACGGATGATTCTACTTTATGTAGTCATTCTGATGCATGTTAGTTGTCCTTGAGAACAAGGCCTAGAAAATACTATGCTCTTCATTATCTTTGTACCATCAATATACATGTAGGAAGAGGATTTTACTACAGTGAAAGAAATGGAAAGCACATGAAGCATTCACACAAGACTTTTTTGAAAGGTGTAAATGTTGTAACTATGAATTCAATTATGTGATAAATCCTGATTTATACTTATTTAATTTTAGCACCACATCTTATTTTTCATTTCTAAAAGGGAAATTGGAAGAGACACATTATTGATTAAGTAAAAATTGTTTAATTAAGGCCATCATATTATAGTTGAAAATGTGTGATAAGATATATCAGGCTTCATGCCACTTTTTGGGAAATCTAGCCAATATATTTATCAGTACTTAGTATGAGGATAAAATTTAATTTCGCCCACAGAATTTATTGCGACAGAGTGTTTATTGGCTTAAAAATAAATAACAAGTTCCTAAGATCCAACGAAGTAACAAAACCCATGTGAAGCTTTCACTCATAAAAAAAAAAGAAAAAAAAAGGCAGAAAATACATACATATTAGAAATATACTAGTGCATCAGAATGGAAAAGTTCTAGAAAACAAAGGCCAAAAAAATCTCTGCTACAGCAGACATTAAGTAAATCCAGCATAAAATAAAAACACAGCCACAGCTAGGTTTAAATGAGCTACAAAGACTGCCATTGGCCTGCCTTACTTTCCTGTCCTTAAAACGAGAATAATATTATTATTAAACAGTCTTTTGTAGCTATTGAAGTCACTCTTGTTTTTTGTTTGTTTTCTTAAGTTTAAAGTCTTGATGGGCACAATCATGAAAAAAATATGAAAAAAGACCAAACTCTCTTGAAACTAATTTCACCTTTACAGTTTTTTAACCTTCTACAAAAACACACTGGTGGCTGTAACTGCTAATAGGTGACTGAACAAACTAGAATATTTAATTCACACCCATGGCCCTGGCATTTCTCTGTAAGTTAGAAAGAATTGTGGTTCCCAGGTGATTCTGTTGCAAGTGACCTATGAAGGTCTTTTCTACTAAAGAAAGAAACAAACTCATTCTTTCCAGCTCAGATGTTGGAGTCTGTGATACACAGCACTGATTTCAAATCAAGTTCTTTAAACACTTAGTGTTTACAATAGAACCAGAAGATGGTTAAGAGGCCTAAGCCCCACTTAAAAGAGAGCTCTCTGAAAATAGACATTTTTGTCCAAACCACAACAGACTTGGGTTCAACAACAAAGAGTACAACAAAGCAAAATGTGGTTGAAATGAAACAATTTGTTTAGAAATCAACTTGCTGCATCCATTTGTTTGCGTTTAACCTTTTTTACAAAATGCATTTTCCTGTGTATGGGTAAAAAGACTAAGGTATAAATAATAAAAAAGACAGTCCAACTTTTGTAACCAAATTACTGAATAATGAAACCTTAGAAATTGAAAGGTGCCTCACAAGTCTTCGAGCACTTATGCATGGTTTCGCTAGAAATTCTCCTTGAAAACTCACGATTTGGAAAAATAGCCCACTGAACTTTGGAGTAACGATTATTGTAAGAAATACTTTTTCAGTATTCATTCAAAATGTCCATTTATATCTTCCTTCTACAGACCCAATTTCAAACTTCTTGTATTCATATAAATCTAATTCCTCATAAAGACTACTGACCTTCTAATATGTGAATCATAGGAAATCCTTGATTTCCAGGATTTTACAAGTGAAATATTCATCCGTTCCAAGATCCTTTGTCCTCTTTTTTTCTGACATTTTATCATACCTGGGTTTGTCTACTTCCTTCCAGAAGTATGATCTGGCAGTAGGGTTCCAGATATGGAGTGAAGTCTTCTTGGTTGTGGATACCATACTTTGATGAATGCATCTGAGGTCCATGTTGACTTCAGTGGTGACTCCATCACCCTGCTGGCTCACATTAATCTTAGAGCTGGTGAAAATGCCTCTAACATTTTAAGCCATGCTGCTGTTCAGCTTTGCCTCTCCCTTACTCTTTTGAACCATATGCTTTCTGACCCAAGTGCAGGATATCGCATTCATCTTTATTAAATGTCATCTTCTTAGATTCAATCCACTGTTTCAGCCTGTCAAGATGCTTTTGAATCCTGTTTCTGTCATCCCTTATATTAGTTATCTCCCTGAGCTTGTTGTCAGCCCCAGATCTGATAACAGGTCTTCTTTGTCCTCACCAAGTCAATGATAAAAATGCTAAGGGGACCAAGCCAAGGAAAGAGCAATGCTGCTGGCAGTCCTCCAAATTGTGAATGCTATGTGGATCTGAATTTCATTCCACTTGTTGAAAATCTACTCAACCATATTAAAATTCCATACTGTATCTGATATGTAAAGATATTTTGAATCTGGTCCCTGCCTTCTTCCTTGACATTATCTGATCCTTTATTCTCAGCACTTGCTGCATTTTCAGCCAGGCTAGCAATCTTTCTGTCCCTTACTGATACCGAGCTCCTTTCTCATCTCAGAACTTTTGTAATTTTTCTTCCCTTTGCCTGAATTACTCTTCTCCTAGATATTTGCATGACTGGCTCCTTATTCAGGTCTTAGCTCAAAAGCCACCTCCTGGAGCTGTGTTTCTCAATCTTTACTTCTCAACCATTGACATTTCAAGCTGGATAGTTTTTGTCATGGGAGACTGTTTCCCTCAGTAATGTTTGGTGATTTTTAGTGTACATGCACTTCTTCTATCAAATGTATTTCCAAATATGTTATTATTTGATAGTATTTTAATGGAATTATTTCCTTTTAAGCTTAATCTTTACATAAAGCTTTTAAATAATGTTTTTTAAACATATATATTTCTCGGTGAACATTTTTAATACTGATTGCTAATCACATAAAATCAGGTGTAGGTCTTTTAAAAGAAATATTCTATAAAATAAAATCCATCTATTATGTACCTGGTGTTGGATTTAAGGCTATGTTAGGCATTTCACCTGGTTACTATATTAAATATGAATAAATGCCCTCATTTTGCTCAAATAAATTTACGTATATCCTGTTTCTACAAATATAATTCCTAAAATAGAGATCCTACAAATTGACACTTTATAATTCTGTCCACTCATGTCCTAATAATTCACTGTGAATCCAAGTTAAAATGCAGGGCTTCTTACCTTGATATAGAATCAAACCCTATATATATAGGTCAAGTTATTTAACTTATTTGACCTAGAGTAGAAGACTTGGGTGATGTGGAATCTTGGTTGAATGGTGATGGTAGTAAGATCTTTGACTTTCCCCTTGCATTATTCTTTATAATCCACTGACAACCAAGATTTATCATTTACTCTTATTATGAAATATGCTTCATATTTAGTCTTCATTTCATTTCTGGCAACACTCTTCTAAACCTCAGATTTAATACAGTACATGAAAGAAAGGCTGGATCAGAGTCACAAAGCACTGAGAAGATTATACTATGTATTTAAAAATAAAAACAACACAAAATTTAAAAATATATGGTGTAGGAAAGTCTGACAAAATTTTGGATTTTCTCTGGGAGACTATTTCATTGCCTTTTAAAAAATGAAATCAAATATCAAATACAATTTTCTAATTTTTTCTCAATGCTCTAATTTTCTAGTGTCTTAAACATATCTTTAGGATTAACTGGATAAGCCATCACTGTATGGGGACTACAGTAGTATACTTCTTTACAAATTCTGAAATGTTATATGTGTGTGTGTGTGTATATATATATATATATATATAAAATGCAGAGTAATATAGAAGAATGTACTATAATATGGAAGTCATACACAACTGAGGGTTTAATTCTCCAACTCCTTATTTTTTTTTCAACTCCTTTTTATTTTATAATTTCCTAGTGTACAAACTATCAATGGCTTACCATTGCCTATAAATCCATAGTCCTAATCTTATATTAGATGCCCTTTACTATCTAGTGATACAGAAGAAGGAAAACTGACATTCATTAACTTACTACTATGTGCCAGGAACTTTAATACATTATGCCATTTAATCCTATAAATCTGATGAAGCAGGTATTTTATTTATGTACTCACTTATTTATTTATTTATTTATTTATTTATGGCTGTGCTGCGTCTTTGTTTCTGTGCGTGGGCTTTCTCTAGTTGTGGCAAGTGGGGGCCACTCTTCATCGCTGTGCACGGGCCTCTCACTATTGTGGCCTTTCTTGTTGCGGAGCCAGGCTCCAGACGCGCAGGCTCAGTAGTTGTGGCTCACGGGCCCAGTTGCTCCGCGGCATGTGGGATCCTCCCAGATCAGGGCTCGAACCCGTGTCCCCTGCATTGGCAGGCAGATTCTCAACCACTCTGCCACCAGAGAAACCCTGAAGCAGGTATTTTAAACAATTTAAATAACCTGCTCAAAGTCACATAATGAATAAATGGTGAAGCCAAATTTGAAAACCAGATCTGTTCCTCCAGATCAGTCTAGAAAATGCCATAGAGAAGAATAGCAAGTAGGCTAATCAGGGCCCCATTTCTGACAAGGATTAAGAAAGTGGGGAGGCCAGAGAATAAACAGTCATTTGGGAAATCTCTTATTATGAGTCTGATATTAGAGCCCAGCACTAACACACTGCCATGGATTAGCCAGAGTCAAGAACAGAGATCAGAGACTACAGCCGTGCCCATACCCTAAATAAAAATTAAACATTTATTCATTCAATAAATTCTTAGTTTGGTATATTCCTTAATGGGCACAAATTCCTCTCACTTCAATATGCATATTCCTTTGCACTGTGAGTATGTCATTCTTCAAAACAAACAAACAAACAAGCAGGTGGTCATGAGAATCTCCAATTTATAGCCAGTGGCCTAGAAGCACAGGTAACAACATGGACTTGCAATTGGTATCTGTAGTGGGGGCAGTCCTGTGGGACACACCCTTAACCCATGGTATCTGATGCTAATTCTAGGTAGATAGTGTCAGAATTGAGTTGAATTGTAGGGCACGCAGCTGGTGTCACAGAATTGCCTGATGTGTGGAAAAATCAACACATTTGTAATCAGTAGTGAAGTACGGTATTAAGAGTATAGGAGACAAACGAGAGTGTTTTTTTCTTGAACAATCATTGATGAAAATGATTATAAAATTGTTTTAAAATAGTTCTAGCTAACTACATGTTTACACTTATCTACAAGTTTTTTTTTTTTTTTTTTTCTTTTTTTTTGCTCTACGCGGGCCTCTCACTGTTGTGGCCTCTCCCGTTGCGGAGCACAGGCTCCGGACGCGCAGGCTCAGCGGCCATGGCTCACGGGCCCAGCCTCTCCGCGGCATGTGGGATCTTCCCGGACCGGGGCACGAACTCCTGTCCCCTGCATCGGCAGGTGGACTCTCAACCACTGCGCCACCAGGGAAGCCCTATCTACAAGTTTTAATATAGTACATTCTCTTAATATAGCATGAGGAAAACCCACATTATATGTATTAACCCTGTTTGTATATCTATCGTCTGAAAAATTCCACGAGGAGTGTAGCTGTTTACTTCTACCCTTTCGTTCCCCACAATGTGGTGTTATGTCACAGGAGTTGGCTCTCCCAAAATTTTATAAGTTGGGTGTTGAAAAATCACTGGACTTGGAGTGACAAGATTTGAGTTCCGTTCCCAGGTCTACAACTCAAGAGCAATGTGCTGTGGCCAGATCATTTAGTCTCCAGGTGCTGCATTACGGCAGTTTAAATGACAAAAGCAGTATGACTGCAGAGGACATTTTATGATCTGGTAGCATTCTCAGCCATGCATACTAAAGCCAGAGGACAGAGGTTTCAATAACACATGACATGGATGCAAAGTATTATTATATCAGTTAAGGAATGAGTTATAGGTGTTTTGTAAAATAAATCTCCATCCCTAATCTGCTCATGCGAACATTCAAATGTATGTTTGATCAGAGTATTCATCAGTGTTGAAATTACATGGAAAGGAATGGACTCCTTGTTCCCAGGAGTAGGTGATGGTCTTCATAGTACCGTACTAGGACATATATAACAGTGTCATACTCAAGACCTGGTTTGAGCATGAAATGATCATGTGTCTAAAATGTCTTATAATTATTTTTCATTTCTCAAGCTGAGACATGTAACTCAAATTATGTTACTTGCCTTATTCCTAATTTGTAACAAATTAATCATGTCAGTCAAGCACTCATCAGGACTCTAGCAAAGTGAGGAAAACTACCACTAAGGGCAACCCAGTTGCAGGCTGAAAGGAATCATGATCAAATCACTATGGTTACATCATAGGCAAAAAGATGATCAAATTATGAACTAATTCCCTACCTATGAGGGAGAGTGAAATAGGTCATTAAAAAGCTGAAATAGTCAATTTAAAGATCATAGGATTCTTAATTTATTTGTGAGATGAGGGGGACAGAATCCTTGTAGATTTGAAAACATCAAGATGATTTGAATTCTAAAAGAAGGCTATACTTCACATCACTAATGACAAACTGAAAATAATATTATTAACTTTAAAAAGTGCCAGAGTAAGAAATACATAACGATTCAAACTGAATTTAGGAAAATATCAGGAAGCCAATGTCATAAATTGACAAAGACAGTCTGGGTGAGGCAAACTTTTGAAGGTGAAGTGGACGTTATCTAATGTGACATTAAGTTGTTTAAGGGTAGGAGGAGGGAGAAGGTGAATGGGTGGTGAGGGTAGGTTTGAGCAGGCTGCCACAGTGGACAGGGTCCAGCCTGGAGGCAGTTGGGGAAAGCACAGCACTACACACTTGCAGATTTTGTCCACAGGTGTCCCTGATCAGTGGTAACCCCAGAATTTGCATAATACTTTGCATTAGAATATATTACACTGAAATGTATATATTTTTAGCATTGAAATTTTAATAAGGAAATCAATCACAACTATCATAAAAAGACCTAAAGAACTAACATCACACTCGCACAATTAATGTTTGATGATTTCATCTGCCTGGAGAGAAACTGAAACAGAAACATGTAAGAATTAAATCAAGCCCACATTTTCTTCCAAGAAAGGATTTTTCCCCCACAAACCAGACTGTGTATAGTAAATTGAATACACTATATGATTTTTCTTCAAACACTGGCACAATTGAGAAATTGCAAAAAACATAGTCGAATAAGTCATTTAGGTATCTGCATCTAGATTTGAATCAGTTTACTCAAGGGTTACACAACAAATTTATTATCTGTTTTCTTAGGAGATGAGGGTTATTTAAGACATGGAGCTCACCAGTCCAGACAAGATCCTTGCATTGTATATTTGGATTCTGCAGGGAAGTTTCACAATTTTATTTCAAATTTAAGAGAAATACATCATCCAGCAGCCCACAGTCTCCTACATTTGCTCTAATATGTTTAATTACTTTTATCTTAATATGCAAGACCTATGTATATTGAGCCTTAAAAAATATTCTCCTTTTGGCTCAAGGTGCTCATCAGCCATCTGGAACTGCCTCCCAAGCTTCATCCATTATGCAAATGAGGTTTAGTATTCATCATGTTTCATCTACTGATACTAATACATTAATATTGGATGTTACAACATAAGCCCCTGAGAAGACATTGCCTTTTCATCAGTCATTGGCTTGAGCTCACACCTCATTACTTTTAATGGTTCTGTGGCACTTAAGGTCACTGAGCTTCTAACTGCTGCTGCCTAGGGTGTTAACAATAAAAGCAATATTCTCTGTTTAAGTGAAGCAGTTTCCCCATTTCATTCTCTTCTTCCTGTTCTTTTATTTTATTTTAATTTTTTTGTCATAATGGAATATTCAGCACTTGGGAATAGATAAGGACTGTTTGAAGAAGTAGAGCTATCATTCAGAAATTTAGATAAACAAAACTAATATTTCTGGGAAGTGTTTAAGAAGAAAAAGTCCATTGGCCTGTGTGTGTCTATATATATAACATATATATATATAACTTTTATAGCATTTTTCAGTTATCTCTCTTAAAAATGTTTTTCCTTGGGCCCAGCTGCTCCGCGGCATGTGGGATCTTCCCAGACCGGGGCACGAACCCGTGTCCCCTGCATCAGCAGGTGGTCTCTCAACCACTGTGCCACCAGGGAAGCCCTGTTTTTCCTTTTAGCATACTGTAGAGTGCTTAAAGTACTCTTGAGACAAACAGCTCAGCTTCATTCCTGGCTCTTCCACTTTCTAGCTGTGTGAGTTTAAGCAAGTTACTTAATCTCTCTGTGCTTCAGTTTGTTCTTTTATCTGTAAAATGGGAATAATAAGAGAATTTATTTCATAGGTTTGTAGTGAGGATTAAATCAATTAATATTAGTGCTTAAACACTCTGGCACATAATATGCGCTAAATAAGTGGTTGTTAAATAAATAAATAAATAAGTGGTTGTTAAATCAAATTGCATTGACAATAATGTACAGATTTAGAAATAATTTTAAAAACATGATTATGAATAAATATTCAAACTAAATTAAGTTGTTAAAAATTAAATGAGAAAGGCAGCACAAGTTAATGTTAAGAAGCATGAATCTTAATAGAATTCAATTTTCAAAGAAAAATATGTTAAAATGTATACAAAAGTTAATTTAGAAAGACTTATTAGACTGATAATTACAAAATAACTGCATATATATTTTTAAAAGCTCCCTAAAAGCACCAGATTTAGCAACATTACAGGCAAGATCTTCCAAAAAATTAAAGAACAGAAAATTCCAGCAATCTGCTAACAGTCCCAAAGTCTCAGTGTGTGGGTACGTTTTTGTGTACCAGTCTTACATGAATATAGATGTAAAAATCCTAACACAAATTAGCAAATTGAATCCATCATGGTATTAAAATAACATCATAATGAATTCCAAGAATGCAATAATGTTTCAATAATGAGAAAAGAGTATTGTTATTCATCATATCATAAGTTAAAAGAGGAATAGTATTGGAACTTGCAATCCAAAGTGCCAGACTAAGTACATGAATTAACCTTCCTTTCCTCTCCAATACAGAGAAAATGCTTAAGAAAATGTACATTAATAATAGCTCTGGGAAACAGCACTAGATACTAAAAACAGAGCAGAAATTTGAAGGATGGTAAATTACTTTCTAAACAAAGCCTCCGAGGTAGAAATAAAGGTCAATATTGATATATTTGATTGTAGATATATTCAAAAATTATTTAGTATCAGGAAAATATAAGCCATATTAGAGGGCAAATAAGTAGCTCAGAAACATATTTGCAAGTTGTATGACAAAGGCTTAATTTTCTTTTTATACCAAATCACTTAATATTCAATAAGCAAAAGTAAAGCTCTCTAACAGACACTGCTGGTCTCATTAAGCAGGAACTGTGTACTTCAGTGAGAAAAATATTCAGTATATATATAGGGCTCCTAACACTCACAATGAGTCACAAAGAAACATGTTCACAAACACATGTGCACACATACAAACATGTGCAAACATTCAAATACAAGCACATATCAGTACATGAAAAATTACTCAACATTGCCAATGAAGTGTAAATTACAATAAGGCAACATATTTTCCCAACTCACTTAAAAAAGAGAGAATAACAATGCACAGATTGAAAATAGTTTGAGGGAAATAATCATAATATGTAAATCAGGCAATGTACAACAAAAATATTCAATACTCTGACCCTGGGTTTCCACTTCTAGGAAATGTCCTGAAGAAATATATCTTTGAATACAATTTTTAATAGAAAATATTGGAATGTACATCAACACTTAAGTTTAGGAAACATAATGTTAGTATATTATGATACTTCAATGCAATACAGCACTATGCAGTCACTGATAGGATGATGTGATTGGACACATAATTACTTATATGTAAGTATTTTCATATTGTAGTAAGAAAAATAATATTAAGTATTGTCTATAAGTATTAATATTATAGTATTAAGTAAAATGAAAGGTTTCCAAACAGTATCTATAGTATCTTATATATGTATTGGATTCTCATTATTCACAGAAGTTATGCTCTATAATGTCACTTCAAATGCTGAATTAGTGAATATTAAACTGCTACTTTTAGGCTTAGGATTAGAAATACAGGATTAGGTTCCTGCAAGCCCCTGGTCACATTTTCGTAGCCTAAGTGCATAACCTTGTTCTATGTATGTTTCTATTTAAAGACACATTATTACATATATTTATTTATTATATATTATATATACATAGATATACATATATATTTGTTGATCCCTTAAGTGAACTCACAGCCATCAACCCTATCACTTATGCCTGAAGGAAGTTTATCTAACACATATTTTCTTGATAAGGTTTATCACAACCTTCATGCACTTAGGAACTCTGGAGAGTACTTCATCACTACACTTGAAGGTTATTTTAAATATGAAAATCATCTACTGAAAACTATTATAGCAAGTAGAAAAATGTTCAAACACAGAATTCAAGAATAATGATGACCAACTATATGTATTAGTAAAGACCTTTTTGGATGGAAGTGTCACAATATGTAGTTTAAATGAGGTAGAGCTAAAAAGAAATGTACTGCACTATAAAACAGGAAAATTCATGGTATGAAACTTGCTTCAGGTACACTGGACTTGAGGATAGCCATGTATAGCTCTTCCTTTCTTTCACCCTCTTTGTTCTGCTTTTCGTTCATTGAGGTTGCAAGGATGGCTGGTAGCCTCTGCAACATTTCATTCAAGGAGCTCAGTGAGTATACTTGAAGCAGTGTGTCTATTTCCCAATATCTTCAATAAGAGTCACAAGCAGTGATCATGGGAGCCTGAGCCATCACTTGTCTCTCTCTGAAACTAGGAAGTGGAGTGAGAAGTGCAATGAAGGAGCTTGCCTGGGACTCAAGCCAGAAAAGAAAAGTACACTTCTACCAACAGAGTGTGATGGAAAGAGAGCAAGTTATGAATATTCTTGAGGCCTTGGGTCCACTGTTCTTGAAGTAAGCTTTACTCCATGAGTTTCCCTATTTTGTGACCCAGTGATTTTCCTTTAGCTTAAACTAGTTTAAGTGGACATATTGTCTCTGCCACCTAAACAGTTCTTACTAAAACCACAGATCAAGATTGGGAAAAGAGGTACTCCTCAGAGAACAGGGATAATCTATTACCCTATTTTTTCAGATAATTTCAGGGAGTATATGCACACCAGAAAAGATACATGAAATATGCATTGCTAACTTTGGATGGAGGGATTTTAAGTGACTTACATTTGTTTGTTTGTTTATTTGAATTTTCTTTCTTTTCTTTTTGGTCTAAAATAAGCATAAATTATTGGTGTATTGGAAAAACATCATAACTAAAATATAATCTTTACATTAAAGTTAGCAGGGGAGAAGTTAGAACCCAGCTGACATTTTCAATATTCGTATCATTAGACTTGTATCTTGTGACACATGTTGGGTGAAGAGTTAGCCTCTACTGAATTATTTAGCAATCGTTTTGGTAAGGCTAGCTGGCCCATGTGCCTGGTGCATCTCTTTCTCATTGCTGGAGGCCAGCTGTGCTGATATTCAGAGGTGTGAAATGCAAATAATGTCACATAACCATTCTAAACTTAATTCTATGCAAACAAATATGTTTTCAGAAAAAAACTTATTTTTAGTCAATGTTCTCAAAGTGTGGCCCTGAACCACCTGCATCACAATTACTGCAGTATTTGTTAAAAATTGAAGGTACTACATCCAACATTAGACATTAGTGAATCAGAATATTTGCTGTTAGGGTATTGGGGTGAATATTTCTTAGAAGCTTATATGATAATCATTATATCTTCCACATTTTATAAACCAATGATCTAGTATGATAAAAACTTACTGTCTTCATAAGAATATATCCTGAACTAAAATTTATTTAATGTTCAGAAGTAAACATTATTAGAGTCACTAAAAGCAAATATCTTCATGTTCATGTACCATAGGTGATTCTCAACTGAAAGCAAATACCATGTCCTACCCAGATAGAGGGGAAAAATTAAAAATAAATGTATATTCTCAAAGGTAGAATAAAAATTTTTATTTTCAAAGAGTCAGCACTTAGAGAAAAATATGCTGATAGGCTTTAGTATTCAAGGAAAGTAATAGAGTAAAACAATGATTTTTCTGCCTTCAGGTAGAAGAATGAAACATCTAAAAACAGCTGGAGATTGAATTACAGGTAGAACTAAAAGAAAATGGACCCTGAGTTAAAATTCCAGCAAATAAGTGAATCTAATGCTACTGAATTTGGAAACTAACTTTCATTACAATATATTTTGATTATAATCCATGCCCTGAGTTCATGCATTGCAGGATACATGGTATCAATTTTCTGAGTTATTTTTATATCATTCCACAAAGCTGGAGGTTGCATCTGAATGAGTAGAGAGAATTGGTAACAGAGTTGTATATAAGAATTGATTCAATGATAAAACATATTGGAAAACAATTTATAAAGTGTTACGTATTTTTGAAATATTATACAATATTATTTTATTGCATTTTCTTAGTAGGCCTAAAGCAGATCTGCTTCTTAATATGATATCAGAGTGCTTTTCAAAACACTGAAGCTAAGACCTTTTAAAATATTAATAGTATCATTAAGGTTTACCATAGGAAATGTTTAAGAATAGAAACACATGTATAGCATTTAGTCATTCATTTAGCAAACAATTCTGAGTTCTTGCTATGGACCAGGCACTATCAATGTTTTGAGAGGCAGTTTCATAGGGAGGCAAACTAATAGATAAATATATTGCAGGGTATATATGCTTTGATGGGGGCAAGAGCAGAAAGCTCTGGGTCTATGTATTAGGGGCATATACCTCAGACCTCCAGGGTGAAGGAAAATTGTCCATAAAAGGAATTATTGATATCAAGCTGTGCAAGATGAGTAGTTTACCAAAGTCATAATGGCTAGTGACTGGAGATGATGAGTCAAGGGCTGTAGGGTGTGCTATGGCTGGGAAATAGGTTTTGAATAAGGGAATGTTGAGAGATAAGCCTGAAGGTTGGTGTGGGATTTCTATCCTCAGGACAATGGAAGACCTTTGAAATCTTTTCAGCTAGGGAACTAGATAATTTAGAACAGGGATGAGTACAACTGTTCTATAAAAGGCATATAGTAAATACTTTAGGCTCCTTAGACCATTTGCTTAACTCTGTAGCACAAAGGCAGCATAGGTAAGATGTAAGCACAAATGATCATAGCTGTGTTGCAATAAAACCTTAATTACCAAAACAAGTAACTGGCTGGGTTTAGCCCATTGGCTGGAGTTTGCCAACAATTGATTTTGAAGTTCACCATGGCTGAAGAATGAAGAATGGATTTAAGAATGACAAGGGTGAAGGCAGAGGGAATATAGAGGATATTGCTGCAAAAATGCAAGTATAAGAATCATAATTAAGAGAAAAGCAGTGTATGAATGGATTAGAAGAAGATGAATACAGGACACCTTAGAAATTTAAAAGATGTAGGAGTTGGTGATATGATGTAGATGGATGTGATAAATGCAGGTTAAGGATGGCTTGGGCACTGGGAAGGTGTAAATACTGAGATAGAAAACATAAGAGCTGGAGCAGGATTGGAGTTGAGTGGAAAAGAAATGGTTTCTGTTGTGTACTACATGAAATCTAAGAATCGTGATATCCAAATAGACAATGATGTCTATTAGGTAGGAAACTCAGGGCAGAGATCTTGGGTGCAGACATCATTTAAATGCTCCAACTCCAGAATTCTTCTATCTATAAGAATATTGAGACAAGGAAATGCCTAACACAAATAAAAAAATAAATAAACCACAACACCATCAAAAGTTGAAACCTGGGCTTCCCTGGTGGCGCAGTGGTTGAAAATCCGCCTGCCCATGCAGGGGACACGGGTTCGTGCCCCGGTCCGGGAAGATCCCACATGCCGCAGAGCGTCTGGGCCCGTGAGCCATGGCCACTGAGCCTGCGCGTCTGGAGCCTGTGCTCCACAACGGGAGAGGTCACAGCAGTGAGAGGCCCGCATACCGCAAAAAAAAAAAAAAAAAAAAAAAAAGTTGAAACCTATATTCTGTAGCACATCAATGTGAGGGAGGTAGTAAAGGAGGTTTCCACTGAGAAAATAATTGGAATGTTGAATGGCATAGAATAAAATATACTTTTGCATTACTGTAGACTAGAGTAGTTGAGGGCAGCTTTTCTTTTTTTCGTTTGTAAACTTTACAATGCTAAGACGATCTTTATTATAAACCTGACCCAGTACACTAGGAATGTTAAAATGTGATTATTTCCCATGGATTCAATTTGAAAATGCCAGCCTGGTGGTACTGAAAGCAGCCCACCTATTTCAGTGACAGACAGCTTTAGATATTGAGGTAGAAGATTTCAAGCCAATGATGAGAAGATGTTCTCTTGCTGATAATGACAATGTTTATTAAAATTAACTCTATTGGACATTAATATAATAAACACAACATTGATTATGTTATTGTGTATACTCTTCCTTTTTTCTTCACATGACAAAAGATATATAATTTCCCTAAATAGTTTTTCTGTATGCTAGAATTCCATGATAACATGTTTCATGACTACACAGATTTGGGACATAACAGAGTTCAAATAAAAAGTTCACTGAAGCACAATTACATTTAGCAAATACCAAAAATATGAGTGTTAAAGTTATTCCTGTAAAGGTATGCAGTGAAAAATTTTCACCATATAGGTTTAGATTTTATTTTACATAAGTGAAGTTATAGCAATTTCCAGGGTTATTTTTCTAATTTGTCTGCAACTTAAATTGCATTGCATTGCCATTTTATTAAAAGTGTCAATGTTTTGATCCTAAACAGTTTATCTGACTGTTGTGATTCTTAATGTTGTATGACACTTGAAGATATACTTGTTCACAACCCAGGGCAAATATTTTACCTCCTACTTAGTAAAATTTTCATACTTTTACATTAAGTGTATATAAACATCCAAGAATAAATGTGAAGGGTCAAGGAAAATGTTTCAGTGTTTATTAGAGAACAATATACTATATTTACCTTCCATGATCATTATCTCTATTCTCACTTATTCTGAGCTGAAAAAGTGGTATTTATTTTTCACGTCACAGAAGACAGTCAACTAACTACTACTTTGCGTAGAATGTAAAGTTGCATCTCATGACTTGAAATGATAATGTTTGCATAAATAGAAGTCAGGAATTTTATTGTCAAATGCACTGTTATTTTATTCTGAAAGTTAAGAAAATAACAGAAGTGAATAATGGCTATTGATGCAGTTAGCAGTGGCCCTAATCTGATGCTTATTCACTGGGAAAGGACTCACTGAGTTGAATTTTATACATGTATTATAAAGGTTTGTGAAATCAAATAAGGTATTCCAGATGGAAGATTAGCATGTCTTGCTGAACATTTTATGACACTGTTAAGTGCAAAGTCAGTGAACAGTACCAGAAGAAACAGTACCTATCTATAAATCAAAGACAATTTGTAAGAATCATAGGAATATTTTACATGATAAATGCAGTTAAAATATGCCATCAGGGATTTAATTACAACCAAAGTTCATGATTATACCTCTCTGCTTTCTCCCCCCCAAGCATGCTTTTCTGTGATCTACAAGACTTTATCATTATGGAGTGTATCATTCACTGAATGCTGTACCCCCTGTCATGGCTTTTGTTTTGGTTTTTTTTTGTGAATATAGAGCTTGGATGGATCAGTCTTCAAGAAATATTTGAAAGCCACATGCCATAAAGTGGTATCTCTCATAAACCCATATTAAGAATGGTGAACTTTGTGCCACTTTTTAATTTTCCCCAGTTAAGTAATCAAATTTTCAACCTTTCTCTAAGCCGTCCAAGAAAAATATAACCTTAGTTAAGCATTAACAGTAATTTCAAAGTAGTCAGATATTCAAGCAAAAATCTCATCTCTGTTCAAAGATTGAACCTTCACGACTTTGTCCCAGATTAGCCGATTAAAACCTGGAAAAACTGATGTGCACAAGATATGGACTCTAAGAATTTTATGCAAATGATTTTTCTCAACTGATCTGCTTCAAATTATCTCCTTCTTAATTCTTTCCATACTTAAATTTGACAACATTCCTTATTTAGTAAAATATTTCTAAGAGCATTGAATATGTATTCAGAATAAGAAAAATCTTGAAGTTGAAATAAGTCTTTCGATGTCACTATCTTTAACAACATGAAATGAATCAAGTTTGCTGACAAACATTAACTGTTGCCTGTACTTTTCTTTGTCTATTAAATATAATTCATCTGGCTATTATTTTGAAATTAAGCATAGAAAATTGCAGTCTTTAAAATTTTCTGCATTTACTACATATTATCAGAGCTAATTCAACTTTATTCATCCTACTGAAATTGAACTCGGTTTTATATTAGTGCTTAAAATGAATTCCAACTTGGAAAATCAATAAGAAACTTGTAAATACTCTTTCTTACCCCAAGTTCTAGATAATTTTGGAATTCACAATGCATGCACAAGTTGTTTAATACCATTCAAATTTTCTAAAGAGTAGTTTAATTTCATCTGGACTAAGCAAACTGTGTACAAAAGAATTCAGAGTTAATCCACGTGCCTTGGAAGAGCAGTATGTGACTAAGAAGTCTGGGTTAAAAGAGAAAAGAAAGCAGATGTTAAAAATAGAAAAAGAGGAGCTTCCCTGGTGGCGCAGTGGTTGAGAGTCCGCCTGCCGATTCAGGGGACACAGGTTCGTGCCCCGGTCCGGGAGGATCCCACATGCCACGGAGCGGCTGGGCCCGTGAGCCATGGCTGCTGAGCCTGTGCGTCTGGAGCCTGTGCTCCGCAACGGGAGAGGCCACAACAGTGAGAGGCCCGCGTATTGCAAAAAAAAAAGAAAAAAGAAAAAAGAAAAAGCTAGCGATTAGAGTTCTTTAGTGATATTATCACTTAATCCTTCACCTGTGCAAACTTGTGCTAAAATCCATTCCAGTGTTTCTCAACCCTTGGAGCACTCATCATAGAAACCTAGATTATTTACCCAAATCATGGAAAATACTAGCTAACACATAGTTAGGTACAATTTCTGCCCAGAAATCTTCAGGTGGCAATGGTTTACATGGTCCCAAAGCCTGACAAAACCATGTAAGGGTGTAATGGAGATAAATATAAAACACATGCATATATACATGTATATATATATATATATATATATATATAAAACTAGATATATATTTTATATTATGTATGTATAGATAGAGATACATACAATGAGAAAGAGAAAGAGAGAGAGAGCTATAGCTGTACTTGTTTCAGAGTCTAAATCTATATGCATCTACTTTCATCTCATACTTCCTGGTGATTTCAGAGTAAATCACTCTGACTTAAGCATGAATCTGACAATTTCCAAATCCAAATCCGCAGTGGTCATCTAAATATGGCCATGACATTTTAAAAATTACCTTTATTTTTCAGATGCACAAGTATGAACAATTGAAAATATTTTAAATAAGCTTTAAATATATATAACAAACAAAATAAGAGGTTTAGATAATTGTTTGGAAAGTTTCAATTACAAAGATGTGAAGCCTCAGGAATATATTCCTGTCTAAAAGTTTATATATTTTAATACTTTTGAATAATATAATCATGAATGCTGTAAAAGCGTTCAATGTGATTGAATAACTCACCATTACATATGCAATAATAAAATCATTATTTTTGGTTACTCATAATTAGGTCTGTGTGTCAGTTCTACAAAGCATTGATTTTTATGTTTGTTTCATAATTATCATTGGAGGAGATGACCCACTTTAACAAATTGGTTAGTGTCACCAAAGGGCTAGACCAGAGGTGTGTGGTTATGCTTTAGTGTTGACCAGAAGGTAAGTCATCATGAAGCATAAATCATGTCTTTGATTTCATCTTCATCTTCATCAAGCTCCTTCTTTCTTTTTGATATCACCACTCTCTATTTTCTGCAAAATTTTTCTCTTCCCTTAATGTTATTTGAACATTTCCTCTCTCACTTACTTTCAGGCAACTTGTACAATTTTCACGACTGACTCATAGGTTAGGCACATTTCCCCCAATTTCAAAGATGAGAGAATGGAGACAATGCAGTTACTGACCTGTCCAAAGTTGTACAGTACTAAGTATCAGAGATTTGAATCAAAAGAGTTCTGTTGGATTCCTATCCTTACAGATCCAGTCTGGACATTTATTGTTAAAAATACTATTTCTTTCCTTTTCCAACTCTTCCTATGTCATAACCATTCAAAAAAGAACTAATGGGTTAATGGCTGATGATTTCTTTCATAAATAAAATACAAATACAATTGTTTATACTCTGTGTTGCAGTGAACAACTCTGGGGTCATTTGCATGCTTTAGTAACGATCTTCCTGACCCATTCACCCAGCTTCAAGGTTGCTTTTCTTGGAGCTCTCTAGCTTTCTAACACTGGTTTATCCCCAGAGTGCAGCTGTCAGGCACAGTCTTCCTAGTGGCTGAGATTGAGCCCTGAGTTGGCAGAGTGTCACTAAGCAACTTGGTTCTCCTCTAAGATATCTTGCACCTTACACTTGCAAAGGTGTTAGCAGTGTCACCGCCAGCCCATGCCCATAGCCACTCCAACTGTCAGCTTCTTGACTGACAAATTTGCAAATCCTTCCCCATGTAGTTCTTGTCCTCAGAGTTACAGACCTTGGATAGTGATGCATCTACTGAATGTCATTGTAAGGTGCCAGAAGGATGACTCTAGGACTAGATTTCCTTTCCAATTTTACTTTTTTTAATGTTTTTCTAATGTATTTGTTTTATTTTTTTATTTAATTTTATTTTTTTATACAGCAAGTTCTTATTAGTTATCTATTTTATACAAATCAGTGTATACATGTCAATCCCAACCTTCCAATTCATCCCACCACCACCACCACGGACCCCCGCCCCTGCTTTCCCCCCTTGGTGTCCATACGTTTGTTCTCTACATCTGTGTCTCTATTTCTGCCTTGCAAACCAGTTTATCTGTATGCTCTGCATGCACTGCTTCAATTTTATTTTTGATGAAACTTTGTAAAATCTATGATGGAAACACCTTTTGTTTTTGTCACGACCCACATCAGTCTCAAAATCATTTCCCTTTCTTCCAATTTTATGGTTGAGGTTTCAATGTAGCCTTATCATTGTATTTCTTTCTTTTCTACATTATAATTTCTGCTATTATATATTTTAAATGTTCTTCTATCATTTATGTTTTAAATAATAAACCACCACCAACAACAAATGATTTGACCCTTAGGAGTTGGGCTAGGTTTGGAGTAATTTTTAATGTTATCAGAAATTTGAACAATTGTGTTGGGACATCTTCCCTTTTAGGTCCAAAGCCACAAAAATTTCTTATTATTTATGTAACCACAGAGCAGCAATTCTCTATATTATCTGTTCATCCCACTGCTAATGCCTTCACTGAAATCCCCACTGGCACTTGTCAGCACCCTCACCTCATTGATACAGACTCTACCTGGTACCGATTAGAGTTCTTGGCCTTCCCCAATCAATAAAAATTGATAAGAGGCCAGGCAAGAAATTCTGGCCAGTCTTTACTGCGGCCCCTGCTGCAGCAGCTGGGAGAGAAAACAAGTAACATTTTCCCTACCTCACTGCCTAAGGGGGGGTTAGCTGGCTCCTTATACGTAGTGAGGGTAGGGGTGTGTCCAGGGGTCAGGCCGGAGCGGTGGCTTAGGGGGTCTGCCCACCCCTTTGGTGGCGTTGAGTGCAGGGGCATGCGCAGTACCCTGCTTTTGCTCCCGGCTCTTCAGAAGTGGCAGCTGGGTTTTTCTTTTTTTTTGGTCATTTTGTATCTTGTCCATAATTTGCCCCAACTGTACACGCAAACAGTTGTTTTTAGCCCCTTGTAGTTTCTTGGTATTTTGTTGCTGGAGGAGAGGTTTGTCCAGGTGCAAGCACTGCAGCAGAGGGTCCCAGGTCCCAGGTTCCAGGTCCCAGCCTGTCTTATACCCACACTGTTTCATCCTCCTGGATTTATCTTTCTAAAATAGCTGATCATTTTATGACGCCGGCCCCTGTATAAAATCTAACATCATTTCATACTTCCTAAAGGACACAGATTACAAACTTTCACTATTTGTTCCCCAAATATTTTCCCAATAGATCTAATAAAACATTTCAATCCCTGTCTTACCACTTTCTGGTCACCCAAAACCCAGTTAACTGCTCTCTCCAAATTAGTTTCTCTTCTACAAACAGAGACTCTCCACCTAGTATATCTGGCTCTAACAGTCTCTTACCAAAAAAATTCCCCTGATTCCCATAAACAGAACGGTACCACTCTAAGTGTGCAGGATGACACAGTAGCCTTACTCTTCTCCACCCCACTCTCTCATTATTTGCCATCGATCCAAGCTGAACCTGTTGAAGTTCCTCAAACTCTACTTCTCTCAGCTCTAAGTCTTTGTCGTGCATATACTGTGTCCACTGCCTGTGTCTTTCACAAACACACAGACACACACACACACACACGCAAAATAATAGTATCCTCCAGTAAGCTTGGTTGTTATTATGGTTCTTAAAATTTCCTTGTTTGTTTTTTTTCAGCAGTCATCACAGTGGATTATAATAATCTATACTTGTTTCTTCATTAGAACATAAGTTTCTTTAGGGCAGTGCTACATTTTGTTTCTGACCTTATTTACCCAGTCCCTCAAATGATATCCAGGATAGCACCAGTTCCTGGTAAACATTAAAGATTGAAGTACTAAATGAAGGAATGACTGTAAAAGAAGGAGTAATTCTCACTGCTCTAATTTCACATCTGTCGATTTGTTCTTTTTCTCTAACAACTTGCCTGTCAGACTCTGGAAAGAAATTTGTTTCCTATTCCCAAATACACTGCAACTTTTCTGTGTTTATACGCATGCATTCCCCCCACTTGTCTCCATCTGGAGAACTACTTCAACCCTCAGCACAAATATCATCTCCACCATGAAGACTTTCTTATCTACTACAGTAGCTCCTTTTTTTGTGCCCCTATAATATTTTGCATATGTTACTGCATTTGTGTTTTATTTTACTGATTTATGTATGTGTCTTCCTTCTTTGCTCAGCTTTAGAGAATGATGTGTTCACCATAGAATATTCAATTTCTAACACTGTACTGGACACATATTAGGTGTTTAGTAAGTAATTGATCAATATATTTGAACAACTGTCAGATGGTTTCTGACTTGAGACCAAGATTCTAACTATGTAGGATGTTATCTGTATGTGTAACTATTCTCATACAATATAGGAGTTATTATTGATTCCTCAGTACAAAACATATCAACTTACATATTTGAAATTGTGTATTCTCATCTACAGACATTACTTCAGTTGTACAAGGACCACCTCTTATCTTATAAGAATCATTAAAAAAAACTAAAATATTTTTCTGCATCAATTTTATAGATATGTGCTTGTGTTCCCATGCTACTTGTTTCGATATCTGCCTTTAATCCTTGACTATTTTCTTAGGATCTGGGGCTACTTAGACTTTCTTTCATTTGATTTTAGTTTTTCTGACATCCTAGAACTGTAGTACCCTACCTTATCCATTAACTAATTTAATAATTAAATGCATAAAACCTACTGTGTGCCAAGTACTATTCTAGGTTAGAGATACATTAGCAATGTAAATAGATAAAACTCTCACTTTTATGCAGTTTACATTCTAGAGAGAGGAAACAGACAATAAGTAAAACAAAGAAGTACATTACATTGTTACTTAGAAGGTGATAAATGTTATCACGTAAATTAAATTGGGGTGGGGTGGCAGGAAAGCAGAGATGGCGTGGTGGTTGGATTCAGAATAGAATGGTCAATGAGGGCCTTGCAGAAAGTAACTTTGAGCAATGACTTGAAAAGAGTGAGGTGGGAGCCCTGCAAATTCTGTGAAAATTACAAAGTAGAGAATTATAGTACATGTAAATACACTCAAGCAGCAACACATTTGGGCTATTCTAGGAAAAGAAAAGAGGCCACCATGTCTAGAATAGAACAAGAGAGGAGAAAGTTATTAGAAATAAGAACAGACAAGCAACAAGAAGATAGGAGGTCTTCAAAGATTTTGAGCAGAGAAACAGAAGAATTTAACAGAATCACTCAGGCTATTGTGTTGACAGTAGACTCCAAGGTGGAAGGCAGGAGACCAGTCAGTGGTTGGAAGCTATAATCTAGCCCAGAGATGATGGTTGCTGGGACCATGGTGGTTGTGGTGGAAGTGATGAGAAGTAGTAAGAATTTGAATATGATTTGAAGGTAGAACAGAATTTGTTATGAATGGAATGTGAGGATTTAAAAAAAAGAGAAGAGTCAAAACTGGCTACAAGCTAAGTTGTGCTGAACAATTCAGAAATGCAATTTCTAATAAATGTAGGAAAACTTGTTCTGGGAAGACAGGAATATCAGAAATTTGGTTTTCAATGTGGTGAGGGTGAGATGTTTGTTAGATATGTAAGTGGAGAGGTCAAGTAGACAATTTTCTATGAGCCTAAAGTTCAGGGAAAATATACAAAATGGAGGTAAACTTTGGATACACAGGCAGTATTTAAAGCCATGAGATTAAATATGAGAAGATTTGAGGACTGGTTTCTGTCTTGTTTGAAGGTTAGGGGCAGTGGAAGAAGAACCATCATAGTAGACCATGAAAGAGCAGCCAGGAAGGAAGAACATCAAGAAAGTGCATGGTGTTACAAATAGAAAGGAGTGGAAAATTGTGTCCAAATGAGAGCTCAGGTGAAATGAGGACTGGAAAGTAACCATTGCAATTGTCATTGAGGAGGTTACTGGTGACCCAGGAAAAACATTTAATGAAAGAGAAGAGACAAACCTGATTGTAGTTTGTTTCGGTAATTATTTCATTAATACTTTGGGAAGAATTGAATCTTATCAGTGTTTTCTCACGTTTTTGGCATTGCTCCCCTGAGTGCTCTGCAGTTCAGTGAAGTAACATACTGTACATATGTAACTAAATTGTCTTTGATAAAAATAGTATAAACAATAAGACAAAAGGGGGACATGGGTGCATAGTATTTTTAAGAAGAGAGAGAATAAGAGACAAAAGTAAATAGTTGAAGGGTTACTTCCATCATACCCAAGGAGACTGCTGTCTAGAGAAGGTAGACAGTGTACAGCTGAACATGTTGTGCAATGCATAAATCCTAGAGAAGCCATTCATATCATAGTGAATGTGAATGACACCATCCAGGGTTGTACAGGTTAAATCTGGAATGATTGTACAGGATGGCTCTGCTCTAGACTGGTATGGGATGGAAGACATACATGTACTGTTGTTTTAGTCTCAATTTTCATGTTTCTCATGTTTGAGCATTTCTTAGCATAAAATAGGATTCACCAGTTTAAACAAATGTATTTTTCAAATAGTATGTAAATTTAGTCCAACTTCTTTGGAATGCACCAAACCACATATTCTGTTTTATCATAAGCATTTTAAACTGTGTTAAGAATTAGTTTTAATGATATACCTTATGTATCAGCCTTAGAACTTAACTCCTTATAAGATGAATGTCTCTATCTCATACGTTGTCACTGGTCAAACTCTGGGATTAAGATAATTTAATCACATTTTTCATCCCATAGTTCACCAGATGTGTCAAACCCTCATGCTTAAATGCATCTTTCCATCATTCAAGAACCCATGTCTTTATCCTATATATATACACTCAGTAAATAACTCCTAAACCCCCAACATACATCAGACTCTAAATGTTAGAGATTCCAAGAAAATAAAAACATGATATCCATTGTTTTTGCTGTTAGGTTATCTCCTGTTGTGCAGCAAATTCTCCCCAAACTTTTAAAGAACAACCATTTTACTATATCTTATGATTTAATGGATCAGGAAAGTGTGCAGGGCTCAGCTGAACCATTCTTCTATTTCATGTATCAGAGGCTGATCATTTGGTAATGTTCAACTGGGGCCTTTGTTAGTTTAGAGGGTTTAAGACAGCTTTACTCACATTCTTAATGCCTCGGGCTTGGAGGGATGGCTGGAAGGCTGGGCTTGACTGGGTTTTACTCTCAGTAGTCTCAGATCCTTTTGAAATGCTCTCTCCAGAAGACAGGAGGACTTCTTTCATCATAACTCAGGAGTCCAAAAATGAATGGTTCAAGAGAAAGGAAGTAGAAGAGAAGTTTCAACTCTGGGCCAGCAAACTAGCTCATCCCTTCTGATGTATTTCTTTTGGTGAAAGGAGTCACATACCCTTCCTAGATTTAAGTGAATGGTACATAGATCACTACTCTCAGATGGGCTGTGCAGCAAAAGTTTTGTGGCTGTTTTTAATCTACCACATCCACTAATCTTTTCATGAAGAAAGTATATTTATTAACACAATGCATTACAATGGCTGAGAAAAGAATTACTGACAGTCTAGGGAGTGGTTGATAAGATCATTTTCTTCTGCCAAGTATATCTGGAAAGCCTATGTTAGGGCTTAAGTGACAAAATATTTGCTTTGCCAAAGCAAATATGGAAAAAGATGGAGGAAACGCAAGCCTTAAATTCTTTCCACTTAATTCTCTGCTCGTTAAAGGAAGTGTTTCTGAGAAGACAAAGACCACCAACATAATCACCAAAAATGTGACAGTTCATTTTCAAGATCTCCTCCAGTTCTAAATAACTTATCTCACCTTATAGTCCTTTAAAACTGGGACTATACAACAATGGAATAGCAAGATAACCACCTCAAAAACGCGAGCAAGCAAAATACCCTCTGCACTCCTGCCTGGAGTGAGTGTGAAATGGAGACATAAATTTATTGTTCCCTTGGTTCCTTCTGAAAAAAAGGAGTCATTTTGTGGCAATTGAAGACAAGATAATTGCAATATCATATTAGGTCCCCAACATCTTACACTCCTTAACGACCCAAATTTAGGCTGTGGAAGAAAGATTGGTAGGACATAAATGTCAAAGGTTAGTAAGAGTCTATACAAACAATCCATGATTCTACTGAAGTATGTTAAAGCAACCTGTATCTGTAAAAGAATTGCTAGAAGTGTTGTTGTCTATCCACTATGTAGCCATATGTGAGGCTACCATCATTAGCAGAGAACAGCATCAGAGTAGAGCTTTATTATTTTAGGAATAAATGACTCACTGCATTTAGAAGGCAAAAATTCTAGAATTGTTTCTACTCCAAAATCACCAGAGCAAGATTATTTTTTGTGTGAGGCTTCTCTACCAATATCCTCTTTTAAATACTGACTGAAGATTTTGTATTTTCATGAGGAATTAAATGTGTAGTGAAGTAAGATTGACTTTTAGACTTCTTGAATTTTCAGAAATGACAAAAAAAGAAAAAAAACAACAGCTCAGGAATCCTAAATGGAGTAATTTTCGTTGTTGCTGTTGAGGTATTCAGATCCTTATAGCATCAGCTTTACCTTTCCTGAGTATGCTATTTAAAAAAAGAAAAACAAAGAGATATACCACAGTAGGAAAGAATCCATTAAAAGAAGATAACTATATAAATTTTCTTGTAATACAATAAATTATTTTAATGAATTATGCATTTTTAAAGATTTCTTTCCACAACATGAACAGTCTTGTAAAAATTATCTACTTTCCTATGAACATGATTACATACAGAAAATATATGTGGGTAGCAGTGCAAAACCATTTTTAACTAGCTTGTTTTCAAAATTAGAAGTTTGATTATGAATTATTATACTTCTTTTAGCATTTTTATAATAGAATATGAATTAGAAACTGAGAATTGTCCCCTCTTCCTAAAAATATACTGAATTTTAGCTTAAAGGTATTTGGTATCTAAACTAAAGCTCTGACAGATAACATTCTTTTTACTTTGGTCAAGAGGCTATAAACAGTTGTAAAAGATAAAGTTAGAGAATGCTCATGGTGTCATCAAAATATAGTATTTTCTATTTACCTAGCAGTTTACATTTTCTAAAGCTTTTGCCAACTCTTCGATTTCATTTACTTCTCACAAATCTCTGTGAAACAAGTTACAATAAATACTTTGGTGTGAGTTGTGTTTTTCAGATGAAGACACTAAAGCGCAATGACACAATCAAATTGGCAGAGGCAAGTTTGAACTAAATTTCCCCCTCTGCTACCAGGGTTCTTACCTGCGTGAACTAATGTAACATTCAGTCCCTCATGCTTTTGAGCCCAATGGGTGCTACACAAGTTGCCACCTGCTGTTCTATATTTTGGTGCCAAATGTTAAGTATATGCTTAAATTCATTCTAAATTTCATCTTACAGTACTCAACTAGAGTTTGCTGCTCTTCAGATATGGTTGAGACTGGGAGAATCCTCCAATCAAGAACAAAAACCACTACCCCCTTTATTTACATTCTAACTGAAACCCAGATACATGACAGAAACATTTATTATTCACCAAATATTGGATTCCTCTACCTTTTGCAAGCTCTTTTGAAGTAAAATAATGGTCGTAGGATTATTGATGGCCAGTTGAAATAGGAGCCAAACTGACATGTGCTACTTCTGGATCAGTGCAGTTAAGGAGGTGATGAGTGTGGTGCTGCTTCCACTACCCAATTGCATGTACCAAATTGTAGAGTTTTAAGATGGAGGGGGATGACCTGACTTGCATTAGGCTGAGACATGAGCAAGAATAAACCAACATTATGTTAAATCACTACATTTTCAGGGGTTTGTCTATTGCAGCATCTAGCCTTAAATGTTCTAATGAATACAACATATTACTTTCAAGAAACAGAAAATGGTTTCTGGATCTGTTGCAGTCCGCGTGACGGTTACCATAAATTGATTAAACAGTAACGTTTCAACTACAGAGCATGTTTCAGGGTCCCTGAACTTTTGTTCAGATGGAGCACTTAGAACTTATACTGACCTGGAAATCCCTCATTCCCACCAACATCCAGAGCATAAAATAAAACCTCCTCTATTGTACAACCTATGACACATCATGAAATGTACAGGTCACAGAGAAACCGAGAACCACACATAATGTGGCAGTGCTAGAGAAGATAAGAAATGACAAAGAAATGATCAGTAACTGAAAGATATTTTGAGATGGAGCCTATAAATATATGTCATTAACAATACAAATAATTAGAGATTTAAGCACAATATCAGAGAAGTCTCTGAAATGACAGTTTGTACTTTCATCATTTAAAGATTGAAAAATAGAGAGATCTTCACTCTTAAGAATTCTAAACACTAACACAAGAAAATGTACAAGCCTTCCCACTGCACACTCACTTGGGATGTTGACAACATAGAATATGTAAAAGGAGCCACAAAATAAAATAGAGTTAAAGAGACATTTTTTTCTTTTTCTTATTCCTTAAAGGAAACCTGGATAATAATTTTGCCAAGTCCTAAAAACAAAAAGTAGAAGTTAATACACAAACACACTTGAGATTTTCTCTTTCGGTGCCCACGTGTATGTGAAACATTTAATGTGTTTTAGATAAATTAGAACTCAGGGACTTCCCTGGCGACACAGTGGTTAAGACTCCATGCTCCCAATGCAGGGGGCCTGGGGTTCGATCCCCAGTCGGGGAACTAGATCCCACATGCATGTCACAACAAAGAGTTTGCATCCCATGCTACAACTAAGGAGCCAGCTTGCTGCAACTAAGACACAGCGTAGGCAAATAAATAAATATTAAAAATAAATAAATTAGAACTTGGAGTGGTTTAGGTCTTAAGTATCTATTCAAATATCCATAAAGGAACCTCTTTTTTTGAATTGGGTTGGACCAAGAATAAAATCTCAGCCTGATTCTCAATTAAAAGTTACCTTCTGTTAGAATTAGATAAAGATAATGTTTATAGCTGGCTCTGCTAAGCAGCAGAAGTTAAGTGGGTATTGCTTTGAGTTTTTCCTTGTAGCTGTTGGGACAACTGGGATGGAAACTTTAATGCTCTCTCCCATTACTAAAATACCCCTAAAAGCCAAAGTGAAGAAAGCTGAACAATGTCATGGGGAAGGAGAAATCCATAGAGTTTGTTCTTGATCACGTATCAGACTGTAAAAAGAAGTCCACCTTTGTTTAATGAGGCAGAGTTCCAGTTGGAAGCCAGAATAAAGCATAATTGTTTCAGTATCTTTTCCTATTTCTTTAATCCTTAAGTTGTCAACAAAGCAAAGGAAACAGTCACACAATGCACATCCACACACATAGGGCTGAGGAAAGAAGGAAAGGCTTAGGAAGGGCTACAGGAGCTTACATGTTCATATTCCTAGAAAAGGTGGTCTAGTTAATCACTGGATTAGCTTGAGAACTTTGAATTCTCTTTCTGTATCTCTTTGGAATGACACCAATCTGCTTTGTCAATAAATAGGCTATATGTGTTTTGTTATCAGTATTTACATGTGTTGGGTTTTTGTATATCAAATAATTTAAAAACCATGGCATGCAAATAACCTGTGTAGCAATGACTAATCTTACATCCCAAATGTTGTAACTGATTTATAGGGAAATGATTCATCAGTGATATTAAGCCAAACGTGGGAAGCTTTTCTAGTATTGCAAATACATCTTTTGAATGTTCACTTTTATCTTCTCTTTCCTGTTTCTATTATTGGAATTCTTGCATTGTATGTTTGTTCCAATCCAGACATTATCACAGTTTTCAACCTTGCACATTCCCTGTCCTTGATAAATGAGTGTTCATTGATTTTTTCAAAGTAGCATTTCCAATTTAATGAATGAGACACTTACTGTGTGACCTTAGGAAGAACACTTAACCTCTCTGGGCATTACCTTCTTCCTGTGGAAATGTAAATGAAAGAGCAGGGATCACTTAGTGTTTTCCTTAAGTTCTGTTACTGGATAACATTTTACTACTATTCTCAAAGCACAATTTTATTTCTTCCAAAAATTTTATTACTGCACACTCATCCTGGTGAATAAAAGGATAGTGAAATGAATACATTTCTAACAGCCACCCATAATCCTAGGTTTTTCTAAAAGATATTTTCTTAGACTCTGCTTTCCCAGCATGTGCTTCATATCTTTTACTGAAGCTTCTTTCCCTTGGGGAAGGGAACCGATGCTCAAAAGAAGCATTTGCATCACAGAAATTGTGGTCCCTACTAATGCCTGTCCAAGGACAAGAATATATCAAAAGGGAAAGAATCATTGTCCTATGTTTAGGTTAAATAGTTACCACCCCTAGGGAAAGCTTACATTTCTTTTGTGCTATGTGTCTGTGAATGGTTTATGAATCCAGTTGAACTTAAGAATCAAGTTTCTCCAACAGACACAGTTTATTCAGAAGAATAAAGATACAGCAGAAAGTTATTGATTTTTGAGGGATCCATGCCTTTTGAAAAATTAACCAGACATTCCTTCAAAATCAATATGATTACCCTTGCTGCTTCACAACTGTTACACCGAGTCTGACACAAAGAATGTCTTCATCGTAGAGGGCAGTGGTTGCTTTTGTAGGTCTTTCGAAAACCAAGGGCAGGTGATTTTCCCCTTTGAATGAATCTCTCCTTTCCTCCTGTGATTTTTAATCCTTGACCCCTTTCCACAAATGTGTGAGTAAAAAACACCTTCAACTTTCTCAGGATCCATCTGCGGTTTTGCTGGCCTCTATAGCAGTCACATGGAGGCTTGGAGTTACCCATTGAATCCACTTCCAGGCTGGGTAATTAGTAAGACATTGATATTAGGTTTTATTGTCGCTTTCCAATTGAGGTTACCACACTGCTCTCTGTGACTTATCAATTCTGATCACTCTGCTTTTTGATAACTGAGCATGGACTGCCCTTTCCTAAATCTGCTCAGATGCAAGAGTGTCTCGTCTCTCTGTCATTGAATCAATATAAAGTCATACATTTATGCATTTCTATATTCCTATCTAGCTCATTGGTAAGTAACTGAAGTCCATCTCCAATAAGCATTCACTGTAGGTCTAGCAATGAGCTTGCTGCTGGAACACACAGAGGAGAAAGATATAAACCCATTAGTCAAGGAACTCCTTGACTCACAGCATTTCTCCATCAGAGTGCTCTTGGCATTTAGTGCAAGGAAGTCTTTTGTTGTAAAAATCTGTGCTGTGCTTTTGCAGGGTATTTAGCATCCTTAGTCTCAACCCATCATCAGTAACGCCCCTCTGTTAGCCCCTCTGCTATTGTGGCAGCTGGAAATACCTCCTTGTATTTATAAAACAACATTGGATAAATAGTACTGTCCTGATTTGAGCTTTTGGTGCACAATTTAATGTCTGTCTTGATGCCTGGGTACCAGATATCTAACCTTCTTCTGAACACAGGCTCATGGGCTAAACTCTTTACTTTGATCTTTTGGTTCCCAGACCCTTTGTTCAATAAAGTCCCTGGTCCTGACATGTCAGGGATCTGGGATCTCTTGTCCATCACTTCCACGTATGTAGAAACTGACTAACTCACTTGGTCTCCTCTTAATGGCAGACTGTGTCTCAATAAATCTAGTCCTTCAGAGTAATGTCTTCTTTAATGTTACAGTTCTCAGTAATTTCCCTAGCAGAATATTTGAGATATATGGGTACTCATTCCCAAGATTTTATTAAATAATTAACAATGTAATATAATATGTTTATCAGTGTAGTTTTACTATGAAAACTACTTCTTTTGCTTTTTCATTAAATCACTCCAGCTGTTCATGATTAATTGAGCCACTACTAAATGCCAGGCATTTGACAGATCTTTAGGAATACAGATGCAAGCTTAAATCTGGTCCCTCCCCTCAAAGACTTTACATTGTATTAGCAAAAGATACTAATCAAAGAATCACACAAATTAATGAAAATTATAATGGTAAGTATGAGAGAGAGACAGAGAGAGAGCTCTGAAAGGATATAATGGGAGAATCATCCTTGTTAGAGAGCACTGTGACAATTATCCAAAAGAACTGTCACTTGAGATGAGGTCTAAATTTCATATTCTAAAGAAGTAGTAATTAACTAAATGAAGTTAAAAGGGGAGAATATTCCATCCAGAAGATTAGCATGATAAAAGGCCTTCTATATCAAGATTTACACATATTTAAATCCATTTGTATATGTGTGTGTGTATATATATATATATATATATATATGTTATGTGAATGGGATAAGAACTTTCAATATTTGAAAGAAATTAGCTGGCTTTTCCCTCTAAGTCTGGCTTACATGTTCTTATTTATATTAAACAAATAATTTAGCCCCTTTAGACCTTAATAGTTTCAAAAAAAGTTTTTAATGACATTATACATTTTATTCAGGTTAAAAACATAAAAGTTATTATATTGTGTTAAGAGAATCTTTTAATGAGCCTTTGGTTTTCTAGAAAGTATAAAAAATTTAAGCCATAGTAAAATGTAAATGTTAATGAAAATACCTTATTCTGAATATTTGTTCTTTTACATGATTTTTCTAGCCTATAATTGGTCACACATATGTTTTGACAATACCTATGGCTATTTCTGGATATGTCAATTCAAAATTATTGCTACTTTTTTGTTTTCTTTTTTATGCTCCTGGGTCATACAAAATGACTCTTTAAATTTCTGTCTGTTACAGGGATTAAGAGATACAGGTTTAGCCATCAATCTAATTGTTGGACAGAACACATGCCACATGAATGTCAAGCTAGTTTGTATATTAATTGGTTAAACCCTAATAGTAATCTCAGTTAAGTGCTCTCTCATTTGTTTAATTAGCTCTACTTTATTATTATTATTTTATTTATTTATTTATAGCGGTATGCGGACCTCTCACTGTTGCGGCCTCTCCCGCTGTGGAGCACAGGCTTCGGACGCGCAGGCTCAGCGGCCATGGCTCACGGGCCCAGCCGCTCCGCGGCATGTGGGATCTTCCCGGACCGGGGCACAAACCCGTGTCCCCTGCATCGGCAGGCGGACTCTCAACCACTGCGCCACCAGGGAAGCCCGGTGCCTTAGTTTTTAAAGAAGCACTCCTGGAAAAGTCTTGAGAAAGGGTAAAGAAAATATTCAGTTTACAGCACAGATATACTTTTACTGACTTATCTTCCGGTATTACATGGGAAATTGCATGTAATGAAGAGTTCTATGGCCATACAAACAAAACACACCCTGAACTGTGTTTTTTCTTTTTGATGTTCCTTCCATTTCTAACTTTCCGTAGATCTATAAATTCAACAATTGATGCATTAATTTTATACCTAAAAAGGAACAAAATATCTACACAACCTTGGCTAATACCTGTCTCTAATAATGCATGGATTGTGTAAGAGAAGACAGAAACATTTCCTCAAACAGCAAGATAAGGCAATTCAGCTTCACAAGAGAGACTGATTGATTTATTCATTCATTTAATAACATGCCAAGGATCCAATGGTGAACAAAACATAATCTGCTGTCTTAGAGCTCATGGTATATAGGAGGAAACAGAAACCGACAAATGAGAATACACACACACATAAAAAAGCATGTTAAATACTGCTGCAAAGCATGAAAAATAAAATAAATCAAGGCACAGGCATAGTGAGTGATGGGGAGTTTATCAACTATCTATTGTTGTGAGCAAACATTCCTAAAATTTAGGGGCCAAAAGCAAACAAAAAGCATTATAATTGCTCATAATTCAGTCGTTTGAACTGGGCTCAGCTGCATATGCTCCTGCTGGCCTTGTAGGAGATAACACACGATTTCATTCAGCAGGCTGGTTAACTGAGTGCTGGGCTCAGCTGGATGGCCGGGCTTCTCTCCCTTTCTGCTTGCTTTCTCCACGTCTGTGCACCTGATTTCCTCACGGGGCTGCTCTACACGTTCTGCTCGGCAGTGCAGCCGGACTTCTGGCATTGCTGGAATGAACACAAAAGCAGAAGCTCTTGGGGTTACCTAAGGCTTAGGCCCAGAAATCCTGAAATGGCTTTTCTATTTGTCCTATTGATTAAATTGAGCCCCAGGGATAGCCCAGCTCCATCAGAGGTGAGTACAAACGTGTGTGAGTACCAGGGATCACGTTCTATTAGGAGCCACAAATATAACAAAACTATCACAGGAGGTTCTACTGTATAAAGTTTTGAAAAGCAGAGGCCTCCCTGAGCAGAGACCTGAAGTGGGAACGAATGGAAAAAGAAAGTCATGCAAAGATTTGGGGAACAGCTTTCAAGTGGACAGAAAAGCAAATAAATGGCCCTGAGATGGGAAGGCTGAATTGTATGAGAACTGGATAGAAGATGAGCAGAAGGGAGGGTCTAGGTAGGAGGATGATAAGAAATATGGTCAGAAAGACAAGGTTCATATCACATAGAACCTGAAAGATCATGGCCAGATGCTTGAATTTTATTATTTTTTCAATAGAAAATTAATGGAGATTATTGTCCAGAGGAGTGACACAAATTTGATTTTCAAAAAGTCACTTGCCTTCTGTGTGAGTTGACTTATTGGCTCCAGAGTGGAGAAAAAGAAGAGAAAGAGGAAGTAATTGCACCCTTGAATATAAGAACATTACAAGAATTGGTCACGGTGGTGGTGGAGGATTAAGAAGTAGATAGATTCTAAAAATATTTTGGAGGCAGACTGGCAGGACTTGGTAATGAGTATGATATGGATTGGGCAAAGAGGAGCCTGCTTTCAGCAAGAAAAAACAGAGTTGGGATGATGCCATTTACAGATACGGAGAAAACTGGAGAGGCTTGTAGGAGCTTGAGAAATCACGAGATCTAGTTTGGAACCTCTTAATTTTGAGATGCTTCCTCAGCATTCAAATGGATTTGAAGCCTGACAGTTAGATATTATAACTCAGGGATGGGACAGAACCAAAAACATTTCTAAAGTCTTTAAAGCCATGAGATTGTATGGTATCACTGAGGAGATGAGTATAAAGAGATAAGAGAAGAGCTGAAAACTGAGAGATTTTGAGGCCAGGAAGAACAACTCTAACAGCAGGGAGAGATTGAGCATAGGTCCCAGTAGCAGGGATACAAATTAGGAAGCATTGCAACAACACAAGTGAAAGATGACTGTCAAATTCAGGGAGTAGCAATTAGAGAGGAAGAGGGAAATTTGGGTTCACTTGGGGAGAGAAACCATAGGATTCAGTGACCTACAGGACATAGAGGTGCTGTCAAAGATTTTATGATATTATTTACTTAAATTTTTGTTCACAGATTGGAGTTTTAAGGCCTTGAGTTCAAATAGTTCTCTCAGATGTAGACTGAATCATTTGCAAAATTATAAAAATGACATAGAACATGGTTTGTAAAGAAATGTTGAATAAATAGAGAGGTGGCTGCTCTTAGAACCCAGAACAAGACAAAACCATTAAAATCCAGTTTCTTCTGCACAGGTTGTGGTGCCTTAAAACACTGGGCAATACTCAGATATCTCCTATCACTGTTTCCTCCTTTTTAAAAGTCATCATTTCCTCAAATTTCATGTCTTTTTTAGCCCCCGAAGCATTTTGAGTGTAGAAGACATTTCATTCATTTAGTATTAATCATTTCTGTGTCTAGCATCTGCCCTTTTGGTATCTGCCTTCTGGTATCTTATTTGGGAGAACAAAACCAATCTGTGTAAAATGATCACAGAACAGTTAGTTGCTACACACTGTGGTACTGACTGAGTACAACAGGGAATCAGAAGAGAGAGACATCAGGGTAGGCTAGAAGACTTAGGGAATGGTTCATGGAAGAGGTGGTATCTGAACTATTTTCTTTGCACTTGGACTTTAGATTGACAGGGGACAGAGAGAGGACATTTTAGGTGGAAAATCAGCGAAAACAGCAGACATGTAAATCCAAGGAACTGTGTAGTTCTGTCTAGTTTGAAGAAATAAGTTGTAAGGTGGAGTGGAGATTAGTGGTGCAACAACAGGCTGTAGGATTTAAACTCGAGTCAAGCAGAAGCCACTGCAGATTTCAAAAGGACAAGATTTTCATTTTATGAAAGCAGTGTTCAAAGATTAGTTTGCTAGTTGTACTCAGGATAGAATGCTAGAGAAAAGAGGGCCTCACTAAGGTCCTCTTTTTCCAGTAAGTCCTGTTTGGATTGTTTATAGTCTTCTAAAAGACCAGTTCAGGGTGGCATCCATGGGAAAAAGAGATGTGGGTGAGGTAGCACCTTCACTCTGCTACTCCTGGTATGAGTTTTGGAAACTTAGAGAACTCTGGTTTTACTTCAGGTTAAATAAACTCCTGCTACCCCCTAGTGGCAAATTGTTGGGGAACAAAGTCTCTGCATCTTGTTTATTTTGTGACACGTGTGCATTGGTGACACCAACATAGTACATACATAGAGGAGAACTCTAGAAACCAATGCACTTTATGGACATCAAAACACTGACTTTGCATTCGTAACTGCATAAAATATTGATTTGTCTGTTGTGATTGCAATCAGTGAAGTTCTTAATCCATAGGGTTGTTCAGTGATAGCAGTACCGTGCCACATGTCAGTCAGAAGTTGGTCATTTCTTGATGCGTCTAGCATTTTATTCATTTTAATTACTGAAGTTCTGAATCTTTTAAGCCACAGTCATCATCACGTGATCATCTGGGCTTACTGAACCTTGAACAGGCACGATAGCAAGAGTGTGTTCTAGCTTAAGACTTGAAGTTTAAGATTCTGCTCCTCAATTTGTATTTCCTGATTCCCTGTCCCATGTTTATTGTCTATGGGAAATGCCATTCATTTCCTTCAGGAGAAACCCAACTCCCATTCACAGTATTGGGATATAGCTTTCTGGCCTAAAGAACGTAATCACATCAGGAAACAATGGTTCAAGTGACCACCCACTCTTCTCCTCTTCATAGTCTTTTCATGGTTGAAATAAAACATGGCCTTCATCATTTTCCTAAGATCCTTCCAGTGCAGCTTTTCATTTACAAACTGCTCAAAGAAGGCTACATACACATTCATAAGAAAAATCCACACTTTACAAAGATAAGAATCGTGTTCTAAATCAAACATAAAAAAAAAGTTAATATTTCTTCCCAAAGAGGCATGGAAAAAAATCGCACTTATTTTCTTCTGGAAGATATATCCAATTTAATTTACCAAACAGAACAATTCATTTGTAAACCTAAGACATCTGCATAAATAAATGATATCTGTTCCAGGAGTACAATGGTGAGTAATTGTTTTGCACTCATAGAATAAGAAAATTTCTTCTTGTGATTTTTTTGGCAAAACAAAGGTACCTTTGTTTTCATCCAGATAAATTCACTTCCAAGGAGATAGGAACTATTTTAAACAGTTTAAACAACATTTCCTATTTAAATTGTAAATTTTTAGTGTAAGCTTTCTCCTCCCTGGATTCTATTCTCTTAAAAATTAAGGGCTTCCCTGGTGGTGCAGTGGTTGAGAGTCCACCTGCCGATGCAGGGGACACGGGCTCATGCCCCGGTCTGGGAGGATCCCACATGCCGCGGAGCGGCTGGGCCCATGAGCCATGGCCGCTGGGCCTGCACGTCCGGAGCCTGTGCTCCGCAACGGGAGAGGCCGCAACAGCGAGAGGCCCGCATACCACAAAAAAAAAAAAAATTAAAAACAATGAAAAGAAAAAAAAGCGTTAAATGGCTCTCACTTTTAAGGTACAGTCATTTAGGAATTAGGTGTGATTCTGTGTCCCCTCTTTGCCCTCCTCTTAGACCTTTGAACTTCTTAAATTCAGAAGAGATGACAAACACATCTTTGTAATCCAAGCATCTAGAAGTAGTCTGGTTACAATAGATGATCAATGAAAGTTTGTTGAAAGGAACCGAGAAAGAGGGATATAGGTGACATTGTTAGCAAGAGATAAAACGTAAGCAGTATCCATTGAGAGACAGGATGTCACTAAGGGGAAACCTATGGGATGATTTAATATTGATTGACAGGGAATTAAAATCCCTTAATTACACTTTGAATTAAAAACTCGTGGCCTACTCATGTTAAGTCTTTCAATGTGAATTTTATATTTCAAAATATTGAATAAACTGGGTAGCTGAACTCATGGATGTGATTCCAGCTAAATTCGAGACTGTGTTTAGATACAGCGGGGAAGAAAACAAAGTTTGCTATTGGTGTCTTCTGCTTCTCATCACAAAATACTTTATTTTCTTCCTATATTGTCCAGGGATATCCTGTTAGGAAAGAAAATTATCTAATGTACAGTCTCCATTGTTGGAATACAAGCATTTTTAAAGAAGACTTTAAAGAAGAGTGTGATGCTAAACATACAGTCATACTATGGTAATGAAGGTATTTTAGGCATGGTAGGGAGCACATTTTGGAAATGGGGTTTGGGAAATAATGTCCCTCAATTATAAGACGTAAGCATCAGTTGATATCACTTAATAAGTCTGTAGTTTAAGCTAGTCATAATTGTTATACCTTATGCCACATCCCTCTGGGTTCTTTCACTCAGAGCCTTTACAGTTTCTACAAATGGACATTCTACAAATGCATATTGAAGGGCTAGGAACTCAACATCACCTTTCTCAATAAGCTTCTTTGTGAATCATATTTTCCATTGAAATCCTATGTTTACATCAACTTGTAACATTCTTGAAACATATGCGTAGCTTTACAAATGAACAAAAACATTCAAGATGTACTTGTTGTTATTCCAATAGGCAGAGATATTGGAAGATCTTTTAAATCTAGTGGTGAAAACACTGGTGGTGTGTTCAACCTCAGTTCTCATTTTTATAATAATCAATAGCATATCCCCATTCATCCCAACCATTAATATACGTAATAATAAGAATGACTATTTTCCAGCGATTTTAAACCAGTTCATTTGTTTCAAACTCTAGGATGGATATTCTCAGCTTGGAAAGGAAATTAATTAGTTTTAATTTTAATAGATTTTTAAGGCATCTTTCATAAGTAGCACTTTGCTTCTCATGTTTTTCCATAAGGATTTATCTAAGTGGCATTCCTTCTTGCTATTTAAAACTGTAGAGGTAATTTCTCCAGATTATCTTTAACGTGAACTGCCTGTCCAAAATGGTAATTCCTGGAGAAAAGGGGCTGTAGATATAAAATAGTACAAAGGGCACACATTTTAAGGCAGATCAAGCCAGACTGAAATCTCACCTCTGAAACTTATTAGATACAAGATTGAACAAGTTATTTTACCTGTTTAATTATCTTTTTCATGTATTAAATTATTTATATCTTCTTCCTAGTACTGTTTTGAAGAATAACTAAAATAATACCTATTAAGACCCTGATGAAAATAAATACAGAAGAAAGATCAATTCCCCCTATTTCCTATCCAGATCTTCATAGCTACTTTGTTCAGGTTTTACTAAAATGTCCTATTAAGTGTCTAAATAACGTGAGCATCTGCAGCAATATAAATTATTTACTTTATGAAGAGAAAGTGTAATTAGACAAGTCTTAAAAATACCTCAGGGTACTGAAATGTGTATTCCACGTTTATGTACTTGCTCACCAATGAACCATGGTAAGAGATAAGAAAAAATTAAGAACATGGGCAGAAAGCTGGGCTAGAACAGTATGCTGGACCTTATATAATGCATTAACAGCAGTAAAGAAACGAGCAGAGGGGCGTAGGGGAAGGTGGTGGAAGAGTAAGACGCGGAGATCACCTTCCTCCCCACAGATACACCAGAAATACATCTACACGTGGAACAACTCCTACAGAACACCTACTGGATGCTGGCAGAAGACCTCAGACCTCTCAAAAGGCAAGAAACCCCCCCCCCCCACGTACCTGGGTAGGGCAAAAGAAAAAAGAATAAACAGATACAAAAGAATAGGGACGGGACCTGCACCAGTGGGAGGGAGCTGTGAAGGAAGAAAGGTTTCCGCACACTAGGAAGCCCCTTCACGGGCGGAGGCTGCGGGTGGCGGAGGGGGGAAGCTTCGGAGCCGCGGAGGAGAGCACAGCCACAGGGGTGCAGACGGCAAAGCGGGGAGATTCCCACACAGAGGATCGGTGCCGACCGGCACTCACCAGCCTGAGAGGCTTGTCTGCTCACCTGCCGGGGCGGGAGGGGTTGCGAACTGAGGCTCGGGCTTTGGTCGGAGCGCAGGGAGAGGACTGGGTTTGGCTGCGTGAACACAGCCTGAAGGGGTTAGTGCACCACGGCTAGCCGGGAGGGAGTCCGGGAAAAGGCCTGGAGCTGCCGAAGAGGCAAGAGACTTTTTCTTCCCTCTTTGTTTCCTGGTGCGCGAGGAGAGTGGATTAAGAGCGCTGCTTAAAGGAACTCCAGAGACGGGCACGAGCCGCGGCTAAAACCACGGACCCCAGAGATGGGTGTGAGCCGCGGCTAAAAGCGCGGATCCCAGAGACGGGCGGGAGACGCTAAGGCTGCTGCTGGCCACCAAGGGGCCTGTGTGCGAGCACAGGTCACTATCCACACCCCTCTTCCTGGGAGCCTGTGCAGCCCGCCACTGCCAGGGTCCCGGGATCCAGGGACAACTTCCCCGGGAGAACGCACGGCGGGCCTCAGGCTGGTGCAAAGTCATGCCGGCCTCTGCCGACGCAGGCTCGCCCCGCGCTCCGCGCCCCTCCCTCCCCCCCGGCCTGAGTGAGCCAGAGCCCCCGAATCAGCTGCTCCTTTAACCCCTTCCTGTCTGAGCAAAAAACAGACGCTCTCCGGCGACCTACACGCAGAGGCGGGGCCAAATCCAAAGCTGAGCCCCTGGAAGCTGTGAGAACAAAGAAGAGAAAGGGAAATCTCTCCCAGCAGCCACAGAAGCAGTGGATTAAATCTCCACAATCAACTTGATGTACCTGCATCAGTGGAATACCTGAATAGACAACGAATCACCCCAAATTGAGGAGGTGGACTTCGAGAGCAAGATCTATGATTTTTTTTCCCCTTTTCCTCTTTTTGCGAGTGTGTACGTGTATGCTTCTGTGTGAGATTTTGTCTGTATAGCTTTGCTTCCACCATTTTCCCTAGGGTTCTATCCATCCGTTTTTTGTTTTTGTTTTTAATTTTCTTTCTTAATAATTTTAATAACTTTATTTTACTTTATCTTCTTTCTTTCTTTCTTTCTTTCTTTCTTTCTTTCTTTCTTTCTTTCCTTCCTTCCCTCCTTTAGACAACGAATCATCCCAAATTGAGGAGGTGGACTTTGAGAGCAAGATTTATGATTTTTTCCCCTTTTCCTCTTTTTGTGAGTGTGTATGTGTATGCTTCTGTGTGAGATTTTGTCTGTATAGCTTTGCTTCCACGATTTGTCCAAAGGTTCTATCCGTCTGTTTTTTTTGTTGTTGTTTTTGTTTTTTCTTAATAATTATTTTTTAATTTAATAACTTTATTATATTTTACTTTATTTAATTTTACTTTATCTTCTTTCTTTCTTTCTTTTTTCCTTCCTTCCCTCCTTCCTTCCTTCCTTCCTTCCTTCCTTCCTCCCACCGTCCCTCCCTCCCTCCCTCCTTTCTTTCTTTCTTGCCTTCTTTTCTTCTTTCTTTCTTCCTTCCTTCCTTCCCTCCCTTCTTTCTTTCTTTCTTTCTTTCTTCCTACTTCTACTAATTCTTTCTCTCTACTTTTTCTCCCTTTTATTCTGAGCCGTGTGGATGAGAGGCTCTTGGTGCTGCAGCCAGGAATCAGTGCTGTGCCTCTGAGGTGGGAGAGCCAACTTCAGGACACTGGTCCACAAGAGACCTCCCAGCTCCACATAATATCAAATGATGAAAATCTCCCAGAGATGTCCATCTCAACATCAGCACCCAGCTTCACTCAACAACCAGCAAGCTACAGTGCTGGACACCCTATGTCAAACAACAAGGAAAGAGGAACACAAACCCACCCATTAGCAGAGAGGCTGCCTAAAATCATAATAAGTCGACAGGCACCCCAAAACACACCACCAGACGTGGACCTGCCCACCAGAGAGACAAAATCCAGCCTCATCCACCAGAACACAGGCACTAGTCCCCTCCACTAGGAAGCCTACACAACCCACTGAACCAACCTTAGCCACTGGGGACAGACATCAAAAACAATGGGAACTATGAACCTGCAGCCTGCAAAAAGGGGACCCCAAACACAGTAAGATAAGCAAAATGAGAAGACAGAAAAACACACAGCAGATGGAGGAACAAGATAAAAACGCACCAGACCTAACAAATGAAGAGGAAATAGGTGGTCTACCTGAAAAAGAATTCAGAATAATGATAGTAAAGTAAAAATAAATCTTGGAAATAGAATAGACAAAATGCAAGAAACATTTAACAAGGACCTAGAAGAACTAAAGATGAAACAAACAATGATGAACAACACAATAAATGAAATGAAAATTACTCTAGATGGGATCAATAGCAGAATAACTGAGGCAGAATAACGGATAAGTGACCTGAAAGATAAAATAGTGGAAATAACTACTGCAGTGGAGAATAAAGAAAAAAGAATGAAAAGAACTGAAGACAGTCTCAGAGACCTCTGGGACAACATTAAATGCACCAACATTCGAATTATAGGGCTTCCAGAAGAAGAAGAGAAATAGAAAGGGACTGAGAAAATATTTGAAGAGATTATAGTTGAAAACTTCCCTAATATGGGAAAGGAAATAGTTAATCAAGTCCAGGAAGCACAGAGAGTCCCATACAGGATAACTCCAAGGAGAAATACACCAAGACACATATTAATCAAACTGTCAAAAATTAAATACAAAGAAAGCATATTAAAAGCAGCAAGGGAAAAACAACAAATAACACACAAAGTAATCCCCATAAGGTTAACAGCTGATCTCTCAGCAGAAACTCTGCAAGCCAGAAGGGAGTGGCAGGACATACTGAAAGTGATGAAGGAGAATAACCTGCAACCAAGATTACTCTACAATAAGGATCTCATTCAGATTTGATGGAGAAATTAAAACCTTTACAGACAAGCAAAAGCTGAGAGAGTTCAGCACCACCAAACCAGCTTTACAACAAATGCTAAAGGAACTTCTCTAGGCAAGAAACACAAGAGAAGGAAAAGACCTATAATAACGAACCCAAAAGAATTTAGAAAATGGGAATAGGAACATACATATCGATAATTACCTTAAATGTAAATGGACTAAATGCTCCCACCAAAAGACAGAGATTGGCTGAATGGACACAAAAACAAGACCCATATATTTGCTGTCTACAAGAGACCCATTTCAGACCTAGAGACACATACAGATGAGAAAGTAAGGGAATGGAAAAAGATATTCCATGCAAATGGAAACTGAAAGAAAGCTGGAGTAGCAATTCTCATATCAGACAAAATAGACTTTAAAATAAAGACTATTAGAAGAGACAAAGAAGGACACTACATAATGATCAAGGGATCGATCCAAGAAGAAGATATAACAATTGTAAATATTTATGCACCCAACATAGGAGTACCTCAATACATAAGGCAAACACTAACAGCCATAAAAGGGGAAATCGACAGTAACACATTAATAGTAGGGGACTTTAACACCCCACTTTCAAAAATGGACAGATCATCTAAAATGAAAATAAATAAGGAAACACAAGCTTTAAATGATACATTAAACAAGATGGACTTAATTGATATTTATCAGACACTCCATCCAAAAACAACAGAATACACATTTTTCTTAAGTGCTCATGAAAAAAAAAAAAAAGTGCTCATGGAACATTCTCCAGGATAGATCATATCTTGGGTCACAAATCAAGCCTTGGTAAATTTAAGAAAATTGAAATTGTATCAAGTATCTTTTCCGACCACAGTGCCATGAGACTAGACATCAATTACAGGAAAAGATCTGTAAAAAATACAAACGCATGAAGGCTAAACAATATACTACTTAATAACAAAGTGATCACTGAAGAAATCAAAGAGGAAATAAAAAAAATACCTAGAAACAAATGACAATGGAGACACGACAACACAAAACCTATGGGCTGCAGCAAAAGCTGTTCTAAGAGGGAAGTTTATAGCAATATAAGCCCGCCTTTAGAAACAGGAAACATCTCGAATAAATAACCTAACCTTGCACCTAAAGCAATTAGAGAAAGAAGAACAAAAAAAACCCCAAAGTTAGCAGAAGGAAAGGAATCATAAAAATCAGATCAGAAATAAATGAAAAAGAAATGAAGGAAACAATAGCAAAGATCAATAAAACTAAAAGCTGGTTCTTTGAGAAGATAAACAAAATAGATAAACCATTAGCCAGACTCATCAAGAAAAAAAGGGAGAAGACTCAAATCAATAGAATTAGAAATGAAAAAGGAGAAGTAACAACTGACACTGCAGAAATACAAAAGACCATGAGAGATTACTACAAGCAACTCTATGCCAATAAAATGGATAACCTGGAAGAAATGGACAAATTCTTAGAAATGCACAACCTGCCAAGACTGAATCAGGAAGAAATAGAAAATATGAACAGACCAATCACAAACACTGAAATTGAAACTGTGATTAAAAATCTTCCAACAAACAAAAGCCCAGGACCAGATGGCTTCACAGGCGAATTCTATCAAACATTTAGAGGAGAGCTAACACCTATCCTTCTCAAACTCTTCCAAAGTATAGCAGAGGGAGGAACACTCCCAAATTCCTTCTATGAGGCCATCATCACCTTGATACCAAAACCAGACAAAGATGTCACAAAGAAGGAAAACTACAGGCCAATATCACTGATGAACATAGATGCAAAAATCCTCAACAAAATACTAGCAAACAGAATCCAACAGCACATTAAAAGGATCATACACCATGATCAAGTGGGGTTTATTCCAGGAATGCAAGGATTCTTCAATATACGCAAATCTATCAATGTGATAAACCATATTAACAAATTGAAGGAGAAAAACCAAATGATCATCTCAATAGATGCAAAGAAAGCTTTTGACAAAATTCAACACCTATTTATGATAAAAACCTTGCAGAAAGTAGGCATAGAGGGAACTTTCCTCGGTATAATAAAGGCCATATATGACAAGCCCACAGCCAACATCATCCTCAATGGTGAAAAACTGAAAGCATTTCCACTAAGATCAGGAGCAAGACAAGGTTGCCCACTCTCACCACTATTATTCAACATAGTTTTGGAAGTTTTAGCCACAGCAATCAGAGAGGAAAAGGAAATAAAAGGAATCCAAATCGGAAAAGCAGAAGTAAAGCTGTCACTGTTTGCAGATGACATGATACTATACATAGAGAATCCTAAAGATGCCACCAGAAAACTACTAGAGCTAATCAATGAATTTGGTTAAGTAGCAGGATACAAATTTAATGCACAGAAATCTCTGGCATTCCTATATACTAATGATGAAAAATCTGAAAGTGAAATCAAGAAAACACTCCCATTTACCACTGCAACAAAAAGAATAAAATATCTAGGAATAAACCTACCTAAGGAGACAAAAGACCTGTATGCAGAAAACTATAAGACACTGATGAAAGAAATTAAAGATGATACAAATAGATGGAGAGATATACCATGTTCTTGGACTGGAAGAATCAACATTGTGAAAATGACTCTACTACCAAAGCATTCTATAGATTCAATGCAATCCCTATCAAACTACCACTGGCATTTTTCACAGAACTAGAACAAAAAATTTCACAATTTGTATAGAAACACAAAAGACACCGAATAGCCAAAGCAATCTTGAGAATGAAAAATGGAGCTGGACGAATCAGGCTCCCTGACTTCAGACTATACTACAAAGCTACAGTAGTCAAGACAGTATGGTACTGGCACAAAAACAGAAACATAGATCAATGGAATAGGATAGAAAGCCCAGAGATAAACCCACGCACATATGGACACCTTATCTTTGATAAAGGTGGCAGGAATGTACAGTGGAGAAAGGACAGCCTCTTCAATAAGTGGTGCTGGGAAAACTGGACAGGTACATGTAAAAGTATGAGGTTAGATCACTCCCTAACACCATACACAAAAATAAGCTCAAAATGGATTAAAGACCTAAATGTAAGGCCAGACACTATCAAACTCTTAGAAGAAAACATAGGCAGAATGCTCTATGATATAAATCACAGCAAGATCCTTTTTGACCCACCTCCTACAGAAATGGAAATAAAAACAAAAATAAACAAATGGGACCTAATGAAACTTCAAAGCTTTTGCACAGCAAACGAAACCATAAACAAGACCAAAAGACAAGCCTCAGAATGGGAGAAAATATTTGCAAATGAAACAACTGACAAAGGATTAATCTCCAAAATTTACAAGCAGCTCATGCAGCTCAATAACAAACAAACAAACAACCCAATCCAAAAATGGGCAGAAGACCTAAATAGACATTTCTCCAAAGAAGATATAGAGACTGCCAACAAACACATGAAAGAACGCTCAACATCATTAATCATTAGGGAAATGCAAATCAAAACTACAATGAGATATCATCTCACACCAGTCAGAATAGCCATCATCAAAAAATCTAGAAACAATAAATGCTGGAGAGGGTGTGGAGAACAGGGAACACTCTTGCACTGCTGGTGGGAATGTGAATTGGTACAGCCACTATGGAGAACAGTATGGAGGTTCCTTAAAAAACTACAATTAGAACTACCATATGACCCAGCAATCCCACTACTGGGCATATACCCTGAGAACACCATAATTCAAAAAGAGTCATGTACCAAAATGTTCATTGCAGCTCTATTTACAATAGCCCAGAGATGGAAACAACCTAAGTGCCCATCATCGGATGAATGGATAAAGAAGATGTGGCACATATATACAATGGAATATTACTCAGCCATAAAAAGAAACGAAATTGAGCTATTTGTAATGAGGTGGATAGACCTAGAGTCTGTCATACAGAGTGAAGTAAGTCAGAAAGAGGAAGACAAATACCGTATGCTAACACATATATATGGAATTTAAGAAAAAAAAAATGTCATGAAGAACCTAGAGGTAAGAGAGGAATAAAGACACAGACCTACTGGAGAATGGACTTCAGGATATGGGGAGGGGGAAGGGTGAGCTGTGACAAAGCAAGAGAGAGGCATGGACATATATACACTACCAAACGTAAGGTAGATAGCTAGTGGGAAGCAGCCGCATAGCACAGATATATCAGCTCGGTGCTTTGTGACCGCCTGGAGGGGTGGGATAGGGAGTGTGGGAGGGAGGGAGACGCAAGAGGGAAGAGATATGGGAACATATGTATATGTATAACTGATTCACTTTGTTATAAAGCAGAAACTAACACACCATTGTAAAGCAATTATACCCCAATAAAGATGTTAAAAAAAAATGAAACGAGTAGAAATGAATGTAATTAGGTGCCTGTCTGTAAATAATGTTTAATATGCAGTGCTAGCCAAGTGAGCTGATGAAAGACGTTTTAATTATAAGAAAATTATTTCTGTAATACCTTAGGCAGAGTGTCTTAAACATGGTCTTAAATATACTGTATAGGGCTTCCCTGGTGGCGCAGTGGTTGAGAGTCCGCCTGCCGATGCAGGGGACACGGGTTCGTGCCCCGTTCCGGGAAGATCCCACATGACGTGGAGCGGCTGGGCCCGTGAGCCATGGCCGCTGAGCCTGCGTGTCTGGAGCCTGTGCTCCGCAACGGGAGAGGCCACAACAGTGAGAGGCCCGCGTACCGCAAAAAAAAAAAAAAAAAAAAAAAAAAAAATGCTGTATATATCAGTCAATTGGTTAAACAGTGACATTCATTTCACTACTTTTTGGGACAAAGTTTTCCTATCTGCTAGATGAAGTTAAGCAAGGGAAAGTAAGTGTAAACTTAGTTTTTCAAAGGTGGACAGACATAAAAGAATGTGGTAACAAACTCTGTTGAGGTAATGTTTTAGAAGTAATTTAGGCTGTGTTAACTCAATGGGATAGTATTAGAAATAAGCAAAAGGCCTCCTGAACATTTGAAGTTGTGAAGAACTTCCCTCACTTACTGAGTTTTCATATATACACATCATGTGTTTTGGTGAGGTTGCACCACACAGACAAAATACGCAGGCATCTTGCCTTCCTTCCAGGAATTTAAAATAATAAATAGCCTCATCAGATTCCAAACACAGCTGGTTATTTTCTAATAATATTTGTAGAAGCTAACATCAGGCAATGTCGTGTGCATGCTTTCCCATATATAAACATTGCATCAATAAAGTATAGTTTAATTTATTTGATAGAACAAGGAGCTGGAAGTATAATGGCAGACGTTTCAATCATTTTACCATTGACTTGCTCTGTAACTGTCTGTCAGTCTACAGGCTTTTGCTGTTTCTGTGCTGAATTGATCAATGGTAATGCAGTTATCTGTACTCTTCTTTGACTCATTACCAGGTGAATTGAAAAATAGTATGTATTAAACAAATTTTGCCAAATACTACACTCACAGCACTATCAAAACCTAAGTAAGAGAAGGCTTGAAATGCTGTCCAAAACAGTTCTCAAAAAGAACTATCAGACTTCACATGGCAGAAAATTACAGGGGATATCTTTGCTTTGGAGATCATGAAATACGGCATTAATCTACTATTCCCACAGGTCATACTATCACCATCTTCTAAATCCAGCCCTTTAATTAGTGCATGCTGCCATGAAAACATCTGAGTAAAGGAATCCTAAGGTTGGAAGTAACCTTTAAGAAAACTTATCAAAGTATCTATGTGAGGCTCACATCACCCCCTAGAATCTCATGGATAAATGTTGTCCAGTGCAAGCTTGAACGTTCGCTCCTATTCACCTGCGAACAACTTTGACAGTGGGGATTAATGTCGTTGTATTAATTCCCAATTTTACTGCCTCCACCTTCTACTGTAATTGTGCTTTGTGAGGGGATTATAAGCTAGCTTAATCATTTTTTTCACATTCAGTAGCAATTTAGCATATAAGAAGTATGTGCCTGCTGCAAATCAGGCACTGTTTTGGATACAGGAAATAAAATACTGAATAAAAGGGGGCCCCCAATCACATGGCGTTAACTGTCTTGCTGCGGGATGACTAGGAAACAGGCACATACATAAGCAAGCACAGTGCAGTAATATGACTTAGGATAGGTATTTGTGTAGAACGGAATGGAATTATCCAGCAGGTAGTTGGATTAGGGGTGTTGCCTAAGTGAAGAACAGAGGTATGACAATGCTGTTTCCTTCCAGGAAACAGATAGCACTCACATATATATCAAGTTAATCGGCTAATACTAAATATCTTGGCCAAGCCCTATTGGGTGACCACCATGCAGCAGCTACTGCTTCATGTACCTTTCCTGGACAATGTCACCTAATACTATGGATGCCATATGAGGAGGTACTATCATTATTTCCCTTCTTATAGATGAGAGAACTGAAGTTGGGAGAGGTCAAGTTATTAACCCAACGTTACCCAATGAACAGGTGGCTAAGCAAAGACTCAAATCTTAATCTCTGAAGAGCACCTCTCCAGGGTAATGCTGTGAGAATGAACTTCAAAGGAAAGGTGACTTACAAATGAGATTTCTTCTTTACCAACCTTTTCTCTTTTAGAAAAGACTAGATAATTTCCAGAATTTCAAGGGAGCGCTTTCAGTTCACAAGCCAAATCCTGATAACGTGGTACATTTCACAAGTTAACAAAGCAAATTCTGGTGTCACCTGGATTCCATTCTGGGGTCATTCTGTTCTGGGGTCAGTTCCTTGCTTTAGGCAAGACCTTCAAGCCTGACCCCCTTTAAGTTTCTCACCTCTAAACACCCTTCTACTAGCTCATGGGCCTGCAGCCCACTGGACTTTTCTCTATTGCTCAAGCACCCCTCCCAAACCTTCCTACTCTGGGCGTTTGTACTTGCTGTTTCCTCTTCCTAAGACGTTATTCTCCATATTTTTCCCATAGCCCTTTAGCCCCTTATTGTCTCAGGGCCAATGTAGATAACTGGCTTTGCTGCTTTAGAATTCCACTGCTCTCTGCAAGTCAAAGTTCTCTCCATCTTATTAGCCAACACTATTTCCTTCAGCATACTCATCATCTGACCGACAGTGTATATTTATTTGCTTAATCAGCATTTTAATATTCTCCACTGGAATGAAAGCACCATAAGGTTAAGAGTTCTGGCCAGCATGGTCACTATGTATCCTGAACAACTAGAATAATACTTGGCTTCTGGTGAGACTGGAAAAGATAAAAGGATGATGCATTTACTTTTTCAATGAATATTTGCTGAGTGCCTCCTGTGTGTTGGGCCCAAATGCAATTAAAAAATAACTTGCCTATACCAAAATAGTATCTATATAACGCTATACAGATAAATCTCATTTTCGCCAGTTTGAGATGAGACTGAGAAGTTAAAAACTTGGGTCAGTAGCCCAGCCAGCCAGGTAGAAGATGGATGAGGGAGAATCAACATTAAACTCTCTCCTACTCCAAAGCATGTGGCCCTATATTTCAGAAAATATGGTGAGGGCTAAAATAAAAGTGTGACAATGAAGAGAAATCAGAGCATAAGTGGAACTGATTCAACCTGGGAGAATCAGAGAAGTTTCTCAGAAGTGACTATTTCCCTGTGTTTGGAAATTTGAGGAAGAATTTGACAGGAGAAGAGCAGCAAGGAGACATTCCTGCCAGAAAGGAAGTCATGTGCAAGAAGCAGGGCTGTGCAAATCAACAAAGGTCCATTTAACATCTGCCTTTTTGAAAATAGACTCCGCCATGGCAGCAGGGTTTTACAAATTGCTTGCAAGAACATCTACAAAACAAGATTTAGCCACTAAAATTCAAAGCAAGACATTGATAGGTAGCATGCAGTCCAATGAAAGTGTAACAAATCAGCACCAGGTTCTGTCTACCAAGCGGAGACGGACAAATTGAACACTGCCGAGTGGGCATAAAAGCTCACTGCAGGGCTTCCCTGATGGCAGTGTGGTTGAGAGTCCGCCTGCCGATGCAGGGGACACGGGTTCGTGCCCCGGTCCGGGAGGATCCCACATGCCGCGGAGCGGCTGGGCCCGTGAGCTATAGCCACTAAGCCTGCGCGTCCGGAGCCTGTGCTCCGCAACAGGAGAGGCCACAACAGTGAGAGGCCCGCGTACTGGAAAAAAAAAAAAAAAGCTCACTGCAGGGACAGGAATAAAGACGCAGATGTAGAGAATGGACTTGAGGACACCGGGAGGGGGGAAGGGTAAGCTGGGACGAAGTGAGAGAGTGGCATGGACATATATATACTACCAAATGTAAAATAGACAACTAGTGGGAAGCAGCCGCATAGCACAGGGAGATCAACTCAGAGATCAGCTTTGTGACCACCTAGAGGGGTGGGATAAGAAGGGTGGGAGGGAGACACATGAGGGAGGGGATATGGGGATATAAGTGTACGTATAGCTGATTCACTTTGTTATACAGCAGAAACTAATTCACCATTGTAAAGCAATTATACTCCAATAATGATGTTAAAAAAAAGAAAGAAAGAAATGGGGGAAGAGGAAAGATTCACTTCATAGAGTTTAAAGAAGCAAATTTTATTTTAATTAAATAAAATATTGAATTAAAAAAAAAAAAGCTCACTGCAGTGAATGGGGATAGAGGCTGAGAGGCCACGAGCTTGCCCTCCTAATTTATTAGATTCTTGTGAGAAATGCAGATTACAATCTGTCATTTTTATATTCATGTTCATTTGAGACCCACCATCAGAGCGACAAGGCTAACTGCCCATTGACAGCAGCGTGAAGTCTGCAAAAGCAAAGATGGGTACTGACTGCCAGGCTTCCGGAGACAAGCTGGCGTCAGAAATTGTCTCTAAGGGTAGTACACATATTGGTACTCCAGAGTCATCGGGAAATTGTTCCAGAGACAGACTTAAGTGAGAACTCAAGTAACTGTCAGACATATTTCATTACTGATGTAAATACTAAACAGAGTAATTTTGCTGATGTTTCCGGGATTAGCATTAAATCCCAACTCTGAAGGAAAACCTATTGTCTGTAAGGAGGAAATTTCCTTACAAATTTCGGGTGGTGTGAATGTGCTAATGCCAAAACGCATATTACTTTCCTCCCAGAATCATTTTTCTTAACAACTTTCCCTACACTGGGCTTGGAACAGGTTAGGTTTATTTAAAGAACTCTATTTCAAATAGTATCTATCACATGGAAGTAGGTTGTTTGGTGTGTGTCTCTGTGTCTGCACCTGTGTATCTGTCCATCTGTGTGTTTTTTCTCCAAAGGATATTTTATTTCAGAAGAAAATGTCAGAAGTCAAACAGTACAAAGGCCATTTTTTTCTCATAAATTCTTACAGTGGTTTCTTTTCTAGTGGTGTCCCCTTGAATTGCTTGCATTTCAAACATCTGTAATAAGTTATGTACCATTTCTAACTGTATTAGCACTGAATCACTTACTTTTCCAAGAAATAAAATATTTTTCTCTGTTTCATCACTTTTTATTTCATGATCATGCACATGTAAATGTCCTAGATATTTTTTACCCACAGGGGTTTTGCATATTTACCCGGAATAAAAATGAAAAGAGAGGTAACCAACCCATCAAACATCTCTCTCCCTCCAACAGCCAATAGAAATGCATTTGTGAGCTAAAAAAGTGGTATGGTTTGAACAAAGAAAGCTGTTAAATGTACCTTTAGAACTCTATGTAGGATATAAAATTCTGGAGATATAGCTCTGTTTCTACTTCATCTCAACCAGCTTTAATTTCTATACAAAGTGCATATTAAATCTTGAAAAGGCCTAGAAAAGGACAAAGCATATTTCTTTGTGAGCACATTAAATATACCAGGCTTCCACTTTGCCGTAAAACTTGCATGAACAGATATAAGAACAGGCAAGGAATAAGGGTCGTTCCTTTGTCCAAGCTAAATTCACCAGTTCTTCCCCTAACAAATCACTTATATATGATTTGTGAGTTAATGAATTATAGCACATAATATCCACTGGCAACACAATTTTGCTATGCCGTTTTTTTAATATCCTGCTGAAACCATTTTTTTAGATTGAAGGAGGTAAAGAATTAATTAGCACAGGCTTATTAATACTTTCAGGATAAAGTTGTGAAATTTTTCATTTTTTTATGGAAAAGGAAATATATATAAGAAATGGTATTGTATGTAGGGAACTTATGCTAACTATACACAAAAAATATCTTTTATAAACATATTTGATATTTGTAAAATTAAATTTGTGTTTTGAGCTATGCCACAAGTCTTAATTTATAATAGAGATGACTTCATGAATGTACTATAATTCTTTTTCCTTTTCATGTAATTTATAGTCAAATTTGGATATATGATGAATAAAACCATTGCTTCTGGGTCCTATTATTTTAGCTTAGCTCTCAAAGTTTGGACAAAGCAGAAATGTGAATAGGCTAGTTAAGGATGTTATATACTTACAGAGTCAGAGTAAATCCTTTTGTAATATTAACCCACCAACATGACTTCTCCATGAGCCTCCTGAAAATCTAGAATCAAACCCTTCCTTAATAAAAGGAAATCTCAGATTCGAGGTATAAGTTAGACTCCAGCCTCACAAGAACTTGAAAATGTTTGATTTCCTATCCATTCAGTGGGGAAATTTGAGCTGGTTTGGGCTTCTAGTTTAAAACACCTGAGAGCCCTACCATCTCTAAGAGAGAGTTGGAGTTAACAGTAAGTATGCTTTCAAAGGTTTGAACCTCTACAGCAGCATCCTTAAGAGTTAGTCACAAGTGTGCTTGGGACTTTGGAAATTGAACTTGAAATCTTAGCCATGAGAAATTTACTTTTCTTTCAATATAGATGGTGCTCTTTTTTTTTTTTCCGGTACGCGGGCCTCTCACTGTTGTGGCCTCTCCTGTTGTGGAGCACAGGCTCTGGACGCGCAGGCTCAGCGGCCATGGCTCACAGGCCTAGCTGCTCCGCAGCATGTGGGATCTTCCTGGACCGGGGCACGAACCCATGTCCCCTGCATCGGCAGGCGGACTCTCAACCACTGTGCCACCAGGGAAGCCCTAGATGGTGCTCTTGACTTCCATCAAATCAGCATCATCTGAAGGATACCTTGTCACTGGATTTCTTACTTCTTCAACTAGAACCTTATAAAAACTGCTCACAAAAGCAGAACTGTATATGTATAATCTACTGATACCTTTCCTATTGGAAGACAACACTTCTTGCTGGTAATTCATGTAATATAGGAACTAAGAAGAATCCTTCGCCTCCTTCCCCTCAGGTATTTATAGGACCACAAGAAGAGTACATTACACAAAGCAAAGATGACCTATTAAAAGCAACCAGAGTTAGAGGAATTCGACCATTTTAAAAATCATACAAGCACAGTTTTTTGTCATATGGAGTGACGCATTGAAAGGAGACTAGTTCTAAGATTAAAAGGAGACTTTTAAATTTTGAAAGATAGTAAAATGGGATTTCCTTAAAAGCTGTTTTTGTGGTAAAAAATTATGAGATAGCTGTATTTGTTTTGTATCATCATTCCTTCTTTGCCAGATCCACAAAATAACCTTTAAAAATAGCTGTGCAGTAACAGCTAAGAATGGAAATGGTTTTAGATAACTTTTTTGGTAGTGTGCAGAGGCACCTGAAGGGATGTGGCATTTCCTGTCCTTAGGAAGCTCTTTATCCTGAAACTCTGGGTGGAGGGGAGGAGAAGAAAATAGAAAGAAAGATTTCATCACAACAGAACTCAATCGATGTTAAAAATGTCTTATGTACGTGCAATTGAGGCCAGATCCGGAAATTTTACTTATAATTATATATACATAATACATTTATAAAGCAGTCACTTGGACTCTGTGGTCTACAGTATATCTTCATCTTTATTATCCTTGGGCCTGATTTTTTGTTTGGCAGCAAATGGAATTTTAACTTGGCAGAGGAGTTTTTTGCAGTTAGCAGATATTCACGGTGTGCTACCAAGCCTCTACAAATCGACTAGATTGTAGACTGCTAAGGAGAGTCTAAAAGGAATGGAGAGAGGTCTGTCATTGTTTGACATTTGTCCTGGATTCATATGCATCAACATTATGCATCCATTCCTCACTTGTTGGGTGACCATCGACCTGTTAATGGTCCCAGCTCAATCTAGAATCTTCATCTATGAAAAAGAATGTTTGCCTCACCATAGTGATATGGGACCTGGAGCTGGCATGTTTTTTAAGTCACCTATTATACTATAAGACACAGAGTTTAGGATGAATAAATAATAACTGGTTTTGTTAGTATTACCTTGTTTTCTTCTTTCTTATCATGTGAATATACAAATGTGTTCTAATGTCTCCCATAGAAAAAGTACAAATACAACCTCCTTTAGTTCTACTCCTCCCCTAGTCCACACACCAGCCAGTTTCTCTGTTACTATAGAAGAGCTAAACTTGAAGGAAATATAGCAGCCTCCATATACTCTCCTCTCATTCTCTCTTCAACCCTACTCCAGCCAAGGTGTTGCCTCCATTTTTCTCTCATGTTGCCAAATCCTTTGGGTATTTCTGTCTACTCAAATTATTTGGCAGCATTCAACAAAATCAATTCCCATTTCTCAAAACATTCTACTCTTGGCCTTCTGACACACCCTTTTCTCAGTTTTCTATCTACAATACTGGGCTTTCTTGCTCAGCCTTTTTCTTTTTTTTTTTTTTTTATAAGATTCTTACCTCTGAATAAGTATATTTCTCAGTTTTACTCACAAGTATCTTTTATTCCTGTGTTGTATGTCTACCATGTAGTGTCACCCATTTCTATGACTTTAAATATCACATGTACATTGAGACATAACTTTAGAAATCCTATGCTCATCTCCTGGTAAGAACTCTCTTCTGCATGGCAAACCATCAAGTTGAAATCTCAGACTTTTTGTCCAAAATTATGCTCTTGATTCAACAGTTCACCTCTATTCTAACTCTTTGATTTTTCCATCATTCTAAATGGCTTTACCATTGCCTAGTTGCTCAAGCTATAAAACCTAAATTTCCATAAGATACCAGGACCAAGACCATAGTCTCTATGGTTTAAATCTTGGCCCTGTCATATTATGCCAGACAACTGCCTAAGTCCATTTGTGTTGCTATAACAAAATACAACACACTAGATGGTTTAAAAAACAGAAATTTACTTTTCAAAGTTTGGAGACTGGGAGGTCCAAGACCCAAGTTCCAGATTTGGTGCCTGGTGAGGCCCATTTCATAGCTCACAGATGGTCATCTTTTTGCTGTGTGCTTACACAACAGAAGGGGTGGTGGAGCTCTCTGGATCTTCTTTTTATAAGGTCACTAAAGCCATTCATGTGGGCTCCACTCTTGTGATCCAATCACCTTCCAAAGGCTCCAGTCCTAAACACCATCACATTGGGACTTAGGTTTCAATATGTGAATTTGAGGGGTGCACAAATACTCAGTATATAATAGTGACTTGGAAATTCTCTGTACCTCTCTGTGTCACAGCTTCCTCACTTGCATTTCAGTCAGTTTGGGCTGCTTTAAGAAAATACCATAGACTGTGTGGCTGAAACAACAAAAATTTATCTCACATAGTTCCAGAGGCTGGAAAGTTCAAGATCTGGGTGCCAGGGTGGTCAAGTTCTGGTGAAAGCCCTCTGGCTGGTTTACAGATGACTGTCATCATGCTGTGTCCTCAGAAGGCAAGGAGAGACATCATCTTTTTCATGTGTCTTCTTATAAGGGCACTGATCTCATTCATGAGGGCTCTACTCTTATGACCAAATTATTCCTCAAAGCCCTACTTCTAAATATCTTCATGTTGGGCATTAGAGCCTCAACATATGAATTTTGGGAAAACAGAAACCTTCAGTCCATAACAACTTACAAAATGGAGATAATGATAGTAATACCTTTATGTTGAGGTTATTATAAGGAATAAATTAATGAATTTATTAAGTGTTGTGCATAGTGCTCTACCTAGAGAAAATATACAACAAGTACTACCTGTTATCTGCAGCAGCATCATCAATGTCACCTTCAGTGCTGCTACCATCATCATCACCATCTTTGGCTTTTAACTATCACATTCCACACCCAACCTAAAGGAACTCAGGCAGATTTCCAAATGTATCTTATAATATTTTAAATCTACCCATTCTCTCTTTCTCTGCCACCACTCTATCCAACCCAACGTCACTTCTTACTTGGATTATTGCAATAGCCTCTAGTTGGCCTTGACAATTCTTTTCTTATTGTCTTCTAGTTCTCCAATGCAGAAAACAAATTTTCAACATGTCAATAATTTGTCCTTTGATAATTTTACATATTATAATTTAGAATAACATTAAAACTCCTTATGTCTTAAAAGTCTAGTATGCTATGGCCATATACCAACTCTACAACTTCACCTTATTCCACTTTCTACTTGGTTCATCAGAGAATAACACAGTTTCTTATATATTTTTTGGATGTTTTGAGCATGCCTAGATACTTCTTGCCTCAAGGTTTTCTCACATATTTTTCCCAGTCTATCTTCTTCTGTTTATCATATTTGCTTTTTGATTAAATCATTTTAAATATTTCAAATGGAAGTGGAAGAGTACTTATATATTAATTGGCAGATGAAGATTACCCATATTGTTGCTGTAGAGTCCAGAATTAATAATTAGTTTCCACAGAGTCAGTTTTCAAATACAGACTTCATAAGTTGTCACTCAAGTGAAACTATGAAACCTACCAAAATAACAAAGAAAACTAAAAAAAGGATTAGGAGAAGAAGGAGAAGGAGAAATAAATTTAAGAAAATACAGACAATGGATAAACCCAGTCTCTACTAAAAACAATGTCACATGGCTTAGATGTTAATTGCACAGCAAATACATTTATATTAATATATTATTAACATATTAAGTATTAAATATAAAACATATTAATATATATTAGTACATATAATTTAAATTCATGTATATTATGTATACACATATTTTAAATACGTATATACATGTATATACATATTTAAAATATCTAATTCTCAATATCAAGGAGAAAATTATGAAGTCAATTTTATTTTTAATACAAAGGTGTTTTCCTTCTTATTGAGCAGAGTGTTATTTAAGTAAATTTCCATATAGAGAAGTTATATACTGATAAAAATAATTTAAAAAATCACCAAAGGCCAAAACTCAAATGCAGCAACTGTTCTCATTATGATCTAATGGTCTCCAATTATACCTATTTTAACAAGGTGAACTTGTATAAATTTACTGAAGATTCTTGCCAAATATTAGAATATATGTAAATAAGAACTTGCCATTAACTCACCATATAGTAATCTAACTTCCGTTAACAGAGAACTTTTTCAGTATAGTGAAGAAGCTTGCTCCAAAATTTGTCTGCATCACAAAACAAAAACAAAACTAATTGGATTCTCTGCAACAAGAGAATCCAGGAGAAATATTTTTTGAAATTATGTAGAATGATATTTATGTAAACTGTAAAACAAACTTTTTTTCTCAGTAGTTTTTTAGCCTACGGTGATATAAACAGATAAATAATGGAAGAAAACGTAGCATTTAAGACAAAGCAAATGATTCCTCATTCTATTTCTTGGGTTTTTATAGTTTTTTATTCATCACACACTTTTTATGTAGTTTAGTGACTTTGTACTAACTCACATTTTATGTGTTTTCTCTTAATTTTTTTCCTTCAGCAGTAAAATTTTATCATCCTTTGATTAGATGAACAGAGAAGTCTAAAGCTAATTAAAAGCTACAAGCATTTGGTGAGGTTCATTGAGTTCATTGAAGCACAAAACTGTTTCCTAAGAAGAGGGTCCTGAAATATAGAGTACAAAATATGACTTCTCAGATAGCTGCATAGCCTCTACATAATTTCAGAACCTGCCAAAACATTTGCACTTATGACAGTGTTGGCACAAAATAATGACTTACCCAAATATTCATGCTGACTTAAGAAAAAGAAAACAGAAGCAAACATAATATGTAAATGATAAATTCAAACTGAAACAAGATTAAGCAACACTAAAGTGCACTACATGAACAAAGGCTGTGTGCTACATTAAAATGAGAATAATCGCAGAAAAACTGAATCACCATTCAATGCATAAAAGTAACAGTGTACTAAAATAAAGTAAAATAAATTTCATTTTAGTAGTCAGAGCCATATTCACATTGTAATTGCTGATTTAGTGACAACAAAAGAACGTTTGTCACAGTAAACTAATGACGTTAGTTTGGATTTTATGGTTTGGTTAGTTTTGTTAGCATTTAATTTATAAATTCTTTTGACTTCATAGCTTCCTATAAGCTATAAGTAAACAAGTTTAGACACTTTGTTTATGTTGATACTACTTAACTAACATAATAAAAATTATAAAAGTCAACAATGAAGGTTAAGAAATACCATGGATTCTAAAAAAACACAAAACTGAAATTTTGTTAGAATATCTTTGTGTATTATTCACACGTGTAAATCAAGTACTTTTGCAAGTAAGCAAGGAGTCTTCATGCTTTTCCCCTTCATTAACCAATACTATGTTAAATAGAAGTGGTGAGAGTGGACATCTTTGTCTTGTTCCTGATTTTAGAGGAAAAGCTTTTAGCTTTTCAATGAAGAGTATGATGTTAGCTGTGGGTTTGTCACAAATGGCCTTTATTATGTTGAGATGTTTTCCCTCCATATCCACTTTGATGAGAGGTTTTATCATGAACGGATGTTGAATTTTGTTAAATGCTTTTATCCTGAGTGTTTTGAAATTTTTTTCAGATAATTCTAACATCTTTGTCACCTCATTTTTTAATTTATTGATTGTCTTATTTCATTCAGTTTGAGCTTATTGATATGACTTCTTCACATTCAGTTTGAGGTTCTTCATATGACTACCAATTTTCTATTGGAATTTAGACAGTTTTGTATTATGTTTTGAAACACTGGATCTCATTTAAACCTTAAGTTTTAGCTTGCTTTCTCTGACAGTGTTCTCTAGGGGAGGGAGGCATTGTCCATTTACTGCCAAATGCAGGTAGAAATCCAGTTTCTCCACTCTCATTATGACTGCTAGGTAGGGGTATGAGTCCTGGCTCTCACTAGGCCTCCAATGTTAAATCCCTGGCTAAGAGGGGTAGAAATGTCTCATACAGTTGCCCACATATCTTGCACTGACACCATGGGTGGATGGCTTACTACTGTTGGCTGATGGTCAAAATCTTGACTCTTCATTAGGTCTCCTCTTATACTACTCTAATGAGGAGGGTGAGTAAAAGTCTCTTCACTGTCAGATGGGGGTAAAAATCCAGGCTCCTCATATGTTCTCCACCAACACTGCAGAGTGATAGGGGCTCATTATTGGCTGGTGGGTAAGAAAGTTTTGGCTCCCTATTTGACTTTTTCTGGTACCACCTAATCAGGGAAGTTGAAGCACCATTTTACAACTTACTAGTGTGGACATCTGGGTTTCTCATTCAGTCTTAGTTAATGTGGGTATTGAGGGGGACAGATTTTTTTTCTGTGGTGTTTGGCTAGAGTAGAGTAGTTATCATCTAAGATATATTTTTCTTTCTGGGCTACCCCTTTCCTTGTCATTTGACTAGAGAGAGCAAGCTTTGAGGGATCATTTTTGTCATCACTCAGGATTTCTAGGATGCCAGATACTTCAGCTCCAAGATTGGGAAATGTGAAGCAAAAAGAAATCTCACCATCATGTCCTTCCTTGGGTCCTGAAGTCCTTAGATGTTCTGCCTTTTTCTCTCCACATTTCAGAGTTTTCTTATGTTTGTTTTATATATAATGTTCAGGGTTTTTACTTGTAACCTTAGCAGAAAAAATAGGAAATTGTATGTCTATTGCAACTTCTCAGAGGTTGAACCTTCCCTTTCTTTTTAAAACAAAGTAAAATAGTAAACTTATACAAGTAACTCATGGTAGTCCCAACAAAATGTGTTTTTTCTAGTATTCCTGCTTTCAACTCCATGGCCCACTAAATCTTTGTATCTATCTGACCTCCTATTTTTCACATCAGTTAAATTGCTCTCCCATCTGAAAAAGACTGGCATCTTCTTCCCCAACTCTACTTAGAACCTGTTGTTATTTTGCCCAGCATAACCATCAAGTTTTTAACCTGGGCTCCTCCCATTTAGTATTTGTTTGTTTCCTTTTGTTTACTTGTCTGATGCTTTTCTGCTGCCTCTTGTCTTCCATTACTGCTTTTATATTATATATAATTGGGCCAAATCTTGCCTGGTTGAACAAACTCTAATTCTATGCATGGCAGAACCTCAATTCCTTAATAAACTACTGCTGAATTTAAGGAACTCATAGATACAAATCATCTCAAAGGATGATGCTTTCTCAAATGGAAGATAAAAGGATTATCCTCTGGTATCAAACCATGAACTAGACTTCTGGTACTCAACTAATTCTTATACTTTCTGACCTTAGAGACTTAGCCCTTTCTCCTTGACTTCTGGGCCTTTGAGTTTTGACTTACTTTTAACCAAACTGGTCCCTCATTGAGTTAATTCAGCTTTTAATAAATGCTGATATCTGCCCAACCTAGTCCATGTTATGTTCTTTCCAAAGCACTTTTTCCTGCAACTTGTCTACCCTCATCCAAGCATTTTAATGGTTTTGTTTTGATTTTTAAATCACAGCTCTGGAAACTGTATATCCTGTTAATCCTTCTTTAAACTAGTTGTTTTATGAGGTACATGTGAATGTACTTAGAAAAGCTAAAAAAATTTTTACTGAAATGCAGGGAATTATTATCAGTAGGAGTTTATTTTAAAGCAATTTACTACCCAATTATGTTTATGGGATTCAGAGCTAAAAAATAGTTCTTATGGAATATGGTATACATTTAGCCCTTTTGGGATGAGATGGGGGTAAAATCCATATTTCTTCAGTAGTCTCATTTGTTAGCATAGTATTCATTTATTACGTATATATTTTTTATATAATTACACATTTTCTCTATATAGTGAAACAAGTTATTATTTTATGATAACATTTATTTACATTAAGTAAATCTATATTGTCAGTTGTTGAGAAGAACTAAAGAAGCCAGCCGATGAAAGCAAGGAAAAGTGAAATATTTTGTACACTGCCTAGATTATGATAAGTAATGGTATGTAAGGTGCTGCTCTATTCCAAATATATCTGTAAATTTCTCATGCTTGATGAGAATGCTCTTTTTACACTAAAGGATGCTACATAAACAGAATACAATTTAAATAACTTACCTCTTCATTTCTGATTGTGTTTCCCTTCCATGGAGAAGGAAGCAAAGCAGAAGAGAGGATACACTGGAAAACCATTGTTTCCTCTGCTCCAGCATCCATTCCTTTTTATTTAAAGCATAGAACCCCTGTTTTCTTTTGGAAAACTCCCTGCTTTATTATCAATATTTTGTACCCAGGATGGCAACTCAACCTATTTATGGCCAATCAGCATACTCAATCTACTGCTATTCACTCCAACTACTCTAACCAGAGTGGCTGACTCAACAATAGCCATGCAATCCAAGCCAGGCAGATAAGTTTCAGATCTCTCATTGAAAATAATGAGAAAGTGATAAATAAAAATATGAAAAAGAAGAAGCATAGACTAGAAACTCTGAGCACAGACTCTGGAGCCAGATTGTCTGCCTCCAAAGCTTGTGTTATCGTGGGCAAGTTTCTTAACCTCTCTGTGGCTCAGTTTCCAGTCTGCAAAATGTGGATAACAATAGTGCCTACTTCATATATATTATCAGGATTAAATGAGTTGCTGTGTCTAAAGTGCTTGGAATAGGTGTTTGTTTTATTATTATTTTCTTAATGACATTTTGCTAAGCTGGTAGGACAAAAATGTGGAGCTACGAATAGCCATTTGCCATAAACACCCATGAGCGAGTAAATCCAGCAGAAAGAAAGAGTATAGTTAAGAGATGGAGAGAGACAGGTCTCTTGAACATCAGTTGATCATCTTAATCCAGCTCTATTTTGATGTGCAAACTTTATAACTTCTCTATTACCTAAACCAATTTGCATTGTGTCTGTCCACTGTAAGTGAAAGAGCCCTAAGGAACACAGCAAAAGAAGGAAATAAACTTTCTAGAGCAGTCTGTCCAAGATCCAGAGTGGAACAGCAAACTAAGATTCTCTCAAAGAAAAGCTCAGTAATATATTCGGTCAACTCATTCAGAACGTATTTATTAAGTGCCTATTATGTATTATGTACAAAGTAAGCATTTTGGATACCACAGAAAAGGAGTGGTCCCCACGTTAGAGGAGGTTACTATCTAATGGGGAGATAAGTATCTTAGTCACCTCTGGCTGCCATAACAGAATCCTGCAGACTGGAATGGCTTAAATAAGAGAAACATATTTTCTCACTATTCTGGAAACTAAAAATCCAAGATCAAGGTGCCAGATAATTCAATTTATTTTTTGTTGTTGTTTTGCGATATAATTGATGTATAGCACTATATTAGTTTCAGGCATACAACATAATGATTCAATATATGTACATATTATAAAATAATCACCACAATAAGTCTAGTTAACATCCATCAGCACTCATAGTAACAATTTTTTTCCTTGTGATGAGAACTTTTAAGATCTACTCTCCTAGCAACTTTCAAGTATAGAATACAATAGTATTAACTATAGTCAGCATGCTGTGTATTACATCTGCAAATCAAGTTTTTGGTGAGGGTCCTATTCCCAGCTTACAGATAGCTTTTTTTCTCACTGTTCTCACATGGCAGAGAAAGAAAGAGAGAGAATAGATATTTCTTCCTCTTCTTATCATGACACTAATCTTATCAAATTAGAACACACCCTTATGACTTCATTAAACCTTAATTACCTCCCTAGAGCCCCAAATCTCCAAATATAGTTACATTGGTGGTTAAGCCTTCAACATACAAATTTGCAGTGGGGGGGGCGTGGCACATAATCCAGTCCATAACAGTAAGTAACAATACCTGGTTGAGTATTGTTTAGAGAAATGCCTCATTGAATAATAAATCTTTAAGCATTTTCTAAAATGGTCTATTCATTCAATTAAATGCAATTCTTGAAGACAAATTCACTTAGAAGCAGCTTCTATTAAGTAAATGCCTAATATAAAATTATACATTGGGAAGATAATTCTTAGTGAAAATAATTCTGCCCTTCTAAAAGGCATTTCATAGGAAAAAATGTTTATTTTGCAAGATACTTTGAAAAGTATATTTATCACAAGTTTATGAAATAAACTATTGATACTGAGACAAAATGATTAAAGAATGATCTATTAGAGCATGCCTGAGCCTAGCTGTATTTGTTAACTTTACCAGGTCATTCTACTGAACTTGTTAATGGAAGCAGTAAAAAAAAAAAAAAACAACCAAAACAGAAAAATCAACCAAACCAGGAACTTGGCATGCTAAAAAATTAATATAAATAAGCAAAAAACCTATTAATTGATCTAACAACAGATTGAGTTGGCAAATGTTTGAATCAGTTAATTGATTTAAGCCTTTGTAATTCCAAACACCGAAAAAGGTCAAGTTGGTAGTAGGAATGCATGGGTTGCAGATGAAAAAATGCTGCTAGGTGAGTCACAATTGACAGTAGAATGCCAACAAATAACAAGTAACTCTTTAGGCACTTTTTATGTGAAATTAATTTGATTTTCACTACAAATTGAAGAGGTGGGTATTATTGACCCTACTTTGTAGATGAGGAAACTAGGCAAGACTTTCACTCTCCAGGCACAGCCACAGATCAGTGGCATCTCAGCCAGAACATGTGAAACTGAATCCAACACCTTGTTCTTTCTACTTCAACATGCACTGTGTTAGACAGGAGCAGGCATTAACTACAAACGCCTCTGCTGACATGTGTGATTAGCAGTGGGGGTGAAGAGCCATGATAGATCAGAGATTTAAAAAAAAACCACGAGGGCTTCCCTGGTGGCGCAGTGGTTGAGAGTCCACCTGCCAATGCAGGGGACATGGGTTCGTGCCCCAGTCCAGGAAGATCCCACATGCCGCGGAGCGGCTGGGCCCGTGAGCCATGGCCGCTGAGCCTGCGCGTCCAGAGCCTGTGCTCCGCAACCGAGAAAAAACGAAAAAAAAAAAAAAAATAGCATGATGCTATGCTCAGTGCCCATTTATTTTGCTTTTGTTTTCCCAATATATATTGAAGTGCATAGTCTTTTATTTAATTGTTTAACTATTTAAAAAATGTTGTCATGTGCTTGATTTTAATTAGCAAAATATCTAAAAATCCTCACTTTACAGAAACAAAAAAATAGCAATTATCTGCTTTGCTTCTTGACAGTCCTCAGTTCCACTCTCCAGAAGCAATTGTTCTATTCAAAAAAAAAGCTTTTTCTTTTGTTATTTAACACATTTCTGAATAATGTGTTTATATTACTATTTCTTGATTCAATATTTTAGACATTAACTATCAACTCCCTATGATGGTGTATGCGGATGTTAGCTCTCTTTACACCTCCCACCACTCCCACTTCCTCCACATATAATTAAACATCTCTATTCAATCTGATGACTGTAATTATGTCTCATTCTTAAGCCAGGTAGTGAACAATAATTATATTTTCTTTCTTGTACAGTTCTTGTGTTGTTTTGCTTTGCTTCATTTTAACTTCTGTATTGTTTTCTTTAGCTCTGCAACAGTTAGCGGGGTACAGGCTTTTCCACATTTTGCTGGGGGTTATCCTGCTGGAGGTCTTTACATTCCTGCTTCAGTCAAGATTAGTGGATCTTAAACGTGCTGTCCTAGAACATCTCTGCCTTTCCACTGGGTGAGATGCCATCTTTCCTGGATCCCAGATGTTCTTCATTTTGCTGAAGCACAACTACCAGTAGCTTCTTGGGAGAGAGGGGAAGGTTATAAATGCAAGAGATACATTATTTGAGACCAGACCAGTCAGAAAAAACATTTCTCCTGTCCCCTCATGGTCATTGGTAATATATCAGTCTGTACATTTCTGGACTGAAGAACGTTTCCTTTTGGAATTTTGGAAGCATTATTCCACTGGATTCCAGTCCCTCATAGGATATTTGTTATTTTCCCTAAACCCCAGAATAATTTTGGATTTTTGCCTCTGGTCTTTTAAAGTTATGTGACAAGACTAGATGTCAATTACAGGAAAGAATCTGTAAAAATACAAACACATGGAGGCTAAACAATACACTACTAACTAACCAAGAGATCACTGAGGAAATCAAAAAATACCTAGAACCAAATGACAATGAAAACACGACAGCCCAAAACCTATGGGATACAGCAAAAGCAGTTCTAAGAAGGAAGTTTATAGCAATACAATCCTACCTCAAGAAACAAGAAAAGTCTCAAATAAAAAACCTGAACTTACACCTAAAGAAATTAGAGAAAGAAGAACAACCCCCCCAAATTAGCAGAAGGAAAGTAATTGCAAAGAACAGATCAGAAATAAATGAAAAAGAAACGATGAAAACAATAACAAAGATCAATAAAACTAAAAGCTGGTTCTTAGAGAAGATAAGCAAAATTGATAAACCATTAGCCAGACTCATCAAGAAAAAAAGGGAGAGGACTCAAATCAATAGAATTAGAAATGAAAAAGGAGAAGTAACAACTGACATGCAGAAATACAAAGGAACATGACAGACTATTAAAAGTAACTATATGCCAATAAAATGGACAACCTGGAAGAAATGGACAAATTCTTAGAAAAGCACAACCTTCTGAGACTGAACCAGGAAGAAATAGAAAATGTAAACAGACCAATCACAAGCATTGAAATTGAAACTGTGATTAAAAATCTTCCAGCAAACAAAAGCCCAGGACCAGATGGCTTCACAGGTGAATTCTATCAAACATTTAGAGAAGAGCTAACAACTATCTTTCTGAAACTCTTCCAAAATATAGCAGAGGGAGGAACACTCCCAAACTCATTCTACGAGGCCACCATCACCCTGATACTGAAACCAGACAAAGATGTCACAAAAAAGAAAAGTACAGGCCAGTATCACTGATGAACATAGATGCAAAAATCCTCAACAAAATACTAGCAAACAGAATCCAACAGCACATTAAAAGAATCATACACCACCGTCAAGTTGGGTTTATACCAGTGATGCAAGGATTCTTCAATATACACAAATCAATCAATGTGATAAACCATATTAACAGATTAAAGGAGAAAAACCATATGATTATCTCAATAGATGTAGAAAAAGCTTTAGACAAAATTCAACACCATTTATGACAAAACCCTCCAGAAAGTAGACATAGAGGCAACTTACCTCAACATAATAAAGGCTATATATGACAAACCCACAGCCAACATCATTCTCAATGGTGAAACACTGAAACCATTTCCACTAAGGTCAGGAACAAGACAAGAGTGCCCACCCTCACTACTATTATTCAACATTAGAAGTTTTAGTCACAGCAATCAGAGAAGAAAAAGAAAGAAAAGGAATCCAAATCGGAAAAGAGGATGTAAAACTGTCACTGTTTGGAGATGACATGATACTATACATACAGAACCCTAGAGATGTTACCAGAAAACTACTAGAGCTAATCAATGAATCTGTTAAAGTATCAGGATACAAAATTAATGTGCAGAAATCTCTTGCATTCCTATACACTAATGATTAAAAATATGAAAGAGAAATTAAGGAAACACTCCCATTTACCATTGCAATGAAAAGAATAAAATACCTAGGAATAAACCTACCTAAGGAAACAAAAGACCTGTATGCAGAAAACTATAAGACGTTGATGAAAGAAAGTAAAGATGATACAAACAGATGGAGAGCTATACCATGTTCTTGGATTGGAAGAATCAATACTGTGGAAATGACTACACTACCCAAAGCAACCTACAGATTCAATGCAATTCCTATCAAACTACCAATGGCATTTTTCACAGAACTAGAACAAAAAAATTCACAGTTTGTATGAAAACACAAAAAAACCCTGAATAGTGAAAGCAAACTTGAGAAATAAAAGCAGAGCTGGAGAAATCAGGCTCCCTGACTTCAGACTATGCCACAAAGCTACAGTAATCAAAACAGTATGGTACTGGCACAAAAACAGAAAATTATGTCAGTGGAGCAGGATAGAAAGCCCAGAGATAAACCCATGCATATAAGGTCACCTTATCTTTGGTAAGGGAGGCAAGAATATACAATGCAGAAAAGACAGCTTATTCAATAAGCAGTGCTGGGAAAACTGGACAGCTACATGTAAAAGAAAAAAAATTACAACACTCCCTAACACGATATACAAAAATAAACTCAAAATGGATTAAAGACCTAATTGTAAGGCCAGACACTATAAAACTCTTAGAGGAAAACATAGGCAGAACATTCCATGACATAAATCACAGCAAGATCTTTTTTGACCCATCTCCTAGAGAAATGGAAATAAAAACAAAAATAAACAAATGGGACGTAATGAAACTTAAAAGCTTTTGCACAACAAAGGAAACCATAAACCAGAGGAAAAGACAAGCCTCAGAATGGGAGAAAATATTTGCAAATGAAGCAACTGACAAAGGATTAATCTCCAAAATTTACATGCAGCTCACACAGCTCGATATCAAAAAAACAAACATCCCAATTCAAAAATGAGCAGAAGACCTAAGTAGACATTTCTCCAAAGAAGATATACAGATTGCCAAAAAACACATGAAAGGATGCTCAATATCACTAATCATTAGAGAAATGCAAATCAAAACTGCATTATGTTATCACCTCACACCAGTCAGAAAGGCCATCATCAAAAAATCTACAAACAGTAAATGCTGGAGAAGGTGTGTAGAAAAGGGAACCCTCTTGTACCGTTGGTGGGAATGTAAACTGATATGGCCACTATGGAGAACAGTATGGAGGTTTCTCAAAATATTAAAAATAGAACTACCATATGACCCAGCAATCCCACTACTGGGCATATACTCTGAGAAAACCATAATTCAAAAACAAGCATGTACCACAAAGTTCATTGCAGCTCTATTTACAATAGCCAGGACATGGAAGCAACCTAAGTGTCCATCAACAGGTGAATGGATAAAGAAGATGTGGCACATATATACAGTGGAATATTACTCAGCCATAAAAAGAAACGAAATTGAGTTATTTGTAGTGAGGTTGATGGACCTAGAGTCTGTCATACAGAGTGAAGTCAGTCAGAAAGAGAAAAATAAATACCGTATGCTAACACATATAAATGGAATCTAAAAAAAAAAATGGTTTTGAAGAACCTAGGGGCAGGACAGGAATAAAGACACACTTATAGAGAATGGACTTGAGGACTTGGGGAAGCGGAACGGTAACCTGGGATGAAGTGAGAGAGTGGCATGGCATATATACACTACCAAATGTAAAATAGATAGCTAGTGGGAAGCAGCCATATAGCACAGGGAGATCACCTCGGTGCTTTGTGTCCACCTAGATGGGTGGGATAGGGAGGGTGGCAGGGAGACACAAGAGGGAGGATATATGGGGATATATGTATATGTATAGCTGTTTCACTTTGTTATATAGCATAAATTAACACACTATTGTAAAGCAATTAAACTCCAATAAAGATGTTAAAAAAAAAGAAATGCATAAAGTTTGCGATGTGATTAGTAAGCAGTAAAAAATAAATAAAAATAAATAAAAAGCTCTCATTTTTTAAATTTAAAAGAACTATTTCTTATTTTTTGATTGTATTAGCTTCTCATTCTTATAAATAAATATTTTTTCTTATCTTTCAGAGATTATCAATGATGGTATACTGAAGTTTTCTTCTGTTCTCTGCATTTTCTCTGATAAACTATTCTGTTTCTTTGTATTGACCTCTGACTTCTTACTGGAGCCTTTCTTCAAAAACCCTTCTAATTTTACTGTGCATTTGTTTTTCAGAGTGTGAAACAAAAATACTAATTGGGCTGAGATTTTTGACTGATAGAGTAGTCAGGTGTTTAGCTGGCTTTTCTTTAGAAAATGTAAAATATTGTTTTGTTACTTTGTCTGGACCTGATCAGTCTTTGCGGAGAATAATCTTCCAGCCTCTTACACAGGGGTTATAACCCTGTATTTTGAGTTGGGCAGCTCAACTTCTTCATGTCTTGTTGTCCTGAGTTCAGAGTGTCTGCATTAATCTCTCTAGTAAATGTATCTAGAATGAGAGACTAATTGCCTAACTAAATGGCGAGGGATGGTTATAGAAGGGTCTAATTGTTTTGTTTTGTTTTTTTCTTTTTTCCGGTATGCGGGCCTCTCACTGTTGTGGCCTCTCCCGTTGCGGAGCACAGGCTCCGGACGGGCAGGCTCAACGGCCATGGCTCACGGGCCCAGCCGCTCCGTGGCATATGGGATCTTCCCGGACCGGGGCGCAAACCCGCGTCCCCTGCATTGGCAGGCAGACTCTCAACCACTGCGCCATCAGGGAAGACCCTAATTGTTCTTTGTATTAACTTTTCGTTATCCTTTTTCGGTCTTCTGTATCAACCTACGTTTCTTGGTGTCTGGTGCTTCTATTTCTGAGAGTTGCGGTTTATCATTATCTTTCTCTATGGGCACACAGTCCTTAACTAGCTCTGCCAGTGGATTCAACACTCCACGTACTATCCACATTCCTACACTACGGTATAGAAATTTCATCTTTCCTAGTTTCATCAATGATAACACTTTGGTGCCTATCTCTTGATCTTTCATTTTTTTAGAGATTACTTTCAAGAAACAAATGTTTTGAAGTCTTAGAAGATATTTTTTTACCCCTCCTTTCTTGAAACCAGAAGTATCATATCACCAGTGGTGATATGATGTAGTTACTGAACAAGCTTTACCTGAAGTACTAAGTAAGAGAAAGGCAGCATTTGTAGCAGACTGAATAATCATAGATTGAATGTTTGGAGCCACTGGCTACTTGTTGTGTAAGAACCATCAGGGGGAGTTATTGTGGGTTGAGAGAGATGTAATAATTTTGGGGCATAATGTTTTCTCCAAGAGAATTTTGGTATTCTACTTAGGCAAGGTACATTTTCTATTGTTGTATAACTCATAACTGTAAACTTAAGTGAGAATTTTAGCTCAGAACTTCTGTATTCTCTGCCCAGCGTAGTGCGAAGTGAAAATTAAGGTGTTACCCTAGCTGAATTCTTGTCTAGAGTCTTTGGAGACGTATTCACTTCCAACCTCATTCTTGCTGTTGGCAGAATTCTTTTCTCGTGGTTGCAATACTGAGATCCCTGTTCCGTTGCTGGCTGTCAGCCGAGGGGTTGCTTTCAGCTCCTAGAAGTTGTATGTATTACTTGACACATGGTCCCCTCCATCTTCAAGCCAACAAAAATGCATAAAATCCCTCTCTCATATTTTTAATCTCTGGCCTTTTTCCATGCAACTACCCAGAAAAAGCTTACTGCTTTTAATAGGCACATGTGATCAAGCCAGGACCATCTAGATAATCTCCTTATTTTAAGATCAACTGTGCCAAATAACATAAGCTATTATGGGAGTAAAAGCCATCATATTCAGAGTCCTATGGATTATGCAGGCCCTGTACCTGGGGAAGTGGGAAATCTTGGGGGCCATTTTAGGATTCTGCCTACTACAATTAATAATACAAAGTCATTTTTCATCTTTTATTAAACATATATTTAGAGCTACATTTAAAAGTATAGAAAAAGTCCCCCAAATATTCCATATTCTGTATGTCCATCATCCAGCCTCCCCCAATGTTACCATCTTATATAACTATAGTAGAATCGTCTGAACCAGGAAAGTGGCCTTGGTAAAAGACTTCAGTCATCTCTCTAACCCACAAAGAACTGGAGTTATCACCTCCATGCACTACTCTTCCTTCCTTTTAAAATTCTTACTTCTCTTTCAAGTATTAGCACACAATTCTCCTTCTTGTATGGGGTATGGGATCATTCTCCATCCTGTGAATACTTCACACCCCTTTGTGAATACCTGTATTATAGCACTTACACAAATAATTAGAGAACAATATATCTGTTTCCCCAATCTATAATGTATATTTATTCATCATATATTTATTAAGGTTCAGTATGCCACATAGGGAGATATTAAAAGCAGAAACCATTGGTATTCACCTTCTGCTTACCCCACTCTCTATCTAGGTAAACCCTAGAACATAATATGCTATTTATTAATATTCAGCTGAATAAATTAGGTGTAGGATTAGAGTATTCACAAACACTGGGTTGAAAAGTCCTTTGGATACAAAATATACTGAAATGATATCATTATACACTAACATATATGGTATATATTTTTAAAAACTTAGGTTTGAAGGTTATTTACTTATTTTTTCCTTCAGCTTACTACATTATTGTACAAATTTTATTTGTCTGATAGGGGTAATAAATAGCAATCTATATAGGTATGTTCCTTTTAGCCCATGCATATTCTCTTAGACTATTTTGTAAAAGTAATGGAGCCTTTTCCTTTTTTATTTCCATACGCTAAAATGAATTTTTGGTAATAATGTTCTTAAATTCTTTGACTAGGTCCTTAAAAGCCAAAGCTTGGCAGATACCTTTGGAGAGTATAAGAAAATTCACAACTTCAGGAGGTAATTCCATAACATTCCACTCTTTCATGCACAAATAAAATGTTGGAATGATGTTAGACATCAAGGACAGAACAGGGAAAAGGGTGCCCATCAGACCTCCACCTTGTAAAAGAAGTCCTCATCAGGAAAGACCTTAGAGCAGAAGGGCACATAACATATGGAGAACATCACATAGACAGCAGGACAAATTAATGGCCCCATAATAAAATATGTTTTCACATGTTTTTTTTAACATCTTTATTGGAGTATAATTGCTTTACAGTGGTGTGTTAGCTTCTGCTGTATAACAAAGTGAATCAGCTATACATATACATATATCCCCATAACTCCTCCCTCTTGCGTCTCCCTCCCACCCTCCCTATCCCACCCCTCTAGGTGGTCACAAAGCACCGAACTGATCTCCCTGTGCTATGTGGCTGCTGTTGTCACACTTCATTGCATAGGCGACTAGAAGCTCACGATGATGGAAGGTGAGGTCAGCTTCCTAAGCCAGCCTGAGTTGTAAGTGGGCAGTTCATTCCTGTAAAGTTCCCTGAAGCTTAGGGAATTCCCTGTATCCAGTTTGGTCATTTTTATTAAAAGGAAATAAGTAATGGCCTTTCCACGCGGAGACTTGGAAATAAAGGTGCAAAATGATCCTTCCTGGTGGGCACTGCTAACTGGGGTTTCATCCAGATGATAAAAACATAAACGTGACTAAATCCCCTTTAGGAAAATTAGTTGCTTACTTATGGAGTGCCTGGCTTATGGAAGATGCCTTATAGTTTCTGTGAAATGGAGAATGGATTGACACTTCTAGAAATTAATGTCTTCCAACATGTATTACATTAACATTCTGTGCAAAAGCAACCTACAGACATTTGCTTGGACCTGCATTATGGACCACCAAAGCACTTCAGTAGAAAGTGCAACTTGTTCCACTCAATGATTATTTAGTGATCTAGTTAAATACCAGAAAATCGTGACATTTTCCACTACCTGATAATTTATGGTTGTAGAGTTTACTCTTTTTTGAAGAAATTAAATTAAATTAAAAGAAGATGGTGCCTTATTCATTTTATTACCACGTAATAGCTGCTCAGTGATAGTTGTTATTTTAATGTATGTATACCAGAAACAAAGTAATGTGGTGGGGTAGAAATGGCACTGTTTTGAAAATCAGAAATATTTGTGTCAATGTCGGGTCTGCATCTACCCTGCTGTGTTACCCTGGACCATCATCCCATCTTTCATTTTATTTCCTTTTCCTTTTTTTTTTAAATTTTTATTGGAGTATAGTTGATTTACAATGTTGTGTTAGTTTCAGGTGTACAGTAAAGTGAATCACTCATACATATACATATGTCCATTCTTTCTTAGATTATTTTCTCAAAAGTTTATTATTGACTAGAGTTCCCTGTGCTATACGATAGGTCCTTTTTAGTTACTTATTTTATATATAGTAGTGTGTATATGTCAGTCTCAATAATGAGAGCTAAACAAAATAAAATGTACACACTTCCTTCTTTCTCAGCATTACATGATTTTTCTAGGTCATCGGCTAGTAGCAACTTCTTTAGAAATTTCAATATGCTAAAAGTGTCATATAGAATAAAATGGAATTATAAATACTGAGCATCATTGCTTCATAATATGTCTTTTATTTCAGGATTCTTTATTAGCATTCTGGTTGTTATAAACTGCAGAAGAGTTAATCACAAAACTTTTCTAGTCAAGAGCTGAATGCTTGCTTTTTCTTACATGGGTCGCAACAAATGCAGTTGACCTGGTACATAATTTATCACTACAGAAGGAGGTGGTGAACCCACAGGAAAGGGATAAGCTCCCCTTATGCATTCCAAGCAATAATAGCTTTTGCTTTTTGTGTCTTCTCTCAGAGTTTTCTCTTTTACTCATCTAATAGTCCATTTCCTAAACCTAATCTTACAAATGTCTGCATTCACCTGTGACAAGACTGTGTAAGGTCATGTTATCAGCAGTCAAACATAAGTTGAAAAATCAAAAAGTGAGTTTGCAGATGAATGTATAGTAAATTGCACCATTACTGTGGACCCTATATAATCTTCCAACACAAGGATATAAATACTAAAGGAATGATGGGGAAAGTGTTTACAGTTTATTAGGCTGTTATAAGATTTTCTTAAACTACAAATGGAACACACTACCTGCTTCTGCACACACAAATATCATGCATTTGAGGGCAAAAAGATGATTCCCCAAACTAAGTTTTTCAGAATGCTATGGGTCCTCAAATAAAATGAGAACATCTTCTAGCTATTCTCCTTATTTAAAAAATTCTAACAGCCATGAATATAAAATATCAATATATAAAATAAAGAATACAGATGGCCAGATAAACTTATAGAATCTGATTCCACTAGTGCTTAAAGGCCTGAAAATTAAAATAAAATCACCATTTTTTGGTTTTGGTCAAAATTAAGGCATTAAAATATTTAATGTTGAGGATGTAGCAAAATGGGCACATCTTTTCCCTCTCACCCTCAAAGCATTATCCCACTAAACAGTGATGGATTTGGATACATGCTGATTTCCATAAAGAGCTTTATAAAATTACAAACATATGTAACATAGAAATTTTCACAGTAAAAATACGTATTATAAAAGTATATAAGTATATGCAAAATTACATAATTGATTGTTTCCTAGTGAGACACAGTTAATCGGATTAAAAGGATATAAAATAAAGAAAAGGGCTCTTGAAATGTTCAGAAGTTGGAAGAATCAAATCCTAAATTTAAAAAAGAGAAGTCAAAAATAATCCAAGAGAAGGTTAAAATGATTATCACAAGTGAAATAATAATTTCCTCTGTGTAAATTCTGTCTTCTACCCCCTTTGCTTTGATGGAATGAGTTGTTCATCAATTTTTGTCAAGTAGAGTGAGTACAGAGGCTGATCCCATTTTCTGGCTCCCTCTTCTGAAGTAGCGGTTAGGATGGGAATGACACTGCACTCTTTTTTTTTTCCTTTAAATATTCCCCATTTTATTTTATTTATTATTTTTTTTAATCTTTATTTTTAAAATTTTTATTGGAGTGTAATTGATTTAAAGTGTTGTGTTAGTTTCTGCTGTACAGCAAAGTTAATCAGTTATACATATACATATATCCACTCTTTTTAAAATTCTTTTTCCATGTAGGTCATTACACAATACTGAAAAAATTTCCCTGTGCTATATAGTAGGTCCTTATTGGCTATCTACTTTATATATAGTAGTGTGTATATGCCAATCTCAATCTCCCAATTTATCCCTCCCCCCTTTCCCTCCCGGTAACCGTAAGTTTGCTTTCCGCATCTGTGATTCTATTGCTGTTTTGTAAATAAATGGTACAAACGGACGCTACATTTTGATGTAGTTTGGCACCATTCAGCAGTGGATAATAGAAGAGATACCGTGGGTGTTAGTGATGGTAAGTCTGCATCTGATTATTCAAGTGCCTCCAAGGAGTTAGAATTTCCCACTCTGCTCCTTGAAAGGCACAGCTCCAATCTGACCTCTCTCATTTTTTGTTATTAAACTATTAGATTCCTTTGACTTTGCACAACTTATTTTGGTGCCTTTCTTTTGTGAAAGAATTCCATTCCAAAGTAATTTTTAGTTTACTAATTCTCCTACACTTTATAATATTTCAGACTAATGCTACTCATTATCACCTTTTAAAAACAGATAATAGAAATAAAGCAGAAAGAAGTTAAGTGGCTTCCCAAGACCTGATGCTTATGAAGTGTCAATGGAATGGAGGGTCATATCTATTTCTCTCCCTAAACAGCTTTTGGCTTTTGCCAAAATGGTCTGCACAATTGGAAAGGGACCAGAATCCTTGCTTGGTGAGTTATTATGGGAGTCACTCCCCTGTATAATTTCCCATCTGTTATTCTGTATTAAGACTATAATAAATTTAAACTTGTAAATTTTTAAGCATTAATCTTGATTAAGTTTTCAGTTGAGGGCCTGGGAAATATAGACTCAGGCTAAGTATGAGACTACTGAGGGAAAAGAAAATTAACTGATTTGATAAAAGGTCAGGGAGATACTTAACTAAAGAATTAGTTCTTCAACTCATGACGTCTAATAACCAGTACTATATTTTGTTTTGCTTGTTTGTTTCTCCCTACAGCAGGGTGACTTTCTATTTCCTATGAATCATATGAATATTTTTTCTAAGGTCTCTTTCTCCTGTTAAACCTTATAAAAGAAAAAAAAAAAAACCTGATTTCTTCTGAAAACACCTTTTTTTCTATCAGCTTAATTATTCAACATTTAAAGTTTTATTTTCTTATTATTTTACTTGGACGATTAACATGCGATGTCAGAGCCCAGTGACTATGAAATTTACGTTTCCATTGTTCATTCTTACTAAAAACTCGATATTAGGTTAGTGCATCTGTAAGTATATTTTAATCTGCCAATTGTTAATTGACTATCTCCAATACTTAAGATCATGATTTCCAAGGTAGATTCTTCACAGCAGAATTCTATACTTTTTTTAGCCAAGATTACCGCAAGTGCAATAGGAAAAGAATGCCTTCCCCAAGTACATATTCCTATAATTGTTGTCACTTCCACCACTCTGCTCATCTCATGATTAAATCAAGTTCAGATTGTGCTTCTCAGCTCTCTCTGATGCCATGCAGCATTCTGTAGAAAAATATTTATAAGCTGTATTAAATCAAATATTTGCACACACCCCAATCATTATGGGTGATTAATTTTCTTTTCTAGACTCCATTAAGGGCCTTCACTGATATTCTTACCAGAGGCTGAGGTCTCTAATTTATTTCTCTCCTCCGCTCCTCACAACACCCCCCCTTTTAGTGACCCAGGGTCATGCTGGGATACTCATTAGTTTCCTGCTAGCTGTTCTGCCAAGTAGCCTCCAAAGCCTCAGCGTCACCTCAGAAACCATTAACGTAACTGGCGCTGCAATCTCCACCTGCCAAGCATAGAGTAATCATTTAGAGACTGAAACCTGTTCCTCCATAAATGAGCATTTTGGGGGGAGAGAGAAGTAAAGAGGGAAAGCTCATGTGTTGCAGTCATTTTCTCCAAACAAATGAAATCTCAGTAACTGAGATGAGAAGGCAGATGTTTAGCATTCTGGTCATGTTTGGGGACCAGAAATGGTTTGGTGTAGAGGCAGATGTGATTTACTTTTGGCTAAAGAAAAAGACACAACGATATATTGAGGGTCCAAGGACATCTAATAACATTTGTGATTTTCTAGAGCTGCCTTCACTTCCACTGTGTTCATACATGGTGATAGAATCTAGTTGCAGATGTGTCTTGATGAAGTGATGATGCTATTCTTAGCAAGGATATGGAAAACCCATTCAACCTTCAATCAAAGAAGAATGTATATACATTTATTTATATGTGGTTTATAGGTTTTATGGTTAAAGACACAACTGCTGTCATTGCTCCTTATGTCATCATTCAAAGTTATGTCTTATACAATCAGGAGTGCAGGTTCTATATTAAGATTTCTGGCCCGAAAATATAATTCTCCTAAGAGCCAACCAAACAAAAAAACAAGGGTCAGTGAACACAGGGTTACAGCCTTATTGAATACAAGGGAAATATGAATCTTGCATGGAAAAAATGCAGAGACTCTGCATATGTGTTCCTATGGACAGGATCTCTGCCTTTTTTTTTCCCTGTAGACTTTTGTTTTGTTTTGTTTTGTTTGTTTTTTAACATCTTTATTGGAGCATAATTGCTTTACAATGATGTGTTAGTTTCTGCTGTATAACAAAGTGAATCAGCTGTACATATACATATATCCCCGTATCTCCTCCCTCTTGTGTCTCCCTCCTACCCTCCCTATCCGACCCCTCTAGGTGGACAGAAAGCACCGAGCTGATCGCCCTGTGCTATGCAACTGCTTCCCACTAGCTATCTATTTTATATTGGTAGTGTATATATGTCCATGCCACTCTCACTTCACCCCAGCTTACCCTTCCTCCTCCCCATGTCCTCAAGTCCATTCTCTACGTCTGTATCTTTATTCTTGTCCTACCCCTATGTTCTTCAGAACCATTTTTTTTTAACTCTATATGTATGTGCTAGCATACAGTATTTGTTTTTCTCTTTCTGACTTACTTCACTCCGTATGACAGTCTCTAGGTCCATCCATGTCTCTGCAAATGACCCAGTTTCCTTCGTTTTTATGGCTGACTAATATTCTATCTTATATATGTACCATATCTTCTTTATCCATTCCTCTGTTGATGGACATTTAAGTTTCTTCCATGTACTGGCTATTGTAAATAGTGCTGCAATGAACATTGTGGTACATGCTTCTTTTTGAATTATGGTTTTCTCTGGGTATATGACCAGTAGTGTGATTGCTGGGTCATATGATAGTTCTGCTTTTAGTTTTTTAAGGAATCTCCATAGTGTTCTCCATCAGTTTACATTCCCACCAACAGTGCAAGAGGGTTCCCTTTTCTCCACACCCTCTCTGGCATTTATTGTTTGTAGATATATTGATGATGGCCATTTTCACTGGTGTGAGATGATACTTCATTGTAGTTTCGATTTGCATTTCTCTAATAATTTGTGATGTTGAGCATATTTTCCTGTGTTTGTTGGCCATCTGTATGTCTTCTTTGGAGAAATGTCTATTTAGGTCTTCTGCCCATTTTTCAATTGGGTGTTTTTGTTTTTGTTTTTTTTGATATTGAGCTGCATAAGCTGTTTGTATGTTTTGGAGATTAATCCCTTATCATTTGCTTCATTTGAAAATATTTTCTCCAATTCTGAGGGTTGTCTTTTTGTCTTGTTTATGGTTTCCTTTGATGTGCAAAAGATTTTAAGTTTTCATTAGGCCCCATTTGTTTATTTTTGCTTTTATTTTCCTTACTCTAGGAAGTGGGTCAAAAAAGATCTTGCTGTGATTTATGTCAAAGAGTGTTCTGCCTATGTTTTCCTCTAAGAGTTTTATAGTGTCTGGCCTTACATTTATGTCTTTACTCCATTTTGAGTTTATTTTTGTGTATGGTGTTAGGAAGTATTCTAATTTCATTCTTTTTACATGTAGCTGTTCAGTTTTCCCAGCACCACTTATTGAAGAGGCTGTCTTTTCTCCATTGTATATCCTTGCCTCCTTTGTCATAGATTAGGTGACCATAGGTGTGTGGGTTTATCTCTGAGTTTTCTATTCTGTTCCATTAATCTATATTTCTGTTTTTGTGCCAGTACCATACTGTCTTGTTTACTGTAACTTTGTAGTGTAGTCTGAAGTCACGGAGCCTGATTCCTCCAGCTCCATTTATCTTTCTCAAGATTGCTCTGGCTATTTGGGGTCTTTTGTCTTTCCATATAAATTGTAAAAAAATTTGTTCTAATTCTGTGAAAAATGCTGTTGGTAATTTGTAGGTTTTGCATTGAATCTGAAGATTGCTTTGGGTAGTATAGTCATTTTCACAATATTGATTCTTCCAATACAAAAACATGGTATATTTCTCCATCTGTTTGTGTCATCCCTGATTTCTTTCATCAGTATCTTATAGTTTTCTGTGTTCAGGTCTTTTGCCTCCTTAGGTAGGTTTATTCCTAGGTATTTTATTCTTTTTGTTGCAATGGTAAATGGGATTGTTTCCTTAATTTCTCTTTCTGATCTTTTGTTGTTAGTACACAGGAATGCAAGAGATTTCTGTGTATTAATTTTGTGTCCTGCAACCTTACCAAATTCATTGATTAGTTCTAGTAGTTTTCTGGTGGCATCTTTAGGATTTTCTTATGTATAGTATCATGTCATCTGCAAACAGTGACAATTTTACTTCTTTTCCAATTTGGATTCCTTTTATTTATTTTTCTTCTCTGATTGCTGTGGCTAAAAGTTCCAAAACTCTGTTGAATAATAGTGGTGAGAGTGGGCAACCTTGTCTTATTCCTGATCTTAGTGGAAATGCTTGTTTTTCACCATTGAGAACAATGTTGGCTGTGTGTTTGTCATATATGGTCTTTATTATGTTGAAGTAAGTTCCCTCTATGCACACTTTCTGGAGAGTTTTTATCATAAATGGGCATTGAACTTTGTCCAAAGCTTTTTCTGCTTATATTGAGATGATCATATGTTTTTTATTCTTCATTTTGTTAATATGGTGTATCACATTGATTGATTTATGTTTATTGAAGAATCCTTGCATCCCTGGGATAAATCCCACTTGATCATGGTATATGATCCTTTTAATATGTTGTTAGCTTCTGTTTGCTGGTATTTTGTTGAGGATTTTTGCATCTATGTTCATCACTGATATTGGCCTGTAATTTTCTTTTTTTGTGATATCTTTGTCTGGTTTTGGTATCAAGGTGATGGTGGCCTCATAGAATGGGTTTGGGAGTGTTTCTCCCTCTGCAATACTTTACAAGTGTTTGAGAAGGATAGGTGTTAACTCTTCTCTGTGTGTGATAGAATTCACCTGTGAAGCCATCTGGTCCTGAACTTTTGTTTGTTGCGAGATTTTAAATCACAGTTTCAATTTCAGTGCTTGTGATTGGTCTGTTCATATTTTCTATTTCTTCCTAGGTCAGTCTTGGAAAGTTGTACTTTTCTAAGAATTTGTCTATTTCTTCCAGCTTGTCCATTTTATTGGCATATAGTTGCTTGCAGAAGTCTCTTATGATCCTTAATATTTCTAATGTATCTCTTAGAGAAAACTCTAAAGTTCAAATTAAGAGACTGTAGCATAAAGAGAATACTTAGAAGTGGTTTCACACATGAATTCTGGCCATTTAATCTGTTTGGCTATATAGTTGAAGTAGGAAAAAAAAGGTGAGAAGGTAGAAGAGAAGGAGGAAGAGGAGGAGCTGAAATATTACATATGTAGTATTAACATTAATAGTTTAAAAGGTATATCTTGCCTCATTTACCTGGTTAACTACCCAAAGTCCTTATTTTCTCATATTAGACTTCTAGATCTAATCTGAAGAGAGCATGTTTAAAGAACTAGCATTAGAAATAGCCAAATAAGCAAAAATCACTTTTTTACCTGAATATAATAAATAATAGATATTGTAAGCATCATATGACATTTTTTGAAACCTGGTTTATTTAGAAAAAGTGTAGGTTAATAGTGTAACTGTAAGATAATGAATCTATATATAATCCTTTGAAGAAGTCACTTGCAATAAAAGACCCTGCAGACTTGCAGTGAAGTAAATCTAATTATTTATTGAAATGATAGAAAAATAATGAATAAAGTCATAATTCAGAAAGAAGATAATAGAATCATGCAAAACAAGCAGCATGGGACTATAGCTGATAAATCATTTTATGCCAATGTCATACTACTACTCAAATTAATAAGGTAATAAATAAAAAAAGGACTGTGTAATATTGCATGTTACTTTTAAATTTTAGAAAGGCATTTGAGTTGCTCAAGTACATTCTAATTTTAACATATTTGGAACATGTGATTAGTTTCTATGCTATTGCTGACTAGTTTATGTGACACATACAGAAATGTAATTAAAAAACAAATACAATATGTGGATGAAAATAATCACACTCTAACACAGAAGTCCCCAACCCCCAGGCCACAGACTGGTACTGGTCCTAAGCCTGTTAGGAACTGGGCTGCACTGCAGGGGGTGAGTGGCAAGGGAGTGAGAGAAGCTTCATCCACTACTCCCCATCTCTTGCATTACCCTCTGAATCATCCCCCCTACCCCCCGTCCTTGGAAAAATTGTCTTCCATGAAACAAGTCCCAGGTGCCAAAAAGGTTGGGGACCACTGCTCTAATGCATTCACATGTCAACTTGGAACCAGAATATGAATCACTTGGGTTCCTTTTTGGCCATACCATTTACAAGATGTGTGAACATGATTACATCAAAGAGCTTTTTTGCATCTAAAAAAGTTTCATCCATCCCTTAATTTCTAGCATCTATATCTACTCTTCCATCACCAACTCTATTTCATGGTTTATGATGAATACATATCAGATGAATTGCCCTATGTAATGTAAGGTTTGAGTCTTCTAAGAACATTAAAATACTTTTAATTCAATTCACCAATCATCCATAACTCCTTACTTGTGCTCAGGATTCTTTCTTATTAAAATTCCTCTCTCTCTCTCTCTCTCTCTCCCTGTGTGTGTGTGTGTGTGTGTGTGTGTGTGTGTCTTCTGTTTCGTGGTAAGCCTTGGCATTATTGTTCTTCATTCTAATAAGATTAATTTAATTTTTAAACTATTTTATATCAAGTTAATTGTGATGTAATTTACATATCATAACATTCACCCCTTAAAGTGTATAGTTCAGTGTTTTTTCTATATTCACAGATTTGTGCAACCATCATCACTACCTAACTTTAAAACATTTTTGTTACCCCCCAAGGAAACTATACTCCTTAGCATTCACTCCCAGTTATCCTCTGCCCCAAGTCCTGGGAAAGCATTATTCTATTCTCTTTCTATTGGATTTTCCTATTATGGATATTTCATATAATGGAATCATACAGCTGTGGCCTTTTCTGCATAACTCCTTTCACTTAGCATAATGTTTTCAAGGTTTATCCATATTGTAGCATGTATCCTTTATTTCTTCTCATTGCCAAATAATATTCCATTGAATGGGTATATCATATTTGATTTACCCATCCATCGCATTGATGTTCATTTGAGTTGTTTCCACTTTTTGGCTACTAAGAATAATTCTGCCATGATCATTAGCATACACTTTTTTAGACATATGTTTTCATTCTCTTGGACATGTACCTAGGAGTGTAATTTCTAGATTGTATGGTAAATCTATGTTTAAGAGTTTTATGAACGGTCAAACTGTTTTCCAAAGTTGCTGCAACATTTTACAGTCTTACCCACGACAGTGTATGAGTGTTCTAATTACTACACATTCTCCACACCACTTGTTATTGTCTGGCCATCCTAGTGGGTATGATAAGGTATCTCATTATGGTTTTGATTTGTATTCCCCTAATGACAAATAACCTTTGAGTATCTCATGTGCTTACTGGTCATTTGAATATCTTCTATGGTGAAATAACTATTCAAATACTTTGTCTATTTTTAAATTAGGTTGCCACCTTATTGTTGAGTCGTAAGTGTTCTTTGTATATTCTAGAAGTAGTTTTCTGATGAGATATATGACTTGCAAAACTTTTCTTAATTTTTATAAGTTGTCATTTTATTTTCTTTATGGTGTCTTTAGAAGCACAAAACTTTAAAATATTTATGGATTCCAATTTATCTAATTTTGTTGTCTGCACTTTTAGTGTCATAAAAACTATTGCCTGAATGAATGCCACAACAATTTTCTCCTATGCTTCTAAGAGTTTTACAGTTTACCTTTTAACTTTAGATTTAAGAGCTATTTTTTTTTCATTTTTATATATGAGGTATAAATAAAATTAAGTAGGGGTTCCACTTCATTCTTTTACATGTCGCTGTCCAGTTGTTCTGGCAACATTTGTTGAAAAGAGTATTCTTTCCCTCATTGTATTGTCTCAGCACCCTTGTCAAAATGGTTCTGATGAACCTAGGAGCAGGACAGGAATAAAGACGCAGATGTAGAGAATGAATTTGACGACACGGGGCACGGGGGAAATGTAAGCTGGGATGAAGTGAGAGAGTAGCATTGACATATATACACTACCAAATGTAAAGTAGCTAGCTAGTGGGAAGCAGCTGCATAGCACAGGGAGATCAGCTCGGTGCTTTGTGACTCCCTAGAGGGATGGGATCGGGGGGTGGGAGGAAGGTGCAAGAGGGAGGGGATATGGGGATATATATATATATATATACATATAGCTGTTTCACTTTGTTATACGCAGAAACTAATGCAACACTGTAAAGCAATTTTACTCCAAAAAAGATGTTAAAAAATTAAACTGTAAATGTAGAGTTTATAGATGTATTGCCAATTCTAGTCCAATTATCTTTTTGTTTATTCTTATGCCAGTACCACACTTTCGATTGCTGTATATTTGTAGTAAGTTTTGAAATTAGGAAGTGTGAATCCTCCAAACTTGTTCTTTTATTTTTCAATATTATTTTAGCTCTTCATTTCTGTTTGAATTTTAGGATCAGTCAGTAAATGTCTGAAAAAAACAAGTAGCTGAGATTTTTACAAGGATTAGGTAGTATTTTTTGATCAATTTGGGAAGTCTTTCCATCTTAGCCATATTATATCTTGCAATCTATGAACATGGGTGTCTTTTCCACTATTTAATTATTTAATTTCTTTCAGCAATTTTTTGTGCTTTTCAGTGTACGAGTTCTATACTGCCATTGTTAAATTTATTACTAAATATTTTAATATTTTTATATTATGATGCTATTATAAATGGAGTTGTTTTCTCCATTTCATTTTCAGATTGTAAAATTAATTTAATTAGAATACTGTCCTCAGTCTTAAAAATTTATGGAGTAATTATAAACGTGTAGTTCACACTATTCCTTGGCTTAAAAATAATAGTTAACATTTATGTATCATTTTTTATGTTCCTGGCATTGTTCTAAGTATGTTATATATATATATTGTTCTAAGTATATACTATATATATATATATATATATATTCTTTAATGTAATCTTTATAGTTACATTATGAGATAATTTCACAAATGAGACATAAAGCGATTAAGTGGTCCTTTCTTACTAAAACAACAACAACAAAAAGACAGTATATTCCCTTATACCTCTCAGAATACCACTTATAATTTCATTGAACTTTTCTTCTGCTCCTTGGCTTCTGTTTCCTGTGAGATTGCTTTTTCATGTTAGTTAAGGTTGAATTTTATTTTTCATGTCTTATGAGGCTTGACTGTTGATTGGAACTCTGTCCAGGTGTAGGGCTTATTAACTGGTGGCCCTCAGCATACGAAGATCCTGACTTTTCTTGTGGAAGCCCCCATACCCAATATAAAGTTACCTATGGTTTTTCTCCCTTAATTCTTCAGCTTCTCTAAGAATGAATCTGTACTCTGCTTTTGAAGGATAGGTGAACTGTCTGCAGGAATTGTGAGAACAGATTAAGAGAAAGGGATATGAGTTGTCATTGTTTTTTGTGGTTTGCAAATTTTCACTGAATACTCATTTTCTGTGTGAAACATCCTTCACCCCTCTGTTTTGAAATTTGAATTGTCCCTGAATTTGAAAGATCCAGTATTCTATGTGTGTGTGTGCGTGTGCGTGTGTGTGTGTGTGTGTGTGTGTGTATCTGTATATAAATGTATTCCCATGGGTGGATGGCTGGCTTGGAGAGAAGGGGGTACAAAGCAAGGGTTACCTTGGGGAGGATCTATTTTTTTTAGTTTTGACATTGTCCCCTGTTATTACCATGATGCGTTTCTCTCATCTTCTAAAGCAGTGGTCCCCAACCTTTTTGGCACTAGGGACTGGTTTCGTGGAAGACAATTTTTCCACAGAAGGTGTGGGGGAATGGTTCAAGTGGTAATGTGAGCGATGGGGAGCGGCAGATGAAGACTCGCTCACCTGCCACTCACCTCCTGCTCTGTGGCCTGGTTCCTAACAGGCTGCAGACAGGAGCCAGTCTGCGCCCCAGGGTTGGGGAACCCTGTTCTAAAGTATTTGTACGTTCAAGTTCTAAGCCTTCCTGATCTGTTGACATAAGTCAATAGATTTATGAGTTAGAGTCCCACTCTATTCAGGGACATTTCAGCCTTTTGAGGTGTACTGTTAATTGCTGTTAATTACCATGGCTCTACATGTTTTCCTCCTTCAATTCTTTACATTCTAGTGAGCATTTATATGCTCTATCAGTGCATACAATTCATCCACCAAAGCTACAATTATACCAGGTGTTTTTTAACACACTTTTTTTCCTCTTGAAACCATCACAATGCTTGGCACATAGTAGATAATCAAAAAATTACTGGTGAAGCCAATGAAGTCAAATGGAATTGAATGGAACACAGTTTGGAAAATTATATATAACCAATGTATCTATATATTATAATTCAATAAAATTACTACATATGACTTGTGAAAAAACATTTTTATTGAAGTATATAAATTAATTGTCAATATAGCCAAAACATATGGAGTAAGAAAGCCAGTGGAAATATATTTAATCAATAAAATCTAGATCTCTGTGTCAGTGATGGCTAGATATTCATTGATTATTCATGTTACCTTGCTCATGGTAAGGCGGTTGCTTGAAAGCCACAGTCCAGCCATTGAATAAAAACTCTTAGAGGAAAACATAGGCAGAACACTCTATGACATAAATCACAGCAAGATCCTTTTTGACCCACCTCCTACAGAAATGGAAATAAAAACAAAAATAAACAAATGGGACCTAATGAAACTTCAAAGCTTTTGCACAGCAAACGAAACCATAAACAAGACCAAAAGACAAGCCTCAGAATGGGAGAAAATATTTGCAAATGAAGCAACTGACAAAGGATTAATCTCCAAAATTTATAAACAGCTCATGCAGCTCAATAACAAAAAACCAAACAACCCAATCCAAAAATGGGCAGAAGACCTAAATAGACATTCCTCCAAAGAAGATATACAGACTACCAACAAACACATGAAAGAATGCTCAACATCATTAATCATTAGAGAAATGCAAATCAAAACTACAATGAGATATCATCTCACACCAGTCAGAATGGCCATCAGCAAAAAATCTAGAAACAATAAATGCTGGGGAGGGTGTGGAGAAAAGGGAACACTCTTGCTGGTGGGAATGTGAATTGGTACAGCCACTATGGAGAACAGTATGGAGGTTCCTTAAAAAACTACAATTAGAACTACCATGTGACCCAGCAATCCCACTACTGGGCATATACCCTGAGAAAACCATAATTCAAAAAGAGTCATGTACCAAAATGTTCATTGCAGCTCTTTTTACAACAGCCCAGAGATGGAAACAACCTAAGTGTCCATCATCGGATGAATGAATAAAGAAGATGTGGCACATATATACAATGGAATATTACTCAGCCATAAAAAGAAATGAAATTGAGCTATTTGTAATGAGGTGGATAGACCTAGAGTCTGTCATACAGAGTGAAGTAAGTCAGAAAGAGAAAGACAAATACCATATGCTAACACATATATATGGAATTTAAGAGAAAAAAAAATAAGTCATGAAGAACCTAGGGGTAAGACAGGAATAAAGACACAGACCTACTAGAGAATGGACTTGAGGATATGGGGAGGGGGAAAGGTAAGCTGTGACAAAGCGAGAGAGAGGCATGGACATATATACACTACCAAACGTAAGGTAGATAGCTAGTGGGAAGCAGCCACATAGCACAGGGAGATCAGTTTGGTGCTTTGTGACCGCCTGGAGGGGTGGGATAGGGAGGGTGGGAGGGAGGGAGACGCAAGAGGGAAGAGATATGGGAACATATATATACGTATAACTGATTCACTTTGTTATAAAGCAGAAACTAACACACCATTGTAAAGCAATTATATTCCAATAAAGATGTAAAAAAATATATATATCCTTCTTGTATCCCAGTTGAGACATTGGGATTCAGTTCTAAAATATGGAGTACAAAGAGAATAAATGAACGATACAACCAATCTTGGCCCATAAAAATACTCATCCCTCCTTTTGAGTAAATATCAATGTCCATGGAAGCTATGTGTTGAAACTTGTGTAGCCTATGTCAGACTTGGTCCCTGGATGATAACGTAAAGGAAAGTTCTCTCATCCCTGACTTCTGAGTCAATTAGACATAATAGAAATAAGAAATTAACTCATGTTATTATATAACACTATGACTTGAGAGTTTATTTGTTACTAGCATTCCTCTAATAATAAAAAAATTGAACAAGTAAATATAATGTCATCAGTATTTCATTAGTAGAAAGTAAATTAAAAGTTGATTTGAAAATATGTTAGTATATAGCATCATCCCTGCATACTTAGCAAAGCCCTCCTGCCTTCCTTAGTAATTACTTCCACTAGGAAGTCCTTGAAAGTAAAACATCTTGATCGAGTATTTCTGTTGATTCCGTTTATTTCTGTTTATAATCCTCTGTGTGTATATGTTGTTTTACATAATGTATCTTTTCTCAGCCTTAAAATACAAGGACTCTACTCAGTAACCGTCTTTCCTTGATGTGAAAGTCACTTGTTATTGACCCAAAATCCTATACAGATTCTAATTATTGTTTAATTGAGTAAAATTGAAAAACATTAAAAATTCACCTAGAAATCTGGAATGTTTAGCTTCTGTTGACAGCTAGAATATCTGACAAATGTGCTGCATTCCAGCATGACCACATGAGCTGGAGCTAACCGGCTTCTCCTCCTTTGGTAGAGTATCTGTTTTTGATCCCCCTTAGGTGCAGCCATTCTTTCAATGTACACATGCATTCTTATACCTGGCCTCATTTATGTTACTTGTCTGGTCCCAAAAGGAATTTGGATTACAACCAGTTTTGCAACGATGCCAAAAAACTAGAACATAAATATATTAAGTTTGTTTTGTGGCATTTGAATTTTGTAATTTTTACACAGGTTTATTATTTTCATGTAAAGTCTTGAATCTGTGATTATCTTAGCTGAGTGTCAGAGAGGTAGATTGCTATGTTATCTTACTTTTACATATTACTTTATTTTTAAAAATCTGTTAGTTACATTTAGTCTTATCTACTTACTTGCTTGGGGAAAATATGAAGCAGTGGTTGTGCTTCATCATGAAATGGAGAATAAATTTAAGAAATATAAACTATTATCCATATGTTAGCCTACATGAGTTTAATAGGAAAAGTATGTATATTATGGATCAGACTTCCAAAGGTATTTTGAAGAAGTTGTCATCAATTCACACACTATCCACCTAAATCTGTAATATTCTCAATAACAATTTCAGATGTAAACTTGGGTAAATCAGTATCAATTTAATTATATTTAGTGTTTAAAATAGAAATGAGTTTTATTTATTCCCCAGGATCTGGGGAACTCTCCACTATATTCATTAAAATGTGTTCAGCTTCAAGTAATAGTAAACTTGAGTTCAAAAGCCTAAACAAACAGGGGTTTATTTTTCTTACATTACAAGAAATCTGTAAAACATTTCCATGTTATATGCAGCTACTGTAAGTTGATGTTAGAGTTAAAAAAAAAAACAACCTTATTCATTTATTTAAAAGAAGTCTGTACCTTGTTTTTTCTAGCATTGATTCACTTGTTCAATATTGTCAGAGTTTGCATTTCTGTAATTTTTCTATTCTTGTTACAGTCACAAGTGATTGCTACAACTCCAGGCCTTATGCCCACATTCAAAGCAATGCAGGGACATCAGTTGAAACTACCTTTATTATCAGGAAAAGCAAAAACATTCCCAGAAATCCATCAGCATAATTCAACATATGTCTCATTGACTAAAAAGATTTCAGATGGCCACTTCTAATTCAACTAGAAGCTTGGACTGAAAATACTTAGAGGAAATGGTCAAGGGAAAAGAGACAGGAATGAATGTTCAGTCAGCCAATCATTTGTATATGTCCATAAACCATATGGGTAATAATAGGGAAACACATACTGTCTCCTACAGTTGACAATGTCTACCCAGTCACTCTTGCTAAGCAGGTGTCCCCATTGCAGGCTTCTCACTAGCTATTTGCTAAGAAGCAGAGAAGGTGTGGCAGCAGCATTGAAATTCTAGGAGCAGAGTGTCAAAAATGCAAAGCAATTTCTAGAGGCAGTGGGGTGAGGAAAGCAATGCAAGCTTGGCAGCCAGTAATCAGCATCATCAGCACTAGATCAGTTTGTAGCATGGTTTTGCTGTGGTCCTGGCTACCACTTAACCTACCTTATCCCTGCCCATTTCCCTTGCCTAATTCTGTAGCCTTCCTGGATATTCTTTGAATGCCCAGTGCTCTTTAGTTAAACCCTTCATCTGTTTCATGTATACAAGAAGGTAACACAGGAATTGGCACAAGGAATTGTTGTAAGCCAAAGACATTCAGAGAAATAAGGAGAATCTGGAGTATGTTATTTTGAGTCAGTTGAGACTAAAGGCAATAATAAAATAAATTCTAATGAGCATTAACGGAAGGATGTCTGGCAGTCCATGATACGCAATAGGAAATGACAAACCACTTATGTTATTATCAGTGGTCACCTGGAAGAAGCACCCACTGAAAATAATGTTTAGAGAGCCAACAACATGAGAAATAAAATTCAAGACTGCAGAGTAGAGTGACCTACTCCAGTGGGATTGGAAATATTAAATAAATAATTTGATAAGTTCAAATCCCCTTGCTGTTGTTGTTATTGTTGTTCAAATGCAGACAGAAAAACTAAAAAATTCCTATGCCTTCTCTGAAAGATTTCCTTATCTCTTAGTCACTGGACTAAAAGCCAAATCCCAGACAGAGTTTGCTTCTGTGGGTTGCTAAATTATGACGTTAATTGAATTCACAGCCTCTCAAAGGACATTTAGGGATATGCAAAGAATGAACCCATAATTTTTAGAAAATTGGCTTATATGAGGAATCAGAGGATTACAAATACCAAAACTCAATCCACTCTTAGACTCTTTTGGCAGCAGAAGTGACACTCTTCCCAGTTTACTGAAGCTGTTCTCTGTCTTGCTTGAAAATATTGAAAGGTTTGAGATATGGATATTTAGTGATTCTTGGTTTTGATAGAATGGTCAGGAACTTAGAAGCAACCTGATTGGATGGTTGATGACATGAGATTTGGAAAAGAATTATGTGGATGGAGCTCTTAGAATTTACTCCGAGTGTAGGAAAATTTATATTCTACAGGAATCTTCACAAAAATGCCCCCACTTCAAAGGAGCTTCTTAGTAATTAGGGTCAAAATGACTTTTATAGCAATATCAGCTAGTATTCTTTCCAACCACCCTGGAAAGGACTTAATGAGATCATGAACAAAAAAACACATTAATCATGGTAGCTTTAAGGATGTATAAATTATATTCATGTTCAGCTACTTTGATCTCACTTATCCAATGCTAACTGATGTACTTTCCAGGACCAACGCCAAAACGGAGAATCAACATGGCAATGTATGCCAGAAGACCAGACAATCACCTTTTGGCATTTGGCCTTCTTCCACCATGATGAAAGTGACATTTTACCCTTTATAAGAGTCATATTCTCAGTTTGGTTTTGCTTTTTCCACCTCACAGGTAAGCTACATATTTTAAAACAATAATAAAACTAAACACTTGTATTAGTCTGCTGGGGCTGCCATAACAAAATACCATTGACTGGGTAGCTTAAACAACAGAAATTTATTTTCACACTGTTTTGGAGGCTGAAAATTCCAAGATCAAGGACCATCAAGGTTCATTTTCTGTTGAGAGCTATCATCCTAGCTTGTAGATAATCACCTTCTTGCTAGGTCTTTACAGGGATGAGAGAGAGAGAGTTCTGGTGTCCCTCTTTTTATAAGGACACCAATCCTATAAGATTAAGGCCACACCCTTATTAATGCATTTAACCTTAATTACCTCCTAAAGACCCTGCCTCTAAATATAGTCCCTTCGATGGTTAAGGCTTCAACATAATTTTGAGGGGACACCATTTAGTTACAGCACCACTCAACATTGCTGTTGATGTAGGAATTCCCTTTACCAATTAACAAGAAACACACAAACACATGAACAAAGGAATGAATAGATAAAGGCAATATATTGATGTACATTGTTGTTGTGGGTCTTTTCTTTTATCAGTAACTCAGAAGCAGCTGACCATACAGAATGACAAAATGCTTAATGTCTTTGTTATGGCACAATTGTCCAATATCACCTCCAGATGAAAGTGATATCCTTTGAACCACAACTGATTTATGGTGTTGTTTTTCCTACATCCAGTATTCATAGACACAGAAACTAAAGGCAGGAAGTTGGGTTTCACCTCTTCCTATTACACAATGTAATACTACTCACAGAATATCTGCTTCCTTTCCCCCATGACTCTGGGCTTTCAGTTCAGAGGTTTCATTACACAAGGGAGAAAACCATCCCAGTGGGCATAGCAGGGCCTACCTAGTTCTATTAAATCAGAAGCTAAATTGCCACTGGCAATTTTGGGCTCTTCGTGCCAACAGATGAACAGAACAAAAAGGGTTTACAGAGCTGCCTGGTATGATTGATCATGACCATCAGAGTGAGATAGGATTGCTGCCATATAGTGGGGACTGGAAGGAACATAGGTGCAATCCAGGGTTTATAATGTTCCAGAATTACCTTGTTCAGTGTTAATGGAATTCTATAGCAATTCTATATAGGTGGGGCCAAAAAGAGATCTAAAACAAAGGCTTGGATCACCTCACTCAATAAAGAGCAACAACAGGCTGAGATCCTGATTAAAAGTAAATGAAAATTAATACAGCCTGGTTAGTTGAGGAGGAAAGTTATAAATTCTAAATAAAGGCTTATGAACAGCTCTGGAAATGAGGGCTACATATAACCCATATCTTCCTCTATGTTTGTGTGTGTGTGCATATGTGTGTGTTGGACGGTTTGATTTAAATCTGCTTGAAATCAAAATCATAATTGTGAACTAGATAACCTAATCAATCAATCTAGATCCCCATCTGATGATAGGATTTATAACACCACTGCATTCCAAAAGATGCTGAGTTTTACAGAAAAGCTGATGCTATTGAATAGCTGTCAATGGGACATGCACCCTGAGTTGTTGTTCCAAGTGGATCAGAACATTTGCACTGAATCTTCAGCATTTTTATACTTGATTTCATCATAGCCAACAGCATGAACATAAGAGTTGAGTAGAGATTCAGAGAAATTTACTAGGTTGCTCAGGAACAAATCATTTCTCTAGGAAAATGAACCCAAGTTGTTAGCTGCAGGAATATTAGGCTCTAAACAATTGGAATAACTGTTCTTAGGTAATTGTAGCAGTGGAAGCCTCTTACACATGTGTGTTAATAACTTATAAGGTTCTGATATATGGATTAATCTGTTGGTTCTCCCAAGAAGTAGGCAAACATGCATATGACCTTATTTGTAATATTGATGATGAAACAAAGCCAGACAAATTACAGTCATGATCACAAAGTTTATAAATGAAGACGCTTGCACTGGAATGTGTGCTTCAGAGCCCATATCATTGATGGAATTATAGTCATACTGGAAAACACTGTATATGACACTTATAAGTAAAATCATGCAACTTTGATAGCTTTGTTGCACAAAAGTTTTCTAAAGGTGTCTTTGAAATGAAGCATGAGAATATTCATAATTTATGGAACAGCAATGACTAAATAAAATTGTTGGTAACTTGATTTATGCCTCCTGTCTCTTTCTGGATTGGGTGATGATGGAGGCCATAAGAGAGATTATACTCTGGGCGTAAGAAAGGTATTGCTTTAACTTCACTCCTCCGTAATGAAATTACAAATCTTTGATTTTCTCTAATTGAAAATAATTTATGTCATCTTGTTTTAGAAGTTATTTTTTAAAAATGACCTAGCAACTAATACCTTTGGGGAACTTTCTCTGGATTTGTATTAGAGTCACTTCATGGACCAACCGTGATATTTCTCCAAAAAAAACATTTAATAGTTGCTATGTACCCATTTTCATTCATATTTGTAGATGCAAGAAGCTCTTGCTGATCCTCTTTTTTGTGTATGAAAATTCAGGAAACAAAAGAAACCCTATCCTTACCTCCAAATTCTAGAGCAGACATTGTATTAAGCTCTGAGATCAGGTAAGGATACCTAGGTTAATATTAATGAAATAGCAAAATGAAAAGGAACATATATTTGCACTGTAATATCCTGTAATTTTCAAAATGAACAAACTAAAAACATATTAATAAAGTAAAGAACAAGGAAAATAAAAATTCATAAGCAGCAATGTTTCATCTTTCTTTGTAGGAACAGGTCCTTTTCCATTTCAATTGACACAAATATAAAATGATTTTCTTTAACTGAGTATCTATATTGATTTTGCTTTATGATCCATACATCTTCTCCGTGACTTCATTCCCCTCACTAAGACAAATAAGTTAAAATCCATCCATTCTCTAGAGTAGTTTCAATTTTCATGATGAATCAACCAAGTTTTGACCAGAATACCAACAGTAATTCTCTTCTTTGTCTCTTTTGACAAGTAATTGTATTTGTTCTATAAAAAACAACACTCATTAATCCACATTGTTCTTTTTCAAAACCAGAGGTTTAAGATTTTATGTTAGATGTTGACTGACCATGCATCTCAAATACCCTTTTATTATATTTAAAAGGTTCACAGGATGGTACTCACAAATGAATGCCACACCTTGAAAAGCAATGTAGTTAAAAAGATAGCATAGATGCCTGGGTGAGACCTGAATTAACTAGACATTTTGAGAATGCTGAACATTTACATTTTCAGCACATCTAATTAACTTGTAGGTATTACATTCCAGTTGATTCAGGGAAACTCATACACATGCATGACATGAAAAAAATCATTGTCACTGTGAAATGGTGTTTTACACTTACACCCCTACAGGCAGTTTTCTTTTTTCAGAATTAAATATGCATCAAGCTGCATATTAGAATCCACCTGAAACGTTTCCAATATTTCTTCCTTTTCCTTCATGCCTTTTCACTTTTAATTCCTAGTGAGAATGGGAAATGGAGACTGTAAAGAATCATAAAAGAAAAATTCTGACCATATTCTCAAACACAAACATAAAGAAAGCATAGTTTTTATACTTCATGGGACTTTGTTTTTTTCTTTTGAATATTATTTTATTTTATCTTATTAGACAGCAGGTTCTTATTAGTTATACATATTAGTGTATATATGTCAATCCCAATCTCCCGATTCATCCCACCCCTCACCATGGGACTTTGTTTTAATCAAATTCAATCACTTGTAGATTCATTCCTCCATTTCTAGTCCAAGAAGCAACACCCAATGTTCACTTTAATGAGTAAAAGTAAAAGCTTTACTCAATACATTATCTTCCAACATAAAGTACAAATAATACCATTGCATGCTTATAGGAAACCTTTTTCATAATCTGGTACTTCCTAAATTGACTCTTGAAAAGGTAAATGATCATTTGGAAAATTCTTCTTATGTATGCTGTATACCTTTTAAAGACAACTTGGAGTTCAAAATAATACAATAAATGACACTCATGGTTTCTTATATCATGAATTTCAGCACAAAGAAACAATATTTTCTAAAACCATATATAAAACTATTGAGTTCAGCATGCAAATAATTCAAAATAAATCCGTTTCAAATAAAAAATTACGTGATTTCTTCAAGCAAAAACCAATAGCTCAAAAAGCCACTTCAATGCTTTGACACGTTTAAGTAACCAGCTAAGAACAAGTGCATGACTAATTCAGCTGGCTATGCAAAAACAATTGTCTCTCAGATGGTCAAAACTTAGCCACAAAATGCACTAATGGGGATAAATAATCTCTGTGCACACTAACTAAATAGAATACAAAACAATTTTTCCGTGAAAAAAATGCAAAATTTGCACATATAAGCAAGCAGGGAAGACTTCTTCAAGACTGATCTGTTGTTCTTAAAGTTTGTATATTTTATTGGAGTTTTGGTGTTGCTAATTTATCTTGCTTTTGTTCTGGTGGTTTTGTTTTTATTTAAATGTCAGTAGGAAATTTTTAACCTCTTTGACTACCCACGTTTTAGTCTGGAACCTAACATCACTTTTTTTCTCCAATTGCCCTTAAAGATATCCAGGATTAAACACATGTTATTAATATTTCTCAGAAACAGTGAATCACACAAATACTTTTAAACAGAAACATAAAAACAGAGGAAAAAGAAGAAAAGAGAGGCTATATAAAACTGAAAGCAAGCAAGAATTCCCCGCCAATCATAATGTGAAAATACACTTTATCTCTTTAAATTTTAAACAAAAAAATTTCTAAGAGGGAGACTGTGTCTGCTTAATCTCTTTGGCAACAGTTTTCTTTTTCTCCTTCCTTCATTGTTTTTCTAAGATAGATCCAGAGAGCACATCAGAGAAGTAAACACTATAGTCTGCAGATATCATATTACACACACAACAATTTGTATGATAATTATTTTTTCTTGATTGCAATTTAACTCTTTAAAAATGCAAATTGTATAATTACTGCCAAAAAAAGAAAAAAAAATGTTCTCCATGTGTAATGACAAAAATTTCACAAAAGTCCTATAAATTTTGCAGAATAATGGGTTTACAAATGAAAAGAAAAAAGAAAAAAAGAGTGTACTCTATTAGACAAGTCCATTATGGAAGAAAAACACACTGGGTTGAAAATCCTTACAGTTAACAATTTCTAGGTTGTTGTTGATTACTGCCTGGAGCCCTACCCTTTCTTCAAAACCTACTGTAGAGGGTAAAACATATTTTTCCCTTCTGATATATTTCCCAGTTATATCGATTAGATCAAAAGTAATGTCAGAAAATCTAAAATTAAGCATTCAAACCTGCAACTACTTGAAACATAGGCAATAAAGCATTAGAAAAATCACATCTATGCTTACAATCAATTTTACAAATAGTTGAAAATATGGACCTCGGTAAATATATACACATACCTACTATATACACTATATATCCTTTTTCTTGACAAGCTTTTGTGACTAGATAGAAGAAGAGCAATGAATTCTCCTAAAGCAGTGTGTCATCATAGGCACCAAATTTAGCAATATAACAACTAAACTTTCTTGAATACCTGCTGTGTGTCAGTCTCTGTATTTAGTGTGTTATGAAGATCAGATCCTTCATAATCCCCAACTGGAAGGCATGAATAGCATCCCTTTATTCATATAAGAACTTGAGATGCAAAGGGTGATTAAGAGGTGAGTCACAAAGCCCAGATCTAACTGTGCATACTGGATCCCACAGCCAGCACCCATACTGTTCTACCTCCTTCCTCCCCAGTGAAAAAACAGACCCATTTACCACTTGGCTTGACTGGGCACATGGGCAAGTTAATTATTTGGTGTGTGCCCAGTCACTCACATCTGATAAATGGAAAAGCTAATTCACTTACCTAATGCACAAAGGAGCTGTGAAACATTATACAAATGAGCTTTGAAAATTGGTGTGTTAGGTAAATGTAAACAATAGAAACTTTCACAAATGATTATTTTTGATGCATAAAGTTTAAAGCATTAAGCAGTATTTATAATAAAAAAATACTGTCTCCAAAATTAAACACAAATAGTCAAGTCCTGAATCTATCATTTAATAGCTAGGTAAGCACAGAAAGGATCCTTAAACTCAATGAGGCTAATTTTCCTCTTCTGTAAAATGGGGATAGTGAGTATTACAGAATTATTAGAGGAATTAAAATAATGCATGAAAAATAATTTGACATATAGTAGACACTAAACAAAGTATATCTGTTATTATTATTTTATGAATCAGAAAAAATCTGAGTACCAAATTAATAAGTGAATTCCCTATTTGCGTACTGCTTTCATATGTAGAATCATCTGCTGATTGAGGGAAAGGGAACCTTTTAACAAGCAAGAAAGTAAACATAATTCTTTCCCTCCTAATATCACATATATATATAATATTATATATAATATAGTAATACTTGGCTTAACTGTATTGGAGAAAGCCATCTGGCTATGGCAAATTTGTAACATGCCATTTTGAGTCTAATTTATTGTATGTTTCATGTTTAACTGTATGTTAAAAATGTGACTTACTTGGTGTCAGTTTCTTGTGAAAGACCAAGGGAATAGGAAGTACCCTCATGAGTGTTGCCAGACCACTGATGCTGGACTTGCAAAGGAGTAGGGAAAAAACAGTCATGTAACACTTTGTTGACCATCACTTCTAGCCTATAGGTGATTAAAAAGTTTAAGAAAATAGTGGGAGATTAAAAAGATAATTATTTGCAGAAAGATGTGCTGTGGGTGCTGCCATTCTTCTGTGGCAGAGTGGTGGGCAATCATGTTCCCACCTCATATCTCATGAAAAGGGATTCAGAGCAACCATGCAAAGAACTTGATGTATGTCCTCTACAGTTGTGGGCAGGATGACTGGTGTTTGATAGACACCTAAGGAAAATAAGGCTCAGAGGCTTGCTTGCTAACGTACACATCTGGAGTTTGTCAGGTCAAAGGCTGCATGAGTGCATCCTGTGGACAAGATGTGGGTCATGTGTGCAAGAATCAGTCTGGACACGTCTTAGATTCTGTTCAAGAAGGGCACTCTGTAGGTAAAGAAAAGCTAATAAAACAGGTACAGCCATCTTCCTCCCAGTCTGTGGATAAAGCCAACAAATGAAGGATCTATAGACGTATAGAGCCAAGAGAATGACCAAGGAGTTTAGCTAGGAAGGTGACACACTGCTTCTGATGCCTGCCTAACCTCTGGTCTTCTGGTCATATAAGAGAATAATATTATTACTTCAGCTAATTGTGGTTAGGGATTTTGTTTCTTGTAGCCAAAATCATCATAACTACTACTATAGCTAATCTATAGGATTTATGTGAGAATTAGTGGAAATTTATGAAAAGTCCTTAGTAAGATATTTTTGAATGTAGTTGACAGGCACTAGATAAATAGTAGATGTTTCCTTAAGGTTTTTGATAGAAAGAAGAGAGAAATGAAGACAATGTAAATGAACTGAAATATATTATTAAGGAAGATAAAACGTGTATGTACAAGTACAATATGTAATAAACATTATAATGTTTTAAATGCTACACAAAACTGTGAGTTTTCAGAGGAGGGAGAGATTATTTCCAGCAGGGAATATATTTGAGGACATTATTTGAGAGAGAGGTTGCTCTCTGATTTCTCCCAGGTAAGTTTCAGCTTACAGATGTGTTTGCCCATGTATAAATCAGGGTTCAATCAGAGGAGCAGGACACAAGGAATTACATAGAATAGGGAATTTGTTTACAGAGATTAAACCTTCCACAATCATGGGAGCTGGTGGGGAGATCTATGAAAGGCTGTTGTCTCTGCATCTGATGTTGGATGTGATGTTTCTGTAGTTCAACCAGTAGAGCATTTGGAAAGAAAAGTTAGACCTGAAATGGGCTAGAATAAGAAAAAACTGGCATCTTTGCTGATGAACCTGAACACACAAGGACAAACTGAAACCCATGTTGGACTCTTTTTCCCCAAACCTTGATGAAACAGGTAACTTTCCAGGGTTGCTGGCACCTTTGACCACAGACCAATACGTACATTTCTCTGGGCCTAGACTCAGAGGAACTTTAGGAGATCCAGTGTTAGTTGCAGGAGCTAGAGGTCTGGACACTGCCCCATGCCTAGAGCATGAGCTCAAAGATCAGATGCATCATGCCTGACCAGAGAGGAGGCTGACTTTCAGAGAATACAAATAACCACTACATCACTTCTAGTCTCCACCTTTCATGCAAAGTTTGACCTGTCTTGTGGCCAACCCTAACCCAGAGCCACACAGGGAAGGGTATTCTGAGAAATATAACTGTAGCTTTGCTAAGTGACAAAGCCAGCACAGCCAATAACTTTTTAATTATAATTATTTTATATCATTTAAACTTTAGGAGATTTCACAGAATGACCAAATATTTGGGCTTCCCTTAAAGAAAGAAGTTTGTGAAGATATTGACGAAGTGATTGTAAAGTTTATGTGGAGAGGCACAAGACCAAGAATAGCCAACACAATACTGAAAGAGAGCAAAGTGGGAGGACTGACACTACCTGACTTCAAGACTTACTATAAAGCTACAGTAATCAACACAATATGTTTTTGGTGAAATAATAGGCAAAAAGACCAATGGAGCTGAATAGAGAGCCCAGAAATAGACCCACATAAATATAGTCAACCCATCTTTAACAAAGGACCAAGACAACACAATAGAACAAAGGTAGTCTTTTCAATTAATGTTGCTGGAACAACTGGACATCCACATGCAAAGAAATGAATCTAGATGCACATTTTGCAAAAACTAACTAAAAATGGACTCCAGACCTAAATGTAAAACATAAAACTACTAGAAGACAAAATAGACAAAACCTGGGTGACCTTAGCTATGGTGATAACATTTTAGATACAATACAAGGGCATGATCCATGAAATAAATAACTGACAAATTAGACTTAATTAAAATTAAAATGTCTTCTCTGTGAAAGGCAATGTCGAGGGAATGAGAACAAGCCACATACTGGAAGAAAATATTTTCACAAGATACATCTGATGAAAGACTGTTATCTAAAATACAGAAAGAACTCTTAAAACGCAATAATATGAAAACAAACAACCAAATTAAAAAAATAGGCCAAATACCTTAACAGATACCTCACCAGAAGATACACAGTTGGCAAATAAGCATATGAAAAGATGTTCTACATCATATGTCATTAAGGAAATGCAAATTAAGGGCAATGTGATATCACAACACACCAATTAGAATAGCCAAAACCTAGAATACCAACAACACCAATGCTGGTGATGATGTAGAGCAACAGGAACTCTTATTCACTGCTGGTGGGAATAAAAACTGGTACAAACACTTTGGCAGACAGTTTAATGATTTCTTACAAAACTAAACATACTCTTACCATGCAATCCCTCAATCATACTCCTTGGTATTTACCCAAATGAGTTTGAAGTTATGTCCACACAAAAACCTGTACATGGACATTTATAGAAACTATTCATAATTGCCAAAACTTGCAAACAACCAAGATATCATTCAGTAGAGCAATGAATAAATGAACTATGGTACATCCAGACAAGGATGTTATTCAGCACTTAAAGAGAAATGAGCTATCAAGCCATGAAAAGACATAGAGGATCCTTAAATACATATTACTAAGTGGAAGAACCCAATCTGCAAAGGCTACATGATATATGACTCTAGTTATATGACTTTCTGGAAAAGCCAAAACTATGGAGATAGTAAAAAAAAAAAAAAAAATCAGTGGTAGCTAGGAGTTGCAGGCTGGGGTGGGGTGAATAGGTAGAGTACAGAGGATTTTTAGGCCAGTGAAAGTATACTGATGGATAAACATCATTATACATTTGTCCAACCCACAGGATGTCCAACCCCAAGAGTCAGCGATAATGTAAACTGAGGACTTCAGGTGACTATGATGTCAGTGTACGTTCATATGTACCCTCTCATGGGCGGTGTTAATAATGGAGAATGATATGCATGTGTGGAGGCAAAGTGTATATAGGAAATCTCTGTGCCTTCTCTTGCTGTGGACTTAAAGCTACTCTAAAAAATAAAGTTATAATTAAAAGAAAAGAAAAGAAAAAAAAACATCAGTTGAGCTGACATTCATACATGACAGCAGGTGACTTGAGGTGGGGAGAAGCAGCCCCCTTGCATTGGTTTGAGCTCTCTTGTTTGCCATCATCCCCATCATTTCCTATCAACTTCCAACACCAAAACCTTGTCAGTTATCATTTACTGTCACTGTAGACTGAATGTTTGTGTTTCCTCAGAATCCATATTTTGAAACCCTAATCCCCAATGTGATAGTATTTGGTGGTGGGGCTTTTGAGAGGTGACTAGGAGACACCATAATGGGACGGATGCCCTTATAAGAAGATTAAGAGACCAGAGCTATATGCCGTTTGAAGATACAGCAAGGAGGCTATCCACAAGCCAGGAAGGCTTTTACTAGAAACAACCATGCTGGCTCTTGATCTTGGCCTTCTAGCCTCCAGAACTGTGAGAAATAAGATACATCTGATGAAAGACTGTTTAAGCCACCCAGTTTATGGTATTTATTTGTTAGAGCAGCCCGAGTTGACTAAGATAAGCATACTGCTTTTCTTTCATTCATTAAGCCTGGGTTCTGAAGAGTTTTGCATTTGGGACCCCATATTTTGAAGGAGAGTTCGGATTGAGTATTTGAGAAAGGTTTACATTTGGTATGGAAAGTGATAGATAACTTAGGAAAAATTGTTACTAGAAATATTTCCTAAACTCATGAGCAGTCTTAGGCCTGATGAAGATTAAAGTGTGAAGGAGAGTTTGGTGAGATATGGTAGTCAGAAAGTGACTCGGTGCCAGAAGGTAAAGGGCCTGGAATGCCAGTTTTATTTGGTAGACATCAGGAAGCAATTGAAGCATTTTAAAGAGGTGAGGGAAATGACCACAACTATGGTATAGGAAAATCAATCTAGAAGTTGTATAATAGTGAATTAGGTGGGAACAGAGACAGAGATGGAAAGTATCTTTTATAATGCAGCAATTTTTACTTTATTACCAGTCTTGCCTGAAGACCAGTCTGATTATTCTTATGGCCACTGGGCCATTGTCTTTGTCCCACTTAAAAGTATCACAGAATTTGAAGCCCTAGATTTATTTATCACTGTGGTTGATAGACAGAACTCCAAGTTTTCCTTTGTTTAAGGGAAACGCATTCAAGCTGGTATTCAAGTTCATATTCAAGCTCCCCAGGTGGTTTGGTTGCCAAAACTGTTCTGGAAATCTTGCAAACTCTGTTCTGTGGCATTTAGCACTGCTGCTTTCAATCTTGGCTGGAAACCATAAAAATAATATTTCACTCATTATGTTGTAGAAGAGTCCCTTAGAGCTTCATACTTGAAAGAGGAGATATTGTGCAGATAGCATCACATTTCTATGCACAGCAAGGCACCAGATTGACAAACAGTTAAGTTATGACTTAAGGGATATTATTAAAATGGTACTATTACTTTATCACCAAAGAATTATGAGGTCTTAGTTATATCCTCTAAGTGACTGACTGAGAAGGAAATTATTCAAACTAGTAAGACTGGGAAGACACTTTAGTTCATTCCTGAGCAAACTTGTGCTTACTCCGAATAATAAATGGAGTTGTTGTCTTTCATTAGAAACCCCCAAATCACAATGAGCCAAAGGAATATTACTCCACTAACTACATTTCAGAAAATAGGGTTAGAATTGAAGAACTCAAAAGCAAAACTGGTGACTATCCCCCAAATCTCAAATGCTTTCAAAATACTGAACTGCTTCAATAGAGATGAAGAAGTAAATACTAAACAAAAACCTTTAACTTACACATTGCACACAGGTATAGACATCATATTACCCCTCTACTGCACACATATCTAGTTTGATTCCATTGAGAGAACTTTAGCAATCAGTGAAAGTACTACGGCTAAAAGGACAATATACATACATAAAATAAGAATGTTTTGGTACTTAGTAAAATAAAAGAAGCACCCATATTAAGGTAAGCTGTCTCCCAAGAGGTCCTCTGCATTGGAGTTCTCTGGCCTCATCTTTGGGACTTCCAGTACCTTGTTCAATTTTGGGGAATATTGACTGCTAGACTGCTGAACTTCATATCCCTATAGAGAGAAAGCTATTTCAAGGCAGCACAGAGACCTTATTTTGTAACCAATGGCCAAGTTCCTTTTTTTTCACTTTTGTGTAAGCCAAACTACCAACACAAGAGTCTATTCTGCCGTTTCCTGGTCCTAAGTCTATTTGCTTTTTACACTCTTCATATCTAATTTAGACCACAAATACTAGTCAATTAATAATTCATAATCAGAACATCTCTAAATATACTTACATTTGAGGTTAGGGCTTCGACATATAAATTTTTTTTTCTGGGAGATGCATAATTCAGTTCGTAGCACAGAGGAAATCAGAAAATTAACTTATAAGCCTCAATGTCTTCTTGTTGAACATCAGGATAATCATATCTTCTTCAAATTGTTGTTACCCGGAACAAATGAGATAGTACTTTTTTTTTTTTTTTTTTTTCGGTACGCAGCCCTCTCACTGTTGTGGCCTCTCCTGTTGCGGAGCACAGGCTCCGGACGTGCAGGCTCAGCAGCCACGGCTCACAGGCCCAGCCACTCTGCGGCATGTGGGATCTTCCCAGACCGGGACACAAACCCGTGTTCCCTGCATCGGCAGGCAGACTCTCAACCACTGTGCCACCAGGGAAGCCCGAGATAGTACATTTTAACAATATAATAGTTGCACAATAAATCTATGGTTTCCCCTACATCAAACCATCTGGTTAGAAGTCCACACTATCCCTGGACTTGTATTTTGCTCAAATCCCTGCCTCTGCCCTCCTGCTGGGCTTGGATCTTTGGCTGGGGTGTCCAGGCCCATAACTGCCAGAATCAGACATCTGAATGCCTACTCAAATCCCCTTTACCTGTTTACTGGTGTTCAGATATGCCCTCAAAAATCCCAGTATAAATAAAACGTATAGATATAGATAGTTATAAGATATATAGATATTCATATATAGATAAAATCCCTTACCTCAACCATATAGAGATTCTACATTTCCCCACCTGTCCAGTGGCCACTTCAAAAGTGTACTGCAGTCAGATTCCAGAAGGGCTAACTAATAATATTTTAAAAGAAAGTTAGGAATATATTTAATACTAGAGCTCTTTCTATATATCTGGCCCTATCTTGCCTTTTATTTTCATCCTATTACCTGCTGCTTTCACCAGACCTCTAGATCAAAGGTTCTTTACTGACAACATAAAGAGAAGTGGCATTAATTGTTCTAAAGATGCTTTTCAGAAATTTTTAAAATAATAATGCATTATTTGTGAAGAACTTAGCTCAGCATATGAACGTTAAACTGTATATTTCCAAGAGTTGTTGTACATGTATATAGTTGATTCTTTCACTTTTCCTACTGAGACACTTGTGATGTCTGATATAATAATTGCTTTCTGGTTACAGTATGTGTGGTCTCATCTAATCCTCACAAAAACCCTATGGGGGTACTGAACCATAGAGAGACAGTTGACCTTTCCAAGGTCACCCAGCTGGACAGTGGTAGAGCCAGATTTTGAACTCAAGCAGTCTCTTTTCTGAGGCCACACTTAATCACTGCGCAATATTGCCTTGAAATGAAGGGAAAAGTGGAGTCATATAGCTAGTATCCATGGAATGGTCCATAGCCAAGGCTGTCTCCCTGGGACTCCATGCCACTTGTCATGTGTCATTTCAGCTCCTGAAGAATGAATGGTCAATGTAGCTATTTTATATTCTTGCTGGAAAGGAGATTGAATCTGCTAGAAAAGGACTCTGAGAGCACAGTTGACATCAGTCAGGTTTCTGCTCCATGGATTAAATCTGACAAAAAGCAGATTACAAAACACTCTCCCCAAATCCTGCACCTTCGCATTATTTTAAGATCTAATTTGTTTTGAAGAAAAAGTCCTATAAAGATGCCTGCAAGCTGAAAATATTCAGAAAATGACTTAATGTCTGCATTAGGACTTTAAACTTACATGATATAAACAAAATGCAGAATTAGCCTATTATATTTGCATTCACACAGGAAAATAAGAAACTCTCTTAGATCTTGGACAGATTGGCCACTAGAAAGGTCTTAGATCCACCGGTGATCTGGCTGATCAGCTTGGGAATTAAGCCCTAGCATGCTCAGAATGAGAGAAATGCTGCTTTGTAGAAATGCAGGCAGATCAGGAAAAGGGAAAAGGAGAAACAAGACACAAATGGTATCTCGATTCAGCTTTTTCAGCCTGTCTTATTCACACAGCATTCCTTAGAGATTTGATATTTGCCTTCTTCTTGAAAGAAATGCACACGATTGTAAAAGGAAAAGGCTGTCTCTAAATGTTTTTACATTCATATAATGTAAATGCCCGCCACTATACAAAAAGTAAAGAAAAGCAGTATAATACAGTGGAAAACATATGCTTTCTGGTATCATGCAGTCTTAGCCAAATTGTAAGCTCCCTGAATCTGAATTTTCTTATTTCTGAAATAGATATTGATCTCACAGAGCTTCTGTGAAAAGCAGTGAAATATCCCCAAATCATCATGCACTGGGAGAGGTAGCACAGTTATATGGAGAGCGGGGACTTGGGAGATGGACTGTGTTCAAATCTCACTTCACTCTCTTATTAGCTGTGTGAGTTCAGGAAAGTTACTTCAGCACCCTGGACTATAAAATGAGGATGATAATCATAGTGCCTACTACACAGAATCATTATGAGGATTTAATGGATAACTAGTTGTAAAGTGATTGGAACAACGCCCAGATCAGAGTAAATAATATGTAAAAATTGAAAAGCAAATAGTGTGTTTTTGTTAGTGTGTTACACTATTAACAGTCTGACATTCATTTCCTCTACTTCCACATACAGCATCCCATCTTTGCTTTCAGTAATATTACCACCTGTCTTTAAGTAGTCCTAACTAAGCAGTCAATCCAAGTGCTTCAACCAGTTGTGGCTGAGGGGTGGAAATGTGACCCAATCTAGGCTAATCAGATACACTCTCCCTGGAATTTGACTCATTAGCAGATACTACACAGACTGTATTGAAATGTATTCATCCTGACTATTGCACCCTAAAGATACCCTCCATTAATTTCTCACTTTAAGATTTCCAAGGTTGCCCTAGTCTCTGCCCACTCTAGGACATATTTCGATAGCTTATCCATCAATTCTATGAGCCAACCCCTATCCTTTTGATAAATCAGCCCCTATTTCCTTTGTTTTCTTAAATCCATTTCTTTTCCTATTTTTATTTATAATCTCATAGTTTATATTTATTTATTTTTTAAAATTTTTATTGGCGTGTAGTTGATTTACAATGTTGTGTTAGTTTCAGGTGTACAGCAAAGTGAATCAGTTATACATATGCACATATCCACTCTTTTTAGATTCTTTTCCCGTATAGGCCATTATAGAGCATTGAGTAGAGTTCCCTGTGCTATGTGGTAGGTCCTTATTAGTTATCTATTTTATATATAGCAATGTGTGTATGTCAATCCCAATCTCCCAATTTATCCCTATCCCCTCTCCCTCTCTGGTAACCACAAGATTGTTTTCTATATCTTTGACTCTATTTCTGTTTGGTAAATGAGTTCATTTGTACCATTGTTTTAGATTCCACATATAAGTGATATCATATGATATTTGTCTTTGTCTGACTTACTTCACTCAGCATGACAGTCTCTAGGTCCATCCATGTTGCTGCAAAAGGCATTATTTCATTGATTTTATGGCTAATATTCCATTGTATATATGTACCACATCTTATTTATCCATTCCTCACAAATACTCCCCAAATGTGTACAATAGGCACACAATACAATTTTATTCATTATTAGAATCAGAGTAATCATTCTAAATTGTTCTTCTGTACTCAAGTCATTAGTTGTGCTCATTTAAACTGATGAAATGATTTAGTCCTATGTCACCTCCAGTCCCACCCATGGCAAGCAAAAAGGGTATATATGTAATTATAATCTGGCAAGGTTGGATGTGTGTATGACTGGAGAGGGATGTCTCCTAATGACCAGCCTTAGCCCTGGGATCTACGAGATGAGCCTGGACAATCAAAGACTCAAGGTTGGCTCTTCATTTCCTTTCAGTCTCAGAGGTGCATAGAATTTAAAACAATTCAGAGGTTGGAAAGAAGCAAAGTCACTGAGGCTTCATGTGCTCTGATTTTGCTAATATATCTCTCCCCTTCCTGCTAAAAGATGGACAGAAACTCATCAGAGAACAAAATGTAAGTGTCTGTATAATGTGAGAATGGCTAATTGGACTTTGAAAAATACACACATACAACAAAATAAATCTCTAATTGCTGACATTTCCAACACTAATACAAAGTAAATAACTTCACACTGAGAAGTTAGAAATCATGTAGTGAGCAATTTGGGGAGAAAAAAGGAGTCTTTTCTGGACTGGTTAAATCATTTATCAAAAACTATAAGCAAATCTATAGAGACAGAAAATACATTAGCAGTTGCCTAAGGCCAAGAGATGATGGTGTGGGAAGTGATTGCTAATGGGTACAAGGCTGCTTTGGGGGATGATGAAAATGTTCTAAAATTAGATAATATGATGGTTGCACAACTCTGTAAATATACTAACAATCACTGAATTCTGCACTTTAAACAGGTAAACTTTCTAGTGTGCAAATTATTCCTCAATATGTTGTTTTAAAAAACAATTTCTGAATTTCCATATTTTGAGTGACTAGAAATCTCTAGCTAGCCTGAATGAAAGTTAGCAGGCTTGGATTAGGGATTCCAGAACAGAGTGGAAAACATAAGGATTAGTAAAATGCATACAAATCAAAATCTGTGTTCAGATCCCTTAGGTCAGTATCAGACAGCTAATGGAAACCAGGGGCTGGATTACAAATGAGAAATGGGCCTGGGTTGTAAGGAGATGGACATTGGACAAAGCAGGAGCAAGTTCGTTTCAACTTGTCACCCTGATAGACTGGGTGCCATGGTCTAGTGAAGATTTCTCAATGAGATATAGTCCATCTGTACTATTTACCTGTCTGGTGTAGAGTCTAAGAGAATCTTTAGGCCAAAGAGTACCCAGGATTCTGAAGAACACCCTTCATAATGTTCTTATTTCCTTATCTCAGGCTTAGTAAGTTGCCAGCAGCCAGCACATTCTCTGAGTGTGGCTACACAGGCCACACACCAGGCTGCTGGGTGTGTATTTGGCTATCCAATGGAAATATGAAGTTTATTGATAAACCCTTCTTTCCTTTATGTCACTAAGTACGCATGACTAGAAGCTCTCCCTGTTGATAATTTATAAATCACATATTCATTGCATACTGAAAGGAAACTAAGATTAAAAAAAAGAATAAAAATTTTAAAAAATGATATTCAAGAGAAAGTTGAAATTAGAATGTTCAATTTTCCTACCGTTTTGTAGTTCTGCTTCCATTCAGTATTTTTTTTTTCAGAGCTTAAGGATGATTCAAACACAGTCCCCTTCAAAAGTTCTCAGCCATGTTTTTTTTCTGTTATCACACTGTGATCAATGGCACTTAACACAACTCATATTTTATGGAACATGTGCATATCAGCTGCTGGATATAGGTGATTCCCACCTCTTTTCCTTTCAAGGAAGCATGTCAAGTGGCAGGAGAATTAGACTAATACTGTAGGAATGTTGTAAATAAACATATAGTGACATATTTATCATTAACAAAAGTTAAATCCTATCAGTAAAAATTAATTTGAAATATCCCTCATAATTGATTGTTACACACACACAGATCACACACAAACATTACGAAAGCACTTCAGAGAACCTCCAAAATGGTTTCCTCTCATAGATTTATAAATGAGGAGAAAAAAGATTCAGAGATTTTAGGCATTTTGCTTAAGCATTATCAGTCCAATTTAATGTTGACTATTTGCAGGATTAAGGATGCCTCCCACTACACAATCCCCACCCCTTTTAGACCAGTGCATCTCCAAATTGAACGTGCATACGAAATACAGGTCAACTTGGGAGTCCTGTCAAAATCCAGAATCTCACTTTACGTCGTGAGGTTCTCTACCTATATTTGAAAGCACCTCTCAAATTTTCACAGCAATTTACATAGGCTAATAGCATTTTGTTACCATGACACTTATGGAAACAATACATTGTAAATTCAGTTTTATAAATGGGAATGTAATGTGTCTTACATTGTACAGTAAATGATAGCTCAAGAATTCAAACTAGGGACCTGTAGCCCTAAATCTTATGTCCTTGACCCCTGAACATTTCCTCCTGGGTAGAAACACATGTTCTATGAGTGTTTCCTTCTGAAGTCTAAGAGGAGACTATAATCCTGACTTTCCTAAATGTCCTCTTATTTTATTTCTTTTTCATTCTCTGTCTGAGATTTTTCTTGACATGCTTTCTGTTTTTGAATATGACCCTGTTGTAACTTTTACAATCAGTCTCCACCATGGACCCTTTTAAGGTAAATTTGTATTTTCTTCTCTAGGTTATTTACATATTTCTCCACTGGTTTCAAATCTCTTAGTCAGTTCTTTAGCCATGATACCTTAAATATATTATATTCCCATATTTTATTTCTAACTATTAATTTGTCTTTTAATCATATTTACTGTTTCCCTAGAACCTATCTGAACTTCTTAGCCTCATCTTTGTATCAGAGTTAGAGGGTGTGGAGAAAGGGAAATCTCTTGCACTGTTGGTGGGAAGGTAAATTAATACAGCCACTATGGAGAACAATATGGAGTTTCCTTAAAAAACTAAAAGTAGAACTACCATATGACCCAGCAATTCCACTACTGGGCATATACCCTGAGAAAGCCATAATTCAAAGAGTTATGTAACACAATGCTCACTGCAGCATTATTTACAATAGCCAGGACATGGACGCAACCTACATGTCCATTGACAAATGAATGGATAAAGAAGATGTGGCACATATGTACAATGGAATATTTCTCAGCCATAAAAAGAAATGAAACTGAGTTATTTGTAGTGAGGTGGATGGACCTAGTGTTTGTCATACAAGTGAAGTAAGTCAGAAAGAGAAAAACAAGTACCGTATGCTAACACATATATATGGAATCTAAAAAAAAAAAAAAAAGGTTCTGATGAACCTAGGGGCAGGACAGGAATAAAGATGCAGACATAGAGAATGGACTTGAGGACACGGGGAGGAAGAAGGGTGAGCTGGGATGAAGTGAGAGAGCAGCACTGACGTATATACACTACCAAATGTAAAATAGATAGCTAGTGGGAAGCAGCTGCCATAGCACAGGGAGATCAGCTAGGTGCTCTGTGACCACCTAGAGGGGTGGGATAGGGAGGGTGGAAGGGAGATGCAAGGGGTTGGGGATAAGGGGATATATGTATACATATAGCTGATTCACTTTGTTATACAGCAGAAACTAACACACTATTGTAAAGCAATTATACTCCAATAAAGATGTTAAAAAAAATAGTCAAAATCATGAACAATGTAAAAAAAAAAAAAAAGAAACATAAGTACTCATAGTCCCAAGTTTCCTACATTTGAATTTATATAGCAAGACATTTCATTGTTCTTTTTAAGGTCTTTTAAAAAATAATAGATATTAAAAGGCTGCAAGCTAAATTTGTTTGTTTTTTTAAATTTTGAGGTAAAGAAGTCATATGGGGAAAAGAGAGAGGGAACCCATTTTGAAGGATGACTTACTGGAATTACAAAATGCAATATTTAGTTACATATTATTTTATTGGGATCTTGGAAAAATGTAAAAGATACACTACAACTAATTTTTCCATGTGGCATTCTTAAAACTTCATAGCATTTGTATTAGTTAAAAAAGACTTTCCTATTATTTGTAGTAAAAAAAATATTTAGCCATCCTCTTAATGATAAAACATGACTCTCTATCATGAATAGTAGAGTCTTTTCCTACTATTAGGATGAAAGGCCATTGAGTGAAATAATAGTCATTCAAGAAAACCCAGGGATGTATAACAACATTTCTAGATTTGGGAACCATGTTTTCTTTTTGTTTAAATTTCTAAAATGATATGAAACAATATCTGCCCCATCCATTCTAATCCTGCCTGGCTAGAAGATTCACAGCTGAGTTTTTGATTTCTCCATTTATAGACAGAAGGAAGAACACCTGAAAGAGGAGAAATGTAGATACACCCAGGGAGATTATCCATTCTGTAGTCATCCCCTAGGTTATCCCACCGCATTATTGTTTTTAAATATTTGCCATGTCAGAGGTCAGATCGAACTGTACCACAATATATAGGGCTAATAGAATCAAGGCAAACAGGTCTCTGATTTTGAGAAAGTTTGTACCAAATGCTGATGAGAGAGGAAATAAGTGCACTCTAGTTTTAGAGCAAGTATGTCTTCGTTTCACATGTCCCTTATTAGAACCAGGATATGATGCTAAGGTTATCTGTTACTTCTGAGGATTTCTCCGGATATCTGGGTGTGTGTCTGCAAGAGAACTCACTCTCCTTCCAGTCTTGACTAATTCCTTTACTTACCTGGAGATGTAAGAAGGACCCACAAATTTGCAACACAAGAACAAATTCCTTCAAGAAGGGAGAATCGAAGTCCTAGGACAGTGATTCTCAACATAGGCTGCCAATTAGATAAATAAAGAAATTTTTAAAAACTGCAAAAGCCCAGGTCCCAATCCTGGATCAACTAAATAGGATCATCTGGGGAAGGAATTCCAAAGCTTTAAAGCTTCTCAAATGATTTTAAAGTCCACCAATTTTGGAGGCTGCTCTGGAGATGATCTAGGTGTATATCTAGTTAAAAAATAAAAAATAAATATAAAATAAATTGGCAACAGAGTTAAGATGCCTCCTTTCTAATCAAGGACTCTTTTTGCTCCAATGGGAATTATTGAAAATAAATTTTAAAGAGGATACACATTAAACGACTATTTAGCAAATGGCAACTGAAGAAGCCATAACTGTATGTTTCAGTAAAAGAGGGCAATAGAAATCAAATTTAAAACCCCAAGGGGAGGAAATCACCAGGGTCAGTGAAAGTTTGTAGCCAGGGGAGATTATGTCACATATTTACATTATTATTTAATTGTATGTTAAACAGGATTTGTAAAATGAACTACAAATCCAAATACCACCACAGAGGCAGAGTGCTAAAAACTTTCATCTCAGGTTGACGCGGATCAGAGATTTGAAAGCCCACTTCTCCTTTTACCATGTCAAATTATAAAAGGAAAAATAAAATGCTGATTTGAGTCTCTAATGAAAGGTAACTGCGCCGTTATTGGAAACATGCTTTCATTGCAAATGTGGATCTTATTACAGCACAGAGCAGGGCCTGCGTCTTTCTACCTTTAGGTTTTGATGGTGGGATTGCTGTTTACATTCATCTGGTTTTCATTTGAAAAATCCCATCTGTGCTGAGCCTGAAAGAACTGTAAAAATACTAAAGTTACAAGCATTTAAGTAAGGTGAACAGAATTTCCTGAGCTTACTTTGCTAAAATGATGTTTAAAGAAGATTTTGGTGATGTAGGCTGCGAGACCACTATAATATACTTGCTACAACTAATTATGTGTCTGAGATGAGATGCAAAACAGAACTTCAATCCCAGAGGGGAGGGGAAAAAATATCCTAGCAGCATGATGCACTTATACTAAGTATGGACATTTTCAAAAGTGAATGTATTATAGTTAGACTAATTATGCAAAACTTTTTATAATAGCATATTTATCTGCCATTTTCTATTATAATCCAAACACTTATTGCTACACACATAAAACATGGAAATAATGGAGTGGAGAAGAGAAAGTTTCCATATTTAAAAAAAACTAAAAATCAAATCGAATCAAATAAGCCAGAAAGTTCTCCTTTTCTATATTGCTCATAAAGGATCAGACTTGCCATGAGAAAGCTTAGTTACTCTGGCATCAACAGGTGAAGTGTGCCTCAGAGAAAAGAGGAGATTTGAGAGAAGTGGAAAGTCAAAGTTAGATATGAATGTTTTAAAAGATAACTTGGGGCTAGGCATTATATAAAAGAGAATTCTTGAGTCAAGCATGACATTATGTGTAGGTGACTTTAATACTGCTATTCTAGATTCTTTGCAAGCTCTGTATCTATGAATTGTTGCCTCCATATGCCTTTGTGAAGGTGTAAGTCCAATTAAAACTACTAAAAGAGACCAAAGTCACTCAATCTCTAATTCCTGCCTGGTTGTGCAGTGGAGAATTTACAAAAGTTCCTCACTTCATTTCTCATTTCTTCCTTTGTCACTGCTTCTGTGAAGGATTATTCTGGAAATTACACACACACACACACACACACACACACACACTAAAACTGCACTAAAAATACAAAGCCAAATCAAGGGCTTCTGCTAGCTGAGAATCACTCCATCGAAGTGAGATTGTCACTGACATTTTTCTTCAGTGGCTCCTCTTTCTTACCGTTCACAATTCACTTGTGTCACAGCCTCCAGGTAAAACTCCCTAACGTCCTAATTATGATAGATCCTGACGTGCTTATTTCTCCATTATGTTTTCATAATGATATGTGCCTTTAAAATAAATCTTGTGACACTCCTTTATGATTACTTAATGATCTGTTTCTCTCCCTGCACTGTAGGTTAGGGTAGACACAATCTCTTGATTCACCACAAGCAGGTATCAGTAAATATTTGGTGAATAAATCAGGATGTGAATGAATGTTTAAATGGCAGACGTAAAATTTATTGTATCTATTTGCAAAAGCTTTGAGATCCTCAAATATTTAGTGGAATGTTCAGAATTTTCATTCTTTCTTCTATAAATTATTTTAGATTTAGCCTTAATGATTTTTTAAGATAGACTATTTTTAGAACCGTCCTAGGTTCACAAAGAAATTGAGTGGAAGGTACAGAGATTTTCCATATGCTTCCTACTGCCACACAATCACATCCTCTCCCATTATCAACGTCTCCTATCACAGTGTTACACTGACAACAATAGGTGAACCTACAGTGACACATCATAATCACCCAAACCCCATAGTTCACATTAGGTTTCTTTCTTGGTGTTGTGTATTTTATGGGTTTTGAAAACTGTGTAATGACATGTATCCATCATTATAGTATCATACAGAATAGTTTCACTGGCCCCCAAATTCTACATGCTCCGCCTATTCATCCTACCCTCCCCCCCAGTGCCTGGCCACCACTGATCTCTTTACTGTCTACATAGCTTTACCTTTTCCAGAATGACATATACTTGAATTTATACAATATGTAGGATTTTTAGATTGGATTCTTTCCCTTCATAACATGCATTTAAATTTCCTCCATGTCTTTTCATGGCTTGATAGCTCATTTCTTTTTAGTGCTGAACAATATACCATTGTCTGGATATACCATCATTTATTTACCCATTCACCTACTGAAGAGCATCCTGCCTGCTTCAAAGTTTGAGCAGTTATGAATAAAGCTGACATAAACATTTATTTATAACAAGTTTTTGTGTGGACATATGTTTTCAGCTCATCTGGTTAAATACCACGGAGCATTATCACTGGATCATATGGTAAGAGTATGTTTAGTTTTGTAAGAAACCACAAAACTAAAGTGTCTTCCAAAGTGGTTGTACCATTTTGCATTGCCACCAGCAATGACTGAAAATTCCTCTTGCTCTACTTCTTCACAAGCACTTGGTGTTGGCAGTGTTCCAGATTTTAGCTGTTCTAATTGGTGTGTAGTGGTACCTCATTGTTTTTTAAAATTTACATTTCCCTGATGCAAATTCCCATATGATGTTGTGCATACTTTCATATGCTTATTTGACAATCTGTACATCTTCTTTGGTGAAGTCTCTATTCATGTCTTTTGCCCATTTTTTCATCAAGTTGCTCATTTTCTTATTGTTAAATTAATTTTTTTAATTTGTAAGATTTATCTGGAATTTTTTTCTTCAAAATTTCTATCAAAATTTTAATCATTAAACTGCTCAAACACAGTTCTCAGAGATACTGATCAGTGGCCCTTAACTCTAATTTTCAGTTTAAATGTTTATAATCTATGCTGATTATCTTTTCTAAACTCATGTTTTATTGCCAAACATTGTTTAAATAACAGTCAAACTGAATAGAGATTCTAGTGATGGGCATCCTACACTCTGATATGTTGGAGAAAGCGAGACCTTCTTTTGCTGGACGTTTTGCTGGAGAAAAATGAATAAATAAACCAATAAAATGTACTATAAAGCATTGTTTAATTTGTCTTTCTAAAATCAAATAAATAGTAGTATGGGTTTACTTCTAAGAGTGACATCCAGAAAAGTTGATACGGTTGAGTACCACAGAAGCCCACATTTCCCGGCTTTATTCCCAGCATTATAATCTCCAAAAAAATATCTCGAAAGAGGAAACTGTGGCCATATTTGATACCTGTATTTAGTCACCCTCTTAAGATTTATAAATGATATTTTGGGTAATTTTAATAAAATAAAAAAATATATATAAATGAAAGAACTTTCTTCACAATTGGCCACTTCCTAGCCTTTGGTCTAAGCCTTTTAGATTTCTAAATAATGTTTCTTCAGGGTAAGCCAGGCCTTCTTGCCATGACTCACTTTCTGGTGCAACAGCTTGTTAGAGAACGAAAATGGAATTCCAGTTAGAAATGTATACATAATGTTCAAGTTATGTCCAGATCTGCAAATGGATAGGACAGAAAATAGCAAATGTATTCCATTTATATAAAACAAACAGATTTTCCTCTATAGGAGGCATCTATTAAAGCAGGACTCTGCTTAACCAGTTGGAGTTCCATGCAAATCCAAATAAGACAAGTGTAGAGATTTCGAAAACTGAACCCTGGCTTCCACGATACGAAATTTATTTCTAAGAGAAGGAAAAAAATTAAATTGTATAGTTTAAAAAATTGTTTATACTAACAAGTTTAGGAAATACGGCAAATATTAAAACAGATTTTATTAGTTAACACTGAGAATATTAACACATTCAAGGAAGAGCTTTCAAGATCCTGTCAGCAATCACAATTTGTGTCTTGTTACAAATTGACAGCTATCATTTTTTTGTCTTTCTTTCCATATCACATAGAATTAATACTGAAATATTGATCAAGATGAAGGCAAATGACTCCATCCTGTGACTAAGACTGAAGCCCAGCAGCTCTAGACTTCAACGGTAATTTCGCTCAAGCCAGCTCAATGTTTCATGAACTACCTATACATCCAGTTGATTTATTCTGTAATCTTTTTGGAAGCAGATGTTTGCCTTGCCTTCCAATCAATGATTATTTTATTGAGTGCTCAGTATGTTTGGTGGGATATGTGGTATTTGTCCTCAAGGGGCTTATAACATGTGATTGGTTGTCTTGATTAATTTAACAGCTATCTCAAACAAGAACTCTCCTTGACTATGAGCCAGTCCCTACACTAAGCAGCTCTTAGTCCCCTTAATATTCCTACATGGTGGAAGTTTTTATTGCCGTTTTACAGGTGGGGAAATAAAAGCACAGAGCCCAAGTTCTCTTAATTCATAAAGCTGGAATCTAAGCCCAAAATGCCATGCTCTAAAAGCCAGTGTGATTAATTTCACATAATTTCCTTTGTTGGCTTCCCTTCAATTTCCAAAAAGAGGCTTCCTCTTCACCTTTCCTTTTTTATGACATAAAATAGCTTTATTGGCATTTAAATTTCTTTATATCAACGACAGTGATCTTAGTATATTTTTAGGCCATAATACCTTTAGAGGAAACCAGGAAAAAAAATGAAGATAATTATCAGCTAGTTAAAATTGCTCAATATGTAGGCAAGAGAAATTTTTGTTTGGAGACTATGTTGAGAACCTTAAATGTTTACAAATAGAAATACACTCTAGAATGAATAAATGCCCATAACAATAACAACAGCAGTAACAGAAGCAGTGTTCCCAATGAAGAAATGTATTTGGATGTGGTTTTGATCTCAGAGAGTTAAAAATAATGTATTTATGAAGTAGCAATATTATACTTTGGCATTGTAGTTTTAATCAAATCACTGACTATATGAAGGGGAAGACTCAGTAGAAATGTGTTATGGAAATAAAAATGCTCAGTAAGCATTCTATGGCAGTGCTCACTGTGAGCTCTTTGGAGGAAACCCTCTGGGCCAAACACAACATAAAGGGGCTTGTGCCTATATATGTGGCTCAGTGAGTTAGGTCACATCAGAGAAAGTTATGCTTTATCAAAGCATATTGACTGAATTCTACAATTTGTTTCCTCTTTTTAAGACTACTTATTTTAAAAACTAAACAGTTTAGCTATTCAATAAATATTTACTAAGCACGTTATTTAGTGGTTTGGCAAGCACTTCAGTAGCTCTTACTATGTGCCAAGTATTGTTATAAATTCTTTACAAATGTTAATTATTCCTCTTAATAGGTCGTATTTATTCCTCTTAACTTCTTTCATCCTCATAACAATAGGTACAATTTTCGTCCCATTTTACAATTGAAGAAACTAAAACACAACAAAGCCAAAAAACTTAGTCATGGTCAATTGGCAAGTAGCAGAAATCCGTCCCTAAAATACATGCTACTAACCATTATATTATGTGCCTCTCACTTCCTAAGTAAATTGTCTGCATTGTTTAGCTCTGAAGAAGCAGTGTGGTGGAGAGCCAATTTTTTGTTATGGTACAATAAAAGAAAAAGAAAATATTTTCTAGAAACAATTTTTAAAAACACACGAAAAATAATGTCTTGGATTATATATAAAATTTGTGTGTCCTTAGAAATGTAACAACCTAGTTGGTCAGATGAAGGAATGTAAGAAAATCTACACTGCCTTTAGCCACAGAAATGCTAATATCTAGTCATGTTGGGGGAAAAAATAATTTGAAGTCTGAATTGTATTTTATTTTTTATTTTGAACTTAAAATGTGTGCATTTTGCAAAGCTCAATACCTCCATGTCTCCCACCTCTATGTAATATTTATCACTACAGCTTTCAGAAGATTGAAGCCTTGGTTGGTTAAGCTATCTGCAGAATGGTGTCTGTTCGCCATTTTTCTGGTAGCAATGTGGACTGGAAACTGTAATGAAGACTTACAGAAGACATTCAACCCAACACTGTGTGCCATTTCCCGCCTGCCCTCTTATTGAAGGCAGAGGTGCTGTTAGTGGAAATTGCTTTACAAACCAGGGGAAAAAGGCATAGCACAGGGGAGCAAAGCATCGTTTCCATATTATATCAGAAGGCCATAACAGCAATGTTACAAGTTAGATGGACCTTGTGAAAAGCTTGGTCATGCTTGACTAAAATCGTATGTTTATCTTGAGACTCTTGCATTTGAAAATACATATTTATTTGCATTATGAAATGAGCCAAAATTCTTGATTTTTACAGTTTCTGTCCAGTTGTATCTGTCTACACAGATCACGTAATTTGCACACAAATGTGATTGGTTATCATTAGCCCACTCTTCTCTTCGGAACTCCCAAATGTGTGGTTAATTTCCTCAGACCTAAAGAAGAGTCGGTTTCTGAGAATGGCATCTTGTTTTATTTACACAAATAAGCATGTTCCCTGTAAGAATCTCCATAACATTTGGCTGATAATGTTTAATCAGGTTATTCATGGGTGAGGCCTGGCGAATTATCTAGGTAAAAGTATCAAGCTGTGTAACAATGTGCCATCATCAGAAAGACTCGGGATGAACATATACTGTGTAGTCATTTTCTTGTCCACTGTTTGCTGACTGGGGAAGACAATCAGACATCTTTAAAGTACACCACCTCCTGTTTTCAGAATGTCCCTTGCTATCCTCCTCTCCTGCTTTTCTCTCCTCATTTGAGAGTGATAGAGGAAGGCCACATTTTTGACATAAATGTGAAGCAAAAATGTGTTCTTAAATGTACCCTTTAAAGACATTTCAGTGGTAAGTGCAATCACATTGTGGTAAAAATCTCCTTTCTCAACAATTTCTAATTTATTTAATAGCAATTCTCCTTCCTTCACCCCTCCACCTCACCCCTGAAGTCCTGATTTTTTTCAAACTGGTTTGCCACAGAGAGAGAGAGATACAAAAATTTTGGACTCAAATAACAACTGGGGAAGATGGTGAGAAGTGCTCAGCTGTGAAATCTCTGAAAGTTGTAATAGGAATCCGATGAGCAAGTGACATCATTATGGCTCAGGCACTGCCTTGGCAAAAATCTGTTCTCAATTTTTGAGTTGCCTAGAAGCAAAAATAATATTTAAGCAAAATAGGTTATAAAATCAGTAGGTTAGCCGGTATCTCGTAAGTCAGTCATTTTATTTTAGAGCGGGGAACAGCACACTCGGATATCAAAATAAGCAAAGAGTTAATATCCCCATTACTCATGTGCTTTTAAGGGTCATGGCCATGGCTAGCTCCTCAAATAGCAGTTTATTATGTGCCTTGAACACAGTGGGGCTAGGAGGTGGGGCAGGAAGCTTGGAACATTTTACTTTTTTACCGCTATCTTCAATGAGTTACAAAGGATCTGCCCTTCCTGATTTTTTTTTTAATTGCTATTGATTTCTTGGCTCATTCTTATAGTTTTCCTACATTATGGAGCTACTAAGAGTGTAGGCTATTTGAATTCAGTACTCGCGTCTTTAGCCTGGCTGTTCATGTCTAATGCCAGCTCTATCTTGGAACATAAGAATGAGTGTTTTTAAGCAAGCTCTTGGGTGAGACTCTATATGGCAGAGTTACCCTAACCCCACTTAGCCCTAGGTTCCTGTTTCTCAGTGTGATCACCGCTTGTAGCCTTTTGTAGCCTTTTGGTGATTTGGTCAGTCTACTCACCAGGTAACGAGACCTATGGGTGAGTTAGCAGCCAGAGAGTGGCTGCTGGGCTATGTACTACAATGTCCATTGGGCCACATAGGATACTCAGCCATTTTTGCCAAAACAAAATGTGAAAGTATTGGTATCTTCACTGTTGTCTTCTGTCTGTGCTCAGGTATCTCCTTCTAGATCTCTTTTCCTCAGATCAGGTAGCTGCAGAAAAAATAAACAAGTTTACTACCAAAACTGATATCCACTATGGGAAGGAGATAACACTTCTCTTCTTGCAAAAATACTCCACGTTTATAAGTAATTTTCTTGGTGCCAACATAACTAGATATGTTGGTTATAGCATCCTCTTCCCTGTAGAGGTCAGAGGGAAAGTCCTAGTATTCCTCAGCTCAATGCCTCTCAAATCTGAAGATTCCCTCTATTCTTAACCTTTTCAAAGAGCAAAGGATGGGGTGAAGGTTAAGGCACAGAGCCTTTTCTTACCAACCCCAAGGGAGGTATCTGACTCTCACTTTGGGCATCTCTCTCTTTAGGATATAGACTAGTTTATGTCCAATTATCTTGAACTTTCAGCTTTAGTCATCAATTCCAGGATATGTAGAAAGGTATTTCTACAAATGATGTTATGTTAGCTCAGCATCACCTGCTATCACTGCTCCTACAAGAGGTGTAATTTTCAATAAAGGAACCAACTAAAAGTATTGGTAAGCATTGTAAGAAAATTTCAAACAGTGCTTTCATTTTAAGTTGTTTTATAAAGAGAAGGTGAACAAGTATAAGATTCTTTCTCACTCTATCATTCCTATCACCCTCCTTAGTTCCTTTCTTTCCCAGGTATATTCCAAAAGAATAATTCATTTTATTATCTACTTGAAGTATTTCCCATCTACCTTGAGTCCCTAGAACAGTTAGTTCAAACATGAGGAAAGTCCAGTTTATCCACGTGACACCAGGTATTCTGGAAACACAATAGGTGTTTATAAAATACCCTGCTGTATAAATAATCAGTAGACTGGAGAATCTGGGCTTATCCATTCATTTACTTGAATACAATTAAGATAATAATAGTGAAAAGTAACACTATAATAAGAATGAAAATAGAGATGTCCTTTCCTCCAAAGAGTTAAAATCTTTGTAAAAGTTATGATGCTTATTATGGAATTTTTTAAGATAAATACTACTCATTTTCATATTTCATGGTTTTGAAATTTGACAAATTGATGCACACAGTGGCTGATACCAATGCTCATAAACTCAGCGGTTAAGGAAGCCAAATCTAAGACGTGGGTTTTTGGAATTTCAGGCAAGGGAGGCTAGGCTACATGAGCACTGCTTAAAGTGTGATATCTTGATATCCTGCAGTGTCCGTTCCTGCTTAAGATCAGATTCCTTTATTCTAGCTCTCTGGCACATTGAAGAACCTCAAATTGCATGGAAATAATTGAGGATGGCTTATTGTGATCATTCATATCATATGCAAACCTTATGAGGTTGGTGAGCTATGTGAAATAGCACTGCTGTGTCCTAGCCACTGAAATTATCTGTATGAATGGTTATTGTCTGTGTCACTCTAAACCTCAAATATGTATAATGCTACTTTCATTCAAGTCATATGTGTTCAGAGCCTTTCAACAGAGCATTTCAAAATAACTGTGAAAGTGGAAGCTATGCATAAGTTCCACACTCTGCCCATTACAACCCATGCTCAGGAATTCCTCACCTGTTAATGCAGATTCTTCCTAAGATCTTAGGCTTCCCCTGTCTTGTTTGAGAGAAGTGATATTGAAATGAACCACATCTCAAAACATAGAGAAGTTACTTCTGACAGGGCACATATTTCTCTTCTGCCAGGATTATTTAGAGGATTTTTAAAACTTGGCTTCTGAAAAAGTGAAGCTGAATGTACAACATGTGATAGAGCTGTAATGTTTTCTGAACAAGGGAACGAATTGCTTTTAAAGGCATGGAACTATGCTCATATACACAAATGTGTTTACACAGACACACCCATGCATGCATTGAGAGGTGATTTTTCTTCCTTTTTAGTGCTGGAATATAATTTGGCCAATACTTTAAAAAAGTTATTTTCTTTGCGTTCAAACTTTTCATTTCAAAACACAAAAAGCATAATGCTATTGAAAGGGAGTAAAATATACCATCCGAAATATGCCTCTTTGGCATATTGATTAACTTAAGATGGTTATTAAAAGAAACCCAGCAGACATGAGAGAATCTGTGAAAACTGAGTAGACATTATCCTTTTAAAAGAACATCTACTTTTATAAGGATAAACTGAAATACTGTTTTTCCCTATATCTCATGTTTCTAAATTTCCCACATTCCATCTCCATCTTAGTAAAATAAATAAGTCCTACTTTTTTGCAGTGACATTAGATGTCACAATATGACAGGAAACTTGCTGCCACTTGACAAAGAGAACTGTATCCATTTTTTTGCTATTAGTTCCAGTTCTCCTGGTAACTTAAATCCTGGGGAAGAACTTGCCCTGCACTGATGCAGCCCGTGTTCTATCCAGAGTTGAACAAAGTGTCTTTCTTGCTGGCGCTGGTGCCTTCAACTATCTCTGGAACTTGTCAAGGAGGAGGAGGGTCAAGAATAGCTTTCTCGGGCTTCCCTGGTGGCGCAGTGGTTGAGAGTCCACCTGCCGATGCAGGGGACACGGGTCCTTGCCCCGGTCCGCGAAGATCCCACATGCCTCGGAGCGGCTGGGCCCGTGAGCCATGGCCGCTGAGCCTGCGCGTCCGGAGCCTGTTCTCCGCAACGAGAGGCCACAACGGTGAGAGGCCCGCGTACCGCCAAAAAAAAGAAAAGAAAAAAAAGAATAGCTTTCTCATTTTAAGCAATGTGACAAAACAGCATAAAGTGTCCCATTTCAGCAAGTCTGCATGAAGTTCCTGCAATTGGTGCGATCAAATCAAATCTGTTCACCAGAAGTCAAATGTATGAGCTTCATTCTCCCTTGTAATTCAGGAATTAGAGAGCCATCTACTGGTCTCATCTTCCCAAGTGATTTTCCAGACAGACAGGAGAATATCATGAAAAAGTGAAACATAGGCCACAATTTTAAGCCAAACAAAAAATATTTACCTTTCTCATTATAGTTGGAGAAAATAATTGTATTCTTTTCTTCTCTGAGACTGAAGGATAAAATAGAAGTAGAACTTCTATTGGGCAAAATAGATAAAATAGAGACTACATCATACAAGTAAAATACAATGGTAACTTATAGTAATTAAACAGTTAATCAGCAAGTAGTGGAAAATGTGCTACATATTTAGTTTGCTTTTCTAGGATAAGTATGAGACATGATAACTTCTTTCAGAAACCTTTTATTCTAATTTGAAATAAAAGAAAATTAAAAATAGGACACTGAATGGATGATACAATATTTTGGCATCAAAGTAAATGTACAGGACTTGAAGTTAGAACGCCTGAGTCTAAATGTTGCGTACTCAACATTTATTAGCCTGATAATGTGGACTAGCTCACTTAGCCTCACTTTTTCTTTTTTTTTTTTTTGGCAATTTTTTTTGACATCTTTATTGGAGTATAATTGCTTTACATTGTTGTGTTAGTTTCTCCTGTATAACAAAGTGAATCAGCTATATGTATACATATATCCCCATATCCCCTCCCTCTTGTGTCTCCCTCCCACCCCTCCCTATCCCGCCCCTCTAGTTGGTCACAGAGCACCTAGCTGATCCCCCTGTGCTATGCAGCTGCTTCCCACTAGCTATCTATTTTACATTTGGTAGTGTATATATGTCCATGCCACTCTCTCACTTCGTCCCAGCTTACCCTTCCCCCTCCCCGTGTCCTCAAGTCCATTCTCTATGTCTGCATCTTTATTCCTGTCCTGCCCCTAGGTTCTTCAGAACCATTTTTTTCTTTTTTTTTTTTTAGATTCCATATATATGTGTTAGCATGTGGTATTTGTTTTCTCTTTCTGACTTACTTCACTCTGTATGACAGACTCTAGGTCCATCCACCTCACTACAAATAACTCAATTTTGTTGCTTTTTATGGCTGAGTAATATTCCATTGTATATATGTTCCACATCTTCTTTATCCATTCATCTGTTGATGGACACTTAGGTTGCTTCCATGTCCTGGCTATTGTAAATAGAGTTGCAATGAACATTGTGGTATATGACTCTTTTTTTTTTCCATTTATTTATTTATTTTTTTATTAGTCATCCATTTTATACACATCATTGTATACATGTCAATCCCAGTCTCCCAATTCATCACACCACCACCACCACCCCCTGCCGCTTTCCCCCCTTGCTGTCCATATGTTTTATCTCTACTTCTGTGTCTCAATTTCTGCTCTGCAAACCTGTTCATCTGTACCATTTTTTAGGTTTCATATATATGTGTTAATATATGATATTTGTTTTTCTCTTTCTGACTTACTTCACTCTGTATGACAGTCGTTAGATGCATCCACGTCTCTACAAATGACCCGATTTTATTCCTTTTTATGGCTAAGTAATATTCCATTGTATATATGTACCACAACTTCTTTATCTATTCGTCTGTCGATGCACATTTAGGTTGCTTCCATGACATGGTTATTGTAAATAGTGCTGCAATGAACATTGGGGTGCATGTGTCTTTTTGAATTATAGTTTCCTCTGAGCATATGCCCAGGAGTGGGATTGCTGGGTCATATGTTAATTCTATTTTTAGTTCTTTAAGGAACCTCCATACTGTTCTCCATAGTGGCTGTATCAATTTACATTCTCACCAACAGTGCAAGAGGGTTCCCTTTCTCCACACCCTCTCCAGCATTTGTTGTTTGTAGATTTTCTGATGATGCCCATTCTAACTGGTGTGAGGTGATACCTCATTGTAGTTTTGATTTGCATTTCTCTAATAATTAGTGACATTGAGCAGTTTTTCATGTGCTTCTTGGCCATCTGTATGTCTTCTTTGGAGAAATGTCTAATTAGGTCTTCTGCCCATTTTTGGTCTGGGTTGTTTGGTTTTTTTTGTTATTGAGCTGCATGTGCTCTTTATATATTTTGGAGATTAATCCTTCGTCTGATGATTCATTTGCAAATATTTTCTCCCATTCTGAGGGTTGTCTTTTCATTTTGTTTATGGTTTCCTTTGCTGTGCAAAAGCTTTTAAGTTTCATTAGGTGTCATTTGTTTATTTTTGTTTTTATTTCCATTACTTTGGTAGGTGGATCAAAAAAGGTCTTTCTGTGATTTATGTCAAAGAGTGTTCTTCCTATGTTTTCCTCTAAGAGTTTTATAGTGTCTGGTCTTACATTTAGGTCTCTAATCCACTTTGAGTTTATTTTTGTGTATGGTGTTAGGGAGTTTTCTAATTTCATTCTTTTACATGTAGCTGTCCAGTTTTCCCAGCACCACTTATTGAAGAGACTGTCTTTTCTCCATTGTATATTCTAGCCTCCTTTGTCATAAATTAGTTGACCATAGGTGTGTGGGGTTATCTCTGGGCATTCTATCCTGTTCCATTGATCTGTATTTCTGTTTTTGTGCCAGTACCATATTTTCTTGATCACTGTAGCTTTGTAGTATAGTCTGAAGTCAGGGAATCTGATTCCTCCAGATCTGTTTTTTTTCCCTCAAGACTGCTTTGGCTATTCGGGATCTTTTGTGTCTCCATACAAATTTTAAGATTTTTTTGTTCTAGTTCTGTAAAAAATGCCATTGGTTATTTGATAGGGATTACATTGAATCTGTAGATTGCTTTGGGTAGTATAGTCATTTTCACAATATTGATTCTTCCAATCCAAGAACATGGTATATCTCTCCATCTGTTGGTATCATCTTTAATTTCTTTCATCAGTGTCTTACAGTTTTCTGCATACAGGTCTTTTGTCTCCATCGGTAAGTATATTCCTAAGTATTTTATTCTTTTTCTTGCAATGGTAAATGGGAGTGTTTCCTTAATTTCTCTTTCAGATGGTTCATCATTAGTGTATAGGAATGCAAGAGATTTCTGTGCATTAATTTTGTATCTTGCTACTTTACCAAGTACATTGATTAGCTCTAGTAGTTTTCTGGTGGCATCTTTAGGATTCTCTACGTATAGTATCATGTCATCTGCAAACAGTGACCGTTTTACTTCTTCTTTTCCAATTTGTATTCCTTTTATTTCTTTTCCTTCTCTGATTGCCATGGCTAGAACTTCCAAAACTACGTTGAATAATAGTGGTGAGAGTGGACATCCTTGTCTTGCTCCTGATCTTAGAGGAAATGCTTTCAATTTTTCACCATTGAGAATGAGATTTGCTGTGGGTTTGTCATATATGGCCTTTATTATGTTGAAATATGTTCCCTTTATGCCCACTTTCTGGAGAGTTTTTATCATAACTGGGTGTTGAATTTTGTCAAAAGCTTTTTCTGCATCTATTGAGATGATCATATGGTTTTTATTTTTCAATTTTTTAATATGGTGTATCACATTAATTGATTTGCGTATATTGAAGAATCCTTGCGTCACTGGGATAAATCCCACTAGATCATGGTGTATGATCCTTTTAATGTGTTGTTGGATTCTGTTTGCTATTATTTTGTTGAGGATTTTGCATCTATATTCGTCAGTGATATAGGTCTATAATTTTCTTTTTTTGTAGCATCTTTTTCTGGTTTTGTTATCAGGGTGATGGTGGCCTCATAGAACGAGTTTGGGAGTTTTCCTTCCTCTGCAATTTTTTGGAAGAGTCTGAGAAGAATGGGTGTTAGCTCTTCTCTAAATGTTTGATAGAATTCACCTGTGAAGCCATCTGGTCTTGGACTTTTGTTTGTTGGAAGATTTTTAATCACAGTTTCAATTTTATTATTTGTGATTGGTCTGTTCATATTTTCTATTTCTTCCTGGTTCCGTCTTCAAAGGTTATACCTCTAAGAATTTGTCCATTTCTTCCAGGTTGTTCATTTTATTGACATAGAGTTGCTTGTAGTAGAATATTAGGATGCTTTGTATTTCTGCAGTGTCTGTTGTAACTTCTCCTTTTTCATTTCTAATTTTACTGATTTGAGTCCTCTCCCTCTTTTTCTTGATGAGTCTGGCTAATGGTTTATCAATTTTGTTTATCTTCTCAAAGAACCAGCTTTTAGTTTTATTGATCTTTGCTATTGTTTTCTTTGTTTCTATTTCATTTATTTCTGCTCTTATTTTTATGATTTCTTTCCTTCTGCTAACTTTGTGTTTTGTTTGTTCTTCTTTCTCTAGTTCTTATAGGCGTAACCTTAGATTGTTTATTTGAGAGTTTTCTTCTTTTTTGAGGTAGGCTTGTGTAGCTATAAACTGCCTTCTTAGAACTGCTTTTGCTGAATCCCATAAGTTTTGGATCGTCATGTTTTCATTGGCATTTGTCTCTAAGTATTTTTTGATTTCTTCTTTGATTTCTTCAGTGATCTCTTGGTTATTTAGTAACGTATTGTTTTGCCTTCATGTATTTGTGTTTTTTATGTTTCTTTCCCTGTAAGTGATTTCTAATCTCACTGTGTTGTGGTTAGAAAAGATACTTGATATGGTTTCAACTTTCTTAAATTTACTGAGGTTTGATTTGTGACACAAGATGTGATCTATCTTGGAGAATGTTCCAAGTGCACTTGAGAAGAAAGAGTAATCTGCTGTTTTTGGATGGAATGTCCTATAAATATCAGTTAAATCTATCTGGTCTATTGTGTCATTTAAAGCTTGTTGTTCCTTATTAATTTTCTCTTTGAGTGATCTGTCCATTGGTGTAAGTGAGGTGTTTAACTCCCACACTATTATTAGGTTACTGTCGATTTCCTCTTTTAGAGCTGTTAGCAGTTGCCTTATGTATTGAGGTGCTCCTATGTTGGGTGCATAAATATTTACAATTGTTATACCTTTTCTTGGATTGATCCCTTGATCATTATGTAGTGTCCTTCTTTGGCTTTTGTAATAGTCTTTATTATAAAGTCTATTTTGTCTGATATGAGAATTGCTACTCCAGCTTTCTTTTGATTTCCATTTGCATGGAATATCTTTTTCCATCCCCTCACTTTCAGTCTGCATGTGTCCTTAGGTCTGAAGCGGGTCTCTTGTAGACAGTATATATATGGCTCTTGTTTTTGTATCCATCCAGCCAGTCTATGTCTTTGGTTGGAGAACTTATTCCATTTACATTTAAGGTTGTGATCAATATGTAAGTTCCTATTATCATTTTCTTAATTGTTTTGGGTTGTTATTGCAGGTGTTTTCCTTCTCTTGTGTTTCCTGCCTAGAGCAGTTCCTTTAGCATTTGTTGTAGAGCTGGTTTGGTAGTACTGAATTCTCTTAGCTTTTGCTTGTCTGTAAAGTTTTTAATTTCTCCAACAAATGTGAATGAGATCCTTGCTAGGTAGAGTAATCTTGGTTGTAGGTTTTCCCTTTCATCCTTTTAAATATGTCCTGCCACTCCCTTCTGGCTTGTAGAGTTTCTGCTGAAAGATCAGCTGTTAACCTTATGGGGATTTCTTTGTACGTTATTTGTTGTTTTTCCTTTTTTGCTTTCAATAATTTTTCTCTGTCTTTATTTTTTGTCAATTTGATTACTATGTGTCTCAGCATTTTTCTACTTGTTTCTATTTTTTCTTTGCATTTAATTTTTGATAGTTTGATTAATATGTGTCTTGGACCGTTTCTCCTTGGATTTATCCTGTATGGGACTCTGCACTTCTTGGACTTGATTGACTATTTCCTTTCCCATATTAGTGAAGTTTTCAACTATAATCTCTTCAAATATTTTCTCAGTCCCTTTCTTTTCCTCTTCTTCTTCTGGGAACCCTATAATTCAAATGTTGGTATGTTTAATATTGTCCCAGAGGTCTCTGAGACCATCCTGAATTATTTTCATTCTTTTTTCTTTACTCTGCTCTGTGGTAGTTATTTCTACTATTTTACCTTCCAGGTCACTTATCCTTGCTTCTGCCTCAGGTATTCTGCTATTTATTCCTTCTAGATATTTTTTTTTACTTTCATTTATTGTGTTGTTCATCACTGTTTGTTTGCTTTTTAGTTTTCTAGGTCCTTGTTAAACGTTTCTTGTAATTTCTACATTCTATTTCCAAGATATTGGATCATCTTTACTATCATTACTCTGAATTCTTTTTCAGGTAGACTGCTTATTTCCTCTTCATTTGTTTGTTCTGGTGGGTTTTTACCTTGCTCCTTCATCTGCTGTGTGTTTCTGTGTCTTCTCATTTTGCTTAACTTACTGTGTTTGGGGTCTCCTTTCCGCAGGCTGCAGGTTCATAGTTCCCATTGTTTTTGGTGTCTGCCCCCAGTGGGTAAGGTTGGTTCAGTTGGTTATGTAGGCTTCCTGGTGGAGATGTCTGGTGCCTGTTTTTTGGTGGATGATGTTGGATTTTGTCTTTCTGATGGGCAGGACTGTGTCTGGCAGTGTGTTTTGGGGTTTCTGTGTACTTATTGTGATTTTAGGCAGCCTCTTTGCTAATGGCTGGGGTTGTGTTCCTGTCTTGTTAGTTGTTTGGCAGGTGGTGTCCAGCATCATAGCTTGCTGGTCATTGAGTGGAGCTGGGTGTTAGTGTTGAGATGTAGATCTCTGGGAGAGCTCTCACCGATTGATATTACATCTGGCCCAGGAGGTCTCTGGTTGTCCAATGTCCTGAACTCTGCTCTCCCACCTCAGAGGCTTAGGCCTGGCACCCAGCCCGAGCACAAAGACCCTGTCTGCTACATGTCTGTAGTGCCTTCAGAGTTGGAGAACCTGGCCTGTAGCGGCTGTCCTTCTGTGCTGCATTTTAGAATCACCTGCTTCTCCCTTGTTTTGCCCCAAAGGCAGTGTTCCACAGAGAAAAACAGTAGCCTTGAAAATAGTCACAGCTCTGAGATGGCTTTTTTTTTTTTTTTCATTTTTGCTTAGTCGGGTTTCACTTGCTCACAAGGGGTTACATGCAGAGACCTCGCACCTGGTTCTTCTGAAGAGATTTGCTTGTGTGGAATGGCTGCAGCCAGCACCTCAGCTTAGGCAGGTGTGTGCAGAAATGGGACGAAGGACACTGCATCCAAGATCAGCCTCAGTTTTTCTATCTGATAATTGTGGAAGATAATATCTACCTCACCAATTTATTGTAACATAATGCTCTAAATTTTTTAAAGTTTTGTGCATGCAGAGTATAAAATGCTGATATCATGGAGTCCAATGAAATGCATGAACTGTTGGAATCTAAACCTGAAGGAGGAGCAATTAAGGTCAGAGTACTTATGGGGGATGTTATAAAGAGCACCTGGATAATGGAAAATATTTCCAAAAGTGAAAGTGAGTTAGATGGGCATTTATAAAGTGCTAAAGTATGTAAACATAGGACAAATCAATCTGAGGGGGAAAAATATGTTAATCCTTGATTTCCCCATGGATAGGAGCAATTTAGTTTATATTGAACTGCTGGAAGGTTGGGAAAGAGGTTGGAGTAAGTTGAAATTTAATCTCTGGCTAGTTGAACATAGGTTTTAAAAAAAATCAGCAAGGGAGCGAATAACTGATTCACTTTGACATAAAGCAGAAAAAATAACACACCATTGTAAAGCAATTATACTCCAATAAAGATGTAAAAAAAATTAAAATTAAAAAATAATAAAAATTTAAAAAATATAAAAGAGGAAAAAATAATCAAGTATTGAATAAAATGAAGAAGAGGAAGATGATGGAGGGAGTGTTCCAGAGAGCATTAGGTGAAAAAAGGAGACCTCATAAAATATGAGTGAAAATGCTGAAAGACTTAAATTAGCTTGGAGAGTAGAAAATAAGAATAATGATGACTAAAATCTTTGGGATTTCTAGAGGTTTTGTATAAGCGTTAGAACTCTAAGGTGAGGGTAGTCGTTACAGGCATGGGCTGGTCTTCTGCAAATGCTAAGTAATGAAATAGACTCCTGTGAGCAAACTGCTTCCTTCATTCAAACGTTCATTTTTGTACATCAGAAATTTACAACCCATCTAGACAAAAGATCTAAGATTCCTGGGAGGCTTCTCTGCAAAGGGAATTCTAAAGCCCATCTTTACTTCAAAGAGTAAACAAAGGTATGAACGGGTTTTCTTTGCATGTCTTCATTCAGGAAAACTTACCATGTTTCTTTGGAATATAATAATAAAAAGCTTTATATCATCATTTTCTTTTTAAGGATTGCATGATGAGAGTGAGTAATATAGCTACTGTTAATTTTTAGACAATGAAAGTAAATTAATACTGTGCAATATTGGGTATTTTACAAAGCCTTCCAAATTTCAGTACCAATTAAAGAGCATATTTTCCCCTTCAGTATTTCTAATTTAAAAAAACTAATTAAGCATAACTTATATTAGCATTAATAGCATTAAAGGAAAATGCTTAGGATGATTATATTCTTGAATTCTATTTTCTGGATAAAACATTTAACCATCTGCAGTCTCTATATTTGTTGTACAGAATTTAAACTCCATTCTCTCTCACACATACCATCTTTAAAAGCTGAACTCACAGGATATCTCCTTCCTGAAGTAAGTGAATTCCCAGTTCTGTTAAAGTCTGAAGGTGAAATTCACTACAAGTTCTGAAAGCACATCCTGCTTATTTAAAGGATCATCGTTTCCCACAATGAACTAAACTCATGATTATGAATGTTTTATTTTGCTTCCATTCCTCTCTCAATTACATTTTAAAATATCTCTTTTGAACATGAACATTTGTGTCATCTCTCAAATGAAAATCACTTCTTCCCTCTGAAGCCCCAGAGGTTTTAATGGATTCCTCAGTTACAGCATTCATTATATTTCCCTTTTATTTTAATTATTGTTGTCATTGTTAATCGATCCTAGCAAAAAGTGTTGTTCAAAATAGGACTCATCCTCTGGGAGTGGTCGGTGGATTGACAGATGACCTTTAGCCCAGTGCAGACCACAAACATACACTCACATCTCTCAGCCCATATCAGGGATATGGATATGACAGGAACAGGAGCAGGAACAGGGCACCTCATCCACTAGGAATCCTGCTATGTTGATTAGGCCATTTATGCTAGAAATGGAATCATTGTACTTGATTAAAGGGTCTATGCAATGGTGGCCAAAACTAGTTAGACGTCAAAATTACTAGGGACCTTAAAAAAAGGGGGGGGTCTTACCTAGGCTCTATATTAGAATTCTACATTATACTTCCCTAGGATTTAGTCCTATAAGTTGTGTCTTTAAGAATCTTTCATTTGAAACCACTGGTTAGTCCAAAAACACCTAGCAAAGTAACTAAGTCCTGAGATACACATAAATTAGTTCGAAGGATTTATAGCTCTACTCTCCAACCTAGCTAACCAAAATTCTTTATAAAGTGTTAAGGCTCAAATCCGATTTAATTTTGTTTGCCTTCCTTTGCCTTGTTTTGTATGTTTCTACCTCAAAGACCATTCGGGGTGGAATAACTTTTGCAATCAGAATTCTGGATACTGTGGTTAGTATCCAGGACATCCTGGCATAATATAAATCTGCTGGTCCCACCTCAGTGTACACAATACTTTTAATACTTATAACTTTATAATGCTCTAATAAACCTAATTGAATAAAAATCAGTTTAGAATTTGAGGGAGAGCCATCAAGTCACTAAGGTCCACTTTTTATCAGGGATATGTTGATTATGAACCCATAATTCAAGACACATTTAATGGTCCTGGAAATCTTTGGAAAGCTGTGGCTAAGTGCTTGCATTTTTCACATCAAACCACTGGAGTTCAAAGTACATCTTCCACTTACTTGCTTGCAATCATGCTGAAGTTGTGTAGTCTTGCTAAGAACTTGTGGCAGAATCCATGAAATGTATTTAGCACAGTGTCCAGAAAATAAATACAAACCACCGGCTAGGTAACACTAATTTTTACTGTGATTACTGTTGTCATCCTATTGCAAATTTAATGATAGTTACCTTAGCAGTTGGAGAAGCCAAGCTGGTTTACTTAGTTTTGCCCATCCCTCCCTAGTATCCTTGTCAAGCTATTCCTCAGTACTGTTAAATCCACCACTAGTGGATACACTTACTAATTGGAACATTGCCTCCTACAGAGAAATAAGTTATTGAGCACATGTCTCTCGTGTGCCTCTCTTTTGCTCCTATTTCTCAACTGCACTATAAAATGTCTTTTACACATGGAATTCATATATACAAAATTACTATGAGAAGTTTGGAAGTTTTGATTGCAGTGTCAGAGACTTCCTTGAGATCATGGGAAAGTCATTTAATGTCCCTTATTCTTATTCCACTTAAAACAGAAAAAGAAATCTGTCCCAAACTTCAGTATTCCTATAGGGAAAAATATCTGTGCAGAATCAGGTAATTACAGTTATTGAATGAGATTCCACTTTGAGATAAATTGATGAAAAGCAAAACCTTTGAAAAAAGGATTAAGTATATGTATAATGACCCAGACTTTTACCTCTGCCACTTGGGTAGTTTTAATCTCTGACTTCTTCATTGTAGTTGATTGAATAAATTGATATCTTAACTGTAAGAGCTGAATTCTATACATCTCAGAGAGTACTTGGTTTCTGTGTGTTCCATAGCTGCTGTATCATGCTGTGAGGATTTATCTGTCCATATGCCTCTGAAAAGATCTCAGTATGAGCTGTTAAATGTTATTGGATTTGGTCAATATTCCATGTGAGTTGGTAAGTACAGCTCAGCTGAGTCACTTGACAAGTCCCTGCAGTTAAGGATTTAGTTTGTAACACCTCCCAGAAAAAAGAAATAAAAATAAAGTACCACTTACCTCTACTTTATATAATACGTCTATGTATCTCAATTCCTCCAGAGACTGAAGCTGTTGGGCCACCTGGACAACTGATAGAGTCTTACATTTTCATAAACAGAGTATCCTAAAAATTTCCTTCCTCCCAAGGTAGCATGAGGAGACGAGAGTCTTTTTCCCATTTAACCCAAGCATTGCTTTAAAAAGATTTGCCATTGTCATGAAATGTTAATTGCACATGCATCTTTCAGTCTAAAATATAAAAACTTTTTTTTCAAACATGAAGCAAATCTCTCAGAATTAAAGAGTAAGCACTTTTAGAGATACGGCAATTTATAGAAGTGGATGTTCAGTAGTCGGCACAGGACAATTGGCAGGATATAAGAAAAATAAAAGCAGGGATTCTGGAAGGGTGGTATTTTAATAATTGATGGCTTTTGGATGTGTCTGATGCGAATGAAGGAGTTTCTGCTGAAAGTATAAAATGCAGGACAAGGAGTTAAGAGTGGGGAACATCCGGAGTGATTCCCAGAGCCTGCTAGCTCCCTCTGGGTTGCTTAGGCAAACTTTATAGTGGTCTTATCTTTAATATGAAAAGCATAGCAGAAAGATCATCTGAGGAAATAATAATAATTGTGATATTGATGATAATACCAATAGCTAACATTTATTGATTGTTAATTATATGTAAGCAGTGTTCTTTTATTCCATTGCTTTATGATATTACAAAAAAACAAATAAACAAACATGATCTTTAAAATAATAACAACCACACTAAGGACCTCAGAAATAAGGCAAAGGAGCTTTAATAACATTAGGTCAAAATATCAAAAATGAAGAGAATCGATGAGTTCTGTGTATTACACCTCACCAAATGAAGTCTTGATACGCAGCTTGGCATGTAAGACCCTTGACATTATCTGGCTTTGGTCTCTCTTTCCAGTATCTTCTCAACTTTTCTAATTGCTGTAATCCAGTTTATATTTCTCGGTTTTGATGACAGTTCTTGGATTCATACTGGGCTCAGTGTGCCTTAGCATAGCCTGTTCCCAGTGTTCAGTGGACTTTCCATTCCCCTCTTGTCTACCTGCCAAGCTCCACTTTGTCTTTTCTTCAAATACTGCGACAGGTATTTGCTTCCTCTGTGAAATATTTTCTGCAGAACTGGGAGGGTGGGGAAGCCAGTGAGCCTTGACACTACACAAACTCAAGATTGAACCATATCTTTTTTTTTCCCTTCTGACATCTTTTTATTATTTATTTTCCTTTTATTTATATTGAGATATAACTGACATATACCATTGTGTAAGTCTGAGGTGCACAACGTGTTGATTTGATACATTTATATACTGCAATATGATCACCACTGTAGCGTTAGCTAACGCCTCCATCATGTCACATAATTATCATTTTTTGTGGTAAGAACAATTAAGATCTAGTCTCAACAACTTTGAAGTATATAATACAATATTTTTTAATATATTCATAATGCTGAACATTAGAGCTCCAGAACTTATTCATCTTGTAACTGCAAGTTTGTGCCCTTTGACAAACATTCTTCCCATTTCCCCAACCCTGCAGCTCCTGGTAACAATTCCACTCTGCTACTATGAGTTCAGCTTTTGTAGATTCCACATATGTGATCACATAATATGTGTCTTTCTCTGTCTGACTTATTTCACTTAGCATAATGCCTTCAAGTTTCATCCATGTTGTCACAAATAGCAGGATTTCCTTTTTTTCCCATGGCTAGAAAATATTTCATTAATTATACATACATACACACACACACACACACACACACACACACACACAACACTCTGCATTTTCTTTATCCATTAGTCCACTGAAAAACACTTAGGTTGTTTCCATATCTTGTTTCCATATCATTGTGTATAATGCTGTAAAAAATGAGAGTACAGACATATTTTCAATATCCTGTTTTCATTTCCCTTGGATATATATCCGAAAATGGGATTGCTGGATCATGTGGTAATCTATTTTATAGGTAATAATTCGAGGAAACACTGTACTATTTCTCGTAGTGGTTGGATCAACTTAAATTTCCTTCAACACTGCAGAAGTGTTCCCTTTCCTCCACAGCTTTGCCAGCATTTGTTATCTCTTGTCTTTTTGATGATAATTATTCTAACAGGTGTGAGGTGATATCTCATTGTGGTTTGAATTTTCATTTCCCTGATCATTAGTTTCATTTCCCTGATAATTAGTTCATCTTTTAATGAACCTCTTGACATTCATATGTACTCTGGAAAAATGTCTATTGAGGTTCCTCTGACCATTTTTAATCATATTTTTAAATTAATTTATTGAAGTTTATGAGTTCTTTATATATTTTGGATATTAATCTGTTGTCACATAGAATTTACAGATATTTTCCCCATTTCATAGATTGCCTTTTCATTTTGTTGATTTTTTTCTTTTGCTGTGAGAAGATTTTTAGTTTGATATAGTCCGACTCCTTGACTTTTGCCTTTGTTGCTTGTCCTTTTGATGTCATATCCAAAATATTCTTGCCAAGACCAACGTTAAGCAGCATTTTCCTTATGTTTTCTTCTAGGGGTTTTATGGTTTGAGGTAATATATTTAAGACTTTAATCTATTTTGAGTTAATTTTTATAAGTGTTATAAGTATCTGGTTTTATTTTGCTTCATGTGATTATCCAGTTTTCTCAACACCATTTATTGAAGAGAATACCATTTTCCCATTGAATATTCTTGGCTCCCTTTTCAAATATTAGTTGACTGTATATGTAGGGACTTATTCATGGGCTCTCAATTCTGTTCCATAGGTTGATGTGTCTATTTTTATGCCAGTACCATAATGTTTTGTTTACTATAGCTTTGTAGTATAGCTTGAAATCAGGACAAGTGATACCTCCAAGTTTGTTCTTCTTTATCAGGATTGCTTTTCCTATTTGGGGTCTTTGTTCCATATAAATTTTAAGATTTTTTTCTATTTCTGTGAAAAATATCATTGGAATGTTGATAGTGACTAGTGATTTAACAGACGGTGTTGGTGGGATGAACATTTTAACAATATTAATTCTTCTGATCCATCAAGGTGGATATCTTTCAATTTGTTTGTGTCCTCTTCAATTTCTTTCATCAGTCTTGTGGTTTTCATTGTTCAGATCTTTCATGGTTAAATTTATTCTTGAGTATTTTATTGTTTTTGAGGTTATTATAAATGAGATTGTTTTCTTTTTTTAAGATATTGATATTGTATTGTTAGTGTATAGAAATACAATGATTTTTGTCTGTTAACTTAATATCCTGCCAATGAACAGAATTCACTACTGAGTTCTACCAATTTTTTGATTGAGGCTTAAGGATTTTCTAAGTATAAGATCAAATTATCTGCAAATAAACACAATTTTATTTCCTTCATGATTAGAATGTCTTTTATTTACTTATTTATTTTGTCTGATTCCTCTAGCTAAGATTTCCTGTACTTTGTGAAATAAGAGTAGTGATAGTGAGCATCTTTGTCTTGTTCCTGATCTTAATGTAAAAGCTATACATCTTTCACTATTTAACATGATGTCAGTGTGGGTTTGTAAGGTTTGTAATACACGGTCATTATTATGTTGAGGTATGTTCCTTCTATACCCAATTTGTTGACATATTTTATCATGAAAACATGTATTTTGTCATATGATATTTTTGCATCTATTGAGATGATCATATGACTTCTTTCATTAATACAATGTATCATATTTCTTGACTTGAGTATGTTGAACCATCCTTGCATCCAAGAGATAAATCTCACTTGTTCATGGTGAATGAACTTTTTAATGTGTTGTTGAATTTGATTTGCTAATATCTTGTTGAAAACTTTTGCATCTATATTCATTGGAAGTGTTGGTCTACAGTTTTCTTGCATTTTTTTATCTGGCTTTGGTATCAGAATAAAGCCGGCTGTGTAAAGTAAGTTTGAGAGTACTTCCTTTCTTTCAATTCTTGGGAAAATTTGAGAAGGATTGGTGTTAATTCTTTTTAATGTTTAGTAGGATTCACCACTGAAACCACCTGGTTCTGGGCTTTTCTATATTGGGAAGATGTATGATTAATGATTCAATCTCCTTACTCATCATTGACCTATTAAAATATTGAATTTCTTCATGATTCAGTCATATCAACTTGCATATTTCTAGAAATATAACCATTTCTTCTAGGTTATTCAATTTGTTCACATACAGTTGTCCACAGTTGTTTCTAATCCTGTGTATTTCTGTGGTCTCAATTGTAATGTCTCCTCTTTCATTGCAGATTTTATTAGTTGTCTTTTTTTTTTTTTTACTTAGTCTAGCTAAAGCTTTGTCTTTTTAAAAATCTTTTCAAAAAACCAGGTCTTAGTTTCATTGATCATTTTTTTAACATCTTTATTGAAGTATAATTGCTTTACAACGTTGTGTTGGTTTCTGTTGTATAACACAGTGAATCAGCTATATGCATACATATATCTCCATATCCCCTCCCTCATGCATCTGCCTCCCACTCTCCCTATACCCCATCTAAGTGGTCACAAAGCACTGAGCCCATCAACCTGTGCTATGCAGCTTCTTCCCACTAGCTCTCTATTTTACATTTGGTAGTGTATATATGACAATGCTACTCTCTCACTTCGTCCCAGCTTATCCTTCCCCCTCCCCATGTCCTCAAGTCCATTCACTATGTATGCGTCTTTATTCCTGTCCTGCACCTAGGTTCTTCAGAACCTTTTTTTTTTTTTTTTTAGATTCCATATATATGTTTTAGCATATGGTATTTGCGTGTCTCTTTCTGACTTACTTCACTCTGTATGACAGACTCTAGGTTCTTTCACCTCACTAAAAATAACTCAATTTCATTTCTTTTTATGGCTGAGTAATATTCCATTGTATATATGTGCCACACCTTTATCCATTCACCTGTCAATGGACACTTAGGTTGCTTCCATGTCCTGGCTATTGTAAATAGTGCTGCAATGAATACTGTGGTATATGACTATTTTTGAATTATGGTTTCCTCAGCGTATATGTCCAGTAGTGGGATTGCTGGGTCATATGGTAGTCCTATTTTTAGCTTTTTAAGGAACCTCCATACTGTTCTCCATAGTGGCTGTATCAGTTTACATTCCCACCAACAGTGCAAGAAGGTTCCCTTTTCTCCACACCCTCTCTGGCATTTATTGTTTGCATATTTTTTGATGATGGCCATTCTGACCAGTGTGAGGTGATACCATATTGTAGTTTTGATTTGCATTTCTCTAATCATTAGTGACGTTGAGCATCCTTTCATGTATTTGTTGGCAATCTGTATATCCTCATTGGAGATGTGTCTATTTAGGTCATCTGCCCACTGTTGGATTGGGTTGTTTGTTTTTTGATATTGACCTTCACGAGCTGCTTGTATATTTTGGAGATTAATCCTTTGTCAGTTGCTTCATTTGCAAATATTTTCTCCCATTCTGAGGGTTGTCTTTTCATCTTGTTTATGGCTTCCTTTGCTGTGCAAAAGCTTTTAAGTTTCATTAGGTCTGATTTGTTTATTTTTGTTTTGTTTTGTTTTTTTGCATTATGCGGGTCTCTCACTGTTGTGGCCTCTCCCGTTGCGGAGCACAGGCTCCGGACGCGCAGGCTCAGTGGCCATGGCTCACGGGCCTAGCTGATCCGCGGCATGAGGGATCTTCCCGGACCAGGACACGAACCCGTGTCCCCTGCATCGGCAGACAGACTCTCAACCACTGCGCCACCAGGGAAGCCCTGATTTGTTTATTTTTGTTTCTATTTCCATTTCTCTTAGAGGTGGGTCTAAAAGGATCTTGCTGTGATTTATGTCATAGAGTGTTCTGCCTATGTTTTCTGCTAAGAGTTTTATAGTGTCTGGCCTTACATTTAGGTCTTTAAACCATTTTGAGTTTATTTTTGTGTATGGTGTTAGGAAGTGTTCTAAATTCATTATTTTACATGTAGCTGTCCAGTTTTCCCAGCACTGCTTATTGAAGAGATTATCTTTTCTCCATTGTATATTCTTGCCTCCTTTATCAAAGATAAGTTGACCATATGTGCATGGACTTATCTCTGGGTTTTCTATCCTGCTCTGTGGATCGATATTTTTGTTTTGGGACCAGTTTCATACTGTCTTGGTTACAGGAGCTTTGCAGTATAGTCTGAAGTCAGGGAGCCTGATTCCTCCAGCTCTGTTTCTCTTTCTCAAGATTGCTTCAGCTATTCAGGGTCTTTTGGGTTTCCATACAAATTGTGGAATTTTTTGTTTTAATTCTGTAAAAAATGCCATTGGTAATTTGATAGGGATTACATTGAATCTGTAGACTGCTTTGGATAGTATAGTCATTTTCACAATGTTGATTCTTCCTTTTCACAATATTGATTCTTCCAGTCAAAGAACATGGTATATCTCTCCATCTGTTTGTATCATCTTTAATTTCTTTCATCAGTGTCTTATAGTTTTCTCCATATAGGTCTTTTGTCTCCTTATGTAGGCTTATTCTTTGGTATTTTATTCTTTCTGTTGCAATGGTAAATGGGAGTGCTTCCTTAATTTCTCTTTCAGATTTTTCATCATTAGTGTACAGGAATGCCAGGGATTTCTGTGCATTAATTTTGTATCCTGCTACTTTACCAGATACATTGATAGTTCTAGTAGTTTTCTGGTAGCAATTTTAGGATTCTGTATGTATAGTATCATGTCATGTGAAAACAGTGACTGTTTTACTTCTTTTCTGATTTGGATTCCTTTTATTTGTTTTTTGTCTCTGCTTGCTGTGGCTAAAACTTCCAAAACTATGTTGAATAATAGTGGTGAGAGTGGGCACCTTTGTCTTTTTCCTGATATTGTTAGAAATTGTTTCTGTTTTTCACCAGTGAGAAGGATGTTGGCTGTGAGTTTGTCATATATGGCCTTTATTGTGATGATGTAAGTTCCCTCTATGCCTTCTTTCTGCTGCTTTTATCATAAATTCATGTTGAATATTGTCAAAAGCTTTTTCTGCATCTATTGAGATTATTGTATGGTTTTTATCCTTCAATTTATTAATATAGTGTATCACACAGATTGATTTGCATATATTGAATAATCCTTGCATTCCTTAGATAAACCCCACTTGATCATGGTGTATGATCCTTTTAATGTGCTGCTGGATTCCATTTGCTAGTATTTTGTTGAGGATTTTTGCATCTATGTTCGTCAGTGATATTGGTCTGTAGTTTTCATTTCTTTTTGTAATATCTTTGTCTGGTTTTGGTATCAGTGTGATGGTGACCTCATAGAATGAGTGTGGGAGTGTACCTTCCTCTGCTATATTTTGGAAGAGTTTGAGAAGGATAGGTGTTAGATCTTCTCTAAATGTTTGATAGAATTCGCCTATGAAGCCATCTGGTACTGGGCCTTTGTTTGTTGGAAAATTTTTAATCACAGTTTTAATTTCAGTACTTGTGCTTGGTCTGTTTATATTTGCTATTTCTCCCTCGTTCAGTCTTGGAACGTTGTGCTTTTCTAAGAATTTGTCCATTTCTTCCAGGTTGTCCATTTTACTGGCATATATGTGCTTGTAGCAATCTCTCATGATCATTTGTATTTCTGCAGTGTCAGTTGTTACTTCCCCTTTTTCATTTCTAATTTTGTTGATTTGAGTCTTCTCCTTTTTTTTCTTGATGAGTCTGGCTAATGGTTTATCAATTTTATCTTCTCAAAGAAGAAACTTATAGTTCTATTGATCTTTTTTATTGTTTCTTTCATTTCTTTTTTATTCATTTCTGATCTGATCTTTATAATTTCTTTCCTTCTGTTAACTTTGGGGGTTTTTGTTCTTCTTTCTCTGGTTGCTTCAGGTGTAAGGTTTGGTTGTTTATTTGAGATGTTTCTTTTTTCTTGAAGTAGGATTGTATTGCTATAAACTTCCCTCTTAGAACTGCTTTTGCTGAATCCCATACATTTTGGGTCGTTTTGATTTCCTCTTTGATTTCTTCAGTGATCTTGGTTATTTATTTGCATGTTGTTTAGCCTCCATGTGTTTGTATTTTTTACAGGTTTTTTTTTTTTTTCCTGTAATTGATATCTAGTCTCATAGCATTGTGGTCGGAAAATATACTTGATATGATTTCAACTTTCTTAAATTTACCAAAGCTTGATTTGTGACCCAAGATATGACAGATCATGGAGAATATTCCATGAGCACTTGAGAAGGAAGTATTCTGTTGTTTTGGGGTGTAATGTCCTGTAAATATCAATTAATTCCATCTTGCTTAATGTATCATTTAAAGCTTGTGTTTCCTTACTTATTTTCATTTTGGATAATCTGTCCATTGCCAAAAGTGGGGTGTTAAAGTCCCCTACTATGATTGTGTTACTATCAATTTTCCCTTTTATGGCTGTTAGCATTTGCCTTATGTATTGTGGTGCTCCTATGTTGGATGCATAAATATTTACAGTTGTTATATCTTCTTCTTGGATTGACCCCTTGAACATTATATAGTGTTCTTCTTTGGCTCTTGTAATAGTCTTTATTTTAAAGTCTACTTTTCCTGATATGAGAATTGCTACTCCAGCTTTCTTTTGATTTCCATTTGCATGGAATATCTTTTTCCATCCCCTCATTTTCAGTCTGTATGTGTCCCTAGGTCTGAAGTGGGTCTCTTGTAGACAGCATATATATATGTGTCTTGTTTTTGTATCCATTCAGCCAGTTTATGTCTTTTGGTTTGAGCATTTAATCCATTTACATTTAAGGTAATTATCAATACGTATGTTCTTATTCCCATTTTCTTAATTATTGTGGGTTTGTTTTCATAGGTCTTTTCCTTCTCTTGTGTTTCCTGCCTAGAGAAGTTCCTTTAGCATTTGTTGTAGAGCTGGTTTGGTGGTGCTGAATTCTCTTAACTTTTGCTTGTCTGTAAAATTTTTAATTCCTCTGTCGAATCTGAATGAGAGTGTTGCTGGGTAGAGTAATCTTGGTTGTGTTTATTTTCCCATTCATCACTTTAAATATGTCCTGCCACTCCCTTCTGGCTTGCAGAGTTTCTGCTGAAAGATCAGCTGTTAACCTTATGGGTATTCCTTTGTATATTATTTGTTGTTTTTCACTTGCTGTTTTTAATATTTTGTATTTGTATTTAATTTTTGATTGTTTGGTTAATATGTGTCTTGGCTCCTTGGATTTATCCTGCATGGGACTCTCTGCATTTCCTGGACTTCAGTGGCTATTTCCGTTCCCATGTTAGGCAAGTTTTCATCTATAGTCTCTTCAAATATTTTTCCTTTCTTTTTCTCTTCTTCTTCTGGGACCCCTATAATTGGAATTTTGGTGTTTTTAATGTTGTCCCAGAGGTTTCTGAGACTGTTCTCAATTATTTTCATTCTTTTTTCTTTATTCTGATCTGCAGTAGCTATTTCCACTATTTTATCTTACAGGTCACTTACCCATTCTTCTGCCTCAGTTATTCTGCTATTGATTCTTTTTAGAGATTTTTAAATTTCATTTATTGTGTTGTTCATCATTGTTTATTTGCTCTTCAGTTCTTCTAGGTCCTTGTTAAATTTTTTTTTTTGTGTTTTATCCATTCTATTTCCAAGATTTTGGATAATCTTTATTATCATTACTCTGAATTCTTTTTCAGGTAGACTGCCTATTTCCTCTTCATTTGTTTGGTCTAGTGAGTTTTTATCTTGCTCCTTCATCTGCTGCATATTTTTTTGCCTTCTCATTTTTCTTAGCTTACTGTGTTTGGGGTCTCCTTTTCAGAGGCTGCAGGTTCGTAGTTCCCATTGTTTTTGGTGTCTGCTCCCAGTGGGTATGGTTGCTTCAGTGGCTTGTTTAGGCTTCCTGGTGGAAGGGACTGGTGTCTGTGTGCTGGTGGGTGAGGCTAGATCCTGTCTTTCTAGTGGGAAGGTTTTCATCTGGTGATCGGTTTTGGGGTGTCTGTGAACTTAGTATGATTTTAAGCAGCCTCTCTGCTAATGAGTAGGGTTTTGTTCCTGTCTTGCTAGTTGTTTTTCATGGGGCCTCCAGCACTGTAGTTTGCTGGCTGTTGGGTGGAGTTGGGTCTTAGCATTGAGACAGAGATCTCTGGGAGCACTTTCTCTGGTTGATATTATGTGGGTCCAGGAGGTCTCTGGTGGTCCAATGTCCTGAACTCAGCTCTCCCACCTCAAAGGGTCAGGCCTGACACATGGCCAGAGCACCAAGACCCTGTCAGCCACACGGAAGCCAAGGAAGAGGTTTCAGGAGAAACCGAATCTTCTGTCACCTTGATCTTAGACTTCCATCCTCCAGAACAGTGAAAAAATAAATTTCTGTTGTTCAAGCCACCCAGTCTTCTGATATATTTTTTGGCAACCCTAGAAGATTGGCAGAAGCCCCTCTGTGCCATCATCTCTGAGGGCTGCTGCCTGCCTTGGCCCCAGTCCAGCAGCTCCTTGGCACCCAGGAATTGGATCATGAAGCCCCAGCAGTGGCCCAGATCTGCTCCAGATGCTCACAGACACCTCAGAGGTGTCAGCACTTTATTGATCTCTTCTCTTGCTTTACAAATCCCTATTTCACTTATTTTCACTCTGATCTTTGTTATTTCCTTCCTTCTACAAACTAGGGCTTAGTTTGTTCTTCTTTTCTAATTCCTTGATGTGTATAGTCAGGTGGTTTATTTGAGATGTTTTTTTCTTAAAATATGCATTTATCTCTTTAAGCTTCCCTCTTAGGAGCTGTTTTGCAACATCTCATAGGTTTTGATATGTTGTGTTTCAATTTCATTTATTTTGAGATATTTTTATTTCCCTTTTGATTTCTTCTTTGATCTATTGGTTGTTCATGTGTGTGCTGCTTAATTTCTACATGTTAGTAAAATTTCCAGCTTTCCTGTTGTTATTTATCTCTAGTTTCATTCCATTGTGATTGGAAAAGATACTTGGTATGATTTCAATTTTCTTAAATTTGCTAAGACTTGTTTTGTGGCCTATTATATGACTATCCTGGAGAAATTTTCATGTATATTTGAGAGGAATGGATATTCTATTACTCTTAGGTGGAATATCCTATATATGTCTATTAGGTCCATTTGATCTAATGCATGGCTCAAATCAATATTCCCTTGTTGATTTTCTGTTTAGGTGATCTATCTATTGCTGTAAGTTGTGTATTAAAATCCTCTAGTATTATTGCATTGTTGTCTACTTGTCCCTTTAAATCTGTAGGTATTTAATTAATATATTTAGGTGTTCACCAGTTGGGTGGGTATATATTTACAATTTTTGTACCTTCTTGATGAGGTGACCCCTTTATAATAATATAATGATATTCTTTGTCTCTTGGTACTATCTTTGGCTTAAAGTCTATTTTGTCTCATCTAAGTATGGCTACCCCCTCTTTCTTTAGGTTTTTACTTGGGTAAAATATCTTTTCCCATCTCATCACTTTGAGCCTATGTATGCTTAAAGCTGAAGCAAATCTCTCTTAGGTAACATAGAGTTGGGTCTTTTTTTGTTTAATCTGTTCAGCCACTCTGTGACTTTTAATTAGAGAATTCAGTCTATTTCCATTTAGAAGATTTATTGATGTGTGAGGGCTTAGTAATGCCTTCTTGTTGTTTTATGGCTGATTTTTTTCCACTATTCATCTTATCCTCTCTTGCTGCCTACCTTTGTGAATTGGTGTTTATCTGTGGTGATATGCTCTGATTCCCTTCTCTTTATCTTTTGTGAATGTGCTATAGGTTTTTCCTTTGTGGTGACTATGAGGCTTTCGTCAAATAACTTATAAGTCTATTTTATGATGACAGCAACTTAACTTTGATCACATAAGAAATTTTATTCTTTTACTCCCCCCCTTTTATGTTTTTAATGTCAAAATTTACCTCTTTTTGTATTCTCTATTCATTAAGAAATTATAATACAGTTATTTTTATTACTCTTTTAAACTATAATATATTTAGTTAGCACATCATCATATTACAAACTTAGAGGTTTCTGAATCTGACAGTATGTATTTGCCTTTACCTGTGTGTTATATATTTTTGTATGTTTTCATGTTATTAATCAGCATATTTTTATTTCAGCTTAAAGAACTCCTTCCAGCATTTCTAGTAAAGCAAATCTAGTGGTAAAGTCCTTCTGTTTTTGTTTGCCTGGGAAAGCCTTTATTTATCCTTCATTTCTGAAAGATAAATTTGCCAATGGAGTATTCTTGGTGACCATTTTTCTCTTTCAGTACTTTGAATACATCATTCCACTCTCTCCTTCCTGAAACTTTTCTTCTGAGAAATACACTGATAGTCCAGTGAAGGTTCCTTTGTAGGTTGCCATCTTTTTTATTTGATGATTTTAAGATTCTCTCTTTATCTGTGATTTTTAACAGCTTCATTATGATGTGTCTTGGAGAAGATTGTTTTGAATTGAAATAATTAGATGACATATTCATTTCAGGAATTTAGATGTCCAAGTCTCTCCCCGGGTTTGGGAAGTTCTCAGCCATTATTTCTTTAAATAAGATTTCTGCTCCCTTTTTCCTCTCTTCTCCTTCTGGAATTCCAGTGATTCTGATATGGGTTCTTTTGATGATGTTTCATAGATCATATTGGCTTTCTTAGTTCTTTTTCATTCTTTTGTCTTTGTTCTCCTCTAATGGGGTTATTTCCAAGTTCTTTAACCTTGTACATCTTCTCTTGATCTTACAATGCACCAGGACAGGTATTGGTAACCTCTCTTCTGTTTTCCTGATTATCCCTACTGCTCAACATTATAGTTTCTCCCTTGCCAGTAGACCCTGGCTTGTTTTCTGCCTACATTCTCTATTTACCCGAGAGTGTTCTCACTGCCATGCTCAGAAGTGTGCACAAGGAGCCGGCTACAGAGCTGTGTGTTTGGCACTCATGTTACTGGGGGTGCCTGTACATGAGGCTTTCCCAGCAGCTCATGGGCAGGCTTCCTGCTAGAGTCTAGAAGGCATTCAGCAGGAACCATGCTCCTTTCATTCCCTCTGATATTCTTATCCACCTTTTCCCCCATTTCCTCCCTCTCCACAGTCATGGAGCTCTGGTTTTAATACTCTGAGTGCTGCAAGAGAGAGAGGTTTCTATAGCAGCTTCTGGCACAGCTGTGGAAGCTGAGAACTCATGCACTACCCTCACTTTTCCCCCAAGGGAGAGATGCCCAGTCCTTCTTCTCTAAGCTGTGCTGCCTAGGTGGAGAGATGATGTGGCAAAGATCTTCTTACCCACTCCATTGTGTCCCAATTCTTTTTTTTTTTTTTGGCTACAGTGGAATGCTGAAACTTTTCCAGAAACCTGGAGTTATGCAAAGGCTTTCTTGTCTGTGGGTATCTGCTCAAGTCAGTATTTTCCAGGTACTTCCAGATGGTGGCTGAGAGCATCTGGAGACAGTTCACAGGATCCTGACAGTTCCAGAGCTCATATGGGGATTTGTCTGCCTTAACTAACACACAGGTGGGTTAGACACTTACCAGGTCTCTTAGTGCATGGTGCTGGCTTCCACAGTTCCCTCAAAGACACTTTTGTTTGTGGATAGATGCCGAATTTCAGAGGTTAAAGGAAGGAAAATATGAGGTACATCTTATGCCAGCATGATGTGGTTATCACTCTGGACTATGCATTTATTAAACATTTTTATATTTTGTTTATCAAGGATTTTATATTAATTCTTAGTTTATAAAATATTGCATTAAACTATTATCTTGGTTACTGAGGTTTTGGATCCCCATTTAAATGGTGTGCTCTAGATGAGTGCCTTACTCTCCTCACCCTAATACTGGCCCTACTTCCCTGATCACTCACCATGCAAGATAAAAGTAGTCAACCTCTCCCTTTTCTTTCGTACAAAAATATATTATTACACAATGATGTTTACACATTGTTAAGCATTGCTTATAGCCATTTAATCCTCAAAAATATGAAAAGGATATTACAAATTTAAGGTAGATAATAGTGTTTTCCCCATTTCACAAATGTGAACACTGATGTTTGGAGTAATTATCCAATGCTATACACTAGTGAGTGTTCGACCAGGGATGTGAAACCTAGTCTCTCTAACAGCAAATCCTCCACTTTTAAACAGAATACTATATTGAACACATTTTTAGCTTCTGGTAGCCCCTGAAGGAAGGAGATGATAGAAAATTGCTGTTTCTGTTGCAGTTGGGAAAGCTGTGAAATTTGTGGACCCTTCTCCAGCCTAAGGAAAATGAGCTGATTTGAAGAACTGTGAAATCAGTTCTTACACAGAATCTTAGGGGTCAGCTTTCCAAAACGAATTTCCTTCTCCAAAGTTATGCCCACATTTTTAGGCTCTTACATTCCATATTCCCTAGAATTGCTACCACCTCTTAGGTACTCAAGAGACATTTAACAGAAATCAATATGTACTTGTAACTGTCACTGACAGGGAAAGTTGGAGTCTTGTTTCCCAATATGTCAGAGTAACTTGCTTCTGCAAAATTATTAGGTCTGTGTGACTTTCTAGCCATCCTGACTTCAAATAAAGTTATTTCAATAGATAATGAAAGTCCTCCAAGCTCACAAGACAAGGAAGACCTTAATTAAAATCGATGAAGAAAAAAATTCTGTAAAAACAATTAAGCACTGAAGTTGACTCCTTTTAATTTGGGGTCTGAAGGTTTTCTTGGGAAATTACTGAATCATTGGGGTGATTTAATTTGGCTTCCTTGAATTAAGTTTTGGTGTACTAGAACTGTCTCCCAGATATCGTATAATGTGCAATCCTGAGAAGCATTACAGGAATGGTAGAACTCCTAAGAGAAAGCAAAACGTTTAAAGAATCAATTAGATAGAGGAGTCAGCTGTCTTCTGGAATAGATTCTTTCAGTTGACATATTTTAAGAGCTGTTTGTTCCAGAAAAAAAAAGCTGAAAGTTTTAACATAAATTTTATCATAAGAAGGGTCTATACTTCAGACTTTTTCTAGAATTCAGTGTTTATTGAACGAAATAAGTCAGTGAACAAAATAGATCGGGGTGGCTATGTGATTCAGTTCCGTCCAAAACTTAACAAATAAACAAAAATCAGGCCTAAGGCCTTAGAGAAACATAAGTTTTCTCTCTCTCTCTCTCTCTTTTTTATTTAATGGATTTGAACCAAGAGAATGTGAGCCTGAGTCTGCTAGGGTCACCATGGGAAGAGAGAAAAAAATGGAGAGAAGCCAACACTTGATGTCATTTGGACTCCTGGATCAAATTGATTCTGGAGCCTACACCTAAGCTTTTTAATATTGTTACTCTTCTGCATAATACAGTTTGCATCTGGTTTTCTCTTGCCTGTGAACAGTGAGGTAAATATTTGTTAAGAACCTTATTTTCTCCCACCTGACTTTCAATCAGGTGATACCATTTCATGAATGAAATGTACACCTTCACTCAGGATATATTAGTAGGAAATAGTTAATCCTCATTTTTAAGAAAGGTTTCTTTGTGAGCAATATTTTTCTCTTAAAGATACTCGATCTATTTGGAGAGTTTTCTAATGTATCTCAAATTTGCATATGTACAAACACTGAATAGGTTTTTGAAAAATTCAGCCTTTAAATTGTATGAAGCTCTCTCTCTTTTGAAAGTATGACTTAAGCAAATAGGGCATCATAAAACAGGTTATAATCTGAGATTTCATAATTTGTTATATAGGACTGATCTTACTATGGTCAATTGACAGTAGTTATAGGCAGATGAGCCATAAATAGTGAAAGCTACAGTTCTAAAATGAATTCAGGATAGCAATAGTTGACTAATGGATGGAGAGCATTACACTGAAAGAAAAATAGTGTAAATAAGTTGAAATATCAATATGACCTAGTTTCTTTAATTTCTTAAACCTATGAACTTGTCAAGTAAGTCACTGTTGTACCACCATCAAAATGGATTGTTTCTGTTAATTATATCTCCCCCCCAAATGTTTATTTAGGGGTAAAAAAAGAGAAACAGCCAAACTAATGATATCCAGTTGTGTGAATTTTCACTTCCTTGGTTTAATCAGTCTCATGCAGACATATGTATTTAGGAAACCCATGTCCAGATACTTTGGTTAATGATGAACTTGTTTTGCAATTGTTTAACTCCCTTTGGCTTTTCTTTCCCCATCTGTAATGGGTGACACATCCCCCACTGAGTCACTCTGGACTTTAAATTATGAAACCATGCCAAAGTTCTTTGCAAAAATAAAGTGATCTGTATGTGATTCATAATCAAAATAATGATGTTAACCTCTACAGGGTCTCCTAAAAATAATTATGCTTATAGACTCCAATTCAGTACAGCTGGCTTGAGTTTCATTTTGAAACCCATATTAAGTTAGAAGCATTTGATCAAGTAAACTCAGTTTTAAAAGCAGTAGACAAGCTACAGAAGAGGCGGGGAATCTAGTTATGAAGAGACCAAGTAGAAAGAATCAGAATGTGCTATTTTGGCAATTTGTGTACATAAACACAGATCATTTCCCAAAGCAAGGAAGTAATTCCTTGTTAGAGAGAGACAGAGAAAGTTGATAAAGCCAGATGGGTTAATATCCTTTGGAAGAACAATGATAATAGTTTCCATTTATTGATGGTATTGTCTGCACCAGAAACTAGCTGAGCTATACACACATACTTTCTCAATTATTACATAAACAACTTTAAGATTTGTGTATTATTAAATTCCATATTTTACCAAAAAGGAAACTGAACTTTTAAGAGATTAACTTGCTTTACCGGAATTACAGATTAGTTAGTGATAAAATAGGTATTCATACCAAGCTTGGCGAGTTGCTAGAAAGAACAATATATAACAAGAAGCACCATATTCCCCATTTACTAAGTCATGTGTACCGAAAAACAACAATTTTGATCATACTTGAGATGAGCAACATAATCTACAACCTTATTTTTAAATTTAGAGAAGTTGATAGACTAATTTTTTTCTTTTCTCTCTCTCTCTTTTTTCCCATTAATCAATCCTTACTATGATGAAGAGTGAAAAGTGACAATCATAATCAGGCAAAAGAGGATTTTTTTTCCCCACAAATCCTAATTACACCAAAATGTGGCTGAAGATTGCAGTAAGATTCCAAGGAAGCCCAAAAGTGGTTAGTGGATACTGATTATATCAGTCAGAACTTCCAATTGTCGTGACAGAACCCCAGGGCAATAAGCTAAAACAATGGAAAAGTTTGGGCAGACTAATTGGATGAGATAAATGGTAATTCCAAGAGTAGATATAGCTTCAGTCAGAGCTAGAAGCCAGAGCTGAAATGATCACAAAGCCTTTTACTTTCTTCCCAAGCACACCCACCCATCTTTCAGTTTGGCTTCCCTTTGTGTAGGTCTCACTCTTTTGATGGGAGAATGACTCCCAACACCTTCAAGATCATAGACCCAACTTAGCGGGTGTAGCAGAATGAATTTCATCCTTCTGCCCTGTAGCTGTGGGTCAATTTCAGGTAAGGAGTATGAGTGACTTGCTTGGAATACATGTCCAAACTTCGGACCAGTCAATGCCACCAACAGGTGGAGTCTGGGGAGGTACATACCCACACATACCTATTCCCTATTCTAATCTTAAATGGGAGGAAAGGACACAGAGAAGAGAAAGTCAGAAATATTCATTATAGAAGCTGCTGTTTTCCTATGTGCCATATATAATATCTTATTTTGCCCTCACAAACATCTAACAAAGTAGTGTTATTATCCTTATTTTAGAAAAATTGAGGTTCAGGGATTTTAAGCATTTGGTACATTTTAATACAAGTGACATCTGCAACATATGTACATGCTCTCAGCCACAATATACTACTCCTCTGGGAAAGACTGATGTCACTTACCTATCGAAGATGCAGATTATTTTTCTTACTCTGTGCCAAAGCTATGAAGACATAATAGACCATATTGGATACCTAGAACTTGGGAAAATCCTCCATTTCCTTTAAATATGACCTAGGCTTTCCAAAATTTTGTGAATAACAAGACTTATCTGTAGGGAGGTGGAAACTGGGTCTGCCTAGGGTTTCACAAACTGATGGAAATCTCCTTGTTACTTTATTATCACATAGGGAAAGTTTATACTGCTCAGCATTCCTGCTTCTACTTTCCTTACCAACCTGATTGAGGCTCATTGAATTAGACATACTGGCTTGCAAGCTTTTTAAAAAAGAAGCTCATTTACAGGAAGGCAGGGGCTAAAATAAAGGATAGAGTATAGGCTTTTCTTCAAACCTTTCTACCTCTCTTCTACCCAGGGATAAAGACTTCACTCTGATATGGATTTGTAAGCATATGGAACCCTCTGAAGTAGAAATAGTGAATGTGATGGAATGAGTCCCCCCTGCCTTCGGCTATGAATGATTCACTAGTTATTTACCTTAGGAAAGCAGAGAATAAAAGGGACAAGATTCTGTCCCTTTAAAAGACTCAATTTTTCTAGCTCTAGGCTATTTGACACAGAAGAGGATTGGGTGGTGTTTCTCTTAGTGTATACTCCCCGAAATGGAAGACAGTGATATTGTTCTGTTCTAAATTTGCTTACGTTTCTGTTGTGTTTTAAATTATCTCCTTTTAAATGTTTTTGCTCTATTCCAAGTTTTCTTTACAAATTCTCCTTTATACTCTAATACATTCTTTGGCTGATATGTAAATGGTGGACATAATAATTAGTACAAGATATTGTACAGCATGTATTAGGCTAGTTTCAATAACAATTCCTGAAAGAAGTTTATACATAAGTTGTCTTATAAGTTCACATAACCTAAGACTACAGTGCAGAAAATAATACCATCATGAGGTTGTACCATGGGTGTAGGCAACAGATGATGACCCTGATTTCTAAAATTATTTTATCTCAAGAGATTTAGTCAATTCATCCCAACCAATGTATATTAAGCACTGACTAAAAACTGAGCAGTGTTCTTGGAAGTCTGGGAGCCATTGGTGAAAAATATGTCTGTCCAACTGCCAGAAAGGCCATAGTGCATGCTATGCCAGCTACAGCCTGTGGAGGATAAATAGGCACATTCTTAACTAATTATGTGTCTAGAACCTGAAATCTCCAAGAGCATTCTTAAAGTTCTAGAATTCCAAGCTGAGATATTTAGAAGCACTACAACATCTTAATTTTGCAAATGTATCATTTTTCAGAGAAACTTAGTATGACCTTTCACTACTCATCTTTAAAGGATTCCTTGCACTCAAATAAATTGTCGATTTTGACAAGCACAATAGCCTAGTCAAAAAGTTATTAACACTCAGTAACCTTATGCCTACGGAAAAAGTAAACATCCAAATTTAATGGCACATTAAAAATATGAAAACAGTGTTTGCTTAAGAGGTCACAACATCACTTTCTTCTTGGAACCAATTTAGAATATGACTTAAAGAACATAAAATCTACTTGAAAATAGTTTTTTCTTACTTTTCTTGTAAGATGTTATTTTTGAGTGCATTTTTATTTTATTTTATTTTTATTATTTCCCAGTTTTGTTTTTAAGTCTGCTAGATTGAAGTATGATTAAGATATTGAACCAAATAGAGTGTGAGTTTGTCCTTGGTTGAGAAAAGACTGAAGATAGTATTTAGGAAATTTTTGATATTTATTGTAATTTTCTGCTGAATTAATTTGCAAACTGTCTTTAAAATCTCAGGATGATATGATGACTCTATCTCTCTATTTATCTTCTATCTATCTATCATCTATCTATCTATCATCTATCTGTCTATATCTATCTATCATCTATCTATCTATACCTATCATCTATCTATCTATAGATATATCTATCTATCTATCATCTATCTATCTATCATCTATCTATCTATCTATCTCTTGCAAACATTTAAGTTTAATCTGGTTCTCATTGCCAGTTTGAAATATTATTGACTCTTTTTCTGAAAAATGGTGCAGACACTGAGATGGGAAAGCAACAAGAGAAATGTAACGATTTTTTTTTTTTTTTTTTTTTTTTTTTAGGCTTTGTTAGCAGTATAAAGTCTCCTGCTAAAATCTTGCCTGGAGACAGTCTCAGTCACAGTACTTCAGGAACTACATAATTGCTGTCAAAGAAGTTTAGCCTATTTCAACCAAAACTAAGTCAGGCTTCAAAGTCATACTATGGAAAAAAAAAGTGGCAGAAGTTAGCTTATTCTCGCTGGATAAGTGATGAATCCATAATGATCTAACCTCAGATTCAAACGTTGCACCTGAGTTGATGAACATTTATTCAAGCAACATCTCGCACATAAAGTTATAGATCCACACAAAAGAGAACACAACCTTGAAATGAGGACTTTAGTCAGTTTAAACAAAAATAAATAGTAAATTCTCCACTCCAAAACCCTGTGAATGGGAAGGGGAGATGTTGAGATGAGAGCTGTTAAGATAGGATTTATAGAGCAAATAGGGAGATTAAGGGAAGAATAACTTTTGGAAGCTGTAGCAGCAGTATTAAGGATAACTTTTTGGTTAATCCTTGGAGATTATAACTTGCATGCATCTGTCCACAACACCTGCCTAACTGGACAGTTACCTTTACTGAGGAGAGCCTACCTTATATGACAGTGAGCCCCCAAGCTTCCATGTAATCTTTTGTATCAAGAACATGCTTGCTAGTGTTTATTTATTGATGAATGGGCTTAGCTTTAAATGTATCAAAAGACAATATTTAGCATTCATATGTGTGTGGAATTTCTAATAATACATGCATTAAGATGCTTCATGAGGATCATTCTAATAAAATATTTGATTAGCTGTGTAAAAGTGCTATATTCTCCTGTATTGCTTCATTTGAACCCACTACTGCCTTGTAAAATAGGCAAGGTAGATATTTTTCATTCTGTTACACAGAAGGGAAAAATATTGAGATTTGAGGTCTTAAATAACTACCCCAATTTACATAGCTAGTAAAGGGCTAATGAGTAGCTTTGTAATGGAAGAGAATGTAGACAACTGCACACTGGTTATCAGTCTCTAAGTAGTGGGTTTACTGCTGGAAATCTACAGGACACCTGGTCCTCATAAAACTGATGAAGGAAGTCCTTAGAGAGCTGATTTTAGTATACAGATAAAACAAGCAATTTCAGGGTTCTATCTTCATTCATTCAGTCGTCATTTATTTACTTTCAATAGTACAGTAAATTATAGTGGAACTACCATCCAAGCCTAAAACTGAAATATTCCCAGTCACTTATTGTGCTCTTTCTGTATCTCACACCCTCATGTTCTCATCTTTCCTAAAAGTTACAACTACATTGAATTTTGTGTGATATATAAACGTATATATCATACATTTATATATATGCATATTTCAATATGTATTTACCATACACACGTGCATATACACACATAAATCAAAACTGAGTACAATTTTATAAAAATAAAATTCATTTGCTTTTCTTTAGTTTGTTTTAAAATTCTATATTATTCCAAATTTTGCTACTACAATTTTTCACTTTTTGTTTAGTCACAGTTCATTTATTTTCACTGCTGTATAATATTCCATTGTGGGGATATGTCACAATTTTTAGTTTTCCCATTGAAAGTATTTTAGTTATTCATTGTCTATTATGAATAGAAATGCTTTGAACATTTCTGGGAATAAATCTATGCACATAAGCTAAAATTCATCTTGAGTGTATACTTAGCTGTGGACTTGGCAAGTCACAAGTCATGTGAATATTCAACTTTATAAGACAATGCTAATTTATTTTCTGAAGCTGCTGTACTTATTTACACTTTGACCAACAATGTGTAGCACAGCACTTTGACACTGGATATTATCAGGCTTCTTAGCTCTTTCCAATCAAATGATTGTAGAAAGGTTTCTCATTATGTCCTTAACATACATTTTCCTGGTTAGTAGTGAGATTGATATCTAGTTATATGGTTATTAAATACATGTTCAAGTCTACTACTGTTGACATTTCCTTTATTGATATGTTGTAGTCCTTTGTTGATTAAATGTGCTGCAATTATTTTTCTAGGTTTTTAGGTTACCCCTTCACATTTTTAAAGATGCCTTTTGATGAACTGAACTATTTAATTTTAATTTAGTCATTGTAGGTATGGCCCAGGCTTTGTGTTTGCTTAAGAGATCTTTCCATATCTTGAGGTGAGAAAGATATTCATCTATTATTTTTATAATTTCAAATTTTTATTTAGGTATTTAAAAGTTTAATACATCTGGATCTTGGTTTTGTGCATAACGTTAGCTAGAGATTTGATTTTTAACATAGGCATAATATATTTTTCATCTACATTTGTTGAACAACACATTCTTTCCTCAATAATTTGCTATGTTATCTCTTTATATATATAATTCTTACTATGAGTCTGCTTCTGAGTTCTCCATTCTATTCAATTGGTCAATGTTTCCTTCCCTGTGTAAACACCATATCATCATAATTACTGATACTTTGTCATATGTCTTTGCATCTTCCCCTCCTAAATGGGCTTTTTCAAAAATATCTTTGATCTTCTTCCCAATTTGCAAGTCTGTACACATTTTCTAAAACATTATTTTACTGTGAAATACGACAAACAGAAGAGTGCATAAAATATAAATGAGCAGCTGCATAAAACACTATAATGCTAACACTAAGAAATGGAACATGGTCTTCTCCCCAGAAGTCCCTCATATATCTCATATCAATTACAATCTCCTTCTTTTCCTTGAATGTAAACAGTCTGCTATTTTCATTGATAATCACTTACCTGCTGTGCTTTATATTTGTATTATCTGAGGATGCACACCTTACCAATACAGATTAATTTTGATTGTTTTTAAGTACTGTATCAGTGGAAAAATACAGTAAGTATTATTTTCCATCTTGCTTCTTTTGAACAACTTTATGTTTTGAAAATTCATCCATGTTGTGACATACCTGTATTGTTTATTCATTTTTATTTCTAAGTAGTATTCCACGGCATGGATATATACCACACAATTAATTTATCTTATGGAAATGTGAGTTGTTTCCAGTTCGAAACTATTAAGAATAAAAACAAAAATAAACAAATGGAACCCAATGAAACTTAAAATCATTTGCACAGCAAAGGAAACCATAAACAAGATGAAAAGACAACCCTCAGGATGGGAGAAAATATTTGCAAATGAATCAACGGGCAAAAGATTAATCTCCAAAATACGTAAACAGCTCGTGCAGCTCAATATCAAAAAAACAAACAACCCAATCAAAAAATGGGTGGGAGACCTAAACAGACATTTCTCCAAAGAAGGCATATGGATGGCCAAGAGACACATGAAAAGATGCTGGATATCACTAATTATTAGAGAAATGCAAATCAAAACCACAATGAGGTATCACCTCACACCAGTCAGAATGGCCATCATCAAAAAATCTACAATCAGTGCTGGAGAGGGTGTGGAGAAAAGGGAACCCTCTTGCACTGTTGGTGGGAATGTAAATTGATACAGCCACCATGGAGAACAGTATGGAGGTTCCTTAAAAAACTAAAAATAGAATTACCATATGACCCGGCATTCCCACTACTGGGCATATACCATGAGAAAACCATAATTCAAAAAGAGTCATGTACCACAATGTTCATTGCAGCACTGTTTACAATATCCAGGTCATGCAAGCAACCTAAATGCCCATCAACAGATGAATGGATAAAGATGTGGTACATATATACAGTGGAATATTACCCAACCATAAAAACGAAAGAAGTTGGGTCATTCGTAGAGACGTGGATGGACGTAGAGACTGTCATACAGAGTGAAGTAAGTCAGAAAAAAAAAAACAAATGTCGTATATTAACCCAAATATGTGGAATCTGGAAAAATGGCACAGATGAACCTGTTTGCAAGGCAGAAATATAGACACAGACATAGAGAACAAACTTATGGATACCAAGGGGAGAAAGGGGAGGTGGGACAAATTGGGAGATTGCAATTAACATATATACACTAACATGTATAAAATAGATAACTAATGAGAACCTGCTGTATAACACAGGGAACTCCACTTCACTGTACAGTAGAAACTAACACAACATTGTAAAACAACTATACCCCAATTAAAAAAAAATAAAGAATTGCATCTCTATGGATTATTGTAAATATCTTCTTGGATACACACACATATTTCTTTAAAGTAATGCCGAAACTGAAATTTTTAGGTCATAAGGGATACGTAACTCAAAGTTTAATAGATAAATGCTGTACTGAAGACCAATTTGAACATCCGTATGAAGTATATAAAAGTTCTTGCTACAGTATATTTTCACCAACATCTGATAGTCAACTTTTTGTTTTGTTTTTGTTAATGTTTTGCTATTCTAGTGGATGGGTAGTGGTAGATCATGATTTAAATTTGCATTTTTATGATTGCTAATAATATTGAGTTATTTCCATATGGTTATACGATTATTGGTCATATATTATTCCCATTGTAAATGTCCACTTTTTATCCTATTTGATTTCTCTTTAGCTTATTGAGTTTAAAATTTTTTAATATTTTAGATATCATTTTTCTGGTTAAATTTATAGTAAATATCTTCTTTAACTGTACTGTTTGCCTTTCTTTCTTTTTTTTTTTTTTTGACTCTCTTAATGGTGGTCTCTTTCTCCCACCTCTGCCTGCTGTCCTTCTTTTTATTAAACAAACAGGAGCTCTAAATATATAGTCAAATTCATTAATATTTTTCCTTTGTGATTGGTGCATTTTTGTATGGTTTATATAATCTTTCCCTATCCCAAAACATGAAGAGATTTTTCTGTATTACACTCTAAAGTTGTACATAGTTTTTATATTATATATTTTGTGCTTTTTTATAATTGGATGTGTAATCTACATGGAATTGATTTTGGGGGTAAGGTGTAAGGTTGTGGTGAATATGCTTTACTGTCCCTGACTCTGGATACCAATTTGTTCCCAAATGTTGACTGAAAAAACTGCTTTCTCTCTGTTATTCTGAAATGTCATCTTTCCCTCAAATAAGTGTCAAAGTTGGTGTGGTTCTATTTGTATCTTATGTCTTTTGTTTGTGTGTATATGTTTACCCTTGTGCAATAATCTACTAGCTGAATTATTTCAACTAGTAGATTGAAATAATCTACCAGAGGACAGATTTTAAAAGTCATCTTACCATGTTTTTTTATCTTCTAGAGCATCTCAGCTACTAGCTCTTTGCATTTCCATATAATATTTTAAATGACTTGTCAATTTTACACATACACACACATACAGCTATATATGACTAATGGATTTTCATTACAACTGCATTAAAACTATGAACATCTGGGGGAAATATGAATCTCTACATTGTTTATTCTTTTACACCATTAATATAGTATAGTTGTTTTATTAATTATTCCCAGTAATTTTGATAGTCTCCTATGTAGTGATATTTGAATCGCTTTATAGCAATTTAACTTTACATATAAATATTCTAAAGATTTATTCCTAGACATTTTTAATTTGAAAAGCTATTGTAAATGATATTTTTTAAATTTTATATTTGGTTTGTGTCACAAATTTATAAACAAAGGGGAATTTTTGGAATAATGAATTCATGTTCATAGTTTAATTAATATATCCTCTGTTGATTTTGATTAGGATTATGTTAAATCTTTATAGCAAAGAGGTGTGAATAGGTAACTTTTTGATGTTTAGACTTTCTATTCATGAACATGAGCTATGCTCTCTATCTCTATACATTAGATCATTCAAATGACTTTTGATATAATTTTTACATGTATCTTACATAGTTTGTATAGATTTTGGTCCAAAAATGTTATACTTTTGTAAATGTTGAAATTGATCTCTTTTTACAAATTGCATTCTTCATTTTTTTGTGGATAGAGTATGGATATGTGATTGACTTTTGTATGTTAAGCTTAAATCCATGCAGATTTATAGACTTATGGTCAAGATATATGTAAAATATCCTTGTATTTCTAAGCTAGGTCAAATATGTTTTTTATTCCCTGTTGAGTTTGAACTGCCTGTATTTTTAGTTTTTATTTATTTATTTTTGCCTCAATCTTAAATGTGAAGAAATAGGACCTTAAATTTGTCCTTCTTATACTATTCCTCATTGAATGGGTATTAAAATATATTACTCACATAAAATGAACTGGAAAACACTCCATCTTTTTCTCTTCTCAAAGAATGTTTATTTATTCAAACTCATTTATTAATTTATCTGTTCTACGTGGGATAATTTTTACAACTTCTCCAATTTCTGAGGTTACTTGTGATTTCCATTTCTTCTTGAGTTGGTCTTAGCAAGATATAAGCATTCCATTTTACTGGCAGAAAATTTGATATTATTCTCTCCTGTTTCTAAAATTATCTGTATTATCTGCTGTGACAGCCCCTTTTTATTCATAATACTTGGTTTTTTTGTTTCTTTGTTTTTTGGGCTTTTTTTGTCTTTTTTTTTGCTCAGTTGTGTTAGGGCATTGCCTATTTTACTAGACATTTCCAAAACCCATTTTATTGACTATGGATTCTTTGTTTCTTACTTGATTTTGCTTTTATTTTTATTTTCCTCTTTGTACTAATTATTCTGTTGTTACTTTTCTAACTTTTTAAACTGAAAAATCAATTTGTATTTTTCCCCTCTCTCTTTTTTTTTTACCTTTTTGTTTTATATCGGAGTATAATTGATTAACAATGATGTGACAGTTTCAGGTGTACAGCAAAGTGATTCAGTTATACATATACATGTATCTATTCTTTTTCAAATTCTTTTCCCACAAAATATTGAGCAGAGTTCCCTGTGCTATACAGTAGGTCCTTATTCCCACTCTTATTTTCTCATGTAAACATTTAAGACTAAAAATTGCTCTCAGGTACACCTTTAGCTATACCCTTTCAGTTTTGATATGTACTTAATTTCCACATATTAAAATAAAAGTTCCATTGATTTCTTTCTTGGACCCATGCATTATTTATTAACGTCATTTCCAAGTTACAAAGATAGATAGATAGATAGATATTTTTTAAATGTTTTATTTAAATTAATTGCATTGAGGTCAGAGAAAATTCTTTAAAATTTCTTGAGAATTACTTTATATCCTAGTTTGTAGTCAATGTAAGTAAATGTTCAATGTTCCTGTATCTGTCAGCTTTTGTTATGATAACAAATATTCCTCTTTTATGTGGCTTTCCACAACAACAGCAAAACCTTTTTCTCTTAACTCACATTACACGAGAGCTGAGCATCAGCTCCAATTGTGTTCAATTCAGCTGGGCTCCTCTGAGTTCCATGTGTCTTCTCTTTCCAGTACCTGTGGTGAAGGAGGAGCACCTGCTTGGTACATACTGTCCTCATGGCAAATAATAGAAATATTTGAGACTAAACCATACCACACAAGCAAATTATTGCTCCTTCTCAGTTGTATTGTACCTGATTTGCTCACACTCTCTTGGACAGAGCAAGTCATTGACTAGTCCTGACATTGAGGCAGGTGTACACATTCAGTCTATCTGAAGACATGACACAGTTGGGAATAATGATACTCTAACAGGTAAGGGATCGTATAATTGGAAATAATGGTAAAATCTGCCATAATGTTTGAAAAGAGTGTCTGTTCTAGTTTTTCTTTGCAGAATTGGTATATGCCCATTAGACCATGCTTTCTCATTGTATTGTTAAATCTCTATGCATTATTAATCTGTCTGCTTGATGTAGAAATAACTGAGAGAAGTTTATCAGGAAGATAAAATGCATATACTTGTTAAAATAGCCTCACATGTATGAAACAAAAATTACTAGACCTATTGAAGAATTACATAAATCCAGCATCACAATGGGACATTGTGAAACACTTTATCTCTGGCTAAAAAGGGAAAATCTTTTTATTTTCTGTTCAATTGCTTGTTTGAACAGTTTATTTTTGTGTAAATTTCTGCAAGTAGGTTTTTGCTTTTCTTAAGACAAAATAATGGAAGAATAAAGAGAATATGTATTTCTGAACCTACTTCTATATAGTTTAGTTCTCCAGACTATTTTTGGTGAAGTGGTTTGAAAGAGAAAAGACAAGTTACTTAAGTTCCAAAAAAGATTTAAGTTTTTACATTTAGAAGGGATTAATGAGTCTTAGATTGTTAAAATAGATTTTAATTTACATTATTATTTTGTCACTTGTGGTTCAGTTACATACAAATATGTAGAGTCTCTTCCAAAGGCCAAAATTCAATTATGCATGTAAGCCAAAAGTAAATATAAGGGAGTTAAGAGAGACTTAGCTTTTGCCTGTGATAAGACTCAAAGTTCAGGTTATATGAGTGATAAGCTTGAATGTCAAGTAAAAGATGACCTGTAAATTGACAAAAAAAAAAATAGTTGATTGGAAAGATTGGTGTTTCCTACACAAATTACATCAATAGATGGTTTCTAGTTAAAGGAAAAAATGCTACTTTTAGTAACAGCTGAAATGTATATAGCAAGGCAATGCTATCCCAAAATATTTTTTTAAAAAATTAGGAATTCTGTGTGTGAATGTGTATGTATGTGTGTTTATAGTTTTGTCAATTTAGATAAACTATTCTGTGGTCCAATTGTAATTTTTTATAAATACCCATCATAATTTTTCAGCCAGATTCTCCAAAATGTTTTAATTTTGATAGATTTTGTTAAAATGTGCAGTTTCAGCATTTGGAAGACGGCAAGTCATAGACAAAGATGAGACTTTGCCTTTCTCCAATGAACTTTACAGTTTCTCTGTTGATAAGGTTCAAGTTAGACTAGGAAAGAAGTAATTCCTTGAGTCCTTTATAAACCATGGCATACCACCTTGAACAATGTGGAAAAATAATGGGTTTCAATTTACAGAAAATTTCAGTCCATATACTGTCTCCCCAGGCATGAACACAGGAGCTTCCTTGTATCAATCAGAATATTTTGCACTCAGTCACATCCTGAACTATACAAGACAAATGATTCCAAACAAGTCCACTACACTGTTCTTTAATTCATTCTGGGTATTGCCTAGATATTGTCTTCCCACAAATTATCTATTGACAATAAAACAATGCTCAGCCTCCCAGTTATTCTACTTAACCAAGAATATTTTATTCATTCATTCATTCAGTAAATTGTACTGTGAACATCTAATGCCTGCCAGGGACTATGTTGGGCACTTGAGATACATCCTGTGACACAAGGTGAGAAACAGTCACCATACCTGTTCTTGTGGAGATCTTTGAGTATGTTTTATCTCCTTTGAGAGTTTAGGGGGAAGAGTTAATTCCATCCTAAATTCCACTGCATGCTATACTATAATGCAAGACTTTATAAAGAAATACCTGATGCCTGAGGGCTAGTGTTTCTATTTGACTTCCTCTATCAAAAAGGGATGATCCATGGAAAAATTGGAGGGATTTTGGACACTGGCCAAAGGTTGCTTCACTCGATTGTACTAGCACTGTTTTCTTTTTATTCTTACCTCAGAATTCAACAGCTCTTGCAGGAGTCAGTTAGTCATTAGCCTTATCCCAATCCATCTTTCACTGGTTCCTGGTACAGAACTTCATGACATGCCACTTCATAACATCATTCCTCACATAAAGAACTTACAGTTGCCACCTCTGCCATTGTTTCTCAACTTAAATTCAAGACCCTTTCACCTGTCCTTCCCCCAATCTCTTCTAATCAGGCAGTTTGTCACTCAACAATGTCATCACTTTGCTACAGCCAGCTAAAGCTCTTCTCACGCCCTTGCATCATCCCCTGAACTTTTGACTTTCTATGAGCTCACTTCAATTCCAACAGAGCAAGTTTCTTTTTTTTTTTGACCAAATGAATCTCAGAAAACATACAGTGCAATATCTCACTCTGTGGTCTTGGGAAAGCATAGGGTTTTTTTCTAGACTGGCCTTTCCTTCAAATCCAAACTGTTTTACATGAAGAGAGATTCTGTTTTCAAAATCTGTTTGAACCAGTTTAGTTCTCCTCAGTTTGAAACTGAGATTTATATGGGAGTTGGGTATGAATGGTAGACCTGAGCTTAAAAAGTAGAGTTTTTTCCATAATTCAAAAAGGGACATGTATGACAATGTTCATTGCAGCACTATTTACAATAGCCAGGACATGGAACCAACTAAAATGTCCACCAACAGATGAAAGGATAAAGAAGATGTGGCACATATATACAATGGACTATTACTCAGCCATAAAAAGAAATGAAATTGAGCTATTTGTAGCGAGGTGGATGGACGTAGCATCTGTCATACAGAGTGAAGTAAGTCAGAAACAGAAAAACAAATACCGTATGCTAACACATATATATGGAATCTAAAAAAAAAAAACAATAGTGGTACTGATGAACTTAGGTGCAGGGCAGGAATAAAAAGATAGACATAGAAGGGCTTCCCTGGTGGCGCAGTGGTTGAGAGTCCACCTGCTGATGCAGGGGACATGGGTTCGTGCCCCGGTCCGGGAAGATCCCACATGCCGCGGAGTGACTGGGCCCGTGAGCCATGGCAGCTGAGCCTGCGTGCCCAGAGCCTGTTGCTCCGCAATGGGAGAGGCCACAACAGTGAGAGGCCCACATACCGCAAACAAACAAACAAACAACAACAACAAAAAAAGAGATAGACATAGAAAATGGACTTGAGGACATGGGGTGAGAGGGCGAAGCTGGGGCGAAGTGAGAGTGGCATCGACATATATACACTACCGAATGTAAAATAGTTGGCTGGTGGGAAGCAGCAGCATAGCACAGGGACATGTGCTCTGTGCTTTGCGATAACCTAGAGGGGTGGGATAGGGAGGATGGGAGGGAGGCTCAAGAGGGAGGGGATAGGGGGACACGTGTATGCCTATGTTTGATTAGCTTTGTTGTGCAACAGAAGTAATTACACTCCAATGAAGATCTATTAAAAAATAAAAATAAAGAAATAAATAAAAAGTAGAGGTTTTCATAAGCACTGGATCAATAGAAAATGCATTTACGAAGGTTTGGATTTGTTTTCAAAAGCTGAGAAAGGTGAAAGCCCTGATTTATGAGCTAAGGATGAAGGGTGAATTATGGGCAGTAGGAAAGACAATGTGAGGCACTTTTTTTTTTTTTTTTTTTTCAAGATGACTCATCTCTAAAACCGGAGCAAAGAGAAGCTTGTTCAGATCAAAATGAAGAGTTGCACTTGAGTTCAAAGAATGAAGTTCTCTCATACCCTTTCTAAATGTGTTACACAATATTTTGATTTTTAATGTGAGATTACAACCATGGATAGTGTGAATTATGGTGCTCAAGAGTGATATATAAATTACAGTTAGTTTCATTAAAATTGAAACAAACCCTTGTGTTTTATTGAAATTATTGAATTCAGCTGTTACATTATTGAAATGAGAGAGGATTTTACAAATAGAGATATCACTGCCAACACCTTATAAAAATCAACTAAGGAAAAGTTTTCCTTGCAGAAGTGATAATAATATTTAATAATAGAAATCCTTGCTTTTGAGAGTCTTAACAAGCATAGATAAACAATTATTATGCCAACAAAAGACCCTGCATTAAATCAATTAATGGTAAGCTTACTCTGATTTTTTTGATATACACTTGCTATGAAAATATTAAGGATTTGTATCCAGCAAAACCAACAATAATTCATTAGTTTTCACATTTCTGAATCAAAATGGAAAAGAAGAGCGTCCTCGATATTCAGGATTTTAGGATCTGATTATGCCAGAAAGAAGGTAGAATTAAGGAAAGCCCTTCCAAATTCTGTTTCCGGCAAAACTTTATTGGATTTGTTGAAGGAAAAAGAGGAGATTTCTCATTAGGTGAGGAAGAAGCAAAAAAACTCTTTTCAATGTACATTATTCTAGTCTACAGGAAACGCCCATGATGTAGTCCATCTAATCAGTAGAAGCGCATGTATACTGTATAATCAATATTTATCCAGAGTGGAACAATATGGTTCTGGGAACCAACCATCCATCAGTCTCTGGTCTAGTTCTTAACAAAACTATCATGTGAACCCCCCTCCAACTAGTACCTCCCCCATTTATGATAGGTCATCCCAGTTTAACGTGAAGTTGACCATAAAGATGATGGACTGTTGATGTGCTGCTTCAAAAAGCATGTGGCATTTGTAGGAGGGAGGCAGTGTTTTCTCAGATTACAGGTGGAGTGTATACTCTGTCCCTGCCAGGGTTACTGATAATTTTTTTTTTCTGATTACAATTTCTAGAGAAGAGTACCAAAATATTTTTCTATACTATTGACACTGTGGTTAAATGTGATTCATCTAAGAGGAGAAAGGACACAGTCTTGGGCATCAGAACACCAGCAAGCAAGGTACTATAAGAGGCAGGAAGAATGCAGGATTTGAAGAGCTTGGTTCTGGCTTATATTGGTTATATAACCTCCAGAGACAGTTACTTCTTAGACCTCAGTTTTCTCATCTTTACAGTCAGGAAAATGAGAATCACTGTGCTTTAAATTCTTGAGAGTTCCTGTGAATCTGTGGATACACCTTGTATGTATGTTTAATTCTTTCTTTCAAGTTGTCAGAGTATCCCAAAATGGAAATGTTTTTCTGTGGCCCTAGTTGTTTCCTGAATTACTGCCAAGTAATTGGATTACATTCATGATAGCTTCACATCTCTTCCCCAAACCCTGGTTATTCTTGCCGTGGTCTCTGATTCACAAGGCTGCCTTTCCTTTCTCTCTGCTTCTTCTACTTCATTCTCCTCACTCTCCTGCTTGGTCTCTATTTCTGTTTTATTGAGTCCTATTGTTTTCTATTTAACAATATTTCCCTATAAAACATAGCAACACAATTTAAACACTTAAAAAGAATGAAGACAATATCTTGGCCTCACATAGAATTATTTAGTTCAAAATTTGGAATCTTCATACCCTCTCCTTGGTTTCTGGATCCCCTTTCTTTGCAAATCGACATCTCGGTATTCTGGGGACTGAATTTTTGACTGGTGTTCAGCTGTTGACTTACAACAACTATGAAATATTTCTCCCACCCTGTGTTCTTCTACAGGAGTTAAGTGACATCTGTTTGGCATCTCTTTCAATCTGGTTTAGTTGAGGTAACCATCTTCCCTGATTATATTTAAGGAAAGGAGAGATGAGACTGAAACAAGCTAAAAACTGTAAGAGTACTAAATTCTGTGTCTACACTAATTGCATAAATGTAATATAAGTCTCTTTGGATCAGAGAAGTTTGCAGTAGCAATGAGACCTACCTCATACAGAAATGAAGACCTGTTCAAAAGCCAGGGTCCTTCACAGAATAGCTCTTATGTTTGTCTGAAATGACCAACTCCCAATTCAAAACATTGTCTATTTGATGTCCCTCTCTTATCAAAATTGTACACTCTTTTCAATAAATAACTTATTACCTTTTCCATGGCATTTGAATGCCCAGAGTCCTGGCAAAAATACTTCAGGGAATCCAAAGTCCATATCAATATATCCCAATGGTGACTGTTACTTTTCCAAAGCAAATAAGATCTCAGAATTTGGAATTATCATAAGATTGCATTAAAACTGAAAAGTATGCAGATACAACATATGAACAACATCCGATTTTGTAAACTCTACATAAAGCCCAACTTGACAGTTGAATACATGTGCTAAGTGTTATACTGAATATTGAGAATTATTCTTGTAATGCACTATTGGTTTCAAGGTTTATTTTTCTCTGAGTATTTCAGATAGTAGTTATGTAAGCAAGGGCAATACTCTTACTGGCTGATCAGCCAGCACCTGGATGGTATTAATCAGTCTATAAAAATCAGTGCTGAGACATGCACATGCATAAATCACATTTGATCAAACATAACAATTAGTACTAAGCCACATGGCCGAAGACTTAAAAGAAAAAGTATGAACTATAAAATTTGGGTAGCCAGATCAGAAGAAACTGAATACTCTTACACTTGTAATTTTTTTTTCTTAAATTTATTGTTTATTGCTGGGAGTGGAGCCTACTTTAGAGCACAAATTTAAAAAAAATAGACTCACAACATTTTTTAATCTTTACAAAATACTTTGTATATGTTTATTTAGTGATATTCAAAAAGGGTTTTAAGAGCAGAATCTTGCTCTAAAGAGAATGTAATGCAGAAGACCATTCTAATTTACAAGTACAAGCTGGCGATACTATGGTGGAGATGAGCCAGTTCAGACAAAGATATAGATATTAACACGTACTCTCCAAGACTCGAAGAGGCCTCAGGGACCCCTTCTTTTGGAGAATAATCAGGACTCTGTCCAGAGTAATTTTCTGACCATTGCACTTGAATTTTTTGATCTTAAAAACTATCCCAAGATCAAATGTTATGTTAGAGAGAGCAAATCCAGAGTGACATGGGTATTTGCCCACGTTCTTTGGCCAGCAATACTGAGTTTTCCAAATCCTAAATATGTGCCCTTTTTTATGACACTACCTTTGGCTACAGGAGAAAATAGTAGCTACATGCTAATTAAATAGAGATCACTATAGAAAAGAGGTTAGTATAGATGATTGTTGAACAGTCAAATATAATTAATTTGGTATAATGTTTAGAGAAGCACCTACGAATGATTTTGGACCTGGAAAATGCTGACAATCAAGGTCATACAAGCAGCGCTATAAAAGAGTAGCCTTCTCTGGATTATTTCAAGTGGGGAAAGGTGATTTTCTGAGTTGAAAGATGTCAGAGTATGAATAAATATAAAATTTCTCTAACTTAAGAGTCTGATCGCTAAGAGCATTGGTCGATTTCATTGGTGTTATGCTTATTGTGAACTTTTCTGCTTGTCACTGGTGAAGCTACCCTTTATTGAGTAGCTATATGCCCGTATAACTTCCAGTTAATGAGCATTTTAAGGCCATCAATTTGTGGGAAGAAAAAATCAGTATCTTTAATAGCTCATACTTATATGGAAAATTCAATATAAGGGGAGGGTTAAAAGACTTTATTTCAGTGTCTTTTTTATTTTTTTGCTGTCCGCGGGCCTCTCACTGTTGTGGCCTCTCCCGTTGCGGAGCACAGGCTCCGGACGCGCAGGCTCAGCGGCCGTGGCTCACTGGCCCAGCCGCTCCGCGGCATGTGGGATCTTCCCGGACCGGGGCACGAGCCCGTGTCCCCTGCATCGGCAGACGGATTCTCAACCACTGCGCCACCAGGGAAGCCCCAGTGTCTTTTTTGTTTTTTAATCGGTGTAGAATTTTGATTAAGAAGATAAAGAGAAAAAAAATCAACCTTCCTGAGAGCTAGATAACCTAAAGACTTCATTATATGTTTTAGGGACCTTAACATCTTATTTAGAAGAAAAGGAAAAGTGAATATAGAGCTCTGGACCCTTCAGTTTTTGTCTCGCAATGCTTATAACAACACTCACATGTGTTGTTATAAGTGAAACTAGCCAGAATATTTAAGATTATGTCAACTCCTTAGTTGTAAAGTACTTGCTAAGGATCAAATAATTATATTTAAGTTTCTTCATTTGGCAAAATTATGTTAGTAAAAAATTTATTCAGTGGGTTAGAAAAAATTAAATTATTTAACACATATTAATAAAAACCCAGTTGTGCACCAGACACTTTGCCCATAGCTTGGAGACCAAGAAATTCCTCCAAGGTCCACTAGGATAGGGACAAACACCCCAAAATAATACACATGAATACTTATGACTAAATTAAAAGAAATAATTGTGTGTCTTCCCCTTTGTTTTTCTTTCTATCTTATTTCAAGCAGAAGAGGCAGGTGACCCCTAGATCCTTGGAAGGGAACCAAGTCTTCCCCTGATAGCCATATTCTCAGCAAGTGCCCCAAGTAGTGGTAGTATCTGAACAGGGAATACCTGTATGGCAGATGTAAAAATACTGGACCTTATTTTCCCCAAATTTCTCCATGCCCTTAGCATGGTGCAGAAGAGGCTGGGAAGAGGGCTGTCACATAATGTAAGGAATCTTCCTAATGCTCTGTGCTATGTTGCATCCCAGGAATTTTCCAGAGCTCTTGGGGCAAAAAGCTTCTAAAATGACAGTGCTTGAATTTCTCATCATCCTAAGAGAATGAATATTTAAGGTCAGAATTAAATTGCTATAAAGAAAAGCAAATGCGGTATATTTTTTATTCCTGAAACTTGGATGCAGAGCTATAAAACAGAAAAATTGCTTTTATTGGAAACTCTATGGAAAATAAAAATAAGCAAATGTGTCAGCAAAGGAAGTTTCTCTGTGGAGGTGATGATTAACCTGAGAATTAAATGCAAAAAGAGTTATATGGAGAAAATTTTTCAGGCAACTATTAGATTTAAGGGGCTAAACTCATCACTTCTCCACCAATAAGGTGCCCTGTGGTCCCACATGAGTGATGTGATGGCATTACTTGCCAGTGTGTTGCCATTTTTAAAAGATAAAGACATACTTCTGTGCTGGACATACAGGACCCTTGAGGACTTGCCCCATCCTATCCTTCCATGCTCATGTATGGATGCTCTTCACTCACACTCTACATCCCATCTACACCGAAATGATGGCAGAAAAGGTTCCCAGACAAGCAACACTCTTTCCCTTTTCCACACCTTTGCAAGCTAAGATTCTCTTTGCCTCAGGTGCTTCATCAAATTCCTATTCATTCCCAACACTGAATAAAATATCCACTCTCCCTCAAATGGTGACCTTGAACTTCCCAAGGTAAACTGAGCTCTCAGCTACCCCACTGTGACATGGGCTGCATTGCTTACCCGTTTGTTCTGTCACATTGACTGTAGATATCTGTGTTCTCTGACAGAAGGGATTATCTTTGTATTGGCAGAATTTAAGCCAGAACCTGGCACTTTTCTGAAAATGATTGCATTTAATGGAAACCGTTCTTACGAAAGCCAGAGACAGTGTTTACCACCTACAAATTACCTAGACACTGCCCAGCTTCTTATGAATTGTCCAGCCTTTGCATCAGTAAGAACCTGGTCCTGACCCCAGGATAGATACACCGCTTTCTCACTGTCCTGAAAACAAGAGATGCTCTCTCCTCTCACAGTCTAGGGCTGTGCATCTTCTGTTTGTCATGATTTTTGCATGGACACTTGCATCTTCTTCCTCTGCATGATCACACCAAACTTTCATTGGTCTGGCATTGTATGGAGTAGTTTACACCCAGCGGCGTGCTGGAACCTGCTCACACCAGCTCCCCAGAGCCATTTCTGCACATCTTGTCCCAAATCCACATTCACTGACTCCACGTGAGTAGCTTGAAATCTGCCATTGTGGAATTATTACACCATGGAAACTGGCAAATGCTATTAAGGACACAGAAGCTGAGATGAGAGAGAGAGAGAGAGAGAGAGCCCGCAAGAGAGAGAAAAAGAATGAGAGGGAGAGTTTTAAACTAAGGCTCACAAAGGTTAGAAAACTTGCTCAAGACCATGAAATGACAGAGCCAGAATTTAACCACAGGTGTGTTTATTACCTTAATGTCATGCAGACCTTCTCTCATCTCTCAACTAGATACCCTATACATTTCTTATTTCCCAGCCCCTTTAACTTTGAGTTGACAAACTGCCCAAACTTGAATAATGCTAATTTGCCAAAGGTATATGCAGAGCCAGGGCTGAAGCCCAAATGTTTTACTAAACAGATCAGAAGGTAGAAGGAATTATCAAGAAATATTGCTTTGGTGATCCTTTGCCCGTAACCTCTGACCAGATGGTGAGTCATCACTCGGTAATAATCAGATATGCTACCTGAAGCAACACTGCAGCAATGTGCCTTTAGCTCAGTATTTTGTCCTCCTTCCCCATGAAGCTGGATGGCCTCCAAGGGCTGGTAGATGCCAAAAAATGGGTGGGAGTTTCTTACCTCTAAACCCAGGATTTGCTTGATTATGAACCACACTTGGGGCATACAGGTATGTAGAAACACAAAGTGTTGTAGAGTATAAACTGAATCTCATTCTTATATACCTTTTGACAAAAGAGAGTGCATGTATTTAATTGACTCTATTATACAATTCATTTATCTTGAAAATTGACCTGAAACAGTAGCACTCTGGATGTGCCCTAAAGCCCCCAGGGCATTCATCAGAGCAGAGTGGCAGGAGAACCTGAGTGCATGAAACCTTAAAGCTTCTAGCAGCTTCCCTTTTAAAGCCCACTAAACTCTGTTTGCTTCTAAATCAAGCCTTAAAACAATGACTTAAGGCAGGTGTCAGTGAAATGCTTTGCACTTTTAAATGTAAGAAGGTAGAGGCTTTGAGGTAAGTGGGCTTCTGATGCACTTATGAGTCAGTAAAATTAGCCAGGAAAACAGATGGATTTCCTCTGCTAACCCCAGCAGAAACCTCTTTCTACCACGAGGAATGAGGATTTTATTGCAGCCACTCAGAGGGACAGATTTGCAAAAGCAAGACACAGATGCCATCTTCTAAGTTTCTGGTACTTTCCTCAAACATCAAATTTGAAAATTTCCCAAAGGTGTTCAAAAAAAAAAAAAGAAAAAAGATAAACTTTTTCATCTGGGGAAGTTAAGTGGGTATCGTAATGCTAAAACATTAGCACCGTAATCTTTCTCTGGATGAACATGATTTAGTAAAGGTCCTTCCTTAACCAAGAGATAGTAAGAGAATTCCCTCTCATGCTGCTCCAGAAATTGAGATCCTGTCTCTCTACTTCTCCATGGGGACTTAGAAAGTATCTCCATGTATTTTAAATGAGAAAAAAATACAAATACTCTGCAAATCCTTCCTCATTTCACATCAATATCCACCCCTCCCATCATCCCGTGTTGACAGGACCAATTTGCTGAAGGAGGGTTTAACATGACAAACACCCTTTCATCAGCTTAAAAATTGAGGCAAGTCAATATTTACATCATGTCGCTGATCTGTAAAGTACATATCCTGTTTTCTGTCCTAATAAATAGCTGTCACTCTTGCCTGCATCAGAGCTTAGCTGAGAGTGGGTTTGCATGCTCAGTGTCCCCTGCGTTACGGGAACAATCTAATATTTCAGGTCTCTCCTGTAGCAGCAGGTCGATTTCTTTCTCTCACTCCTTCATATTGGTTTCCAATGACAGACCTTATAAAACCTTTTAGGTCTGCTTAAAGAAAAAAATCCATAAGCATGATGGGTTTATCTTTCACCAGAAATGCATGAAATCTAATACTTGATGAGCGAGGATAAGCAGGATCTGTGTTATCTATTTTGCAATGCAATGTTCAGGACATATTTTTAGCCTAAAACACTGGATGAACTTACCATATTTCTAGTGCTTACCAGTGAAAAGGAATCATACTAAATTGGGAAAATGAAATGCTTTCATCCTTTCCCAGAGAGTTCATGACACTTGCACACTTGTCCACAATCCTTCTTCCATCCATAAATGCTATCACTAGCTCTTGGATAAGTTTAAGTGGGGTTTACTCAGGGCACAGTTATCCCAGTGGACCCACACTGATCACAGAGGAATCTCAAGATGTTTTTTATTTTTTAATTTTTCTTTGGTTGCTATTGTTGTTGGTTCAGGAACACAGAGTCAAGAACAGAAATGAGTACTCTTTTTGGACCATTTGCTTCTCAGACTGCAGAAGGCCGACCTCAGAAGAGCTTGGTAAGTACATTAAAAAAAATAAGCAAATGGGACATAAAGAGAGATAATTTGAGAAAATAGAGATGTTCTGAAATACTTGAAGGGATGTTTATTTTTGAAATGTTTATTAAGAAATCTGGGATTAAGAATAAATGAGGGTAAGAATTCTATCCCCGAATTCACACAGCATCTCTGAAGGCAAAATAAGCAAGTGCGACACCAAAGCAGATGTTCCTTTCCTGTATTTCATTGCCTCCCTCAGTCTATGCCGTAAAGATGTGAACTATGAACACTCAATGGACATGATCCTTCAGAGGCTGGAGGGGAATTTGGCCACAATGTCGTAGATGGAGATGTGACCCCTGCCCCAAGCTTTGTGTGGGGTGGGGGTGGGGGGAAGAGCCAGACCAGGTTCCAGCTTGATTTCTTCTACTTCAAAAATTTGATGATGTCTTGCTTCTAAGATGTCACCTTAATTCACTGACAAAACACAATGATATAATTTACCTGGGCTATTTGGCTCAAAGATGTTTAAATCTCATTTTATGATTATTAAGGCCAGATAAGTGCAAGTTTTTTAGAATTGACGGGTACAAATAAAACAGGACTAAATAGAGTATAAGAAATAGCCCTTGATATCCTCTGAAATCCATCTCTGAGCTCAGTACCCCAAGCTGAAGTACAACCAGGGGACATTTCCATGTGCATTGTGACTCAGCTTTTGCTATGGATTTAATGTCAGCAGGTATTTTTGAGTTACAAATGACGCTGAAAGTCACTTCTTATGCCTTATCAGTAACAGTGACCAAACAACCAAGGTGAAAAGAAAAATTCTACAAATAGATTCGCAGAAGTTAAATCCTCAAATGTAAGTGGGAAAATGTCCAAACTGTCAATTATAAAGGCCACATTAGTATTTACATAGATACATAGTCAATAATTAATTAGGCTATTGATTGATTACCAACCGGGTCAATTTCAGTCCTTGACCGCATATTTTTCTCGGTATTTTCTCTTGTAAAATAGGACAATGTTTGTTTTGTTTTTTTCTCTCCATGATCCCAGGATGCTAGTGAGATTTTTTTTTAAAAGAACTTTCCACTATTAATGGCTGCTTTGTTTTGTTTTATCTTGGCACAGTGTATTAGCCATTATGTGATGAGTTTTTATTATTATAGTTTCTAAAATATGAGAGGAAATGAGGTAAATGATTAATGGCAGAGTAACTTAAATCAAGATGGAATTATAGGGAGCCATTGAAAAATAGATGGGAAATACAGCTTCCCAAATGGAATTTGGTCCAGCTCCAAGGGTAACAGTCTTATCAAAGGTGCCACACGGTTTTATTCATGATACCAAGCAGAGGGGGATCTCGGTATTCAATCTTAGCAACTGCACAACACCTTGCAGCGACAGGAAGCTTCTCAGCCCTGGCACGTGATCCATCCTGTCTCAGAGGGAAGCTCTCTTTGCTCCAGGGCTAGCATCATTTTTATACATCAACTACTCTTTATTTATAAAGCTGGAGTTCAACTTACTTCTACTTTGGAGATCTTCTTAGAGGTCAGCTATATACGCTTCAAATGAGGATAGTTTTATTTGGCTTTTTAAGGTTGCAAAATAAAGAGTTTGGTGGATTGATGCTGGTCACAGGACCAGAAGATCTAAATTCTCGTTCTGTTCTGGGATCACATTTACAGCATGAACGTAGGCTATTTCTTCATTTAACATTCAACCCACTCTGCACTCAGGGTTTATTGCATTGTTATGAAGAGAAGTTTGAAAATGTGCATGATTGATTCCAGATGAAAGAGAGTTAACCCAATCAACTAGATAGATAGAGCTCATAGCTTATTGTCTCACATTCTTAAATATCAGAAATTTAAAAATACTAAACAGTTGCATTATTTCACTTCCATGAGTACAAGTGAATATTGTCTTCTATGCCACTTGGTAGCCTAACCCATTCCAGCTAACAGAGAGCCAATATATAAATACCTTATTTTTTCCTCCAGTGCTCACTGACCCTATTGCCACCATATAACAATAATGAATACCATCATTTTTAACTAAAGGCACTAGTAATTAAGGGAACAATTGTTTGATGTTCTATACACACACATTTCCTTGAATCCTCTGAAGAATAATATGAGGTAGATTTTATTATTGTCACCATTTTTACAAATGTTGAAACTGAAGTCCCGGGTTAGTGCCTTGTCCAAGTGGCTCACCTGGGACTTGAATCCCACATTTTATTTGAAGTTATATTGCTTTCAGGAAAAGGTTTTGGGGGTTCTCACTAAAAATACATTTCTGAAAGCCTCACAAGTCCCTTTAGCTAAGAAGTCCCAAAGCAGCTCAAAGAATTTTGCAAGAACTAAGCTGCTGATTCTGTTACCTCAGCTTGCCACCAAGATGAAATCTTGCAGAGGAAAAGCTAAAGATAGAATAGTATTTTTCTACCCTACCCTTCTTGCCTACCTACTCCCCACTCCACTCGTTCATACTGATCTTTAAGCAGCAAAACAAATGGGATCAAGCTGGATGTTCTTTCCTAAGAGAAATTCTTCAGGCCAGAGAGAAAGATAACATAGATGAACCACGTGCCCTGGAGGCAAGTTCAATAGAGAGGAGAGATTAAGTTAAAGCCTAACAAGGACATAAACACGTTTGCCAAGCAGCATACACAGATAAACAAGGAGGCATAGAAAGAACCAAATGATAGACTAGCTTCTCTAGAATTAAACTAGAATGTTCTAATCATCTCTGTGAGAAGAGATTACATTTCCAATTAGCTTTTTTCATTTGTATATACTTTTAAAGAAATAACTTTGCAGCACTGAGTACCTTCTTATTGTACAAAAAGTTGTATATTCTTTTCATAGTCTGAACTCTCATCAGTTCATGGACAGTTTACACGATATCACCTTTTAGCCTCACTTCACTGTATATTGTCTCAATTTCTCAAAAGGGAAAACTCCAGCTCAGAATTAGATTGCCCTCTAGAGAAAGGCTGACTAGACTTAGCTGTGTGCATGCAGCAGATGACTTATTTTTTCAATAAAACCCTTGGTGTCTCTCTAAAGAGCCCAAGGAGCCACAGAGATCATTTTCAAAGTGAGCCATCGAGTTTGCCGTGCTGTTGCAACAGGAGAGCTCGACTTGTATGGTCGGAGAAGAAGGGAGAGGAGAGGAAGACGAGCTGACAGCTGTCACTCCACACCCCGTAAGGACACACTGTCTGGCCCTGAATATGAATCTCTGACAAAGAGGAAATTCAGCACTGGAGGGAGGACCCATAACTGCCATAACTCACTGCTTCCTGCATGTTTATAGAACGGTGTTATTGTACAGGTTGTTAAATTGATACCTTAATTACATGCATTGTAGCCAAGTTATGGCTATCATGAGAGGCATAAATTTGGTCTTTCTGACGTGCTCCCAACGACAGCATTTTGTTAGGAGGGTCTTGAATACAATTTTGATGTTAAAAAGAGGATCTGCAATACAAAGATTTACTTCGCCAGTAAATAAATACTACAACTGTTCTCCACCCTGTTGCTGATGGATGTGATTTTTGAAAAGGGTGAAGTATAATCAGATGGCAGATTCTGAAGGAAATATATGTTGCAGAATTTTTAAATGAGTATCTCTCTCTTGGCTAATTTAATAGCTCATTCGGATTTATAGTCAGTATAGCAAAGGTAGATTCAATTAGGACTTCTGAAAATCCAATTATATATATAAATTCTATCAAATAAGCAAGATGTTGGTCTTTGGAGTAAATGGTTCTCTTATTGTTTTTCTACCAAATACTTCTAACAACTGATTGGCTTGTGTTAAACCACAACTGATGTGTCTGACAATTTTATTATTCTCAGCATCTACCATCAGTCTTACCTATCATAAATCTCCTCTGTCTGTATTGCAATTTTCAAGCTACTGTTCTTAAACACGCATACACACAGGACTGTAGGCAACTACTGTATGATATAAATAAAGTACATTTGATCTTCTCCTAGCATTAAGCTATTAAAAAAATAAGTACAAGCACTTAAGGTGCACATCACTATTAGTTTACCGTTCCAAAATTATCTTAATCTCAGTGCTGCATTATATGAGAGCAAGAGCTTAAATGTGGAAGCCCAGAGAGAACTAGTAAAATTTCTTTAGGTAAGAAATATTTAGGACACTCTCATTAAGACCTACATGGAAATGTCCTAAATATTTCCCTTCATAAACTAGTCCATATTATATCCTATCAGAACTGAAAACATGACAAGGTGTTCCTTACCTAAACTTTGAAGCTATTAAAATAGGTAACTAAAAATATTTTTGGAAGAATAAACCAGAAAATTATATTGGTCAGGCAAACTAAATGACAGGGACTGGGGTGGGGAAGAAACTTTTTTTTGCATACCCTGTTATACCTATAAAGTTTAATTCATGTGAATGCATCATCTGGCTATAAACTAAGCATTTTAAATTGTTATTGGCAACATTTACAATATTTTTAGACTTATAAACTCTATCTTGGTAGGGATGAGATGTATTGAAGTTGTAATTATTCATTATATTTTAAAAGCTCATCTTTGGTTGCTATCTTAGCAGAAGTATAGAAAGACTATTCTTCATTCGAAAAGAAACAGCACCCTCAATTAGTGGAGAGGATAGATATAATGTCCAACGTGATGGTCACCAACTATACATATGTATTTATTGAACATTTGAAATGTGGCTAGTCTGAATTGAGATATACTGAAAGTAATAAAATATATACTGGATTTAGGGACTTCCCTGGCGGTCCAGTGGTTAGGACTCCGTGCTTTCACTGCCGAGGTCCTGGATTCAATCCCTGGTCTGGGATGTAAGATCCAGCAAGCTGTGTGGCGTGACCAAAAGAAACAAAAGAAAAAAGTATATATATATACATATTTACTGGATTTCAAGGACTTAGTACAAAATAAAGAATGCAAAATATCATATTAATAATGTATTTATTAATTACATATTGAAATGATACTATTTTAATATATTAGATTAAATAATACATTACTAAAATTAATGTCATATGTTTCCTTTTACTTTTTAAAGTGTCTACTAGAATACTAAAAATTACACATATGGTTTCCATTCATGATTCTCTTTATTTTTCTAAAGTGCTGTTCTAGACAAATGGGTAGCAAATACAACCTACAGCCTGTTTTTGTAAATAAAGCTGTACTGGGACATAGCCACATCCATTTATTTACATACTGTAGATGACTGTGTTTGCACTGCAATGGCAGAGTCCAGTAGTTGAGACATATGGCCTGCAAAGCCTAGAATATTTATTATCTGGCTCTTTCCAGAAAATGTTTGTGGATCATGTAAACTATAAGCTTCTAAAGGTAACATTATATGCAAATAGTTTAGTGTGCATGCTTATTGTTTCTTAAATGGCTTGAAAAATGCAAAACATACAGAAAAGATATAATTGGGGTAAGACTGTGTTACATAATGAAAGTCCTCTTCAAAAATTACTTTTACTTTCTAATATTGCAGTGGGAATCTGATATAGATGAGCCACAAAATGTTGGATGGGTGAGTAAATATTCTATAACTTCCATTTCAAAGTTCTTTGAAGAATTAAGGTTAATGAAACATTAAAATATCATCTAAAAATATCATTCCGGCTATATTCCAAAGGACTATTTAACAAAGCGTTTCATAGAATACTAGTCCCAACCATTGTTAATAAGTTTTATTCAAACATATTACATGATTTTAAAAGTTTGTTTTTCAATGTTTAGTGAGTTTACTATAGTGTTTTTCAGAGCATTTACTGTATTAATGTGTATTATAACTCTCAAGGAAGATAAATTCGTACAGCTTATGTTCCAAAATCATTTGACAACAGAATCTTTTTTTTTTCTTTTTTTTTTTTTTTTTTTTTTTTTGCAGTGGCTGTCATGAGACATGTATATATACTACACAATGCTACCTATGATGGTCACTTTTATATGTCAACTTGGCTGGGCCACAGTGCCCAGATATTTGATCAAACATTATTCTGGATATTTCTGTGAGGCAGGTTTTTTGGGTGATATTAACATTTAAATCAGTAGACTTTTAATAAAGCAGACTGTTTTCTACAAGGTGGAAGGGGCTCATCCAGTCAGTCAAAGGCCTAATAGAATCAAGACTGACTGCCTCTGAGCAAGAAGGAATTCTGCCAACGAATGTCCTTCAGACATGAACTACAGTATTGGCTGTCCCCTGTGTCTTCAGCCTGACAGCCTACCCTGCAGATTTTGGACTTGCCAGCCTCCAACCTACAAGTAGCTGTTCACATCACAGCAGAGAAAGAAAATGCTCTCTTACACTAAGAAGATATATCTAGTTTCTCCAGCCTCATATAAGAATGTCAATCTTATCTTGATTGCTATCCAGTACCTTTGAGGAAGGGAAGAATATTAAGATTTTTGAAAAAGAAAATGTCTAAAAGACATTCTATCTACTCAGAACTCCATATCTAAATAAATAAAGATCAATAACAGTGAAGAGTCTGAAGTTTTACCCTATTTTCAAACTAACAAGTTAATCTGTCTCAGTTTCATGGATGCAGGCAGAAGATATGAGACTCCAGGGTCAGAGACAAAGGACTTTTTACTCAAAGCAATGGCAGTAGCCAGAGTCCCCACATTTTCTTCCACTGGTTCCCTGAGCTTCAATTCTCACAAAGGGACAAGAAAAGGAACAGGTGGCACTTGAAGTGGGTTGATAGAAGAGAGGAACTCAGAGCTTAAGGACCATAATCTTGTATAATGGGCATAAGCCTGCCCTCCCTTTGTTCTGAAAGGAGACACTGTATCTTCCAGTACTCTTTGCTATATATTATATATACTTCCTTGAGCAAATTGCTAGAATGAATTCATTCAATATCTTTGCTCACAAGATATGCTGAAATGGTGGATGCTCATGGATTATTCATCTCAACAAAAAGCAAGTAAATAAATAAATAATTATATACATACCTATATAAAGCACATTTGATTTTATCCTCTTGTCAACTCAAAATAACAGAAAGGTACACAGAGAGCTCCACCTCAATGGCTTGGTTATTCTTCTGAAATATATTCACTAAGTTATATTGCAGCGTTATTTATTTTTACAGTAGTTTGATCCAAGGACCGATCATCTAAAGATCACCTCTGCTTGCTCTATAAAGCTACTTCAAACATAATGTTAATTCTGTGTTTCAATGCCTCTTGTATAAGAACCCACTGATTAAATCCTTTTTTTAATATGGTATCAAGGAAAAGCTTCTCTCATGGATGACTATAATGCTTTCCTTAGCAAAGGATACCTCTGAGGATGCTCTTACACCTTCTCTACTATAAAGTGTATCCTTTTGTCTGACATGATGTCATGTGGCATCCCACGACAATGGATTCTAAGTTCTTGAATAGTGAGTGATGATGGCAGAGGCCCCAAGGGCAGGAAAGACAAACCAACAATTATAATATGTATTTATTTCAATGAGAATGAACCGCTGTCCCTTCAGAATGGAAGAAGCACAATGCAGTCAACTTACCAGCAAGTAATCAGTTGGTCTCCCCAAAATGGTGTCATACCAGTGGCTTGGCACTGTTAGCAAGTTGGCCATTCAGAGGCTGAAACAGCTAGATAAGCCATTGTAAGTCAGAATTCCATGCTGTTGGTCCTCTGTCCCATCTATCAAGGTCATTTTTTTAATGTGCTCATTGTGCCAGATCTGGGAAAGCTGATGAGAAGTTTGTTGACATTAATTGACCAGCCGTATTTGCACTTGGTTGTTTTAGTGTCTCTATGCTCTCTGGTAGCATCAATATGTGATGCAAGGACCTTCACTCTTGTCCACTCCCGTATGTCTACCCACATGCCTGAATCTCACCCCTTTCCCCCAATCTTCCAGTCTTTGTCTATACATAAAGCCTTTATCTACCAACACTCCTTCTAATACCATAGGGTCTGCCAGATTGTATGGCCTAAGCAGTGGGGTTGCTTGCACCATAGGCTAGACTTGCAGTAGCTCTAGCCTCTTCAGGATCCTATGCAAAGACTCACACAGTATATGAGCTAGACCACTCTGTCCTTAGGTGTGGAGTATGCTGCCTCCAGAACCCCAAGAAGTCCCCCCGGGTGTTTTGTTTACTTCTTCATGGTAGGATGTGAAAAATGAAAAGGTAGTTTTGTTGTTGTTGTTTGTGTTTTTTTGTTTTTGTTTTGTTTTGTTTTTACTTTGGAAGGGCTGTCCTAGCATGCCTCTGACCACTGAGCCCCTAAAATTTTTATGAACATGGAAGACCCTTGCGTATTTTCTTCCCAAGGAGCCTGGAGAGTTAAAATCTTTGGGTGTATGTCCATGCAGATGTCCTCAAGTGTCAGGGTACCAGGTTTTCGGGTTTTATTTTCAAATAGGGCCCTAAGCTTCTTGTAACATATTTGTCTTATTTGGGCATTTAATTCTTCTGAAGTTCAACCACTTTGACTAATAAATATTAGGCTTGATCCTTGATTTTTCTTCTGCTAGAAGAAATGAGGCTTTTTCTGTATGCATTCTAAATCTGTTCTGCACATGACTTTCAAGTTCTATGTTATTCCCTCAGCTCTCCATTTATCTTTATGTAGAACAGCAATGGTGCACAGTAATAACCATCTAATGTCTTATCCTTATAGCTACTCTTTTCTTCATCCACCTCAACTGCCTGATATTTTATGTCCAGCAGCACATTCCCTTCTACTTATATATCCTCTCAACTCCCACAGGTCAGTATTTACCAAATGGAAGGCCACCTTATGCCAGTGACAACCTGTGCTCCACCTACCAGCCATGATGGGTTTTTCATTGCTAGCTGAGCCGTAAATGGCTTAGCTCAAAACCCCATTTTGTCTCCTGCTGACTTGGACCACCCTCGATATCCTATGTTGTATGTTAAGTTCTCTAGCAGCAGTTGAAACGGAGTCTAATGTGTAAGATGTTAATTACGGATCAACACCTGTGGAAAGAGCAGGGAAGAAGAAAGATCGGGCAGAGGAAAAATTTAAACTCCAATTCAGGGTGACATAGTTCAGGGTAACCTCAGTCAATCTAGTAGGCAGCTCTAGAATAAGACGTTATAACTCTGCTTGGCTCAATTGTGGACTGTCACTGTAGTGGAAGGATGTGAGCTGGAGCAAGGCAACTCTCAGAACCTGAGGCAGACCCTGAAATTGCTGAGAACTGGAAGATGTCTGTTGACCACATACTCTACAGTGGGGTATCAAGTCCTTCCCTGTAGGGGCACTAGGAGGACGTCTCTGTGCCTGCCACAGCAAACATCCATCTAGAACACACACACACACAGAAAGTAAACTTCAAGAACTGACAACTTAATTCATAAGGAACCTAGAATGTTTAACTTGCCTCACAGTCTCTCTTTGGGCTCTAGCACATTGACTTTAACTTTCAAAATTTGAGGTTTTAAATGACTGTCTTTCACTACCTGTGAGACTGAGGAAGAATCATCAAAGTGATTAGGTTTTTGGCTGGAGACATGAATAAAGTTGTCCAAGTGGATGGATGTCACCCTGCCACTATTAGCCAATATGACAGTGATAGCTAACTGCCTCCAGGGCGTCTACTCAATTGTTGCTTTTACCATGGAACTAGCCTGGCCAGAGCCCTACTCACGCCCTTCTCCAGCAGGCATGAAATGTCCCCTGATTCTTATTATAAAAAGAAGATTGCTTCTAACAGAATAGTCTAACCAGCTTACTAATTGTCATACATTTGCAAAAATTCCAAATGTGATTCTCTCAAAATTCAGAATCACATGTATTGATGCTTCTGAGTCCCAGAAAACAATTTTAGGCACTGAAGAGAAATTAGGAATGAGAAAAAAGGTAATTTTACCCTTCACTGCATGCAGCTCAGAGGGTTAAGTCTCCAATATAACTAAAGATTTTGTGACTCTTTCTTCTCAGGTCTACTAAAAATAATTATAATACACACAACTTATTAAGTGGACTATGTGCCAGGCATTTTATACACTTTATTTCAAAAATAACCCTATGAAGTGTATACAGACACTGAGTCTTCGCCCCGATAAGGGAATTGTCCAGGGTCCCATGAGAGGCACGTGCTGTTAGAGCTCTGCCAGACAGCTAGCCAGATAACATCCTTGCATTTGGAGTAGAAAGTGAAGCTCATTAAGATTAAACAGTATCAATAAAGATGTTAAAAAAAAAGATTAAACAGTATGTCCATATTCATTTTAAAATGTTAATCCTTACAGCGATCCTTTACTTTGGGTGGGAAAACATTTTATCCCCACCTTGTAGATGAGGAATTTAAGGTTCATAAGAGCAAAATGGCTTGCAGAAGATAATGTGTTTAGTCATCTGAAGATATAAAAATTAAATCCAAATGTGTATGTTGCCTTCTTTTTCTCTCTTTTTTTCCAAAAAGGCAGTCACAAATCATGCATAAGAAAATATTATATATAAGCTTCTAATAAAACCAGTAAGTCCAAATTGCATATTACCAAACTATCCAAACAATCTTCCACAAATAATGAATTTTGTTTGAGGAAATTAAAACACGGTTTATTGGAAAGGGCATTCAGCTGAGCATTAATGCCTGAATTCCAAGCATGGTTTCTCTCCCAAATTCGAGTATAACTCAACTGTTGCTGCTACTACTGCTACTGCTGTTGCAAATGTCAGTAATGACTCACAGAGCTGCCCCCTTGTAGCAGGCACTCAGCTCCACACTTCTCATACCTGGCCATATAGTCCTCTCTAAAGCACCGTGAGTTGGGTGTCATCATCTCCATGTTCTAGATAACGAAATGGAATTCTAGAGAAGTTAATTGCTCAAAGCCAAAGAATATTGCTAGTCATTAAAAAGCTTACGCTTTGAAATCATAACCATGGATTTTTTTATACCAGCTCAGCCACTTACGAGCTTTGTAAATTTGGAAAAGTTACTTAACCTTCCTGGTCTCAGTTTTAATGATAGAATTTGGATCAGACAGTCCCTAAGGATCCATCCAACTCTGAGAGTCTCTGTTTTTGGTTTTGTTTTTAATTTAGGTGGGCCCTCTGTGTTACTGGGCTTCTATGGGACCTCTAGCAATTTGATTGCAACTCACTTCATCGGGGGGTGCTTGGAAATTAATTTCAATGCCAGCAAGTTTCATACTCCATGAATGACATCCCTTCTCTCTGAGTTACCCATAAAGAGCCTAGGGGTAATTTGAATTAACCTAACTGTCCAGGAGTATACGGTGATGTGAAGGTGGTAATGTTTTTCTGGGTGGGGGACACAGAGATGGAATGGTGTTAATTCTCACACATATTTGGTCATTATCTCCCAAGTTCCATCTGTCGCGTGCATCCATTCTTATATCTCTGTGAGCTCAATATTATTTGCCCTTTTTTATTAGCTTTAAGTTTCATTTTCTGTTAAATGACCAGAAGGAAGCTCTGAAAGGGGACCAAGAAGCCAAAGAAAAGACACAAAAAATTCATTTGATATCAATAATCATTTTGTGAATTATTTTCTGTTTCTGATAAGACCCATAAAATCATTTAGAAATTACAAGGCTTAGACCGTCATTCAACTTTTGATTATTAACATGCAGCACCTTGAGTTTGGTGAACTGTGTGGAATTGGATTTTGGGCCCTTGTAATCTCTCATAATGGAATGGAATTGCATGCATATTTTAGAAATAAACTAAAAGATAGGAAGATCTTTCAAAAATATATTGCATTCCAAAATTCTAAAGCGATTTCCAAAGCAAATTCTTGGTATACAGAAGAAGGTTTGGGATTTCATGTCAGAGTTAGGTTTGAATGCCAGCTCTAACACTCATTGATGTGTAGACCTTTGGTAAATTATTCAATCTCTCTGGGCCTCTTCAGTGACATCAGAATAACAATATTTACATTAAAAGGTTTTCATGAGGATTAGAGGGGATAACATTTATAAAGTATCTCATATAAAATATGACAAAATGAAGGCCCTAAAAATTGTTGATGTCCTTCATTATTTCCTTCATTCCCTCATAAAGAGACAAGTAAAATCTAATTTCTGATGCCTTATTTCCTAGTGAATGAGAACTGAAGGGTAATATTTATGTTGGAGAGAAGAATACGCTTGAATGACCTTGAGAAAAAGGGAGCTTAGCTTCCTTCCATTTAGAATTGCCGTGCAGGAATTACAGGACAGATTCATTTGAAATAAGAACTTTCATACCTGAACCACTGCCCAGAAATTATGGCAGCACTCCTGGGAAGTTTTGAAAACACTTTGAACTTACTTTCTAAAGTTGCTTTGCATTCTGTACTGCTGGGCCCCGCTGCACATCCATGACTTGGCTGGAGCTGATGCTGGCTGTGCCAGCATATTTTCAAACTGATCAAGTCATAGAGCCTTGAAAATTTCATGAGATTCTGTTTTGGTGAGATTTCCAAGTTTATACCAAGCTTTACAGATTCCAAAGGGATGCAGAATCCAGAAAAGAAATAAAGTCTACCAACTCTAAGATACAACAGTTGACATGCTTAATTCAGGTTGAATTAGGGGCTGATTGGAAGTGTGACTTCTTATTTCCCCTTTAGTGGAGAAAATCTCTTATTGTTTTACAGGATTACCTTTTAAATTTAACAATAGTGGAAAGATCCTAGAAACTGGAACAGAATAATGCCTGGCAACACTAATAATGATTTAGAATCAAGTCCTGTACTGAATCAAACTAGGTATATGTTCTACTGGATTAACCAAAAATTTACTTGCTTTCATGCTTTTTTAATGAAGTACTAATCAGGACATACAGACTCGGTAATTTTTTTTTTTTTTTTTAGCAATTATCAGATATCTGGTAAATGAGGCAATATTTCTTATTTTCTTTGATTGTCTATTGTTTTAATGTTGAATACAACATATTCAACTACCAATAATAATACAGTTTCATCAGTCACTTCTGGAAAAATCTTGTCTATTCAACAACACTGATTATGTAACAGCTAATCCATTTCTTACTTTTTAATCAGGCATATAATATCAAAGTTTCTTCACAACATGAGACATCCAACATGGCACATTGATCTGATCCAATTCTAGGTAAAAGGAAAGAAACATGGTGATTTACTTAACCTAGAGTAACAATATTATAGAAAAATGTTCAGTTTCTGTCATATTTCTAAAAACATTGAAAGCAAAAAATTCACTTCACTCTCTCTGCTGGTTTATAATGAGGGTTTCCAGGCTGGGAACCATTATTTCATTCATTTATTCATCCATTCATTCACTCAGAAAACAATTTTCATCATGCATTATATACTAGGTGCCAGATAGAGATGCAGTGTATCCTTTATTTGAAGTCTTTACTAACATAGATTCAGATGGAATTGTTGAAGAATGAATCTTATAAATATGTAAAGAAATGGGTTCACTTGTCATGAAAATAAGGTATTCTTCATATAACCAATGTTTGGCACTGATTTTTCAGTTTTATATCCTTATCCTATGTGGGAAAAATGTTTGCTTTTTCAAAACAACATTTGAGACTATCTGAAAATAGATTAAAAATATTAGTATGGGTCAGAGTGGCCTTACATAAAATGAAAACATGTATGTAACGATATGACAAAAGACACCTCTTCTGCTGAGCTTGTATTTGCCACTATCACTTTGTCAATTGTTATGATGGATATGCTGTCCTATAAAATTCTTCTCATTAAACAACAAAGGGGGTACCAAATTGGCAATATGGCTAGAAGGTTAAATACAGAGTTGTTCTTCCATTAGATGGTAGGAAGATGTTGACCCTCTTCCACTGGCATTGATTAGTTGATCACATCCAGCCTTAAGGATCTGGGATATAAGACTTTAGCTTCCACAATTAATAGAATGATCTTATGAGAAGAAGGCAAGATTGGCTTTATCAATTATTAGCTTTATGACTTTGGCCGAAGTCATTTCATCTTTATGTCTCAGAGACCTTATCTGGAAAATGGGGAAAATACACATATCCCTCCTTTCCAAACTCAGACTCTGAGCATCAGAAATGTTATCATGTGACTATTAACCAGTCAAGGGTTGATTTGAAAAATAACAAAAGGATCCCCTTTCCAGCCTGTGAGAAAGGGCAGAATAAGTGGAAAGATGACAGAAACTTTATTAATCAGGATGAATAACACCAGGTGTTGATACAGGAAATCCTGAAAGCTCAGGAACTTAACACAATATAATTGTATGGCACACACCTGACACAACCCAAAGCAGCCTATAGATTTGGAGGAAGAGAGGTCTTTTTTCCTAAATGACATTGGTGGCCCTTGGAACCACAGAAGCCTGTAATGGATTCTCTGCATTTGGCTAGCCAGAAAGTGAAAAGAGAGATTAAGCCTAAAAATCTCATGGGGAGTTTGGGGCCAGGCCGGGAAGGGGTATATAACCATTTTGCCCACTTTCTACTGTCTAGAGCTAATCCAGAACACCCCTCTGCCAAGATATAAGCGTTCTTGGATATGTACGCTTTCAGTGTCCCCATTAAATAGTGGGAAAAAATAATCATGAATACATAGCATCAAATCACTTACAAAAGCCTCCTGAAAGGATGAAACTTTCTAATGGTGTCCAGAGATATTTCTGAAGATAAAAGAATTATATACAGAATTTAAAGTCTAAACCATGGATCAAAGAAGTTATTCTCGTTCTACGAACTCTGGATGCCTAGATGTTAATTATGATAGGAACAGGAGTCTTCCAGTTATTATCTAAGGAAAGAACGTGCTTGCTAATTAAAATGAAAAAACAAAAAAGCACAGGATAGCTAAATATCAAGCATCTAATTAAACAAGGTAATTTAATATCATTTGAAAATTACTGCTTTTATGGCATGCTCAGTTATATTTGTCTTTGATTAATGAAAAATTAGAGGGTTACTTATATTTTTCTTATACACATTTGTTTGGTTGACACGATCTTTCAAATAGAGAATCCCTTGAAGACAGTACTAAAAAAACTTGTAAAGTGGTAGTGAATGATCATCCTAGATATAATCATTAGACTAAATATATATTGTAGGAAATCAAATTTGAATTAAGCAAGATATCTTTTTTGGGTGACCCTTCACCATTTATTCTAGCCATGATCCTCAAAGGTTGATTGAAATTGTTTAGTGGATCTTCAGTATTGACTGAATCAGTCAGGGAATCAACAGAAACAAGCATGTCTTTAATCACCGTGACCTAAACACTGACCCTTTCTTCAAAGGTAGAAAAGTAAATGAACTCAACTGGTGATGAAAATGAAGCACTGCAGTTCTTCACCAATTTCATTTGTCATTTTATCCAGTTATGATGAAATCCAAGTTTTCATTTTATATAAGAGAAAACAGAGCTCATACAAGGAAAGTGACTTCCTGGTTAAAAGAAAAAATCATTTCTAATCTTCTAGCCCAAGTTCTTTCCATACTGCATGAAACATGTATAATCCTCAAGAACCTGTTCATCATTCATTGACCAATGCAATGTCTAAATCCAGACCTAGATAGGTCATGATTCTTATCACTCTTTCAGAGCTATAAATAGATAACAAAAATAACTCAAGGAATGAAGTAAGAAGTCAAAGGAAGTGGGCTCAAGGAGAGTTATTTTTTATCACAATACAAACTTATTTTACTTCTTCTTCCTTAAAAATTCATTCTTAGTCAAGTGGGCCAAATATATCCCTGTTCTTTTTTCATGCTAGCATACGTTTTATTTTGGAAATGGAAGTAGGTCAAGAGCTCCCTCTAAGGCAGAAGTTGAAAAGCAGTGGCTCTGTGACCATTAGATATGCTTTCCATTATTTTTATTTTTTGCCCACATTCAAATTAGTTGCCAAAGTTTAAAAACTAGGAGGTTTCACAGAAAAACAAACAAACAAACCTTAATTTCTGGCTTCTTTTGAGAAATGGGATGATCTAACAACTCCACTAAAACATTTCTGAAGCAGAGTGGTAGGTACAATGTTTATATGGAACTTGCCCTCTCCAGTTCACCTGAGGTTCCACCACTCCCTAATTATTTACCTAACTTTGGAGTACAGGCACTTTCTTCCATCTTGTCTAATCTCTAATGTGTCACTTTCTCAGTCTCTGGAGGCTTATGATTTGACAACTTCTGTCTAAGACAGTGCAGTGCGCCATCAAGACAGATCTGAGGATTGAAAACTTGATGTTTTACTTTCCATCTGTGTGGCTTCATGAAAGTAAATTTAACTCCCAGTGACTTCATCTGTAAAATACATTATTAATCCTATTTTATAATGTTGTATCTCCGATTTTGTAACAATATGTGAAGAAATTTGCATGTATCCTGATTCACAGGAGATGCTCTGTAAGTAAACTCCATTCCCTTTCCAAAATTTCCTTATTTCAATCAGTAAATATTCCAAGAGAATTTATTAAGTTGCTGCAATTTTCAAAGTGCTTAGCAGTGCTTTAGCAATGGTTCTTTTCTAATTGATAGCATTCATCAGATTTATGTAAGTTCAAAAATTATTATAATAATAATAGTCAACATGTATCCAGTAAATGTAGTGTACCAGAGGCTTTTTTAAACACAGAAACATTTTTAAATGTTAAATGATGTACTTTTTATGTTACTAAAAAAAATATGGCACATCTGTGATATCCCTGATATTCTCGCATTGAATAAAACATGGGGGAGTGGGTTTAGTCAATTTAAAGTTTACTTGAAAAAATCTCATAAATAAAAGTATGACAGACCTGCATTTGGATATAATCAAAGTATGATGATTATCATCTAATAGATAATCATTCAAAAATACCAGTTTAGCAGGTTGATATCTGACTAGTCTACTATCACATTTAAAGCTCAAATTTTTAACCTCAACAGGCACTGAAAGAAAAAGGTGTTGCATACCCAATACTTAGTCACTAATGGCCAAGCTGTCGGTATTTTAGCTTCTCTGCTGTAAATGTATTTCTCTCATGGTCTTTCTTTGTCAGTGCTTATTTATACTAAGAACATCACCTGCACAACACACCTGTTTCTTCCAGGAGACAGGTGGCTTAAAAAGGTAAATGGGCCTAGCTCCTATGACATTTTGTTAAACAAGGAATAATGCAAAACAAAATCTCTTAAGGCTCCTGAAGTCTTGCTAATAGGGCAGATGTCCTCTGTGCAGTTCCCTGGGAACTAAAATGCAAATATTGATGTGCTAATATCACTGGATCTTAGTTTCATTGATTGCTTCTGTCTTCATTATCCTCTATTATTCCCCATAAAAAATCCATTTTTAGTTAAGAAATCTGATGCACGTAATACAACTGATATCAAAGGTTTAATGGGCTTGCCATCAATAAATTGAATTAAATCTCTGCTTAACAGTAATGATTCTTCAGACGGGGCAATAGATAACAAGACCATGGCAATAGAACATTCAGTGGATGATTCTTACACACTGAAACTTAACATTATGGCTAATTGGTCATTGCTACCTATTCTTTTAGATGTATTGTATCATACAATGTATGTATGTATTAGATGTATGTATCATAAATATCTCAATTCTAGCTCACTTGCTTCAAGAGAAAGTCTTTATTGGCAGTATGACACATCATTAAACTATACAATAGAGGCTTCCCTGGTGGCGCAGTGGTTGAGAATCTGCCTGCCAATTCAGGGACACGGGTTCAAGCCCTGGTCTGGGAAGATCCCACATGCCACGGAGCAACTAGGCCTGTGAGCCACAACTACTGAGCCTGCGCGTCTGGAGCCTGTGCCCCGCAACAAGAGGCTGTGACAGTGAAAGGCCTGAGCACCACGATGAAGAGTGGCCCCCGCTAGCCACAACTAGAGAAAGCCCTAGCACAGAAATGAAGACCCAACACAACCAAAAATAAATTAATTAATTAATTAATTTTAAAAAAATGCTTTGCTGAAACCCAAAAAAAACCCCAAACTATACAATAGGGCAAAATCTTTCAACTTAGGCAATGCTAAAGAACATATCGTGCCAAATTGTCTAATAGAAAAGCTGTACCCAAGTTCCCATTCAGTAACACTCATACAAGAAACAAGCTGTGACTATGAAAATATCAACTTTCTTGTCTTTTGCCAATCTTAATCCCAAGCATTTTTCTTTTACGTTTTGCTTTCCCTTAATTTTCCAGTGGTCTCTGAAATTATGTCCCAGTAAAGCTATGACTTTCTCTTCGTTGTACGGTTTAATAATAACATATAACTTGTTTTCATGTTGAAAAAACTAGCAGGAAAGAATAACTGGAAGGAGAAATTGAGCAATGATATGTAAGTTTGCTGCCATCTATAGGCTGGCAGTAAATTCCCGGGCAAAATGAACCTTGAGGACTAGACTCACCCACACTGTTTATACAGGACTCAGGTGTTTCCTGACAATTAAGAATCCTGGGAATTTTAGGAGAAGGTCTGGTCAATATCACTTTGCTTAATTTCTCCTTACGTAATCCTTGGTTTGAAGACATGTGAGTCAAAGGTGAAAGAGTCAAAATTACAAGTTTAAAGTAATATTAGGATAGGCAATTCTTTAAAATGTATATGTTTTCTGTTTAGTTGACTATCAGCAAATTTTTTTAAAGCAAGAATAAAATTTAAATATTAAGGTAAATTTATGTTGGTCACTTGAAATAAATTTGGAAGTCATATATCATTTACCATTTGATATCCTATGTTTTCTAGCCAGTAATTAAATTATCTTCTTTATCTTTATATACCATCTTTTTTCCTAAAAATCTGAATCATGCTTAGTATTTACAACTACTAAGTAAGGGAAGAATATTCAAAACAGTCCTTTGAAATATGTACATGTATTTATTCCCAGATTTTTATTTGGCCTTAAATACCCAATCCAGATTTTGACAAGATCTCTGATCTATACAGGTACTTGCAAAATATTCTTCCTTCCTCAATCTTCTACCTCTGGATTTAAAAGCCATTGTGGGACCCTGTGCAGAGTGCCCCAGGGGTGATGCCCAGAGGAAAAGCAGCCAACTCCGTCACGGCCCAGATAGAATTTCTTGAAATGTGCAAAATGGAAGACTTGGACAGGGCAGTGCTACAGGCTCTGCTAGAGGCTTGCCAAGGGGACCAGCAGCAGTTGTCACCACAGGTGGCTTCCAAATACATCCCAGAGGAAAGACAGAAATCAATTGCTAATCATTCTATTTCATCCCTGCTGTTAACACATGTCTGAAAGTCTCTCCTAGTACTGTCTTAACTGCCTTGGGTTAGAAATGCATTGTTCAAGGCTTATCTCCTTAGCTAGATTGTGGACTATGACTTAACAATAGTGGCTTTGTGCCCTTACGGTCAGACTTACAATGTTTTGAGCCTATTAGAAACAATAAATGGTTATTAGAAACAATAAATGGTTGAAAAGACTGAGAAGCTGAAAACTGCCACTGTGAATTAAAATCTAGAACACCTACATTACTCATGTTAAGGATTAGAAATGGGTTCTCTCCAACCATCTCCAGCAAAGTAGAAAGTGTATCAATCCTTGCCAATTAAGAGGCTGTATCTGCCTAATCCTCCTTATTTTTGTCTATACACATCTTTTTTAAGTTTTTTTCCCCAGGCATTTAGAGCTTGCCTTACACCTATGGGGTTATAGTAAAAATGGTTATTTTTAAATTAATGTATCATTATTTTTTTTTGCAGTACACGGGCCTCTCACTGTTGTGGCCTCTCCCGTTGCGGAGCACAGGCTCCGGACGCGCAGGCTCAGCGGCCATGGCTCACGGGCCCAGCCGCTCCGCGGTATGTGGTATCTTCCCGGTCCGGTGCACGAACCCGTGTCCCCTATATCGGCAGGCGGACTCTCAACTACTGCGCCACCAGGGAAGCCTGGAGCTAATGTTTTTTAAAATGTTCTTTAAAATGTGTTCATGTGTGTGAAAGAAATGTGTAAACTATAAATGTCTATAAACACGTAGAGATCAATCAGTATTATTGCTACCAAATTAATACTGGAAATCAGTGCAGTGATGAGAGCCACTCGCCTTCCAGAGCAAGCTACTTACCCCCTTTCCAAGAGTCTTCCTTGACTCCTTTAGCCTAAGTCAGGATTTCTGGCACTGAAATTGTCTTTAGTATTCCCTGATTTGCTTCAAATATATCAGTTTTCCCTAACTTGCTCATTGAGATCAAGAATTTTTTTCTAAGAAAGGACTTCTATCATGTCATGTCCATATACACTATAGTTAATGGGGAGCTTGGTACAAAAGAGGGGTAAACATATAAGTATAATCATACAAGGAATCTTTGCTGTGTATCAAATCCCTCTCCTGCACCAATTCAAAATAATCTTGCTCTACCTTTACTCGAATCATGGCTGCAGGAACCAATTTCTCCTAAGCTTCCAATGGCTTCTCTTCTGGCAGGTATAACCTCTGCCTGAGATCAATGAAGTAGCTTTTACCTGATGCCCTGGGGCTTCCTCTCTTATACCTTGGCAGCTAAAGTGTGTGTGGGGTGGCGAGGGGGGATGGAGGTCAATGTCCATGGGGCAGATAAGTGTTTCCCCCTTACATTCCTAAGGGAATGTTTGAGTGATAATAATGTGTCATTGTAGGTTCATCAATTGTAATAAATGTACCACTCTGGTGGGGACTACTGATAGGGACAAGGGTATGCATGTGTGGGAGCATTGAGCATATGGCAAATCTTTGTACTTCTATTTCAATTTTGATATGAATTTAAGACTTCTTTTAAAAATTAAGTCTTAATAAAGAAAAAGAAAAGAAACATTTAAGTCAGCCATCAGCCACTGCAAACCCCTCTACCACCACTATCACCAAAGAGAGAGTTCACACTGCTCCTCAGAAACCATGAACAGCAACCCCAAAGTCATCACGATGGGAAGTGGCGAGTCTGGACTTGAACCCAGGTATTTTTTTTTAAACTAATGGCACCAAATTCAACTGTATAGCAGACATCCTGTAGGTGAGAATAAAAAGATTCCTTCCTTCTTTAATACCCCTTTTATCCTGATCCCTAGGTCCTTGAGAAAAGAACAAAATGAAGACAAGCCTAAAGGCATCTGGAACTCAACCAGTCTTCCAAACAATCAGGTATCATTTTCCTTAAGTCCTGGAAATCAAGAATTGGATAACATTGCTTGTTATTGAATGATTGGTGGGGATTGGGGAAGAAGAGACATTTTGATTTCCCTCTAATCACTCTTCTTTCCCTTGCATGCTGATAACACTACTTGCCAGAAAGCTTTCTCATAACCTCTGGGGTGGAGATCTGCAAAGACGTGATCTGATTTGTTAACAGGTCAGGCAGGTAGTCTCTGGATCCCACCCAGCACAGGCTCCACTGGGAACTTAGCTTTCCTCTGAGCCCAGCTTGTGGGCCTCTCTGGGTTACCACAGCAACAACACATAGGCAGTGGCCTCCCCAAGAAGTTATCAGTTAAAATGGAGAGAGGATTGAGCTTGAGTGACAGTATGTGCTCATCCTACCCATATTTAGACATGAGTGTAAATAACTCAGTAGACAAAGGACAAATAAGTCTCTACCCTGTCCCCATCCTTCACTCAGACTATAAAGAAAAATCACATGTTTTATACGAGTTGTTTTCCAACTCTAAATAATGTACATGAGAATCACCATTGATGTTTATTTAAAATAAAGTTTCCCAAGACATATCCTGAGTGATTTTCGCTCATAGCTTCTAGAACGAAGAGATAGGAATTTACATCTTAAGACATGATTCTGATACAGATGATTTGAACGCTACCTATGGGGAACACTGATTTAAGTGTTCATTGAAGACCCTAATCCTTAAGATATTTGTATTTGTGTCCCCCAAATTCATATGCCGAATCCCTAACCCCCAGGACCTCAGAATGTGATTGAATTCAGAGGAAGGGCCTCTAAAGGGTGATTAAATTAAAATGAGGCCCTTAGGATGGGCCCTAATCTAATCTGACTAGTGTCCCTATAAGAAAATGAGATCAGGACACACAAAGAGATACAGAGATGAACTCACCCAGAGGAAAGATCATGTGAGGACACTGCCAGAAGGTGGTCATCTTCAAGCCAAGGAAAGAGGCCTCAGAAGAAACCAAACCTGCTGGCAGGTTTAGACTTCTAGCCTCCAGAACTGTGAGAAAATAAATTTCTGTTGGTGAAGCCACCCAGTCTGTGATAGTCTGTTGTGGCAGCCCCAACAAACTAAATCATACAATATTAGATATGCCAAGCAAGCTCCAAAAACAGCAAATATGGCAAAAATATTTCTTACCAGAGGCTAGAATAACCGTTAGAAATTACATTTTGTCCTTGTTACAGTGCCAGTACTGTGCTATTGACCCAGGAGTTTAATAATGATCTCAAAAGAGCATGGGATATGTTACACAACTTTGCAACACACACACAAAATGTCTGAATACTGGAGAAATTATGTTTAATGATGAATTAGATGGTGAATGTCATTTGTGAGAGCTGAAAAGAGATAAAGATCCATGAATCATCTGGAATATTCATGTAAGGACCCTGAGGATGGTGGAGCACAGGTAAAATTCCAGATGGAGGTAGATGGGGCTGCCCAATAGTATAGCAATGTGTGGAAGTGATGGTTTGAACAACCAATCAGGGTCAAGTTTGTGGAAATTCTCCAATGTTACACCATAAAATTCATTCCTCATCCCTTTACTGGCCTATTCAATATTTTATTCAATGACTCAGGAAGAATCTAAATAAGGTGAGCTGACCAATAGGATAGATATCAGTTACAAAGCGATCAGGATACATAAAGACTAGAAAATGGACTGAATTTCATAAAACGAATATAAATTCTTGCTTTGGGGACCAAGAAATTTCATTAGAAAATCGCTCATTTTCTAAGTTATTTCTCTTTATAAGAAATTTTAGCCACTAGTGTTTTTGTCCCCTTAACAATGATTAGTGTATTATAAGTAAAATTTGTGAGGCTTGCTTAGGGACCAAAACTTTAATGAATTTGGTACCAAGCCTAAAATCACTGGATCTAAAACCGCATGAGAATTACAGGCCCACAGCGTAAAAATGGCAGAGAAGAACAATAGTCATCCATTGGTTTGGGTTATCTACCATGTAAAATAAAACTTGTTTATTGTAATAGATACATGTATTCAACCATGACTAATATTTCCTAGTGCATTTAATGAAGTCTTGACCCAATTAACTAGTAAGACATCATATAATAGGGTTACAATCTGGTATTAAAAAATTTGCATCAAAATTTCCATGGCTTACCTCAATAGAAGTTTATTTCTCTAATACACCTGTGCAGGTATCCTTGGTCATGGGGAGATGTCCTCCAAGTGATACTTTGAGGATGCAAGTTCTTTCCATTCTGCGCCTTCTTCTCAGTTGACTGGGGCCTCAATATTCTTTGCATCCCCCAGAGGAAGGACAAGCAATAGGGAGAAAACATCTAGCACATTAGATACATCAGCACGAAAAATGAAACATATCACCCTCTCTCATATTCCACACATAAGAATTAAACACTTGGCCCCACCTCAATGCAAGGCAGTCTGGGAAACGTTCTGATAACATGGCCACTTTCCAGCCAAAATAGGAGCACAAATTTTGATGTATAACTGTCTTTGTCACAAATCTCAAGCTAATCCTTCAGCCAGGATGGTGATTTTTTATTTCAGTGATACATATCCCATAAGAGTAAAAAACAACCAAGAAGAAAATATGAAAAATGCACATTGTAATCATTTTAGGACTGGGAAGCTATCTTCATCTTGGACAAATAATTTGAATTTACATAGAGGATCTTGCCCCTTTTGATGACAGAAATTTTCTTTCCTTCCGAAAATGATTTCTCTTGAATAATAGAGACTAGGGGTTAATGGTTGCATAAGAGTAGAGTACCTGGAAAAATCTGTTGCCATGACAATGTAATTTACATTATTAATAACTTTTATTTACTTCCTCTTTTTCCAAACAGGTGAAATTTAAGAAAAGCTTAAAATAACTTCAAAATGCCTGAAAACTAGGAGATTTTCATTAGGATCATAAATAGTCATCTTTCTACCACTTGAAAATGATTATAAATAAAGGAAATAAATGTTCCCCATAGTCAGCTTAGATGCACACTGATTTTATTTGAGACAAAACACCCTGCTCTTTACCTTGAGCAATGTGCTCATGCAGGTACATGAAATAGCAGTTCATGTTCAGTTTGCTCTCTGTATACCATATATATTAAGTGTGCATATTTTATGTGTGATTTTGAACAAGGAGGGATAAAGTAAAATAAAATAGCAATAATGGCAGTGTTTAGAACACTGAAAGTGGGTACAATTTAACCCAGAATATTGGGAAAATGGCTATTAACTTCAAGTTCGTTAGCGTAATAAAATATTCCTATATATACATAGTTTCCGTTTACTAAATTGCATTATTCCTGTCCTAACTTGTGACTCCAGAATGCTAAGGGGATTACAGTCCTTACTACTTACTGCAAAAAGAAGAGAAAAAGGTAAAAAATTAGATTTTTCAATAATATACTAATGCTCCCTGACCATGAAGTTTCATTTTGCCACCTACCTTCTCCCTCCATATTTAATCTCCAGCTTCCTTTTCCACAGGATATTAAAATCTGTATTTTTTTTAATTTTCTTTCATTCAGAGGAATAGGAAGAAAGAAAGGGCCATACTCCTCACCATTGTCTGTCTCATTTCCAGTTTTGCTTTCTTTACTGCGTGGACCTGTTGGAGGGAATTATGTGATAGAAGGGCATTCTCAAAGCTGTGAGATACTAGTCCTTCCTAATGTTAACAGGTAGTATAGGGAAAATTTCTTCTTCCACATGTCTAGGATTTAGTACTATAAGCAAATTACATAGTTTTGTTTCTCTCTATTTTCTTAACTATAAGATTTCCAGTAGCTTGCAATTACAAATATGCCTTCTGACCATCAAAGAAGTGGAATACTTTGGGCTTTCCCAAAGTTATTTGTAACGGAACCCTTCTTTCCAGACATCTTACAAGATTAATACTGAGTTGAATGTTCTCTGGGAAACACCAAATCACACTCTCACACAGACTCTCAGGGACCCATTAAATCTTTTCTCTATTATTGCCTAATTTGAGCCGTATTTCAAATATTATGCTGTTCTCTACCCCACTTCCTTTTATGCATGGCTCCAATATTTGTTTCAATGACTTCTTTCATACAAAACCAGCTAAAACACACTTTGCCCTGTATAGAAAGCTATCTTTGCTAGGGTAAGAGAGCAGAAAACATGATTCACTAAGTTTTTGGTTTCAGTATGGCTCCTTTGCTTCATTGACTATGAATTTGAAAGGCAAGACATTATCCTTCCAATAGAAGCTGCACCATAGTAAGACTAATAGCTCTCTGATATTCAGCCCAACACCAGGGAAGAAAGCACATTACATAGCAAATGGAAAATGGTCCCTTTCTGAAACCTATTATTTTAACAGTTAATTTTTGAGATCAACTTAGACCTACAGGAGAGTTTTCAAAGTAGTATAGAGAACTTCATATAGTCTACACTCAGCCCCTCTTATGTTAGCATCTTACATAACCATAGAACTTTAATCAAAGCTAAGAAATTAACTTGGGACACTATTATTAATTAAAGTACAAAACTCATTAGAATTCTACCAATTTTTCCTTATGTCTTCTTTTTGTTCCAGGATCCAATCCAACATTGTATTGAGTTGTCACATCCCCTGTAATCGGTGCCCAATCTTTGGTCTTTCCTTGTCTTTCATGACCTTGACACTTTTGTGAAATGTTCCTGGATTTGGGTTTGTCTGATGTTTTCTCATAATTTGATTGAGATTATGCATTATTGAAAAGGATACTGCAGAAGTGCTATGCCCTTTTTCAGTGCATGACAGCAAGGAGTTAACAGTGCTGATATATACTAGCAATGATCTTAACTTTGATTACTTTGTTAAACTGATGTGTGCTGGGATTCTCCAATGTAAACTTTTCTTTTTTCTTTATAATTACTAAATTTTGGATAATATACTTTGAGAACATGCAAATATTCTTTTTTCTGCTTAAATTTTCGTACTCATTTCAGCATCCATTGGTGGTTCTTGTCTTTGGAAATTACTACTGTGGCATTCTAACGGTGATTTTCTAACGTCTTTAACCTTTCCATAGTTATTCATTGAAATTCTCCAGTAAGGAAGGTTTGTTGCTTTTCCTTCATTTATTTATTCAGTTATAAATTTATATCAATATGAATTTGTAGTTACTTAATTCTTTAGGTTATAATCCAATACTATAGTTATTTATGGCATTGCTCAAGTTATTCCAAGCAGAAGCTTTTAACAAGCACTAATTAAAAGCAATTACGTCATCTTTACAGAGTGTTTTAGAGCTCTGCATGTTTAATGGGACAAGTTCAGTGACATGGGTGGTAGGGATGGAAATGATTTGTTCTGGAAGCCCTCCCTCTGCTTTGGCTGAATTGTGTGCAGACTACAGACACTTATGAACGTATTGGCGTGTTCCGCGTTCTCTCCTGCCCCTGTTGATCTGTGGCACCAGATGAACCGACCTCTGGCAAAAGTCATTCCCAACCATTGCTACTGTATGTGCATTATAAGCACTTGACGTAGACCTTGGTCATTGTTGAATGTCGGTCATCTAGTAGACCCATGAAAGAGTTTCTTTTCTGGATGCCACCATTGTCCTCTCTGCACTTTTATGCTCTACCTGGCAAATTAAATGGACATGCTTATAAGGACAAATAGCCTTTACTTGCTCATTCCAGATGCCTTCTCTTATTCATCAAAGAGAAGTACTGTCTCATTTAAACCATAAAGACTTTACCTTGAGCATCAAGCAATTGTGTAGGCCAAAACATGCACTTCCATTTAATGTTATATCTGGCTGTCATCAATGCAATCACACATTTAGCTAATCCCAGCCTTTAGAGAGGGGATGGTTTTGAGAATTGCTTTAAGTCTAGGGAGCAAGAATCAGTTTCTTTTCTTCTTTCTTTTCTTTGTATTATTTATGTTTCATAAAATTGTTCATCCCTTTAAATAGAAGAAATACAAAAAGGCATCTCTCAGGAAATCTGAGTAACTTTATCAAAAGAGCAGGTTGACCAAAGAGGCCTTGCTCTACTGGAGCAGGAACAACGATATATGCAGGGCTCTGCTCTTAGCACTTTACATGTATAATTGATATAATCTCCCAACAACTTATGATACATAGGCTATTATTGCACTCAGTTTACAGATGAGAAAACAGAGACCCAAAAGTTAAGCAAATCACCCTTGCTCAGACAGTCATGGGTGGTGGGCATAGCTTTGAGTTCAAGGGTTTGGCTCCAGAGACTACATCTTAATCATTGACCACATAATAAATCTCAGTTCTAAAATTTTACCAGTTGTGCAACCTCGGGCAAATTTCTTTTCTGAACCTATTTTATTTGTGAAATTAAGGAAATGTCTGTTTTCAGGATTCTACCAAGGATTCAGTGATGTATATGAAGGGGTTAGTCCAGGAACTACCACAATGTTGACACCCAATGAATAGTAAATCTTTCAGATTCTGCACTCTTAACCAGTAACATACCTCCTAACCATTAATATATGCCATTTGGTTTTATTTTCTTGCATTTCTTTGGCTTCTCCCTCATCCCAGTAAAGCCCTCCTTTATTAAGCTTAGTGATAACTGTTATTATAGTAAGTAGGAAAAGGGAGAGAGGAAAAGGAGGAGAAAAACTCATTTTTATGTAGTATTTGCCAAATGTCTGTTGAGTGAATATTTATATACATATTCAATGTATATATATATATGTATTTAATCTTTATAAAATCCCTAAGAGTTAGATACTATTATTATTGCATATTTATAGAAAAGGCAACTGAGACCCACAAAAGGCAAGTAATCTATGAATTTATTGCACACTATCTATTAAGTAGCAGAACTGGGCTTTGAACCAAAAAAGTCTAGTTCCAAAGTCTGTGCTACTAACCACAAAAAGATACCAAATGTATTATTTGGTCATCTTAGCCTGAACTTTGTATAATCAGTCACCTGAGACATAAGAGCATCCTCTATGACCATTATGGGTTATAGGTTATAAGAATGTCTTAGTCAATGACACTCCCTTTTGGCAATTTAGTGTCAGTTGGTTTACTCATTTTTTCCCTTCATTTAACATTTACTGAGACTCTGCCCTGTGTCAGGGTCTGTGCCAAATGCTAGGGGAGGGAAAGATGGAGAGAATGCAGAAATCAGTAAGAAAAGATCTTGGTCTTCAAGAAGAAAGACTGAGACTTTTTTTCAATGGTTCCAACGGCTACTACTGAATAGATGCTTTGAGAAGTTTATCGAGAATCCTGGAAGGAAGCACCTTACCATGAAGTAGGAAGTAGGTAAGGCTTCGTGGAGAAGGCAAGATGTCATCTGAGTATTAAAAGCTGCACAGAGAATAATTCCACCTGTGTTGCAAGTGAGGACAACTCACTCATGGTGTATTAAGGGGACTGTGGGAAGTTGGAAGCGCCTCCAATTAAAAGTACTTGGTGAGGACTTCCCTGGTGGCACAGTGGTTGAGGGTCCGCCTGCAGGGGACACGGGTTTGTGCCCCGGTCCGGGAAGATCCCACATGCCGCGGAGCGGCTGGGCCCGTGAGCCATGGCCGCTGGGCCTGCACGTCCGGAGCCTGTGCTCCGCAACGGGAGAGGCCACAACAGTGAGAGGCCCACGTACCACAAAAAATAAATAAATAAGTACTTGGTGAAGGGAGGTGATGGAAGTAAGAAGGTAGAACACAGGGAAATAAAGTTAGAGAAACAAGCAGGTTTCAGCAGATCTTGAAGGGCCATATACCAGAATGGAGTTTTGTTTTCTCTGGTGAACAGGAGCCATTGCTGGTTGAAGAAAAGATACTCAACAGAAACAGGCCTGGACCAGGTATCAGTACACATATGTTTTGTCCCATGCTTGGCCAAAACCAGGCTCTGTGATGCTGGATGGAGCAGTATTCCTTTCTGTGCTTCAGTTACTCATTTGCAAAGTGAAGACCTAGCCTCCCATTATTTCTAGGATCCCTTCCAGCTCTAAAATCGTATCTATTTCCATAATTATCCACTTGTGGTCTTTGTATAGGAAGTGGTCTGAAACACATGAGAGAATAAAAAGCACCACTGATCCCAACCAAAGATGCCAGGAACTTTCAGAGGTAATTGGTAGCATCCGTCATAGAGCATCAACATTTACTGCTCGGGGGCTGGGGTTCTGCTGCTGTTGCTGCACAGACTGGAACACCTCGGTTCTACCCAAGATTTATCCTTTGCATTTCTACAAATTGTTATTCTAATGCCTGTGGGGATCAAGTTTCATAACTGCAACCCACTCTATCAGAGGGCTATTTGGCCCATGGTACCTTCATTCTTGAAGCAAAATGTTTTATTTTGCACTCAAGTTTCTCATGGGAGGAGGGAAAGATAGTGGCTCTGTGTTTGGATGCCTAACACAGTTTTTATAGCTGGAGAGGAAAAGAAAAACCTGTCACACTTTGTGTATATATTTGTTTAGCAGTTATATCCATTTCTTCTCTGAAATACCCTTTTGCAATATATATGATCACCAAATATTTGTTTTTCAGTCAGCAAATATTTAATGAAGCATTTTGGAGAACATTTACAATTAAACACACATGCACACACACATACACACACATATACAGAGTTTAGGGGCCAGGTATAAAGCTTCCTCTTTCCCAGGGAAAATAACTTAGCTGAAATATATCCCCTACCTGTAGTTCCCGTGCTGGATGCTTTTTTCTCCAAAGTCGTGTATTAGTAGGCATCTGTGAAATGAAAATGCATGTCAGACTTCCTCATGTCAGACTTCCTCTGTTCTCTTCAATTTCTGTTCTTCTGGTGGAAAAATATGCCAGAAAGTGAGAAAATATTAGAGAATGCCAAGAAAATGTTCTTCCTGTTCAATTCCTGTGAGTTTAAGAGCAATTTTTAAGGAGGCTTCCCTCCTTGGGACACCAGATTCGCAGAGCAGAAGTCAAAGGTGAGCTTATATGAGCAGGCAGTTCTGGGTATCAAGGCCTCAGCCCCCAGCATTCTGGCTTAGCTACCCTGATCATCTCTTCGGGGAAAGCACAAGGACTCTGATATTGCCTCTCCTATTTCACTCACAAAGCACATTAGAATGTTTTCTGGTTATTCTACTGTTTCCATAACTTTGGTCATTTTTCTTAATGTCCTAGTTTTCTCCTTAGTCCTATGTGTGACTTCCTACCCTGTAAGTGATGGAGACCTATATTCACAAAGTTTTTCAGCCAATCACTGTACACTTTCTTTATTCCTTTTATCCTGTTGTGGAGTCCTTTCCATTTGTACTTAATCTTTTCTTCTTGATCTCACTTCCAGAGCCCTCTTTTAAGGTGATAGGAGCTTCATAAATTCATTACCAAAGTTCCAGATTAATTTAGCTGTGTGGCTACAAGGCTAATATTTATACCACAGCTGGTTATTGGGTAAAGGAAGGCCAACTTTTTGTTTGTTTTGCTTCATCTCAGTATTGCTTTTCTCCAGTAAGCTTTGGTAAAGGGAAGGTAGAATAATAGTAAAATGACAAACTCTCAAAAAATAATCCTTGCACAAATGACACAAAGATATTGCCTAAACTACATTCCTGTGAGAATATTCCTTTTATTCCCCGGACAGCATGGAAGACCTAGTGAACATTTACTCGTATTTCGAGTCAAAGCCAAAGCATTCCCCTTGCATGACTTGGCCAGGGTGCTGTGCCGGCCTTTCACATGGGAGGCCTCAGTACTCTGTATGCACCAGAATGACTGCTGGTTCACACTGCATGGACTTTAGGTGTTTCCCTGTCTCTTTCCCAGACTGAGTATGACTACCTCCAGAGCCGGTATTGTTCTTTATGCCAATTTCCATCCAAAGCATAGGGCATGTTATTTGACATCTAGAAAACACTCAAAAGATACTGACTTGCTGCATAAATAAGTGAACAAAGTGATAGCTGGATTGATGATCAAAATTGAGCAATATGAATTTTCTCAGTTCCAAAGAAGAAACTTAGCTACATTCAATTTGATTACTTGTGCCTTGTGTTTCACTCTTCTTTTGTAAAGGGCCAGTAATGAGCTCCAAAGCATATCATTTTTTTTTCTCCCCAAGCAGAGAAAGGCCACTGAAATGAGTCCCTGAATGACTATCAAACCCTGGCTGCCCTTAGGATGCTGATTCACAGGGAATTCCATCATCACCCATCCCATTTCTGTGTGTGTGTGTGTGTGTGTGTGTGTGTAGGGGGCGTATCTCTTTTAGCACATCTAAATCAGGTCTTTTTTCCTGTACAATTTCAGGAAACAAAGGGAAAATATCTTGCTTAAATCTAACTTTGAAATTCCCTATTCTCTTTTTGGTAGGAACCCATTCCCAGCAGACCTGAGCCTTTGTGCGTGGTCAAAACATATGCAACTATTCCTGACAACTAGATAGCTGGGTAAACAGGAGGAGAAGAGCAGCCAAATTTCTGCGTGGGAAGAAAGGGCCTGGGACCATCTATCTTATCCCCTTTCCCTTCGCTTGTCCAGACTCTGACCATGGCTAACAGGCACGTTCCCAGGTCAGTTTCTAAAAAATCTCCTACGAGCTTCCTAACAAGGCGAATCAGCAGGCACTTCTCTCAGACTGACATCTACATTTTTAATAAGCATTCAAGTCATTCAGAAGCATGTAGTCCTGTTCATACTTGGAGCAACTCTGTTCTTTAATGCACCAAGAGTAAAATCATCAGTTCTCTTTGGCTTCAAAATCTCCACTCAACCTTTCGGTCACTTCACTCAGGGTCACACCTCTTCAGAGCTCTTTACCCTATCATTCATCCTTCACCTTCACCTTTTAAAGCCTTTTTGCTTCCTATTCTCCATTCCCAGACTCATAACCTATCCCTTGTGGTCCCAGATTCTGGAAAAAAAATCACCTAACTCTTCATTACAAAAGTAGGATGTCTAACTTCTCTGGCATCTCAATGCTTTTCTGACTTTTTCTTTCTTATTCTTCCCCAGTGAGGCTCTTCCAGTTAATCCTAACTTTCCTCTGTTCTCCACTGTCTCTTTAACAGAACTTGAGCATAACCCTCAGGGTTCCAAGAACACAGAGAGTTCATCAAGTTGGAATCTCCTCACTTTCCCTTTCCTCTCCCTCCAACACTTCAAATGCATTTGGGAAACAATGACTACTCTCTCATTATTTTAGGTATTCATTTGTATATGTTCTTTGAAAGATCTCTGAAAAAAGTTGTCTTTCACCTTTAAAAGCTGATTCCTTGACCTAGAGCTTAAAGAGCATCACTTTACATAAGGCACTCTTTACACAAAGCCTCACTTTACATGAGGCTCTTTACATAAGAGCTTCTCCTACATTTCAACTTTTCCTTTTCCACGCTATACTTTCTCTCACTCTTAAAAATATCCCACCCTTAAAAAATATTTTTTTTTCTGCTGATCGTCAAAAATACACTTCCACTGATTTCCTTCCAGTCGACACGAATTTTTTAAACTCTATACCTGCTCTCTTTACTTCTCCCATTCATTCCTTAATCCCCTGACCCAATCTTAAACTCTATACCTGCTCTCTTTACTTCTCCCATTCATTCCTTAATCCCCTGACCCAATCTCTCAGCCACTACAATGAAGCTCCTTTTATTGAGGTCACCAAAAATAACTGAAATGTTAAATGAAAAAGTCTCATTGAAGACCTTATGCTATCTGAACATAATAGAATGAAACTTAGGTATCTTGAAACTCTCACCTCTCTTTGGCCTGTGACAAGACTGGATCTCCTTCTTCCTCTCTCACTATTCCTTCTTGTGGCAGAGATTGCTGGAACTCCATGATATCTACGGGAATCTCTTCTTCCTGGGCACACACTTAAATCACAATTGTCAGCCTTCCTGCAATTACATGTGGCCATGAGACTGAGTTCTGGCACTTGAATGTGAGGGAAAGGGGGGTGACCCACAAGAAGAAAGAAATATCTGATTGGCTATGTCAAGCAGAGTCTCTCTATTGATTTACATTGGATTGTGTCATGAGCAAGAATTTAACACATTGTGTTAAGCCACTGATATATATTTTTTTAATTAATTAATTTATTTATTTTTGGCTGTGTTGGGTCTTCGTTTCTGTGCAAGGGCTTTCTCTAGTTGCGGCACTCTTCATCGCGGTGCGCGGGCCTCTCACTATTGCGGCCTCTCTTGTTGCGGAGCACAGGCTCCAGACGCGCAGGCTCAGTAGTTGTGTCTCACGGACCTAGCTGCTCCGCGGCATGTGGGATCTTCCCAGACCAGGTCTTGAACCCATGTCCCCTGCGTTGGCAGGCAGATTCTCAACCACTGCGCCACCAGGGAAGCCCCAAGCCACTGATATTTTTAAAAACATTCAGCCTAACCTATTAATGCAATTCTTTATTCTTTCCTATGCACTCACTTTGTAAACTTGGATTTTCCTTGTGTTCTTGTTTCCAACTGTCTTCTCAGTATTTTTATATATTATCTTTGTAAAAGTTTCTCTTTTCCTATGGTTCCAACCTCCCAGTCTAGCTCTGTCTAGCCCTACCTCTTTCATATCTGTGTTTACCTCTGGCCACTGAATTTCAACATCTGGATATTCTATAAATACCTCAACTTCAACATGACCAAACATAAAGACATTATCACCTCTGCCCACCGTACCTCCCCAAAAAATAAAAAAAAAAACAAACAAAAGCAAATAAAAACTCAGGTGGATAGACTGAGGAATAGATACATGAATAGCTATAAAATAAAGCAAGCATAGAAAAGCATTAAATGGTGGTTGGTAATACAAATAACGTGGGTTTCAATATTTTTGTGTTTAAAAACAAAATAATTTCAAATATTTGAAAATTTTTATAACCAAATACTAGAAAATTTTGAAAAACAGAAATCATTTATTCTTAGTATTTGTGCATAATTGATCATAATAAGGTGATCAAACAATACCTCACTTTCCCTGACCAAGAGGATCAGTAAATGGCAGATCAGACTGTACTGTCTCCCTGTGCTCTGCAGCAGCTCTTCTTCAAAATGTGCCCCAGGAAGTACACTACACTAGTTCTTGGGAGTCAAACAAATTTTTGTAATACCGTAGACTCCATATTTTAGAGACTCAAAATGCATTAAGATTCTCACAGCAGTCCTGAATTTTTTTTAATAGATTTTTTTTACCTCCCTCTCCCCATTTTCCAAATTTATTTGAACACGTAATCCAGTTATCATGTAATATCCATTAACATCTAGTGTATACTGTGGAAAGTGCCAATCTAAATTTAAAACTAACTTCTCACCATTCCCTGAACATGAAGTGTTTACTCCTACTGCTAATCCTGGACAGTGTTGATTCCTTTCCTTGGAACGTGCTTGCATTCATCTCTGCCCGGTTAATGCATTCATGTCTGTAATCAAGCCTTTAGATCTTGGTTCTGTCACTTCCTAACTTTGTAATTCTAGAATAATTATTTAAACATTCTGAGCTTCCTTTCTCATTTCTGAAAAAAATACATAATAATATATACCTGACTGGGTGATACTGAAGTTTAATAAGATAATATTCTTCAAAATGGCAAGCCTATAGTCAACAATAAATATGCTTCCATTTGCTTTTATTTCAGGGATGTGGTGTAGTGAAGTATAAATGAGATTAAAAGGCACACAGTGACTGTCCTAGTATTGGAAACACTTTTTAAAAGTGTATTTCCTTGGTGGTGGTTTATCTTTCCGTAACTAAATGTACCCATAGTCATACTCTCTTGCTAAACAAATCATAAAAGTTCAAAACACAAAGCCCTTCAGTGAGTGTGCATTTTTCTCCTAATATAATGCAAATCATTCATAAGGCTTACAAGGCCCTTTGTAATGTGACAGGAGGTTTACAGATGTGCTGAAATACAGATGCTTTCCTAACCTGAGGGACCTAATACTCAGGTTAATGGTTTGAGCTAGAAATAGCCCCTTTTATTTGCTCCAAGGTGTCTGTGATGGATACTTTTATGTGTCAACCTGGCTGGGCTACAGGGTGCTGAGATATTTGGTAAAATATTATTCTAGGTGTTTCTGTGAGGGTGATTTTGTATGAGATTAACATTTAAATCAGTGGACTTTGAGTAAAGCAGATTATTCTACACAATGTGGGTGAACCTCATCCAATCAGTTGAAGCCTTGAATAGATCAGAAAGACCGGCTTCTTCCTAGCAAGGGAGAATTCTCCAGCAGATTGCCTTTGGACTTCATTGTGATATCAACTCTTCCTGGTTATACAGAAGATTGCCTTCAGATTCAAGCTGGAACATTGGGTCCCCTGGGCCTCCCTCCTACCAACCTTCAGACTGGAACTGCAGCATATCACCTCTCCTAGGTTTCTAGCCCTCTGGGCTACTCTGCAAATTTGGACTTGACAGCCTCTATAATTGAATGAGCCAACTCCTCATAATAATCCTTCTGTACCTATGTCTATATCTATGTCTATATCTATATCTATACCTACATCCTGTTGTTTCTGTTTCTCTGAAGACCTCTGAGTAATACAGTGGCATAAAAATTTTACCATTTTCTGTGATTTTCACTAAATGAAGAAATTTGGGAAACAAGGCTGGCTCTAGTTCTCAAATTCACTGTGGCACGCCTTCTTCCAGGTCTTTGGTTTCTGTTCTCTTTACCTGAAAATAGTTTTTGTTTTCCTAATTCCCTCATGGCTATCTAACCTCTGCTCAACCATCAGTTCTCATCTTTAGCGCTGTTTCTTCTGGTAGGACTTCCCACTTGCCCCCTGTGCAGCCCCACAAAACTGCATTGGGTGCCTCTTTTATCAGCTCCCTAATGTCCTGTTCTTGGCTCTGTCCTGGTTATTACTCCAGGGTTCTATAACTGCCCATTTACTGACCTACCTCCCCACTAGATCCCAAGACACTTGAGTGAATAAGTCACTTGATCTGCTTCATGTTATATCCCTAACACGTAGCTCAGTACCTGCTTTATGACAGGTCCTCAAATGATATTTGTTAAATGAACAAATAAATAGAAAATATATCCACAGTTTCAAGAAGAAAAAAAGAGTTACAACTCAAAACAACCTAGAAACACTGCAACTCAAGAAAAATCAAGTGAAACAGAGTCCAGGACCAAAGCAGCATCAAGACTTCTTGTTTCTCAGCAATGCAATTAAAATGGAGTAGGGTGTTTTCCTTATTTTAGCATGTGGAAGAAGGACCATTCACACGGATGAGCTTTCTGTGTATTTAACATAGTAATCAGCTTGGGAGTCCTTTTACATCAGAGGTCATAAATATTTTCTGTACAGGCTTACACATTATATATTTTAAGCCACATGGTCTTTGTTGTAACTACTCAACCCCGCATTATAGCACAAAATAATCCATAGACAATACATAAGCAAATGAGCTTGTGTGTGTTCCAATAAAACTTTATTTAAGAATACTGCTGATGGGTCATGTTTGGCTCACAAACCATAGTTTGCCTACCCTTGTTCTGGATGAAAGTTTCTCAGCCCATGAATGGGATTGACTGTATTGTTTCTCCATAAGCCATTATCATCAATCCCAAAACAGTTTCTATAATCACTATTTTAAGGGGGCCTGAAAAACTAATTGGTATTACTCTTCATTGTCACACTAGAGCACATTGCAAGCAGTAAATTTCATTTGCATGATTCTTCCTTGAAGACACACAAAACCAAACTCTTTCCTGCACACACAGTAACTCTTAGAGAAAGCAAACCAGGGAACTGACAAACTTTACATCGGTACCACAGCTGGAATCTTAGACCTGGACCTTCTCTGACTGACTTTGCCATGAGACACAAGAAGAAGTTCTCTTCATAAGAAAATAAGTGTGAGGTAAAACTGTCCCACAACACTGGGATCTCTCAGTGTGAAAAAGGATATAAAAAGGATCTGGCAGTTAGGAGAGAGATTTATTTGGAGAGAACTATTTTTGTGTTGTGAGCATTCCCCCTTCATAGCAAAGGGGAGACTTGCTACTTTCTAACCCCAAGTCAAGTGAGTGAGTGAGTGTGTGTGTGTGTGTGTGTGTGTGTGTTGGGAGGAAGAGGAGAATTCAAAAGGAACACTCAGAAAGCTCCAAAAATTATTTCCTACGTTGAGTAGACACAGAGGTCATAGTGCAGGTACAATGAGAAAGCTACATCACACTGTGGACCTGGTTTTGCTTGGAAACTCAGTGATGTCCAGATTCATGAGTTGGAGACCATCCCAGGGGAGTGCTGTTGTCCTGGGACTCCTGCCCCCTTGACAGAATATACCACCTCAAATATGCCACTTTGGATATTATTTTGAGCCGAAAGCAACTGAAAAACTGCAGATGCAGGAAGTTTCTCTGTTCTCTCCCCCTCTACCTGAAAGCAAGGCATACATTTCCCATGAGACATGTGCCTTACCTGTATCTGGAAGAGAAAAACATTCTTAACACCAGAGACAGGGTGTGGTTGCTGAGATGAGTCTTTACAAAAAAATCTTGCCAAAATAACTTTCATTTTCCATTACTTTCCCCTCACATATTTTCTATAAACTTTTCTATAATTTACCACCCCTAGCGCAAAGCCCCCTTTTCCTTTGTCTTGTCGTGTCACCACAATTTATCGCTCTTTGTCAAAATGATATATAAGCCCTTGGATCTAACCGCTTCTTTGAGGTTTTTACTTCTTCCCAAGAAGTCCCTTGTGCCACATAAAAATATTAACATGAATAAAATTTGTCGGGTTTTCTCCTGTTAATGTGTCTTTTGTCCATTTACTTCAAAAACCCCAGTCATAGAATCTAAGAGGGTAGAGGAAAAGTCCTTCTCTCATACACTGTCAAGGCATAAGAGCCAAAGTTCACTTGAAGTCAGATGAAGGTCCCACCCCTGAGAACGCTGGTATGGAACCCTCTTTAGATCTTGTCCACAGACTCCTTGAGCAGCTAATGGAGAAGCAGTGGAAAGCAGCTGCATGTATACCACAGAAGTTCAAGACTGACAAAGGGAGCAACCAAAGATTCCATGCAGTTGCTATGAGAGAAGGTGACCAACACCATTACTAATCTACATGACCCAGAGAGGATGAAACATGGCTAGGTAAGCTGGGCACCCTTACATTCCTCCACTGACCCCTCAACATATACACACATGTAGAGAGACCTTGACAGGGGTAAAGGGCAACTAGCAAGAAAGGCAGGAGTGAGCCTAAAAAAGAAGATAGAGGTTCCATCTGTGCTCTCTTACTCAGACTGAATCAGTTCTGAAAGATGGAAATATTTAACCCTATGTCAAGTTTAAGCTTAAATTCTTATACTTTACTATACAGGCTAAGTACTGCTTTGAGACTCTATCTATGACTTAAAGTGTTGACAGGACCTAAGAATAATGAGACAAAGTCATGGGATCTGCTGGAGTTGGTATTCTGGAAAGGGGGAAGACTGCCTCCATCGAATGCCTGAATAAAGTTTCAGAGGAAGTAGAAGAGAAGAAAAACTGGCTTTTGATCATGATCTTTGTATTATTTCTTACAATTACACACTTTTTTGGAGAAAAAGATAATTGTCAAATAGACTAATTTCTTTAACACCATGCTAATCAACGCGAGTTGAACGTCCACCTTTTTCCACCACTGTATTAGGTGTCAGTGAGTATATAAAGAATTGTACACTAACCCCACCTTCAATCAGTTAATGATAAAGCAGAGTCAGCTAAATAGTTAAGTAAAAAGTATCATAAGAAATGGTTCTTTCCTTCCAGTCCTGAAACTCTTTGAGGGTCAGGAACATGTGTTTTTCCAGCTCCAGCTAGATCATTGACTAGAAGTACTTAATAGGCAGTCAAGGAATATTTGAAAGATGAATAAATAAGTGTTATGTAATATAAGAGATTTTAAGATTATTTAAAATAGAAAGCAACAGCAATTCTGGAGTTCTACAGTGCAGTTCCCTAAAAACAGATGTCTGATTTCGATGACATGTGAGTTTTACTTCTAACTTGTAGATAATGAGCCAAAGAAACCTTGGGATTTTTCATGATAAAAGCTCATATTAACAGACATTTACACAAAATTGGCCTTTTAACAAAGAGATTTTTTTTAAAAAAAACAGTCCTAAAATATTATCTTTCTCATTTTGCTTTTTAAATAAAAGGGGTGATTATGAATTGCTTTTCATTAAGGAATTACCATTTATCTTATCACAATATTTACTCTATTTTCATATGTTTTATATTTCCTTATTGCTGAAGAAAGAGCTCAGAAACTCGATTGCATGAAAATAACTGTTGATTTTTACATTCAAATGACTGCATATTTCCTCTATACTTCTGATGGTTTTCCTAGCTTGATGTTAGAAGAACGTGCTAATGTCAAGGGTCATGGAGAAGTTCATTAGCTTGATGCTGCAATTCCTAGGTAAGATCTGACTGCATTTCAATCCCAGACATCTTGCTGCTCCTTTACAAATGCATCACTACAGCTCCTAAAATTTAACTCAATTTGCCATCTTAGAAGAGGCCCTAGGAAAAGCACTCAGCATAAAAAATAAAAAAGTAGACCAGTAAAAAGAAAAAGAAAAACAGTCCTCCCCCAAACACCTCTTTGCAAGACAGAGTGAAAAATGTGAGTTCTGACCAGACTGCTTCTCCGTGGAAAGGGGGAAAATGTCTGAAGATAAACACGCACACACACACACACACACACACACACATTTAGATGCAGCTGAAAAAACGAAGTCAGGTTTAGAAGGCCTGACTCCAAAGAAAATAGGTTTTTAAAACTTCTCTTGGGAATCTCTCATCTGTGCTCAGTGCTGAGCTATGTATCTCATGCACCCGCCTCTCTCTCAATTAACAGATGCCAGGCACAGGGCAACAGGGAAGACCTCCTGCTTCTGTCTCTTGAGAGTCCAAGATGGTGTGAACTTCAGATCCTGGCTGACCCAGGCCATCACCACCAGTTGCTTTCCTAGTAAAAGAACACATTCATCCAGTAGTGTAGGGCTCTCTCATTAAGCAGGAATGCATTCTCAACTGGCCAATGCTTCTCTGTTGATGACAGAATTAGAGGCACGTTTATGTACAATGGCAATTCTAAGGCATAATTAAACCTTAAAAACTTATTTTTGTGTAAGAAAGATGCACATACCTAATATTACTAAGAGTTATTAAAGACAATCTCTTACTTGGGATAGTTCTAAGTACTTTTCATTAGCTTGTTTAGTTCTCGATACAACTCTGAAATAGAGACTATTATTTCTTCATATTTTGGGGATGAGGGAGCAGAGAGACAAGAGAGTTCACATATGGCCAAGGTCATAAAGCTAGGAAGTGGTAGAGCCAACACTTAAACCCAAGTATTCTGGCTCCAGAATCCATCCTTTTATTCCCTATATTTAATATAATTAGTCACTAAATTAATGTTAGGCTCTTACACTTCATGGCAACAAGATTTAAAGACCTAATAGTCAATAACATAACTAGCATGCCCCACTTTATTGGTCTGGGGTGTGAATTAAATCACATATATTTTAATTGCCAAATAACATAATTCAATACTCCTACCAGGACACAGAATATTCCTTTTTCTCCCCAGGTCAGTTCCATTCCTTAAGATGCATATTCATACAATTCTGTCTTGATCAGGATTCCCCTTTGAGCAGAAATCAAGGGTTCTACCTGGGGACTCAGTGCTACTAAAACCCCAATTAAGAGCTGATTTCTTCAGAACAAGACTCACAGCTTGCCTGGTCATCACTGTGGAAGAACCTGTGTGTCATAACTAAAGAACTTCGGCCAATGACAAGGACTTCACTGTGGAGGTACCTAGAGAGAACCAACTAGAACCAACTGGGGGTAGAATTGGAAAGTCCTCTATCATTGCCAAGAGCATCACTGATGCATCAGGCTGGCCTTAGGCACAGTCCTGCTGTGCTCACACCTCTGCTGGAGCCTCTGTCTGTCAGGCAGTAGAATAATAAGAAGGAGAAGGCTCTGTCCCATGCTTCTGCTCCCTTTACTATGGTACTTTATTTAAAATTTATATTCACTAACAGTAATGACAAAGTGTATCCATAATACCAAATGCCTGGGTTAAAAGAATCAACAATTCCTCATGATTATCAAGCCTGGATGTACAGTTTGGGTCAACAATTCAAGTGACTCAGTCATTTGCTATTAAGTTCTCTTATGAGAAAGTGCCATGGAAATCAGTGTCTTTTATTGCCCATCGAATTCACTTAAGTCTATGTCAATCTTGAGATAGGCTCTGTTAATCATAAAGCTCAAAGAGGAAAGAATTCGTACTCAGGGACCTTTTTGTCTCGGGAGGTTCCCTGAGTCTCAGGCAGTTAGTCCTGCCTTTCCCAATATCCTTGGATTTCTGCATAACAAGGCATTAGAGGGGAAATGTTGTCAAAACACACATACTATCTTTTGACACCAATCTTCTCTACAGCCCTAAATAATTACCTTAGGGGACACTGATTATTTTTTAGAATATAGGGAGGGTTTTGAATTTTGCTTTAAAAAGCAAATAATAAATATCAGCTATGGCGAATGGGGTAAAATGATTTAGGATCCACCGTTAGGTGAAGAAAGAAACAGGTGGCTATACTGGTAAGCTGGGTTTAGACATATTGAACAGTAAACTTTAGTAATTAATGCTTTGACTTTATTTAGTTTTCCCAATGAGTGTAAAAAGATTTCAAAATGTACATTGTCCTATACAGATCACTCCATGCCACCCTCTGCCCTTCTTACCCTTCTCAAGGAAGAAGGGTGTTGTTTGTTTTAGATCAATACTTAGAATCTTAGACTGAAAAAGAACTTGAGACATTACCTGATATTTCCCTTGTGAAATCTAAGACTCAGTTGTTGTGACCTGTGTTCTGTGCCCAGATGGTACAGGAAAAAGCAGGGTGAGAATCCAGTTCTTTGGAATCAGTACACAGGGTTCTCCTATACACAGACCCCTGCTGATTCAGTTGCATCAATTTAATTTGTACTGATGATGTGATTCTAAGTGGACTACAAGGAAAGCTCCAGTTGTTAGTGATGACAACTTTCTTTCTCTAGCTGGGTTGTGGCTTGCGAAGTGTGATGCTGTCAGGAGGTCAGGATGTTCATGGAACATGAAGTCACATTTTATGATGACTCATAAAAGACAACTTGTATGGAAACAGTAACTAAAGTGCCTGATAGCAAATATGATTTATTCATGTTACACTATTCATACACATTATTTCATATTAAGCTCCTATCCTTATGAAGTCAGGAGACTTACTCTGATTCTCTTAAGTAGAGACAAGAGACTAGCCTTCTTATGACCATGGTGTAACATGGTAGTTGCAATTTGAACAAAGTGATTTGGTTTCCAATCCCAGTTCTACCTCTTGAACAAGTTACACAACCAGCTAGAGCTCCAAGTTCTACAATTGGGATAAGGAATAATAAAATGTTACTGGTTTATTATGAAGATTAGAGAGTCTGGCACATAGTAGAAGTAGACTGCTATTATCAAAATCTCCATTTCAGACCTCTGGGGTTTCCAGTCTCACATATAGAGCTTAGAAGTCATTCTCCTGCCTTCACAGCAAGAAAAAAGCTGAACACACTGAAAATCAACAACTCTTCTTAAGTCCGTCAGAGAATTGAGGTCACAGGGCAAACTGCTACCCTGAAAATTAGAGACAGAAAACCACAGCTTATAAGGAGAAGCCCACAGCCCTAGCCAATATTCTTAGGAAAAATTTAAACTATAATTGAAGAATTGCTATGTGTTCAGTGTATATTATTGTGAGAATTAAGAACTCCAATGGGATGCAGTGCTGGGGCAGGGCACACTTGTGAGTTTCACCTCTAAGCATGCTAACAAATTCTCATTGTGGAGAAAACCCTCATTCTTCTAGTAAGAAAGAGAGGAAAAATAACCGTTTTGAAATACACCCAGAGCTTTCTATTCTTCTCAACTAGAACTGCCCTCAAGGGAACCAATTTTACCAGAGCTTAACCAAACTGGGATTTTACCAAAGCTTAACAAACATGGGGGAAAAAATATTTAACTCCAGGCCCGTTTAACCTTCCATAGTGGAGGAAGGAAAGATCCAACTCCAGCCCCCGCTAGTCTTCAGCATGGAGAAAGACAATTACCCAACTCAGGCTCACTGAAAGACTGAAAACTAATCGTTAAGAATGTAGAATGCTTCCTCTTCCCTAAAATCTTATACCACATCAATAGGGATCCTGTATAACAACAGGGGATTAGAGCTAATAGAGATGCAAGCCTCAGATCCTATTTAAGAAATCTCTAGGAAAACCCCAAAACAAAAAGAGAAACAAAAACAAGGACAGTAGAGGAAATTTTAGCTTCTGACACCACAGCTACAGCAAAGAGTAAACACAGAAAACTCCTAGCCCGATAAACATAAAACCTCGCACTAAAGGTATATCTAACTACTCTCCCTTTCAGGCTTAAACTCAGTATACCATTTAGTATACCCTTTCTTCTACCCATATATAGTTGGTTGAATAGTGTCCCCTCAAAATCCATGTCCATTCAGAACCTCAAAATGTGACCTTATTTGGAATAGTCTGTGTTGATATAATTAGTTAAAATAAAGTCAAACTTTAGGGTGGGCCTTAAATCCAATGACTGGTGTCCTCTCAAAATGAGGAAAGAGAGGCTGAGACATACTCAGAGACAGAGAAATACACAGGGAAGAAGGCCATGTGACTATGAAGGCTGAGATCAGTCTATAAGCCAAGAAACACCAAGGGTTGTCAAGAGTCCCCAGAAGTTAGGAAGAAGCAAGGCAGGATTTTTCCCTAGACCCTTCAGAGAGAGCAAGATCCTGCTGAGAACTTGATTTTGAACTTCTAGACTTCAGAACTGTGAGAGAATTCATTTCTGTTGTTTTAAGCCACCCAGACTGAGGAGTTTGTTACCACATTCCCAGGAAATTAATAAAGTAATAAACCATCCAATTAAAAATGTCAGTATAATAATACTAATACAATTGCCCAAACTCGGAATGAGCTTTCCATGGGTGGAAATGTGTATTCAGGAGATGCCTGGAAGAACTTGGAAATCTTCATTCATATACATTACTTATTCAATACATTTTTAGTCCTCATTCATATACATTACTTATTCAATACATTTTTAGTAAGTATTGTAGAGAAGATTTCTTAAAGTTTTATTTATAATGTCCATAATTTGGAGGATAACATAGAATTAGAAAAAAATGTAAGATTTGGAGAATTTCCCAGTGGAGGTCAGCAGAGATGGGGAGATAAAGGAGAAGAAAAAGTCATAGGGACGGGACTAGGTTTTGGCTCACTTCTTGAACATGATTTGATTAAAAGCATGCAAAAAAAAAAAAAGAAAAAAGAAAAAATTAATGCCAATTAGGATGACCCAGTTTGAAGAATGGTTCAATTATAATATTGTTAAAAATCCTGACTCCTTAAACAATGTAAAGGAATTGAACCCAAAATAGACATTCCTCCAACTGAGTTTTAGGAGGAATTATACCAGTTAAAAATTACCTCTACCCTTTTGATAGCCTTGGAAAAGAAACCTTACTGAATAGATGTGGGAGGTGGAAGACAGAAACATTAGTTCCTATCAAGTGGTTGGGATACCGTACTGCTTACCTTGTTTGTAAAAATGATACATTGACTTTCGGTTAACTTCGACAATAACAGCAAGGCAAGCTACCAGAAATGGGGGCTCATGGCAGCTAAACTGTGGTCTGAGAGATATAATTAATAATGCATCTTGACCAGACACATCTATCCTAAGCAAGGAGGTCTTAGTTGGGAGCATATTGTTTCTTCCTAGATGTACAAGAATCTGTAGTCAGCTAACACCAATTTCATCTTTACCTTGATCATGACACCCACCTTTTCTTCTGTGTCCATTTTTAACAGCATTCAATTTGGTCAAATCAAGAAATTTGGGGAGGTTTTAGAAAAGTTAGTCAATTTTCAAACCAGTGCAGAAAACGTTCTGTGAGCAGAATTCGACAGGGTACCTGGCACAGGTATAGGCACTAGGAATTCAGAGATGAAAAAACCCAAAAATGTTCTAATTGAGTGAGTTTCCATGAAGAGATGCTTTGCTTTATTTACACTGGAATACTCCTAAGGTGGACTGCATGGTGGGGCCATGGGCAGAATGTCCCCATGTAGATTCATAGTCCCTAAAGAGAAGGACACTAAGATTGTTTCCACTATCTCCAGGGGCCTCTTTTCTCCACTAGTGTTTATGGGGATCCAAATTTGGTTCACTATGTCACTCTGCGCCCTCCAAGTCTGTAATAGTGCCTTTAGAGTTAGACAGACCTAGGCTATATTAAACATGATACTATAGTCCAGTGGTTAAAACTGGGCTCTAAACTTGACTGTCTAAATTTAAATTCTGGTCCAGTTACTATCAGCTTTGAACCCCTGGGCATGTTACTGATGTTACCAGTCACTCATTCCCTCATTAGAAAATAAGGAGACTAACAGTGCCTTTCTCAGAGTTATTGGGAAGATTAATGCATCTACATATAAAAGATGCTTAAGACAGAGTTTGGCTCAAAATAAGCACTCAATAATGTAAATTATCATGGTGATGAAGAAGAAGGAGATGATGAAGATAGTTTCTTATAAGCTGAGTCATTAAGATAAGTCATTAAACTCTTTCAGACTCAGCTCCTTTAGCTGTAAAGTTGAAGATAACACCTTTTACTCTAAAAGATTGTCTTTAGGATACCATGAAACACAATATGTGAAAGCTTTATGAAATACAAATGGCTATGCAAAAGAAAAATTGCTATTATATCAAGTTTTTCCTCCCTCTTGGTCTGTGAACCCATCTGACAATCTGGAGCCAGGAACCCTCTTTGAAGGTGAGCATCTGCTATTCATTTGCAGCTGAATGCTATGAAGAGGCCCAAGATTGCCAGGTCTCCTGATTTTTCAAGAGAAAATGCAAATACACACTTTTGTACATCTCTCTCCCACTTCCATCCCTGCAGTTTTAAATGTTGGTAACTAAGTCAGATTGGGTAACAGCAAAACAAATTTTGGTACTGTCAACAGCCCACAGAATTCTGGTATCCATCTCTGTTTAAAATAAGTTGGTACTGGGTCCATAATCAGATACACAGCCGGTACTTCTCTTATGTATCATATGTGGAAAAGGTACAAATAGAAGGCAGGTATAAGATTCTAGTTCCTGAGTCAAGAGATCACATGGGATGCAACTCTGTATGCCTGAGGGCCAAAACGTATAATCCCGGGAACACAGTAGTCACTAATAAATATTGATTGAAAGTATCATAAAATTCTATCTGTACACAATAATATCAGAAATATCCGAATTAAAGAATAGCAACTGAAAACATATCGGGGACTAGGAGCAACTAAAATATTCTAAAATATTTCCTGACTTCTCTTTGTTTTTTTCCTTCATTCATTCACTGAAAATAACACTTACTAGCCATTTACCAGGTGCCAGTTGATGTGCTAAAAACTATTTTACTAAGTTGTATTCAGCAAGTACAAGAGAAAGCAAAGTGGCTGGTGGAGTTAAAAAGGAGAGAGCTGGAAAAAATTAGATGGTGTAGGGCCTTGCAGAAGTTCAAAGAACTTTCTTGTTTTCTCTAGACAATGTGGGAAGCCACTGGAAAGTTTTGAGCAAAGGAGTGACCTGATTAGACGTGTTTTAAGAGAAGCAGACTGGCTTTTTTGTTGAGAATAGACCGAGGGTGAAAGCAGAGCTCACAGGTAAGATGGTTTGCAGTAATACATGCAAAAGATGATGGAGACTTGGGCCAAGGTGGTTACAGTGGAGGTGGTGAGACATTGATGTGGTTTTGAATTTTTCCTTAAAGTGTAGCTAGTAGCATTTGTTCCTAAATTAAAAGTGGAGAGAGAGAGAAGGGAAAGATTCAAGGAAGCCAAGATTTCTTAATCTGAGTAGCTGAAGAGCTAGAGTTCCCATTTACTGAGATAGAAAGGACTTCAGGAAAAGCAAGTTTAAGGGGTGAAATCAGTTTCAACATGTAAATTCGATATGCCTATTTGTTATCCCAGTGGTGATGTCAAGTAGGTAATTGGATATATGAGTCTGAAGTTCAAGTAAAAGGTCTAAGCTATAGATATTAATTTGAGAGTTATCATCATATAGATGTCATTTAAAGCCATGAAGCTGGATGACATCACCAGGCAGCGAGTATAGATGCAAAGAGAAGAGATTCAAGCATGAGTCCTGTCTCTCCTCCCCCACCATGTTGTTTCATGTTAATTCTTATGCTACAGTACAATGGCAATAAATAAGCAGTTTATACTTCACAGTCTTTTGTGATTCTGAAGATAATATTTTAATGTTTTAAGATGTAAGCAATTTGGTGACACAGTGTTCCTTCGTCTAAAGCAAATGTTACAAGACTAAGGCATATGGAGAAAAGATGAAGTAAGTTTGCTTATTTTAGAATAAATTTATTTTCTTGTCTCCCTGGACACACAAATAGAGAACTGGGAGTAATATTTTTCCTAACCATTCTTAATCTCTGAAGCTATAAGCCATTAGCATTGTACTTGAATATAAAGTGAATGCTTTCTGAGCTATAGTGGTCTTTTAAGAACTAAGGAGAAAATTATGGCAGTTTTCCAAGTGTCTTTAATCTTCCTGTCACAAAAGTATGTTAGACCTGGATCTTGAATATGATAACTCTCACACAGAAAAATTAAATCTCACTACCAGTAAGTTAAAAGCTAGGTCCTTGTTTTGTGTTAATTTTAATCAAATTATTAGCACAATAGCAAAGTTGCCTGAATGAACTTTATTCCATCTAGTTTCATCTCTCTGGATGACTATAGAGAAAGTAATTAAATTTCTTATGGAAATTAGCAATTTTCCATAGCATACAAAGGGATGAAGTATTGCCTTCTAGTCCTTAAGCCAGCACATTTGACATTCTGTTTGGCCTTTTTCTAATTTTTATTTGTAATGAGAATGAACGATTTTAATGAATACTTACAAAGCAGTAAAAATACGAAATGTGAAATCAAAGATACAAAGCTAACCAAACTACAAAAACCGTGCTTAGCATGTTAAAAATGAAAGGCATTCCTAAATTCGAAAATTTAACATGGAAGATTTTATGTGATTTGATCAAAACTAACTGAGCAGTATCTCATTACTATATAATACCCAGAACATCGAGTAAGGAGGAGAAAAATCTATGGCTCTATCCACTCCCCTTCAATTACCTTCGTGGAATAAATGTGATTCTCAATCCACTTGACAAAACCACCTAGATGGAAAATGGTGTTGATCAGAACTGTTCCCTAAATCATAGATGGAGTTAAAATATCCTACAGGAAGGTAATGAAAGAGAGGTGGAGAGCTAACAAGGTGAGGTCTTTATAGGTACTGCAATGGGGATCATTTGAAATATGGTGACTAAGTCTATTTTAAAGTTAGAAATACTTTAATTTCTAGCCCTAGGAACTCACGGGAACCAGAGTGTTTACACTGGGTGTACACACCATCCCTCATTTCCTTTTCGAGCCCGCCACTGCCAAGGTCGGGTGGGGGGAGGTGCTCCTGTCAACAAAGCTATCTTTTCATTTCTTGAGCTTTCAGTAGGGAAAGAGCAGGGTTGGGTGTGAGATGTGGCTTGTCAGTCCCACCTCACCTCCCCCAAAACAGAATAAAAATAGTTACTTTGTTTATATTTCATTAGCGTCATACTCCCTTTTACTCACACTTAATCAAGGTCCTTTTTGGACTCAGGAACGAAGAAGAGTTTAAAGGTTGCCCTTCTGTGTGTGATGTGCTCTGAACCCTGAGTTAACAGGGCCTGTTGATTTATGGGGACTGTATTAAGTCAACACTGGTGTGCTGGGGACCTCCTGGCTCTCCTACTGACCAATACTGTGATTTGCAGGTTTATTACCATTTCTGTGTACATCAGGAGCTTATTTCTTTTAGCACTTTCTTTTCAAAGACAGGCATTTTTTAAATCCATTTTTCACTGTGAATGTGATTCAGATCCTCTTCTGTGACTTTTCTCATAATAGAATGTTTAGTTATTTTTCAACCATGTGGTTCCAGAGTAAAACAAAATAATAATCCTTTTCTTAGGGAAGCTCATCTGTGTATTGCCAGAAGGTCCCTTGCGATGGTCAGGCTGAAATTGCTTCATTTTCTTACCATAGTAAAAACAGCATATGGTTTGAGCTTGTACAAATCTGCGTTCAAATCCCACCTATGTCACCTTCTTACATGGTCTGTTATTTCAATTCCTGAAGCCTCAGTGTCTTCATCGTAAAAAAGGAAAAAGTAAATCTATTGGGGAGAGTTGGGATGAGGGTTAGATTTGATGACGTGTAAAGCAAGCTTGCACAAGTGTTGGCATATAAGTGCTCTTTTCCAGAATCCTGGTTTCATTTTTCCAATGGTGCTTCATTGATCATACCATATACATCATGCCTATGAACAAATAGTTAATGGAAAATGAGCTAGGCCAATAATAGAGCTAGTTATGCTAAGGACTATACTAAAGATTTTATATAGCTCCTCTCTTTTATTACTAGGAAATCCCACCAAAACAATATGAGCAGCCTCACTTTCAGAACAGAAAATGGAGGCAGAGGATGTTTAAATAACTTGCCAAATTCATAAAGCTGGCCAGTAGGTATGTCTTTGAAGATCTTATAGTTAAACACAGAGCAACTCTGCACACTTGCCAGCTACACCCATGTGAGGCACTAGGTGCCATGCATTTGTGAAGGGCTTAATTCTAGTCTTCACTGTCCTGAAACATGACCCCAACTGCATTGTGCTTAACTTCTATTCACTTTGGCAGTATCTATAATGAAGGTGCAACTGGATCATGAATTTATAAAAATTGAGACTATCCAGTGATTCCCAACTCCAGTTTCAAGACAGACTTGTGTTAGGTCAAGTCGTGAGGCATGACTAAATTGATAATTCCCAGCAATACTAAGAATTCTATTTGTTGACATTCATTTTCTCTAAAAACATAATAGTGAATTTTAGCAGAATCTCATTCAGTGTGTTCCCATATGCATTCTTGGGTGGGATAAGAAGTGGGGGAGATGACAGCCTGTGTCCTTCTTCTGGACCCTCAGTCCTCATGGGCAAAGTTGATAACCCTGGCCCCCCCCATGGAAAACATCAGCCCTCTTCTTGCTACTGAAGAAAATAAGTTTGAAAACTACAGTCTGTGGTATAAACTGAAGGGAAGGGTTTTCTCTGTTCTCCCGTTGATCCCCTGCCTCAGATGTCTATTGAGTCACAAATGTTTCTTGGAAGAAACCTAAGAGTACCTTGAAAATAAGGTGTGATAGAATTCCCTCTAAGCCTCTATGATAGTTAATTTTATGTGTCAACTTGACTAGAATTTATACCACTGGCTTTCCTGGGTCTCCAGCTTACAGATTGCAGGTCATGGGACTTCTCCACCTCCATAATTGCATGAGCCAATTTCTTATAATAAATCTCATTCTGTATATATATCTTATTAGTTCTTTTTCTCTGGGGAACTGTGACTAATACATCCTCAATACTTTATAATAAGACTGAGTGAGAAGGACACTGAAAGAAAAAAAAAGAAAATATATATATACTGATACACTTCTATTTCAATTATTTTATCAATTTCCATCCCCTCCCCAAACAGATCTCTGGTTTCCTGTATAAGAATAAATGGAACATCTATCCAATGATGACCAACTGGGGTGAAATTCCCACTGTGAATGTCCCCAGAAGGCTTTAAGGAGTGGGTAGTATGCTCTAAACTGGGTTTCTTTTCTTCTCCAAACACATACTCTGAGATGTTCCTAGGGAAAAACCTTCTGGTATATCACCAAATAAATTGTTTTCCCTTTGCATGGCACTGGCTAGTTTGCTGCCTACCCCTGGCCATGAGTGTTTGTCAGGCTTGCCACAAGGAGGAAAACAGAGTGACAGGGCAAGCAGAATTGGCACAGGGCAGATTCCATAAATTTCTGGTTGGCTTTATGTTTTTTTTAAAAAATCATCACCTAACTTTCAATAATATTTTTAAAATGAGTTTTAATGATGTTAGTAAACATATTTATATGCATTCAGAAATAAAATAAGGTGAAACTTGCAAGACACAAAATGAATAAACATCATGTTTGCTTTTTTTTTTTTTTAGCAGCTGAAGTTTCTAAATATCCTCCTCTACAGAGGTCAAGTGACCAAAATTTAGAATCTCGGAGAGGAACAGACACATAATCACACTGATGACTTTAATGAGGAAAATCATCGGCTAGGCAATGACATAGGGAACACTTAACAAGATCAGACTTTCCTCGACATTCTGCAACCTTCCCTAAATAAAATTATTATGTCATGTTCAATTCATCTGTCATTTCTCACGCTTTTAACTACTTGAGACAGGATCACATTGTTTTCCTCTTGCCAAATCAGCTTTTGGATTGACCTCTTCCAATTTGCATGCAGATTCATCTGATTGTAAGTGAAACGGTGGCCTCAGATCCCTGGTGCTACCCTGATACTTAATCCACCCCTACATTTTACTCATGCTTTTTGATCTTTCTAGATATCTTGCTCTTCAGATGTAAAGGCACCAGCATCTCGAAATTCTTCCAGATAATATCATGTGAGCTGATCAGTGGTTTTGTCTCAGTAGGTTCAGAGAAAAATTATTTCAAAATGTACTGAGGGTAGACCCCAGTTCTGGCCACAGACTAAGAGTGGGAATTAAAACTTGAGTCTTGTGGTTGGAAAGGTGTATCTCTAAAGCAGCTTGCCCCTGGATTTCCTAGATGGCCTACTTGCAAAGAGGAGACCAGACTCACTGTGTACCACTGCTCGGTCCAGTTGGCATACTAAGTGCCCCTTGAGTCTGCTGGGTAATATTTTCTGTAGTTAAAAAGCTTATCATATACACATATTGAAACAAAACAGCTAGGCACAGTGTATCATTGGAAGCAACTACTATCTTCAGGTCAACTAAACACCCTATTTTTGTCAGAAATTTCTATTTTTTCAGAAATTCCAACTTTACTTGAGCCAATTTTTTTTTTCTTTTTTTCTTTTTTTTTCTATGAAGGGGGTGTCCATAGGAAATCTTCACTTTGTGTGCATAACGTGGCATCTGTTAGAGTCCTAAGAGACACCTCAAAAGATTAATCAGGAAGAAAGTAGACTGTAATTTTGAGGTATTAATTACTCCATATTATATTTAATTTTTAATTCTATCTTCATTCTTCTCCTTCTCCCCCTTCCCCCACTTTTCTCACCTTTCTCCTCCTCTTACTACATTCATTTTTAATATTTCCTGTGTGAGAACACCACTGCGAGACAGCCATCAGGGAAAAGAGGAATCGATTAAACTTCAGTCACATCTGAAAATATGGGGTCTTTCTTCTTCCTTTCCTCCATGCCTTCCTATTCCTCCTCTTCCTTTGTTTTGTTTAAGAGTGAGGATACGTGGAGGGGGAAGGGTAAGCTGTGACAAAGCGAGAGAGAGGCATGGACATATATACACTACCAAACATAAGGTGATAGCTAGTGGGAAGCAGCCGCATAGCACAGGGAGATCAGCTCGGTGCTTTGTGACCACTTAGAGGGGTGGGATAGGGAGGGTGGGAGGGAGGGAGAAGCAAGAGGGAAGAGATATGGGGACATATGTATATGTATAACTGATTCACTTTGTTATAAAGCAGAAACTAACACACCATTGTAAAGCAATTATACTCCAATAAAGATGTAAAAAAAAAAAAAAAGAGTCAGGAGAGAGGTGAACCTCAGGAGTGGGGGAGGTGACATGTAAAGTGGTATCAATGGATTTCAGTGCCTTTATTATCCACCAACTCTACAGTACAAAAGAGGAACAAAGAAAGAAGGAAACAAACAAACAAACAATCAAAAAGGAGCTTAAGAATCAGACTAGTTTAAGAATGCAAACCAACTGGTTTAAGAACTCAGATTGGTATTTGAATTTCAACTCTGTTGCTGGCTGAGTTAAATCATGTAATCTCTCTGAACCTCAGTTACCTCATTTACAAAATTCAAAAATGCACACCTTCCTTGAGTGTTTTTTATGGAGATTTAGTAAGAGAATGTGTGCGAAACTTCCGACATAGTACAAAATAAAGTATACATATTATAATTATTTCAGATATTGAAAGTTGCTGATATCTTATAACTAATTATTATCATCTATTAATATAAGAACTATTTTCCATATATATTTAATATATCTTATTATATATACATATATTAGTTTTTATCATGGTATTAAAGAACATAAATGTAACTAGTACCAGATTTCTAATTCCTAACTTTAATATAAACTCTCTAAGTTAAATCTATATCTCGGGCTTATGGGGGGAAAACTAGACTACAGCACATTTAAATTCTAGCAGTGTCCTGTCTATAATATTGTCTTCTTGATAATAGGGACATGTGCAATTGGGTATATTTTGATCAGTAAAAAGTCTAATCATTTTCTATAGCATCTTCTTGGCTTTATTACAGTGCTCTAATGCACAGCATAAATTGCACCTGCTTCTATAAAAAGTAAATCAACGTTCAAGAATTAGAATACAGACATATGTTCAAATTATTCATTCATGAGCTATTCTAAAAATAAGCTCTATTCTGGGCACAAGTGCAATAAATGAATCAATCAATTTCCAATAAAAATAAATAGCCGGAATCTTGCTTTAAGGAAGTGAAAGTTTTGTCAGAAAAGTGGACATTGTACCAACTCTAGGCTAAGTGGCAAAATTCAATGTTAAGTTATATTAGTTGCTCATTTGAACTCTTACCTTAGGGAAAGATGTAATTCTGCACCCTAGAAACAAAGAAGCAATGAAAATAATTGATGGTAAGCATCCACTAGTCACTGATTGAATAGCTATTTTACATTATTCAAAAATGGGTGAACTTCCAAAATCTTATACACACACACACACACACACACACACACAATGAATTTTTTCTTATACTTCAAGTGAGCATGGACTCATACAGAAACAGAATAATTTAACTTGAAGCCAAACAAACCAGGGCTGGAATCTTGGTCAGTCACTGACTTGTGAACCACAACCAAGTTTCCACATCTGTAAAACAGTAATAATAATAATATCAACTTTATTATTAGATGGTTGAGAGAATTCAATCAGTTACATTTTGGTCTGATATATTCCTCTTTGCTGTAAATTCTATGATAGTAAGGATTAAGTATATCTTCGCTTCTATATTCCTAGTTTCTAGTGAACTCAATAAATATCCACTGCATGAATAAATGAGCAGATGAATGAATTAACACATTATATGCATTATTTAATTCCAAGCATGGTAAAGAGGTGGAATAAATAATTATGCATTTTTTCTGTTTTGCATAACTTTCCTTCCTATCTAAACTTATCCATTATTTTCTAGCAAAATTCTTTTCTTTCTTCCCTTCCTACTTCTTTTCCTCTCAGTCTTCTTTCTTTTTTCTCCTTTCCTACCTCTTTTTTTTCCTTGTTGCCAACGTTTGTTCTTTCCTCCCTCCCATTTTCTCTCCCTGCTACCATTCTGCCTCACTTCCTTATACATGTACAAAAATTCCCACGCTCCAATTATCCCTACTACATTCTACTGTAAATTAATTAGTTTATAAAAAAACAGTAAAATAATGAAGTATCATGTACACTATCCCAGTAGGGAAATGTTAGATGTGAAAGTTATTTTTGCCATTTATATATTAGCCCAACTTATATTTTTACTTCTAGACTCTAGCTATAATGCCCATCTATCTTGTGACAAGTTTATTGCAAGCGTGCCAGCCAAGTATATTTTTTACCGATAAAAATTATCTTCATTTTTTAAGATAGAAAAGAAATATTCCTGAAAAATATGATCACTAACATAATTTCTACCTTTTTTAGGGTCTTTCTTGAGTATATAATGTATAGCATTTACCAAACATCTACTGCAGGCCCACACATTATATTTATAAGCTCATTTATTCCATGCAGCAATCCTACAAGCTAGATGTGATTCTACCTGTGTTGAACAAATGCTAAAAACGAGGTTCAGGACACTTAAAATTTCCTTGCACAATGTCTCAGAACAAGTAAGTGGTGGAATCAGTATGCAAATTCAGCATTTTCTACAAAGCTCACGGTATTTCCACCACACCAGGCTCTCTCTAGACTCTCTTGACAAAAAGCAACCTGGTTTCCTTGACTGAACTCATCTACTCTTGCATTGGCATAATTATAGTCTGAGTTTCTCAAACACCTGGACGGAAATGTGTTGCCAAGTAATGTAAAAAAATCACATCCCCCATAATTTTCATAATACAGCAATGTTGATGCAGCCGGCAGCTGCTGCCTTATGTGGGGCACGCAGAATAGAGCCAAGGGTGGGGAAGTTGGACCAAGCATGGGCAGCTCTCTGAGATTTTAAGGACCTTTATGAATTGGTGTCAGAGTCTCTAATTTCCAGCTCCTCTCTTGCCCTATTGTGCCATATTAGGTTACCACACAGATTTCTAAGGAGTATCCCTTTGAGAAAAGCCCCCTGCTTTAAGGACTTGTGGTCCATCTTTCTGCCTAAACCCTGCCTTCTGAGTTTATTTCTGCTGATTCTAATTTTCTCATATCTTGTATCAAGTCCTTTCTCTCCAATGCCCCTGATGAGGTGCAGACCACTTGTACCTTATTATTTTTCATTAAAACAACCTGTGACTCATTTTCCCACTTCTAGTCTAGTTGCTTTCTATATTTGTTTCCTATTGCTGCTATACCAAATCACCTCAGATTACTGGCTTAAAACGACACAAATTTATTACGTTCTTGGTCTGGAGATAAGAGGTCAGAAATGAGTCTCACTGGGTGAAAATCAGGATATTGATATAGCTATGTTGTTTTTGAGGATCTGGGAGATAATCCATTTCCTTGCTTTCTTTAGCTTCTAGAGGCCACCCATACATTCTTTGCCTTCAAACCAGCAGCATAGGGATGAGTCTTCCTCATCTTGCATCTCTTTGGTCCTCTACCTTCTGCCTTCTTCTGCTTAGAAGTAATCTTTTGATTATATATTGGACCTACCTGGGTAATCTCATCTCAAAATCCTTAACCACCCCTGCAAAGTACTCTTTACCATGTAAGGTAACATTTTCACAGGTTCTGGACATTAAGATGTAGACATCTTTGGGAGTGGAGGGTCATTGTTCTGCCTATTACTCCTTCCAACTCATTTAACAAATCGTCACTGCAGCGATGTCTCAAAACTTCAGATCAAGACATGTCACCCCCTTCTACTCATGGTTGTTCCTTACTTTGTTTCCAATGATCTGACCTTCACTGACCTAAATCCCCACGTTGCTATACCCCTCCTCAAATGTGGATGAGCCAGAGCAGATGACATACTGCTTCTCTGCCTCAGTTTCCTCATCTATAAAATAGGGATGTTAATAGTTTTTGACAAGGTCGCTAAAAGGATTATATAAGATAACTTCATTCATTGTCCCTACAAAAATTTCTAGTCCATATTGATGTGGGTAATTCTCTGATTTAGATCTCTAAACTTTGCTTTCTCATATAAGCCACTAGATACGCGTTCACTATTTAAATTTCAATTAATTGAAATAAAACAGAATTAAAAAATCAGCCCTTCCATAACCCTAACCACATTTCACTGCTGACTAGTGACTACCACATTGAGCAGTGCAGATAGAGAACATTTCCAACAATTATGAAAGTTCAATTACACTGTCTTTTTAAAACATTAGCATATGCATTAGGTTGCACTACATAAAGTTGCTCTTTCTGTAAGTCAAAAAAAAAATCAAACATCAGCAATACCATATAGTTTAATCACACACTTCTTAGATACAAAGTCATTTCAAATTCAACATTTTCAAGCGTCCCTCATAGACCTCTTACCCTAAAATACAGCCAACTAAGAATTAAAATAAACCTTAATTTAGCTTATGCCCTTCCTCTATTTCATACACAGAAATACTGAGAGCAATTTGTAAATCAGATTTATAAATCTATCCTTTAAAAATTCACATATTATTTTTTCTCTCTAACAATAAATGTGTCCTGAAGTTGAAACAGGGTTTTTTTTTACAAACTGGACTGCATTTTGGATGTTTACACCTGGAGTTCTCTTTCTATATTTTTTTTATTTAATACATGTGTTTAGTATTCTTAAAGAGTTCTTGGCAAGCATAAACTTGGCTGTTCTGGTTTAAAAGTCATGGATGTGGTGGTCACTTTCGGGAAAAAAAGACAATATTTAGCAATTTAATGGAACACTTTAAGACTCTAAGTTTTGCATTTTGGGATCTCTATAAAACTTCATTAAGCCTTATATTAAATTACCCCCAAATAAGTTAAACATACTGTCAGAATTGGGATCCTAGTTCCTACTTAAATAGTTACTTATTGAGTATTCTGTCAAGTAGTTGACACAGCTGCAGACTAAGGGGAAAACACTAGAATGAAAGCTTCACAAGTTCAAGGATATTTGTTTGATGATTGCTTAATCCCCTGCCTGTAGTACAATATCTGACATATAGAATGTGCTCAATAAATATTATGAATGACTGAAATATTTAATATATCATATTAAGTAAGGAAATGATCACATACAGTTACAATGTTATATAAACACTTTGGAACTGTTAATATAAAGTACAAAAACATGTATATTCATATTTGTACATCTTGGAATGACAGACCTGGGGTCTTAGCTTTGTATGATGTAACAACCCCATTTCAGAGACGAGGCAACAGATTCCAAAAATTGGTATGACTTTCTCATTTAGTGGCAGCAAGTGAGTGCAAAGCTAGTGCAAATGATTTGTCAAAATTATAGTAAAAGTTGCCATTTGTATAGCACTGACCAAGTACCAGGCACTGTTCTAGTTGCTCCAAAAATGTTAACAAATTTAATCCTCACAACAACCCTTTGAGGTGTGCGCCTTTAATATACTCATTTAACAGGTGAGGAAACTGAATCATAGAGAGGTGTGATTCTCCCTCAAGATTGCCCGGATGTTACAAAGCCAGAATTCAAACCCTGGAAGTGTGATTCCAGAAATTTCATTCTTAGCCATTAGCCATACTGACTAAATAAAAAATTGACTGCAGCACATAGCAATTTTAGGGAGAGTCATAACTTGTCTCAGAAATACCTGGCCTTCTCTCAGGAAACCTAGCCAAGGAGGCTATCAGCACAGGCAAAATGCAGGCTGAGCATCTGAGTTGGATGTTGGGAGAGAAATTGTTCCCTACAATCAAGTAGGCAGAGTTTTAGAGCAGCCCCTCCCAACTCTAGAGGGCTGGACTTGTAGCTGCTTTCATTGAGGATCACAGGACAGAGCAGCAGCATTCATCCTGGGTTCTGACTTTGAGTCATTTTCCCTACCTTAAATCAGTAATTTGATTCTCACAGGCATGCCTGTGCACTTGTGGCAGGAAAAAGGAACCATCTTTTTCAGGTATGGTTTCATTTGACTGCAAAGAAGGGTAGATCAGAGCAGACAACAGCCTCTCTGAACTGAGATCTCCTTGAAGGATGAAACTGAGTCCCTTTAAAACACAAAATGCTCAACTTCAAAGGCCTAGAGTTAGCAGAGGATCAGACACTTTCAAGGCAAAGCCCCAGAAGCCTGTATTTAAAAAATGCACAGTCTTTCTTCTTGGCATGGCAAACATCTTCACTAAACTTTATTTTCTCATAGAAAATAGAGGGTGACTATTTCCACAAGGAAAGAAATGGTCAACTAATGCAAAGAATGACCATTTATTCAAATAAAAGGATAATTTTTGCTTCTGTTTTCTTAAAATTTTCACCCTCACTTCCTTCTATAGAGCAGTTGTTCTTTTTCACAGATCAGGAATAAGCATCATGTAAGGTTTTCTATATAAAATTGAGGTTCCATATTTAAGAGTAATCTTACCAAGCTTTCAACAATGGCTCTTGAACAAAACAAATCCAATTACAACTCCAATTAAAAACATTTCTTAACTACAGAGACATCCCCAACTCTTCAGTTTCTTTGAGATTTATAATTTGAATATGATTGTGTTTTTTCTTCCTCATATTTTGTACCTAAGACTTATCTCCCTATTTGGTTATGAACAATAGGTGGGTAATACCGTCTATATTTTGTGCCAGACACCAAAATGCTCCAAACTTACTTAATAATTAAGTAGCTTCTGAAGATATGATAGCTGTTTATACAGATTCAAAACATTAAGGGTCCTTTAATCTTCTTCTCTGAGCTTGAGGCTGTACCCTAGGAAACAGAGACTGTCAGAAGTGTGTGCACTCGATAAATAAATTATTACACTGTATTCAGTTAGGCCGGAGATAATCATGAAGCTAAGAGGTAAGCCTGGCAGCTATAAGAATGTAAAACATCTTTTTTAAGTTTTACAAAATTCAAAGGTTGTACGAGACACATTACTACAACATGTTTTAGTATTGAATGGTGTAAACAAACATCTGCTTTGCACAGTTTATAGTGTCAGGCACTTGTTACCAAGGTACCACTGCCTAATAGCTAAGCACAAAATCTCTGTGATCTAGAACAACATACCTTTGCTGTCCACATGTCTGAGTGGCCATATAGGCAGCTCTGCTGATCTTGGCTGGGCTCACTTGAATGAAATGGGTGAGCTGGCAGTTAACTCCTCAAGGCTGGTCTTGGCTGGGATGACATGGATGACTCAGTCCCGGTGCATGTTTCCTTACCTTCCAGAAGTCTATCCCAAGCATATGTTCGTGATGAAGCACAAGAGAGAGCAGGCAAGCCCAGTCACACAAGAGTTATTCAAGTCTCTCTTTGTGTCACATTGGCTAATATCCTTTTGGCCAAAGGGGGTCACACAGCTGAACACAGAGCCAAAGGGACAGGCACGTTGCTTTACCCAAAGTGAAGAACTACTGCAAAGTCACACAGCCCGGTTGGTCATGTGTCTAAGCAGGGGTGATGAATGGGAGTCAATCTTAAAATCAACTACATTCCATCATTTGCAAGGATAAAAGTAAGAGCATAATTCTAACCACTAATGAAACTAGAGAATCTCTGGAAAAGATCAAAGATTATGTTCGAGTACTAGATGTATAGATAAAACGAGCAAATAGTAAATAAAATGTATGTATCACTAGTGGTTTATGGTGTGAATCCTATCTAAGCAGTAAGCCATGACTAGGTGTTGGAGATGTTTGAGGCAAAGTGGACAGAGTATATAAGGATAAAGAAAGAACACTTCTATGAAGGGGAATATCACAGAAAACTGGTCTCTATCAAAAGTGTTCCTGGGCTTCCCTGGTGGCACAGTGGTTGAGGGTCCGCCTGCCAATGCAGGGGACACGGGTTCATGCTCTGGTCCGGGAAGATCCCACGTGCCGCAGAGCGGCTGGGCCCGTGAGCCATGGCCGCTGAGCCTGCGCGTCTGGAGCCTGTGCTCCGCAATGGGAGAGGCCACAGCAGTGAGAGGCCCGCGTACCACAAAAAAACAAAAAAACAAAAAGTGTTCTTATTTAAATTGGTATAACACTGACAGGATTTCATTGACAGCAAACAAACAAAAAAAGTACCTTCTGACCTCTCTGTGTTTCTTGATAACTCTAGGCAGTCTCCTACTCAGGTCTTGGGTACTTTCATTTCCCTCAGTTTTTAACACACTTCCTTCCCTCACATTCACACATTCTCTCATTTAATTGCGACCTCTGCTTGTCTACAATGTCCCCAGAGAGGTCTCTTCTGAGGACCCTCGCCAAAGGAGTCCCTTCCTGCCCTGTCATGTTCAGTCTCTCAACCTTCCTCAGCACGTTTCCCAACAGATGAGACATTGCACTGTTTATTGTACTGTCCCAACTCACCTCATGTAATGTAAGTTCCCTGAGAGGAGGGATGATATATCCAATTACTCCTTGCTATAACTCAGTGTCTTGAATAATCCTGGCATGTTGGAAGTACTCCTCCGATTTTTATTATTTTAATGAGTTGACTGGCTGGCTGAATAAATGAATGATGTTAAGTACCTGAAAATGACCTCTTCTCTCCCACTCCATCTCATGTAGTCATGCCGGTGTTGGAGATAAGACTTCACTTCCCTTTTTTCTATGAAAAATACACACCTTTTATCTCTACTTTTCCTTAGTTACTCTTGACTCTGCAGGTTTGTTTTGTAATTTCTTTCCTCCTTCTACTCACATGTATCTTGATATTTCTCTCCTGGTGCTGGAAATTAGGACTGAAGAGCCATTACTTAACTCTATGTGGCTCTTTGGCACATAATCAGGTTAGTAAAGCGGCTCTAACAAAATGTGGCTGTATTGAAATATGGGTAATAGACACTTGGTAAAAATAACTGCTTGCCAAATAAGTTGATATAGTGACCTATAAATAAGAATAGGACTCTATCTTATATAGCATGTTTTATTTTATAGACATCCAAAATTACAAAATGCAAGGTAACGCTCTATTTTACTCTTAAATGTACAAAGTGTATTTTTTTATAAAGTTCTATCTCTTGGTGGAAAAAAGTTAATTTCAAGATAAATTACACTTGGAGAACTAGGTCTACTTAACCATCTTGCAGATTTACAATATTAACATAGTAAGAAAGATCTGAGAATTCTTTCAGCAAAGGAACCACTTTGTTGAACCCAGAAGTTTCCAAATTAATTTGACCGTAAATATTTTGATGGATTCATTTGCTTGCTTGCTTGCTTGCTTACTTGTTGCTTTCTTGTTTGCTTGCATTTTACACAGCATTTAAAATATTCAGTGGACTATATTTTGGGAAAGACTGTTCTAATCATATATGTCATTACTTGCTTGTAACTCTAATGCTTTGCTTAAATTTAAGAAGATTTCCTCAAAAGTGTCAAGCCCTCATTATGCATTTTTCTTTAGGAAACTCGAAGGATATTAGTCAATGGAATGAACAAGATAAGTTCCACAATCGTTTAATTCTAGAGCCAGTATTGAATTCATCCTTAGAGACAATGTTCAAGATTGAGGGAGCTGATGGAGCACAGAAAATACATGCAGGTGAGGCTCAGGGAGGTTAAACAAGAAGATAGACAGTGTCTGTCCTGGCAGGACAATTCTCCCCATCTCAGCTCCTGGAGGAGGATCTATACAGACCTCTGGCTTCCAACTCATTTCGCCAATAGGAAATGAATTTAGACTGGGGAGGAGTGTTATCTTAGTACAGTAGAGCTGGCAGTGCTTTTGCAGGCAGTCTTTCCAGATCTCTCTCTCCCTCTCTCTCTCCTCTCTCTCTCTTTCTCTCTCTTGTTCTCGCTCTCACGCTCTCTCTCTCTCAGATCCAATGATCATACCTTCCTTTTGCCCCTTTAGCCTGGACTTGAAGTGGTCCCAGGCTTTCTAACCCCTGGGGTTTACTATCTCTCCTTGGTTTGCCCTAACCCTGACTATAAATTTCAAAAGTTTCTCTCTCAAATTCTCCTCAATTCTTAGAGTGTGTAGACTCTCTCTTTCCTGCTGGGACTCTGATTAAAGGAGTGGTGCCAGAATTTGAGCCTAAGTCTGTCTGATCAAAGGTCTGTTCTCTATATCACTACTCTAGATTATATCCAGGCTAAGGGTATTGATGTTTTGGTAAATTCTGAGTTTCTATTTCTTATGTAAATAATGACAACATCCACAAAGTTGTTAGCTATAACAATTAACCATTCTTGAGTGCTTACTGCATATCAAACTTTGTTTTAAGTCTTTATAAACATTAACTCATTTAAACCTCACTATAAAGCTATGAGGTAGATGTAATTATACTCTCTTTTCCACATGGGAGAAATTAGGCAGGATTAAGTTGAGTTACTGCCCAAAAGCATTCTGCCAGTGAAGGGGATGTAAACCCGAGCAGGCTGGGCCAAGAGGCTGAATTTCTAATTGCCTCCACATAAAGCTCTCAGCACAGTAGTAATCCATAGCAATGCCAGGTTATTAATATTCACATTTCACAGTATAATTCCCACTTTCTTCTTCTTCCAAGGTCCATTGTGTCAATGCCTCAATTAATCAGCATTTTTAAGTCACTGCTGTATACCTTTCACTATGAAAAGCAAATAAAGAACAAAGAACACAGTTCTCCCAGTCCATTAAGAAATGCAAACCCCTTGAAAAGAAATGATGAATATACAGAAAAAAGTTGGAGCATGAGAGAAAGTATACCCATGTTATTTAAAATTTTATGAAATACACTGAAGAGAATTTTAGCCCTGATCCTAGGTAAAGATCTCAAAAAGCACTCATTACCAAATGACATTTAGGAACTTGAATATATTTGCCACCTGTCATCTTGCTTCCTCTCACATGGTTAAATGGCATTTATCTCTGTCAACTTCCTGATTATAATGTTATCACTGCTTTTCAGTTATTTCTACTAACCCATGACAGTATTCTTTATTCACATGCCACTTGTTTGACATTTTTTGCTTTCTTTAATTTGTGTTTAAATATGAATTCCTAAAATCTACTTTGATTATATGTTGCTGCTTAGCTGATATCATACACTTCCTTTGAGATTAGTCTCAATGGAAAGTACCTAGTGATAATCATTCACCTTTTAATAGTTTGTTATGGAAGTTTCAACAATAGATAATGTCCTGAACAATGGCTTTCAAACTTGAAGTTTAATAGTATCAGAATCAGTGGCTAAACTTTTTTCCTCTAGATACACATGGATTGTCATCTTGTCGTGACTTCTGGCATGTGGGAGGAGGGAGGTTCCAAGTGTATCTTTGATAAAAGCATCCCTACAGATGGTTTCAACTGCAAGGAGGGTAATGTGGTATAAGAAGAAAGGGAAAGGGGGAACACAGCAGTGACTGGAGCAAGTCTGAACTTGAAAATTCAGTTACGGTAGGGAGAAAAGAATGCCAAGCCTGGGACCTGGTTAAGACATGATACCAAGCTGGTGAGTACGCCAGGGTCTCTTGTTGAATAGGTTCAAGGGATTGTTGTAAGGACAAATGACAAAAGACAATGTGCAGTATGACTGGCACAGTATGTCTGCAGTATGTCTGACATATGCCCAATAAATCTAATTAGCATCACTATTAAAATTCTGTGATAGCAACATATACACTAGAAAACACCATAGAAGTGTGAGGTGGAACCATATGATATTGCCATTCTTTGGGTGAAAAATAATTGAGTGTAGGCAATTCACAACAATCATAAAGGGTGAGACCTTTCTCTGGGTTGTGAAAGGTGATAAGTTCTTTCCAGACTATTTAGTTCCCCATTCTAGAATATCCATCCTTACAAAGAGTCCAAAAAAACCTATGGTTGATAGGAGTAAAGATAAAATCTTACTGGAGTTCATGGCTGGAGGAAATGAGAATATGCATCACCTTTTCTGGAAAGCCACCTAGCAAACCCAAATCCTAGAAACCCAAATCCTAGAAAACCCAAATCCTAGAAATCTACTCATAGGAATAAAAGCACTAGTATATAAGTGTATATGTACAAGGAAGTTTATTATAGCATTGTTGATAGTGACAAAAAAATCTGGGAACAAAATACTTGTTCATTACTAGGGGAATGCATAAATAAATTATAGTGCAACCATTCCCTGTGATATTATTATACATCCATTAAAAAGCAAAGAACTAGAAATATGCAAGTTAAATTGGAGGGATATACAAGAATATTAAGTAATAAATGTAAAATATAATAAATTTATTGTATTGTGACATATTTTGTAAAATATAAGACATTTCATAAGTATGTTAAGTGTTATTATCAGAGCATGGAGAAAGATATACAAGGATACATTCAGGACAGTTACATGACGAGAGTATAAAGTGGCTAGAAGTAGAAGAAAATGGAAAACTAAACAAAGAAAGAATTTTAAAAGATTGCATCAAAAATTAACAAAATGTATGGTATGGTTCTGACTAAATACTTATGTAAAATTCACAGTAAAAAAAAATTTATTTAAAAATACAAAATTTAAGTACTAAAAGTGTATTGTTTCTGATGAACTGAAGTATGCTATGATCCATGCTCTCAAAGGATAATTCCATTTCTTCAGTGTTGAATTATTGTCCATTCTCAAGTACCACTAGAAGAGAACTGTCTTGAAAAAGGTTTATATCCATTCACAATCAGCCACAGTCTTGGTTAAATAAGTCATTCATACTTAGTTTTGATAGATAAATTATTTTCCCAAAACTAGCCTCTAAAGACAAAGGTGAATGTTGGGTAAACTGGCATAGAAAGGGTTATGTTAACTGCTTTTCCTCCAAATTAACCACTCTATATTTTGTCTAACCTGAGATTTCTGTTTTCAAAAATAGATTCAACTTTTGCCTGAAAATGCAGACTTTAATGACTTTTGTATTATGAAACAGGATTTCAGCTTATAATAAAGATATTTAACATTTTGAAATTTATCAATAAAAAAAATTTCTGAGGTTTTGCCACTAATCAAAGAGAAATGGCTTTTTCAGATACATGTGGCATATGCCATATGCACTTAAAGAAAACAAAACAAAACAGAAAGCTACCAGGGGTAATTAGCAGAATCGTTTGATACTATGCTTGACTAAAGCTTCTTTACACTGTAAGATTTTAGCATAATTGCAAAATTCCCACCTCTGCCAGCACATAATAAGTGTTATTACCGCATATAAGAGAACCCTAACATGCCACAGCCAGATATGTAGTAGTTTACTTCAAAACCCATCAGATTTGTGATTGTGGTTTTTTTCAAGTGATTATTAGAAAATAGGCAAGTATTATCTCAAATACGTTGCATTCATTAGTGGGTGGCCAAAGGTACCTATGCTTCCAAGTACCTCTGGTTGTTCAAGTTACACTCATTTTAATGGAAGAACTCATTTCAAGTCTAATTAATGACTAGTTTCTATAAATACGTGTCCCAATAAGAAAGAGTTGTTGAGTGGCTTTCAGCTTGTGAACTAATGAGTCAACAATTTGCAAAATGTCATATATCACAATGATCAAAATGGCTTTTTATGGGATTTTTTTCTGTCATGTGTTAAAACACTGACTGTTGGGAGACAATTCTCCATGGGGCTGTCACATTTCTATGTGTCTTGTGAAGGGAGGCACCCACTGCTCTTTGTTGTGCACTGTCTCTTCATGAATGTTTGTTTAGTGAAGACAAAGATATAGTGCCTCCTTGTGAAGCAAAGAGCAGGCATGCTTAAGTCCAATATAATAAAGATAATGTGTCCCACAAGAACATAGGGAAGCATGCTTTCTGCCCATTATAAAAGATTGGGGTTCTCTAAGCTCAAGCCTCCTTTCCTGAAATGCAACCCACTGTATGCACAGGTGTCATTCCTCTTCACATCACCCAGTGGGAAACAGGGTTTGGGAAACTGGTACAAAAATACTCATGCTCTGACTACCACTATTGCTGTTGAGTAACAAACTGTCTTCTATACAACCGTGAAAATAACCGGTTCACTTGCAAATAGGGTAAAATCTCAGACACTTCACTGTTCTTGATGTAGATGCTGTTGTTTCAGAGTATAGCAGAATATAGCTAAAATCAAGGTATATCCTCTGTCTGTTAATACCTGAAGAATTTAGAGTCTACACCATGTAGCCTCATTGATACTGATGATACATATGCTTTTATCATTCTAATTCAGAGCTTTCCAAACTTAAACATTATGATATTACCTGAAACTAATATTACTTGATTTTTTTAACCACTTTACATTATAAATTAAAATATATTTATTTTAAAATAATGTATTGAAAGGAAACATCATTACTAGTTTAGAAGACAGTATCAATTGTCATAAATAGACAGTAAGCCTGAAAATGCTGGAGGATATCATCAGGTACTCTGAAGTTAAAAGGCTTCTGAGAAACAATGCCTCTTATACTCCCAAACAGAGAAAGAACCCCACCTGACGAAGGGAAAGTAAAGTTGCTCCCTTTACAAACTCTGGTTTGGAGATGGTAAGAATAGGCAGTTTTAGCTGAGACTGTCTCATGTAAAGCCAGATCGTCTCTTAGAGAAGGAGGGACCTTGTTCATTTCTATACGCCCAGAGCTGAACACCAGCAAGTAGGAGCTGTATAAGTACAAATTTAATGGATGAACAAGTCAAATGAAAAAACCAAATCCCCCAAACTATGTGCAAGACAAGCAATAGGAAAAGTGACAGGTTGTTCTTTTAGATGAATGTGGATGTTGGAACAGAGCAGAGGATGGCTGCGATGGTGCTGACGTGTATCGTGGAGCAGGCAGTTCAGGCATCTGCGACGCATGGAAGACGGATGCTGCACTGGGTGTCAGAGGTGAGCTGTGTTTCTCCCTCCATTTCTCTCTCTGGGACCACTGACACACCATCTCACTGCTTCTCAGAAAGTCACTTAACTCTTTGCCTCTGTGACATGGCATCGACTTGATCCTTCTCCTGCTTTTCTGTATTCCTGTTTTGCTTTTAGGTTGGCTTCTTTTCCTTTCTTGATCTAAATGCTGGCAAACCAAAGTTCCTCAATCCCCATTCCCTCTAAGTCTCCTTCTCTCTTGCAGAATTCATCCACAACCTTGACATCCACAGTTTTACTGAAAAGAGTCCTTCTTTGCCCAAGTTCCCTGTAGACATGTCCATCTATTTTCTAGGCATCTCTACAGAGGTGTCTTGATGTCAACTCTAATTCAGCATGTGCACAATTGAACTTTTAATCTCCAATCCATCCATCCCTCAAAATTACTCTTACTTCCTTATTTTTTACAAAATAATAAACCTATACTCTACCTACACATTCAACAGCATTTTTTGATAAATTCATCTTATTTTTCCTATCTTAGTGGCTGGCGAGTCTTAGCCAATGTAACTTTATTCTCTATGCTTCTGTCTATTGTTCCCTCACAATGAATATTCTTCTAGACCTTCACTGTCCAACACCATAGCCACATGTAAATGCTGAATACTTAAAATGTGGAGAGCCAGGTCGAGGAACTGAATTTTTTAATTTCATTTAATTTTAATCAATTTAAATATAAACACAAAATGAAAAATATTTCATTTATAACCTCATATCAATTACTTATTGAAAAGATAATATTGTAGATTTATTCTGTATTATTAAGATTAATTTTATCTGTTTCTTTTTACTTTTTTTATGTGGCTATGAGAACATTTAAAATATATGTGTGATTTATATTATATTTCTATTAGGTAGCATTAGTTTAGACCATAGTAAGGGTAAGCAGAATGGGATTAACTGTTTCTGAACACCTAAGGTATGCCGGACTGCATGATAGACATTCTATAATTTAGATCGCATAATCTTCAAATTATTTCTAGCAAATAAGTCATGATATTGCCCAGTTTTACAATGAAAAACTCAACAGGACAAGGAGCAAAAGAACATTGCACAAGGTCACATGGTGAGTAAGTGCATACAGCAAGAACTCAAGTTCAGAACTACTAACATGGATCCAATGCATTTGTACTTGGCCCAGCCGTGTGTTACTGAAAGAGCTTGGGGAAGTACAAAGGATTGTACAGGCTCTAGGGGAGACTGTTACTGCTAACTGTTTCATGGAGTCCCAGGGTTGTGCTATGTGGTTTAGTGCACCAGCCAACAGCACCTGCTTTGGCATCTGTGTTCATGATACATCCCATGACATTCTCTCCATCCTTGTGATACTCCCCATGCCTGTGTGATCTGACCCAGCTGTACAAACCCAGAGCTGTCTACCACCTGGGCTGGGGGAAGTGACTCAATACAGGATCACGGATGCGTGCCCAGAGTTCTGGCTGAGACCATACTCGAACTGCTACTCAATGCAGTCAGGCACGGCAGCTTTCCGGCCTCATCCATCTTCGACCTTGGCAGAAACTGGTCATGGGGGTTGATGGGATTCTCCTAACATAGGGCCTGCTACCTTTGTACTTTCAGCTAAGGATAAAGTCAGGTGAAATCCCTTTATGACTACTCCAAGGCGAATGCAATCTGCTTGTACTTGGGGCATTCAGTCTACAAACCAAGGCCAGTCTGACAAGTAGATAATCCTCTACATAACACGGTTTGTGGAGTTTCACAGGACTGCCTTTTGGAAACAGCTCCTCAACAGGTTCTCACAGGTTATGTTAATTTTTTCCACTTAAGATGCATGCTTTCTGCACTTTTTCAACTGATATTACAAATTAAAATTCAGGGAGCCCTGGTAATTATTTTCAGGCTAATGATTTAACAAGTTTGCTATGAAAGTACAGTCTGGTAGAAATATGACATTGAATATTCCACTGTGATAATAAATAAGTATATATATAATATATATATCACATATGCTATTTACGTTTCTCATGACTACCTATAATGCATTTTATACTATACATTTCCTTTGATCTGCACAACTACCTCACATTATGCATATAATTATTATCACAATTTTTAAGAGAAGAAAACTACGTCATTAAGAAATTTGCTTAAAGTTGTACTTTTCAGATGGCACAGCTAGAACCCAAACCATGATCTTATCATAAGTCCCATAGCCTTCTATATATTGTAATAAAATTAGTAGACATGTCATTCGCATAGGTCATCTAAAAATACTAGCAGATATTTTACATACTCAGATTAATTTCTTGTTTGGTGCTTTACCAGTTCATTATTTTGATTTTGATATGTCTTTTGTTTTTCTATTTCAAGAGAAAAATATGTTTTCGTCTACTCATTCACTTGTCAATACATTGAAGAAGCATTTAGAGAGTACCTTTTCTTTGTAAGATACTCTGCTGTAAAGATTAGAAAGAAGAGCAAAAACACTGTCTACCTTCAGAGAATTCTAATCTACTTGTACAGAGGAAATTGTAGGGCAGCAAAACTTGCCACCCCAAAATGTCTTTTTGGTATGTGGATTATTTTTAGCTGAAAACAATCAAGGCCTAAGAATCTCAGGAAAAAATCTTTGACCTTCCCCCTAACAGCCTAAAAAACGTTTTTTAGATAGTGTGCTTATTCTAGGAACAGAACTATTTCCAAAGATATCTGCAAAGAATATGGGCTAGGTGGGGGGGGAGGGGCATGGGGGAGGGCATTTAAGAGACCGTAGTCCACTCTGTGTCCCATTGTCTTTGCATGGCCCAGCAAACATTTGTTTACCAAACATTTGCTTTTCATCTCCGTGTGAATTGCCTTCCTCAACTATGAAGTCCCAAACCCCTGCCCACAACATCCTTTTCTGTCTTTAGCTGAAGATGGTATTTAAGGTGAGGGTTTTGGCCATTTTGGGGAAATACTCATTGTTCCTGCATCTCTCCCATGTACACACGTTATTAAATTTTTGTTCAATTTTCTCCTGTTAATCTGTTTCATGTCAATTTAATTCTCAGATGAGCCAGAAGAACCTAAAAAGGTAGAGGAAAATTTCTTCCTTCTGGACAACATGAAACACATACCTGTGCAGCTACACAACTCCTACCTGATAACTGTATCTCAAAGTTCCGTGGCCTTAAATGCAATCGTTATGCTAAGTCCTTCAAATGTATATCCCCAGCACTGATCTCTTCATTGAAGACCAGACTGATATATGCAAGTGCCTGACTGATATCCCTGTTTGCACATCCGAAACGTATTGCAAACTTAACATGGGCAAAAGAGAACTCTTCACATCCTGCAAGATTTACCATACACCCTTACTCTCCAACATTGTTCCTTTCTTAAGACTTCACAGTCTCTGGAAAGAGTTGTTATCCACCAAGTTTTCTCTACCAAAATCAAAGAAGCATCCTTGAATCCTCTTTCTCTCACCCTTGTATCAGAATCCGTGAGCGATTCCTGCCAGCTTCACCTTCAAATTTCATGACTTACCTAACTGCTCCCCAACTCTATTCTTAACATGCTAGTCTGAACTCTCATCATCTCTTGTCCAGACTGCTGAATTATCCTCCTAACTCTTCTAGCTTTCATTCACATCTATCCCTCAAATAAACCATTAAAATGACATCAAGTTGGCATTCAGTAGAAATGCATTAATTTCATGTGTACAATTTGAAGACTTCCAATAAATGTATACACTCATCCTAATGAAGATATCAGATATTTTCATTACACCTCCACAACCCTTTCTGTCAATCCCAGCCCACTCTGTAGACAACTCCTACCCTGATGCCTCTCGCTATAATAGATTAATTTCTTTGTTCTTGAGCACATATCAAAGTAACCATGCAGTATGTACTCCTTTATATCAATGTGCAGATTTCTTTCACTCAGTGTCGTATTTATGACATTTATTCATGTTTTTACGTGTATTGTAAGTTGATTCCTTCTTACTGCCTAGTAGAATTCCATTGTGTAAATAGCAATTTATATATCCATTCTCCGGTTGATGAACATTAAGTTGTTTCCAGTTTTGTGCTATTTTGAATAAAGGTACAATGAAAATCTGGATTCAAGTTTAAGTGCAGACATATGTTTTAATATCTCTTGAGTAAGTATCTAGGACTAGAAATGTTGGATCATACGGTAAGTGTATATTTAACTCTATAAGAAATTGCCAAACTATTTTCTGATTGTGGTTGTACCCCGCCAACAATTTGTAAGAAGTCCGTTAGCTCCATGTCCTCTCTAAACATTTAGTGTTGCTAGTCTTTAATTTTAGCCATTCTAAAGCAGTTTTAATTTGCAATTCTCTGACTAAAAGATGTTGAACATCTTTTCATATGCTTATTGGCCATTTGTATGTTTTCTTTATGGAAGGGCCCATTCAAATCTTTTGCCCAATATTTTTTTGGCTTTCTTGTCTTTTTATTATTAATCTGTAGGTGTTCTTTATGTATTTTGTATTCAGATCCATTGTCAGATATATTTATTGATAATGTCTATACTTCTCCCAGAATGTACTTGGCTCTCTTGTGTTTTGATAAACAAAGGTTTTTAATGTAGATGAAGCCCATTTACCTTTTTCTCTTTTCATTGTTAGTGTTTTTTTGTGTATTGTTCAAGAAGTTGTTGCCAACCTCATGCTCATGAAGATAATATTTTATGTTTCCTCTTAGAATTGATAGTATTGGTGGTTATGTTTTAGTCTATGATCTGGATTGTATTATTTTCATGTGTATGAAGTGAGGCAAGATCTTTTTCTTTTTTCCTGACAAAGATATTTACTTTCCCCACCCTTCCCTCTATGCCCCCCAAATCATGGGAAAAAGTCTTAGAAAAAAGAATTTCCTTTCACCGTTGAATTGACTTGGAGTTTTGGTTGAAAATCGAATTTGAGTGGGACTGTTTTGGCCTTCTCCATTCTGCCCTACTGATTTTTTTACTTATATGTCAATATCACATCTTCTCAATTTCAATAGCTTAATAGTTAATCTTAAAATCAGTACTTTGAGTCCACCAACTCTGCTCTTTATTTTCAGACTTGCTTTGCCTATTATAGTACCTTTTAATTTTCATGTAAAATTAAGAATTAACTCTTTAAAGCCTACTTTTTTTAAAAAGCTGTTTTAATTTTGGTTGTGATTTTATGAATTTCTTTAATATCCTTCAGTAATCTGTTACTGTTTTCTTCATAGAGGTTTTGCATATTATTAAAATTAATCCTAAGGATTTATGCTTTTGACATGATTTAAAAATGAATTTTTAAAATTGTATTTTCCAATTCTTTGCTACTACTATACAGAGACAAAAACAATTCTTGTATAATAACCTTGTATTCTGTGACCTTGACAAATTCTTATATGAGTTCTAGCAGTTATTTGGTACATTCTTAATATTTTCTACAAAAACCCATCATTAATCTCTGAGTAATAAATTTCATCTTTTCCTTTACAAATCTTTGTCTTCTACCTGTGTTTCTCATCTTATTGCACTGACTAGAACCTCAAGGCCAGTGTTGAATAGATGTGGTAAGAGCAGACATCCTTGCATTATTCCCAATTCCCACTAAGAAAATGTTTAATATTTTACCCTCTGGTGTGATGTTAACTTTGGGTTTTGAAGGTGACTTCTATTAGCCTGAAGAGGTTCCCTTTCATTCCATTTGTTGGGTTTTTTTGTTTGTTTTTCTTTTGTTTTTTGTGTTTTTTTGCGGTACGCGGGCCTCTCACTGTTGTGGCCTCTCCCATTGCGGAGCACAGGCTCCGGACGCACAGGCTCAGCGGCCATGGCTCACGGGCCCAGCCACTCCGCGGCATGTGGGATCTTCCCGGACCAGGGCACGAACCTGTGTCCCCTGCATCGGCAGGCAGACTCTCAACCACTGTGCCACCAGGGAAGCCCTGCTGGGTTATTTTTTAAACCCATGAATGGTATTAAATTTTGTCAAATGCTTGATTGAAATTATATTTTTCTCCTGTATTTATTTATATTGTAAATTATATTGATATTTTTCAAATTCTAAACAAACCTTGTATTCCTTATAACCTTAGATTAAAACACTTGGTTGTGTATTATATATTCTTTTTGAAATACCACTGAATTTAATTTGCCAATATTTTTAGGAAATGTCTTGGTTTCTATGTTCAAAGATGCTGGTCTGTAATTTCTTTTTTCTTATAATTTCTTTGTTAGGGCTTGGCATCTGGGTTATGCTGGTTTTATATAAAACAAATTGGGAAGTTTTTCTTCCTCTGTTTTCTAAAGGAATTTGTTTGAGGTTGTCATTGTTTCTTCCTTAAATGCTTGACAGAATTCATAGATAGAAACTATCTGTGTCTGAAATTTTCTTTAATAAGGTGCTTGAATTTTTACATTTCATCTAAGATTTCAAAGTTATTGGCATAAATTGTTTATAATAGTCTTTATTTTAGCTTTAATATCTACATAATCTGTAATGATATCATGCCTTAAATTCCTGATATAGGTAAACATGTCTTTTGTCTCATTTTTCTAAGCACTCTTATTAGAGGTTTAGCAATGTTATATATTTAAAGACCTAGCTTTTAGTGTGGTTGATTTTCTCTATCATTTTTCTCTTTTCTATTTCATTTATTTCTGCTCTTATTTTAATTATTTACTTTTATCTGTATACTGTGGGTTTAACTTTTTTATATCCAGCTTCACAAGATGGAAACATAGACAATTTTAGGCACGTATTCGTTTGTAATATAAGCATACATCTTTTGATTTATTAAGACATTTAGTGGGTAACCATATGCTCTGTCTTGAATGTTCCATGTGTATATGAAAGGAATGGTATTTTGCAGTTTGAAGTGCCAAATGTCTATTAGATCAAGCTCGTTGATAGCATTGATTAGATATTTATGCCTTTACTGACTTTTTGTTTAGTTGTTATATCAGTCACTGAGAGTGATGTTAAAATCAACTATGTTTGTGAGTTTGTTTACTACTCTATATATTTCCATTTTTTAAAAACATATACATTCAAGCTCTGTTAAGTCCTACATAGTTATGATTGTTATACCTTCCTGATAAATTGATTTTTTTATCATTATGAAATCTTTTTACTTCTAACAATACACTTACCTTGCAGTCAACTTGTATATCAATGAAGCCACATAGGTATTTTATGCTGGCATTTTGAATGATATCTCTTTTTGAATTCTTTTATTTTAATTTCTTTGTCACTAGATTTTTAAATTGTGCATTACAGACAACAAATACTTTGTTTTTTCTCTTTTTTCTAATCTGATGGCAACTCTTTTTAATTGAGTAATTTATTTATTTTTAATATAGCTATTTGTATAGCTGGGTTTAGCTTTAACATGTTTCTATTTCATTTGTATATGTCTTCACTGTTTTTCCCCTCTCTTTGTCTGCCTTCTTTGGAGTTAACTGTTTTTATTATTCTGTTTTAATTTCTCTACTAGAATTTTACTTATAGATTTATGCTTCATTTTAGTGAGTCTCCTGAGATTTTGACATGTATTCTTAATTTATCTCAGGGTAATAGAGTTAATCTTGTATCCCTTCAATGATAACAAAAGAAATTTGTAACAGTTTAATACCCTCCCCCAGCCTGTCTGATCTCATGGTCATATATGGTTTATACATTAAATCACTATAATGTAATGTTATAGTTTTTTGCTGATTCTTTTGATAGTCTTTAACAAATTGTGGAACTATTTGCTTTTATCACATTAAATATTTTTTCCATCCCATTCTCTGTTTCCTCAGGAATTTCAATTAGATGTTATTTAGACTGTTTGATATTCTCCTAAAAGTCATTGAGACTGTGGTCATTTTCTCTGTTCTTCACGTTGGAAATATTTTATTGATTTGACTTAAAGCTCATTTTCTCTTAAGTCCGTAAAGCAGAATTTTCAATTCAGATATTGTAATTTTCAGTTTTAGAATTTCCACTTGCTTCTTTATTTTTCATAGTTTTTATGTCTACTGAGATTCTCTGTCAGTTCACTCATTATGATTATATTTTCCTTTGAGTCATGAACATATTAATATCACTTGCTTTAAAATTATTTTCTGCTAATTTCAACATTTAGTCATTTTGTGACTGCTCTTTTCTTTCTAAAAATATATATATATACTATGGGTAGCAATTCTGTTTCTTGGCAGGTCTAGTAATTTTTATTGTATACTAGACATTGCAGGTGATATGCTTGTAGAGACTCTGGATCTTGTTTTCCTTTGAAGTGAGTCTATTTTTTATCTAGCCAGAAGTTAAATTACTACTGGATCACCTTGAATTTTGTTTTATGTGTTTCAGGGCACAAGTGTTTCAGTTTTACCCCAGTTATAAGGCATACTTCATAGTTCTGTCACTTCACCTGGGACTTTGTCCTAGGACTTCATCTATGCTCTTAAGTTGCGACCCTTATAGGGTTTTAGAGGAAATCCAGAGGTTTACCCAGGGCTTCTACTTTAGCTGGATTCAAACCCTAAACTCAAGTGTCTGTGGGCAGCAGGAGTCTCTTCTCACCTTTATCAGGCTTGCTTATGGCAAGGCTTATTGGAGTCTCCTCCATAAACATGTGGTTTAGGACTTAGCTAAGTCTATAACTTAGGTATATATGAAGTTTTGGGATCTCCTTTTCTGTAGTTCTAATCTAGGTTTACTCTCACCCAGCCCCAATTCCCAGCCTTTCTAACAGCTCAAAACTCCATTCTATTTTATCTCCAGCCAATATAACTGCAAATTTATCCTTGAGTTCTAGCCAACCTGTGCTACACACACTGGGAAGTGCCCTTGGGAAAAAGTTATATACGTAATCATCCATGCACTTTCCTTTTTCTAGTGTCAGATTACCTCTATCTTCTGATTCTTTTGGTTTGCTCTCCAATGCCATCAATTTATTTTTTTTTGAATAATTTCGTTCAGTTTTGTGATTGTTTTCAGAAGCAGAGTCCAGCCATTCTTGGAATCAGAATTCCTTCCATAATGATTTTTTTTTACTATGGAGCATATCATGCACCTTCCCTTCTTAAAACTTTCTAGTAACATCATCTTTCATTGGAATAAAATCTTAGCACTGGGTTTCCATGGGTTGTCAACCTTGTACTGCACATTGAATTACATGGAGAACCTACTGATGCTTTGGTTACACTTCCAGAGGCTTATTTTAAGCTCCCCAGGTGATTCTAATAGTCAAAGTTTAAAATCATCACCTTACATAATTTGCCCTTCCCTAATTCCCCTACTTTCTCAATCACTTTCCAGCTTATTCACTGCACTCCAGTCATGCTGGCTTTCTTTCTGTTTCTCAAACACAAAACATTATTTTTTGTGCTTATTCTTCCTAGTTGTTGAAATTCTTTCCCCTTGTATCTCTTACATTCATGTTTTAACTTAAATGTTACTTCCTGCGAAGCTTAATTTTATTTGTCAATTTGGCTGGGTCACAGTGCCCAGATGTTATTCTGGATGTTTCTGTGAGGATGTTTTTAGTTGAAATTAACATTTAAATCAGTAGACTCTCAGTAAAAGCAGATTGCTCTCCATAATGTGGGTGGGACTTGTTCAATCAGTTGAAGGCCTTAACAGCACAAAGACAGACCTCCCCTGAGCAGGAAGGAATTCTGCAGCAGATGGCCTTCATACTTGAACTGCAACATCAGATCTTCTCTGGGTGTCCAGCCTGATGACCTTTGGACTTGAACCTCAACATTAGCTCTCAGTCTCTCAATCTCTCTCTCTCTCTTTCTGTCCCTCCACACACACACACACACACACGCACACACACACACACACATTGTATTTATTGGTTTTGTTTATCTGGTGAACCCTGACTGATATACTTCCTCAGAGCTAGGATTCCCTCCTGCTCTGTGTCAGCAAACACAGTCTATCACATGACTTGTGTTATTACTTTTACAGCCTTTTCTTCATAGCACCTCTTAACAGTCATATATCACCCTACTCCTTTTTTTTACTTACTTATTGCCTGTTACCCACACCCCACACACTATTATATATTCTTTATGATAGAAAAGATATTTTCAAGTATGTTATCTGCTGTGCCAACAACATTTAGCACTTATATGCAAATACTTGTTCAGTAAACTATAAACTATATAAATTAATCAAAGAAGAAGTAACTGGTAATATTTACTGTGAAAGAAGTACCAGAAAAGGGTAATGGGGGATTATACTATTCCTAAAACAAATAACCAGGTCATAATAAAACATCACTTTTTGCAGATGTCTCTTTTAGGATCTCTGTCCTGTTTTTACTCTTGTATATGTACATAAAGCAACCAAGGTCCTGAAATTGACTGAAATTGGTGTCCCCCAGTGTCACCTCTAAATACTAAGCTAACAGCCAGTAATAGCCAATATATGACATTTGGGTTAAGAATTCAATTCAGATTAGCATGTCAATGTTTCCACTGGATTGCTGAAAAATGTTAAATATTTCTTTACTTATCCATTCACACCAACCCCTTCTCTAAGGAAACTATTATGGAGATTGCATCAGACTGCTTCACAATGCCTGACTTGGGCCCTAACACAAGTAGGAGAAATCAGATGTCAGGATTCAAAGAGATGTAAATAAAGCATTCAGTCTTCCACTGCATGAAAGCATCAAATGCATCTTTCAGAGGTCTTTTTATAGCTTCATAAGTAAAATAAGGAGCAGTGAGTACATATTCTAATCAACAGTTACAACTTTAAACTGCAAAGAAATTCTTTGTTACATTGACTTAAAAATTACTTTTCTGTAATGTTCATCCATTGGTGCTAACTCCACTATTTGGAAGAGTACAGGTGGCATCTTTTCATGCACATGATAATTTCCCAGTTATATGGAGCAAATTAAGCTGTTTACTCTTAGTCTTCTCTTGCCCCACCATAACTCTGTCAAGATCCCTTGAGAGATCCAAATAGCCCATGGATTGTGGACACTTCACCTTCCTGGTTGCTCTCTTTCTAGATGCTTTAAATATGATGGCTGACCCTTAAAATGTGACCTCCATGAAATTTTACATGAGATCTGACCACAAAGTCAAACATATATTTACTCCAAGTAATCACTGAAGCTACAACTCTTATCCTGAGAGAAAGGTAGATTTTTATTACATTAAATTCAAAGTGTCAGGAACCACACATGTTACTTGTTTAACTCATAATCTCTGACTTTGCCTCTCAAGCTGACTTGTTTTTTTGTTTTACAGTCCTTCATAAAGCAAATATCCCAAGACAAAACACAAACAACCCAACAAAAATATCTTTCTTGTTGCACTGATAGGTCTTTTGTACTCTTATGTCTAATGATGCAGGGTTAAAATAGAAAATATAAATAAAGCAACCAAGGTTTGAAACTGACTAGCTGAATAGGAAAAATGTAACTACTACTTAAATGACCATTAATGTGCATTTATTTTACTATTTTTAATAGGGACTAGGCAGACAAATCAATGTTTCCATCAGAGAGAAAGTGCCTTTTAAGTGCAAAGCATTTTTCAGAAGCTCTTTCCAACACCAGCATAGATGACATCACCAGAGAAGGATTGTTTAACTAACAGGGATCATTATATGTTGTTGGGATTTTTCTTCAGTGAACAAGCAATTAGTCTGTCAAGGATGGGCTGAGTTTCTAAAATAAACGTCTAAAAGATGCTTACAACTCCTCTCTGTGTTCCTGACAAAAAGAAAGATTGGTTTTCATGTAGAAGTGAGTTTTGGCTGTTTTTTTTCCATGAGAAAAAATAGTCTTCAGAAAGTCTTTCATATCTTCTTAATTTGTCTCCAGTTTTATTTTGCATATTTTAAGCTAATTCTATGCAAGCTTATTTCCCATTATCTGTATGTTAGGTCACAGGATTGCAATGGTTTCACCATTATTCATTTTTCTCCAAACATATGACAGGTAAAAGGCACTGATAAGCAGTGAAGTAAATATTATATAAAGGAATATGCCCTATTCCACAGTAGAGGTTCTGGCCATTCTTGCCATTAATTTTAAGATCAATTGCATTAAAGTAATTAAATTTGCCCCTGAACCCATAAAGAATGATTGAGAGAAGGTAAGTGTAAAAAGAGAGAAGCAGTTCTACCTACTCAGTTAGAAGCAAATGTTGTCTCCACTAAATTGAATCCAACTCTGGATGAAACTAATCAGATTTTTTGTCAAATTAGCAGTTCATTGGGTAAACAGCAAAATGTTACTTTTAAATTAAATGCTCTTAATATCAACTCCATAGCATGGTAAATTTGATCTGTTACATCCATCCCCACTAAAAGCATCACCAATCATCTATGGATTTTTTTAAAAAAGAAAAGTGAGAAGTTGCGTATTACATCAGAACTAAAATTTTAAATGAGTTTAGGAAAACACTTCGGATTAATTTTTCACAATAATGATGTATCTATTGAAAAATCATTGTCTAACATTACAAATAGATACAGCAACTATTTATTTACCTGGCCTCATAAAATTCTATAAAACCATAGGCTTGTTTTTCTTAAACTCTTAACTAGAAATAAATATCCAGCTCCTACTGGCAAATTCACAGGTAATTTTTTCTCCTTTGAAATTTTTAGATAAAATTATATTCTTACATGTAAATTTAAATTAGCTTTTTGCTTATTTTGTTTTCCCCAGTTGTTTCTTCTCTCCCAACCTGTTAAGCACAAACCTAATTTGTTATGTATCCTTTCATATATATTTACATTTTTACATATATGTGCACACATACATTCATAAATACATACTATATACAGCATAGTTTGTTTTGATTCTTAAATTGTATGTAAAAGGCAACATATTATAGATACCTGTCTTAGTCTGTTCAGGCTGCCATAACAGAATATCATCGAATGGATGGCTTATAAAACACAGATATTTATTTCTCACAGATCTGGAGTTTGAGAAGTTCAAGATCAAGGGGTTGGCAGATTTGGTGTCTGATGAAAGCTGGAGAGGGCTTACTTCTTGGTTCAAAAAGTGTCACATTCTTGCTATGTCCTCACAAGATGGAAGGGATTAGAGAGATCTCTGGGGTCTCTGTTATAAGGGTATTAACCCCATTCCTAAGAGTTCCACCCTCATGACCTAATCACCTCCCAAAGGCCCTACCTCCTAACACTATTACATTGGGGGTTAGAATCTGAACATATGAATTTGGGGGGAAATGGGGAGCACAAATATTCAGTCTGTAATAATACCATTCTGCAATTTAATTTTTTCACTTTAATATTATACTTTTTTTTGTTTGTTTTTTTTTGTTTTGTTTTGTTTTTGTGATACGCGGGCCTCTCACTGTTGTGGCCTCTCCCGTTGCGGAGCACAGGCTCCGGATGCCCAGGCTCAGCAGCCATGGCTCACAGGCCCAGCCACTCCGCGGCATGTGGGATCTTCCCGGACTGGGACACGAACCCGTGTCCCCTGCTTCGGCAGGCGGACTCTCAACCACTGCGCCACAAGGGAAGCCCCTAATATTATACTTTTGAAACTTTTAAATGCACTGTGTTTTAAGTACTGCATAGGATTCTAATTTGAAATATACCAAAATTTATTCATCTATTACCATATGATGACCAATTGAGTTGTCGTTGTTGCTGTTTCTTTCTGAGTTTTCTTGGTTTTTGCTTCTGAATTTAGGATTGCAGCCCTCCTCTGTTCAGGCTCTCTCCTCTCAACCATTTCCACCCTTACTTTCCAGGGGCTATGGTTATCCTGAATTCTGTCTTTGGTTTTTCAATCCCAGCACATAATGGGTTTTCTATGGGAGTTTAGCTACCCCACAGGGCAGGCTGGGATCTGCCTTCAGAGTAGAAACTATGAAAACGTGAAACTCACCAGATCCATCCCTTTACTCTACATTGTCTTCCTCCTTTATTTGTCTGCTCTCTGGACACTTTTGAGTTTTAGTTTTATTTTCTAATATTTATCAGAATTTATAATTAGCTGCAGAAGAAGCAGTTCAATGACAGTTACTTAGTTGTTAACCTATATTGTGCTTATTTTTTTGTTTGCCCATCTGTGAATTAATAGAAAATATATGTATTGGTTTCTGCCCTTGGTTCCCAGAACAGAGTTACTGAAAGCTTTGTAAATAGGGGGTCCTAGGAGAATCTTTATTGCAACATTTAATCTCTGACCCTGGTTCCTAACACAGAGCTCCTGAAACCCCTGGAATTTCCTAAGTGATAAAAGCATGAGGAGCATCTTATGTTCTAATATTTGGTCCTTGACCCTGGTTCCTGACACAGGGTTCCTAAATCCCCTGGAATTTCTTAAATGACAGGAGTGTCTTTTGTTCTAATGAAATGACTCTGGGGTGGGCTTCTCGATGGCTTCTGGATCAGGTCTGGTCACCCCAATCAAGACCAAACCATGTTACAATCTTGGAAATGTCAACCTTGTCCCCCATTCTCTAGAGAAGGGAGAGGGGCAGGAAACGGGGTTCAAAATTGATGATGCCAGGCTTCCCTGGTGGCGCAGTGGTTGAGAATCTGCCTGCTAATGCAGGGGACACGGGTTCGAGCCCTGGTCCGGGAGGGTCCCACATGCTGTGGAGCAACTAGGCCCGTGAGCCAAAACTACTGAGCCTGCGCGTCTGGAGCCTGTGCTCTGCAACAAGAGAGGCCACGATAGTGAGAGGCCCGCGCACCACGATGAAGAGTGGCCCCCGCTCGCCAAAACTAGAGAAAGCCCTCACACAGAAACGAAGACCCAACACAGCAAAAATAAATAAATTAATTAATAAACTCCTACCCCCAACATCTTAAAAAAAAAAAAATTGATGATGCCTACGTAAGGAAGTTTCCATAAAAATCCCAAGGGTATGGGGTTTGAGGTCTTCCGTGTTGGTAAACAAATCCATGTACAAAGAAGGTGACACTCCCCAGCTCCATGAGGACAGATGCTGCTGTGTTAGGGACCCTCCCAGTCCTCACTGTATGTATCTCCTCGCCTGATGACTTATCTGTATCCTTTATTGTTCTTTTAATAAATTGATAAACTAAGTATTTCCCTGACTTCTGTGAGCAGTTTGAGCAAATAATAAATCCAAGTGGGAGGAGGTCAGGGGAACCTCCAATGTGTAGCCAAGTCAGACAGAAGTTGTGGGTAACCTGGGGACTTACTACTTGCAGTTGGCATCTTGGGACTGAGCCCTTAAACTGTGGGATCTAACACTGTCTCCAGGTAGGTAGTGTCAAAATTGCCTTCAATTGTAGGACACACAGCTAGTGTCCCATAATTGCTTGGTGTGGGGGAAAAATCCCACACCTTGTCTTTATCCCAAATTGCAATCTTCTGGAGAACAAATATCCTGACATTATTTATCTTTGTTTCCTCTAATAATATCTGAACAAAAAAGATAAACAGTAGAAAATTATTTGTAGAACTGTACTGATATGATAGATACTTAATGCATCCTTTAAATTCTTCAAGGTTGAGACAGTTGTAGTGCTATTCTTTTACTAGTTAAAAATATAAATTCTATATCAATATCATATACTTGAAACTCCCCACTAACCATTTGAAAAATATAGATGTTAGATTATCCCCAGTAGCTGTTAAACTAAAATATAGGCAAATAAGCACTCATTGGGGAAAAAAAGTATGTAGGAACATACATACATACAACAATGGCTCACAAAATATAGAATCAACTCTGGGAAAAAAAGTATTGCTGCAAAGCAGGCACAATAAAGATGTTACGTTAAACATTTAAGCTAGAAGTGGTGAGAATTAAAAAGAAGTTTCAGATTAAATAGGAATTGGCTCCCACTAGTGTCTCTGCATTATTAGGGCCAAATGGACTGTCTTCTAAGAGCCTGAGAGGTTCCTGAAAGCTCCATGCCGCCCACATTTGAATTAAGCATAGGTAATGTGAATTCCTCAGAATGTGTCCATTTACATAAATTCTTAATGGATAAACATGAGATTTTGAATTGCCATACTGTTTCTTTAAAGAATTTCCTCGAAAAAAAAAAAAATTCCCCAAATGTGAGCAGGAAGTGAGGATTGTTTGCAGCCAACAACAGGGAGTTGAATATCCTCGGCGTTTATCTCAACAATACCATGAATAATAAATGCTCTTTAAAGAAATTACATGCTATAAAAAGCACAGTTCCTTTATTTTCTGAGATGTCAAACTGCCATTTCTGCTACAAACTAAAGCATAATAATCGTGCCTTAAAAGATGAGATTTGGCATTATTAAAATTCATTAACAAAGTTAAAAATCAGAGGTGAATCCCCACCCCCCCAATACTCCAATTCCACAAGCGTTTATTAGGCACTAATCATGGTTCAGGAAAAATGGTGAGCAGTTAAATTATTACATACTCATAATGCAAGTGTAGCTGAGAAGTTACAAACACGCCTAAAAATGACGTATTCTCATCCATCCTATTCACAGTCTTATGAATTCCCTTTTTCCAAACACACAAAAATCACTTTTTCTCTATTTTCACCTGCCATTTGGGCATTACCTCATCTTTCTCACCACTAACCCACCTTTGAGTAATTTTCCCATCTTTTTCCCAAAATGTGTGTAATACTTTCTTATGAGTAATATGATTTTCTTTCCCAGATTTTTCCCTTCACTCTAATTAATCCCTACTTGTTCTCACATTCTCTTTTTTCCAAGTAGCCTATTTTTCTAAATCCTATGTTGCACTTCTCTTTGAGCTCTGCAAACAAGTGTATGTAGAAAAAATCAGGTAGTGCTAGAACTGCATCAGATTAAACTCTGCCTTTATTCTTTTGCCAAGGCACTTAGCCTACATGACAAAAATTAAATTCATAAGCAACAACTCTATAGTGCAAATCTAGCAGGATGAAATGGTCCTACTTAAATGCAAAATAAACTGTGTAATCACATTCCTATAAATGGTGGGATATATTCTTCTCTACCACATCCTATCCCACCCACTTTTTTCAGAGAGAAAATATAACTCAAAATAATTTAATTAAGGCCAGAGCCATTTCCTGGGTAAAAGAGAGAGGAGGCATTAAAAATTATATAGCAGGATAATTTATAGAAGTATGAATTTCTATCCTGTTCTCATTGTTATAGGAACCTAAAGAAATAAAAACAAAATTCTTGCCAATTCTGTAGCTGGAAGGGGAGCCAAGCCTCTTTGTTTAAAAATCAAGTTTTTTCAAATCAGCTTTACCTTTAAGAAATTAAGCTGCAATATCCTTCTGAGTCCAGAAATGAGACTGAGGTCTCTGAGCAGGTTAAAAGAGAAGTGGAGAAATATGATTTCCCAAAGACAGGAAAGATAACGCCTTGAAGGGGAGAAGTCCTTCAACTAGTGCAGATCTATGTACACTCTGAAGAGTAGGTGCAGGAAGTTGAATTTTTAGTGCCACGGCTTGGGAAACTTGATCAAAATCTCTATGTCCAAAGTTGGCATTACTTTTTCCTAAATATTTGGACTTGCCTAAAAATGGTACCCAAATCCAATTAATTTGATTTACTTTTGTTTGTTTTTTAATATGACAGCACCTTTACCTATGTACTGCAGAGAAAACCTGGAGGGTAGTGCTGCCAGCTACAGAGTAGAATAGAAAAGAACCAAAAGTGCCCAACACAATAATGGGAAGCCATATTTTCTAATGACATGGCCAAACCCTTGCTTTTAGGGAATTTTTTTTTGTTTTTCATCAAAATGAGTTTAGTCTGTAGAAGATGTGATTAGTGGTTAGCTATTGATCCGTTATGTCTTCAACACAAGTTCTTCCAAAGCCTCTGATTCTCATTTGAGGATTTACCCTGACCAAGATGTTCCTCTCAGCTTGACTAAACTTTCTTTAGCCAGATTTCTTCCTGACTATAGACCCTTGACCTCCCTTTTCTTAGAGCATTTACCTTAGAAAACTTTCAGTTGTAAATTCTGTCTCTGTCCCTTGGAGATGTAAATCTTTTGCCCGTCTCTTGCCAGTTTTACAGCCAAGGAATGTTTTTCTCAAGGACCTGGGAACTATTTTATTGAAATACAATCATTTCAATCATCAAGATAGAACCCCTGTCTCCCAGTCTGTGGGAGGGTAGGAAACTAACTTCTATAAGTGTCAATTAGCAAACACAGGTGGCTTAATCACATTGACCAGCTTCCCCTTTAACCTCCTCTAGTACTTTTTCACTAGCTCACCCCAGTGTTTAAAAACCCTCCTACCTTGGGGTTCAGTGAGGTTGAGTCCAGTCTCTCTCTTCTATTGCAAGTCTTGAATAAAGTCTTCTTTGACTGCTTAACTCCATTCAGTACAATTTTCCTTTGACAACTCCTCCCCACTTTCAGTTCATTTCATCTAGGGTGAACCAGTTCAAAAGGGGCTGAGAAATGGAGGGTAAGACTGGTGATATTATTTAAGCTAGGCTGAAGCAATCAGTACTTCCAGATTTTTTCATGAGTGAAAGTCAATCTATTTCCTTTTTGCTGAACCCAGTTAGAGTTGAGATGCTTCGTATTTCTCTTCATTTTGTTTTGTTATTTTCTTTTACATTTGCAACCCAAGGTCACAGTTGGTCAACTATTAAAAGAACCATCACAGCTGTAGTTCTTACTTGCAGTGAGTTTGAAAATAAAAACTTGTACCAAATAGTTAACTTGGATCCTTGTTTATGGGACCACAGCTTGTTCTTCACCATCACCCCATCTAACCTTTTCTTATTCTTGAAGGATAAGGCAAAAGAAACATTAACTCCATCTAGCTGATGTCTAGGACACTTCCCAAGACTGGATGGCCCTAGAGAAAACTAAAGTGATGTCTCTTCCTGAGATAAGAGAAGGAGTTTTCCCCCAAAGGACAATTGGGTTCCAGCCTGTGAATCTTGAAGGATAGGGTACTTGAGAGGTCAGCATACTAATTAGAGAGCAGGGGGCTCTTCTAGAATGTCCTTTGCATATACCCTCAGATTTCAGGCATCTTCTCATTTGATATTCAAAATGAAAGCCACACTCCTTTTTCACAATTCCCTTGTGTGGTTGCCCTACATCTCTGTGTACCTTGTATAGCTTACACAATCTGGCATTCTTTCTAGAACACAGGAGAGAAGTAAGTGACTATTTTTCCTCATTGTTCCTAAGTGGGGAATGGGGTAGGGGTTAGACCATGAAGGGTCTAAGGCTCATGGTCTCCACTAATAAAATTGATTATGGAGATCAGTCCACAGAAAGTTGGAGAACGTTAAAAGATTTGTGACCTTATAGCAGTGTCCTGGAGAGGCCAAGGACAAGTGTGACAGTGTGACAATAAAACCAAACCTTCTGGTCCCCCCACAATGGGTTAGCAAGTGGGAGATGTGGATAAGTGTTTTAGCTCAGTCCTGAGTTATACATATAGGACAATTTAAAGGAGATCAGAGAAAATAAACATGGGAAAAAAAAAAATCTTGCTGTGTATAATCTTATCAAGATGGATAATTTTGTTCTATAGTATCTTCATCCAATTAAAAGATGTTTTCAGAACACAAGGAAAATAAAGAATTCAGTTAGCCATCTGATTTTGCCTGAGGTTTCCTAGTATCCCAGTTAAAATGTAATTTATAAGGCAAACCATCCTCTACTTTCTTGTATCCTATAAAAACAAACGTGGCACGCTCTAATTTAATTACCCCTATTTCTGGTGATACTCTGGATGTCTTTAAATGCAGATAGAATTTTTTTTTCAATTTGAAAAAAAAGTAAAAACAATAACTTATGTATGAAAAAATAAAAACCCCGCCCTGCTATGCCCCTTCAAAAAAAGCACCACCTACAGCTCTTTTAAAGATCATTTTAAATTAGCAAACAGCATAACATGTCACTTAAGTTTAAACTAAAACTTAAAAAAGCAGGCCTAAGAATGCTCATATTTAATTATGTCTCCACGTAATTAAGTGTGGCAAGCTGATGATAAAACCTTTAAGTAATGACTCATAAAGAGATAAAAATGGAGCATGTGTTTAATCAGTTCACAGCCTTCCTCAGAAACTGGCATCGCTCAGGTGCTAATGAGACACCTGTTGCTGGGGACACCAGAGAGAGCAGTGAATCAGCTGGGACAGAAAGAGAAGGGCTCACTGTTTCTGCAGGCAGGTGGTTCTGTCAAGATGACTGCCAGGAGGTTTAAGCTCTGAGAAGATATTTAAATACGAGCACACAACCAATTCCAGATTTTTAAATAGAAAAAAGGGAAAGAAAATGTATTTCTTCCTCCATTTCAGTGATAAATTGTGGAACAATCTTTTAATTTTTAGATCATAATGATTTTAAGTTTTCAGTGGCTGATACATGTAATATTTCTTTTCTTCGTGGTTTTCCAAGGAACTGTGTTATGTGCATTCAAGAAATGTTATTCATACTGTGTAACCAAGTTTCACTTCTTTCTGCAATTTAAAGGGTTATTTTCTCTACCTTCAAAATGAATAGTGAGTTATTTCCACATGATATGATAATAGAAAAAAAAACTTGTATTCTGGTCTCCATGCTCTTTTTCTGACTAGGTTGTCTGACATCTATGTGTTAAGAGATATGACTATGCACCAGGATGGAGAAATGGGGCATCAATATCTGGGTTCCTACGGAAGCTTAAATATGTATTAGAATTTGACAAGCCTAATGGTCCAATAATGAGAAATGGAGATAAGACCATTCCTCCTGAAAGGTGAAAGGTACAATGGCTAGTACTGTCTTCCCTAGGGGACTTTAGACTTGTTACAGAACAAACTCTTCCACTCTTCAAATTATTCTCTGTGGGCTATTCAATTTTTGCCTCTAAGCAGAAACTACCACCAAGGAGCTATCTGGCACTGAGTTTAAATAAACTCATGCTGTATTAGAAGAGGCTTTAACAACATCTCAGAAGGATGCCTTACTATTTCTGGAAATGGAAGTTGCTCATGAGCTTCAGAGAGCATCAGAAGTTTTGGAAGTTTAGAGTAAAATATATGGGCTTTTATTAAACATATGCAGAGAAAAAGCCAAAAGAGTAATGAATAATTGTTTTTGAGGCAAAACAAATACAAGGTCATATTTGAAAGGAAGAATAGAGATTGAAAGATAAAACAGGCTAGATGTGAATTGGAATCCTGATGGATAATACTGGTAATAATTCCACTTTGAGTATTTGCCACACAAATTTGGCTACCACAACCTGGCATGTGTCATAGCTCAGAATAAGGAGCTCAGGCAACTTTAACATAGACTGCTTGTTCTAAACACAGTCCCTCTATAGCCAAAATAAGTGAGAGAACACTCGAATGACACATCTGATGCCCCCATCCCCCAATTCCTCCAAAAAGCTAGAAGTTATTCAGGCTGGAAAGTGAATTATTATCTAATAGATTATCTGCCATCTATAAATCCACCAGATAATTACTCAACCTCCTTTAATTTTGATTCTCTAAGTATGCATTGCTTATGAAAATATTTTGAATCTCCATTATAAAAAAGCAAACAGATGAAGGTCTTAGTGTCTGTTTAAACTTTGGAAGTGTCTTAACTTTAGAACATATTAACTTTATAGTCAAATAACTTGTTTTCATACTCCATATAAGTAATGATTCCGGTTTACATAAAATTTAGATAACATTTTTTAAAAATTTATATAAGTTTATATAAATTATTTTAGGAAAACATTAATTGTGTAAAGTAACATCAACTTGGATAGAAAATATGTATTATTAATTTTTAAATCCATAGTTTAAAATTAACTTTATATTTTTTGCATTGTCTATTTTTGTTCATAGATTTTATTTCTACAAGAGAATTCCATAGGATTCTTTTAGCAACTGACTACTTCCTGCCAATGACATCTTAAGTGAAACAACACTATGTATGTAAAACAGCAAGATATGAAACAGTGAGTCTTGGCAGACCTTCTTTGTGGAAAGGTGTGGGGAAAATGTGACCAAAGGGTATTGAGGGTAGAGGGAGCAGAAAAGGATGGAATACCTGTGTATTCATTTATAAACAAATTCTGCCTCTTTTCAGGAGGTGCACTTTAGGTTTTAACTCTGAAATTTCACAGAATTGAAAATTTTGGAGTTCAGAAAAAGAATGTAATCAACAATTTGATTTTAAAAGAATATTTGAGTGTCAAATTTGCATTCTTTGACCGGGTAATTTTTCAGCCGGAAGCCTTACTTTGGTTGCTGAGTGCTGACCTGCCTTTGCTGGAAGTTGGTCTGTGCACAGGACAAGCCTCCATTCCACATGCTGGTTCCACTCAATGGAAGTGCTCTTAGTGGGGTTGTCCCTTTCCGGTACAAAGGGCATCTGCGGAAGGAGGGGCCTCTCAAAGGTGGAAGGCTGTGCTTTGGAATATGTTGAGAGCAGAGAAGATGCTTACTGAAGGAATTGCTTTTACTGTATTCTTTTTTCACTGCATCTCAGGTTTTCACATTACGAGTTATGATTTATACTTTTCAAAGGCTGATTTGCATAATCTCTCATGTTCTTGTTTCAGTTGCAGATTCTTATTCAGACACTCTCTCTAGATAGGTAAAGTGTATATTTTAATGGTCCTTTTGGCTACCCTTAGAATAGAAGTTTGTCCTTTCTCATTAAAACGTATGAGCTTTTACTGTTATACTTTATTAGCTGTATTGTGTTGTATTCTTAGCTCATAATGGTTGCCATAAACTATTGAGTTTCTAAATATAACTAATTGTTTTTATTGGAGATATTTTTGATAGATTTTCCACTTTTCCATCCCTTCTCATGAAAATTTTCCTTTTTTCTCCCCTCAGTCACTTATGGTTTATATAGATATAATAAGTGCTTTATATGTCCTTTCAAAAACAAGACACAGAAAAAAAACAATGACCTCATTTATTAAGTATAATTGTACTGAAAAACTACAATTAGAGGTTCTGAAACCTGTTTATAAAATTTGGGGAAAAGTTTCAAATCTTGTTTCTGACACAGTATTGCTATGAAACAAAACTGGCATGTATTAACATCTCTTATAAATCCATTTTTCAAAAATAAGTAACTGATTTGTAAACTTCCAGCCAATTAACTCCAAAATGGTTAATCTCGTCTAAGTATGGTCTGTGTGATAAACTGTTTAAAGTTCTTAATCCACCTATTGATGTAAATAATTATAAAAATTAGCTTTCTTTAGAAGCTCTATTTGTTATTTTGGAGTCATGCATAGATAGCTGGCCCCTACTCAGATTTTAGAATTATTCATGAATTCTTGGGGAAATAGAGCCAAGGAAGTAAACGCACCATTATTTTTACTTATTCATATCTTTTGAGTTCCTCTTTGTCTTCATTTTATTAAAGTCAAAAACATAAAGTTATCATTGATCAACAATATGATTAAGAATATACTTCCTGCACTTTATGTAATTCTTTTATAATTCAAAACACTTTTTATTCATGTTTACTCTTTGAATAGCTTTGGCCTTTCTTGTTAGTGTGTTATAAATGAAAATCATTGTAGCGCAGATATAATTAAGCTCCTTTCTTTCAAGAATCCTGCTCCACAAAATTAGGTACTTAATCAACTAATGTTTTGACTACTTTGCATTTAAACAGCAAACTGAAGAACTGATTTAGAATTTCATTTGGCACATGAATGGATTTCCTTTCTCTGAATAGTAAAATACAGTCACTCCTTAGTGATCATTACCCCTTCCTGGTGACTAGGTTTCTATTCCTACTCAAGCTACCACCATGGAGTAGTCAGATTAATTTGTTACAGTATTTGATTAGCCATAGTAATGCATTGCCTACATGTTTAGAAAAAGTTAATTAATGTGTTTTAGGTGATTGCAATCATAGTTATTCAACTGAAAACGCTCTCCTTTTCTTTATTAATAATTATAACAATCTATCACAATCTTTAAATTATGTAAAAATTTAAGATATATAATAAATAAGAATGTATGTGAGAATCTTCATATATATATATATATATATATATATATATATATTCTGTGTAGATAAAAACTAAAGTTTTGAAACTGGAAGGTAGTTAATTCATTTTGACTAGTGAGGTAACCTGTAAGGTTTTGAATTTTCTGGGAACACAGCTGCCACTGACCAAGACAGGACAAAGATCCTCTTTGTGTGACTCTATCTTGCTAAGCCCTTCAATTTCCCCTCTAGCTACTCTGCTACTCCATCTGACCATTCTCTATCTCTCCATCAAAAAAGTCCAAAAACTTCTCTGGCAAGGATCAGACTATCCTTAAAGGTCTGAGAAATTGAGGAGAAAGACTATTCTCCAGCTATGAGCTTTGGGAGGAGGAGAGCTGAGAACATGTATACACAAATCAGGTTTGATATTGTAGTAGTTTAGTTAAATATATATATATATATATATATATATATATATATATATATATATATATATATACACACACACATGTGTTTCCCCCAAGACTTATTTCAGCCTTTATGGCCCTTTTTTTTCTGCCTGAAATAATGTGAGTCTGGCAAAATGCTGATATTTGTCTTTCACCAAGACACTGAAGGGCTAGGATAGAACTAAGTGAAAAAAAGAAAATTAAAAAAAAAAAAAACCTTCACTGAGTTACAGAACTGTTTGTATCATTGTCATATTTGTTACATTTAATGTGTGCAAGGATTCTTGGTGACTCTTTGTGAAAACAGAATCACTCAAACGGGTCTTAATAGGAGCATCCGAACCTGTGATTTTGATGTTCCTTGTAAGCTGAGAAAATCAGGCCTTGTGAGTAATTGAATGAGCGTGTAGAGACTTATATAGACGAAGACTTCATAAAGTGGTTTGGATGATGACTCAGGTGGAATGCTGCCTCCAATTTGGGGCCCATTATGGGTCAGGGACAATGATAATGTGCACATAAAAGCAACAGATTGGTCCAGAATGGGTACTATAAAGACAGCCTTTTCCTAATCATGTCAGCATTTTGTGTCTGCTGGTTTGGATTACAGCCTAGATGTTCAAAGGCAAGACCATAAATGGAAAATATTGAAAAGTATGTCATCATAAGCCAGAGTGATCTTTAAAAAGTGGCAACCAGATCACCCCAGCTCCCCAGTGTAAAAACCTTCAATAGCTTCCTAGGCATTTAAGAAAATATCTTTCAACCTGGATTAAAAGGCCCTGCATGACTTTTCTCCTGTCTCCCTCTTCATGACCATCTCCTCCAGGCCTAATCCTACACCTACTAGATTCTCACAGAATACTGTCAGGTTTTAATAGCTGCCGGCCCATTCCCACTTTATGATGCTGGACTGCATTCCCTCTGCCTGGAATACTCTCTCAAATGATCTTCCCGTGAGAGATTGGCTTTGTCATTAAAGTCTCAGATATTTTTATGTGCTTAGCAATTGACATCATCAAGCAGCTTCTATTTCTCTCTCTCTCTCTCTCATCCATGAATCTATCTCTTCTCTCATCCTTGAATCTACCTTACTCATGATCTAAAAATACAAAGAGTCTTCCAGGAATACATGCCCTTTCTTTCACATTTGAATGAGTCTGAGAGTATAGAAACTTATCAAACATGATATATTAATTCTTAAATGTGTTTTAAACTCTAAATAGGACTTCTGAGCAATGTAGTTTTATCCTGTCCTCCCTGGAACACTGCAACAAAGCTGTGCCAACAGGGGAGTTCCCTGGACCGACCCTGACATTTCTTTCTGAGCCTCTGTTTCCTCAGGGTGTCAAGTGCACACTGCACAGATACGCTGACCTAAGATATCCTGATTGAGGGCCTGAGCATGCCCTGCGGGCTTCCTCCAGAGACCGTTTCATCCTTACATGCTCCTGCAGGTGTTCTGTTAGGTGTTTCTTCTAATTTCTGTGATAACTACTACAGCTCGTTTTCCCCCACTGAGGGAGCATCTGGCTATTTGTCTAAGAGAAGATGCTCAGGAAATTAGCGTCTGGTCTCATTTTAAATCTTCCTTCATCTGAATTTGCAAAAAAGGCATGCATATGGGCAAAGTGAAGCAGAGTTGAGAATCAAACTCAGGATAAAAATCATGAACATAGCAGGATAAGATACAATTTGATATTATGACTGGTTTTCATTTGGTTCCATTAATAAATGTGTTCTATATTATGTAATACATTTGACAGAGAATATAATACATATACACTTACAAATACACAGATATGTGCAAAAAATTTAAGTGACAGAGTCACTAGAGTCACTATCCAGAAAACTGAGAAAAAAGATCATTTATAATTTCCTTCCCTAACCCATCCATACTTAACATTTTTTATATCAGTATTTTTTTAATTCAGCAACTCCTTTTAAAAATTAGCTTCATATGCCAAATGTCTTATCCTATTTTGCTCTCTTTATTTGACATTAGAATTGACTTATCTTCTCATCTTTGTAAAAGATTTACTGTCATTTTTGAACATGTTAATATTTCGTCAAGTAAGTTAGTTTGCTCCATCAGTCCCCTATTTATGTTATTGCTTTATATTGCTTTATTGCTTTATAACTTGTTTTCAATTTTTCAATTCTAAATGTCATATTACTAATTAAATTTAAATGTACAAGAAATTTTAACTCTATGTATATATATTCATATCTAGACATTGATTTATTTTATGAAATTCTAGGAAAAAGCAGTGGTCCTTGAAATTTGAGTCATGGCCACTTTGCTATCAAAACATATATCAAAGTGGTCTGACATCAAAGTGCCATTTTACGGAAGTATATACACAAGAAGGAAAGACAGTTTTGAAAGAAAGATTGTTACTCCCACTCTTTCAGAGATAGAAAATGTTCACTTTCCAAGTCTATTCTGATGTTTAAGAAACCTTGAGAAATGTGAATTGTATCCTAGGATGCAGCCTTGGTTAGAAAGATAAAAATGATCAATGGGTCAAATAATTGCTAGTGCTTCCCCAACCCCAAGAACAAAGAGTTATACTGTGGGTGCCTTGCAGCTAAGGGTGTTTTCAGTTTCTTAATAGAATTCATTGTGAACATTTCATGAGAGTTTCACTGAAGAAAAATATGGAGTTTGAGCATCTCTAGAAATACTAGAATCTGAAGCAATATTAGATCCTTGTTTTCCCTTCATAATAAGCTACTGGAGCTTAGTGGAGGCAGCCCCTCAGATGTCCTGTTTGCCACAGTCCTCATCTTCACCTGTTTCCTTTGTGCTCACCATTGAGTTCAAGACCTTTGATAACCTCTGCAGTCCCAACTTTACAAAGGGTGATACTGAGGCACAGGGAAATTAATGATTTGACTGGACAAGTGATTAGTCATTGGTGGAGCCAAGACATTTCAAATTCAGAAAGCTCTCATTTGAAATATGTATTGCTTTAAAACTTTATTACTCTATTTCAAATGAGCATTTGTTGGGCATCAATTATGTGTCAAGTCATTATGGTTGCTATAGGGACAATGATAAACAAGACAGGAATCCTGCTCTCCTGGAGCTTACATTTTAGTGTCTAATGGATGAATACCGAAGAGGAAATAAATGCACAAGTAATCATTTCTGAAGAGGGTAAGCCAGTGCTCTAGAGAACTGAAAAATGAATACGTCCTTCATCCCAGGAAAGGTTACCAAATGTAGTGGAAAGGGGGGCAGTACATGTCAAGGAAGTGATGCTAAGAGGAAGGGAGAGTGGTGATAGAGGAGGGTGGTGTTTTGAAATGAAGGATTTATCTCAGGCCGTTTGATTCAAAGGAAAGGGGTAGCTAGGTTAGGTGTCAGAGAAAAAGGAAGATCAGAGAAAGACTTTTAGAAGCCTTGTTGGTAAGCAAGTTTGCATAGTTCTTATTATAGTACATAATATGATGATACCTTTCTTTCCCAACTTGCAATCTCTAAGAGCACGGATTCTTCCAGAGGTTTTCCAGACATAGTATGTTATTAGAAGTGATATTTCAATGATGACGATTCAATGTTGCTATTAGAAATGATACTTCAGCAACCTAAAAAGATGATCAAGGCTCTACACCCACACAACTTGGTTGGATGAAATACAAACAAATTGAAAAATTATAGGTAAGAGTTGTCAAAACTGATATATGCTATTACAAATGAAGATAGTTGGTACTTTCACCTTGGGGGTAGCTAGTGACTGGAACGAGCATGAGGGGACTTCTGGGTGCGGGCAATGTTTTGTTCTTTGATAAAATGCACTTCCATAGGTGTACTTAGTTTTTTAAAAATACCCTCAAGCTATACATGTGAGATATTGGCACGTTATCGTATTCTTCAATAAAAAAAAAAGTTTAAACAGTAAATGAAATAAAAACTGGCAGACAAGTCACACAGGTATTACTGGTATGAAAAAATTTTCAGGAGAAAGGAATCTTTTTAATACTTAAAACATGAGTAGACTTCATAAACAGAGACAGAGAGAAAGGGTATCCAGAGGGAGGGAACAGCATGACACAGAGGAAAAGAGGAAAAGTATAGACCAGATACATGGATCAAGAAGTCACTATAAGCTCCTCAGGTGACCTGGTCACCTCGGGTTCTCCTCGCCCAAACCTGCAAAAATATCTCATCAGGATTCATGTGTGAATCTATGGCAAGTGACTTGATAGCCACCCTAAATCTCAGCCATAGCTGATCCTTAATTTTGCTTTTATTATTTTTTTTAATTCTTTACACATCTATGACCTTGAACAGTGGTTCTCAAGCTTGAGCATTCCTCAGAATCACCAGGGAGACTTGTTCAAACATAGAATGCTGGGACCTACACAGAGTTCTGATTTAGTAGTTCTGGAATGGGGTTTGAGAACTTGCATTTCTAACAAATCCCAGGTGGTGTTGATGCTGCAGGTTTAGGGATTACGTTTTAAAATCCACTTCCTAGAAAAATATTCTTGGCCTTTCCTAATTTTTCTAGCTGTACCTTTTCTTTGTAACCCTAAAGAGAGTCACCGAATTTCCAAATTGCAAGAGACCTTAAAGGTGAGTTGAGTCCCCACCAAGTCATGCTCATCTGGTCTACCCTGACACAGCTCTTTCTTTTTTCTATTTATTTAACCCTTATTGATCCCTCAAAGCTTATTTTAAATTGCGTAAGGCTGTACAATTGGAGTAGACTTTAGTGATCTTCCTCCTCTGAATGTCTGGATCAATTACCATAGAAGCATAGATAACACTGAAGGCCTAGCCTTCCTATTATTTATCTGCATTTTCTTCCTTTTTCCAACTATATGGTAATCCAATCCATACACAGACCTCAAACACAAACCTCCACTCCCACACACACACACGCAAGTTTTGCTGATCTTTACTTGTATGTCTACTGCGTAACAATCACATGGTTAACCCCATAGTTTATGATACTTTAATTTTCCACAGTGGCCCTTGATAATGCTATAACTTCATATTACTCCCACCACTGGGCAAATTGACTCTTATGTAGTAGATGTTGAATACCAGAGGACAGAGACTGCTTTCTGTTTATTCCCAGAACCTAGCACAGTGCCTGGCATGTATTTTTTGCTTGAAAATATTTATTGAATGAATGAATGATGCAGAGCTTATTTTTGCCATAGAAATACTGAATATATATGGTATATCTCTAAACATAAAATCTGTAGATGATATTTGAGACTAGTGCTAAGGTAAATAAAAATTTAGTTAAATGGTTTCTTTCCCTATTCAAACCAAATCATATAATACCCTTGAAAGTGCACCTACAGCTCAGCCAAATAACATTATTTCAATTTTCCAAAATTCAACGACCACTTTATGTTAAGACCAGATGCAATCCTTATGTAAGTTTCTGGTGTGAATCACATAATTCTCACACCTATCCTCCTCCAGACATTTTGTCTTTTAGAATTGTATTTTTGAGTGCTTTACAAGAGAAAAAAAAAATCTGAAGAAACTCTCTTGCCTTGGTACATAAATGCATCACTTACAATGGATGTGGCAGTAGCTTGTTGACAGTATGAATATAGAACTAGTAAGAGCAGCTTCCAAATGCCACATACAATAAAATAACACACAAGGCAACTGGTTAGCCTTTAATTTTAGTTTGTGTCCTGAGAGCTATTCTCTTATGTTTTCTCTTTTTATTATCTGTAGTACCTTTCTCATGATTCAGTGCTAATATCAGAGAACCTAACTGTCAAGCTACTTTAGGAGGTCAACATTAATTCATTTGATTAACAAAATACTTATTGAATGTCTAATATGTGCCAGGCACTCTTTTATGTGCTGGGGATACAGTACTGAAAAAGACAGACAAGGTCTTGACATCATTAAACTTATAATCAAATGAAGGAGCAGACAGACAATTAAATATATATATACATGAATAAATGCACAATACATAACTTCAGGTAATGACATGTGCCATGGAGAAAAAAATGATCAAGTGACAGAGAACATTGTGATGGGTTACTTTAGGTGGTCTGGACAGGGGTTGCCTCTCTGTAAAGGGAACATTTGACCCAAGAAGTAAATGTCAAGAAAAACTCCACCATGCAAGATACAGGGAAGACCATTCTAGGGCAGAGGAAAAGCGCAAAAGTGAAATTACCAATGAAACCCACAAGAGTTTACAAGGTGTTCTACTTAACATTATTGTTGAATTTCTAAGAAACTGCTTTATTACAAATCAAGATATAAAATAATTACTTCAATGGAGAAAAAAAGAAGTGAGGCACTAAAACATTGCAGCCCGGCAACAACAGTTATTTTCCTTAAAATAATTCCAATGAAGGGGTTTCTAAATCTCTAAGCAGAGTTGGCATTCAAAATACTAAACAGCCAATCAGAATGGACATTAACAGGGATGCTGTTAATGTCCATTCTGGGAATATTGCTATAAAACATAAACATCAGTAAGTAAATACAGCACTGGATGGGAATAGCTCTGCAAAGGAATATTAGCTTTTCTTATCCTGTAGCATTAGAGCTACTACAATCAGCATCATTGATGCAAAGGATGCCCATCTCCCTTTCCACAGTAGTAGGTGCTCACCTTAGTGGTAGTTCCAGATGGAAATTCCAAGAGTAGTCTGGATATTGCAAATTGTACTCCCAAAGTAATTAATTATATTATTGCCATTTTGTTATCAAATCACATTATTTACTCATTCTATAGAGATTGATTGAGTCCCTATGCCAACTAAAAATTGTCACTCACCATCTGACACTGCAATAATAAAGCCACTAGCCACTGCAGTCACTAACCTTCAGCACACCCTGAAAGGAGTTCAGGGTGGAGATCAGGAATGAGGCACTCTGTGCTCTGGAAAAAACTGGCAGAACGGGCCTTCAGATAGTTAGATATTTTCAGGAGAAGATTTTATGAGCCCAACTTCTTGCATCTTCTCATAATTAGAAAAGCACTAATATCATTAACGGAGACATCTGCTCCTTGTGACTAGCAACAAGCCTCTGCCCAAATGTGTGCTTGATTGCACGTGCCCCCTTCACTAAAATCACATGTGTACTGACCACCACCCCTTACCTCTTCAGAACAGTTCCTCAGAGCTATCTGAGATGCTGTCTCCTGGGCTACAGTCGTCATTTTGCCCCAAATAAAACTTAACTCACAACTCTCACACTGTGTATTTTTTTTTCAGTCGACACCCACTATGTGCCCATCCCTGCTCTGGGAACTGGGGTTGTGGGAGTGAACAAAACAATTGAAGTTCTACCCTTGTGATGCTTATATTTTATGAAAGAAACCAACAATAAACAAGATGTATGAATGAAATGTAAAGCATTTCATGTAATGATAAGAAAAAAAAAAAAGGAAATCAGGCAATGAGAACACAAAATGTTAATGAGAGGTTAAAATTAGAGGAAGCCTGGACATATGAGAGGGTGAGTTGGGAACCAAGACTCTCAAGGAGATGAGGAATCTAACTGTACATTTGTTTTGTGGTGAGAACTTTCCAAGAACAGGGAAGGACAAGTGCCATGGTGCTGAGGCAGGAGTGAGTCAAGTGAAAGATAAATAGAAGATGGTTCAAAGAAGCAAGGAAGAAACATCATCCATGCCTTGGAGGGCAAAACTAAGCCCTAGCTTTTGCTTTGAGTAAAACAGGAAGTCAATGGAGGTTATGAGTAGAAAATGACATGGCCAAAGAACACTCCCATAAAAATACAGCAAAACTCACAGCACAGAAACAATATAAAAAAATGGAAGAAAACTTAACTAAATGATATTAACAATTTAGCAATCATAATCCTATGATGTAAAACAGTTTTGATTTACCTGGAAAACTGAAATTTCAAAAAGACAAAAAACATTCAAAATACATGTAGGCAGAAAGATCTGCTTCTATGTAGATAAAATCATAGAATGGTTTCAAACTCCTCTTCCATCCTAAAGGACAGAAGACACTGGCATAGAGTTTTGTGAGAAAAAAAGAACCAGTGAAGTCATTCTTAGGTGAGATTGAGTGAATGACAAGGAAATGCAGAAAATAGACCTTACGTGTAACATTCTGGCAAGAGGGACAGAGCAGGCTGTGGATTTTAGTAACTTCTCCTTAATAAGAGATGAACAGAACAGCTACTATCCAAATGCTGATATAAAATAACTAGTGGTAAGTAATAAAATTAGTTAAACAGAACTTAGAAAAATGTGATTATAAATCTCAATACAAAATTAAGAAAACATAATGTGAAAAACATCCCATAACCCTGATATCTATACCTAACAGACAGGTCACAAAAATAAAACTATAGAAAACTATCATTTCTGAGTTTAGATGTGAAATCTAAATAAAATACTAGCAAATCAAATTCATCATGATATTAAAAATAATAGACTGCAAACAGTTTATGACAAGAATTCAAGGGTTGTTTAATATTAGAAAACCTAATAATATAGGTCTTACATAATTAGATCAAAAGTTAAAAAAAAAAAACAATAATTTTATCATTCCATGAGACTCTAAAATGTTTAGTAAAACTCAAAATTCAAGCCCAAGCAAACTCTTAGCAAATGAGGAATACAATGAATTTCTTTAACAAAATGAAGGATAGCTGTCTCAAGCCACCAACTAACACTACTCTCAATGACTCATCGATTTTGATTCAACAGATATTTGCTAAGCTCCAACTAGGATGTGAGTAAACAGAGAAGAGTCAAGACAGACAGTCCCTGTCTTTCATGGAGCTTAAACTGTAATGGAGGGTGAGCTTTGAATAAAGACCCACAAAGAGGTGAAGAACCTAGCTGTGCCCTTGTGGGAACAAGTACATTCCAGGCATAGGGGAGCAGTGGGATAGAATTGGCAATTGAATGGAACTATGGCCACTAACAATAGAATCAGAGGCAAGGCTTTTATTAGTTCTATCACTTTCTATCATCACTACCTATCAATGCTCTGGAAGTTCTAGTAACTGTCATAGGAGAAGGAGGAAGAAGGTAAGAAAGACGGGAGGAAGGGGGAGAAGGGGAAAGGAGAAGGAAGAAGAAGGAAAGGAAAAACAGGAGGAGGGAAAGAGGAGGAGGAAGATGAGATAGAGGAAGAAAAGGAAGAGGAAGGGAAAAGGAAGAAGTGTAGCAATAAAATTCAAAAATAGGACAATTATAACTAATTATAGATTATATAATTGTATAATGAGACAAAAACAAACTATTAAAATGTATTGGGAATATTTGGGTAAATAGTGAAAAAATTAATATTTTCTTACACTAGCAAGAAAAAAACAGAAAGCTTAATGGAAAATAAATGCTATCGTCAATACTAACCATATCACAAAATACTTAGGAATAAACTCAAAAAGAAAGTTTAGAAAACCATTATGAGAAAATCTACAGAGCATTACTGAAGGATACAGCAAAAACCTTAATAAACAAAGAAAATATGAAGAACCCCTGGAGGAATGATTCCAACTGAAATTGAACTTAATTTAGACGATAAAGGAGTCTGAGCAAAAATTTCAATTGTGTTTTTGGAAGCAGCATGTGGCAATTTTCTATACTTAACCAAAATGATAAAAATAAGTAAATATGTATCTGACAATTTGGAAAACAAAACTAATGAAAGGAATTTAGAATATTAGCTATCATAGCAATACATAATAATCAAAACAGTATAGTACTGGCAATACAGTAGAAAAATAAATGTACTATGATAAAAAGCCCACCTTGATTTAAGAAGATATATAGTTTAGAATATTAAAATATTTTAAACTGAAGATTTAGATGTTACAAAAAAGTGGTGGAGGCAGAGAAATATACACATTGTTTAAATAATTTTTATAAAAAGTAAAAATGATTTATTTTTTGCAACATACACCAGACCTCAGTGGCATGTAGAGACAATTTGTGATCCCTGAAATCTTTCCTATTCTAAGGCAATAAGAGAAAATAATTCTACATGTTCCCTTTGTAATCATTTCTGTAACGATGGGTTTCACTCTGTATATTGAATATATATCTTCCATGTGGCAACATTATTTCCTTGGCTTTCTAGTGGGAAGTAACATGGTATAGGGGGAAAATCATGGGTTTTAACCTTTCAAAATCTGGATTCAATCTTGACTGTGCCACTTGGTATATATGGAATCTTGGAAATATTAACCCTTCATAACTTCAACTTCCTCATTAATATAATTTGCTAATTATACCTACTTTAGAATCTAAAAATTTGAAATTCATTTACAAACTAGCAAATTTGCAAACTTCAATTTGCCTTTAGTACCTTGCAATTTCTAATCCAAATATTATCCCTCAACTTTGCTTAAGTGCTTTACTCTTTATTTTATGTGTCTGTACAGAGATTCCCAGCACTATCTCTGCCCTTTAAGTTATTCCCTGTATTAGAGGAGCTAAAAGCCTTTAAGCTATCTAGCGGATTCTCTTGCCAACAGAGTTCTATTTAAATTCCTCCAATGAGAGACACCCTATGAAATGTTAAAGATGGAAAAAAAGAAACTATTTCCCCCTGTGGCAATAGGTAGACACACGGGCAATGGCAAGCATGAGGTTTATACTTGACTTCTAGTTATGACACCTTCAGTATTATAGGCAGCTGAGAATCAACAGATGTAGCTTCCCGTGGTTCCAATAATTCCTATATTTTTAGAATTAGAAGCAGTTCTCCATGAGCTTCACCCCCCTGGATTTTGAAAGCATACAATTAAACTATAATATATCATCAATTTTAAGACGTTTCGAGATTTCAGAGATAAAGTGGAAATACATGTCTTCTAGAAATAATGAAGCCAAGAAAAAATTCTCTGTATGGAACTCTCACTGATACTCTACCTAACATTATTAGATATATCTCTAAATTTCAAGCTGAGTCTTTTTCTTCTGAGTCTGGTTCAGAGCAACTGTCTACACAAAGTTTCTTGAGTGGATACAGAATGAATTCTCTCAATCACCCCACAAAAATATACACTCCCACATGCACACACACAAAGAGAATCACAGAAATCTTATCACTGATCACATAATTACATTATCAACAGTGTTTCTGTGGTTGTTTTTTTATGGAATATTATTTAAGAAAAGTAAAGTTACTAACTGGATGTCTTAGAAAGACAAGAAAATGAAAAATGGCTCGTAATACTTAATTATCCCAGCATGGCCTACTTTGTTGATAAATTAACAACCTACTTAGTGTATCAAGTGCATTTTGTTTGGATAAATTCCCAGTAGTATAACTCCCTTCTATTAAAATTCTATTGCCAGTTATACAATGTTGAGTTTTTTTTTTAACTGCTATTTTTAAAAATATATTAGCTTCTATTAGTCTAGGATATTTAACTTCTCTGCTTTTGAAGGTAACAATTCTAGACTTTCTTGAACTTCCTCCTCTCTTAATTTCCCAGAGGTTATGACACTGAACTTCTTCCAGCTTCTCTGGTTGTAACTTCTCTATTATCTTCCCTAGTTTCTTTTCCTTCCCTTATTTTTTTTTTTTTTTACAAGGTATCATCCACATTTCAGCCTTCTCGTCCTCCTACTGAAAGAGGAACCATCCTCAACGTGAATTGCTGCCAAGTCTAGTGCAATCTCCCAACTCGCTGATTTTAAGCAATTAAAGAGAGATGTAAATATCCACAGCTGCCAATCAATTGATTTTTCTACATTCTGGTACATTTTGCAGATTCGATGGATACAGTTTTCCTCTCCCCACAGACTACAGCTGCAAAATTTGCAACTTTTGAATTTCTGTTCATTTGCCACTTGAAAATTTTGTTTGGAAAAAATTAAAACTTTTTGTGCTGAGGAAAAAAAAATATCAGTCAGCATTCTCTATAAGCACCATAGAAGGCAAGGATATGGAGCAAGACCGGTGACCTAGTCCATAAGAATGGGCTGCAAAGGGCTTCAAACCATACTCCACCCCACAATTTCTCACCTCTGACACCTGCATGGATGGGTTTGGTCATAAAACCGAAAGTTCCCCAAGGCAATGAAATTTTAGTTCATACAGAAAGCCCTCTTTAGGCATCCATATTCCCTGATACTTAATTGTGTATCGCAACTTCATATTCATGCCTACATGTGAATACTTCTACTTTTTAATATTTTGCAAGTAATTGGATTTTCTGTCTGTGGTCTACCAAACACCTATAGATTTTTTTATTGGATCGGGTCACTTATACATCATTTCCACACTGTGAAGGTATTATTTTATTAAGCATTTTTTTTGTTCAGCACATCCAATGTGCCAGTATTTCAAGCAAGATATAGTCCTTGACTAAAAATGCTGATATTTCATGCTATAATTAATTAATCTCACAAATACACTCTTTATTCAGCTTTGTGTGGTTCATCATCACCATTTTTTACCTTCAAAGAACATGTTTTGGGGTTGTTATAATATCCTTAAGATGGAGAAGGGAGTTAAAGGATCGTTGATAGGAGTTCTTTAACATTCTTCAAGTAGAAATGATGTGGTCCCAGAGAGAACTGGTCCCAGGAGGAAGGGGAAAAAGTCAAGGCTATTTTCAAAGTTTAGGTTATTCAAATATTATTGAACAGCTAAGAAATGCAGCTATAAAAGAGATTTCAAGCTCTAAAACATGTCAAAAATTAATAATTAGATTTAACCCACTAGCCGAAACTTATACAACAAATTCTGTGTCTAATTCTAAAAAGCTGCCTCTGTCTTCCGATTTCATTCAACCATGATGCCCTATTGCAGAAAATACCAGTCCAAGAGTGAAAGATGAAACTACTACAGGTATCCCTGTATTGATGAAAGATCACTTTACACCACTTCACTTTTACAAAAGACCTGTTTTTCACTAACCATAAGAAATCTGAAGAGGATTTTCGCTTTTACAAAAACAGGTGGAAAGCAAAAAAATGCGTTCAGTGTTGGTTTTGCAGGGAGCCCTCAAAGAGGCAGCAAGCACCCTGAGCAGCAAGGGGGCACCACCAAGCTCCTTCCCTGGTAACTACATTCAGCATCTCAGCATCAAACCACCATAGCTTTGAACTGTGTCTGAGAGCATCTGTGCTTTACCTGAATTTTTTTGTGCATCCCTTAGAAAGATGTGTCCTAAGGTAATGGCTTCTTTGCTTTATGGCATTTCAGATTACGAAAAGTTTCATAGGAATGTTCTATTTTTGGATAGTGGGGGAAATCTGTATCTGATGTAGCAAGGTAGTTAACATTCCTTTCAGCACCTCCTTTGCTATGTGTGAGTGAGGAGAGATACCTAGGGGTTGTCAGTGGCTGCATCCTCATTTGCCTGCTTCCAGGTACATAATCAAAATCCTATAGGAATGAGGTGCCCCTGACCAGACAATACGTTTTGGTACAAAACCAAGGGACTTAAGGAAAGATGAGGGACCTCACTGGCAAAACGAACACACAAGTAGTAATCCTGACAGAGCAACTGGCAACAAGCAGGTAAAACAACACATTTCCAAGAAGCAGAAGAAAACAAAATAATTAACATCATGAGGGTAAATGAAGCCAGCCCTGATAACACCACCCAGAGTGGAAGCAGCAACAGAGGGCATGGAAGTGGCCATTAACCTTGATGACTGCAGAGAGAAAGTGACGGGCTTGGAAATGTGGACAGAGAGCTAGACTTCTGAGACATAGGAAGAATAAATTCTTTCCAACGCAGGATTGCCTGTTTGATTTGTTTTCGTAGCCTGCAAATAAAACATTCCATATGTTTCTAATTGTGAGTGAAATAGAGGGGGAAAAAAAAAATCCTACTTTCAAAGTGGGATCCAAATGTTCTCAAGTGTCTCTTTCCATAAATGGGGATTCTATTATGGTCTCCAGAAATATTATGATGGGCAGGGTGTACAATTCATAAAGAATTTGTACAGGTGTCCAAGCAAGATGATTCTTTTCTGAGGCCTGTTTAAATTCTTCTGTTTCTTGTACAGGGAAGCATAATTTTAAAACATTATTTGGACATGATTGATTGCACATAATGTTAAATTTAAGAATTATGATGACTAAAACTTTTAATTTTTAGGTCAAAAAGAAAATTTCAGATGACATCAACAGGCTTATGGTTAGATCATAAATGAAATTGAAAAATACAGGGAAATGCTGAGATACCAGAAAAATGTCCAGTGTAGGCATTTCTCTTCAACTATTTTTTTCTGATTTGATTAAAAAACCTTCATTACAGGTAATTTTGGAGAAGGATTTGTTGTAGTTTAATGCATGTATTATTTTTAATTTATATTTTAACTAAATATATTGCAAGCTATTTTCTATCCCAAGATTGTCCTAGTACTAACCCGTGATTTCTTCTCATTTTGATAGATTGAAATCCTATATTTAAGATTAACTCATGTAAAAAATTATTTGGTGCATAGAATATGAGGAGACCCTAACTTATTTTCTAATCAGCAAAATTTCCCAATATAATTTCATGAATAATGTATCTCTTTACTAATGGTTTCCAATGTTTCTATAATGGTATTAGATGTTAGTTAATATATCTCAGGGAGTATTTCCAGGTTGCTACTGTTACACCAGTCTGGCTGTTGATTCTCAGATCTTCACTATATATTCTATTCACTGTCATTTTATAACAGGTTTTAATAACTCATTGGGGAAGCCTCACTATATTGTCCTTTTAATTTTATTACTTAGTTATATTTTCCTTCAGAGGCCTGTAGAAATATTTTGTCCAATTTAAAAATATTACATTGAAATAGGATTAAATGAAAATATATAAATTGACCAAGGAGTTTTAGTAAAATGAAATACTACATCTGTGCTGGTCAATTGCTGCTCTTCCAAAATGCTCAGGAATGTCCGACCTTAGAACGTCCCTGCCTCAAACACTCTTCCCCAGATAGTGAGTGACAAGCTGCCCCCCTCACTACACTCAGGTTTCTGATTAAATGTCATCTTTCCTGAAAGGCCGTCCCTGACCACCTATGATCACACTTCATCCTCTTCCCCTGCTTTATTTTACTTCATAGGAATTATTATTACATGACATTTATGTCATATACTTGTTTATTTTATGAGAAGAGGAATTTTGTCTGTTACCTGGTAATTCCTCAGCCTGACACATCAAAAATTCTAATAAATACTTTTTTAAAAAATAAATGATGAACTGAATGCTGCCTCTATTCCGTAGTTTGTGATTCTTCAGCGAGGTCACTCCAGTCAGTGGAACCTTAGTCTCCCCCTTTCAATAGCAGTTCTACTGAATTATTTCTCTGGGAGTGTGTAAGAAGGGGAAGTTGTTTCACATTTAACTGTTTACTACCTGTAACTCAAACATCTTTTCACTGCTCCGAATTCTCTTATAGATCTTCAGAGATTGTGTCTGAAATGACTATGCTCAGCCAAGAGTAGAGGTTTACCTGATGTCGTTTCCAAGAGCCTGTCCTGAATTTTTAACAATAAACTAATGTTTATGAAGCACCTACCAGGTGTCAGACATCATTCTGGGAACCTCCTGTAAATAGGCTCTTTTGATCCTCACAACAACTCTGCTAGGTGTGTTGTATCAACCCCCATATTATTAGATGGAAAATCACAGAGTTAAAACAAGTTGTCTGCGGTGCGCTAAGTTGTATGGAGCAGATCCAAAATTTGGATATAATTTTTAAAATTTCAAGGCCAGATATTGATTCTCTCTGTCTCTCTGTCTCTGTGTCTTTCTCTCCCGCTTTGCTGCGAAGCTGTTTATCTATCTACCTGCAATTAGCTAAACTACAAAGTTTGAGGCCACGGTTACCAAGACTGCTCTCACTTCTGACACCAACTGCAAGTTTAGAGGGTTCCCAAAATGACTTTTACTTTCGATAATTCACTACGAGGACTCACAGAACACACTAAAAGCTATTATACTCACAGTTATGGCTTATTACAGGGAAAAGATACAGATTAAAATCAGCTGAAGGAAGACACACATAGGGCAGAGTCTGGGAGGGTTCCAGATATAAACGTTCAGGATGCATGACCCTCCCAGCATTGACATGCAACAATTTTCATAGAGCATTTATTGACTACCAGGGAATTTCACTCAGGACTTAGTGACCATAATTTTTACTGGGGCTTCATTATGTATGCATGATTGACTGATTAATTGCCTTCACACTGGGACTCAGTTTCAAGGTCAACTGTTACTAAATGACATAAATCACATGATTGCTCTTTCTGTTATTTTCAACCTCCACCCTAAGACTATCAGGTACTGCTGGCTGCACCCTAAGATCTGGCATCAGCCTCCCCCTTTAACAAATACACTTCTATTAGGTATGATGTATGTTACCTCCTAGAAGCTGAGGGCAATAGCTGGATCTCTCTTTGGGCAAGACCAAATTCTTTACTACCCAGTGCCTGAATTATCCATGCAGCCGTCAACATCTCCTTGTGAATACAACATGGCACATTATCGCGGCCAGGGTGCTTTGCCAAGTTACATAAACAAACTTAAATTTGTGGAACCAGGGAAGTTACTGCAACAGAATGGAGGCAGGCTAACACACACATGCAGACCAGATCTGATCATCCTGTCATCTGTTTCTCCAAGTGCTATGCTCCATCTCTCAAAGCTTGTTATAGGTTTGGCAGGTTTTTACAGTACTAAGTTGAGAAAAAGCTCAGATGACAGCAAAAGTGAAACATCAGGACTGTAAACTGCTAATTGCCAATTCCATATGTTTGCAAGGCAAACAACAGCGAGGGATATTGGTGGTGAGAAATTGCTAAAGTTTGTACTTACATAGCTAGTGGGAAAATTCAGTTATGTAAAACCTTATCCCTCATTAATTCTGTCTTCATCCCCAAATCAAGAATCCTTAATATAAAAAATAAGGATCTTTGAATTTAAATCCCAGGTCTCCCAAGCATTTGCTCTATATTTGATGTAATCGACTTAACCTTGTTTCTATGTTTTGGGGATATGAGACTGATGAGCAAGGTAATGTCATACACTATAAAAATGATTAACTTAGACTCTGAACTGAGATTGCCTGAGTTCAAATCTAACTTCTGATCTTCACCAGATGAGTAATTCTCAGCAAGTTGTTCAATATGTCTGAGCCTCAGTTTCCTCATCTATAATACACCTAATTTATAAAATCTTTGCCATAGAAGAAATGTTCCAACGTATGTTATCTACTATTATTATGAAAGCATTGGGGAGAAGTGAAAAACAGCTAGTTAAAATGTTTTTGCAGTTAAATATGCCTAATTCAAAAAGACTTTGTGTTAGCTTAGTTTAAAATAAGCTAGGCTAACTATGAAGAACAGTATGGAGGTTCCTTAAAAAACTAAAAATGGAACTACCATATGACCCAGCAATCCCACTACTGGGCATATACCCTGAGAAAACCATAATTCAAAAAGAGTCATGTACCACGATGTTAATTGCAGCTCTATTTACAATAGCCAGGACATGGAGCAACCTAAGTGTCCGTCGACAGATGAATGGATAAAGAAGATGTGGCACATGTGTACAATGGAATATTACTCAGGCATAAAAAGAAATGAAAATGAGTTATTTGTAGTGAGGTGGATGGACCTAGAGACTGTCATACAGAGTGAAGTAAGTCAGAAAGAGAAAAACAAATACCGTATGCTAACGCATATATATGGAATCTAAAAAAAAAAAAAAAATGGTTCTGAAAAACCTAGGGGCCAGACAGGAATAAAGATGCAGACATAGAGAATGGACTTGAGGACACGGGGAGGGGGAAGGGTAAGCTGGGACAAAGTGAGAGAGTGGCATGGACATATATACACAACAAAATGTAAAACAGATAGCTAGTGGGAAGCAGCCGCATAGCACAGGGAGATCAGCTTGGTGCTTTGTGACCGCCTGGAGGGGTGGGATAGGGAGGGTGGGAGGGAGGGAAATGCAAGAGGGAAGAGATATGGGAACATATGTATATGTATAACTGATACACTTTGTTGTAAAGCAGAAACTAACACACCATTGTAAAACAATTATACTCCAATAAAGAGGTTTAAAAAAGTAAATAAAATAAAATAAGCTACTACTACAGATTGTGGGGAAACAAAAATTTTCTGACTAAAGAATCTGAGCATCTTTATCACCAGTTAGTATAAATCAACAGGATGGAAGATGAGACCAAACTGATGAAGTTCTTGCTAAATGAATGAATTTCAATTTTGCAAAGAATAAATCACTGCAGAAATGCACAGTGTATTAGTTAATAGTATCGTCACTTCTCTAATATCCCAGATGATCTCCATGGAGATGTGTCTCAAAGGATAAGAGAGGATTGTTACAGTCCTGTTCCCGTGTTAATAACTGAATAGAGGACCATTCAAATTTTTTTCAATCCACAAGGGAGGTAGAATTGAGAATAGAATGTAGCTAAAGACAGCTGATCCAGGGGTAAACTCCTCAGAAAGTCCTTTTCTTTCTTTTGTTTTCAATTGGAGGTTAACGCTCATTAATCACTGGTTTTTAAAATCTCTATTCTTTACTCCATATTTGGTAAAGATCTGCTACTATAAATGCTTTGCTAATTGCACTGCAGTTTAAAATAAGACTAGTAATAGTTTGTTGGCAAAAATACATGATTAAATGTGTCCATTCATAAATATGAATAATGATAATAATAATATATAATATAATATTTATGATACATATATTTCATTTATATATTATAGCACATATCATACATAAAATAGGTTATATTATTTATATTTACAAAATATAGATTTATAAGTATACATTACTATATAATAAACATAGCTTCCATTTTTATTGATTTTTTAATGTGATCTATACTGTACTTATACTTATTTTTTAATATTGCTCCTAGATAATTCTGTTATCCTCAAATTTTAGATTAAAGTACAGAGATTCTGGGATGGCAAGAGATTTTTCTAGAGTCACACAAGTAATTGCAGAATTACTGGTATGTGAATCCTGATCTCTGACAAAAATGTCCAAGTCTCTGCCAGTATTCCATGGAGGTGATGATAAAGAAAAACAAACATAGGATAATTGCTATCATATCTTGACTGTTTAGCATGTACCAAAAATCTTGACAGGTGTCAAACATTGTGCTAAATGTTTTGCTTCTCTTATCTGAGAAAATAAAGGTAGTCTCAGATTAATCAAACGATTTGATCAAGTCGGTAGTTAGGGACTTCCCAGACTATGCCATGCCCTAAGACTTCTCTTCAATTGAAATGGTGTTTCTGTTGTTCTGAAGACATTTTGAGCATTCCTGGCACACTCACTCAGGCGAGGTATCAAAACTCCAGCCACCGTGAAAGGTCAGGAAACAAAAATGAAAAAATTCTAAATTCTGTAGTTAATAACCCATGATTTTACTGCTGATCAGACACACTTTGTCAGTCTGAGGGCTGAGTCAAGTCATTTCATTCCTCTATACTTGGAAGTCATTGTCAGTAAAGAAGTAAAACAACTGTGCATTGTAGTTCATCTATAAATGGCATTAAATATATTGCAATGTAGAGAAGCTTAGGAACATTTGTGCGATGGATGCAATTGTGGCTTGGCTGCCTTATTTTCAAAAAGGATATTATCACACAGTAGAATGAAAGCAGCATATCATCTAAGAGCAACCAGGGAAGCCTGAATCTAAAATCTGCCCTGACCTCAATTTCCTACAAAATTTCATTTATTCTTATCTAAGTGTATAATCTGGACCTCCATAAAGGCCTTATTAGCATTGATTTCTTACTGATTTGTCATATGCCAATGCTCTCTTGCAACATACTTGACATTTGGCTGTCATAAAAAATGAGGATTGGCAGATTTGTGTCAACTTAACTTTTAACCAAACTGCTATGTAATTGAGCAGGAAAGTAATGTTAACATTATGCATTCAATTCCAGTTCATGTGCTCAATGAGCTAACATTTTAGAGTGCCCACCCTAAAAATTCTAATGCATGTCAAATCACTATGTAAATACCAGCAAATCTGAGGAGATTTGCTGTGTCTACATGTGCCTTATGCTGAAGAGCACTAAGCCAGGGAACTGGAGGATTTCCTTTCCCTCTGAAATGTGAATCAGAGGATGTTTTTGGAAAGCAGATCAATTTAGGAAGTTGTTTGGAGACTCTGAGCTGTTAATAGATGTTAAGTGCCAAGACCAGGGCCTTGAATTGTATACCAGGGATGATAAATAGTAATAAATAAATATTAATTCCTTTTGTAGTCACTTAGCGCTCTCCATTGATAACAAAACAAAATTAAACGAATCAAATCCCCAACAACAATACCCAGTTGCAGAGAGTTGACGAAAGGAAATAAGAAACATACATGTTTTATAACCAATGCAGAGAAAGTGCTCTTATTCATCCTGTTTTGGAAACTTGCAAGTACAGAGATAAAATGTCTTCCTCAACAGGTATTTAAAAAATTGACTGGACGTTTGTTGTTTGTTATATGTGAAGAGGGAAGGGCACGGTAGTATCTCTGATTAGAGTACCGTTTAAAGTTTACTTTCTTATTAATTGTCCTACAGGCAAAATACTTCCATTATAGAAAGCCTCATCGTTACTCCTACTAAAATATTGTGGGGTAACAGAAAGAAGGATTCTGGTCTAACCTGTCCTAGCATGCTCTAATCTCAGTGTTATTATTTATTTACTATGGAGTTTCTTAAGCTCTATGTACTATAAAATGGAATAACACATAACTCATTCTTTTAGATGTTATTGCAAGGACTAAACATGACATGCTTTAGCAAATATAAAGCATTGTATAACTATAAGCAGTACTATTGACAGCATCTTTTATTTGCTGTTTGCTACAGAATAAATAATGCCATGCCTCCAAAGTTTGAAAGACATCTTGTTTTCAGTCAATATAAGTATTCTGTAAAGGGATTCCTCCACATTTAAATTATATTTTAAAAGCAGCCTATTAAAGTACCTTTGAAAATTTTACTGCAGTTTCTCTCGCATGTATGGATCTTTTCCTCTTGTGAAATCCCAGGGTATTTTAAATAAGGAAAGTTCATTTAGCTCATCTGGTCGATTATAGCTGTGATCCATTTCCCCAACGAGAAGCAAGGGAAGTGTTTCTCAATGTATATCAGGGAAAAAACCTCTTAGGCCCTTAGGACTAAAACACTGCATATGCCACAAGCACTAGGCGCCTAATTTCATCAGAGATGATTAATGATTCTACCATCTGGGCTGAATCAGGCCCGGGACACGGGGACTCTGTACTTCAGTAAGGAGGCACGTTCACTGCAGCATTCATCTAGTTTAAAAATATTTTATTGACACATAGAGCATTCAGAGTCATAAAAATATATCATGTTTATCACTGCTTTTATGGCATGCATAGATATGACACAGGGGCATTGAGCCATACAGTAGTAGACAAGCATTTATTTCACCCTAAGCTGCCACGAATAGTGTGCAGAGCTCAGCTTCTATCCTCTGAGCAGGCTGGACAGATTTCATCAGAAATAAGCATTTAAGAAAAACAGAAGAATCAATGCTGATGCATATATTAGTGAAACGTCCTGACTGGGTTTTGCACATGCTCAACAATCCTGTTAGTAATCCACCAGTGCACATTTCTGCCAAAGACATCAGATTGCTAAACTGGAGATTTTAAAAAATGATCATCTTTCATGGATGCGGGAATCCAGCCAGGAAATTTACCTTTAAGCACTGGGACTAACACCCATAGTTTATGATTACATTATCACCCAGATTCTGATATACATTTTTATGGAGAGCTATTTCCTGAAGAATTATGGTCCAAGACATTTGGTTTTTGAGTTACTGAGTGAACAAACAGTCGATTATGGATCTAGATTTAACAAACACACCTTTCCATTATCAAAGGCCAGGTTAGGGCAAAGTTTGTGGGATAAAGTGTTGCAAAGAAATCAGAGAAAAGATTTACATTTGCATATAAATGGCGAGTGTAAGTAAGTGGCAAGGAAGCATTAAGAAATTTGCATCTGATTTAAGCCTTGTCCTTATTCAGCAGAATACAGTTGTCTCAACTTGTTGGGCTGTGTTAGAAAGGGAGACAGAGGCCAATACAATATCGAAAGAGATGATGGGAAATGAAGGCTTTATAAACACGGATTGCATATCTGTCAAGTGCTCAGAGAAAGTTCTCAAGACCTTCCCACATCTTGACCTGGCTAAATGTTTAGCTTACCTGGAGGCATGGACAATCTCCCCTTATTAACCCTCCACTCCTATAGCCGCCAAAAACATTGTTATTCTTCTGAGACACCATCAGAGTTTCCTACATGTTAAAGCACGTGCATATGACTTTTTCGTGTAGGTCATTTAAATTCCTTCAAGGCAGAAACCATCTCATTAATGTGTGTATATCTCACAATTCCCAGTATCTCATGATAGTGCAGAAAATGGCATGTATTAGACCCTAAAGAAATAAACGGTGAACAGTGAACAAAGAAAGAAAAGCTGCAATGCAGAATAGCATGGTTATAAAGCTCTGCTTAGAGTGTGCTTCATTCATTGAACTAAGATGCATCATCATCAATAAGTACTATTGAAAATAGAAAATTTAGAGATGGTATGGTTTCCTTAAGAATACAAACGTAAAAAGTAAATACTGCCTTTGTTGCAAAACTTCCCATTCTTTGTTCCAAGTTTCTTTGAATTATAGCACTGGATTTTCTTTGGGTCCAAGCCAAACATACACAAGCAGGCATGGTCTTGAAATCAGACGAGCAGTGGTAGACATACCTGCAGCCTAATATCACAGAATAAAGCAAGAAAGGGTTTGCTTGTCACTAAAAATAATGGTATACATTATTTTGTTTTATTGTGTTTAAAATCTGGTGTCAGCTACCATATAATAAACTAGGTAACAGCAGGTGTCTTCTGAAATAACCTGATAAGACATATTGAATTATCTTCTGTATTCTAGAAAGAGAGTCGCATGGAAGGAGTACTTTGGCTCCTTGGCAATATGGAGTCATTTACCTGCGCAGGATGGCTTGTTAGAGGATTGTAAGAATTGCAGGCAGGCACTTTTCCCTTGGTAGAGCAATTGCTCATGCAGAATTTAACTTGTCTCTATGGCTTCCAAGATGCTTTTGAAGTGTGCTATTTAGAGGAGGAGGAAAAAAAAACTTGTTTTCAAGCAAGAGGTATAAAAAAAGAAAGGGAAAAATGATGTATGTTTTATTCCATCTGATCTTATTTTAAAGCAGCAGTGTTTAAAGAGGTGTGCCCTCGCTGCTCACTATTTATCATCTTAGGTGGCAAAGGGCAAATCTGTGTCATCTGGCAGCTCCATCACTCACCTGCTGTGGAAGTTTGGATGAGGTACTTACTTAACTTCTCTGTTGTCTCAGCTTCTCCATCTGTAAAACAGGGGACAATAAAATACTTATTTCTAAGGAATAAATGAGTTGACACATGTAAAACTTAGGGCAGTGCCTGACACGTAGTCTTTTATGTGTTAAATGCTATTTGTGCGGTCAAAAGGTTATTTTGGGAGCAATGAACAAAATTTGTTTTTCCTGCTTCTTTTGCATCCTGGTTCAGAGTGTGACAAAGGTTCCTGTTAAAAATGTGAGCATCCAGAATTTACTGAAACATTTATCATACACTGAGAAGATCACCTGCACCAAGTTTTCATCACCCACTGATTGAAGCTCCGACTCCTTAGGCCCTGGTTGTAGTATTCACATGTCTTAATGTGACCCTTACCTTTTCCATCCATTATCTCCCTCCTCACCCCAACCACTTCCCTTAAGTTATACGCAATGCAGACTGCTTATCATTCCTCAAACACATCTGAGCATTTTGACCTCTGTTCCTTCTACCTAGAATGACTTTCCTCCCCAAATCTTGCCTTTTCTTCAAGGTTAAATGTATATGTTATTTCCTATGAAAGACTGTCCTCAATTCACCCAGGAAGAAAAAATAACTTTTCCCTCCAGATTTTGGCATCATTTTCTCATGCCTTCTAAATAGCTCACTTATTTGTGTATCTGTCCCACTTCCACCAATAAACCATTTGCCTCCAAAAACTGAAACTGAAGCAACTGACAACATCCTTGCCTGCAACAGACACTTGATAATTGTTTCATGAATCAATGGCTCCAAACACAGAAACATGGATTTGACAAAAAGTCTCCATTCCTAATACAAGAAATATAGACATCTCCCAATATTTATTCAGGGAATATTTATTGAGAAGCAAATATTGCTGGGATGTGGGGTTGGTACAAGAAATAGAAAGATTAAAATCTGATGTGGAGGGCTTTGTGACATTTGCCTCCTCTTCTTGAAGACTATATTTAAATGGACAAGTGATAGTTTGGTAAGCCTTAGCGTGTGCCATAGATATAAATAACCATACCTGAAATGCATCTGGGCAGGCTTCACAGGACAGGTAGCACTTGGATTGACTCCTGAATGAGTTTTCCAGGTGAAGTGATTTAGAATGGCATCCAAGTGGAGGAAAAGAATGATCAAAGCTAGGTAGTCCAAGAGTTGGAGGCAAGCAGGAATATAATCAATGTGGGAACAGGTGTTGAACAGGAAGAGGCTTTGTAATGCCTCATCACCTTCTCAGGCAGTTGAGTGCATGGATGCATTGGTGGCTTAGCTTGAGTTACAGGAAAAGTGGGCTTGAAGGCAGGCTGACCAGAATCTGGCCAACCAACCAAAAGATTGCTGTGAAAACTCTGGCCCAAAATGATGGGAGTCCAAGTTAAGGATAATAACAAAATAGTTAATACAGATATGAAGCAAGTCTAGTTCAAGTTCACATAGCTGACAAATTGCAGAACTCTTGCCCCTATTCTGCAACTGCATTTATTTAGTTAACTTTGGCCAGGTTCTCAGGGTTGCTGGGCAGATGAAGACAAGGAGAGAGATGCACAGAGACATTAAGTGCAACCAGAGAAAAACCCAAGGAAGATAATCAATGAGAGACGCCAGGTAATAACTATGGTGTCATGCTAATAAATCTGTAATACACAAAGCCTTGAAATGACATATGAGAAAAAAATTAGAAAATTATCCCATCTTGCGCTAGAAGAAAAAGCATTCTAAATAGATAAAATGTAAAGAATGAATAAAAGAAAGATGAAAGTGACTTTATTGATCAGCAAGGCACTGTGCTATACTCTTCAGATATGTAATCTAATTTAATCCATTCGATATTATCGAAAATAAGTGTTTGTATCCTTGTTACTTCAAGAAGATTAAGTTGATTGCCCAAGAACCCATAGCTGGTGGTAGCAGATATGGTTTGTGAGCCCAGGAATGGCTGCCTTCAAATCCCATGTAATTTTCCTTTCAATAGGACCATTCGGACAGAAGAATAAGCAGGGACATTAGTTGTTCCCTGAGTGTCACAGGTGAGAAGATGCTTATTTAGAGTATTTTCTCTTTTAATAGTAAGCTCTGTTGAAGGGCTCAGTGACCAAAGTCACTTGCTTCCAAAACATTGGTCTTACAGCTATAACATTTCACAAACGATTCCAGAACCAAGAATACATATCCACCATCCACCCTACACTGTAGAAAACCTGGCATAATCCTAGAGTTATCCTACCAGTTGAGAAATTGAGGCTGTCCCAGGAATCTCCCCTTATTCTGACCTCATTATTTCCTATTACAGATGGTTCTCTTGGCGGAAGTCCAACTGGATGTCCTTCCGGTTCTAGGCCAGATGTCCCACATGTGGGGGGTATAAACGGCCGCATTGTGTTCAGTGAATTATGGCTGCCCTCCCGGATCCTGATGAACTAGGCAGGATCAGAAAGCAGCTTCCCATGGCATCTAGTAAATCAGAGCACAAAATATCAGCCTGCTGCGTGTATCATTCACATCCCAAGTCAGCCTTAAAAGCCCAGGTAAACAGTCCAGTAAATTTAAGAAAATTGCAGTTGCTCATAAATTATAAACACTTCAGCTCTCTGTACATTTTTCTATCAGCATATAAAGCCATAAAACTGATTATTTTGTAAACTATAATATGGTAATAGAGAATTTACAAAATGTCTTTAAACTTCCAAGTTAACTGATAGGGAATGGTTACTGAAAATCATCATACATTCATACACTCTTAAAAATTTTATGTAAAAAATTGACACTGCCTTCTACTTAAAAAAAATACCGTTAATTTTTATGTTTGTATTGTCTGCTTTTTCATAAAAAATTCTATGGTATGAATAGGATATCAGTGAAAGAAAAGAATTGTCCTTCCTTTTCATTTGAATCTTCAGGAAAAGCATAGAGCAATATATGTGATATTTACACAATCACATGCCCAAAGACCAGCATTATTCAGCAAATACTTCTGGAGCACCTATTATATGCTAGACTCCGGGGATTCAAAGTTATCAAGGTATAACACCTACTCTGAATGAAGACAAAACTTAGAAAGGAAAAAGAGATAACCAATCAGGTAGTTTTATACAGTGAAACCAGTGCATCAAACATAAATAGATAACTAGATAGGTGGATGGGTGGGTGGATAGACAGACAGATACTAGATGGTGTTATGGACTGAATTGTGTGCCCCTAGAATTCATATGTTGAATCCCCATCCCCAAAATGTGACTATATTTGGAGATAGGGCCTTTAAGAAGGCAATTAAGGTTAAATAAGATCATAATGGTAGGGCCCTAATCAGTAAGACTGGTATCTTTATAAGAAGAGGAAGAGATACCAGAGAGCTAACTGTCTCTCTCTCTCCCGCTCTCTCTCTCTCTCTCTCTCTCTCTCTCAGAGCACACAAAGGCCATGTAAGGACACAGTGAGAAGGTCATCAGCTGCAAGCCAGGAAGAAAGCCCTCATCAGAAACCTATCCTGCTGGCACCTTGACCTTAGATTTCTGCCCTCCATAACTATGAGAGAATGAATGCCTATTGTTTAAGCCACCCAGTGTGTGGCTCTCTTGGTATCTGATATCTATCTGTGGATATCTGTGACATCTTGCTATGGCAGCTCAAGCACACTAAGACAGGTGTATATATATGGATAGATAGTAATATGGAATCAGAGGATGGGTTATCTAAACCTCTAACTGGGTGATAAGGAAGTCTTCAAAAGGAGATTCAAGAATTTTTCCTCTTAGATTTGCTTATTTTAAGTTATAAATGTAATACATACTTATTTTAAGTTTACAACAATGTAGAAGGCATATAAAATTTAAAAACATGAAAGTGCTCTGCTTGAGTTCAACTCTTCAAAGGCAGGCGCTATTAAAGAGCTCAGCATGAAGATCTTCAGAGACCACTTTAAGGAAGCTAATTTGCAACAGTGAGAGGGCATTCCCTAGGGGGTACCTAGAAGGTAGAGCAGGTAGAGCAAAGGGAAGGGTATGTGCAAAAGTCAGAGGTATAAGCAGAGAGGAATGTGCAGAACCTCTCATTTAGGCAACTGCAAGTAGTTTGGGTGTAAAGTTAGTGTGCATCAGGCCATAAATTACATGTGAAAGGGTAGGCACCACATTGTGAATGTATTGTATAGAAGTGGGCTAACAATAGGAGCACACAGTTCCTTAAAAAAGGAAAAGCAAACAAAAAAAGAAAAAACAAAAAAACAGTTTGTGAACATAGGAAAAGATCCTCAACTTCAATCAAAACTAGAGAAATAAGTTAAAACTGTACTGAGATAGCAGTCCTTATGTTTCTGATTGGCAAAAATCCAAAAGTTTTACATAACACTTTTTTTTTTTTTTTTTGCGGTACGCGGGCCCCTCACTGTTGTGGCCTCTCCCGTTGCAGAGCACAGCCTCCAGACGTGCAGGGTTAGCGACCATGGCTCACGGGCTTAGCCGCTCCGCAGCATGTGGGATCTTCCCGGACCGGGGCACGAACCCATGTCCCCTGCATTGGCAGCTGGACTCTCAACCACTGCGCCACCAGGGAAGCCCCATAACACTTTCTTGATGAGGCTGTGTGAATACATCACTCTGCTGTTGAGAAAGGTAAATGGCACAACCTTATAGAGGGGAATTTGATAGTATCTAGCAAAATTATAGACAGTTACCCTTTGACCTAGTATTCCCACTTCTGGGAATATATTACAGAGATACACTGGTAAAATATGAAAAAATATATAAACAAGGAATCCAATGCATTTTTTGTAAAGGTAAAATACTGGAAACAACCTAAATGTCTGCCAATAAATGACTAGTTGAATATACTGGTCCATCCCTGTAATGGAGCACTATGCAGCTGTAAAAAAGGAAAAGGGATGATTTTATATAATGTTATGATGTGATCACCAGGATATACCAACAAGTGGGAAAAAAGCAAAATTAAAAAAAAGAACATATAGTGAGATACAATTTACCCCAAAAGGGAGTTCAGAATATCTAGAGTGTACATATGTGCTTACATTAAAAATGAAAGAATAAACAAATTTAAATGGCTACCAATTAGTGAGACTGGGGAAGAATTTGAAGAAGCCAGGAATAGAAGCTAAACTCTTCTGAATATAACTTTTGTAAACTTGACTTTGGAAATATTTGACTATGCAAATATTTGAAATTTATGAAAAATAAAAAATGTATAAAAATAAATTAACAAAAAGCAATTTATAAAATTTGGAAGAAAAATGAAATGAAAGACCTTAACTGTATAAAATGTGGTTGTTATAACCACACAAAATGGAACTATCCCAAACCACTTTAAGACCAGTCATTTGATCATACATCATAATAGCATTTACCCAAGAAAAAAGGAAATGCAGAAGCAAACAAAACAAATAAACAAACAGAAAACTTCACACTCTTTTTTTTTTTTTTGCGGTACGCGGGCCTCTCACTGTTGTGGCCTCTCCCGTTGCAGAGCACAGGCTCCGGACGCGCAGGCTCAGTGGCCATGGCTCAGAGGCCTAGCTGCTCCGCCGCATGTGGGATGTGGGATCTTCCCGGACCGGGGCACAAACCCGCGTCGCCTGCATTGGCAGGCGGACTCTCAACCACTGCACCACCAGGGAAGCCCCACACTCTTTTTAATGATCCTTTGATCATGGAGCTGATGGTGGAGCTGATAGTGTTATTCTGGGCCTGTGCCACGTATACTGGGGAATTAAGTAAATGAATAATTATACGGGTGCATCTGACCACTGTGATTTTTGGCAGGAGAGAAAAAACACATGGAAAGACTGATGAGGTTAAGTAAAAACCATATTAAATTGGGTGTGTTAGTATTAAACTGCTACAAATTTTTCCTTGTAAATATATGCACGTTGTAGAACTATGCACTGAAACAAAACTAATAAAAAAAAGTAAATAAAGTTTCCAATAAAACTTTATTTACAAAAACAAGATTAAGTCCAAGGCCATAGTTTATTGTTCCTGATAAAGCTGAATTGATTTACTCACTCTTCCAGAGCACCCTTCATGCTACTCCCTCCATTTCTGCAGGTCCATGCCCTACTCAGGATTCATTCCAAAGGCTACTCCTTTAAACATCTTCCCTAAATATCTTAGTAAAGAATTCCTTCAGTGCCTATAACATGGTGCCTAACAGTCTTACTAGCCTGTTTCTTTTAGTTGTGTACCCGATTGTTTCTCTAATTTAAGGGCAAGGATGCCTCTGTTTGCCTCATAACTTCTGGTTTTCTGGCTTTGTTTATTCAACAAATATTTTGGCATAAATGTAGAGTGCACATGCAGTGGACATCTATGGCTTATGCCCAACAGCATCCATTCACTGTTCCACTAAAGGTCCAGTCCTTCCCTCACTCAGTCCTTATGCTGCACATAGAATGGAGCCCACTCAGGAATTCAGGGGTGTACCTCCAACTCCATCTTGGACAATCACAGCACTACCTTCTACCCACCTACAGTGATTGATTCAGAGATGAACATGTGATCAATGAGTCAATATGACAGACTTGCTGGAACTGCTGACCCACTGTCATTTCTTCATTTCCACCTGCTTTAGACATGGGATGATTAAGGCCAAAAATCTCCAGTTATTCTATGAGCACAAGGAGTCTGAAGTTAAAGCCAACTTGAAATAAAAAGAATAAATTGGTTAGAAAGACTGATTCCTGGAGAAATCATTTTAGCCTTCTGTACCAAGAACTTTAAGCAGTCTGTGGCCTCCAGACATGCTGCTGGCCCACAGCCTTCTCTTCGATATGAGGCAATAAATTCCCTTTTATCCTAAACCAGTTTGGGTTAGGTTTATATTATCTGCTACTAAAAAAAAAAAAACCTGTTATTAACGTATGTTATCAATAAAGTTCAGAGGAATCAGTGAAATAATGACCCCACTATAAGGCATAGTAATCAGTGTCTAAAAATTAACTCTCCTTTCCTATAACCAAAGATCACCCAAAAAGAGAATGCGACATATGATGCAACTTTTCAACATTTACTTCAGATCATTTCAAAACCATAGGAACTTTGAGAAATGGGGGAAAGGGAAGAGGTGGCATTTTATAGCTCATTTCAGAGGCCAACAATAGGTGTGACATTTATCTTCCATAACAAAGTATCTTGGGTGAAAATCATTAAGCATTGCTCTAGAAGTTCTCTCTTGGGGAATGTGACACTTGTTTTAAGGTTTAAAAAAAATCAGCAAAGTGAGGGGAGCAAGCCAAAATCTTCACTGAATAGAACCCAGGCAGTGACAAAATGAGGGTAAACAGAGAAGAGCAGCTTCTTTTAGTTGGTCTCTGAGCCACAGATTACATGGAACAAAACTGCTTTTCAAAATGTTTTCAGCTGGATGAAAAATGATGTTTGCTCTCTTTCATTTGAGGATTTTTCATATCTAAGAAATGGCCTCACCATAAAAATCACTGTTGAAATGAAAGAGCTAATATCAGCCTGACCATGAGACAATAGGTCTAGTTAAAAAGTTATTTATCGACATAAATGATCTTGTGTATCTGACACGTTTTTATGCAGAAAGGGATAGAGTAATAGATCCATGCTTTTATAATGCAATGCCCTGTAACTAATTACTTTTTGAAAAACAATTTTGCATTGCTAACAATTTTATGAGGAAGCTAATGATTCAAATGATGAATGGCTATTCAAAAAAAAAAAAAAAAGGAGAGAGAGACTGACTTCATGTGGTTAATGGTTCTCATGGTTAATGAAAGAACACGACTCCTCCAGTTTTAGGGAGTGTTGCTGAGTGATGATAGGTACTAAAGATGTTTACAACTTTATCCAGTGACTTGTATGTGAATCTTCTGAGGTGGATTTCCATGCATGTTGCATTATTTTGTTGCATATGCATATATTGTATTAGGACTTCTTTAAACATTAAGAATGCTGAAAGAGGAATATCCAAATAGATTGCTGTTTTTGTTGAATTGGTGCTGGTAATCTCTTAACTTCTAGTTATTTCTCTTTGCTCTTTTAATATCTTATAACTTGTTGAACATAACTTTGAAGCAGAAAATATAGCAATGGAAATAAACGATACTGGGTTTTCTCCCTAGAGAGGTTCTTCTTAAGTGGAGCGAATTAAGTGGAGCAAAGCCTGGAGACATTTTTGGTTGCCACAGTTGACGAGGCTGGGGTGGGGGGCAGGGGGGTGTGTACTGACATCTAGTGGGTAGAGGCAGGGATGCTGTTAAACATCTTAAAGGCGTAGGACAGACCCTAACAGGTAACTATCTAATTTTAAAAGTCAATAGTGCTGGCCATCTATTCCCCAAAAGGAGAATTTAAACACTCAACTAAATGAAAAATTTTGGTTTCCTTCTCTCACTTACATCCAGACCAATTCTTTATTCTTTATGAAACATTAGCAATCTGATAATGCCTGTGAGAATGTATGACATCCCACCAGCAGCCAGACAATTTTTTTTCCAGCCCTTCAACTAATGTGCTGCCCTCTTACTGCTTTCTGGTTGTCTCTTTAACTGAAATCATGTTATTGAAGAAGTTTCCAGCCATGTTCATGTCATCAGCTTCAGATGAACTCTTTCAGCATCTGGATGGGCATTTAGGTAATATGGGAGATGCAGGAGAATCTAATAAGGTTTCTTTCCACCTCCTAAGGTACTGGGAAGATGAATTCATGAGTTGGAACATAGAATACAAAATTTAAAAGACCACAATTTAGAATTGGATTCACGGCTTTAAACCAGTATTGTCTGCATTGTAAAGGTGATTAAATGGGAAAAAGGGGGGTAATTTTCCACTTGTTTCTAAAGTATATAGGTTCTATCTGAAGAAAAAAAAAGATTCTTTTATGGAATCTAATAACAAAATGGCAGTCACTTTAAGACCTAAAATATGATTTCAGTGCTTGGCTCAGAGAGTTGGTAAATGTGCCATTTTACGTTGGCTGACACCTCTGTGCAGAGTTCCAGAAGAGTCACATTCAGTCACATTCAGTCACAGCTTTGGCAGATTGCTATCACCCAGAGACCTTTTTATAAGACCAAAATTGATCAGTGCAACGTGAAACCCACCACATTATTGGATCACGTAGGTGAACCCAGTGGTCTGGAGCTTTATGAGGTAAAACCTACTTCCAAGTTTAAATACCTGCCACCCTGAGATGAATGGAAAAATAAAAACTACCTTCTTCCAGACTTAGAATAATCCATTCTTATTGGATAAGAAATTGCAGGTAAATTACCCTGTTCTCAGAATAGGGTACTTATAAGGTTTTGTCTGTATAACGAATTAAGGAAATTAATTATCTAACATCACTAGTATTGTGGATATCTTCGGATATTCTCTTTCTGGAAGACTATACTCATATTTCAAGAGTCAGTGGATAAGAAGGGATATCAGTGGTTAGTATATGCTATTATTTGGAAAGGAAACACCTTTTTGTTTCATTTCAAAGATTTCAGGAGCCTAGATTATACACACTACCATTGAAATAAAAATGTAAAATATTAATAATTAGCTCTGAGGTGAGTTAGCTGACCTTAGTTAGAAGATCATTTAAAATACTATGGCTCCTTTTCAGAGGGATTGAAAACATTTTTTCTAATACCCTATTTTGCATCATTTAGGTTGGTTCTGAAGAACAGTTTCCTGTGACACGTAAACCTATTATCATCTGAGAATTATAATTTTAATTCTTCATAAAAATGCAAAGAGACATGAAAAGTGTTTGAGAGAAAGAGAATATTAACATGAGAAATCAACCTGAGAAGCAACTCGTTTGAACCATGGTATGATATCTGATTCCTAAAACTTCTCTAAACATAATTTCCATCATTTAATGACTCAGGTAAAACAGAAATATCATTCCACTTGGAACTTTTTTTTGTTATAAAATATAATGATAGTTTTGAACAGTACTATGTGGTATAAACTCTTTTAAGCCTCTTCTAGAAAATGAAGAGAATCTTTCTTAATTAGACATTTCTAAGAAGAATGGTATTTCTTGGAAATTACATTTCCTACTAAAGCCTGTATTTTCCCTCTCCTTCTTCTGCAAACTTGATTCTAATTATCATCATTAAAATTTTTCTCATTCACTTATTAAAAACCTTGTATTTAGTGCTTCTTATATGCAAGGCCCTCTACCAGACATAATTGAGAATATGGCAGCTCCTTTGCCTCTTCTTATCTTGAGATTATAGCAACTGTAGGAGAAGAAATTTAAAAAGAGGGCAAAGTGAAAAGAAAATAATAAAGTTTCATGAAGGAGTCTATTTCATGCTGGTGTGGACAAACTCTCTTGAGTCCCTGCAGTGTAAAATCCTATATACAAATGAAAGTGAAATGAAAAATTTCATTTATTTATGTCTGCGAAAATTTGATTAGTATTTGAAATATTAAAATAATGCAATGCATATGGGAAGCAATTTTGAGTAGTAGCAGCAACATATGTTTGAAATGCATACTTATAACCCATTGCAAACAGTATGAATAGGCCATATTTCTTTACAGGAATAAAATATCTGAATAAAATATAAGGAAAAACCTAAATGAAAAGAATAAGATATAAAAGAAAGAAAAGCAAATGAGGAAAGTCATTATGCCAAGGATGAAACAGCAATTTGTATTTTGTTATCTGAATTTTTAAAATATTATTTCTATTTAAATATTCCTATCGATCTTCTATCAATCTGAAGACTTCTATTAATCTGAAAAGTCATGAAATTTAAAAATCTTTACAACTGGAAAGGCTTCAAGTTTAATCTTGTCCAAATTTCTTGTTATTTCATATGAAGAATTGAGACTGGAATTTAGTTAATTCTGTCTTTTTCCACCATCAGAGCTTGAAGTAACTCAACTGAATTCAAGCTTGGATTTTTTTTTTCCCCAGATGAGATCTGAGATTTAGGATTCACATGTGAAAAGTAAGACACAAAAGCAATCTAGCAATCTACTGGTGCTGAGGACAAAGCAGTGACAGAATTTGATACATTGGGCAACGGAGGCTATTTCTTTTATTTTAATCACAAGTTGACATTAATATGAAAGGTAAAGGGTTGGATTTTTGTCTGTATGCATGTATTTATAAATGCTCTAGTCACTGGTATCCTAACTTGAATAATTGTTGAGTACTTTTCTGGGGTTGAGAGTTTGATGTGGTTGAATGGAAATTCACTGAGATAAAACTGTATTACAATGATTGTCAGGGGAGGCCCCTTTTGCCATTATACAAATGAGCCAAACACTAGAAAATAGCTCCAGTACATCTGCTTATAATGGTGTTTGGCATTTGAAACAAGATTATTTGGATCATCTGTGATATCTTAACAATGATCCAGTCCCCAGCTTGTTCATAATTCAAGCCTTTCAGTATAGAAATATTAAACTTGTTGTTTGTGCAGAAATAAATAGTATGTAAGCTTTATTTTTACTCTGAAATGAACATTGTAAATAATTCTAAATGAAGTTCTTTTTTTTTCCAGTCATACACTCTGAATTTCCTGGGTACAGCAAGTAAAGAGACTTTACTAGGATGCAGGCTCTACTGCAAAGTCAACATTTTTTGTTTGGTTATAAAACATAACTATTAGAGATTGAGATGAAGAAACAGGAACCTTTACCTGATCAAAGAGTTAACACCATTTAAACAAAAACAACTCAGAAGTTAAGATTTTCCAAAAGAAAATAATGACAGTCAGTTAGTTTGTAAATAATACAGGTATAAATCCAGTCTTTGACTCTAATCTTGGGCAAGTACTCTTGGTTCATAACTGAACCCACATTGATAGTTCCCCTTCTTTGGCTCATCCTGAGAAACTCCTGGGGCCCCCCAGATATACTATAAAAGAATCTCTGGGGACAAGGTTTTTATTTTAAATATATATTTATATATATAGCTTTATATATTTTTTAATATCTTTATTGGAGTATAATTGCTTTACAGTGGTGTGTTAGCTTCTGCTTTATAACAAAGTGAATCAGCTATACATATACATATATTGCCATATCTCCTCACTCTTGTGTCTCCCTCCCACCCTCCCTATCCCACCCCTCTAGGTGGTCACAAAGCACCGAGCTGATCTCCCTGTGCTATGCGGCTGCTTCCCACTAGCTATCTATTTTACATTTGGTAGTGTATATATGACAATGCTACTCTTTCACTTCATCCCAGCTTATCCTTTCCCCTCCCCATGTCCTCAAGTCCATTCGCTATGTATGCGTCTTTATTCCTGTCCTGCACCTAGGTTCTTCAGAACGATTTTTTTTTTTTTTAGATTCCATATATATGTCTTAGCATATGGCATTTGCTTGTCTCTTTCTGACTTATTTCACTCTGTATGACAGACTCTAGGTTCTTTCACCTCACTAAAAATAACTCAATTTAGTTTCTTTTTATGGCTGAGTAATATTCCATTGTATATATGTGCCACATCTTTAACCATTCATCTGTCGATGGACACTTAGGTTACTTCCATGTCCTGGCTATTGTAAATAGTGCTGCAATGAATATTGTGGTATATGACTCTTTTAGAATTATGGTTTTCTCAGGGTATATGCCTAGCTTTATATTTTTAAAAGTTTTTGATGATCTATCAAATGTGGGGACCACTAGTCTGGGTGAAACATTTTAATCAAAATAGGATTTAGAAGAACAGAGATGGAAATCAATTTCTTTTTTTTTTTTTTTTGCAGTATGCAGGCCTCTCACTGTTGTGGCCTCTCCCATTGCGGAGCACAGGCTCCGGACGTGCAGGCTCAGTGGCCATGGCTCACGGGCCTAGCCGCTCCGTGGCATGTGGGATCTTCCCGGACCGGGGCACGAACCCACATCGCCTGCATCGGCAGGCAGACTCTCAACCACTGTGCCACCAGGGAAGCCCGAAATCAATTTCTTATAGAATGAAAATCTTTCAAATATAATGGGAGCTCAGTATATTAAGGAACATCAGTATGGAAAGGTAACTTATTTAATAATTTATTGTCCCATGAGCTTCACTGGGTTGATAGTGTTGGGGTTTGTGTAGAATAAAAAGTTTTCTTACAATAGAGTCTATTTGCTCTGGATCCTGTCACCTAATGAATGAAACTCTGACATCTTAGTGAAGAAATTTTACATAAATTAAATCAAATTATAACTCAGGCTCATCCAGTCCTCCAATTTATGGCCTTGCAAGGTGACTTGGTTTGTGTTTGCTTTGGTGTGCCATAAACTTTTGACTAAAGATAAAATACTAAATATGTTATATCTATTTTATGCCTGATTTGTTCGTATCCAGGAATTTTACAAAACAACGATTATTCCAGATTCAAGGTGACTTTGAAATGAATTCATTCAATAAACATTTATTAAATCTGTGCCAGGCCTTAATTTGTCTGATAAAGTAAAGCTCTTTTATTAGTTTAGTATCCATTAAAAGTATCACAAATCATGTATTGATTTTTTTTATACACATATTAAAAATATCAGGTAACAAAATGTGTTAGAAATGGGCTGATGCAGTTGTTAAGTATGAAGTACCAGGAATGCACAACTGGCTCCTTAGTCTTATTTCTGTTAAGTTCAAAGTCATTTATTGCACGGTTGTGATGTTCAAGGCATCAGTTAAGTGTGAGAGATACAAATGTGGACCCTGCATTCTATGAGCTCACAATTTAAAGTGAAAATATCAATAGCCTAAAGAGCTGGTATTTGTGTCTCTTCAGCATATCACAAATTATCTACTGATTTTAAAAAATAAAAATGAACATATTCCATTGGAAAAAAGTCTAAGGAATCTTTAATGGAAAATATGAAGATGATATATTAAAAATGTTGGGCTTCCCTGGTGGCGCAGTGGTTGAGAGTCCGCCTGCCGATGCAGGGGACACGGGTTCATGCCCTGGTCTGGGAAGATCCCACACGCCGCTGAGCCTGCGCGTCCGCAGCCTGTGCTCCGCAATGGGAGAGGCCACAGCAGTGAAAGGCCTGCGTACCGCAAAAAAAAAAAAAATAAGTAAAAAAATAAATAAATCATGTTATATGTTGTATAATTGTAGAAGACCTAAGAACAACATTTTATTCAATGTAGTCAGCATTATTTTTAAGATGGCTTTGACTTTTGTCAGATCTGAGAGCTACATTTAAGAATTTAACTTGCACATTTACATATATATTGAGGTCAGAGCTCCTAGAATGCCTGCATCCTGCTGACAAAACCAGCTTTTAATAATGATCTTGTATCACCTCCATAAGTAATTATACTTGCTCGAGATTCAATTTGACAAAACGTACGTTTACTGTACAGCTATTGTGCTATAGTAAGATTCAAGTATTGGTGGATATGTTTTATAATTTCTTACTGTGTTTTACCCATATTTGATTTTTTATGACTTCAAATATCAATTGAGGAAAAAGAGATATATTGGGCTGGCCAAAATGTTTGTTCAGTTTTTTCCATAAGATCTTCCTCAAACTAGTTTCAGTTGTTCAAAAAATGTGTTTCTAGTTTACTAAGTCCCATTCCTCATGCCATTGCCAATATTGCTATGACTCAAAATTTAAGTAAAAATCACAATTCAGCTGGGGGATCCCCTATCAAGAACCAGAACATTCCATGGCCAGCAGAAATCCAAAGATTGGTGCAAAGTTTCAAAGAATTATGGCCTCATCTGACACCCCTTTGCCTCTATCTTCACATATATGCATTCTCTGTGCTATGTCATGTTGCTCTAGATAGGAGATTCAACAATATATTAGTTGCAGAAACAACAAAAATGAATACATATACAATAACAACATGAAATATTTGTGAATATAGAAAACTTTTCCAAAAATTTAAAGAGAAAGAGACAAAGAAATGGTTACCTTCACCCTAATTTCCTAATCTCTCACTGGGAGGCTCTCTCTCCTTCAGTCTCATCCATGTTCTTTCAGTGGAGCCAGTACCATCCCTAAGTAGAGGGATCTCACGCTCCTGGATGGAGTGGCCATAAGAAAGATCAGCATATTATCAGGTTTAAAGAGACAAATGAAGATTTTGACTGGAAAGACTCTTGGCTGCAGTGTTTCAACCTGGAAACGCCTAGAAGCCATCTTGTGATGACAGGGAAATGAAAACAACACAGGTGGAAAAGAATGAAGAAATACGTCTTGCTTACCTAGTTCAAGGCCTGAGTCCAGTCAATCTGTTTTTTGACTTGCAATTAAGGGAGGCAGTGAATTTTGGTTTGTTTCTTAGCTTCTTTTGCCACTTGCACCTGAAAGACTCCTAATTGATAGAAAGACTGGAGACATTGTCAATTATGTGATCCATTGTCTCATATAAAATTAATGTGAAAATATCTTTAAAGAATTCATAGGCAGGGAAAAATTCTTCTTTCATGCTGAGCTTCCTTAGTTAAGGTAATGTGAATTAGATAATATACCATATTTCAATATTTTTTTAGTTACCATAATTAAAGCAATTGCTTAATTTTCTGCCCCCATACAATAAAAAACTTTGGCTCGGTTGGAGTACTGTCATCTTTCCATCGTCTTATTTATTTCCCCATTATATTTTATTTTTATTTTAATATTCTCTCTGTGTCATTGTCTTTCACTGAAAGCCATTTTAATGGCATGTTTTTTTAATTTTTCAGAATAAAATAGAATAAATCATCTAAATTTCTCCATCATTAGATAGGAAACCCTCCTGTAGAAATGCCGTTTGCCATAATATCAAAGCTTTGCATTGAATAACGAACATTCTGAATTAATAAAATAACACTGGTATAATTTAACAGATAATCAGATTGTTAAGGCTTTCCAGGAAGTTACTCAGAATTATAGGAATGGGACCAAAAGATGACTCTGTACAAAATTCATTCATTGGTTTTAAATTAATAAATCAAAGAAAACATACTTTCTTTTTTAATGATTAATTTTTATATTGCCATTGAACTAGTGAATGTACATTATATACAATATAAGTATACATGTATATGTATGCATATATATATATACATATATATGTATATTCACATACCCCTCTATCCCACATAGATAATTGGTTTTTATTTTTCAAACCAATGAAAGAATAAAAACATACCACAAGGAAAAATAAATTTTAAAGAATATCTGGTTTCTCTTCTGGCCTCTCTTAACTGTCTATACTAAGGAGGCAGATAACAGTGGAAGGTGATTCTGAAATAACAATACTGATTTCAGACTTACTTCCAGGACGATAGAATAATTTCCCCATCTCTCACTGTGCTGATAGATAAACCTAGATGGTGTAAGCAGTGTCTAAAATCCTAAACTGAAGGGGAATAATGTGATTCAAGCAACCAGAAACACAGTAATGTATGAGTAAATTCAGCCCAAGGAAGAAATTTGCTGAAATAATAAGAAGATGTTCAATGGATCAAAGAATATACAGAAGAACTAGAACTTCTACAAAACGGGGCCCTGTTCTAAGGACCTATTGGAAATAAATGGGCAACAATTCCCTTTGGGGACCGGCAGAAGTGATGAATGGGCAGCATTTATCTACCTTATGCCTCCCAGATACAGACTGATGATTCCTGGAGAGTCTGAGGTCTACACTTCACTCACTCACTCACTCACCCACTCTCGGTTATGGGAGTTGAGACTCTGGTTGGCAATGACTTGAAGAGCACAGACACTGGGAGAGGCTGTTTCTCAAAGGAATACCAGGGAGCTGCTTCCAAAAGACATGGAAGCGGATATTAATTGGGCCAAAAATATAATGTCCACTACACAGAATGGGCTGAAATCCAAATCAGCTTAGAAGGAGAGAGGTAGTAAGAAGCTGATTGACAAGATAAAGAAAGGTAAAGCCATCAACTCAAGTAAAATAATCTGAGAATGTTTATACACTCTTTCCAAAGACAGGTCCTAAGTTGTAGCTTATGATACTGTGTTTGTGAATAGTTATTTCAAAGGGGAGAACAAGTCAATTCTTTTATCCTTTCCAAGTTTCCTAGATAGGGAAGCAAACACACTGTAATCTTTTTCAAACAGTCAAGCCTAGATTGGCTTTGCTTTCTTCTGACCCAGTCGGTGATACCCATTTTATCCATTTATATAGCTTCTTAAGCTTTTACCTCTTTATCTGTTGTGTATAAGATAGTTTGCTGCTCTGTGTGCTTAGCGCCAGATGTTTCTTCCTTTTACCCTGAGTTGCACAGATATACACATGTATTTGAGGTTGTAATATTTTAATGATTATTTCTATTAATGGGCTGCAAGTGCCTTCTACAAGGTTCTTTTTAAAGAATGGATCCCAGTCCTAACATGCATCTTGGAATTTGAAACCTAGAAATGTATAGAATTTACATTTATATGACAAGGCATTAGTTCTTCGTCATCTGATTTTAATAATTTCAAGACAATGATATGTCACAATATTATCAGGAAAGTAATTTTTGGTGAGTCAGTCTGTCTTGTTACTGATTCTTTTCCCTAATAATTAAATGAAAGGAGTCATAACACATTTTTCTATTGAATACATGAAGTTCATTGCTTTATTTGTGATTTACCAGTGGTTTTAGTATATTCACAACGTTGTACAACTATGGCCACTATAATTCCAGAACATTTCCATCACTTTAAGAAGAAACTGCATACAAATTGTAAATTTTTTTGTTCTAGTTCTGTGAAAAATGCCATTGGTAATTTGATAGGGATTGCATTGAATCTGTAGATTGCTTTGGGTAGTATAGTCATTTTCATAATATTAATTCTTCCAATCCAAGAACACAGTATATCTCTCCATTTGTTTGTGTCATCTTTGGTTTCTTTCATCAGTATTTATAGTTTTCTCCATACAGGTCGTTTTCCTCCTTAGGTAGGCTTATTCCTAGGTATTTTATTCTTTTTGTTGAAATGGTAAATGGTATTGTTTCCTTAATTTCTCTTTCTGATCTTTGGAAAACAGTATGGAGGTTCCTTAAAAAAACTAAAATTAGAATTACCATATGACTCAGCAATTACACTACTGGGCATATACCTAGAGAAGACCATAATACAAAAAGACACATGTATCCCAATGTTCATTATAGCAGTATTTACAATAGCCAGGATATGGAAGCAACTTAAATGTCCATTGACAGAGGAATGGATAAAGATGTGGAACATATATACAATGGAACATTACTCAGCCTTAAAAAGGAATGAAACTGGGGCATTTGTAGAGATGTGGATTGACCTAGAGAATGTCATACAGAGTGAAGTAAGTCAGAAAGAGAAAAACAAATACTGTATATTAACGCATATATGTGGAATCTAGAAAAATGGTATAGATGATCTAACTTGCAAAGCAGAAATGGAGACACAAGGCTTCCCTGGTGGCACAGTGGTTGAGAATCTGCCTGCCAATGCAGGGGACACAGGTTCGAGCCCTGGTCTGGAAAGATCCCACACGCCGTGGAGCAACTAAGCCCGTGCACCACAGCTACTGAGCCTGCATGTCTGGAGCCTGTGCTCTGCAACAAGAGAAGACTGCGACAGTGAGAGGCCTGTGAACCGCGATGAAGAGTGGCCCCCGCTCGCCGCAACTAGAGAAAGCCCTCGCACAGAAACAAAGACCCAACACAGCCAAAAATAAATAAATAAATAAGTAAATTAAAAAAAAAAAAGAAATGGAGACAGGTGTAGAGAACAAATATATGGATACGAATGGGGAAAGGGCAGTGGGAAGAGTTGGGAGATTGGGATTGACACATATACACTATTGATACAATGTATAAAATAGACAACTAATAAGAACATACTATATAGCATACAGAACTCTATTTAATGCACTGTGGTGACCTAATGGGAAGGAAATCCAAAAAGAGGGAATATGTGAATATGTATAGCTGATTCATTCTGCTGTACAGTAGAAACTAACACAACACTCTACAGCAACAATACTCCAATAAAAATTAATTAAAAAAAGAAAAAGAAACTGCATACCCATTAGCAGTTACACTCCATACCCCCTCCCTCCACCTTCATCCAGCCTCTGGCAAACACTAGTATATTTTCTGGCTCTATTAATTTATCTTTGCTGGACCCTTCAGAATCATAAATGGAATTATTCAATATGTGACCTTTTGTGTCTGGCCTGGGTCCTTTGCCATAATGTTTTAAAAATTCTCCCCTGTTGTATCACATATCAGTACATCATTCCTTTTTGTGTCTGAATAATATTCTATTATATGGCTGTATTACATTTTGTCCATTTGCCAACTGAATTTGTGTTCTTTCCACATTTCAGCTCTTATGAACAGCGATGCTATGAACATCCAGGTACAAGTTCTTTTGTGGACATCTGTTTTCAATTCTCTGTGGATGTGTACCCAGAATTGGAATGGCTGGGTCATAGGGTAACTCTGTATATAACTTTTTGAGGAATTGCCAAACCATTTTCCAAAGCAGTTTTACCATTTTACATTCCAACCAGCAGTGTATAAGGGATTCAGTTTCTCTACATCCTCTCCAACACTTGTTGTTACTGGTCTTTTTGATTAGTCATCACAGTAGATGTAAAGTGATATCTCATTATGGTTTTGATTTGAATTTTCCTAATGACTAATGATGCTGAGAATTTTTTTGTGTGCTTATTGATCACTGGTGTATCTTCTTTGGAAAAATATTCAAATCCTTTTGTCATGTTTTAATTATGTTATTTTTCTTTTTATTGCTCTGGTGATTGTGTCCTTTATATATTGAGTGCGAGTACTTCACAAGATATATAGTTTGCAAATACTTTCTTCTACTTTGTGGGTTGTCATTTCACTTTCTTACTGGCATTCCTTTTTTTTTTTTTTTTTTTTTGCGGTACGCAGGCCTCTCACTGCTGTGGCCTCTCCTGCTGTGGAGCACAGGCTCCGGACACGCAGGCTCAGAGGCCATGGCTCACGGGCCCAGCTGCTCGGCAGCACGTGGGATCCTCCCGGACCGGGGCACGAACCCGTGTGGCCTGAATCGGCAGGCAGACTCCCAACCACTGTGCCACCAGGGAAGCCCCTGGCATTCTTTGAAAAACAAAAGTTTTTTTAATTTTGATGAATCCCGCTTTATTTTTTTATTTTTTCTTTTTTGCCTATGCTTTGGTCTCATCCTTCAAAACATCACTGCCTAATTCAATGTTATGAAAATGTTCACCCATGTTTTCTTTTAAGAGTTTGTGATTTTAGCTTTCACATTTTGATCTTTGAACCATTTCAAATTAATTTTTGTATGTGGTGTGAGAAGGATTTCAAACTCATTCTTTTGCATGTAGATATCCAGTTGGCCAACAGTCTGTTATAGCCTATTCTTTTCCTTTTGAGTTATTCTGGCCCCCTTGTCAAAAATCAATTCGTTCTTTGTTTTAGTCATTTCAGCCTTCTATGTTTTTCCCTGGGTCAATCTAGCTTAAAGTTTGTCAATTTTGTTTCTTTTTTTCAAAGAGCCAATTTTTGTTTTATTGATTTTCTCTAATTTTTTTCTATTCTCTATTTCATTAATTTCTGCTCTAATCTTTACTATTCCCTTCATTTTGCTGTTTTGAGTTTAGTTTGCTTTTTCTAGTTTCTTAAGGTAGGTTAGTTATTGATTTGAGATTTTCTATATAGATATTTACAACTATCAATTTCTAAGTACTTTTACTGCATTCTGTAAATTTTGATATATTGTTTCTTCATTATCATGCATCTCAAAGTATTTTCTAATTTTCCTTTTGATTTAATTTTTGATCATTACTTATTTAGTAATATGCTGCTTAATTTCCAAACATTTGTGAATTTCTCAAATTTTCTTATATTACTGATTTCCAATTTCATTCCACTATGATCTGAGAAATAACTTTGTATCTTTGTGTAACTTAATTTTTTTTTTAATTTGAGAATTTTGTGGCAATAAGCCCTTATTTTTCATACCAGGTAACCATCAGAGGACACACTACTATTTTTACACATACAGAACTGAACAAAAGTGTTTTAACATGCTACTTTACTGTACATGGAAACTGGCTAACATCTTTAGACACTAAGTCTAGGAAATAAAATGAGTTAACACCATATGTTGATATGTTTATGAATTACTCTGCAGTCTTATTATAAGCTGTCTTTACCTGAAAGTACAATTATAGTCACTTTTTCGACCTTTGGACAATTTTAAAATGCTTGTTAATATCTGAAATATCAACTTTAGAGAAATGTCTCTTCAATTTCTTTGTCCATTTCTTAATTTGGTTATTCGACTTTTTATTTGTTGAGTTGTAGGAGTTCTTTATATATTCTGAATATTTTCCCCTTATTGGATATATGATTTGCAAATATTTTCTCCCAGTCTGTAGTTTGCCTTTTCCTTCTGTTGATTTTGTCCTTTGATGCAGAAAAGTATTTAAATTCTATGTAGTCCCATTTGTCTATTTATACTTTTGTGCTTGTGCTTTCGGTGTCATAGCCAATAAACCATTGCCAAGTTCAATGTCATGAACGTTTGCCCTATGTTTTCTTCTAGAAGTTTGGGTTTTAGAGCTTACGTTTAGGTCTTTAATACATTTTGAATTAAATTTCTATATGTGGTATAAAATAAGGGTCCAATTTTATTATTTTGCATTTGTATATTAGATGTGCACTTATTTTAGCTTATCTTACTTGAAGTTGTTTCTTAAATATATATATGTGTGTGTGTGTGTGTGTGTGTGTGTATGTGTCTGTGTGTCTGTGTATATATATATATATATATATATATATATATATATATAAAATCATATTTGGAAAGTTTTATTTTTGTTGTAATTTTCAACCCCAGAATTTCAGTGTGGTTCTTTTTTCTACTGCTACTCTGTATTTTGTGAGACATCATTCTATTACTTTCTTTTCATCCTTAGATATTGCTTTCTTTAGTTCTTAGAACATATTTAAAATAGTTGATTTAAAATCTGTTTCGTTAAGTCCAATGTTGACTTCCTCAGGGACAGTTTCTTTTGACTCTTTTTTTTTGCCTGTATATGGGCCATATATTCTTGGTTTTTGGTTTCTTTTTTTTTTTTTGTATTTTTCTTTTGTCTCATGTTTTTGATAAAGAACATGGAAATTTAAAATAATATGATGTGGCAAATATGAAACTCTGAGCATCCCCCCAGGAGTTTTTTGTGTTGTTGTTTGCTGTTGTTGGTAGCGGTGGTATTTGTTTAGTGACTTTCCTGTACTAATTCTGTGAAGTCCGTATTTTTTTTTCATAGGTGTTCACTGAAGTCTGTGCTCGGTTGGCAAATGGTAAGCTAATTATTGGTCAGAGATTTCCTCAAATGCTTTGAAGCCACACATTTCCCAGTCTGTTGAGGGCCTCTATATGCAAGTTTGGGCATGCCTTCAAACTCAGGCAGGCAGTTTACTACTTTGCTTTTTTTCCTTTTTGTTCCAGCATGTGCAAAATCTCAAGGTCAGCCAGTGGTGAGAGAGCACTCCGTTGTGCCACTCCAGTGGCTGTTGGGCTGCTGGTTTACGAGGTTACCATGATTATCAGCCTTTTGTTTTCAAGACTACTTAGACCTGGAGAGAAAGGGATGGGAATATGTTAAAATGACACAAAGCCCACTGTTCTTCTTGAGATTCAACTATGTTTCTTGAGTAAACACTCCTTGGATTTTTGCAGGCCTTCAGTTCATTTCCAGAGTTCTGAAAAAGTTGATTTGGACAATTATACCATCAGTATTCTCACTTATTTGAATAAAGGGGTAGATTATTGGAAGACTTTGTCATTCCCACATGCTCACATATTTTAAACAGGGTTAGTAGTCCCTTATTAAATCATTTAATATACCTTATTGCTCTTCAAATAATGAATATGTGGGGGTCCTGCTGCATATTTTCTAAAGTGTGGAGCACATGTACAACTACATCGTTTCAAGGATTCCTCCCTTATTTATAGGAGCAATTGCAATCTCCTAGGCTTGGTTTTCCTCCCAATTGGACTCTAGTGTCAGTGGCTTGGGAGTTTTTGATTTGGGGAAATCATATCTACATTGATTGGACTGGTAGATATTTTATCAATACGTAACATAATTTAAATTGATTTTGTACTGAGTGGGCCAAAATTTCGTTTGTTTTTTTTCTGTAAGATGGCGCTAGTAGCACTTAGTTGTCTTTAACTTCATTTGGAACAATTTTGTTAGGTTGTATGTGACAGCTGTCATATCAGTGTGTATTTAAAAAAGGACTTATCAAAATTGGTGAATTTCTGTGTAGCCATTTTAAAATTGAAGATGGAAGGAAAAAAACTTCATTTTCAGCATATTATGCTTTATTATTTCAAGAAAGGTAAAAATGCAACTGAAATGCACAGAAAGATTTGTGCAGTGTATGCAGAAGGTGCTGTGACTGATCAAAAATGTCAAAAGTGGTTTGTGAAGTTTCACACTGGAGATTTCTTGCTGTATGATGCTCCATGGTTGGGTAGACCAGTTGAAGTTGATAGCAACCAAATCAAAACAATAATTGAGAACAATCAACATTATGCCACGTGGGAGATAGCTGACATACTCAAAATATCCAAATCAAGTTGAAAATCATTTGCACCAGCTTGGTTATGTTCATCGCTTTGATGTTCGGGCTCCACATAGGTTAAGCGAAAAAAACCTTGACTGTATTTCCATGTGCGATTCTGCACTTAATGTAATGAAAAAGTTCCATTTTTAAAACAAATTTTGACAGGTAATGCAAAGTGGATACTGTACAACAATGTGGAATGGAAGTGGGGCAAGCGAAAGGAACAACCACCAACCACACCAAAGGCCAGTCTTCATCTAAAGAAGGTGATGTTGTGTATGTGGTGGGATTGGAAGGGAGTCCTCTATTATGAGCTCCTTCCAGAAAACCAAACGATTAATTCCAACAAGTACTGCTCCCAAGTAGACCAATTGAAAGCAGCACTCAATGAAAAGCGTCAATTAGTCAACAGAAAATGCATAATCTTCCATCAGGATAGCACAAGACTGCATGTTTATTCAATGACCAGGCAAAAACTGTTACGGCTTGGCTGGGAAGTTCTGATTCATCTGCCATATTCACCAGATATTGCACCTTCCGATTTCCATTTATTTCGGTCTTTACAAAATTCTCTTAAAGGAAAAAATTCAATTCCCTGGAAGACTGTAAAAGGCACCTGGAACAGTTCTTTGCTCAAAAAGATAAAAAGTTTTGGGAAGATGGAATTATGAAGTTGCCTGAAAAGTGGCAGAAGGTAGTGGAACAAAAGGGTGAATACGCTTTTACACCAATAAAGTTCTTGGTGAAAATGAAAAATGTGTCTTTTATTTTCACTTAAAAAACCAAAGGCACTTTTTGGCCCACCTAATAATAAACACTAACTCTGTTTACACTCTGAGTAAAGGACAAACACTCTAAGCATGATTTTAGAGGATATTCATGAGATGAGCTCAAGCAGATTTTGACAGCTCTTTTTATTGATTTTATTTAAATTAAAGGTGGTTTTAACTTCCTTCCAGTTGCAATTATCATAACTCATAGATGGAGATTCTCTTCCTTTATAACTTGGAGTTGTGGGGGAGGGAATCATGCCCAATTACATAGTCAGGAGTTTAAACTCAAATTCTTAAATGCAAATTGTCCATTTTATGCATATTATCTAAATAATTAGAATTTCATTATAATAAGGCAAAAAGCACTGAATTTAAAATGCTAATTTCCATTGGATGTTCTTCAAAAATGATGTACATTGAACACAACACTGATTATTTAAGCAAATTTCAGTGAATGCTGAAAGAAAGGAGGAAGTGAAGGTTTTGTGCATTTAAATGTGTTTTCAATCTGGCTTTCAAAAGGGTTCTTCATATACAAATAAAACACTTTATTACTTATCTTGTAAACACATGTCCAAGTAGATGAAAACCTTTCAGGAAAATCGCTAATGTTACTAATGTTAAAACACACTCATCAGAGTTCATAAAATACTTTGTGATACTCTTGCTTAAGCTATAGAAAATGAATTTCTATAATATGAACATTATAAAGAAAACTTTGTCTTAAGGAAACTGCAAGGAAACAGCAATTTACAGGATTTGGGGTTAAATTTATGTTTACATTCTAAGGTACGTCTAAGAATCCTCTGGCCATTGTAAATATTGAGGGATTACCATCTACTGAAAGTTTATTAAATATCCTGCTCATGCAACTCAACAGCAAAAGAATAAACAATCCAATTTAAAAATAAGCAGGAGATCTGAATGGACGTTTTTCCAAAGAAAATATACAGATGACCAGCAGGTGCATAAAAGGGTGCTCACAATCATTAAACATCAAGGAAATGCAAATCAAAACCACAGTGAGCTATCACCTCACACCTGTTAGAATGCCTATTATCATAAATTCAACAGATGACAAGTGATGGCAAGAATGTGGAGGAAAGGGAACACTTGTGCACTGTTGGTGGTTATGTAAATTGGTGCAGCCACTATGGAAAACAGTAGGGAGGGTCCTCAAAAAAATTTTTAAAAACTACTACATGATTCAGCAATTCCACTTCTGGGTGCTTATTCAAAGGAAACGAAAACACTCGAAAAGATATAATGCATCCCCATGTTCGTTGCAGCATTACTTAAAATAGCAGAGGGGCTTCCCTGGTGGCCCAGCGGTTGGGAGTCTGCCTGCTAATGCAGGGGACACGGTTCCAGCCCTGGTCTGGGAGGATCCCATATGCCGCGGAGCGACTGGGCCCGTGAGCCACAACTGCTGAGCCTGCGCGCCTGGAGCCTGTGCTCCACAACAGGAGAGGCCGCGATAGTCAGAGGCCCGCGCACCGCTATGAAGAGTGGTCCCCGCTTGCCACAACTAGAGAAAGCCCTCGCACAGAAACGAAGACCCAACACAGCAAAAAATAAATAAATAACTAAACTCCTACCCCCAACATCTTCTTAAAAAAAAAAAAAATAGCAGAGACTTGGAAGCAACCTACATCCACTGACGAAGGTATGGATAAAGAAAATGTGATTATATATGTATGTGTATGTACGTACACATCCAATGGAATATTATTCAGCCATTGAAAAGAAGGAAATTCTGTCATTTGGGACAACATGGGTAGGCATTGAAGACCTTATGCTGAGTGAAATAAGTCAGACAGAAAAAGACGAATACTGTATGATTTCACTTATATGTGGAATTTGGAAAGAAAAATGAACTCAAAGATATGTGAAATGGACAAAGGTGGTTAAAAGGTACAAACTTCCGGTTGTAAAATAGATAAAAAAATGTAAAAATACTCTCTTAAGAAAGGATCTTAAAAGTTAGCATCACAAGAAAGAAATGTGTGTGACGGATGTTATTTAGACTTATTGTGGTGACCATTTTGCAATATACACATATATTGAATCATTATGTTGTGCACCTGAAACTAACATAACGTTACATACCAATTATATCTCAGTTTTAAAACAGTAAATATAATAACATTTTAAAAAGGAAAAAAATATTCTACTCTGATGCTTCCTTCATTGTTCATGATCTTTTTACAAAAAAAATGTTAGAGCCTTAACTATTTAATACAAGTCTTTCTAGACATTCTAGAAATGGATCCACTTATGAAGATGCCACAGTGACTCGAAAGTAAATTGAATTCCACTCTTGTTATACCAAAATATGTTTGATATGTTTTAAGTACCTGTTATATTAAAAGGAACAAGGAGGTTATGATATAAGAAGGAGAGCTTAAAGACATTAGGCTAGCAGCATAGCATAGTGCTAGAGTGTTTGAAGCCCTGGATTCTGCCCTTACTTGCTGTGCTGCCTTGGACAATTTGCTTAACACCTCTCTGTATAGAGTTTTCCCACCTAGGGTGCTAAGCAAAATAGGTGTTCAAAAAAAAAAAAAATATATATATATATATATATTTAACAAGCAGAAAACGTTTGTTATGGAGTGGAAAACTGAATTAGTTGGGATGCTCTAAGTTGAATGTTAACTCCCTGGGTTTGTAGGTCAATAAGAAGTAAGAAGTTTTCTGCAGGAGAGATGAGTGGAAAATTCAAGACATTTTGTGGAAACGATGTTGGCAGTGATAGGCTTCTTCCCCTCTACTCAAGGCTCACTCTTCAGGTGATCTGTGCTACATCTGATGGGTTTACATGTGGATTCTGTTGGCATAGTACTCCACCTTCAAAGGGCTAACCTGAGGAAACTGGCCCTAAATGCCAGGTGTGCTGGTGGAAGTAGCTCCCAGCCCAGAGCAGAGAGTGATGGACAGTAGCCTCTTCTACCTTCTTACCAACAGCATCCAGAGAAAGGTTTGTGAGGAGGTCGCATATGCTGACATATACATCACCTACAAATGGGAGGAATATTTTGTATTGATAAATAACACAGTATTATACCATGGTGAAGGTCCCTGGCTCAGTTAGAATTCCTGCTCTTCCTCTTACTAGCTATATAATTTTGGCTGAGACTCAGTTTCCTCATATATAAAATGAATAACTGCAATCAACCCAAGAGGATTATTATGAGACTTCAATGATATTATGTATAGAAATTACTTAGTGTAGTGACAGAAACATTATAAACACCCACTGTATATTGATATAGTAAAAAACTATTATCGGTAAAGATTATTTCATGCACCAAGATTATTAATAATATACATGCAGGAAATACCCTCATCTAAAATGTACCGTAAACATTTTGTAAAATATTTGCAGAGGGAGGCCAATTATTTGTCTGTTGTAAATGTGTCTGATTCCAGAAGGTTTCTGGTTATAACCCATGAGTACTCACAAACTATTATATAAAGCATGTCAGGGGCAAAACTCTTGGACTGGAAATTCCTAAACCATGTACAAAAAGTAACATTGAAGAAGAAACTGAGACTTGAACACAAATATCACTTTATAAAAAATGTGAATCTAATCACGATTTACTGCAAATGGAGAGTCATAGAAAACTCAGTCACAGTCCTGCTTCTAAGAAGAGGCTGCAGAGACAGGGAAACTAGGAAACTAAGTGGCTGGAAACCAGTTTGAAGAGCTCAAGCCTTTAGTGGGTGATAAAGTTGTTTTCAGAGTATTATCACAGAGCTGATATTATCATCAGTGCAATATATCTGCCCATATTATGAAATAGGTTGGGGGATAATCAGCATTTGTATGAGTAGATTAGAGTTCCGGCTGTGCTTTGTTGAAACGTTTTGGTAAAGATTTGAGAGAAAGACCCCAAATGAGGGATGTTTGAATGAACTAGAAAGGAAGTGGGAACAAAATGTTTGGAAACTACAAGTTTTCCAATTACAAGTGACACAGGAGATAAATCTAGTGTGGGGAGAGTTCTTTAAAATGTGGCCCTCACTGTGCTGAAGCACTGTTGAGCAGGGATGTTAAGAGATTCTCAATAAATATGAATTGAGATTAACCATTTTTCTGAAAGACAATTGAAGAAACAAAATCTAGTAGGGATTAACCAGGGATCTTATTTGATGAGTATTTCTGGAATAATCCAGTTATTAGACATGTGTAGATTGGGATATATATTCACTTGTGCCTCAGATTTTTCACCTGTGAAATGAGGATGGGGTTGAGAGATAAAATCGAGGACGCCCAGTTAAATTTGAATTTTGGATTAGGAATAAATAATTTTCATTAATATATCCCATTCAGTATTTGGGACTTATAATAAATGTATTACCACCCTCATGTGAATATAAAAGACATATCTTATGAATTGAGATTTTCAAACATTTCCCGTGTACAAATATTTCACTATCCACACCTCCAAAAGCCATAATCACTCCATGCAAGTAATATTTTAATCTGAAGTCATGTTATTTGGATCTTATGGTCTTATATGGATAGAAACATAACGTTTACCTTGCTTATAACTTTTGGTTTGCCAAATTAATCTTTTAGGAATTGATTACTTCTAGTTAGGTATCTAATCCCCAATTTTGTTATTTGTCCATAAGAGAAAAATAGAAAAATGATATCTGACTTTGCATGAATGTGTCAAATGGCTAGTCTATTGCCAGGTGCTGATAGATGAAATAAAACTGTCCTAATTCAAGATAGATTTCATTTATTTTCTAATGAGAAAAATGGAAAAAGCTAACATTTTGAAGTATTAGTCTATGCATATCACATTTCCTGTCTGCAATTCCTTTTTTACCCTGTCGTAATTCCTGCTCCATTTTGATCCAAGAGACAAGAGGCCTTGGTTTGCTCCAAGGCAACCTTATCAAGTAGAACTATCACTAGCATCAAGTTCTTGTGTTTGTTTGGGCCACATTCAAGTGTAAGTACAGTTTAAATCATACGCGACCCAATTCTATCACCACTGCCCAGGCTAGAAAAAGTCCCTTCAAGCTAAACAAAGAAACAAAACTTAGAGGGGAATCAAGAGTATTAGATGTTGGGGAAGTTGCAGCCAGTTCTCTTCACTAAGAGGAGTAATAGAACCCCAGAGAAATGTGGGTATTAGGAATGGAAGAGAGTATACCCCTTCCTGTCTGACTGCCTTGAGAACTGGCAAGCTTCCCAGAGTTCTCTGGCCTACTATGGAATTGATGTGTGGAATATAAATGGCAGCATGGAGATCTCAGAGAGATGGCTTGGGATAGCCCAAGTCAAGTTCCCATACATGTTATTGAAGGAGCACAAACTGTCACCCATGTCATTGCATTAAATCAGAATGTTTCAGACAAGACACTAAGAACCAGTCAAGTCGCGGCAGTCTTTCCTAGTGGATAAAGGCCATATACCAAGGACAAAGTGACAAAGTAAGTATTTCTGCAGATATTGTCATAAAGTAGTTCAAGCTAATGATCAGATGCAGCCCCTGAAGACAGGAGGCTATGTAATCCTCCAAAACTCCAATTTAATGCTTCTACAATGAGAAATGATGGAGGAGTAGCATACATTGCTTCAGTTTTCTTTCTGAAGCAAAGGAAAACACTGGAGTGGCTGTTTTCACCCTACAAGAAGTAAAAGTTTAAGATGGAGAGGAAATCGATTTATTTCAGACAAAGAAATTTACACTTATCATCCTTCCTCCAAAGCCCGCATGGAGTATAAGATTTGAAGATTTATATCTGCCTTTAGTAATTATAAAACAAGTCTAAATACTGCTATTATTGAAAACGTGGATAACAAATTTATGACAGGGTTTAAATGAATACCTGATTATATATATGAAAATGTTTATACAGATGTTAGGATAAACACTGATTGAGTGCCTACTATGTTCCAGGCACCATACTAGGTCCTTTATAATGTATTCACTTTGCTCTTGGCCATAATCTTAAGAGATTCACAACTCTACCAATATTAAACCTGAGGCTCAAAGAGATTGAATAATTTGTGCAAGTCTCATACAGCTTGTAATTGGCAAGGTTGGGTTTGAATGTGAGCCATTTACTTCAAAGTCGAAACTCTTTGGGATATCAGAACACAGAGTTTCCCTGGTAAACATCATTTGTTATCAGTTCCTGCTCAACTTAACCTTGGGTAGCCCTACTGAAGCTTATAGGGATCTTCTAACTCTCTTTCATCTTCATTTCAAGAATCCAAAGGCCTTGGCCAATGCCAAGTTTTTGCAGAGGGAGCTTCTGCCTTATTCAGCAGCTTTGAAACAATTTTGGCATCGATTTTTAGCTCTCCACTGCAAACTGAACATGCAGAACGTAGAAAAATGTGTTTTTTTCACTCCCGATGAAAGGAGAAAGGTCTACTTGATTTTTGACAAAGGCCTTGGGTTAGTAAAAACATTAATAGCATAATGCCTCACATAAGTCACCTCAACTCTTGAACACACATATTCTCTCATAGAAAGTAGGGATATTGAAATTGTATTTGGAATTGTACTTAAGGGCTGACTATGGTGTCCTCCCAACGTCAAGTTCAGGAGATGTCAGTCTTGTTATCCTTTAACTGAGTCCTGACCAAATGGTGTTCTTTCTGGCATTCCTCATATTTCTTATAAGTCTTGTCTCTTAATCCTGGGCCATTGCTCTAGAAACTTATAGAAAAGTCTAATGGTTTCCAGCATACACTAAATTATTCTTATTAATTGTGCATCCTGAGGCATTTTTTCTTTTTTACATGATTTTATGGCCATATCATTGGAAACTTTGAAAGAAATGTCTCTGACACTTTAATTCACTCCATCATTTTTTTTCTGGAAATTTCTCACCAATTAATTTGTAATCTCTGTTGCCTGTTTTGCTACAAGTGCATTTCCTTAATTAGCCTATGAGAACAGACATTTATTAAAAAAAAAAAAACTGCTTGGAGAACATTATTTCAGACTCACCACTGCCTAAGAAAATAAAAAGCTCTCTACAGAACTTAGAGAAAAGAATCTCAGGGGCTGTTATCTCAATGTTAAGCATGGTTTGACAAAGCAGATTAAATTAAATTGCTCACATTAGAATAGCTCTCCTCTTGCTACTGAGGCTGAGGAATGGATTGGTCTAAATACCTTGGTGGTGGGATGAATTGGGAGATTGGGATTTACATATATACACTGATATGTATAAAATAGATAACTAATAAGAATCTGCTGCATAAAAAATAAATTAATTAAATTAAAAAAACCTTGATGAAATATTCACAAAATGTAAATTTTATTGTGGAAACAAATTACTTGTCATAAATTGAAAATATGATGTAATCAATGTTTTACATATTGCCTTTAAGACTTTAAAAAAATAATCTATTTTGATACCATATTATTATTGGTCCAAGAAAATGCTAGGATTTTATAAAAATTCTTGGATGAAGTAAATAGATTTTTCACCTTAAAAAACATGAGAATATGGAGAGTCTTTGCAGTCTGATAACATATTCTAGTCTCCATACAAGGGGGAAGGACTCTTCTAGCAACCTCAGAAATGTCTGTCCTTGTCAATTCAGACTCTGAAAATGTCCTTAAATCCAAGAAATTTGCTTTTTCCCCTTGGATCTATTTCTAATGGCTGGAACCAAATTTTTCCATTTATGAATGACTAATCCATTCTTCTAGAGATATTTCTTCTATTCCCTTGAGCAGAATAATTTAAAATATCACTAACTTTTCCTTAGCTCACATTCATGTATTTTAAGAATTTGTGGGGAATTATAAGATTTTATCCAAAATAACACAGTGTGCTGAAAAACTCCTAATTTTTTCTTTTGTATAATATAATTTAAAAACTAGAATAATTATTTCCAAAGTAAACATAATATGTTATGATTTAAACAATTTAACCTCATCTTAACCATAGCCTTGACATTCTGACTTATTAAGGGAAGAGAATTTGTGTTGATAAACTAGTGGTCTTTATGTTTCACTTAAAATCACACTCTGATTTTTTCAGAAGCTTATAGAAAAAATTTTAGGATCTGTAAGAAAAGTTTCTCTAAGAAACAATTTATCTTAAGTCCAGGATTGAAACACAAGGAGAATTTCGACATTTTGAATCAGGTCCAAGGAACTGGCAGTGTGAAACCACGTGAAAATGCAAAAAACATTTTAAAGAAAAGGTTACTATATTCTTTTGCAGTAATCCTAAAGATATATAGTTCATATTATGCCAGAACTTAGATAAGATATATAGTTCATATTATGCCAGAATTTAGATAGAATTACTTAAGGGAAAATGCTTTTATTCTACTGAAACTAGCTTTCATCTCCTCATCAATTAGATAACATATTAGACATTAGTGATAGAAAGACATTTGAAAGCAATGCCATTTTAGCATAATCCTGATTAATGTCTATAAAGTTCTATAGGCTGAATTAAGAAAAACTCCATATTAAGGGGAAAATATATCCGCATATCTATAGCACAGGAAGAAATATGCTCAAAACAATGACCTGGAGACTCTCTATGATACCACCCAATTGCCTTCCAAATCATCAAAGAACTTTTAACCACTGTAACCTGTAGTTTTAACAGTATATTCATGGTGCATTAATCTACTAATAATTAGTAATTCATGGACAGTCTATATTAAAACATCACTGAAATTATATATTCTATTAATAGGTCAGTCATTATATTACACTACAAGTTCAAAAGTTAAGAGTGTAAACAGAAATACACATAAAGCCAGTATTTGAACCTTCTTATTGTGGAATCAAAAACCATAAATTGAGGAAATCACTATGAAGACGGAAGTTGATGGGGAGTCTAGGGAATTAAATGCTTGGTTTCTGAGACATCAGAGTGTCCTTAATTTTTTAAACCAGGTATTAACATCCCCAAGGTGTGCCAGAAAAGTTCAATAATGTCTAAGGTGGTTTGACTTGCTCTGTGGTGATCACCGGGCAGTGACATCTTGGAATGTCCATAATGATGTAGCAGCAGACAAAGCATAAGCCATTTCAGGGGCAACAAATGCTGACTGACTCCAACGTACATGTTTCAGACTAAGTTGCCTTGAAATATACCTATGACAAAGAGAAATTATTAGGGATTTAATGAAGAGTTGGGACACACCTAGTCTTTTAGTGGTGTCCTTTCTCAGAGGCTCAAAGCTTTAAGATTGGGACTTCCCTGGTGGTTCAGTGGTAAAGAATCTGCCTTCCAATGCAAGGGACGTGGGTTCGATCCCTGGTCAGGGAACTAAGATCCCACATGCTGTGGGGCAACTAAACCCGCGTGCCACAACAACGGGGCCCATGCACCTCAACTAGAGAAGAGAAAACCTGCATGCCACAACTAGAGAGAAGCCCACAAGCTGCAACAAAGAGCCCACGTGCCACAACAAAATATCGCACATGCCTCAATGAAGATTCCGCATGCTGCAACTAAAACCCGATGCAGCCAAAAAATAAAAACGAAGATAAAATCTTTAAGATTAAAAAATGTTAAATGCTAGGAGGGAAAAAAAGAATGTTTCTCTTTTATCCATGTGATTGAGTCTGATAAATACATATTGTTTACATTTATATCTTAAGAAACTATAATCCATTCAGTCTCTCATGTCACGCTACTGCATAAGGATATACATTTTAACTGGTACTGCCTTGAAGAAAGGACATCTCTTCATCAGGACAGCAAATAAGGTGATCAAATCCAAATAATCCAAATGAATAATTAAAATACAACAGTTTTAAATAAGTTCATTTGTATCTTTTTTTTTTTCATACTCTACATATAACATATCATTCTGTTATTTACAAAACAGAAATAGGCTCACAGACATAGGAAACAAACTTATGATTACCAAAGGGGAAAGGGAGGGAGGGATAAATTAGGTGGATGGGATTAACAGGTACACACTACTATACATAAAATAGATAAACAACATGGACCTACTGTATAGTACAAGGAACTATACTAAATATTTTGAAATAACCCATAAGAGAAAAGAATCTGAAAAAGAATATATATAACGGAATCACTGTGCTGTACACCTGAAACTAACATGGCATTGTAAATCAACTATATTTCAATAAAAAAATAAAATAAAATACAACACTTTTACTAAAGCTACTTGAAAATCTTTTAATTTGATCAACATGTGTGTGCATGTGTGTGCATGTGTGTGTGTGTGTGTGTGTGTGTGTGTGTAGTGGGCCTACTGCTATATCAAGGACCAAATATCTACGTGATATTTTATGTATGTAAACATGTTTATAGAAAACCAATCCTTCCCCACAAAGAATTTAATCTAGAATACTGCATTAGGTAACTTGGGCTGCCATAACAAAATACCATAGATGTGACTTACATAACATTTATTTATTTTCTCATAGTTCTGGAGGCTAGAAATACAAGATCAGCATGCCAGCATGGGCAGGTTCTGGTGAGAGCCCTCTTCCTGGCTTGCAAATGGCCTTCCTGCTGCTGTGTCCTCACATGATGGAGACAAAGAGACCTCTCTCATGTCTCTTCAAGGACACTAATCCTATAGGATCAGGGCCCTATTCTTATGATCTTTAAGGTAATTAACCTTAATTACTTCTGTAATGACCATATCTCCAAACAGTCACATTGGGGGGTTAGGGCTTCAACATATGAATTTGAGGGGAACACAAATATTCAGTCCATGAAAACTAGTACTTTCTCTTTCCTTATAATATAACTATTAGAAAAAAAGATAAAAATAAAAGAGGAAAAGTAAAAGAATAAAAAAGAATAGTATGAGAAAACAGATAAGTTGCTGTGGATGTTTAGATGAGAAAGAGGCTGCTTTTAGAAAGCAGTTCATGGGGAATGCAGTATCATGTATAGATGATATTTACAGCAACCATATAATTTATTTTCCAAGGTGGGTCACTTTTAGAATTAAAGGGGCACTATTAATCATTGCAGAATTGGCCAAGCCCAAAGGCAGCCCATGCAATGGCACCTGGACTCATTTAGCTTTATTGAAGAATAGAGAGTATAAGAGGAACATGGCAGGGAAGATTTCTTTGCATTAAAATCAGTCGAGGTTTAGACTCAGATTGGAAGTAAATGGAAGGCAATTCAAAGCTTCCAGAGGCAGGAGTGCCCTGATCAGAGCTGGGCTTCATTGTGATAAATTGGGAAGCAGTGTAAGTGGAATATATGGCAGATTTTAATAAAGATGGTGGCTGTGGAAACAAAGAAGAGGATACAAGTGAGATATGTGGAGATAGAGCTGGCAGAACATAGGGGCTGATGATGAGAAACACGTGGCTCAAGTCTACAAGGAGATGATTGCCTATTTGTCCACTATTCTCTCCTTACGTACTCCTTATTCTCTGCTCTGTTCTGCGGGTTTGGCACTGCATATTCAAACCCGCCCTTTATAGTGTAGAAGAAGATTGTTAAGTTCCAAACATCATGAAATGCTGCTGCCCAGTTGAAAATTTGTGTGAGTGAACAGTAAGCACAGGTGACCTCTCAAAGGTAATATTTTCTATGCCACTAAAGCATGCCTAGGGTGTAAAAAGAGTAATATATTAAACACTGTTCTGCTTGAGGGATCTTCCAAAAGTCTCTGGGTACCTCCTAGCTGAGATCTCATCCTTCAAAATAAAAGTAAAAGGTAATGAAGTCTGGGAGTTAAAGTGTTTCAGGATTTCTTATGCTGCCCTTTAAAAGCAGCGTTAGGTAGGTTTTAGATAAGAAATAGTAAAAAGATATTATGTTATAAACCCTACACCACATGATTAAAAACATTCTGAATGTGAAAGCAAGCAACTTACTTACTCTTCTCTTCTCCTCACCCTCTACCCGACTCCCACCCACTAGAGGAAAAGTCCATCTTAGCACTCATCAGTTTACCTGAAAAATATTTATATTTTGCATTTCTAGTTAGAAGGGCAGGAAAACTATGTCATACATAATATTTTTCACTAATCAGACCAAAGTGTTTTCATTTTGTCATATGTGGCAGCTTTGAATATTTGGTTTTCAGACTTTTCTTGCTTTTCATGGACTAGGATACAGTAGATTTTTTTTAAACTTTACTGTTGCGTGTGAAAGGAGTGCTGAGGAATGATTATCTAAGAAGTCAAGTTTATCCATAGACATATAGACAGAAATCTCTTAAGTAAGAACTGCTGCACCAGACCTTATGTAGCTTTTTAAAAGACATAGTATTCACTTGTTATCATCACATGCTTCAGAACAACTCATGGAAATATCATTTACTTATAACAATTTATGACAGTCATTTACTTCTGAATCCATTGCTAAGCACTGGTCATACTCAGGAGTAATTAATTCTCGGCCTGATGAAAGCTGTACCTCTTCTCTCTGGTAGGGAATAAGTGTGACTCTTTGTTCTGAGCTATGAATACAGGTTTTAGGCAATGCAAATGGGAAGCATAGGCAGGGAGGAAGAACAAGACAAGCACACATCAAAAAAACCATAGGGATTCCCTGGTGGCGCAGTGGTTGAGAGACCGCCTGCCGATGCAGGGGACACGGGTTCGTGCCCCGGTCCGGGAAGATCCCACATGCCGCAGAGCGGCTGGGCCCGTGAGCCATGGCTGCTGGGCTTGCATGTCCGGAGCCTGTGCTCCGCAACGGGAGAGGCCACAACAGTGAGGGGCCCCGTACGGCAAAAAAAAAAAAAAAAAAAAAAGAAACCATAAAGACCTTGAAATAAGTAACTGAGCATTTGAGAAAATATAAGATCTTGCAGTGAGATGAAATGTGTATATTTACAATATTCTGGGGAGATCTGAAACCATTTTGACTTTTAATCATAAAGCCATTGATTCCTTTGTAGAATGTGCTTAGGGCAAGCAAGATACCAGAAAGACAGAGGTATTAAAAACTGATTCGGGGGCTTCCCTGGTGGGGCAGTGGATGAGAATCTGCCTGCTAATGCAGGGGACACGGGTTCGAGCCCTGGTCTGGGAGGATCCCACATGCCGCGGAGCGACTAGACCCGTGAGCCACAACTACTGAGCCTGCGCGTCTAGAGCCTGTGCTCTGCAACAGGAGAGGCTGCGATAGTGAGAGGCCCGCGCACCACACTGAACAGTGACCCCCGCTTGCCACAACTAGAGAAAGCCCTCGCACAGAAACGAAGACCCAACACAGTAAAAATAAATAAATTAATTAATAAACTCCTACCCCCAACATCTTCTTTAAAAAAATAATAATAATAAAATAAACTGATTCAAGGGAACAAAGGAAAGCTGAAAAACACAAGATTGGTATGTGGCACAAATATAATTTCAAAATAATATTTCAGAGAATTTCATAGAAAGAAAGCTTAAAATAATAAAGATGTGTAGGCATGTGTACTTCATAGAATATAGGCTACTTTCTGAAGGACTTAACTAATGAGAAAAATAAGAGGCTACAGAATGGGGATAAATCATGCATGGAGCCAAAGTTTAAAAGTCAAGACCGGGTAAGACAAGCCCAGTGATGATGAGAAAGAGCTGGGACATTTTTCCTTGAAGGAAACAACAGGTTTAATTCCTAGTGTCAAACTTGACTTTATTTTTTTTTAAAGATTTTTTTGATGTGGGCTATTTTTAAAGTCTTTATTGAATTTGTTACAACATTGCTTCTGTTCTATGTTTTGGTTTTTTAGCCACGAGGCATGTGGGATCTTAGCTCCCTGACCAGGGATGGAACCTGCACTCCCTGCATTGGAAGGTGAAGTCTTAACCACTGGGCCACCAGGGAAGTACCCAAACTTGACTTTAGAACCTTGAAAGAAGAAGAAGAAGGAAATAATGACAAGAGGACCATTGAAGGAAACTTCTGGAAAAATAATTTCTCCTCTATTGTCTGAGCTCCCAAGGGAGGTTAAAATAATAAGGAATGCCAGTGCTTAGGTGGCGAGATATAAAGGAAGACCCAGCAAATGAGGCTGAGGTAAGAGAACCAGTTTCGGGACAAAGCTATATGAATGTTAAGTTAAAGACAATAATCAATGGGCCCTCTTCAGCAATCCTGAAGCCCTACCGTTCATGTTATACTTGGGTCATAAAGAATTCCTTGGGGTGGGAGGTAGGGTGAGTGCTTATTTTCCCAGAGTTCCCTCCCATTTCAATTTTACAATATACAGATTTGAACAGCAAAGCCATTCTCTTCATGGTAGTCAAGAAAGAGAGTGTTCTGTGAGCATGATGGTGGGAGAGGGAGAAGTAACCCTGGGATTTGGCGAGCACTGGCGATAGGGATTTCGAGAGAGACTTGGCAGGACTTGGAGGACTAGAACAACACTGCACAGGACTAAGTTAAAGTCCCACAAGCATCACTGTGTCCAAGATCCATGTTTAGTGTTTGCTCAAGTGCAGATTCACAGGCTCCACCTCCTAAGACTCTGATTCAAGTGGGCATATGAGACTGGCTTGAATCTGCTCTTTTTTTCCAAGTACCCACTTTTTTGTTGATATAGTTATTTATGTATTCATTGGTGAAATTTTGGTTTAAAAAGATGTAGTTCCAAAATTCATAATAACACTGTATTGTATACTTGAAATATGCCAAGAGAGTAGCTCTTAACTGTTCTTACTACAGACACAAAAAATTGTAACAGGCTTCCCTGGTGGCGCAGTGGTTGGGAGTCCGCTTGCCGATGCAGGGGACACGGGTTCGTGTTCCGGTCCGGGAAGATCCCACATGCCGCGGAGCGGCTGGGACCGTGAGCCATGGCCGCTGAGCCTGCGCGTCCGGAGCCTGTGCTCTTCAAGGGGAGAGGTCACAGCAGTAAGAGGCCTGCGTACCGCAAAAAAAAAAAAGTAACTATGAGAGCTGATGAATGTGCTAATTAATGTGTTAATTAACTTGATTATAGTAATTATCTCATAAGTTATACATATAATAAATCATCACATTGTACACCTTAAAAAAAGAAGTATGTCAGGGAAATAGGTAATAAAATATTATGTAATTTTCTGAAAAAAAGAAAAACACAATGAGTTACCATTCTAAATAATAGGCTCCTTAGAATGATTAAATTGAAAAGTCTGACCACACCTAGGGTTGATGAGGATGTAGATAAGGCTGGGGAGAAACTGGAACCCATCCACTGCTGATAGGAATGTAAAATGGTACTACAATTCTAGAAAACAGTTTGAGAGTTTCTTACAAAGTTAATAATATGTATTCCTCACCACTCAATCTTAAGTATTTACCCAAGAGAAATGAAAGCAAAAATCCATAAAAGCTAGATTTTCATAGGATCCCTATCTATAATAGCCAAACAATCCAAATGTCCATCAATAAATGGACAAATAAATTATGATATATCCATTCAATGAAATATTACTCAGCAAAGCAAAGGAATGAACTGTTGATACATGTAACGAGATGGATGCATCTGAAAATAATTATGCTGAGTGAAAGAAACCAAACAAAAAAAGAATATTCTTTATACTATTCCATTATATAAAGTTTGAGAAAATGCTAACTAATCTCTAGTGATAGACAGCAGATCAGTGGCTGTCTAAGGATGGGAGAAGGGGCAGGAAATCTGGATTGCAAAGAGGTACAAGGCTACTTTGAGGGGTAAGAATTACTTTGACTGTGGTAATGGTTTCATGGTGTATACATGCATATGTGTCAAGCATATGTATATATTTATATGTAAAACTTAACAAATTGCAAACTTAAAATATATGCAGTTTATTGTATGTCCATTTTAGTTCAATAAAACTCTTTTTTATAAAGGGTAAAAGACCTTGGCCTTCTCTCTTTGTTAAAGTTTGATAGAATTTACCAGTGAGACCATCTGTCATAGTGTGTGTGTGTGTGTGTGTGTGTGTGTTTTAATGGGAGTAATTTAGCTTCTTGAATAAATTAGTAAATAATTGATATATTTATCAATATAATAATATATTTTATATATTATATTAATATGTTTTGTAATAATCTATTTATTAATATAATATATATATTAGTTTATTTGTTTCAACTATTTTTAAAAATGAACCATTATTTATTTCAACTATTTTTAAAAATGAACCATTGGATTTATTTGTTGGTTGATTCTATCATTTTTTTACAATTACAGCATTGATTTCTTTTGACAAATTAAGAAACAATGGATACAGTTGACAGATCAGGTTCACAGAACAGGTCTGGGAATGGAAAAAAAATTCAATATTTTAAGCAAAATTAGAAGATTTTTTTAAATTAGCATATAAAATCAGGGGAAAAAAATAAGTAATATTTACAGTCGAGGTAAGTCTTTGAATAAATATTGGTATTTAAACACACATGAGTCTTATAATAGTTAAAAACATGAATAATTTTGTCAAGATTTGTGCTTATTATCTAATTAAAAATTAATATGCACTAATTAAATACACTAAGTTATTTTACTGTTTGAACAGATTGCATTGTTTCTAATATGTTTACAAATGATAAGTATAGCAATTATACTTTCAAATAATCAAGTTATAAGTGATGGCTTATAAAAGTGGATAATTCATCTAATGCTATAGATCATAATGATTTGCTCAATATGTTTTTATACATTATAAACTGGCTATATCAGGTAAGTTTGGAAAGGATGGATACAAAATATTGGCTCTTATTGGTATATATGTTCATGTTTGCCACTTTAAGAAATGTAAAACAAATGTGCATGATTGAATGGAATATCTTATGTGTGCTCAGGAGTCGCAAAGAGTCTTACCTGGAGTTCTGTTGCTCTGATCAGTGCTTAAATATGACAGAGTGACCATTTACCTGCCTCCCAGATTTTTCTGTGCTGTAGGGAAATAGAAGTTAATCACTTTTGTTAAAATTTGTAGCTATTATGTCTGGATAGAACTATGTTTCTTAAATGGTTGCAAAAAATATATAAATGAAAATAAAATGAATATGCTATTGAGGAAAAGAGTATAATTGTGTCAAAGTAAAATTGCTCATTTGTGGCAGTAGAGAAAAAAGGAAAGACAGTATACAGCATAGTTAAGTTATAGAAAATTTTAAGGGTAGTGACGTTTATTTGCCTTGATTTAAAATACTTGCAAATAATGAGTTTGAAAGAAGCATTACAATCATAAAATTTTTACTAATTTGGTTCAGTGTTTATGACTTTATACATAAGATGAAGAACTGTCTTGCTAATACAAAATTGTTATATCAGTTGTAAAAAAATAGGTAAAGCTAAAATTCGGTTTACTTCCTGTTAAAATAGTTGTTTTTTTTTAAATCTGTGTCTTCTGTATATTTTGCCTGAATAACAAACATTTTTTATATAATGAGAGCCTGTTAAATTTTTGTGACTTTTTTGCATGCTCCTGAATAATATTTTAATAAGTCATTTCTGAAAAAGCTAGAGACCTTAAAATTATTTGATACTTTGTACAAAATAAGCAAGTGTTTATCTTAAATAAAACGTGTTTATCTTAAATATTATATCAAACTTGCTCTCTATACAACTATGACTTATACCCATGCTTTTTTTCTGCTTTGACAATTATTTTTGATATTGCCTTTTTCAAATTCAGGCCCCCAATTCACAGTAATTAGATATCTTTTATACTCAACTTACCTATGGTGTTTCCCGAACTACCTCTGGGCAATGTGAAAAATCAACTTGCTCAACTTACAAAATGAAAAAACTAGGAATAGGTAGATATGTTTGGCATTTTTCATGTTTTTAATTTACTCAACATTATTGTGAGAGCTGCCCTATTCTTCAAACCCACAATGTGAGAAGAGCTAGAAAAATCAAAAGAGAAACTCAGCCTTTGCAGGTTAATTATATGCAAGTTGAATGATATCAATATGCATGCATTTACACAAATATGTGCTTTTCATGTTGGATAGAAGCAAAATCATGTTCATGTACAAAGACTGTAGAATAACTGTCAACAAACTGGTTTTTTAAATGTTTTATATCTAAGTTTAAATAGAATTTTTATTTATGAACACTCTTTGGGGAATTTTTTCTACAATGAAGACTCATCCAATTAGGAAAAAAATAATGGTACAAAAAACTCTGTTCTTAGTTTTAGATGAAGTCATCAATGAAACAACCTCAACCCTGAAAGGCAGTCAGGTCAGCTTCAACTGACTGACCAAGGTCGTTATGGATGACAGAATGATCTAGACTTCCTCTTTGCTGGTCAAGGTGTAGTCTGTGTAATTACTAACACATCCTATGGTACCTCAATTAATGCCTTGAACCAAGTAGAAAAGTCAATAAAGAAATGTAAGGAAAATTCCACCTGACTTTGTAAGGTAGACTGACAGTTATGGGATTTGTTTAGCTGGCTGGATTAGTCCACGACCCAGGGTGGCATAGTTGAGGTCAATACTGCAGATGGTCTTATCCTTATGCTTAGAACTCTGTTGATGGTAGCCTTAATTAAACACTGTATGAGACAAGTTGAATGGATTTGTTGCCAACCTCTTTTGGATAGATAATAATTAGAGTGGCTGACAGAGCAGTATATATTCATTGGAAGGTTTGCTGAGAGCAAAAACAGTAAAGAAAAGAGGCATGGATATCTTGGGGACACAAATCTCTCTGTGTTTCTTGCAGTTCTACACATTTTTCAAACAAAGCACAAACTGTCTTTTGTTGTAGACTATCTTTTATTTTTTTATTATTTTTTTATTTTTTAGCAGCTCAAATAATGACCATTTATTTATTCTTATGATTCTGTGGGTTGACAAGGTAGTCCTTAAACTTCTCTTGGTTTCAGGCACTGTATACTTAAAAATGGACTCACTCACCTAGTTGGAACTTGGTGCTAGTTGCTGATTAAAAGCTCAACTTACATAGCTAGAAGCTTCAGTTCTCTAACGTGTCAGCCTCTTCACGAGGCTGCTTGGGTTTACTCAGAGAGAGATATATAGGTTCCAGGAAGGAGTGTTCCCAGATGCAAAGGCAGAACCTGTGGTTGTCTTAAAATTCAGCCTTGAAAGTTACACAGAATCCCTTCCACAATTTACTGTCTGTCAAAATATGTCAAAAGGTCTCCTTTCCTCATATACAAGGAGAGAAGAATTATTCTCCTTCACTTGATGGGCTAAGTTACATCTCAAAATAGAATGTGGAGTGGAAAATATGCTGACCAATCTGTAGTAGATATTTCTCATATTTAGTGTTCATATATTTTGTATAAATAAAAGTACTGTTATAATTTTCCTGCAACTAGACATCTAGTATTTGGAAGTGATTTAATTATTTTTAATAGAATAAATTAATAGATATACATATTGTGAGCACTTTGTATATTGTTTGTGTATGTGTATAATATTTTTAGATGCATAAGCAAAAATGTGTATTCTATTATTTCCCACTACCTGCCAATCTCTGTCTTCTTCCACATGCAGACTTCTTTGCATATATTACTGTGTTAGACTATTCTTGGCAGATAGAGACAGTGTCTCACCCAAGATTAAGGTGGAAGATTTATTTACTGTCCAATATAATAAATACTATATTTCCCTTTGGTACAAAGGGTAGATTTGCTTGTAGGCCACTTAAAAAGATTTGGGTTCTCTAATTTTTGGGTTCCTCAGCTTTTACACAAACATCATTCACCATTGTCCTTCTGCATTGCCCCATAAGACATAGGGACATGAGAAACTGACACAATCATGAAACTTATGCTGCTTGCTGTGCTGTGAGTAATTTTCTCTGACCCAGGAATCTTGTATCTTCTGTTTGAGTCCATGCACAATGACAAGTTAGCTTGCAAGTACAGTAAACTCTCATAATTCTTTTTTTGTTTGTTTGTTTGTTTTTCTTTTTTGCGGTACGCGGGCCTCTCACTGTTGTGGCCTAGCCTGTTGCGGAGCACAGGCTCCGGACGCGCAGGCCCAGCGGCCATGGCTCACAGGCCCAGCCGCTCCGCGGCATGTGGCATCTTTCCGGACCGGGGCACGAACCCGTGTTCCCTGCATCGGCAGGCGGACTCTCAACCACTGTGCCACCAGGGAAGCCCTCTCATAATTCTTGATATTGTTCAGTTCTGTTCAAAAATACTAAGATCATGAAAGACAAAGACAGTCTGAGAGCATGTTTCAGATTAAAAACAACTAAATACAATGTATCCTCCTTGATTGGATCTTGGTACAGATAAAATATTAGGGAGGTACTTGGTGGAACTGGAATAAGGTGTGTCAATTAGATAATAGTATTGTATCAATGATCATTTTATGAATGTGATTATTATTTCATATTGTGTGGAAATATACACATATATTTTGAAGTAAAGAGGAATCAAGTCTGCAACTTATTCTCAAAAGTCTCAGAAAAATATGAAGAGAAAGAAAGAGAAAAAGTAAGACAGAATGAAAGAATAATAAAGCTAGTGTAAATGTTTACATTTGGGGAACCTGGGTGAAGGATAAACAGGAATTTCTTATATTACTTTTGCAACTTTCTTGTAAGTATAAAATTATTTTTAAATAAACCATTTTTTTTAAATAGTGGAAAACCCCAAAGGGAGGATAAGATTTCTCTTTTTTTTTTTTTTTTTTTTTTTTTTTTTGCGGTACGCGGGCCTCTCACTGTTGTGGCCTCTCCTGTTGCAGAGCACAGGCTCTGGAAGCGCAGGCTCAGCGGCCATGCTCACAGGCCTAGCCGCTCCACGGCATGTGGGATATTCCCGGGCCGGGGCACGAACCCGTGTCCCCTGCATTGGCAGGCGGACTCTCAACCACTGCACCACCAGGGCAGCCTGGAGAAGATTTCTTTAATAAATAAATTGCAAGGAAGGATCTGATGGTGGGGGAAACTATTATTTAAAAGTAACTTAGAGATACATCAACCAATTGTAAATAAATCAATGTTATTAGATCTTAATTCAAACATACCACAAAATTTTTTAAACATGATAAGGTAAATTTGAACACTGACTAAATATTTGATGACTCTAAGGAAAATTTTAAGCATAATATGTTCTTGTAGATATATGTTGAAAAGTTCCCTTTTCTCCTAGAAGCATACATGGAAATATTCATAGATGGAATTAACTGCCAAATAATCTGATGGCAGTGGAGAACACAGGGAGTGTAAGTAGAACAAGTATGACCATAAATTCATAACTGCTGAAACTGAGTAATTGTTACATGGGAGTTCACTATGCTACTTTTCTATTTTTGCCTATGCTTGAAAGTTTCAATAATATATAAACTTAAATAACTTCATATGGAAATGTAGAGAGGCAAAAAGAACGAAGGCAATCTTTAAGAACAGTATGTTAGGACTCATTATATTGGATAGAAAACCTTGTAAACATAACTAATTAAAACATTGTGGTATTAATGTAAAGATAAACATGTATCAAGAAACAGTACCTCCATACACAAGCAATTGATGTATGCAAAATATATTCTGTAGATCAGCAAAGAAAGAACTGTTTTGAAATAAATCATGTGTGGTATTGGTTAATTGGATATCCATATAGAAAAAATTACATTTACCCCACCCTCTCAATGGACACAAAAATCAGTTGTAGTGAATCATAGATAAAAATGTGAAAAAATAAAACAATAAAACCTCTAGAAGATAAGAGAATATCTTCATAGCCTTAAGGTGGGGAATATTTTTTTAAATGTCACTAATATACTAAAAACAATGAAAATATGGATAAATTGATTTATGTTAGCTTCTAAATATCAAAAAGTACCATGAAGACAGTAAAACAGCAAGCCTCAAAGTGGTAAAAGATATTATGCAATACATAAGCCAAAATAGGGCTTGTATCAAGAATATATAAGAAACTCCTACAGACACAAAAGAAAAAAAATGATAATTTTTAAAATGGGAAAGACACTCAAATAAGCAATTCTAGAACAATATACTCAAATGATCAATGAAAAAAATTTTGAAAGTTTTACTTGGTTAGTTATCAACTAAATGCAAAGTAAAACTACAATAAAATAATACATTAGAATGGTTAAAATAAAATGTTCATAGCAGCACTGTTTACAATAGCCAGCACATGGAAGCAACCTAAATGTCCATCAACAGAGGAATAGATAAAGAAGATGTGGTACATATACAATGGAATATTACTCAGCCATAAAAAGAACAAAATGATGCCATTTGCAGCAACATAGACGGACCCAGAGATTGTCGTATTAAGTAAAGTAAGTCAGACACAGAAAGATAAATATCATATGCTATCACTTATATGTGGAATCTAAAAAAAGAGTATAAATGAATTTATTACAAAACAGAAATAGAGTCACTGATGTAGAAAACACACTTGTGATTACCTGGGGAATAAGACGGGGGGAGGGATAAATTGGGAGACGGAGATTGACATATACATACTACTATATATAAAATAGATAACATATACACACTACTATATATAAAATAGATAACATACTATATGTAATAAGAACCTACTGTATAGCACAGGGAACTCTACCCAGTACTTTGTAATGGTCTATACGGGGAAAAGAATCTAAAAAAAGAGTGTGTGTGTATATATATATATATATATACACATATACATACATTGAGGTTGAACATACACTGTTTTTTTCCTGGTCATATACTCAGCTGAAATATGAGCACATGTTTACCAAAAAGCAGGTACAAGAAAGTTCAAAGGACATTATATTAAATAGCTAAAACCTGGAAAGAGCCAGGTTCATCAGCATCAGATTGAATAAGTGACACAAAGGAATACTATACAGCATAAAATTAAGCTACTGCCTCACAGGATACCAAAGATGAATCTCACTATTACAGTGTGAAAAGTAGACAGTAACACTATAATGTGTTTCACGTATAATTATAATTTATATACAGTTCAAAAGCAGACAAATATAATTTATAGTGCTAGAAGGTAAGATAGTGATGGCCTTTAGGGAAAATGGAGGTGTCAATGATTGAATAGGGACATGAAGGGCCCCTTAGGAACTGATAACATGCTAGTCCTTGATTGGGTGGGGGGTGGTTATATACATATGTTTACTTTGTGATAATCCACTGAATTGTATACTCATGACTTATTTGATCCTCTAGATGTATGTTATACTTAAGTGAAAAAATTAAATACACACTACATAAACATACATTCACTTAGCCAAAATTCCAGCTCCATCTCCCTTTAATTTTAAACAGTATATGCTCTTTAGAAGAAAATGACTGAGGTTGCCAACTTTCTTTCTGACAGAATCTCTAAATCAGAGCACAACAGTGTTTATAATCTTTATTAAAATTGCTAATATTTATTATTAATAATCTTTAAAATAGCCAATATTCAGTATTTACTAGGCATTAGTACGATGCCAACTCTTCTGCTTAGATTATCTCATGTAATCCCCCTATTCCAAGTCATATAATGTAGGCATAATTATTTTCCTCATTTTCAGGTAGAGAAGCCGAGTCTTAGATTGGGTAAGTCACTGGTTCATAATCATAAATCTGGCAGATGGTGGAACTGTGATTGAAATGTAGGCTGTCCTACTCTGTACCCCTTAAGGTCATCCCAATGCTATACTGACTTTACTAAAACCTTCCAGATGTGGGTGTCTGTGACCCACTGAAAGGGAAAAATCAGGCAAGCCAATGCATAGAATTACTCCAATGCTAAAATACACTGAACATTGAGAAGCAATTGTTAAGCAAAGGGGTGTTAGTAATAACACTCTCTTTTTTACAGGAGTGAGGCAGCTGTGTCTAGTCGGAACAGGTCATTAAAATCAAGCAGAAGTTCGCTGAAGAAAAGGCACCTATTGTTTACCTCACAAAATAACTGGAGGGTTTTCCAGAGAGAGTGGACCAAAAGGTAAATTACCTAGTGGGAATGTCAGCAGGACAGGACTGCACACTAGGACACTAGGGTCTTTTTCATGTACAATTGACAGCAGCTAAAAATAAATCGAACACTGCAATGGCTCCCCATGTTCCAGTAGCCCCAGGATGCTATTTTCATTTTAATAAATGATTGAACAAAGTGTTTAAATTCTTTCTGCTTTTAGACTGATATTCATGGGCACAGGAAATGTATTACTGAATATTTTGCTCTGCCCTAGCTTTAAGTAAAGGACTGCCGTTAATAGCTAATGGGTAAATAGTGGATTCACCATTAAGAGTACAGGAAATTTGAGTCATTTTATTGTTAGAAGTGAAGGCATGTCTTCTGCCATCCATGTTCCCTCTCTACTTCCCAGAGACAGACACAAAGGTAAGATCTCTGGCCAAGGGAAAGGTGTGCAGTCTGCAATCATAAAATAAAATGAAATTAAGCAGTGTCTATGAGAAGTGATTTGGTGATGGTGCCAAGTGTCCATGAACTGGAAGAGAAAATGGGAAGTGAGAAATTAATGATGAAAAATAATATTGCTTGAGTGAGAAGCCGAAATCAAAATGATAAAAACCAAGTGTTTCTGTGGTCTATTAAAGAAAGAAAAGCATTAGGAATGTATAGAAATATTTTTGCTTTTAAGTTTCTTTTTTTTTTTTTTTTTTGCGGTAGGCTGGCCTCTCACTGTTGTGGCCTCTCCTGTTGCGGAGCACAGGCTCCGGACGCGCAGGCTCAGCGGCCTTGGCTCACGGGCCCAGCCGCTCCGCGGCATGTGGGATCTTCCCAGACCGGGGCACGAACCCGCGTCCCCTGCATTGGCAGGCAGACTCTCAACCACTGCACCACCAGGGAAGCCCGCTTTTAAGTTTCTTAAAGATAGGTCCAGGCCATTTTTTTTTGTATTTTTCTTCCCACAGTGCTTTGCACATTTTGTCATATGTTATGATATCAAATTAAATCAGTGCTTATTATTGTTAAGTATTACATGTTTCTTAGAGAAGTATAACATTAAAGGAAATAAAAAGCTGCTATTTCTCATGTGCAAGCAAGGATTCTGCTAAGGGCTTTATCTACATCTCCTCAGTTAATTCCCACAATTAAGTACCAGTATTGTCCACATTTTACAAATAAGGAAAAGATGACACAAAGACATTATATAGATTTTTGAGGTTACACAACTAGCAAAGGGCAAAGCTGGGATTTGAACCTGCTCTCTTTTACTCTGCAGTTTGAGAGGGTTATCAAACCATGTTGAGTAGTTTGGAGTTTCTTTTTTATGATGAGAAAAGATAGGGAGAACACTTAGCAGAAGATACTTGATACCTTTAAAAAGTATGTCTAGCCAGGTGACATTATAGATATTGAATTAATGCCAGTGGAATATTAGGTGGAATTTAGTGTATCCTTTTTCTACACTTGGGAAAAAATAATTCACGCAGGAAATATTAATCTGCCACAATAGGAATAGATCTAAGCACTGGAAGAGTCACATACAACTAATCAACTTACTCATTGTTCTCATTTCCTATAGAATCTACAACTACAACTACAATGAAAAAGCTCAGATAAAAACAGCATTCCCACAATTATCATTAGATATTTGTTAAACGTGTACAATATGTAGAAACTTGCAAAACATAAATGCCAATGACAAATATTGGGAAAACCAGCTTGTGTAGAAGAATGAGTTCCCCTACAAAAAAGTTGTGTTTAAATCACAAGGACATTTGAGTAAAGCCCTAGTGGCCAGTTCAGGAAAGGAGATCCAAAATGTGGGTAAACATGAAAAATCAGATTTGGGATTTGTTAACATCAAAGACTGCATAGTAGATCCTCTGCCTGTGAACAGTTCTCAGAGACACAAGTGTGTGTATATATATATATATATATATATATATATATATGACCATCTGTCTATTTATTTTTGGATCCTTGGAGGGCAACCATGGCCAAGAATGGTAAGCCTCAGAAGAGAAGTCACAAAGGAGTTATAGGAGAGGTATAAAAGTAGCAACCAGGGATACAGAAATTAGGGGACAAAAGCTTAAAAAAATAGCAGAATGTGGAAATAGAATTAACTTGAATTAGGAACTATGGAATCTAATCCCAGTTACTTGTTGTATCTCTGGGCCAACTACTCTGCTTACCTGGGCTACATTTTCTATGAGTAAAATGAGTGTGTTAGATTATATAATTTCTCTGACTTCTTCCAACTCTTTCATACATGGTACCCTATGATTCTAAGAGTAGGAGGGGTCAATAGCATTAAATGTCCTAATGGAGGAAAAGAGAATGTAGCACACTCAAGTTAATTGAGAAGAAAGCCCTTATGATCTTTTTAAAAACCATCTGCTTGCTTATGTTAGAATGGGTTGGATGGTAAGCCATCATATCTTAATCATGAGCGATTGTGATAATCTCCTCTAAAGTGCACTAGAGACCCAATTCACAGAGAGGGCAAGGTAAGATTGTTGTGTCTAAGTCAAGAAGTCAGTTCAGGAGGCCAAGGGTAAATCTGACAACAGTCTAAAGGAGCTTTGGATAAGGGAAGCCAAAGATGTAGAAATCGGATGGAAGGAAAAGGGACCAGGATAAGCACTTTGGAGAGCTCAGCGTAAGATTGCATGGATGCACATGTAGAATGGCAAGATGGACAGCCGTGGCCTAAACCAGACTACCGACTACTGACAGCAGACCTCTATCTAAGGCATGCTCTATCCAACTTTTTAAACAGTTGTCCTTGCACACAGAGCTTGCCACATGGACAAGGCTCAGAAATACTGGATCATTTATCCCAGTTCATCAATCTCCAATGGGTCAAAGAGTCTATCCGATGGGCAGAGCCTGGCTTAAGGAAATGTTTTGGAGAATTTCTAGTAGGTTCAATTATGTCCTGTAAACTCTGTTTAAGAAGGCAGGAAGAAGACTAATATAGTTGAAAAAATCATCTTTTTAGAAAATGTTAATTATTTTAGGGTTTCATAACAAGGTAGTGACCTTCACCCATCTGGAAAACTAAATTATGCAGAACATATCATGGTGGAGAAATAAGATACTACATGAATAATGTCTTCCATGGCACCAAATGATAGTTTTCATAAAGTATCACAAGGAATTGACAAATTCATCTGGATTTCTTCACCCACAAATAAACTTGTTGTTGAAAGCTTACCTTGTGCCTATCTGGGTGTTTTCTAATTGGTATGCAACTCTTTCTCTGCCTCCTGTGATAGTTATTCACAGGCTGTTGCATACTGATTTTCATATCCTTTCTTCCTGCCTTGGACCAATGAAGCAATAAATAAGCAGGAAAAAAAAAGATAGGTCTCTAAACAGCATCAGAGCAGTGGTGCAGGAAATAGAAAGCAACTCCCCGAAGAAGCAAATGCATTCATAGCAAATTCCACCAGCGAACGAGTAGTGTCATCCAGCTAATTATATGTAATTGTCCCCTATATTATAACAATAAATAATTTGGGAGGCCAGTGCTGCTTGTTGGAGATTACAGCTCTATATAAATAGCAGGAAAACAAATGAGGAAAACTGAAACTAGGTAGTATGTACTAAAATCGTTGTCATAGGCATTTTATGGTACTGCCCACTGGCATAAAATGTTTTGTATGCATCCATTGAATGCTACATCTTGGTGTACCTAAATCAGAATGGAAGTTGTAGATTTTCCAAATTCTAGGGTGATTCTGAGCCACCTAATATGGCTCATTAGGTTGATTACCACCTAATATGAATAAGCAGCCAAAACCATTGTAGTCCTATTAACATAGCCACCTGGCCAAGGGGTAACAATATCTCAGAATTTCTTAGGCATTGAAAAGATGAATATATTGCCTTAAACTATGGCATATAAAAAAATCAGTGAACTCTGCTACTATCATGAGTGTGACCAAAACATTCATTGGTAGCCATTCCCCTGTAACACAAACACACATATGCTGAAAGAATCTCTGTGACTTAGAACAAAAATTCCAAATGGTAGCAGCAAAGCCACTAGCTCAATGCTATGGCAGCCTATTCTGATTATAAAGCCTACTCACTACTTCCTATAATTCGTCATGAGCTGACCAAGTCTACGTCTCTATGCATAGAAGAGGCAGTTCCTCGCCTGTTCCACAGTTTCAATTTATGCATGGCCATGTCTTTCTCTATTTATATTAAGTCTTTTGTTTAAGGCAAAGGCCTAAATCCTTCCTACTCTTCTCTAATCCCAATAGATGAAGGCCAAGATTATAACCACATATTTACAGAAACCCAGCCCATCATCAATTGCCTGTATTCCAAGCAGATAGCAGAAGGGACCAAGGTTCAAGTTTAGCATAGCAGGGTCCTAGAAGGCTAGAACCTCTGTAATTGTCACTACCGTCCATTTATTTTCATCACTGTCTTCGATAATCCAAAATAGTACTGTCTTAGAAATATTTGTCATCCATATGTACATCCATCCATCCACCTGTTTACTTTCTCTTTCATTCAAAGAGCATGTGTTGAGTACCTAATATGCAGGAGGCCCATGACAGACCCTGGGGACAGAAAGATGAATAACAGCTCCTCTTAAAGAGCACTTAGACTGGAGAAAATGAACTGAAATGCCATTTTTTCACAGTAACAGTTCAAAGCAGTTTATAATAACTCAGATATTGGAGGTGGAGAGAAGAGAAGCAATCAAAAGATATATAAAGCAAGTTCAGTGTATCCATTCAGCTTGTAGTTTTTATTGATAAAATAAGACAGCAAAAGAAATACAGCAGTGTATGATAAAATGCTCAATTAAATAAAATCAATATGAAAATACATGGTATAGACTTATATTCTTTGTCATCAGAAAACCTTTTATCTAATTTCCGGGTCCACCTGAAATAACCATTGGAAGTGGGAGAGGGAATGAGATTTCAAGAACAGATAGGATGGCAGTCACATGCCTTAAGCTGGAAGCATATGACCGTTGATCTAAGACTTCTCCTTGAGATCTTTACTAGACAGCCTTAGCCAGGAATTTATATTCCGTATTATATCAGCCGAGCAAGGCTCCTGGGAGTCTGCCTAAGTGAGATCAGTCCACCAAAAGCATATCAATATTTTGCTGGCAAATACCCTAAAGATACGAGTTTGAAATCTGAGCAGACTCTTCTCTCGCACTTGAATTTTCTTTTGTGTTGTTAAATCAGCACCAGATAGCATGCATTCTTCATTTCCAGATATGGTCTTGTCTTGGAATTGTCCTGATGATAATGCCTCGTTCCTTCCATCCTTACGTAGGCAGAATTCACTCAAAGGACATTGTGTTTGTTTGTCGGCTTGTTTGCTTGCTTTGAGTGGTTGGGAAATCTGTTAAGAAGAATGTGGAGTCTATCAAAGTAATTTTTTTAATAAAAAGGAACTTGAGAAAATTGTGTGTTACTGTATATTTGAGAAATCTTGCATGAGTGACTACTATGAAAAAAAAGGTCTATGCAAGGCACTGAGGAGGACACGGAATAAGAGGAGAAATATAAAGGTCAAATATGAGTGACAACAGGGAAGCCTATTCATTATATAAATAGAAAGCTACAGATCTGCTGTGATAAATTCCTGAAGGTCTCCTTTTCAAAAATTATACCTTGCTACATACAAAATGCTAATATATGACAGGGCGCCATTAAAGGTTTATTTCTTTTGGTAAATATTTAGTCATCTGATATCATGTAAATGAGGGTCTACATTGTAAATGTGACTGCTTTTGAAGCTGATGGTTTTTTGTTCCAATACCACATTTACTTAGCCAAAACGCAGAACATAAGAGCTCATATAATAATAAAGAATCAAATGAATATAGAATCCAAAATTAGAAGTGGTAATCTCTCTCAAATAAACATAACAACAGCAATAAAAAACAAAATAAAACAAAACAAACATACCCAGTAGATATATACAAATACTAAATTAGTTACATGTAAGAACACAAAATGCCATTGACAATAGAAGTTTCTTTAGGAAGTATTTTCATAGAAGATTGATCTGGAGTTTATTTTAAAGGCCTGGGGAAACACAAAATGGTGGAAGGTAATGCATGGTCTATATCCCATGGAGTTTTCTTTTGACACATGAGTACATTTAAAAATAGCCTGATGGACTACAAGCCCCAGGAACTAGCTGTTCATAGCTAATTATCCGAAGACTTGAAGATGCCAAGCTGTGCAAAGTCAATTCGACTTTGTCTAGTACAGCCTGAAGCTACTTTAGTTAAACCTCAGTCATGGTGTTTCTAATGAAAGGGGCAAAATAGAATAAAAATTGCAAACCCAATTCAATATAAGTGAACAAAATTGTAAGAGGTAAAGTCACACAGCAGCCAATAATTAAGACTACCAGTACTATTGTTTCTCTAGAAGCCCGGACTGTATAAGAGATTAACTGTCTTAATACTTAATTCAAAAATAAAACTCATTTGATTAGGACTCAAGCTTACAACTTACACAAACTTACTCACAAAGAACACATGTCATAGAAAAAAATATTAAATGTCCGTTAAAAATAAAATGTTCAATGAATTTATTTTTATAAAATTAAGACATAGAAAAAAATGTCCACAATATCTCAGTAAGTGAATCATAAGGATGTTATAGGATCAGAAACATTGACATATCCTCATCAAGGTTAATTTGGCCACTGGCTCTAGTGAATGCCTATCCTGCCCATAGCAGAGGCCAACACTTGAAGCCTCCCTGATGGGACAATTTCCCTGTGGGACAAGCCAGCCCCCTGGTGGCAGACTGATTGCTGTATTTATCCTTTCATCATGGAGGTGGCAACAACTTCTATCTTTTACTTGTATAGACCTGTATTCTGGATAAGCAGGATAATCCCTCTACTGGTCTTGCCCATAATCCCTCTTGCCCATAATCCCTCTACTGGTCTGTAGACTTCTAGAACATTTTACTTATCCTCAGGATATCCCCAGCAACATTGCTTCTGACAAAGGAACTCAGATCAAAAAGGAAGCATGACAATGAGCTCATGCCCAGAGAATTTACTGGTATTACCTACCATGTATTGCATCACACAGAAGCAGCTGAACTGGCACAATGATGAAACAGCCTAGTGAAGGTTCAGGTACAAGGCTAATGAGGATAAAAGATCCTGAAATGCTAGCATAATATTTTAAAGAGTGGGTTACATGTTTGAATAAGCTATCAATATAATGGTGCTATTTTTCTGACAGCCAGAATACCTAAGTAGAGAAAACAAGGTTTGGAAACAGGAGTGACTATGGTCGGTCACTCTTTTACTTAATGAATGTGATATTGTGATTTAAAATAAGAAATATATGTCTTTGTCCCTGTTCTTGGCACAGAGCTCCTAATATTCTTGGAATTTCCCAAGTGATAAGAAGGATAAATATGTCTTGGTATTCCTTCTAAACCTCTTTCAACTACACCTGAGTTTATGTAAATTAGGTGACTTTTGATAATATTTAAGGATGGGGGCTGGTTTCTAGGAGAACTAATCATGGGATTAGAAGAATGGAACTTTCAATCCCATCCCCTTGACCTCCAGGGATGGGAGAGGGGCTGGAGTTGAATTAGTTGCCGATGGCCAATGGTTTAATCGGTACTGCCTAAGTAATGAAACCTCCATAAAAACCCAAAGGATGGGGTTTGGCAAGCTTTTGGATTGGTGAATTCATAAAGATGAGGTGAGAGTTGTTGGCTCAGAGAGAGTATGGAAACCAGACCCCTTCTTGTATACCTTGCCATATGCACCTCTTCCATCTTGCTATTCTTGAACAATATCATTTTACAATAAGATGGTAATCTAGAAAATCAAATGTTTCTCTGAGTTCTGTGAGCCACTCTATCAAATTAATCGAACCTAAGGAGGGGGTTATGGGAACCTCCCATCTATAGCCACTCTATCAGAAGCACAGGTGACAATCTGGGCTTGCAATTGGTGTCTGAATTTGGGAGTGGGGAGCATTCCTGTAAGACTGACCTAACCTGTGGGATCTGACACTATCTCCAGGTATCAGAATCAAGTTAAATTATAGGATACCCAGTCAGTTCCCCTGAGAATTGTCTGGTGGTGTGGGGAAAAAAGCACATATCAAAATAATCCCCTCGCAAATTTTTATTTTCTTTTCTAAAAAATTTGGATTCTGTGTGTCAAACTCCCCTAGTTCTTAAGGGCCGAATGCTGCCAGCAGATAATATGTTTCCTTTGAGTTAAAAGATGAGATTGTCACCTGATAACTTGGGGTTTCTCAGGCCACAGCATCAATAGGGCTTACTGTATTGGCTGTGGGACGGACCCTGTTTAGCAAGGGAAAATTGGGTTGTTACTACACTGTGTGGTTGGGAAAATATGTGTCTGGGGCCCAGAGGGTTCTCTAGGGTGCCTCTTAGTATCCCCATGTCTCAAAAGCAAAAGTTAGTGGAAAACTGGAGCAACCCAATAAACCCGAATCCACATAAGATTTAGACACTCTAGGACTGATGGTTTGGCCATTCCACCAGGTAAAGAACCAAGACAAGTGGAGGTACTGGCTAAGGACAAAGGCAATGTAGAGGTTTTACTCGATATAGTATCCAGTAAAAAATACGAACACAGAGATTATAGACTTATGATTAGCTACAGAAATGATATGAATATGAAGATTATAGTAACTATACACATATACTCACTGCAATTGTCACAGAAATCGTGGAGGATGCCTCATATTGATTAGCACAGATAATACAAAAGTGTCCCCTTTTGCAGTTATTTGCTTATTATTTTATATAAGAATAGTTGGTTGGTGATACTTATCTTCATAATTGAATGTTTAGGGTAAAGAATATCCAAATAATTTTGTGACTGAACTAAAAGAGAAATTGAGTCACTTTTTGATTTTGTTCCTACCTTCTTTAGAGAGAAGGTGAGACCATCTCCACATGTCCTAAGAGTCTTTCATTTTATTAAGCAGAGGAAGTCATTTCTATTTTGTTGTATGAAGAGTCAAATATATACAATGTGATGTGTAAGTTTGCTGAGCAGCCACAAGGGCAGACAGTGCTGTTTTACTTACCTATTACCTTCTTTGATGTCCAAATTCACATTTCTTGACTCTTTTATAAAACTAAGGCTAGAATTCTGTAAACTATGTATACCAGACATGCTTGCTAACTGGCTTACTTTTAGATTCTACCAGTAGAAATCATTAGAGGAAAAAGAGAAGATAGGAGAAGGGGAAGAAAAGCACTTCCTAGTTTATGTACACACGTATATACGTATTTTGTGGTTACTGTTTCCATCAGTGATGCTCCATTAATGGCCGCTGGCTCCAATCCACAGCTTCTTCTGATGCTGCCAAACCAGCCTCACTGTGCCTCCCAGAGAAAGTCAGATAGAGCTCCCTCCTCAAAACCTGACTGCATGCTCTGTAAGACCCTCTCTTCAGCTCCTGAAATACCAACTGGAGATAAGTAGCATCCCCTGCCCAGAGGTCTGAGCACTATTCCAAGAAATTCTAGTCTAAACACATACGTCCTAGTAACTCCCAGTTGAGAGGAGCATGTTCCCAGTTGAGGCAATGGGCTGATAAAGGAAGTTACCAAATTAAACCACTCTTGAGACATACCATTTAATATTCAGTACAGACTTTTCCAGTCTTCTCATTCCTTGCTGCAATGACATCAAGAAAGCTTCATGTTGTGATAGCAGAGCTACAAGACTGAAGAAGCATAAATTTCTCAACCCCTTCCTAGTGGTCAGTTGTTCTAGAAAGTCACCTGGAAATTGGTGTGAATGAGATACAAACATTTTTTTTATGTTAAGCCACTGATATTTTGAAGTTGTTTGTTACTACAACATGACCTAGTCTCTCCTGATGAATATAGAAATCAGCATCAAGACAAAGACATGCTACCATGACAAACACTAAAATATGTAGCATTGGCACAGTGGACATAGAGATGAAACTGAGAAGAAACTCAGGCTGGAACAATGGTGATTCATATAATGCAATGGAAAAACATAATAAAAGTATTACCTGCAACAACCTGAGAAGCAAATATTTGAGGAACTTGAAGTTTTAGGGAAAGAGATTAGAAAATAAAACTGTACCAGTGTTTGTTATTTGCTGTCACGGTTTATCATATCAAATGGGAACTATATATGTGTGTGTATATACATATATATATATATATATATATATATATATATATAATATCTCCCAAGTATTTATCATATGTAAAAGTCTAAGAAATAAAAACTGAAGATATAAGTATGAATGAAATATAACCTTTGCCATCCACAAGCTCTCATTTGGTTCTATCTGTTCAATCTCTCACCTTTAATGCGGTCAACTTTCCTGAGCTTCATACTGTGGTAAGAACATAAGTACCAGCCACAGACAGGGGAGTTCTCCCTCATAAATGTTACTAGAATTTCACAAAAGCTTGCTCTGTGCTGCCTACTCTTATGCCTCTAATATTGCCCATGTCCTGAATATACCACGCTTCTGCCCAGTATATCTGCCCTTGAGTACTCCATTTGGGTAGATCATTGGACTATACTCTCTGAATCAGCAACCATGTTCCCCCACGCAGCTCCCAGCTAGGTAGACTTCGTTACTTTGGGCAACTTCCACAGAATCCAGACCTCTGAGTAACATACCTTCGGCCAACTCCCCTGGCCTTCTGTTAGAGGGAATTTTTAAAATGAGAATATTGTCATACTTCTCACACAAATATAAAATGAATGTGTGTCAAAGATTTTATATTAACTCACTAATTAATGAGGGCATTGGTTAAGATGCAACAACCCATCCAAATGAGGATTTGACTTAGAGAGTTTTATATTGTCGACCAGAAATGATCCTTTTGCATTTCTATGAGTAGGAATTATTTGCAGAGCTATGGACAGCAAATATTTGCATTACTATCAGTTTTCTACCAGTTACCTTTTATCTCTACAGAGTGGCAAAATAACCTGATCACACAATCAAAGCCAAAGACAGCTGTAGAATCAGATAATTCCAGCACTGTCTACTAGACAATGCCCAGCATTCAACTGAAGAGAGATCTAGTAATCTCCTTTGCTCAGTTCTTCCACATTTTTTCATGATGCACAATTAATTAAACTCATGCTTCAACAAGTAACCTCCCCCACAAAAGGAAATAAAAATTCAGATATCGTGAAAGAGTCTTACATACAAATAAATATTTGAATATTGTTTACCTAGAAGAGGAATTTTATATTCCATGTGTAAACATATTTTTAAGAGAGTTGGATTTACTAGTACTTTAGCAGGACCAATTATTCTCTTCCACTACAACCTCTTTTAATTCACTTTTTCAATTTGTTCTTCCTAACTATGGATGTAAGCTTTCCCAGTGACTGTCAGGCAATTCATGAAGACTCTCTTTTCCCCTGGTAATAAAATCTAGTTTCAGGCATCATGAAACCTCTAAACGTCATCTAAATTAAAATTTCTTCCCTTCCTCTTATCAGGCCTGATTTTGACTTGGAGATCTGCAGAAGAGGAAGGGGATATGATCAGTTTTACCTCCATTCTCTGCTCCTCCTATTGTATTCAGTGGGTGATGCTTTGGGTCTCACAGGTTGAAGGCAAGGAAGCTAAAGGGAGGAAGAGCTATACCTGATTAATAAGAATTGGAATCAGGTATTGGAGCCTTATGGGCATGGTGTGTTGCAATTTTGCATCCTGTGATGAGGGTTTTGTCACTTCCACCTGGCCTCTTTTGGCTTCTCCAGTTCTTGGTTTCCAGAAGTTTTCCCTGCTTTTAGAGTCCTTCTAATTCCTAGTTGTTATTCTAGGGAAGAGTCCCTCTCAAGAGACAATGGAACTTTTCTGTGATGGCCACATCTGCCGTGCTGGACACCAGTGCGATACTCATAATGTTAGTGCCATTCTCAATGCAAGCTCTTCTCTCTGCTTTGTTTCCAAATGGGGTGCTTTAGCTACACCTTCCTACCATTAAACTTTTCAGATAAAAGTTAGATGTCAGGTTCTCTGTCCTTCAAACTCCAGGGAAAGCATGTCAAGCATTTAATTCTTCTAAAACCCACACTTACTTGACTTGAAATGGCAAAGAGAAAATAGCAACCATAATTTTCTGCAAACTTGCCATGGAGGATCCTCACTCTGCAATCTCCTCAGTCTCTGCCAATGCATTCTTAATATTTGCTTAAACTGCCAGGTTGTGAATGAGGGGCCAAGGTAGAAGGAACTAGTTTTCAGCCAACTCCATTGCAAGTCCTGAATAGATGATCTAGGTAATCTTATTTTAAGATAAGTGTATACCTTGCACCAACTATTTTGTTGTTGGCTGTTGGAGGGTTTGTTAAAATTCCAACACAACAAGAAGAGTTATGTCTCACATCTTGCTACATATATTATCCAAAAATGAAGACCGGTGGTGTGCGTTAGGCAGCTGTGTTTGTGCTCAGTATAAGGTGAGCTATTTTTAAGAACGAAAGCTAATCAGATATGATGTGAACTTCCTCATGAGATGATGGGCCTCCTGTAACTTGTAATGTTTAAGCAAAGATAAGATGGCCATCTATTCGAATGTCATTAGTCGATTATTGAAGAAAATGATCCCCCAGTCCTATATCTTATGAGCATTGGGGTTAGATGGAATTTTCCAATGCATAGAGCCAACATTGTTTTATTTTATTTTTGCATATTTGGAAAAAAGGTCTTGTGAAAGTAAATGTCAGCTAATATGTACTGTTCATTCAATCACTCACTCACTCAACAAATATTTTTTGAGGGCCTAGTATGTGTTAGGCACTCTACTAGGCACTGAGGAAATTGGGAAGAAAGACATTGTCCCTGTGATCTTAGAACTGATAGTGGCAGAATGAGGAAAAGAACCAAACATCCCTTGGGTATTTCCACTCCACAGCATTATCTTATCTTGCCTACTTAAAGTCCCTCATTTGAAATGGACCATAAACCAAAATAATTTTTTCCATAGATAATTTAAAATGACAAATCACTGGCAATTTAATGTAAATCAAGTTAGTATCAGTAATTAATTCACACGTGTCACATTTTATATACTAGACTGTAATTCACTTATTACACGTTGTCACATTTCAAAGAGCTGCCTGCACATGCAGTTTCCATTGAGCTGCATCCCGCATTTATGGAAGTGTTCTTTTTCCAATCCTGGGGAAAACAGAAGGTACAGTAACATAAATTTAGACTGAACCACTCAGGACACAGCATGCTAAACCCTATGCACTTTCTATTTGCAAAGTATTCAAATGTCTTTACAAGGAAAGTCAGCTAGGAAGGAAGGACTGCCTGCAGAATTAAGAGCGAGAGTGTAATTGTGCATTTTTCTTTCAGTTAACTGAAAGTTAACTGAAAATCAATTTTCTATTTTAAAAGCAGACCCATCAAAGGCAAAGGCAAGTGTCCAATTTTAAGCTAAGTTCTACAATATGCTTTTCAATAAAATGTCTTTCTGCCTCTTTCCCTTTTCTGATTTCAATGTCCTGTTACATATTTCCGAAAGCTTGCCTTTCAAACTTGGTGTATGCTATGATTGTATGGAATGAAAAGCTCCAAAAGGCCACAAAGATAAGTGTCACTTGCCTCCATCTCTGAGGAGAGGGCACTTTGAATTAAGACTGCTTCCACCTGCAAAGCCTGATTAAGCCTGAATTGATAATGCCCACATGTTGTGGGTTTTCTCGCTTTATTTCCCTTTGCATTCTTTTTCATTCCAGGATGTACTGTGGGCCATTATCCAATTTTCATAGCTGCATGAGTGATTACTAAAGTGCTGTGAAAGAGAAACTAAATCCTTAAAAAGAGGCATTCATCGAAGGCTCCTAGGAATCATATGCCAATATTCTTCTCTGATTATTGGGATTCATAGCGGAACGTTGGACACATCCACAGGAATTTAACTTTACCTCACAAAGGTTTTTAAATGCTTAGAGTTCTTTCTTGAGACTGAGAGGTTTCCATTTAGTTTTATGTCTTCACTGTTGTAAGTCTTTACTTCTATCTCCAATGTGGTCTGGTAGAACATGACAAACATAGTTAAAATTTACTCAAATTAACTGCTTTTTCTCCAAAACCCATATCTAGACATTACCTCTACAAAGCACATTGCCCTTTGCCCTAAGGAAATGTAAAGTGTGGGTTTTAAGCAGACTGTGTTTCAACAACCTGCCAGTAGTAAGCACAGCATTAAAAAAAAAAAAAATGCAAGCGGCTAGGAAGAGGCAGTGCAGAAAATGGAAATGCAGCCTGTATAGAAGTCGTGAGGACTGTAATTACTGATGTTCTGTCAGAACTAGCAGGTTGGGTCAGGTAAACAATACACGATTGCAATACACGATACTCCTTGAACACCTACAGTTTGCCAGATACAGGTATAGGCTGTGGGTATAGAAAAGTGAATCAGATACACGTCTTTCCCTATTCAAAACTATTATATAATATGTCACATGCTATAAAGAAGTGGGCATAAAATATTATAGGAAAAAATGGACATTAAGGTATTATGAAAGACAACCCAAATGTTTATCAACCTTTAACTGGACAAACAAAATGTGAAATATCTACCCAATGGGATAATATTCAGTGATAAAAAGGAATAAAGTGCTATGTACCACAACATGGATGAACCTCAAAAAAAAACCACTGTGGTAAGTGAAAGAATCCGGACAGAAAAGACCACGTATTGTATAATTTCACATACATGAAATGTCCAAAAAAGGTAAACCGACAGGAACAGGAAGTAGATTGCTGGTTGTCTGGGGCTGAGGCTGGGGATTATCTGTAATCAACCATGAGGGATCATATTGGGGTGATGGGAATGGTCTAAAACTAGTTTACAGTGATCATTGCACAACTTGGTAAATTTACTAAAAGTCATTGACTTGTACACTTAAATATTCAATTGTATGGTATATAAATTGCATGTCAGTAAAGCTGTTGTAGAATAAATTTTCACCTGGGTCAGGGGGAAGATGAAGAAGACAGATGAAGGAAGAACTTTGAGAGGACACGTTCATTATTTTCCTAGTGCTGCTGGAACAGATGACCACAAATGTGGTTTCGTAAAACAACACAAATTTCGTAAAACAACACAAGATATTGGCATGGCTGAGTCCCTCTGGAGGCTCTGAGAGGAGAATGTTTCCTTACCTTTCTCAGCTTCTAGCGACTGACTACATTCTTTAGCATGTAGCCCCTAAATCCTTCCTCGAATTGCATCACTCCAATATCTGTTTCCATCATTACATCTTCTCTGAGACTTCTCCTACATCATTCTTATCAGGACAGTTTTAATCACATTAGAACCACCTGGGGTAATCTCCTTATTCCAAAATCCTTGACTTAATCACTTCCGCAAAGTCCCTTTTGCCATATCAGGTAACATTTCCAGGTTCTGGAGATTAAGATGTAAATATATTTGAGGATCCATTATTCAGCCCAATATAAGGCCCATTTTATCCAGAAGATAGAAATTTTGAATTGGGATATTGAAGAATGTATGTTTTTCAGGTAGAAAAATTTGAGGAAATTCATTCCAAGTAGATAGAATGTTGTCAGGAAAGGAATAGAGAGAGAAACCTGCATATAATCTGTGAAATCAGACAACAACAGTTGGATTTAGCTATGGAAAAACAGATAACAGCTCTAATTGCTCTCATTTCACATTTGTGGTTGGATTTTTTTTCCTGCGTGTACACTTTGCTCTACTTTATCATCAACTGTTCCCCGATTAACTGGTTAGATTGGGATTCAAATATGCTACAGTATTCTCCAAACTTTATTCTTCCTCGAGTACACAGCCTCCTTCAGCTACAGCCCAAATGCTTTGTTTCTTTATTATATTCACAAGCCTTTCAACAGTTTCTACACTCACTTTTTATCTTCCTTTCTTACCAATATATTTGAAATTCATACCATTTTGGATTTCGTCCTCACCACTCCACTGTAACTGCTCTACAAACTCAGCAATGACCTCCACATTGCCAAGTCCAATGGTCCATTCTCATTCTCATCTTACATGACCCATCAGCTGTAATTGACTTAGCTGATCATCCTCCTTTCAAAGACTACACCTTCTCTTGTCTTCCAGAACGATATTGTCCCCTGCAGGTCTATTACATCACTGTATCCTTCATTTCTTCTTTATCTCCATATATAGGTATTTCAATTCTTTGAACTTTGTCTTGTTTCTCCCTATGCTCACTTTCTAGATTATCTCATCCACCTCACATTCCTAAATACCATTTTTTACTATGATGACTGCATTTATAATTTTATGGTTCCCATTTTTATATCTACAGCCTCTACTTCTCTCCTGAAAACCACACTTGTAATTCAACAGCCTACCTGACCTCTCTATTTGGATGTCTAATAGGCATCTCAAACTTTATGTATTTCAACCAGAATTCTAGATTCCTCTTGCTCCAAATTGGCCCCTCTACCAATCTTCCTCTTCTTAATGTTATCACCATCTGTGCAGTTTCTTAGGCCAAATTCCAGCATTGTCTTTAATTTCTCTAATTCTCACACTTCACATCTGATCCATCATCAAGTCCTCCAGGTTATACATTAAAAATATGCATATAGCTTGATTACTTTCTTTTTAATTTTATTTTATATTGGAGTATAGTTGATTAACAATGTTGTGTTAGTTTCAGGTGTACAGCAAAGTGATTCAGTTATACATATACATGTATCTATTCTTTTTCAAATTCTTTTCCCATTTAGGTTATTACGGAATACTGAGCAGGGTGTCCTGTGCTATACAGTAGGTCCTTGCTGGTTATCTATTTTAAATACAGCAGTGTGATCCCTTATTAATACCATCATTTCTACAACCCTTGTTCAAGTAACAATTTATTATCTATTTACTCAATTACGACAGCCTTGTATTTGATCTACTTGTTTCTACTCTTGATCTTCTTCATTTTATTTTTCACCAAGCAACAAGAACTATCATTTATACATAAGTAAGATAATGCTATATACTTGCTCAAAATTCTTCCTATGCAGCCGTCACAATGGTCCCCAACAACCTCACACCCTGGTCTTCACACCTTTGTAGGATTCCCTCCCATGTTGCATCAGGGTCTGGTTCGTGTGACCATTAGAATATGGCTGATGGTATGTCACTTCTAAAATAACATTATAAAAGGCTATGGCTTCTGCTTGGGCTCCTCTCTCTCTCTCTCTCTCTTTCCTCCCAGCCCCAGCTTCCCTTCTCCTTCTCTCTCACATCACCCATCTTGGGGGAGCCACATCATAGGCTGATGTTAAGGAACATCTCCATCTATGGAGAGGCACAAATGTTAAGGAACCAAAGCCTTCTGTTAACAGCTATGTGAGTTCAGAAACTGATCCTCTAGATCCAGTTAAGTCTCAGATCACTGCAACATTGGCTGAAACTTTGATTGCTGCCACATGAGAGACCCTGAGCCAAAACCATCTAACTAACTGTCCTGATTCATGACTCAAATGTGAGATTCCAGAAAAAGCACTTACTGTTTTAAGCTTTTTAAGCTGCTACATTTGGAACAATGTATTATGCGTCAGTAGATAACTAATTTCTATAGTAAATGGGAAAATAATGGCTTTAGATTATCTATTTGGAAAATAAAATTGAAAGGTGAGATGTATTTGTCATCTGAGGTTTTCCATCTCTGATGGCTTTTTGTTAATTTTGGAGAACTCGTACTCACTCTTGAATTAATGAGTGAAATAAAAGCCATTTAGGAGACTTCTATCTCAAGACTATTTAAAAACCAGCCACGGAATAATTGTCTATTTATTTAGTTTGGTGGCTCAGTCCAATAAATGAAGTATATAGTTAAGAAGGGTAAGGCAAAATAGAGAAGTATGAGGCCACTTTTTGTAATTAGAAGCAAGGCAAGAAGAGTGAGTCTGTGGCCACTCATTTACTCATTTATTCCTTCTTTCTGTCAACAGATGTGTATGGTGCAGCTATTTTGGGGCAGACACTGAGGGTCTAGTAGTTAACAAGGCATAATCCATACCCTCAAGGCAGAGAGATATAGGAAGACAGGCATTTTCAAAACATCACAGTAAATACATGCCACAGTGAATTACTCAATAAAAAGAACAGTTTTCATTAGGGTCACAGCAATATAGGGACATGAATTTTTTAAATTGTGTAGCTGATGTTTCAACATAAACAACACATAATCCTACTGGGAAAAATCAACACTTTTTTAGATTTCCATACACTTACTGTATGATTCAACATCATTTTCAGTTCTTAAATTGCACATGCTGGGTTAGCATGGAAATGTATACTTTTTAGTGCTTGGAGCTTTTAAGATCCAAATCCAGTAATAAGTATGTGATAAGAATAACTACACGTTGCATGGAGCATGTAGGAGAGGCATGTAATCACTCTAAAGAGGCCACTGTTATGCGGTAAACAGAAGTTAAGTTGTTCTAAGGAAAAGAGAGCAGCCAGTCAAGAATTTGTCAAAGGGCCCTCTAGGAAGTGCAGCCAGCATTGGCAAGCAAAAGAAAGATGGGGATGGTCAGAAGCTTATAATATCTGGGCAGTAATAACACAGTAATATTGATAGGTGAGACCTGAGATGTACAAGATAAATGAACAAGGCTGTATGTTATGCTTTGAGGAAGTTGCATTTTATCCTCAGACCAATGCAGGACCTTTGCAATAAGAGAGCAACACGGTTAGATTTGTGTTTTGGGGAAAATGACACCTGCTACACTGTTCGAAGATGGTGTTGGGGGCAAAGATGGTGATAGAAAGCAGTTATGTTGCAATAACCTGGGAGACTAAATATGGTGGTTATCTTGTCTAGAGGAGTAACACTGAGGATGGAGAAAAATGGATAGATTCAATGGCTATTGACTATCCCTAAAGAAGAGCACTTGGTGATTTAGTACAGGTGATATGGAGAAGGTGACTCAGGAGTCACGAATAATAGCCAAGTTTCTCCCACAGCTTGGAAAGTGTTTGCGCTCTCTGCTGGGATAGGGAGAACAGGAGGGAGAAAATTGCATTATTATGTAGACTTTCCAAGTTACCCATTCAAACCATGTGAGAGCTATCGTCACACCAGTGGTTGTCAAAGTGTGGTGCCCAGAATCATAGAACTGCCTTCGCAGTCTACACTGGGAGGGGGCCAGGAAAGAACAGAAAGACACAACGAAGAGGACATTGCATGCTTCACAAGATGTCCTCTTCAGTGTCTTTAAGAAAAGCTATGCTTATTTTTAATTTTTTATTAGTTTGTGATGCATACATTATATATGTGTGTGTGTGTATATATATATATATATATATATATATATATATATGTCAGTATTAAGGTATAGTGACAAAATGAATGTCATACAAGCAACACTCTTCTGTAGAACTAGAATGTTACCAATTACTTTCATGTGTACCTACTTGACTGCTACTTCCTTAACCCATCCCTTTTCATTTTCCTGGAAGGTGAAGACTTATCCAGAATCTGTCATTCACTTGTTTTACGTTCATAGTGTTTTCATATACATCCCATGGCAGGCTTGTTTTGAGACTTATAAAACTGGTGTCATACTCTATGCAATCTAAAAACTACTTATTTCCTTCATTATAGCTCTAGTTGTTATCTGTGAATTTGTATCCACCCCAACTTCATTCATTTTCTCTGCTGTGTATTATTCTGTTGTGTTAATATACTAAACTTTGTGTATCCACTCCCCAGGAGTTGTTTCCATTATCTTGCTTTCATGAAAAATCCTCTTACAAGCAATCTTTGGCTTGGTTCTAGATGCTCAAAACAAGTGTTTCTACACCTACACATGGAGTCAAAGGATATACAGATTGATTTACGAATTTTCACTTTGCAAGGTAGTAACAAATTATCTTCCAAAGTTGTTACACCAAATCTTAATCTTTCTGGCATTGTTTAAGTGTTCCCTTCCTTGCCAGTTCTTGGTACTTTGAGATTTCTTTGTGTCCACGTGCAAATGCTGGGTGGTGGCAGTTACATCAGGCAGGCTGGGACAAATGCTGGCTTGTACCCATCTGCTGTTTCACTCCAAATGGTGCATTGTGCTGTGGCTGCTGCCACTGTTACTGTGGGATCTGGAGTCTCCAAGTAGCTGCCTAGAAGAGCCAGGTAACAACCAATCTGTGCAGGGAGTTAATGCTGCATGGAACAATCTTTGACCACTGAGAGACAGGAGATGGGAAAAAACCTGCTAGTGGGAAGCAGCCGCATAGCACAGGGAGATCAGCTAGGTGTTTTGTGACCACCTAGAAGGGTGGGATAGGGAGGGTGGGAGGGAGATGCAAGCGGGAGGGGATATGGGGATATATATATATATGTATAGCTGATTCACTTTTTTATAAAGCAGAAACTAACACACCATTGTAAAGTAATTATACTCCAATAAAGATGTTAAAAAAAAAGTTTTCATTTTTCCCAACTCCAAGAATTGCTCTAGAATCCAGTATTTTTAGTCAACCCACTACATTTATTCAACGTCTGTGGATTTACTCCCATTACTAAATATTAGTTGTGTGATTATTATTACTATTAATTATTATTTTCTTACATGTCTTCACTTCTTCCCTGCCACTCATCTATTATCCCCTCCCACTTGTTTATCTGGGACTATATCCACTAATAAAGCATTAGCACATCATTGTATTTAGGAAACTCAGGCTAAGCAATGAGTAATCTTATTCTTTCATGACTATTCCTGGGGTTTTCTCTTTTATATAACTTTAACAATCAGCTTGCCCTCAAAAACCATGATTGGATTGTTATTGGAATTACATGAAATTTATGAATTAATTGGAGGAGAAATGGAAATTACATCAGTCCATTTTTTTTTTTTTTTTTTGTGGTACGCGGGCCTCTCACTGTTGTGGCCTCTCCCGTTGCAGAGCACAGGCTCCGGACGTGCAGGCTCAGTGGCCATGGCTCACGGGCCTAGCCACTCCGCGGCATGTGGGATCTTCCCGGACCGGGGCACGAACCCGTGTCCCCTGCCTGCGCAGACGGACTCTCAACCACTGCGCCACCAGGGAAGCCCACAGTCCATGTTTATAAATGATCATGGTATAGCTCTCATTTGTTTAGGTCACTTTTAGCTTTTTCAGTGAATGTGCTGCAACTAAACATCTTTTGTTAATTTTCTTAGGCACTTTAATTGTTTTTGTTATGGTACAGACTATTCTTCATGAATTACATTTTCTACATATTTGTTGCTAGTGTATAGAAATGCATTTTATTTTTGCATATTGACCTCATATTCAGTCACTACTCTAAACTATGTTCTTAGTTATCATCTTTATAGTGTATTTTTCTGTGTAGGCAATGTTATTATCTATAAAAAACAACAGTAGAATTCATCGGTAAAACTCATCTGGATATTGTTTTCATCATCGACAGGTTTTTGAATATTGCTTAATATTTTTGATAGTTATAGAAATATCCAGACATTCTTTTTTTTCCTGATTTAATTTGCATATATTACATTTTTCTAGTGGCAATAAATTAGAAAATTTATTGGTCACCAAGAGACATATTCGTATTTCTAAACAACATAATATTAAGGGGGAGAATCCGGAAAATATGCTGAGCATCGCAGCAACATTTCAACATAATCCTCTGTAATTGCTAATCACATTAATTCATAAGTAATCATTAATGTATTCAGCCAGCCAGATATATCAGTCATTGATTTTAAGCATTGCATGTATTATAATATGATACATTAAAAACTCAACCTTTAAGAGATTACTGTTCAATTTTAAAAAGGTAAGAAATGAACTTGAAATAACTAAAACTTAAAGTAAGAGATGCTCCATGATCCCTAGTGGCATAGAGAAAATAGTGCAAGCACTGGGAGGAAAGATGGATAACTGTCCGATGAGGGGTTTGGGAACTCTTTGACCTGGATTTCCTACGGTACTCACACATTGTCCAGGTTTAACAATTTCATTAACATCCCTTCTATACTATGATGAATATTCATGGCCAGAACTGTAACAACAGTGCCATGGAAGTGAAGCTCCCTGGCCTCTCTGGGCTAAGGAAGTGTGTGGAGATGGGCCAGCAAGAAGTGCAGCCAAGCAGCTGCCATGAAACAAGCTGGCTTGAGCCAAAGGTGAGCAGGGCTGGTTGAAGCATTTTAAGGAAATGATTAAAGAATAAAAAAATTATCTGCCAACTCCTAAAAGAGCAGTTTGATGCTTAGACAGTAGTTATTTTGAATAAGGACATAGAAACTGGCAAATAATAGCAAAACTGATTTGTTGCTATGATACAGGTACCTGCTAGATATTTTATAAATAACATTTTATTTAGATAGAAAGGAGGTAGATATTATCATCTCATTTTTCTAAACGGATGTATCAGACGTGTCTGTCAGTGCCAGCCCAGGAAGCCAAGTCTTTTAACTTAAACAGCAAAGCAGTTGGCAAGAAAGCTGGAGAACTTACACCAAAAGTGGACAGAAATCAAGGAAGTCTAGATGCAAGACGCAAAACAAAGATTACCCCACAAGGTAGATGGTACCCCTTTGTTCAACACTGCTCAACACTCCTGCCCCGAAGCTCTGGACAATCACTCCAGCTGCCTCCTGAATACTATACAATGAATTAATTATTAACTGTTCCTTCATCTTCTTGGAATCCACTGAAGATCCAGAGCTGTAGATGAGAGGGTTTGATAATCCATGCCCTGACCGCTGGCAGGAGTCAGGAGGAAGAAAGCATTTGCTCTTCTCAGGTCTCCAATAGAAAGAGTTTCACACCTCCCACACGGACTCTCAGCATTGGATATTCTCCCCAAATTAGAAAAGATTTCAGATGCTCGTGAGCATGGAATCAGACTTCATTTTCAAGATGACTGAGCTAATGAGCAGAGATGTTTTTCAGGCTCAGGTCTTGTCTGAATCAAAACCCCATAATCTTTACTCTACATGGAACTGACTCAGTGGCAATAAATTGTACAGAAAAGTTTTGTTATAGAAAGTGCATAATTTTTACAGCAATATATTGAGAATAGTTCTCCCATTGAGAACCTATCCTGTACAAGAAAATGCTAAGCCGGACAGAGTAGGGGATTACAGTCTTATATTCTTAGATTTGATGGTCTAATTAGAGATCATGTTTAAAAAAATGTACTCGTTAACACGTGAGTTCAGTGCTGAAAGAGCCATGGTCATTCAAGGTTGGAAGATAACAGTGTGAGCTGGGATGTGCCAGAAAACTACAGGAAGGTTGGCTGGGATTCAGATATGCAGGGGATGATATTTCAGGCAAGGGAGGATTTGCTTCTGCAACAGTATATGTAGGCACAAATCCATCAGATTGTAATGCAAATTTTTTTTTAAATTAAATTCAGGATGTCATTAAGGAAACAAAAAAGTTAATCATTGTAGCCACTGGACTTTAACTATAAATCAAAATCCAGTCATAAGGATAGCAGACAGGATTATGGGGAGTCAGGAAGTAACTGCCAGGTATTTCAATTTGAAGGAATCCTTTTTCTGGAGGAAAGAGCAAGAATTGTATACAAGCCTGCAGTGATTAGGAAATAGACATGGAGAACACGGGAATGGAGAGCCATACCTCCAGCCAAGATGTGTTTGCAAGAAGGTTATCAACCCAGAGAGCAGGTTGCTGGCTGACAAAGAGTATGGACGGCTTTGGGCAAAGGTCACTAGTCACAGGTCAGAAATACAAGCACATCCAAACCCTGTGTTTTGTTGCTTCGAGTAGGGTTCCATTTACTCTGGCTTTGACCTTATGAAAACATTGTGAGTGGCCATGGAGCATAAAGAGTAGTGTTGCCTTCTGAAGTAAAGCCAAGAATAATGCTTCAATAAAGAATTGTAAAGCAAACTCTCAACCAATGCTGCATTCTAGAGATGTGTCATTCAGTCCTGCTCACATCAGGTGGTCACATGGTAAAGTATATGTCTGGTTGGACCAAAGACACTGACATGAGTATTGAAGCCCCAATGTCTTCTGTAGGGAATGCCTTCACTTCTTTATAATTAACTTAACATAAATATCCTCACTTATCGGAAGTCCTTTGCTGGTGAGTTGCACAATTACAATCATGCATGAAGGATCCAAAGGGATCTTAGAGATCTGGCTTTTAGCTACTTAATCTTTTTTTTTTTTTTCTGCTTTTTGAGAAAATGGAATCTCATTACACATGCAAATGAATATCAGAAGTTTTTTTACTGCTTATGTAACATAGTGAGTATTGCTATCAAAGGAGGGACTCCATTTTTCAACATCACACGGTACACTCTTTTAGATATATTGAGTGACTGGTATTATTTATTGTATAGATATTTGAATGATTAGATGATTACATGAGTGAATGTAGAATTAAGAGTGATATAATGATGCACAGAATCAAGGGATTTTCTTTGAGCTATGAATCAAATAACTGAAATGCAAACATGAAGATGATTCTTGTCTGACTCGCGCAGGCTGTAATTAATATTTATTAGGTAAGGAGTAGAGTCTCTGGCTGGGAATTTAAATTAACAAGCAGATGGTTTCTCTAATGTTGAAAGTGTAGGTTGGAATTTTTAGCCCAGTTAACATCAATCAGCTCCATACCTCCATATTCTACTTGCACTGTTCACACAAAATTGTGATATTTTGGCTACAAGCAGTACCTGGAGGTGCAGATGGTTTAGGGCAAAGTTATTCTGTTTCTGGGAAAGACAACTTGAAATGCTTTATTACAGCCTGGGGACAGTTTTTTGTTCATTGCTACCCTGACAGGTAGGAAATCAATGCTGTAAAAATGAATTTAAGGACATCACTATTTTATTCAGTATGATAAAATAATTGTAGTAAGCTAAAAAACTTTCAGTAAGTTTCAGTATGTTCATGAAAATCTGCTAGGAAACCTAATGCATTTTACTCCATTTTCAATCTAGAAAAAAAGGTCTGATGATTTCTAAAGTCTTATTGCAACTCCCGTTGTGGAGCACAGGCTCCGGACACGCAGGCTCAGCGGCCATGGCTCACGGGCCCAGCCGCTCCGCGGCATGTGGGATCTTCCCGGACCGGGGCACGAACCCATGTCCCCTGCATCGGCAGGTGGACTCTCAACCACTGCGCCACCAGGGAAACCCTGCAACTCTCTTTTGATTGTACTATGGATGTAAAATGCCTTGCACGTGATGATTGGAATGTAGTAAACGCACAGTAAATGTTACTTTCCTTCCTTCCCGTAACACTTAAAAATTAAAGTTTGCTTACAAATTTTAATAGTTATTTATGAAGCACTCAATTTATTTCAGACATTGTATGAGTGCTTTGCAAGCATTATTTTGGTTAATACTCATGCTGTCCATGTGAGGTAGGGACTATGATTATCCCCATTTTCTAGTTTAGAGAAGTAGGTCACTCATCAAGTGTCATAACTAGTGATCCAGGTCTCTCTTATCTAGAAATCTAAGCTAGTAGGTATTTTACTACTAAATTAAATATGTTCGCAACTTTCAAAGAATTGGTACATTTAAAGCCTTGATTACAAGAATTCTATTGTGATTTATATGTGTTTGTGTAAAGTGCTTTATATTTTTAGTTAGTGATGAACCCCATAAGAGTGAGAACTGTTTTTTTTTTTCTTACATCCTCATATCTTCCCCAAAACCTGAGGTAGAGTTCATGCTTGATAGATATTTGGTGAGTTAGTGAGTGAATGATTCCAGAAGAAATACATGACAAGGACTGCTGGTGAGTACTCAGTCTCTCCCTATTCTTCAGGCTGAAGCTGTGTGGTCACCTGTCATAGATGATTTAGAAAGAATTACTAAATCATCGGAAAAAATGTCCTGGATGAGGATGTAAGCAATTTGTGCAAATGAAATTATTTTCAACTTGTTTCTACGGGTGTCAAGAAATTTAGAATCTTATTTATGCTATCCCCAAGAAACTTCTCCTTGCTCTAAAAAGTATGAATCTGAATCTAAAAGAGAAAACCAAAAAGACCCATGCTATCCCCCCATCACCACCTTCAAACTTCAGAGAATCCTTTGTTGTTCCGAAAGCTTTGCTCCAATAATGTATAATCTCCTACCCAGTTGTCTTAGTTCATTTGGGCTGCTATCACACAATACCAGAGACTGGGTGGCTTATAAACAACAGAAGTCCAAGATCAGGGCGCCAGAATGCTCAGATTCTTGTAAAAGCTCTCTTGTGAGTTATAGATGGCTAACTTCTCACTTTGTCCTCACGTGGAGGAGGGACCGGAGAGTGGCGGAGCCTCTTTTATGAGACGCTAACCCCATTCATAAGTGTCCATACTCATAACCTAATCCCCTCCCCAAAGCCCCACCTCTTAATACAGCACATGGGGGATTAGGATTCCAACATATGAATTTTGAGGGGACACAAACATTCAGACCATAGGGCCTGTCTTGAGAAGTGACACTCCCATGGCCATTGTTTTTAACGAAATTGTGTGAACAAAGTGTATTGGAACAATCTCAGGGTGTTTGTTAGAAAAGGCAGGTTTCCTGAGGCTCTACCTCAGACCTATTAAAGCAGAATATTTTGTTGTGAGACTCAGAAAAATCATGTTTTACCCTATTTCCATGTTGGGATATTACTATAGTCTGAAAATTGCTGTACCCAGACTGTCCAGAGACAAGAATAAAACCCCAGGTCCTATTATCTCCCCCTCTACAATACACATACACACAAACATGTACTAATGTCTGTCCTCCCTCAGTGTATTAGTCAGGGTTCTCCAGAGAAACAGAACCAAGAGGATGTGTGTATAGAGAGAAAGAGGAAGAGAAAAACAGAGAGAGATTTATTTTAAGGAATTGACTCATGCAGTTGTAAGGACTGGCAAGTCCAAAATCTTCAGGGCAGGCCAGCAGGCTGGAGATCCAGGGAAGAGTTAACATTGAAGGTGAAGTCCAAAGGCAGGCTGTAGACAGAATTCCCTCTTCCTCAGGGAAAGTCAATCTTTTTCTAAAGGCCTTCAACTGATTGGATGAGGCCCACCCACATTAGGGAGGATAATCTGCTTTACTCAAAGTGTACTGATGGAAACATTAATATCATTCAAAAAATATCTTCACAGTGACATCTAGACTGTGACCAAATATCTAACTATGGTGGCCCAGCCAAGCTGACACGTAAAATTAACCATGATTCTCAGCAATAGCACATGAGAATGCTCATAGGGTTTTATTCATCATAAGATCTCAGAGAATAAATGATTCTGGACAGAGAGCTCACAGACTCACAGTTTCATAGTGATACTTTAAGCACAAAGTAATGCCAGAGATTGAATGTGTAGTTCCATTTATCTTAATCGAAAAATGACCAGATGAATCCAAAGAGAAAATTCCAATAAGTGATTTTTTACGATGGTTTTTAATATTATTCACACACACACACACACACACACACACACACACAGGAATTTGCCTATTTAATATGCCAAGTCATTACATACAAGGTTTTGAATCTTTTTTATCCCTCACCAAAAACAGATGGGAAAAAAAGAAACATAGGCAGCAATGAGGGGTAACCTATCCCTCTGGTCAATGTCAGACTCAAGAGGAGGTGAAATTATTCCCCAGTTCATTTGACCACAAAGTGAGATTTGTTTCCCCTCCCAGTCCTGATTCAGTCAATGTTGCTGACAAGTTGGAATTCCACCAGAAGGAAAAATATTCCAGGTAAATGTTTCACTCTTAATGTTTAAGCCAGAGAGCTTATTTCTCTGATTCACTGAAGGAGAGAGAGGCTGGCCACTACTCTCATGGGCCCTCAAGTTTCCATTTTGCAGTGCCAGCAGGGTGCAGGAGAGTATGACTCCAAACTGCAGGGGCTTCCCTGGTGGCGCAGTGGTTGAGAGTCCGCCTGCCGATGCAGGGGACACGGGTTCGTGCTCCGGTCCGCGAAGATCCCACATGCCGCGGAGCGGCTGGGCCCGTGAGCCGTGGCCACTGAGCCTGCGCGTCCGGAGCCTGTGCTCCGCAACGGGAGAGGCCACAACAGTGAGAGGTCCGCGTACCGCAAACAAACAAACAAACAAACCAAAAAATGCAACCTCCCAGAAATGACTGCTTTTGCTCATGAGGGCTACATAATCTGTATTGCTCTGGAACTTTTATTCTGGCATTGATTTGGAGAAATAAGTTAGGAGGTATCAAGATTCTACTTTTTATAACACATCAATTCTTCTTAATGGACCTTTAGTTGAAAGTCCTCAAACTGGTTTTCCTTTACTTATTAATGATAAAATGGGAGCTTTTAAAGTACATACATGAAATTCCTCATTAATAATTTTCTTATAATTTGGCAAAGACAACAACTTCATCCATTGTGATAACTTTGCTAAACTAATCTGCAGGAATTTTTGTGCCTGATGATTATCTCCTGGGATATCATTTCATTCAGAGTGTTCTCACGGGATGCTTTTTAGAATAGAGCTCAAGTACACATGCCTTTCAACCTCATGGGATTAGAATTGTGGCTTCTTTTCTCTCGGCTTTACCATGTCTCTCTCACTAGAACTCACGTATGCTATGGAGGCTTTTATTTTCACCCAGCTTCCTCTTGGACTTCTGCATCTGTGACTAGGAATAAGTCCTGGGGACAGAATCTAAGGACTGAGTGACTCTGCACTTGTAAGTGAAAAAATTACAAATATTTGCCCTTGAGGGCACCTCAAAGGCAAATTCCTTCCTGAAATCTTTTCTTTCTGTCATTAGACATGGGTTATTAGTAAACTCATGATAGCTAGCTAGCTAGATAGATAGATGATCGAAAGATATAGATAGATAAGGGGAGAGAGAGAATATTTCTAAAATAATTTTTCTAAAATAGGTATATTTTTGGAAATCTGCTTCACTGGTTTGGGGCCCCATTTTCCATATAAAGTCACTGCTTCAGGCAATCAGTTGCCTAACTCTTCCCCCAAATCCTCAATGTCATTCCATCTTCTCTGCTTCTGTGAAAGCTGTTTATAGCTTTTCCTATGAGGTTCTCCATCATAGCCTCTCTACCCACCAAACCCTACTCATCCTTCTAAATCTAAGTAAAGAGATCTATTATCCCAGTTCCTCCAAGTCCTTAGACCTAAAGTAATCTCTCCACTCTTCTGATTGCCTATTGCACATACTGTCAGTACTGTAGACTGTACTTTCAGTATAAGGTATTGTCTCTTAATTGTAGTGTGTCTATTAGTCTATTCAAGGTGCTTATTCACCTCATGCAGTGCCTAGTCACTTACTGAGTATTCAAAATTATGGGTAGATTGAAAAGACAACCTTAATCAAATAGTCTCTCAAATTATGTCTCCATGGTTGTCGGTAGAAATGACACCTCAACAACCTGCACGTGGTAGGGGTTGGGCATGACATCCTCTCTTGAAAGAAGGTGTGATTTCTAGTGTCTAAATAAAGATGGATTCATGACTTCTGTTTCATAATCATTCCCCATTCCCCCTTCCCTGGTAGTGAGAAATTCCCATTCTTTTCATTGTTAAAAAGCAAGATAGTTAAATTAGAGGTAGATAATTCGCTAATCATGTCATTTGGTGTTACAACTGTTATCAGGAGCAAGTTACTAACAATAAGCCTTACATTTTTCTCACTCGCTACCCAACCACGGAGAATCTCTGCAGGGACTCAGCCTCTATTTCGGCGCTCTTTTTTTTCTATGCTCTATGCATAAACATAACATTGGGATGAGTCAACAAATGCTATTTTGGGGTGGCGATGGTGGGAGAGAACAATGGTAACTGTCCGAAATATTTTAGAACTCCCATAGTTCATGAATTAGATTCATAGTTATGAAAATTTTGGAATAGGTCATGTAAAAGAATTTTAATTTTAATATGTACCATGGTTGTGAAAAATGTTAAACAATGGTTTCTGGATTTATAAATATCACAAATGCCCATTCATTCATTTATTTATTTATCTGATAGTATTTGTAATCTGTGACTTGGAATGGCCTTCCCCAAATTTAGAAAGGAGCTGTGAGGATCTGCAAAAGTACCCATGATATGGCATGTATTCCATGAAGTTTTCTCTCACCAGAAGTAGAATGGCATAACCAGTATCTTCTCTTAGTATGGACGGGAATCACAAGTCAAATGAGACATCAATCTCTTGCTTATGCCTCGTTTGTCAGCCACACTGGTTGAACGAAGAAAGACATTCCAAATTAAACATTATAGAAATTGATTTGTGATAATGCAGGAGTTTCCTTTGGGAATTTGTTTTCTTGGCAACTTCTTTTGACATGAGTTTTCCCATTATGAACAAGGAAAATCTAAACAACAGAATTCATTTTTCTTCCCTTAATGTACATACTTTTGGAGCTGTGCCTCTAGAATAGTTTATATCCTTTCCCTTTCCATGATTGGCCGGTAGTTTCTACACTATGATAAAAATATTTGTCATCTTTTGGGAGAGTTGAGGCATTCCTATAAGAAAGAAAAAACAATTTCAACCCCTCATCTTAAAAAGAGTTTTTCCTATTACAACAGAGTTAAAAATGAAGGCCAACTTTTTATACACAAGAATTTCACAAAATTTTTTCTAGTTATAATAACAATGATTTGGCCTTGGAAAATCTTGAGAAAAATTTATTCTTAAGATATTTAGATTGTTTATAGGAGCTCCATGGTTTCAACGGTGAACATACATCTGGCTGATAAAGATTTTGTCATATTTTTAGACACCGTTACTCAAAGTATGTCAATAGGCTATTTTCAAACACCTTTCTTTCTGGCTTAAAGTAAATTACAACAGATCTTCCCCCAAAATACAATGACGGACACACAGAATGATTTTCTTTTTTATCTTAACAAATAATATTGACGCCTAAGTACTGATGATTGACAGGCATGGTACCATATTGCTATGCATGGTTTTGAGCTGGACAGTAAGTTAGTCTCTGGAATGAGGCTACACAAGCCTCAAATGCTGAGGTTATAAACTATACATAAATGCAAGGTAATACTTGAAAACAATGCTATTTCAGGCAAGTTAGATTTTGTCCAGCAAGCAATATGAGAGATTGAAATAATTATCTGAAGGACAAAACAAATTATGGACCCCTTCCTTTTCCCTGCATCTGTTCCTATATGTCAGAAATTGTAGAAAGAGAAATCAATTTTAACAATTTAAAAATTGAAATAAGTTTTGGTTGATTTATACCAAAAGGGATTGTTCATTTTTGACACTATCAGAAATATTCTTCATTTAAAAATGAGAGGGAACACATTTTAAATTGAATAATGGATTACACTGTAAACTCTATAACATTAGGGAACAGATTGAATTCCAAAATATGCTAAGAGGAATCACAGATTGAAGGTGTGGTTTAAAACAATCATTATAAAACATGCCACTATAAACAATGCTCTATCCAAAAATATTCCCCAATACACATGAATTTAATCTGATGCAAAGGAATCATAATCTTAAAGTTTTACTTAGTGGAAAACAAATATTTTATTGCAGAATTTTTTTGAAATGGTCAGGGGATGAGATATATTGGAACAGAAACATGGGGAACAATGATCTATTTTATAGACAGAGAACAAAATAACGTGAACAATTTTAACTTAATGCATATTTACACCTCCCTAGTAAACAATAAAGAGGAGAAAAAATTTAATATAATAATTGGTGTTGTATTTTTAAAATCTCTACCATATGTTATTTAGACCCAATCAAACTATAATTCATATGAATTTTTAAAATAGTCTTCTAACTAGTATTCCTGTTTCTGCTCTCCTTTTCCTGAAACATATCCTTTAAAATGTAACCAGAGTCATCTGTCGGAAAAGAAAAACTTATCATGTTTACTTCAAAACCTTCAATGTCTAACTGATTCCCATAGGATGAAGTTCAGAATTTTCAGCATAAAGAAGAAACTCTTCAGGGGGTCTCTGCCTCCTTTCCTAATTTTATCTTCTATAGCTCCCTACATTTATACACCCTCACCTATATATTTCAAAATAATGCCTAACTTCTTATCCTCAAGTGCAAGGTTTTCCACGAAGAACTGACTCCCTCATTCCCCTTTAGTCCTTTTTTATACCCTCCATTCTTTGGTCTTTACACTCCAGCCATGACAAACACCTGCTGTTTTCCCACTCATCATGCTATTTCATTCCTCTGGGCCTTTGTTCATGTTTCCCTTCTGCCTCAGTTTCCAATCCACCCCATTCTTCACTTGACTAACTTATAATATATTGTCCTCCAGGAAGCTTCTCTCATCTTATTCTTCCAGTTTGACTTATTTTTCCCTTCCTGCATTCCCATAACACCTAGCCCAGACTGGTGATAGGAAGCTTGCTTCACAATATTGAAATTGCCCTTTTAAGTCTATTTCTCTTATTAGAATAAAATCTACATGAGGTCAGGGACTGACTCATCTTTATATTCCTGGCTTCTAAAAAATATTCTAATATAATATGCTTGGCATATTATAAGTTCTCTGTAATATATTTTTGAAATGAATATTATCTTTACAAGGTGCAAATCATCAGGGACCATGCATTGGACAGACTCAATATATATATATTTTTTAATAAATTTATTTATTTATTTTTGGCTGTGTTGGGTCTTTGTTTCTGTGCGAGGGCTTTCTCTAGTTGCGGCAAGCGGGGGCCACTCTTCATTGCGGTGTGCGGGCCTCTCACTGTCGCGGCCTCTCATTGCAGAGCACAGTCTCCAGATGCGCAGGCTCAGTAGCTGTGGCTCACGGGCCTAGTTGCTCCACCGCATGTGGGATCTTGCCAGACCAGGGCTCGAACCCATGTCCCCTGCACTGGCAGGCAGATTCTCAACCACTGCGCCACCAAGGAAGCCCCCAGACTCAATATTTTTGGAAAAAGATAATCTAGCAGAGCTTCATCATGGTTTATGATGCCTCCACTTTTTGTTTCTATACAAGGATATATCTCTCAGCCACAGAGTTTCTGCAAATTGCTAAAATGCTAAAATTATCTAAGCATTTGAGATTCTATTATATTGTCAAACAAATAGCATTATAAATCATGTGAAAACTTGGGTTTGCATTTGAAATATTGTAAAAATGTCATGTAAGCCTGGTGTCCCACAACAAGCTCAACACCGATGTTAGTGGTGTAGGGAAGGGAAAGGGCATTCCTGAACAAGAGTTGTAAAGGGAGGTAGTTGACCAGTATTAGGATTGAGGGAAAAGACCAATGTCTCTTAGAGAGAAGCACAGATGAATAGCTCTCTACAACTTACCCACCAGCCCCAAAAACAACTCAATTAAAACAAAAAGAAATGAAATTCAGGACAAAACCTGCTATAAAAGAAGATATAGATAAGTCATCCTAGTGGTATAGGGATATGTGCCTGAAGACAATAGCAGCAGAGTGATAAAGAGGACACATCAGTGTATAGCACAAGTAGAGTGAAGTGTTCTGCTACCACTTTAGGTAAACACTGCTCTGAGAGTCCATTCATTCAACAAATATTTGTTGTATTCAAAATATTTTTGGTCTGTATGTGCCAGGCACTGTGTCAATCTTTAGGGTTATGGGTGTGAAGACAGAGAGATTCCTTCTTCCTATAAAATTCACTGTGGAATATGGAGAATTGGGAGCACATAACTGACCATAAATCACTTTCAGTGGAAATTGCACTGTTTTTCTCTTCATTATATTGACTAATTTTGACTGGAGAAATGCCTATAACATAACTTTTTTTTTTTGCGGTATGCGGGCCTCTCACTGTTATGGCCTCTCCCGTTGCGGAGCACAGGCTCTGGACGCACAGGCTCAGCGGCCATGGCTCACGGGCCCAGCCGCTCCGCGGCATGTGGGATCTTCCCGGACCGGGGCACAAACCCGTGTCCCCTGCATTGGCAGGCGGACTCTCAACCACTGCGCCACCAGGGAAGCCCATAGCTTTTAAATTAATTTTCACATAACTATGTGGTATCTCTTTGGGTCCCTAAGTGTGGGAAATAATCTAGAAAAAGAGAGCTGATGCAAGTCTAGTGAGTAAACAGTTTTTTGAGAGGTACAAACACACGGTAGCTGAGTGAGGGGAAAAAAAAAGAAATGAGCTGAGAATAGAAAAGAGGAAAAGAAAGTACAGGTGGTACATTATCAAGCTGGCCTCAGCCTTTCAACAAAAACAAATGCAACACATGATTTAGTTTTGTAAGATGATCCCAGAGAGGCCACCCAGAACTTCCTCCTGTATCTGGTGACCTTCTTTCCTTTCTTTCTTTCTTTCTTTCTTTCTTTCTTTCTTTCTTTCTTTCTTTCTTTCTTTCTTTCTTTTTTCTTTCTTTTTTCTTTCTTTCTTTCTTTCTTTCTTTCTTCCTTCCTTCCTTCCTTCCTTCCTTCCTTCCTTCCTTCTTTCCTTCTTCTCTTCCTTTCTTCCTTTATCTTTTTCTTTTTTCTTCTTTCTTTTCAGCTGCCTCTGGATGTTCAGTCTTCCCCACAGGGTGTTAACCCTCATAGTTCTTAGCGGTGCTACCAACTCCCTTATGGCAGACACTGGGGAGGCAGAGCTACTATGGATCCAGTTAGCCCAGGCTTTGGCCTCACAGGAGATTTCTGCTATGCTGGTCTCTGAAGATAAGGCAGAGGGGGCAGGAGATCTACTACCATGGTAAGAGAGGACTGAGTGGACCTGGGGTGGTGCATAACTGGGTCCAACACATGTGGGATATATACCACTCAGGAGAGGTGATACTTTGTGGTTCATGGACAAGGCATTAGCTAACATTGAACATAGTGAGTACATTTTCCCTTCGTAATCCTTCTCACTCATATTAGAAAGTCTCAGCTGGTGTTAATCTAAAAATAGTACCATTATTTTTAGAAGCACCACTTTTCCCACACTTAATCATTTTTTTTTAACAGACAAGAAAGATTTAATTGAAAACTATTGTAGTAGGGGAGAGAGACTGAACTCAAATTTGAATATAGCAGAGAGAGCTGGGGATTTATATGCAATGGCAGAATGAGGGAGTGGATTCTTAAGAAGAACTTGGTTAGATATCAAGAGTGGGGTAAGAGGAACTTGACTATCTATCAAGAGTGGATGGATTTACTCTAAACTGACCTAGCACGATTCTTGCTAAAATTGGTCTCAACACTGATCTCCTCTTGTAAAAAAAAGAGATGGTAGGTAAACAGAATCTAGCTAGAATTTAATTATATTGATTTATTTTCATAATATTTCTAGTATATTTTGTGTATGAATATACGTATTTTACATATTACAACTCTTGCATTTATGGAGAGAGGCACTGGTGTATATTTATTATAGTGAAGAAAGGTTTCCTTTCAAAATAAATGTAAGTATAAAAAGATATCATGTCAAAAAAATCATGTAACTGATATGATATAACTATATTGATAGGGATATACAAATAAGGAAAAGATCCAAAAAGAAGAATACAAATGATAAAAGGTTAAGAAGTGACACGTGGTATGATTGAACCTGATGTACACCTGAATATACATAGGATAACTTTGTTGTAATGAATTTTCTAATTAAATATATTGTTCTTAAATCTGTTTTTAAAAATATCAGGATGCACAGGACTGAAAAATGGATTTAACTACATAAAACAACTAGTATGCTTCCAAACACATAGTTGGCATTCTATAAATGTTTTTGTCATTTTACTTTTACTGGCATAGGAGTGCCTTTAATTTAGGAAACAGGAAAAAAAAGATGAACAAGCAATCTGGTACTGGTACAGTGACATTTTTCTTCCATTTGTTTTGAGAAATATACCTGTTATTTGCAGACTTTTAGAGCCAAAATTTTGAGAGATAATCTGACCAACTCCTTCTTTGCATTAGGAAAACACAGAGGGGTTAAGAAACTTCCCAAAGGTCACACAGCTTGTTGCTTAAAAAGTTTGAACTAAAAACTCAGTCACGTGAAGTCCATTTTGAGATTTTGTTAAAACATATTCAGTGATATGATAAAATAATATAATCACACTAGACTTCTACATTAGACTTCTACACCACATATCCCAGGAAGCAAACCGCCGTTAAACCATCTTCCCTATATGAGTAGAAGGTCACAATTGAGCTGCTCCTTCTGAAGCATTTAAAAGTATCTATCATTCCCCTCTTCTTCAGATCTATTCCCTTCATTCCCTTATATTCTAGGACACCCTTGTCTTCTGGTTTCCCTCCCATTTGTCTAGTCACAAATTACTTGTCTACTTTATCACTCCCTCATTTTTTTCCTGCCCTTTAGGTTTGTTTTTGAATATTTTTCTAGTCTTACTCTAAGCATTTGAGGGAACAACCAGACATTATGCACCACCAAATACTGGGTAGGCCAAAAAGTTCATTCAGGTTTTTCCGGAATATCTGGTGAAACCCCCAAACGTACATTTTGGCCAATCCAATAAAAGTACAAAATGCTACCAGTGAATCATTCTTGCAAGGAAAAAAAACCACTAAAATTATATCTGAATCTGATCAGCCTTATAATTCCAACTGGGAATTAATAGGAAAATTAATAGAAAATACAGGAGACAAGGTTACATGTTAATCAACAGCACAGACATGCAATAATCCATATAAAGACTGTGGAAAAATTTACAGGGCAGTAATCTTGAATCTCCAACAAGTAAATGCCAGGGGGAAAAAGTGAGGAAGAGACATATCAATGTACTGTAATGAATATAACTTATTTGGATTCTGCTTTTTAAAATGTAAAGATTATAGACAACCAAGAAAATATGAGCAGTGTCTAAATACCTGATATTTCAGAATTATTATAAGTTTTCTTAGGTTTGATTGTGTTACTGGAGTTTAACCTTGAATAAAACACTCACTTAGCGTTATATACTGAAATATTTACAGGTGATTAAAGAAAAAGACTCAGTGAAGACATAGACCACAAAATCCATATAGTAGAAAATTCTTCAGGACAAACTACCCACTTTTTTGAACAAATAGATTGCAAGGAAAAAAATGAAGAAAAGATTTACGAATTTATAGATTAAAATATACTTTAAAGATATATTAAGCAGTGACATATAGGGGTTTAACTGGATCATGAGTCACAGCAAATGGTTTAAAAAAAAAAGATTATGAAACAATTTAGGAAATTTGATGCTAATTTAATTATTTGATGCTATCAAAGAAAAATAGTTAAATTTTAAGTGGGATAATGATGTTGTAATTGTATGTTTTTGATGTTGGCCTTATCTTTTAAAAAATATTTATAGATTAAACTGCTGTGGTGCTTTGAGTTGCTCAGATGGAGAAGTGGGGAAGCAATGAGGATTACAGAGATGACATAAAGTCAGCTATGAGTCTACAATTGTTTAAACTGGATTCTGGGTCCATGGGGGTCCATTGTAGTCTTCTTTACATATTTTATATGTTTGAAATTTTTCATGTTTAAAGAATGATTACAACCAATTTAAATGCATGTAATTTATTAAAACATAAACTCATAAAGTTTTTTAAAAATAAGAAAAAGAAACAAAACAAAACTCTTTGGACATTATTGGAGATTACTAGAGTGCCTACTCACTACTCTGAAATCTGATGCATTAAAGGAAAATAATTTAGATATTATTTTTACTTTCTGGTGTGAACTGAATTTCAAGGTAACTAAATAGTCTAGTGTATAAAAACCTTCTATACAGAATTCCAGCTAATGATGCAACAAAATTTTAGAATTAGAAAAAAAGACAATCCTGCTTTCATCCTTAGTGAAATACCTGGTTCAATCAATAGTCATAAATGGATGGTAAAACTATTAGGTAAAATTTGATAGGGATTTCTGTAATGGAGGGATAAGGCTGTTACCCACCTGTACCCACTGATTTTTTTTTTTAATTGGAGTATGTTGCTTTACACTATTGTGTTAATTTCTGCTGTACAGCAAAGTGAATCAGCCATACCTATACATATATCCCCTCTTTTCTGGATTTCCTTCCCATTTAGGCCACCACAGAACACTGAGGTGAGTTCCCTGTGCTATACAACAACTTCTCATTAGTTATTTATTTTATATATAGTAGTGTACATATGTCAATCCCAATCCCCCAATTCATCCCACATTCCCTTTCCCCCTTGGTATCCATATTTTTGTTCTCTATGTCTGTGTCTCTATTTCTGCTTTGCAAATAAGATCATTTATACCATTTTTCTAGATTCCACATATATGCGTTAATATATGATATTTGTTTTTCTCTTTCTGAAAAACACAATGTTTTTCTGTATGACAGTTTCTAAGTCCATCCACATCTCTGCAAATGACACAGTTTCATTCCTTTTTTATGGCTGAGAAATATTCCATTGTATATATGTATCACATCTTCTTAATCCATTCCTCTGTTGATGGACATTTAGGTTGCTTCCATGTCCTGGTTATTGTAAATAGTGCTGCAATGAACACTGAGGTTCATGTATCTTTTTGAATTATGGTTTTCTCTGGTATATGCCCAAGAGCAGGATTGCTGGGTCATATGGTAGTTCTATTTTTAGCTTTTTAAGGAAACGCCATACTGTTCTCCATAGTGGCTGTATCAATTTATATTCCCACCAACAGTGTAATAGGGTTCCCTTTTCTCCACACCCTCTCCAGCATTTATTGTTTATAAATTTTTTGATGATGGCCTTTCTGACGGGTGTGAGGTGATACTTCATTGTAGTTTCGATTTGTATTTCTCTAATAATTAGTGATGTTGAGCATCTTTTCATGTATTTGTTGACCATCTGTATGTCTTCTTTGGAGAAATGTCTATTTAGTTCTTCTGCCCATTTTTTGATTGGGTTGTTGTTGTTGTTGTTGTTGTTGATATTGAGCTGCATGAGCTGTTTGCATATTTTGGACATTAATCCCTTGTCGTTTGCTTCATTTGCAAATATTTTCTCCCATTCTGAGGGTTGTCTTTTTGTCTTGTTTATGGTTTCCTTGCTGTGCAAAAGCTTTGTTTATTTTTGTTTTTATTTTAATTACTCTGGGAGGTGGACCCACTGAAACTTAAATCCCAAAGATTATGTGCCTCTGAAGGTAACGCATCATGAATATGAAGTCATACCACCACATTTAAAGTTTTTTTTTTTTTTTTAAAGCAAATTTTAGATGTAACTGCCAGCCTACAAAGTGTACAGTCAAGCGGGGCAACTTAAACAATACCATGAGGAAGCAACTTAAAGGACAATTACCTAATTTCTTCAACAACAATTGCATGAAAGAAGTTCAAGAAGTATAACAATTAAATGCAGGAAGTGGGCATTTTTGGATTCTAATTCAAATAAACCAATTATAAAAAATGATATTTTAGAACATCTGGGAAAATTTGAAAATACACTAAGTGTTAGATAATATTAAAATTATTTTTTAAATGTAGGTGTGATAAAATCATTGGGATAATATATATACATATATTATATTATTATATATTATCTACTATAAATATTTATACTTGTATCTACATCACATATATACATATACAGTTGGCTCTCTATATCTCAGAGTACCACATCCACAGATTCAACCAACCACAAGATCAAAAATATATTTTTTTTAATTCCAGAAATTTCCAAAAAAGCAAATTTTGAATTTGCCACATGCCAGCAACTATTTACATAAGATTTATATCATATTAGGTATTATAAGTAACCTAAAGATGATTTAAAGTATACAGGAGGATGAGTGTAAGTTACATGCAAGTTCTATGCTACTTTATATAAGGGACTTGAGCATCCTGGGATTTTGGTATCCTTTGGGGGTCCTGGAACTAATCCTCAGCATATACCAAGGGCTGTATATGGATATAAAATATACATAATGAAATGTTTAGGATAAATTGGCATGGTGACTTGGATTTATTTTAAAACACTCTAGCAGACAAAAGGTTGGAGGAAATAGACGAACCAAGGAAAGCAAAATGTGAATGGTTTTTGATACTGGGCTTCAGGTACTTGGAGATTCACTGTACTCCTTACTAGTGTGCATGCGTAAAGATTTTCATAATATGCATTTTAAATAATATCATCATAAAGATTGGAAAAAATCTATTGCATGCCAATTTCACCCACGTTACTCTCGTTTTTTGTTCACTATTGTTGGTTAGACAGATCAAGGAAGAGCAATCAGCTAGTATGGAGGAATAAGCGAATTCCAGAATATCCACTATCCTATACAGATTCCTTCTGCCATTATTTCCATTTAATACCTATTTGTTCTTCAGACTCTGCCAAGATGTTAATAATATTTCAGCTGCAACTGTTCCCAGTGTGGAAATGAGCAGGAATGGCTTGAACTGAGGCCATATCTTTCCCACCACCCCAGCAGTTCAAACTGAAATCCTTTTATCCAGGCATCAGTGGGTTCTCAGAAGCCATCCTGACAGACTGCTGTACCATGTGAGAACCCAAAATCCCCATCAGTTTTGCAAGTAAAGGTCTTCCTTTCTGAAAGTTTCTCTTTGGATATAATACTTAAGATATTCTTTATAAATTTCTTTTCAGCAGGTATTTAAAAGAGGTTTTGAAAAGTCCTTTCTGCATCTTTCCTTTGGAGTGTTGACTATTCAATTTTAAAGCCATTTTAGAACACTGATATCTATTTGATTTATTTATCCTTTTTGACAAAATGAAGATTTTTGTTATATCTGTTAGAAGTTGTGGTAGTGCAGTGAGCCCCTTCCCCTAGCCTCATTTCATTTTAGTAAGTCAGACAAAACCATAATGTTCCCTTTTCTCCTTAATAATTCAGGTCATATTATTTCAACTGCATTTTTTTTTTCTGTTAATCATCTTCCATCTCTCCAAGTCTATTGATCTATTCTGTTTGCCACCCTTTAAAAGTTTCTCAAAACCATTTTCTCTCCAACTTTACATAAATCAATCTAAAAGGGTATATGTAGGGCAAACAAAATGAAGAAATGCTTATGATTATTATTTATTTATTTATTTTTGGCTACATTGGGTCTTTGGTGCTGTGCGTGGGCTTTCTGTAGTTGCAGCTAGAGGAGGCTACTTTTCGTTGCAGTGCACAGGCTGCTCATTGTGGTGACTTCTCTTGTGGACCACAGGCTCTAGGCACGCGGGTTTCAGTAGTTGTGGCATGCGGGCTCAGTAGTTGTGGCTCACAGGCTCTAGAGTGCAGTCTCAGTAGTTGTGGCGCACAGGTTTAGTTGCTCCACAGCATGTGGGATGTTCCTGCACCAGGGCTCGAACTTGTGTCCCCTGCATTGGCAGGCAAATTCTTAACCACTGCACCATCAAGGAAGTCCTCATCATTCTTAAATTCTAACTTGAGCTTGAATTTCCATTTCTCCATCTAGCTTTCCAAAAATTTGTTTGTATGAAAATGTTCACATTCTTACTTGCTCCATTCCTTAACATTGCTTATACCAATAATTATCTTAACTGGATCACTAAACTATTGGTCTATTAAGGCGTGATTATTTATTTTCTTTATTGGGATTATTACTAGTCCTCATAACAATAATAGTCCTCATTCACTGAGTATGTGTGAGGTGCAACTATTATTATCCACACCGTATAGGTAAATAGACTGAGACTTAGGTTATGTGGCATTAGCTCTCTCACACTCAGTTGGGCAAAGTCCAGACAACGTAAGTCTCAACGTTACTTAGAGTAGCTAAAATGTTAGGGGAAATTACATTATACTTATTGACAAGTACCAGGCAGAGAGAGTCAAAAGAGAAGTCAGAAGAATGGGAAAATGAGAGTTAGACTGAAAATGGAAAGAATAAAGGAAAAATCATTCTGAGAGCACAGAAAATAATATCTTAGTCTGTAACTAAAGCTTTGATCTTTGGTTTTGGGGAAAATTAGGTCATTGACAATGTTTGGACTCAAAAAAATAATTAGCAGAAAAAAAGTAACTATAATATTACTCTCTTATCCTTAGTACTTCTAAATGCCTTATGCAACACTCATCTCCATTCTGTGTCTGGCCCTGTAGAAATAATGTTCATTTTACTGGGTACTTGCTATAGAGTTTGCATTTTGTTTACAATATGGTCTTTAGAGTTTCATTTTGCTTTCCAAAGCAACCCTAATCCTCCTCTTCACCCATGTCAACCTTTCTGAGGAACAAAGAGACTTGTTTTTTGGCACTTGGGGAAGTGCCTTGGAGGATGAACATTTCAACTTCCTCAAGAAAACACACTGAGGCCAAAACACAGCACTGAGATGCTTCAGGAAAAAGCAAACTACTTAATATGCAAACACAAACACTTCTCAGATCCAGAAGTTGGAAGTGATGTCTCCTGCCTCGAAGTCACTCTTGAGAAGAACAGTTGCTGGAAAAGAGAAGCAAACATATGGCAAGTGTGACCAGCAGAGATGTGAGTATTGCCAACCCAAAGTCCAAAATAGACCGCTCCTGTTTCTTCTCATCTCCTAAAATATTTGTGCATGTAAATCACCCACAGCTATGTCAGATCACAAGACAGTTGAAGTTACATTTAATTATATTTAGGTACAATCATAATGAACAGGATTTAGAAAGATGTGTTAGCAGGAAATACATTTTATTCACAACCAAATGTTTTGTCAAAGGATGAAGCTCTTAAGAGCGATCAAACTAAGAAGTAGAAAAATAAGTTTTTAACTAGGGAATAATTTTTATTAAAAGCAAAATATAATGTTTGATGTCAGTAATTTTGAAGAAAATGCAAAAACTTAATTAAATCTCCTGTCTAACAAAATATCTTATGTACTATTTTTTTAATAATTAATAGAAATGAAGCAGAGGGAAGCAGACTCCAATAAACATAGTACTAAATCAGTGTCACTATTCACATTTCATTCACTAATATGTAGATATAACATTTAGTACATTCCAGGTACCATAGTAGGAGCTGAAATTTCAATGTGAACAAAAGAGATTTTGTCTCTATTGCTTTAATATATAAGTTGTATTATTATGTGGGTGTGACAAGGCCAACAGATCAGGAGACAAGTGCCATTGTAAAGACAGATTGTTATAGTCACATATTCCCAGGAGAAGGAGGCATGCCATGCCATGCAGGGCTACAGCGAGAAGCATCGGAGTCAGTCAGCAGGCAGAGGAAGTACGAGGAGAACACAGGAAAAAGCCTTTGTTATAGTTTCCATGAAACAGAATGGGTGAGGCAGGGTAAGTAGGTTTAGGATTGGTTAGTTGGAATAATTTCACAGCTCAGAGATCACAGCTCCTAGCTCTCTGGTGCCTGGCCCTTAGGTGGCGAGGGCAGGGGAATAGTTTCCCTGAGTATGAGAGCCTGATGGAAGAAGTGGCTGAGGAGTTGGCTCTGGATTAGTGGGTTTGCATATCAAAGGTCCACACATAGGAGTTGTCTACTACCTCGAGTAATTGGCTAACGCCTCGGAGGGACAGTCCCTCCAGTGTTGGCAAGGCACTAGATGTCAAAGCATGACAGTATGAAAAATAAAAAGACATAGTTAACACATCTATGTGCAAGGATTTTGCTGCACAGTAGAAAGAGGATAAACCAGTAATTGCCACAAAACACAACAGTGGGAATGGTAGGAAATTCCATATGGAATTTATAGAAGGGGGACCTAATCTAGACCAGGAAGCAGAGAATATTTCCTTGAAATAATGTCTAAACTGAATCTTGAGAGTTGTAGGAGACAAAGGTTTGAATGGGGAGTGGGTAGAGGGAAAGGCAGAACTCACAGCATGTGCTATAACCTGGATTCACAAGCTTGTCTGAGAAATTTAGTGACAGAAAGGGGTTTGATATGAATGGCGTACACAGCAAGAGGGGTATTAAGAGAAAGACTATTAGTCAGACACTAGATACCTACTCAACACCTTCTAGGAATCTGGTCCTCTGCTGTAATTAGAGGTTGACAAAGTGGGCAGTGTGCAATTGTGGACAGCCTTGGAATCCAGGTAAAGAGTTCAAATTTTATCCTAGGTGTAGTGGGAATGCATTGAGTGTTTTTGTTTTGTTTTGTTTTGTTTTGTTTGCGGTACGCGGGCCTCTCACTGCCACGGCCTCTCCCGTTGCAGAGCAGAGGCTCCGGATGCGCAGGCTCAGCGGCCATGGCTCACAGGCCCAGCCACTCCGTGGCATGCGGGATCCTCCCAGACCGGGGCACGAACCCGTGTCCCCTGCATCGGCAGGCGGACTCTCAGCCACTGCACCACCAGGGAAGCCTCATTTAGTGGTTTTCAGGATACACTTGGGGAGGATGGAGAAGGTGGGAAAGCTGCGTTACAAATTAATAATTTGATATTTTCATATAACTGTGATCTATAATAAACTTGGAGTTTCATCGGGGAAGAAGAAAAAATTTGAAAGCAAGTAGTGAGGCAAAGGTTTACTTTGGAGAGTTTTGGATTTCTGGATTTCATATACAGGTTCTGTAAACTGTGGACTTATAACGTTTTAAAGTATTTTTCAGGAGAGTTGAAGCTGGGATATAGGACACGACTGTAGTTGCCATTGTCCAAAAAGAAAATGAATTGTTTTACCTGCTTTTTCATCATGTTACTCCTTCTCAGTTCAAGTGAGAAATAGTAAATTAAAAATCATCCCTCAGGCTTCCCTTGTGGCGCAGTGGTTGAGCGTCCTCCTGCCGATGCAGGGGACACGGGTTCGTGCCCCAGTCCGGGAGGATCCCATATGCCGCGGAGCGGCTGGGCCCCTGAGCCGTGGCCGCTGAGCCTGCGTGTCCGGAGCACCTGTGCTCCGCAACGGAAGAGGCCGCGGCAGTGAGAGGCCCGCGTACCGCAAAAAAAAAAAAAAAAAAAAAAAAAAAAAAAATCCCTCAACGTTGTGAAATTGATCATTGCCTGTTTTGCAGTGATGTTGCTTTTCTCTTTATTTCTTGTCAGAAGGAAGGAATTGCATGAAAATCTTGAAAACCGCTAAAGACGATTTTGGGGGGTTGCTTTTGAGGTATCTAAATAAATTTGGAATTATATCAACTTTAGGCTAACAACAATTTGTTGAGGGTCATGATAAACTTTAAGTGTATTACCACATTTGTACAGGTAGATACATGATAAAAATGACAATTTTGTATAAAGGTTCATGAGACGTAAGTAGCCTGCCCAAGGTGAAGAGCTACTAAGTAGGGGTATTTGGAATGCAAACCCAGCTCAGCCTGACACCAAAGCCCAGGCTCTTAACTACCATGTTATAGAGTCACACCTTCTTCCACATTCCCTGGCCCTGCTGTGCTCCTCTGTACATAACATAGCCCATCATCAAGAAAACAAAAACAAAAACAAAAACTCACAGCTGGGAAATTTCTAGCACAATTCATAACACAGAGTGAGGGCGTTTATTAGGTCACAACACAGCTCCTGACCTCACCAACCTTATAATATTTAATTTAATTTAAGATTCTTTCCAGTGTCAAGCATGGCATGTCATTTGAGCCTTTGCTCAAGCATAATCCAGTTTCCCACATGAGCTTCTGTCCATCCCACATAAATGAATTGGTTCCGTTTACTAGGACTGCTGGGGGAAGCCAGGCAAAGTGAGTCAGTGAAGGCTTCCCAACACAGTAAAGGTTCAAAGTGACACCCTAGGGCTCACCAGATTTCCTCATCACTTTTGGAGGAAAAAGAAAATATATTTTAAAGATATATTTTCAGGCACTCACATGACCCTCATTCTTCAATTCCAATGACTTTGGTGGGGTGACAAATAGACAAATCATCATAAAAGAAGTTAAAATCTAGGGGAAATAAATAAGCTCTGTTAAAAGATGTCATCTGATATGCCAGAGTGCTAAAACACAAAGGTACCATCAGTAGCCATTTATGTTTTTTATCTTTTCAAAATATACTTTCCTTTTGTTTATTACAGTCACTTCATAAATTATAAGGAAATAAAGTATAAGGAAAAAACAAGGAATAGAAAGAATGAAAGGTAGATTATCTAATGATTCCATTTTTGAAAATATTTTATTTATAGAGTTTATTTTAAAAGTTTTATTAGTTCATGTTTGTTCAGAAGAAAAGGTAATTTACCTAAAGTTAAAAGTTGTATCAAATAATCAGCTATTTATTTAAGGGAGAGCAGGTACTGTTCCAAAATCCCTCCCCAGCTGCACTGATATGTGGCCTAACATTTTACACTGTGTAATTCTGTAGGTCATAGTCCGGAAAACACCACTTAAAATGCTACTGTAACCCATTAAACCATTAATCAAACCTGTCTTATACACCAAACACTTCAGATCCTGTATCCCTCTTGTCTATCTGTGGCTCCATCTGCACCTGGATGCCCTGCTGTACATGAGCTCCAGCCAATGTCAGGGCTGACCCCACCTCAGTTCCTGCTCAAGCTGCATAACGCCCTATCCTCCTGTTGATGCCAAGGGACAAACATCAACAAACAAGACCCTGTTGACACCTACACAAACTCAATCTAGAAATGATAGGGACTTGATGTCCCATAGGGTAAAATTTTAACCATTGGAAGTTGGGAACAGGAGATTACTTCTTCACCCTCCTACTCCACTAAACTGAGCAGTGACTCTAGAATACAAGATGCAGCAATCAGCCCCATCCTCTGTCCCTCACTCATTCCTTGCCTCACTTTCTTTGTCCCTCATACCTAATCCCTTGGTTTGTGCTCCCTAGTAAAGCAATAGAACATAACACTTGCTTCAGGCTCTGTTTTCCAGGAAATCTAGACTAAGGCAGACATTCCCATGTTCAGTTATTTATATCTATTTGGTGTTTTCATGGTTTTATGATTTACCGAAGTACTTTCAGAACAATATTTCATTGAAACTTTTAATATAAGATTTTGGAAAAAAAAGAAATAAGAATACATAACTCATGCCCTTGATAAAGTATAAACCAATTATGCAAAACATATAACTTCAAGCTTTTCAAAGTTATTTGTATCTAATCCTGACAGCTTTCACTTAAGCCTTTCTTTTTTAGGAATTCAGTTGAGGTCTCGCCAGCCTTATGTTTTAAAAGAATTTTTTTCTGCTAATTCTCATCCTTGTTATCTTCACATGTATTCTCTTTCTGTTTCTTTTTATGTATTATTTTCAAGGAGCTTTACATTGACTTGTTTTATACTCACTGCTCTAGACATATTCTTGTCTTAAGAGTACTATATGGTGGTTATGGCCACTGGTATGGGGACAGTCTACCTGGTTTCACAGTTCCAGCTCTGCCAATTACCAGTTTTGTGGCTTTGCACAAGTTGTTTAATTTTCTTGGATTTTTCTCATCTGTAAAATTAGGATAAAAATAGTACCTACATCATAAGACTATGTAAAGGATCAAATGAGTAAATGAAATTAGAGCAATACCTAGCAAATATTAAACATATAATTAGAGATGTGTTGACTTCTTTCTTTTCTGCTACTATAATTTGAAGAGAGGGAAGAATCACAAGGCTGGAGCCAGAAAAACTTAGATGCAAACCTTGGGTTCCCAGCTGAAACCTTGCTTGACCTGAGCAAGTCTTTTAGTCAACTCTGCAAATCTACTTAAAGTCTTGGTCCCTTTGTGAACTTCCATACGTCCACAATTTCTTATCTGAAACCCTTGGGGTTAGGAGGTGTTTAGAAATTAAAGAATTGTTCTTATTTTAGAAATATAAGAAGGCATATGTCCAGTATATTATAATAATATCCCCAGCTGGGGACTGGTACAGCACCTGGTAATCAAACACATGAACATGCCTACAGAAAAACTTTAGAAAATTTATATGAGATGGAATAACTTTTAAAATCTAAAGAAATTTAGTGGAATCAGAGCAGGTTTCACCACTGAACAAGCTTGCCATATGTCTTCAATCTCTTTGTATTTCCTGAATTGCAGAAAATGGCTGTGGAACTGAATTTCCAAGACCTCTAGGACACAAACCCCTCACTGTGACATGCCTGACCTTGAAGGAAATGACTTTTCCTCCTAAGCCCCTTCTTCCCTTCCTATATTTCCTGAGATGCTCATGAGGCAGAATCAGGGCCTTGTATTTGCACATACCACTGCTCCACCAGAAACTTCCCCTTTCTTTACTCAGATCTTTCATCTAATCCATACATAAACTTTGATTGAGTACTTACAGTATACAATATAGAATACTAACTAAGAGAAGAACACAATAGCAAAAGGCACAATTTACTATCTAAGAAACAGAAACATATAAAAGTGTTGAAAGAATTCAAATATTCTATATAGATGGTCTGCTAGAAATAGGTGGGTGTTTTACATGTCTCTGTCTCCCGATTGTATGTTTCGACTAAGCCATTTGAGAAACAGGATGGTCTTATTCATAAATAGGCACTAAATAATTGTCACAAAACTGCAGACAGTTCCTTCTTTTAAAATGCTATAAATTCTCAAAGGTTCATTTTATGATGTCTCTAGGGTTCTATGTTTTAACAAATAAAAAATATTACATTTTAAATTACTTGCATTCTCAGTTAGCATGGGAATCTATGTCTCTGGAAGCATGAATCTGAAGTTGGACTTTACTGACATTGGGAAACACTTTAAATCTTTGTACCCTCTAAAAGGAGAGAACGTTCTTATCATATGGACCTACCCATAGTTCAGTTGCTCTCTAGGGATATGTTTTCATTATCACATGATACGACATAGGTCATTAATATCCTTAAAGATGAAAACAAATCTCCAGCTAACTCAAACAAAATATCCATCAAATCTACTACTTGGTATCTGTTAGAGGAGATGACCAATTTGTGAGACTATAATATTCAGTCTTCAGCTCCCCACTCAGTTTTCTGTGGTGCTAAAACCTGTTCTTTGGATTTGATTATTTTTAAATCAATAAACATTTACCTCTGTGTGTGGTTCTCACCTCAGAGGTGTCCAAATATTTGCTCCATCATCGTCGCCCTTAATTGTTATTTATTGAACACATTGCCCTGTCCCCGCAGTGTCCCCACTAGTGCCGGGCATGCTGCACAGCTGGGTAATGTGTCTCTCACTGTGTTCATATCCATCTCCCTGTCCCAATGGTCATACATCACACAACACAAATAATCTTTGAAAGCCCAGGCTGATGTTGTTATTGAAATAGAAAAGTTGTGCATCTTTTTCAATATTAATTTATTTTAGTTTCTTTACCCATCCCTGTGAACCAGTTCAAACCAGTTAATTTGTTAAGTAGATTAAATAGAAATAGGACAGACTCATTTGTAAGAAACAGCTCAATTTCATTTTTCTTTTCATTGAAAAATCAACCCAGGTGTTGCAGCATTTCTTTCAAACCTTTCCTTCTGAAACCCCATTTAAAAAAAAAAAAAAAAGCTAGAATGCATAGACACATATTGCACATTTACCTTGTTTTAGACCTTTAATGTCAAGGTGATGCCTGGAACAAATATTTAGTCAGGCAAATTATAATCTTATCAAAAGAAGTGTTTATAAGAGAAACACTAGCACAAAGCTCTCTGTAATGAGAGCTGGGTGAATAGCACCCAGGTAATCATCTCTATTTTTTGTGTGGGTATTTGACAGCATCCTACTCAGTGACAGTTGCTTTATCACTGCCTTTAATAACCATAAACCAGAATATCTTGCATAATTCAGCAAGAGTATTCTGAAGGCCTTCCGTCTGTTTGAGAATGTCTGCTTTGCTGAACAGTTTTGTGTCCCAGGGATTTCTTGACTAACAGGGGCCTCATTATACACACCAACAACTGGAAGAGTGAGGAGCTCTGTAATTCAGTGTGCATCACCTAATGATAACTGCATAAAGAAATGAACTTCCATAAGGAAGGGAAAATGGAGAACAATTTAACTTGTCCAAATGCATTTAAGCTGAGATTTTAGGGAAGACAATTTGGATTCTGAACAAGTATTTGTGGTTTAATCTCAATCCTCCTTCCATGAAGCTATGGTTTTTGTTCACAAACAGAACTACTTTGGGCAACATTATTTTTCCCTTTGCAGACTTGTACTGTTTCTAAGTTAATACATATGGGAGTGCTTAAAATACTGATTAAGTTAAAAATTATGTCTTGAGAAATTGTCTATTCAGCCAAAAGGAAAATAACACAAAGATTTTACCTATGAAGAACTCACCGTAGCTATAGTAAGAACAACCTCAAATTTGATTTAAAATCCAAGCGTGGGTTAAGGGTCCAGTTCATGGACTTTGGAATACCTCTTCATACCTCTGAATTTTTACCACCGAAACTAAGTAGAAGCTCAGATCCTGAAAGACTTCCTTAGATGTGTGTCTTTTGAGAATTTGGAGAGAGACACACAGGAATACAGCACTGAGACTTTTAATAGTGCACAGAATGTGGAATAATAATAACAGTGCACAGGTTGTTAGTACACAAAATGTGAAATATCAAATTGTAAAACCTCATGACAATCAAGAAGTCTAAGATTCTGACCCAGGACAGACTGTGACCTCAGGTCCATCCCCTGGATTCAATGGCCATGATAATGGCTATCCTATCTACCAGTTATCACAAGGGTTTGTAAGAATCAAATGAAACAATGAAGGATATCACTTAAGAAAAGATAATGTGCTATATAAGGATGGAATAAAAATGTTATTGATGAAGTTGTATTGACATTATATGGAGGAGTAAAGTTGCCATTGATGATTATATCTGTCTCAAATGAAGTTCTTCTCTAAGCAGACAGACACTGTCAATGTTAGACCTCATCATCCTCTGGGCTGACCCTTGCAATGGTCCCTTCAAGGTTCCCTGTCTCCAGTCTTCTAACCCTAAGTCTTTCTGAGCTCCACCCAGTGGCAATTCTGGTCACATCACTCCCTTTCTTAAAACGCTTCTGAAGATTCCCCACTGCCAAGTCCAGCTGCTTAACAAGTCAGAGAGAATATGAATGTTCCATCAACCAAGGGTGAATGACATGCATATGTATCAGGAACAAATCACTAGGCAACAAACAACCCTAGCAAAACCCTCAGCTACTTCTCCACCCTGCGCTCATTGCTCCCTCTCAAGCACCTGCAGTTCCCGGTTGCTTGAAACACTTGGTTACTCCTCAACCTGTCAACTCATCATCCTCAGGCAGTGTTGGTGATTCCCTCCTTTATTTCTCCAGCCAGCAGTATGTCCCCATCACAGTGCTTGAATTTTAATTCTTTATTTCTAAGACCGCCCTCCATGCAAACTTAGATAGCAAAATCTGAGTCTTTTCCCTTTTGGTAGTGCTATTGGTTAGGAAAGAACTGGCACAAAATAATTAGTGTTTGATGGGTGAATGGATGTGCTGTCCAACATGAGCTGCTGCTGCTTGAAGCCCAGAGAAATTTCCATGGATACAGATGATACCTGCATTCCAGCCTTGCTCTTTTCTCACTGAATCCCTCAAAATCCAAGTAAAGCTCCAGTGAATCTCTTTATAAACTCATATCATAGAGTTCCACAATTGCATATTGAATTAATGAACAAAAATGGAAGTGAAACTTTGGCTCTTTTTTCCCAATTTACTTTAGTTATTTTCTAACAAAAGCTTATTCTGGGCTTACTTTCATAATATTTGATGTTTTCATAAAATTTTAAAATCTCTTAGAGTACTTTAATTCTGTTAGCAACAACCAAGCATATCCTTTGACCTGTAGCCTCCATTCTCTTGCCTAGACGGTCTGTTTCAGCATTAACCTTGCAACCTAATTCTGGTCCCACCTTACTTTTTTTCCTTTTCCAAGTGGGATGATATGACATGGATGTACAATTTGACTGTAGCTCTCTTTCTTGGGTAATTTTATAGCATGGGATATTGGAAGGAATATTGACCTTGCTTTTCGTTTAGAAGACCTGATTTATTCCTCTTCACACTGGCTACATAATTTCAGGACCCAATGCAAAATGCAAATGAAATTGTTTTATCATGTGATCAAAACACAGGAAAAATCTTTTTCCTTTTTTTCTGTGATTGCAGTCTCAGCCGGTTAAGAGTAGATTTATGTAATGCTGGGCCACCTAAGGTCTAAGGCCACTCTCACAGTGACCACAGAGTCTTACAGGTATCCCCACTCCACAGGTCAGCACTGGTGGCACATACCTAATTCTGGTCCTCCCCAGTACCTATGCCCAGACCCCTGCCAGGGGCCGAGGGCTGTAGTGGCCATTGGGTAAGAGTCTGGAAACAGGAAGCTGAGAATCAATCCTAGAGAGATGAGAGAAAAAGGTAGGTTGTAGGATCATACATGAGCAGAGGCTCCAAGTGCCCTGCCATGCTCCATTGCCCCAGCAGTCTTCATTGAGAAAAACACAACTTCAAATATAAAATTGTCAAGGGCTTCAAGATGGCAACACAGAGCATTTAACCTCAAGCGTGGCGCCCCCTTCTGAGCAGAGGGTCCTGTGGGACTGCACTAGTTGCACCTAAGATAGCCTTGCCTCTTCACTTTCAACACTCACTCTCTACTCTTGGGAAAAGTACTCCCTGAGCCTCCACCTTATAAGACCTCCCTCGCAATTTTGTTGTAGAGTTAAATTAAAACGTTTGTAATTTTCTGTATCTGTTATGAATTATCACTTATAATAAGTGCTTAATGTGGTAGTGGTTTGGGGCACAGCCTCTCTAGCTTGACTTCCTGACTTCAAATCCCAACTCTGTTTCTTGCTAGTTAGGGAAACTTGGGACTGTGACACTTGCCATTTACTTTAAATTGCTTAATTTACTTTAAATGACAGACTTCGGTCTCTACAGTGGGATAGAATTTGTGTATGTTAGTTACGTTAAACCAATGCCCAGGTACTATACAAAAAAAAGTTCATTTTTGAAATGGTAAACCGACACATTATCATGAATGTACAGTCCAGAAGTCAGCTAGCTTTCTTCCAGCAAAAGCACATTTTCCTGGTGGCTGCTACAAGCATTCCTCTTATCCCCATCTTTTAATAATAACTAATGCTTTGCTGACTACTATACTGTATGTCAATATATGGATTGAAAATAATCTCATTATTTTAATGACACTATTATTGTCATTAATTAATGCTAATTAATTATTGAAATTAACATGTCATTATTTTCATGAAATAAATCATGGTAATCAGCATGATGAAAATTAGACATGGCCTCTCTTGGGTGAAATTAAATGCATTCAGGATAGTTGGACTGCCTAAAAATAGTTAGGAATACTCACCACTCTTGATATTCAGGATATACAAATCCAGTGCAACCTACACACTTAGAGATGGTACATTAGGTTGAATCCCTCAACCATATGAAGTCCAGACATAAACTCTGGGTTTTGGACTGTATATGTGATAGATCTTCCTGTGCACTCTGGGTGTTTGCTTCAAGAAATCTTTCCTGAAAAGTAATAGTTGGAACATCTGAAAGGACAGAGAATTGGGACATCCTTGAGTCAACAGAACAGAACATAGGAATTGAGTTTCTTTTTTTAGTGCATGTGAATAAATATTGAGTTAATAATGTGACATATATGTAGCAAAATTTGATCTAAGACTTGTGCATTAGTTTGCTGGAGCTGCTATAACAAAGTACTACAGACTGGGTGGCTTAAACAACAGAAGTTAATTTTCTCACAATTCTGGAGGCTAGAAGTCTGAGATCAAGGTGTTGGCAGGTTTGGTTTCTTCTGAGGCCTCTCTCCTTGGCTTATAGATGGCTATCATCTACTGTGTCCTCACATTTTCTTCCTTCTGTACCTATCTGGTTCCAAATTTCCTCTTCTAATAAGAACACCAGTCAAGTTGGATTAGGGCCCACCCTAATGACTTCATTTTAACTAAATTACTTATTTAAATTCCCTATCTCAATATATAGTCACATTCTGAGGTACTAGAGATTGGAACTTCAACATATGAATTTTCGGGAGACATGACAGCCCATAACAACTTGTTTTTGTTATAAACCACGAGGGAGACTGGGAGAGTAAGTAACTTTTAGTACCTTGAACTTTTTGGCCACTACTACTCTTTACCAAAAGAAACCAAGAGCTGTGCACATTTACATTGGCTTGGGTCAGTTCACAATCCTTGGGAAATCTACCTATTGCCTCTTTGCCTCAGTGTCTTCTTGGGTTATAAAAGTACCTGCTTCATAAGCTTGCTCTAATGATGAAATTTGTTGAGGAATATGGGCTGTTTAAAACAAATACCTAGTGAATAGTATTTGCTATTATTAATGTTATCATTTATTGAATCAATGATGAATGGAATAAGAGAAAGAATGAATGAAAGATTCAATCAATAAGAGTAGCTTTACTCTTTCATTAACAAAGGAGTAAATTAAAAGCAAGTGATGTTCACTGCCCTGCCCAGCTTTTCAGAGATAGAACCTGTATAAGAACTTAGGTACCCAGACTCAAAATCCAATTTTCTCTCCCTTCATTTATATCACATGATTGCTTTTAAGAGCCAGCTTCACAAATATCCATCAAAGTATGATTTCCTCCTGGCCATACCAAAAAGATACAGAAAAAGTCTCTGACATTTTGCGAACTGAAAATGAAGATGACTCTATTTCAATTACTAAGATCTCTGTATAAATTTGTATATGGTTGATTTTAATTTGAACTGTTACTCAATTAAATGAATTAAGTAGTTAGTAAATATTGATTAGGCCAAGAGTGTTGTTGTTGAAAGAATGTCACATAACTGACACTGAAAATAATTTATCAGGAACCAACTTAAACCAATTTGATCATACCCATCTATTAGGTTCTGTTTGGTGAATCTTAGTAGCCACCAAAAATTATAGGCTAGCTACTTCTTCACAAGACCTATTACCAGGTTTCAAAGAAATAAAACCTCAGATCATAGCCTACGAAACATCTAGACATTGTTTTAGTAGGCAGGAATAGTCATATAATCTCTTTTGTTAGCTCAGTGAAGTCCCAGCTCTCTGTTCTCTTTACAGATGCCAAAATACTTTGCATAAACAACGAGTCACCAAGTCAAACACCGAATTAAACTAGCCACCCTCAGAGTCAGGCAAATAAGACCCTTCAACTCCTGTGGCAGGACTCAGGATCATCCAGAGGTCAAGTCAGTGGTCAAGCCAGGGGACAATTCCCAAGGACAAAAGGTAAAGGGTCTGCTAGATTCTATATCCTCCCTGTTCATGCAAAGGCAGGGAGTTTCTCTAAAATAGTTTTATCAATCCACATTTTTTTTTTTTTCGGTACGTGGACGTCTCACTGTTGTGGCCTCTCCCGTTGCGGAGCACAGCCTCCGGACGCGCAGGCCCAGCGGCCATGGCTCACGGGCCCAGCTTCTCCGCGGCATGTGGGATCTTCCCGGACGGGGGCACGAACCCGTGTCCCCTGCATCGGCAGGCGGACTCTCAACCACTGCGCCACCAGGGGAGCCCAGCCCACATATTTTTAACAACACTTATTTCAGCTTTGTTGCCTCTTTCTAACATTCATGTGCTGATTGTTAAAGTCTCTTTGAATGAACTGATGTAAAGGAATTTTAAGTAGCTGCTCCTGAGCACGGGAGATTAATTCTGACTAATGGGAGAGGGTCTTTAGTGGTGTATGAATGTTGGCTAAGGACAACTGACTGACCCTAGGAAGAAGACTGAAACTAGCAGACACATCTCCATGCTAAAGTATTTTAAAATAAATTATGGACACAATATCTATCATGCTATCAGCTGGCCTGTGTGAAATTCATAGAGATGGTCTTTCTAGAAAAGCAAAAATCCATCCTTGCTGAATAATTTCTCCTCCAGAAGATGCTCACTAACACATTTGTTCCATTCAGAGTAAATGAAAGCATATACTTGAAAGGAAAGACGTTAAATAAGTATGAACACATATATATGTATATACATATATGCACAATATGTGTCTATGTGTACACTCCTTGATTTTCTTGATAAAAATGATCACCATCTATTGCAACTAATATTTCCCCAGCTTCATTTGTTTGCAGAGTTCTAGGCTTCAAGGTGTGTAATCCCTTCACACAAAATATATTTAGAAATCTAAAAATAGATAATCATCCCCAAAGATCTAAATGCAACATTTATTAATGGAAGAATTTTAGATATATTAGATACGAGGTATTGTCTAGTATAATATTTAGACGTTCATAGATACTTAGATACCGAGCAAGGGATTTTAAAATATCTCACTTGAGTTAGAAAGAAAATAGTCCATTTAACAACAAAAACTTACATAATCCCTTCAGTTATATAATAAGCACTTCAAGGCCACCCACTTTTGTAGGAGGAATGCATTACAGATATATTCTAAGAACAGAGGAGGCACTGTTAATGCATGGCTCTATGGTACCTACTTGAAATATCACAAAAACATTGTTATTATTACAGTGAGGGATGATGATGACTCAAGTTATACAAGAATATAGCTCCTTTAGCTCAAGACCATTTTAGATAAATGTGTGTATACCCAAAAAAGGTCTGGCACAATGCCATCTACATATTAAGAATTAAGGATTCTCACGTGATAATTTGATAATGATAGTATTAAATTCTAATGTCAGGCCACAAATTTTCTGGATAGGCATGAAAAACCCCAAAAGGAGAGAGGAACACGTGTGACTGCACAGACTGAAGTCTGACACTAGAAAGGACACAGGAGTACATGACACACTATATTGTCATTTTTCTTGTATCTTTCTGATATGGATTTGCACTTTGGGACCCTGAAATGGAGGAGCTGGGAGGTATGCTCGGTTACCCAGCCCAGTGTTTTACTGTTTGTCTTGTTTTGTTTTGTTTTGTTTTGGCAGAGAAGATCTTCTTTTAAATAAAGTAAAATTTCCATAATAGTATTTAAATATTTCAATCATTATTCTGGTGGCTCTCAGAGGACTGATTGGAGAGGTAGATCTGAAGGAAGACAGTGCATTTCAGAGCTATTATGAGAACCATAACTCAGATAGTAAGGATGAAGAAAAGACCATGAATTCAAGAGATACTTAGAACTTAGACTCATACATGGGGTTAAACGAAAGATGTTGAGTTTGAATCCTAGGCTTCCTACATGGGCACCTGGTTACGATACAGAAGTGAATTTCCACAGTAAGGAAACCCATCTGGGAGAACAAAACTGGGATGGGAGACAATGAGTTAGATCCAACTGTGTTGATTTTGAGAAGTATAGTGACAGTGCAAGAGGGTGATCTCAGCGCATTCACATACACACAAACACACACACACAAAATCTTTTTGTCCTGATTTGTGGATACCCAATTATTTGACCACGTAGTAAGCCCTTTAGTATGAGGACCTGTCAATTGGAAAGATAAAGAACTTGAATAGATGGTTCCTCTCAACTAACTCTTTCCTGATTAACCTGCAGTCTAGCCTCCAACACACCCCCATAGCTATATGATCCCAGAAAGTTGAGGGTCATGATTGAATGACATGCCTGCCTCTTGTGTGTGTGTGTTCTAAATCTCTCTCACTTTTCACATTTCCAGTAATAAATCCCAGATTTTTACATACTTCCTAGGACAGCTTGAAGTCTACACCTTAGCCAACTTAATAGGTTCCTTCCATTCACTAGTACCTGGAGAATCAAGCATAATACATCCATCCTAACTCATGTCCAAATGGGCACTAGTCATTTTGAATAAGAACTTCAAATTCTACAAAAATTACAAAAAATAGGCTGGTAATTTTTTTTTTTTTCTTTTGGAATAATCAGGGTGGGGAACTCCATTCACACTATTTGATCAGCAAAGCCTTAACTCTAATCCCTTCTCCTAGTTGCACTCTCAACAACATTAAGGAGCACCTTATAGGCATTACAGAAAAAGGATTAATTTTAGGCTCAGAATGGTTTGAATCACTGGGATGTCACTACCTAACTCTGGTCCAAGCAGTTGTATTTTCTGTAAATAATTTTTTTGTGTTCCTTTATTTAAATGGAAGACGATTAGAATTGTTACTTTGTCCATTTTTGTCACTCATGATTAGAAAAAGTTTATCTACATTTGTCCGAAGAAGAAATAGTTCAAATATCCAGGCTGGGTTATAAGCTCTTAGCATTATGACAAGATTTTTTTTAAATGGGTGTGGAGAGGGGAAGCTGTGCTTTGCTTAGAGATTTTTTTTAAACTAGCTGCTGAGAGAAAATGGTATGTAAGAAATAGTGAGAAATAAAGATTTGAAACTCAGAAATGGTCTTGGCCTAGAACTATTGATTGTTCTTCATCAAGGTATAAATAGTTGTACAATTAAAGGAAAGGACAAGATCACCCATATATTCAAGGTATGGTCTGGAAAGAAGAGGGCCCATGATGAAATCTTGAATAATTTAAAGTGTGGCAAAAGAAGACCAACAGGAGAAGGAAACCAGGAAGTGGCAAGAGGTAAGAAGTGAACCAGAAAGTAATAACATTATAGAAACTAAAGGAAATACAATTTCAAGATGTAGGAAACAATAAACAGAGTCAAAGTTTATGTAGAAGTTATGTAAGATGAAAACTAAGAATTTTCTATTGAATTTGTCATTTGGAGAGTCACTAGAGCACTTTTTCCTGTGGTTTTAATAGAGTGGTACAGTCATGATCATGATTACAAAGCATCACAGAGTGATCAGGATGTGAGTAAATGGGGACACTGAGTGTAACCTGTTAGACAAACATTTGATTAAGAAGAAAAAGGAAAAGGTAGATAGCTAGAGAAGAATACAAAGTTAAGGAGAGTGTTTTGCTTTTCCTGTGTGCTTGCTTGTGCACAGTTCTTTTGTTTTCAGGGTAAAAGAAAAGAGCAAATGGATATGATAAAGAAGATAAGTAATTGGACAGGGAAACAGAATAGTCAGAAGTGAGAAAAGGGTAATTGATTGTGTTTGTTTATTAGGGCTGCCATAACAAAAATACCACAGATTGGATGATTTAACAGAGATTTATTTTGTTACAGTTCTGGAGGCTAGAACTCCAGGTGTTGGCAGGTTTGGTTTCTTCTGAGGACTCTCCTCTTGGCTTGCAGATAGCCACCTTATTGTCGAGTTTTCACATGGTTTTTCCTCTGGGCATGTACACCTGATGTCTCTTTGTGTATCCAAATTTCCTCTTTTTGTAAGTACACAGTCATATTGGATTAGCACTGGCTTTAAGGTCTCATTTTAATCTGACTTACATTAGCACCCCCAAAAGATCAAACACTTAGGTATAAATCTAAAAAAATAGGTACAAAATCTATATGAAGAAAATTATAGAAGTCTGATGAATGAAATTAAAGACGAACTAACTAAATGGAGAGATATTCCATGTTCATGGAAAGGAAGATTCAATATTGTCAAGATATCACTTCTTCACAACTTGATTCATTGCAATACCAATAAAAATCCCAGAAAGCTATTTTTTGAATATCAATAAACTGATTCTAAAGTTTATTTGGTGAGAAAAAAGACCCAGAATAACCAACACAGCATTAAAGGAGAACAGAGTTGAAGGACTAACACTACTCGACTTCATGACTTCCATAAAGCTACAGTAATCAAGACGATGTGGTAATGGCAAAATAATAGGCAAATGGATCAATGAAACAGAATAGAGAGCCCAGAAATAGAGTCAACTTATCTTTGACCAAGGAGCAAAGGCAATACAATAGAGCAATGACAGTTTTCTCCACAAATAGTACCAGAACAACTGTACATCCACGTGCAAAAAAAAAACCCTGGACACACACTTTACTCCCTTCACAAAATTTAATTCAAAATGAACCACAGACCTATACATAAAATGCAAAACTATAAAACTCCTAGAAGATATAATGGGAGAAAACCTAGATGACCTTGGGTATGGTGATGACTTTTAAATACACCAAAGGCACAATCCATGAAAGAAATTGATAATTTGAACCTTAGTAAAATTTTACAAATTTCACTCTGTGAAAGACAAGGACAAGAGAATAAGTCAAATCATATACTGGGAGAAAATACTTACAAAAGACACATTGGACAAAGGATGGTTATCCAAGATATTAGAGGAATTCTTAAAACTCAAGAATAGAAAAACAAACAACACAATTAAAAAATAGACCAAAGACCTTAACAGACACCTCACCAAAGAAGTTATACAGATAGCAAATAAACATATGAAAACAATGCTCCACATTATGTGTTATCAAGAAAATGTGAATTAAAACGACAATAAGATATCACTACGCACCAATTAGAATGACCAAAATCCAGAGCACTGACAACAACGAATGTTAACAAGGATGTGGTACAACAGGAAGTATCATTCGTTGCTGGTGGGACTGCAAAATTGTACAGCAACTTTGGAAGGCAGTATGGCTGTTTCTTAACAAAAGTAAACATACTCTCAGCAAACCATCCAGCAGCTGTGCTCTTAGTATTTACTCAGAGGAGCTGAAAATTTATGTCTACACCAAAACCTGTACACAGATGTTTATAGCAGCTTTATTCATAAGGTTATACATTCATTTCAAATGTATAACCTTAATGAAAATTGTATAAATATTTATACAATTGAGTTTTAATCAGGTAGACTTAGGGAATTTTTAAATATAGTTAAGACTTGATTTTTAAGCCTGCACATTAGTAACATTAAGATATATTTGAAATATTTATAACGAGAAAAACCTGAGGTCGTTAGCTTTATTCTCTATTATAAATTGTATACACTCTGTGAATAAAAAACACAGAAATCAGATCTCCTCAGTAACCAAGAATCATAAATTCTTTGTTAATGAAACACACTTTTGCTTTTTTGGCATTATTATAATGAAGAACAGTGTTTTACAAAAGCAAGTCAAGCAAATACATTAAATCATGACCTTTTATTTCACACTACTCTAGTTTAAGTGCCCTGAAATGACCTTTTTAGTTAATTAACATTCTTATGTTTGTCACTTTAAGTAATTACTCTTCTCAATTTAATTGAAGTGTTATATGTGAGGCAATAAGAGCATGGAAGCAGACCCACCTGATGAATTAAGTTAACTAGGAATGAAGCAGATGCATTCATGAGTCAAAAGGGCAGCCTGTTGGGAGGTGTGGAGCAAAGTAATGGGAATAATTAACATCTCTTGCTCCAATAATTGTATTGGAAGGATGGATTTCAAATACCCCATTAATTTAAGTGGTCTTTATTCCATCATTAAGCAAACTGCAGATTTGGCACTGACTTTTGCATATGTTTAGCACAAATAGACCATGTTGTGCTTGTATGCCCTTGGGAGTGATTGTTACAAGAAGCTTCAGGGGCTCTTCACACCTGTGCCTCTTGTCCCTGTTGCTATAACCAGGGCTGGGCTGATAACTGAGCAAGGTCTTAAGGGCAACACTACTTCTTGGAAGAGCAAAAGTTAAGTTTTCACCTCAGAGCTTAAACCTCAAGGTCTGTTTGTTCAAGGATAATTTGTCCTTGAGAAAATTGATTGTAGCATCTAAACTCATACATGTCTTAAAGTTTCAGCTTAATAATTCATAAATAAAAATGCTATATTTGCTTATGTTTAACCAGCATGAATTTTTTCATGTTTTAATATTTCTGAAATTGTAATGCCTCCTACAGTTTCCGTTTCTACCTTTTCAAAGGATTTGGTTAAAAGATTGATGTATGTTAAAATAGATTAAATCTTAGAGATGAAAAATATATAATGCCTCAACTACATGGAGCTTATATGATAAGGAGGACAGTTTATTCTTGTCATTATAAACCTTACCACGTGTTAAATGAGGTATCAGTTGTTTTCACATGATTAATCTCATATAGTCTTCCCCACAAATGGATAATTATGTATTATCCTCACTTGGCTGAATAGTAAAGAGCTGGGAAATGTTAAAGTCTGAATTCATTCATTCATTCATTCATTCATTATTCCTCCGTTGATGTAGTCAATCAGCACCTGTTTTGAGCACCTGCAATATAAATGACAATGATAAAAGTGAATGTATTGAGCATTCACTGTGGACCAACCACTAAGATAGGACTGTAAAGAGAATGGTGAACAATAATGGTCACAGATTCAAATCTATACCTGACTGACTGAAAGCATAGGCTCTGAAGCCACGCTGCCTTTAGAAACCAAGCTAAAATGAGGGTGTATAACTGTTCTGCCTGAGACACTCACCACTGAAATAATCAACAGGATGATACCTGGTGATCTGGTATGGTATACAATTATCCCCCAAATAGAATTCTGGAGACAATCAGTTTTTGAGGTCCGACCTTGCCTCACTGATTACTAAACACTGGGTGCATCCATATACCCTTCTAAGATTACATCTCCATCTATAAAATAACCCCATGGTCCTGTGTTCTAGTTAGGGTCACGTTTCACGGGGTAGTATAAGCTCTGCCTTTCTTTTTAGAATGTCATTGTGTCACAGAAATAACTTCACTCTAGGTATTTGTTTTGTTTTGTTTTTTGCTAGAAAATATAACCTCAGCTTCTGGATACCCAATCATTATCAAAAGCTCATTTAAGGAATGGCAGTGAGGTTCACTGTCTGAAACATAAGCAGTCTATTCATTACCAAAAATATCATAAAACTTAACCTTGAATCAGCCAGATTTAAAGAGCTACATGAATGGACCCAATGTTCTGTACTGAGCTCTGCTTAGTTATCATGCCTTTAGCTTACATGAAAATGATTATCTATATCTAGGTAGATGATGGTGATAGATAGGTAGATACATAGACAGGTAGAAATATAGAATATGTTAAAATGTTGACCACTGCATCATGTTATGCTTCTGAGGGGACCAATTTAGAAATTTTGGCAGCTGAGCACTAGGACAAAGTTATGGACAATAATTTATGAACAAACATGAGTCTCCTAATAAATCATATTTCTACTTTTATGCTTTTGCTCCAAGAGCTAATTGACAATCTAGCTCTAGTGATGGTACAGCCTGTTCTGGTGGGCATTACTCTGTACTCACTTTGCCTCTGCTTCTTCTTACTTCCTTATGCTCACTTTCGCTTTCTACCTACTTGCCTTGCCTACTTTGTCCTATCATATTGCCTATATTTATATAAGTACCTCAGTTTATTTCAGTAATTTATAAAAATAATCATTAAAAAGTAATGTCTGAGTAACACTACAGTGGAGAAACCTGACAAAGGCTACCTCAGCCAGGTGATCAAGGTAACATATCAGTGATAAATCCTGTTGAATGTATGTTCCCTTGATATGATGTGATGAGAATGGCATTTTACCTCTGTGGTCCTTTTCCCCAAAACACATAACTTCAGTCTATTTATTTAAGAAAATCAAACAAAACAAACTGTGGGAAATTCTACAAAATATCTGACTAGTGCTCCTTAAAATTGTTAAGAACATCAAAAACAAGGAAAGTCTGAGAAACTGTCACAGCCAAGAAGTCTTGCTGACTAAATACAATGTGGTATCCTGGACAGGATCCTGGAACAGAAAAAAGACAGTAAGTAAAACCTAGGGAAATTTGAATAAAATATGGACTTTAGTTAGTATTAGTCAATAGTAATTCATTAATTATGGCAAACTATCATCACTTAAGATAATAATACTAGGGGAAACAGTGTGGGGTATATGGAAACTATTGTCACAACTTTTCTGTAAATCTAAAATTATATTAAAATAGATTGAGTGTGATGCTGTATGTTATATGGTTTTGCATGCTGTGAAGTGCAACAAAAATATGCTATCTGTGTGTATCTATGTACAAGTAGATAACAGGGGATGTTTCCTAATAGAGAAGATATATTCTATAGCTAAGTTGTTCAGAAAGTTGTTCTAGACACCATGCAATCAAAGCTAAAAACAAAGCTCATTGTACTGCCTGCAGGTCAGATGTGCCTGATGTGAAACCCCTCTTTAAATGAGATTAGCAACTCCAGAGAAGAGGGAAAGAAAAACTAATAAACAATTAAAAATATTTTTTTCCCAAACCTGTCTACTTCCTCTGCAACTCTCCTTCCCAACATGGATAGAGCCACAGAACCTTACAAAGAGAGGGTCCTATGGTAAATGTGGGTGTGTCTTTATGAATCACTAAATAGCTCCTGAATGTGGGAAACCTGCCCACTTTACCTGTCAACTGACTATAGCTCCTTCACTCAGACACAGTTCTGATAGCTCTCAGGCTCCCCCTCAGTCTGGGAAGCTGTCTGAATGTGCTTCTTTACCAATGGGAGTAGCCTTCTGGTCTTGATTCCACTTGGCCAATCTCTTTCTTCTGATCTTCAGTTTCATACTGTGTCACCTCAGGGACAAAACCTCTAATAGGTGCTAGATTACCTAGGATGCGGTTTGGCTATGGTAGAGACCCCAACATAGCAACAGCGTAAAAGTGATGGAATATATATATTTTTTTGTCACAGAGAAGTTCAGAAGTGAGCTCTCCGAGTCTGGTATGATGTCTTCCCAGTTGTCTGGGACTCAGACTCTTTCAATCTTTCTTCTCCAACATCTCCAGTATGTGTCCTTTGAGGGCATGGTCCACAATGGACCTTCTTGTTTCAGGCAGAAGAAAGAAGATAGGAGGAAATGAAACAAAGGGTATGTGTCAGTTACCTTATAAGGAAGGTTCTCAGAAGAAAATGGACCACAGCTGAGGGGAAGCTGGGAGATATTTGCACTATTCTAGGGGGTCACGTGCTTTGGCAATAGAGGTTCTAACTCTAAGAAAAAAGGGGAGAATAGATATTAGGAGACACCTAGGAGCCTCTGTTACAATAGAAAGTTTTCTCCTTAGCATTTAATCTCATTTATTTCCAGTGTTACAAAATTGTGCTGGGAAGACCTAAGTTCTATTCTCAGGTCTACTATGTACTAAGTAAGTATATGACCTTCGTTAAATCATTTAACCTTTCTGAGATGTAGTTTTCTTACCTGTGATATGATGCTACTAATTTCTCCTCTTTCATCCTCAAAGGATTTAATTAGATTAATGTATGTGAAAATGCTCCATGAACTATCAAATGACTGCACTCTACAACTACAGGACGATGCCACCATGATCATCTTTCTAGTTGTCTCTAAAAAATAGTATGTTCTCTATCCACCCACCTTCCTTTCAACATGCACATACTAATCTGTGAATGATACTTTTTTCTAAGTATATACTACCTTGACTCTGAAGAATTATTATATTAATAACAGATTTTCAGAAGTGATAAACATTCACATCATTTGTTAAACTCATCCTGATTTAAGAAACCATGATGTGGTTAATGACTGTCAGTGTTTTAAATACCAAAGATAGTTGGTAGAAGGTAAGGGGGCAGGTTTATTTACTAAAGGGCAAACATCAAGAGCTGATATGTAGTAGTCAGAACATGGTACATTAATGGAGTTTAAGAATTAGACGGACGTGAGTTCCAATCTCAGATCCTCCATGAATTATCTGTCAAATCTCAAGCAATTCTGTAGATTTCTCGGACTGAATTTTCCCATTTTTGTTGGTGTATCATGTTAAGGATTCTTATAAAAATCAAGTGATGTAGTCTATTTATAATTCCTAGTACCGTGTCTTGCACATAGTTGGCACAAAAAATGGGAGTCTAACCCCTACACTCCTCTGTTCTCAATAATAGAGCAAAGAATAGATCGTGGTGATCTGATACTTGCAAGATGATATTTCACAGTATTTTGAGCACTTACTCTGTATTTCACTGTGTTAAGCCCATTGCATGGGTTACCTCATTGATGAAAGTAATACTTTCATCATTACTATTTTACAGATGCAGATTGAAGGTCATAAATGTTCTCTTGTCAAGGTTACCCAGCTGGCAAGTGGTGAAGCTAAAGTACAGAACCTAGAAGTCAATGTTAAATGCAAACTCTTGGATCTTCATAAATTCAACAAAACCTAATTCACTGAGAGCCAATTTGGCAAATATTAACTCAATATATGACTAATTTGCAAAAAACTGTCAAAGGACGTATGTGGTTAGAGCTACAGCAGACACAGCTTTGGGGCAGGGGGTAAGTCTGCAGGAGATTAAACAACCTTTAAGAAATAGCCCATCCCTTCTCAAACAAAGCGATGGGCATTGCAAAAGTCAACCATGCTGGTCTGAAAAGACTCTTGGCAGCAGCAAAACCCCAATGAAATCAAACATTGGAGAACATCTCTAATGTGGTTAATCAGTCATTAGTCAAACTGATCATTTTCTGAATTAAATTTTAGTTAACTGGCTAGTATTCCAACCTCTCAACCCCCACACTCTACTGCCAGGTCAGTTTGTCTTTAAATGATAGACAGCAGTCCAATTTTCCCCTACGCAAATACTTGTATATCTCTTGTTAATGCTCTAAGCATGTCATTTATCCAGAAGATCCATCAGAGCAAAGGAGTAGAATCCAGAACTAATTCGATGACAGCTGTGGAACAACAGTTAATGGGATGTTGCATGAAAACAAACAAGCCCCATCCCCCTCCCCCCAAAAAAGACAATCACAAAGGCTCTTCTGGAAGAATCATGAAAACATTAATCTGAGGTGTACAGGAGCATGGTCACTAGACTGCAAGGCAGAGGGCACTGCCATCTGTCTAAGAGTCAGGATTTGGACTAAGCAATCTCAGTAGCCAGAGCAATGGAGGAAATGGGGAGAAGAAAAGAATTAACAGGACATGCCTTCACTGTACACAGAGGAGCACCTGATTTTCATTACAATACTATTGTAAGGGCATTTTTGTTCCCATTTTGTAATTGATAAAACCAAAGCACACATGGTTTGTCCTTCTTTTTCTTAGCATGATGTTTTAATTAATTTATATCAGGTACTATGTTAGATTTGAGGGTTTGAGAGACAGGAAGTCACAAAAGAAAATTATGGGAAGAGTTGAGTTAAAAAATAAACTTGTTTTCATAATCATGAATGAAACCTTTTATTAGTTTAAAACAACAAGAAAATCTTAGTGTTATTAACTTCCATCCACCACCTTGTGTCCCCCAGAAACCAGCCAATATTCTCTTTTACTCTTTGGTCCCAGTTCAAGTGAAATAAGCTGACATTTTGCCAGGTAAGTGTGTGGTGATAGTATCCATTTCAGAAATGCTTATTTTCTACTTGTGTTCTCTAGTTCAGCTTCAGAAGAGCAACCTTCCACATCAAGCCTAATCACCACATTAGGAAGATCAGGACTCAACAAGGTCATACCTGATCCAGTGGCTCCCACAGGACAAGGCTGGCATTAGAGATTAGAGAACAGATGGATTCCCAGTGGGAATCAGGAGAATTGGATCAGCTGCTGTAGGAGGAGTGGCCTTTTTGCAATGGGCAGGCTGATCCTATGAGTACAGTCTTGTCACCAGGCTCGCAGGCACCACCTCCTGGAGGAGCCTGCAAGACTGAAGTAGACTGAGGAGAGAATGGTGATTTTGTAAAGAGCCCTGGGTGGCATTATATGGCTTTCTTTCCTAAGTGTTTTTCAGCAAATGCTCTTAGCCTGTTTGCACTTATTAAAGCTGCTAACAGTAATTCTGGCTGAAAATCAAATTTAGCTCTTCTCTTATCTTTGCCAATTTCCTCTTCTCCTGAGTCCTTAATGGACCAAGTACAAATATGTAAATATCATGCCTAGGTTGGTAATTAATTTCATTAAGGCCAAGACTGACTGATAAGAATGCTACCTTCACTCTATGAATAAATCATTTCTGCTGAGATCTTTATTCATTCAGACTTCATGGAAACAGCATAAACTTTTAGATACACATATCTGTGACTGCATCCCAGTTCTGCCCCTATGAGCTGAGTGACTGGGTAGTTTACTTAATCTTTCTGAGCTTCTATGTTTATATCTAAAAGATGAGTTTAAAAACGTGTACCTCACATTCTCATAGCTTGGTAGCAGTTTTAAAAAGTGAATACATTTAAATACTTATGAAAAGTAGGTTTCCAGGACATGTCCTTTCTTTCCCCCTTCCCAGATTTGAGCATAATAAAAAGTTCAGCTAAGTCAAGATATTTTCATCTAAAATGCATGTTGCTTTAAAAAAAGATGAACACAAATAACCTTGACATATAAAAAAAAGTAAGCAAGCAAGCAAAACCAACAGGGCACATTTATTTGCTTAAGATTTTAGGAATTTGGCATTGATTATGTGCTTAACACAGTGATAAATGCTTTACGTGCATTATCTTGTCTGAGCCTTATAACACTCCAGTAAAGTAGACTAATGCTTTTATTACCTCCATTTCACCATTGGGAAAACTAGGCTTCGGACGCGCAGGCTCAGCGGCCATGGCTCACAGCCCCAGCCGCCCCGCAGCATGTGGGATTTTCCCGGACCAGGGCACGAACCCATGTCCCCTGAATCAGCAGGTGGACTCTCAACCACTGCGCCACCAGGGAAACCCTGGGAAAACTTTTTAGAGAGGTTAAGTTACCTGGCCAAAACCATCCAGGTAATTAGTGTCAGGTACAGATGTGCAATTTACCATGAAGTGAATGAAGCTGAAGACACCTCGCTTTCACAATGCCCTTCCAAAAGTTGGCAGAGCCCCCAGCAAAGGGTTCCCATGGAGGTATGTTAGTTATTGTAAAATTTGCAAAAGTATTATATAAACTTTAGGCAACACAGGATAAGGGTCTTCTCCTGACATCCCCAAGCTACCCTAAAATTTCCACCTTCCTATCTGATTTTTTTTCTCTTTAACACTTAACACAATCTAATATACTATATAATTTATTAACTTTGTTCTTGCAAACTCCTCCATTGAAATGGTAAATACCATTTCAGGGGCAGACATTTTTTGTTTTTTCTGTTACATCCCAGCACCTAGAACAGTGCCCAGAACACAGAACTAGCTCAATAAATATTTTTGAGTTGGATGAATGAGTAAATGAATAAATTGGAATTCCTCTTATTTCAGAGTCTATACCCTTTACCATAGCACTGTACTGCCTTTCTGAGGGAGACATATACCCTCCATCATAAATACCCCCCTTCCCCAGGTGTATGTGAACAAAAATCCAACTTGTAAGGCTTTAAACTGCCTCGAAGATAATGATGAATTTGTTACCATTTAATCGGTGTCTAAGAATTATGGGACAACATTTGAGATCTGACAGGTATATAGCAACAGATGAAGCCCAATTAAAAGGGAAACACTACCATGAAAAAGAAGCTAACAGCAGGAAAGTAAAAAATGGAGGTAACACAATTCCATGGGCGAAGCATATTCTCAGAACTCTTAAGAATCAAGAGTTTGTGTGAGAGATTCTGTTGAGGACAGACCCTCCCTTGGATATATGTCCCACCTTAAACTGCTCCCTCTATAAGACTGTTTAACATAAAATATTCTTTTTGTAAGTTACCTCTCTGATTTGCATTTCTCAGGAAATATATATCTGAGAATACTAAAAGGTAACAACAGTCACCTTTGTAAACATTAGTCATCTCATGCCCGGAGTTTCCTTTGGTATGGATGTATTATGTCAAGTCATGGGGACATCAATTTCTGTCTACACATCAAATTCCATCTAACAATGTATAATTACATGTGCTTCCTCTAAATATTAAAAATTTTAATTAATTAACTGAATTAGAATATTCTAATGAACTGAATATTCTATTTTATATTTTTCTCCAGAGCAAAAGAAACATCTATATTTATTGTTTCCAACTGTTCTAAATGTTTTAGTGCTTTTTTCTACCTTACTACACATTGAAGTTGTGAAAACATCTTGTTAATAATTAGCAGGCCAATATTAAGGATTACATTAAAGATAATTGTCAAATCCCACAGAGATTTGAAGGATTATTGCCCCCAGATCCACCCTGCGAACTTTTTGTGTGTAAGTAATAAATCCCAAATTCAAATTATTTCACTGTTGTTGTATGCAATCATAGAATTTTGGACCTTAAAGATTTCATTCATTCCCTCATTTTATAGACAATTCTGAGACACAGAGAGAATAAATACCTTTCCCAACATCCCACAGACAGCTCAGAGTAGAAACAAACCTTCAAATTCTGCTTGTATCAAACACAAACTATGTGCACCTCATCAGATTCCCTCGGCCATGACCACCTCTTGGACTTAATCAGCCATTTTCCTGCCTGGGTAAGTCTTCACGGCTTGGTCTAAGAGTGCCATACCTTCTGCTGGCCTGTGCTGCATGGCCAAGACTCAGCCAACATCATGTGTTTGGTCCCCTCACATCACTTCTAGATGTGGATGAAAACTGCATTACAGAGTGAGCTTGGGGCTGGCATCTGGAGAGCAGCTGCTAAGAAGGCCAGATGGCAGTGTGGGGCATTACCTCTCCATGTGGCATGCTTTAATCAATGAGAAATATGAGATAGGATGGATCTGGGCAAATGCATTTCCTATTTTCCTCTCACCCATGGACTATGTAGTGGTTTGTACATTCAGTATACTTGGAGATGTCCCATCTTCCCAGACAGCACACCCGCTGAAGGACTTGCTATATCTCTTTACAGCTTGTCATGAAGTGGTAGCTTCACTTTGCATTACATCCTTCTTTGCTCACTTACCTTTCTCTTGAACTTTACTGCCCTGGGTTTGCATTTCCCTAACAAAGCATTACTCCATTAATCCTTGCCTCAGGTTTTGTTTTCTAGACAATCTTGTTAAAGTCACTACCAATTATACTTCAAGATATATTTTGAGTCATGTGTTTTAAATCTAGAAGTGTTTTTAAAAGATAAAAGTTTTTAAATCCTTAAAGCATTTCAGGAAGCCTGATACTAACATACTAGAAAGGATAAATATAAATTCTCTCCATGTAGAATATAAGTACACAGGCAAGAGTTGGTCCCAGTTATCTGCTTGGCCAACTGCTTCTCTGCCAGGATCACCAGAACATGGAGATTGAGGTCAAACTGAGACTGTCACTGTGGGACTGCCAAAATAAAGGACATATTTAGTAAGAAAGTATGACTTGATTTTTGCTTTTAAAATTACACACAAAATTGGCACAAAACTCAAATAATTGCTTGAACTATATTGGGAACTAGATACCATGATTCTGATACCAACAAATTATTTTGCAATTGGCAAAGGTATTTAATATTCCTGGTTTCATCTGTCATTGAACCCTGTTTTCCAAAATTCACCACTTTAAAAATATAAAATTTTAGAACTGTGAATCCTCTCTATAGGCATATGCACATAAAATCTTATTTCAAAAAATGTAATAAGCTACGGGATTTTTTTTTTCTGACTTCTTAAAATCCACTCATACATTTCAAGTTACAAACCCCTTATCTAGGTGATATTGATTATAAACTTTTAGCAAGAAAAGCAGGGAGATGATATTATTCAGAAAAGCTCAGTCTGGGATAGTATCACAAGATTTGAATCCAGTTTCAACTCCCCAATTGATTGAAATAGAGCCTTTAGAGAGGAGATGGAAGATAAAGAATAAACGAGATACACAGAAGGATCCTGACAAAGAGAATGACTTTTAATGCTCAGGTTGACTTCTCAGGGCTGGATATAGTGCTTCAGTTCCCAAGGTTGCTATTGCTTCCTCTGTTCTGCAGGGGGTTGTCTCTTGTTGATAAGAAAATTGAATATCAGGGGAGGGAAAAATATAAAGGAGCTTTACATGCTTAAATATGTAGTGTCCAATTGCTGATTTTTTGCCACCAAGTATCCTTTCTCCTGCCCTGATTTCTACTGTAGAATGTTCCCTTTCTCATGGTATATAATCATAGGACATGGAAACTCCAGTTTCAGAAGCTGACAAGTTCAGGACTTCCACTCTCCTTCCCAATACAGGTAGAAGTGGGAATGTGACCTAACTTTGACCAGGTAGGCAGCTTTCTGGGAACATTTGAATCCTGAACCTCTGATGCAAGGAACAATGGTTGGGGTCATTTATAGTGCAGGCTGAAGTAGGATTGGCTGTGGCAACTGACCAGGATGTTTCAGCTATAAGATATTGCTATGTTTCCTGATTCCCAGTTCTTTACTTGTTAGATAGTCATTGGGTGTTTTTCACTCCCAAGTCTGGTCTGTCAATTCCATGAACTCTCAATAACTTTTTTGTAAATCATCTTCTTTTAAATTAGACTTGGTTTTTGCTTGCAACCAAGAATCCTAAGTAATACACTTTTATCTATGAAGTTTGAGGGTACTTATGCCACAAGGATTTGAGTTTCTTCCAGGAAAGTCAAGTTTTGGTATGGCAGAAGACCAAAGTGAAACTCACACTATCAGCCTATCAAATATACAAGTAGTGATGATACTGCTCGCTTCATCTACATATAGATAGATACAGATAGACAACCTCTTCCCAACCACTGTATGGGTAATAGGATACAATGAGACTTCAGATATGTACTTTAGTTTGTAATCTCTATATAGAACTGGGAAATAATATGAGTTTTTAGTTGAGTAAAAGGAATTTTCAGTTATATACTCATTTGCTTTTTATTGCTATTTCTGGATGAAATGATCATTAGCACAAAAACTACCACCCCTGATAGGTATTTGAGAGAATTTCCAAGTAAAATACAGGGTACCCTGTTAAAGTTGAACTTCAGATAAACAACAATTTTTAAGTTTATGTCTCAGACAATACAAGGAACATATTATACTAAAAATATTTATCATTAATCTGAAATTCAAATTTAACTGGTCACCCTCTATTTTTATTTTCTAAATCTGGAAACCCTAATCTGAGAGTCTGTAAGTCCATGTATTCAAAGAAAGAGCAGATAATGGGGGGGGCCAAGATGACAGAGTAAGAAGACCCTGAATTCACCTCCTCCAATAGATACACCAAAATTACAACTACTTAGAGAGCAACTATCTCTGAGAACCAACTGAAGACTAGCACAAATGATTTTCAAAACTAAGTACATAAAGAAGGAACCACAATAAGATGGGTAGGAGGGGTGGAGATGCTCTATGGTCAAAACCCACACCTCTGGGTTGGCAACTCACAAACAGAAGAACAGTACAATTGTAGAGGTCCTCCCCAAGGAGTGAGGGGTCTGAGCCCAACACTGCACTCCAAAGCCCAAGGGTCCTGCACTGGGAAAATAATCCCCCAGAATAACTGGCTTTGAAAACCAGCAAAGCTTATGTTTGGGAGAGCTAAAGCACCACAGGTAACAAGGACTCTGCTCCTAAGGGGCACACAAAATCTAGCATGATCCAAGACCCACTGCAAAGACCTGGGTCAGAAGCACTTGCTGATCTTGGAGAGCCTCCTGGAGAGGGAGGAGGCAACTGGGACTCTCCCTGAGATGGAAGTGCTCCTGACAGCCATTTGGGGGGCTTGTTCTACAATGATTACATTGGTTCTAACAAACATCATTCTGAAATCTTCCCCTAGCCTATTAGTGCCAGAAGCTTACCAGACCACCAGTTGGCTGGCATCAGCCCCAAGCTCCCCAGACAACAGAGACAGCCAAATGAGACTTATCCTCCCCTCCTGTGGGCCTGCAGAAGTCCCACACCACAATGGGCTGTTCAGCTAACCACACACAAAGCCTAACCCACCCTCCAACAGACCCACAGACATAGCATGAGGCAGTGTCTCTCAGCAAACAGAGCCAGGGCCTAGTCCCACCTACCACAGCACTCACATTAGTTGGCCTTGTCACAAGAGAAGGGTGCATGCAGCTCACATAGGAGGCATCACCAGAGCATATAGCTCTGATAATGAGAGGGGAGCATGCTGATGGGCTGCATAAGATGTCTACTACATAAGGTAAATTCCCCAAGATCAGGATATGTAACAAACCTACAGACACATAGAAATAAACACAGATGATTGGGCAAAATGAGAAGATGGAGGAATATGTTCCAAATGAAATGAAGGTATAAAACAAAACCTCAGAAGAAGAATTAAATGAAGTAGAGATAATCAATCTACTCAATAAATAGTTCAAGGTAATGGTCATAAAAATGCTCACTGAACTCAATGCAAGAATGGATAAATTTCAGTGAAAATTTCAACAAAGGGTTAAAAAACTTTTTTTAAAAAGCTGAGAATACAATAACTAAAACTTAAAAAAAAAAAATAGAAGGAATCAACAGTATTAGATTAGATACAGAGGAATGAATCAGTGATCTAGAAGCCAGAATAGTAGAAATCATACAAGTGGAACAGAAAACAAAAGAATTAAAAAAAAAAAAAAAGAAGAAGGACAGTTTAAGAGACCTCTATGTCAACATCAAGAGTACTAACATTTACATTGTAGGGACCCAGGAGGAGGAGAGAGAGAAAGGACAGAGAACTCACTTGAAGAAATAATAGCTGAAAACTTCGCTAACCGAGCAAACAAAACTGACATTCAGGTCCAGGAGAATCCCAAACAAGATGAACATAAAGGGATCTACACCAAGACATAGTATAATAAATATGGCAAAAATTAAAGATAAAGAGAATATATTAAAAGCAGCACAAGAAAAGCAACTAGTTCCTACAAAGGAACTCTTGTAAGACCATCAGGTGACTTTTCAGTGTAAACTTTGTAGGCCAGACTAGAGGCATGATATATTCAACGTGATGAAAAGAAAAAAGAAAAACTACAACCAAGAATACTCTACCCAGCAAGGTATTCATTCAGACTTGAAAGAGAGACAAAGAGTTTTACAGGCAAGAAAAACTAGAGTTCAGCACTACTAAATTGGCTTTACAAGAAATGTCAAAAGTACTAAGTGGAAAAGAAAACGCCACAACTAAAATACAAAAATTATGAAAGGAAAAATCTTAGTGGTAAAGGCAAACATAAAGATAGTAAATCAACCATTTTTAAAGCTACTATGAAGGTTAAATGACAATGGTATTAAAATCATTTATATCTACAATAAGTAAAGGATATACAAAAAAAGATGTAAAATATGATTTCAAAAATATTAAATGTGGCAGGAGAAGGACTAAAAATCCAGGCTTATTAGAATGCATTCAAACTTAAGAGATCATCAACTTAAAATAACCACAATATTCACTATATATAAAAGCATGGTAATAACAAATCAAAAATCTGTAATAGATACACAAGAAAGAAAACAGAATCCAAACATAACAGTAAATATAGTCATTAAATCACAAGGGAAGAGAATGAAAGAAGAAGAAAGGGGGTAAAAAAGAACTACAAAAAAAATCCTGAAAACAATTAACAAAATGGCAATAAAAACATATTTATCAATAATTACTTTAAATGTAAATGCTCCAGTTAAAAAACATAAAGTCACTGAATGGATTAAAAAAAACAAGACCCATATATACACTGCCTATGAGAGACACATTTCAGATCTAAAGACACATATAGACTGAAAGTGAGGGGATGAAAATAGGTATTCCATGCAAATGAAAATGAAAAGAGAGCTGAGATAGCAATTCTTATATCAGACAAAAACTGACTTTTTAAAAAACTATAACAAGAGGCAAAGAAGTACGTAACATAATAATAAAGGGATTGATCCAACAAGAAGGTATAACAATTGTAAATATATATGTACCCAACTTAGAGTTACCATATGTTTCAGCAATCACATTCCTGGGCATATATCCAGACAAAACTACAATCCAAAAAGATACATGCACCCCTATGTTCATAGCAGCACTATTCACAATAACCCAAACATGGAAACAACTTAAAAGTCCATCAACAGATGAATAGATAAAGAAGATATGGTACAAACATACAATGGAATACTACTCAGCCATAAGAAAGAACAAAATAATGTCATTTGCAGCAAATGGATACAACTAGAAAATATCATACTGAGTGAAGTAACTCAGAAACAGAAAGACAAATACTATATAATATCACTGATATGTGGAATCTAAAATATGGCACGAATGAACCTATCTGCAAAACAGAAACAGACTCACAGAGATAGAGATCAGACTTGTGGTTGCCAAGGGGGAGGGGGGAGGGAGAGGGATGGACTGGGAATTTGGGGTTGGTAGATGCAAACTATTTCATTTAGAATGTATAAACAACATTCCCTGTACTGTATAGCACAGGGAACTATATCCAATCTCCTGAGATAAACCATAATAGAAAAGAATATTAAAAAAAGAATGTATATATGTCTATAACTGAGTCACTTTTTTGTACAGCAGAGATTGTCATAACATTGTAAATCACTATACTTCAATATAAAAAAGAAAAAGAAAAAAGAGCAGAGGAGAGATTAAATAAGAAAGACAAGATAATCATTGGGAAAGTATGGGAATTCCTTATATTATTTTTGCTACTTTCAAGTACTTTTGAAAATTTCTGTAAAAAAAGTTTTTTTAAAAAACAATGGAATCATTTCTTCAAATGAATCTCACATTGAAACAAACAAACAAATGGACAAACAAGCAAACTATATATATCTATATATCTATATCTATCTATCTGTCTATCTATCTATATATATATATTCACAACTTAAGAGCACATAAATACATAGAGCAAATATCAACAGACGAAAGGGAGAAATTGACAGTAACACAATAAGAATAGGGGACTTTAACACTCCACTTACATGAATGGACAGATTATCCAGACAGAAAATCAATGAGGAAACACATGTCGTAAACAACACATTGGACCAAGTGGAATATATGTACATGGATGAACATTCCACCCAGAAGTAATAAGATACTCCTTTTTTTCAAGTTCACATGGAATATTCTGCAGGATGAGCTCTCATACATTCTAGGCCTCAAAACGAGTCTCAATATTTAAGAAGATTGAAATCATATCAGGCATCTTTTCTGACTACAACAGTATGAGACTAGAAATCAATTACAAGGAAAACAACTACAAAAGCATAAACATGTGGATGCTAAACACCATGGTACTAGACAACCAATGGGTCAATGAAGAAATCAAAGAGGAAATCAAAAAATACCTAAAGACAAACGAAAATGGAAACACAATGATTCAAGATTTATGGGACCCTGCAAATATAATACTAAGGATAAAGTTTAGAGCAATATAAGCCTACCTCAAGAAATAAGAAAAATCTCAAATAAACCACCTAACCATTTACCTAAAGGAGCTGAAAAAGAAGAACAAAAAAACCTCAAAGTTAGTAGACAAAAGGACATTTAAAAAATCAGAGCAGAAATAAATGAAATAGAGACTATAAAACAAAAAACAAAAAAAAATAGACATGATCAGATCAAAGAAACTAAGAACTGGTTCATTGTAAAAATACATGAAATTGATACATCTTCAGCAAAATTCATCAAGGAACAAAAGAGAGTGCCCAAATAATAAAATCAGAAACAAAAAAGTTACAACCAACAACTCAGAAATACAAAGGCTCATGAGACTACTGTGAACAATTATATGCCAATAAAATGAACAATGTAGAGGAATAAATAAATTCCTAGATATATATGATCTCCCAAGACAGAATGAGGGAAAATAAAATACAAACAGGCCAATCACCAGTAATAAAACTGAAACAGTAATTTAAAAAAAAACAAAAAAAACTCCTAAGAGCAAAAGTTTAGGATGCACCTTCACAGGTGCATTCTACCAAACATTTAAAGAACACCTATTCTTCTCAAACTATTTCAAAAAATTGAAAAGAAAGGGACGTTTTAGAACTCATTCTACAAGGCCAGTATCACCCAGATACCAAAACCAGACAAAGTTAACACGAAAAATAACAGCACAGGCCAATATCACACTAATGAATATGGATGCAAAAATTCTCAACAAAATATTAGCAAACTGAATTCTACCATACATTAAAAGGGTCATACATCATGATCCAGTGGGATTTGTCTCAGGGACGCAAGGATGATTCAATATCCACAAGTCTATCAATGTGATACACCACATTAACAAACTGAAGAATTAAAATTATATAATCATCTCAATAGAGGCAGAGAAATCTTTTGACAAAATTCAACATCCATTTACAATAAAAACTTTCAACAAAGTGGGTGTAGAGGAAACATACCTCAACATAATAGAGGCCATATATGAACAAAACACAGCCAACACCATGCTCAATGGGGAAAAGCTGAAAGCATTGCCTCTAAGATCAGGAAAATGACAAGTATCCCCACTCTCACTTTTATTCAATGTAGTATTGGAAGTCCTAGCCACAGCAATCAGACAAGAAAAAGAAATAAAAGGAATTCAAATTGTAAAAGAAGAGGTAAAATTGTCCCTGTTTACATATGACATGATACTATTATATAGAAAATCCAAAAGACACTACCAAAATACTACTAGAACTAATAAATGAATCAATGAAGTTTCAGAGTACAAAATTAGTATACAGAAATCTATGGTGTTTCTATACAATAACAAAAACTATCAGAGAAATTAAGAAAGCAACCTCACATACAACTGTATCAAAAAGAATAAAATACCTAGGAATACATCTAACCAAAGAGGTAAAAGACTTTTACTTGGAAAACTATAACACACTGATGAAAGAAATGACAGACAGCACAAACAGATGGAAAGATATACAGTGCTTATAAACTGAAATAATTAACATTTAAAAAATATAATAGTACTCAAGGCAATCTACAGATTCAATTCTATCCCTATTAAAGTATCAAAGGCATTTTTCACAGAAGTAGAATAAATAATTCTAAAATTTGCATGTAAACATAAAAAACCACAAATAGCCAAAGCCATCTTGAGAAAGAAGAACAAAGCTGGAGGTATCACACTCCCTGATTTGAAACTATACTACAAAGCTACAGTAATCACAAACTTGGTGTCCATCAACAGATGAATGAATAAAGAGAAGATGCAGTTCTTAAATATATATATATATATATATTTACTCAGCTATTAAAAAAATCTTGCCATTTGCAGCAACCTGGAAGGATCTAGAGGGGCATATGCTTAGTGAAATAGTCAGACAGAGAAAGAAAAACACCGTATGATCTCACTTACGTGTGGAATCTAAAAAACAAAACAAATAAAACAAACAAAACAACACAAACTCATAGCTACGGAGAAAAAATAGGTGGTTGCCAAAGGGAAGTGGAGTGGGGGGGGGAAACTAGTTGAAGAGAATTAAGAGGTACTAATCTCCAGTTATAAAATAAATGAGCCATGGGTATGTAATATACAGCATAAGGAATATGATCAATAATATTGTAATAACTTTGGGTGGTGACAGATGGTTACTACACTTATTGTGGTGATCATTTCATAATGTATGCAAATGTCAAATCTCTATGTAGTATACCTGAAACTAACATAATACTGTATGTCAACTATACCACCAAAAGAATGAAAAAGAAAAAGAAAGTGCAGGTAAATTAGGAGAGAACTACATTATTGCCTCAGGTAGACAAAATGACGTGAAGAGAGAAGTAAATTTGCAAGATCCCTGAATAATCAGTAAGGCTCCACTTCTTTGATTAAAATGGAGAAAGTTATAATAAAATTGGTTCACTATTAAGCTTAACTGGTTCATTTGTAGAAATTATAGAGATACAGGAGAGTCCATAATCAAATAGATAATGAGAAAGCATGGTTTAGAAGAAAGAATAGAGATAACTGAGTCAGACAAATTTAAATTTGTTATGATAAAAATAACTAAATTAATATATGCTCATAAATGTTATTTTTTAAATAGATATTCTTAAAGATAAGACTATTGGATCAAATAGAATTAAACTAATAGTGATTACCAAATTGCCCATCTAAACATATATATTGAGCTACCATCTAAGAAAATGCCTTTACTTTGTCAGTATGTGAAAAACAAAAAAGTGATTTCTCATTTTATCTTTAATTTGCTTTGGGCACGTTGGGCAAGTGGAGAAGTAAGTATTTTTGTGCTGAGTCTACCATCTTGAAAGAAGTAGACAGAACTCAGGTTTCTATTGATCAGCAATGTAAACTTCAGTGATTTTCCCAGACCTGTGCTTCATTTTTCCCAGGTGCCAGATGTTAGTAATCATAACACTCAATATTTGTTATGCAGACGAATAAGCACATAATTGAAAGCACTGTGTCTGAAACATTAAAAAAAAAAACCCTGTATAAATATATATATTTTTTCTTCTCCTCTTCTTTTATTTCTCCTCTTTGTCCTAATTGTGGTATAGTCCTATCCAATCAAGGAGGTATCTTTTTGGTAGTTCTAATAGACAACTCAATGTTACTGTTTTTATAGCACTCTAAGCTATTCATTTTCCTGAATATCATTATTTAATTTCCCATAAGACAATAATAACAGTGCTTCTCATTGTCATTCCTCTGCTTCTTCTCCTTCTCTTCTTCCTCCTCATCCTTCTTTTTCTTCTTCTTCTTGTTCTTTATTCTTATTACTTTAAAGATGAAAAATAGAGGTCCTGAGGATCTTCAGCATAGGAGTTCATAGAGAGATACCTCAGGTCAAGAATAATAATATACAAAACATAGAAACTTCTTCATTGTTCACTGAACAATCCATTCTCCAGGCAATTTCAGCTTAATACCTGATAATATAAGTGAAGTAAGGTGGAGGATGGAGGCAAAATAATTTTTAACCATGTATTAAGATTTTCTCAAAGTAATCAGGAGCTATTTGGGATTTTAATCATGAAACTTCTTAAGACTCTACTTTCAGTCTTTTGTTAATGGAATATAAGAAAGTGATTGGAATAATTTACAGTTTTGAGAAATAACACCTTAAATAAAATTTGAAATTTTACAAAGACAAGCCCTAAACATAGTGCTATTAGTAGATAAGAATAACAATGAAATTAGTAACTATCACAAGTGAAACACTTGGTAAATGGTGGGATTCCACACCAAGCACTTTACATGGTTTATTGCATGTAACCCTTACTATATCCATGCAAGGTAGGGGTTATTTTCCTTCCAGTTTTTTTCAGGCAAAAGACACCAAAAGATTAGGGAAACATTCCCAGGTTTACATAGTAAATGTTAGAATTTAACACAGATCTGTCTGAATGCTGTCTGTACAGAGAAACATCAAGATGAAATAATTAGTTCTTGGAGTATTTCCAGAAACATGAATGAAGAGAGCAACATTTATTGAATGCTTACTGGATGTCAAGTTATGTTAATGATGATGATTTTTTCCCCATTTTTACATAAGAGGAGCTCAGTGGGGTTTCCAGAATCACACAAGTAACATGAGGCCAAACTAAGATTTAAATTTCAGGGGTTTCCACATATATTTACATGTTCCATCTGAATGCCATTCAGTTCATATGAATTTACTCAGTGCTCCCAGTTTTAGTGAAAGCCCAAGCCAAATATCTGCCAAAAAATATCCTTTACATGAGAGTGGCACTATTCTCAAACTATGTTTTGATATTTCCATTTCTTGATCCTGGTAAGGCCCCTGTTTTTTGTTTGTGTTTTGTTTTGCTTTGGGTTTTGGTTTTAATGTGGGAAGTATGGGGCATTTGCAAAGTACAGTGGAAGAGAAGAGTTTTTGATCAATGAGACAGTGAGGACGGAGGAGGGCTTGACTTCTAAACTCAGCACTTAGGAGAGTCTAGCTCAAATGGGATTTTTAAAACAAGCATAAATCCTAGCATTGAACTGAATATGGAGGCTGCAAGCAATGGAATTTGCTTCATGTACATTGATCTTTTTTTTTTTCTGTCTCTGACTCTCTATGTGTGACCTTGGTTTAGTCACTTAACCTTAGGGGGCATCAATCTTTCCATCATATGAAAGAAAAAACTACCCTTTTCTATTCTGATTTTTAATAGAAAAAAAGTTCTGCTGCTATGATTTTGGCAGCACATATCATGCTGACACCCTAATTTATTCCTCAAAATAATCTTTTTTTGGGAAAAATTTATAAAATTCAAACAAGAAATTTGGCTATAATACCACCACACATTACCCTTCCCAAAATATTGCTTGCTACAGCCAGCCATCTGAGAAATAAAACAGACAGAATTTGAGAATAGAGAATACTTGGTACTAAAGAAATGACAGCGAGTGGTGAAGCCAGTAAAATTGGGAGTTAACCTTTAGACTAGGCTTCTTTTTAAAAAGGTAATATGCAAATGTTATGGGTTGAACTGTGTCCACCCCAAAATAAACTGGAGTCCTAAACACCAGTATCTCAAAGGTGACTTTATTTGGAATAACGGTCTTTAGAGCAGTAATCAAATAGAAATGAGGTTATTAGTGTGGACTCTAATCTAATCTAACTGGTGTTGCTATACGAAGGGAAGTTTGGACACAGAGACAGTCACACATAGGTAAAGACAATGTGAAGACACACGGGGAAAAACAGCTATGCGACTGGAGTGATGCACGTACAAGCCAAGGAATGCTGAGGATTGCTGGCAAACTCCTGAAGCTAGAGAAGGCAAGGAAAGATTATCCCCTAGAGCAGTCAGAGAGTGCATGGGGCTGCTGGCACCTAGATTTCAGACTTCTTAACTTAAGAACAGTGAGAATAAATTCCAGTTGTCTTAAGGCACCCATGTGCGGTACTTTGTTACCGTAGCCCAAGCAAACTAATACAGCCAGTATCTCCCAATATCACTAACTGCCTTCTACACTAACAACCCTCACTTGTCATAGTCAAGCGTATGCACACACATACACACTTATTAAATACTAGCAAATTAAATAATGTTTAACAGAAAAAAAAAAAAGAAAAACGGCTTCCTGCTTTATTCCACTCCATTTTAAATGACCTGTAGTCTCTGTCCTCTTCTATGTGTTTGTTTCTTGCACAGAAACAGCAGCTATAAAGTCCACTATGGATTCCTATAAAACAGCTAATAAAAGTTTCAACTTAAATTCATTCAGAAAATTAAATGCACATAACACATATTACAACAATTGAAAGCCTCTTATTGCACATTTAAAGTTGTGTGGTTTGTGCAGGCTTTGATATAGAAATACGTTGAAAATTGAGCTGATGGTGATGATATGGAGGAAAGAGCATCATTATAAAGCGAGAGCTGGCTCCTGGGCCATTGATCACTTCTTTGATGATACTCCCACCCCCTTGGCTGGAGCATTCTGCTTCTCTGATTGACCAGCTCTCCCCTTTTCACTTCACAGAACATCTGAGCCTCCTTGTTGTTAAAACTGTTGCTTTGAAGAGGGACACTCTCTACTGAAGGTGGAATATTTTGTATACCAGGCATCAATGGATACGTGGTACTAATGGAAGAAAGTGAAGGCAATGGTGCCCAAAACACACTAATATAATCACCAATAAAATATCTGGATATTCTGCATGCAAAATGAAATAACAAAATCACTTATGAACACATACTTCTTGAATAATCCATAAACTGTTCCACTCTTTGAACTTTCCCCCAACTTCCCAGCTTCCCTCTTCCATTTGAATGATACCGCTTGGACCATTGCCTAATTCTGCATACTATTGTTGTTAAAATTTTTTGATATTAACTGCATGAGCTGTTTTTATATTTTGGAGATTAATTCTTTGTCAGTAACATCATTTGCAAATATTTTCTCCCATTCTGTGTGTTGTCTTTTTGTTTTGTTTAAGGTTTTCTTTGCTATACAAAAGCTCTTCAGTTTAATTGGTCCCATTTGTATATTTGTTTTTATTTTCATTACTCTAGGAGGTGGATCCAAAAAGATATTGCTGCGATTTATGTCAGTGTTCTGCCTGCTTTTTGCTAAGAGTTTTACAGTATCAAGTCTTACGTTTAAGTCGTTAATCCATTTTGAGTTTATTTTTGTGTATGGTATTATAGCTCAATATCAAAAAAACAAACAGCACAATCAAAAAATGGGCAGAAAACCTAAATAGACATTTCTCCAAAGAAGATGGCCAAAAAGCACATGAAAATATGCTCAACATCACTAATTATTAGAGAAATGCAAATCAAAACTACAATGGGATATCACCTCACACTGGTCAGAATGGCCATCATCAAGAAGTCTACAAACAATAAATGCTGGAGAGGGTGTGGAGAAAAGGGAACCTTCCTACACTGTTAGTGGGAATGTAAATTGTTACAGCCACTGTGGGGAACAGTATGGAGGTTCCTTAAAAAACTAAAAATACAGCTACCACATGACCCAGCAATCCCACTCCTGGGCATATATCCAGAGAAAACCATAATTCAAAAAGATACATGCACTCCCAATGTTCATTGCTGCACTATTTACATTAGCCAAGACCTGGAAGCAACCTAAACGTCCATTGACAGATGAATGGATAAAGAAGATGTGGTACATATACACAATGGAATACCACTTGCCATAAAAGAGAATGAAATAATGCCATTTGCAGAAACATGGATAGACCTAGAGATTATCATATTAAGTGAAGTAAGTCAGACAAAGGAAAATATCATATATAACTTATATGTTGAATCTAAAACAATGATACAAATGAACTGATTTACAAAACAGAAACAGACTCACAGACTTAGAAAACAAACTTATGGTTACCAAAGAGGACAGGTTGGGGGAAGGGATAAATTAGGAGGTTGGGATTAACATATACACACTACTATATATAAAATAGATAACAAGACCTACGGTATAGCACAGGGAACTCTACTCAATACTCTGTAATAAGCTATATGGGAAAAGAATCTGAAAAAGAATAGAAGTAAGTATATCTATAACTAAATCACTTTGCTGTATGCATAAAACATTGTAAATCAACTGTACTCCAATATAAAATAAAAATTTTTTAGAAAGAAAGGAAAACATCAAAGTGAAGAAAAAGAGAAGTATACATATGAGCTTCATTTGTATTCAGGAAAGAAAAATTTGTGAAATTCTCCCCAGCTGACCATTCAAATATTTTGCAGACCAATGTTTATTCCTCTCTATTAATTTATACACACTTTGAGGGCAAGAACCTCAGTTTGTACAATTCCATATTTGTATAACTCCACTCACTCATCCCAGAGTACATCAGATTTTCTGCTTTATAGTGACTGTCTAGTAAGTATTTATTGATATAAAACATCAGGAAAAAAATAGGACAAATTCAGTTAATCTTTCCTTTTTACGTCTGGTTAGAGGTGGATGAGGAACTCATGCTTAAACATAAAGCCATTCAACACCGCTTCTCCATCAGGTTACTTCTAATACTTTTTTTGTCCTATTGGAAAAATGGTAAGAACTTTAAGGGAATGAAACATTCTGATAACCACCTCAGCTCTAGACACATAGGCATCTTCATAAATGTTTGCTTATTGAATAATTGATCTTCATTATAAAAGAAGGGTCTGTGTTGTTTTTCTCCATGTTTCAAGCAGAAAGCATCCCCCTTCTTCCCCCACTGCTTATTAATGCCTTTTTTAAAAGACGGCCAATGTTCAAACATTATCCGCAGTATAGAAGGCATGTTTCTTTTTCTTTCTTTTACCTTTTAATGGCAAAAATTATTAGATATTTTGATCACTAGAGTTTACTTCTTTCATCATTTTTAAATTGTAGCACCCTAATTTTTTAAGGACAACTTCCTCAAACCAGTTGGTTCTAAAATCCAAAATAAGGTTAAATATTCCAAAGCCATAACAGTGCAGGGGTACAAAATTTTTCACCACAAAATGTGTACTTTGGCATGAGAATTATATTAGGCTGATTATTTAAGAAACAGAAGACTCAGGAAGTTTTTCTTTCTACCTCCCCTTAACCACCTAAGAGAATTTAGATAGAGGGCCTACCTCCAGAGATAACTATAGAATATTAGCTAGGTATGGTAGACCGGGGGAAAATTAGCCAGGCCTGTTGACATTCCTCTTGGTGTCCATCTATCTCTGCATGGGGGCAACATTCGTTTACTAAACATTTGCTCTTCCAATCTCCATGTGAATTGTCTTCCTCCTCTTTGGAGTCTCAGACCCCTACCCTCTTCTTTTTAGCTTAGAATGGCAACTGCCCAACTGCCTTTGGGCCTCATATTCTTATGGAGCCCCAATGCACACATAATTAAACTTATTTTTTTCTTCTGTTAATCTGTTACGTGGTGATTTGATTATTAGACCAGTCAGAAGAAACAGGAAGGTTAGGAGAAATTTTTCCTCCCTAACAACGGAGAGCTGGACATTAGATAGATGGGAAGATAGAAACTGCAACACGAAACCCATCATTAATAAGGAGCATATGCAGGAAGGATTCTCTCACAGAAATGATAAATGCAGAGCATTAATTCAGGAAATAGCAGCGTAGGGCCATTTTTAAACGGAAACCAAGGATAGAATCAACCATGCCACACCTCTATAAAAGTAATGTTGAAAAAGAAGGTGAGAGGCTTTTGATATTCTCATTACCTGCTAACCAGGTCACCTGTCTGTAGTCTTCCCTAAAGCCACTATCTGCCCAAACACAATGACCACTGTGCAGATGTCAACACATTGTTAATCTTTCCAACCCAAAAAGGGTCAGCAGTTCAGGTAATAAATCATACAGCAATAGAGTCACACAGGCTCTATTGCCGAATCTAATGCATGGAGACAGAGGGGTGTAAACAGGTGTAAGGTAAAAGCATAGCTAACCGAATGGCTCCCTTGGAGGGAAGAAGCAAGCTTATTACATATGCAGTTGGCTACCCTGCTCTTCAACTAAAAGCATTAAAGAAGGAATCCTTGCTTCAGATTTCTCAGTCTTCCTCTTTTAGCCTAAAATATTTCAAACTGACTACCTAGTTATACAAATATAACTTAGTACTCTTTCTTACTAATCATATATTTTGATTAATTTTTTCAGTAGCTATTTTTACTTTTCCTAGGAAAAATCCAATATGACTAATGTATCTGACAAACCTAGAAGTGGTAGAATTTTCAGTTATTGTTAGAGTGTGTTCCGTTGCTTACATGGGTATATAAATATGCAATACAGTAGCTGGTTCCGAAACCAAGAAGAGCTCTGTCCCCACCTCAGTACAAAGGCCCCTCCAGGCCAATTCTTACTTGTAGAAAAGCTGAAGTTTCCCAAGCCTCCCTGAGCCATCAAGCAGTTAATGATTCAGACAAGAGAGTCACAGAATCTTTCGTTGTCTGACGCACCTTCCTGAGCTGTTTTATAGATACTTTAACTGCCACCAGAGGGAAAAAGCTAACTGCGTGATGACCAGACTGCAGCCATGACATAAGCTGCTTCAACTTGAGCAGTACTGAATCTATGGCTAGCACAGTTCCAAGAACTGGCCTCAAGGAATGGGATTAACATTATTGCTCATAACAATCTACATCTTTGTGGGCCTCAAAATAATTGTAGCCACCTTGATAGGGTCAAGAGGGAAAATAAGAGAAGATGTTTATAAAAGGGCTGAGACTGGACGATTTTAAGGCAAGGCAGAATTTATGGCATAATAGCTTTGGATTAATGGGAACATTGAGCTTCTCCCCCTTTGAAGTCCCAAACCACTACCCCCAACATCCTCTTTTGTCTTTCGCTGAAGATTTTATTTAAGGTGAGGTTTTCAGATATTTTAGCAAGTTACTCCATTCTTCTAGGTCTCTCCCAAGTATACACATTATTAAATCTTTGTTTTATTTTCTCCTATTAATTTGTCTCACGTCAATTTAATTCTTAAGCCAACCAGAAGAACCTAGGAAGTTAGAGGAAAATTTCTTCCTCCCTGACATCTTATTTTCTGGTTTGGTAATAAACAAGTCTAAAAAGTTGATTCAGTCTTATGAGCTGGCCTGGATCAATGAATTAGTTGTCTTCCTCTTAAGCTCATTGATATAGTATACAGTATTCTTGAATGCAATTGCCAGAGACCCATCAGATTTTCACTGAAGGCTACAACATAGGAAAAAGTGACTTGAGAAACTGCCCAAACCTAGCCCTAAAGTTTAGAAATATCTGTAAACATTCAACACACACACACACACACACACACACACTTAGTACATTTTTCTTCTGTCTTAAATTGCACCACTCCAGGATCTGCTTATCTATTCCTGCAATGGTGTGAAAAAGACTAAATGCCTCACATCATTCTACCTGGGAAGGTGGAGTAGAGGAGGAGAGTGTTAGAATTAATACTGAGGCCATTTGGGCAGTCACTGACCAGGGAGGAGGCCCCCAGGAGAAAAGAAAGATACTTTGTTTTTTTTGCTACTTCTGGGGAAAGAAGGAGTTGCTAAGGCTCATTCAGTTGCGTATCCATCTGTCCCAAGTAGCATTAATGACAGTGAATTAAGATCGCCCCTCCCCTTCCACATACACCATCAGGAGTTATATCTGGTTTTGCTACCATCCCCAGCCCCTGAAAGTGATGCTTATTTGAATCAAATCTCAAATCCCACCTAAAATAAAAATAATCCCAGGGCTGGGGAGAGGATGATCAAGGCTGTAATTTGGCCAAGTGTCTTCCAGTAGCTGTGCTCTGGGGTTCTGTCCTCCCCTAGGGACATCCCAGGTAATAGTCTTACACTTGTGACAAATCTAGCACCAGAGAAGCAATCAGCTTATCTTCTACCTCTGGCGGCATTTATGCCATTTTTAAAACTCTGGATAAGCTTGGCTTTGGCTCATTTTTAATAGTCTTGGTTTGTATTCTGATTAATGTTTAAGCTCCTTCAAATCCCTTTGGAAAAAGCTGAGAGCTGAAGCTTAAATAAACAATGGGATATTCTCAGACCTCAAAGAAGTATTACCTTAAGGGGACTAGCCAGGCTGTGGAATGCCAGGCTTCTTTCTGTCTGGTCCTAATTAGCTTTGGATCTGGCAAATCTGTGCAATCCAAATGCACTCTGCAGAGGCCTCTGGCATGCTTTCTCAGCTACCCTCGTGTCTGGGCTCACCACATTCTCGGATCGTCATCTGAAGAAAACATGTCCTTCTGTTCTTGTCAGGTTCTGTCTGGGGAATATCAGTCCTTCTCCCTCTCCTCCCTATCTTTCCTTTGAGTTGTGATGAAAATCAGTTAGGCAACCAAGTTTTTTTTGCCCCAAGAGTCCTGCCTTGAGGTTAAGGATTTTGACCTCTAAGAGAAATAAAAGAGAAACAACACCTTCAAAACACTGGGGAATATGAGCTCTGGCCTCAATTCTCTGCATTGGGAGTTCCTCTATAGATCCTGACTAGGGAAAACACTTCCCAATTCAAGTGACAAGCCATGTAAAAAACTCTCCAATGCCCTCCCCTGGGCAGCGCAAGACGTGCAGTGCTGAAGCTGAACCCTGCACAGTTGGAAGAAAGTAGCTAGGCTGAGGAGAAAAAAGGAAGAGCTAGAGAAAGCTGCTCACTCTTCATCTTCCTCAACAGGGCTTCAGTTCTGCTCTTCCCAGGATGTCAGTCATTCCAAGATTTTGCTGTGTATCACTGAGGCTGTGGGGGATGTATCAATAGATCAGAGGTTAGCAAACTATAGCCCACAGGCCAAATCCAACTCACTACCTATTTTTGTAAATAAAGTTTTATTGGAACACAGCCACACCCATTTGTTTATGAACTATCTATGTCTGCTTTCAAACAGCAGTGGCAGATTGAGTAGTTGAAACTGGGACTGTGTGGTCTGCAAAGCTAAAAATATCTACTATCTGGATCTTTACAGGAAGTTTGCTAATAGAGGAAAGACAAAGGGAAGCCAAAGATAAAGCTGGTTTCAAAATGCAATATAATTTCCTCTCCCATTCATCTGGCCAGGATCCTTTTCTTCCCATATTTTCAGACATGGAGCAAAATACTCTCAAGAATTATACTCAGAAATCAATGAGGGCCCAATTGATAATAGACATTCCCAACAAAACATGCATTTTCTAAGAAAAGTTTGCCATGGAAATTATTTCACAACATGTATAAGGAGGGCCAAGATACGGTATAATTTCCATCATGGTTAAACCCATATTCTTTTGATCTTCCATGCAGCTTCCCAAACCAAAATTAAGTCTCCAGCTATTTACTGCAAAGGACTTCTGAAAGCATCCTTTATGGGATTGCACACAGTGGTAGAGGGGTTCTTCTAAACCCTTGCAGAGAACATGCAACTACAAAGGGGTCTTGGCAACTAGATAAGAATAAAATCAATACAGAGACCTGTATAAGCTGTGTGTTCGTCAGAGAGAATTAAAAACCTGTTGGGTTGCTTGTCCTTACTGCCTGCTGGTAAAGCATATTCAATTATTCATTTTATTCACCTGACTGACCACTTAAAAACTATGTAGTCAGTGCTTCAGCAATAATTTCATTTCTAAGTGTTCCGCCTGGTTATTTTTCTGTGTGTGCACACAATTAATGACTATGGCAAAGTCCATAAATTTAAGCATTCAGTAGCAGCAGTGCTTGAATCTATTACCCATGAAAACCAGAGTCTACAGTCACTGATTAGGCACAAAAGAGATAAGTATTGATTTTACCTGGGGGTTTTCATTTCTTCTCATTGAATCTGAATGAGTGGATTGCATTTGAACACCCCTCACAGAGCAGCAAAGTACAAGGAGATCCACACGGCCGTTTCCCCATGGGTTGGGCTCAGCCTACCAGCTCACGTTTTAGAGGCATTATGTGTGTCATTGATGGAGGATCAATGATAAACCATTTGAGGCCCTAAAAAAACACAGCCAAATCCTCTCTGAGGATTAGCGTCTTATTAAATTGGGACAAGAGTATTAAGGACCCCCTGTGCTCAAAACCTAAGACCTCAGTAAAAACCCTGATATGGTTGCATTTGGCTGCTTCAGCCTCCCAGAGTATCATGAAGCTGGCATTAATAAGACAGCTGAAAGGCTCCAACTGGCGTGTGGGGACTTCCCGGTGCTGGTGTGGCCCTAGGCTTGACTGATGCAACCTGCAACTCAATCAGATGAGGTGGATATTTGATGGACCTCTATGCTCCATCTCTTTAATAGCGATGAGAAAACCCAGATCTTGGTCTGAACCATGATCCAAGTAGATAAACAGGAGGAAAATTCCTACTTCTTTTGAGAAAAACTAAAGCCTGTAGCTACTGTACATTTGTGGTGTCAGACACAGAGAAAATTTTTTAAAACGTGGAATGGATAGAGAAAAACTATTGCATTCTGACAGCTGAGGCTTAAAAAGTATAGAATTATTCCATTTTATAAATATTCTCGTGGTACTTACTATATGCTGATTACTGTTATAAGTATTTTATAAAAAGAACATGCTTCACCCTTCTAACAATAATCAGATGTGGGTATTATTATTACCAGCCCTGTATTACAGGATGAGGAAACTGAGTCTTGAAGGGTTTAAGAACACAGCTAAAGTCACACAGCTAGTATGTGGCCCCTAGCCCTGCATCCAGGCCCCTGAGCCTAAAGCTGAGCTGTCTCTCCCCCTTCAGGCTGCCTCTCATGGAACAGGGTCCAGCACACCTTTTCACACTGGAAGACTTGGAAGTAAGGGCACAGTGACAAAATGCTGGTTCTAGTTGTGATTTTTAAACTAATTACTATGTTGCCTCAGGAAAGTGGTTCACCACCTGGGAACAATCAGAATCATTTGGAGGGTTGGTTTGGTTTGGTTTATTTTCAAAACAGATTCCAAGACACCACCCCAGAACCAAAGTCTCTGGTAGTTGATTCCAGAAAATTTGAATTTTTCAAAGCTCCCCGGGGGAATTTGAGGCAGCCAGAGGAGTGTTTAGCAATCACTGAAGCTGGGCCACCCCAGAGAGTGGGTGCATAACTTGTTCTTACCTTCAAATGAGTCTAGAATCTAGTCTTACTGTTCTCTCCCAATCACAGCCTCAGTTCCTCAGCTGTTAAAAGAGGGTCTCCTAGCTATATAGAACCTCAAGTTTCCCATCTCTAACGTGAAGAGCTTTTGTAACCTTGTTAACACATTTCCTAGAAGGAGCATAAAGACTGAGTTTAGCCCTGGTTGAGGATTTTGAGGAATGTGATGAGAATGAGGGAAAAGACATACGGGGGAGGTAGTTTTTTGTTTTTTTGTTTTGTTTTGTTTTTGCGGTACGCGGGCCTCTCACGGCTGTGGCCTCTCCCGTTGCGGAGCACAGGCTCCAGACGCGCAGGCTCAGTGGCCATGGCTCATGGGCCCAGCCGCTCCGTGGCACGTGGGATCTTCCCGGACCGAGGCACGAACCCGCGTCCACTGTATCAGCAGGCGGACTCTCAACCACTGCGCCACCAGGGAAGTCCCAGGGGAGGTAGTTTTAATGACTCATCCTACCACTCCCAAATCAGAACTTTTAAAAATAAGTTACTATATGCACCTGTGCCACTCACCGTCACAGACAGGAATAAGCCCTGTCGGGGCTCCATTATTTCAACCAACTCCTTTAACTGATTTGCTCACCAAGGGAACAAACGTTGACAGAAAATATCAAGGGGGTCTATTCTGTCCATACTTCTATCTACAAATAACTCAAAGAGTTCTTTGAGACAAAACTTTCTAAAGCAATAAAATGTATGCTTGAGCAGGGTTAGATTTATGAGAAATAAAATTGCCACTGGTACAAGTGTGGCAGTGATGGATGCAAAGGCAGGATTATGTCGTGGAAAGAATGAAGTTTGCTAGTCAGAAAAAACTGGAAAAACTGGCATCTGTAAGCCTTAGTTTTCATCATCTGCAAAATGAAGATAATAACTGCAGATTGCAAACTGCCTTAAAAATAGAAAGGGGTTAACGTGCATCATTCCCTATTTTATTTCAGAAACAAAATCCACTCCTTTCTTACTTTGATGACCACAGTCTTTCGTATTCTTCATTCTTTGGCGGTTACCTTCTCTGTGTCCATTCCTGCCTGTACTGGAATGGCCCTCCTTCATTTGTTCATTTAGGAAATATCTTTTAGCCCAAGTAATTGTCCAAGTTTGCCAATTAATATTTGTTTGTAATATATTTTATGTGCTGAAAAAAATTATATCAACAAATAAATCATGTGTGATTTTATCCATTGCTTCTTGGAATTCTTCTGATCCCCAATGAAATAAATTGTTTACCTACGTGTTTTTCAAGCTGTTGTTTGGTGCCTTTGTTTTTTTTTTGTTTGTTTGTTAACACACTGATTCGTCGAATACCAATTTTGTTACATCATGGAATGTCAGGATATTACTTTGATTTTTTTTATATTTGATCTTGCAAATTTAATTACACATAATTAATTACACACTTACATACACATATATCTCAGCCTACTTTAACTTGGAGAGTCTTGATATTGCTTAGCAGCCCAGAGTTGGATCTGAGAGTATCTCAAGAAGATTATCTTCCAATTTATTCTTTGAATTTGCATAGCTCATAAAGGTGTATAAATAATTTGCCTCTCTCTGTGACAATGAAATAGCTGTGGGGTGGGGAGGATCTTAAAGAATAGTGTCTGGTTGTTATTGACAGAGGTATGAATGGAGGTAATGCTTCCAAAGGAAGAGACAACATGGAAGATGAAGTGAGAAATGATGGAGTATTGCCCTCCAAGACCCTACCCTTAATGTGATGGAGAAAGCACAGAAGGGAAGCATTCAGGAAGGGGTACAATGAGCAGGCCTGTCTGATAAGTAGGGTCTGCATTAAATGTCAGCAGTGATCAGTGCTCTGGAATTTGTACAGAGTAGATTAAAGAAATCCATACAAGATGCTATATTAAAATGTAGGTAAATGTGTGCTTTAACTAGAGGTTGAGCTGTGTCATTCAAAGAGACAATAAAATCTATTTTTTTTTTTTTACTGAAAACACTAATATAAGCTTGACTCTTCTGATTAAATTGTGCTTGAAATACATGGTTTGCATTTTAGAGCAATCTTTATTTCTGTTAGACATTTATGTTGCATTTTTATTAACCTGCACTATCTTTTAGTAGGAATTTTCAGTTGTTTCATTTAAAATAATTAGGACTTTGTGCTATGAGCACTGATAGTACATTTGAAATAATAGTGGATACATTTTTTACTTTCTCTTTCTTTGCAAATATGTAAAAAATTATGTTCTGGGATTCCAGTTGGTTTGATTTCAGTAAAATACAATGTATTGTTGCAGTATGGACTAAAGTACACATATTTTTGTACCTGTTGTTAACTTTTTCCTCAGCACTGTGGGAGAATGCAGAAGTAGTAAGATAAACTTACAAAGATCAACAAGCATACAGTTTAACAGAAGGGAAGTGACGAAGACAAAGCAATTAAGCTGGTCAAGGATGAATTTGAATACGTATCTAGGATTATCCTATATAAACTGTGTGGTATAGAATGAAAGGTCCATGGATATTTAGAATTGAGGTCTACAGTCCAACATTTCCAGAACAGTGTACAATATGAAACTCGCCCAGCTGGTGCTAGACTCAAATATGACAACACCCACTAAGCACGTTATACACTGTGAGGCATAATTAATTCACTTGTAACATAGAAAACAGCTTCTCGTCTGCTAGGACACAAGGAATTAGAAGACTTTCATTTGAGACCTATCTCTGCCTCTTCTCCACTGCATGTCCTTATATAACTGATATTTTTCTGAAAATCTGTTTCCTTTTTGAAAAATTGGCATGTTACTACTCCTAATTAAAACTCATTGAAAAATCAATGTAGTTCACATTCTTTTTTCAGTTGGAAAAAAAAATCCTCTCTATAGATATTAATGTAATCATCAACCTCATGAGGATATTGGAAGGATTCATGTGAGAAATGGGATAAAATACACAAAAGTACTTCATAAATTGCAAAGTACTCTTTCTTTTTTTGTTAACTGGAAATTGATCTTTTTTTTTTTTTTTCGCCAAAATGCTACTTAGGAAAACTTCCTTTTTGAGTTTTCTTAACTGGTCTTTATTAATTGAGTAAGCAGTTGCTTAAAGACTAGGAAATTAGAAGTTGCAATAATTGAACAATCATGAGCTTTATAGTAATGGTTGTTTTAGGAAGTAACAAAACTCACCCCAGTATTGCCTTATTAAGAGTATATCTCAAATCAGGTCTGAAGCACCAAGGAGAATTAGAAGACAAAAATAATATAGGCTCAGAATGGGCACCTTTGTATTCACTCATCTCTCTCAGAACCAAGCAGTGTGAGTGCAAATCCATTCAAGACCCAGATGATGCGTTTGATTTCAGTCTTCTCTCCCCTGCCACTCTAAATGAGAAATCGAAATAGACGCCGATGCAATTTTTTAAATTCTGGAAATAGTAGCATTTGAGCAGCAAGTTTCTTGTCATTTTCCTATTAATGCCAATTTCTGAAGTAAACCAACCTATAATATTTTTGACAGGTCAATGGCTAGAGTAATAGAGAAATTTCAATATATCAGTTTTCATTTCATATTTACGGGGAAAAAGAGCTGAATGTCATTCAGCAATTCAAATTTTCTGACAAAACCCAGTGACACATAAAACTCTCATTTAACAGATCTCCTTTCTCAGGGGTAAAATGCATTTTAATGTTTTAATTCTATTTATTTATAATTATAATTTAATGTCCTAAGGAATTCTGTTGAATGAATTTTTAGAATTTTTTCTCCATAGCCTATATAACTAGTTTTCAGTTGCAGACTATGCGATATTATTCAGGTGTTAAGACAACCACTTAATTGTAGAAACTTATGGAATTGAGGGAGAGGTGACATGTGTAGTTTTCAATTTTATATATATTCTTCTCAGCTAAGTGAGAGAAACCTTGGTAGAGGAAATTAACCAACAGTCCGAAACAAACTCTTTTTCAGGTCCTCAGATTAATACAAACTAACGCTTGCAAACTTGGCTGCCCTTTCCTGAAAGTAAAATAAAAGCTATCACAAGACCCAGAAGTCAAACTAAGTAAATGGAAAAGAGCTTCCATAGTAATTAAATGCAAATTATACTTTTGGTCTCTAGATATGATGTGCACCAAGAACCAACATAGTGCTGTAGGTCAGTTATACTTCCTGTAGAAAAAAATGTCCCAAGTTCCCACATGTTACTTAATCATGAAAGGAGGTTCTGCTTACTTTCTTAAACTAGGTAATTATGTTTACCAAACATAGCCTTCAAAGTTAATTGAAAAATTTAAGTTCATGAAAATTTATCTTTTTAAAGAACAGTTTATTATTTCTATAGAATAATGCTTAATTTTTCAAGTAAGCTAACAAAGGTGTAAAATATGACAATATAGAAGGGTAAGCAGATTTCTTATGACCTTAAATGAATAAAGAATAGTCAAGTTATTGGAATATAAAAGAAGTAACATATGTTCAGCATATTGCTATTTGTGAAATTACATATCACCTAGCACCAATTGTCAATGGCTATTTTTTATAATCAGTGTTTCCAAAATGCAAAATTAAAATATGAAGTTTATGTCTTTTCCCTTGACTTTTCTTTGGAAGGGCTGGTAGTGGGAGAATTATGGCCGTATTTTGTTTCCACTCTGCCTTTTAAATGGTTGTGGTTTTTGTATCAATAACAAAAACCTGAAGTATCAACACCACATCTTCAAGAGCTGACAAGCTCAGTTTTGGAGTTTTCATGACCCCACCTGGAACAGATAATAGCTGAAACATTAGGTAGGAATATGAGTTATTTATGTATTTTCATGCTATGTGTTTTAAAGGCAGAGCTTCTGAGATTAGATAGGAATTGTCTCTTATTCCGTATTGGTCATTTTTGAACCAGGGTTGAGGGAATGTTTGAAGCTTACGGATTTGCTCATCTTAGTGTAATGCAGGTCTGACACTAAGGATGGAGCTGCAGATGGCCTAGTAGATGAAAGAGACAATTCCTAATTACCAGTTGTAGGCTTTTCTTTCCCAGATAAGCTGATTTTCATGGATAGTGGAAGACAAGACCATGGGGTCTTAGAGAAAAATCTGGAGAGAGACCTGATCTTTGCTACTTCACAGTGATGTGACCCTGGCAAAAGAGTGAACTTTTCAGTTTGCTTTTTAGTTACGTGAGAATATTGAAGTCACATAAGGTGGTTGTGAGGGGATTAAATAAGGAAATATGTAAAATGGGTAGCAAAAATAGTTGATGATGACTATGGTTAACATTACCCCCTTCGTGTGGTCCCTTCCCATTGGTAAATATGCTTCAGCTGCTAGTCTTAAATTTTAGATAGCTGCCATTGTGTTTGTCCTATTCTGGCAGTACCAAAGTCCTGCCCATGTTTGATATATTTTGATATCTGTTTATGTCTTGTTTGTCTCAGATGTAACTGTAAGAAATCTCTCAGAACTGCTACTTCCCTCTTTGTTCCTTTTTTCACTTTGAGGGAAGGACTTCAATGTGCTCTTTCTGAGACAGATAGATGACAAAAAAAAACAAAACCTTTTTCAGATTTCCAAGATGATTGTAACTGCAAACAGCCTTCACCAAAATGTTCCAAGCAGAAACAAACTGGCAGGTTAAGACCTCAAAGGTCAATGTGAGGCCATTCTGTTGTGCAGTTTAGAGTAAAACTTTTAAGAGGTTTTATAGAATTAAGTTTTACCAATTTTTAAAGATCTGGGAAAAATTATAGTTAATGGCTTTAGATTAAACTGAGCCTTCCTTTCTGAAAATATTCCTCTCCCTCCCTTTTTGGGAGTTAAATCACTGAGGTTTGGGGTTGTTTATCGTAGCAAGTAGAGTTATCTACTCTAACTAGTACAATTTCGAGTTAAGACTAGTAGAAATCATATTCAAATACTGGTCCAAATGACTCCAGTGAAATGTTTTGTCTACTAGTCAACTCAAGGCTGAATTTATGAAAATCAAATACCTGGTTTATTGGACTCCTAGAAACTTTGTATTTAATGCTGGTAACATAAGTAAATAGTAAGGTGGGCTGTATTAAAGTTAAGGAAATAGTTGTTAGAATAGACAAAATGCCCAATCCCAGTCAGTTATGGTTTATTTCTGCTGTGATAGGAAAATATGACTCCTTGAAGTCGGTGAGGGTAGGGGTGTGTGGGCTTACTCCATGAACTTGTGGAGTCGTTCAGGAACCCAGGCTGAAGAAGACTCTGTCATCTTAAACACATCCTAATGTCTGCAAACCATCAGCTGAGTCCTCCTTACTCTCTTATCCTAGAAGTGACGCACGTCACTTTCACTTGAATTCTACTGGCAAGAATCTCTTATATGGTCTCACCTTAACTGAACAGAGAGCTGGGAATATAATGCTTGTCTTGAAACTCTACCCTGTGTAAGGGAGCACACATCTTTATTAGAGAGCTAGTTTTTCTCTGCCACAGGCTAGCTATGTGTTTGGAATGTAAAGAAGAAAATAAGTTTCAAGTGATCTTGCAACTGGCCTGCTCTCATTCTATTGCGAGTTAAGAGAGGGAGGAGAAGGTGGCCGGAAACTACCATGTGGGCTCACAGGAGTCGGCTAGGCATCAGCGAGTGTTTTCTTTTCTGCTAAGTGTTGTGGGATTTGCTGTTTGCGGTCTCCCAGATGCATCACTGACCAGTTAACTGCTGGATTTATTCTGGAGCGTCTAGTGGGTTTGATGAAACTCACAATAAGGGACTAGGAACAAAGATTGGAACAAGTCCTATTACCAGAAGTTTACCGAGTAATGAACTGGCCATGAACAGAAACTGCAGGATGGCTACAAACAAACACTCTCACTTCCAAAAACTGTTTTCCAGGATCTATAAGAGAAAGTTGTGAATTTCATATCCTTATGAACAACTCACAATCATGCAGTATTGATTAAAATAGTCCCTTAGTTGTTCTCCCTAGAAAATGCTAGGAAAATGCTAGAACTGGCCATTAAGTCTCTCTATGCTTTGCTTCCCTTTCTAGGTGGTGTCATGTTATTTTTTCATGTTTTAAATTGTTAATGATTTTCACTGATAGAGCAGCCTAAAGCATAACCTTCTGGAGGGAAAATGGCTAGAGTTATGTAAATCCATGCATTTATGAATTCATTCATTCATCACATGTTTGTTGAGTATCTACTATATGCCAGGTACTGCATTAATACTGGGAAAATAAAGATAATAACAATAAAGCAATTCTAACATCAGCTATGTCTAACGCTTATGGAGGACATACCATTTACCAGGCACTATGCTAAAAATGTTACAAGCATTAAGCATTTGATCCTTACGATTATTATGGATCCTTTGCATAACTTAAAAATCCAAGGCTAAGAGACAGATAATGGTCAGAAGAGCAGGACTTGAAATCGCATTTGCTTGATTCTGAGTATTGGTCTTAACCAATATTCAGTAGACCCCTACTGATGAAAGAAAGCTCAGGGGGCTATATGGCTTTTATCCAACACTATCTTAGAGTCTAGAAGGAAAGGTGGAAGAATGAGATAATTAAAATAAATATTAAAAGTGCTCAAATATTACTCCTCATGATTATCCACAAAAATTTACATTTGGAATTTAATCCAAAACATAACTAGGAAAATTGTGCTGTGTTGTTCATATAGGTGCCTAGCTCCCCAAGTAAGCCCACATACCTTTAACAACATCTTGTTCACTGATTGGCACATAGTAGGTACTCAATAGACGGTGAATAATTGAATGAAAAGAGGACTGCTGGGAAAACAAAGAAGAAAGTTATTAATTCTACTTGGGGGAAATCAGAGAAAGCTTCATAGTGACATTTGCACATATTTTTCATGGATGGGTATTTTGTGAAGCAAACTATATTTGTATTGTGAGAGGCTGGTGGATGTTACTTAATATTTCAAGGAGAAGACCAATAGCTCATGGAAAGCATGGAGCCATGGCAATGCACTGCATGCTTAGGGGACACTAAGTATGCCCATGTGGCTGGCTATTAGTAGGAGTATCAGGATACGATTCACAAATTATGTTAAATGCTGATGAGAATGAAGTGGTAAGGGGAGAAACTGGACAGAGGAGAAAGATGGAAGAATTGTTCTTAAGGAGGCTAGAAGGGTTGGGATTTAGTGCACAAAGAGAGGTTAGTTTGCCAGTTAACGCTAATGGACAAAGAAAAGGTAAAATATGTACATAGAGGCTAGAGACAAAGGTGATGATGGAGGTTTGGGTGCATTGTTTTTAATTTCTTCAAATTTTCTTAGTTAAGTGGAATTAACAACTTCAGAGGGAGTCAAAGTATCTAAAGCATTAGGGTGAGATCATTGATCTAACAGAAGTTGTGATTGATAACTCCTTCTGTCTTGTATTCTTCCTTTCACGTGTTCCTTTTTCATTCATTTCCAGGTTGCAGTGTCCATTCACTGTGAGCTGTTTTTGCAAGCTGATTTCTGGTAATGACTAGCCATCAGGTCTGTCTAGTAAAGTTTGCTGGATCAATAGGCTATACAGCGGAATAAAAGTCTCAGCAGCTTAAAACCACAGTTTAGGGCTTCCCTGGTGGCGCAGTGGTTGAGAGTCCGCCTGCCGATGCAGGGGACACGGTTTCGTGCCCCGGTCCGGGAAGATCCCACATGCCGCGGAGCGGCTGGGCCCGTGAGCCATGGCCGCTGAGCCTGCGCGTCCGGAGCTTGTGCCCCGCAACAGGAGAGGCCACAACAGTGAGAGGCCCGCGTACCGCAAGAAAAAAAGAAAAAAAAAAAAAAACCCAAAACACAGTTTACTTCTCATTCATATCATGGGTCCATCATGCGTTGTCAGGGAATCTCTGCTTCTCCTGGTTCATGACACACCCAGGCAGAGAGAAACGTCACCTCGTCACATGCTTCCATACTTGCAGAGGAAAGAAAAAGGAACATGTCACGTGAATCAGGCACTGACTCTGAAAGCTTCCCCGTAGATATGACACATGTCACTTTCCATCATTTTATTTTCTGTAGCAAGTCATACGGCCCCGCCTGAGTTCTACAGTCTAGGTAAGTGTAAATATCCAACCAGAAGAGAAAGTCATACATTGGACAAATAGTAACACAGCCTTTCACGATTGGTAACCTCAAGGATTTAGAGGAAGGTGGAAACCCTATGTCCCCTCCTCTAAAACCTGGCTACTGGGCGGTTTATTACAATAAAAGCAAGTTTCCAACCAAATTCTGCCAAATAACGTTTATGGGCAAACAGGCCCCCAAATTGTCAAAAAAGACTTTTCTTGATAGGTTTGGGAAATTCCCATTCTCTGGCTTTAGACATTCTCACAAGCGAGCTCCTAGAATGGAAATTTCACTCCAGGACAGAGGCTGTGATGTGTCCACTAGAGAAACAGTCGCTGCTATTGTTGCATCAGGCTATTAAGGGAGACCATTGGAACCATGGAGTTCTAAAACACAGGTGCTGCTGTAAAGGTGTGTGGCCACTGGGCTACCTGAATACTTACACTTCATTTTCATACAAGGATGGTGAACTACATTTAATTGTCCTAATCAAAGCCATGTCTTTCACATCACTTATACTTTAGGAATAAAAACTATTTTTAAGAACCCATTATGCTAAATATAAGTCTTCTTCTGTTGATTTCTGTAACAATATGTGTGACCCCACTGGAATGAAGATTCACGATTAAGGTCCTTCAAATGCTACCTGACCACCTCCAAGGAGTAGAACCAAGTTAACTGAAACATCCACATATATTCCACTCTTTATATTGAAGTATAAAGGACAAAACAGAAAATATAGTGTTTCGCCTTTAAATACTTATACATACTTCACTTACGAAAATATCTTCTTGTAGAGCCAAAATAACAGTATCCTAACTAACATAATTAATGATTCCTCAATATATTTCAATACCCAATCTATATTCACATTTTTCTGTCCCAGGAATATCTTTGTCCCTATTCTGTGCAAATCAAGATACAAATCAAAACTCTGTTGCATCTCATGTTTCTTCCAGTGTTCAACAGTCCCTTTGGTGATGATATCTGTCTTGAGGAAGAATGCATGATAAATGCTCCACCTTTCAAACTTACCTAAATGCTTTTTCATGGTGTTATTTGGTTTATGTGATAATTATCTGTTGCTGTGTAGCAAATTATCCCAAAACGTAGCACCTTAAACAACAAACATGTATTACCTCACAGTTTTCTTTGCTTCTGACTCAGTCTCACACTGGACTGCAATCAAGTTATCGGCAGGGGCTGCAGTCGCTTCAAGGCTTGACTGAGGGAGGATCCTCTTCCAAGTTCACTCACTTGATTGTTCACTCACTCGATTGTTAAACTGATCCCTGAACAGACGAAATGGCAGCTTGATTCCTCCATGGTAAAATTGTGCTTCTCTCCTTCAACCAGAATGTGACTGGTGGATTTTATTTTGGTATCACATAACTGTCCATCCACAAAAGGGTTTTAACATTGTATGCCAGTGATTGAAAAGTACATTTTTGTTTTCCAACTCTGTTATTCATTCTATATGTCTATCTGGACTTCTATAAAGGAGAGATTTCCTTCTTGACAAAGACTATTTAGTTACCCTGAAACATAACACCTACAAGAAGGGCAAGAAAATTGTTCAATTCATTTTCTTTCATTACCTCTAAACTTAGTCTTCAGTACCCAGAGTTTACTGAAGGCTAACTGCACATCTCTAGTCAACTCTGTCCCATTTAAAATCCTCCCTGGATCTGGTTTGTGATAATTCTCTAGGAAAAATAATTACATTTTATCACCTCTTTTATTTGTTTCATGTTGTTATTGAAATTCCCTTTAATATCTGTATTCCCCCAGGCACTTCTCTTAGCAAGTCCTATATGGCCCCATGTAAGAATGTACTCAGCTCATTTAATGCCACCTTTCCGCCACGGTATTCCCAAGCTGTGTCTTAAACATTTCAATCATATCATTGATTGGCTACTGGATTGATTCCAACAAGTTTATAATATTCTAATCCTAATATTCAGTTCCAACTTGCTCTATCACCCTTAATGCCATCTCTGTACATCTGGACTGGCCAACTCATGCTCTTTTATATGGCTTCAAAAATAATTTAGACACACAATATTCATTAAATTATGAATACCAGGGATATAGCATACCTGCCAAGAAATCATCCCCATAAAACCATAGGATGGTATGTTGTAAAATTGCCCTAAAATTGACAATTTCTGTGTTTGTTATTATAAGCTCCTATCAGTTTTTCGGAGTTTTGTTGAAAACTTAAATAATACTATGTACCCTCTCTAGACCAATATAATACTTGAAACAGGCTATGGATGACAGGCACAATCCATGTGTAAGAGAATTGTTACAGATTCTCCACAAGTTTGTGAATCTCTATTATTGATGCCCTGGGCCACAAGGATGGGACTTCATAGGGAACTGGAATTTCCAAGGAGTCCCGTTCGTATCACGGCCCTACTCTATTGTGCCACGTGTCATGGTACTGTTAAATGACGCCTATAAAATACCAGTTAGATGTCTGATTAAGTCTTTGATTGTTAGGAGACTCGGAGACCTGTAAATGAAATGAAAGTACCTATACTACTTTGTTCTTGCACTAAAATTCTTCAACTCCATGAATCTTAGCTGTAGCAGTCCTATTCTTGTAGATGTTTTAATACAGAATATGGCCTTTCTGTCTAATCAGGTCTGAAGGTCGTATATTCCTGAAATAGTCTAGTAAAAATTTTGTCCCGTGAATAAATCGGTATATCTATGGTTTAATACTTCCTTCTACATTTCAGAATGGCTTTCATATTTGTGTCAAATGCCACCAACATAGTAGTGTTTTACACTTGCCTTAATTTTTTCTCATTGCAAGTGGCATTATCAAAGTGGGGAGTGGGAGTCAATTGTCTTTCAATGACCCTAATCTGCTGGTTTCCTGTTAGCCAAACTGCCATCAGAGCCTTCAGCTTTAAGAAAATCCCTAGAGGAATTTTCCATTTATTCCCATTATATACGTTCAGATCAAATTCCCATGATCCATTTACTAATTAGGGGTATCTAGAAGAAGCATTTCGGCATCTCATTGTGATGTTTAAAAAAAAACACCACTTTCTTCATACCCATGCTCAATTATCTCCTCAACGAGGTCTTTTTGAACCACTCTATCTCAAATTTCCATCCACAATCCATCACTCTATATATTTCACGTGACCGTATATATGTGTATGGTCCGTCTCCTACTTACCAGAATATAACCTCCGTTGGGGCAGAGATTTTTGTCTTCTTTTCCTTGCTTTGTTCCCAGTGCCTAGAAAGGTGCCTGGCTCATAGATCAGCATACAGTAACATTTGTTATATGAATAAAAAATGTTGAATAAATAAACATGAGTATATAATTTTATGTTTTTATCAAAATGGAATGGAATTTTAACATAGCAGCTTCTGAAATCCCCTTATTGCCAACATAAGGTGGTTTCCGTTTTAATGTCCATTTTAATAATAAAGGCAGTTTCAAAAACAGTACTCAGATTTGCTGAGTTTCTTTAGTATTTCTCTTAAATCATTTATTTTTACTTTTGACTTATTAATGATCCTGACCATTCCATTTGTAATACAAGTTACCTCTGGATTATTTGATGTCTTGAAGCAGAGCTAGCATCCCAAACAAGGCAAACTTAATGATTACAAAATATATGAAATTGGGCTACAAAGTTAGTATCAGAAGCAAATGATATTTTGCTCCCTGAGTGAAAAGCACCAAATTTTTACACTGGTTCATGGGATGAGACCTATTTTTGATAAAGAAGTAATTGATAGGCTGTTCTTGATGACTTTTTATAATATACGGGCTTTGTCTTTTCTCTAACATGTAGGATTTTGTCCACAAGGAAGAGATATCAAAACTAGCTGTTAGGGCTTCCCTGGTGGCGCAGTGGTTGAGGGTCCGCCTGCTGATGCAGGGGACACGGGTTCGTGCCCTGGTCCGGAAGGATTCCACATGCCGCGGAGAAGCTGGGCCCGTGAGTCATGGCCGCTGGGCCTGCGCGTCCGGAGCCTGTGGTCGGCAACGGGAGAGGCCACAACAGTGAGAGGCCCGTGTACCGCAAAAAAGAAAAACACACACACAAAAAAACTTAGTGGCTAAAAAGAAAAAGAACATTAATTATTTTATATATATATATATATATATATATATATATAAAATGCTTCAAACTGCATCTGTAATATTTTATATATAAAATTCCTTGCAGTCAATCAAATATCCTAATACTTGGACATACAAGGAGATCAAACAACACAACCAAAAAAACACAAAGAAATGACAGAAATATAAACAGAAGCACTGATGAAAGAGATAATGTTTCAGTTGTGAACTTTATATTCACATCTATTTCTTTTTAAACTGAATATTTAAGTTCCTAGTTTGCATCATTCTAAACAAATAATATGTTCAGGGTAACAATACTATCATTATTACTAACACTAAGACTATTAGTGTTTATTTTCTGCTTCCTTTTGAGCTCTCTTTTCCTTAGACTATATCCCACTAGGTATATATAATCCTTCTATAAAGTCGCTTACAGTAGTTCTCTCTCTGCCATGCCTACTGTGAGAACAGAAACAATTTTAAAAAATATCTAAATGGACATACAGTTATTGTGACAGTCCCTAGAAAACCTGCAGAGAGAATTCAATCACTCAATGGAGAACTAAATCTCTTTGGAAATAAAAAGATGAAGCTCTGGGTTGACAAATATTGAGGAAAACATAAATAACTGGCTATAGTTTGCATGATCTGTTGTCATGTACTAAACATGATCATAAGTATTATACTGGGCTTTTGTTACAAGGTGAGATAGATGTGTGATCAGTTTCTTATTAATGTCATTATGTTGGAAAGAAAAAACTTTAAAAGTCAATGTTTTAGGTGGAAAATTTATCTACAGAGTTCAGATAAAGCCAGGTGTTTTTTTCAATATCTCAATCCCAGAAAATTAATCCTTGAAGGACACAGCAATAAATGTGTATCAAATTCACCTTCCTTGATCCAGCAAGCCATCGCAGTTAAAAACAAACTCATGACTCTTTCAAAAATCTTCGAAAATTTTCCAGCTGCTAAAACAGCAAGATGCTGGATGATAATACCAATTTGTGATATTTTAAAAAATTAGAATAAACTGCATCTGTTCATGGGAAAACTCCTATCTTTCTGGTTTAACAACCAATTCTATACACAATTAGATTTATTTTTTTACTTTGCATTCAGTTTTTAGAAGAAGACGTTTTCAATTTGAGTTTTATGCATTTTATAATTAAATAAAACACTTACATTGTACTGGTTGGCCTGGTCATTTCCTTACTTAACGCTTTTCAACATTATACCAAAAAAGATGATGCTCCCAATTACCATTCTTACTGGTTGTAATGAGATTGCCTTCTGTAAGCCAGTTCTCATGTTCCCTTTGCAAATATATTTACACACACACACACACACACATACTCATAAGTAAGTACATATACATGATCTTCATATCCCTCTACATTTTGCGGCAACTCAATTTTTTTTAGTTAATATTAAATCCTGGAGATTTTTTCATATCTTATATAGAGATCGTCCTCATTCTCTTTTAAATATTCAAATCAAATTTATCAGGGTATAGTTTACATAAAGTAAAATGCACCCATCTTAGGTGCACAAGATTGATGAATCTTGACAATTAAACACCAGGACACTCAAAATAGAACATTTTTGTCAACCCCAAAAGTTACCTTGTTTTCCTTGGCAGTTAATTCATACACTCCCATTCATCTGATTTCTGTCAATACAGATTAGTTTTGTGTGTTCTAGGATTTCATATAAATGGCATCAAACAGTATGAACCATTTTATGTCTGGATTTTTTTACTCAGCATAACATTTTTCAGATTCATCCATGTTGTTGCTTATATCAGTAGCACATTTCCAATTTATTGATGATTAGTATTTGTTTTATTGGTATTACCAATTTGTTTATCCATTCACCTGTTGATTGACATATGAGTCATTTCTAGTCTGGAGGATTTCTTAATATGCTATAAGAATTCATCTTTATGTACTTGGGTAAATGTAAGTTTTCATCTCTCTTATGTAAATATTTAGGAATGGGATTGCTGAGTTATATGCAAGGTGTATGTTTAACTTAACAAGGCACTCTCAAACTGTTTTCCAAAGAGGTTGTATAATTTTATCAGTACATTCCCACCAGCGATGATGTTCCAGTTGCTCCACATCCCTGCCAACACTTGGCATTGTCAGTCTTTTTATTTTTCGACATGTTAATTTGTGTGTAATGATATTTTACTGTGTGTTTGCATTTCCCTGATAATAAATAATGTAAGGTTTTTTTCATGTGTTTTTTGGGGATTCTTATATTTCTTTTTATAAAGTGTTTACTCAATATTTTGCCCATTCTTAAAATAGTTGCTTTAAGGTAAATCTTGAAGTCAGTTAGAATAAGCCCTTCAATTTTGTACGTTTTTTAAAAACATTGTTTTAGCTAATCTAGGTTCTTTACAGTTCCATGCAAAATTGAGAGTTTTTAAATTTCTAATAAGAAAAGTATACTGGAATTTTGATCGATTTATGCATCAATTAGAGAAAAATCGGCATCTTAAAAGTATTTAGTCTTCCAATTCATACACATGGTATATATCTCCATTTATTTATACATTCTTTAATTTCTCACATTGTACAAGTTTTTCACATATTTTCTTAAAAGTATTGCTAAGTATTTATCTCTTCCTCTTTATGTTTTAGAAAATTTCCACTTCCATTACTTTCCAATTTAACCTTAGTTCTCATTGTGTAAATATGACTATTTTACCAAAATATCTGATGCTACTTTTACCATTCCTTTACACAACCTTAACAAACTCTGCATTTACTGGAAAAATTATCGCATAGATTCCAGTATCACTTAATGCCATTTCTGACTGCTGATATTTTGAACTGCAGAGAATCTTTAGAATTTAGGATGGGGAAATTTCTAGATTACCTGACTAGTTTGAAGTGCTTCAGTACCCTAAGTAAAACTCATCAAATCAGCAAGTTCCAGGAGCTTCCATTGTGTCTTGGGGGATCTTGTGCCAGTCAATCTCGGCTCTGTTTCTCTGACCTGCTGTAGGTGGTAGGGGTTAGTAGGCATCTTAATAACATTTCTGTCTTCTGAGGTGTCCTGTTCAAGCAACTTTCTACCTGAATCTGGGGTTACTTTTTTGCCTTTCATATTATTTTTCAATACCTCATTTTTCTACTAATTCTTCCCAACTTTCTCTGTGTCAGCCTATTGCCCCATTCCTTTCATTGAATGGCTAAGGTTAATCTAATCTCCCAACATTCTAATAGCACGGCTTCTGTTATCATCCAGACTGTATCTGTACCCATTAAAATGTTGACTGGGACCCCATTTCAAAATGAGGTGCTGCCAGAATGAGTTTACTTTCCTCTACTAGAGGCGGTCTTCCCAGGGATTCTCCCATTACTTAAGTTCTAAGTGTTTCTGCCTCTTGATAAGCCCCTCCAATCCTGCCTTGCTGCTTCAACATTTCCCTGACTTCTGCAATATTTTCCACCCCTGGGCCATTAAAGCAGTGGTTTTAGCTGTAGGTCAGCCCTTTTGGTGTGCCAGCAATTGTCTACTTCAGTAGTGGGGATTCTTCCTCATTAGTGAGCCCCATAAATAAGTTGTCTGTACTTATTCTTCTCTCTCATCCTGGAGACTGGAGACTAATGAAAGTTAGTCTAATGAATGTTCTAATTTACCATCATCTTCAGTGTAGATGATGGTAGATTAGAACATCTTTTCCTTTTATTTTCTTTTTCCCTTGAATATATTCTTTTCTTGTGGTTTGTAACTCTAGTTTGTGCAAGACTTTTCTTCCTCATTCTGTAGTTTCACTTCTCTGTATCACGTGACATCTCCTGACCAACACCTGTACTCTCCATGGGTGGTGTTCTCTCGGATAGTTGACGTTGTTAAAAACCCTGGGCAGTGGATCCACTGATTGGGGATTAAGAGGACACCATCCTTCTAACTGCTTAACATCTGGAGTTTTGGAGAAGCTATTTTCTCCTCTTACCTTCTTTTCCCCTTTCTATATTTGAAAACATGAGAGTACTCTCTTTCTATCATCTTTGTTTCACATTTTAAACAAAGATCTACCCCTAGATGTCAGGTCAGATTGCTGCTTCCAATTATTCCTTTAACTTGTCTACAATGAAGTACAATGGATCTGCTTTTAAATAACCCAGGGTTTTCCTTTACACAACACACAAACTTAGGCAGAGTTGGGATGACAACCCCACAGCATCCTAACCTCAATACCCAGCCCTCCTCCCCAGAGACTCAGATTTAATTGTTCTGGAGGATACCTAACCATTAATATATTTTAAAAGCCCCATAGGTGATTCCAACTGTAAGTCTGGAAGAAGGACTTCAGTAACTGCTGAGTTCATTGGATGGTTGGTCTTGTGCTGATACATGTCTCTTCTGTGAGCCCAGAAATATTTCTAGCTAACCATAAACACACACTTGTTATTTCTCATCATTCCTATACTGATGTACAAATCCTTTGGTGTAGATCTTGATAAAAATATTTAAAGAATCTCATCAACCTCTGTAGTATGAGTTTTTGTTTAGGGTTCTCCAAACACTAATGATGCTAAGGCATAGATTAAGGTGTCATACACACATATGTTCACGACACTATTTATCTTTAATTATTTTTAAAGTAAATGACTAAATAAAAAAAAACCAAAATCTTACAAGGGTAAGATGATGAGAAACACTGCCGCCACCACCCTCATCCTAAAGAAAAGCAGATACCTATGATACCCCTATAGTGGTTTATCCTTCCTATGTAATGATTAAGAAAAGAGTACTTCTACTGCTAGTCCCTGCCAAAATCTACTGCTTCTATAGTTTTTATATACTACTGTACTGCGTGGTTGATTGAACATAATTTTTGCCAAGACTTCTTTTCAAGTGTTTTTAATCTCCTCCACTTTTGTCCTAATGCAGTGTTTTTAAACACCTGTACCTGTGTCTTTTCTTAAAATACATTTCTATAATTGAATTTAACATACACACATCAGAGCTTTCTACTTTGCCTTTACTGAGAGGTCCCTTCAAGTGATAAAGGTTTTAAGAACAAAACCACAGGTGCCAGAAATAATGTATAACTTCATACAAAATGTCATTTAAAATGATGACCTCTGCCCCTCATCCAAGACAATACACTTAAAAAGATAAGCTTTAATTTCCAGCATAAGTTTTAAAAATAGTTTAATATTTTGTACTTCTGACCCATGGGTGTAGGGACACAAATTATATCTAATAGCAGAAAACCAGGACAATCCTTTGTCATTCTTTAAAAGAATAAAATGCTTTCAAATGTGTTGTAATTGCACATAAATAGCAAAGTTTTCTTTTTTAATGATAACCTCTGTGCCCTGTGGAAACCACTGACTTAGATCCCTCGCTGATTATAAGGTATTTTAAGGAAAAAAGAACATCTGGAACAATTGAAATCCTGAGGTCTAGAATCAGATGGATAAGAGCAAGATGCATATGTTAGTGTTAGAGATCGCCGGGAACCCACCTGTGCCACACAAAGCTGGCTTTATTACTTGTAACAACGGAGACCATATCACCAGGGAAACCATAGGGTATGCCACTAAAAATGACGTTAAAACGTGTTTTTTATAGAATTTTGGCTTAAGATAGATAGCTTTGGTGGGGAGTGAGCAGGTTCAAAGAAATATTTTGCTCTAGGTACTAATCCCCGGAAACTGTGAATGTTACATCTAAAAAGGGTCTTTGCAGATAGGATTAAGTTAATGAACTTGTGATGGGGAGATGATCCTGGATGATCCATGTGGGGCCTTAATGCAATCATGAGTGTCCCAGAAAGAATGAGGCAGAGGGAGATTTGAGTCCAGACCTAAGACGAGAAGGCAGCGTGAATATGGAGGCAGAGATTAGAGTGATGCAGCCGCAAGACAAGGAATGTCAGTGGCCACCAGGAGCTGGAAGAAACAAGGAGGCAATCTTCTTTAGAGCCTTCAGAAAGAACACAGCTCTGCTCACTCCTGCATTTCAGACTTCTGGCCTCAAGAGCTGGGAGAGAATAAAATTCTCTTGTTTACCCAGTTTGTAGAGATCTGTAACCACAACCACAGGAAATGCCTGATTTAGGCATCTGGATGAGTTATATCTAGGTGGCAATTGTAAAACGTAGCAGTTACAACTGTTCACTGGGAGAGGAGACGTTTGAGCATCTCTGTGCTTTGCATAGTGTTCATGTTTTTTCTGTGCTTAGACATAATCATGGAGGGGTATGGTTTTTGTCTCACTCCATCAGGGTCTCAGACTGACCTTGTCTGATGTTGTGTTCTGTGAAACTGCTCATATTCAACAGGAGAACACCAAGGCCTAGTTGCTCCTGCCAGGCCAGTTTCCAACTGACAGCTGTCAAGACTGTGTTTTTCTTTCTCATTACTTATTGAATGAGTGATACTGGTCATGCTATTCAGTCCCTCAGAAATCCCTATTCACTTCAATCATTCATTCACAAAAAATATTTGATCTGATGTATCAGAAGTTCTTTTAGATTCTGAAAATATATCCATAAAGAAAAATCTGAACCCTCACTGAGGCTGTAAAGAGGGAAAAAATTAAGTAAAGTATGTAACATGTCAACTGGTGATAAGTGTTATAGCTAAAAGTGAAGTGAGAAGGTGTTAGAATGTATTGGAAGGATTGTTGTTTTAACTGAGGCAGCAAGAGAAAGGCTCATTGATAAGGTAATGTTTGAGAAGAAACCTGAAATAAATGTTGAAGGAAGCTAGGGGAAATCATTCCAAACAGAGGGAACAGCAAGGCATCAGGAGATACTTGTTATCCTCCAGCATGGAGGCTGCAGTAGTGAGAGAAGGAGGAGAGTAACAGGAGATAAAATCAGTGAGGAAGCTGGTTGTTTGGAAGGGGAATGGTGGGCAGGGTTGTTGGAGGCCTTCGAGGGAGAACTCATTGAGGGATAGGGTTGAATAGAAAAGTGATACACTCTTACCCACCTTTGAGGAGGACCATTCTTCTTTACAGGGGAAATAGAGACAATATTTTAGAAAGAATAATAGAATTTCACCATATTATAACCCCTAATAAAATAATACATCAGTGGATGAAAAGTGCCTAGGTGAAAGTCTGATGGGGAACTGGATATATGTGTGCTGTCAAAATGTCATTACCTCCTGATCATGAAGGGGCAAAGTTGGTTTTAGGATGGATGCATCGGGCAGCCACCACCTTAACCCTGGGATCAAAAGCAGCATTGCTAATGGTAGGAAGGCCAGAGAGGATGTGCTTACTGACACAATGTAATATGATGTATAAAGCACCACCTCTTGCCTAAAGTGTTTAACCTGAACCAAGTAAGCTTAGAGACCTGGTTTCTGGTTTACAGGAAATTCAAGGACACAATGCAGATGACATCACAAAGAAACAATCAGACAAATTCAAAAGGTAGAACTTTCTATAAGACAACTAGTCTGATCATTTCAATAGGTCAATGGTATTTATTTATTTTTATTTTTTTATTTTTTAATTGAAGTATAGTTGATTTACAATGGTTTGTTAATTTCTGCTGTACAGCAAAGTGGTTCAGATATATATATATGTGTGTATATATATTCTTTTATCATATATATTATGATTTTTCACAGGATATTGGATATAGTTCCCTGTGCTCTACAGTAGGACCATATTGTTTATCCATCCTCTATATACTGGTTTGCATCTGCTAATCCCAAACTTCCAATCCTTTCCTCCCCCAACCGCCTCCCCCTTGGCAACCACAAATCTGTTACCTATGTCTGTGAGTGTGTTTCTGTTTCATAGATAAGTTCATTTGTATCATATTTCAGATTCCATATATAAGTGATATCATATATTATTTGTCTTTCTCTTTCTGACTGAGGGAACATATTAAAAATGTGATGATTCAGGCTCTAATAGTAGATATTCTTATTGAGTAACAATGGAGTCGATGATGAAAGAGTATGACTTTGGTCTCCACTTTGAGAAACACGGGAAGGCACGTTTCGATTTGGAACTAACGCTCTTCTGGCTATTCTCACAGAAACTTCCAGGTCCATGTAAGGGGCTTGGTGGGATTCTGGTACTCATAGCAGAGACAGGCCACCATCAGTAAAAGTTCTGCCATCCACTCAGCTTGCATTCATCACAATCCTCCATCCTGACTTCCAGTCAGAATCCCCTGTGGAGCTTTTAAATACATTAAGGGCTGGGCCTCTCTCCAGACCAGTTAAATCTGAGTCCCTGGGAAAGACAACTGGGCATTGATGTTTTAAAACAAATCTCCTTGAGTGGTCCTAATGCATTGTTAAGGCTGAGAACTACCTGAAATTTCTTTAACATGCAGGGCCATGCTGTATGTATTCAAATAGTAAAAGAGCTGACCTTGAGTTTAAATGAGAATCTACAGTTACACTAGTTATACAATTTCAACAAGCATGGCTCACATATTAAAATGAATACCCTTTTTGATTTTTAAAGAAAAACCAAGGAAGACTCTTTTAAAAGCTGTTAGTATGGAATAATGAGGAAAGAAATGGAAAATATTAAAAGTTAATGCAATTTTGCATTTTGGTTGATGCAAAACTAACTAGAAACAACAGTACCTCTTCTTTGCACAAAGAAGATGGTGTAGGTTGTCCCGGCACCCACAGAACATTGATGTGTGCTTAGTAGTGGAGATGATACAAAGTCAGAACCATTCTATTGTCCTTTCCCAGGATTAGTTGTTTTAGAAGAATAGCATATCTAGAAAGGAAAACTCAACAGCAAATTATTACCTAACAGTTGTAGCATGGTGAGGAGGAAAGTTATTAAAAACTAAGAACCTGAAGGGGAAGATCTGATCTAAGTGTGTTAATCTGAGATCAGTGGTAGGATGGAGAATGGGGTCATCAGTAAGTGAAGTTCAAGGAAGACAAGGAAAACTGGTATCTAATAAACCAAGCATCTTTATCTTGAAATGACTCTTCTACACACAGAATCAACATACAGTCCTCTTTCCAATAAAATCCTAATGGAGAAGACACAGCATGCATTTCTTGACAAGCAATGTGGCTTTCTCTAGAAAACTGCTGGCTACATTGATTTAATTATGACTCATGCAATGTAGCATAGAGAAAAGAGCCCAGGATTTAGAGTCACGCTGCCTGTATTCAAGCCTTGGCTTTGTTGCTGACTCTCCAGTAGCCCTAAATATGTCACTTAATTTTCACCTTTTTTTTTTTAATTTGCCAGATGAAATTAACAAAATCTATGTAAAGATTTTCTATGGGAATTAAATTTTATCAATAACATGTGGTTAAAGGAGTTTTGTAAGCTATAAAATTTTAGTAGTGGTTATTATGGCTGTCTAGTAGGATATTCTACCAGCTCCTAGAATTCCAGCAAATGGATGGATAATGGTACAGTAGGGGTGTCCAATAAATATTTACCAAATGCACAAAGTATGGATGATTGAATATGTGGGACAAAGAGGAAGGAGGGAAGGAAAGAGGGAAAAAAGGAAGAGAGTGAAGAGGAAGTAAGGGAGGAGGAAGGGTGTTTTAAAACATTTTAAATATTTTATTTGAATAAAGAATCATCCATCAGGAGTTATTGAGATCTTTGCTGTGCACAGTGTTTTAATTTTTTAAAAAGACAAGGAAAAGAGGATTCAAAAAGACCATAAACAGCATCCAGAGAAATCCCAGTTTTATAGGAGAGAGAAATAAGTGATTAGGTTTTCCATTGTCATAATATGAGATTATAGGGCCATTTTAATATCTTTCAACAAGTACAGAGAAAGTATGCAAAGATGGGATGGTGATGCCAGGTCTTTGACTCTTCAACATTTCCAAAATAAATTGCCCTTAAAAAAGCAGAACTCCACATCCCCTTTCTACTAGGATTGCATGAAGTCGTCTATCTCGAACGTCACAAAAGAAGTGGTCAGAGATTATACACCATGAATTTCCAAAAACCTGGCAAAAATCCTTAAAAGTTTCAGGACAGGCAAAATTAAGTCCATAAAATAGCCATTCTGCCCAAAGGAAAGCACACATATTATTGCTGCTAGAAAGGAAATATTCAAACAAGTCTCAAGGATAAATTGCACAAACAATTTAGCAAATCTGGCAGAACAACCCACTGAGATATAAGCAGGCAGACCCTCTGCTTTCATCTGTCATGGAGCATTTTGTCTCTCCTGGAGTCCTTTCTCTATGAGGCTAACTCTTCTATGACCTATGCTGTTAGATATCTTCCAGGCACACTATTCTATAACAAGGTTCTGTTTGAACTTCAATAACTAGACCCCTTGGATGAGGTGCAAAGATGACCCACTTTATATTAAACTCAATTCTATAAGAAATAATAGGGTCCTGTGATAGGGTTATGGAATATTTAAACTGATTGATAGACTCAAAAACCTTGCTTTAGCCCAGCAGGCAGGGAATTTATATTGGAAAGAACAAAGGATATGAAATCAGAAGACCAAAATTCAGGTAGCTGTGTTCTCTGCTGATGAATGGTACAATTGTTGCAGCAATAACCTCTTCTCATCTCAACTTTTTCACCCATCAATGGAGTATGCCATTACTATCTCTTATTCATACTATGGAGTTGTTGTGATGCTAGGAAAAAAGGTAGGCAATGAATCTTATTGCTATATTTATTATGGATTGTACATGTGATCCTTTTTGTTAGTTTCCATCATTCCTCTCAGTTTCTTGGAAACAGCAAGAGAATTGTTCCCGGAGCATCAGGAATCTTGATGAGCCTGCGCTGAGTCGAGTGTTATCCCTCTTACCCATCACTAGATTAAAGCCTTCAGGTGAATTATGTCGTATGGTACTTGTAGATTGCAATTCACTTATTGAAGGAGTTCTATTTAACTTCACTTTTCTTAAGTCTATTTCATACGTTTTAAAGTTTCTTATTCAACTGCTATGCTATTTCCCAATTTTTCTATTTGCTACATTTCAATGGCCTGTCCATATTTCAGTATCCCTTTCACTCTTTGCTTCAGTTGTCATCTCTAAATGGAACATTTTACACAGAATGCCCCAAATACAAAAAGAAGGGCACGCTCACTCAATCACTAACATAGCTCTAAACTGCCAAACATCTGATGGAGTTTGGTGGGATTACTTCCAGCTTCCATAAAGACTTCAGTACTTTTCAAATAATCTCTCTGTTTTTCCTTTAAAAAGAGTGGAAAAATTAAAATGAAAATATATTAGAGTTATGTTTATAAAATAGTAAAGCTTATTATAAATATTAAACAGAAGAAGATATTACACTAGCCTATAAAGCATTCATTCCACAAAATTATTTTATCGATAACAATGCAGATCCTAAACCTACATTGTAAGTACTTTGGGAGAAAGTCATTAAGTCTTTACAATATTCGTTTAGCTCAAAAAATTGCCATTCCAATTACAATATCTTTTGGTAACAAGTACACAAACATATTTTCACAGAATATCAATAATATTCATCCCTCCTTGGTCTCAAGGATTACTAGTGGAATTATAGGCTGGTGAAGTCTTTTAGGAGCTAGTTTGGCAGTATATATCATAATTACAACTATATTTAGCTTATGACCTAGAAATTGTATTTTACATCTGCCCAAAGATGTGATATATAAAAATGTTCTTTGCATCATTAGTTGAAGTACAAAAGGTGAAGGAAAAATACATACTCACTAGTAAATAAGTTATAGCGCAAAGATTGTATGGCACACTGCAGAAGCCTAAGTACACAGACATGACAAGATCTTCAAGACACATCATTAAATTATCAAAGCAAGTTCCTTAGTAATATGTATAATATGATCTTATTTAAGCTGTATGTATCTATGAACATACATACCACTCACTGGAAAATTGACAGTACACAGAATCATTGATAGTAACTGGGATAGAAAGAATGGGAATAGATAAAGAGATAAGGGAAATTTTTTTAATGTTTTGTTCTAAACACTTCTCTATTTTTGAATCATATATTGATATAATGAGAAAGTATGCCTATATAACTTAATAAAAAATTGATATTTTAAAAATGTGTTTCACCATTCTGGAATATGACTAGGAAAGAAAAATAAATACTGAGAATATGTTAGGTCCCCCTATCTGATTTCCTTTATATGCCTTTTGGTTTATTTTAGTTCCTGAATATGCAATACAGAATGTATAACTCTGCTTGTATGTAGAACTGTAATGCAAATATCTCAGACATGGTCATATTTGCTTCATTCAATAAATAATTTTGAAGTAAACATCCAAATAAATGAAGGAATAAATGGATGAAATCCATGAGTAACTCCAAGTGTCTACCAGCTTACCAAGAAGTCTACATCCTTGCAGCCTTCATCCACAATCTCAAATTCCAAAATTTCTGGAGCTCGCTAAGAGGTAGGGTATGGATAAACAATGTGAATGGCCCCAGGTTCCTTCGTTTTGTGGATCTTTGATGAAGTCTCGTTGAGTCTCACTGACTTTGTCCCAATTTCCCTGTTTCTGGCTTTCTGGTAGACCACAAGGGAGCAGAGGGGCATCACCCATTTAATCGGTGTCCAGGCTGTGCTGACCTCACACAGCCTGGTGGGTCCTCCACAGCTCCAGGGCCCCTCCTGGGCTTCCATCTAGATGGAGGCTGACATCCTTCACACAGCTGCCATGTGCCCTGCCCATAGGCTGCCTGTGCCCTTGGCTCTGCCACCTCCCTCTAGATTTCCAGCATATACTGACTTGCAGATTTATCCTAACCTGAAGTTTGTGAGGGTGCGAAACATCTGTTTTCTCAAATGCCACTGCCAGAAGTTTCTCTCTAGCTACTTCTGGATCTTTGAACTTTGCACACACTCAGGAAATGCATTCCCTTCTTCTACCCAGCTCTTTCTATAAAATGAACCAGAGCTTCCTTTGAGTTTTCTAGCTCAACTCCTACTTTAGGTGGTATCATATCTTTGAATTCTTTCTAAACTCTAGCAATCCATGATTCCATTATGACTACGGCTGAACCAATTCTTGTGGGATCAAGCAAAACCAAGATGAATTTTACAGTTTCCAATTAATCTCAGGTTTATATGATTACTATCTCTCTATGCACAAATCTTATTTTCTGTTCTAATTGTAACATTGTCAGATGATGAAGATAATGACAAAGATGATCCCTAATATCTGTTGAGCCCTTCCACGTGCCCATCCTTGTGCTCCCACTTTAAACACATCACATCATTAATCCTCATAACAGCCTACTTAGGCAGGTATTGTCAATGGTCCCATTTACTGTTGAGAAACTTAGACTTGACAGATTGAAGAACTTGGTGAAGTGGTCTGGTACCAGAATTTGTACTCTCAGCCACCACCCTTTGCATCTTTAGAAGGCTTTCAGCTGAAATGTAAGAACATAAATGAGAACTGATTTTGCACATCGAAGTTTTTAAAGAACAAATCCATCAAATAATAAAAGATGGCATACAACAGCTTATTTGTGCCATGCCAACATTTGTAAGCCAGTTGTACTTCAGTTGCAGAAAAGTATGTCCACATGTCTCCTTTGGATAGAAAGAGACTGTTCATTTCTTTTTTTCAGAAAAAAGAAATGTACAGCAGAAAATGGAGCAAACAGAATAGGTATGTTAAAAATCTTCCCTGAGGCTGGAACAGGTAGGTAGTGACTCTCTATGCCCCCGAGAAAATAATAAGAAAGGAAATAAATGAGCTCCTAGCTTTTGAAAGTTTCCATCTTGGATACTTGCCAAATACAAACAGTGTGCAGTCTTCCAGCAGGCCCTGGTGAGGGTTTAATTATGTGGCTGCAAAGCATCATTATTGCTAACCAGGGGAACTTGCTAACTGAGAGAGGCCTGGGCAGTTCACTTCCTCCACAGATTTCAGATTTTTTTTTTCATTTTTTTCTTTATCAAGTTGGGACTCTAATGGAACCTTCCCAGGTACTCATCTCTTAGTAACTCTTTGAACTTACAACACCAGAGAGAAATGGCATTGATTGAACTTGCACAATGGCGGACACTAGCACCGATTAATCAGTTCCCTTGAAAAGAAAATTGGAACAGGTAGAGCTGGAGACTGGCTTACCGACACAGGAGTTGGAATCATTATTCTGACATAATCTCCTGCAGTTATAAACTAGGAAAGATTTTTTTTTCCCTCTAGCAGACAGAACACTAAGATAATAATGCTTATTTATCTATTTAATGGTGATGTTGAAATGTTTATTTAGTTGCTGTTTGTAAATTGTTTGGGAAATGAAAACTGCTATATAAGTGCTAAATATGATTATTATTCAACCTGGCACTTTTATGTGAACCTTCTGTTCTGGTTTCTTCCTCTAAGTCTATTTCAGGACAGCTTAGCACCTCCACACAGAGCTTTCATAAAGGCTTCCATGCTGAGTCTGTTGAGAAGCCAAAAGTCCCTGATCACCCTGGACAAGACAAAAATTAAGCCCTGGATATAATTCACAGACGTTTTAAGACATCCTCAAAATGCTTCATCATTCATAACAGAGGTCTCACTAATCAGAAAAATATCACTGTAAAATCAACGGAAGAGTCAAACAGAAAAATGACCAATGTCATGACTTGTCAAAAGAATCATACACTCCCCCATTAACCATGCCATGCGACCACAGGAGGAAGGTCCCTCCTAGGAAGGAAGATGAAAAATTAAAGTCATTTGGGTGTTCAACTCTTCATCCAGAAATCCTCCCTCTACAGTTTCCAAGCATATTCAGATTGGTCCCAATTTTTCTGACTCACCCTTCTTTCAAACGTTCAATGAGACACAAAAGCATCCCAGAGGATGGAATACATTTTTGAAGGCATGAAAACGTGTAATTAAAGAAAATGTCCTTTGTTTGGAAATCTTTTGTATTGGATACGCAACGTGTCTCACAAATCTCAACATTTCATCTTTTGAACTGTGTGACCTAGAAAATGTATTCATGGGAGCAACGCGAGACAATTGAGGAGTGCCTCAATTGGTCTTGTTCAACTCTAACTTCTACAAGTTCGTTAGAAAGTATGAGAAAAAAGTACCAGGGCTCCCACTGCAATCAACATCAGCTGCCATGCAGTCAAGCACAAACAATTTGCAGGTGTTTTAGGGACTTCGCTGGGGAATAGTTGACATTTCTGTATAACACGTCAAACCAGGGCAGGAGTTGAAAGAGATCAAAACGAAACAGAGAGCAAGCTCCTAGCAGTTGGCTAATATCGCATCCAATTAAACAAATGACAGATGCTCACTAGAAGCTCCGTGGGTGGGGAGCTATACACAGCTACAAGAAATAAAAATAGCCACCATAACTTTTAAAGAATTTGGAGTTGGTTTGTGTGGGTGAATGTGCATGTATGCTGGTGCATGAGTGGGTGTAGGAGTGGGTGTGAGGTTTAACAAGGTTTCTAACAAGATCTTTTCAAGTTGTTGTTTTTGAAGAAATTACTATTCTATTACATCTATATTCAAAGTATCTGTGTTTGTAGCAGTCACTTTATCTTCTGCAACTAAATGCACTTTGGCCAGCTTTATTACAGAAAACTAATGGGCATTTTAGCATGGAATTTAAGTTGGCACAAATTTCCAGAGGGGGTTAATTAGAAACAGCTCCAATGGCAAAAGGGAGACTGAAGCCAAAGTTATTTGCCCTGGCCAAGTTCCAATCACTCTCTGGAGTTCTTGCTATAAAAAGATAAGATATTGTTAAAGATGAAATTATTCCCATTCCCAGTTCTTCATCCAGTTTTATATAGTGTACAAGAAAAATGTCCACTTCCTTGATGAAATGGGCTACCGAAAATAAGTGCAACCTCAAATTCCTATCCTCAAAAGTCAAAAGATATTAGTCTTGCCTAGAAAAATTTGGCTCATTGAGTTCCTGCTAGTTGTTCAGTATTCAGAAAAATTATCCAATTCTTGGAAATAGGCAAAAGGATGGCTGCATGCCTCTTAATATTGTACTGGAATATGCTTTAAGAGCATGTCCAAGGATTATTTATGTCTCTAAGGGAGTTGCTTTTCTGATTTGTTATTTACTATGGATTAGGGTCTAGAGTTTGTGAAGCTGAATGCTAACTTATAGATTTTTGTCTGTAGAGATGCAAATAATTTGGTCGGATAGAAAAGATAATCCCAAATGATATAGTTTTATTGCCCTGTAGGACATTAACAAGTTTTGCCTTTAACTTAACCAACACTTTCAGCATGCTTTTCCTAATAGACTCATATATACCCCTATTCTCAAAGGCTTTGTGAATCAGTTTTCCTATTCTGCTGGTTTACTCATTAATAAGGTAAATACAATTTGCCATATATTTATTCAGTATTTATATGAGATTCATGTTTTTAATTTTTTGAAAATTGTACATTGACAGGTTTGGAGGATATTTCACCGAAATGCCCAAATGGACTCAAATGCTAAGGCCGATTAAAGTACATTTTCTGAGAAGTGCACCTCCTGGGCTATTTAAACATAGGGAGATATTTTCTTGCTTGCAGGAGTGAATTTCAGGTGACACTAGGGTTTTATCTTTGCTGATTCTCTGTTGTTTTTCGTTGTTGTTCTTTTCCATGCTTGTGGCCACCTCTCTTCTCTCTTTTCTAATTCTGTTTTTTCCTGATTCTTGGTCAGGTCTGTCCACACCTAATTCAGCTTATTAGTCATTTTCATTTGTTTATCTATCTGTTATCTGTGAACTGAGAGCAAATACTGTTAAAAGTATGTGATATTCACCAGAACGCAGAACTGCCCTTTGAGATCTGAACAGGTGGGTTTGGGTTTCTACAGTTACCTCTGGGCTCCTGCTGACCTTCTCCAATGGAAGCTGCTTGCTTTCCGTGTGTCTGTGTGTCTGTAATTGAGAAAAATTCCATAATTCCATACGAATTCTTCATGTAAATGAGAAATATTTCTTAAACTCTGAAGAGCATTAATAAATTAAATTACAAATTCTTCCAAAATAAAGGAGGTCTGTTCTGAGTATGTGCTTACATGAATCTAATACTCCCAGAATTTCAGGAAAATAAGGAAACTGAAGTTCTAATATATTAAATGTGTCAGACATTTAAGAAAAAAACCCTTCTTACAATGAACAAAGTCTCAGAGTATTTTTCATAAGAATTTAAGTTCACCTAATTAAGATGAATGTTTGGACTAGTTTGTAATATTGGTTTAAAAGCAGCTATGTGTGTTATCTCTTATTGGTGTGGTATATAATACAATTTTATTTTTTATAAAATTTTATGATTTTATAAGGTTGGGTTTATTTTCCCATGAAAAAGGAATGTCTCAAAGTTCTCATATTTATTTATTGCTCAGATAAATTAGTAGTATTTCCACTAAATATTTAAAATTAAGAAAATATAAAATTATTTATTTAATTAAATTCTAGTCTTGACAAACATTTTTACATTAACAGTACTTATGTTCTAAAGTATATCTGATTAAATATCATTCTCACAATCCTTTAAACCCCTCATCCATTCTTCAATTAAGTTAATTAATGGATAATCTTTGGATACCTGGAAATGGGTATAAGATAGAATACTGAAACCTTGTCACTATTACAACTGTGTATACAATACGTGAGATATATTTTTGTTTTTGAAGGAATAAAGAGAGTAGTTTAGTCTTAAAGTATCAGATTGTTCCAATATGATATTATCATAAAGGACAAATGAGCAAATTTACAGCAAGTTGCAGAAGGTTTGAGTGCAGTGAATGTTATTCATCATGGTTTCTAGTAATTGCAAATTATCATGAAAAAAAGGAATGAATTATGTCAAAATTTTGCAAAGTTGGCTCATTTTGAAAGATTTGTTTATAGCTGGTTAATCTTTTACTGTCAAATGTTGTATTAACACTAGAATTTTTTCTCAGTGATAAAATGACAAATGATCTTGCAGTATTTAGTAGCCTCTAAGACAGAGTAAATATCAGTCTTTACTTTCTATGTAATCTGCCCAGGTAGCAGATTCTCTATCTCATTAGAATCACTTTCTGTGCTACGGACAAATTTTATATCTATGATCTGAAAAAATAGGAAGAACAAAGACAGTTCTTCATTCCTGACAGAGCTAAGTTTCCTTTTAATTGTTTTATATTCTATGTTTATTTAAAATATTGCACCATCACTTTGATGAACTGGTAATCAAGCCAACATTCTCGGGACCCATGATCCTATCTTAGTCCAGAGATCAAATATTTTTTGATAAATCTGTTGATTTTGCCTTGTCAAGATCAGACATATCTATTAACTATGAGTGTGTTAAATATATTTTGCATGTAAAACTAGATTTCAAATGGGTACACACACAAATTTCTTCTTTCACTCTATATAAAGAGACATGGTAAAAGTAACTTGGTTTGGTTGATGTATCCGTATTTCTTTATTACTCCAACGATTATCATAAGAACTGCATAGGAAGGGTTTCTCAAATCAAAGAAGTTCTGCTTACCTCAGATTAATTTTATATAGGTAAAAACAGTAATTACAAATATTTCAGAGATTATAAATTTCACAGATTTGACAATCTTCTTTCCATTCTTGGCATGTTTTTACCTTCAGAGGAAACACTGATCAGATTCTCACAACCCAATGGAGAATTTTACTCTTCTCTGTTCTCATATTATTGGTTACCATAATAAATTAACTGTGGTCATTTCATCAGCAGATACTTGAAAGTTTTGCTATAAGCTACTGACTGGAAATTGGGCTTTTAATAAAAAAGGATAGTCTCAGTGCCTCAGTAAAAAGGACTCAATCAGGTGCTTTTAACTATTGATATTTCAAGAAATAAACTCATGGGACCAAGCTTTGAAGCTTGAGCTGGCATCACTTAAATAACTCTGCGATTGTCTGATTAACTCTGAATTGAATCATGATTTCCAGGAGCCTTTTTCATTCAGAAGCAGACAACTTTCCTGGAAGCCAACTGCTGACCCCAAATCCAAAAGATCAACAAAATGTAACTCACACAGTATAGAAAGAGCAGGGAAGGGAAATCAAATTGCAGTTATTCGTTTTGGAATATTTTTGTATTAGTTTCACGTTCTATTTTCCTAAGGGTAAAAGAAGATCTTTCTCTTCTTTTGAATAACTCTTTATTCCTTAATTTGTAAATGGCATCTTCTCCCTGATACCTAAATTTAAAACCAAACTAACAAACACACATACACACAAAAACTCTTCTGAGTCTCATTACTTCCCTTGGAAATGCACTTATTTGCCAGGATTTGACTTCCTTTTTACCAGGACATAATTGGATAAATTCATTTTACAATCAAGGCTACCCTGGCAATAACATAGTTGAGAATAAATCTCATTCTGATTAGATATGACAAACCCATCATTAAGGCATAGGAATTGTACTTCACATGTAGAACTGTTGCCCACAGAGTCTTCCCAAGAACCTGGGGCAATACCTGTTCTGTGTTTTACAGGGTCTCGTATACACAGGCAGAACCTAACCAGATTTTGTAGACTTTGAGCAGAGAGCAATTTTCCCAAATTTATAGGAACTGCAGATACAACCTATAGGTATGAAAGTTTCAGGTTTGGATTTGCTTTCCTAGCCATGGTATAGAAGAACCAGCAGGAGCAATGTTTTTTTAAAAGAAAGTAAAAGGAGGACTTTCCTGGTGGTGCAGTGGTTAAGAATCCTCCTGCCAATGCAGAGGACACGGGTTCGAGCCCTGGTCCGGGAAGATCCCACGTGCCACGGAGCAACTAAGCCCGTGCGCTACAACTACTGAGCCTGCACTCTAGAGCCCGCGAGCCACAACTACTGAGCCTACCTGCCACAACTACTGAAGCCCGTGCACCTTGAGCCCATGCTCCACAACAAGAGAAGCCACCGCAATGAGAAGCCCGTGCACTCCAACAAAGAGTTGCCCCTGCTCACCACAACTAGAGAAAGCCCGCGTGCAGCAACGAAGATCCAATGCAGCCATCAATCAATAAATCAATCAATCAGTAGAAAAGAGAAAAACCCTCAAGAATAATAGATGTCATTGAAAATGCAATCTGAGATTCCTTATGAAGTTTTCAGTCAGAAGTTAATTATCTGGGCTTGGTATTTGTGCAACCCTGTGAATCTCTGGATTTGCTGAGTGGCAAGGAGGCTTATGTGGTTAATTAACACCTCTTGTTGCACCTCTGAAAATTAATCCATCAAAAACAGGATGAGATCAGCATTTTTGTAATCAAGAATAACCTTTCGAGATTTGTTATTTACTTATGATCACCAGAAGGACTACTAAAAAAAAAATCTCAGATTTGAAAATAGGCTAAAAAAGAATGACTGCATGTTCTTTTAATGTCCTACTTCATCATTGTTTAATAGGCACTTCCAAGGAATATTGAATTCTCTAGAGGATTTTACCTTTATTTAATTTGCAATTTACTATTGATTGAGGCCTAGACTCCTTGAGGTTACAAGTTAACTTGTCATTTCCATCCTGTAGACATGGAAGTAATGTCAGTCTTGAACAGAAAATAACTCCAAATACCACGCCCTCCAAGGCTTACACCAGGTTTATCCCTAAATTGACCAGCTATTTTAGCATGCCTTTTCTGAATATATAAACCCCTGCTTTTCAAATGTTCTCCAGATTTGCCATGGTCTGGTTTTTTCATTAATGTGTTAAATTTTTGACGTGTTCATTCTATAAGAAATTCATGTGAATCATTCTTACATGAGTCATTCTATGAGGACATGGGCCATGATTCCTAACTTTTTGAAAATTACACTTTGACATAAGCCAATCTCTATTAATTGAAAAAAAAATTGAATAAGCTAAGGTGAGCATCACATCTCATTACAATTCATTTCAATTTTTCACTTCCTGAAAAAGTCCACAAAGTGTTTGGTTCTAGCTTAGCTAAAAAATTTGGTACTCTTACAAGTAACTCCTATAAGATGATTTTAAGTTATAATTTATCTCCAATGTCCTGATTCTGTCCCTTAATTCACTAAAATATGCGTATGCTTATTTATTCTGTGTAAAAATGAACTAGGGAAGATGAGTAAGAAATGAGAGGGTGAGTCATAGTCTTAGATGTCATATCATTGTAGTCATTATAGAATTATCAGTGGGTTTGGAGATTTACTCAATAAAATGTATCACTCGGCCCAGTACTCTTGCCAAGATATAATGTCAAGTTCTCATCATCCCCCAGAAGGAGCAATTATAACTGAAATACCAAATCGAGACAAATCTTTGATTTAGGTTACATTTTTATGACTTTCTTGACCCACAATTCCCTTTCCCTCCTGTCCATCCCACACATTGATATGAAAGGAACTCCAGCTGATATATGTCAGAACTGTGTTGATCCAGTTCAAGTTTGAAATAAAGCATCTTCTAACTACACAGTAAAGACAAGACAAAGAGCAAATCCGTTCTCTTCTACTGCACGGAATAATGCCATTCAGCAGGCGGTATATATATAGCGAACTGGCTTGACTAACATACATTTGGCTTAAGAATGATTTTTTTAGAGCATTTACTTATGAATATGATGGAAAGAAAACGTTGACTTAGAACCAGATGTTACACTAGATGTAGACTCAGTGAGATCTGTAATTTTTATATATTTATGTTTATATTCCCAGCTTCAAATAAATCTCATACCAATTCCTTTAATCATGCATTCGAAGAGAACAAAAGCAACAGTAGATGGAAAAGGGCTCCAGGGAGAGAATAGTATGTGTGATGGTTGGTAAGGGACTTCTGCAGGCAGGTGCCAGTCACTCCAGATTTGGCAAAGTGGCCTCTTTGAGTTATCAATTATCTATCTCATTGCAGCAGAATCCTGAGCAAGGAGAAGCCAGAGTAGATATCTAGATGGTCCTCAACTACTTTCAATCCAAGAAATAAAGCTCACTCCCACTCCATCCTGCAGTGTTCAACATTTCCCCGGCAATAGTCCAGAGCTTCAAGCACAAATGACTTCAGGGTCAATAAGAAACACACTAAGCAGCCTGCTACAAGGCAAGTGGAAACAGTGGGGAAGGTGACAATATGGCAAGCCTGAAAGCTTTAGGTTCAAACACAAAACAATCATTAACTGTCTCTGGGTTATATTTGACTCTCAACCAACTCTTCATGGGTCTGTTCTTGGACTGTAGAGCTTCATTTCCTAATTAGTAAAGGAAAATTATGGATTAGAACCAAGTTACCAAGCAGGTCAATAAGACATCCCAAGTTAACCAATGCATGATTGAGCATTTACTGCAAAATAAAGACTGTACCACAATGAAGAAAATAATTAATACTTGTGCAGAGCTTAATACAAACAAAACAACGTATGTATCGTCACATTTATATAAGACAGTAAGGTTATTTTCTTTTATGGCTATCACACTGCTTTTAACTACCTCTGCTAACACTGCTACTACTACTACTAAACTTTTTGCTATGATTGCGACTATAAATACAGAAATTCCCCTATTTTCATACCACAGTATCATCCTAAGGCTTGTCAGATAACGGAGATGAAAGTTATAGGAAGAAAATAAATTTACCCAAAGTGCATATGGACCTGCAAACACGACTCACTTTGTAGATATAATCATCGATACTCTTTATCCACCACTAATACATAGTCTTTAATTCTGTCATTTTCCTTCAAATTTATCTCACATCCACACACCTTAAGTCTGGTGTGTGTCCAGCTGAGGTTAAAGAGTCACCGTTTCTGCCCACCTGTACTTTTACCCGTGTCTCAGTTACATTGTGTTTGAAACCAATTTTCATTTTCATGTTATCACTTTTTTATTTCAAAAAAATAAACTGTTAAATGCAAAACACAATAAAATGTTCACAAACCCTGCTACATGAAAAGATGGTGAAATGTCCCAATTGACACCTGGATGGCAGGCAATGTCACTGTGGAATAGTTTGAAATACTGTTTGGTCTTCTGGTGTAAGAGAGTCTGATTTGTGTTTTAGAAAAGGAGTTTGGACTTGTCCAATACTTAACAGTAAAACACACAAAGACACACAAAGACACACAGTCTTCTCTTCCTTTTTCTAATTCTGCCACAGTCAGGATCTTGTCTGGTGTTGACAGTTGCTGTTCGAATCCGGGTTTGTTGATCTCAAACCTCGTGACCTTTCACGTTCCACACTTAAACATATAGTCCAGCAAAGAAAAGTGAAAAGGCTTGCAACTTACTAAAGCTTCTGTGGACATTTTCCAGCAAATTGTATGTGGATAAAGGTGAAAAAATCCAAAAGCCTTTCCGTTCACATTGCTTGAGGAGGGCAAGCAGCAGATGAGAAAGCCTTAGTCAGTTTACTTCAGGTTGTGTGGGAGGAAAAGAGCTTTCCTTTGTTCCCAGAGATGATCTTTCTTGATCACTGTTGTGAATAACTTTATGGCTGTTTTAGAATCTTGTTAAAAGTTAAATGTATTTGTAAAACTTATGATCGAGTAAACTCGTGTAATGTAACTTGAAGCCTTTTAACAGAAAGCAGCTGTATCAGGAAGCGGCCCTGAATTTGGTCCTGTACACATTTATGGGAGCTGAGGGACTATTTGATGTAGATTAAGGATAACAAAAGACAAGGTCTCAAAGGGCAATGAGCTGGGGTTAACTGAGGTGGTGTAGCAGCTGTGAAAGCCCCTTATAATTGGAAAAAGACAACCACTGGGAGATTTCCTGCTAGCTCATGCACAAATTTGAGCTTCTCTCTCTCCCTCTCTCTCTCTCTCTCTCCCCAACCCACTGCCCATTCATTTCTTCCTCTCTCTGCCTTTCAGATTTCTTTTCAGCTACTTCTTTAATAGAAAGATTGAGGAGGTAGTTTTTTTGTTAATGACACAAAGAAAGCAACTAAGAATGCTGCCTCTCTGATTAATTTCTAAATGAATGGAAGAGTATGTAATCCAGGAAAGGGTTTTAGCAAAATGTTGTCTGTAGATTCTGAGTCTAGAAGGTATCAATTCTAAAATAAAATAATCAGGTGATTGGGAGGACTTCCCTGGTGGCTCAGTGGTTAAGAATCAGCCTGCCAATGCAGGGAACACGGGTTTGAGCCCTGGCCCAGGAAGATCCCACATCCATGAAGCAACTAAGCCTGTGCGCCACAACTACTGAGACTGCACTCTAGAGCCCGCGAGCCACAACTACTGAAGCCCACGCACCTAGAGCCCGTGCTCCTCAATCAGGAAAGCCACCGCAATGAGAAGCCTGTATACCGCAACGAAGAGTAGCCCCCCGCTCGCTGCAACTAGAGAAAGCCTGCATGCAGCAATGAAGATCCAACGCAGCCAAAAATAAATAAATAAATAAATATCTTTTTAAGTGATTGGGAAAATACTGACTAAGCATAATTTGGAGCTAACTTGCCTGGTTTCAAATCAGGACTTCACAGCAATGTCCAACTGTGTGACCTTTGGCAAGTCACATCATTCTCTGAGCCTCATCTGTGAACTGAGCACATGGTAGTCCCCTATAAGGCTGATGTGAGCATTAAATCAGTTATTACTATTAAGGTGCTTAGAATAGTTCCAGGCACATTGTAAGTGCTCAATAAATGTTAGCTATTTCCCATATCTGGACAGAGCCTCAGGATTTGGTTCAGCAGTGATTATTAATAGTTTAGATTTATAGAACACAACTTCCAGTTGAAACAGGAGGTTTACATTTTAGAAACCAGGTATAATTGGGTACATTCTTTAATGTGGTTCAGGGGATTTATTAACCCACATGTTTGTTTTTTAAAATAATTATATTTGTACAAACAAAAGTTGTGTAACAGAAAAGATAGTATGTAGCCTCTCCTTCTCTTCTCTTTCTTGTTAGCCCACTCCAATGGAAATCATGAAATATTACCAAAATACTAGCATAGACAGGTATCTCGGAGAGAATAAATTGCATCTTTTAGGCATTAGAAACCCCAAAACGTGCTGGGAAAAACTTTTAACAGTAGATTATAATTTTCCCATTCAGATGCATGGTAAGAAAAAAACAAGGTTGAAATAATATTCCTTCTCATGCCAAGCATATAGAGCATTTCTGGCCATCACCCCAAGAGTCAGAGGCTGTCTGCAACCCAGCTTCCTTGGTTTGAAGTTGGATTAAAGCCCTGAGTTGAGTAGCCTGCCAGCCTGACCCATGGATTACAGACGGCTTTCCCCATGCACAGTCATGCTGGGACATCTGGCACAATTTCAATCAATGTCGAAAGATACTTTTGGGTCACAGTCATCTTTGTCATGGTTCTGTTGTTATTTTTATCAGAATCTCTCCTCTTTTGTGCTTGCAATTATCCCATTTCGGCTTCCCATAGACAGCAGGCTTTTTATGGAGCTGTGATCCTATTCTGGTTGGTGCATTTCTGTTACAATAAACATAGCCCTGGTTGGTGGATGGGGACTCCTCCAGGACTTCCTTATAAATGACCTTCGCCTGTCACTAGATATTAAGTAGATGTCTGGGGTGGCAGTGACAAAACCATGTGCAAGTTGAAATGGATGTTGAAGGGGCTCAAGTTTGACTTCAACAAAAGGTGTTGAGTGAACACCACTGATTTGTGGTACTTTTAGTCTGACTTGGAACTTTAGGCAACTTTTACAAATCTTGCCAAGTTCTGTTTAAATACATTTCTTCTAATTGAGCCCTATTAAATGTAAATTCTGGCACAAAGCAGTTTGAAGAGAACCAGAATATAATGTAATTTCTATCTAATATCATATACTTTCTTACCTCCTAGAGGACTTTGCAGAATTTTTTTACTGGGGATGTTTATTTTGGGAATCTCTGACTAATGCGCTGTCTGTGTAACAAAAGTTAATGCTAGTTCTAAGTTCTGAGGAGCTTACAATGGTTTCTCTGGAAATGTTGGTCTATGATTCCACTCGTCATCAGACCTGTTAGCAGTTTATGGTCATGGTCAGTCGGCAAACTAGAGCTCAGGGGCTAAATCGAGCCTATTACATTTTTTGGTAAAGAAAGCTTTATGAAACACAGCCATGCCTTTTCATTGACCTACTGTCTATGGCTGCTTTGGACTTACAGTGGCAGAGTTGAGTGGTTGCAACAAAGACCTTGGTCCACAAAGCCTAAAATATTTACTATCTGACTCTTTATAGAATAAGCTTATCCAATCCCTGCTTTAGAGCAAAATGCTTTAGAAATTGGGCAGGCAAAGATTCTCCAAAGTGTGTGAGTGCTTAAAAAGTTCTCAAAAATCAATTTCCAAATTCTCATGGACTTTCCTAAAGGCCATCCTGAGAAAACCTCAGAAGAGCCTAGCTCTTTCTTGGAAGGGAGGGAGGGAGAGAAAAGAAGGAGAAAGGGAGGGATGGAAGGAAAAGAGAGAGAAGACAAGGAAGAAAGCATCACCTTTCCCCAAAGGGGGCAAAGGGAGTGAAAGCTTATTTTAATGATTAATCAAGACATTACAAAATGCCTTCCAGTCTTTCCCTGTTCTGTAGTGTTACTGTTGGAAGCAGAACTTCTTTTCAAATGGGCATTCTAGACTCAGAATATTCTGAGCTGAGATGAATGGATAGCAGAGTCAGACTGTGGGAGTAATGACAATTTATATTTCACAGCTTTAATTTGTCCATCTCCCTTGCCACCCAAAACAAAACAAAAAACAAAACCCACCAAAATCAGTATGGTGAAATAATGTATCCCTCTTGAGGGAAACCTTTTGAGAATAAAGCATAAGTCATTGTTACTAAATATTGAACTTTAAAATAAATATCTTCACTTATTTAAATATAAACATATGTGAATTTACCTTGAAGCTACTGAAGCTTAAGCTTCAAGGACCCTCACTGGCATGGGACACTTCCAAGGCCCTGTGAGGGGCACAAGCAATGTGTCCACAGAGTCATGTGATTTTGTAAAAATGATGGAAGTAAGCTATTTTAACTGCAACCTGTTAAAACCATTCTTTGTGTCCATACTAACTTGCACGCTTCATTATGTAGAGTAGCATCTGATTAGCTGTGAGACGTTTAGGATCTTTCTAAGGAGAGTTGAGCAGCCGATACACCCAGTCTGGCTTTAGGGGATGTATTTATGTGGTTTACAGTCACATCAGTATATAGTTGCATTTTTACCAGCTGTCCATGCAGGAACAGCTTCTAGGAAATCTTTCCCATCCTCTGTGCTGACTCACCTATCATCCTGGTTCACATGTAGGATCATGATGTGATCTTGTCCTAGAGGATCGAAAACATGTGGGTGGTGAAGGAGGAACAAGGTCTGTATAGAACCAGAATTAGTCTAAGGAAAATTCTTTCAATCATCAGACTTGATAAGTCATAAAAAGGACTCAGTTTACATCCATCAGTGGCCAACACACAGTTCTCTCCCTCCAAGAAAAAGCAATCTAAACAATAATCAAAACCTCAGGCACTTTTTTGTTTTTTGATGAGAATCTGAGCAATAGAGTTTATCAGAAAGCCTGTATTTATTAAGCCCAACCCTGATACGGTACTACAATGAGTAGATGTGTCTTTGAGTGAACTCACATGTCTTACACATTCCAACTATTCAGAGAAGAAAATAAATTTTGACACACAGTAAAGAATGAGTGGGATAGAGTGGCATGGACTTATATATACTACCAAATGTAAAATAGATAGCTAGTAGGAAGCAGCCGCATAGCACAGGGAGATCAGCTGGGTGCTTTGTGACAACCTAGAGGGATGGGATGGGGGGGTGGGAGGGAGACGCAAGAGGGAGGAGATATGGGGATATACGTATATGTATATCTGATTCACTTTGTTATAAAGCAGAAACCAACACACCATTGTAAAGCAATTATACTCTAATAAAGATATTTTTTAAAAAATCTCCAGGATGGAGGAAGATTGCTTTCCATGCTGCATGTGGAAATATAGTCGAATACAGAAACATCTGCTTTTTGTAAAGAAAAAAAATATATATATATATATAGCCTGATCCGTGAATTGTTTTTCTAAGCACATAAAGAATATTTCCACCAGTCCATGGAAGATGTGTGTTGTCTCATATAAAATGCCACATTTAGTCTCTGTTCTCAGGCTTAAATGGAGGAAATAGAGGAGAGTACCAAAGATATTTTCTAATTATTTTATGATTATAAACTTAACCACGCGTCTTGCAGAAAACTTGGAAAATACAGAAAAGTATAAAACTAAAAATAAAAGCTATGTATAATTCCACATTGCAAAAAAAAAAAGAATGAGTTATCCTTCTGCTTTTCATATAGAGAAAATGATATTACATTTTTTATTATATGAAGAAATCTTCAGAGTTTTCAGACAACAATTTAGAAAAAATAATTATACAGGTATGAGGCAGTTAGTTAATTAAGAAAAATATCATGGCACATATCTGGATTCTGTGATTGTTGCACCATTTGTCAGCTTTTTTTAAAAAATAAATTTATTTATTTATTTATTTTTGGCTGCATTGGGTCTTTGTTGCTGCACGTGGGCTTTCTCTAGTTGTGGTGAGCAGGGGCTACTCTTCATTGCCGTACACGGGCTTCTCATTGCGGTGGCTTCTCTTGTTGCAGATCATGGGCTCTAGGGCACGCAGGCTTCAGTAGCTGTGGCACGAAGGCTCAGTAGTTGTGACTTGCGGGCTCTAGAGTGCAGGCTCAGTAGTTGTAGCGCACGGACTTAGTTGCTCTGCGGCATGTGGGATCTTCCCGGACCAGGTCTTGAACCTGTGTCCCCTGAATTGGCAGGCGGATTCTTAACCACTGCACCACCAGGGAAGTTTCTGATGGCTTTTTAAAATTTGTAATGTGTTATGATTTCTTTTCTCATTCTAAATACTCACTTTCACACTCACTTTCAATTATAGCTATATTTATTGTACGATTTGTCTTTCAAAAGACACCCACAAAGTTTGTATAAACTTTAGGGTCCACAAAACTCGAATCTACCCTAAACATAAGCAATTCTTCTCAACTCTTTCAATCCTCATCATTAGAACTTGTCATTAGCTGCCAAGAAAAGCTCTTTCAAACAGCCAGAGCAGAAGTTACTAATGCTGAAACTTTTAAGTGTAAACAGAATGCTTTCAAAGACTGCAAAATTTTTGAAATATTCTATATAAAATCAGTAAGACATATTTCTTTCATATTTGCTGTGCATTGCTAAAATAAATAAAACCTATTTTATCAATTATATTAAAAATATTTATTCCAAATAGAGTAAATCTTTATTTCTTTTTATCAAATATTTAATATATATTTATCTCCTACTAATAAAAAGTAAATTATATGCAAACTTTTGGACCAAAGAATCTTTAGCATTACATAACTTTCATTAAATTCATGGGAAAATATGTTCTTTTTTTTTTTTTTTGCGGTACGCGGACCTCTCACTGCTGTGGCCTCTCCCGTTGCAGAGCACAGGCTCCGGACACGCAGGCTCAGCGGCCATGGCTCACGGGCCCAGCCGCTCCGCGGCATGTGGGATCTTCCCGGACCGGGGCACGAACCCGTGTCCCCTGCATCGGCAGGTGGACTCTCAACCACTGCACCACCAGGGAAGCCCCATTTATTTTTAAATAGATCACTCTGTGTTTAAAGTAATTAAGGTTACGTTCCAATGGATGTATTTTTAAGAAGTAATGTAATAATTTTCTGTAAAAATACTAATACTCATGACAGAAATAATACAGCTTCTTAATATTTAAACTAATAAAAAGCTGTAGAGGTCAACTTACAAATATGAGAAGAGGTACATAATTTTCAAAATTCTTTCAAGGGGTATCAGGAGGATCACCAATTACAGCCCTGGGAATGGGTGAAGTGGATTCTTCACTACGCACCATCTGCCTCATCAGCACTTCTCCAGACCAGCAGATTTCATAACATCTGACCATGTCCATCACTTTTAACTTTGACTGAAATCTGAAGTATGCCGAATAATGACTTCCAAAGTCCTTGAACTCTGACTATATTCAAAGGGATTTTGAGATGTGATTAAGATTATGAATTTTAACATAGGGAGATCATCCTGGATTATCCAGGATGCCCCAATCTGATTTTAAGAGCTCTTAAAAGCCTAGAACTTTCTCCAGCTGGAAGCAGAAAGAGACGTAGCAGAAGTGGAAATCTAAGAGATTACAAGTGTGTAGTTCTGAGATATGGTCCCACGTGTAAAGACCAGAGAGAGGCTTCTAGGAGTTAAGGGCTTCCCCCAGCTGACAGCCAACAAGGAAGTGGGACCTCAGTCCATTAACTTCAAGGATCTGAAGCCCACAGTCAACCAGAATGAGCCTGGAAGCAAATTCTTCCTAGGAACTTCCTGTAAGAGCACAGTCATTGGACACTTTTACATTGATTTTGGAAGACCTAGGGCAGAAGATGCAGCTGAGATATGTTGAGTCGATTTCTGAGACACAGACACTGTGAGATAATAGATGGGTCTTGTTTTAAGTTGCTATATCAGTGCAAAATTGTTGCAGGACAGTGGAAAACTAATACAGAAATCCAAATTTTCTGCATAGCCCTGCAGTTCTGGGCCCTCATCTACCTCTCTAATTTCTGCTTCAGCCATTGTCCCCTTGTATGTTTGGGTTACTCTTGTTTCCTCATTCTGAAAATTCCCTTCTGACAGTTCCCAGAAAGCCCCCCACCCCATTTCCCCTAACCCACATCAAAGGTATTTACATTTACTATTCTTGTGGGCTCTCTGGGGACATCATCACCATCCCACTTTCCCTTCCTCCCCACTCAGGAGGGCCTCCCACTCTGCTTTATCTAAATGAAATAGGACATTTCTTCTCCATTAGGTTATAAACTTCTGAAAGAAGGGGTGGGGCCTGGTTTGTCATAAATATTTAAGAGAATAGCGGGTAATCATCAACAATCAACAAATATTTGCTCAATAAACAGATAAAGAAAACAGTAAACTATACTATCAGTGAGACTCTTGGGGGCTTTATACAGCATAATTGAGAAGGAGAGCATGTCAGCCCAAGGTCCATATCTCAGGAGTGCTACCCTCTCCAAGGATCATGGGTAGCCCACTCTCCCCAGGTTCATCAACTGGGGAAAGCCTCCCCTATGTCACCTATTTCATCTTCACTAAGTCCCTCCATTCAATTCTCTTGCAATCATGTAAAGCAAACTTGTCTTTTTATAATTTATCATTAAGAATAAAACTTAACATTTGTATAGTACTGTATAATTTACAAAGCATTTTAAGCAGAGGCTCTTAAAACAGTTGACAACCCATCACAGAGCAGAGTAGAGCAGATACAAACACATCCCCACTGCCAAGTGTATCCCAGGGCCTTATTCACCACCTGCATCCATAGGACTCACACTGTTTATCTCCTATCTAGACCTTCCTCTGAGGCCTCAGTCACAATTCCAGATGTTTACTTGATACTGTTCCCAGCACAGTTTAAACCCCCACCAAACCTGCTCCCCTCCAATTTTCCTTAATTGGAGAATGGCAGACACAGAACTTGTCATCACCCTAGTCCCATAAGAAGAGTGGGACTACGATGTTCTAAAGGTAATAACTCTTTCAGAGCTTTGAAGAACTGAGACACAACTAAGCACAATGGGTTTAAGTACTGTCTTTTCAGAGTCTCATGGTATGCATTTCTCAGCCATCACTCTCCATTATATTCCACCCCCAATCTACATTTTTGGGTTCTGGTGTCTAAACCTAACAGCTCAAGTCCATTCCTTTGGCTTAGAATTTGTCACCTGTTAGAGAATAAATAAGCTAGGAGAAGGTGGTCATTTAGTTTTTCTTTATAATTTATTTTTAGAATCCACTTGATAATAATTAGTTCCATGGATTGAAATCACCTTGATCCCACTCTAGCTCTCCCAAACTCATTCCATGAGGCCACCATCACCCTGATACCAAAACCAGACAAAGATACTACAAAAAGAAGAAAATTACAGACCAATATCACTGATGAATCTAGATGCAAAAATCCTCAACAAAATACTAACAAACAGAATCCAACAACACATTAAAAGGATTATACACCATAATCGAGTGGGATTTATCCCAGGGATGCAAGGATTCTTCAATATATGCAAATCAATCAATGTGATACACCATATTAACAAATTGAAGAATAAAAACCATATGATCATCTCAATAGATGTCGATGAATCTTTTGACAAAATTCAACACTCATTTATGATAAAAACTCTCCAGAAAGTGGGCATACGGGGAACCTACTTTAACATAATAATTGCCATATACGACAAATCCACAGCAAATATCATTCTCAATGGTGAAAAATGGAAAGCATTTCCTCTAAGATCAGGAAAAAGACAAGGATGTCCACTCTCACCACTATTATTCAACATACTTTTGGAAGTCCTAGCCAAGGCAATCAGAGAAGAAAAAGAAATAAAAGGAATACAAATTGGAAAAGAAGAAGTAAAACTGTCACTGTTTGCAGATGACATGATACTATACATAGAGAGTCCTAAAGATGCCACCAGAAACTACTAGAGCTAATCAATGAATTTGGTAAAGTTGCAGGATACAAAATTAATGCACAGAAAACTCTTGCATTCCTATACACTAATGATGAAAAATCTGAAAGAGAAATTAAGGAAACATTGCCATTTACCATTGCAACAAAAATAATAAAATACCTAGGAATAAACCTACCTAGGGAGACAAAAAAACTGTATGCAGAAAACTATAAGACACTGATGAAAGAAATTAATGATGATACCAAGAGATGGAGAGACACACCATGTTCTTGGATTGGAAGAATCAATATTGTGAAAATGACTATACTACCCAAAGCAATATACAGATTCAATGCAATCCCTATCAAATTACCAATGGCATTTTTTACAGATGTACAACAAAAAATCTTAAAATTTGTATGGAAACAAAAAAGACCCCAAATAGCCAAAGCAGTCATGAGTGAAAAAAATGGAGCTGGAAGAATCAGACTCCCTGACTTCAGACCATACTACAAAGCTACAGTAATCAAGACAATATGGTACTGGCACAAAAACAGAAATATGGATCAATGGAGCAGGATAGAAAACCCAGATATAAACCCACACACACATGGTGAACTAATCTATGACAGAGGAGGCAAGGATATACAATGGAGAAATGACGGTCTCTTCAGTAAGTGGTGCAGGGCAAACTGGACAGCTACATGTAAAAGAATGAAATTAGAACACTCTCTAACACCATGCACAAAAATAAACTCAAAATGGATTCGAGACCTAAATGTAAGACCGGACACTATAACACTCTTAGAGGAGAACATAGGAAGAACTCTCTTTGACATAAATCTCAGCAAGATATTTTTTTAATCCACCTCATAAAGTAATGGAAATAAAAACAAAACTAAACAAATGGGGCCTAATGAAAAAACTTCAAAGCTTTTGCACATCAAAGAAACCATAAACAAGATGAAAAGACAACCCTCACAATGGGAGAAAATATTTGCAAATGAATCAATGGACAAAGGATTAATCTCCAAAATATATAAACAGCTCATGCAGCTCAATATTGAAAAAACAAACAACCTAATCCAAAAATGGGCAGAAGACCTACATAGACATTTCTCCAAAGAAGACATACAGATGTCCAAGAAGCACATGAAAAGCTGCTTAACATCACTAATTATTAGAGAAATGCAAATCAAAACTACAATGAGGTATCACCTCACACCAGTTAGAAAGGACATCATCAGAAAATCTACAAACAACAAATGCTGGAGAGGGTGTGGAAAAAAGGGAACCCTCTTGCACTGTTAGTGGGAATGTAAATTGATACAGCCACTATGGAGAACAGTATAGAGGTTCCTTAAAGGACTGAAAACAGAATTACCATATGACCCAGCAATCCTACTACTGGGCATATACCCAGAGAAAACCATAATTCAAAAACACACATGCACACCAATGTTCATTGCAGCATTATTTACAATAGCCAGGTCATGGAAACAACCTAAATGCCCATCAACAGATGAATGGATAAAGAAGATGTGGTACATATATACAATGGAATATTACTCAGCCATAAAAAGAACGAAATTGGGTCATTTGTAGAGACGTGGATGCATATAGAGACTGTCATACGGAGTGAAATAAGTCAGAAAGAGAAAAACAAATATCATATATTAACGCATATATGTGGGACCTAGAAACTGGTGCAAATGAACCAGTTTGCAGAGCAGAAATTGAGACACAGAAGTAGAGAAAAAAACGTATGGACACCAAGTGGGGAAAGCGGCAGGGGATGGTGGTGGTGGTGTGATGAATTGGGAAATTGGGATTGACATGTATACACTGATGTATATAAAATGGATGACTAATAAGAAAATAAATAAATAACCATTTTTAAAATAAATAAATAAAACATAAACAGAGGGCCTGGTACATAATTTATGTCTAGTTAACTCCATATTAGGCAAAAATTTTGCTGTTTTATTTACTGTTGTTTCTCAACAATGAACACAGTGCCTGGCACATAGAAGGCACTCAGGATAATACAAGAATGGGTGAATGACTGAATTATAGGATTATAGAATTTTCAGACACTGGTTTTGCAAAGGAAAAAATAATCAAGAAAACAGTGAACATGGTTGCAATTGGAGAGTGTGGTAAAAGAGCAAAGAACAGAACCAAAAGGAGGAGGCTGCATACTACCTGCGTTAATACCAACTATTTCTCGGTGCTTCCAAGGACTGGCTCCAGAAATGTAATCAGAAATGCCATCTCCTATGTTTGCCCTGAGCGGGATCTGTTCCCATAATTTTCTTCTGTGCTGGATTCTTTCTTGTTGTTTATTTGTTTTGACATAAAAAGGAGCAATCCTGTAAGATAAATATTGTGCCACACAGCCATAAGGCTGTCAAAAAAAGAAAGACAGCTCTAAAGAACCCGGAGCCACCAACTCCACAGCTCCGTGGAAAAGGCGGCTTGATCAACACGCTTCTCTCTCTCCTCACTCCCTGCATGTCTCTCCAACTTAGTCACGTTGTTTACCTGAAGGGAAATTAAAAGGAAGACCATATTGCGCATTACAGGGAACGACTAATAGAAAGCCACAAGCAACAGCCATGCAGTGATCCGCTAGGTTCACGGTCTCTGACAGGGGTTACAGGTCAGTATCGGGAGCTGGGTTTGTTTATTGGGGAATAGAAATGACAAAAGTCGTTCTTCACTACCATGGCTTGAAGGCAAGACACACTGGGAATTTTTCACACAGCACGTTCAAATTAACAATGTTTGATGCTTCCCACCTTATGGGGGGAACAGGAAAAATAAAGGAGCTGGGGGAAGTACATCTTAAAATACAGAGCTGCTGTTAAATGGTTTTAAAGTGCTAGAAAGATCAACATGTAGAATTTGTTTCTCAGAGTGTGGTACACAGGCCCCTGGGATCTGAATTACTAGTTTGTAAAAATACAGATTCCTGAGTCCCAAACCAGAAATACTGTATCAGTATGTATCAGAGTTGAACCTAGGAAGGTATACTCTAACCATCTCCCCAGGGGATTCAAAAGCAGTACAAAGGGACTCTAAAATTAAAGGACCAGAGATATAGAATATCTCTGACTTAAGAAAATGGAATAAGGGGACACACACTATAGGACAGACCTAGACAGTCTATGATGCTTTTAGTGCCCCAGTATATTTCTCATGACCAAAAGAAACACTTAACTGTTTCACTTATTAAGTAGTTAGGTACAAACAACCTAATAAGTATTTATATCCTAACAACTTAGTAACCATTAGATAAAATAATAGTAAAAATTGAAAAACCCACTCTTTTATATTTATCCACAATTACTAATTACAACTGCTAATTACTAATGAGCTGTGAATATTTATTGGTCACTGTACAACCTTCTATCCTTGGGATTAGATTGGGTACCACCACCCTCATTTCCTATTAATTTTCACAGTGTCCTTACATTTCAACAACAGCACCTGCTAAGAACTTCTCAAAGAAATGATGTCATTGAAAGGAATGTAGTGCAGCTAACGTTGAAACTGTGAACTACCTTGAGGTAGTATTCCACATAGTTTATGACAGGTGACAAGTATCAATATTTCCCTCAAATATTTAAACTATCCCAGCAACACTCCTTTGAGTTCACTGTCACCCCAGGGTACTTTGATACCTAGTTTGAGAATCAACAATATAGAAATTGACAAGTTGAGTCTTAGTCAGTGAGGAACCGTGCATGGACTTTACAAAGTATAGTGAGTATATGTATTTAGATGGCCATTCTTTAAGTCTAACTTTATTAAGCCAGTAATGAACATCAGTTGAGGTAGCTCTCCAATTCCTAAGGAGTCATTATTTTATGAAAAAAGCTTCAATCCACTGGACGATACTTCCAGAGCTCTGGGATACGTGACCCTATAACTCTAGACATAGCTGATTGACATCAACTTAAGATAAGGTAAGAGATTATTGTACTTGTGAATTTACAAATGAAAATAGACCAACTGGTTGCTAATGGAACTGGGTCAGTTCTTTTTCTTGTTGTCATAATATGCAGGGGAATGAATCCAGGGATGAAAGTAGGAGTGGCACCTCTTCCAGTTATAGCTAACACACCCTTTCAAAGATTCCCTTTCCAATTTCATAATCTTATTGTCGAGAAGAACACTGTATACAGGTTAGCAATCCCTGGTCAGGACTCCCAACATTTCGGCCCACTGCATCTTTGCTTCAGAGTTACCAAGGAAAACACAAAGTCAAGTGCTGGATGGAATAAGAACTGGAAGAGACACCAGAGATATCTCTCCATGCATGCATAGAAAATAGACCATGTGTCCCCATGGTGAGAAAAGGACCAGGAAGAGATGTTGTGCCAGAAACCAAACCTGATGGCACCTTGATCTTGGACTCCAAGCTTCCAGAACAGTGAGAAAATAAATTTCTGTTCTTTAAGCCACCCAACCTGTGACATTCTGTTTCACAATCTGAGGTAAATAATATACCTTGAGTATAAAAGATAGATAACATTGCAACTATGAAATAGAAGGAGGAGTATGAACAGAACTGGCATGAACTCTTTTTATATTAAGTCCTTTGTTAAAACTTAATAAAGAAGATGACTGTGTGGGAAGACATGGAGTTCGCATCTCCCCACAACTAGGGTGCCTGCCGGACACTAGTGGGAGACCTTGATGCCAAAAGAGATGGGAGGAACCCCCAAGCAAACCTGTAGGATGTGGGGGGACTGAAGGGAGAGAAGAAGTGGAGGCCAAATAGGGCCAGGTGCCCCAGAGGGGTGGCTGAGAGGGGGGAGGGGTTCCCACACCTGGCTTGGGGGCTCAGATCAGGGGAGAGTGCGCCCAGCATTTCCCCTGCCCAATCGGCCAGGGAAGTCTGCCCAGATCTCAGGCCAGGTCCTACGCCCTCAGAGGTCCCCTCTGGGCCTCATGGGTCCTGGGGACATAGGAGGGAGGCCGGGAGAGAACAGGAGAGGCAGGCAGGAGGATTCCTCCAAGACCAGAGGAGTGGGAGATGAGTGGAAGGTGTTTCCCCACCCACTCAAGCCCAGGAAGCCTGCTGGACTCCCAGGTGGGGTCCCCCACCCTATGAGGCCAAAAATGAGAGTCACATCTGGGCCCCTTCTGTTCCGTTGAGCCTAAGCCCCAACCCCCACAGCCTCCAGGGCCATTTCCAGCCCTATGGGTCCTAAGCATAGGCCCCACCCACTGCCCAAACCCTGCCCCTGCCTAGGCCCCACCCTCCACAGCCAAGGCCTTTTCCACCTTTTTTTTTTTTCTTCTACTCTTTTTTACTGTTGTGGTTCTCTTTTACCTTCCTGGTGCTGTTTCATCTATATTTTTATTTTTACATTCTTTCTAACGTACCTGTTAGTTTCCTAGTCTAATTTTATTTTTTATTTTGTTATTGTTCTCCTTTTTTTTTGCCACCCCACGTGGCTTGCAGGATCTTGGTTCACGAGCTGGGGGTTGGGCTGAGGCTCCTGTTGTGGGACCTCTTAGTCTGAACCACTGGACTAACAGAGAACCTCAGACCCCAGGGAATATTCATCAGAGTGACATCTCCCAGAGGTCCTCATCTCAGCACCAAGACCCAGCTCTACTTGGAAGCCTCAGGCCAAACAACCAGTAAGACAGGAACACAATCCCAATCAACAAAAAAAAATGAGATAGCAAAAAAATATGTCACAGATGAAGAAGCAAGGTAAAAACCTACAAGACCAAATGAATGAAGAGGAAGGAGGCAATCTACCTGAAAAAGAATTCAGAGTAATGATAGTAAAGATGATCCCAAATCTCAGAAATAGAATGGAGGCACTGATTAAGAAAATACAAGAAACATTTCACAAAGATCTAGAAGAACTAAAGAACAAACAGAGATGAAGAACACAATAAATGAAATTTAAAATACACTAGAAGGAATCAATAACAGAATAACTGAGGCAGAAGAAAGAATAAGTGAGCTGGAAGACAAAATGGTGGAAATAACTGCCAAGAAACAAAATAAAGAAAAAAGAATGAAAAGAATTGAAGACAATCTCAGAGACCTCTGGGACAACACTAAACGCACCAACATTGGAATTATAGGGGTCACAGAAGAAGAGAAAAAGAAAGGGCCTGAGAAAATATTTGAAGAGATTATAGAGGAAAACTTCCCTAATATAGGAAAGGAAATAGTCAATCAAGTCCAGGAAGTGCAGAGAGTCCCATACAGGATAAATCCAAGGAGAAACACATGCAAGCACATATTAATCAAACTAACAAAAATTAAATTCAAAGAAAAAATATTAAAAAGAAGCAAGGGAAAAACAAAAAATAACATACAAAGGAATCTGCATAAGGTTATCAGCTGATTTTTCAGCAGAAACTCTGCAGGCCAGAAGGGAGTGGCAGGATATGCTTAAAGTGATGAAAGAGAAAAACCTACAACCAAGATTACCCTACCCAGCAGGGATCTCATTCAAATTTGATGGAAAAATCAAAAGTTTTTCAGACAAGCAAAAGCTAAGAGAATTCAGCACCACCAAACCAGCTTTACAACAAATGCTAAAGAAGCTTCTTTAGGTGGGAAACACAAGAGAAGAAAAAGACCCACAAAAACAAACCCAAAACAACTAAGAAAATGGTAATAGGAACTTACATATCAGTAATAACCTTGAATGTAAATGGATTAAATGCCCCAACCAAAAGACATAGACTGGCTGAATGGATACAAAAACAAGACCCATATATATGCTGTCTACAAGAGACCCACTTCAGACCTAGGGACACATACAGACTGAAAATGAAGGGATGGAAAAGGATATCCCATGCAAATGGAAATCAAAAGAAAGCTGGAGTAGCAATACTAGTATCAGATAAAATTGACTTTAAAATAAAGACTGTTAAAAGAGATAAGGAAGGACACTTCATAATGATCAAGGGACCAATCCTAGAAGAAGATATAACAATTGTAAATGTTTATGCACCCAACATAGGAGCAGCTCAATACATAAGGCAAATGCAAATGTTAACAACCATAAAAGGGGAAATTGACAGTAACACAATAATAGTGTTACTGTCAATAGTAGAATTGACAGTAACACAATAATAGTATAATAACTGTCAAAAAATTGACAGTAACACTTTTAACACCCCACATACACCAATGGACAGATCATCCAAACAGAAAATAAATAAGGAAACACAAGTGTTAAAGGACACAATAGACCATATAGATTTTTTCTTTTTTTTTTTTTTTTTTGCGGTACACAGCCCTCTCACAGTCGTGGTCTCTCCCGTTGCAGAGCACAGGCTCCAGACGTGCAGGCTCAGCGGCCATGGCTCACGGGCCCAGCCACTCTGCGTCATGTGGGATCTTCCCGGACCGAAGCGTGAACCCATGTCCTCTGCAACGGCAGGCGGACTCTCAACCACTGTGCCACCAGGGAAACCCAACCATATAGATTTAATTGATATTTATAGAACATTCCACCCGAAAGTGGCAGAATACACTTTCTTCTCAAGTGCACATGGAGCATTCTCCAGGATAGGTCACATCTTGGGTCACAAATCAAGCCTTGGAAAATTTAAGAAAATTGAAATTGTATCAAGCATCTTTTCCAACCACAACTCTATGAGATTTGAAATCAATTACAGGAAAAAACTGTAAAAAACACAGATACATGGAGGCTAAACAGTGTGTTACTAAATAGCCAAGAGATCACTGAAGAAATCAAAGAAGAAATTAAAATGTACATAGAAATGAATGACAATGAAAACACTACATCCCAAAACCTATGAGAAACAGCAAAAGCAATTCAAAGAGGGAAGTTTACAGCATTCAATCTCACCTCAAGAAAAAAGAAAAATCTCAAATAAACAATGTAACCCTACACCTAAAGCAACTAGAGAAAGAAGAACAAAGAAGACCCAAAGTTAGTAGAAGGAAAGAAATCATAAAGATCAGAGCAGAAATAAATGAAACAGAAATGAAGAAAATGATAGCAAAGATCAACAAAACTAAAAGTTGATTCTTTGAGAAGGTAAACAAAATTGATTAACCCTTAGCCAGACTCACCAAGAAAAAAAGGGAGAGGACACAATCAATAAAATTATAAATGAACAAGGAGAAATCACAACTGACACCACAGAAATACAAAGTATTAAAAGAGACTACTACAAACAACTATATGCCAATAAAACGGGCAACCTGCAAGAAATGGATAGATTCTTGGAAAGGTGCAATTTTCCAAGACCGAACCAGGAAGACTAGAAAATATAAAGAGACCTATAACAAGTAATGAAATTGAAACTAATTTAAAATCTTCCAACAAACAAAATTCAGGACCAGATGCCTTCACAGGGGAATTCTATCAAACATTTAGAAAGGAGCCAACACCAATCCGTCTCAAACTCTTCCAAAAAATTGCAGAGTGAGAAATACTCCCAAATTCATTCTATTGAAGCTACCATCACCCTGATACCAAAACCAGAAAAAGAGATCACAAAGAAAGAAAATTATAGACCAATATCACTGATGAACATAGATACAAAAATCCTGGACAAAATATTAGCAAACAAAATCCAACAACATATTAAAAGGATCGTACATCATGATCAAGTGGGATTCATCCTAGGGATGAAAGGATTTTTCAATATATGCAAATCAATTAATGTGATACACTATACTAACAAATTAAGGAATAAAAACCATATGATCATCTCAATAGATGCAGAAAAAGCTTTTGACAAAATTCAACACCCACTTATGATAAAAACTCTCCAGAAAATGGGCATAGAGGGAACCTACCTCAACATAATAAAGGCCATATATGATAAACCCACAGCAAACATCATACTCGACAGTGAAAAACTGAAAGCATCTCCACTAAGATCAGGAACAAGTCAAAGATGTCCACTCTTGCCACTCTTATTCAACATAGTTTTGGAAGTCCTAGTCATGGCAGTCAGAGGAGAAAAAGAAATAAAAGGAATCCAAATTGGAAAAGAAGAAGTAAAACTCTCACTGTTTGGAGATGACATGATACTATACATAGAAAATCCTAAAGATGCCACCAGAAAACTATTAGTACTAATCAATGAATTTGGTAAGTTTGCAGAATACAAAATTAATGCACAGAAATCTCTGGCATTCCTATACACTAACAACAAAAAATCAGAAAGACAAATTAAAGAAAGAATCCCATTTATCATCGCAACAAAAAGAGTAAAATACCTAAGAACAAACTACCTAAGGAGGTGAAAGACTTGTACTCAGAAAACTATTAAACACTGACACAAGAAATCAAAGATGACATAAACAGATGGAGAAATATACCATGTTCTTGGATTGGAAGAATCAATATTGTGAAAATGACTATACTACCCAAAGCAATCTACAGATTCAATGCAATCCTTATCAAACTACCAATGGCATTCTTCACAGAATTAGAACAAAAAGACTTTACAATTCGTATGGAAACACAAAAGACCCCAAATAGCCAGAGCAATCTTGCAAAAGAACAATGGACTTGGAGGAATCAGGCTCCCTGACTTCAAACTATACTACAAAGCTACAGTAATCAAGACAATATGGTACTGGCACAAAAACAGAAATATAGGTCAATGGTAGAGGATAGAAAGCCCAGAGATAAACCCATGCACATATGTCACCTAATTTATGGCAAAGGAGGCAAGAACATACAATGGAGAAAAGACAGCCTCTTCAGTAAGTGGTGCTGGGAAACTGGACAGCTACATGTAAAAGAATGGAATTAGAGCATTACCTAGCACCATACACAAAAATAAACCCAAAATGGATTAAAGATTTAAAAGTAAGACCAGACACTATAAAATTCTTAGAGGAAAATATAGGAAAAACAGTCTTTTACATAAACCACACCAAGACCTTTTTGACCCATCTCTTAGAGTAATGAAAATAAACACAAAAATACACAAATGGGACCTAATGAAACTTAAAAGCTTTTGCACAGCAAAGGAAACCATAAACAAGATGAAAAGCCAACACTCAGAATGGGAGAAAATATTTGCCAATGAAACAACGGACAAAGGATTAATCTCCAAAATATACAAACACTTCATGGAGCTCAATATCAAAAAAACAAACAACCCAATTAAAAAATGGGCAGAAGACCTAAATAGACATTTCACCAAAGAAGAAATACAGATGGCAAAGAGGCACATGAAAAGATGATCATAGCGTAGGGAGATCAGCTTGGTGCATTGCAATGAAATAAAGGGGTGGGATAGGGAGGGTGGGAGGGAGGCTTAAGAAGGAGGAGATATGGAGATATGTGTATGCATACGGCTGATTCACTTTGTTGCACAACAGAAACTAACACAGTATTGTGAAGGAATTATACTCCAATAAAAATCTATTAAAAAAAAAACTTAATGGAAATTATCATTACCCAGATAGGACTACCATGAACTCAGAGAACATATGGATTTCCCTACTAGGTAAGTCTCCCAACATCTGAATGGCTTATCAAAAACGGAGAAGAAAAAAAAAAAAAACAGGTTTAAAATGAAGGAAGCCAATAACAGGCTGCAAGAATAAGAATTGTAGCCTATGTTATTTCCTTGCTTGTTATCCTTTTGGATCTGGTAAGTCTTCTCAAAAACTCACCTTATCTTAATGTGGTTTTATTGCATTAATATTTTTTAACCAGAGATTCTACTTCCATTGCATTGAGAGTTAAGATGTATGGCATACATCCTTGGGTAATGCTTAGAAGTCTTCAGCTGAATGAAAATTTTTTGTGTCAAAAATTTCTGAGTATTCCTCTGGGTTTCGGGGAATCTTGTGGCATCTTGCACGGCAACTGCTGTGAGTTTTGCATCTCACCTTATAATAATCCTCACCAAATGACTGGAGACTTGACTCCAAATAGCTCCCTCCTTTAGCCTCTTCTGAATACTTCACCCAGAGTTGTCAACCCGTAAGAATAGCAATAAAAGTAAATTGGCTACTCCCTAGGGTGCATATTTGTAGTAGATTCCAGTAATATAATGACAGAAACATTCTTTAAATATTAATGGCCTGTCTTTTTATGCTTTTATAGGTTCTGTTATTGATTTTTTTATATTCCATTTTCTTGTTAATGGTTTCGAAATACAGTGTATAGTATCTAACTCACAATTATCATATTTAATTCCTTTTTTTCTTTTATTTGTAGCAATACCTGGGATTTCTTAAGAAGAGTAAGATGAGAATACAAGTAGTTTATCTTCAGCAGTGATGAAGATGGATATTTACTAGAGTGTATAAATGGCAAACAGGGAAACTAAAATGTTGAGATAAACTAGGATTTAAGCCATTGCTTCAGACAGCCTATAAAAGTGTTATTAGGGATTTGCTACAGAAACAAAAGGAAACTGCTGTTTCTAATTGTTTTCTTGGTTTAATCATCCAAAACTTTAATAAGCTATGTGCCTAAATGGGAGATGGATTTTACAATTTTGGAATAACAGTATGTTTATATATCCATTTTGTACCTTCTTTGCAAATGAAAATATAGACCTGTCATTTTGGGGCTTCAGATGGACACACAAATTCTTACTTTCTTTACAAATTGGTCTTTTTAAGAACCAGGTGGAACAGTCACCATAGTTGCATGGATGTATTTTCAATTACTCAAGGATTTACAATATTAAAGTTCTGCAATATGTCTTATTTATCTTTTCATCCTTCACTGGTCTAACCACAATGCCTTAACCAAAGTTCAGGGAATTTAATTGAATGCTCAGAGATGACTTCCCCTATTTTCTCAATTCTAAGATGCATGTATTTTCATATTTTAACATTTTAAAACTGAATTAACTATAATTATTATAAGGTTTTCCCCCAAGGTATGTTAATAAATCAGTTGTCTTTTTGAATTGATAATGTCTCAGAATTGTAGAAGTATGTAATCTGGAACCACAAAAATTCTCTCATTTTATTCTTTCAGACATCACTCTACAACCTCAGGACTGAGTCGAAACATTTGTCCTTTACAATCAATACAATTAATATTTATTGAGCCATTTCCACCTGCCAGACACTGTGCTAGATTTGTTCTTGATTGAGAATTTTCTTCTCTTCAATTTAACTGGAATATTGGGATGCTTAGGGGTTTTTGTTTTTTTAAGGTGAAAAACCACTTCTCATAGGATGAGTTTTTGTTGTATTTCTTTGTTCTTTTCTTTTTTTTAAGAAAAAGAACATTCTCCAGAATTAGCATACACTCAACCATTCAATGGTAGATCTCTTTGACTCTTGATTTTTGACAATCAGTCTGAATTCTCTGATGATTCAGTCCCAATGGTTTTTCAAAATGTGTGCTAAGCTCAGCCAGAAAGCACACTCTGAAACTGCAGTGACACGGGCAGTCTAAGTACACAGCAGAAAGGCAGGCATTCCTAGAGCTGTATACATGAAAAGAAAGGGCTCCTACCTTTTTAAGTGCAGTGGACTGCCTGTCTACATCTCAGAGCACTGGGCTTTGTGGCATTCTGTGCTGTCTCAAATAGGAAGCAACCAATAGCCTTGAAACAGTCACTTAAAATAATCTGAAACATCTGCTTAGAAGTATTAGTACCTACCTTTCCTTGCCCACCGCCTTTAGATTATGGATATTCTCTTAGTCTTACTGTACCTATATTAAATGTTAAAGGAAGAAAGGAGTAGAAAGTAAAATGATATACACATATCAAAAGGATGAACCTGATTCCCTCACCAAGATGCGATTCCACCATGAGATTGCACTTGTAAGTTATTGCTCTCAAATCAGGTGGCTATGGTTGAAACCCCAGCTGTACTACTTACTAACTGTTATCATGGCAAGTTACTCCATTACTCAACGTCTCTGCATCTCAGTTTTAATATGTAGAACACTGAACAACATTTTTTTTCATAAAGTTGTTGTCAAGATTAGAGAAGGTAAAGAGAAGAGGAAGCAAAGTGCTTCACAAGATCTCCACATAGCAATTGCTCAATAAACAAACCACATGTGGTTGCTGTTTTTGTTGCGTTATAGTTAATTGATCTCTTTCTACCAAATGTCTTGTCAGTAAGTTGCCATCCAAAAGGAGCTCTAACTAAAAACGCAACCAATAGAAGAGTGATTTTCTTTAGCTGATTGCAAGAATTAAATTGTCACAAATCTCTCTCTATACACAGAAAGAAGAAAATATTTTATGTTGGAGGCAACAATGAGCTTAACTTTTGTTCAAGCTGAGATGCAAGTGGTGAGTAAAGGAGATGACAACCCCAGGTCAAGGTCAGAATGGCTCAAGATGGGGGAAGCTAACAATATGGTTTCTCTCAACTGCACTCACTGCCCTAAGAAACCATCAGGCATGCCAAGCTAAGAGCGTTACAAAGAACTGCCTTGGGGTTTGTTTTACCCTGAAGCACAAACCAGGGCAAGGCAAAAGGAGTGAAACATTTTGCCCTGAAAATGAAAGAATCTTTGGTTTCTTTTCTTTTTTTTAAGAGAAATATTGTGGGTTTCGTATGCCCACCAAATAATCAGCTTCATTATTCTTTTGCTTAGTACAAGGTACTTTGAGGTTGTCTTGCATCCTATCATCACTCTTTCAGGTGAAATTTCATCATTCATTCATTTGGACAATATTCATTGCTCTCCGAAAATGTGCCAAGAACTTATCTAGAATCTGGGGATAAACAGACAAGTTGGACATGCTCTCTAACTTCCAGAACCAACCTCTCAGACTTGTTAGTCATGTAAAAAAAAAAAAAAGAACAGCATAGCAATGCAGCATGATAAGTGCTATAATTGAACTATAGAGAAAAATGGAAATTCTAAGGAATCAATTCTTTACCAAAGAGCTACTTCTTAAGAAAAAATGTTACTCTAAATAGATATCTAAATTACCTGACTTACTGAAGAAGTTCCAAGGCCAGGAAATATAAAACCATTTTACATTGCTGGAAGAAACCCAAACTGTTTACTGTTAAGATGCTTTTATATATTTTTAAGATAGAATCACTTTCCCATTAGAGGAATGACTTCATTAGAGTAAAAGAAATCATACCTACTTGAGGTTAAATTGAATTTGTTTTCTGTAATAATTATGAATTATTAGTTTTTATTTTTCCAGCTATATGAAATGAAACTAACTCTTACAGGATTCTTAAGTCTCTATTGGATATTTCTCCCTTAATAACTTACTAAAGATGCTGTAAAATTATTTTCAATTGGAAGGACCTCTTCCAAAATTCAGGGGCTGTAATTTCCAAATTCCTAAAGTTGAGGATAGTGAGAAACAAGAAGACAGGTTTGGCAGTGTTATTGAAGCAATACTGAAAGAAAAAAAATTGAAACTTAAAGGTAAAAATCAGTTAAGGATAGTTTTAGAAACCCAAAGATTCAGTAACTTTAAAGGAATCACTAATATTTAACATTATTAAAGCAAATAAGGAATTGACATCTCAAATATCCAACCTCTGGGTACATGATCTTAGATTTAGCCAACAAAATATTTCTTCAATTTCTAATGAAGAGTATATGTTTTGTTGTCTTTTTGGTTCCCTTTGTTAATTTAAAACATTCAGACTCAATTTATGACAGTTGTCAGCGAGTTAGAGTTCTGATATTAAAAGTTTATGAATCCACTTAACTTATGTTGGATTTGCAGAAGAAAGCTTTCTGAATGATGTTGATGTTTCTGTAACTTCCTTGAGTCATTAAAACTCAGAGTAAACACCAGGATGATTTATGTAAAGGAAAACATTTTCTTAATGACACCCCAAAACCTTATCCAGTTGAAATTTTGTTTAAGATTAAGTAATGGGTGCTTTATTTAGATTAATTAGCAAGAAGATCACAGTAGTCAATAGGTAACTGAAAGACACCATCTGTTCCCTTTTCCAGTTGTGTCTATGAGCTTTGCATTGGTGTACCAGGGAACATAGGAGAATTAATTAGGCAGCAAATGAAATCTTCTCACAGATGGCACCCATTTGCTTCTCACAAATGCATACCAGCAAATTTGTGTGCTTTTGCTTTAATCTTGCTTGCCTCCTTGAAAGTTTTGAAGGATCGCTGGACTCTGACCACCAGTTGCTTATTTGGAAAAAGTACAAAAATGTAGAAAATTAGTGTGGAGCTTATTATTGAAAGAAAATGCCTGGTTAGAAATAACATCATGAGATCTTCATGAAAGCTTGAAATCTCACTTTGATAAGAGTTTAAATCAAGTGGTTTGTTTCTAATCCCAAGTTTGTTGTTGTTTGTCTTTCTTTTTCATTGTGTGACTTTTAGTGTATCCTAAGAATTCTGTACACTAAATTCTCTAATCTCTTTGCATATCTATACAGAGATCTGATTTGTTTTATAAAAGCTGTCCTCCAAAGGTTGTGGTGATATAATTTAGAAAACACATATTTTTTAACATCTTTATTGGAGTATAATGCTTTACAATGGTGTGTTAGTTTCTGCTGTATAACAAAATGAATCAGCTATATGTATACTTATATCCCCATATGTCCTCCCTTTTGCGTCTCCCTCCCACCCTCCCTATCCCACCCCTCTAGGTGGTCACAAAGCACCGAGCTGATCTCTCTGTGCTATGCAGCTGCTTAAATTGATATTCTTATCTCTTTGTCCATAATGGTAACATCTATGGTTTGCTTATTTACTATTGTACTGAGCACAGAGCCTGATACATATAAGAGCTCAATAAATATGTGTTGCTTGGATGATGACTAAATAAATAATATAATCTGCTGATCAGTTTTTATGTTAATGAGTCAGCTGTGTTGAGATTATATAAGCTTCTGACCATTGCCTCCTTCTCTAGACTTTAAGGAGAGCCCTTGAATGTAAGAAGCACATTTTATTTTTGTTTTTATTCTAAGTGCCTTACACATAGGAAATACATAATAACCATTGGTTAAATAATGGTGATTTTCAACAAACATATGTCTGATAACAGGCATACAACAACAGATTTCACAGTAGAAAATGAGAAAAAATAGAAAGCTTGTGGCATCCCAAGACTTTATATGAGATCCGAATGCACACTTATATGTATATGTGTGTACTGATTGCATTAATACGTTAATATTTTAATAGATGAACATGTAGGCCAATATATGTACTGCTTTGTTCTCTGGTTCTTTTGCCCAATGAGCAAGTTGAAATCAGGAATACTTGCCGGAATAGGTATCATTATGATTCTGAAAAAATTAAATAAATAAAACAGCTTTGCTACACTATGCCATTGTATACCCTCAAAAAAAAAAAAAACCCACACAATTATTGTGTACCTGTCTCCTTATAATGGCCTTTTTAAGAAGAAGCAATGTTAACTTATTTACCTTTAAAATTCCAGTTCCAGGTTTAGTGTAACCACGTATTTTACAAAATAAATATTAGAGAGAGAAGTAAACTGGATTACTATAGAGAAAGGCTTTCCTTAGGTAGCCAATTTAATGATGGGTTGACCATTGGAAAATACAATGTTATGTTTTCCTTGATTACAAAATGTAAGACCTATTTGGTAAAGAGCAAAACCAGCATTCAATGATTTGTGAATGGATTTAGCTACATATATTCTATGGTAACATTATTATAATAATAAGTGCTTGTAAGCAAATGAAGTAATCAACATTATATCATGGTTACAAATAAACTATATAATCCATATAACGATATATAACTTAATAAATAAGTAAATATATATTGTTATATGTTTATGAGATGTCGATTAGTGTAAAAATGCCATCTATAAAACTATATAGAGAGCATAATCTTTTTGCTCCAATATATATAGTAACAAAAATATCTATAAGACTATACACAAAATTATTAAATAGTAATTACCTCTGAGTATCTGTATTTTTAATATTTCTACAATTAACATGTTTTGTTGTGTAATTAAATACAATTATTTTAAAGACAAAATGCAGTATTTTTTTAGAGCAAATTTGAAGTATCCTGAAAAAGACATAGAAGAAGATTGAAAACTATCCCTAATATAATTACCCAGAGATAAACACCATAACATGTCATACACATACCTACAATCTTTCTATTGTTAAATATATATAAACATATATATTTTTAACACAGTGAAATAATACAAAAAAAAATACATTGTCCCAGATTATATCTGCTTTATAAAAATTTTATCTCAAAGAATGTCCCAAAGTGTAAGACTTTTTGAAAACATGATTTTTACTGACTGCATAGTATTTTACATCATTTTATAAATCCTTAAGTAACTCTAGGGTTAGACATTTTGATTGCTTCCAGGTTTCCACTACCATAATAAATATTAAAATGAGCCTCCCTATAGATATTTCATTGCTGATGTTTTCTCAAAATAAGTATCTAGAAGAGGTTCTGTTTAGATACATATTATCAAATCATTCAACAGAAAACTTACAGCACACAGCAGGAAAGCATGAGAGTGCATATTCCTCTGCACTGAAAGAAAAAAAAATCCTTAAAAAGATTTCTATGTAAAAAATACCTTGACTTGATTTAAAAGAAATTATGAACTTAGTGAGGCTTTCACCTATTTCACCTATTTCATAACCTCAGTCTGCAACCACTGTCAAAACTTTCTTAAGCATTTATCCAGTAATTTTCCATGTAAATGATGCATATATTGCATCTATATTGTATAGACATGAATGTGCATATGCATATATATGTATGCATATGTGCACATATGTTTATAAACATATACACACAAACATATATACTATTACATATGTCTGTGTGCGTGTCTGTGTTCCTTTTCCCAAAGAGAAGTATGTTACCTCTTATTCTGAACTTTTCCTCTCAGTTAATAATATATGTTGCCTAGCTTTCTATATCAGCATGTGAATCTATCTCATTCTTTAATGATTTTCTAATGTTGCATAGTATTCTAATCTTTTTTATGCTATAAAATATTTCATGATATGGATATACATTATTTAACAGTTTCTTATGCATGAGCATTTAGGATGCTTCTAGAAATCGTTTTTAATATATATAATAAAATATACAAAAAAGGAGGTCATAATTATTTTACTTGACTTGGCAATGGAATGTGTTCAACTTGGTCATTGAATTCTTTTGTATGTGCATTAATTGCCTGTTCTTGTGTATATCTATTTTTATTAAGTTATTAATCCTTTCCTCAAATTTATGAGTTGCTTCTATACTTAGAATAACTTTTTGACATGTTACTAAAATATATTTTGTCATTCCTGTTTTTTGTTTTTTAATATATATTTTTATTTTTCCAAACATATTAATCTTTTCCACTAAAATTTTTGTTTTTTATTATACTTATAAAACCTTCTCTACCTAAATTATTTGTCATCTATATTTTCTTGAAGTTCTATTATAAATGAGTTAACCAATTAATTAGTTTTGTTTGTAAAGCCACTTTCTGAGACTTCCATATCATAATATAGCAAAAACTTGAACTGAAAAAAATGGTAGATTTCATGTTATAAAAGTGGCCACAGATATAGTGCCATTTCTCTGCTGTGCATTGAGAAGAGTTGCTCTAATCTACTTTTCATTGCTGATGTTAAAAAAAAAGTGGGGGATGTAGTCATTGAAAGGGTCATGTAATTTTTAATGGGGTAACCTATCGTCATGTCCAAATGCCCGCTGAAGTGATTACATTCTGCTTATAAGCGGTAGCAGTATAATTTCAATTAGAATGGCATCAAATGGACTGATATAAACCTGAGGGTTTGAAACCCACTTAGGTCACTAGAAGATAAATGAGATATGTGACTGGAGATAAGCTCAGAGGTAAAATTAATTTTTAGGCTGTTTCTAACGACCAAAAGACAATGGCCTGTTTTCAAGATGGACAGATATGAGAAAGAAGGAAAGGGAAGGGGTGGGGAGAAGAAAAGGAAGTGATAGAATATACGAAATATAATAGCAAGATTTATAAGGTCTATTCCATGCCAGGCACTGTTCTGAGCACTTTAAACTGAATTTCCATAGCAACCCATCCCCATGATACAGATGAGGAAAAGGATATGATATGATAAGTGATCAGAAAGATGAAATGATTACCCAGCTCACACAATCATAAAGGGGCAGAGATGACATTTGACCCCAAGCATTCAGACTTTAGTGTCCATCACTCTCCACTAAGCTATATTTTCTCAAAAACCCCATTTCTTCTCATTCTGAATAACATCCTCAGATAGAAGTTCTTGGCAGTTGGTTTTTAATTTTCCAATCTCCTCCTTGTTTACTATATTCCCTATTCAATAATTAAATGAGTTAATATTTATAAAGTGCTTAAAACAATGGTCGGCACAGAGTAAGCAGCATATAAATTTTATTATTGAATAAAATAAAGAAGCTCAATCATCTTTATTGAATGCTTATTGTGTTGCAGGCACTCTGCCAGATGCTGGAAATATAAAGTTGAACAAAAGATATAAAATTCCTATTCCCTTTGACCTACAGTCAAGTAGAGAAAAAAAGACATTTAAAGTAAATTTTCACAAATTTAATAGCTCTTGTGAAAAGTGCCATATAAAGAAGTATGGTATATCTTGAGGGCATTCAGGTTAAAATCTAGCTCACAAAAGATCCTAAGGTGCTGACCATTGATCTGAAGACCAAGAGATGATAAGAAGGTAGGCAAAAAGAAAGTTGGGGTGAGAGCCTTCTAGGAAGAGGGAAACTCAAGTGCAAGGGCCCTGAGGCAGAAGGGAGACTGGCCACCTGGGAGGTCTTAGAAGAGGGCCATTATGTTCAGTTCATATTGAGCAAAAACAAAGGGGACATCCAGGCAAACTTCAGGTGGGACCTCAACTCTCCACTGGGCCTGTCTCAGCACACACCTTAACTTTTATTTCAGCTCACATCTCTATAATACCTACTGCTGTGGACCACTCACTCCCTTTCTCATCAGCCTTCCTTGCCATGGCTCTTTCCTGGTGTTCTAGGTGGAATTCTAAACACACTTTCTCTCTCTTTACATGTTGGGCATCCCAAGGTTCCATCTCAGCCCCTTTCTCTTACACTATAGACATGACCCAGATGAGCTCGTCCACTGTTAAAACTTCACTGCCGTCTGTTTCCTGGTGACACCCAAATCTGCACACACAGTTTGATTTTCTGCACTGAATTCAGAAGCTATATATTTGTATATTCAGTTCCCTAATGCATGGTATCCCTGTGTGTCTCCTGAACACGTGCAAGTCAGTATGTTCAAACCTGAACTCCTCCATCCCCTGCCAGGCTTTCTCCTGTCTGTGTTTCAGTTTTTAGTTAGTGGCACTACTGTTTACCGGTTGCCTAAGCCAAACACCTAGAAACCATCTCTCACTTCTTTCTCTCCTGTATGTTTAATCAGTCACCAAATACTATCGCCTCTACTTTCTTCATATTCCCGGAACCTCTTAACTTCTGTCTAGGCCCATTAGTTCAAGTTCTACTTATTTTTTGCCAGTGTTGTGTACTGGCCATCTAAATGCTTTCCTTGTCACCGGCTTTGTATCTAATGATTCATCTCTCATATCATTCCTGGGATGATCTTTCAGACCTATAATGTGCTCACATATTCCCTCCCTCTTTAAAAATCCTTTTGTGACTGAACTGCCTGCAAAATCAAATCAGAACATAAGGCCTCCATGATGTAAGTTCCATGTGTAATGCTCTGTCCTGGCCACTCTTCCCCTTTATGTTGATTCTCATCTCATGCAAAACTTCTTGTTGATTCTGAACACAGTCATGACTTTCCTCCTCAAGTCTTTTGTAAATGTTTGCCTCTGCCCTTTTTCTTAATACTCCCCAGGCTAATCCCTTCTGTCTCAATAAACCTGCTGTGATCCAATCCTGGGACAGGACTTTATTCTTCCCTTGAGGCACAGGCATCTCCTCTCTAACAGGGCTGCCGTGATGATGCTTTGGTCCCCAGGTATCGACGTCAACCATGACCCAGATCCAACAGTCCTGAAGTGACTGTGTGCTTCCCTCCCACAGTGTACCAATGTAAGTGGTAACAGTTGTCCTTAGGGAAGCACTGAGAAATCATGTTCACTTGCCATCGTGTTGCAGGATCCTTTCTCCTGGATACTGGCTTCTCCTTTAGTCAATGGGTTCTGAGTTGGAAAGCTGTCTCAGATCGAACACACTGGAAAAGTGTGAAACATACGGATCTAGCTTCTATGCATATATTACCTCTAATAGTTAAAAAAAAACAGGCAGTATTATTAACACTTTACAAATAAGAAAAGCAAGGCTCAGTGAGGTTATATAATATGCCAGTGTAATGAAGCATACAGACTGTGCCACTGTTGGAAAGAAGGTCTGCCTTAGAGGGCAGCTCATTCCCCTCCCACCAACCAATGCAGGCTCCATACAAACAACATAATCTGACTTAAAAGTACCTTTACCTTCAGGGGTTCTTCCATATTCCCTAGAGATCTAAACCTGTCCCCTTTATATCAGCATAGTAAGACTGTTTTGGTTCAATTCCTGCTTAATTCCTAATTAGTTTTATATCTTAGAGTAAATCATCTTTCTATAGATGAGTTTTACTTATAAAATATTAATATCAGTAGTACCTATATGATAGAGTTGGTGTGAAGATTAAATGAGATAAAGTATATAAAGGGCTTAACAGGATATGGGGCATGTAATAACCTCATTACATGTTAGCTGTCATCAATGTCACCAAATTATTTTTGTTGTTATTACTAATTGAATAAAATACGTAAAGCAATTAACACAATATCTTGAACAAAAGTATTCTCTATTGTTATATGGTTTTAATATTAGTAACACCATTAATAATATAATTATTATTCACATTTGGGGGATATATAAATGCATCAAGATAGCACCTGTCCTACCCTGTTTTCAAAATATGTTCATATTTAACAGTGCTCTCAGGTATAGGGCAACTGTATATACATTGTTGAAACCTGAATGTGTTTCTAAAAAATATATACTTTGTGTTTTCCATTGTCTTAATTGTTAGAAGATCATCCCTGTGCTGCTGTGAAAATCCTTGATGCCACTCTCAGATGTGGCCTCAAGTCTGAATGTCTACGCACGTCTAAGTCAAATTACCTCAGAACTCAGGTACGTTCGTTCAAGTTCCTAAACTGGGAACAGTCCAACCCATCACCCCAATTCACTGATGTGAAAGCAAAATCAGACATCCATTTTAGAAAACCATTTGGTATAGTGTTAAACATACAACTTACCTAGGATTGACCTAGCAAAGCTACTCCTACATATTCACTCAAGAGAAATTAAAACATATATCCACGAAAGGCTAAACGTTTATAACAGCTGTGTTCATAACAGCCAAAAACTGCAAACAATCACAATGCCCATCAAGTAGTGAAAGGATACATAATTGTCAGATGTCTGTCCAATGGAAAACCATTCAGCAAAAAAAGGAGAAACTACTGAGATATGTAACGACAGGGATGGATCTCAAAATATTATCTACAGTGAAAAAAGCCAGACATAAAAGGATAACTACTGAATGATTCCCTTTGTATGTCATCCAGAAAAGACAAAGCTACAGGGATAAAAATCAGATGTGTGGTTGCCAGGGGCTGGGTGTAGGGGGCAAGGGATTTATGACAACGAGGGACAAGGAAATTTTGGAGGGTGATGGATTATGATAATGGTTATGTCTGTATACATTTGTCAAAATGCGTTGGACTACAAACTTCAAGTGGATGGATTTTAATAAACCATAAATCTGTCATTTAAAAAATACAGTGAAAGAATGCTTTCTATGAAATATTTCACATAATTAGCAAAAAAGTCACATAAAAGTCTTTTAGCTGCAATCCGAATATGATTATGATACAATAATATTTAATTACACTGCCTCTTTGTGCTTCAACAATTTCATTCATTTGATATATATCGAGTTCCTGTTATGTACTATAGGTATCAAGTCTCCCTAATTAAGTAGGAAATTCAAGACGCTGTGAAGACTCTTGACTTAGACATGTTGGCCTGGAAGTCTCTGCCTTGACAGTGTCTGGCTTGTATACCTGTGCCTGGTGAAATATGAGACCAGAGGAGGAGAAACCAAAGAAAAGAAAATGTAACTGGACTACTGACCATTCCTGACTTTCAGGATGCTTTCTAAGTGAAAATCCCTTTTTGTCTCCCACTCTTTCTTTAAGTTGTCTTCGCATGGCTAAATTTTACTGCCTGTGGATGGAAATTCAGGCAGGCCCCATGATTTTTCTGGTTATGCTAATATAACACTCTATGGTCACTCTAAGTTGAAAGGTATAATCAAAATTTGGAACACCCAGTGTAATACATAAATCAATGCTTCAAATTTCATCCAGAGGCAACATTTCAGATTTTGATCAACCGTGGATTTGCCACCTGCCCACAGGAGCTTGTCGTCTGCTTTCAGGGAAGGGATTTTCATTGACTTCTTTTTATCCACACTAATTTTCTTCCCCATTTACCACCCAACCCACATCTAAATGTTATAAGTGATCCCTCCCTGTTGGGAGAATATGGTGAAAAACGAGGAAGAAGGAGCGGGGCATGGTTATTTGACTCTCATGAGTAAATCGAAACAAAAAATAATAATAATAAAGTACTCTTGATAGCTGAGAACTCTCAGGTAACTGGCCTGGCAACTAACTTGGTGCTGATCATAAATAATTTCACATCATATCAATTTCGGAAAAGGTTACTCTGTAACTATGATGGAAGGAGACACAAACAAGGGCACTTGGGCCACCCCAGAAAGGATAAAACGTCTTTGTTGCCTGCTAATGTGAAGTACCATTGGTTCTTTATCGATGACAATTCTGTCTAACTTTGTTAACATTACCTCCTTTGCAAAAGGTACTCAGAGGCCCATCATATAACTACCCTTTGCTTTCTGATAGCTTCCAATACAGAACAAGCCCTCACTTTCTTAAATCTCCCCAGTCACCCATGCAAACCTAAACCTTATCACAAGCATGTCCTAAGCCCTTTATCTGATCAGCGCCACAGCTCTTCATGGTACAAGGTTTCCCTTGCTGCAGCAAGTTGATAAATCTAACATCATTTGATTACACATGCATTCTTTCTTGCCTGGGTTTTATTATTTGTAAGATGGTTTTGCACTCTCTGAGCTTGGCAAACGTTTAATAGCTGATTCTTTCTCTTATAAGAATGCCCATGAGCTCCTTAGACTTCGTGTGGGGTCGTTCCAGCCAGAACACTTGTTTCATGGAGGTGCATTCTGTTTCTCCATTGCAGCCACACTTAGCCCCTGTTTATTTCAGAGTTCTGCTCCACCTAAACTCTCCACTGGACTCCCAGGAGGTCCTCCTAGGAAGAAGTTGAAAGACTCTAAGATGATGAAAAGCCAGATCACCTACATCCCCAATAAGTCTCAGCTCTGATCCAAGGGAAAGGGTCATGCATCCTTTTTGCTTGATACACTTTTGTGTGTGTGTGCGTGTGTGTGTGTGTGTGTGTGGTCCGCGGGCCTCTCACTGTTGTGGCCTCTCCCGCTGCGGAGCACAGGCTCCGGACGCGCAGGCCCAGCGGCCACAGCTCACGGGCCCAGCCGCTTCGCGGCACGTGGGATCCTCCCGGACCGGGGCACGAACCTGCGTCCCCTGCATTGGCAGGCGGACTCCAACCACTGCGCCACCAGGGAAGCCCTGCTTAATACACTTTGGTAGAGAAGGCCAGTCCCAATGCAGCTGTAGCTCTACCTCACCCTTACAGCAAGGTTGCTTACCTGCCCAGATATCTTGCAATCTGGATCTCTCCGGTGAGAGTCAGGCATCATTTCTTTGTGCACCCCAATTTCAGGAGACTCAAAGCACAGCTTATGCCAAAGGAAAAATCTCTCCTGATATTTCTCACTCTATCTAAAATCTCTCACTCTTTTGTGGGATTTTAGACTGCCTGCCAGTTCCTAGGAACCTGGACTTTACTTGTTAGCCAATCATGTCCCTTTCGGGACCTCCACATCTATTGCACATAATGGCTGGTGCCTTGGTCAATAGGACCTATACAAAATCCTGTTTTTCCTCTAACACTGTACCCATTTTAATAATTTCACTTTTCCGCAATTTATAGAAGTCAGAAATTCAAAATAGAACTCTGCTTACTCTTTCCCTGAATTTATGATTTTACTCTGAACTCCTATTTCCAATGATAGTACATTAAAATGTGTATGGCTTCAATCTATGATTTTAAGTAAATTTAGTGCCATACCACAATTATTTTTCAGTAAAATCAAGATTATTATTCCAGTCCCAGTCAGGTCTATGGATGCCATTTAGGTTTTCCTTCCCTGTCCCCCTTCCCCACCAGCTATGTCCCCCCATTTCTACATACCCTTTGCCCACTGCCTATCCATGCCAGGCTGAGAGTAATCTGCTTACATGATAGTCGCAACTGGCGGCATTCTTATTGCATTTTCCTTCTGGATTGTTTTTCATTATTTTTGGCGAAACTCACGGTGTCTTTTACGAAGAGGAAAGGATATTTGGATTTTTTCTTTCTTGCTTTAAAAATTAATGTTTGATTTATTAAAGTAACCAATTAAAATTCTTAGTTCCTTAACGTCTTTTTAAGTCCAGTTTGGAAACCTTATTCTATCTGTATTCTAGCTGATTTTAGCTATCATTTTAAAGGACCTTTTGAATAATTTTTGGTTCCATTTGCAAACTTTTAAAATGAAGCCCTTTCAAATATTTTAGTTTTTAATTTTAATATTTTTAATTCCTCTTTAACTATTTTACATGACCTAATAATTACAATGTCTATCTGATAACTTACAGCATTAACTAACAGCATTGATTATGTAAGAAACACAGGGCTTCCCTGGTGGCACAGTGGTTAAGAATCCACCTGCCAATGCAGGGGACGCAGGTTGGAGCCCTGGTCTGGGAGGATCCCACATGCCGCGGAGCAACTTAACCCGTGTGCCACAACTACTGAGCCTATGCACCACAACTGCTGAAGCCTGCGTGCCTAGTGCCTGTGCTCCACAACAATGAAAGCCACAGCAGTGAGAAGCCCGAGCACCAGAACAAAGAGTAACTGGCAGCAACTAGAGAAAGCCCACGCACAGCAAAGAAGACCCATCACAGCCAAAAATTAAATAAATAAATAAATTTATTTAAAAAAAAATAGTGCATCATTTTATATACTTAGTGGTTATAAGAAGCAATAGATTATTTTATATTCATCCTCATTATTCATAGACTTCATGTATGCTATTTGCTAAAATTTATTTGTGACTCCAAAATCAATATTTGTGGCATGTTCAAGGTCATTCACAGGCATGTGAATGCACAGGGCAGAGAAAAATTTTGATTGCCTTCCCAATGAATTCAAAGGTGGTTTTCAGTAAACAAGTGTCCTTTCTACAGTCTATTTAGTGCTACATTTTTTCTGCATTTTTGTGTTTTGTTGGTTATTTCTCCGTTTAAAAATGGTTCCCAAGCACAGTGTTGAAGTGCTGGCTATTGTCTCTAGGTACAAGAGGACGGTGGTGTGTCTTATGAAGAAAATAGGTGCTTTCGGTAAACTTCATTCCTGCTGTTCCTTCATGTCTATTGGCCACACATGAGTTCAGTGTTCATGAATAAACAATATATATTAAATAAGGTGTCTTACTTATGAAACACACATAAAACAAGTTTAGGTATTGATTTGTTAATGAAAATGTTATGATCAGAGGCTCACGGCCTAATTCTTTATTTCCCCTAGGAATAAGAGTTTAGTACTCGCTAATTCAGTGTTCATGGTGACCTACACATAGAACATAACTAATGTGAATGTGAGAGTCAATGCTACCCTCCAAAAAGAAAAAAGCTGCCAGTTAAACTATGACACACCATTAATTGAAAGACACACCAAGATTTCAGCAATAAATGTGTCTCAAATATGAAAAATACCTCAGAATTAATTTTAAAATCGACAAATATTTGATAAGTTGATAAATAATGCTTATAAATCTGTTGAGTTACACTTATAATTACAGTGACCTTTAATTTCTCTTGGATCTTCCATCAGTGAGCACAAACTTAGAACTGATTTCAACTCAAAATCAAAAATCTAAATTACCTGCTTAATTACACAATTTGTAGATATTATATTAGATGAAGTTCTATTAAAATTATAATTACAAAAAATAACCAATATGTGCAGATTTCTTCATAAAACTAATTTTAAAAATCACATTTTAATTTTAATTGTGTAAGCTTACAGTAGAAGGTATCTCAGGTTTGGTGAAATCCGGTATTGTCCCCAATGCCTTAGAATGTCCCCCTCGCCCTTGTTCCCTGATACACTTTCACTATTCCAAGGTTTTCGGTCAACACTTGTGTCTCTGTGCTCTTTCCTGATGCCACCAGAGAGAGTTAAATACTGTCTCCTATCCCTCATCTCGATGAATCTATCACATATGATTTATGTCTTTAAAATCATATTAATATATACTTATTTATTTAGGTTATTCTCTTCCCATTATGTGGTAGAGATTTGTCCTTATCTGAATCCTGAGTGTCCCACATAGCAGGTCCTCAATACATATTATTTCTTTTGTAAAAATATCTGTCTGCCATGCGCCAGGCCCTGGGCTAATCACTGTGGATAAAATGTCAAGTGAGGATGGCTCTGACTTCCAAAAGATTACAGTTGAGTAAGGAAAGCATAGGGTGCTACTTGAGAACATACCAGAGGGTCCACATCAGATAGAGGTGGTGAGATGGGGGAGGGAGGGCCAGGAAGATCATCCAGGAGACTCAGTTTGAAGTTTGCATGTGAATTAAGTGGATGAAGAAGATGTCAACAGAATGAACTCAGAAGTTGTGTCTCCTTGTCAAGAAAATCCTCATGAATTATCAAAAATTCATCAAACAGTATTGAATAAAAGAGATCTATCATCCAAAGTTCATAAACAAATGCAAGATTTAATCAAACTCAAAGTCTGTGTTATTAGAAGCAAAATTGGGGGAAAAATGTAATACTTAATAAAGAAGACATCGTAGAGAATGATGGCTGGGCTTTGGTTTAAATGATTCATGGACATAGTTAATCAAAAAACTAATTCTAGAAGAGAAGCAGTTACTTCTGTTGTTGACTTGATTTTGCAGGTGTGAGGGAGGTACTAGCAAAGGAAATTGAGAAATTTGTGGCAAAACAGAACAAAAAGTAGTTTAGGGAGCAATTCATAACTTCATCTTAAAATAAAATGTTTTAACTTTCTACTCGTCTAAAACATTGATTAGAGCTAAAGACTGAACAGTCACCAGTCCTTGTCTCTGACTCTTAATGTGCAGTTCAGGCTGGAGGGAAAGCTCAGAGAAGCCTGTGGTGTGGACAGAATTTGTATGGCAGTGGTATCCTCCATCTCAAGAGAAGGTAAGGACTTAGCCACTTGAAATGTTAGGTGTCTCTCTCAACAGTTTTAAGATTGTCTGTGCCAAACAGTCCCTGAAGACACATTAGGGCATTTGGGGCCAGATATGGTGCTCCAGAATGAGCACTGTCTAATGCACAATCTAGTGAGAGACATGCATGCAAACAAGTGTAATACATTATGTAATTACTTAACAGAGATGTGTCTAGAGTGAGCTGGGGGATACAGGGACCTAGCACTTGACCAGTAGATGTTTAATGTCAATTTCAATGTTAAATAGGAGATGGTTTAGAAAATACAACAAATGTACTAATGAACTCCCATTTCTTTCATTTTCTGTAATTTGGGCTTTATAATTGTTTTTGTTTCCTATAACATTTGTAGAGGGCACTGCACTTCAAAATGTGTTCTGGGGGGTTCCCAAGGGTTCCTGAAACCTTCCAGCAATACCCACAGAGGGAATATAGGAGTGGGCAGCATTTCAGTCAAAGGAGCTCCACTTTTATAGGTCTTGTTTGTTCAGGTTTCAACGTTAGTATTTCATTTGAACAAATAGTTCCATGACCAAAAATTTAGGAATAAAAATGTTGACAGCATAAATTATTATACATGTTCACCCTTAGCAATAATTAAGGGCTATGTTTTTAATATAGGAAATAAGAATGACAAATATCATCAGGTTTACATTTGCTTACAGTTGGTCTATGGTGACCACCTAATACATATTTAAAAGCTACGGAAGTCTTACAAAACCAAAAGGATTTCTATGACCACAGTGATTGATACAGATAGGTCTTAGAATGCCATAAAAAGAATTGGATTAATAGCAAGAAGGTATAATATATTTCAACAACATAGAAAAACAAAACAACTGTGGAGTACTTTTCTCCTTTTACAGGTTTCATAACAGAAGAAAAAATAAAATAAAAAATTGATAACTGTTGTCTTCTGAGCCCTGATCCATTAATACAGCTAGCTAAATATAAAGGTCAAATAGTTTAGGGTGGGGGGAGAGAAAACCCGCACTACATCTGTAAAGAAAAAAAAACAAAGAGGATGAGAGAGAGAACATTTCTCCATATTAAAATTTAATTTAAAAAGTGGATAGAGTTTAAAAAGTGCTTTAAAAATAGTTGCCAATAAATTAAGTTGTTAAATTTAACAATGACCCATACTACCTCACTCCTTCCCAGAATTGACATCCACTTTCCCTCTTTTGTGCCTCTGATTAATGCAACATTTATAATACATGGCAATACAGTGAGTGTACAGCACTGTAATGAGCTAAGGTGCCTAAATCTTGTAAAAATTCTATAACCAGCAGCTGGAAACTAAAATTAGGATGAAATCTTTTAAGTCCAAATAATGTTAACTTCCCCTAACATCTGTCAAAGACTCGGCCTTTAATCTTATGATTAGAAATGTGTATTGCCACATGAATAGAGTTTTCCTGGTTAACCCAGTCATTGTCATTGTTCAAGTGAATTTTATGGTGATTTTATGGTAGAATTTCAGTTAATTCTCTGAAGATTCTACCACACAGGGACAGAGGAGACACCTGAAAAGCAAGAATTTTTTTGTTTTGTTTGCCTTATTTTGTGCTACTTTCTATTATCTCTGTGAGCTCTCTAAAGGAGAGAAGTAGTTCTGGCTTCTGCATGGAATGATCAAAATCTTTGCTCCGAAGGGGCCAGAGAGAGTCAGGGAAAGGTTCTTTGGGACCCAGTGGATTTTCTCTTGGAGATACATACCTTTCTTGAATGGTTATCTTTTCATTTATCATTTTTTCTTCCCCTCATTCTGCATCTCTTAAAAATCTGGAAGATTGGGCTTCCCTGGTGACGCAGTGGTTGAGAGTCTGCCTGCCGATGCAGGGGACACAGGTTCGTGCCCCGGTCCGGGAGGATCCCACATGCTGCGGGACCCATGAGCCATGGCCGCTGAGCCTGCGCGTCCGGAGCCTGTGCTCCACAACGGGAGAGGCCACAACAGTGAGAGGCCCGCGTACAGCAAAAAAAAAAAAAGAAAAAATTCTGGAAGATTGGTGAGGACCAATGAGATGGAGGCACATTACAATATTTTCCTAAGGGTGTGGGATTAAATACAAGATGCATAAATAAATATGGATTTCAGATAAACAAGGAATAATCTTTAGCATAAGTATGTCACATGCAATAAATATTGGAGACATATGATTGATCAATATGTATTATCCAGAGAAGCAGAGCCAATAGAAGATAGATATGTGGAGATATATATTATATATATTATATATATATTATATGAGTTTTATTATAAGGTATTGACTCAAGTGATTATCAAGTCTGAGAAGTTCCACGATCTTTCACAAACTGCCATCTTCAAGCTGGACACCCAGGAAAGCAGGTGGTGTAAATATGAAGACTTGAGAGCCAAGGAGCAGGTATAGATTCCAGCCTAGATCTTAAGGTCCAAGAACAAGGAGCACCAAGGGCAAGATTCATGCCCCTGCTCAAACAGCCAAGCAGAGAATGTGAATCCTTCCTTTCTCCACTTTTTATTCTATTCGGACCCTCAACAGACTGAATGATGCCCTCCCACATTGGGGAGGTCAACCTGTGTTACTTCATCTAACAACTTGAATGCTAATCTCTTCCAGAACCACCCAGAAATTGTTTAACCAGACACCTGGCCATCCCATGATCCAATTAAGTTGACACATAAAATTAACTATCATACTGTATTAAAAACTTTATTTTTCTGAAACACTGATTTAACTGACTATCCTGTATTTTTTTAATTTTTGCTAAATCTGGTAGCCCTACTAGGCACATAGATATTAAATTATGTTTGTGCATTTGGTGACATGAATTTCTAAAGGTCAATTACAGCATATCTCATTGCATTTCCATAGGAAATATTTTACTTTCTCTAAAATATTGGAGTGAATTTAAAGGTAAATTATAAATAATTTTAAATTATTGTTTGTTTTTCATATTACTCATACAATTTCTCCCTCTATTAGTTCAGAAAACAAGCAGTTTGATTCCACTTGACTTCTTTAGATGATATAATTTGGTATGATTGGGAATGAAACACTGACAATGATTCACTGAAATTATAACTAATATTTGTAAATGGCTTCAAGATTTATAGATGGAAAATATTCCCAAAACCTCCAGTATTTTCATTATAATTTTTTCTATTTCTTTATAAATATCATTATACCTTAGCTCACAGAAAAAAAGATTATGCTCTCAAGCTGAGAGGCTGCAAAACTTTCTTTTTCCAATAGGAAATTCATTAATAAATCATTCATTAAACTTTAATAAATCTCTTTTCCAGAGGTACACTCTGCTCCATTGAGTATCAAAATCTTGTAACAGCTAATTACGAAATGTGAAGGTTACATATTCTCCAGTATAACTGGAGAATAACTTTAAGATGCTAAACAAAAGATCAAAAATTATTTTCAGTAAAATTCAGTAAACCAAAAAGTATAAATAGCATGGGTGAAGAAGCTTGGAAATGTCAATATGGCTTCTATATGAGAATTTACTTCTTTTGTAAGTAAACAAGAAAAAGAATTTAGGCAAAACCAATTTTACTACCCTTCACTTTGATTTAAATGGTGGTGTTATTAACACAGATTAAAAAAATAGAACCTATTTAAGAAAATGTTGCATAAATTGTAGGTTCTTAAATAATTTTGCTTATTTAAAAGTAAAATGTTTCAAATATGTAATGGTAAATATGTAAAATATCTATGTCCCCTATATTAACTGATCAAGAAAAATAGAAAAGAAAATTAGAATATTTTTAACAATAAGTAATTGATAGGAGCATGTAAATTTATTTATGAAAAATCTAGCTGAATTTTGCTAATTAAAGAACCAGAATTTAAAGATAAAATGTTTTGAGTTTGAACTTAGACTAGGCACAATATAACTGTATTTCTCTATAAATGAACCAGCACATTGAGTACAGCTTTCTGCCATGCTGATCCTAGCTCCACGAGAGAGGGCTAAGCTATACTTATCCAGTGGTGGGTCACACTTCAGAGGCTGCTGGATTTTATTTTTTTTTAACATCTTTATTGGAGTATAATTGCTTTATAATGGTGTGTAAGTTTCTGTTGTATAACAAAGTGAGTCAGCTATATGTACACATATATCCCCATATCCCCTCCCTCTTGCATCTCCCTCCCACCCTCCCTATCTGACCCCACTACGTGGTCACAAAGCACCGAGCTGATCGCCCTGTGTTATGCAGCTGCTTCCAATTAGCTATTTTATATTTGGTAGTATATATTAGTCCATGCCACTCTCTCACTTTCTCCTAGCTTACCCTTCCCTCTCCCTGTGTCCTCAAGTCCACTCTCTACATCTGTGTTTTTATTCTTAACCTGCCCCTAGGCTCTTCAGAACCTTTTTTTTTTTTTTTTAAGATTCCATATATATGTGTTAGCATTCAGTATTTGTTTTTCTCTTTCTGACTTACTTCACTCTCTATGACAGACTCTAAGTCCATCCACCTCACTACAGATAACTCAATTTCATTTCTTTTTATGGCTGAGTAATATTCCATTGTATATATGTGCCAAATCTTCTTTATCTATTCATCTGTCAATGGACACTTAGGTTGCTTCCATGTCCTGGCTATTGTAAATAGTGCTGCAATGAACATTGTGGTACATGACTCTTTTTGAATTATGGTTTTCTCAGGATATATGTTCAGTAGTGGGATTGCTGGGTTGTATGGTAGTTCTATTTTTAGATTTTTAAGGAACCTCCATACTGTTCTCCATACTGGCTGAATCAATTTACATTCCCACTAACAATGCAAGAGGGTTCCCTTTTCTACGCACCCTCTCCAGCATTTATTGTTTGCAGATTTTTTGTTGATGGCCAGTCTGACCAGGGTGAGGTAATACCTCATTGTGGTTTTAATTTGTATTTCTCTGCTGATTAGTGATGTTGAGCATCCTTTCATGTGTTTGTTGGCAATCTGTATATCTTCTTTGGAGGAATGTCCATTTAGGTGCTCTGCCCATTTTTGGATTGGTTTGTTTGTTATTTTGATATTGAGCCGCACGACCTGCTTGTATATTTTGGAGATTAATCCTTTGTCAGTTGCTATGTTTGCAAATATTTTCTCCCATACTAAGGGTTGTCTTCTTGTCTTGTTTATGGTATCCTTTGCTGTGTAAAAGCTGTTAAGTTTCATTAGGTCCCATTTATTTATTTTTGTTTTTATTTCCATTACTCTAGGAGGTGGATCAAAAAAGATCTTGCTGTGATTTATGTCAAAGAGTGTTCTTCCTATGTTTTCCTCTAAGAGTTTTATAGTGTCTGGCCTTACATTTAGGTCTTTAATCCATTTTGAGTTTATTTTTCTATACAGTGTTAGGGAGTGTTCTAATTTCATTCTTTTTCATGTAGCTGTCCAGTTTTCCCAGCACCACTTATTGAAGAGGCTGTCTTTTCTCCACTGTATATTCTTGCCTCCTTTATCAAAGATAAGGTGACCATATGTGTGTGGGTTTCTCTCTGGGCTTTCTACCCTGTTCCACTGATCTATATTTCTGTTTCTGTGCCAGTACCATACTGTCTTGATTATTGTAGCTTTGTAGTATAGTCTGAAGTCAGTGAGTCTGATTCATCCAGCTCTGTTTTTCTTTCTCAAGATTGCTTTGGCTATTCAGGGTCTTTTGTGTCTTCATACAAATTGTGAAAATTTTTGTTCTACTTCTGTGAAAAATGCCACTGGTAGTTTGATAGGGATTGTATTGAATCTGTAGATTGCTTTGGGTAGTATAGTCATTTTCACATTGTTGATTCTTCCAACCCAAGATCATGGTATATCTCTCCATCTGTTTGTATCATATTTAACTTCTTTCATCAGTGTTTTCTAGTTTTCTGCATACAGTTCTTTTGTCTCCTTAGATAGGTTTATTCCTAGATATTTTATTCTTTTTGTTGCAGTGGTAAATGGGAGTGTTTCCTTAATTTCTCTTTCAGATTTTTCATCATTAGTGTATAGGAATGCAAGAGATTTCTGTGCATTAATTTTGTATCCTGCTACTTTACCAAATTCATTGATTAGTTCTGGTAGTTTTCTGGTAGCATCTTTAGGATTCTCTATGTATAGTATCATGTCATCTGCAAACAGTGACAGTTTTATTCTTCTTTTCTGATTTGGTTTCCTTTTATTTCTTTTTCTTCTCTGATTGCTGGGGCTAGAACTTCCAAAACTACGTTGAATAATAGTGGTGAGAGTGGGCAACCTTTTCTTGTTCCTGATCTTAGTGGAAATGGTTTCAGTTTTTCACCATTGAGAATGACGTTGTTGGTTTGTCGCATATGACCTTTATTAGGTTGAGATAAGTTCTCTCCATGCCTACTTTCTGGAGGGTTTTTAACATAAACGGGTGTTGAATTTTGTCAAAAGCTCTTTCTACATATATTGAGATTATCATATGCTTTTTATCCTTCAATTTTTTAATATGATTTATCACATTGATTGATTTGTGTGTACTGAAGAATCCTTGCATTCCTGGGATAAACCTCACTTGATCATGGTGTATGATCCTTTTAATGTGCTGTTGGATTCTGTTTGGGAGTATTTTGTTCAGGTTTTTGCATCTATGTTCATCAATGATATTGGCCTCTAGTTTTCTTTCTTTGTAACATCTCTCTCTGGTTTTGGTATCAGGGTGAAGGTGGTCTCATAGAATGAGTTTGGGAGTGTTCCTGCCTGTGCTATATTTTGGAAGAGTTTAAGAAGGATAGGTGTTAGCTCTTCTCTAAATGTTTAATAGAATTCGCCTGTAAAGCCATCTGGCCCTGGGCTTTTGTTTGTTGGAAGATTTTTAATCACAGTTTCAACTTCAGTGCTTGTGATTGGTCTGTTTATATTTTCTATTTCTTCCTGGTTCAGTTTCAGAATGTTGTGCTTTTCTAAAAATTTATCCATTTCTTCCATATTGTCCATTTTATTGGCATATAGTTGCTTGTAGTAATCTCTCATGATACTTTTTTTTCTGCAGTGTCAGTTGTTACTTCTCCATTTTCATTTCTAATTCTACTGATTTGAGTCTTCTCCCTTTTTTTATTTAGGAGTCTGGCTAATTCTTTATCTATTTTGTTTATCTTCACAAAGAACCAGCTTTTAGTTTCATTGATCTTGGCTATGCTTCCTTTATTTCTTCTTCATTTATTTCTGATCTGATCTTTATGTTTTCTTTCCTTCTGCATACTTTGGGCGTTTTTTGTTCTTCTTTCTTCAATTGCTTTAGGTGTAAGGTTAAGCAGTTTATTTGAGATTTTTCTTGTTTTTGAGGTAGGATTGTACTGCTATAAACTTCCCTCTTAGAACTGCTTTTGCTGCATCCCATACGTTTTGGGTCATCATGTTTTCATTGTCATTTGTTTCTAGATATTTTTTTGATTTCCTCTTTGATTTCTTCAGTGATCTCTTAGTTATTTATTAGTGTATTGTTTAGCCTCCATGTGTTTGTATTTTTTACAGTTATTTTTCTGTAATTGATATCTAGTCTTATAGTTCTGTGGTTGGAAATGATACTTGATACAATTTCCATTTCTTTAAATTTTCCAAGGCCTGATTTGTGACCCCATATATGATCTATCCTGGAGAATTTTCCATGAACAGTTGAGAAGAAAGTGTATTCTGTTGTTTTCAGACGGAATGTCCTATAAATATCAATTAAGTCCATCTTGTTTAATGTGTCATTTAAAGCTTGTGTTTTATCATTTATTTTCATTTTGGCTGACCTGTCCATTGGTGAAAGTGGGGTGTTAAGGTCCCTTATCATTATTGTGTTACTGTCAATTTCCTCTTTTATGGTTGTTAGCATTTGCCTTATGTATTGAAGTGCTCCTATGTTGGGTGCATAAATATTTACAGTTGTTATATTTTCTTCTTGTATTGATCCCTTGATCATTATGTAGTGTCCTTCTTTGTCCCTTGTAATAGTCTTTATTTTAAAGTCTATTTTGTCTGATATGAGAATTGCTACTCCAGCTTCCTTTTGATTTCAATTTGCATGTAATATCTTTTTCCATCCCCTCACTTTCAGTCTGTATGTGCCCCTAGGTCTGAAGTGGATCTCTTATATACAGCATATATACATGTCTTGTTTTTGTATCCATTTAGCCAATCTATGTCTTTGGGTTGGAGCATTTAATCCATTTACATTTAAGGTAATTATTGATATGTATGTCTCTATTCCCATTTTCTTAATTGTTTTGGGTTTGTTTTCATAGGTGTTCTCCTTCTCTTGTGTTTCCTGCCTAGAGGAGTTCCTTTGGCATTTGTTGTAAAGCTGGTTTGGTGATGCTGAATTCTCTTAGCTTTTACTTGTCTGTAAAGGTTTTAATTTCTCCATCAAATCTGAATGAGATCCTTGCTGGCTAGAGTAATCTTGGTTGTAGGTTTTTTCCTTTCATCACTTTAAATATCTCCTGCCACACCCTTCTGGCTTGCACAGTTTCTGCTGAAATATCAGCTCTTAACCTTATGAGGATTCCCTTGTATGTTATTTGTTGCTTTTCCCTTGTTGCTTTTAATATATTTTCTTTGTATTTAACTTTTGATAGTTGATTAATATGTGTCTTGGCCTGTTTCTCCTTAGATTTATCCTGTATGGGACTCTCTGTGCTTCCTGAACTTGATTGACTATTTCCTTTCCCATACTAGGGAAGTTTTCAACTATAATCTCTTCAAATATTTTCTCAGTCCCTATCTTTTTCTCTTCTTCTTCTGGGGCCCCTATAATTTGAAAACATTTACTGTTGTCCCAGAGGTCTCTGAGACTGTCCTCAACTCTTTTCATTCTTTTTCTTTATTCTGCTCTGCGGTAGTTATTTCCACTATTTTATCTTCCAGGTCATGTATCTGTTTTTCTGCCTATTTATTCTGCTATTGATTCCTTCTAGAGAATTTTTAGTTTCATTTATTGTGTTGTTCATCATTGTCTGTTTACTCTTTAGTTCTTCTAGTTCCTTGTTAAACATTTCTTGTATTTTCTCCATTCTATTTCCAAGATTTTGGATCATCTTTACTATCATTACTTTGAATTCTTTTTCAGGTAGACTGCCTATTTTCTCTTCATTTGTTACATGTGGTGGGTTTTTACCTTGCTCCTTCATCTGCTGTGTATTTCTCTGTCTTCTCATTTTGCTTAACTTACTGTGTTTGGGGTCTCCTTTTCACAGGCTTCAGGTTCGTAGTTCCTGTTGTTTTTGGTGTCTGCCCCCAGTGGGTAAGGTTGGTTCAGTGGGTTGTGTAGGCTTCCTGGTGGAGGCGACTGGTGCCTGTGTTCTGGTGGATGAGGCTGGATTTTGCCTTTCTGGTGGGCAGGACCACATCTGGTAGTGTGTTTTGGGATGTCTGTGAACTTACGATTTTAGGCAGCCTCTCTGCTAATGGGTGGGCTTGTGCTCCTGTCTTGCTAATTGTTTGGCCTGGGGTGTCCAGCACTGGAGCTTGCTGGTTGTTGACTGGAGATGGCTCTTAGTGTTGAGACGGAGATCTCTGAGAGCACTCTCACTGATTGATATTACAAGGATCTGGGAGGTCTCTGGTGGACCAATGTCCTGAACTTGTCTCTCCCACCTCAGAGGCTCAGGCCTGACACCCGGCTGGAGCACCAAGACCCTTTCAGCCACACAGCTCAGAAGAAAAGGTAGAAAAGGAAAAAAAGAAAGAAAGAAAAATAAATAAAGTTTTTTTTTTTAATTATTATAATAAAAAAATTAAAAAGTAATTAAAAAAAAGAAGAGAGCAACCAAACCAATAAATAAATCCACCAATGATAACAACTATACTAAGAAATAAAAAAAAACAGACAGAACCCTGGGACAAATGTTAAAAGTAAGCCTATACAGACAAAATCACACAATGAATCATACACATACATGCTCACAAAAAGAGAAAAAAGAAAAAATACATATATACATTTAAAAAATGAAGAGAGCAACCAAATCAATAAACAAATCTACCAATGATAATAAGCTCTTAACACTAAGCTAAGATAAACGTAAAACTGGAAACAAATTAGATGCAGAAAGAAAACCCCAAGTCTATGGTTGCTCCCAAAGTCCACCACCTCAGTTTTGGGATGATTCATTGTCTATTCAGGTATTCCACAGATGAAGGGTACATCAAGTTGAGAGTGGGGATTTAATCCACTGCTCCTGAGGCTCACGGAGAAATTTCACTTTGTCTTCTTTGTTCACACAGCTCCTGGGCTTCAGCTTTGGATTTGGCCCCTCCTCTGCACATAGGTCGCTCTCTGGTGTCTGTTCTTCACCCAGACATGAGGGGATTAAAGGAGTGGCTGATTTGGGGGCTCTGGTTCACTAAGGCCGGGGGGAGGGAGGGGTACAGAATGTGGGGCAAGCCCACAGCAGCAGAGGCCAGCGTGACATTGCAACAGCCTGAGGAGTGCCGTGTGATCTCCCAGGGAAGTTGTCCCTGGATCACGGGACCCTGGCAGTGGTGGACTGCACAGGCTCTGAGGGGCTGTGGATAGTGACCTGTGCTTGCACACAGGATTCTTGGTGGCTGCAGCAGCAGCGTTAGTGTTTCATGCCCGTCTCTTGTGTCCACGCTGATAGCCATGGCTCACGCCATCTCTGGAGCTTGTTTAGGCAGTGTTCTGGATCCCCTCTCCTCGCGCACCCCGAAACAATGGTCTCTTGGGTCTTAGGCAGGTCCAGACTTTTTCCCAGACTCCCTCCTTGTTAGCTGTGGTGCACTAAACCCCTTCAGGCTGTGTTCACGCAGCCAACCCCAGTCCTCTCCCTGGGATCTGACCTCCAAATCTGGAGTCTCAGCTCCCAGCCCCCACCTGCCCCAGTGAGTGAGCAGACAAGCCTCTCAGGCTGGTGAGTGCTGGTCGGCACCGATCCTCTGTGCGGGAATCTCTCTGCTTTGCCCTCCGCACCCCTGTTGCTGCACTCTCCTCTATAGCTCCAAAGCTCCTCTCCTGCCCAACCCCCATCCCCGCCAGTGAAGGGGCTCTCTAGTGTGTGGAAACTTTTCCTCCTTCACAGCTCCCTCCCCGAGGTACAGGTTCCATCCCTATTCTTTTGTCTCTATTTTTCCTTTTTCTTTTGCCCTACCTAGGTACGTGGGGAATTTCTTGCATTCTGGGAAGTCTGAGGTCTTCTGCCAGCGTTCAGTAGGTGTTCTCTAGGAGTTGTTCCACATGTACATGTATTTTTGATGTATTTGTGGGGAGGAAGGTGATCTCCACGTCTTACTCTTCCGCCATCTTGAGAAACTATTATTCAGCCTGCTGGATTCTTACTGACACAATACACACACAACCATTGGAGCCAAGAATACTCTGGAGGCAGGCAGAGTACGAATGACAGGGAAGAGCCATCAGTATCCTAACCACAGCAAATTAATGGAAAATAAACCCAGGTAGAAGGAATGACCTCTTTCCTATTACAACCGGAATGTATCACTTTGTCTCATTGTTGTTTTGTGGTGGAAATCATCACCTTGGAGCCCTCACATTGTCTCATTACCTCAGCTCTTAGAAGGTGGCATGCAGAAATGTCCAAAACTACTTGAGAAAGTAAACTGAGTGTAATTGGCATATGAGGAGTGGATGCATGTCGGCTGGCTAGTGCAGGGTTTGAGGCAGGAACCCAGTTATATATTTATTTAAAATGGTTCTCACTCTTTTAAATTCTCTCTTCCTCCTGATGTTCTTTTAAGTAAGCTGCACTCTCTGTGTTATACAAAATAAAAAATGGTAAGATGGCTGAGAAAACACTTTAGCTACTAAAATCAATGTTAAAAATTCATTTAAAATGTATTTGGTATTTTGAAATGAATATAGTATTATGACACATATCTAAATTGTATTTTCAATTTTCCAAAACGACAAAGTGACCTAACAGAGGTCAATACACTTTTCCTCTTTGAATAAAATTGTACTGATAAGTTTTAATAAAGTTTTTCTTTGTTCTTTATTTCTCTTCTTGTAAATTCTTTAGAAATAAATAATAAAAATAGAATTATTTGAGGTTTGGCTAAAGTGTCTCCTTTTTTTCCTGATTAAAATGTAAAATTGGGGGCTTCCCTGGTGGCGCAGTGGTTGAGAGTCCGCCTGCCGATGCAGGGGACACGGGTTCTTGCCCCGGTCTGGGAAGATCCCACATGCCGCGGAGCGGCTGGGCCCATGAGCCATGGCCACTGAGCCTGCGCGTCCGGAGCCTGTGCTCCGCAGTGGGAGAGGCCACAACAGTGAGAGGCCCGCGTACCGCAAAAAAAAAAAAAGTAAAATTGTCCATATACATAATTTAAGGCATTGTGAAACTTAGCTTTCTTAAAGCTGAAAAGATAAAGATCAAAATAATTCAGTGTAAACATGTAAAAATAATAATGTCAATTATAGCCAACAATACTGTATTGTATACTTAGAATTGGCTAAGAAGGTAGTCTTACATGAAGTGTTCTTATCACAAAATAATAATAATGATAATAATAATAATAATAATGTTGGGAGGAAGCTTAAGGAGGTGATGGATATGTTTATGGCCTTGATGGTAGTGTTGCTTTCATAGGTATATACTTATTCCCAAACTCACTGAATTTTATACATTAAATATGTACAGCTTTTTACATGTCAATTATACCTCAATAATGTGGTTTAAAAAAATAATGTCGATTACCATTTAAATCTGTATTATTATTTTATTATTGATGTTAACTTACTAAAAAATGCCTTTCAAAATAAATAACCATGATTTGAGGTAAACCATTGTTACACTCAGAGGTGTAATAGAGTACACTATAAACAGGAGTGCTAAGCAATTGCAAATACATTAAGAAAAGACAAGGGGAGTGTCAGAGTAAAATGACAGTGATCTTCCAAGAGGAATATGAATTCGAGGGTAAAATACCTTGAGAAGATCTTGCCTCATGCCTACAAGGTAGATTGATTAAGCAGAGAGTTCAAGTGAACTCAGAGAGATCTTTTGGAGATACTGTGTATTTTGAAAGAGATAAGAGAGTTACAGTATAAGTGGCTTAGAAGGAGAAGGCTTGAATCACAACTTGCTAGAAGAGACTAAAAGACATCTAAACCTGATTTTCATTCTCAGATGTTCCCTCCACCTTAGATTAATTCCTAATCCACATTTTTATACTTGGCTTATCCTGATGACCCCACACAAATTCTTTTGTTTCCATGAAGCCTTTCACTCTATGTATTGCCAGATAGAGTCAACTATTTTTCCTCAGAACAACTTACTTATTCTATATTTTAACCTATGGCATTGGTGTTCATGTTTTACTCATCTTTCTTTAAACTGTGGTCCTATTTCACAATACCCTGTGCGCAGTACAGGGTAAAATGGTAAACCGTTGGTATCCATGAATTTTAAATTTGTTATTTAATTTATTTATAAATTATCCCAAAAGATTATGGTTCATAATAATGTGCTGTTTTGATGGGGTCCCAAAGATGATATGTGATGAGCTTACTTAGCCGATGAATGACCATCGACAACTATACACGGCCATGCTTAATATTATTGTGCTAATTCAGTCTTCATGCTATACTAGCTAATAGCATTTAGATATATTCTCATGCAGCTTACAGGAAATTATAAAAATTGACAAATTATTCAAGGTTCCCAGGATGTATCCTTTACAAAAGTCCATAGCCCTCAGTAAAGACACTTAGTGTTGAATTGATTGGGTATTTATTAAGTGGATTCAAAACTAATACTGAAAATAACTGATTCTGAATGAAATTTAAGGTGCATATTTGGAGTTATCACAAAACATACATTAGGTTATCTTTGCTAATATTTCCCCCTGAAGATGAAAAGAAAAACATTATTTGTTGGATCTAAAAGGATATATACATTTCAATGTATCTTTAGTTAAGTCTGTTCAGATTGTCTGTGTACCATTTTTTGATATATCATTGAACCAGGATTCAAAACCACTTGATTTCAATGTATAATTCAACCATAATAATGATCAAATACTTTAAAAAATTTCCTTGGTGCATCAGGAAAGTTAACACATTGGCTTTAATATGAAGATCTAATTAAATTCAATAAAATTTGAGAACCTGTTGAATGAAGTATGTTGAACAATATATTATGTCAAATTAAAAAAAAACTACATGAATGAATGAGGCACAATCCTTTTATCAGGGGTTTGACAATTTAGCAAGGGGAAATAAGGTAAGCACAAAAAGAAATAACCAAAATAAAATATTTTAAATAGTAAGTATCCTAAGAAGTATACAAAAAAATTAAGTCCGTTTTCAAGGAGAGCTTAGGGGAAAAGTTTTAGAAAAGAAGGTAGATTTGAAAGACGAGTAAAACTGTGACTGGTACTGAGGGAAAGACAGAAGCAAAGGCAGAGAGGCAGGGGGGGAACAAACCAAACCAGAGGAAGAAAGTCTTGCTTGATTTGGCCAAGTGAGTGCTTAGTTGGGCAATTGCTCCTGGTCCCTTCCCCACCATCTCCCTGGTGAAGATGGGACCACACTTTCATTCAACGATGCTCTAAAGCACCAATCTTTTCTAAACCCCAGTCAAAACTTGCTCCAAGGATCTGACATGAACCATGTACTTCTTACAGATAAGCAAGTCAGTATCTTCCCTCTCTCACTGAATATTTTCATTTTATTGCCAATTGTGTAGAGAAAGTTTTAGTTAGCTATTAAAGACCTTTGGATATTACCAAGCAGGTGAAACTGGAGACAGCTTCCAGGCAGGAGCAGTTTCCCCTGAGGATATCTGAAGTTACAAAATTACATCGTGTTGGTAAGTGCCCCATTTGTTTCTAATTCAGTGAAACAAGGGATGGAAAGGGAAGGGCTTAACACACAGAGTTATCAAATGAAAAAGACAAACTCACTGTGTATGTGAAAAGAAATTATGGCAACAAATTCTTCTCTTTTTTGACTGACCTTGAGAAGAAAAGTCCCCAAATAGTATATTCCCAAATGAAAAATCAGTAGTTTCTTCTTCAGACATGCCACATAGGCTGTACCCCAAGTGGACATTTTAGGGGCACACCTACTTCTGTAGTTCAGTGGGGCCTACATCCCAGCAGTTAGATCTGATTACTCACTGATAGTGGATATGGGAATACATCCTACCAGTCTCTGTCACAGCAAAGCTGTAGGTATTTACCAGAGACGCATCCCCATGAAATGGAAGTAATTTATTTAAAAAATAGACATTGAAGAAGCTTCATTATTTAGAGAACATCATGTTTTTTAGAATCACTTAAAATGTTTTGTTTTGTTTTTAACATCTTTATTGGAGTATAATTGCTTTATGATCGTGTGTTAGTTTCTGCTTTATAACAAAGTTCTTAAAATGTTTTTAAGATCAATTTAAAGTTATTGCAATGTCTCAACGTTACCCACTATCTGGTCATAAAATGATTTTTTCAAAATTTAAAATTGAATGAATTTCAATATCATCTTTAAATTGGTTAGGAAGAGCCATCAGTGTAAAATATGGTCTTTCAAGTTAGAAAGATCTGGGTCTTGCTACTCAATATGTGACTTTGGATAAATTTGATAACCTCACTGAGTCTCAGTTTTGTCCTCTACAGGTTGGAGGAAAAAATAGCTACATCATAGGCTCATGATTATTATCAAATTATGTAGTTTAAAATGTTAACACTTAATTATTAATTATGGTATTTATTATTAAGGAGACATTTCAAATATACTTTATATGTTATATCAAGGAGATAATACAATTATTTTGCAAGAAAATGAAAGTATCAGTTTACCATATTCAGCAAGTACAAATTATGCTGTTTTTACAGCTAACTGTTGCAATATATCATTACAAATATTCAAGTAAATGTCTTAGATGCTCTAAATTTCCATTTGTAGCCCATCTCTGGAGGTCCTCATCCTCATACACTACTGAAGTTGAAAAAAAACTTTCAGATGAAAGAGGTTTTATACTGGCTCAGAGGATGGATGGATGGCTTTTCAAAAGCACACCAAAGACTGGTTTTCTATATGCCAGGCTCTGAGTACTAGGTTTAACTGTAAAGCTGCCCAGTTCAAAAATAATTAAAAGTTATATCCTTTTCACCAATTTCCAAGGTGGAAAACATACGTGGCAATACTTAGTAATACGACCCATGGCAAAGGTTTTCTAAAAAGTAGATACAGAAAGCCAGCTGGATTTCATAGGTCAGAACAAAGTTTTGATGTTATAAAGTACACTGATATTTGTCTTTAATTCAGCAAGATGGGAAACTTCTCTTGAGAGAGAGAGCAATAGAGAGAAAGACAATCAGGTGATAGGAAATCAGGGTCAGAAAAAAACAAGTGCAAAAAAGAAAGTGACAAGAATTTCCTGAGGTATCAAAATCTGGGATTTTGTTTTCAAAGTTTACAGTTAATATAATTCCCAGGAATGAAGCTGAGTTACATCGTTCATTCACTCATTCATCCATCCATCCACCCATTCATTCTTGCTACCAGTAAATGACCAATGCCTTTTTTATGACAGACACTTTACTAGTCCTTGAGGATACAGGGTAACTAAGAGAAGATTCCAGCATTGGATGAGAGCACATGAGACCACATGACCAAGTGACCCAGCAGAAGAATGCACATTGAGTTTGTGAGTTCATGGTAGAGTGACATATGGTTGGAGGAGCCAGAAGTTTTAAATCAGTTCACATAAAAGCCCAGGGTTAACGTCTAATCTCCTTCCATATTACATAGCTATTTACTTTACAAGCCATGACCACCATCCCATCTAATCCATGAACGATGGGTCCTTAGAGTGCTTTCTAACCTGTTGTTCATGGAATCATAATAGTTCAGAGGATAGGGTTTCCACAGCTTCCCTTGCATGATGAGTTCAAGGAATAATAAATTTCAAAGTCAAGAAGTAGATCTTGATATAAATCTTCATTAGTCATTCTTTGCTTTACATGAACTTGTGAACATATGAATAATGCATTCATTTGCCTAAGGATACATAAGTCACAATTCATTATTTTCTTGAACGGAACAATACTAGTCCACTTTCTTGCCAGGATTAAGGGGAATCAAACAGCAGGCACTACAGGTGCTGTTAGTCTTGCCTATGGATATTTCACCGTTAAGCCCCATTTCTCCTGGAGATCCTAAATATGCAAATCTGCTAACTCTCTAGGAGTTCACCTGGACACCTTAGAGCAGTGCCTGCAAGGTGTAGAGCCTGACAACCATAAGCCTTCAGATTGAAGAGAATGTGCTCTTTTGAATCATTTCTGTGATTGTATTACCATATAATATCTTTTTATTAGCACTTGAATCTGATTTTTTCAAGCAGCATTATTCATTAATTCAATGGATATATATTGAATGTAAATAGTCTCCTTCCTCATGAACCTTATGGTCTAGAATAGAGATATTAATCAAAATTCACATAAATACATGTAAATTTACAATTATGGTTAGTGTTTCAACAGGAGAGTAGTAAATTATGTTAAGAGAAGGTATGGTATAACAGGGATGAATTCATTAGTGCAGGATCTCTCAGGAAGGTTTCTGAGGGAAGTGACGTAAGAAGGATACATAAGACTTAATAAGGGGAATAGAGAACAGGGATGAGTATGGCAGTCAGTGAGGCCAGTACATATGACATCCCTATAGGTTGAGAGAGGAAGGCACAATCATGAGACCTAAAGAAAGTCATTGTTTCTTGGGTGCAGAGATTTTGTAGCCCCTACACTGTGTAGGTGTTGTAAAAGGAAAGGCAAAATGATCAGGTTTGCATTTTAATGAAGCTATCTAGCTTCAGTGCAAAAAAGAATTTGAGTGATGTGGTACGAGTTTTAATACAGAAAAAAAATTAGGAGGTTATTGAAATAGTTCAGGTAAGTGATAATGGTAACATGGACTAATTTTGTGATATGAAACAATAACAACAGCTATAATAATAATTAGAGCAAACTTATATTGAACATTTAGTTTGTGGCAGGGAGAAAAATGAGGTGCTTCAAGAGTTGTTCTTTTTCTTTTAGAAGATAAGATTGACAGATTACTGATAGATTGTAAATGGGTGGTTGAGGAGAGGAAGGTGTTCAGAATACAAGCAAGCATCTGATTTGTAGACTTGTAGAATGAAGACGCCATTTATTGAACTAGGAACTAGTATGATTGGTCTCTGTCCACCTACATCATCATAATCTTTACCATCAGAAAAAATTATGCTTTTAAAAAAGCTCACAGAATGATCCAGTGATTTGTTATTCTATCAACATCAAAGCCTCACACTGTTTTGTGAACTCAAAGAGTGACTGGCAGTGATATGAGGTGGAATTTCTGGGTAGCTGTTATTCAGGCCTTTCCAAATTTCCATTAGTATTAATAATACTTTTTATCTTTCTCCAATGCCAATGAGTTCTATAAGATACACATCTTTCCTTAAACTTCTCATCGTATGCTATCAACAGGGTAAATATTTTTTTTTAAGTTCTAGGCAAGAGTTTTTGAGAATTTATAACTGTAGGAACTTAAAATTTCTCTTCGAGAGAGAACAAGTAAATCATGCTTCTTCCCATTAGTTTCAGTGCAAAGTGCCCACAGTATTCCAGTTCTACACTAAGTCCAGGGAAATAAGGCACTGATAATCCAAACTGGCATACCAGTCTTCCCCTGTTGGGTAGATGGTGTTCATGGAGATTAAAAAGAGCATAGGCAGTGGAATCAGACAGTCCTAGATAGAAATCTGTGTGTTTATGGGGCATTTATTTGCATTCATGTAATGGGTCTCTCTCTGTAAAATAAAAATGATAGGAGCCACTATTAGAAAGTAGAAACTCTAGTTCTCAGTGAAGAATGCCTGCAAAAATAATGCACAATACTCAAGACAGCATCGAACCAAAAATGTAAGCTGTTGTCATTATGAGGTAAGTACCAGACAGTAAGAGATTAAGGAGTAAGAAAGACGTATGTCAAAAAGAAGACTGGATGAGGGGATATATTTGCCACACAGAAGATTTTACACAGATTGAGAAAAGAAGCATGTCATACCCATAACTCTATCTCTAGAATCCAAAGTTGTGATACCTTTTGCAGAGAAGATACAGAATAACTACTTATTAAATTGAAATCATCTACCTCAGTGTGTTGCAGATTTTCACATTAAAAATTGCAAAATATGCATTATTTTGTCCCTACAGTTGGACAGTCTGGAAAATATAACCTGTACACAAGCAGCAAAGCAAGGAAAACTCTTTCTTATGCCTGTTGCTTAGGCCAGTAAGTATAAGCATTTCCATTCACACTTCTGGGGCTCCCAAAGCATCATAAGAAAGTTTATAGAAGTCAATTTACCTGGTACAAACTTGTCTGCCCATAGTCAGTCTGTATAGAGGAACTGACTACTATTTCAACAGAAACTGCACATTTTAGAGTAAAATACCAAGAGCAGAAATGGAAAGTTAGTGGCATAAAAATATATATTTTGTTTATCCCCATAGAGTTTTCAAAAATATTTAATTAATTGTCAATTTCAGTTGAAGATGTTCACATTTAAAACCTGGAATTCTGACCTTTCTTGAAAAAGAATGATCTAGCAACATTGGGACTGACTTAGCTTTTCCCCATCACCTGGTACTGAAGTCTGGCCTTCACCCTTTTTCAAAAGGCACTGCACTCCCTCTTACCGAGTCCAAAATCGTTCTGCTCGCCACCCCATGACAGGCCCATAAATCCGGGGATGAGTTGCTGGGGCAAGGAATAATGACTTTATTCAGAAAGCCAGCAGACCGAGAAGATGGTAGACTAGTGTCCTGGAGAACCATCTTACCTGAGTTAGATTTAGGCTTCTTTTATACTGAAAGGGGAGGGGGCGTGGTTGGTTGTTACAAACTTCTTGGTGCCAGAATCCTTTGTTCTTGCAGCTGCCCTGGTAGGTCAGGTCATGATGTTCCTATAAACCTGCAACAGACAAATGTTATTCTCTGTTCTGCAGATATTGATCTCTATCTGAATGGAAGAGGGTTATACCTTTAAAGGTCAGAGCCTTGAGAATGGGCTATCCTATATATTTCAGGCTATAGGCAACATTCTTTTACAAAAGGTGCAGAGCCAGCATGACTAAGCACAGGCAACAGAGCACAAAGGTTAAAGTGAAAGAAACAAATCCAGCATGGAGTCAGATTTGTTCTTCCCTATTATATCACCTGGCCTGTTTCACTCTCACCATCACCCGACTGAGTGCTGTAGGTATTTGAGATTGAGATTGCTGCCTCAAAGATCAGTGATGTGGATTCTATGCACCATGCAAATGAAGATAATTAATATAGACAAGGTACTGTTTCCTTATAGAGTTCACAAAATGCCAGGAATAAAGATAAACAGTTTGAGATAATAAGCTATTAAGTTAGGCCCTAAAATACAACATGAACTTGATGATCTAAGGTTTCTCTAGATTTAAAAGTCTATAATTTTACACTATGTGAGAAGGATAATAGTTTCTATTTAATGAGGTAAGTTTTAAAAATTATTAAAAAATGTTTTCTTAAATATATGCCATCTTCCCTTAACTATGTCATATACAATTTATATTACCTAGTCAATGTTATGAGACTAACTTATGGGTTTGAAATGCAGAAAATGTGCACACGATGGTTTTGTGAGATATTATCCTTCTTTTAAACTGACAAAATAGATTAATATGTGTATCTCCATTTTCACTTACCTAATAGGAACTTCTTCATAACCATTTCTTTATATACAGAAGAGAAGATACAATAGGGTAGAAACCTCCAATGAATTTGCAAATGGCACTGCTGAACTCTGCTAGGGAGAGGCTTTTCAACCTAATAGGTACATTTAGAAAATATTATTCAGGATCTGATACTTTTCTTACTGAAATGACAGTGTTGGAATATAATTATCCAAAGACATTCTTAGCTCGTATTGCATAAGGTATTGCCTTGGACTTTAAAGCCATTGCTCAACCAAAGCCATTTTTTAAAGAAAATTTCACAGGACTACTTTGTGGAAAGAGCTTTGAATCTTGAACTTTTAAAATGTTACTTTTAAAAATTCAACCTGTAAGAGTGATTTTTTGGTAGGAAAATTAAGCCATTTACAAAAGGACAAGTACTGTGTGACTTCATTTATCTGAGGTACATAGAGTAGTCAAATTCATAGAGACAGAAAGTAGAATGGTGGCTGCCAGGGACTTCTTGACATGTCTTGATTTCTGAGATGTTAAAAATGTTGGATGGGGAGAAGCACATGCCTTAGTTTTCTAGAGCTGCTGTAACAAAGTTTTACACACTGGGTCCCTTAAAGCAACTGAAATGTATTCTCTCACAGTTCCGGAGGCTAGAATTCTGAAATCAGGATGTCAGCAGGGCCATGCTCCCTCTGAAGGCCCTGGAGAAGACTCTTTCCTTTCCTCTCCCCTAGCTTCTAGTGACAGCTAGCAATCTTAGATGGAATACAGTCATTGCTATTAATATGTATGTGGACATACCTCAATTAATAACCACAACCATACACAGTAGGTTGTCTCAATTTTACATACCTGATAAGAAGGAAGCCATTAAGTAACTTGCCCAGAGTCACTAAGTTAATCACTAGAGAACCCTAGACTTGAATGTATATGTGTTCAACAGAACAGTCCATACATCGTAGTTTCTTTGTGCTGTGCATGGCACAGCTGAGAATGGTGCTCTTATTTTCCATTCGTCCCCCAGCTCCATACTTCAGTGAGCCACTCTGGGCTCCTGGAGCTGAACCCTATAAGCTACATCACCCAAGCAGCACTTCGCTCACCTCCAGTTTTGTTCAGCCAGTGGGAAGCACCAGTAGGAGATAGGAGGGTGGGATCAAGGCAAGGCAGCATAGGTATTCCCAAGCTCCTTCTCTGCTGGCCATGGTCATGCCCATGTGGCTGCATATATCCACTTAAGTCTCCTATTGAATGGTCCATCTCCAAGTGCCACAGTTCCATTTGGGTTGTAGTGATGCTACTTTCAGGCATAGGCTAGTCTCTGGGTCCTTTACAATCCCTCCTTGGTTTCTTTAACCTTGCCTCTAGCTTTGTAAAAATTTGACTAAACTTTCTTCAATTACCCATGAGTGTGTCATCTATTTCCAAACAAAGAAACCAGATTAGATCTCACAAACTAGCAGGATATGCCAAGACTCCTTCAGGTGGATGGAGCCTCTTACAACCTTACGGCTAAGAAAGAGAAATCAAATGATTTTCTGGGGAGATGAGAAGGCAGAAATGTTAAAGGCAAAAGTGGATTGCCTAAGGAGTAGTACTCAGAGCCATTGGTGAGAGACTGAATCTAAGTCAAAGATAGGATATTTTCTTTTAGAGTGGTTCCTTAGCTTTTCATCTTTTACTGTGCATAACGTCCATGCCACAGAGCCCAAGGTTTTGAAGATTTTATTTCAATAATGATGATAATATAATTAATGTTTCTATTACCCAATCAGGAATACCAAATTCAGCTTCTACAATATGAGCAAAAGCAGAAAAATAAAAAATAAAAATAAATAAGTGTTTAAAAAGTCTCTATAGCTAAATGGAAAGAAAAGTGTTATAATGATATCATTCCCCCAAACCACCATTCTTCCCACTTCTGTCTAAATCTACCTTAATAGACTTTTAGAGGGGCTAAAAATCTCTGATTGTGAACCGCTTCATTAGACAACACGGAAGTATTGAATGTTTAGACAAATACACTCAGGCCACACTAGAAATTAGTTTTTAAATTACACTTTATATACTAATGTCATCTTTCTGAGGTGTATCTAACTGACCTCACAGTGACAGTTACTAAGAAATGGAGGGCTTCCCTGGTGGCGCAGTGGTTGAGAATCTGCCTGCTAATGCAGGGGACACGGGTTCGAGCCCTGGTATGGGAAGATCCCACATCCCATGGAGCAACTAGGCCCGTGAGTCACAACTACTGAGCCTGCGTGTCTGGAGCCTGTGCTCCGCAACAAGAGAGGCCACGATAGTGAGAGGAGAGGCCCGCGCACCGCGATGAAGAGTGGCTGCTGCTCGCTGCAACTAGAGAGAGCCCTCACACAGAAACAAAGACCCAACACAGTCAAAAATAAATAAATGAATAAATATTAAAAAGAAATGTTTTTAATACTCAACCTTTCTGTGAAACTATTGACTCATTCTGCATCACTAGATCAAACACAATCATTTAAACTAACTCCAGTTATACTTTCAAGTAAATGCTCTGGCGAGGGTAGATAATATGATGCTATGGACAGTGAGATGAGATGTCAACTTCCAAACAAAAATAATGTTATGGTTACATTTTCAAGATAATAATTTAGAAAAGTCCTCCAATGTAACTTTGATTTCCTAAATCATCTTACAGTTTAACCTAAAGCTGTTCTCAGGGCTCACTGCTTTCCTTGCTGATTTTTTGAAGCAACATTGCTAAAACATACTTGAATTTTAGAGAAAAGATTCAGGGGAAATTGAATTTCTTTTGCTTACATTTGTGTAAAATTCTATTTTGACTCTCAGCTGGCAAGAAGTTTAATTAATTAGTTGTCCCCTGCAACTAACGTATGAATTTCACACATCTGTTTTAAAAAATCAGCACAGGATACAATTAGAATAAAACAGGCTGTATAAAAACAAACACTTTTCGCAGGTGTTAGATAAGTGTCTAAATTCACTTATATATAGTTTCTCGGGGAGAAGATAAGTTAAATTCCTGAAATTGTTATTCTTTCTGAAATGATTCAAAGTTTATATAACAAGCAGAGAAACTTTCTATAATACTTCATCACTGGGCCAATTATCTGATACTGATTTTCCAATGAGGTAGTCCAATAAAGAGCACTAAACATGAAAAGTTATTTATTATAATGCGGTATAATGTCTTTCATATTTTTGCACAACTTTCTGTACGAGGGTTCCCTATAGTCCAGGGATCATATTGAGCTTTCCAATGACCTTCCTTCTATGATAGTCATTGTTTAGTTTTGTTTGCCTTCTCTGATGACCTACATCTACTTCCTCATAAAGATGATAGCCTGACCCCTTGGACCTGAACCTGTGTTGGGTCTCTCATCAAACACTGAGTTTCTCTCACCAGACTGTGCCTGTGGTAACACAGAGGACATCAGAGACTTTAAGAAGTCTATATCTCCCTGAAATTCTGGTAACAAGGTAGACCCCAAAGAGCATTTACCCATTTATCTAGTCATTGCTTCCATCACCAAATAAGGGGCTGTAAGAGGTAGATAACATAGAAGGAAATGGTACCGTGGTTCGTATTCTTTCTCTATTTAAGATCCTTGCCTATAACTCATAATAGTTGTAGCCGTTTCTAGAACAATAAAGTAACAGGAAGAAGTAGGCTGACATGACCAAGTGTGTGTATTCTTTTTCCTCCAAGACAGAACAGAGAGAGCTTGAGGCTGCACAAATGGAGCAATCGTATACTTCTCCTATTTCAGCCTAAATGTGAATTTCAGGAACATTCATCTTTGAAATTTTTTTCCTTTGTGTCTTTCTGGGTTTGTTCCAACACTACTTTCTGGTACGTTTCTGCTGGCGTTAGTGTACTGACTACAAAGGAAATTGTTGTCTATCTCACCAAACACTCCAGAACAGGAGAAATGTGTCACAGTAAACAAAACATGAGCAGAAGATAACAACCTGTTAAGATCCTTTATTTTTTAATGTTTACTCAGCAACCACAGTATGCAAAATTGCAAATAAAATCTATGCAGAATAAGCTTTTAGTCAAGAAATACACTTCTGGAGAAAGAATTGCTCTCTATTGCATAAACAATTTACACCGTCAGTTTATGAGAAGTTATACCTTCAGCAAGGGACAGAAACATCTTAACTGGAACACTCAATGCTGAGTGATACAAAAGGTATACGGGTGGCCTTGGCATAGCCAAGGAGGGATAAAGCGCTAGATCAGTCCCTTTTCAAAACTCTGGGGCCAGTTGTATCTCAGTTTTTTGTTTTGTTTGCTTTTTTATGTTTTTTTGGAATTAAACAACAACAATAACAGCTATATATTATCTATGCAGCATATTACATAACACTTGCAACAGAGATTGGGGTAAAACCCCATGATTAAACACATTACTATTTCTGCAGGTTTATGTATCAATATTCGCACCAAGTAGTACAAGTACAACCTATCAGTAGCTTCACATCAGTTCTGTCAGTTTTGCCACCAAATTAGTTAAAAAATAAATAAATCCTTTTTCTAAGACCGGTGGACTTTGCAATTTATGGATAAGGAAAGATTTTGGATTTTCAATATTAGCAGCGTCAGAAATATTAGGAGAAGTATGGTAACTGCCATCCTTTTTTTTTTTTTTTTGAGTATTTACTCCATGCGAGACAGTTATGACAAACACTTTGTGTACATGATCAATAATTCTTGTAAAATCTTGCAAGATTGGTATTGTGACCGTTTTACAAATGAGAAAACTGAGAATCAGGCAGGTTAAGTTATTTACCCAAAGTCAGCTTGATTGTGATTCAGATTGAAGCTGGCTCCTCTTTACAGCACCTCTCCTTACTGCAGTAATTTATACATCTCACAGTAATATATACATCTTACCAAGTGTCCTCCCAGACACAACCATTACATTCACTGAATGGGTGATAAGGCACCAAGGAGTAGGCTTGTACTGATTCCTTCCCCCAAATCCCCAAGAACACTATCTAGCACATAATGATCACTCATGTTTATCGAATGAATGAGTAAATGAGTTGATTAGCATTATTTTATAATTTAATATTAACTCAAGATGTTACTTTTAAGTGGTTTTCATTTGTTAATGCACTTATCAGCAGAACTGCCTATTCAATCAAGCAAAGCCTCTGCGCTACGTTCCATGTCTCAGGGAACCCCATGCTCCAGATGTCTGCCTCAGAACTCTCTATGCCCATCTACTGTGCCTGGGACCAGCCAGAGCAACCGGCTACAAAGGTGGCTGTAACTCTTATGCAATTTTAAATTACTTTTATTCAAAGTCATACTCGGTTTGTTTCAATGATGGGCACTTGGACAAAGGCAAGAAGTATGAGGAATATCGATGTGGAAAAACAAGTTAATGGAAACGACTAACAGGAAAATCGTTTTGCAAATATGCTTCAATATCTTCATCATATCTGTATTCAAAAGCCTGGAATTCTTTTGTAGCAAAGCAACATGTTTCTCATAGTTTGCTCATTTTTTTAAAGAGAAAAATGGTGACAATATAGCTTCTCAATCTTTGAATAAATACTAGCCAAATCTGAAGTGAGTTCGTGGAAAACCCTACAAAACAAAGGCTTCTCTCTCCAATTTCATGACTTAAAAATAAATACACAAAGTGGAACTAATCTGTTTGGGTATCTAAAGAGGAAAATGGAAGAACTCCCAAAAGAAGGTAATAAAGCATATTTTTACTTTGGATGGTATAATAAGCAGTGAACTCCCAATGTATATAATAATAATATATCTTTAGTCACAAAACTTGAACCTAATATAATGTCATTTAAAAAAATCATTTGTTGACAAATCATGCTTCCGCTTACACACTTAAAATTAACCAAGTAGGGTGTGCCAGAATCAAATAGAGAAAACAAATGTGTGTCAACACAGGATGAATACTATTAAATATTGTATTAAAGTAGATTTTATAAAATTATTTTAAACTATACTAATAGTTGAGATAACTTTTTAAAGTAATTGATTTATTAAAATCTTTATAAAATGTAAAAGCTATCCTGAAATCATTCATGAGATCAGGTGTTACTTACATATGGATTCTGAAGTTTGTGAAATCCTGGCTCAAAACTAATGATAGTAGAAGAAGGGAATCTCTTATTATTCTCAGTATGTCATACATGTTGGCTCATTAAGGAGAAAGAGCTGAACTTTGCACATTACAGGGATTTAATATTTCAGAAAAGGAAGCAAACAGATTTGTGTAAATATATTCCTGACATCTCTTGACAATGTTTTTTAATGGAAAACCCTATTGTTTAAACAGATCTCACTTATTTGTGATCACTTCTACTGCCTTTAAATGAAGATTTGTATATTCAAGCCTGGGGTTCCATATGGAAGAAGTGGATGCCATTTTTGATGGATGTCAATCAAGGACATAAGAAGATGACACATATATTTTCCCATGCAAGTACCAACTGACATTTATGCCTTTTTAAAATCATGCCAGAGAGACCTCACTCTTCTGGGAAGGGGCAAAACCTCAGTGGAAGAGACTACACCAGTCATGCTCTGGAACATTCAAGGCTGAGCATTGCCAGGGTGGATTTACGGGACTTGATGGTCTGTATATGATTCTTCCTCTGTTTTTGTTTTGTTGGACTCTTTGGTTAGCCTCCTTATCTTAACATCCCTTGAAGAACTGTTGTGATAATTGAGATAATGTGTATTAGGCTCCGGGCACAGTTTATGGCACATGGAATGTGTTAATAAATGTTAAATATTACTACTTTTGAAATATCACTAGGATTATTAATTGTCATTGTTGCTCCTTTCCCGCTTCTCAAAATAATCTGCCTACCTTAACCCCAACACTACCCCAACCGACCAATTCCTCCTGGTGTGTGTGATACATTTCATTTCATCCACATTTACTCAAATATTGCATCAGCAATGGTCTTCAAGAATAAGAGGAAATATGTTTATTACATCCAATGTCATCCAGTCCTTAAATGGTAGACAAGGTAAAAAAGTAAGCAAACAAATAGGTAAGAAGCATGAATTATTAGAAGAGAAATTTGGAAGTAAATTTCTCAACAAAGGCCATTTGACAAGGCAGTAAGGTAGCCAGAGTCGGAATAATCATATTTGCCCATTTGGATCTTCTTACACTGACATTTGTTTAAGGTCATAGTGTAAAAACAGTTACAGAACGAGCAGTATCACAACAGGGACATCCAGATGATCTTGGCATAAGCAGTAGTTCTGCCAAAGAGGAAACTGAGGCTCATAGAGGCGAATGCAATTCCTAAAGACACATTAGCAGTTAGTGAAATTCAGAATACTTAAAAGAACATAACCCAGGAGGATTTAATTTTCTCAGATCACATATACTATTCTTCTTCAAATTCTCACTATTGAAAAATTAGGAAACCATTACTGAGAACACAAATTACCAGAAACAACTCGTTAGTTTGACTTTTGTTTTCATTATTTTGAATTATTAATTATACCAAACATATAGATAAAAATAGAGGATAATATGAATACCAATGAATTCATAGCCCTGCTTAATTAGATCTTAATGTTTTGCCTTATTTGCTTTCTATTTCTCCTTTCCAAGTAATACATCATGGATAGGATGGAAGCTGCTGTGTTAATCAACTCCAGTACCATCCTCTCATTTCTTTTCTCCCTCCCCAAGGAAAAAAAAAAATCTCTAAATAGATTCTAAGTGGAGATTTGAGTAAATCCAGGCAGAACCCAGATAGGATGCCCTGCACTTCTCTTTATCCCCACACCCTCTCGGATCCATGGAGTGTGTATGCGCCCTACTCTGTGTGTTTCCCATGAAGAAGCCTTCAGCTGGACCTTCTGCTTCTTTTTTTTTTAAACAATCTGGTGCTTATTTTCTTTTAATTAGTGAATTAAATAAGTTTCTATTTATTGTGGTTTCTGATATATTTTATTTAAACCTTGTGTTTTTTACTTACTCATCTTTTTATACCTCTTTATTCATAAGAAGTCTACTGAAATTTTATTATTCTTTTATAGATAATTTGCACATTATAGTTCAAGACTGTCTATTTCTGGTTTTCTATAGATTCACTATTTAATTGTGGTTCTCATATTGCAATACATAAATGTATCAAATCAACACGGCCCAGTCCTACACCTTAAACTTACACAGTGTTATATATTAATTGTATCTCAATTAAAAAAAATATTTACTGGTAGGTGGTAGAACTTCTGCCTGACAGAAATATCCAGGACATCAAAGATGCAACAGGCAAGCCATGAGTGGCCTGATTCAAGTCCCAGCTATGGCTGTGTCTTTGCCTTACCCACATCTTAGGTTAGAGCTTCCTGAAAATCTGCAGCCCTAGCAACACGAATCCACAGTGTGTCTCTCAATGTTCTATATTGTGGAGGAGGGTATCCCACATCATCTTTCAGTTCAAATGCCAGGCCTGGTTCTGACCCCAACTCAAGAGGAGCATTTTAAATTTCCTATAAAGCTAGACACTGATCTCCTGTCACCATTACCAGCTTCCAACTCCAGAAAACAGCTTGCCCCAGATCCCACCCGAAACCATTTTACATTTCCCTTCTTTGTCTGAACCAGAAAGTGTTTATCACGTTTTCAAGTCTCCTGCTGTGTTTTCATTATCTCTTTATGTTTCCCATCGGTTCCCTATGTTTAGAGCAAAAAGACATACCAAATTGTGAACTTATTTCACCAACTTGACCTGAAGTCGATATTTTTAAATATGCTGCACAGCTATCAGAACAGAAAAGTGAGGAGAAAACAAGCCCTTATCAGAATTTTTTCTCAAAAAAAATAGCTTCAGGAAAGTACATTCAGGCCAATTCCTACACCTGTCAGATCTAACAGTCTTTGCTGATTTTGCCTATCCATGCAGTTTGTAACGGATTTTATTCACTTATCCATGAAAAAAGTAATTACTGAGAACCTATTACATGTGCTTGGCTAGGTGCTCATGATGTGGCCGTGCACAAAGGAACAGCGGCCCAGCCCTTGGAACGGATGTGTGGCCAAACAGGGTCAGGACACAAAGGAACAACATGATCATTATCCCAGTGATAGTATTAAAATGACAGCTAGCATTTATATGTTAGTGATTATATCCTAGGATTATACACACACACATTCACACTCACTTGCTTTTATGCACATGTAACTTAATCCTTACAACAACCTTGTGATTAAAGTACTATTATAATCCTCATTTTATGAATTAAGAATTTGAGTCAGAGAGATTAAGGAACTTGTTTAAGGTCACACAGCTAAAAATGGTAGAGTAGGGACATAATCCCAGGCAGACAGTCTTCAGGTTCCATGGTGTTAACCCCTCCTCTCTGCCTCTGTGTACTTGAGTATTTTGTTGTAAACATGTCTGTGGATTGACAGTCTGCCAGGAAGCGTGCTGGGTGTAGGGCATTCAGGGTTAATAAGATACTGAGTTTGCCCTCAAGGAACTGTTGATCTACTGTTATCCCTCTAAATTATTGCATAATTTTCTATTTTTACTGTACAAATTACCACAATGTAACAGCTTAAAACAATGAAAGTGCATGATTTTACAGCTCTGTATTTCAGAAGTCCAGTGGGCTTGGCTGGTTTCTATGATCCAAGTCTCTGAAGGTGTCAGGAGACAGGGCTCCTATCAGAAAGCTCTGGGAAGAATCTGCTTCTAAGAACATTCAGGTTGCTAGCAGAATTCAATTCCATATGGCTGTAGGACCAGCGTCCCCGTTTCCATGCTGACTTTTGGTCAGGGGTTTTCCTCAGCACCAAGGGGCTACCAACATCCCCCTGTGGTTCTCTTCTTCCATTTTCATACCCAGTAACTGTGGGTCAGCCTTCTCACTCTTGAAATCTCTCCCTTTTTTCCTCATCTTTCCTCGGCCTCCCTCTACTTTCTTCTGCCTTTCTTTTCCCTGAAGACGTTGAGACAACCTTGATAATCCAGGACAACCTTCCCATTTTAAGGTCCATCCATTAATAATTAGTACCTTAATTCTGTCAGCAAAGACCTACAGAGTACCTAAATTAGGACTGACTGAATAATCTGGGCACAGGCATTTCAGGACATCTTTAAAATTCTGCCTACCACACCCTCACTTGGAGAACTGTCAGCGGGTACCAGCATCTTCTCTGGCAATAATGCCTGGCATCCAGCAGAAGCACACATTCAACAGGGGCAAGAACAGGGGATTCATTGGGTACAACTCCAGGGCATGAAGCACTGAATACATGGGGTAGAATTGTAGGCAACTAAGTAACGAGGAAGAGTCAGAGATGCCCCATGAAACTGGAAGGAAACATCAGCATAACTGAGGTAGAATTGGCGGGGGAGGAGGACATAGGGGCTTTTAGAGCAGAGAGATCAAAGACACAGCTCAGTGGAATTCACCATTTTGCCCCAGCTTGATCCAAATCAGGACCTTTCTATCAACCACTGTCAGACTTTCTGAGGAAACTGGGCTCTGCCACTTTTTCCTCCTGTACACATGCATTGTTCTTCAGAGCTTTAAAGACAGGAATGCACATCTAAATTGTAGTTCATTCTTCTTCAGTCAATATTTTAGTGTCAATGAATAATGAGGGAATGATTAAATAACCAGAGAGAGAGAGAGAAAGAGGACACCCCTTACTCCAGGAATCTTTCCTACTTGCCCTGAACCAGGCTCTGGGACACTTTCTACTTCCACTCTCATTACACTTTTTGTAATCACTCATTGAATGTCCACCTTCTCTGCCAGATGACCAGATCTATGGGTTATTAACCATCTTACTCACTTCTGTACTTATAGCTCATTCTCTCACACATAGTAAACATTCAAAAATATTTGCCAAATAAATGCCTTTCAGAAGCATGTCTCATAAATAAAAATACCATCAAGAGGTGGCAGTCTTCTTCAGCTTCCTAAGTCTTGCTCTGGTCTCTACGTAAAGAACACTTGACGCTGTTGGAGTTTGCAGACAGTGTCAGAGCCCTTGACAGTGGATCCCTGGTCCTCTTCAAATCACACTCAGTGACCCTCCTTACTATTGACCTTCCTTTCCTAGAGTCAGGAAGTGGCGAGTATCCTTTTGTTTGAAAAGAAGGGAAGAATTTTGGAAACTCAAGTAAAAACCGGTGGTCCAAAGCAGGGGTCCAGGGATCTGTAGAAGATGTTTATTTGACTAGAACAGTTTTGTTTTGCTTTAAACTGACTAACTCTATTTTTTTAAATATTTATTTATTTGGCTGCACCGGGTCTTCATTGCGGTATACAGGATCTTTGTTGTGGTATGCGGGATCTAGTTCCCTGACCAGGGATGGAACCTGGGCCCCCTGCATTGGGAGCACGGAGTCTTAACCGCTGGACCACCAGGGAAGTCCCTAAACTAACCTTAGATTGCAATGCATTCTCAAATTTGCCGTACTCCCCAGCACTCTCTATTACTTAGAGCAACCCAATTTCACTTGTTTTTTTGTTACATGCCTGAGCCCTATAGACATTTGTGTTTCTTTCTCCACAACTGTACACCCCACCCCCCAGGGGAGATATAAACCTACCAACAAAGTTCACATGAGGAGGAGGGACTCTACTGCCCCTAGCATTGTCCTGTCGCCCCACTGGCTGTCCTAACCCCTGAGACATCTTTAGGTCAATTAATAGTACCAAGAGGCATGTCCTCAGATTGTTTTTCTCCTAATTCGTTCTCACTTTTCCTTTGGCTCCAGCCCTATTCATTCTTTTAAGCGTTAGAAGTTGATACCTAGCCTTCGCCTTCCCCATTACCATGGCAACTTGCTGGGTATTACTTGGTCCAAATAGTTGCTTTGGCATAAAAAGGAGTGCGCATCCCCTTCCCGTGATCCAGGGAAGGCTGAGCCTTTGGGTTGATGCCATTTGCATTCACTGAGCTAGAAGAGAAAAGCAGAACAGAACAGGTCCCACATTTGTTTGTTTGCTTTTGTTTGTTTTGACCCACACTTGCTCTGTCTTGTCTGGGTTCCATATTAACCTTCCTCAGAGTGACTATTCTCCTGTATCTCCTCCCTTTAAGTGGGATAACCAGACGGCCTAACTGCATGGGACCATCTCTGTTTATTCCTTTCGTCCAGTGTAATTATTTATAGCATTCTTTTTTACTCTCAAAAGTGTTCCTGTTTGGGCAATAAATTGTATGGTCACCATCACCATTAGCCAAGTCAGAGCAATGTCCCTGTTAAAAATACCACAATGCCAGACCCCCACTTGCTTGCTGTGATTTGCTGCGAAAAAGAAAAAGAAACTACACTTGTCTAGATCTTGCCTCCCATGCACCACAATTAATTTTTTTCTATATAAAACTCTCAGGCGTAACCCCCTCACCACCTGCTCTTCATGTGTTATCTGTTCTTCTATAATTTTTCCTATTGTATCTTGATGCCCTGTCGATTCTCAGGATCTTACATTCACTTGACACTCACATAGTGATATTTCATTATTTTCCCTACCCCTTGGGATTATGGGTTTCTCTTTCATCTCAGTTTTGAATTAATATACACTTCATATGGCTTCAGAGAGGCTGAACTCCTGTTGGACCTCATTTCTGAGTCCATCAGAACTTATCTGCTGACCCCTTGTTTTGGTCTGACTCTGCTTTTTATGGTTATTTTATTCTTTTAATTCTGGCCCTTCCCTTCTCCATTCTTAGTCTGATGAACTCCAATATTTTGTGATCAATCGCACTTCAACTACCTCAGCATTTACTGTCAGACTTTAAATGGTCACACCGTACACCTTTGCTCTCTCTTTAGCAAAAATTCTACCTCTGCCTGGCTTTTCATTTATCTCACCTGTTCTAATTCCGTTTAGTTTTATTCCCAACGGATATCTAGTTAATGCTTTAATTTGCATAAATAGACCCATGACATTCTGGACATTGTGTTGCAGCAGGAGAGAACAACCAATCAACGACTGTGCCTTCCACAGGATTCTGTTATGGGGGTAGTGGGAAAGGGGATCCACTTTGGGTGAGTCCAACCTTAAGTCACTGTTGTAAGCAAGCACATGTATTCAGAAAGGAAATAATCCACCACAATTTTCTGAGCACACAGAACATCCCTTCACCTTTTCCCTTGTCCTCACGATACAAAATCCGATGACCAGTAAGGGAAACCCATTTCTGAGACTGTCTTTATATGTGAGTGGTGTCTAGATCAGCAACTGTACCGGTAAAATTATCACTTCCTGACCAGTATAGATGTGAAGAACTGTACATTTAGCTACATGAGGCCTTCCCAGGGTCTATGAACCATCAAAGGAGGGGCAGCCACCTGAGAATAAAGCCCTTCTATCATGCCCAAGGCTCAGGGTACCAGCCTTTACCGCCACACATTTCTTATAACATTTCTTATAAAATCCAGCAGAGTTCAAAAAAACCCTGATCGATAACCATTATTTTACAGTAGTTATTTTCAATTCTTTGTTTTGTTTGCATTTGTTTAAACAACCAACACCCATCCATACTCTGGATCTCTCGGAATCCAAATAGGAAAACAGAAATCACTAGAGTACAGGTATTTCAAACAGAGAGGATGAAATACAGGTATTGGTTATAGCTATGGGCTGGAGGAGCAAAAAGGGAAAACATACTAATGAGAGCCCAGGATCAGTTTCCACCAGGGGCTTTCCACAGGAGGACATGAGCTGCCTGAGTGGGATCCCAGGAGCCTGTGTAATCACAGCACTGCTACTGTCACCTTACTGTCACCCTCTCCATGGCTGCTGTCACAATCACTGCTGCTGGAAACACAGGCAGACCCAGAAAGGAGAGAGTGGCTTCTCTCCCTTGTTTTCCATGCTCTCTCCCCGGCAGAGCCCACCCTGAAGCCAAGTGGCAAAGGAGTCTGGGAAATTTCATATGTGGAGCCCCGACCCTTGCAATGACTCAGAAGGGTCCAAATGCAGCTATAAACAGTCACTGACTTGCATAGATTATGTCTCATCCCCAAGCCCATTGTTCTTGTTTTGTTTAAGAAATCTGATGTGGAATCCTAATACATAACACCAGGAAAAACAAAGTACCTTGGCAGAATAGGTCCGGGGTAATCTGGAGCCACACTCACTGTCTCACCCTCCCCTTCTGCCATGGTCTGTATGAAACTATTTGAGCTCCGGTTCACCAGAGCGCAGTTTGAAAATCCACCACTAATGGTTCTGTTTTTTGGGTTTTTTTTTCCCATATCATGAATAGAGTATTTTGGAGTTGGTTCTGTAAAGGCCAAAAAGAGATATCGGTAGTTTTCCTTCTATAAGTGAAGATTTATTGTAAGGTTAAAAGGGACTAGGAGACTTGACTTCTAACGTGGTGCATGGCAGGTAGCAGACATTCAATACATATATTTGAATGAATGCGGGTCAGGTCACTGTTCCTTTCTAAGATACGTGGTCACACTTGGTCTCAGATGTTCTAATATTGGAATGCACAGCTGGCCTCAGGGAGAATGAAAACAAACAACAGCTCAATGTAGTTTGCTATGCAGGTTGGCCCAAGAGTCCCTTACTTTCTGAAAGGGAGGCTATGGAAAAATTGGGTTGTTTCTACACTGTGTTGTTCCCTTGCTGCACAGAGGATGCCAAACCTGAAGGAGATCATTCTCTGTCCACTCTGGGCCATTTCTGGTTTCCACTGACTCAGGCAATGACCTCAGGGTCAATCAGTAAAGCTCAAGATTAACTGATTCAGTTTTTCTTGAGCTGCTGACAAAAGCTATAGCAACCTCATGCAGAAACCTCCACTTAGGCCCGTTTCCATCAGGGAACAGGAGATTGGCAGATCTTGAGATCATCATGGATTCATCTCCGTGTAAAGACGGGCAACTTTATACAGGTGATTAACTTGGCGACAGGGCAACAGTTTGTGATCATGAACTCAAGCCACAGTTCAAATACTTCCTTCTTTATGTCTTTATGCAACAATACACCAGGAATGACTGTCCCTCATGCTCCTATAGCACCTGTGCCAGACCTTTCTTATGTCCCATATATAGTGTTGAAATTATCTGTCTCACAGCGCCTGTTTCTCTCACTAATCCATCAATGCATTGAGAGGAGGAAACATCTTACTCCATATTGTATCCCTGGGGTATAGTCAGTGTATGGCTGGCTCCTCTTGAACTAAAATGAACCTCTAGCTTTAAATTAGTCACCTCCCGGGGCTTCCCTGGTGGTGCAGTGGTTGAGATTCCACCTGCCGATGCAGGGGACGCGGGTTCGTGCCCCGGTCCGGGGAAGATCCCACATGCCACGGAGCGGCTGGGCCCGTGAGCCATGGCTGCTGAGCCTGCGCGTCCGGAGCATGTGCTTCGCAACGGGAGAGGCCACGACAGTGAGAGGCCCGCATACGACAAAAAAAAAAAAAAAAAAAATTAGTCACCTCTCAATGACAATTTTTCTCTACTTCCATAGTAATAGAAAGTCAGCAGGTTACATTACTGCCCAAACAAAGATTGAATTTCCTTTCTGTCACCCAACTGCAGCCATGAAAATAAGGTACTGTCTATGTAATATGAGGAAAATGATGTGCTGCATTCTGGAATCTTGCCCTTAAAAGGATAGGGTGTGAACTCCCTTGGTTGTTTTCCTCCTTACTTCTGGCTGGGAGACAGTAGACCAGAGCAACTAACTTGTATCCATCCACCCAGTGGAAGACGTGTGTCAGGGAGGGCAGAGCTGCTTACCAGGCCTGCACAGCCCACTTTTCTCTGATGGAGAATTTTTGCATATGAAGGAGAAATACAATCCAATATTTTTAAGTCCCTGTACATTGAGTCTTCTTGTTAGCTTACACACTAGCTAGCTAATGCAACAGTCTAGTTTCAAATTCTGAACACAAAACATATCAGCCACAGTCCAACAGGAAACAAAGGACACACACAAAAATTAGGATAACTCAAGGAAGATTTATTTACAAAATGATTACCATAAGCTTGTGGTTGTAGGGCAATCAATGAGATAAAGTAGTACCCCAGATCTAATAGTGTCTGAGCTTTCACCACTTCCAGGTCCTAAGAGCTGAGTGAAGGGAACAGTTTCTCAGCTCTTGATGGACAGATGGTTATAAAGAGTTGGAATCATTAATAAGAGCAGTGTTTTTCAGTCGAGGGACCACCCAGTCCAACACCCTGACCTCATTATTCTCCCTAACTTCTCCCTCCCCAAAGTCTGTCCTCTGAAGGATGGGAATTCAATAGGAAACTGAGCACCCAGGAATCCTGTTGATGTTGCCCATAAGGTCAGCCTCTTGGGGCAGAGAAAAGCAAAGAAGCACCTGGAAGAGGTTCAGCTTAAAGAGGAGTTCTGCTAAAGAAAGGAGGAAACTAGAGGTACCGAGAGAATAGCATTGTGTCCTGCTTTTATGTCCCTACCTATGTTTAAATATGGGTTTTTAATTAATTTCTAAGAAGCTGTTTAATTAGAATATCAGTGGGACTTATTCCCTCCTGTTGCTGGTAATGCAGTGACATCATCAATAAATAATTCAACAAACATTCCTTAGACATCAACTACAAATCAGGCACAGTGGAGACTAGAGTCTTGGGACTGGTCCCTGAAGAGCTGATGGACTACGTATATTTTCCACCTAATCTTTTCTAGATGTTCAACTCAAGGTATCTTTAGTGGTCTGTGTCATCTTTTAACAATTTCTTGAGAGACATGAGGCACGATGATGACAGCTGCCTGCATGCTTTTTTTTTTTTTTTTTTTGCGGTACGCGGGCCTCTCACTGTTGTGGGCTCTCCCGCTGTGGAGCACAGGCTCCGGATGCGCAGGCTCAGCGGCCATGGCTCACGGGCCCAGCCGCTCCGCGGCATGTGGGATCTTCCCGGACCGGGGCACGAACCTGTGTCCCCTGCATCGGCAGGGGGACTCTTAACCACTGCGCCAGCAGGGAAGCCCTGCATGCTTTTTAAAACTCATATTTAGTAAATGCAGGCCCATTAAGAGAAAAATTAGTGCCTGGCAGTGGTATACTAAAAAATCAGCAAAAACAAACAAACGAAAAACATGATTATTACAGCAGAGGCTTCAGGAGAAACTAAAAGCGTGCTAAATCATATAATGAGGAAGACCATATCAGTCAGAGTTCTTGGTGGTAAGCAATAAAAAACAAATTTGAGCATCTTAATCAAAATGTAATTTACTGGAGGCATTTCAGGAGTACTCAGAATTGAAGGAGACTGAAGGGTCTGGTGTAAGAAATAATGAGAAGATTCTAAATATATTAATTAGGTAGAGACTCCCCAGCTATAATAAAGAGATGCCCCAGTATCACGGATTATGTTTGCTGGACTTTATTTCGTTCTCACGCAAGAGTCAATTTGGTCTGTATAAGTGGGTCAGCCCTTTCCACAAAGCCAGTCAGGGATCCAGGTCCCTCCATGTTGTTGTTCTGCCATCCCCTAAGGTGTTGCCCTTTTTTGCAATGTCAGAACTTCATTGCTACAATAGCTTCATTTGAAAGCTGCAGAAATGGAGAAGGAAAGTAGTGTCAGGGCAAGGAAACCAGTGTTTGGACCCATCACTTCTGCTCACATCCCATTGTCTGAAGCATAGTCATTTGGCCAAATGTAGCTACAAGGAAGGACGGAAATTTGCATCTATATTTGTCAGCCATGTGCCTTGCTTAAACTTTACCACAATGCATGGAGGAGAATGGATACTGTGGGAGTGGGCATTGTCTCAGCCACATCAAGGGAATTCCGAAGGATTTGCCAAGTAGGAGCCACAGCAAACATCATTCTGCAGAAATAGTCTGGTTCATGTGCCTCCATGGCCACTGCAGTGAGACTGACCTCTTACTGTCTTCATATATGTACTTCATCCACTGAAGTTTCAGAATATCAGGAAAGAGTGACTTATTGGCCTAGCTAAAAATCAGTAAGTGCCCACATATAGATACACTGAGGCAGGCAGAAACGGGATCTATCCCCTTCAAATTCCACAGCAGGACACAGCATTTACACCACCAAAAGTAAACATGATGAAGAGTTCCCCAAATTGGAAAACCAGAAGAAAGTATTTGATATTAGAAAGCTGTAATATGCTATAAAATATATCATTATAAAGAAGTTCTTACCTTAAAATTATTCTACAAAGTTTTTTTTTTTCATTTACTTCTTTTGTCCATTCTTGTTCTATGTATTATAAACTCTGTGAGCTATGGGTGGCACAATGCTCAGAATATCATTATAAATTCTTGACCAGAATTTTTGATCACTCTCAAAGGAAAAATGTGATGATTTTAGTGAATTAGGGAGTATTCTTATGAATCAAGTAGTTCCTAGCTAATTATGGAAATAATCCTCAGGTACAGTTTCACAGTGGTAGAAAGTTCATGACTTTGGAGTTAAATCAACCTGGGTTTAACCCATGTAATATAGTTTGGCCAAATAAGTTTACCTTTTTGAATTTCATTTTCTCATCTGTGCAGTAGGCATAATAATCTTACTATATAGGGCTATTTAAAAAGCTAAATTAGAGCATGAATAACAACTGCTTTGCATGTGATAAGCACTCAAAAATATCAGTTCCATTCTCTACCATTTGCATCCCCCAAATATGCTTCATTTAGTTGCCAAGATAATATGATGTCTGCTTTAGGGATACAATATATACTCCAGTTAAAAGGTATCGTTTCTAGCCAGAAAACATATGGCCAACACACATGAATAGCTTGAATTGCCTAGGCAATTTTTCTAATGAGTACTTTTCCCTCATCCAAATTATAGTTTAAGCCTGCCTGGAATTCTAAGCAGTTAATAGTGTGAGATCTGATTGATTTAAAGAAATGGATCAGAGAATGTTGCAAAGATTATCCATTTGATTGGTATCCCAGTGTAATTTTCAAAAAGATTCAAACATGACTCTCATTCAAACATAGAATAACCATGTGCCTAATGTTTTATTCAGCTCATTAACTAACAAGAATTCAGTAAGATGATAAAGGTAGTTCAAAACCTCTTAAGAACGCTGATGTATACCGTGAGTCAAAGGAATATTGGAATTTATTTGGTAATAGATTGAAAACTGATTTAAGCACTATAGAGCAATAAAACAGTACCCTTTAAGATTATCTCTCTTATTGGAAGATATTTTCAAGTTAACATGTAACTTCTTGGGGTCTGGACTCCAACCAAATAGTAAATAGCAAAGTCAAACAAATGTGTGTTCTCCTAGATAATTAAGTAAACTGTATGTGAGCCTGTTAAACAACATCCCCAAATAATGTTAACAACATATTGAATCATACTTTTGGCTTTATTTTCAAATTGTAGGTAATCTTGCCTAACAAAAATAAGCCCATTGTTGACTGACTATAGCTCCTAAATATAGGTACTAGCAGCCTTATTTCAGTTATTCAAAAATAATCAACTAAGCACCTGATCTTTTCCAGCTTTGAAATTAATTGATGCAAAAATAATCAAAATACCACACTTACCTCTCAAATCATTTTTCTAAGGGAGACAAGTCTCTATTTCTTTTCCCCTCCTTTTCTTAATCATAACTGCATAATTCATTAAAAACAGAAATGATAAAAAAATGACATATGGGCAACAGATATTTTTGAACAGTAACAAAAATTATTAAGTTTCCAGAGAGTTATTAATAACTCCTTGAGTGTGAGCTCAAGGAGTTATGTGTGAGAAAAACTTTCATTTGCCGTAATCTGCCCACAGAAACTATTGCAAATGAAGGTAAAGATATATTTTAAAGTTCACATTCTCTTAAATAAACTAGGAATTCAGATTTTAAATGACAATCGAGCTGTCTGGTAGCTCCAGGGTTGGCCGGAAGCAAAACTGTAAAATCTGCGAAGCGTGATTTCTATTTCTCTCGTCCTCTTCCAGGAACTGCTCTACTCTTTTCTACCCATCTGTCCATGACAATATTCACTCATCTTCAATCTAATCTCCCATTATACCCTGCTCCAGACTGTTTTTTTCTGGTAAATGCTTGAGGCATTTTTCCCATCTCAGAGAATAAGAAACTTCTATGCCCCTGTATATTCATTTTTTTGTACATGCACAAAGCCTTTTATAAATAATTTCTTCTGAGTATAAGAAACAGCTTGGTTCTGATCTGTCAATTTGCTCCCTATCTCATGTAATAGTGTGTGTGAGTATTTTGTGTAATTTACCCAGCATCTGACGGTAAAGGGCAATCAACATGACTCTGTTGAGCCAGCTTCTCAGGATTCTTCTAAAACCAAACCTGTAGCAGCCTTATAGGGTGGCCCTTATTGACTGACACTGCCCGTCCACATCCAGACTGATGTTGCCTCCACCCTCATTAATGAAGTCCTTAACATACCATAAGTCGGACATTAGGTCAAACACCTTTTTTCCCCTTCATCTTCTCAGACATCGAAGAGTCTGGATATGTGTAAAGGGCTTTTTATTAAGAGAAGTGACATGAAAAGGTAATTTAAGAATGACATATATCTCAGGGACTATATGAGGCAAAATTAATCCTACGTCTCACAACAAATGTGCCTAGCATGGCACCATGGATATGTAAATATCGGATGCTCACTGTTTTTCTTATTTTTAAATCTTTCAAATATTTTATTTATTTGAAACAGAAGCAAATTCTGTTTAAGTAAACTCACTACTATACCATGAGCATAAGTTATTTCAAATTAAAAAAATACTGATTGAGTACTGACTGTGTAAAGCACCCTAGGTATTGCAAAGAATACAAATATCATACAACATACCAAAGGGTCCCAAACTTTCTTGGTTCACAGCATCCTCAGTGTCTCAATGGGTTGCTGTTGTTGTTTTAACAGCACTCACTTAGTGAAAAGGAAGATACACTAATAGTTTCATTTATTAAATAATTAGGTCCTATCAACTTATTAACTATTATGTCATAAGTTAATAGCCATTTGAAAATAATACACAAAAACTGAGAGAAAATATAAACTGTTTTACTTTATTTGTATTTACTAATGGGATGTATATGCTGTTGAACACAGCACAAATTCTCAAATATTGGAATCAGATTGGACATGGCTACCCTTGTTTCTTGCCCCACGTTAATTTTTTGCCTGTTTTTAATCAGCGCAACCACCAAAAACCCAGCTTTGCAAAATGTGACATCATGAAAAAGAATACAGCGTGGTCCAATATTGGAACTTGCCAGCTACTCAAGCTTGTAGTTCATGCAGTAACCAACAGATGTCAGCTGTCACTGTTTTCTTGGAAAACCTAAAATACCCAGCAGCACTCTTGTAAATTCACTGTGGGTCCCCAGCGTATGATTTAGGAACCATGCCTGTATATGTGACTATTTCTTCCCTCAAAAGATTTGTAATTGATTAAGCATTTCAATAACCTTGATAACAATCAGGAAAATAGAACATACATTTCTTAAAACCAGCATTTGGAAAGATCAAGCCTGTATCTGAAAAAAAAAAGAAAGAAAGATTCATTTTTAAGAAGAGCCTTGAAATTTGGGTGGCATTTTTACAGGTAAAGGTGGAGACCAGGGGAACTCTGATGTCAGAGCCACAGATCATTCTGAATGTTTTGGTGCAGGTTTTGAGCAAGATGTGATGGATAAAAAGATAACTAAAACACAGCCACAACCCTTGGGGATGTTCACTCATCTTCCAGGATAGAAGGCAGAGCAAACTACCTAATCTGCAGAATGCATGGCATGAGGGATGGAGAGTGAGAAAGAGTTACCAAAACTAAGGCTTGCGTATGAATTTAGCCATATTTAGAATACCTTCATTGCCTGTATAAAAATAATCTGGATCTCTCTTACTATCATTACTAAGAAACTAATGGAAAATGTCATCTACTTCTCTTATTGCATATGTGACCATAAAAAAATTATCCAGAGCAGAATTCATTTCCTTTAACATGGACCAATCAGAGTAATGAGCAAAAGTTACAACAGATGAGAGAAAAAAAAAAAACTCTGAAATCGAAGGGAAAAATCTTTACTCCATTTTTATTCATTTCCCAAATGAATCAAATTTCCCAAATTAGTGCTCTCTACTTTTTTTGCCAAACCAGAATAAATGTATAAGTTCTGGTATTTTAAACAAAAACATAATAATTTTAATTATTCACCCAGACCTTTCCAAAGTGCTTGTGTAACATGAGCAAAATTTATAATTTAGCAGCTACTGGCTGATATAGTTTTAATCTTAAATAGAAATGATTATGCTTATATAGCTAAACTTTTACTAAGACTTATCAGACATCCACACAGCCTAGAAACATACACAAACTGAGCAAGAAATTAAAGTTGTCCACAAAATACAGTAGCACTTCACTGAAAATAGCCCTCCTCAAGGTATTATCAACTGTTCATCAACTAAATTGCAATCCACAATAAGCATAGCAAATATTTTAATAAAGTTGTCTTAAATTAGAATGAAGTTCTTGAAGGATTAAGGCCTTTCAAATATTGTACTGAAAAAATATTCACTGAAATACCAAAGTGGCCTTGGGTATTCTGGTTCTAAAAACTTACAGGAGCCTTATTAGTAACCAACACCAGCACAACTAAGATATATATGGATCATTTCAAATTACAAATCGATAGTGAAATCTAATCTCTGCTACCATGCATAACGTTCTTATTGATTATCCTGCATTTATTGATGAAGAGACTAAAGTTCAGGGAATTTCTGTGATAGCTGGAGATCACATTCTATAAAAGATGCTCATTTCTAATTTAGGGCTTCTGACTCACGTTTTATATGCTTTCTAATAAATATCTTTCCACAGATAAAATAGATGATAGACCACCAGATGTGATTTGAGAAGCCCCACGTTTGGTAGCCAATATATACACTCTCTCCCGCCTGCTAGGAGCCCAAAGTTCTGCCATTTGGGCCATTTTCTGGGGTTAAATCATTAGATACCTTTCAAAATGAAAATGTTAACTTGGTTGGAGGTAATATATGTGAACACTTTTAATATATTTCCTGACATAGAGAAAGCTTTCAATAAATGCTTGTTATTACTTTTTAGTGAATGCATTAACACTCAATCTATTAGTAAGAAATCATTTGTCAAATTTACTGTCACTTAACAGAGTAGAACTGGAGAAAACAAGACAAGGAGAGATAAATTTGATTGAGGATGGAGGAGAAAAAAATGGTTAGTTCCAAACTGAAAACTGACTAGGAGACACTGGCAGATGGGTTACTGTGATTTTAATTTTAGTGTTGTTCAAGAGAAGAGAAGGATGCTGCAGGCATGATTTACCTTCCTCAGATTTTTTTTTCTTTGGGGCAGCCATAAGGATAATTTTCATCCTTCTGTGATCTTTCTTTCCAGCATTCTAGCACTGGCAATCTGCTCTTAGCTGCTGGCTAAATGCTACGGTGAGTGGCAATTGGAAGACATTGTTAGAATTCAAAGAAAAAGAATAAATAAGAATCACTCTATCAAGTGTTGAGTTTCAGGTCTACATCGGATCATCTGTGGTAGTTTTAAGGGTTTCAAAATGTCACCTTGAGAAGCTGGATGTGAAGTTTTGTGTGTATTTTCCATTCAGTGGAGCTGCATAAACTTCCACTAACTCTCACTCAGGCAACATTTTCCAGGGAAAATTCATAATCTGTCTTCAGCTGCGATCTCTTCCATAGCTTGCAATTCCTCACCCCCAGCTTTCAGGGCCATCTGCACTCTCTCTTCCTGAGGAAGGGCCCTTGGTGCCAACTCTTTCACCCCATCCCATGCCTCACTCCATGGAAAGAACATACAGATATAGCAGAATTGGCAGGCAACTGTAAAACACTAGAGTTTATAATAACTCTAAATAGTGCTCTCCAAATCTGGTTTATTTCAAATTATATAGAGCCAGAAGAACTACTCATGAGTCATATAACCCAGAACCACAAGTTTCACCAGGACAAATCTCCTGCAGACCCAGCACGACAGAGAAAAACTTTATGTACTAATGAATTATGTGGTCATCTTGGGCAATATTACTGTTTTCTTTCTATTAAGTTCAAGTAAACAAACCCTTTTCCAAAGGGCCCAGCTCATTAAATTTAGGATTTTAATACTCATAGGTAATATGTCTTCTTATTCCCTGTGAAGAATAATGAAAAGATGATCTCCTATCCAGAAATGTCGTCTTCTCTCCTCTTCCTCCATAAATCCATCCCACCCTTGAGCACTTTAAATAGTTGGTTTATCACACATACAATGTGTATGTGTGTGAGTGGGTGCACATAAAACATTCAGCTTGGTTACTTTATTTAGAAAATGAATATCTCACCCAGGAATTTCATTGGCTTCAATGATGACCCAGAGTTACTGACGTATAAAGGAAAGGGAACAATTTCCAAGTCAGGGACCTCATTCAGAGGTTCTCGATTTTTATTGCATATTGAAATAGTATGAGAAATTTTAAAAAATGCAAATACTCTGATTCCTCCCTGAGAGATTCCAGTGTAACTGGCCGAAGGCATGGCCTGAGTATATGGATTTTCACAAGCTCCTTGGTGATTCTAGTATGTGGCCAAGGTTGAGAGCCACTGCTTCAGAGAGAAAAACCTCTGTCGTGTGCCTTGTTTCCAGTGGTGAACACTGGCACATACCAGACTGCTATTGGCACATTACATGTTCTAAAATTGTAGGGCAGTTAGGATGCGCACCTACTAGGGCCAGCAGTTGTACCAAGTGCGTTCCTTTGCCTCATTTCATTCTCAAAACAATCCTATAAAGGCTAAATTGCCATTTTTCAGTTAGTGAAACTAATACACTCTTGTCAAGATGATGAACTAGCAAGAACTATGTGTTGCTTCCCTCCAGATTAAACCCTGAGGAAACAACTGCAGCAGGAGGAGATCATGGATCTAAAGGATGAAGAGCAAAAAACTGCCAGAAACTCTGGGGGAATCTGAAGGGTCTTGTGAGCTGGAGGGTGTCTATGAGGGGCTGTGCTGTGGTCTGGAGTGGAGGGTGGAGAGAGGGAGCGGAGAGGGGAGAGTTGGAAGAGTGTTCAGTTCTGCTCTTGCCTCTTCAGCAAACGTTCACCCACACACACACTCAGGAGGGATGGTCATTGGCTGCACCATCACCTCAATCCCTGCTGATGGCGTCAGAGTCCACAGAGTAACAGCAGAGCAAGACAAAGGCCCTGTTGGGATGGTACATTGATGAACGAATCTTGGTGGCCATTTACCCTTGGCCTTGTGTTTCTCCACCTTCAAACTTCCAGGGTTACAGGAAAGGATGCACCTTTCAATGCTGACATTTTTTAGAGGTTAAATCTGTGATCCTGACCCAAGCAGATGCCCAGTGGTCTGACTGCAGATGGGTGTTGTCAAGAGTAGTCAGTAGTGACCAAGGCTCAGACCATTTTCTTTCCTTAAACCAAGGATTCTTAACCTGGAATTCATAATATCCTTCAGTGATAAATACTGAAAACCATAGTAGTATCAGTAGTACCTGTGACTTCGTCACCAACTTAATCACAGGTATTTTCTTATCACATTACAGTTGTTGCAGACAATTATTATACATGATGTTAGATTTTGTTATTTAATGCATCAACAAAAACAGATAATTTTAACACAATATGGTTTAATATTTTTATAACCTAATTTCAGTATGATTGGTTTCTTTTGTAATCACATAAATTTTATTCTGTGCATTTAAAACTAACACCCTGAGAAGAGTTTCATAGGCTTTCCTGGGTTGCCAAAAGGCTCCGTGACCCAAGGAAGATTAGGAAATCCTACCTTATTCTCACCAGAAAGAACACAGAAGGACCTTTGGGTCTTCCATAACACACATTACCAGACTATGGCAGAAGGGTGAATTGACTTTCAGCATTTTTTCATACCTCCTCCTAATTTGCCTTCCTATATAGCAGAGGCTGGAATGCCATGAACCTATATGCCCAGACTTCAAGAGAACACTTTCTAGGTCATAGTACATGTGTATGCCTGTATATGAGTATATTTCCATATCCTCTGTGGTCTAGATCTGTATCCCTCTGCTGATGCATGCATGCACCTGCATACATACACATACACACAGACACTACTCTCCAGAGTGGGCACGCCCATCTACCCTCCTACCAACAGTGCATGAGGATTCTGTATCCCAATCACTTGGAAATATCCAGTTTCCTAATTTCTGACAGTCCAGTAGGAGAACTGGAGATAATTCAGATGCCCTTAACTGAGGGAATGGAGAGGAACAACATAGTGGAGGTATACAATGCAATAAAATGTAGATTTCTACACACACACCATGGATGAGCTTTTAAAACAAAGTATTGAGTAGAAAATGAAAAAATGAGATCTGTTGCACATTATAATTTATGTAAATTAGAACTATATGCAATCAATAATACATGTTTTATAAGAACATATACAAATGAAAGGATACAAATCAACACCTTGAAAGGTTCACCTATGGGAAGCAAGAGTAATGAGACAGAGGAAAAGGTATAAAAATGAAATGAATAAGTACAACGGGAGGAGACCTGCATGGACCAATGACAATGGCGTCCAATGAACTAAGGAGGAAGATTAACTCAATTCTCTGCACCTGAGTGCCTTTAGCCATTAAAAAAGAAACAAACTAACTCAAAGTATTAGTAATTTCCCCAAACTTATACAGGTAACCCAGGATGGAAATAAGTTTCAAAGACAGATCTTGCTTCTCAAATTATGGCTAGTGAGAAGGCAAAGAAACATAGATGGCACTAATGTATTTATATTTATTCTCTCAATTTCATCATTAAAACTAATGTCTGAGACATATGTAAGTATTCCTATTTCCTAGAAGAGAATCCTGAAGCTCATAGACATCACACAACAAGTCACAGGGCCAGGATTTCAAGCCAGGTTTTCTGACTTCAAAGCACATGGTTTCTGATGTACAACATGGCCTCAACGAATTCTCCCACTGCCCCATTCACTGTTTAGTTCACTGGCATTTTATATAAGGTGTGACTTTCCAAGTAGCTACACTAATAATTAAGTCTCTACAGACCTATGGAGTTAACAGTGGACAATGGCTCCCTGTTCTCTGTTTCCAAAACGTGCACCAATGGCAAGATTTTATTATGTTCCATCTTAGAAGTGAACCGCCAACAGCAGTTAGAGAAGCATTTCTTTTAACTGCTATGGTCTGTCCATACATTTTGTGTGGATGTGAACATTAAAGAGGGTCTGCCTTCAGAGGAGTACTCAAGGAAGGGTTTGGGGGCACTGATACAGAATCATTCATTTCTATAAATGTGAAGTAAAAATCAGAACTTTCATTACACCAAGAAGTAAAAGATCAGAAGTGACTCAAAGACCAGAGACCTCGGATGGGTTGTAAAAGGGGAAAAAAAGAATGAGGGAAAATAAGAGAGAAGAAAAATTAATTTAGTAAATCTTTTTTAATTAAAAATTCTCATCAGAGAAATGTAACTATAGAGAACTGATGGCAAAACTTCAAAAATAATGAGCAACCTTCTGAACTAATTGGTCTGCGTAATGTTTACACTCTGAGAGCTCTATTCATTTGTTTGCCGAACACAGACACATGCGTTGCTATTCATGGAAGGGTTGAGAGGCTTCTGGGAAGGGACTCAGAACCACCTGGGAAAGTTAATGTCCTCTCTTCTCTTATTAATGTGAAAGAGGTAGGTGATTTCCAAATCGTGAAGGAATAAAAACAGTTTCAGTCGTGCCAGAAACAGCTGTCTTCCTCTGACATTTAAGAAGACAGATCCAGAGAGATTTAACTCTATTGTGGCTTTGCAAAGCATCTTCAAGACAATCAATATTACCGCACAGAGGAAAGAAACCACAATGAAGTGATTTTTTCCAAGTCTGCATCACTTTACTCGTCCTGATATCTTCTGACTACCACTGCCCCATCCTTCCTCCTCCAGTAAAATCTCCAGTGTTTTGCTGTAAATGGAGAACAGGTTGAATTTTTCCACTTCTAAGAGGAAGATTACATTTGCATTTCCCTGGTGACACTTCTTTCCTTCGTGGAAAAAAGAGAATCTTTGAATTAACAGATGGAAAGGGTCAAATAACCAATTCCAGGGCTTTGGAGGATCACGGCCGTCTTCCCCACTGACTTCCTCAATGCTATTCTCACAAACCATCAATCCCACACTTCAGTTAAACTTCCAGGAGAATAGAAACTAAAATTGTTTAAATAATTCAGCCCATAAATACTTAGTAATCAGTTACTATGTCCAAGGCACAGTGCTAGAGTCTTGGAATAACACAAACAGTAAATATAGATATAGTCTTGCCTTTAATGAGGCTACGGTCTATCTGAAAAACAAGTAACTGCATAATTGATTTATTAATGAAAAATTGAATGTGTCTGTTTTGTGCCAGACACTGTACAAAGTAACCAAGATTATCTCCTCTAATTCTCATAACAGCCCTTTGAAATAGATATTATTTACCTACTTTACAAATAAATTAAAAAAAACTAAGACTCGGGAGAAATAAGTCACTTATTTTTCCAGTATTGTAAAATCAGTAAGCAAAATCAGTAGGTCTGCTTGAGTTCAAATCCCATTTTTTTTCAAGCACAGTCAGTTCTTTCCATGGATAGGGCTCTTTATCCTTTCTATCACCTATATTTTGGTTTGCTGAATTTAAGTCAGTAAGGATTTATCTGGTAGAATTCCCCTTTATTTTTACCACATCCATATATTCTTAACACTGTCTTAAAATTAATATCTGAAACTCCAAAGCCTTTTGGTAATGACACTTAGTTATCCCTTGGGCTATCTTTTCATGGTCCACCTGTAGGAACTCTTAGAGCAGCATTTGTGCCTCTGCCCTGGAGTAAAAGATCCTCTTCCTTCATGCTAGAGATTGAAACAAGACTGAAGGATTGAAGTGCTGCATTGTATGTTTAAACACTTCTTTATTTCCCAAGGGAATATAATGATTTACTAAATGAAGAGATTTTCAAGAGTTTTTTTTTGGATCTAATAGTTAATTTGGTTTATCTATAAATTGACTGTTATTCCTTGCAGAAAATCTGAACATAAGTCTAAGGGTCATCTACCATGATCTCCTCTAAGGCATTCCATTGAGTAAAGAAAAAATACTTGTCCTTTTTTATTCAACATGGCCAACATAAGCTTGATAAAGAATAATGTGCCAGGGATTCAAATAAACATACTTCCTTATATCTGCCCTAGAAATGCTAAGTTCTCTCCAGGCTTTGAACTTCATCCAGCAGTGGGCAGGCCCACCCTCTGTTTTCTCTCTTTGTTGCCCTAGGAGAGATGATTCATGCATTGATCAAGAAAGAAACAACCATCTATCAAATTAAGAGCTTTGGCTGCACCAAACATCAGCAAACTCAGCCAGTGTGCTCCCTACGTTAAAGTATTCTTGCACATTAATTTCAAACCTGCACCCTGTAGATATATTTGGAGCAGTCTAGGGCTACTGTTCTACAGACAAATAAATCACATTTAATCAGTACTGTGCAGCATCTAATATTATCCACATATATAATCCATATAAATCATTATCTTGGGGTAAATATTTTAAACACCTTGAACCTTAGGGGGGAAAATACACACACACACACACACACACACACACACACACACAGAATACTATGCTAGAAGTAGTATTAACACAGTAAATTATACAAGTGGAAGCATCACTCAGATATTTAGTGAGAAAAAAATCATAGAATATTCATGTTGAAAAAGATCTTACAGCTTGTTTTTCCTTGCTTCCTACCCGATTCAGAATTCCCTTCTGCAGTATTAAAAGGCAAGCGTCACTTGGCCTCTGGTTTAAGTTTCCAGTGACGACAATGAAACTGTGTTATAAACCAGTCTACTTCATTTTTAAATAAGTTTAATTGTCAGAAATGTCTTTGACACAATAACCCCAAACTTATCTTTTATACCTTTTATCTATTGGCCTTAATTAACCCATTAAGTTTATAGAGAGGGAAATCTAATCCCTCTCTCACATGACAGCATGTCAAAATGTGACCACAATCATTACTTTGGCAATTTCTATGTTTTTTAACAAGGTCCTTCTCAATGTCACTGTTCCCAGCAACTCTAATGGCTTTGCTCCAAAATCTGTCATTTCAAACAGTCTGTTTCCCCAAAACTGTAGCCTCTCTATTTCTACACTGTCATCTAGTTTACATAGGTTTAAATTTAGTTTTAAGACACTCATCTTCCAGAATTGCATGAATTCAGAAAAAAAAAAGTGAGGAAACTTTTTTTAACTATTTATTTCAAAAAATTTTCAGACTCTTACAAAAGATTTGCACAAATAATACAAGGGATCTTCTACACTTTTCAACCAGATTCAAGATCAGGGAATTATTAGTGATATCACATTACTATCTAATCTACAGGCTTTTGTTTCAAATTTCATCTGTTTTCCTATTGTCTATTCCTGATTCCAGATCCAATCCAGGATCATTCATTAAGTGAGGAATCTCAAAGTTCACAAAAAGCCCATAGTGAGTGGAAATAATATTATATGCATCCTTCCCTATAATTTTCCTTTCTACCCTACCCCCAAATAAGAAGAATTCTTCAGTAGAAGTTTCATTTAAATAAAACATCATCTGATAATAGGAATGAAAAATTAGTTCAGAGCAACTGGCAAAGCCAAGGTGGTAACCATGATAAGCAACTTTTATATTAGAAGAAATCAAAGGCTATTTCATGAGAATAAACTCAATGTCCCCCACTGGAACTAATTCACAAAAAGGCTGTGATGTTATCATGGCTGTACAGAAGGGCAAGGGAATTTCAAAGAAACCCCAGGCATTAATTAAAGCGAGTAAAACTTCCTTCTACTACCATAATTAAAGGGGAAAGAGCACCTTCTCTCTTAGTGTGAGCCTGTCCTTGAGCAAGTCTCCCATCAAAATCTACTGAAGGACCAGTTCTCCTGTCATGTGGATAAGTCAGGTGTGTACAGATCTTTAACTCAATGCATGCGCTCAGAAAGGAAATGTAGAATACTGGTCTTCATGCACTTTCCAACAATATAGTATTCCTACTCTCCTTTGAAAATATTTCTAATGAAAAATTCATACATGCAAAAATACATATTGAATTCTCACACTCCCACATTTTAAAGATGCCACATGTACTTTGTGGACTGGGTTTCACTCCACAAAAAGGGGAGACTTAGGAAGAGCTGAAAGCAGAAAATGGCAACCCAACTAGTGATTTCATTGATGAAATTAGAAGTAGCACCTCACTAGCTAGGGGAAAATAGTTGATTTCTGTTCCACACACTGTTCGTTTTTTTGTTTTGTTTTGTTTTGTTTTGTTTTAACATCCTCATGGCTTATTTATTTTATAATTGGAAGTTTGTGTCTCTAAATCCCCTTCACCTGCTTCACCCAAAACCCTCCATCCTCTCCTCTGGCAACCACCAGTTTGTTTTCTGTATCTGTGACTCTGTTTTTGTTCTGTTTTGTTTGTTTTCTCTTTAGATTCCACATATAATTGAGATCATACAGTATTTGTCTTTCTCTGTCTGGCTTATTTTACTTAGCATAATATCTTCTAGATCCATCCATGTTGCTGCAAACAGCAAGATTTCCTTTTTTAATGGAGTTATATTTTAGTTTTTTGATAAACTTCCATACTGCCTTCCACAGTGGCTGCACCAATTTACAATCCCACCAACGGTACACGAGGGCCCCCTTTTCTTCTCATCCATCTTCGCATCACTTGTTATTCATTGTCTCTTTGATGGTTGCCATTCTGACCGGTGTGAGGTGGTATCTCACAGTGGTTTTGAGTTGCATTTCCCTTGTGATTAGTGACGTTGAGCATCTTGTCATGTGTCTGTTGGCTGTCTGTATGTCTTCTTTGGAGAAAGATCTATTCAGGTCCACTGCCTACATTTTAATCAGGTTGTTTGTTTTATTGGTATTGAGTTATATGAGTTCTTTGTATATTTTGGATATTAATCCTTTATCAGATGTATTGTTTGTTCCCTTCTGCATGGCCTGAGCAGCCAAGGTGCTGGTGCCAGCCCTGGTGGCGGGAAGTCCCTGGCTCTAATAGGCTGGAGGGAAGATTCCAAAATGGCTCTTGCCAGCACCAGGGTCCACTTAGTAGAATGAGCTCCCCAAATTTGCTGTTGCCAGCATCTCCATCCTCCAGGGGGAGTCCCAGTTGTTTCCTGCCTCTCTGGGAGGCTCTCCAAGATCAGCGAGTGGGTCTGACCCAGGATCCTTTCAAACTACTGCCTCTGCGCTGGGATTTGGAGCATGTAAGATTTTGTGTGCACCCTTTAAGAGTGGAGTCTTTCCTACAGCCCTTCAACTCTCCCTACATGCAGGCCCCACTGGCCTTCAAAGCCAGACGTTCTGGGGGCTTGTCTCCCTGGTGCAGGACTAATGTTAGAGGAAAACGTGACTAAGCACAATTTAGCTAATATTGATATTGATGGCGAATATTCAACTCTTTCTCTGTTTTACCATGAATGACTCTCTTCTATCAAAGGCCAGCTTTCCTCTTGTGCACACATTCTGTCTCCTCTCACTTCTTCAAGGGCACTGCTTCAGCAATTATTCCCTCTCTTTCCTGAATCAACAACCTTTCCCACAATATTGGATCAATCTCAATAGCATATAAACAAGCTATTATTTTCCCATCTCTCCATAATAACAATAATAATAGTAACTTCTCCTGATTGTGCACTTTTTTCATTGAGTTCCCAACTTTTTGGTTCTCCATTTCTGGAAAACTCCTTAAAAGAGTCATCTATACTTGCTTTCTTCAATTTTTCTACTCCTGTTGTCTCTTAATCAGACTCCCATCAAGCTATCAACTATCAAGACTACCAGTGGTCTCTACGTTGTTAAATCCCATGATCAGTTTTAGCTGCACATCAGCACCTAGAACAATGCCTGGCACACAGCTGGTGCACAAGCATTATTCGTTAAGTACATGAATAAATGAATGGAGCTAACATATAGTCAAGAAGATACTTTTAACCTACACAACATAATTTGTACAGGCGTACCTCAGAGATATTGTGAGTTCAGTTGTAGAACAGCACAGTAAAGCAATTGTCATAATAAAGCAATTACACACATTTTTTGGTTCCCCAGTGCATATAAAAGTTATTTTTATACTTTACTGTAGCCTTTTAAAAAGTGTGCAATAGCTTCATGTCTAAACAATGTACATACCTTAATTAAAAAATACTGTATTGCTAAAAAATGCTAATGATCATCTGATCCTTCAGTGATTCGTAGTAGTAACATCAAAGATCACAGATCATCATAACAAATATAACAATAATAAAAAATTGAAAGATTGCAAGATTACCAAAAATGTGACACAGAGACACAAAGTGAGCAAATGCTGTCAGAAAAATGACACCCATAGACTTGCTAAAATGACACCCATAGACTTGCTAGACACAGGATTGCCACAAACATTCCATTTGTAAAAAATCACAGTATCTGTTAAGTGTAATAAAACAAGGTATGCTTATACACTCAGAGTAAAGAGTAAAGATAATACTAGCAAAAAGCACTTTCAAAAATGATTAATGCATGAATCAAAAATGTTACTAACCAATCAACTTTTAGAATGTTAACATAAAATATGAGTCATGCAATCAATAGTCAGTGTGGTGGAAAGAAAGTGCCTTTCACATTCAAAGAAAAATCCATTTAAACAGCATATAAAGACAAAATGCTATTTTAGACACAAATTATTACAAACTCATGTTTAGTATTTTTAGGTCCAGGTTAAAGAATATTCAAGAATCCCTGACTCATGAAATGGATAAAGGAGGGTGAATTGAAGGGTGAGAAAGGGGATCCTAAGAAGGTTGGTCAATAATCACAAAAACAACAACAGTAATAAAAGTACAACTCACTTTTGAGCATTTAATTACTTGTCAGGTAACTGCTTCATGCATTTTGTATTTGAAGTAACTTGTCCAAGATCCTGCAGATTATATGCAGCTAGTATGAGATTTGGCCAGGATTCAATCCCAAAGAGACCAAGGACACTCAGATGAGGGAACTATTCCAGAGCTCAGAGTCCACCAAATGCACAGAGCATTTCATAAAATCTTCTCAAAGTCTCAGGGAAGTCCCTCAGACTTTTCTCTGTGATAAGGCCAATTCCCTCTGAGTCAACTGATTAAGTTAGTATCTGGACATGTGAGTGACACCTAAAACAAAATGTGATTCACATTATTTATGGCTCTCTAAGTTACGACCTGGTCTTCATAAATTGAAGGCTATGTCATTAGCCCATATCACCATCATAAAAGACTCATCTAGCAATTCATCCAAAAACAATTAATTAAAGAAAACCAGCTAATGTTTTCAACCTCCACAAATTAAATTAATTTGTAATTAATAAGGTAACAGCAAATCCACTAGGCTATAATCACTTAAACCAGTAAATCAGGGTAATAATAATCATTTTTATCTCTCATAGCAAAGAGGTCTTAACACATAGTTTATTTATGTGAAAGAAGCATGGTCAGTGACCTATAGGGAGTGAATGTAAGAAATGAATTAATCAAGGGGATCCTGGGGTGATAAATTTTCTTGTTTCAAAATCAAAGACTCTTTCTTTAGATGGGATCGGCATCTCTATCTTTTTTTTTTTTTTTTTGCGGTACTCGGGCCTGTCACCGTTGTGACCTCTCCCGTTGCGGAGCCCAGGCTCCGGACACGCAGGCTCAGCGGCCATGGCTCACGGGCCCAGCCGCTCCACAGAATGTGGGATCTTCCCGGACCGGGTCACGAACCCGTGTTCCCTGCATCGGCAGGCGGACTCTCAACCACTTCCCACCAGGGAAGCCCAGCATCTCTATCTTTTAATAGGTTAATATAGATAAATGATGAATAACCTACTACTGATAATCACCATCTATGTTACAGGAAAAGATTATAGAATTTCCATAGCATAGGATTTAGTGGAAGCACAATCTGTCTTGATGTGAAAGTGTAATTATGGAAGAGCTAATATTCCGCAAATAAAAATTGTATTATTACATCTGGATTTGCATTTAAGAGTACAAGAAGGGAAAAAGGGTCCATGAAAAAGCCAAATTTGTAGAAACAGAGTAGAATGATGGTTACCAACATCTGAAGTATGGGAGAAATGGTGAAATGTTGGCCAGAAATTACAAAATTCCAGTTAGAGGATGACAAAGTTCTGGGACTCTAATGCACAGCATTCGGATCATAGATAAAAGCACTTCTCCAAATACTTAAAAGTTGCTTAGAGAGTAGATCTTAAATGTTCTCACTACAAAAAAAAAAAAAAAAAGTTAAATATTTGACATGATGGAGGTGTTAGCTAACACTCTGATGGTAATCATAGTGTATCATACCCACAATTTGTACACTTTAAAGTTACACAATGTCATATGTCAGTTATATCTCAATAAAGTTGAAAAAAAAAGAAGAGTCCATGAAAGAAGAAACTTTAGAAGTAAAGACTAATATATCCCTTAAGCATGGGAACAGTTGTGCCAGATTTGAAGGAAAGACAGGCCAGTTCATTAAAGAGTCACACACCGCCTCAGGTTCTGAAACTTTTGTTCTAGGGGAATTTGAAAGCAGATGTTACTCCAAGGATAAGTCCATCAGGAAGAGATGGCCAAAAAAATCCTAATGAAAGATGATGTCATGGGGAGAAATTGTCTAAGACCTCAGACCAGGTGTCCACAATCACATCTCGCCATGCACAATCCAGTGCTAGGTTAGTGCCATTACCTTTCTTCCGTTCTAGGTTCTTTGCCTGGTGTAATAATTAAATCAACATAAGACAAAGTCAGAAGAAAGATAAATTTAATTTCATACCTATGGGAGCCCATAAAAAATATGAGACTCAAAGAAGTGACCAAAGCAGGCAGCTTTTGTACCTTTTAGATAAGGAAACAATAAATTTGTGAAGAATTGAAAAGATAAAGAGGTTGATACCTAGAAGCGACTTGCTGGGTTTCATGATAAATATATGTCTATCTTTTTAATAAACTGACAAACCGTTATCCAAAGTGATTGTACCATTTTTTTTCCCAACAGCAATGCATGAGGGTTCCAACTTCTCCAAATAATTACCAAAACATGATATTTTCAGTCTTTGGAAAGATATTATACCCATTATAGAGGGTATGTAAGTGTATGGCTCAGTAGTTCTAATGTGCATTTCCCCAATGTCTAATGATATTGAATATCTTTGCATGTGCTTATTAGAAATTTTTATATCTTTATATCATCTTTGTCAAATATTTTGCCCCAATTTTTAATTGGCTGTTAGTCTTCTTATTAGTGAGTTGTAAGAGTTTTTAATATATTCCAAATACAAATTGTTTTTCAAATATACAATTTTCAAATATCTTCTGCCCATCTGTGGCTTGTCTTTTCATTTTATTAGTGGAGTCTTTTGAAGAGAAAAGGTGTTAATTTCGGTAATAAAGTTAAATTATCAAATTCTATTTCATGGACATTTTATCTAAGAATTTTTGCCTAACCAAGGTCAGAAATGTTTTGTCCTATGTTTTATTCTAGGCATTTTATAGTTGTAGCTCTTACATATAGATTTGTATTCCATTTTGAGTTAATTTTAATAGGGTGTGATTTACAGAGATTCATGTTTTTGCATATGAATTTCTAATCATTCCTATCCAGCACTATCCATTACTATTTTATCATAAATATTGAATTTTGTGAAATGCTTTTTCTTCGTCTATTGAGAAGATCATGTCATTTTTATCATTTGTTTTCTTAATGTGATGCATCACGTTGATTGATTTGCAGGTATTGAACCATCTTTGTATCCCTGGAATAAATCCTATTTGATCAGGTTGCATGATCTTCTTAATGTATTGTTGAATTTGGTTTGCTAATATTTTGTTGAGGATTTTTGCATCTATGTTCATGAGAGATATTGGCCTGTAATTTTCTTTTCTTGTGGTGTTCTTCTCTGTTTTTGTATTGGGGTAATGCTAGCCTCATAAGAAGGAGTTTGGGAACATTTCCTACTCTACACTTTTTTCAAAGGATTTGAGAAGGATAGGTATTAAATCTTCTTTGAATGTTTGGTCAAATTCACCAGTGAAGCTATGTGGTCCTAGACTTTTGTTTGTTGGGATATTTTTGGTGACGGATGCAATCTCCTTATTACTAATCAATGTATTCAGATTTTCTGTTTCTTAATGATGCAGTCTTGGGTACTGTATGTTTCTAGGAATTTATCCATTTCTTCTAGGTTGTCCAATGTGCTGGCATATAATTGTTCATAGTAGTCTCTTATGATCCTTTTAATTTCTTTGGTATTAATTTTAATTTCTGCTCTTTCAGTTCTATTTTATTTATATGAGTGCTCTCTTTTTTTTCTTAGTGACTCTAGCTAAAATTTTGTTAATTTTGTTTATCTTTCAAAGAACCAGCTCTTCATTTCATTGATCTTTTCTATTGTCCTTTTAGTCTCTATTTCATTTATTTTCACTCAGATCTTTATTATTTCCTTCCTTCCACTAGCTTTGGACTTCTTTTGTTCTTCTCTTTCTAGTTCCTTTAGGTATAAAGTTAGGTTGTTTATTTGAGATGTTTTTGTTGTTTCTTGAGGTAGGCCTGTATCACTGTAAACTTTCCCCTTAGAACTGCTTTTGCTGTATCTCATAGATTTGGTATGTTGTACTTCCATTTTCATTTCTCCCAGGGTGTTTCTTTCTTTCCCCTTTGAATTCTTTGTGGACCAATTTGTTTTTCAGAAGCATGTTTTTTAATCTTCATATATTTGTGATTTTACCAGTTTTCTTCTTGTAATTGATTTTTAGTTTCATACCACTATGGTTAGATAAAAGATGAGGTTTACATACATCATCATTGTTGTATGTTACATACATACAACATATATATATATATATATATATATATATATACACAGTCTAATTTAAGTTGATAGCAAGTTAAGTTTGAACACATTCTGAAACTCTATATTTTTACTACCCCCAATGTTTTATGTTTTTGACATAACATTGTACATCTCTTTTTGCTTATCCCTTAATTAATTATAATGGCTATAGTTATTTTACTACTTTTGTCTTTTAATCTTTATACCAGCTTTATAAGTGATTAATCCATGACATTTACTATATATTTACCTTTACCAGTGAAATGTTTATTTTCATATGTTTTTTGTCACTAATTAGTGTTCTTTCTTTTCAACTTAAAGAATTCCCTTTAACACTTTTTGTAGGGCCAGTTTAGTATTGATGAACTCCTTCAGCTTTTGTTTGTCTGGAAAGCTCTTTATCTCACTTTCAATTCTTGATAACCTTGCAAGGTAGCACATTCTTGGTTTGAACTTTTTTTTCTTTCATCACTTTGAATATATCATGCCATTTCCTTCTGGACTGCAAGGTTTCTGCTGAGAAATCTGCTTATAGTTTTATGCGGGTTCCATTGTATTTAACAAGTTAGTTTTCTCTTGCTGTTTTTAAGATTCTCTCTTTATCAACTTTGGACATTTTAATTATAATGTGTCTTGGTGTGGGTCTTTTAATGTTCATCTTATTTGTAACTCCCTGGGGTTCCTGAATCGGGATGTTTGTTTCCTTCCCTAAGTTAGGGACACTTTTAGCCATTGTCCCCTCAAAGACATTGTCTGCCCCTTTCTCTCTCTCTTCTTTTTCTAGAACCCCTATAATGCAAATGTTATTCTGCTTGCTGTTGTCCCATAGGTCCCTTACTCTATCTTCACTTTTTTTTAATACTATTTTTTTCTTTTTGCTGCTTTGTTTGGGTGAGTTTTACTGCCTGGTCTTACAGATCACTGATTCTTTCTTCTCCTTCATCTATTCTGCTGACAAACTCCTCTAGTGTATGTTTCACTTCAGTTTTTGTGTTCTTCAGCTCTGGGACTTCTGCTTGTTACTTTTGAATATTCTCTATCTTTTTGTTTAAGTTCCCACTGTATTCATCCATTCTTCTGAGTTCCATGAGCATGTTTATGACCATTACTCTAAACTCTTTATCAGTTAAATTATTTATTTCCATTTCATTAAGGGTCTCCCCCACCCTCCCCAGGATTTTATTTTGTTTTCTTGTTTGGAACATATTTCTCTGCTTCCTCATCTTTCTTGACTCTCTATGCTTTTGTTTCTGTGTATTAGGTGAAACAACTCTCTCTCCCAGTCTTGAAGTAATGGCCTTGTGAATGAGATAAACCTTATCATTTAACCTTGTCCTAGCTGTTGGTTATCTCTCAAACTTTTGGGATTGTGCCTTAGCAGCCTGATTTATTCTTGATAGGACCCAGTTGTTGAAGGTGTCCCAAGACCTGTGAATGTTCCAGAGAGAGGGATCTCAGTTAGCTCTTAGTTTCAGGCTGATGGGAAGTGAGAATCTCAGGCAGTAGTTTTAAGGTGTGCAACAATATACAGTCCTGTTGGATCACAATTATAAACCTTCCTGGCCTCTAGGTCAGGCAATCTGGAGATGTCTCCTTTGTAACAATTCCTGAAATTAAGGCCCCATACAAGTGTTTGGGCTCCTTTCTGGGAGTTACCAGTGAGCTGAAGCAAAGTCAAAAGAGAGTACAAAAATAGTATCCCCTGACCTACATTGCCTGAGAGCACTCCATAGTCTGTAGATGTACGGAAACCTGACGTGTGCCCCTCAGGCAGAAATAAATAAGCCTTTTTCACAGGAAGATTGGCGGTGTCTTAGTCTATCTGTGCAGTGCTATAGGAGTGGTAGCCTGAAAAGAACTATCTCTCCAATTGTTTTGGACCCAATGGGCCACCAGAGCCAAGTGCTTCAGAGACATTCTCTCTGTGAGTTTTGCACACCCGCTGGCTTTGGTGGAGCTGTGTGAGTGGTAGAGGAGCAGGGTACTTGCTTGCTGGCTTTGGAGGGGCTACAGGTGTAGCATGGGGTCATACTGCTCACCCAATAGCTTTGGAGGGGCCACTGGAGTGGTGCAGCAGTGGGTGTTTCCAGTGGTGCTAGTCAGTTAGAGGGAAAGTGCAAAAATGGTGCCCACTAGCACCAGCAAGGTAGAGGGAAAAGGCAAAAATGGTGTCTGCCAATGTTTCCATCTCCAGAAAGAGTCCCAACAGATTCCTACTCCTCCAGCATATGCTTTAATAGTTGCAAATGAATCTCCTTCACATATGGTCTGGGCACTTTTCAAACTGCTGCTTTTGCACTGAGCTCTGGGGCAAATGAGTGCACACATGAGCCCTTTAAGAGCAGGTTCTCTAATCCCTATATCTCTATGGTTATCTTGGATATAAGCCCCATTAGCTTTCAAAGTCAAAGTGTTGGGGAGCTCATTTTATGATTGCAGGTCCCAAGGGTTGCCTGATGTGGAAAACAGGGAAAAAACTCCATATTTGTGAGATCCCTCCCAATTCTGGGTAACTGCACTAGGGTGGAGTTTTTGGCTAGAATGTCTCTGCCTCTCCTACCTGTCTTAAAGTTGCCCTTTTATCCTTTGTTGTGGAGGAGTTATTCAGCTAGTTTTCAAGTCTTTTTCACAGGGAATTTTTGCATATGTAGCTGTAAATATGTTGTGTCTCTGAAGAGATAAATTCAGGATCTTCCCATGCCACCATCTTGAACTGCCTCCTCTGAGCAGTCTTGATCCAACTTTTTGTGAGTATATGTATACATTTCTGTGGGCATATTCTTATATATGGAATTTCTGAATCATAAGATATACGTATGATCAGCTTCAGTGTATACTGCTAAAAAGTTGCCCAAAGTGGCTGATGCTAATTTATACTCACATCAGCCATGTATGAGTATTTCAACACTTAGTATTGTCAGATTTTTTGATTTAGCTTTTATCTGGTGCCTAGATATACAATATCATTTTGATTTTTATTTCCTCTATGATAAATAATGTTGAGAACATCTTCATATGTTTATTGGCCATTTGGATATTCCTTGTTGTAGGTTATTTTTCTTTTTTTATTGAATTTTTCAACCCTTTATAAATTCCAACAAATATTTATGTATTCCAAGGTTATGAATATATTTGCTTATGTTATTTTCTAGAAGCTCTATTGCTTTCATGTTATATTTTGATCTATAATCTACTTGGAATTGAATTTTATGTATTTTTTAATTCAATTTCATATGTATTTATATGAAAGCATTTAGCAAAAAAACTGATATAACAAATAAATAATAGTTAAATGTGAGATAAATGTAAGAAATTTATGTTAGTATAAACCTAACTCTATGAGGGTGGATAGAATAAACATAGAGATAAAACTCAAACTTTCAGAAAAAATAATCCTCTGCATTTTTCTCATCTATAAAAGGAGAAACATCATTCACCAACTGAACAAAAAATAGGAACATTAAATTACAATGACAAAAGATTCTATTATATAATCTTGATGTGGTGTCATGATTTATCCAAATCCCAAACCTATGGGAAGATGATTATTAGCTATCAATATATCCTCAATCAACTTAAAATATAGCATGATCACTGTGCCTGGGAATCTGCCTTTTCCTTTTATCTCTTTTTTTTAGCTATCATTTATATTTTTTATAATAAACATACTTTAGGGCATTGTCAATTCTTAACAAGTCACAAAAAATACAGTTTCTAGGCTCAGTAAAATATTTATTCTAGGGAAGCCTTAGTTTCAAATTACAAAAAAAAAAAAATTCAATACTTAGCTACAGTAAAACAAAGGGAGCTTAGCTTTGAAAATATAATCAAACTACTCTATCACATACAGAGAAGTCTTTTTTAAAAATAAACTGGATTCTTAGTAAATGATGTAATACAAAGAGTAGAACTCTTTTCCTTAAAAAGAAAAAAAAAGAAACTTCCAATTAGCAGACTAAAATGTGAAGCTGGAAAAAGAAAACAAACTCAACATTTAGCCTCCTGGGAAAAGAAATGTTAAACAAACAAGAAAGTTTAGAAAGATATATTTAGCCTTTGCCTTTTAAATAATGCCTTGGTATTACACTGCATTTAGTTCTCACTGTAAAAACTTATCTAACCCAAGTTAATTACATTTCCAATGATAGTTGTTAGAGCAATTGCCAAGATTTACTACATAAATGACATATAAATTTAGTGCAGAATAATTAAGTCAGAATTTGAGTCCATACATTAAGCAATGGAAGCGTAATTACATTCTTATGGATGCTAAAAACTTCACTTGCAATTCTTTAAAATTGGATTCAACACAGATTCAGACTGCATTCACTTTCATTTATGACTTCTTTTCTTTCAATTATAATAGGAAGAAAACAACAACTGAAATTTGAGTAGTGCTTTCTGGGCTATGCCACATTTTTTTTAATATATGGGGACATCTTTGTGCATTACATGCTAATGGCAGTACCAAGGGCTGGCTTTGGAGACTGGGGTAGGAGCTGGTAGGAGACTGGGGTAGACTTGGCCTCTTAGCGAGCTCCATCAGTGACTCTTCCTATTTGCCTTCCCAAAAAGCTTTTTATTTTAAAAATATGCCCTTGTCATGTTCATGTGGTTTGAAGACAAATGTTTTGAATTTCCCACCAGATTTTTGCTCTGAAATTCCACCGTCATAAATGAACATTCAGGAGTCACCTCTGGAATCAAGATCCCAATTAAGTCTATGGCCTTTCATTTCCTCTCTGACCTACCCAGTTTAAAGCTTGACCCACTTTACTTTTTAAATTTTACATTTGCTACTATTATTATTATTGTTGTTATTTTCCAGATAGTAATATGCATTTTATATTCACCATTTTGATCCTGGAACAAGTAACTGAACAGGTTACATTCTGTTATCTCTGGTGTTTCATCTTTTACAGCTCCCTGGTCCCACAAGATAGTACAAGAAACAGAGGTTTCTCACCCAGAGGAGGACATTTTAGAGTATTGGTTGGTAACCAACTGTTCTTTCGTCCAAAAAAAAAAAAACCTGCAGCTATTTAATTAGTGTATAGCAAGATTGATTAAGCAATGCAGTGTCAACTAACACATTTAATGTGGAAGAAGATGATATCTAGCACTTAACTGATATCCTGTTTTTCTTAAAAGTTGTATGATGAATAGGAATAAAGCTAGCTAATAATCTACTTTTCTGTTCTTTTCACTTGACTATCTAATAGCCAAATTTTCTATCTATTCCCACTGTGAAGTCTCTTCTACTGTTTCTTCTAACAACTAATTTATACTTAATCATGTACAAAATCAGACTTATAGAGGGAAAAAATTAATGGTGATATCTGAATCACAAGGTAGGAAGACACAAAGCCCAAGACTGAATTGATGTGCTTGTTACATGTAGAACTGAGCGACTAGGGACTAAAATTACTCTAGCCTTGTTATTGAGAGTTGTGCCAATCCTTTTATCCATGCAAGATTCTTGTAATTTTAAGAGTGGCCTCAATCCAGCAGTACAGACATCACTTCAGAGCTTGTTAGAAATGCAAATTCTAAGACCACACCCCAGACTTACTATAATATGGACTTTGACAAGGTCTCCAAGTGATTCAAATGTCCCTTCAATTTTTTTTAATTGAAAGAAAAGTGTTTAATAATCTATTCCTACAAATATATGATTTAAATTTAGAATTAATAAATTATATTTCAAGTTTCCAACCTCAAAAGCATTAACTAGATATGGAAAAATATGAATACAACAAACTTTATTTTTTTATTCTGCCCTCTGAATATTTCTTTTTCTCATATTCTAAGAATCTTTTTTCATAGTTTGACCTTAAAAGTAGGTTTTAGAGTGATGGCCAAGAAGAAAATAAGGCATACTTTTAATCAGACTTAAGTGTAATATTTAAAATAACTGCTGTAAACTAGAAGGAGCTACTTGAAAATTTCACTAATGTTGAATTATTTAATAATTCTAGGAAAAACATGTTGTATATATATTACATAAAGATATATAGATAGATATACATTTTTCAGTTCCTTTGGCTCTTACAGGGTCATAGACTGGTATACTATGCTATGCGATGCTACGTTATGTTACATTTTGTTGTATTATGGGAGAAAGCTTATCCTTAAAATGAATAGAATTCTAGTGGCTATTAGCTTTCCAACTGTAGTATAAATACAACTGCCATGCTATAATGTTGGCACAGTTCTCTAGACTGTTGAAAATTGGTGTATCTTCCTTTCTCCTTGGGGGAATTTAACCCATTTGCAAATACGAACATGGATATCTGTCTTTTTTAACGTTGCTTTTCCCTGGGGATCCAACTTTAGGACCTGCAATTTTGAGAAGTACTCAACTCTTCATGTCATTCTAAATGCCTTATTGATGGGTCTTTCACCACTACTTATAGAAGCAAAAGAGCGACTGCTTGGTAGTCATTTCCCCATCAGTACATAACCCACTTTGTTCCTAAGCTTCAAATCCCCAAGTACAATATTATTCCCCCAAAATTTAGTCATCACAATGTACTTATTCTTTGTTTTGACCTTCTCTTCATATAACTGAAATAATAGACATTGAAGAGATGACTAACCCTGGAACTAAAAGTCAACGTTTGTTCTTTTCCTTCTATTTTAAAATCTCTACAAAGTCACAGAATGATTCATTTCAGTTTAATTCAATGAACAGCTTGGGGCACCTACTCTGGGCCAGACCTTGTTCTAGGGGCTGGAGACCCCACCCTCTGGAGTTTACCATCTATTGTAGTAAGCAACTTCAACCACAAAGCATCAGGATTTAGTGTGATTAATTTGCCTGAGAAGGAAGAGAAGTCTTCTGGGAAGAAATGCTATCAGAGCTAGAGTTATAGGAATGCATAAGAGGGCAGATTGAGAGGGCACTTCAGAGAGAAAGCACAGAAGCATGAAACAACTGGAGATGTTTTGGAAACTTCAAGTGTTATCTGGGTGGGTGAAAGAGAGAGATAACTAGAAAGATAAGCAAGGCTGGTCCATGAAGATCATGCTGAGGAAAGATGCTAGATGACTTTTAGACAATCCTCTAAAATTTTAATTTTTTTCCAATGTAGAGAAGACTATAGCACAGAATTAAACTCTAAGCCCTTTAGAAATGGTTCAGAAAGTTTTCTATTTGTTATTCCCAGAAACAACGGTGAAATCTTGCAGTCTTGAAACAGTAGCTTCTGACTTTTTAACCACTTAGAACTATTTTTATTAAAAAGTCCTACATAGACATTTTAAGTAGTTAAAAATGTTTGCATATCAAAAATATTGAATTCATTAGCCAGAGCCTTTATGACCAAATGATGGATATTTGCATTGTTTGCCTAAGAATTTTGGAAATATTGACTGCTTTTGAAGACCTCCAGGTCAGGAACTATTGACACCATCCAGTGCAATCCCCATTTGGGTACAGAATGCTCTCTTCAGCTCTCTGAGCTATTAAGAGCTTCCCTCCTACCCCCTAGCTCCCTCACTTATTTCTACTGATGTCTGGGTCAGTACTTAAAGATAGCTTGAACTTAAGCATGTCTAAGGGAAGTGGTTAAAGAAGACAGTCACTTAATAAAATGGAGAGTAGTCAGGCAAGCAGAGAGATCTAACAAACATCTTAGTACCTATAGCATTTTTTTTCAGTCTTTTTTTATCTGGTCAGTCTCCTCCACAACCCTCTAAGGTGCTTTAAGGAAAGGTCTCTTAAGAGAAAGAATCTATTTCAAATCCATTTCTGTATCTGGAGCACTTAGCCCAGGGCTTGACATAGTAACCACTTAGTACATTTATAGTGAGTTATTTGAATAATAAATGCCTATCTTCACAATTCACATTGCTATTTACTTCTGCTTTTACACATTATTTGCTAGGTTTAAGTTGTTGTTTTTTTTTAAGTTTGTGTCAATTTCTTGTTTCTTTGTGAGAATAGGGGAGGAAGAGATGTTTTTATCCAAGTGTGTGATTAATGATAATTCTTGGAGATGTTTTTAACCAACATGTAGTCAATAAATCTACTAAATCCCTCAGGCCCCTATGTCCTAAGAGAAGATGGAGGCTGAGACAAAAGGAGAAGAGTCTTTGGTCTCTCTCAGAGACAAAGGAATGCCAGGGGTCCTTCCCTCCCACATGTTAGGGAGTGAGTCTGAGACATAAACAAGGGTCCCCCAGGTACCAGGCAGCACAGTGTTAAGAGGAGAGATGGGCCGTCCTACAGGCTAAAATCATAGAGCCCAGCTAAACAGTCCTCAGGGGTACTGCTTGGAGTTTAAGAAGGAGAATTTTAGGACAGCTAAAGGGAGGCACTCCTTTACACAGCAGAAGTGAATTTTTTTGAATTGTTAAGCCCAGGAGACAGCACCGACCAAGAATATAAATAGCTCAAGGTTTAAGATAAAGTACAGTTAATAGTACTCAAACATTGCGTCATGACTCACGATCAAAATGCTTTCATGTTCGTTATCTTACTTGGATTCTGAGACTCACAGACTATCTAGAAGATGGATATTCTTATTTTCATCTTGCAGATGAGGAAACTTAAGCTCAAAAAGGGTATAGAACTTGCCCAAAGTCACATATCTTTTAAGTGGCACAGTCAGATGAAAATTTGGATTACCATTAACCAATTAGGAATGTTGAAAGAAATGGTCGAGGAGGAGGCCATGGACAGATTACAGGAATGTGAAGAGAAAAGAGACATTCTCTTCCCACTTTTCATAATTAGTTTAGGGGAAGATGACCATTCTCAAGCTTTGAACTAGCTCCTTGAAGACCACTAGTCTCCTGGGAGATATTTGGAGGCGTTTCATTGAAAAAAGAACTCCATATCAAAAATAATAATAGGGCTTCCCTGGTGGCGCAGTGGTTGAGAGTCCGCCTGCCAATGCAGGGGACGCGGGTTCGTGCCCCGGTCCGGGAAGATCCCACATGCCGCGGAGCGGCTGGGCCTGTGAGCCGTGGCTGCTGAGCCTGTGCGTCCGGAGCCTGTGCTCCACAACGGGAGAGGCCACAGCAGTGAGAGGCCCGCGTACCGCAAAAAAAATAAAATTTAATTTAAAAAAATAATAATAATTTAAAGAAATTAAAATGATATATTTATTAAATAACCCTGAACCTTTAATATGCAAAATACATTGCATATCTCCTGGAGGCTAGATATGTCAGCTCAGCATTTTCTAAACATTTGTTTTCATGAATGGCTATAAACATCTCACTGAAACTATGAAACCAGAGGGATGGTGAGCTAGAAGAGTGATGAATCAGAGCCTGAGTATTATGATGCTAAAGACAGAAGTAGGACACTCTTCAGTGGCTTCGCCCTTCTCTGCTGGGAACAACAACGGAGGCTTGGGGGAGCAACACAGCTCCAGAGTTTCCCTTTGTAACGAGTTTCACTTGGGATGGTCTATCCCTTACTCTCCAGCCCGTGGCCACCTGAGTCCTCAGCTTGTATCAGACACTATACATTTGACCTTCAGCCGAATCCCAAATTCTCCAAGGTGAGGAGCCATAACCCCATCTACTTTTATTCCCCACACATATAGTTCATGAAGAAAGTAAATTATTTAACATGTATTGTACAACTACTGCCTTCTGTGCCTCTGCACAGGGTGCTCCCTCAGACACGGGAATTCAAAAGTAAATGAATGGATGAATGTCACTGTGGTTAAATAAAATCCAGAATTAAGTCCTTGGTCATTTGTGATCAATCTAAAACTGCCAAGATAATTTTTCTTTCTCTTTATTTAAAAGGGCAAAAAAGTGGTCAATGATAAGAAAGTCTATCCAGTAACTTCTGGCAATTTCAATTTTAGGATTTAGTCACTACTCTATAGGGTGCCCCTTTATGATTCTATTTCAGTTTAACTTATAATTATATTTCTTTTTCATGAACATGAAATAACATCTAAAGATTGAGGACTGTGGATAAAAGCAGCATTCCAATGCGTCTGAAGGAGGCTCCATGCTAGTGGTGACAGGTAATTTACTGTCATATCAAATGCTTTAAGAATGGACTATGGAATGTTCATTACTTGCACTAATACTAATATTAGTAAAGATAACAACCACAATTATTATTGGAATAGTCACCATTTTTGAGGATGAACTAAATCCCAGTCACTGTTCTAAGCAATATACTTGTATTAACTTGTTTAATCTTCACATCAACCCCAGTGAATTAGCTATTCATCCCTTTATGGAGTGAAGGAATCTGAGGATCAGAGTGGTTAAGTAATCCCCCCAAGGTCACACAGCTAGTCAGTGCAGTCCACAGGCTGATGCATCCAAAAGGCCAAATGTTAGAGCACAAAAAGCACCCATTAGAGTCAGGGGCTATTTGTTTTGCCTTGACTGGACATCAACTGCTCTCAGTTTCTCCATCTGCAGCACAAAGAAGCTTACAGGAGAATAAGATCCTTTAAGATCTAAAATTCAAAGCAATATAGATTGAGGGGTCAGAGTTAAAAGAGTGAAGGTGTAGGGTCCACCCTCCCCTTGAGAACTTCTGATGGGAAAAAATGCAAATTTCCCCTGGGGCTTCATTTTTTATGGTTATTACACTTTAAGGAGGTGGAGGTTTGTTTTCTAAGTGTCTTATTTTTCCAAATAAAAACAAATGAAATGTCTATTGTAACAGGTGGCCCTTTGTAGGAAAATCACCAAAACAGAAGTAGCAACAGCTGCGGAAGAGAGCGTTTCAAGCCACATATTAACACAAGGCATCATTTGTTTTTATAAAGAGATGTTTATTTTGTGATAATGGATAAAATTAATAGCAACATATGCTGCAGGGTACATACCCACCAGTAATTAATGTGACATTAATTTAGATGCGTTTAAGAAAATGTAATAAATCCACAAAAACAGCCAAGCTCCCAGACTCCTCTCCAATGTAAGCTGGCTGGCTATGTTTAATCACTGGAGTCTCAAGCTGTATTCTGCTCTCTCGTACCACAGGCGAATTCTTCAGCCTGAACCTGATCCTAATAACAATGATGAAGAAAAGTGCTTTGTGCTACTAAATGAATAGTGTAGGCATTGTGAACAGAGATCCAGGGGAGTGAGCAGTAATTATTTAACTTAAGAACAGCTGTGAACTGACACCATTAATGTTCACCTACCTTCATTTACACTTGCAGCAATATGGATTTTTTAAGCAAAATTTAAATGAAAGAAAACTGGATTTAAATATGAAAGTAAAGATCTTCGCATGAAAAATGATACCTTAGCTGGTGACAACAGGCACATCCCAGCTGGACTAATTGGGCTTTCAAAGTGTAACTCCGTAACTCAGAGGCAGTGGGACACAGGATTAACTAAATCAGGGCTCTGCAGAGACCTGTCTTCCTGTCAGAACCAAGGACTAGAACTTGGCCTAATAGCTGTTTGGTTTTAACACCAAAAGCAATGCCTCTCCTCTCTGCTCTTTCCCATTCAAGTTTTATCTATGTGTTTGTTTGTTTCTTGCGGTACGCGGGCCCCTCACTGTTGTGGCCTCTCCCGTTGCGGAGCACAGGCTCCGGACGCGCAGGCTCAGCGGCCATGGCTCACGGGCCCAGCCGCTCCGCGGCATGTGGGATTCTCCCAGACCTGGGCACGAACCCGTGTCCCCTGCATCGGCAGGTGGACTCTCAACCACTGCGCCACCAGGGAAGCCCTCAAGTTTTATTTATGAATTATACCTGATGCAAACTTGCCTTCCCCTCAGCCCCAGGGGCAGATGTTCCCAGATTTTATTCAGCAGGGCAAACTTCAGGATTAAGACACCCATGATTTAGCGTTTATACACCTAAGTCTGCTGAAATCCGCATGCCTCCAAATTTGCTAATGGGATAAGGTGGGGTGTGACAAGCACAGGATTATGAGCCAGGAAACCAGGGGTCCTCTTGTATTCTGCCCCCAGATGGAGGTCTTCTGGGGCGCGTTAGCTCTCTTTCTGCAAAAAGCCATGGTTTTATCATCTGGAAAAAGTCCTAACAGTAAATGTCTCACCTTGTCTAATGTCTCACCTTGCCTAATGTCTCACCTTGTCTAATGTCTCACCTTGCCTGGCCGACTCTTACACTTTTAGATCTAGACCCAAGATGGAATAGTGACCAGAAATCTGAAAAAGGAGACAGAAAATCTGTTCTCTAGTCTCTTGATACTCAAAATGTGTCCTGGTGCAGCAGCAGTGACATTGCCCAGGGGTTTGTTAGAAATACAGCATCTCACCGCCATGTTCCATCAACCACTGCCCCCAGCCCCTCCACCATCACAGACGCCGTAGCAGAAACTGAAAGACCCCCCAGGTGGTTGCATTGCACATTAAAATCTGAGCAGCACTCTGCATTCATCTCAGCTCTGCTTCTGGCTAACTAAGAATTTTGAAGTTATATAGACCTTTATAATTCCATTCTTAATTTTAGAGATGAGCCCTCATCGTCTGTGTTGCCAACCAGACCTTATTCTAATGAGATAATGTGTATGAAACTCCTGGAAAAACTGCAAAGGTCTAGGCTGATGAAGAGTATTATTGAATTTTTCTAAAGAAAATGAACTATAATATTTGATGAGATTATTTCTGAGATTCAGATATGAGCTCACCAATTGTAATGAGGTCCCATAACCTAGAACTGACATCTTCACCTGCACCAAAATTTGAAAAACACCTATAAATAAGCTCACTCTCCCCCGATTTCTTACATCAGTGTGGATCTCCTGTCTTCTGAGTTATAGAATCATATGTTAGAGTGTCTACTGGACACCCATCATGTTTTCCCAAAGCCCCTCAAACTCCGCGCACTCGCGTTCTACCTGCTCCAGTCTCTTGCCTCCATAGATGGCCTGCCGTTTTACCCGCTTGCTCAAGTCAAAACCCTGGGGCAGGCTTCCCTGGTGGCGCAGTGGTTGAGAGTCCGCCTGCCGATGCAGGGGACACGGGTTCGTGCCCCTGTCCGGGAAGATCCCACATGCCGCGGAGTGGCTGGGCCCGTGAGCCATGGCCGCTGAGCCTGCGCGTCCGGAACCTGTGCTCCGCAACGAAAAAAACCCTGGGGTCATCCTTCAGTCCTCTCCATCTGTCTCCCAGCCCTCTGTGGATCCAATCACATTTCCTTTTGATCTACTTCCTAACATCGCTTGAACCTCTTCACTTCTCTTTATCCCTCTTGTTCCCACACTAGTTCACAAGTTACTGTCTTCTCATTTCAAGGATGGCTATAACAGCTAGTTCCATGGGTCTGCCAGCCTTCAGTCTTAGTCCACAAGCCCACTCAAACATAGATCTGACACTGTTGCTGCACTGCTAAAGCCGCTTCCATGGCTTCTCACTACTTGGACAAGATCTTGACTCCTACACGTGGCCCAGATGTCACTTCTCACCAAATTTTCTATTTACTCCTTCATACAGTCAAATGGAATCACTTGCAGTTCCACAAAATAACCCTGGCTCCCTCTTCCCTCTGCATCCTCTCCTGGGCTGCACCCCATCCTGGCATCCTCTTCTCCCAAATCTTCACCTGGCCCAATACTGCACAATGTTCACAATTTAGCTCAACACTCCCCTCTTATACGATCCCTTTTCTAACTCTTCCTCCCCCATCTAACTTAATTTTAACACATGTTCTTTCTGGCTTCAGCCCTTGATTCTCCAAAGCACAGCTTCAGAAGGAGACAGAATAGATTAAAAGTGCAGGCTATGGGGTCAGACTGCCTGCCTCCAAATATTGGCTCTGCCCTTCACCAGCTATGTGAGTTCAAGCAAGTTCCACCACTGCTGGGTGCCTCAGTTTCTCTATATATAAATTTAGGGCAATGACAACAGTGCCCGCTTCAGAGACTGATTGCGAGGATGGAATGAAGTCATAGACACAAAATACTCAGATTGGTGCTTGGCACACAGGAATATTATCCATTTTATTAAACTCAATGAATATTATCCATTTCATTAAACTTTTCTTTCTTATTGTTGCCTTCCTCATGAAAGCCCACGCTCTTGGAGACCTGGAACTTGAGCAGAGGGCGGGACCAGAGCCAGACCTGTTCTCATTTCTACCCTAGAACTACTGTCTCTGTGACAGTGGACAAGTTTCTTAACTTTTCTGAACCTCAATTTCCTCAACTGTACGAGGGTGCCTAAATAGCACCTACCCCATGGACTCATGAGAATAAATTAAGTAGAGCACTTAGAGCCTCATCTGGAATTTCATAAGAACTTAATGGAGAAAAATTAGCTGTTAGTATTGCTTTAATGGTTGTTGGTAGATTTTTATTTGTTCTTTTTTTTTTGTATCCTCGATGTCTTATAAAGTACCTAATAGATGCTCAATAAAATCCACTGAATGGATATGAACAAATGAATTAGACAACCCATGGGATTAAGTCTAAACTGGACTTACCTTTGGTAGGTTCGCCTTCCTGTCTTCTCTAGTCCCATCTGCAGTGGACAGTAGCCAATTGCTGAGTCTGAAACTGTATTTCACTGCTTCAATCCACAGTGAAACTGACAGCACTTGTCCCTCAGGAATCAGACGTGAAGATAAAATAACTGATTCCTGGGTCCCTGGACATGGCTGGCTCCTGTGAGACCAAGGCCAGCATATAATCCCTAATCTCCGTAAGGACGCCATGTCTTACATTTTTCTTTTTAAAGAAGCATCAGCAAAGTGAATTACCACATCCATGAAGCTTTACAGTCTGACTTGTGAAAATAAGCTCAAGGAGGCCTTGAAAATCTACTTGGAAAGCTAGGAGAATGAACCCCTCTACAGGAAAATGGTGCTATCATCCACCCGGCACAGCAGCCAATTCTGTTACCAAGTCCAAGTTCATACTGCTCACCGCACATCAGGCCAATAAATAGAGAGACGGGTTGCTGGGGCAAGGAATAGCGACTTTATTCAGAAAGTCAGCAGACCCAGAAGATGGTGAACTAGTGTCCCAAAGAACCATCTTCCTCGTGTTTGGAAGCTAGTTCCTTTTATAGAACAAACAGGGGGGAAATGAGGAGGTAAATTACAAAGGTGATAAGTTGTTGTAAATATTTCCTCATTCTGGCCAGATTCCAGAGGGGATGTGTTAATTCTTCTTTCCTGCAGCCATTCATAGGTGGGCCTTGTCAGGAGGTTTCCTGTGAGCTAAACAAAGGTATTTTAGCTTAATGGTCAGGCATGGGAGGCAGGGCAGGGTTCCTGGAGATGGGCCATTACGTGTACTCAAATCTACAGGAAACATCCCTTTAGTGATTAGCTTGTAGCAAAAGCAATAGAATACAAAGATTAAAGGAAAAGAAACAGACCCAATATGGAGTCAGATTTGTTCTTCTCTTTTACAATTCCACATGTGGTTACCTCCAAAGGAAAAATCTGGGAATTTGTCTTAACACTGCTGTGTGTGTGTGTGTCTCTGTGTGTGTGTGTTTCTCTGTGTGTGTGTGTGTTGTGAGAATGGAGAAGGAAAAGAGTCAATGGACAACTCACTCTCAGTGGGATGTGTATTTTCTTCTTTCTGCTTTCCTGCACTTTTCTTTCCTGCAATGTAAATGTGTTAAATAAGTGGGGAACATTTTCAGTTCCACTAGCGCACCAAGCTCTTTCCCACCCCGTGGCCTCTGTGGATGATATGATACTGTCTGGAAAGTTCTCACCACCCACCTATTGCTTCAGAGCAGCCTGCCCAGCCTTTCCTCCTATAACTTAGCACTGTCATGTTCTTGCCTCACACCCTTCATTTGCCCTCACAAGTGGCTCACAATTTACATATAATTGTAATTGTCATTATTGCTGTGCTTACATATGTCTTCCTCACAGGACTGTAAGTTCTGAGAGGTCGGGAGCCGCCAGTTGTCTTTCCCTGTGTGTACCACAGGCCCTGGCACAACATCACAGTGTGTGAATGAATGAATGAACAGGCCCACGTACCTGCTGCATGTATCTTAAAGAACACAGATGTCCATTACAGGCACCGTTGGTATGGCCATCAAGACACAGAAAGCACCTGGACCTGAGGAGGGCCAGGCAAGCCTTCATGGAGGAGGTCATATAGGAAACAGGACTGTAGATGGGTCCAGGGATTCCACAGATTGTACGGCACTAAAACTGGGGTTTGAGAGCAGTTGGCCAGTGAGAGGTAGAGTAGATTTAGCAGATAAGGTCAGTGTCCCTTACCTTGTCATTACAGTGCACGCTGCCCAGCTCTCACCTGCCCAAGTACCTGCCTCTTTTGGCCTCAGGGCTCTCTCTGGGTACCAGCTCTGCCTATATACACAAGGCAGAGTATGGGAAAGTGATGCCCAACCTTCAGGCAATGGCTGATGGGAGTTGGTTGGAAATATTCCAGCCCCCTGACCCTTGGTGAGGCAAGGCTGAGACATTTGTTCTCTACTGGTTCTCAGATTCACTCAGCAGGGCTAAACACTGGAGAGTTGCCCTCTGCCCTGATACTAAGCAGGAGCCTGTGCCTTCTCTGGGCCAAGCGTTGTCTACGCTGCTGCAGGTATAGAAAAGTATAAGACACAGGCACTGCTACCGAAGAACCCCAAATTAGTCAGGGTGATGGATGCATCAACAGATCATTATAAATGTGATACAGGGTAGCAAGGGCAATGATGAAGTTGTGCCCAGAAGGCTTGAATTCCCAGTGGGTCTCAGGAAGAATAGGATGCTGAAACATTAGGATCCTCAGACTCATGGTGGGCACTTTACACCTGGCATCCTCATTCCCAAATGCACAAATGGCCTGGTACTGTTCCCCACCAGTAATGAGACTAGGATGGGGCAAGAATGCTTGGTAAGAATTTGAAAAATTGCTACTCTTAAAACCTCACAAAGCTCCCTGGGGCATGAGAGGTTCTTTTCAGGAGAAGAGAAGGACACAAGTTTTATGCTATACAATGTAAAATGTCCACCGTCACTCTCTTGTCTACCCCATTGAGACAGCTGGCAATATGCTTTCTCAGAACCAAGGCATTTGACTCATCTTGAAATTGCAGTTCTGTGATCAGAAATCTTTAGGGTATATAAAAGGTTTTTGGAGTTCAAAAACTCAGTGACACAATCTAATTTGATATTGAGCAAATTAAATTTCTATTGACTCGTTTTGAAAGAAAGAAATAGTATTGTAACCTACAGCTGCACACAGCATAAGTTCTCCATAAATACAACCCAAAGGGATTTTCTTCATGATTCAAACATCATGAAGTGCTTCTAAAGTTATTTTAACATGTAGTGATTATTTCTAGATCTCCTTAAGTTTCTGGCCTCCAATTTTTGTTCTCCCTTTATAGTGTTTGTCACAAAATTTGAAGGAGGCTATGGACATAAAGTGGAATGGAGCATGGGAACTGTGTTAGCTGTCTAAGGCTGCTGTAACAAAGTACCATAAACTGAGTGGCCTAAACAACAAAAATGTATTCTCACAGTTCTGGAGACTAAAAGTTCAAGACTGGTGTCTGAAGGATAGGTTACTTCTGAGGCTATAAGAGAGAATCTGTTCGCTGCCTCTCCCTTAGCTTCTAGAAGTTTCCTGGCAACATTTGACATTCCTTGGCATGTAGAAGCATCACTCTGATCTCCATCTTCATGTTCAATGGGATTTCTCCCTGTTTGCACGTCTGTCTCCAAATTTCCCTTTTTATAAGGACACCAGTCATATGGATTAGGGCCTACTCTAATGACCTCATTTTAACTTGATTACCTCTGTAAAGACCCTATGTCCAGGTAAGGTTACACTCTCAGGTACTGGGGTTAGTACTTCAACATATGAAGTTTAGGGAGACACGACTCAACCCATAGCAGAAGCAAACATTTATTGAGAATCTCCTCCATAGAAGACCTGGTTCTAGTTACATTAGTCACTTTATTTTTGCAATACTCTTTGAAATGCATTTCATTGTAGTTTGATTCCTTCATTCCTTTAACAAATATATTTTAAGCATCTGCTCATACCAGGAACTCTGTGGTTGAATGAGAGTTGTCTCTACGATTTGCAGTAGATTTTCATTTTTTGTCCATATTCCTTAATGTACACTCTTATTAGCTAAAAGAAAAAAGGTCAAATGCAAATTGGAACATAAAACTTTTCTCAAGATTAACACCATCAAATATATAAATTGCATATCAAATCAAATATTTATATGGCACCTGAAAGGCCTCTCGCACTTTAAAACACAATGATAATAGAGTAGATGTAATAATTATTAAACCCTATTTGACTTTTCATTTATTAGAAATAAACCTGATCTATGCTCAAAATGTGTGCACTGGGGAAGAATGCTTGCAAAGAGCCACTCATATTTTTATTTAGAAATAAAACATGAAAGTTATCTATACTGTACTTGAGTTTCTTAGCATGAAATTTAATAATTCCAAATGTCAGTTGGCCAAAGCTATTTAGGTCTTTTTAGATACTGGAACATATAGCTCTACTTCAACAAACATTTTAACATGCATTAGTTCTCAACATAGAACAAAATGAATGTCATTTCAAAATGGAGTCATTGACAAATCACTTGTCTACAAACATAATGACCACTAACATAAACTGCATACATTATTTCTTATGTGGCAAAATGTGTTCAAGTTTTTATAAATTGATAGTTTATAATTTAGCATATAATAAACTATAATTCATAATTATATAATATATTGTAAAGGTTTTTCTTTAAATGAATGGAATAACACAATATTAACATACTGAGCTGAAATAAGTTTTTAGTTGAAATTACTCATCATAAATCATCCAAAATTATGGGGGGGGGACTGATGGGTAGGGTAGAGATTCAAGAGTTTTTATATCACTTTGAAACTGTTAGTGGGTCCAAAATAGTCTGGGAAATATGAAGGAAAGAAAAATGATTTTCTAAATGCTAACTGGAAAAATCAGCCTTCCTTAAAAGTTTTCAAAAGTTTCCCATCCCCTACAGGTGAAGTGCAACCTCCTTGACAAGATGAAGGAACTTGGTGTTCATGATCTTTCCCAGTTTTCTCCATCTCTCACTCCTCTCCCACCACACACACACACACACACACACACACACACACACACACACACACACACAACCTCCCGTTACTTCAACCCATTTCTACTCTTTGAACTGAGCATGCTGAGCTTTTTCACACCTCTGTGTTTCATGGAAAGATATTCTCTCTATTCTAAAACCCTCATATTCCTCATCTGCCTTTGAAATACCCCAAACCCCACTCAGGTTTGACCTTCTCTGCTAAGCTTCTATGCATCCTCCCTCCAGATCCCTAGTAAATGTACCCTTTCTTCCTTCTCCAGTCAAACTCTGTGCCAGTCCCGTAAAGGATTCTATGGATGCAGCTGCCCTCTACTGTGAGTGTGTCAACGCTTACCTCTCCCTGTTGTCTGGGACTCCTTGAGGGCAGAAACTAAAGTCACTTGCTAGCAGATGCTTGTATGATTGGCTGAATGAATGGACGCATAAATAACCAATTGAATGTGCCTCAGCTCCCTCATCTGGAAGGGAGGAATATCTTCCTGTCAAACCACATGTGGCAATACCCTCCTGTGGAGGGTATTCACAGGAATGGCCACATTCTTTTTATAAAACACAGCCCCTATCAGGCAATGATTACTTGACGTGCCTGACTACTGATGTCCAATCTGAAAGTTTTTGTAAGAAACATTTTGTTTGCCCCAGATTTTATTCCAATCTGCAAATGCTTTGAAATTCTCACAGTGAGACTACTTCCCATGGAATCATCCATAAATGTATTAGGGGGCAATTACTATAAGCCCTGAGTATCCTGGGTGCTGGGGATACAGTGTTCCCTCCCTCACAGAGATTGTAGTCCAGATGAAGTGAAAAAAAAAAAAAAACACGTCCTTACCCACAGGTTTATTTCTCTGACTTCATTTCTCAAAGTACAGTTTTTTCTTTCTTTGTCTGTTTTTTAAGTTTCCTAATCAGAGCCTAATTATCAGTAATGTGTTGCATGGTGGGTGATTTGTAGTATATTATGAACATCTGGTATTGTGTGCTAAATCTCAAATACTTCAGATTTTACTGACCAAACACATGGTTATATAGTACTCTTTATTCTGTTCAACATTTGAGTTTCTTTGGAGAATGGCACCAACAAAATTCCAAATTAAAAAATAAAATGGGACATTTAGATAGCTGATAAAGTAAAATATGCTTTTTAAATTTCTTTTCATTGGTTTTTTTTATCCATTTGCGCCATGGAAATGTTAGTGGTATGAAATAGACTATATATTTTAAAAATCTCTTAAATGGGCTCTCTCACAGATTAGATATATACCAATGTCTCCAGTAGCGTTTTATATAGATATTTAATATAAATGGCTGGGTCCTCAAGGCTGATGATTTTTTCATTTGTTTCTAATGAGAAAAACGTGCTTAACATTTCACTGCACTAAAGCCCAGAGTTTCACAAAATCTGATTAAATGATTCACTTACAGTGAAATAGACTAAAGGTGCAGACCAAAATCTTCTGAATCAGCCTCCAGGTATCTAATATGAGACTGGCAGATTGTTTCAGCTCAATGTGAAGCCATTCCAAGTCTCAGCAAGTATGTTCAATCTGTACTTGATATTATAAAAGCACATGTCTAATAATCAGCCATGTGTTAAAATCCTGGGATTTTGTTTCACCAATGGAAGAGATAATTCTTACATAATATCAATCCCAGTCTCTCTGAATGAAAGGGTCTGTCAATCAAACATCTAGATAGTAAAGACAAACTGCTGGGGCAGGGAAGCAAAAATTTCCACATAAATCCATAATTAAATTGAATCTAGAAACAAGCTTCAAATTTTCTCTCCTCATATAACTGTCTACTGTTCCATATATTCTAATTAGTGTCTTACTATGTCTTTAAAATTAGAGAAACAGGGAGCAAGGGTGATAGCTCATTTTTCAAATATTGGCTATTTCTCAATAGCCTTAAATAGTTATCTAATTGGTGAGATTACTTCTGGGGGTGAAAGGTAGGCTATAAACAAAAATAATGAAGACTTTGTGGTAATTACAGGGGCCTGTGTTGGTACACATTTCTTTTCCTTCTCCTGAAATACATGGTGCAATTATTTATACATGAAGTCAAAGAAATGGTTATTAAACCTTTACTAAAGAGGTTGGAGATAGGTTATTCTCCCACTAAAAAGTTTAATGGTTTTTAAACCAAACAACCTTTAAAGTGTGGTGAAAAATTGGTCGACTAATGAGACTCACTAAGATGACTAATAGGCTGGTAACAAATGGTGTGTCCCACCAGCCTCAAATGAATAACTCTTTAGATGTAAACACCTTTCATCCTGAAGAAATCATTTTTAAATGAGACTTTTATACACACATGCTTTCACTGATTGAGTTCCTATTACATGCCCAGCATGGTTACCAAGGGTGGAGAGAACGAATTATGTACTTTGTCTTTGTACTCTATACCTTGTTTGAGAAATAAAACATCATTGGTAGACTCAGTGAGGGCATGCAAACTGTGTGATAAAGCAAGAATGGTCATCAGAGAAGAGGGAAGTAAAAGTGAAGTGTTGGTGACAGCCTTGTAAGAAAAGTGATTTTTTAATCTGAAATGAAAAGATGGGTATAATCTTGGAGAAAATTAAATGCATATTCCAGATGGGGAAAGAAATGAGAAAAGCCTGTGCCCTAAATGAGTTCAGTGTGCTTGAAGAAGCCAAAGGGGAGGAGGAGATAATTCATAGGGGGAGTAGAATATAGTAGAGCTGAATAGGTATGGTGACATCAAATTGCAGAGGACTTTAAATGACAAGCCTATTTCTAATTGTTTTCTTTTCTTTCTTTCTTTTTTTTTTTGCTTCTATTATACAATTTTCCAGGAAAAAGAAAAAGAGTCCACTGATTCAACGATTAATCTGTATGACCATGAATAAGGACTTCACTATGTCTGGGTCTCCATGTTCATTATGTAAACATTGATCTACTGTCCTAAAGACCCTTTAATATCTCTATCTTCTAGAAGAGTCTATGATCTTAAAATTCAAAGAGGCCTACTAATAAAACATGATAGTAAAAGGACATTGGGGCCAACACAATACAGGTACTCACAGATCAACTTGATCTGGAAGAAGTTACTTACAATGCGAAGAAAGGGTGGAACTATATAGGGGTTATACATAGTTTATTTCCCTTCCATGGCTTCATGGCTCTCTCTCACCGTCTACCAAACACTGACTCCTATTCTGTGCCAGAAATCATGCTAGTCACTTGATGTGAAGTCAATGCTATATTCATTTTTGATATAAGTAAACCAAGGCTCAGAGAGAATAACACCAAAGCTGTGCAACTAGTGCAACTAGTGAGAGGCCAACCTGTCATTTAAATCCAAATAAATTCCATTTAAAAGCTTACTTATTACATATCCTTTAAAAATTTCTTAGTGAAGAAGGTCTGCAGAAGTTAAACTTCTCAGGTTTATTTTTTTAAACCTAAAAATTCCTATATTGTGCCCATGTTCCTAGCAGATTTTCTGGGTCCACAATTCCAGGTTGACAGCTATTTCTTTCTTACAACTATAAGGCATTTGTATTCTTCTGGTTTTCATGTTGCTGTTAAAGAGACTGTTATTAATGGAATTTTCTGTAGTTCTGTATTTTTGTTTGATAGTCTCTGTTTCACTACATTGTATAGGCATGAATTTCTTTTTGTTTATTCTGTGTGGTTAATATCATGTTTCTGAAACATTAATGCTTCAATTATCACTTCATCCATATTCCCAATTTTCACATTCTGGAAATCTGATTTAAAGTATTATAAACTTTCTCAAGATATCCTTCATGACTCTTAGCCTCTTTTTCTTATTTTTCCATTCCCTAGTCTTCCCGTGTTGCAGTCTGGATAATTTATTTAATCATTAATATCTTCTTAATCTGCACCTAAACTGCTTCCTTCATTCACTGTTTTACACTTCAATGATTATATTTTTGATGTCTAAAATCCTATTAATTCTCTTTCAAACCTCCTTGGTAAATTTTAAATAGATTTTGGGTACTTTATTTCTTTATATGTAATAAATTTAAATTTATTTAGATTTTAAAATGTTATGTCTTTACAGATTTCATGCATAGTTATTTCATATATTTGAATATTTTGAAAGTTGAAATGTTATTAATTTTTTTACTTCTGTCAGCTGTACCCCATGGTAGGCTGTTTCCTTATGTGTTTGGTAAATTTTGATCGTAGGTTCATAATATATTGAACTTAACTTATGGAGATATATAGGGTCTAATTGGGGATGTTCTTCTCTAGAAATGGTGATATTTTCTTCTACCAAAGGCCAAATAATGTTCATTGACCTAGGCCATATTAACTTCTTAGTTGATCCTAGTTTAATTTGGATATTTTTTTTTTTACCTGTTCTCAGACCCAAGACTTAGTCATTTGATCTTGATTACCAAAGAGATATTTCTCTGTCCCACAGACCAGTGGTGCTCATTTACTGTCTTCTCCTCTTAGAAGTTATTTTCACCACTTTTCCCCTCCTAGACTCACCTTTTTGGAGACATTGTTGACTCCCTCACCCTCCACATTTGGTCAGCTGCCAAATGTTGTTGGTATTTCCTTTATAGTAGGTTTTTCATTTGTCTTTTCCTTTCTAGAACATGTGCCCCTCTTGCCACCCATATTTTCTTCCATAATACTCTGAACTTCCTCAAGGGAAAAGCATCTGCTTGGTTGTCTTAATGTCACTTATCCCTCTCTTTATCATCAGTGACACAACACTACTAAATCACACTTCCTGAAGCACTTATTTGTGAATTTATTGCTTAAAAGCTTTGAATTTATCACAGTCAACTATAGCAGGCTTCAGCAGAGTTTTATTGAAATATAGCATCACTTTTTCATTTACATATTTTCTATGACTGCTTTCTCACTACAGCAACAAAGTTGAGTGGTTACAATAGAGATTGCACGGTCCTCGAACCCTAAAATATTTATTATACTTTAAGAAAAGGTTTTCTGGTTATTGAACTACAGAATGAAATCCAAATTCTTATCTTGCTATTCAAGGATCCCAAGTACCTTTCCAATTTTCTCTCCCAGCATTCTCTTAAAAGAACCAACAGCTCAGTAAAATTATTTTTTTTAACTAGGCACATTCAATTCTAGGCCTTCTATTTGGGATGTGCTTTCTCACCCCTTTTCTACCCTGTCTATTTACCTAATATGTTTATGTACTCCAGGGCCCCACTTACCTACATATCCCCCCACAAATGTTTTTCCCAAACATCTCAGCCCATAGCTTCATTAATTGAAGCTCATAAACTATTGTCTCAAAATATTAGTCTATATTGGCATTTTCCTTCTGATGTACATGTCCCATTTCTCCAACAAGACTGTAGGTTATAACCTCAAATATTTTGAATGTTCAGCACCTAGGACAGTGCCTGAAACTTGGCATAGTAGAAATGCTGGGGATGAGGAGAGGAGGCAGAGCTGGGTTTAAAGCTATCTCTATCACGTACTGGTTTGAATAAGGTTCTTAGCCTAACAGCCTCAGCTTCCTAATCTGTAAAATACATAAAAAATCATATTGCTTCGCTTCTTCCCTTCTCATCACACTGTCTTTACTTTACTTATTCAATGCCTGTCATCCACTCAAGATAGTAAGCTCAATGAAGGAGGATCCACAACTGACTTATTCACTGAAGTATCCTCAACTCTTCACACAGAACCTGGAAACATTTGTTCAATGAATGAATTAAAGTGTCCACCTTATTTTCAACAAATGTTTGTCCTCTTCCACTTTTCCCTTTTACTTTCCCTACAATATATAATACGACCTCAATAACCATGGTGATTTCATGCAGATTAGGTTGCACAGAAACAGAAAATAATTTGATATACAAATTATTTGTTAAGAAACAAATTAATAAAAATATAAGGCAAAAAAAGTTGAATGCATTACATTTGTGAAGATCATGTACTTACTTCAGAGTCTACAGAAGACAGAGTAATCTTGTTTATAATTTTTTAAAGTGCCCTAACTCTGGAAGTCATGAAAAGCTGCATATTTGACCTGAAAAAATAACTGGAGTTTCATAAATTCTTAATATGTAAAGAAAAAGAAAACACAAAGTGACGCCTGGGGCTTTCCAATCAGGTTTCCTTGGGCTATTTCCCTGTAGTCATTCTTTTCTGTGCTGGATTCTTACATAACAAAAAAGGCATGAGAATGTATTCCATGTTTACTTTCTCTTTGTTCCTATCAGACATTTGAGTGTCAAATGCAAATTATAAAATTAGGTGGGAAGACAGCTGTGCTTGCTAATACACAACAAAAAAACAAATTATCCTAAAAGAGAAATTAGGAAAACAATTCCATTTACAATAGCATCAGAAAGAATAAAATACTTAGGAATAAATTTAACCAAGAAGGTGAAAAATCTATATGACATTGATGAAAGAAGACACAAATAAATGGAAAGCTACCCTATACTCATGGATCAGAAAAATTAATATCGTTAAAATGTCCATATTATCCAAAGTGATCACAGATTCAATGCAATCCCTATAAAAGTTTCAATGACATTTTTCACAGAAATAGAAAAAATAACACTAAAATTCATATAGAACCACAAAAGACCCTGAATACCCAAAATAATCTTGAGAAAGAAGAACAAGGCTGAAGGCATCACTCTTCCTGGTTTTGAATTATATTACAAAACTATAGTAACCAAAACATTATGGTACACATAAAAAAACAGACTCATAGACCAATGGAACAGAATAGAAACCCCAGTAATAAACCTATACATATGGTTAACTAATATTCAACAAGGGTGCCAGTAATAAACAATGGGGAAAAGATAGTCTCCTCAATGAACGATGTTGGGAAAACCAGATATTCACTTGTGAAATAAGGAAATTAGATCTTTACCTTACACCATACACAAACATCAACTCAGAATGGATCAAAGACTTAAATGTAAGACCTTAAACCATAAAACGCCCAGAAGAAAACAGCAAAAAAGCTTCTTGACATTGGTCTTGGCAAAATTTTTTGGACATGACACCAAAAACACAGGCAACAAAAGCAAAAACATTCAAGTGGGACTATATCAAACTAAAAAGTTTCTGCACAACAAAGGAAACAATCAACAAAATGAAGAGATTAACTGTGGAATAGTAGAAAATATTTGCAAGACATATATCTGATAAGAGGTTAATATATAAGGAACTCATACAACTCAATAGCAAAAAATAAATAAATAATAACTCAATTTTTAAAATGGGCAAAAGACCTGAATTAACATTTTTTCCAAGGAAGGCATACAAATGGTCAACAAATATATGAAAAGGGGCTCAAGATCACTAATCATCAGGGAAATGCAAATCAAAATCACAGTGAGATATCACCTTATACCTGTTAGGATGGTTATTATTTAAAACCAACAGCAACAAAAAAGATAACAAGTTTTGGCTAGGATGTGGAAAAAAGAGAACACTGGTACACTGTTGGTGGAAATGTAAATTGGTACAGCCACTATGGAAAACAAAGTTTCCTCAAAAAATTTTAAATAAATCTACTATGTGATCCAACTGGGTATTTATTCAAAGGAATTAAAGTCACGAGCTTGAAGAGATTCTTGCACTCCCATATTTACTGCAGCATTTTTCAAGATAACAAAGATATGGAAACAACCCAGATGTCCATCAACATATGAGTGGATAAATAAAATGTGGTATATACATACAATAGAATATTATTCAGCCTTATAAAAGAAGGAAATCCTACCATTTGCAACATACGGATGAACCTGGAGGCTATTATGCTAAATTACATAAGCAACACAGAAAGACAAATATTGATTTCACTTATATGTGGAATTTAAAATTGTCTAATTCATGGAAGCAGAGAGTAGAGTTAATAGGAGCTGAGGAGAGGAGGAAATAGGGAAATGTTGATCAAGGAGTACAAATTTTCAGTTACACAAGAGGAATAAGTTCTGAAAATCTAATCTATGGCATGGTGACTAAAGGTAACAACACTGTACTGTATACTTGAAATTTGCCAAGAGGGTAGATGTTAAGTGTTCTTACAACATACATACAAAAGTAACTATATGAGATGATGGGTGTTTTGATTAACTTGATTGTAGTGATTTTTTTCACAGTGTATATATATATCAAATCATGAAGTTACACACCTTAAATATATAAAAACCAACAAAGAAACAAATAAATAGTAGGGCTTTAGTAGAAATGACTGGTTAAGAGGTTCAATTCAACATTAAAGAAGCATCATACCAGAGGTCAAATGCTGAAGACCTCATCCTAAGCTTAGAACCTAATGGGCATAACAGTGGGTTAAGTCAACTAATATCTCTGATTTCTTCACCTAATGTTTTGTATGATCTCTGATGTTTCTTCTAGCACCAGACATATTCATGAGTCTTTATGAATGCCTGAGACAATTTGGATTCAAGAGTCATATTAGTCTTATTTTTCTTTCAAAAACACTTCCTTTTTCCTTCACCAAGAAGTCAGGAAACATTTTTCAGTAGAGAAAAATCCAAGAGTGCAATGACTTGCTTCCAGACAGATTTATTGAAGATGGAGAATCCCAAACACACAGCAGCATCAAGAAAATCAATGCGAGACACTTCTAAGGGTTTTAAGAAGCAATCTTTTCCTCCTATATTTAGGTAGGAGGAATTTGTAAAAATCTGTGTGCTAATAATATTGAACAATGAAGCAAATCTCCCTTCAGGTGACTTTTTTACCTAATGTTCTACATGTTTTTAGTCAACCAATCTCCTATGGTCATTTTATCCAATGATAGATTCTTCCCCTGACTCTTTTTTTAGTAACTTATTCTAGATTCCCAAATGTTCAATGCATTGTGGCCACAGCTGCCTTTTGTATCCTGATCTGAAGCCTTGGCAGCAGTTCTTGGGCATTATTTAAAGTAAACTAAGTAATATTATTCATAAATGCCTGTAATTGCCTCCCTTCCCCCCTTCCCCCACTCTTCACATGATGATATTGGAGCTGGGATGCAGAGGAAGTCAGGTGAAGTGCAAACTAATTTATTATACTTTATAATTCCTCAAAGAACATTTAATCTCAGCTTTCCTCCCACATGCATTGTATACACACCACTGCCCTGTGGGTCACTTCAGACACCAGAAGCTGAGTCAGACAAAACATATATTACCCATAAATTATCTCTGTAAACCATGTGAATCAGCACAAAGGTCAAGGGCACATCCATCGAAAAGGCTGAGCCCTGTGATTAATGAATTGGAGAAACCAGAGGCAAATAAAGTAGACAATTTTAATGAACCTCTGACCCACTCTAAAATGTATGAAGAAGATGCAGGCTTTGAAGGAGAGCAGGAGCAAAGATGTACAGGAAGAAAAGGCATTTTAAGGATCCAACACTCAGCAAGGTAAAGACAATTAGAAGCAGAACAAATTTTATCCTTGGAGGCATCAATTATAAAGGTTCTAACCCAAATGTCCACCCATTATCAAGTACATTTAAAGTACAGGTGACCTCAGAAATACAATTCAAAATTTAATTGATTGCTGTCTCTATCAACTGACAAATGAAGTCCAATGTATGCAAAGCTCCCTCTCTCTATCCATCCAGGTGTGTCTGTATCCCAGGGCAAATTTTAAATGTTTTCACAAAATAAATCTAATACTAGATTTAGTATGCCACTGCTTTATCACATCCAATCATGACCCTCTTGTCTCATCTGCTACTTACCTGCCCCATCTTTTCCTGTCAGTGGTCACCACCACTCCACTAGCTACCACTGCCAACTGGTGTTCTTCCACACCACCCAGTAGGACTTGGCATTTTCCTGCCAGTGACTGTCCCTCACCCCTTGGCTTGCAACCTTATGAAGCTGGCTGCTGCTTATCTACCACTGATTCATTTATTCATTCAACCAAAGTTTGGACCTACTGTGTTCCAACCATTGTCTAGGTACTTAGAATACAGTGGCAAACGAGTCAGATTGCTCTTAAATTCTGGTGAGGTAAGAAGACTTTAAAAGCAAAGAAAAAGTAAACAAGATAATTTCAACAATTGTTAAGTATGACAAAGAAAATAAATCATGATAATGTGATGTCCTTACATGGCTGAGCAGCAACACAGAAAGAGCTTGGTTCCTGACACCATGGAACACTGACCCAGCCCTCCCACTGTAACCTCCTTTCATCAGAGGTTCAACATGGCCATTTCCACTTCAATACCTGCATCCCTTTCTAGTCAGCAGAAAAGAGAACAGAGAAAGTTAAAGGGTAGGGCTCCTACCTTTAAAGACACATCCTCAAAGTTGCATATTCCACTTATCTTTATATTCTACTGTCCAGAATTTAGTCATCTGACTGCATATAACTGCAAGGGAAGATGAAATGTAGTCTCTATTCCAGTAGGTCACATGCCTAACTAAGAATTTGGAGTTCAATTACTCTAGAGGAAAGGGGTTAATAGGTCGTAGCAAGTAACCATCTGACACTTACATAGGCAAATTTATTACTCTCCTTTGACAAATGAGGAAACTACAGGGGAAAAAGAGAGAGAGACAAATGACTTGCCCAAAGTTACACAGCTAATATGCGGCAGAGCCAGGATTTGAACCTAAGAAATCTGGGTCTCTCTTTGGCATATTGGGATAAATACACTTAAATAAATGAAAAAAGGGAAAGGGAGGAGGTTGAGTGCCTTAGTAAAGAGGAGTGGGAAACCAATGGTGACTTCCTTAATTCGTGTAGCTTCAATTTAGGAGAAATATGTTAAGATTTAAGAAAGAAAAGTCTAATTCTGGGGTGAAAGTCACATACCCCTCTTCTTTGAAGATTCACCTGCCACATGAAAAGACCAAAGACATGGACAAGATTAAGGTTGACAAAGAAAATAGAATGCAGACTTCAAAGTCATTTGGGTACAGAAAGAGGAGGGTATGTGGAGAGTGGCAATTTAGCATCTCTAATTATCCAATTCACCTCAGCATTAGAAATGAGAAAACTAACTCTTAGCTGGTCCACGAGGATCTCACCTGCTTTCTCAGTGTACTGAACAGCAAACAGAAAAGCAGACGGAACAAAGAGGCAGAAGTTTGCCTTCAAACAAACTCACCCAGCGACAATTCTAAATTCTCACAACCGCTCATACTTTTTCCAAATTATGTTTATGTTTTGTAGAAATGAGAGAGCTCAAGAGACTCCCGATTCAGGAGTGTTTATCAGTTTTCATTCTTTGATCAGTGCAAGGCTTGCCATTTTTCAAGAATGCAAGCGTATCAAGATGTTCAATCAAGGACGCTGGACTGTAACTCCCAGGGGTCCAGGGGGAGGTAGGGGGAGGCAGGTGTGGGGAGCACAGACTCTGTGTGGTGGTGTGAGTGCAAAGGCTGTGGGGAAGAGGCACGTGAAAGGCAGTCACAATATAACCTCTCATTTCTCTATTTACCATGCAAGTCCTCTTTATAGCTACAAAATTAAGGAGGTGTTCTCAGTGATTTCTCCTGGAGGCTAGCAAGGGCCTGGTGGCAGAGTTGACAGGGCTGAAACAACCCTCAAGAATACAAGGGAGCCATGAAGAAGTGAACTCAGGAATTTGCACAGATTCACGGGAAGTTGTGGTCTTGTAACTTTTGCATAGTTTCCAACCAAGAGTTTCTAAACCTCTGAGGTATAGAAAATACCCAAGTGATTTGTAGACTGCATCAGAAAGCAAAGCACAAGGTCTATACTGACAATGAACTCAGGTACTTTGACACTTGGGCACTACGGTGGATTAGTTAAGTAAGTTAGTAACTGCTAGACACTGTGTTAATAATGAAGAGAGGTTACAGGAGGAAGAAGTAAGCAGATGAAAAGAAAACTAATATTGTTCACAACCAATATACCAAGCTGTGTGCATCCTATATTTTCTCTCATTTAATTCTCACAACAACCCCTCTGAGGTAGGTTGCATCCCAATGCAGAAATGTTGAAACTGAAACTCAAAGGATATAAGCATCTTTCCAAGAGTCACCTTGCTTGGAATGGAGGAGCTGCATGAGGAAGAGTAAATTTTAGCTTTTGACTCAAGGTTCCAACAGATCCTTGGAAACTCTCACTTACTCTCCAAAGCCCATGGCAGTCACCAGAGGTCAGACATTCATTCCAAATGACCAAGTCTCCATAATGGCGCCATAAATCAGAAAAGTAGGATCCAGCTCACTCATAAATTGTCCTGCTTCCAGCAACTCAAGAAGATTCAGCCTTCTGGCACTAAAAACTTGAAGAAGATGCTCAAACTCAATTGATACTTACCAGATTGGCTTCACCTTATTCTTTCAAAAGGGAATAAAATGTCAAGGCAAAGTAAAGAGTTTAGAGCAGCTGCAGGGTTGTGGCATCAAATCATCCATGGAGTTCTTTCAGAATACACAAGATCAGACCTTCCCTGCTGGAAACGCTGATTCATTAGGCTTGCGGTAGGGCCAGGAAATACGCATTTATACAAAGCTTCACACGGGATGTAACGTACATTTCACTGTGATTCTGATGTAAGCAACACAGTTGAGCCCTACTGCATTAGTACAAACTAAGTGGCTGGGAAAGGCATCCAAATTAATGAAAAATCAGTTTAAAATATTTGTAATAAAATTTAGCTACATTGCCAAGGATGCAAGCTTTCCTCGCTAACTGCCAATAGACCAAAGGAAGTTTTGAGAGCAGTAAGTAATAGTGCTCCTTATAAGACTGTCTCAGAAGAGGAAGTGTCGGCAAATATGATTTCCTCCCTTGCTGCTAAGCTCTTAAGTCTATACTGATAATGAACTCAGGTACTTTGACACTTGGGCACTACGGTGAATTAGTTAAGCAAGTTAGTAACTGATAGACACTGTGTTAATAATGAAGAGAGGTTATAGGACCAGCACTGCTCTGGCTGTGGCTCATCACCTGGAACAGCTCCTGGAGTTCATGGCTGCACAAAGACACCCCCTCCCCAGACATGTAGTCAGTGATGCTTCATGATCAGCTGGCTGGTTCTCCACTCCCATTGCCCAGCCCCATTTATGTATCCTCTTAAACTGGAAAACTACCACATCATCACACATATCTTATCTTACATGGTGATTTGATGCCAAACCTTCCACACATATATTCCAAAACCCTGTAAAGACACATAAAAGAAACACCCATAGAAAAATTTATTTTATTATCATTATCATTAAATCGAGTTTTTACTGTACAGAAGGTAATTTAGTTGCTTTATGTCCATTAAACTCATTTAATAATCACAGTAATCTATGAGGTAAGACAACATGTAGAGAGCAGGAGGTGCCAGGTTTGCCAGGAAGGTAGAGAGACCCTAATCTTATCCCAGGGGATGGGGGAAATGGCAGCTGTGCCTTCTAAAGAAGATCCCAGCTTCTTTGCCTTTGTTCATTAGTGGCACTGACTTCATGCCAAAGTGTCACTTTATGACTGGGGAATTGAGCCTTCTCTTCCCATTCATCATTTCATTTCATCTTGCATTTTGCATAAGATATTACTATCTAAAAGCCTAACTATAGTATCTTTAAAGGATTCTCAGGCATCATTAGCATGTAAGTAAATTATCATCTTTCAATCTTGCATCTTTGTTCAGTCAACAATTTCTGGTTAGAGAGTAAGGAGAAACACCTTCTCAGAGTTTTACCTTGGTTATTTTAAATATAAATTATTAATTATGGAGTAAGTAATATTAAAAGCACTTAGCACAGCCATAGAGATGACAAATCCACCAGACACACTCCTAAAGACAAGTTTTCTACAAACTACCAATAAACTCTGAGAATTAGCTACTTCACAACTTCTTTTCTTTCTCATGGAGGAGAAACTGCATGAGGTTAAAGATCACAAAATAAAAGGGTCAGCTGGTTCTCCTTTGAGGTAACAGACATATTTCAAATATTTTCTCTACCCTGTCTATCAATATATGATGTGGAGGAAAACACAACTTGTCATATCAGAGGAGAAACTGAACCACTAACAGCTCACTTGAAGGATGCCTGCCCTCTATACCAATCTAGATCTGCCCCACTCTTTTTTTTGTTTGTTTGCGGTACGCAGGCCTCTCACTGTTGTGGCCTCTCCCGTCGCGGAGCACAGGCTCCGGACGCGCAGGCTCAGCGGCCATGGCTCACGGGCCCAGCCGCTCCGCGGCATGTGGGATCTTCCCGGACTGGGAAGGAAATCCAAAAAAGAGGGGATATATGTATATGTATAGCTGATTCACTTTGCTGTACAGCAGAAGCGCATCCGGAGCCTGTGCTCCTCGACGGGAGAGGCCACAACGGTGAGAGGCCCGCATACCGCAAAAAAAAACCAAACAACAAATCAAACAACAACAACAAAAAAAACTGTGGGACAAACTATGGAAGTAAGCAAATGACTCTATACTTTATTTGTGTTAAGACAGATGAGCATTGTCAGGGAAGTTGACAGTATCAACTATTTAAAGCATATTTCTGACAATACATTGAAGGGCCAATTACTCCTTGATATGACACTACTGATTTGAACTTGTCAGTTTGATGGCAAACCATTTTTTTCTGTTTGCATTTTTGCTTTCTTGACAGATAAAATCTAGTTCTGGAACTTCTGTAAACAAGGTAATGCATGAGGTAAGCACTATCTCCTTGCCATTAATACCACTCTTGTTTGTGTTTTTACTTCTTATTTTAAAGGATGAGCTCTCTGAGAGAACATTCTTCAGAAATGACTGATAATATACACTGAAAAGAGACATTAACAACCAAACATTTTTCTTACAGTGGATGAAATAAAACATAAATATCACATAACTAGACTTGCCATCTTTGTTTCCCAAGTACATCTTTCCTGCTTTAATGCAGGTGAAAGGAGAATAAAAAGTTTGGAGAATATTGTATTTTTATTATATAAACCTATATATAAATACATATGTATGTTTCTCTATAGACACACATTTTATATAATACACACATGTATATATACATACATGTGTGTATATATACATGTGCCTTTTTTTTTTTTTTTTTTTTTTTTTGTGGTTCGCAGGCCTCTCACTGTTGTGGCCTCTCCCGTTGCGGAGCACAGGCTCCGGACACGCAGGCTCAGCGGCCATGGCTCACGGGCCCAGCCGCTCCGCGGCATGTGGGATCTTCCCGGACTGGGGCACGAACCCGTGTCCCCTGCATCGGCAGGTGGACTCTCAACCACTGTGCCACCAGGGAAGCCCTAGAGTGTTTTTTAAAGGAGAAATATATCTTTTTTTAAATTTTTATGGGAGAATAGTTGCTTTACAATGTGTTAGCTTCTGCTGTACAGAAAAGCGAATCAGCTATACATATACATATATCCCCTCTTTTTTGGATTTCCTTCCCGTTTAGGTCACCACAGAGCACTGAGTAGAGTTCCCTGTGTTATACAGTAGGTTCTCATTAGTTATCTATTTTATACATAGTAGCGTATCTATGTCAATCCCAATCTCCCAATTCATTCCACCCTCTCTTCCTCCTTGGTATCCACACGTTTGTTCTCTACATCTGCGTCTCTATTTCTGCTTTGCAAATAAGTTCATCTGTACCATTTTTCTAGATTCCACATATAAGCGATATCATATGATATTTGTTTTTCTCTTTCTGACTTACTTCACTCTGTATGACCATCTCTAGGCCCATCCACGTCTCTGCAAATGGCACAATTTTGTTTCTTTTTATGGCTGGGTGATATTCCATTGTATATATGTGTCACAACTTCTTTATCCATTCCTCTGTTGATGGACATTTAGGTTGCTTCCATGTTCTGGCTATTGTAAACAGTGCTGCAATGAACACTGGGGTGCATGTGTCTTTTTGAATTACGCTTTTCTCTGGGGATGTGCCCAGGAGTGGGATTATGGTCCTCCTCATCTTTATTTGATTTTTAGTCATATATATATATATGAAGAGGTTTCTCTGTATATAGAAGGAAATTTGTTTTAAGGAAGTGGCTCATGCAATTATGGAGGCTGACATGATCCACAGGCTGAGTCAACAAGCTAGAGACCTAGGAGAACCAATGATGTGTTCCTGTCTAAGTCTGAAAGTCAAAGAACCAGAGGACCCAATAGTATACAGCTCCAGCCCAAAGGCCAGCAGGCTTCAGACTCAGGAAGAGCTGATGTTTCAGTTCAAGTCTAAAGGCAGGAAAGTTTATGTCCCAGTTTGAAGGCAGTTAGGCAAGAGGAATTCTCTCTTCCTCTGGGGAGGGTCTTTTTGTTTTATTCAGGCCTTCACCTGATAGGATAAGGCCCACATGGGGGAGAGCGACTTGCTTTACTCAACCCATCTATTCAAATGTTAACCTCATCCAAAACTCCCTTTCAGAACACCCAAAATAACTGAATATCTGGGCACCCACTAGCCCAGCCAAGTTGACAGATAAAATTAACCATCATATTCCTAAATCTCAGTATTTTTGTCTGTAATACAGAAATTAATATGAGCACCTGCTTCATAAAGCTGCTGAGTGGGATACATTGTTTTAAAAATGTAAAACAGTTAGCCAAACGGCTGTAACATGGTAAGATCCCAATGATTGTTGGTTGGAGTCAGAGCCAAGAATAGTGATTTTCAAGGTGGGCCCTGACATAGAGTACCCCCAGCCCCCCAGGGAAGAATCGATTCTGTCCTTTGCTGACTATGTGATATTGAGCAAGGAACTAAATCCGTCCCCGTCTCAGTTTCCTCAACTGTAAAATGCAATGTTAGCACCTTCCTTACAGGGTATGGTGAGGATTAATTAAATTGAGGCTTCTCCATCAATCCAGCACAATGCTGGCACTTAGAGCAATTGCCTATTGGGTAATCATGTTATCACAAATGCAAATATACCTTACTTCTACAAAGAGATTTTAATTTCCTCCTTATTTAAATCAGGAAGGGAGCTACTTTTATTATCACAATTTTACAGAAGAGAAAACAGAATGGGAGTGGCTGAGAGCCTTGCCGGGGATCGTTCCGTGTGAGAGTTCCTCCCAGGTCTCGCTCAATTGCTCTTATTCCCTCAGCAGGTTGATTTCTTCCACAGATGATAAGCAATATTCAACACAGCTGAGTCCTAAGTGTATCATTTTTGAAAATCCAGGTATTTACTCAGGGTGATTGGCTGAAAACAATGTGCTTTATAACTCTAGATTGGGGGAAATATGACAAAGATGGTGTGGATCATAACAGTCTTTTCACCCCTTACCTTCCTCTCTCTCTCTCTCTCTCTCTCTCTCTCTCACGTACACACCACCCCACCTGGCAAAGGTAGCTCTTTTTCTTTACATGTTATTTAGCACTGACTACACTAGGTACTTTACTGAGCACTTTACATACATTATCTTCTTTAGTCCTCATAGCATGCTGTGATTTAGGAACTGTTATTATTCTGTCTTTAAAAATGAAGAAATGAGGTTTAGGAAGTTTGTCTGAGGTCACAAGTGTAAATCCAGAAAGCGCACCCAGCCATGCTGTCCCCAGAATGCTTTTCCCAGGCAGCCAATTTATTTATTCAATTCATTCAACGCAAGTTTATTGAGCACTTACTATGTTGCAGCATCAGGCCCAGTGTTGGGTGTACAGAGGGGAATGGAAGAAGCAATTCCCTGACTGTCGTGGAGGTTACCCTGTAGTGCATGCATTCTCTACAGGGCCAATGTCTCCCCCTATGGGTTGAAAAATGGCTCTTGGGGCAAAATAAACAAAATCTTACTCTTTTTATGTACACAGCACACATATACATACAGTACATAAACAGATGGATAGCATATTTGTGGTGGCAGGTGATTAGGAAAAAATGTTGACAAAGGCTCCTTAGAGGGTGATGATAAAAAACAGGTTGAGAAATGCTGTGTTAATGTGAGATACAGCTATTAAAAAATAATTACACCAATAAATATATGATTACGAACTGTCACATCACTATGAAGCAAAGGAAAAACGTATTATAAAAGTGAATTTTTTAAAAAAGAGAGATCTCATTGTGTTCAGGTCAGGGAAAGCATTTCTGCATAAATGACATTTAAGCTGAAACCCAAAAGATGAAGAGTTTTCCAGGGTAAGAGCAGCACATGTGAAGACCTTGGGGTGTACATTAGTCAGAGTTCCCCAGAGACACAGAACTAACAAGATTAACAGGTGTGTGTGTGTGTGTGTACAGAAAGAGAGAGCGAGAGAGAGAGATGGATTTTAAGGAATTGGCCCATTCAACTGTGAAGGCTTAGTGAGTCTGAGATCTGCAGGGCATTATAGCAGGCTACAGACCCAGGGAAGAATCAGTGTTGCAGCTCAAATCTGAAGGCAGCCTGCTGGCAGAATTCCTTCTTGCTCAGGGGAGGTCAGACTTTGTTCTGTTTAAGACCTTCAACTGATTGGATGAGGCCCATCCACATTATGAAGGGTAATCTCTTTTACTCAAAGTCCACTGATTGAAATGTTAATCTCATCAAGAAAATATCCAGACAGAAACATCCAGAATAATATTTGACCAAATATCTAGGCACCATGGCCCAGTCAGGTTGACACAAAAAGTTGATCACTATAAGGGCTTCCCTGGTGGCGCAGTGGTTGAGAGTCCGCCTGCCGATGCAGGGGACGTGGGTTCGTGCCCCGGTCCGGGAAGATCCCACGTGCCGCGGAGCGGCTGGGCCCGTGAGCCATGGCAACTGGGCCTGCGCGTCCGGAGCCTGTGCTCCACAACAGGAGAGGCCACAACAGTGAGAGGCCCGCGTACTGCAAAAATAAATAAATAAAAAAATTGATCATTACATTCAGTCTCCACATTTTGAAGGATGGTAAGAAAGCAGTTTGAAGGAGGAGCTAGGAGGAACATGGTGCAGCATGAGGATGCAAAGGTAGCAGAGGCGATGGAGCAGGGCTCTGGAGCCATGATGAGGACTAGAACCATAGCTTACAAGTGATGAAAACCACTGAAGAATTACATGGAGCAGGGGGACCTGATTCACGTTGTTGTCACAGTAACTGTTATTAAGAACCATTGATGTCAAATGACAATAGGAGATGTGAGAGAGGAGGCTGAGCCTCCAGGGCAGAATTTGTGATGATCTGGACTAGAATAATAGACTTGGTGGAGAGAAATGCTTGGATTCCATGTATATTTGGGGACAGACTTGCTGGGATTTGTTGATAGATTGGGCGTGTGAGTGAGGCAGAAAGAATCAAAGTTTATCCCCATATTCTTGGAATTCTTCAAGAATCCTTGGAACATCACTCTCTCAGTAAAGCTTTCCCTGACTCCACCAACACCTAGTTATGAATCTCTTGCAACACTTGTTTGTATTTTTATATCTTTCTCCTGTCTGTCTTCCCAACTAGTTTATTACTGCCCCAGCTTATCTACCTTTGTATAATTGATTAACACTGACACAGATTCTCATTAACTGACAAATGAATGTGTGACAGTGGAAAGTAGACAGAATTAGGAATCCTAATGCCATCTTTAACCTTTACCAGGGACCTAGCAATCATCTAACTTTTAGCTTGCCATCACTGAGTTTCAGTTTCTTCTTTCATTGGAAAAATTATTTCTTGTTCTGTGTACCTTTTGTGGCTGCTGTATCACATAAAATAATACATGTGAAATGTGCAAAAAGAAGTACCACTGTGTAGAAAAAAATCAATATTTCAGCATTTTAAAAATAAACCAACATTATGGATACATAACAATCTTTCATTTCCATTTGTTACATGGATAAGACATTAATTTCACACTTTACAAAGAGCATCCTGTATTGTGCATAAAAGTCACTGAGAAAAATAAGGATCAGAGTCACTGGGATTTTCAAAGAGTTGAAATGCACATAAACATAAAAAGGAAGAAAAGCCATCAAATATGGTCTAATATTTCTGTTCTTTAGGAACTATTCTGTTTCTGTCCAAATCAGGAAAGATACTCTAAAAACACTTAAGTTGTAGATATTTTCATTCCTATATATATGTTCTCAAGGTATTTTGTCTTGTTTGATTTAAATTACATATAATGATGTGGTCAAAAACAGACATATTTCTATTTTGAATTTTGAAAGTTACAAGGGTCAAATAATTTTCAAAAAGAAACAGGCCAATACCAGAGTCAGGACTCATAATTAACATTACTAATTCTCTATCTCAAAATTTGACCATGAATGTTATCCATTATAAAATTTGAAAAAACTACAATTGCCTTAGGTTGTCCTATTTAAAAGTTAGATCACAAAAATGACTTGTAAAAATTGAGCATTGAGGATGCAGTGTAAGATCATTTTATTTCTTCACATTTCTGCTCTTATAAGAGTCATCTAAAGTGAGTATTTCTACAAGTCTCCGTTCTGACCAGGGCATGTATTCTGAATAATGTCTCTATACATATATCCACTATATGGTTGTATAACCTATTATTGATTTAGCATTTATTTAAATGTAAGCAATAAAGTACTTTAAATTGTTATAGACAAAAGAAAATCAATAAGTAATCACCAAAAAAAGAATATCTGTTCTACTCCCTGAAACAATATATTATCTATAAAATGTATTTATGTTCGAAATTGAAAACTTGAGACGCTCTGTCTCTTCAAAGCTTCCTGTCGAATAAATGTATTAAATTCTTACTTATATTTCCCAACACATGTGCATGCTCACATACAAATCAACATACAGATGCACATACAAACATTCAATAAGTAAAGGGAAAAATCACCTAAATAATCACATAAGAAAGATCTTTTTAAATCACTCAGAATGTGTACTATCTCTATACAGGTTTGTGATTTGTTAAAAATAGATCTAAATTCACCAAGTAAGCAAGATAACTTCATGATCAGTCTTCAGAATAGTTCTTAGAATTTACAAATTTCCTATAAATAAAATGACTTACAGATCTCTTTGTTACTCACGTCATTCTGTTATTGGTCAAATCAGTCATACAATAAACTGGGTCATTCCATCATTGAATGACTTGAATTATATATATATATATATATATATATATATATATATTTTATACAGCAGGTTCTTATTAGTCATCAATTTTATACACATCAGTGTATACATGTCAATCCCAACTGCCCAATTCATAATACCACCACTCCCACCCCCACGCCACTTTCCCCCCTTGGTGTCCATATGTTTCTTCTCTACATCTGTGTCTCTATTTCTGCCCTGCAAACCAGTTCATCTGTACCATTTTTCTAGGTTCCACATATATGCGTTAATATATAATATTTGTTTTTCTCTTTCTGACTTACTTCACTCTGTATGACAGTCCCTAGATCCATCCAAGTTTCAACAAATGACCCAATTCCGTTCCTTTTTTATGGCTGAGTAATATTCCATTGTATATATGTACCACAACTTCTTTATCCATTCATCTGTCGATGGGCATTTAGGTTGCTTCCATGACCTGGCTATTGTAAATAGTACTGCAATGAACACTGGGGTGCATGTGTCTTTTTGAATTATGGTTTTCTCTGGGTATATGCCCAGTGGTGGGATTGCTGGATCATATGGTAATTCTATTTTTAGATTTTTAAGGAACCTCCATACTGTTCTCCATAGTGGCTGTATCAATTTACATTCCCACCAACAGTGTAAGAGGGTTCCCTTTTCCCCCACCCTCTCCAGCATTTGTTGTTTATAGATTTTCTGATGATGCCCATTCTAACTGGTGTGAGGTGATACCTCATTGTAGCTTGGATTTGCATTTCTCTAATAATTAGTGATGTTGAGCAGTTTTTCATGTGCTTCTTGGCCATCTGTATGTCTTCTCTGGAGAAATGTCTATTTAGGTCTTCTGCCCATTTTTTGATTGGGTTGTTTGTTTTTTAAATATTGAGCTGCATGAGCTGTTTATATATTTTGGAGATTAATCCTTTGTCCATTGATTCATTTGCAGATATTTTCTCCCATTGTGAGGGTTGTCTTTTCCTCTTGTTTATGGTTTCCTTTGCTGTGCAAAAGCTTTGAAATTTCATTAGGTCCCATTTGTTTATTTTTGTTTTTATTTCCATTACTCTAGGAGGTGGATCAAAAAAGATCTTGCTGTGATTTATGTCGAAAAGTATTCTTTCTATGTTTCCTCTAAGAGTTTTATAGTGTCCGGTCTTACATATAGGTCTCAAATCCATTTTGAGTTTATTTTTGTGTATGGTGTTAGGGAGTGTTCTAATTTCATTCTTTTACATGTAACTGTCCAGTTTTCCCAGCACCACTTATTGAAGAGACTGTCTTTTCTCCATTGTATATCCTTGCCTCCTTTGTCATAGATTAGTTCACCATAGGTGCATGGGTTTATCTCTGGGCTTTCTATCTCATTCCATTGATCTATGTTTCTGTTTTTGTGCCAGTACCATATTGTCTTGATTACTGTAGCTTTATAGTATAGTCTGAAGTCAGGGAGTCTGATTCCTCCAGCTCCGTTTTTTTACCTAAAGACTGCTTTGGCTATTCGGGGCCTTTTGTGTCTCCATACAAACTTTAGGATTTTTTGTTCTAGTTCCGTAAAAAATGCCATTGGTAATCTGATAGGGATTGCATTAAATCTGTAGATTGCTTTGAGTAGTATAGTCATTTTCACAATATTGATTCTTCCAATCCAAGAACATGGTATATCTCTCTGGTATATGGTATATCATGGTATATCTCATCTGTTGGTATCATCTTTAATTTCTTTCATCAGTGTCTTATAGTTTTCTGCATACAGGTCTTTTGTCTCCCTAGGTAGGTTTATTCCTAGGTATTTTATTCTTTTTGTTTCAATGGTAAATGGTAATGTTTCCTTAATTTCCCTTTCAGATTTTTCATCATTAGTGTATAGGAATGCAACAGATTTCTGTGCATTAATTTTGTATCCTGCAGCTTTACCAAATTCATTGATTGGCTCTAGTAGTTTTCTGGTGGCATCTTTAGGATTCTCTATGTATAGTATCATGTCATCTGCAAACACTGACAGCGTTTCTTCTTCTTTTCCAATTTGTATTCCTTCTATTTCTTTTTCTTCTCAGATTGCTGTGGCTAGGACTTCCAAAACTATGTTGAATAATAGCGGCGAGAGTGGACATCCTTGTCTTGTTCCTGATCTTACAGGAAATGCTTTCATTTTTTCACCATTGAGAATGAGGTTTGCTGTGGGTTTGTCGTATATGGCCTTTATTATGTTGAGGTAGGTTCCCTCTATGCCCACTTTCTGGAGAGTTTTTATCATAAATTGGTTTTGAATTTTGTCAAAAGCTTTTTCTGCATCTGTTGAGATGATCATATGGTTTTTATTCTTCAATTTGTTAATATGGTATATCACATTGATTGATTTGCATATATTGAAGAATCCTTGCATCCCTGAGATAAATCCCAGTTGGTCATGGTGTATGATCCTTTTAATGTGCTGTTGGATTCTGTTTGCTAGTGTTTTGTTGAGGATTTTTGCATCTATATTCATCAGTGATATTGGTCTGTAATTTTCTTTTTTTGTAGTATCTTTGTCTGGTTTTGGTATCAGGGTGATGGTGGCCTCAAAGAATGAGTTTGGGAGTGTTCCTTTCTCCACAGTTTTTTGGAAGAGTTTGAGAAGGATGGGTGTTAGCTCTTCTCTAAATGTTTGATAGAATTCATCTGTGAAGCCATCTGGTCCTGGACTTTTGTTTGTTGGAAGATTTTTAATCACAGTTTCAATTTCATTGCTTGTGATTGGCATGTTCATATTTTCTATTTCTTCCTGATTCAGTCTTGGAAGGTTATACCTTTCTAAAAATTTGTCCATTTCTTCCAGGTTGTCCATTTTATTGCCATAGAGTTGCCTGTAGTAGTCTCTTAGGATGCTTTGTATTTCTGTGGTGTCTGTTGTAACTTCTCCTTTTTCATTTCTAATTTTATTTCTTTGAGTCCTCTCCCTCCTTTTCTTGATGAGTCTGGCTAATGGTTTATCAATTTTGTTTATCTTCTCAAAGAACCAGCTCTTAGCTTTATTGATTTTTGCTATTGTTTTCTTTGTTTCTATTTCATTTATTTCTGCTCTGATCTTTATGATTTCTTTCCTTCTGTTAACTTTGGGTTTTGTTTGTTCTTCTTTCTCTAGTTCCTTTAGGTGTAAGGTTAGATTGTTATTTGAGATTTTTCTTGTTTCTTGAGGTAGGCTTGTATAGCTATAAACTCCTCTCTTAAAACTGCTTTTGCTGCATCCCATAGGTTTTGGATCATCATGTTTTCATTATCATTTGTCTCTACGTGTTTTTTGATTTCCTCTTTGATTTATTCAGTGATCTCTTGGTTATTTAGTAATGTATTGTTTAGCCACCATGTGTTTGTGTTTTTTAACGTTTTTTTCTCTGTAATTCATTTCTTTTTTTTTTTTTTTTTTTTGCGGTACACGGGCCTCTCACTGCTGTGGCCTCTCCCGTTGCGGAGCACAGGCTCCAGACGTGCAGCCTCAGTGGCCATGGCTCACGGGCCCAGTTGCTCCGCGGCATGTGGGATCTTCCCGGACCGGGGCACGAACCTGCGTCCCCTGCATAGGCAGGCGGACTCTCAACCACCGCGCCACCAGGGAAGCCCCTGTAATTTATTTCTAATCTCATAGTGCTGTGGTCAGAAAAGATGCTTGATATGATTTCAATTTTCTTAAATTTACTGAGGCTTAATTTTTGATCCAAGATGTGATCTATCCTGGAGAATGTTCTGTGTGCACTTGAGTAGAAAGTGTAATCTGCTGTTTTTGTATGGAATGTCCTCTAAATATCAATTAAATCTATCTGGTCTATTGTGTCATTTAAAGCTTCTGTTCCCTTATTTATTTTCATTTTGGATGATCTGTCCATTGATGTAAGTGAGGTGTTAAAGTTCCCCACTATTATTGTGTTACTGTGGATTTCCTCTTTTAGAGCTGTTAGCAGTGCCTTATGTATTGAGGTGCTCCTATGTTGGGTGGATATATATTTATAATTGTTATATCTTCTTCTTGGATTGATCCCCTGATCATTTTGTAGCGCCCTTCCTTGTTTCTTGTAACATTCTTTATTATAAAGTCTATTTTATCTGAGTATTGTTACTCCAGCTTTCTTTTGATTTCCATTTGAATGGAATATCTTTTTCCATCCCCTCACTTCCAGTCTGTATGTGTCCATAAGTCTGAAGTGGGTCTCTTGTAGACAGCATATATATGGGTCTTGTTTTTGTATCCATTCAACAAGCCTGTGCCTTTTGGTTGGAGCATTTAATCCCTTCACATTTAAGGTAATTATTGATACGTATGCTCCTATTACCATTTTCATAATTGTTTTGGCTTTGCTTTTGTAGGTCCTTTTCTTCTCTTGTGTTTCCCACTTAGAGAAGTTCTTTTAGCATTTGTTGTGGAGCTGGTTTGGTGGTGCTGAAATCTCTTAGCTTTTGCTTGCCTGTAAAGCTTTTGATTTCTCCATCGAATCTGAATGAGATCTTTGCTGGGTAGAGTAATCTTGGTTGTAGGTTCTTCCCTTTCATCAATTTAAGTATATCATGCCACTCCCTTCTGGCTTGTAGAGTTTCTGCTGGGAAATCAGCTGTTAACCTAATGTGAGTTCCCTTGTATGTTTTTTGTCATTTTTCCCTTGTTGTTTTTAATAATTTTTCTGTCTTTAATTTTTGCCAATTTGATTACTATGTGTCTCAGCATGTTTTTCCTTGGGTTAATCCTGTATGGGACTCTCTGCACTTCCTGGACTTGGGTGGCTATTTCCTTTCCCATGTTAGGGAAGTTTTCAACTATAATCTCTTCAAATATTTTCTCTGGTCCTTTCTCTCTCTCTTCTCCTTCTGGGACCCCTATAATGCGAATGTTGTTGCATTTAATGTTGTCCCAGAGGTCTCTTAGGCTGTCTTCATTTCTTTTCATTCTTTTTTCTTTATTCTGTTCTGCAGCAGTGAATTCCACCATTCTGTCTTCCAGGTCACTTATCCGTTCTTCTGCCTCAGTTTTCTGCTATTGATTCCTTCTAGTGTAGTTCTCATTTCAGTTATTGTATTGTTCATCTCTGTTTGTTTGTTCTTTAATTCTCCTGAGTCTTTGTGAAACATTTCTTGCATCTTCTCAATCTTTGCCTCCATTCTTTTTACAAGGTCCTGGATCATTTTCACTATCATTATTCTGAATTACTTTTCTGGAAGGTTGTCTATCTCCACTTCATTTAATTGTTTTTCTGGGGTTTTATCTTGTTCCTTCATGTGGTACATAGCCCTCTGACTTTTCATCTTGTCTATCTTTCTGTGAATGTGGGTTTTGTTCCACAGGCTGCAGGATTGTAGTTCTTCTCTGTTGCTCTTGTGGGCGAAGCTCATTAAAACTTTAATCTGCTTGACTGCTGATGGGTGGGGCTGGTTTCCCTCCCTGTTGGTTGTTTGGCCTGAGGCAACCCAACACTGGAGCTTACCTGGGCTCTTTGGTGGGGCTAATGATGGACTCTGGGAGGGCTCACACCAAGGAGTACTTCCCAGAACTTCCACTGCCAGTGTCCTTGTCCTCACGGTGAGACACAGCCACCCCCCGCCTCTGCAGGAGACCCCCCAACACTAACAGGTAGGTCTGGTCAGTCTCCTCTGGGGTCACTGCTCCTTCTCCTGGGTCCTGATGCACACACTACTTCGTGTGTGCCCTCCAATAGTGGAGTCTCTGTTTTCCCCAGTTCTGTTGAAGTCCTGCAATCAAATCCCACTAACCTTCAAAGTCTGCTTCTCTAGGAATTCCTCCTCCCGTTGTCAGACCCCCAGGTTGGGAAGCCTGACGTGGGGCTCAGAACCTTCACTGCAGTGGGTGGACTTCTGTGGTATAAAAGCGTTCTCCAGTCTTTGAGTCACCCACCCAGCAGTTATGGGACTTGATTTTACTGTGATTGCACCCTTCCTACCATGTCACTGTGGCTTCTCCTTTGTCCTTGGACGTGGGGTATCTTTTCTGGTGAGTTCCAGTGTCCTCCTGTCAATGATTGTCCAGCAGCTAGTTGCGATCCTGGTGCTCTCACAAGAGGGAGTGAGAGCACGTCCTTCTACTCCACCGTCTTGGTTCCAATCCCCAGAAGTAATTTTGTTTGCCCTATTTTTTATCAAAACCACTTTATCCTTATACCCTTCTGAACTTTTAGGACAGAATGCAACAGATTCAGTGAAGTTACCCTTGTCTTAACAGGGCCTCAATTACTTTGATTCAGGACTACGAATGGGATTCTTGAATAATATTTTTCGCCTGCCAACTATCCAACTGAAGAAAGCAGTTACAGGTACACATATAAGATCAAGATTATGAAACTTTCCTATTGCTGGTGTTCCTCTAAGATTTCCCCCGTATTTTTCTAGCATTTTTATTTTTATACATTTAACAAACTAGGTTACATAGAAAATAACTCTGTCATTAATGAGAAGTCCAAATTACTTTTGGTCTCTTAAAATAAGGCACTCAGAATTCCACAAGGACCTGGGGGGAAAAGTTTGACACCTGATTGAAATGAACAATAATCCAGCTATCTTTCTAACTACCCAGTAGAAATTGTACCTTGTACCAAATTAGAGTTATATCTTGTCTAATGATCAAATTATGGCACACAAAAATATATATTACACATATACATATGTATTACATATTTTTAAAAAGTACTCTGAGCAACCTGGAAGAAATTTTTTAAAAGTTGAAATATTTTAGGAATAAGATGTTTGATCAGTTCTTTATCAACTATATCACTTCATTTCACTTCTGGAAGATGTGTCTTTTCTTTTCCTTTTTCAGAATCACCATGCTGAATAAGTTTGGAGAGAGTAACCGATTAAAAATCTTGAATGCCATTATCAACTCAAGGTTTTACTTCCAAATTTAGCTTACGAAGCCAGAATCAAACTTTCATTGAGCAGTAGAATTAATTAATCCTTCCCTAGTCTCCTTAAGCACAACTATAGCACTAATAGAGAAGAAAATTTTTCTGATCATTTCCTGCAGCACAGTTTTAAAATTGCTTATAATAGACATTGGGCTTTTTTCTTTGTCATACTACTATCTAGGAAATTAAATATTTTGTAGGTTTCTTTTTGGGGGGGGGAAGTGGGGTCATTATTGCTGTCCTCTGGTTTGCAAAACTTTACTTATTTTACTTAGTAACTTGGAAAGCTGGTCAATAAAAAATATACGAAAATTAATTACAGGCATGCTTCATTGTATTGTGCTTTGCAGATATTGTGTTCTTTACAAATTGAAGGCTTGTGGCAACCCTGTGTGAAGCAAGCCTATTGGCACCATTTTTCTAACAGCATTTGTTCACTTCATGTTTCTGTGTCACATTTTGGTAGTTCTTGCAATACTTACCTTTTTCATTATCATTATATTTGTTATAATGATCTACGATCAGTAATCTTTGGTGTTATATTACAAAAATCTTACAACTCGCTGAAGGCTCAGATGATGGTTAGTGTTTTTTTTAGTAATAAAGAATTTGTAATTAAGGTATGTATACTGTTCTTTCAGGCATCATGCTATTGTACACTTAAGAGACTACAGTATAGTATACACATAAGTCTTATATGCACTGGGAAAACAAAAATATTGTGTGACTCACTTTATCATGATATTTGCTTTATTGTGATGGTCAGAACTGAACCTGCACAGTCTCCGACGTCTGCCTGTACACGGTTATTGAAGTCATATTCGGTAAGACAACAAAGCCAGCAAGTCCTGTTGCAAGGTAGATTTGTCTCTCATTCTATGTGAACTTTGAAACCAGCCAATTAATCCCAAACCACAATTCATAAGGGAATTGTGAAAACTAAAATAAGGAGGTGTCTGACTCTGTAAACACGTAAAAATATATATCGTGTGTGTTTTATATATTTTACATATATATATGTATATATATATATTTGTGTTCATATACACACAGAGAAACACATATTCTGTATATAGTTTTATTCATTCATTCATTTCATAAATAGCTATTGAGTGTTTGTTAAATGTTAATACATGTGTCAATAAGTTATTACCACAAAAGTGTAAACCACACAAAATGTAGTGATTCAAAGCAATAATCATTGACTATTATATAGTGTGTCTGTAGATCGCTGGGAGGTCTACTGACTTAGGTTGGGTCAATGCCTTGCTCCTGCATCTGTGGGCTGGTTGCCACCTTGTGCATCTGTAGATAAGCTGGAGGCCTGGGACAACAACAGAGATACAAGGAGAACAGAGAGATGCAAAAACCGTTTGCTCAGAACTGGCAGCCATAACCTCTGCCTCATTCCATTGGCTGAAGCAAATCACATGGTGTTGGGAAACAGATTCTACCTCTTTAGTGAGAGGAATTGCAAAAGCATGGAACAAAAGGTATGGATACAGAGATGGATCAAGAATTAGGGTCATAGATGTCATCAACCACAACTCCTAAATGTAGGAGTTCTCTTAGATGTAGAAGTCCTCAGTAGTGACCTCAAAAAGCATAATGATAACCTGGAGGGAATAACACTTTAAAATTTTTCATTAAAAATCAAATTATCAAAAGACATAGTTCCTGATCCAACACTGCTGACAAATCCTCCTGTGTTTATGGGTAACAAGAGTTTCTCTTGGGGTACAACATCAGGAGAGAAAGGAAAGAATAATTGCCCTTTCTTGCCCTACCCATGAGCTGCAGAACAGTGCAGAAGAGTAAGTGTTTGGAAACAGGCAAAACTTATGTTCAGGGGCACCTCCTCCACCTCTTACTCATTGTTTACATCCATTTAGGAGGATACAGAAATATTTGCTGAACTTCTGTCACTGTTGTTTTCTCTAAATTTGCAAAAAAAAAAAAAAGTCTGATCCCACAGAGAATTCTCATAGAGTGACTGCAAAGATCTTTATCCATTTTAGGAACTTGACAGCTGAAATAACAGAATGTAAATCCACATTTTTCTAGCATGAAACCCACCACACTTTAAGTCCTCATCCTCTCCTTCTGCTTAAGCTGAGCTCCTCTAGGGGAAGCCCCTGGGAACCATCAGTCCCTGACTTCTTTGCCTTAGGTCACCAACTGCCAGATGCCACCTGGGAAACTGCATTCGGCTCCTGCCATAAAGCTTTGCTTTGTGCCAACTCGATTGCAAATGAGCCATGAACCATTATTACATCCTCGAGAAGCTGAAGAACTTTAGCTCTTGGGCGGTGCACAAGCTGAACTCCTAGAAGAAATAGCAGAAGAGGCCGTAAGGGATTCAGGGCTGTGTTTATAACTTGGAAAACAACTGTCACTTTGCGTTTGGGGAATGATTTCAGAATACTCCAGAATACGAAAGCTGAATGTTAAGGTGTTGAAGGGTCAGAGGTCTTCATAAGAATAAGCAAGTTAGTTTCTGACCAGAGTGAAAATAAGTTGCAATCAATGCATATAACCCCTCTGGGTAGAAGTGTTTAATTGATGATTCAATGTTCCATTGTGAGTCTGCCCCAAATGGGTTTTCTGTTTGGTATTTCTTCGTATTTTTCCAGAGTTGTGTGTTTGATGTGTGTTTTAATATCTAAATTTAAAGATGCAAGTGACATTCACTTGCAGTAGAAAAGGCTTCCCAGCTGGCCCTCCTAGCTATCAAATGGATATATGAAAATTCAGCACAGCACACGTCTGATATTCTAATTGGCATGTGTGGAAAATGAATTCTGACTGAAGTTATCATCTGCAGCTCCAACGGAAGCTGATAAAATACTTAACAGACTTTAGTAGAGTTTCTGAGACCCAGATCACGAAAAAGCAAGCCTGCCATACAATTCATTCCCTAACTTTCCATCAGCAGTGCGAGGCTTCCAAGAAAAAGATTCATGGTGGTTTTTTCAGTGGAGTTAATTTATAGTTTGAAGGAGAGGCTCTTGCAGCCAACAGTTTTTGCTAATAGTTCCTCAGTAGAGAGGCAGGGCTCACTAGATAGAAAGAGCCACAAGGAAAAAGCAGGCAAGATGCTAAGAAGTGGCAGAGTATAGAAACCTCTTTAATGACAAAAAAAATGGACTGAGTAAATCCTCTGCATTCTGCTAGAGAAAAGGGAGCAAGGCGAATTTTAATGAAAACTTGGGCCCTAAAATTATGAATGAAAAAAAGAAATTGTCTCTACTAAATGATTGTTCTCATTGCAATAGTGTCTTTCTCAAAATGACGCAATTAACACTTTATTTCTAAAAAAATCATTTTTGGTTGGACTATGAATTCATGTAATCTCAAGGCTATATTTTTTTTTATTGGAGTATAATTGCTTTACAATGGTGTGTTAGTTTCTGCTTTACAACAAAATGAATCAGTTAAATATATACATATGTTCCCATATCTCTTCCCTCTTGCGTCTCCCTCCCTCCCACCCTCCCTATCCCACCCCTCCAGGTGATCACAAAGCACTGAGCTGATCTCCCTATGCTATGTGGCTGCTTCCCACTAGCTATCTACCTTACGTTTGGTAGTGTATATATGTCCATGCCTCTCTCTCGCTTACCCTCGCCCCTCCCTATATCCTCAAGTCCATTCTCTAGTAGGTCTGTGTCTTTATTCCTGTCTTACCCCTAGGTTCTTCATGACATTTTTTTTTCTTAAATTCCATATATATGTGTTAGCATACGGTATTTGTCTCTCTCTTTCTGACTTACTTCATTCTGTATGACAGACTCTAGGTCTATCCACCTCATTACAAATAGCTCAATTTCGTTTCTTTTTATGGCTGAGTGATATTCCATTGTATATATGTGCCACATCTTCTCTATCCATTCACCTGATGATGGACTCTTAGGTTGTTTCCATCTCTGGGCTATTGTAAATAGAGCTGCAATGAACATTTTGTTACATGACTCTTTTTGAATTATGGTTTTCTCAGGGTATATGCCCAGTAGTGGGATTGCTGGGTCATATGGTAGTTCTATTTGTAGTTTTTTAAGGAACCTCCATACTGTCCTCCACAGTGGCTGTATCAATTTACATTCCCACCACCAGCGCGAGGGTTCCCTTTTCTCCACACCCTCCCCAGCATTTATTGTTTCTAGATTTTTTGATGATGGCCATTCTGACTGGTGTGAGATGATATCTCATTGTGGTTTTGATTTGCATTTCTCTAATGATTAGTGATGTTGAGCATTCTTTCATGTGTTTGTTGGCAGTCTGTATATCTTCTTTGGAGAAATACCACCCTGAACGCGCCCGACCTCGTCTGATCTCGGAAGTCAAGGCTATATTTTATGCTTCTGGTCAGTAGAATAACGTCCCTCTACCCCCAAAGATGTCCATCTCCTAATCCCTGGAACTTGTGAATATGTTGCTTTACATGGCAAGCAGACTTAGTAGATGTGATTAGGGTTAAGTACCTTGAGATGGGAAGATTATCCTGGATTATCCAAATGGATTATCCTAATCTAATCATACTTGTATCAGAGAACTCACCTTTACAGCAGAAAACTTTTGCTGGCTGAAGAGATGTGATGAGGGAAAAATGGTCAAAGATGTGCTATGCTCCCGGCCTTGAAGATTGTTTTAGTGTGCCAGGGCTGCCGTAACAAAACACCACAGGCTCTGTGGTTTAAACATCAGAATTTTTTTCTCAAATTCTGGAGGATGGAAGTCCAAGATAAAGGAGTTGGTTGGCTTGGTCTCTTGTGAGGCCTCTGTTCGTGGCTTGCTGACAGCTGCCTCCTCTTTGTGCCCTCATGTGGCCTTTTTCTGTGCACACTCACCTTGATGTCTTATCAGGACACCTCTCCTTATAAGGACACCAGTCATATTGGACATCTTGAGATGTCTTATAGGCATTTAGTGAAGATTCATTGTGCATTGAATCTTCCCTTTGGTTTTCACACCTGTATCAATTTTGGAAAAAACTGTTTTGATTCTTCTAGATATCTGTGGTTATACTGGTCTCCCAAATGAAACATCCACAAAACCTTCGATGCATTTGAAGAGCACTGAAATAAGTCTGTTCTGTTCTTCCACACGTGCATTCACCTCCTATTTCCATTTTCTGGCTGGATAGCATTTGTTAAACAATTCAAGAACTGTTTAATGTTTCTTCAGGTATTCCCATCTGCAGCAATTCTAACTCTTGGTTCAACTTGTTACCTGAAGGATAAGCAGAAAGATTGGGAGGGGCCCTCATCAGTTTAGATAATTTCTTTGATTTTTTTTCAGCACATCACTAGCCATTCCATTTTAACATTATTAACCTCATACTAATATGCTAATTACATCACTGCTGTATTTTTTTAAGCCACAACAGTAATTCTAAAATGCTACTGCTGGCCAGTAATAGAAATTTTATAGGCAACAGGGGCAAATGAAGACTTCAAGAGCAAATCCTTATCTGCATATATTGTCAGAATCGAGCTGTTGGAATTTGTCCCCCTACTCCAGATGTTTTGAAAAAATGTTTTTTTCCAAATGTGTTCTCCGCACACTCTGATCATTTGATCAGAGTGATGGATTGTGGGTCATAAACTTGATGGATGCCTCCCCTTTTCCATTATCTCACCAGATGAACTGGCCAAAAATGACAGTTTTGAGAAATAGATATATTTTATTGTTCAGATAAAAAGGGGATCTTCTTGTCAATTTTTTTTTTTTTTTTTGCAAAAGGAGTTCCTTCCAGGATGAGATCATTGTCTGTATCTAGCTTAATCAGTCCCCTACCTTAGTAGGTAAATCTGATAGTGTATTAAACATAATGACAGGATTCCCTAGCCCAAAATGTGTCCTTTTACTCCAAAGTACTTGGGAAACTAAAGATCTAGGATATATAGTACCTCAGGGATCCCATACACCAAGTATTACAGCAGACTCCCAGGGCATCATTCATTTCATTAAAAATTCTCACTGCACTCAACACACAATTAACTCTATCTTTCTGCTTGGAAATAGGCTTAAGGTTTCCCTTTCCCCTGAAGTTAATATTTCTAATCCTCAAAGCCTTCAAATGAGTCCATTCCTCTTTTTTTCCCTTCATGGTCTTTCAATAAAGAAAGAGAAAGAAAGAAAGAAAGAGAGAGAGGGGGAGGGATGGAGGAAGGAAGGAAGGGAGAAAGAAAGGAAGGAAGGAAGGAAGGAAGAAAGAAAGAAAGAAAGAAAGAAAGAAAGAAAGAAAGAAAGAAAAGAAAAGAAAGAAAGAAAGAAAAGAAGAAGAACAAGGAAGGAAGGAAGGAAGAAAGGAAAAAAGAAAGAAGGAAAGAAAGGGAGAGAAAGAGGGAGGGAGGGACGGAGGAAGGAAGGAAGGGAGAGAGAAAGGGAGGAAGAAGGGGAGAAAGAAGGAAGGAAAGAAAGAAGGAAAGAAAGAAAGAAAGAAACGGAGGGAGGGAGGAAGGAAGAGAGAGAGAGGGAGGGAGGGAGAGGTAGGGAGAGAGGGACGGAGGGAGGGAGGGAAGGAGAAAACACTCTATTTTTTAACTTCTACCCCACACCTCCTGGTTTATGTCTTCATTATTTTGATAAACTTTATTCTCAGGTGTCATCAATAGCAAATATAACAGTTTCCTTGCAGCAAATGTTTCTCCTTTAATAGAGATAGCAGTCAAATGCCAACAGGACCAGCCAGGATACACACATGAGGGCAGCAGATCTTAAGAAAACCCCAGGTCCCATCTAAAGGGACTGAGGTTCTGAACCCCAGCTTCTGTTGCAAGGTGAGCACTGGAGCCAAGTATGCAAAAATCAATATTGACTTTTATAGGAAAGACCCTGATTTTTTGGGCATCTGTTTTAAAATTTTCTGTAAGCCAGGTATATACTGCAAAATGCTTATGGTCTAAATGTGCTGTCCATGTGTGTCTTTTGTTGTAAGTCTGATTTTCTTATTATCTCTCACCCAAGTGGCTATATTCCCTCCTTCTCCTGAACTGTCATTGCACTTTGTATCTCTCTTTTTGTGTTTCTCATATTCTGCATTATTGTTGCAATAAATGTATCCTTTATCACTTCATCCCACATCAGTAAGGAAGCATTCAGCCAGTAGCTGGCGTTAGCATCAAAGAATATTTATTGTGCATCAACATGGACAATCTATTGTAGGATAACTCTAGTTTGGGTTATTTGAACAACTGAAAGATAGCATCAAGAACCCAGGTTTTCCCCACCTTTTTTCTATCCTGGTGTCTTCTCTAAGGACAAGCTCTCCTCTGGGGAGCAAGCAAATATAGAGCTTCCAAGCATGAAATCTAAAAATGAAAATATACTTCATTCCTGTGTGTCTCTTTACATCAATGAAGAAATCTTTCCTAGAAGCCTCTGCTGTCAACTTCCCTTTATGTCTCCTTGGCCAGTGTTATATCACATGACTCCTCACAAACCAATCACTGGCTTGCCACGATGGGTTAAGACTGATTGGAATCTTATCTAAGTCAATGTGACGGAGGATGAGCCATCAGAATCAAAAATGAGGTCTCTTCCAGTAAAGAACAGAAATAATACTTGTTTGTTGTTTAACCCATAATACCTGTAACACTCTTACCAGACTGTAAATTTCTTGGGAATGAGGATTATATTCCTGAGTGCACCGGTCCAAGATAGAGCAGTAATGGAGACTGAATTAATGCACTGCTAATGCACTTTAGTACAGAACTTGACATCTAATAAGAACTGAATAAATATTTGATTAACTGAATGGATTTGAGAAGTCCCTTAGCAGAGATATATCCAGGGCATTATGAGACAAGAAAGGAAAGGAGGAGTAACTGCCTGGGAGGGTCAGAGAAGTCTTTAGCACAAAGGTAATGCAACGAGAGGAACTGTTATGTTTTTATTAAGTGAAATCTATTTGCCTTTATTAAGTGAATCTATTATTCTTTCACCACAGTTGCCAGGTGGAATGACTAAGCTACATGCCAAGCCTACACAGTCACAGTTAGAATTTACTATTCTTCTGTTGTTCTTCACTAGGCTCACACAGTTGGAACGTATCTCTTTGTCTAAAAATAACTTGATAGCAACTAAAAAGACAGCAAAGCCGCCTCCCATCTGTGTTCCAAATACCAAGGTCTTGAGACCCTTGCACTGTTACAAAAAGGTAAACCAGTAAGTCTATAATATTCTTAATATTTCCCAAATACCTGTCCTACGCATCTCTCAGTAGTAACATCTTTGAGATGAGAGCAGAGGTTTTTCATTCCTTGCCTCCAGCTTTCCTACACTCTCCATTTTCTTACAGATTGATACGAATAAAGATTGCCACCCTACCTCAGCCTTGCATTTTTCTTCTGAATGATACAAAGATTGGGTAATCAGATCAATTTATTGTTAATCTGGAGGAATTTTCCTTCCCATGGGACTTGTCAGACACATTTATGTCCTTTGAAATCACTGCAGTTGACCCAGCAGAGGTAAAATGTAGAAAAGCCCCTGTCTGCTCAGGTAATCAATGGCAAAACAGGAGGTGCTGAAAGCAGAAATCCTGGCTCCTTACCCCTCCAGAAGCACTCAGACTGTGATGGATAGGAGGAGAGTCCCAGAAGACTTCCCAGTTCAAGCACCAGCTAATAAAAGCATCCCCATGAAACAGCATATGGATAAGCATTAAGGATGAAAGGCAGTAGCACATAAAGAAGAACCAAAGCCCTGACGATTGGTGCCATCTGAGCACCTAGCTGGCAGCTAGCACTAACGGCCATCCATGGGAGGGAGGACATTCTGGACCTTCCAGCCATCCCAGGGCACTAGCTGACACCACTTGATGCAGAGGAAGTGCCTGGTCAACCCACAAACTCACGAGAAATGAGATAGTCTTGTTGTTTTAAGCCAAAATGTTTTGGGGTAGTTTGTTACACAGCAATAGGTGGCTAAAACATAGAGATCCTGTGAGGGAAACCCTGAGGACCATGAAAGGCTGATACCAAAATTGTAACTGGTCCTGAGAGTTGCCTTGGTTTCCAAAGACCTTCCTCTTCTGCTTCTGAGGTTTGTTTAGCCTCACAACAAACCCTTTTTTTGTTCAAGATGGCTTCTGTTCCTTGCAACAGCTAATTAACTAACAACAGGAAGAAACAGGGCTCAGGCCAAAAAGCTCAGCTCTGGGTACTGTTTACTAGTCCCGGGACTTTGAGAGTGAAGCAGATTCTACCCTGGGAGGACCCTGGGTCCTGGGTAAAAGCTAAAAAGAGAGCTCAGGGACAGGAAAGCAGCCCACAGAGGCACCACAGAAGGCAAGGCTGACAATGCCAAACCTAACAAGTAGGACAGCCGGTGCTCAGATCTCCCCAACCAAACTGCTGGGACCTGGAAGCAGGGTGGAGGCTGTACATGGAGATGAAGTGACCCTGTATCAGCGAGGAAGACAGAGAGACAGCTCCAAGGAAGGCAAGGATGGACACTGCCCCTGCTCACTGTGGGGAATGTCACTGGAGGGAGGGCAGGAGGCTCAAGAATAGCAATGCGGCCTCTGTCCGTCAGTACCAGTCCCCAAACTCTGCCTTATCCCAGTCCCAGCCTCCCTGTAGGGCATTACATGTGCACAACGAGCTTGAGCAGAGAGCACAGAATGAGAGGCAGGAAATGAAAGGAAAGTGGAAGAATTGAAGCTTCCCAGAGCCACCCTCCCCAGCTTTGGCTTTCTTTATGTCTATATATTACAATTCAGTTTGACAGGTGAGAGCAGGTTAGAGCCCAAGTACAGTAAGTAGGAGGAGAAGACAGTCTGAACAGGCATGGATCTGACAAAGCATCAGCTTGTGACCTTACTTCACCCATCTGATGGTTATTGGACAGGCAGAGCAACTTGAGAGGAAGCAAAGACCTACACGGGTTGGTGGGGCTGTTGACAGGTGAAGAGAACTCTAACTCAGAGCTAGATTTAAGGATAAGGCTTGTAGTAATTAGGATGGGCCAGGTTATAGTTTGGTATCAAATTTAAAAAGCCCTTGACTTACAGTGGAAAAGTTGACTTCTTACACACACTATCTCTATCACGGTCATCAGTGGACCTCTGCTCATCACAATCACTCAAGGGCTTAAGCCTGGGGAAGATCCATCCCAATGTGGGCTCTATGATGGCAGAGAGAGAGGAAGATGGCAACCACATGTTAGAAGGTCTGCCTGGCAGTGACACACCACTTTTGCTTACATTGTACTGCCCAAAGTAAAGCACATGGCCACACACATGCACATTCAGTAGATAGGGCTATAGAGTCCTCCCAGGAGGAGGGCCTCCAACATGGGTGAAGAATAAAAGCCTGCCACGGGGCCCAGAAAGGACCAAGGCAAGACTCCAGACATCTGGAAGCTAAGGTGCTCAGCACCTTGCCAAGTGAAGGATTTGAGCACAAAGAGAGGTCAGACATATGCGGCTGAGACTATGGGATAAGGGTCAGAGAGAACAGGTGAAAGCAGGTTCATGAAGCAAGTAATACAAATAAATAATAGTGATAATAGTATTAACAACTGTATCCACCGAATCCCCCTTTTTCAGAGCCAGATCCTTTACATCCTTTACATATATTATTTTATCCCCATCATACCTCATGTATATATCATTCTATCCTCATCAGAATTAAATGGGTCTAGTACTCCTGCTTGTATATTACAGAGGAGAGACGGGGGTCAGAAAGATTATATCACTTGACCAGGGTCATAATGCTAAAGAATGGCAGAGCTAGGATTTGAACTTAGCTCTGGTTCCCTCCAAAGCCCATGATATTTCTTCTCTTTCCACAGTACAACCCTACTTCTCTCGGTACCACTGCAAAGTAAGACCAGCAACAAGAAACATGTAATCTGACCTACCAAGTCAATGGTCTTAAATTTATAGAGGTATTAAAATTAGCAACTTGAGTGTATTGGGAACTTACAATATTGTGGAGGATGGAGGGAGGGGGGCAGGAGGACACAGAGGAACAGGTTATCATCAAGTTTCTTCTTCCGAGTTAAACCCCACTACCCATTACTTACACATTTATCAAGACCCTAATGCAGCAGAAATCAGCACCTAAAGAGTTATCTGTTGCAAGTCAGGGTCAAACTTTCTCTTTCATGCCTTATGGAAAGTCCAGTGAGCCTTATAACGAAAGCAAATCCCCAAGTCAAATTGCACTGTGGAGGAGAAGCTGTGAAGGCTTCTGTCAAACACAGATTACCATATTCACTGACTTCACAGATGAGCTGAGGGAATTTCACTTTGCTAGACTATTTAAGATTCACTCTGAGCATCAGTTCTGCTGAACTGCACACCCATAATGAAGGCAGTCACTGTTCTCCATCTCTCCTCCATGTCTGCTTGTACTTGTTCACTTAATGTAAGCCTCGAACCTGACAGAGTTCAAATTAAAATGCCGTTTGTCATTAAGCATTAAAAATTCTCCCAACTACAAGATGTAGTAGTTAAATCTGGAGGCATCCGGCTCCCCAGCTAAGGAAATAAGGCACCTCGGAGCACACATATCACCTTGGCACGTGCCCCAGGCCTCCCCACACACATCTGACCTGTGCGCTTCTTTATTGCATAGTACAGGTCAAATCGCTGAAAGAAGACTTTGGTCATCTATTGAGAGTTATCCTTTTGGGAAATCAGGAGACTCAGAAAATGTATCATCTCACTGAATGATCCAAAGACATCCAGCATCGTTAAACAAGCACTTATCCAGTTCCCACTCGGTACCAGACATTTTGCTCAACGATAGGAAGATAAAGGTAGATGAGACATCGTGCCTGCTCTCAGGGACTCTATCTGGAGCGGGTTGTAGACACAAAAACACTGTGCCACAGGAACAATACAAGGTGCCAGAGAAACACTATGGATACATCAGCATGTGGGAGTTACTTTTTCTTCTGTAAAATTCATAAGCCAAATTAACATGACTGCTTTCAAATAAAACGGGGTGGGTTTTTGATTACCTATATGATTCCGAATAACAAGATGGCTACTTTCCATGAGTGAAGGAATAACCTGATTGTTGTGCAGATTGCGTTGCTGTATTGGATGTGCTTTTTAGATGCTGCTAAATATTTGCCTAAGGATGAGTTAACTAAAATACATAGCATATCAGTTTCAGCTCGGAAGCATAGAGAGATGAAAAGAGCATCCGAACTTCTAACACAAGACAAAATGCAAATTACTAAATTTTCTTGGACCCACTAGAAAGTTTAGACCATGAAGAAAATAGACAATGTGATATCTGGCTAGAGATTGGCATCTGCAGGCAAAAACAGGAACAAAGGATTCATTTACTTGGGGCAGAGTCTACTGGGCATCATATAAGCTAGTATGAAAAATAAAGCAAAAATGTCTTCATGAGTTGTTAAAATATAACAAATTACAATTAAATAATTGTACCAGTGTGAGAGTATGACACCTCCAGGAGCCACAGATATCAGAGGATTCACATCCTGGTGCACATGTCTGTCCACGAATCCCACAGGTGTTCAGGGGGAGACAGAAATATCCTGAGAAGGCTTCCCAGGCAGTAACGTTTTAGGAAGTGAAACAGCAGCCACTTCTGAAATTCTACCTGGACCCATCTCCACTATTGTCCCTAAAGAACACGGGAAAGAGTAACTAACAAAATCTGTTACCTTAGGATGCTGGTGGAGGGAAGAGTCTCAAAAAGCTCCACCCTTGGGGTGTGGGGCAGGAATGCTTGCTGGTCCACACATTACAGCTGGAGAATATGCAAGACTATAGACCTGAGAGCCAAGAGTGAAGTATCTGCTTAACAATGAGGCTTCCTAAGAGTCTCAGAGAACTCCTTCACCTCCCCAGCTCTACCACCTGGCTAGCAAGTGAAAGTGACAGGACGATATAGCTGAGAGAGCTTTAGGAGACATATTCTCTTCAGGGCAAAGCACAAAGGAGCACAAAGGAAAATCCGAACACAAGGGAAAGTAGAAATTGAGAAAATAACCTCTGCTGAACCAACCTACACCCTTAACACAAAATATCGTTAGAGGAATTTGATGCCTGTGGTGCACTCAGGGTAACTATAGCAACAACAAGCCTCAAACATAACTTAACTCCTAACTAGACTAGTTCACCTCCCCACAACTTTAAAGATCTAAAAGGAGAGAATTAATGTCCATTTAAAAACATAAAAAATATTTTCCTTACTAACTACTCTCCTACATAAGACGTCTGGGTTTTAACAACAACAACAAAAATTACGACACATACTAAAAGCAAGAGAAAAGACACTGTGAAGAGACAAAGCAATCATTGGAACCAAACTTGGACATGGCAAACATACTGGAACAATTGGACAAAGGCTTTAAATAATTATTAAGATACTAAAGATTCTAATGTAAAAAGTAGACAACTCGTAAGTTTAGATGGGTAGCATCAACAAAGAGGTAGTATTTATAACAAAGGATCAAATGTAAATGCTAGAATTGAAAAACACTGTAAATGGAGAACGCCCTCTATGTGTTCCTCAGTAGATTGAACATGGCCAAGAAAAGAAGCAATAAACTTGGAACTACAAATTACCCAAACTGAAATACGAAGGGAAAAAGAGGGGAAATAAAAACAGAACTGCTCTTATGAACTGTAAGAAAATATCAAATGGTCCAAGATATATTTGACTTAAATCACAGAAGAGATTTCAATGGGTATAAAGTATTTTGCCAAGAATTTTCCAAAATTAACAGCAGATATCAAACCCCAAATCCAAGAAGCTCAGAGAACACCAAGCAGGAAAAAAATTTAACCAAGGCATATCATATTCAAATTGCTATAAACCAAAAATTTAAGAGCATCCAAAGAAAAGAGATATACTACCTATGGAAGAAGAAAAGTTACAGAAACCTTCTCATCAGAAATCATATAAACCGAAGAACAGTGGAGTGATATCTTTAAAGTTCTGAAAGGAAACAAAACTGCAACATAGAATTCTACACTCAGTAAAAATATCTTTTATTAAAAACACAAAGAAATATTTTCTTAGACAAAAACTGAGGGAATTTATTGCCAATAGACCTTTTCTGAAAAAAACAGTAAAGAAAGCTCTTCAGACAGAAGGAATTAATCAATCAAAAACTTGAATCTGGGCTTCCCTGGTGGCGCAGTGGTTGAGAGTCCGCCTGCCGATGCAGGGGACGCGGGTTCGTGCCCCCGTCCGGGAAGATCCCACATGCCGCGGAGCGGCTGGGCCCGTGAGCCATGGCCTCTGAGCCTGCGCGTCCGGAACCTGTGCTCCGCAACGGGAGAGGCAAAAAACTTGAATCTATATAAAGTAATTAGTAATGTTGGGGGAAAAAATGAAGGTAAAAATGAAAGAGCTTTTTTATTTTATTTTATTTTATTTGCGGTACACGGACCTCTCACTGCCGTGACCTCTCCCGTTGCGCAGCACAGGCTCCAGACGCGCAGGCTCAGTGGCCATGGCTCACGGGCCCAGCTGCTCCGCGGCATGTGGGATCTTCGTGGACGGGGGCACGAACCCGCGTCCCCTGCATCGGCAGGCGGACTCGCAACCACTGCCCCACCAGGGAAACCCAATGAAAGAGTTTTTTATCCTTATTTGTAATTGTTCTAAAAGATAGGCAAAAGTAGTAACAATGTTCTGTGTGTTTGTAGCACATATAAAAGTAAAATATATAGCAACAATGGCCCAAAGGATGGGAGGCAGGAGGGTAAGAAGTAGGCATAATTATAATTCTAAACATGACCCCATGCATGTCCCACTCCAAGATCGATGCCCTAATCCTCAGAACATGTGAATATGTTGAAATATCACTCTTATGACTAGAGGAATTATCTTATATGGCACAGTTGACCTTAATCAGCCTATGCTGATTACCCAGGCGTGGCTGATATAAACACATCACCCCTTAAACACAGAACTTTCTCAGGCTGGAAATGAAAGTCGGAGACATTTGAAGCAAGAAGACTCCACATACCTGTTGCTCTTTTGAAGACTGATGGGATATGTGGAAAGGAGAGCTGGTGGTCCTGAAGAGTGGAGGACACCAGCAATGGCACAAGGACCTCAGGTGCATAGCCACAGCGAATTGGATTCTACCAATCTGAATGAACTTGAAAGTGGGTTCTTCCCCAGAGCCTCCAAGTGGGAGCCCAGCCCAGGCAAGACTTGGATTGTGAAAATCTGAGAAGAAAATCCAATCAAGCCCCACCCAGGTTTCTGACTTACAGAACTGTGAGGATAAAAAAAAAAAAAAAAAAAAAAAAAGGTGTGTAGTTTTAAGCTGCTACATTTGTGTTAATGTTCTACAGAGGGATAGAACAATAATATATGGTCAATAAGTGCAAGCAAAATAGACATAAGCTTAAAACATAAGTAGAGAAGTTTTCCAAAACCTTACCTGAGGGGGAAGAAATCTGAGCCATAGGGGGCATTGCTTCAGCAAGCTAGAAACAGCAAAAATTGTGGCCAGCTTGGCTTTACAAAAGATGAGAGAAGGGCTTCCCAGGTGGCGTAGTGGTTGAGAGTCCTCCTGCCGATGCAGGGGACACGGGTTCGTGCCCCGGTCTGGGAAGATCCCACATGCCGCGGAGCGGCTGGGCCCGTGAGCCATGGCCGCTGAGCCTACGCGTCCGGAGCCTGTGCTCCACAACGGGAGAGGCCACAACAGTGAGAGGCCCGCGTACCGCAAAAAAAAAAAAAGATGAGAAAATCACCAGATATAGTGAAAAAATAAAAAACACAAGAAGGTGACCATTCTGAGTCTTCATGGCAAATAATTTCTTATGAGAAAACTTCCCTCCAAGAAGAAAAGAAAAATTCTCACAGAAAAATTTCTGATTCATTTTTCTGAATGAATTTCAAGGGCAAGTTGCTTAATTGAAGTAGGGACAAGACTTGGCTCTTGAAAAACATGACTAGCGAAATTCAAAATGCTTTGGGAGCAACGAACAGTAGATTGTATGATGTAGCAAACCAAATATGTGATTTACAATATCAACTCAAGAAATCCTCCAAGAACATAGAGGCAAAGAGAAAACATGATAATGAGAAAAAACTAAGAGAATGGTGAAGGACCGATCCAGGAGATCTAAAACTTCTAAAACCAGAATTCCAGAAAAAGATAACAAAGTAAACAGAAGATATACAATAAACAAATAATATTAGAATATTTGCTTTGTAGAAGAAGAAATTTTCAGATTCAAAGAGCCCACTAGGATCCATGCAAAATCAAAGAAAATGTGCATATGTAACTATACACAAGTTCATATTTTTTAATTCCTAAGACAAAAGTATTTATAAACAGCCAGGGAGACAGGGAAAAAGAAACAAAGAAAATAGTTGCTGACAAAGAAATAACAATGTTCTGACATCAAAACTGCAGTAGCACTGAATGTCCTTATATCTGAGTTTAAAAACTGCCAATCCAGGTTAGATTCAGTCAGAATATCTATTTTGTGCAAAAATTCCAAGCTTCTTGAAAAATTAAAAAGTCTTACTACAACAAGCCTAAATTTCCTGTGACAATACTGGCAAAATGGGGACTGAAAATTTTTAAAAGGCCATTTATAAGTTATACTTAATTCTCTTCATACCTGTGTCAATGGTTAATCATGTTTTCATGTAACCAAAGAAAATGCAGCTATCCATAGAAGAAACTATGGGAGACAGTCAACAAAATCCTGGATTTGGAGCCATAACACTGACTTGAGTCCAAACCCTGCCTTCTCCATGCCTAGCAGTTATGCGATTTCAGGAAAATTACCTTTACCTTTGAGGACTTTGGTTTCTTCTACTATGGGCATAAGAATTTGTTCTGTAGTCCATGTCATACCCCCACTAATTCTTGTTAGGATGCATTAACACAAGAAAACTGATGACATATGCAAAAAAAGTGACAAGAGATTAGAAGGATAGTTTCTAATGAAATTTGAGGGTTAATCATAAAAAACAGATATTAAAAGGAGCCACAAGATATTCTACTAAACACTGGTACAAGCAGAACCATGATATTGCCTCAGGTTCTCATTAACTTGATCAATACTGTTAATAACATGCTCATCACATGCATGAAAGCAATCTTGACTCTGCAGAGTTAAAAAAAAAACCAAAACATTGAATGGTATGACTATTGGTCCTACAAGTGCTCATAATTCCTAATGGAAAATAAAACATACATCCCTGAATAGACAATATACAAGGATATTTGTGGACTATGTAAATGAAGAGATGGAAAAATAAGTTCTCTAGAAATTTAGAAGACATTCCCCAGCCTGAAGCAGCTGAATAATAAGTAGGGATTTAGTTGGATCCAAGAAGATGGATAGGTGAGGCACAGACTGACTCAGTTTGCCAGGACCATTTCCTCCTCCTCCTAGGCAAAAAGATGGATGACACTTCTCAGCCTCTCTTGCAGCTAGGTGTGGCCATGTGATTGTGTTCTCACCACTGAGATGCAGGCTGAAGTGATGTACTTCCTCCAAACCTGGCCCATGTTCTGCATCTTCCTTCTCTGAAAACTCAGAATCAGGGTGTCCAGTGGAGAACTATGAGGTCCTGGGGATAGAAAAGCCACTAGATGGAAAGAATGGCCCCCAAGTGAGTGCATGAGGAAGATTTTCCCCCAACCCCACTCACAATGGAACTTAGGTGAAAAATAGGCTTAAATTTTGTTAAGCTTCTGCGATTTGGGGTTGTTTCTTGTGAAGATGCCTACTCTGAATAATACAATACTATTTGGTGGAGTAGGGCCAAAAGGAAAACAGAGGAATAATTGGAGCCTAGAATGTTCTACACCTGTGCTTATCAAATATTAATCTTTCACATGAGTACTCATGGGTTTTTAATAAAATGCAGATTCCAACTCAGCAGGTCTATCATAGAACCTGAGATTCTCCACTAACAAGCTCCCAGCTGATGCTGATGAGCAGAAAGAAGCCCCAGAAAAAATGGGAAGAACAGCCCCCCTCCTCAGTAAGCCACTTTAGAGCCACGTGTTGGTGTGTGCTTCATTTTGGATCTGAGCTCTATATATTTAGTCCTGTCAGCAATGATGCAAATGGCAAAGGAGGTTTGTTGAATGACAAAATAATATACTGTATACCCACTAATTAAATGGATGTGGACACAGAAAGTCTCATTTAAAAAAATCGGAATCATGATCAGAAAGAAGTGCCACTTTTCACTGTCATTTATACTAATGGAACATTTATAAGGACCTTCATTTTACAGCATCTCAACCAAATAAACACCTGAATTCAGGTGCATAATGTAAGCCAGCAAAACTTTTGAAATTTGTTCATCTTTAAGAAAGGAAAGAACATTCAACAAGGCATTGGAGTGTTTTCCATTGTTTAGTTACTGTGATGAAGGACGGAGTGAGAACCCACACGCTACTATAAACGTTCAGACCAACAGGAAATTAAGTTGCCTTTTACAGTTAACTTCCTATTATGGCTTTTCTATTTCCACTTAATCATGACATCTTTTCCTAAATGAAGAGGGGGGAAAAGTAAAAATATAAAGAGAGAGAAAATCTCCACCCCAGTCATTCCTCGGAAACAGGGTATAACAGTTTTAAATTTGCATTGTAATTACTTATAAAAGGAAATTTAACTCACTTGCCTCTCATAACTCATTTTTCAGATATAATTAAAATGACCCCAGGAAGCAGGTTAAAATAAGCAGAGTTGATTTGTACAGAGTATATTCTAGACTTTGCAGTTTTCAGTTCTTATCGATTCTGGTTTTTGAGAGTCAGAAAGAATGTACCTGCCATTCTCTTCTAAATAAGCACAGTTTTGGTTTGCTTTTTTTCTTCTGAAGTAATCTGGTCAAAAAGCCTATCATGCATGTGAATAGGGGTTCTTGACCCTCAAAGTAGGCCAGGTTTTGTGTTACCATTTCAACTTAGGGGAAATGCTGAGTCTTTATCTCCACACATTTGCAGGTCATACTTGCAATGCTTGAATTCTACAGACAATTGTTTTCTGCTTCCCAGGGAGTTACGAGCTCCCTTTAGAAATTTAACCTGATCTTTCACTGCAAAGTGAAGGAGCTGTTACCGTGGAGGATTCCTGGACTGAGTGTCAATATTATGACACAGTATGAGTGTGTTTCGTGTTTGGTCATTGCAATCATTGTTGCTTTTGTTGTGGTCATCCACTTACAGTGCTTGGTGTCAGTCTATTTATCTCTTGTAAAAATAAAATACAGTGTGTGTGAAAAAAAAAAAAAGAAAGAAATTTAACCTGATCGATAATTTCCACCTTGTCAATGAGTTTAACAGATAATTTTTCAGAGCTGGCATTGGTCAAGCAAAAGTTGTGTAAACACTGAAATTCTGGGACCTGGAGAGAAGGGACAAGACAGCAGAAAAGGGAGCCTGGGAAAAAATATCTGCAGTTACTTGAGCTACTCTTTATTTCATCTAGGTATCTCCCTAACGAATCCATATCCTGAAGGTTGGAGTGATGAAAAGGAAGTTGGGACACATAGAGTTTACAGGCTGGTAAACCTGCAATTTCTCACAGGGTCACCACGGACATTATCACCTCAAAACTGTACAGGAAGTTTCAGGAATCTCTGAAAATGATAGCATCTTGTTTCTAAGGCAGCGACACAGTCAGATAAAGTGGAAGTTCACTGTTGCTATATCCACATAGCTCAGAAATGTGTCCCAGATCACTCTAGAGTTCCCTTGTGATTTTCCAGATGTTCCTGAAATTAACTGTGGTCCCCAGGAGCACCTGGCATACCTCTTGTCATGGTAGTCTTTCAAAGCAAAACTCCAGGGGAAATATGAAACGGAAAACAGAGTCAGTGATAATTCGCTAAGTTTAGCCCAGGGCCACAGAAGAAAAGACCTCCACTCTCCTGAGGTGTCATATCCCAGTGAGTCAAGCCAGGGACAATACAACATACCCAAATCCTCTGGATCATGCCAGAAGGAACACCATCCTCCACTCTGGCCAGTGCAGATCCCTAAGCAAAACCCCTAATCCAAAGGACAGCATAATGATATAAGTTAGAAATCATTGCTCCATTCTCTTAGCTAATTACACCTTACCTGGAAAGGCTTTTTCTGCTCTAGCCACCACCTAAGAGGAAGTGATATAACATAAAAAACTATAATGACTCCTCTCTGGTTTTAGAAAAGACACTTCTTTTGAAAAAAATATTTCTTATCATTGCATACTAGACTCTTCCCCTATCCCCTGGCATCCTATACCCTGGTTATACTGAAATGCTTTGATTTTCATAAACTTGTCTTATTGCTCTCCCATGTCTCCTACTGTGCCTCTTTTCTAAAATGTCTTTAACCCTTTTAGATCAGGTCCATTTTCTCATTCATCAACCAATAAACATATTCTACAAACATACTGAGCATATTAATACCCAATAAATTACTCATTACTGAATATTCAAAGCACTGGAAACTCACATCCACATAAGACCTTCTGCTAGCAAGCATTTATTGTAGGGCTATGTGCTAGGCACAGTCTCTGCCCCAGAAGGACCTAGAGTTGTCAGTACTCTCCAGCCAAAGACCACCAGGAACATACCTATAAAGTTGGGTTTATCAACTTGTTGCCGCACGGAGCCCGCACACACACACAGCTATGGCGTATCTGGCTAAAGGGTGTTAGAAAGAGCTCATCATCGCATGTGGGCTTGTGCTAGGTTTGGGAGGGAAGGGTCAAGGAAGCAGGGCTTGGTTCTGCTTGGATGTTGTCAGAAAGTGGGGATAATTCTATTCTTCAGCATCTCAATAATTATTTCTGGTATATTAATAATTCTTATCTAGAAAATAAGAGAAACAAAGCAAAGCTAAAGCTATATTTGGTTCCAAAAGAAAGAGCAGGAATCATATCAGTCAAGATTGGGGGATGTTTGGTCATTTTTGCAGCTTGGACAAATTCTTATTTTTGTCTGACTATAGACATGATTACACAGTGGCCTTGTTTTTGTCTTGATCTATCACAGCCATGGTGACCTTGACTGATGTTGATGTTTTGTGAGATTATGTTCTGTTGGAGAAAATCAGGACCACGCTGTGACTGTCACATCAGCTCTTAAAAATACCAAGGTCCAGCTAAGAGTGTCAGGCCACTTCCTTGGCATTTAACTGCCAGACTAGAAAAGATGCTTTTGGTAGAAGTTTCCATAACATCAGAGATGGAACTGTAACCCATAGTCATATCTCCCTTCATAAATGAAGGCCCCAGCTGAGTGGGGTGCTGCTAGCAGACAGCCTTCAGCTGTTGGCCCCCTTCAGGGATTGCCTCAGCTACAGAGGTAGCCTGATCCAAGGTCATGCCTGCTTCATGGAGAGGCCCTCATCAAATCACTGGTTACTGTAGGGATACAAAGGCCCCTCACTCTTGCTCCAACTTGGAACAGTTCTGAAGGATTATCCTGTCATTAGACCATACCATCAGGTCACCTGATGTTTCCAAAGAAAGTTGATCACAACCCAACTTCTCTCTCTTTCCATTTCTGCTTCTGTCCCGTCCCATCCTCACTAAACCTCTTGTAAACTGTCTCTGTCTCAGAGTCAGCCTCCGGGCAAACCTAGCCTGCAATAGCATCTCATACACATCTTTATCACTAGCCTTGTAATTCCATGGAGTACTCATCTGTTACTAGCTGCAAAGTCCCTAGCACCTAACATAGCATCTCTTTGACAGTGGTTCCCAATATATTATAAATAAACAAAAGCCCTGGGAAAGTGATCAGAAAGATGTACATTCAACACCATGCCATATGCAGAAGGAAAATGGGTAAGGATAGGCAGGAAAAGGGAAGACATTGGAAAGGTCAGCATGGTAAACAGAATAATGTCCCCTAAATATGTCTATGCCTTAATATTTAGAACCTGTGAATATGTAAATTACATGGCAAGGCAGTATTACAGTTGCAGATAGAACAAATTTGCTAATCAAGTGAGCTTAAGGTAGAGAGATTATACTAGATTACTGGAGTTGATTCAATGTAATCACAAGGATCTTTAAATGTGGAAGACAGACAGGGAGGGCCAGAGAAAGAGATGTGATGATAGAAACAGAATCAGATAGATGTCACATTGCTGGCTTTGAAGATGAAGAAATGGCCCTGGGAGCCAAGGAATGTGGGTAGACTCTAGGAACTTTAAGAGGCAAGAAAATGGATTCTCTCAGAAAGGAATGAAGCCCTGCTGCATGCAGAAAGGATTTTAGCCCAGCGAGACTCCTGTTGGGCTTCTGATCTCTAGCACCACAAAATAATAAATTTGTGCTGTTTTAAGCCACCAGCTGTGTGGTAATTTGTTATGGCAGAAAGAGACAGCTGCAAATATTTGGAGCCATCGTTGCTCCAGTATTTTTATAGACCATGGGCTTAAGGGACTGTGGTCTGATGAAGGAGACACTCCAGAACAGGGTTTGCAAACTTGTTCCCACCGAAACTGTGTGTTCACTTGGGATAACTTGGCACTGCTTTTGCACATCAAGCACACTTATAGTTAAACCAAGATTGTACGTTCATTTATCATATGGAGGGTTTGCACAGTAATAATGAGGAGGCTAAAGTCCTTCTCCAAGCTACACCTTAATGTCACCAAATTGCTGGCCTAAGCAGAATGAGGATTAGATGGATTTTGTGTTGCATAAGAGCTTACATATGAGTGGTGCTTTGTTGTTTACACAATATCCTCTCATCTGTGTGGGTCTGAAGGACACAACTGGGACAAGAAGATGAAAGTTATAACGTTGCAGATCACAAATCAATGAAAAAAGTAACAACTAACCTCTTTTCCAAATGAGAGCTACCTTTTGAGGGAGTATATTGCACATTCAAAGAGAGTTGATATCTAGTTGAAGGAGAAGGGACAAGAAATTGAAAAAAGTTAATCTCGAGGTTTCTTCCAATTTTGATATTGTATAATCAGAATTGTTTCTAAACTAAGACAACCCTAATATGCTTTCAGACACCACCTGTAATATCCTATGAAGGAAAATGAAACATTCATGTATTCCTAAAAGGCAAAAAGAGCACTTTTATAGGATTCCAAGAATGGTGACAGTTAGTTAAATAAAGCAAAACTCATTTGTAGCATTTTAATGTTTCCCCAGAGTGGTGTTTAACTTTTACATCTAATGTAAACACCAGAAGTCAAATGGTAATAAAGATCCCTTTAACTGAAAGTGTCAGCAAACACTCACTTGCCATACAGTTAATTCACAGGAGCCCGGCTTTTTCTCCTTTTAAATTAGGTGTCCTAGTTACTAATCAGTCTCACTGCAAATTATAAAATGTATAAAATGGAATTTATGGTGTCTGTAAATGTAAAAGAGCATCTGGTCAACCCTGAAAGAATTTGTGAGGCAACACAGTCTAGTGAAAATGCCAGAGCATTTGAATTTAGAAAACCTGGCTTTGAATCTCAGTTTCTTAGGGGCTGTAACAATAGGTAAGTCAAGTCACCTTCCTCATCTCAGTTTTCTCATCTGGAGAATGGATTTAAAATATATCACGCTCTTCCTTCCTTCACAGAATCTTGAGCCTCAAAGGACATCATGGGTTCTATAAATATGAACGTGACTCCTGATAACCACTCACTGAGTTTCCATCCATTTTATGAAGCATCCCTGTGTCACGCTCCTTAAGACTAACAGGACGAGAGCTTCCATTCCATGTTAACACCATTCTAAGCACTGGGAACACCAGTGCTCTGACGGTTTGCAAAATGTGACGGTAATGCTTCAGCTCTGGGGAGAAAAGAAGGCTGCGCCCCATGTTTCATCAACTGAAAGCTTGCCCACCAGATATTAAACATCATGAATAGAAATGTGTGCACAGGAATGTGAAGAAACATTTCTCTACAAAATTGCTAATGAATTTAATCCTTTATGTGCCTTACAGATGACAAGATTTGCAGAGGGAATGAAGGGAAATAGGAAACAAGAATGAGGGCCAGAAACTGAGCTGTCATAAATGGTGTATTCTTGCATTCACAGTAAAGTGAAAAAATAAGAATATCCTTTTTTTTTAATCCTACAATAGAGATGGACATATTTACCTTGCAAAACAGAATGCCTAAATTTTACAGATAAGTAAATCCCTTTGAAGGCCATCTCAATCTTGGGCTTCCTCTCAACTCTTTCTAGAGGTAGTACTATTCAATTCTATACATATCGTCTAGACCTTTTCCTCTGCATTTGCATACATATGTCACATATATCTACTCACAGAAGTCATACTGTGAAGAGTGGGGTTTTTTTAAACATAAATGGCATCACACTGAACATATCATTCTGAAATATAAGAACGTAGACTCCGAGTTCAGACCACCAGATTCAAATATCTTGACTTAATACATGTGTGACCTTAGGAAATTACTTAGCTTCCATAATTCACATCTTCATTTATAAAACGGGGACACTAGTACAACCTACCTTATGAGATCGTGATGAGGACTAAAAGAGCTCATTCATGTGAAGAAGTTAGCTCAGTGCCTAGCAGGTCACAAGCATCTCATAAATGTTAGCAGCTAGTTTACCATTCTTCCTGGGCATGTGAGCAGCTCCTATGCATACCTGATTAAAGATTTGAAAGGCCTGTGCTACTAGGATGTCTGGCGAACGTATTAGATGTGTTGCAAACATGGCTCAACCATATTAAATTGTTCAGACAATAGGTTTCTCTTCTCTAAAATGGGTTGTTGTGAAAAATAGCCCAGTACCTGGTACATATTAAATATTGAGTAAATATTAGCTTAAAAATGCATTTCAAAAATAAAATCAGTGAATGCAACCGGAAATTTCTTAAATAAAATCGTGTGGAGAAGATATGATGACAAAATCCAAATATAATGTCAGAAAACACACTTGAATGACAAGAGGTAGTCAGCATGAGTAGATCCGAGTATCAGATAAAAGGGGCTATTCAGCCAAGCAGGACCTGACAGGTCCTATTGTAATTAAAAAGATACACGCCCCCTAGTGTTCATAGCAGCACTTTTTACAATTGCCAAGATACGGAAGCAACCAAAGTGTCCATGTACACAATGGAATAGTACTCAGCCTTAAAAAAGAATGAAATTTTGCCATTTGCAGCAACATGGATGAACTTGGAGGGCATTATGCTAAGTGAAATAAGTCAGACAGAGAAAGACAAATACTGTATGATACACTTATATGTGAAATCTAAAAAATACAACAAACTAGTGAATATAACAAAAAAGAAGCAGGCTCACAGATATAGAGAACAAACTAGTGGTTACCAGTGCAGGGAGGGAAGTGGTGGTGGAGAGGGGATAGGAGTAGGGGATTAAGAGGTGCAAACTATTAGGTATAAAGTAAGCTACAAGGATATATTGTACAACACAGGGAATATAGCCAATATTTTATAATAACTATAAATGGAGTATAACCTTTAAAAATTGTGAATCACTATATTGTACACCTGTAATTTATATAATATTATACATCAACTACATTTCAATTAAGAAAAGAACACTATGGTATTTGTACACAAGTTTATGTGATATACACATTCACTACATCAAAAAAATTAAAAATAAAAAAATAAAGGAAAACAAATTTCCAACAGTCATAGAGCAAATGCTCCTTGAAAGTTGAATAAACAAAGAACATTATGAGAAAAAAAATGATACACGGTCATAGACACCTACGTAATATGACCTTAATCTGATGTACGTACTTGGGAAAATGAATTAAAGGAAGGACACAAAGTAAAACATTCAAAACAGTTAACTCCAGCGGGGGAAAAGATGGTAATTACAATTTCTTTTCTCTAAAGAGTTATCTGTCCTTTCCAAGTTTTCCTCAGTAAGTAGATATCACTTTTAAAAACAAAAAAATATTAAATAAATATAATTTTAAATGTAATGATGTAACTTTGCTTACCTCAAGCACCTTCTTTGGACTCCACTTAGCGCCTTTCAATTCCTTCTCTTACGTGTTAATTCCACGGTTATAGCTACATTTCACCCTGGCGTTCTAGCCTGCAGCATTTCCAAGTCTTTACTCTGACTCCCCTGGGCCTCACTGTCTTTACTGTCCCATCAGCATGCCTCCTGGCGTCCCACCTCCCAGACCCCATCTTGCAGCAGACCCCCAGGGGTGCCCCAAGCCCAGAAAGGCCTTTTCTCTTAGGCTTCGCCAGCCCCAGTAATCAAGAGGCTCTGTCCTGGGTTTAGCAAAGCACAGGAGAATACATTTGTAGGTACAAAGGAGGCTTTGTCCACACATCTCCTAAGTTTTTACCTAAAGTCGAGCAAACTGGGATTCTCTCTTACCTATCATACTAAATTGCAAAATTCGATCCAGTACACCATCCTAGGGAGCACGTTCAATTTAGTTACAAAACAGGTTATAATATGTAGGGGAACTAACTGAACATCAAAAGTCCCAACTCCAGGGAAGAAGGTATGAAATTTCATATACCATCTATCCTGGGAGATTTTCTCACACTGTAGAGGTACCTTGCAGCCAACAGAAGAGTAGAAAGGATAAATTATTTTTTCTTTAATTCATCAGTATCTTTCCTATGCCATAAGTTTGCATTAAAAATGCTACTTCAAGCTCACTAAAATCCATTTTAATGGAGTATATGATTACTAATAGGCATTTTTATTTTATATTTTCACACATGTGTGGTGTCAACCAAGAAATGCAGAAGTCTGCAAAGAAGAAAAGAGTTTGTTTGGGGTCTTGGAATTGCAATTCTGGAGACACATTTTCAGGTAAAACCAAGCATGTTCTGGGGATGAGCAAGATCCAGGGGCTTATACAGGTAAAAGCCACAAGGTTGTTAAAGTTGTCTCACGCAGAAAAGGAAATATTTTTCCTTAATGGATACACTGTCACAAGCTATTTTAGGGTAAGCGTCTGATAAGTATCTTGAGCTTCTGGAACCTTGGGCAGATGTTCTGGTTGCCTGCTGCTACGTGAAGACAATAAGTGGTCAAAGGTCAGATTCCATCCAGACTGAGAAGTGCAGAAGTCATGCTTCCTCGATGGCCTCTCGGCTCCATACCAACTCCATTCTGATTTTCCTTCCACAGTAGTGACAGCAGTTTTATGTTTTATTTCTGTCTTGAAATATGCCCTTGCCTTTGGTATTTATACTTTAAATTACAACCCAAAGACAAATTTGAAATATTTGGCGGCTCTGATAGAAACAGCCCTTTAACACATACACACTCACAAACTGCTGTGTTTGTCATTGATCTCAGCGACAGCAATATTTTGACAAGACCCCCATCACTGAATGGCTATATCGCTAGTCACCCCTGACCTGAGAAAATGTGTGAGAGAAGTTTTAATTTTCTCCCACTATTTTCTACTTTAGAGGGCATAAAGTCTCCTAATCTCCCTTCCTTGGAACATCTCCCTCTCAAATAATCCTGCCAGAAGCATATTTTTTTGAAGTGAAATAAAAAGCCTACAAAAATTTCCAGAACAAAAATGAGATCGTGACGAGAACACTTGAGAACAGAGCAATAAATCTCTACACTCTGACTGCAAATCTGATGCCTTCAAAAGGGCCACCAACAGCTGGGACAGCCTTATTTAGAATAATGTTTATAAATGATTTTATCTAATGTTAATTGTCTTGCATTCACAGCAATCTGTTAGCTTTTAACCAGGTTAGACACTCTCACAGCTGGAGAGGACCTTCAATTCACCAGAGAACCCACAAAAAGAGCAAGCCAGGAAAATATCCTTCCCCCTGCTGGTCTCTATCCTATTGTGGGGAGAAGCACCCCTATGCAGGAGGAACTGCCGTTGGCCTCATCACACAGGGCTAAACAGCAGGCACCCTCAGGAGCTCCACCAAGCATCTCTCAGAGAATTTTGTTGGAGAAGAAAATTTTCCCTCCTACCCTTCTAGGTTCTTCTGGCTGGTCCAAGAGTTAAACTGACATGAAATAGTTTAATAGGAGAAAATCAGACAAAAGTTTAGTAACACTGTACACATGTGTTGACTACGAAAAATATCCCAACCTAAAAGTGGAGATTTATGTTTTATTCAGTGGACATGCTGAGGACTTCAAGCCTGGGAGGCAGCATCTCAAAGTAACCCTGGGAAACCTGCTCCAAGGAGGCAAGGGGGGAGCTAGGATATATAAGAGTTTTGCAACAAAGGGCAAGTAGTAGGAACAAAAGATTACTGTTAATAAAAGAAAGCTAGATATCTCAAGTTAAGGAATTTAGTGCTTTTCTATGTGTGGAAAGATGCAAGAGCCTGGGCTCACTGAAATCATTCCTTTGATATGCACCTCAGCTATCTGGGACCAGTATCCTGTGTTTCCACATTCTGAGTTTCCTCAGGGCTCACCGTAGGGAGTGACTACAGTCTGATGGCTGCTAGATGGCAGGTATTCTTTCCCTTCCTGAGGTTCCTCGGGTCTCACTGGCTCACCAAGGCTGTGGCTGCAATTGCTGGTGACTGTGGCATCCTTTGTTTACTGATAAGGCAGGCAATATTCCATTTCTCACCTGAGAGAGGAGACCAAGAAAATAAACTCACCAAAATGGATGAAGCCACCACCTTAAATACCATCTTCAGCTAAAGGCAAAAGATGTCAGGTAGGGAGGCCATTTATAGGAGGTGACCAGGGAAAGCACAGTCAACAAGTTTGAGGTTGTGTGGAGGAAGAATTTTTCCTGCCATGTCAGTAAACAAAGGATGTTGAGGCCATCAAGACATCAGCCACTGCAGCCATGCCCAACCATGCCCCCTGAGGGGATCCAGGATGGAGAAAAACAGAATACTGGCTCTAGTTAGTGAAGGTGCATATCAAAGGACTGATTTCTATGAGCCCAGACTCTTGCATCTTCCTATACATAGAAAAGCGCTAAATTCATTAATCTGAGATGTCTGGTTTTCTTTAATTTACAGTAATCTTTTGATGTTTCGACTACCCGGTTTTTGTTGCAAACACTCCTATATGTCCGACTCCTCCCTTACCTCTTCAGAGTAGTTCCTCAGAGCAATCTGAGAGGCTGTCTTCCGGGCTTGAAGCCTTCAGAAAGTCCACCAAATAAAACATAATTTTCAGCTTTTAGGTTGTGCTTTTTTTTTTTTTCAGTCGACGGTTGTTTTGCATATTTAAATCCTTGTCTTCTCCACTGATAAGAGTTTCTCAGGATAAGACCAATTAAAGCCTGCCTTCCTCTATTTATCATTTTCAAATTTTCATCCTGCCTTTGTAATTCATATTTTCCCTGGGCTCCATTTTCCTTGAAGTCTGCTCTTAAAAATGCACAACCTGAGCTTTCTCTGGACGCTCCATGAGAATTTGAATGTGCCTACTTTCTCCTATCCCCACCCAGCAAAACCTCTTATAACACAGATAAAGTGGGACTGGTCTTAGCACAGCGTGATACTCAAAGAAGACGCAAGTTGAACATAAAAATAGCATTAAGAAGCAATTTAAACTTTCACTGAAGTCTTGAAGAGTGAAAAACATGCTTTATATTTTTGTGATACATATAGGGAAATTTCCTAAATATCCTCTCTGTGCATCTATTTCCCCCAAAATCTTCCCAGCTCTCCCCCAGAAATATACTTTTCCAGATTTGGTGTGTTGCCTTTCCTAATGTGGATAAATCTAGCCCTTCTCGGCCACTTTTAATGCTGCAGCTTTTCATATCTACCTTGCTCAGCCAAAAGGAGTCGTGGCCAGACAGTGGGAGCATCAGACTCAGCCCCACTGAGAAGCAGAAGGATGGGAGATTTGACTAGTTATGTGTCAGTAGTAGATAGTGTTGTCTGTTACAGGCAGATAAGAGGGGCTCAACTAATTTGAACCTGTCCTAATTTCTTTTCATATCCTCCTTATCTCCTTCTCTTCCTTCCTTTATTCCATCCTTCCTCCCTCTCTTCCTTTCCTCTTTCTTCCTTCCTACCTCTCCCATTTCCTTTCTCCCTCTCTCTCTCCCTTCTTTCTTCCCAAGCCCTAACTCATGTATCATCAAATATTACTGCTGGAAGACACCTTAAAAATTCCCGGTGCAACTCCTCATTTTACTTTAGACCAACTTGAGGTCCAAGGCAGCTGTTTGTCCAAGGCCCCCAGCCAGTTATCTCTGGCAGACCAGAGACCGGAGACCTGGACTGTGTCTCAGGATCCTGTGCTCATTGGCTTCTCTTAGACCACATTGCCTGAAAGAAAGAAATGACAGCAAGACAGGTTTGTGTCAGGAATTGTTTGTAATCTAAGTTCTCAGGGATAACCTGGGATTTGTACACATTCAGCCATTTATCCTAAACCTTCTACGACTGTATCACCAAATAATGAAAATTAAGCTCAGAACGATGGCCCTCAGGTACTATAAATTCTCAAGGACAAAACCAAGATTCATTTATGGTTCCTATAATGCCCTTGCTTTTTAAAAGGGTCTATAGTTCTCTGCTTAAATTTTCTGTAAACAGAAAGTCAACTAACCAAAAGGTCCTTTCCATAAGTACTCTGGTTTGTTGAGTGGTTTTGAGGTAATGACCCTGTCATCACTTTATGAAACAGGCCTCCCTCCACAGTCACTGCTCACTTTTACAAAGAAGCCCACTTGCCTGAGCCACACCAGACCACGATTGCCTCCATCCTCTGAGCCACTTCATTCACATTATTCGCAATAGCTGTGTCACTAGGACCCCAAATAGGTTGAGACCAGACCTAACCACAGCCCCAGCTCCCTCCTTTTCCCTACACACTCAAGAAAGTCTGCACAGAAATTACATGTCCTCATCAAACCTTAATTCTCTGCAGCCTCCAGTGCCCAAGTCTATCTACCCCAGGATCTAGCTTGTACTGGAATGAGTGGCCATTTGAAATCAAAGCATGAACTTCAGACATTGATTTCTTTGAAGACCTTTAAGAGAATAAATTTTGGAAGAAGAGAGGAAAGAGTCAAAGAGTCTGAAAGAGATGAGAAGTGTACATAAATTACTAAATATTGACCCTTGGATGATTCTCAATTTTTACCTCAGGACAATGTCCAGGATCTCCTAGTGTGAAAGGCATTTTGGTCCCCATTTCTGAGTGACATGGTGCTGTCATGCCCACTAGAGGCTGGAGGGTGTCCAGTCCTGCAAACAGCTCCAGGTATGGGGGGGCCTAGGTTAGTTCCACTAAATTACTTCCCTCCATCTTGATCTGCAACAAGGAAGGACTGGGTCACACTCTTCCACCCTGAGCATTGGGCGGGGTGGGGGGGCTTGCTACTCTCCCTTTCTGTGTGCCTCAGTTTCCTCACTGTAAAATAGGAACATAATGACAAAAACTACCACGAAGTGTTATTGAAAGGATTAACTATGGCCCTTAGTATATGCTATAAAAGAAGTGTGGGTAATTATTTCTATTATAGCTGCCCTCAACTATTAACAGCACCACTATGTGCTGCCCTGAACAGAGCTTTTATTCCCAAGCTTGTGAGGAGCTTAAAGAAAATTCCAGATATTTTCTTTTCTGTTTTGCGGAATTTTTTGAATTTTTAATACAAGTTTTAAAGGTTACTTTCATTTACAGTTATTACAAAACATTGGCTAGGGCTTCCCTGGTGGCACAGTGGTTGAGAGTCCGCCTGCCGATGCAGGGGACACGGGTTCGTGCCCCAGTCCGGGAAGATCCCACATGCCGCGGAGCGGCTGGGCCCGTGAGCCATGGCCGCTGAGCCTGTGCGTCCGGAGCCTGTGCTCCACAACGGGAGAGGCCACAACAGTGAGAGGCCCGCGTACCACAAAAAAAATATATATATATATTGGCTATATTCCCCATGTTGTACAATACATCCTCGAGCCTAACTTACACCCAGTAGTTTGTACCTCCCACTCCCCCACCCCCATGTTGACCCTCCTCATTGGTAACCACTAATTTGCTCTCTGTGAGTCTGTTTCTTCCAGATAACAAGTGAAGTCTTAGTATCTCCCTCTCTCTCTCCCTCTCCTTTGCCCTCTTTCTCTCCTATTTTTCTCTTTCTTTTTAATGGATGTAACTGAAACAATTTCCCATTTCTTCAATGCTTTGATTCCTTAAAGATGTCCATCTATACACATGAATTGCCCTGTCTACCCTTTCAATATCAATATCCTGGGCAAATCCCTTGAAGGTGCCAGGGGAAGATGCCCTTGCAGGTCATGTAAAATTCATTGCAACAGGAGGTTGAAGGAAGAAAGCCAAGGTCTAAGAAACATGACTCACGCCACTGAAGCTCTTGGTCCAAATCCCCTCTCACTATGGATGATTGAAACTGACACCAACAAAGGGTTCCTAGTTGATAAAGGAAATAATAGCATACCCATTCAATAGAATACCAGATAGTCATTAACAACATGCTGTAAAATAGAATGGGTAGACAAATTAGTTGATTCATATTAATATTCTAAAGAATCTGTGCCTATAAGGTAAATATAATATATACAAATATGTAAGTAGAAAAACACTGGATTCATCAAAATAGGAATATGGATACCTCTGGATAATGGAATTATGACTACATTTTTCTATATAAAGAATTTTGAAATTTTTTTTAAAAAAACTTATCACAATGCAGCATCTCCTTTCACCCTATTGAAGCAAACACACACACACACACACACACACACACACACACACACACGGTCACAGAGATACCACCAAATTGAGGGCACAGGCACATTCTCTGCTCCTCAGTTTTCTCTGCCCAGTGAGGAGGAGCTCAGCCTTCCTAGCCTCCCTGAGATCAACAATAACTGAAGAAAGCAGGATCGAATCAGGTGAGATAAACTTTAACTTGCCAAACTGCAGTAAGGCCCCAAAGGGTCCCTTCCCATCCTCCCTGCATAAATCTGCAGGTGTCACTCCTGAGTGTTGAGCCATCTGTGAAAAACATCAGGTTCTCCCAAGGCAGATTCCACAGCTGGCTCCAGGCCACCAAAGTTTGAATTTGCAATGCCATTTTAAATTCTAAGAAATAAGGGGCTGGTCTTCAATTATTTTATCAAAGAAATTCAAATCTGGCTCTTCCCTGCAAATCTGAGACCAGAAGCCCTGTTTGGACCAGGCTCCTTGAGAAGTGAGTCAGTCAGGAGCACACTAAAGGGGAATATTGGAAAGTAGGTTCATAACGGCGTTTGAACAAAATGAAAAGAAAGAGAGGACCTTGGAGCATCAGTCACCCTGCCTGAAGGCTTTTGCTTTAAGAGGGGCATGTACTGGTTGAGAACATCAGCTTTGGGGTCAGACAGTCCAGGGTTTGATTCCCTGGGATCTCCATTGACTAGCCATGTGGCCTCTGGTAAATGTGTCTGCTATATAAAATGAAACAATAATGGGAACTATCTCATTAAGATTATTGAGACTGTGAAAGAAAACATACTACATAAAAGTGCTTATTACCATGCCAGGCAGAGTCAGTGGCTCACACGAGTAACTGTTACCCCTGTTCTAAACTTGTACTCCCATGCCTTTGAGAAAGGTACTGAACTAGGCATCGAATTAGGTGCTGTATAGAACATATGAAATGAGATAAGATATGGTTTCAGCCTAAAGAATATCATAATCCAGCTAGATAGTCTATTCTTTCCTCTCCTCTCCTCTTTTTCTTTCTCTGTTTTTCTGACTCTCTTTCTGTATATATATAACATTATGTACACACACGTATGTGTTGAAAACCACAAGATACATAAAATTGTAAAACAATAGAGAAGCAGATAAGAAAAGCTCTGGAGAAAAGATAGTGGTAAAAGTCTCCTCCAAAAGCTGAATAAAGTAAACCGAAAAATAAGGTAAGGAATTAATGATATTTCTCCTGCCCTGCTTGACCATTATCTCTCTTCCCAGCTTCTCAGTCACCAGCTTTGTTCATATGTGCATCAAGCAATCAAATGACAGAACAAGGGGGAAAAAATACCTTACTAAATATGGTTTCCAACCCTCCATGCTTGTGCCCTAAGGAAATATTTACACATTGCCCATGAAAGAAAAGAAGCAAACTGAGATACATCTAAGTACAGATTGGAGGATCAAGAGGAAGATCTGGACAGAAAGTCAACACTCAGGAGTTGAATAAATGTTTTTAAATGAAGGCGGAGACATATGCAAAACAATGTCTACAAGGACAACAACAGAAAAGAAAGAAAAAGAGGAAATAAATGACAATAAAGAAAGCAATCTTGGGAAGATTTACCTCCAAGAAAGAAAAGAAATATTTCAGCAACAATACTTCATATCTTCAAAGAAATTAAAGGAACATGTCCTCCGTAAATTCAAATGAAAGAGGAAATAACAAAACAGTTTTCAATGGAAAGGGAGATGGAATTAAAACAGAATAGCAGCAGTGAAAAGCTTAATAAGCACTGCAGAAAAATAAATAAATAAATAAAAGTTTCTGGCTTTAAAAAGTCACACACAATAGAAATAAAATGGAAAAATTCAAAGTGCTCAGAAGAAGATGGTCCACTTGGGGAACCCACTGTAGGGAACCAATATACAGCGTTTTGGCCCTGAAGAGAAAGAGAACAGAGTAGCTAGTGTACACACAATATTCAAAGGCATAATGGAAGAGAATGTTCCTGAAATAAAATATGAATACAGATTTAACAGGATCATCATATACTACCTAACATTTATAAACATAAACAGTATACCTTCATTCTTGAATAAGTTATTGAATTTCAAAAGTAGCCCGATTTTTTTTTTTAAACAAATGCAGATACTGAAAAAACAGTGGAGCTAGTCTACCAAATTCTGAAAGAATAAAGGGATATATGATCCAAGAACTTTCCCCAATTTAGGTTCTGTTCTTTATGACAACAACAGAAAGAAGTTCTCAAATATGCAGGGATTCTGGAAACATAATTAATATATACCCTTCTTTAAAATATCATAACAACATAACCCTGACAATCAAGATGAAAATCAAAATAATCACAGGTGCACAAATTTGTATGTGAAAGAACTGGAAAGATCTTTGAACTATTTCAGCGGAAAATTTAGTCTAGATAGTTATTTTGACTATGGTTATAAGACTGAATATATCTTAATTCTCATAAAAAGAAACTTTTATTCTAGTTTTATATTACAGTATTATGTTATAGTTTATTACAGCATTTTAGTTTTATTAATGTATTTACTATACTATTATAGTTTATTAAGGTTTCATTTCAGTTCATTGTAAGTATTTATCATTTTAATTACAATGAACTGTAATAAAAACTCTTGAGTCTACTAATACAGAACAGAAGGTAGAATGGGGTAGCAGGTTTGTCATGGGCCATTGAAAGTGAACTGATTTCCTCATCTTTCATGGAGGGAGTCAATAGTCACCAATAATTTCAGAAATTGAAAAATGACAAACATTTTAAATATTCAAATCAATAATATGAAGGACAATAAATTTGAGTACATGTTCCAAATTACTGGAAGGAATATTATTAAAAAAATAAGGTCCAGCTAAATGTACAAAGTAATATAATCATCAAAGAAGCAAATATGGGTTGTCTTGGGATTTCCCTGTTTAAAGATAATTGGGGCTACCATGATTGAAAGTTATCAAATAATGTTTTAAATCTCAGATCAAGAAATAGTGATGGAGGGCTTCCCTGGTGGTGCGGTGGTTGAGAGTCCACCTGCCGATGCAGGGGACACGGGTTCGTGCGCCAGTCCAGGAAGATCCCACGTGCCGCGAAGCGGCTGGACCCGTGAGCCATGGCCACTGAGCCTGTGCGTCCAGAACCTGTGCTCCACAACAGGAGAGGCCACAACAGTGAGAGGCCCGTGTACCGCAAAAAAAAGAAATAGTGAGTGAGTATATTATTTAGTAATATAGAAGTAAACATAAGAAGCAAAGGAAACCATAAACAAGACAAAAAGGCAACCCTCAGAATGGGAGAAAATATTTGCAAATGAAGCAACTGACAAAGGATTAATCTCCAAAATTCACAAGCAGCTCATGCAGCTCAATATCAAAAAGACAAACAACCCAATACAAAGGTGGGCAGAAGACCTAAATAGACATTTCTCCAAAGAACATATACAGATTGTCAACAGACACATGAAAGGATGCTCAACATCACTAATCATTAGAGAAATGCAAACCAAAACTACAATGAGGTATCACCTCACACCAGTCAGAATGGCCATCATCAAAAAATCCAGAAACAATAAATGCTGGAGAGGGTGTGGAGAAAGGGGTCTTGCACTGTTGGTGGGAATGTAAATTGATACAGCCACTATGGAGAACAGTATGGAGGTTCCTTAAAAAACTAAAAATAGGACTACCATATGACCCAGCAATCCCACTACTGGGCATATACCCTGAGAAAACCATAATTCAAAAAGAGTCATGTACCACAATGTTCATTGCAGCTCTATTTCCAATAGCCAAGACCTGGAAGCAATCTAAGTGTCCATCGACAGATGAATGGATAAAGAAGATGTGGCACATATATACAATGGAATATTACTCAGTCATAAAAAGAAACGAAACTGAGTTATTTGTAGTGAGGTGGATGGACCTAGAGACTGTCATACAGAGTGAAGTAAGTCAGAAAGAGAAAAAAGGTTACAAGTAACCTAGAGATTTAAAGTTTAGAGGAGGATGTGTGTAAGTTATATGTAAATACTACACCATTTTATATAAGGGACTTGAGTATCTGTGGATTTTTGGTATCCATGGGGGGGGTCCTGGAACCAATCCACCATGGGCACCAAGGGATGACTATAATATCTATAGCACACTGTCTTTCCAGTAAGAAAGTACATAAAAACATAAATGTATCCATGCATCTCTTAGGAAAGAAATATAAGAATAGCTTAGAAACTAATAAGCTTAGTGCCAACAGACTGTGTGTGGGAATGAGGTAGAAAAATGGGGAACTGGAAGTGGAGTAAACACTTCTCTGGTTTACTTTTCGCATAGCCCATACTTTTAAAACAATTGTTATGTTTCACATACCTAATAAATAAATAAACAACTAAAACCAATCAGTATGTAGGAGAACCCCAAACTCGACAGCAACAAATGAACCTAAATGTACTGCAAATGAGTAACATAACTCACTGATGGAGGTGGGGAAAGAAAATGCTCCTCTGAATGACTTTGAAAAACAGTATTGACTGCATACTCTAAGGCTGAAGACAAACAGCATTGTACATAAATTGTATTTTAGTTAGTAAATTTTTCAGAGCAGATTGGGTTAGCAATTGTAAAACCACATTCTGTGTATACCTGGACTCAGCAAATAAGTAAATATATGGTGAGTGATCAGAATCTGATTTTTATAAAACTTAGGGGTGAAGTAAGAATCTGGTTTTTCACTATCAGAGGAAAGAGTTACAAATGAAAGGGAAAGATTAGAATAAAACCTGTGGAGTAGATTAAAATGAGAGATATCAGTTTGAAATCAAATTTAGATCAATAGGTAGACAGATGACGATGAAAGATAGACAGATAGATAGATAGAGAAAGATAGAAATACAGATGTTCATATGTTACATTTTCTACTACTGCTACTGAAAGAGCCTAGAAACTATGGTACCTAGTAGCAGTGAGCACACCTAGGATCCAGATTTTACTTTCTAAATACCATACTTAAATGAAAGGAATGAGAGCTCCTTGTGAAATTGGTTAATACCAGGTCTAGGGCAAGCAGATTACAAGATAAGCATTGGAACTTTGTGTGGTGCCAGCATGTAAGGAAATGTTCAAATAATGATAAGGAGAGTATGTTGAAAGGAAATGAGGGTCAACTTGAAGGAACCCCTCAAAACCCAAAACTAGGAGAACTTGATTATCAAATTAAATAATGATAGTAATAGATTATAACCCAGAGAATAGAAATATCCATGAGTCCATACTCAAGTAAATAAGTAGATGGACAAATAAATAAATGAGAGAAATGGGGCAGCTTTTCCTTACGATAGAATTCTAACTAATGAATGTAGAAAGAGTGATGGAGACACAAAATCTCCATCAGACAAGCACAGTAATAATGTTATAGACAAGAATCAATAAAGGATGCTAAAATTAGTGAGTGAAAGTATGTTGAGAAATGGGATCTTTGCATAGCCCCCAATTACCTCCCCATAAATTATTTATTAATTTCAAAGAGAAAAATAGTAACTTAATAGTGGAGAAACCTGGCAGAGGCCATGAGAAACAAGTTATCACAGTAATGTCATTACCACTAATAAGACTTAACATCATGTACACTTCTGACATTATACACTGAGAAGGGCACATCACTTCTGTGGTACTCTTGCCCCAAATACATAACCTCAATTATCATGAGAAAACATTGAACAAATTCAATTGAAAGAAACACTGGAAAACAACTGGCCGGTCCTTTTTAAAAGTCTCAAGGTCGTGAAAGACAAAGAACAACAGAGAAATGATTATAGAAAATGCAGTGTAGGAGCCTGGAACAAAAAAGAGGTATTTGTACAAAAACTGGTGAAATACTAATAGGGTCTATAGATTAGTTAATAGTATTGTAACAGTGTTAATTTCCTATGCTTCGGTTATGTAGCTTGTCGGTATTAGGGAATGCAGGTGAAAGATAGATGGAGACTCTCTGTACTATTTCTGTGACTTTTCTATAAGTTTAACTTTATTTTTTAACAAGGACAAATAAAATGTTTAAGATTTTGTCATGGACAAATAAAATGTTTAAGATTTTGTCATGGACAAATAAAATGTTTAAGATTTTGTCATGAAACAAAAAATAGATTTATTTACTATTTCAATAACAAAGAACTATATTTTACTATTAAATGCAATCAAAATGAAACATGAAGGTGATGGGCTTCAGGACAAAGAGGACAGAATCACACACATACTTCTGTCTGTCTGTTTATCTATCTATCTATCTACCTATCTATCTACCTATCTATCTACCTATCTATCTACCTACCTATCTACCTATCTATCTAAATCACAAAGAGCCAACAGTCTGTTTACAAAGCAGACCTAAGCACAGGCATGGTATAACTAACATGTTTAGGGTACAGGAAAGGAGAGAAAATTACTTAAATGTGGAAATGGTTGCTTTTATTTCTCTTGATTAAAAACAAGGGATTTCGTGCTGTTAAGAAACAAATGGAATTACAACTTTTGCTTTACCCTGTACATACGTGAACTTTTGATCTTTCAATTATGTTTCCACCCCATTTGCCCCTCAAGGAATTGAAGCAGCAAATGTCCTCCACATATACAGCTTCCTCCCACACCATCACCATCTTTGAGCCTAAGTGAGGAGAAACAGTAGTTCTGTAAAATTGATTCTCTAATGAGTGATGGATGGTCATACAAAACTGAGGAAACAGAGTGAGACAGGTCCCAAAAAGATCAATAACAAGTACAAGCTGCATTGATTATTGTGACTTAAGTTTCATTTCCTGGAAATAACCACAGTGATTGAAAATTTCCATTCAGTTAGGTATTGCCATCAGAACTGACCTTGTTGACCAAATTCCAAATTATTTCTTTTTTTTCAAATGAAAATTTTCAAACAGAAAAATGAACTCCACTTAGATTTGACCAGTAACATTTTATAATACCTCTTTATTATTTATCTATTTGTTTACTCCTATCCATCCATCACTCCATCTTATTTTTTGATGGATTTCAAAGTAAGTAGCAGACATCCATACATTTTCCCCTAAACATTTCAGCATGCATTTCACTAATCAGGAAATTCCAATGGAACCACCCTGGTTTCTGGGTCTACTGGTTACAATGTAGTTCACAGTTATTGGAGTGTACCCTCACCTCTGCTTCTGACCTTGAGTGGAAAGGAAGCCTGATCTGCAAAGTTGACCATATCAAGAGTCCCAGAATCTCAGTGGTGGTCCCCACCTGCTGGGTCAGGCATGCCCTTGACAAGGTCATTAGAGTCACCCTCCTGCATGAATCCACTCACCTACCTTACTCTCAGGTGGGCTGAGAGAACAGGGAAGTAATTACTATTTCATGAGCATGGACAGTGCCCAGTCCATAGGAAATGCTGAATATGAAATTAAATATTGACAGCATATGGTGGTTAGGGAAGAACATTTACTGCATAATAGTCTACCCAAACTTTCATATGTACATGACTTCTTCTGAGAGCGTTTCATAGCTTACATATTTTCAAAGAAATCAGTGACTTTAAAAATATTGAGGACCGCTGGTCTAACACTTCCCTCCTTCCAGACACTGCATTAGTAATCTCAGATTGCATTACCTCTTTTGTCTGCCACATCCCACTGTTGACTTATGGTTAGCTTAATTCAACTGAAACCCCAATTTATTCTCCCCACATTATGCTTTTAGTGTAGATCATTTTTGTTTATTTTTCTATTCTGGTGATTAGTGAGTAACTTTGTCCATTAAGCCAAGGTGGATGCACCATTAACCAGAGAAAAAGAGAAAACAGGTAGTGAAAAGTCAATAGTTGGTGATATTTATGACACCCCTCAGTGGGTGAACAAAAGAAAGATGGTTCTGGCATCGTGACTCTAGTCTTAACCCTATGACTCATTACTCGGAAGACGTTAAAGAATTATATCTTCCAGCTACATTTCTGTGCAGAAAAATCTAGCAGGAAATCATAGGTACAGAAAAGCATATTGGGTTCTCCCCATAGCTATAGCCATTGTGATGCTGGACCCTGGACTGCTTCCTCCATAGTGTCTAATCTGCCGTGGAATCTGGCACCATACTATGCCTAGAGCAGGGGCTCAGGAAGCCCTTATTTTACTGGAACATTCAGAGGAAGAGCCAGTTTGTAATTCAGCTTTATTGAAATAATATTAACCTCCTTGAGAACCAACATTTTAGGAATAGCAAGACCCTAAATCTCTAAATCACATATGCTTGCCCAGTTAAAGTGATCTTTAGGTTTAAAGGTAATGAAACATATTTTTAATTGTTCTATCTCAAACCAGCCTCCTGACTTTCAAGAGGAAATACCACATTTAGGAAGCTGGTTCTTTAAGACGTTAATTCCTTCTCTCCTCAGGTCTACTACCATTAACTGACTATTTCATCTTGGCAGCCAGGTCCTCTCATCTGTGAAATGCTGTCTGGGAGTGACTGTCTGCAGCTTATGTACTATGGAGAGGCCATTGTGGGCCTGCTTCTGAGTTCAGAGAGAAACAGTACTATGATTGGTTACAAAAATCTGTCCTGAACCAAGCATCAAAAGAAATCCTAATTAAAAATTCTCTGAAAGAGCCCAGTCACATGGAATAATAATCATTAGTGTTGTAACGGCCATGTTTATTGAGTAACTACTGAATGGCAGCCTTTATGTGCTTATAGCTCACAACTCCATGAATTTAGTACCGTTATTATCCCCATTTTACCGATGAGAACACTGAGGCTCAGGTTTTAGAGCTAAAACTCCCTGAATGGTAACCCCACAGAGTGCAGTCTGGGAGCAGAGTCTTGAGTGGAATACCTTCCTGAGACAAAGAGAGGGCCCATCTCTCTCGCTCGGTGGAGTGGTTAGAGGAGGTAACCTTGGTGAGTTGTAGTCCCTGCACCAGGAGCATCCTATCCAAGAGCAGCTCTCTGCTGTCCTCCAGGGCCACTGGCCACACTCTTTTTCCCGGAATGAAGACAGCCTTCATTGCATAGCTCTGGGCAGTTGGCTGGATGCACAATAGCTATTATTTAACTATACAACACCAAAATAGGATACAGAAATCATTTCTTCTGCCTCTCTTATCACTATTAAGTAATTTGATACGGGGGGAGGTTGTCCTGTTGTTGTTGCTTTTAGGAAAATCAGTTCTTTGAGGAGCTGAGAAGTTTGCCTGGTCTTCATCCTTTTGACTTAAAATGACACATTCGGATGACTAAAAACATCTTGTCCCCCTTCACTCTCCATTTCCCATTAGTCTAGCCTTCAAATTTTACCTTAGTCTGTCACTCCCCTCCATCTCTTTCTTGACCCACTCACATGCTGATTTGCATACCTGCAATCTCTCAAAATGCTTTTTCAGTGGTAATATTAGACCATATCTAACAGTACCACAAAATCCCCCTGTTCTGATTTAAATATAAAGGAACACAGAAGTGTTTGATAATAATGACTAGCTTTGATCTCTTCCAAAAAGTCCAAAAATTCTGCAGCATTAAAAGATATAAAAGGAACCATGGAGAACAGAATAGGGACCTATAGTAAATGACAAGAAGTATTAAATTGATGGATGGGTACTGGAAAAGATGGGTCACTTTCAACTCTATTCGAAGAGAGAAGGTAAGAAAATGTATCATCTATAATTTACTTCTTGCACCTAGATATGTAGTGATTTGTTTCCAACTAATGAGTAATACTAGGCTCCCTGTTGGAAAATATTAACCCATTGTTATCATCATTTAATAAATATATTTCATCTTTTATGAAGACCTCTGAATATTCAGTATAGCCTTGTTAAAAGTTCTCTATTTATCCCCAGAACACCTCACAGGTATTTCTGCCTTCCTCTAAAACACAGGCATCTTGTGTCATTTATCAATCCCTCTCCTCAGTGTTCTTTGAGTTGACTTGCTTTTCACTGTCTCCCTGGAAACAGCAATGCTGTCTCAGTGTAGAACTATTTCAGTAAGAGAGGAAACAAAGAAAATAAAGTGACCCGACTTTTCTGTGGAGGGAGGGGATAATGCAGAATACAGAGGGGATGGGACTTGAATTCTCCAATGTTCAGAGCATGGATGACAGGATCATTACACCTGCACTGTAACAGTCACAGCAGTTAAAGAAAAAACGGCTTTGGAAAGATGACATAACAGTCAGTAAACAAGCTGTTATACTCAACTCGAAAATCTGACACATAGGTGACAAGTGTGATTTTAAAAGTTCCAGAAAGTTTTCAGGTCCAAACAAAATCTATCTTCTTGCTACATACTGGTTCTTGAAGTCATATCAGAGTGCGGCTAAGCCTTTTCCAACCCGAGACCCCTTAGGAGAAATATATCTCAAGTCCTCCTGCAATACTGTTTAAAAGTTCAAGTTAAATAACTTACCTAAAAACAATGACCCAGCTCTATAATAAGTAAGTCATAATCAATATCCTAGACTCTCACTCTCTGAGATTGGTCCTCCCAGAAATAGACTCTTCTGAAGCAGAGATCTGTATATGCAGAAAGTTTATTGGAGGGTATTTCAGGGTCACCCCTTGGGTGTGGGAGGAGGGATGGTGAAAAAAGCAAGGTGGCAAAGAGAAAAGTTGGACAGCCACACAGGTGCCACAAAGGCCTCCACCCATCTTCAGGACTGTCCTGAATTGAGGCGAGTAGCCTGGGCCTTTGTTCCTAGCATCAAAAGTCATTGGATAAAGTCTATGCCTGGGGAAGGGGCATGACCTTGGGCAAGGCAGCTCCCTTAAGCCAGGAACAATTCCTGGGAGGCTCACAGCTGTGAGCTGTCAGTAATAAGCGCTCGCAGCAGTCGGGGTGACAAGGGTCCCCTTCTGAAGGGAGGACCTGGGCCATGCACCAGAGCATCTACTAAACTCACCAATCAGGTTATTATCCTTCCCCTTGTGGCAGGAAGCAAATGGGACCGAGGTAGCAGCCCTCCTTCAAAAGGCCTGTAACTGGACTTCCCTGGTGGCACAGTGGTTAAGAATCCGCCTGCCAGTGCAGGGGACATGGGTTTGGTCCGGGAAAATCCCACATGCCACAACTACTGAGCCCGTGCACCACAACTAATGAGCCTGCATGCCACAACTACTGAAGCCCACGCACCTAGAGCCTGAGCTCTGCAACAAGGGAAGCCACCATAATGAGAAGCCCGCGCACCGCAGAGAAGAGTAGTCCCCGCTCGCAGCAACTAGAGAAAGCCCGTGTGCAACAACGAAGACCCAACGCAGACAAAAATAAATAAATAAATTTTAAAAATAAAATAAACAAGAAAAGAAGAAAAAAATAAAAGCCTGTAACTCTCATCATTGTATCCTCTGAAGTCCCAAAGCACAAAGGTAGTTCCCTAACCAAGCTCACACAGGCCTCAGAGGAGGAGTCAGGGCTGGAACGGAGGACACCAAATCCTCTCCCAGTTCTCTAACTAGAAGATGAAAGCCCAGCTTTTCTTAGTCTATTGCCTTGGCCTATCAATAAATCCCAATGAACTCCCATCGATCCAACACCCTAGAGGAAGTCTTGTAGTTTGCAATTACAGGAAGCCGCTTTATCTTCTGTGGCCACTCTCCCACCATAATTCTTCTTTGGACTCAACATCCTGGAACTAAGAGTGATTTCAGTAAGAATGCAGATTCACTCATCGTGAAAGTCTTAAATGTTCTAGAAGATTCACTGCAAAAGAAGGCAACTCTGGAGATTAAGCTCTTCTCATAGGGCACAGTGCAGTTTCCTACGGATGCTGGAAAGTGGTTACAGCTCTCATAGCTTCACCTCCATCCTGTGCTCTGAGGGCTTGTCAGGGGCTCTGGAAGCAGACTGTCCCAGTCCTGGAGCCCAGTTTCCCACCATGAGTGGGTTTGGGCAGATATTTCTATATTCTGAAACCCACCTTATCTGTTTGGCTGTTTCACACAAGGCAACTCACAGAAACATAGCTCAGCTCTCATTTTCCACCCTGTCTCTGAACCCCTCTGAATTCCGCGGTGTTTAGCACTTCATCGGAAACCCTCTGTCGGATTGTTTGACAGACATTGTATGTACGATCTCCTCCAAGAAGCATCTCTCCACATACGAATAAGAAGCCAACAGGCGAACTCGGCACTTTTTTTGTGAAAATGGGAAATCTGTGAGCCAGTTAATAGGATTTTAACAGACCAGGCCTTGCTTTGCTTGTCGTGCTTTTGTGGAGAATTCTCCCCGTCATTTTGACCCTCGGTTAAAATTTTCTGTTCAGAAAAACGCAGAAACAGCTTTCTCCAACCCTCAGCAGGGAGCAAAAATGTCTGGAACTCTGTTTACACCTCTCCGGGAAGAGTGATGTATCCCTAATTTAAAATCCAGGAATCAAATTTATTTAAAACTCATCAGTGGCAAGAGAAAAGAACAATGCTTTCTCCCTTTAACCATCCCCCGCTGATTATTGACCCCGTTTTGTTTTTAGTCAGAGCACCTGTGGAACGGGTCAGAACAAGTTGCTTCCTGGTTCAAGTTCAGGCTTTGCCAAGAGAGACAGAAAATCATTACCAGCTGGAGAAAGTTTAGTTATTTATAGAAAATGATTAGAAGCCCTCTACCCTGGTCCCGTGGTCAGCTGTCCACAGTCCCCAAATCACCCTCACAATTTACACTTTTGTCGGCAGAGAGTATTAAACTATCAGAACGAGCCTTTCACCCTGTCACAGTGGAGGTGAATGCAGAAGCTTGCAGTCCAGTGTGAGTGCAGGAGAGACCTTGAGGATTGAGAGGGCGTACAGGGGGATTTGAAGGTGATGCTCCCCCTGCACCCCAGTGGAAACTTAATCTTCCCTGGAGGAGAGCGTAAAACGTGGAAGGAGCACCCTGAGGCTATTTTGATGTTTTTCAAGAGGGCAATGGAGTCTGGGAAATTTGTCTTTTCTGCCCTTGCTTGGTACAGATATACTTCTTCTATTTTTCCCAAGTATAATCTTTTGGTTATGTTAGTCTTTGCATCCCCACACACAAAGCCTTCCCACTCCCACTTCCCACTTAAGGCATCCTTGGCAACTCAAGTTCTATCCACACCCAGCTCAAATCTTACCTCTTCCTTAACTGCCAAGACCACCATGATCTTTCCCTCCTCTGATATCCCACAACAGTTTTTGTATTTAGCATAGAAGTTGACACTTACTTGCATGCTCACGTGTGTATGTTGTTTCTTGTCATCCGGGTACCCATTGCTTGGGCATCTAGCTCTCTGGCATCATGGACGTGACCTAAAGTCTATCTCTGCCTCAGCCACTCCTGCATGGCTCTACTTGCTCTCCTCTCCTCTCACTCCCTCCATGCCATTGCTTCCACCACCTCATGGAATTTGTTCTCTGCCATTCTTTGGCTTCTGCTATATCCTACTGCTCTGTTTCCTTTGCATGTTTCATATTCACACTTGCAAAGGGAAGAAACTTGTTGGGGACAGCCAATCATTTCCCCACAGAGAGACCTTGTTGGCCCAGCTTTCATACCAACCCTCACTTAAACCACACTGGCCCCAAATTGCATTTATTTTCATTCCCTTTAGCCATGGCCAGGATGCCAGGGTCACGTGGTGCCAAGAATGGTGGCCTATGTGTAAGGAAACACTCAGACAGGGGTGAGGGTATGGGAACCACTGGGCCCCTCTGAAAGACAAGGTCCCCAATGCCATGACCACAGCCTCCACCCCTTCTACATCCTTTCAATACACCCAACAGGGCATATACAAATACATGTTTTAAAGTGTGCTTTTTGTTTGTTTTACTTTATTGCAATTCACTTTGCATGGACAACTCAAGACCTACCTCCATCACTGGTGAAATTAAATGTCTGCCCATTTTTTTAAGAATGTTAAATCTCAACATTTCTCTATCCTATCATTTTCCCCATTCATTTCTGAAACTAGAGTCCTTAACTCATTCAAAATTTTAACCCAAGTTGAATGTCTTTAGGATAATTTTCTTGGTTAAATATTTTGGTCGGTCATGTGGACTGTAAGTTTGGTGAAGTAAGAACTTTTTCAGTGCTTGCCTAACTTCTGGAGGGCCCAGTGAATTGGCTGCCACAGAGAAGGGCTCAAAATACTTGTAGAAATGAATTAAGTTCATTTAATTTAACAACTTTATGGAATCTTAGCATAGGAAATAATCATAGAAGCTGTATGGTTCAGTCTTTAATTTAGTTACCATGCCTGAAAAATGGTCATTCAGGCCCAAAAAGGGCAATTCTAATGATGGGGAGATCAACTCTGAGCAGAAAGCCTTTCTGTGCATTGAGTCAAAATCCATCTTCCTGTAACTTCCACTCATTTGTCTTATTTCTAAATAAGGTTCAACACGGAGAAAGCCTAATTTTATTTTCCACATAAAAGTCTGTTAAATAGCTAAAGAGAGCAATTGAGCATTTCCCAAGTGTTTTTCCAGGCTAAATGTGCAAAATTAGCTGACTCAGAGATTCTTACTGGTTTGGCTTGTTTTAACATAATAAGGTATCATCAATTACAATAGCAGTATCAATGGGAAACCCTCAATCATTCCATTAATCCTTCATGTGCCAGAGTTTTTAAAATTTTTATTATCCACAGCACCTTTTTCTGGAGGTCCCTTGCAATATTCTTTCCAAGAACCAAACATAAATCCCCATATTCAATAGGGCTATGTAATAAGTGTATGACCTCATGATTTGAACAAAATAATGAAGGAAGTTTGTGTTCAGCTGACATCAGCATTGCCTGGACTCCTCCATCACTTCACATGGTGGGTTGTGTTGCATCTGCTGTGTTCACCACTGAATTCCCTCTACTAGCACCTTCATCTTCCTCATAGCAACCAGCGTGATGACTGGCACTAAGTAGTTGATAAGCAAAAATGCATGCTTAATGAATAACTCACAGCCAATTCTGGACCTTAGCCCTTTGTCATGGTATACTCTTGTAAGCCTAGGATACTCTGTCCTGTGATTTTACTTCTAATTAACTTTATCCACATTGAATTCCATCCCATTAGAATTGGTTCATGATAGCAGTCTATCAAAATACCTTTGAATCATGCACCAGTCACCTAAAGTTTTAGCTCTTCCTTCTAACGTTGCATCAGTCACGTATGTGATTGATCATGCCTATACGTCTCCCATGAAGGCACCAAATTAAACATGAAACGGGACAGAGCCAACAGCAAAGTTCTCTGACCTCTCATTGGAATCCACTCTCTAGACTACCATAATCCATTAATCTAAGTCTCTGAGTAGTTACTGAACTGACACAAATCTATCAGCCTTACCATCCAGCCTATATTTCTCCTTTTCCACAAAAGAACATAAAATAATAATTTGTCAGATGCTTCCCTAAAGTATTATAGGATATACTCACTGTATGCCCTTTCTTCAAATCCTTTAAAGCAAGAATTTCTCTGGGGAGATATAAAGATTGTTTCTTCTAGAAGGCCCTTCCCATCTTACAACCCTAAGATAAATCATATCCATACAGAACCTGTATTTTACAGGGTATATTTACAAGTACCACATTACTACTTAACGAACACCTGTCAAATATAAAGGGATCTGCCCAGTGAGGCATGTACAGAATCTTGTGAAATGATCTTTACTACAAACCCATTCATGGGTTATTCTTATCTGCATTTTAGAGCAGAGGAAATTGAGGCTCAGTAATGTCCCCAAGTTCTTATATGTAACAATATCTGTTCTCATGTGACTTATCACTATACATAATTTGTGGAGTCCAGTGAAAAATTAAAATGCAAGGTCCCTTGTTAGGGACTGAATATTTGTGCCCTGCCCCCAAATTCATGCATTGAAATCCTTACCTCCAAGGTGATGGTATTAGAAGTTGGGGCCTTTGGGTGGTGATTAGGTTCTGCCTTCATGAATGGGATTAATACCCTTATGAAAGAGACCTCAGAGAGCTCCCTTGTCCCTTCTGCCATGTGAGGACACGAAAAGAAGACCGCCATATGAACCAGGAAGGGGATCCTCACTAGACACCAAATCTGCCAGCACTTTGATCTCGGACTTCCCAGCCTCCAGAGCTGTGGGAAATAAACTTCTGTTATAGTAGCCCAAATGAACTAAGACAAACCCTGTTCAAAAGAGCAGGAAAGCAGGAAAAAAGTAAGTACTTAAACATTGAATGTAATAAAATATAAGGCTTTCTCCTTTCTTCCACAGTCTCAACCTGTAATGTTTTTTATTCACTATTTAATGTCATTCTCAGTAAAGAAAAATGAAAACTTTAAATTATTAGCATGAATTTTACCGTTCATCTTTACATGATGCAATGTCAACATTAAATGCAAATATTTGTGCATTTAATTGTTATGTGGAATCAGAAATTACACAATCTGTGTTCAGTAGGTCATACATGTATATGTACTTCATTCTTTTTTTAAAACAAACAACCTGATTTTATTTTATTTTATTTTTTATTTTATTTTATTTTTTGGCGGTGCTGCACGGCTCGCGGGATCTCAGTTCCCCAACCAGCGACTGAACCTGGGCCACAGCAGTGAAAGCACTGAATCCTAACCACTAGACCACCAGGGAACTCCCTCATTCTTACCAAAATAGTGAAAATTATGCATAAAACTCACTTAACCAATTTTATTTCACTTCCAGATACCTGCACAGTCTACCAACACTCTCTATTTGGGGATGATAAATAAGGAAGGACTGAAAGGAAAAAAACCCGAAAAACTATGAGTTGTCCTATTTTTCCCTCTGCTTCTACGTCATCATTTTCAATATATGTGATTGGCTAATGTAGGGTAAAAGCACGAGAAAGAAAGGATATGATATGTTTCCTTGATCTTTAGCGTTCCTTAGAACACCACTGCCTTCTTTCTGTCTCAAAGCAAGTTCTGGTTCAAACGAAGTGCGTGGCCACTCTGGGCCATTAGTGCCCCCGCTTACCCAGTTATTGATAACACAATTGTACTTTGAGTCTTGCTGAACTGTCACATATCCTGGATCTACTGGAATTCTGCATTCACGGGCCATCGTGATGCCATATGCAGGTGGACCTCTAAGGAACAGCAGACAGACCTATTGTGTGTATGGCCTCTGCTCACACATGTGCTCCATTGTCTCATCAGACTTCATTTACAAAACACAAGTTCAAAGATAAAACCATGAAGAATTTCAAGATAGCAACAGCGGAGCATTAAACTACATGAAGCTGGCCCTGGTTGTCGCCACCCATCCCTGGTCCCCTGCCCACCTCTAGACCTCTCGTCCTCTTCATCCCCTTGCTCCCTACTCTGCAGACTCTTTGACTTTTTTTTCCATTAAAAAATTTCAAGCAATTTTATGCCTCAGTTTCTTTGCACTTGCTGTTCCCTCTGCCTGAAAAGCCTTTCCCCATGATGTTCACACGCTCCAGTCCTCAGTTCCAACGCCAGCTCTGCAGGCTTTCCCTGAGCGCCCTGTCCGGTGCTCCCACATCACTCTGTCATAGCACTCTATTTGAAACAGCACATAAACCATTGGCCAGCTTAAACTGGTTCTGCTTCCTTAAAGCAGGTTGCTGATGAAACAAACCTGGAGTTATTTTACAGAGACAGCACTGCACACTTGTAAGCCGGGAATCCATGACTACAGAATGACCCCAAAACCAAAAATCTTCAGTCTATGGAACTCAAAGAATAGAATGTTGCCACTGGAGCCCTGAAGGAAGCAAAGCATCCTTCAACAAGGAAAATCCAGCTTCCAGCAGCACAAGTAGCTTGATGGACTAATTCAAGACTAGCCAATCAGCTTCCAAGATTGAAGTTCCCCTAACCCCTTAAATTTCACCCCGAATCCTGGATCACGGAGATGGATTTGAGCCCTGTCTCCTGTCTCCTTGCTGGTAGACCTCACAATAAAGCTCTTTCTTTTCTCAAAAGCTGATGCCCTACTATTGGCTTCTATGCAAGTCTTTTGCTCAGTAACATATTATCTTCTTTGTGCCACATAATAATCACCTGAATTCATCTCATGCATGAATTTACTTGTTCACTGCCTGACTCTTCACCAGACTGTAAGCTCCAGGACAGCCATGCCATCATCTGGTACATTCACTGCTGGGTTCAGCTCCTGAAACTTTCCCTGGCACGAAACAGTCAATACATATTTATGGATCTACCGACATTAATGAACTACTGTGCCTATGCTAGACCATGCTTCATGGTTCCCTCTCAATAAATATTAATTAAATGGTAAATGTGCATAAGATGACACATTTAGTAGAACTCAGGGTCCTTGAAAGGAGAGAATTATGCAAAAGAATTAACTACAACAGTGGTAATAAGATAAATTACTTAAAAATAGATACGTGGAAATGACCACAAGTTCTCCTATGCCCCCAACCCGGAGCTCATTCCTCTTCTCCTTTTCTTGCAGTAAAACCATAATTTAGAGCTGGTAACAGCCCAGCTGTTGCCATAACAACAGACTTTATGGACACACACTTTGAGCTGAGATGAAACCACACGATGGAGAAAGAACTGTTTGGCCAAGGCCTAACGGAAATAATTACAAAGATGACAGAGGAAAGAATTAGCCAAGTAAATTGGTTTTGAACAACTGCATCTTCTTAGGCAGATAAGAAAATAGAAGATAAAGCTGAATGGTACCTAAGAATATATATCTGTGGTGGAAAGTCACACAAAGTTAAAAAATTTTTTTTGTTTCCCTTTTGTAAGGAAATAAGTATAAGCTGATCTGGAAGAAAGAGTACTCTTTAGACACTATGGTCACTTCCAATTTAAGTTGAAACTGAACTGGCCTGGCTTTGCCTGCATTTCAACATGTTTTTATGCAATTGAAGGGTTCTTGAAAAATTGTGGGTAAAACAAATATCTAAAAATCAAATCGGAATTCAAATGCACTGGCTGGCTTCGTTTTTAAAGAACTTCGGAAAAATCCTTCTGTAAACTGAGCAAGTCCTTTGCTGCTGGACTAGACATTCCTTCATGTATAGATCTCACAAGTTTTATTATGATAAGTATTCTTAAAGATAAATTCTCCCAGTGATGATACCAGCATTATTTAACTGGTTATTTTCATATGGCATCATTTTTCTGGGCCTCAGTTTGCCCTCATGAAAAATGGAAAATGATGGTTTGCCAGCCACCAACCTCACCATTTGAAAGTCTTTGTTTTTTAAAGTTCTCAGGATTTATTTCTTAAAAAGCACAAACACACATCAAATACCCTGATGGTGGCCAAATCAGCTGTTTGTTTTCTCTTACATTCCTTCTCCCCTGCAGTCCTTCTTTATAACTGTCAAACATGGATCACACCTTTGTGACTCTTGGATTATGTAGGACTTTTGATTTCTGCTCTTTAGGGGTTCTGTCTTCTTGCTTCAACCTGGAAAATTAAACCACAACAAAAACCTCGTTTAAACTAAAACGAAGTCTTCTCTAGGCACTGTTTCAGGATTTTGGGGAGAAATGAGATTATAGAAACCCAAAAAATACATAACCACCTAAAGCAACTGTATTAATACGTGAAAGTCTCTTTGGACGAGACTTCAGTTAAAGAAAGAGCAACTCATACATAGGTGTGTCCAAACGGGGACTTGTTTACTCCTTTACTTGCTCCCAGGAAGGGTCATTCCTTAGCTTAGCAGTAGAAATGTTACAAATTCCTATACGTATTTACATTATATTAAGTTAATTTTGCCAAATTCTTCAAAGGTACTGCAGGATGATTCCCACTTTCCAGGAAAATTCAAGGTTTATTTGTGTACATCTCCCATTTCCTAACACCTCTTCCCTTCTTACCCTACCCTAATAGTTTTATGCCAGTCATCCTGCAAGGTATACCCTGAAACCCAACTTGGTTCCAATCTCATAGCTATTTATTTGTTTTCACAGTATGCTTGGCCCTGAGGATAAAAGAGAAAGAGTTACAGAGCACCTGCCTTCAAGGAGCTTACAATCTAATTGGAAAAAAGAGTCGAGCTCAGAACCTAACAAAGACAGCTAGGAATGAAGATGGTAGAACAGGCTGGGATTCAGAAATGTGAATTTCAGAAATGATGGAGTTAAGTGCTGGAGAGGCTGAGGAAGCGGAAGACCTGAGTTGGATCTTGAAGAATGAGAAGAACGTGGCCTGTCAGAGAGGAATGGAAAATGTATCCTGGATTGGGAGACTCATAAGAGGCAAGACCCAATTCTATTCACCATCAGCCCATTCAGGGGATTGCTGGATGTGCTTGAGAATTTCAGGGCCTAATAAGTGAACTTCACCTCTCTGGTTTAATCTAGTCTGGTCTGGTCTATGCTTCTGATATCCCACCTCCCCCCAGGTCCCTTTCCCCAGAGCATCTTCCACCCTGCCTTTTAATGATGGTAAAACAAAGCCATGGCCGTGTCATTTCCACGCCCCAAACTCTTCAGTGGCTCCAACGTCCAAAAGAATTGAACAACTCCAGAAGGTTGATTTATAACCCACAGCAAAGCTTTTATTTTCTTTCTTTTTCCTTTTCCCCATCCTCTTGCTCTGCCTTGCATCCCTCATGGCAGAGCACAGGGTATGTCCACCGCTCCCTTCTCTTCCCAAATTCCCAAATGCTTTCTCAAACATGCAATCCATCCTGGTCCCCTGCCTCTTCCTCTCATCTGTCTATTCCTTCCAGGAATAGACCTCTGCCCTTCCCAATTCCAGATGGTTTTCCAGAACTTTCCAAACTGCCATCCTACCTGTTACCCTGATCTACACAACCAGAACAGACAAGAAGACTCAAAATTTCCCTTAGGCAATGGGTGAGGAGAAAGCCTAGGAAAACACTTAAAATTTTTCCTGTTGTTGATAGTATTCAGTTAAAAACGTCCAGGAGCCTTTTGACTTAGACTCAGTTATTACAGATAAGGATGTAGCCTAAGGCCCAAGCTAAGAAGGGACTTAGGTTTTATCATCCAATTCTGTTTGACCTTAAAGCTTAGAGTTCCATCCACTCTAGTGCATGGTCTCCTTCTGTGCCTTGCATAAAACAGGTGGCCAAAAATGCTTCCAGAAACATGGCAGAGGCAGTTCTGAGACTGTGGAGCATCACATGAACTCAACAGTTAAGTGGATTTTTCTGCACAGTTGTAAGGCTGTCAGACAAGCCGGGAGGAAGCCTATGAGTCCTGCCTTTGCAGGTTCCTCAGACAATCTGAACAGCTTTAGAAATGTTTCACTTAAGGAAATTAGAGGCTTAATACCAGCAGCACTGAATGTTTCTCAGGAGCTTGTCTCCCTAGAATCTGTAGCAGCTGTGTGCAAATTAATCAGTGATTTGCAAGCCACACAGAGCCGAGATTGGGGAAACAGCTGGGCGTATTTATGAAAGTTTGTCAGGGGTGTACCAGCGTGTTCGGAGGTGCCTTTTTCATGAAGTGTCATTTTGCTGGCAAAGAAAAGGAGAAAGCAAGACAGATCCCACCGATGTCTAGAGGATTAATGAAAGCCTGGTGGAAATCTGAAGCTGAATATCTCTTCTCGTTCTAATTTAGGCAGAGATTTACGTGAGTGGGTCTGGAGAGCCAAAATGCATCAGGCACGGTGCTGATGGGGACTTGTCTGATCACGACAGTGGCGTTCAATTTTCAATAAGAGTTGCCAGCTGTCCTATAGAAGAGCTGTGACATCGGCCAGGGGTCTGGATTGGAGGACCAGGGCCTGGTCAACCCATCTCTGCCTTCCCTTCTCTCTGTTTCCAGCCCCCACCCACATTTAGAGAAAGGATATAGAAAACACTCAGAGAATCCACAGGGGGTCTAAGTGAGTCATGTCACTTTTTCATCCTGAAATACATACGGAGAAGTTAGCACAGAGGATGAAAAGGAATCAAGAGAGAGAAAAAGGAACAAACTCTTCCGGAAACACTAATTGACCAGCAGGGATAACTACTTTTGGAGACCAAAAGTCCTGTTTTACATTTGTTTTCTTCACTGAATTTGATGTATTTGTGTATCTTTGTCACGACAATACCCTGGAGGTTTCCAGAGCCCTTCCCATTACCTAACTAGATAGCTTATGAAACTTGAATCAGCTCACATGTGTGGAATATTTCCTTACATTTGCTTAGAATGCAATTGTAGAACCCTGTACATTGTTTTACATTTTGTTTTGCTGTTGAACTCAACATTTTGCATGTATCAATTATTGAACCATCTAATTTAGCATCCAATGGGATGTTAGAAAGTAACTAGCCTACACTGAGGTGAAGAAACCTAAGGCATGAAAGATGGAGTAACTTCCAAGGTCTCACCACATAAGAGATAAGAGAAAAGCCACCCATAGGGTTTGAGCTCTTCCAGTCCAGGGTGCAAGATGGAGAAGAATTTTTTTGTAAGACAAGAAACTGAAGAAGAGAATAATTTGTTAACTGCCTCAACTAGAGGGAGATCAAGGCATATACATAGTGTTGCTAGATTAACTACAAGATGCCAGTTACATTTGAATGCCACATAAACAATGGATAATTTTTGTGTATAAGTATGTCCTATGCAATATTCGGCATATAACTTGTGCTCAAAAATCATTCGTTGTATTTCTGACATTCAAATGTAAGTGACCATCATCTATTTATTTTTATAATTCTGACAACCCTACCTGTAAAGAAGGAAAATGGAAACTATTTGGCAATCATGCCAAGTCCAACACAGTGGATGGCCCCTCTGTGTCCCTTGTCCACAGCCTGGTTCCACCACATGGTTCTGTGCATGGAACCAGCATTTTTCCTAACCAGCATTTTTCTAGTGCCATATCTAGGTCTCTGGCACTATGTCTTTCTGTTTCCCAACTTCCTATCAGAGACATCCTCCAGACTTAGTTTTCACATTACTATTCTACAAAAGTTTGCCAGAGTTCTTTGGGGGATTGCTTAGGTAAAGTGGGGTTTAAATGTGTTGTGCAATTAGTATTTTCTTAAATCATATGCAAGTGTGTATACAGATATTTTGAATGTATTCCTATATCAGTTAGGAATGTATGCAGCTGCAATCAACAGACAATCCACCTCAAACAAACAGTTGTTTACTTTCTCACATGATAAGAACTTTGGAATGTTGATGACATTGATTCAGTGGTTCAACAACGTTAAGGCCAACACTTCTGCTGTTCTCTGGACCTTTCTTTTGTGATAGCAAGATGGCTGCTGCAGCTCCAGCCTTCACATATATAGTCTCGCACAGATAAGGGGAAGGAAAGGTGCCAGCTTTGTTTGTGCTTTGGTTCAGGAAAGCAAAAGCTTCTCTAGAAACTATCTGGCCAGTCCAGGTCACATGGATACTCCTAGCTACCAGGGGGACAAGAAAAGAAACCACAGGATTTCATGAAAGGCCAATCATGATCCACCATCTGAGTCTGGGCACATTACTGCCTGAATAAAATCAAGGTCTTCTTTATAAGAAAGGAAATGAAATGGATACTGAGTAGGTCCCCAAGAGAGTCTGCACAATTCTTTATTTTTAAATATAATTTTATCTTTATCCTGTTGTGGATCCTCACTCCCCTTACAATCCGGGGTTTCACCAGAACTTAAACATTGTAAATGATGCCAACAACAGAGGGAACATTTCATTATATTTGGGGGGAGGCCCAGTGCCTAGAACAGTGTATAACTTCCAAGTACTGAAGAAGTATTTGTTGCTGGCTGACTGAGATGAATGAAAAAATGTGACCAAGATAAATAATAAAAGAAGAGTTTTAGTGTCAAGACAACATTTTGACCATAGTCCCCTAATGGTATTTTTTTTTAACTTAAAAAGGTTTTATTTTATACCTTAGTAATAGAAAAGTACTATATTACCACTACTAACAGTAAATATAATAACACAGAAAACATGCTTGTTATATAATATGGGAGTACAATATTCAAGTCTCCCCTCAACCTCCTCCTGGCCATTCCTTCCCTACAGGTAACCACATCTGCTATCTGGGCATCGCCACAGTTCTGTGCACACCCTTCCCATCTTTTTTCTACATACTGACATTCATCTGTGGACACAGATACACATATTTTTCTTACGGTTTTGTTTTGACTGTATACAAATTCACATAAGTGCAAATCACACCATACAGAATATTTTTTGGTCTTGTTTTGTTTCGTTTGTTTTATTAACAAGTCCTGTAATTCTTTCCAGGTCACTACCTAGAGATCCTTCGTATTTTATTTTAGGCATTCTTAGTAGCAATATCTCACATAAATCTAGCACTTTACAGTTTGAAAAGTCCTTTCATATGTATTGCTTAATCTAATCTTCACTACATGGATCATTGTACATATATTTCATAGTTAAAGAATCTAAAGGTCAGAGAGGTTGTCAAAGTCAGAAGAAAATCCAGATCCAGCTACTCCCTTCCCAGGGCCTTATTCCAAAAATGTGTCTTTGCCCACAAACGCATACCACATGTGCCTTATGGCCACTTGATGCGTGCTCCTTATTAGAATGTTATTGCTTGAATAAAGGTCTGTAATTTTTAATACCCATGACTCCCAAAATGTATAACCTCCTGATCTCAGTGAATTGAAAGAGAGAAGAGAAGAGAAAAAGGAAAGAAAAGAGAAAAGAAGGGAAGAGGTGTCTGGCAGTGGCTTAGGGGGACTTGAAACCATACGGGACCGTTTCTGGTGAATTTTTCATATGCAAAACTGTAAAACGGTGCTGTGAGCAAATGTACGCAGGTTTTCACAGAGCTGGGATGCAGTCCTTTAGTCAGCATGGAAAACTCAGTACTTGAATCTGACCTGTGGTCAGATACACACACTTCGCAGAAGGGAAAAGCTGTCTCATCTCCTTCTGCTTCCAGATCCTAACACGCTGCTTTACGTTAACACAGAGCCAGACCTCAATGGCAAGTTAGCTAAACGCTCATCCAGCAGATCTGGATTTCCTCAAATACTTTAAAAGGCACTGTCACGTGTGCTTCAAAACATCATAACTTGGAATGCCTCTTCCAAGGGACAGAAGAGGAAATCAATACATTCTGATTTTCTCCTCCATTAAACTCTCAATGACTGAAACAGTAGTGTAGCTGGGAAGAGTTTAATAGCTCAACAACCACATACTAAATTCTTCTTCTTCAAGATTATAGGGCTTTATTTAGGTGCCTATTGGTAGAGCTTTAGGGCTTTAATTGGTTCAAAAAATGCACCAGTGACCGGCAAAAATAAATAGAACACTCATGTAAGTATGAAGATAATTATTTGTGGAACCATCTTGTATAATAGCTTCCCTCATAGCTTGGTAACTAAATGCTATAGCACTATTAAATTAATAAACAAGAGATGGTTAAGGGAAATGATGCCAAGAAATTGGTGAGCAAGGATTTCAGAGGCACTATGAATATTGCTCAGCTAGAAGACAGACCACGTTATAGGTAAGATGGAAAGAAACTCTCAAGGGCTGGGTGATCCTTGAACCTTCTCTTTCCCTATTCTGTGCATCCAATCCACCAGCAAATCCCATTGGCTCAAATTCCAAAATTCTTCCGTGACCCATCTCTTCTGTCCATCTCCATAGCCATGACCACAGTCCTTGCCAACACCACCTAAGAAACAGCTCCCTTCTAATCTTTTTTGTGTGTGTGTGGTATGCGGACCTCTCACTGTTGCGGCCTCTCCCGTTGCGGAGCACAGGTTCCGGACGCGCAGGCTCAGCGGCCATGGCTCACGGGCCCAGCTGCCCCGCGGCATGTGGGATCTTCCCGGACCGGGGCACGAACCCGTGTCCCCTGCATCAGCGGGCGGACTCTCAACCACTGCGCCACCAGGGAAGCCCTCCCTTCTAATCTTGATTTCTAGTCTCCCTCATCCTGCTTCCTTTCAAAGTACTCTTTACAAAGCAGAAGTCATCTTATTAAAATGTCAGTCTTGTCCCTCACTGGCTTAAAACCCTCTGCTGGCTTCCCATCTACTATATTTGTTTCCTAGGGCTGCCTGAACAAATTGCCACAAGCTGGGTGGCTTAAGATGAGAGAAATGTATTGTCTCACAGTTCTGGAGTCTAGAAGTCTGAAATCAAGGTGTCAACAGGGCCATGCACACTCCCCCTAAAACCTGTAGGGAATCCCTTCCTTGCCTCTTGTAGCTTCTGAGGGTTTGCCAGCAGTTTTTGGTGTTCCATGGCTTGTAGATGCATCACTCCAATCCTCCAGCTTCATGTGGTGACCTCCCTCTGTCATCTCTCATCTTCCATCTATGCATTCCTGTCTCTGTGTCCCAATTTCCCCTTTTTATAAGGATGCAAGGCATTTTGGCTTCTGGCCTACCTAGTATCCTCATTTTAACTCAATCATCTCTGCAAAGACTCTACTTCCAAATGAGGGCACATTCTTAGGTACTGAGGGTTAGGACCTCAACATATCTTTGGGGCAGGGAGGGAGGCACAATTCAATCCATAATCCCAGCCCAGAGTGAACCCAAAGGCCTTACTTAGGTGACAAGTCCCTACAGGACCCGACCCCTACCCACCTCACTAGGCCCTGGCCCCCCTGACCTCTTTGACACCCCTTGAGTCTGTTGAGCTCTTTGCACATGTGACCTCCTCTACCTGGAAGGCACTTCCCCTGAGTCTGTACATGGCCGACCCCTTCTTACTGTAGTAGGGTGATTCCTCATTTATCCCCTCCTCTGTAGAGGTATAGCCAGGATTTGAGAAACATACACAGCTTATGAGGAACCGCCTCAAAAAGAAGAGTACGCAACTTCACATTGAATTTCTAAGGCCTTGGAAGGGACCCAAGCAGCACCTTGATCCAAAGAAAACCTCACCACTTACTCTGTAATTATCCAGCTTTACCTCCTTCTCATCATACCTATAGCATCACTGGCACTTATAATGATCTGAAGGTATCTTAAAAATAGATTTACTTTTTTATACATCGTCTCCTCACACCAAATTAGAATCTCTGTAGAACCTAGATCCTACCATAGTGCCTTGAACACTGCTGGCACTCTGAATATTTACTGATTTTAGAAATGGACGAATGAACGCATAATAGTAATATCAGTGACTATCAGTCATGTAGTGTTTGCTTTGTTCCAGATACACCTATTATCAGCTCTCATCTTACAGGTGCTCCTGGTTGGCTGCCAGGAAAAGACAAAGGGATTCAGAGCCAGCACTCTGGGTATAGACTTCATGCTCCTAACCCCTATGCTATACTGTGGAGTAAAGGAAGCTTGTTTGACTGACTCAGTGTGCCCTAGAGACAGGGATTTTTTTTCACAGGGACGAGGATTTGGCAGAGAAGCGTGAAGTATATTGCCCTTCACGCCATGTACATGGAAAAGAAAGGAAACACACAAAATCTTTTGACCCAGGGTTTCTATAGAGCAATGGAGGCCTTCCACGGAACCCAATTGCATAGAATCATCCTCTCCTCTGCCAGACTTTTTTCTTGCTTAAGATGTATATATATGGTGAATTAGGAAAATTATGGGTGATCATCTTCAAGTCAAATATACAACCCCATAGGAGCTTTCTGTGACCTAACCAAGGGTTCAGAATTATTATGAGAGTGCTTGCTGTCATGACTTACATGCTTCTCTCTCTGAGTGGGTATGTGTGCACACACATATAAAAATGATAATAGCTGGTACAGCGTATCAATATTCTTCAGGTGTGCTCACCTCTACTGACCCACTGAATTCACATCACTTCTTATCCACTGAGTTTTAAAATAAGGAAATATTTAGTTCTTAAATTAAAAAAAAAAAAGTCTTTTGCATTCTTCCTGGCTTAAAATAAACTCTTCTTGACTTCTCACTGATAAATCTGACAGCCTCTTTCTGTCTAGGCTCCTGCTATCATAAATAAGGCAAAAGGAGAAGTCTACAGGGGTCTCTAGCTTTTTCTAAAGCGTAGCAGCAGCAGGCAATCAACTTGATTGGAAATGAGCAGATGAGATAACAGGGCAAAGTTGATGGGAGGGAAAAGGAAAGTGCATATTTTTAAGCGGAATTCTCCTGTATAAAGAAAGGTCCCGGGCTTGCCTGGTGGCGCAGTGCTTGGGAGTCCCCCTGCCGATGCAGGGGACGCGGGTTCGTGCCCCGGTCCGGGAAGATCCCACATGCCACGGAGCGGCTGGGCCCGTGAGCCATGGCCGCTGGGCCTGCGCGTCCGGAGCCTGCGCTCCGCAACGGGAGAAGCCGAGACAGTGAGAGGCCCGCGTACCGCAAAAAAAAAAAAAGAAAGGTCCCCGTGGAGCCCTTCTTTGAAATAAACCGGCAGAAAACCATCTCATCCAGTACTACCTTCCCTGCTTGTTTAGCTCTGCTCTGTTTTGTAATGTTTCCTTAATCCACGATAACAACCGAGGATCTCAATCAAACAGCTGAGTGGAGCATTCTCTCCCACCACCATCTGGGCCAAAGGATGAATTTTATTCTCAGCATAACCACTCTCCCAGAAGTGATATCAGAAAGACGAAGTGAAAAGTGTGGGGCCCTGAGACCCAGTCCACCTCTGTTTTGTGTTTCCTGATGCTGATAATGAGAAGAAAATACCATCGGCCAATAAGAAATATCTGTTTCTTATTTAACTACAAGGGGCAGGTGGAGTGAGAAAGACAACATATGTCTTTCTCTTTTGGCTTCAGTTAGAATTTCCTTCATTTGTTAACAGTTTTTAACTATCAACCACCTTGTAGAAATATTTACTGCCTACCCACACTTATATTCTGTCCTAACTTAGAATCTGTCATCAGAGAAGGTACAGAAAGGGGGAAACACTTTCTCTTCAAATTGTCGTAATAAATTCCTGGTGATATAGAAGGTTTTGCTTCCTGTGGTAGCTCATTTCTTTAGCTCACTGGAGTCACAGTTGAGACATGTGAACTGCCCACACTCAACAACTTCTTTTTGCCTGGTCCAGAATCCACACAGATTATCACCAAGGCCCTGGTCTGGGTTTGGAATACCGTTGACCCTTGAACAACACTGGTTTGAACCGCACGGGTCCAATTATACATGGATTTTCTTTTTTTTTCAGTAGCAAATACTACAGTACTGCATGATATGCAGTTGGTTGAATCTGCCAGTGTGGAACCACAAATATGGAGGAACCACAGAGCTGGACAGCCAACTGGAAAATTATATGTGGATTTTCCACCATGCAGAGGGTTGGCGCACCTAACTCCTGCGTTGTTCAGGGGTCAGCTGTACATTAACTAGATGGACACACACCAGGGACTGTAGTTACTGGAGTTGCAGTGAATTCGATAGAAAACTTTCCGTTCTGAGACCAAGGCTCAGATTCTGTATCCCCTAGTAGGGTCATTTTTATGGTCCCTCATGCCACTTGCCAAGTTTTGATGGAGATGGCTAACACAATGTCTGTCTTTAGATGGAGGCAGCAAATTCTCTCCACTATCAATAGAACTTTATAGAGCAGTTGTTTCCCATAAATTTAAGATGGTAGCGTCATCCTGCCTAACATGGTTGAATCAGGCCCCAAGAATGGTCAATGCATCCCGGGGCCATCAGGTCAAAAATGTTGTCCCCAGACTCTCTGGTATGTCTTATATGAAGTCATGTCACTGCCTGTTAAGCACCAAAGCAAAACAGAAAACCATGCTTTGATTAGCAGCACTTTTCTTTTAAAATTCACAAATTGATGGAATATCCTATCTTCTAAAGAGTAGGTTCCTTGAAAGCAGGTGCTCTTTTCTTCTTCTTATATTTCCAAACTCTCAAAGGCAAGATTTCAATAAATGCTCGTTCCTTCCTTCCTTCAAACAACATTCCTTAAACTCCTATTATTTTCTAGGATACAATGGTGATCAAAACAGGTTAAAATTTTGCTCTGCTGGAATTTTTGGAATGAATCTCAGTATCAACTGAAAATGTATATAAACCAGCCATTACAATCTGTCACAAGAATTATGAAATAAGATACATAGGGCAGTGAATGAATGACTGACTAAAGGTGCAAACTCTTACTTCCTAGGGTGGACCAGTCAGTTCAGAGTGTGAACTGAGATCTCAAACAGAAGAGTCTATGTTTTCACAAGTTCAATACTCCATTTCCCAGGCACCAGAATACACGTGGAGGATCCTCTTACTAAATTAAATGCACATGCACTGCTCTTGCTCGAAAACTCTCCCAAACATAAATCGTGCTCTAAGACCTAATTGATGTGATTCCTTGCACATATGAGGGGAGAATAGGTATTAAATTTCCTATCAAACTATTTTCTGACTATTATATCTATATATATCTTGAAGAAGCTTCCTCCAGTGTAACTTTTTTGCCAAACGACTAAGAATGAAATACATTTGGGGGCATTTAATATGAAATGGACAGTTTCAAATAGCTTTACATATGTTGAAAGTTTAAAAAGTTGTTTGTTAACTACTCTAGTTATAATTCATTTAAAAATCCCATTATGTTTGGTTACACAAGACTGACTTTAATACATTTAAAGCTGCAGTACTCCTTAGCTGTGACATATTTATAGTCTGAACATTAAAAGGTTTATAAAATCAGGCTACATTTTCTCAGTGTCAAACATCCCTCGATGAAGACAATTATTCAGTCTGCTTATTTGTAATTAGGTATGAAATAATTTATGATTATGAAGATAAGTGAGTAAAAATTTTTAGAATGGCTGCATATTGTGTTTTATTATTAAAAGATTTCTGTAACCTTTCTAGGGTTTGAGGAGTCATAAATTGCCCAGATCTCATTTCCACTGGATTTCTCTTGGAATTAATAAACATATGGATTTCATCTTAAGAGTGTGTGTCAAAAATAATGAAGGGAATGGCTTCACAGAAAGCTGAAAATGAAATGGGATCGACATGAGCTGACTTTGGTTTGGACAACTACCACAAGCTGCCTAAAGTCAACCCACAAAGACAGAGCCTGGCAGTGCAGAGGGTGAAAGAACACCCCACTAGAGTCAGAGATGCAGCATAGGTCCAAATATCCCAGGACTGCAGAGCTTTTCCTTTGCCACACTTCCTTCCTCTTGGCAGGGACCAAGGACACTTCCAACGTGTGATCCCACACGGTAACTATGGCTTCCTGGGGTATGCAAGCAGCTGAAAGGAGTGGAAAGGGCAGAGTCAGCCTTTCTCCTCACTCCCTCTCCCAACGGAATGACCAGAGACAAGAGACACCAACCTATTTCTCTTGGTTCTCTTCTCTTCCATTCAAAAGCAGTTGTAGGAATATGGGGTTACAATTCGTTTCTTTCATGCTTTCTTTCTGTCAAAGTTAGTTCTCCTACATAACTCCTCAATTAATATCCATTTCTTTCTTCTGAAACCTGACCAGGGATTGTCTAATTTGTACTAATATTTTGTAGTTCCTCAATCTCCCAAAATGTTCTGTGTAAAATACATTGTTTTTTTTCAAAGTTGAAATGAATTTAAGAAAATGTTGTAGAATAATTTTTGTGATGCCCCTAGAAAGTCTGGCAATTTTCAATAGTTAGCCAAAAGAATGAGAACTGTAACACAAAGTTAGACACAATACATCCCATTTTCTAATTGCCACGTCATTCCAGAGAGAGAGCCTCCATGGAGGCCAAATAGAAAAATTACTAAGTCAGTTATATGTCAGTGAATCTGAACATGCTACGGAAGTAGCCTCTGAACAAATCATTTCTGCCAACTAACGTTCTGTGAGTCCAGTGAGTATTCACAGAGCACTTGGCCTGAGGCCACAGATGGAGATTCCACCAAATGTGAAGCTGTAGTTACTAAACAACAAATCTCTTCATCGTCAGAACAGAGCTGCTTGGTTCTACCAACTTTTTTCACAAGTGACCCCTGACACTTTCAATTATGGAAGCTCAGCAGGAAATGCACTTTCCTGCTGGAAAAGTCAGCAGGACCCGCTGGTTAAGACAAATCTGCCCCTAAAATCCCCCAAAGTTTGAAATTAGGCTACCAGAACTAAAAGGATGCATTCTGAAATGCTTCGCACCCACAATTTTTAAAAGATTGTGTAGCACACGCTGTCAACCAGGTGCACCAAACTAAACCCAAGTGGGAGTCATAAAACAGAGCTGGTGACTCCTGGCTGCAGCTAACAACCAATCCGTACTACACGGCAGGAAGCAAAAGCCCTCCCAGCCTGAACCACTCCAAGAAACCATTTGGTATCATCCTAATTTATTCTTTTATTTGATCTCTCTTCCATCAGGCAATGCACAAACACAACCTCCGGTATCATGTTGTACAACCAGACTAGAAACACAGGCATCTGGGGCTTTCATGCGTTCCTCCCACATGGAGGTGGCTTGCACATGTCAGACACACAATCATGACTGCTGAATGAATGAAGTGTTATTGTCATTCCCTCTCTATCTCTTTGCTCGAAGGTTCTCCCATGAAAGGATATAAAGCAAAAGTAAAACAACAGAGACATGGGGGAAACCAGGTGAATCCTGAGATAGAAGAAACTCAAGATATCATCTAGTCCGAGTCACCCTGCTACACCACAGGCCAGTTTACAACCACATTCACCGGGGTTTGTTTGAACATTTCAAACAAATCAAGTAGATGATTTCCTTGTTGAACAGCTCTAATTATTTTAAAGCTCCTTCTTGTATGGGACCTGAACACCAGTAATTTCTAACCATGGCTCTCATTAGGACCCCTTAAAACAAAATATGTCACCTCCTCTCCACAAGCCTTCATATATTTGAAGACAGCTATTGTCTTCCCCAAATGTCCCTTTCTCCAAGCAAAATCATCCCATTCCCTTCAATCACTCATTCAATTATTAAATATGGTTTCCACAACCTTCACTATCCTGGTCACCATCCAGACAGTAAATGACTGTCAAAAAATGCAGCACCCAAAACTGAAATCCACACTCTACACATATCCCCACGGTACCATGGCAATTGGGAGGAATCTCTCCACACAGGGTTAATGTTATGAAACCCCTTTTAAATTTGCCAAAGCAGGGGTCCACATTTTCTGCTTGTTCTATGTTTTCTACTTAATTTACAGTGTCGGCCACCAGCCATTAGGGAGGTGTGGGGAAAGCGATTGTTGCCCATAATTGACCATTCCCTGGTTCAGGAGATACATAAAACCCTAATGGAACCATTATTCTTAAACCCACAGGATATATAACAAGAACAATAAAGGAATGCATTTGCAATATCGGCTTTCTTTTCCTTTAAAAAAAAAGACGCACAGTGAAAATGTCTATGTTTATTTTATCTCAGATGATGGTGTACAAAGTAACTACCTTAAAGTGAGATTCTTATGCTAAGTGTTAAGAGAACATACAGAGCCTTGCATTCCACACACACTCCCGGAGCGTGCTAGCTGCTGAAACATTTCATTAATGCATCAGTGTCATAGAGCTAGATGACTTTGGGCATTGTGATATTGGCTTCCATGGCAACCCATTGTCCTTGCACACTTATTTGTTGAATTGTATGTCTGCATGCGGAGCTGTGCCATACCTAGAAAAATGTGTTCAATCACCAAGCAGCTTTAGTAATGAGATCACAAAAGCCTCTTGAAATTGAAGTGGCTTGGCCTCACTTCCAGAGTATTCTACCTGCAAGTCTTTTATCTGTGAAAATAAGAGGATGGGAACCTTGCTGAGGTAATATGAACCCAATACTGCTACAAAACTCCTGGGTTAATTGTGGCTTAGAAATGGAACGTGGATACACTGGTACAGAATGGAAGAGGTTAGCACTGAGGATTAGCAAGGCTGAGGCAAGCTGAGAAATAACAATAATAGCCATGACAATAGTGATAGTTTTAGATAAAAATAGCTAGTTATAGACAATAACTGACATCACTGAGGATCTAGTATGTTTCTCCTCTGTCATGCAATTTATAGCCATCACTTTATTGTAACCTTGTAGAAAAGATTTGGGGGAAAAATGTTCATCTTTGAAACTTTTTAAAAGGTGTTCAGTGCTTTTGATAACCCAAGGTCATCATTATGATTACTTGTGAAGCGTGTAGAGTTTATAAAGATGGTCATAGTGACACATGTTATTTGGCCTCGTAATTCTTTGCGTTTTGAACTTCTGGTTCTCTTTTGCATTTGTTCTGTCGTCCCCTAAGAGGTCATCTCTTGGCATTCTTTGGGGTTCCACCTCTGGTGGTCCATTTCTTCCCATTACTTCTCTCCTAAGGCCAAAACAACAAAAAACAAAACCAGATAACCAAGACTAATAGAATTATAAAGCAAAGGGGAAAGCCTCTTAGAAAGTTTCTCCATTGATTAAGCACACGAGCATTAATATCCAAACTTTTAAATATCTATATTCACAGCTCAGGTACATTTTACTTTTCTTTATTACATCTTCTTGTTGAGTAGAGACATGAATCAGGATACCTGTGGGTATATGTGTTACTTATTTTCTAGTACATATCACTATTTATCCTAATGACTGACTTATTTCTTCAGATATAGTAATTGTATTAAATAATCATCTTTAAATGAAATAGTTATTAAAGACTTCCTTTGCTGAAAAGAGTTGGACTCCTACCCACCCTAACTTCTACTGAAGAATCCATCTGTATTGTAAAGGTTAGAGTTTCTTAAATTCTTTTGACATTGAGGAACTTTTCTAATTATAATTTTTTGATGGAATGATGAATTAGCACTTATATAATGTGCACTTAGATTAAGCAAAATACTTTTTAATTTTATTATGAAGTAACAAACTAGAAAAAGTAAACCATATTATAAAATACTACAAACTTGAAATTATCAGATAAATTAATACCTTGAATAAATGATATGCATTAGTTTAACTGGCAGTTGCTAAATTTTGCTTAGGCAGCAATGAGTTGCTGAAACACCTTGCATAAATACATCAGGTAATTTCTCCAGCAATTCTTTTTTGTGTCTGACATGCCATTATTTAATGGAAGATTGTAGCAGAAAAAGAACAATCATATACAAGTACGTAGCAAAGGTCACCAGTTGCATATCTGTGGTAGACACATCCTAGGGTGATCCCCAGTGAGTCAGTCCATGTATAATCCTTCTCCTTGAGTGCAGACAAGACCTGTGACTTGCTTCTAATCAACAGAATATGGCAGAGAGAAAGGAATTTTTCAGATCATTAAGTCCCTAATCAGTGATTTTTGAGTTAGTCAAAGGGGAGATTACCTTGGGCGGGCCTGAACTAATCAGATGAGGCCTTGAAAAGAGGATCAGTTTTCCCTGAAGTTAGAAACTCGAAGCAGCAGAGACTCTTTCTGTGTTGCCAGCTTGAAAAGGCAAACAGCCATGAATCTGTAGTTGTAAGGAAATAATTCTGCTGACAACCTGAGAGAGTTTGAAGCAGATCCTTCCCTGGTTGAGATTCCAGATGAGAATGAAGCTCAGCCAACACCTTGATTTTAGCCCTGTGGGACCCCAGATACAGAACCCAGCTAAGCCATGCCTGGACTCCTGACCCACAGAAACTGTGCAATAATAAATGGGTATTTGTTTAGGCTACTAAATTTGTGGTAATATGTTACACAGCAATAGAAAAATGAATGCATTACACAATAATGTTTCTCTTTTGTAGTGCAATCTGTATTCCTAGCTGAGAAAACTGCTGCACAGCTGAAAACACATTTCCCAGACTTATCTGAAGCATGGTGTGGACATCAGTTAATCTGGTGTATAACTGAGCTCTGATCAATGAGATTTAATTGTAAATCATGTTGGGACACTCCAGAAGTATTCTTAAGTGAGAACTTGCACCGTTCTTCCACCCTTCATTCTGCTGCATAGAATAAGTTTGTGATGGCTGGATCTATAGCAGCCATCTTAAACCATGAGTATGGGAGCTTCCTGCTAGGTAGAACAGCGAGCTAACACAAGTCTGGATCATAGGTGATTTCATGGAGATACCAAAGTAGCTCTGTAATACTATCTCTAGGCTTCTTTTATGTAAGAGAGAAACAAACTTTTATTTAAGCCATTCTTCTAGGAATCTGTATTACTCATGGCAGAATCTAATTCTAAGATATTTTTATTTAAAAATATATAGTACATATATTCAAAATAAATTACTACAAATATAAAAATGGTAACTTAGTTTATCTTGGTTCAACCATTAGTAGCATCTACAGAGAATTAATAAATGCTTCATGCTGTCCAAATACTAACATGGACTAACATTATTAATAGAAATGAGACCCTTCATTAAGAAGCAACCTAGATTTAGATACGTAAAAGAGGTTGTACATAAGAATATGCAGGTCAGCTCATGCCTCCATAACATCAAAACATCCAATTCTGTCCATAATTGAAAATAGTTATTTGAAAATGGTAGTGCATTTGGGCAGTTTAATTCATCTGTTCTGTGAACAGAACCAGGCAATCTTAGGCATATAGTGACTGGGTGATCACAAATGTGTGTGATTTTAGGGCTCTAGGAAGGCACCAATGCCCAAAACCATTATCAGGTACCTACATATCAGGCTGGCTGGTGCTTGAAATTTTACCAATCAGATTTTCATCCTTTCATCTTAAGGTCCCTGCGCCGTGTTAGTTGCAAATCTCCATGGCACAGGCACCTTGGTGAGTGTGATGCTATAAATAGATGGGAACAGCTGAGTAAAGGTGAGGGAGTGGCACAGTGATACTTGTCAGGGAACCTCAAGCTCATGGGCTCATGGTGATGACTACGGGAGGTACGGGAGGGGAAAGAAAGATAATCAGAGATAAGCAGCACTTACTACAAAATGTTCACTAAGCCATGAATCCTTTCAATGAGTGGTTAATTAAAAAGTCCCAGGCACGGAAGATGCAACAGTGAATAAGACAGAACCCACCTTCACAATAATTTCGGCTGCGTGAGAGATGAGACATCACCCAAAATTTCTAGGCAGACGCTACTTAGGATTACTGACTTTGAGAGCAAGATGCAAGTGAGAGCCTCTTTAGATGTCAAAAATCTAGATTTGAAAAGGAAGTTCTCAAATTGTTACTCAGTTGATCAGTTAATTCAGTCAAAAATATCCAAATTATTTTCTATTTGAATAGGTACAATTTTTAAAGTGTAAATGCATAAAGTATATGAATACTAGTAGGGAAAATGGCTTAGACTGTCCACATGTGCCAGCAAAAGCATCTCTTTCTGACTCTTGATCAAGTCTAAGAAAGTTTATCCTGACAATATTTGGGGGAAATTATTATACCTGCTTCTATTAAAAAGATCATTCAACCATATCTGTTACATTACTATAGGATACTGTAATATCCTGCACCCCAGTCTACTGCATGGTCCTACTTGGCTGGTAGCATATTTCACAATTATACACACGCGTGACAGAGATGAGCATCTATATGCTAATCACTGCAGTATGGGCAGATGCGGCCTTTCACTACAAGCCATGAGCCTTTTAATCAGGAAAAGCCACTGGGGCACAATACACCAACAAAAAATGTGTTTGGCTGGCTTAGATATTAGAAAAATATTTTTTCTTGCCCATATTTTAAGTAGTAGCAGGAGTGCTCATTTACATCAAAAAACAAAACAAAACAAGTGAGTATTTGGGTAGTGAGAAAACAAATATACAAACAAAAGGGAATTCTCAAGCTTCCTCCCATATGCCCATTGCCCTCACCAGGAGACACAGAGCCCCATGTGAAGCGGAGTAAATGTCGCCGTAAATAGTCAGTACCTATAGAAAAAGGCTGAGGTGTTTAGGAGAAAAATTATCATTGTGGGATTGATTATAATAACTCTAGGGACATCAATAGCTGTGCATAATAATTTTCATGGCTAATATTTATTGAATGCTGATCACATGGGCCCGTCATCCTGCTAAATGCTCTACATAATTTTCTTATTTAATTCTCATATACACACTACCTCTTCAGGGCTACTACTGACCCATTTTTACAGCTGGGTAAACTGAGGCTTAAAGAGATACAGTAACCTGCCCCAAATCACTAAGTAGCAGATTTGAGTTCTGGACCGACTTCTGTCTGATTCTAACGTGGGCTCATCTCACTGAGGTGGAGAGAAGGCCATTCCCTCCCTCCCAGAGACCACCAGGCAATGGAGCCACCCCGTGAGCCCAGGCTGGTCACCAGGGGGTGAGTGTGGCACCTGCTAGAAGAGTGAGGGGTGTTGGCATCCCGGGGAGTGGGATTTTGAGAGACATGACTGCCTCAAATGGCAATAAGTGAACGCATACTGAGAAGCTCCTGGGAAACATGACTGGCAGGTGGTGGGTGAGGGAGTTTAGGGAGAGGATCTCCCTAAATGGGCCGGCAAAATGGAGAGCATAGAGCCTCAGATTTCTCAATATGGTGGCCTTTGCTTTACACCCATCAAGTGATTCAGTAAAACTGTATGGAACCTTGACTGTATGCTCTTCGTGCTGAAGAAATCACTAAAGCAGGGTCCCCAATCCCCCTGTTAAGAACGGGGCTGCGCAGCAGGAGGTGAGCAGTGGGCAAGCAAGCAAAGCTTCATCTGCTGCTTCCCATCGCTCCCCTTAGCTCGCAATACTTCCTGAACCACCAGCCCCCCCACCCCACCCCTGCCCACCCGTCCGCGGAAAAATTGTCTTCCACGAAACCAGTCCCTGGTGACCAAAAGACTGGGGACTGCTACACTAGAGCACTTTTTTATTCCTACCTTCCAGGAGGTTCCAGTGTGTAGGGATATATAATATCCCGTGATGCAAGATTATATATCCTGATGCAAGATTGACTACAAAGCCTGACAACAAAGATAGACCCATCATAAAATTTCCTCTGCACATTTAGCAATCCATCTAGAGACCCCTGGAGAATCGCCGAACATGAGGGTGACTCTGTGCATCATTTAGGGGGAAAATGTGCTATGCAAAGGAATTGTTTCATTTTTACCTCTATTTTAAAGCTCTTAGCGTTGGGTTTTCCTCTTATTTTCATCTGGTTTGTGTTCTGCTTCCTGACATTTAATGCCAGGCAGGGAGAGAGACTGATTTCTGGCAGGAATGGGGTAAGCACTTGTGGACCTATAATCTGCTTTTTAGATTAACATCAGCGAAATCCCCTTCTGCTTAAGTTAGCCACAGCTAAATTCTTTGTCTAAGAATACAGTTTAGTTAAAATCGTCAAGTGATACTGAAATTAACATAGGGGAATGGGAGGGAGAGAGAGAGAGAGGAGAGAGAATAAAATAATAATAGAATAACATCTGGCTAGGAAGATTCATTGAATAAGTACATTATGACTCATTTAATTTGACTCAGAAGTGACATTTCAACAAAGTTAGTCCTCTAAGGTCAAGGGCTATCCTTTACCTCAAAATAAAATCAGTCTTAAAGTGAACACTATCATTTATATATCTCGCTAAACAAATCAGTTGCATTGATTGTGCAAAAAGATGTAAATTGCTTTTGACATGCAAAAATAGGAAAGAATGTCTGAAAGGCAAATTATTTCATTCAAACTAAGGTTTTTGCATAATTTATGCTAGTGACATACTTTGCCAGAAGGACAGCTTCAGGGCTCATATTTTGATAAGCTGAGTTTTATGGAATTGTCAAAAGTATTTGAGAGAAATTAGCTTCAGGGACTCATGATCACCAGGGCGGGGATGTGTCCAGGTCCTCTGGCAATAATCCTGCTTTCCATGTGCCCAGAAGCGCGGCGGGACCTTCCACATTCGGAGTTTGGTTCAAAAATCAGAAGAGTTCGCTGTCTTTAAAAAAATGCCTCAAATCAGAAATATATAATATTTCAGTGGCAATTCTTCCAAAATGGTGACATAAACCTAGACTGTAACGAGGCAGTGGCATAGGAAGAAGAGATTTTCCAGAGTGAAGAGCCCCAGTCTCACATGCTGCAGGTTAGGTCGACAGCAGTCGCAAGCCCACCGCTAAATGATGTTTCAGCTTGGTCCACCCTCACCTTGACATGTGAAGCCCCTATTCTGGGCAGAGGGTGCTTTAGTCTGGTGGGTTCTTTGTCTTTTTGAAACACTCCCCAGGCCTCTTCGAAAATATTGTCGCTTTCACACAATATTCTGAAATTTCTGTGTACTGCTTGCTTCCCCTGCTTTACAATCCAGTGATGACTTCACCGCTCAAATCTCTGGTTCTGTGTGTAGAGAATCTTGCAAGGAACAATCGTCTGGTGCTAGAAGTGCACGTTGGATGTCTTCATGAACTGAGTGATATCAGAGGCAACTAGGCCAATCTTCACATTTGAGGAAAGAGCCTTTTCAAGGACTGTGTTCATGTTGTTGTCTCCTAATTACATCCACTGAGTTCTTTCTTAGCGGTTTCAATGTAAGAGACTTTTCATGTATCCCTCTTCCATTTGGGCTACTAGACTTTACATCTCCATTGGCTGAGTATAAGAGGTTGCAAACTGGAGGCCAGCAGGTAGCATTTCCAGGATGTGTTCTGTTTGGTTTACACAATGTTTCCTTAAAAGTGTCACTTAGATGCCATGTTTTTAAACTGAGAAGATTGGCATAAATAAGTGATTTGTGAAATCGCTGGTGCATGGGCAGCACCGGGCTTGAATTCTCATTGTTTGTCTCACGTCGTTGAGCTTTGATCAGCCGGAATCTAAAAGAAGCTGCCCTCTTCCCCGAGTCAAGCACGTTTCAGTTTTCCAAAACGTTCTTTCTCCTGACCCAGGAGACTCGGTCAGTTATGTTACGTGCTGGGCCCTGTAGACAATTGAGCTTGCAGACCCCGGTGACTGCACAAATATAAAGGTGTAATCCAAATGTATGTAATACAAACTGGCATAACTGAGGGTATCCACCAAGAGTCCAGATGTCGGTTACCAGTACCGATGAGGGTTAAGCCTGGATGAGAGTCCAAGAGGGCAGGTATTGGGTGAGAGCCAATGTAACTGCAGAGAAGGAAGTGGGAAAGGGAAGCCTGGCACAGTTCCAGGAACTTCCATGAGGAAGTTGTCCTGCTGCCCAGGCAGCCTTTTGTGTGATTCCCATGATACTGTGAATAAAATCCCCGGCACTACTTAGCCATACCGATCATCTGCTAATTAATATCGTGGTCTTGCACTATTGGCTTTTCCCTGTATAGACCTTATTATCCCCGTGAGTTTATAAGCAGTGTTGTGTGCATTTGGGTGTGTGTGTGAGAGAGAGAGAGAGAGAGAGAGCCAGCATGTTAAAAGATAACATATACTGTTAAGAATGTTTTCCTCCCCCCCAGATTGGGGAAGTTTAATAAAAATTCAAGAGGCCAATTTTCAGACCCACTCAGTGATATGATCTACACACACACACACACACACACACACACACACACACCCCAAATTCCTCCTCTTCAGGATCATATCACCATTAGGAGTTTGGAAAACAAAGTTAACTCTGCATTATAATACAGTGATTTCTTAATGAATGGAGAAAAAATTGTTTCTCTCATCCATGACATGAAAAGTCCAGGTCACCACAGCGTAATTATTCTACGACTTTTTGACTGCTTTGTGTTTTTCTGGGCTAGTTTCGAAGCATTTCTCATTTAGGGAACTGGTGGAGTAGAAAAAGAGTCAGGCTGGATACATTTAGAAGGCAGAGGAAAACGTCACATGAGGCCTGAAGTTACTTCCCTCCTAATAAAGTCCTGAATAATAAAGACAGACATTGATGTGTTCTTCTCCCAACTCAGAAAATGGCAAATCAAACAAGGAAACAGCAATATTTCCTCTGTCCTTCCTTGAGGGTGAGATTCCAAGCCATTCCTTGTCCCTGAATCTGTAGGAAGACAGCTGTCTTGGCCAAGGAATGCTCCTCTGCATGTGCTCTGTGGAACGCATCCCTTATGTTGCCTTCCAGCATCTCCTCAGCCCAAATTATTCAATCCAGGAGTGCACATCGGGGAAATCTGTTCCAGGCCCAACTGCCACATCAGACACAGAAAGTAAGCCATAGGCACATGGCAGATAAAATAATGTTAATAATTAAGACTCATACAATTCTTTGTACACATTAACTAATGATGTCTTACAATGCCCCAGAGGCAAGCAGTTACGACCTCCGCTTGAATATTCATTCATTTATCCCAGAGACACTTACTAAGCACTTATTGCGTAGCTGGTACTGGGGAGGGTGGGGGGACCCAGAGATGAGTAAGGCCTGTCTTAGCTTGAAGTGCTTTCCAGTCCAATGGCAGAGGAGGGGAAAGGACTCATCTGGGGACACTGGTCCCGAGAGGGGTGAAGTGGACACTCGGCCTCACGTGTGTGACACATCCTTCCCCCACACCCACACACATTCACGCAGGTCCCTAAGCACAACTGAGAACTTGAGGTTATATTAAGTCGGGCAGGAAGGGGAAACTGACTCCTGGCATGTTCCTTTGTGTAGGGTTAGGGTCTAGATAGTTCCTATACTCAACTCTGTGCTGTGCTTGATGGAGTCTCCTCTGCATGGACCATTCTTTCCTACCCCTCCACCCCTCAACTTTCCCATTACGCTGTGGACTAATACCTCTCCTCCACAGCTCTGCTCAAGTGGAGTAAGGACCCTCCTGTGTGCTCCCCTTGCATTCTTAAACACATCTCTCTACTACTGGTCATGCCGAACTGCATAACAATGATGTGCCATATCTCTCTCTCCTATTAGACTTCTTGAAGTCTGCATCTCATTCACAACATAGGACTTGGCATGTGGGAAACATTCAAGCAATACCACTGAATGAATGAGCTCACATTTTCACACACTGTATCTGAATGGCTGGCAGGACTTCAGGGGAAGATGTGCAGCAGGCTGGTGGTATGCATAACTCAACTTCAGCACTGGAAATCAAACTTGAGAAAGTTCTGCAGGCTGGGGTGATGGCTGCATCCTCGGGGGATGGTGAAATTAAGAAAAGAGATTGAAAAGATCCATGAGAGAAGAGGAAGCCAATCGTGGAACTGACTAACCAGTAGGAGGAGAGCTAAAAGATTGCAGTATTCTGGAAAGACAAAAAGGAAAAGGCTCCAAGATGGAATGTGTGACCCAACATGGGGGCATTCTGAAAGGTGGAAACATTTTTGCATAAACTAGATTGTAGCAAGCTAAGGAACAGAGTAAAGAAATGACAATTATGGACTATTCTTCCAAGGAATACGGTGAAGTCAAAGACTGACAACAGGTGAAACAAAGAAAAAGCAGGAGTGCTTTTGGAGAAGATATTTTTTGGAGGAGCACATTTGTAAGTTGAAGACGATGAGATCAAGGTGATTAGGAAATCAATGACAGCAACAATAAAGAGTGATGGTCCAAGGTCCCAGAGGAGGTGCAAACAGATGAAATCCAGAGCCAGGGGTTAATGCTGCATGGAGTTGGGATATCTCTTACTCTAGGACAAAGGCTACAAACATTTTTGAGGCAGTGGAAGTAACTCTAATCGACAGAGAGGCAGTATCCTCAGTAGTTAAAGCACAGACTCCTGGCTTCAAATCCCAACTCTATCACCAACCAGTTGTGAGGTTCCAAGTAAGGGTCTTTGTGTATAACTTTCTTTACACATAAAATGAGTATTATAGTAGTACCTACCGTGTTGTGTTGTCATGACAACTGATAAAACAACTACTCTTTCCTCTGCCAAGATAAACTAGTCCAAGAAGAAAATGGGCAGTTGGGGAGTTTGAAGTTACAGAGGGATGAGGGTCTGCTAGAGGACAAATCTTCAGCAATCCCAAATAAGAGCGGTGAATCAGAGAGACACAGAAGTGAGATCTAAATGCATCCAGTGGCCCTGGACTGGAGGTATGGTAGGAAGAATAAGCTCCCATCCCCAAAGATGTCCACATCCTAGTCCCTAGAACATGTAAATATGTTACCTTAATAGCAAAAGAGACTTTGCAGTTGTGATAAATAAAGATCATGAGATGAGGAGATTATCCTGAATTATCTGGTAGGGCCTGATATAATTATAAGGGTCTTTATAAAAGGGAGGCCGGAGGGTAAGAGTGAGAAAAGGACGCATGACGAAGGAAACAGAGGTTGGAGTGATGCTCTTTGACGATAGAGATAGGGGCCATGAGTCAAGGAATGCAGGCAGCTCCTGGAAGCTGAAAAAAGAAGGAGTGGAGCCCTGCTGACTTTGATTTTAGCCTCGTAAGACTCATTTTGGATTTCTAACCTCCAGATATGTAAAATAATACATCTGTGTTGCTTTAAGCCACTAAGTCTATAGTATTTTGTCATGGCATCCACAGGAAACTAATACACATAGGGAACCCAAGGGGCTGACTCAGCTGGAGAATCAGAGGCACAGAATTAAGTCAGGGAAGCATATAGCCCAGGAACTGACTCTGGTGTAGATGGAGACCTGTATTTTACACCACTCATCTCTCACACTATGTCCCCTTTCAAACCCCAGTGGTGAGAATGAAGCTAAATGGAACAACTCACAGGGAAATAAACTTTGAAATCCAAGGCAAAACAGTAGCAGACATTTTCCACTCAGTTTACTTGGGCAACACCCAGCAACTTACCAGTCAGGAAGGATATTGTAATTAAACGCTAAATTAAACAGTGGCATTGCTTTATTCCTGAAAGCTTGATAAAGCCACTCTTATCTCATGGTTAAGTATACCAGGGAGCTACAGAGGACAAAAATTTGGCCCAATCTCCTAACCAGAAGATAGGCAGCACAGGCAGATGCTACAATGTGGATTTCATACAACTTATGCATAAATATGAGCAGGTTCAGAGTCTGAAATGTCAAAAGTTCTGAAAAATCTGCCAAGTAACTTGATGTTTTCAGAAATAAAAGACCTCTTGCCTATAGGCTGGCCTGGGAGCAGAACACCACCATCATCCCATGGTAGAGCACATATTACAAAGGACATGAATGGGCCTCAGGTAGGTTGCCAGGCTAGAACCCATTTGGTAGATGAGGAAACTGAGGCTCTGAGGGTAAAGCAATGAACCCAAGGCTACAAGGCTAATAAGAGGCAGACTGATTTCCGGACTCACTCAGGTATGTTTTCTTCCACATCATGTGGAAGAGATGTCTGTCTTCCTGGAAGAGATGTCAGGATGACATCTAGCAGCCCGATAGAAAGAAACAATTCTCCTACAACACATTCCTGAAGAACTCTCTCTGATTTGTTTCCCTCCTGCCTTGCTGGGCAGGATCTACCACACCTTGCTGTGTATTGTGTTAACGGATCAAGGAAGGAAAGGGAGACCTGCCGCCATCCCTTGAGGTTCCCTGGTCCCCTGAGCAACCTTGTAAAAGTCTGAGGGACCAGCTTGGTTAGGAAGAACCAATGCTCATCAGTAGAAGAATAAGCCAGAAGGACTAGATTCCTCTCTGTCATTTTACAGAGCAGGGATGAGTAGTGACAGCTCCCATGCTTATGGCTTCCAAGGTCGTGCTTTTAGATGCTGGAACTTGGAGCTGGTTGGGAGTGAGACAAACATGGTTCAAGATTGGAGTGCTTTGCTGTTGCCCATAAAGGTGGTAGTGGGGAACAAGGTTGAGTCAGAAAGTGTTTTTGAAAATAATAGGAGATCCAAACACAGTTAATAGGCCTGCCACCAATTCATCAACCCACCCCTCTGTGGTCTAACTGGATTCATCCACAGTATAACATAGATAGTGATTAAGAGCACAAGCTTTGGAGACAGTTATATTTGGGATTAAATCCTGACCCTGTCATTTAGTACTGCTGTGACCATGGACAAATCACTTAATCTTTCTGTGTCTTCATTTCCTAGTCTATAAAATGGGAATAAGAATGCTTATTTATCAGAGCTGTTGTTAGGATTTGAAATAACAAATCTAAAGTATTTATGCATACTTGGTATTAAATAAATGTTGGGAGTGTTGCTATTATTATTATTACCTTCATGTTTATGAAACTTTTAAGTATAAACACATCCATACATTTGGAACTCCATAATCTCTATATGCAAGTACATGTTTAACAAAGATAAAATAGAGTTAAAGAAATATATACTTGAGATGAATGAAATCATAATTTCTTCGGAGGGAATGAGTCACAGTATTCCTCCTTTGGTAGTGTATTATCAATGATGATTTCCTTGAGATACATTAAGAGTGGATTCAGGACAGAGAGAGAGAGAATGAGAATTTACCCAGGGCTGGCGCTTCAATTAATCAACTTCTGTTTCTGTAAATAGCCCTAAGTGAAAGAATCAAACTATTATGTTCTGTAGATGAATGATCAGAAAATGCTCAGAAACTCATCTGTCATCGTCTAGTTTTGCCACTCACAAGAATAAGAAGCCAGCATATTTTGAATTCATAAAAAGTCTGGGTTACGGTTTACGTAAAGTCCGCATTTAATTAGGGTGGAAGCAGCAGAGATTGAATGCTTCCCTAGCTTGACAGTGGGTTGGAAGTTTTTATCATCTGTCCTTCTCAGATGTGAGAGGTGAAAACTGTGTGCAGAGAGGTTTCCAAGTGGAGGCTAACTGTGCAACTCCTATTTGGATGGAGACGTTTTTTCACCAGTAGACTGTGTCAGAGGAGTCTGTTCTTGTTGTTCACTATGCCATATGTACCTCAAAAAAGACAGGGTTTTAGGGCTGCTGGAGTTTCTTTTGGTTTCTTTTGTAGTGGCAAACAAACAGGAAACCTAACCCGAATATTTTATATTTCGACATCATATAAGACACGGATGTATAAGGATTATTTCAGTTCTATAAAGAGATCTCGGGGGGAACAAAATAGAAGCACTGTACCTTTTTTGTAGTTGTGTTGGAAGCATTGTTAATGTGGTTTTCTATGGGCAAAAAGAGTTCTGTTTATTTAAATGCAGAATACCATGTACTACAAGCCAAAAAGGATTTCTTACCGACCTTAAAATAAAAGGTATAAAGTCACATAGATAAAAAGACATAGGTTGATATTTGTGAACAGTGATATGAAGCAGGTCACAAAAACCATAAACGTATGAGAAAATGAAGCCCCAGACTGTATAGCGTGTCTGTAAACACTAATGTCAGCCCTATATTTCACTGAACACCACAAGCTAAAAAGCAGCCTACTGTATAAAGTAGGGTGAGCTAATTCCATACAATAAACACAAAGTAAATAGATCAGGAAAAACTGGTATATGAGAAATAGCAAAACCCAATGAATTTGAGCGAATATTTGTGCAGACAGACATTGTACTTAGGAAATGCCACTCATGGCTCTGACATTGAGGGTGGCCACACTTCGCACACCAGCACTATCGTCTTCCACTCTAGTAAATTCCACCTGTCAACCGAGTTTCTATTACCATGTCTGTATTTCTTTTCTTTAAAAGGACTTTTACATTTTGATAGTGCTTCAATGTGCTTTAGACTTGGGAAATAAATCTCATACGAGTTTTGATTCCTGGAAGTTCACGAAAAATAAAGTGAACAGAAACAAATATCCTGCTGCCATTGGGTGAGTGGTCATTTGTCTTTACGGGGATTCAACTTTGGCAATGCGCTGGCAAAGTTGAGCTAAGTGGACTTTTCTAGAGCTCTTTCTCCATAAGATTCTAGAGCAGCCTTACCAGCAGCAGAACATGAAGCTATGAAAGAAGAAAAAAGTGAAACCCTTCTTACTGTGTATTTCTTTATTACTCAGGCACAAACAGGAACCATGTGAAATTTCATCTCCTATGTCCCGCTATGTAGGGATTAGAGTTGTGAGAAACGTGCTTTGTCTCTTCCTCCCTCACCTCCCTCCTGACTTTTCTGTGAAAGAGCCAGAACACTCACGTTAAGCCCTCTGAATCTGATTAGCAGAAGCTGCCACGTGGCACGGCCCCAGGTGGCATCTCTGTGAACAGTGCCCTTAGAGTTGCAAGGCAGGGAGCTAACACTTGACATCAAAAGAGCTTTAGGGAAATCCAGATGGACAATACAGCAGTGCTGGTCAGCTTTATTCTGCCTCTGTTTGATTTCTATGGATATATGAGGAAGCCCTTTCTGTTTTTGCTTAAGCCATTGCTGATCTTCAGTTTAGCAGGCTCTGCTTCTGTAAACTGAAATGAAATATTTTTAAATGGTGTTCGATCCTTACTGGCCCCTCAAAATTCAGAAACCCAAACTTTTACCAAGTCTTTCTGCTTTTCATGGCAATACAGTTATTTGCATACATTCAATATGAATCCATCCTCCTTTTTCCAGGATATAATTGGACAAATAGACTGTAGAACCAGGCCTTAAGTAAAGTGTCATACTTGTGCCTGACACTTTTTAAATGAGTTATAGCAAGCTTATATTAAGGAACAAGGATTGACTTCCTATGTGGAGCCCATGCCTTCATAATCCTCCCCAGAAAACTGGCCCAGAACCTGCATAGAGGGCCCTAACCACGGAGGTGTAAGGAAAGTCACTGCCAGGGAAGCCAGGGACCTTAGCAAATTTGGGAGAGCTCAAAGAGAGGAATTCATCCAAATTTATATTGACTGCAAGTGAAATCTGATGGAGGGTCTTGGTTTTCTAGCCCTTGGATAGAAAACTAAATAATATGGGCCTTTAATAGACCAATCTGAAATTCATTAGGGAGATTTCCAGTCAGAGTTAATTCTCAGGCATTAGTAGGTGCTCAATCCCATATAGCTCTGGATTTGCAAAGCAAACTCGAACAGGCCTGTATGGTTAATTAACATGCTTGCTGTATCTTTGTAAATAATCAGGCCAAACATAAGAGACCGGCCTCTGTGTGATCAAGAATATTCTTTGAAGACGGAAGAGATGCTCAGAAAAAAATATCCTAAACTTGGAAATAAGCAAAAAAGATTACTGGCCATTGTTTCTGTGCAGTCCTAATCTTAACTTTCTATTAACTGGTTACTTTATATCTCCATGGGGCCAAAGTTAGCTTATAGATTTTTGCAAATAGATATGCAATAATTTTTGGTCAGTGAAACAGAAAACCTCAATGGTCTTGTTAATTGCTCTGTGAGATTTTGGCTCTAACTTAGCAATAGTATCCTTTTGAGTGTGTATATACTTATATATAATAAGATATATCATATTATATATATATATATATATATATATATATAACATATATATATATGACTTCTCAAATGCCCTTGGAACCACTTTTAGCATCCATTGGTTCACTCATCAATTTAAATGAGTTAAATAAAATGTTGACACGTGTTCATTTTACATTTTCATGAGATTCATGCTTTTGTCCTTTTGAAATCATAATTTAACATCTAAATACATTTAAAATTGAATTTCAACAAACGGAAGTCTATAAACTGCAGAAAGAATCTGGGCTCTCGATATGAAGACTTAGGTATGAATACTGGCACCAGCAATGCGTTTTATTTTGTAATAAGTTTTTATTTTAGAAAAATTTTAGATTTACAGAAAAGTTGCAAAGATAGCACAAAGAGTTGCCATATACTCCTCACACAATTTTCCCTGTAGTTAATCCCTTATATTGTCATGGTACATTTGCTACAACTAAGGAACCAACATTGATGTATCACCATTAATTAAACTTTATACTATTCAGGTTTCACTAGTTTTTTCCCATTGTCCTCCTGCTGTTACAGGATTCCATCCAGGACACCTCATTACATTTAGTCCTCAGGTCTCATTAGCCTCCACTGCTCTGTGACAGTTTCTCAGACTTTCCTTGTTTTTGGTGACCTTGAAAGTTTCATCAGGTGTTTTGCAGAATGCCTTTTAATCTGAGCATGTTTGATATTTTTCTCATGATTACGCTAGAACTATGAATTTTGAGCTGAATGATCACGGAAGTGAAGTGCCTTTCTCATCACATGACATCAAGGGCGCTTGCTTTCAACAGGACTTACCAGTGATGATGTTAAAACCTGGACCTCCTGGCTGAAGCAGTGTTTTTCTGGTTTCTCCACTACCCGTCACTTTCCCCCTCTTTCCATAGTCTTACTGTTTGGAAACCAGTCATCAGGAAAAGTCCACGGCTGGTGGGGGAGAGGGAGGATTTAGCTGTACCTCCTATAGGGGAGAGTATCTACATAAATTCTTTGGAATTCTTCTGTACAGGAGATTTGTCTCTTCTCTCTCATTTGTTTACGTATTCAATCATTTATTTATATCAGTATGGATTCGTGGATGTTTATTTTGCTCGTTGGGTTAAATCCAAAACTACATTATTTACCTCATTGCTCAAGTTGTCCCACCTTTGTCCATAGGGATTTCTTTCCAGTTGGTGCCTGTGTCCCTTTGACAGGCCCCCGTCTTTTGTTTTCTGAGCGCAGCAAGTTTTTAACCCTGAACCTCAGATTTCTCATCAGCAGAAGAGAGAATAGTAAAGCTGATCTTTCAATACTGTTATAAGAAATGATAAAAAACTAGAATGATAATAATCACAGCTCCATTCCCAGAGGGCTTGTTATGCCTCAGGCACTATTCTAAGCGCTTAACAATATCAACTCATTTAAAAGAATTGGTGTCTATCAAGTGCCAAACTCACTGCCTGGCACTTAACATACATTCAAAAACTGAGACTTCTCATCTGGAGTGACCCAGATTCCAAATAGGCACCTTCTAGTGTCGCACATAGAGGAGTCTTCATCAGTGGTTCATACCAGACGGCCAACTGTAAATGACAGTGGAAACAAAAGCCCGGGTCCCACACTCCTGATTATTCAGCCTCCACTCAGAGGTCTGCCCTCTCGTTGACAGTTTCATTAGGTGAGATGTCACTATTGGTGTAGTCCGCATCCTCCAAGTGCCAAAGCAACTAACCTTGGCCACCCTGAAGCTTTGGTCCTGATGAAGGATTTTATGTTTAACAGCAAGCTCAGCCTGGCACCCAGAAACATTTGGAAATAGAACTGAATCTCTGAGAAGGCAGCTAGACTGAGTCAGGTGGCTTCTTCCTGCATTTTCTCAAGAGTTTTTTTTTACAAGATATTTTTCTTTGAGGCTTTTTCTAAGGGATTTAAAAAAAAAAAAAAAATATATATATATATATATATTAGATGCTTAGCAGTCAGAAATAGTGTAAAAAAGAAACTTTCCTCTCAACATGAAAATTTTGTTCAACGGTGAAACTGTTTCCACCGATCTAGAGCTAACACTCTCATTAACATCATCCATAATTTTTATAAGGGATAAAATTAGGAGACTCGGGCCTAATAGGTACAGTTATAGCCTCATTATTTAAGTACCAAATATTAACAAGGGTGTTTATACCACCTAGTGTCTGAGGTGAATAAAATGAAAAATAAACAGGTTTGCTAAGGCCTACAAAATTCACCTAAAGCAACATGCACCTTTGGCCGAAAACTTAAAACCAACGTACAGAAAGAGATAAAATGAAATCATTTGCTGTATTCCAATACAGAAGTAACGGCAAGGAAGCGGCCAAATAAGAAATGCCAGAGGCTCCCTTTGCTCTGGGGAAGTCTGCAAAATTACACAGGGGATTTCAAAAGAAAACTCAAAGGTAACTTGCAGACCAAAAATGATTTAACCTTTACAATAAGCCCTCTGGAGGCGAGGAAACAGGATTCAGGCCTGGTTTGGCACAAGAGTCTGAGAAAACTCACACCTTAGGTCTGCAAAATGAGGAAAGTAATCTTGTGAGAATGAGAAACTGAGAAGGCGTGGAATATTCGAGAGACAGGAAGATACAGAAAGCACCCTTAGGATACGTTTCCTTCCCCCTTCTTCCATCCTCACCTCTGCTACTGGCTGCTCCCTGCTCTGCTCAGGGCAACAGGTGCACCTGTATAGACAGGTCTGTAATAAAGTAAAAGACTAGTGTTGGCATCCTTTTCTGCTGCCACATTCTGAAAAATAGAAAGCCCCATAGTGGGCTCCTGGAATCCATCATAGGAGGAGTTTGCTGAGTCATTCCGGAGCAGCTAGGAGGGGATTAAGAAAGGAAGTGCTTTCTTAGGACAGGGGTGGAGCATTCAGACCAGTGGGAGGGTTGGAGCATCAAGCAGTAGGACCGGGAATGAGGATTTCCCTGACAGTGGGGAGCCATGCCTCTCCTGCACGGATCACCGTTGCCCATGGAGTGCTTACAAGGGCTGGAATGGGAGGGTAAAAACGCTCGTGCAAATCTGTAGAGCAAAGTATCCCTGCCTGGGTCTCACTCTCAACATCAGGAACCAGAAATAGGAGGAACACTAGCAAATTGAGGAGCAATCTAGACAAAGGATCTGGTGCTTCCTCTGTTCTCAACACCGTTAGAAGTCTGAGATCACCGTAGGTCTCCCAGAGGAGGAAAGGGAATCGCAGTAACGACCGAGATTGAATTTCCCACCAGCCGGGTGATAAGGACTCAAGAGCGGAATGAAACTGATTTAGAGAAATAAAGAAGGTGACGTTTCTTGCACTTTAGAGTTATGGACTAAAAATCATGATTTTTTAAATACGGTATACAATTTTTCATTAGAATTATACAATACATGGCCCTCATTTTCCTGAAACAGCCACCAACACAACAGGGGAAGGAGAAGAGGGGCTCAGGACTCACTCATCCATCTTCCTGCCTCGCTTTCTGTGGTCCCACGCTCACCCGGGATGCGCATGCTCGAACTGAAGCAGCTCAGCTGTATTTCTGATGGAAACGTGCTCCCAGCGTCAACCTGTGATGGCCACTCCCAATGCATAAATACATACTAATGATGCCTATTCAATCACTCGTTGTACATCTCCTGTATACTGGATGCTATGCTAGACACTGACATTGTAGAAACAAACGCTCCTCCAAGTGTCCAGTCCAATACAGGAGGCAGGTAGTCAAAGAGCTCGGCTCCAACCATAATGTACTAACGATACGATGGCAGTTCTGTACACAGGCGGAAGCTCAGGTTTCCAGAGTCTGACAGAATTGGCTTCAAACCTGGGCTCCACCACTTACCAGGTATGTACCTTTGATCAAGTCCTTGGACCTTTCTGGCCCTTAATTTCTGCACCTGTAAAATAATGATAACAATGCCTGCCTTATAAGGGGGTTGTAATGATTAAATAAAACAAAAGTGATAGCTAATATTTACTGAATGATCACTGGACACTGTTCTAAGAATTATACATTTCTGCAATGCATTTAAACTGCACAATATCCTATGTGGTGCTTATTACTATTATCCTCATTAGATGAGGAAACTGAGGCACAGAGAGATTAAGTAATTTCTCCAAAGTCAAACAATTTGGTAAAAAAATAAAGCCATGAATATTAAGATTTAATATACTTTGAAAAAATTAATTCAAATGAATACTAAGTGGTTTCATAGACATACAAAATTTTGTAGTAGACCAGAGAAGAGGGTAACTAGTCTACTAGCTGATTAGGAAAGGGATAACATTTGACCTGTGTCTTGCAGAGTGAAGAGGCATTTGCCAAATGAAGATAAAGAGGAAAAACATTTCAAATAGAGATAGGAGTATTTGTCAGTCGAGGGGTATGAAATAGCCTGAAATAGTTATAGATGGGGAGAAAGAAGACCTATGGGGCTCCAGTAGAGGCTTTTGGGGATAATGAAGCAGAAATGGAGATCCAGGATTTCTTTTAGCCTAAGTCAGTCTTATCTTACATACACAGTCCAGGCTCTGTATGCACAATGAGAGTTCTAACATCATCCTCTAGGTCGTGGGTGGCCATTGGAGTCTTTGAGCAAAAGAGGGACATGAGTACATTGTTTTGCAGGTGGATAACTGAGAAGAAGTTGGCAGGGCAGGCAGAGGTAAGGAGACATAAGTAGTGACAGGAAGACCAGTTAGGAGATTGTCGTGATAATGAAAGTGGGGGGTGATGATGTCTTCCATGAATAGAGCAGCAGTGGAAATGCAAAGAAGTGATGGGGGAAAGAGCGCTCACTGAGGTAGAATTTGAGGTAGTTGGTAACCAATCGGATACATCTATTTATTTACTCCACAAATAGTAGATGAGTACCTACTAAATGCCAGGTGCTATGGGTAGACCAAGGAACAGCATAGAAACCGATAATGGATGTGCTTGGATAGATGGAGGAACGAATATGCCTTCTCACAAGTGAGATCATGCAAAAGTTTTCAACGGAGAATGTAAAAATTGAAGGGAAGCAGAGTTGGGAATGGAAGAGCTTGTTTGGGGACATGTTTGACATGTCAGGTTGAGCCAAGACTGGAAATATGAGGCTAAAACTGGGAAAATAGCTCAAACTCAATAATATAAGTCATGTTATTTTGTAAGTCATAGCATTTTCACAAAGAGTAGATCATTTGACTAGGACATCCACTCGGTAATTCAGATTAGGCCAAGACGTATTATCTCTATTTCACAGGCTGTGCAGACTTTTCATGGCAATGCATCATCTGGGCAAAGACAGGACCCAGGATGTTCTGCATCCACAGGGATTCTGCCAGGGAGAGCTAGAATCTCTTGTTTTGTCCTCCTTCTGCCCTCAGAGTACACGATAAGCTCTGGAGTAAACACATCTCAAATGGATGCTCACATAAAAAATTTTTCTTCCAAATTTAACAATTGATTGTTTTCGCTATGGGTTTTGACATTTCGGACTTGTTTAGTGGGCTTCCCTGACCCCTCTCTATATAACTTGAGCTATGATTATTACAATGGTGTTCTCTGAAAAAATACACTGTAAATCTTGCTCTCCAGAATCCTGCAATGGAATCTGAGCCTTAGCAGTCGACAGATTTCCCAGGAAATCAAATGCCATTTACACTGAGAGCTGAGAATTATGTTTGAATCTGACTCCCCCTCACCGTGCAGACCCAGTGGTTCACCTCACTTGTGAAAACGTATTTCCCTGTCAAATATTGCCCGAGCCAAGTCAGCTGGTAACTGATGCATCTGTAAAAGTGTTTGCTCACCCAAACTCTTTGCTGAGGGCCCCAAATATACTTGTCAGCATCTTGTCACACATTTTGGGTCCTGGAGTAGACTCCTTCGATCACACAACAAAAATGTATAAAACACCACTTTCATAGCACTCCTCTATGGGTTGTAATAATCATCTCTAATATTTGTTGAGCCCCTGTACCTGAGTACCGAATACCATGCCACATGATTTACTTGTATTATTTCCTTCGATCCTCACAATGCCTTTCAGTACCTTTTATTTTCCAGTGTTTAATAGTTTCATTTCTTTATCCCCTTACATAATATCTGATATACACTAAAATACTTGATAAACGATTTTGGAATACATATGTAAGTAAAGGAGTGGAGTGAAGGATAAGTCTCTTTTTCAACAGGATATTTGTTGGTAGATAGCATTCATTAGTCCTCAGCTCAGGAAGAAGTTTACAATCAGGTTGTAAATACAAAATAAGCACAAATGAAGCTGAGAAAACTCTTGCAAAGCAATATAATCTATAAATGAGCATTGATGGCAAAGGGCAGATAAGTTATCTAAGCACCCAGGACACCAGGAGGGAATGAGAGCTGGGAGCCTGATAAGGACAGTCAGCAAAGGGTGCATGGAGAAGAGATTCAAGAGCAGTCAGATTTGCACAAAGCCTCATGGAAGTGGGAAAAATGACCAGCGACCACAGGTGTCTTGTTTCTTGGCTAACGCTTTACATCCCTGTGCATGCGCGCTTGTGATCAATAACTCCTTAACTGTTGCTCTCACATAATTGGAAAACTGCAGGAGAACTCTTGGCCCACCTTTAAGGATGAGTCATGACGTGACAGCTCTATAGAAAGAGGACTTGAATTTCCTCCAAAAAACACTAGTGCTGACATTCAGCTGCCCAGCGTCAGCCTTTCAGTAAAAAACTCAATAACCTCTTGGGTATACTTCATGAAAGAGGAAACGTGAAGACTTTTTCTGACAGTTACTTAACCTCTTCAAGCCAGAGCTGCCTCGTCAGTAAAACAGGAATGTCCTCTGTCTCTCAGAGGCGTTGTGAGGAGAAACTAAAATTACCAAATCTTCGTACCTCCTCAGTGGGGAGTATTTCTGATTCTTTATTATCAGTTTCTAGAGAGATTTAAGATTTTTGAGATTAAGACATCAGTCTATGTGCAATCCTATGAGTTATCAGGGGTTCTTGGCCTCAGCACTGTTGACTTTTGGGGCTAGATCATTCTTTGCGATGGCAGCTGTCCTGTGCATTGTAGGACTGTTAGCAGCATCCCTGGCCTCCACCCACTAGATGCCAGTAGCACCTCCTTAGTCGTGACAATCCAATGTGTCCAGATATTTCCAGTTGTCCCCTGAGAGGGGCAAAGTTGTTCCCAGTGGAGAACCACTCATCTATATTATTATAAAATGAGATACGTGTTACTCAGTCCCTTTCTTAGCCTTCATTGTAAAGGGTAATGTAGGGCATTTGTCATGTCTCCATAAATAGAGGCTAAATGTGCAAATTAATGAGGAGGTGGATGGATCACTCAGGAAACTGAGACACTTTCATATCTAAACCGACTGAAAGTAAAGTTAGGACATCCTTCCACACTCCATGCTTGATGATAAGAAAAACAAATACCACACTCAAAGAAAGAACTAAAATGCAATGGGAGAGAGAGACATCCCGGACAAAGTCAAGTCTAACTGTGATGACAATAATAATGAGACGAATTAGACTGTATGTTCTCAAAGTAGACAATATATAGCATTTATCTTTGTCACCTAAATTACAACTGGCACCTAAGAAATGTCTTATTTCTGATAAAGAAACATCAAGGAAGTTGTCCAAGAGGTCCATTTAAAGAGGGTGGGGCCGGGGGCTTCCCTGGTGGCGCAGTGGTTGCGGGTCCGCCTGCCAATGCAGGGGACACGGGTTCGTGCCCCGGTCTGGGAAGATCCCACATGCCGTGGAGCGGCTGGGCCCGTGAGCCATGGCCGCTGAGCCTGCGCGTCCGGAGCCTGTGCTCCGCAACGGGAGAGGCCACAACAGTGAGAGCCCTGCGTACCACAAAAAAAAAAAAGAGGGTCGGGCCGAAAGAAATGTCTCAGGCAAAGATTAGAGCACTCAGGAAAGTGGGGAAGACAGAACATGCATACTTAACTTTGGCTGCATCACCCCATGCAGTCTGTAACCCAGACATCTACAAAAATCCTAAAGGTGGCAGGTACCATTACAAAAGGATATACTCTGTCTTCATATTTATGTAATGCTCATTAATACTTAATTCAGCATTTAGAAGATGATCAATACAAGTTTGTTGAACAACACCAAAAGTTTGATACACTGAAACCCCAGAACTCTAGAATAAGGGATTCTGCTGAAAATAAAGAGGTGGCACTTAACTCAGCATGTAGTAAACTGGCAGTATTCCCTACCATAAAAGGTGATCAAGGCTAAAACTATAAATAATATTAATCAGTTCAAGAATAGTACAGCCATTGACAGTGTGGCATGTAGATCATTCTGATCAAGGGTTGAGCCTCACTCTGCTACTTCATAAGCATGTGACTGACCGTGGCCAAGTCATTTACCCCCTCCCGGATGTTTTCTCCTGGTATGTCAATGGGAGTAATTATACCTTTCTTAATGATGTCTTTGAGAGCTATGATAGCCATATATTATTTCATGTGCTCAGTTCCTTCTTTGGGAGGACAAATCCCTCTTTCCACCTCAAATGGAAGCTCTCATTCTCCTGGCTCTCCACCAGCCTCATTGGCCATCATCTTTAGTCTAGAGATGTGGACATAACCCAGGCCAGGCCCCAGGAACTTTCAAATAATAAGTATACATTTTGTAACTGTAAAAATAAGTCCCAGCACTGTTAACATGGGCTCCAAAAAATGGACGTTATTATTTTGATTATTCCTAGAATGTTGGACTATAACATTTAAGCACTTGACAAATATTTACTGAGCTCCAACTTAGTGTCTGGCACTATGTCATGTATTTTATAGCATTTCCATTAAATCCCAGGATAAGCACAAAAATAAGGAATCATTAACATCTCTATTATCCAAATGAAGAAATTAAGAACAGAAATGTTGATTAATTTTCACAGCTTCATCCAGCTGCTAGGTGATATAGCTGAGATTCAAACTCACATTTTTATGTATATATTATTATCATCGCTGATAATAATATAGGGTTCATCGCTGAACCCTTCAGTATAAAGTGCATATGTAATCCCCATTTACTCCTAAATGCTTTAGTGTATATTTCCTTAGAACAGGGACCTTCTCTTACATATCCATAGTACAATTCATAAGGTTTTTTTTTCCATAAGTTTTAATGTTGATACAATGCTGTTATATAATGATGGTTCATATTCAAATTTCACCAACTATCCCAATAATCTCCTTTATAGACATTTTTTGGCCCAGAATCCCATGCAAGATCAAACATTACCTGTAAGCGTCGTATCTTTTTGGTCTCCTTTCGACAGAGCATGTTTTTAAGTCGGTACATTTTTTAGTCCCAGAGCTAATAACTGACATGATACATCTAGTCTCTGGCTGTAGCCACAGTCCTCACACTAGAAAAATGGTCCTAGTCTCCCTTTTCTGTAGGGAAGGAAAATCTACAATCTCTATTAAAAGCAAGACTTCAATTCTTCTTAAAAGTTACTGCTGCTGACAAAGGAGCTGTCCCAGTGAGGAAGCAGCCCACTAAGGCAGTAGCCAGGATAGTCGGGAGATTTGGTACATATGGGGGGTTGAGCAAAAAAATATAGTAAGAATTACAGGAAGCAGGTTTTCACTGTCATAGAAAGGAGTTACAAATAAGGAAAGGAAAAAAACAGAATGGATCCTTGGGGATCTTTGTGATTAGATACAAACTGAAGGCATTGATGGGAACTATCCATGGTGAAAAATGGACAGATAGATAGATAGATAGATAGAAGATGTGTGTCTTCCTGTGTCTGCTGCTAGAACTTAGAAGCATTGGCACCCCAGTGGCAATAAGCACACCCTGTGCACAGACCATGGTTTGCAAATATTACTCTCCACTGAAAGGAACCATGACTCCTTGGAGAAATGGCTGATTCCAGGTGTAGGTCTGGGAAAGTACAGAATGAGCCTGAAACATCTGGTTGTCCAGAAAATAAGGAAGTGCTCAAAATATGGTGTCAAAGGAACACAGAAGTAGGCTTGAAAAGGCTCCTATAGCCAATCTGAGACATTTTGAGATTCAAGATAAGAAATTATAGTAACTGTATATCACTGATTAAATAAAATAGGACTCTATGAGTCTCCACTGTTATAAAGAAATGAGTAATAAATAAGAAGAGAAAGCTCTTTCTTACAGACAACCAGTAACTATACATAGCTCAGACAAAGCACATTTGGCATCCATCCTAACAATAGTTGATTCAGGCAGAAACCATTCAATAGATGTTAAAACCAGCAAATAAAAGTAATACAGAAAATGATATCTACAAAGTCTTAAAGTATATCCCTCAAAATACTTAGTAAACATGAAAGGAAAAATAGTAACTTACAGCAGAAAGCCTAAGCAAAGCCATCTTCACCAAGTGACCAAAGTTAACATCCCCATAAAGAAACAAAGCAGTCTGAATAGTCTGTAGATAATACGGTTGTAATGTATCAATATGAATTTTCAGAATTTGTTGTCTGTACTTTGGTTATGAAGTAATGCCTTTCTTTTAAGAAAATATACACAAAAGTATCTAGGATTAATGAGGCACTCTGTCTGTAACTTACTCTCCAGTGATCCAGAAAAAAAAAATGTGCGTGCGTGTGTGTGTGTGTGTGTGTGTGTGACAGAATGAGGAAGAGAGAGACTGATAAAGTAAATGTTATAAAATGTTAACAATAATTGGGGAATTTGAATATAGGATATGTGAGGTAATCTCGCAAAAATTTTGTAAAGTTTCAGTTATCTCATTTTTTTAAAAATTGAGATTGAGATTGAGATTTTTTAAAAATTTAAGTTATTAAATCTAAATGGTGGCATATTTTCTGAAATAAGACTACTCAATAAAGTAGTAAATCGTACTATAGGAATCATGTTTCTATCTGAATTATTTTTTTTAATTAATTTATTTATTTAATTTATTTTTATTTTTGGCTGCGTTGAGTCTTCATTACTGCGCACAGGCTTTTCTCTAGTTGTGGCGAGCGGGGGCTACTCTTCGTTGTGGTGCGCGGGCTTCTCATTGCAGTGGCTTCTCTTGTTGCGGAGCATGGCCTCTAGGCGCGCGGACTTCAGTAGTTGTGGCGCACTGAATTAGTTGCTCCGTGGCATGTGGGATCCTCCCTTACCAGGGTTCAAACCCGTGTACCCTGCATTGGCAGGCGGATTCTCAACCACTACGCCACCAGGGAAGCCTCTCTATCTTAATTATATAAAAAGTTTAGAATATCTCAAGAAAATGCATTATAGTAATAACAAAAAAGAAAGACAGAGAGCCTATTTACTTTCAAGGTTTCCTTATTTAAAGACATGTGAGTTACAAAAAAATTTTCTAAAGACACTGCAAAAAACGTAGGTGTATTAAAGTGGTCATTTCTTTCTAACGATCCATAATATTTTAAAGCATGATAGTTGAGAGAAAAACGCATGTAAATGATATCACTTGCTCAAGGATATCATTCATTCTAAAAGCTAGGTATTTTAGGGCTTCCCTGGTGGCGCAGTGGTTGAGAGTCCGCCTGCCAATGGAGGGGACACGAGTTCGTGCCCTGGTCCAGGGAGGATCCCACATGCCGCGGAGTGGCTGGGCCTATGAGCCATGGCCGCTGAGCCTGCGCGTCCGGAGCCTGTGCTCCACAACGGGAGAGGCCACAACAGTGAGAGGCCCGCGTACCAAAAAAAAAAAAAAAAAAGTATTTTATAGCAGAGATGATGGGAAAATAGAAAATGCAGCCATTCTGAAATAGTTCTCCATTCCACAAGCTTGCCAACTGACAAAACCCATCTGGGAAGCCTAGGAAATAAAATGTCTCCTCCAAATAAAGTAGGGTTTCTCAACCTTGGCACTATGGGTATTTTGGACCAGATTATTTTTTTATGGGGCACTGTCCCATGCATCATAGAATGTTTAGCAGCATCCCTGGCCTTACCCACTCGGTGCTAGTAGCACCCATTAAGCCATAATGATCAAAAATGTCTCCAGACATTGCCAAAGGGGCCCTGGATGGGTGTGTGTGTGTGTGTGTGTGTGTGTGTGTGTGTGTGTGAAATTCATCCCTGGTTAAAACCATTGGAGTAAACCCACAAATTTTTGTCCCATGTGTGAGACGTAACACTCTCCTCCCTTGGGAAGTTGTCTATTCTTATATTCTGGAATGCTCTCCCGTGTGCTTCTAGAACATTTTAGATGTAATATAGAAAGAAAGAAAAAAAAAAAAGGACACCTAACCCAGAGGAAAAAAAGGTAAGAGTTTCTGGCAAAGTTTCAGCTGAAGTTGCTGCTAATAGCGTCTTCTTATCAGAGTTGGGACTGTGAGATAAGGAAGAGGCTATAAATAATAATAACCACCTGCCTTTGTAAAGCATTAGACATCTTAAAAGTGATTTCCTGTGCACTGCTGCCTTGAATTCTCTTGGCAATTCTATGAAAGAGGCTATAATTCCTCTATTTTACAGATGAGACCAGTAATTTTAAATCATATGCCAAATAAGAAACAAAACCAGGACTTGGTCCAGATTTTTGACTCCAGGTTCAGTGCCCTTCCCGCAGTGCTGAGCTGCCACGTGAGGTCAAACAGAGTTTGTTTTGTTTTGGTTTTGGTTTTTGTTGTTTGTTTGGGTTTTTTTTTTTTTTCAGTTGGCAAGGAAAATCCTGAACCAGTTTACTGACTTGGTCTTGACAGAGAGCCTGGAAGTTCATGCTCAGGACACTAGCAATGCAGCCTGATTGCTTCCCTTATCAGCAAGTGGTGACCTCTCAGAAATCCACAATGCTGCTTCCCAGAGCTCCGCAAGACCATCATTTTAGCCTTTAATCCACATTCTCCCCCATGCCCGACACACACACACAGAACTGCAGCTTCCAATGTGGTTTTTACTTCTCAATTTATCAGAAAAGCTTATAGCTGAAAATGGGAAGGCGAGGGGCCGGGGCGGGGGCGGTGCAGGGACTGAGTTCTAAAAGCCGGTGAGTGCCGATAGCAAGGATTAAATTATGTGCTCTCACCTCCTTTATGATCTTTCCCCCCTCCTTACATTTACCTCTGTTGGATTTCTCAAGGCTGCCCTGTAAAAATAAGTTGTCAGCACTTGAGTCCGTGTGATGCTAAACTTATACCCTTAGCTATCTGGTTACCAATAATAACAGGAAAGGATATATACATATACATATGTGTGTTTTGAGTTTGCAGAAGTGTGACAGAGGTTCTGTAATGCTTGGACAGGAGCCTTATTCCTGTCTGCATGGTTTATTCCTGCTTCTCAGTGGTATTTAGAAGGTCTGTTTGGCTAAGGGTTTTATCCTCATGCAGTGGTATTTGAGTCTGACTGGCTGAGCTCTCACTGCCTGTCAAACCTCCTACCTCACTCCCTCTACCCTCAGATAAATCAAGTGATGCGATAAGCAAAGGGAGCCTTAATTGAGTCCCCCGCCCGCAAACATCCTTGTAAAAAGTGGCAGGCACTTTTCTCCAACTCCGACAATAGGGTGCCTGCAGTAAGAATGGATTTAGCCTGAACACATAGAATTTGGGAGTGTTATATGAACAACTGGAGGGGATTCTTTTTTTTTCTTTTCAGTTTTCTGGAAGAGTATTTGATGACTTAAAAGAAACCCATTTAACAAAATGGAATGCAATTTGATAGTGATTCAAAGCAAGCTGGGCCAATATAACATATGGAATGACTGGCTAAGCCAAATTATAACTTTGAAAGAGATAATATTTACTGTGAAACATAGGTCACTAAGTTAGCAACATAGCACTGTGAAGAAAAACATTGACTATGACCTTGTCCTAAATAAGTAGGAATATAACATCCACTGTGTGTCAAAATTATAACTAAGTTCTCCTTATTACCCATCACATTCTCTCTCTCTGAAAACAAGCACTGTCCAAAGGGAAGAACATGTGATCTAACCTTGGCCAATGAATGTTCCATATCCTTAGCTAGAATGATTGGTTCAAGAGGGAGCACATGACTCAACCTCAGCCAGTCAGAGTTCCTCCTCCAAATTATCTGAATCAAATCTGGTGGGAAAGACCCCTAAACTCTTGAGAGCTAGAAACAAGGAGATCCAGAGCTACTAACAAAAATGTTTTCCATGTGGAAAAAGCTTATCAGCATTTCTCCACAGCCTTCCTTTGAGTCTATGTGTTTCTATAATATCCCCCTAATAAATTCAGTTACCTATTTTACCTAAGCTAGTCTAAAGTTGGTTTCTTTTTTTCTTTTAATACATCTTTATGGGAGTATAATTGCTTTACAATACTGTGTTACTTTCTGTTGTACAACAAAGTGAATCAGCCATATGCATACATATATCCCCATATCCCCTCCCTGTTGCATCTCCCTCCCACCCTCTTATCCCACCCCTCTAGGTTGTCACAAAGCAGCGAGCTGATCTCCCTGTGCTATGTTGCAGCTTCCCACTAGCTAGCTATTTTACATTTGGTAGTGTATATATGTCGATGCTACTCTCACTTCACCCCAGCTTCCCCCTCCCTCCCCCCACCATGTCCTCAAGTCCATTCTCTATGTCTACATCTTTATTCCTGCCCTGCCACTAGGTTCTTCAGTACCTTTTTTTTTTTTTTTTAGATTCCATATATATGTGTTAGCATACGATATTTGTTTTCCTCTTTCTGACTTACTTCACTCTGTATGACAGACTCTAGGTCCATCCACCTCACTACAAATAACTCAGTTTCATTCCTTTTTATGGCTGAGTAATCTTCCATTGTATAGATGTACCACATCTTCTTTATCCATTCATCTGTCGATGGACACTTAGGTTGCTTCCATCTCCTGGCTATTGTAAATAGAGCTGCAATGAACATTTTGGTACATGACTCTTTTTGAATTATGGTTTTCTCAGGGTATATGCCCAGTAGTGGGATTGTTGGGTCATATGGTAGTTCTATTTGTAGTTTTTTAAGGAACCTCCATACTGTTCTTCATAGTGGTTGCATCAATTTACATTCCCACCAACGGTGCAGGAGGGTTCCCTTTTCTCCACACCCTCTCCAGCATTTATTCTTTCTAGCTTTTTTGATAATGGCCATGCTGACCGGTGTGAGGTGATACTTCATTGTAGTTTTGATTTGCATTTCTCTAATAATTAGTGATGTTGAGGATCTTTTCATGTGCCTCTTGGCCATCTGTATGCCTTCTTTGGTGAAATGTCTATGTAAGTCTTCTGCCCATTTTTTAATTGTGTTGTTTGTTTTTTTTTGATATTGAGCTCCATGAGGTGTTTGTATATTTGGGAGATTAATCCTTTGTCTGTTGTTTCATTTGCAAATAATTTCTCCCCTTTTGAGGGTTGTCTTTTTGTCTTGTTTATGGTTTCCTTTGCTGTGCAAAAGCTTTTAAGTTTAATTAGACCCCATTTGTTTATTTTTGTTTCTATTTTCATTACTCTAGGTGGTGGGCCAAAAAAGATCTTGCTGTGGTTTATGTCAAAGACTGTCTTTCCTGTGTTTTCCTCTAAGAGTTTTATAATGTCTGGTCTTACATTTAGGTCTTTAATCCATTTTGAGTTTATTTTTGTGTATGGTGTTAGGGAGTGTTCTAATTTCATTCTTTTACATGTAGCTGTCCAGTTTTTCCAGCACCACTTATTGAAGTGGCTGTCTTTTCTTCATTGTATGTTCTTGCCTCCTTTGTCGTAAATTAGGTGACTATACGTGCGTGGGTTTATCTCTGGGCTTTCTATCTGGTACCACTGATCTATATTTCTGTTTCTGTCACATGCTTCCAACATGCTTATCATTTTTTGACCCTTAAAATACTACTCTTGCTACATTCAACTGTAGTTGGCCCCTTACTGAAGTGACTCAATATCATTTTTTAATCTATTTTAAAATAGAGGATGTTGCAGAGGCTTAGAAAGGATGGTGAACAGGATCACCCAGCTGAACATCAGACTGTGAAGGAGTGACATCCACTAATTTGTAAAAGAGAAAACAGAGATGCAAGATTATTTTCGTATAGCTTAGAAGATAGTGAACGACTGCATTCTTCATTATAAATGTTCATTCACCTATATTGACCATTGGCTTCCCAGTTATTCAATTCATCTGTCTCATTTGCAGTTTCTATCCTTAGCTCTCTCTGTTCACCTCTTATGCAGACAAGCACTTGAACAGCCCCTAGTCCCCTTCTTGGGGAAGTCTGAGAAGGCATGTGCCATGGACCAGTCCTAAAGGGTCCTCAGTCCTAAATGGTCTGTTCCCAGCAGGACCTGAGAAGAGAAGCAGAGAACCACTGTGGAAGAAGCCACCTGGGGAAATTATACAGCCTCCAAAACATCGCAGAGACAGGTCTGCCCCTCTGGAGACTTTGCTTGAAAGTACATTCCCAGAATGTCTGACTTCCTGGTATTCCCACGTATGGGCAAAAACACCTTCCCCAACCAGGGCTGATGGTTTTCTACTCCCCTGCTTAGCCTCCACCTGTGCAAATTACCATGGGACAACTATTGTCTGAAAAACGCCTTATCCTATTGGCCTGTTCAAATGTCAGATACTAAGGTGCTTACACCCTAGTTGACGTATTACCAAAGTGCCAACTTTACACTAGAGTAAAAAAGGGGACCTGAAAATTGCCCAAATTTTCAATCTCACAGAACTAACCCATCCCAGAGGAGCATTTTCACTCCCACCTAAATGTTATGCACACCAGGCTTTAACAACAACAACAAAAAAAAGCTTGTGTCCAAGAAACTCACTGCATACAAATTCCTCTTTTTCTACCCACCCCTCCTCTCCTGTCCACTGTCCACCACCCTCCCTCCTCTACATCACTCCCGCTGAAATCATTTCCATTGATTTTAGCTTCTCCTAAGCCTTTTTTTTTTAGGAGTATATAAATTTGAGAGCTTAACTAAATGGAATATGTCCCATTAAATAAAGTCATCTCACTCTGTAAAAGTCAGCACAAAATGACTCTCTAAGTCTGGCTCTCACCCACAGGGTTAAAGTGCCTGCTATTCAGGGGGAGCTTCGTGGAGGCTCCCCTGGAAGGCGAGCTCTGGAAGGTATTTTGGCGTGCTACATGCAAACGCAGCAGCCAACAGATCTCATCGTTTCTAAATGTCAGCCTTAGTATAATCCCTCTGACCCATTCCAAAGCTTATAGGTCACAGAACATTTTATCTGGCAGTGCCTTTTATACATATATATATATATATATATATATATATATATATATTTTTTTTTTTTTTTTCTCCCAGGTTTAAAGTGTTATCCATTTTCGCTTCCATCCCCCTCTGAGGGAGACCTGGCTCTTCTATACGTATGGTGAGTAAAGCATCAAGGAATTCAAGCAAGTGATAAAAATATGTATGCAGGGAAATGAATTTCTTTTTCTGAAATCAATCATGCGCTATTCACACAAGCAGAATAGCCTGAAATACCCCTTATCTCACCGTCCCACTCCACTCAGGCATCCGTGCAAACACTTAGAGGCCAGAGATTTTCTCTCCCAGCCTTCTTTCTCCCACAGTGAAAGGGAAGGGAGGCCGAGATATGTGGAGCACCGGGCCGAGGGGTGTGATTAGGCTGCAGTGATCGGCTGGCTGTCGTCGGGACAGATAGCCGTAGCCGGGTGGGTCCACTGTCCTGAGCAAGTGTGCATAGCAATCAGCACCTTGGGAAGAAGAGGCATCCTCTTCCCCACAGTTCAGAATAGAAATGGGACTATGTATTATTCCCACCTCCCCATATTGCCTCATTTTGATTTTGGTGCCCATGGCTTCTTGCCTCATGGAGAACAGGGGTACTGCTGTAACTGGCACTTTCAAAACCCATTTTATAATGGAGAGCAGTGATGTGGCCAAGCCAGGCTTCTTAACCACATCGTGGAAAGGCGGGCCTTGGCCATAATTCCTCAGTGTCATACTGAAGAGGGCTCTGAGCCAGGCTGCCTAGGGGCGGTCCTGCTCTGCCACGTACTCGCTGAGTGACCTTGGGGAGATGCCCAAGCCTCTCCAGCCTCAGAGTTGTTGTTTGGATTAAATGACAGGTGCCTGTAAGCACTTAACTCAGCAGGTAACCCATGGTAGGAAGCGTTTTAAGTATTAGGTGTGGAAAGGAGTTGAATCTAACAATGATTAGCGCTGCTTACAGAAAACCTGTTTCCAACCACTAAAACTGTACATTTTCAATTGGGTAGTAGTTACTTGGTGCCAACCTCTAAGGACCTCGTAGTACGTTAGAGGCTGAAACCTTCTTCCACGATGTCTTTGGGTGACAGTTGAAGACACAAATGGAGAAACCAGGGCAGAGTAAATTGTTGTTGACTTATGTGGTCATACTATGGATGACCAAAACTTCAGGGCTGCCCCCCCCGAGATAACTTTCTATGTGAGTTTACTTGGAAAAAATGTCTTTTGAGATTAATTCTACCTTTTGTTTGATGCTTATGATTTCTACAGATTTCTAAGAAAAAAATATTTGCTTAAAATTAACTGTAGTAGGAATTCCCTGGGGGTCCAGTGGTTAGGACTTGGCCCTTTCACTTCTGGGACACGGGTTCAAGCCCTGGTTGGAGAACTAAGATCCCTGCAAGCCACATGGCATGGCCAAAGAAACGCCCCCAAAAAAACAAGCAACAAGAAAAACAGTACTGTAGAAAAATAAAGTGTGGTAGGGAAAAAACAAACAAATTCTGCTCTTAACTGGACTCACACAATGACTACTGATGGTCTCATGTCTCAGGAATGAAATGAGAGGCATTTAATACTAACAAGAATAAAACAGAACCTAAAGAGAATACAACTCATTTTGCCTTGTATTATGTAATCAATTAAAATTAAGGATTTTGCCAGACTAGGAATCAAGCGCCTAGTATACGTTGGGGACTATGCTAGGCTCTGATCCACTATCATCTAAAATCCTCACATAACCCTAGAGAGTAGGTATTATGTTGCCCATGTTAGAGATAGAGAAACTCAGAGAGGCTGCCTGAAGTCACACAGCTGGTCTGTGACAAGATCAAGCTTTGAATCCAGATCTATCAGACCCTAAGTTCATTATCTGTCTGTCTGTATTCTATCTTTCCATCCCCTAAGGAACAGTCATTTAAGACATCTTAGGTAATTAAGGTAGAATTTTAATAACTCGCAGGCTTGTAGTAGTGCAAAACAAAACACCGAGATGTTACAGAAAGGGAAGGCTTCATTCAATCACGCAAGGCCGCATAACAGCATGGAGTTGGGGGTGCACATCTAAACCCAGAATGAAGCTCTGGGCCCAAACCTCCTACTTGCCAATCTGGATAAGACCCCAAAGCCCTGACTTGAAGGCACTGGTTATCATCATTCGTGTCTCTCCCAGCCCCGCTCATCGGGGGTGAGATTGAGAGTAGGTGGGGACTCAGAATTTGACAGCGCTTCCGTTAGTTTGCTCCTCCCAAACTCTCCCCACTCTTATGCTACATCCTATTCTAATTATCTCCCTCCCCGTCCGAATGATCTTCCATTTATTTCAAAAGTCTATTTTTTATTAACCCTCCATCCATTTAATAGCGTTTTAATGCCCAGCACCTTTCAGAGTCTTTTTACTTGAATGCTCCCCTGCTTTCCTCTGCTTTCTGCTCCAAGCAGCCTGGAAAACTTCACAAACAGGACTTCACTAGCCAAGCACCTCTATTTGGAATCACATCCTCCCCCCACTTTTAAAGTGCACTCAGGCTGACATTGACTGGGTGGGTTTAGGGAGCCAGCAGAACGACGACCTCAATACCTTCCAGAGTTGGTACCAGTGTCCCCACTGTGTACCAGTGAGGAACCTGGCCCTTGAGAGGTGGCACGGCTTGTCCAAGGTCGCGAAGCTCGTAGAAGGCTGAGCTTGGGAGTAAACTAGGATCTAAACACTATGATCTAAAATCTTCAGAGTTCAAGCATCTAGAAAAAAAATCCAGGCTCTACGCCACCTCACTGGTGAGCTGTATAAGTTCGGGAAAGTTAGTTACCAAAAAGTCACTGCTCACTTATTTACTGACTGTCTCTGCCCACCAGAATAGAAATCCCCATCAAAGAGACACTCTGTCTGTTCTTTCCTTTCCAGCCAGAACAAAGCTCAGCTCAGACTTGGTATTTAATAAATATTCATTGCCTGAGTGCAGACTTCTTTTCTGCCACTTTTCTCCCAAGGTAATTATGCCAAATATATTTGGTTTACTGTCCTTCTCCTGCATTGCGCCCCACTCCAGCATCCATCCATCAATCAATCATCATCCCCATCAAGAGTTTCTGGGTCTCTCAGGATTTTAGTAACAAAAGGATTTTTTGGATGAGCTAGCCATATGTCCGGTGAGGTGCATAGTTATATTAATAAAAATGTCAAGAACATCCAACACTTAGAAGCATCGTGTAAGAGCTAAGCAGGTAATTCCCACCACAAAAATCTCCACATTAGAGATGATGTAATTAAGGCTTAGAAAGCATAAGAACTCGCCTGGGGTTGCACAGTGCCGGGTCAGGAGTTGTACCTGAGACTGATTGATTCTAGAGCCCTATCTCGACCATTAGACTAAGGGCTTGACAGACTAAGGGTGAAAATGTAAATCTTTTATGTGGAATACAATGCTCTTTCCAAGACCCTGCCTTGAATCCTATGTCATGCTCTCATCCATGGAATGAGATTGCAGAATTTAATGCAGTTCCTCTGGCTCCGAAAGCAAAGGCGTTTTGCCTCTTCACGAAGTGTATGGACAGAAAAAGTGCCTCTAAAGTAGCTGACTGCTTGTATTCAAGCTGAACTGGAAACCTGGGGACTCAGACCATTCACAGGCAGAGTACATGAGCAGGGGGCTCTCCTCTGCTGCTGGCAGGTGCACGGTGGCAGCAGCAGTGATTCCTAAGGAGGAGTCAGAGGTCTTAGCCTTCTTTTCAATTAGATCATTCCAGGCCTGCCAGCTCTTGGTACCACTGCAGTTCAGACAGACGGTGCTTGTTTGTGGGCAGAATGCGAGACCATCCGCACCAGGCACTTCTATCAGCTGCTCCCCGTGAGGCCAGAGAATAACAACCCCCAGGCATCCCGTCGCTTCAACAGGGCCTCTGGTTGGGCCACTGGACAGCTGGTGCAGACCTTGCTGTGTAGAATTCAGGGGCGAGCAGGAGAATCTCTGAAACCACTATTAATGTCGCCACAGTTCCAATCTGAGGAAGAAATGTCAGCTTCTCAGATCCCATTTCAGAAGAAATAGGGTTATGATGCCTTGCTTAGGACAGCATTTCAGCCGCCATAACAGAGGCCAAGATGAGGGTGACTTTAACAGGGCAGCCTGTTCTTCTCTCATCCAAGAGTCCATACAGAGCAGTCCAGGGCTGTGTAGGGCTCCACAGGCTCAGGGAACGAGGTACCTTACAATATGATACTTTGGCATCTTCAACATGCAGATTCTTTTTACTCATGGTCCTAGATGGTTGCTCCAGCTCCTTCCATCATGTTCATATTCCAGCCAGCAGAAATGGAGAAGAGGAGAAGTTGAAGGGGAGAACATGTCTGTTTCTTTTAAAGCCGCAACAAAGAAGCAGCACCCAGACCTACTGCTCACATGTTATTGGGCAGAACTTAGTTAAGCAGCCAAGTTCACCATGGGAGTCTAGAAAATGGAGTCTTTTAGCCAGGAAGCCAAGCAGTGGGGTAAATCTTAGGAATTCTATTACTAATGAAGGGGGGAAATAGATATTGGAGGACACCAACATTCTGTGATATGAACTTCCCTTTTTGCCAACCAAATATTTATGCATACTCTTCCTCTCAGGCATGGAACACCCTCCCATCATTCCCAAGAGAGGCAACCTGAGGTAGCGCCCAGTTCCTGCATAAAGCTCAAATCTCGTAACTCTGGATTTTGTACGGCTCTCTCCATTATGTCAGTTATGGATGCCCATAATTTGAACTATCTGAAAGTCGATGTCCCTATAGCAACATGGTTGAGTGGGGTCAGGACAACAGCAATGAAAATTCCCATTCAGAAAAGGAATGAATGAAAACCATAGCAGCTCCTTGTCTATAGCAATTTTCACATCCTGCTGGGCAGTGAAACAGGTTCCTTGGATAGGCTATCTGGCAGCTCCTGGTTTTCTTGGAGAAACACCCTTGTCCATTATCCTCCATGGCATCATGTGAAATGGTTACTGGAGGTCGTTTCTCTCGTGAGGGCTGCACAAGTTAGCTATCTCTTTCCTGGTGGTACATATAAGAAAGTCTGGGGTTACTTTGGAGGCTGAATAATCACAGACTTCTGCAGACCTTGCAATTTCTTCAGAAATACTATTTCCTCAAAAACTTAAGGATGTATTTGCCTCCAGACACTTGTAATTGACTACAACCAAAAGTCTCATCTAGACCTACTTTTTGTGTATAAAAATGTGGTGCTTATTTATTGGCTTCTGTGCTCTGCCCAATCCCCTCTTTCCTCCTCTTTATGGTGACTTCCTAAAGGCCATCTGAAACAAAAGCCTCAGATGGGAAAACAGTGCCTATAATCAGATTCTGCATCTGGGATGGCTCCCACTCTCTGGCCAGTAGTACTTACAGAGACACCTGAGAAAGGCTTGGGACCACTGTGTAATCTCCTGCTGTTGCTATTTCTTCATCCATTTGAGTTCATCTTTTTTTTTTTTTACGGTACGTGGGCCTTTCACTGTTGCAGCCTCTCCCGTTGCGGAGCACAGGCTCCGGACACACAGGCTCAGCAGCCATGTCTCACGGGCCCAGCCACTCCGCGGCATGTGCGATCTTCCCGGAGCGGGGCACAAACCCGTGTCCCCTGCATTGGCAGGCGGACTCCCAGCCACTGCGCCACCAGGGAAGCCCTTGAGTTCATCTTTTTGGTGGCCCTTCAAATAGCAGAAGAAACATTCAACGCACACCAACATCCTGAGTTTTTCCAACTGGTTTTGCTGGAGTCATGTGCTCTGTTGGCATGAGGTCTGCCTTCTGAGATGCTACAGGTTTTACCCAATGTTCTCCAATGCTATTATGGCAACACCCCACCTCTAAACCCCAAATTCTAGATTAGTGAGAATACCAGTTCAGCTGCTCAAGCAAGAGCTAAGATAACAGTGGATTAAAGCAAATAGTTTATGTCTCTTTCTGGGATGGTCTGACCTTACATAGTCTGGGGCTGCTATAGCGGCTCTGTGATGTCAGGAGCCCAGGTTCCTTCTATCTACTTGCTTCCCATCCTCAGTGGGTTGTTCCCACCTTGTGGACTAATATGGCTGTTTCAGCTGCTGCTGCATTCCAACCACCAGAAAGCAACAAGGCCATGGAGGGTACAAGACCTTTATTTGGGTGTATAACGTGGAATTCACATGACTCCCTTTTGCTCACACCCCAGTAAGCCAGGAATAAACTATGCGACCACCGCTAGCTTATGAGACTAGGAAATGAGTCTTGAGTTAGATAAGCATGTATGCTAGGGGTCCATTACTAGAAGAGCAGAAGAAAGTTGCCGGCAGCCTGGACAGGCTCTTTTCAGGACTGATTGCCCCTAAAACTGGGTCAAGTTTAAGACAGCTTTTGATTCAACTCTCCAGCTACATGCCTAGAAACTGAGAAAGGGGGACAGAGCATGTTGGAGCTGGTGAAGTCAGTATTTGCAATTCACGGTCTTTTTCTCCCCGTGAAAGTAGTTTGGAAATGAGTAGAACTCCACACAGAGAAAGTTCAATGTCTCCAGCCAAAGTAAGACAAAATTTCTTGGAAACACATTGATTCTCCAACTCTAACAGATCTTGAAGGTAAAGATGTCGATTCTGGGATAGTGACGGGCTGAAGGTGGACTCGGTGTGTTAAAAAAAAAAATAACAGGGGACAGGGTAAATTCTGCTTCAATAAAAGTGAACGTATCTTTATCAGAGTTGACAGAGATCATTAAAAAGTGAAAGCAGGAACCCAATATATTGATGATACCTCTAGAATTTGGCCTTACAACCACGGGCTGTATTCAGTGGAGTATGTTTTTTCCTATCTCACGCAGTGAAATCCAATCTCATATAAGTTTTTATTTGTTCAAAGTGATAGATAAGCCTCCTAAAGTATGGTTTAAATCAATATTCTATTCCCCAAGCTAACTGAAACTGTGCGTTCATTTAATGAATAGATGTACATGCAACTTTATAAACACACAGCTATAACAAAAAAAAAATGGGAAGAGGTTACCCAGAACAAGACTTTACTTCACAGGATGTACTTGATTGTGTTTCTCATACTGAAATAAATAGTATATGAACACATCCCACATTGCCGAATAAACTATCTTATACTGTGTTTTGGCAGGCTGGCTTTATCAGCTAGCACAGAAACAGGAGTCCTGAGAATAAAAAGAAAATGATTCAAACAATAAAAATAATAGTTAACATATATATATATGTATACATATATACATAGATACGCTTAGTAACTCAGTTGATTCTTTTAATAATCCTAATGGTACTATTATTTTTCCCATTTACAAATTTTTAAAAAGAAAAAGACACAGAGATGGTAAGTAATTTGCCCAAGGTCACACAGCTGTTAGGTGGTGGAACTGGGCTTCAGATTAGTTAATCAAGAGATCCTGAACACTTTACCCAGCCAAAAGGGAGAATCTGGCTCCTAACAGAACTTAGTACTTAGTTATTTGGATTGCTGATAAATTAGAACAAATCAGGATACTTCAGTATTTAGGGCTTTCATGTGTTAGATACTGCAAAGAATCATTGACCGTTGGTGAGTCCACTATGTCCATCCTCCCTCACATTTCCAAGTTCCTCTGTCCTAAAACCGTACCCCGGTAGAAAACAGTAACCTTCAAGTAAATTGCCTCAAGGCAATGCCAAACCCTAATGTTGTTCAAATAATTCTTTTCTCGAAACCCCTCAAATACAGTTATGAGTATCGTCACTTATGGCTACAGGAATTCGCTAAGACATTTTTGGCACTGTAACTGATTGACTTAAAGTGTTTTGATATGCCCTTGGGGGTGGAGGTGAGAGGAAGCGGGTATTAAATAACTTCTAATAACAGCCATACTGTTGTTTTCTATAATTTAAACTACAGAGTCATGTCCAAATCTCAAGGTCCCAGACACAAAACGTGATCATAATGGACAAGAGCAGGGGTCATGGCCAGACAGCAATTCTGCCATTACAGGGCAAAAGTTGCCATAGACAGACATAAAATGATTGGGCATAGCTACATTCTAATAAAACTTTATTTACAAATAAACAGGCATCAGGTGACCTTTGGCCCACAGACCAAGCATGATGGATACATCTTGTAACTGACATGAACTCATCCTCCCAAAGATGGGAAAACTTGGGATTGCCCCTCCTATATTCAAAATGCTCAGACATAGTGCAAGCTATGGAGGTAGTTGTGAGAGGGTGTCCGCTATATTCACAATGTGAAAGCCATGATGCAAATAGAGATCATTCGTAATTGCATTTGCACCATCCTGCCATCCCCAACACTAACGCTTGGCACACCTTACTTCATTCTTCCAGGCCAAGTCCAAGGTCACCTCATTGCCTTTGCTCACCACCCATTCCCACTCTCAGGTGGCCTTTGCTGTGCCTTACAAACCATTTATGCATATGAGATTATAATTATCTGTTGACATATTTAGCTCCTGCCTGGACTATGTGATTCTGAGCGCTAGGAACTCTGCCTGGTACCCTTGTGTTCATAGCACCTAATCTAGAATCTGCTCACTGAGAGCATTAAGAAGCAGCACATGGTGAATCATGAGAGTGAGCTCAAAGAAAAACAACACGAAGAGCCATTTTACAAAGTGTACGCTGAAATTGAAAAGAAATAAGATTTTGAATCTGAGTCATGAAGAGGATGGTGGGACAGTGACAGATGGGGAATCTGAAAGGGAACGGGTAACAAATGGGCAGGGGGGGATTTGACTTGTTGATTGCACGCATCATGGGGCAGTCAGGTCCAACTGTACTGGAAGCATTAGGAGCCCAAAGACTGACATTCAGAGGGACAGGACTGGAGATGACTGTTGAGGAGTCGTCTACAGGAAAGCAGTTAGAGAAACATGAGCCAGGGAAACGTTTCCAAGGACAAGAGTGAGGAGCAGAACCGGACTCTTCTGACTCCTGCCTTGTTCCCCAGGTCAGCAATGTTCTGTTGAACACTCAGGGTTAAATCTGCAGTCTTCATCAACATCAGCTCCGTTAAATCAAACGCCAAGCTAATTTGCTAACACTATTAAATACATAAAGCCATCAGAAGTAATTTAATGCTTATCAGATATGCTTACTCCCTAATAAACCCTCATCTACCCCTTATTTCAGCCTAATGATCAAAATGGATTCAGAAAATGAATATGTAATGAAGATCCCTTCCATCTATTTCCATGAAAGAATTAGAGGGGGATTTAGATAGAAAAGGGGGGTGGCATTTAAGGGGACATTTAGCTGCTTCATTGATTTCTGTTTCATTTTGGAGCATGTGACGCACGGCTGAGGTTTGTCAACCTTTCATTAGCCTGGGTAATTCATCATAGTTAAATATCAGATATTTAGACTACAAATGCATTCCCACCATTTAGCATGCATCCAACATCCTTTAATTTACAAAGGGAATCACTGAGTGCAGCCAAATAAAGGACCCAGTTTATTCATCAGAGGGAGCCCTGCAGAGGGAGAGATTAGCATGGAGCTAAATATCCTCCCAGAGGGCACTCACTGTCCTGTGCACTAATACCAGCGGTCATCACCCTCACCTTCTTTCTGTAAATCAATAAAAGTCTGTCTCTCATCTACAATTGCCTCTCTGTCTTCCCCCACCCTGTTGAGGTGATGGCAAAGAATCCTGTAGCTGGAAGGGATGCTGGCAATCACCTTGTCCAAGCCCCCAACACCCCGCACTTTTCAAATGCAAACCTTGATGACATCCCAGTGGCTGCCACTGAGATACCCCCAATCCTTCCAGCCTCCTGGGGTGACCCTTTCACTAATATTTAGGTAAAAATATTAAGGTCCTGTGTCAGTGGGCACTCTATGCAATGCCCTCCCATGGATTCTGCTGGGTCCCTGGAAATGCTCACTCTGAGTTTCTGTCCTCCAGAAATGGGTCTTATTTGGGCCTCTCCACCTGTAGATGTCTTGTCTCTTCTTTACATCAAGCCCAATGTGGACCACAGCCTCTTTCCTGTGATTGCCAAAGAACCACTAACATAAAACTACTCACACATTCATTCACTCACTACAAATCAGGTCACCTACTGGGTGCCAGACACTGTAGCGGACACCAGGTACACGGGGGCGAGTGACACGGCCGTGGTCTCTGTTTCTGCAGAGTGCACAGTCGAATGGCAGAGACAGCCATGAAGCAAGGATACACAGCGAGAACGATCATGAAACGACTAATGATGGCAAAAGCAAGAAAGGACAAAAGGGGAGCGTCACACCAGGAGCTGCTCTTAGGCTGGGCAGTTAAAGCCTCACAGAAGATCCGACAGTTAGGTTGAGATCTGGAGGCTAAGAAGGACCCCCTTCCCCCGGCAAAGTGTGTGTGTGTGAATGCAGAGTGGGCGGGTGTTTGGGGCTGAGAAGGAAAGAGTCTGAGAACTGAAAAGTGGCCCAAGTGGCGGGAGCACAGTGAGAAAGGGAGTGCAGGAGGCAGGATGTGCTCAGGAAGGACTGTAAGCAGGGCAGGACTTGAAATAATTTTATTTATCTATCTATCTATTTATTTTAATTTTAGTAATTGTTGTGGATTTTTCCATTGTGGGTTTTTTTAAAGATTGAAGTATAGTTGATTTACAATGTTGTGTGTTTCTGGTGTACAGCAAAGTGAGTCAGTTTTATATATATATTATACATAATAATATATATTATTATTATATATCTATTCTTTCACAGATTCTTTTCCATTATAGATTATTACAATGTTGAGAATAGTTCCCTGTGCTCTGCAGTAGGACCTTGTTGTTTATGTAGAAGTGATTTTGTAACAGGGAGGAGCTAAATCGGACTCCACCTTGGATCTTTTTCTGTGGCCTTAACCTTGCTTTTCATAGCTTTTGTTATGATAGTCATACATAATGTCCTGCCTCAGGGAACCCTGCCCGCCTGTGAATGGCTGCAAGAAAAAGGAAACTAACACCTCCCCTCACCGAGGCTGGTCCTTCCAGGAGCTGTTTTGCAAGACTGATGGCCCTTTCACTTTTCTTCCTCACCACCTCTCCCTCTCTGATTCTATAAAAGAAACTGGCATCCAGACCCAGATAAGATGGTTTTTCAGGGATACTAGTCTGCCATCTTCTCGGTCTGCCAGATTTCCAAATAAAGTCCTATTCTTTGCCTCAACACCTCGTCTCTGGTTCATTGCCCTGTTGCGCGGCGAGCAGACCCACCTTGGACTCCGTAATTTTAATTTTAAGATCTGCCCGGTAACCTAGAGGATCGTGGATTGAGGTGGACACGGCATGCAGGTCATTGACTTTTACTTGAGGTTTGACTTATCTTAGTAGGATGAAATCACCCCACAGGACAACAAACCCCTGAAAGCAGACTCTTCCGCTTCTCACTCTTTCCCAGCCTCCCCTCCACACCAGCCACCCCTGGCCAAGTCCTCCCCGGGTCAGCCTCCAGCTTGATCATTTCCTTTCTGTCTCCTCAAATCTCTCCTTTCCCTCTTCTCTATCCTCAGCCTCCTTTCTCTCAGGCTTGCCTCAGAAACGCAACGTTCTTTTTTTTTTTTCTTTTTTTAATGCAGAGAGATTGAACTTCTCAGTCTAGACCCTCCCTGGGGTGAGAATAGACTCAACTTCCAGACTTAAGGAAGCTCATCCAAGTCTAATCTCATTTCTCCTGAGATTATTTTCCCACATGCTTTGTGTGTCCGTTATCCACGTCAGGGAGATGCTGTGTAACGAGGATGCCGCTCTGCATGGGTGATGGAAGCAAACGCTAATTTCTAGTAAAATGGTGTTACACTGAAAAAAAAAAAAAGTGACAAACAACAATAAATGTCTATTGCTGACACACCGGGGGTATTCAGCTCAGCATCTCTCATGATCTCGGCTGAGCCCACTCACACATCTGGGGGTTCTAGGACGGCATCTGCTAGAATGGCAGAGGGTAAATGTAAGCAGAAACGCACAAGCACTTTCTCACCCTCTGCTTACATCCAACACTGTAATATCCATTGACCAAAGCATGCCATGTGGCAGAGCCCAGTATCAGAGATGAGGGAATTATAATATGACATGACAAAGAATCTAGATGGGAGTATAAGGGACTGGGGCATTTAATGCCAGCAATCTACTATACCTTAGTTTAGGCAGAAGAGGTTATGGTCAATTAGGGGTTTTCTTCTTTCATTCCTGCATAATTGAACTCAAGGAGTTAAAGTGACTTGCCCCAGGGCACACACCCTGGTTAGGACAGCCAGAATCCAGATCTCCAGCCAATCCAGGGCCCTTTCCATTCCACTATGCTAGTTCCCTAAAAGCCACCAACCACATAAGCCCACGTTTTCCTGTGCCCCCAGTAGGTCTGATATGAAATAGCTAAAAATTCTTGTAACCAAGCTGAGGGGTCACATGGCATACTTATGAGTAGAGGGAATGCACATCTAAATTTAAGTCTGTGCTACCACCTTGTCAGAGTATTTTAAATAGCTCAATAATTACAATTTGTTTACCTAATTTTACTTCCCTGGGAGATCATGATGCAGGTTGGAAAAGCCGAAGTTATTACACCTACCCAGAGTCCCCATAAGGATAACCCTTCTACATTTTCTCTAAGTACACATACATCTTTCCTACTTATGCTCAACAAATCAGTGTAAGCCTATTTTTTCTGCATTTCATGATAAAAATCCTCCCCTACTCCCCTATCTGTTTGGCCAGATGCATTGGATACTAGGAACCTGATGGCAATTCTTTATAGATTTTACTTCTTTTGTTTCCTCCTGACTTATCTCTACTTTAAATCAGTGGCTCTTAAATGAGAGGAATATCTGGAGACGTTTTTGATTGTGTCATCTTGGGGGGGTTCTACTGGCGTATGGTGAGTAGAGGTTAAGGATGCTGCTAAACATACTACAGCGCACAAGGCAGCCTCCGCAGCAAAGCACTATTCAGTCCAAAATGTCAGTAGTGCTGATCTGAGAAATCCTGCTTTAAATAAATAAGACATCAGTGCATGGATTGCTGACACCAACAAACTGGTAGCAGAACATCTTTTTTTTAATTAAGACAACTTATCCTGAGAATAGTGCTTTACTTAAACAATAGAAATAGTAACAAACCGTGAACATCGGCCCCAAATTTCATCATTCTTATGTCTAGCTCATCTCCTCCCTTTAAGCCACACAATAGTCCCAGGAGGCAGAAGGGTGTGGGGAGCATGAGGGAGGCTAGACAGACCTGACATTGAATCCCAGCTGTGCCCCAATGACTAGCTGGATGGCAGTGGTCAAATTTACTTATGCCCCCTCTGCCACATTTTCCCTTTTGGAAAAATGGGAATACGGCCAACTACCTCACAGGGTTATTGTGGGGATTAATTTAGAGGATCTATATAAACTCTCTGGCCCAGAGTAAGCATTCAGTAATTGTCAATTCCCACTCATTCGTATTAAAACTCCTCTTGATTTCAAATCTAGGTCTTATACCTGGTCCTTTGGGACAAGCAAGACTCTACAAAGAGCCAGCAAGTACCTAATGAGAGAAAAATTTCTGGCTCATACTTTCCATTCCCAAGGGATCAGGCTAGTTCAGATGGAGTTTCCAGGAGCATCTGAACTGATCTCGGCACACTTGTTACTCATAAGTTTGGGTGCTTGTGTATTCACATCACTTGCACGTTAACCAGCTAAGAAGTCCAGTGGCCCTTTGAGGAACAGAAGTCTCAAGAATGGTTAAGTGCAAGTCTGAAAACAAGAGGCTGGAAGCAGATATATTCTAACACAGCTACAGTTTGTGATGCATTCTGGAAAATGACTGAGAATGTAGTCCTAGGGCAGAAGCCACTGAGCTAATGTTGGTGAGTTTAGATCAGAAGCAGGCTCACTCCTATTCTTCCCAGGGCCTCTTCAGGCTTCAGTGAAAATATAAAAGTCCTTTAAATGTAGCCTCTCCAAAATTAGTCTTCTTCCAAATAGACACAGTTGAAGAGGTGATGTGATATTGGTTAGTAGCATCTTAGGTGTGAAATTCAAAAGCCTCTTCCTTGGTTTTAGTAGGAATGTGTACTGATGTGTGATTTCAGAACTATTCATAAGATTCCAATTGTTTTTGCAAACCAAAGTGTGGCAAAATGTATCACACTGTGATGTATGCAAGCCCTTTGACCCAGCAAGTCTACTTCTAAGTATCTCTCTTGCTAAAATACTCATGTAGATATGCAAGGATATACCCACAAGAATATTCACTTGTAACATTATTTGTGATGAGGGAAAATTGGAGGTAACTTGAGTACCCATCAGTGGTAAATATGGCTAACCAAATGATGGCCCATCCATTCAATGGAACACTAAATTTAAAAAACAATGAGGTAGCTCTATTTGTATGCATGTACTCGGGAGAATGGTTATAAAATATTGTTGCGTCCAGAAAACAAACTTTAGAACAATATATACTGTATAATCCCATTTTTGCTTTTTTAAAAAATGCAGAGAGGATTGTATCTATAGAAAATTCTAGGAGGCCACAAACAAGCACTATAAAATTTAACAGTGGCCAAAACTGAAAAGTGATTTAGAGAAGTAAGGAGCTTATAGAGAGAGACCTTCTTTTCTATACTTCTATATTGTCCATTTTCACAGTAATGATATATTATTGCATAATTTAAAATAACTTCCCTCTTTCTTTTCATTTTACACACATGTATACCACACACGCACGCACACACACACACAAAATAGATATAGTAGTTCAAAGATACAAGAGATAGACATTTACTGGATCTTTAAATCAGCCAAAATTACGTCAGAAAAACAGGAACCATTTTAAGTATTCCAGAAATTAATGGTTTTAATATAGGAAATTTGGGCTTACCTAGCAGATGGAAGAGCTTGGGAACAAAGGTCATGGAAGCCACACTGGCAATCTCAGCCTGAAGCACCAAAATTCTCAAGAGCTCACTGAGAAGCCTCTAGACTATTTAACATTTTCTGGAAATCGCCCACCAAGTTTTTCAGTCTACAGCAGCACAGAGGGTTGCTTTCAAGAGCTTACTGCAAAGTTCCCATATAATCCCATATATTTGGGCTGAAACTGCCACAGAATCATAATGGCCTATCCTTATTTTATTTTATTTCTGTCTTACATATCTTGTATGAGTTCCTTTCATTGGCAAACTCAATCCCAGAACCATACAATGAAGGGAAATGCAGTTCTCAGCTTCTCTTCTATGGTACAGAAGAAGGAGATGGTGGTGATTCTCAGTTGACAGCAGTTAGTCCAATGACATTTTTCACAGAACTATTAAAAATCATCCAAAAATTTGTATTAAACCACAAAAGAATCCAAATAGCCAAAGCAATGTTGATAAAGAACAAACTTGAGGCATAGCACATCTTAATTTCAAACTTTATTATAAAGCCTCAGTTATCAAAACTGTATGGTACTGGCATAAAAATAGACACATAGACCAATGGTACAGAATTAAAAGCCCAGAAATAAACCCACACATATACGATTAACAAATATTTGATGAGGAAGCCAAGAACCCTCAACGGGAAAAGGATAGTCTCTTCAATAAATGGTGCTGGGAAAAGTAAGTAATCACATGCAAAGAGATGAATTTGGACCTATCTTACACCACACACAAAAAATTAACTCAAAATGGACTAAAGACTCAATTTTTAAACCTGAAGCTGTAAAACTCCTAGAAGAAAACACAGGGAAAAATCTTCTTCTCATTGGTCTTGGCAATGATTTTTTGGATATGAAATGTAAAGCACAAGCAACAAACAAACAAAAACAAGTAAAATTACATCAAACTAAAAAGCTTCTGCACAGCAAAAGAAATGATCAACAAAATGAAAAGGCAACCTACAGAATAGGAAAAATATATATCAGATAAGGAGTTAATATCCAAAATATGTAAGTAAATAATCAATAGCAAAACAAATAGTCCAATTAAAAATGGACAAAGAACCTGAATAGGCATTTTTCCAAAGAAGATATACAAATGACCAACAGGTATATAAAAACATATTCAACATCACTAATCTTCAGGGAAATGCAAATCAAAATCACAGTGAGATCACCTCACACCTGTCAGAATAGTTATCATCAAAATGACAACAAATAACAAGTGTTGGTGAGGATGTGGAGAAAGGGGAACACACATGCACTGTTGGTAGAAACATAAATTGGTGCAGCCTCTATGAAAAACAGTGTAGAGTTTCCTTAAAAAACTAAAAGTAGAACTGCTGTATGATCCAGTAATTCTACTTCTGGATATATTTCTGAAAGAAGTGAAATCACTGTCTCAATGGAAGCAGATAACCAGGCACAGTCTACCCCTTTCGTCTCTCAGCAACCCGTACCAGCACGTTGATCCATGTTCAACTTTTGAATAAAGGCAATAACAACAGCATGCTTCTGCCTTACAACTATTCCTTGTAAAATTAAAGATGTACTCACTCTTTCACCCAAAGGGAAGACACGTATCCTATATGTTAATTTACCCTTGTCTAGGTATTGTTTGTTCCCTTTCTAGTTTAGTCACAATCCCTTGTTGATGTCTCATAACTTAAATAACCAAATATAAGTTAATTACAATTAAGCCACTTTATACTTTATTTTAAGGCAGTGAGAAAATAGAAAAATAAATAATTGTAACAAATAATAAAAAATGTAAATATATCAAAGCAAGTAAGTAGCAAGCAACTAAGAAAATATGTTAAACTACCACAGTCCTTATTTCTGCAATTGGTCACATAGTTATAGTTGGGTGTTGTAACTTACTTCTTTCACTGCCCATTCTACATTCCCTTTGACCTCACTCAGTACCTCAACTAGTCGTGGTGCTTTGCCTGTCAGGGTGATTCAAGACTCTATTAATGAAGGATCTGTGCCTGTATTAGGTTACTATAGTTTTCCATTCATTAAAGAAACTTAAGTAGTTTTAGGTTCACAGCAAAATTGAGAGGAAGGTACAAAGATTTCCCATATATCCCCAACCCCCATAATATGCATAGCTTCCCCCATTATCAACATGCTTCACCAGAGTGGTACAGTTCTTACAATTGATGAACCTACATTGACACATTGTAATTATCCAAAATCCATAGGTTACATTACAGTTCACTCTGGGTGTTCCATTACACAGTGGCAACACTGATTTTACTTGGTAGTCAGAATCACCATCTCAGCAAGTTCAGAGTAGTAATCCCTTCTTGCCGGTTGGTTCAGTAGCATAAGTAGCCCAAGGGCCAGGTGGCAGTCTCAATTTCCAGTTCAGTGGAACTTTTGTCACACATCTGGAAAAAGAGGTCCTCTTTTGGGAACCAAGACCACCAAAGTGGCAGAGCCCAAGTTGCAAGAATGGAAGCCGAATGTTTTTATTGGATCATTAGGGAGAACAGTGATAGAAGCCAGTACCAGTTCTTCCCTTTAGCTCCTAGACTCATGTATTCTGACTATGGAAAAAAAGACATTATATATTATACACAGTGTTATAACTAAGTGTTCAGCTGGCCACCATATTGCTATATTAGGCCAACTTCTTTGGGATGATGAAACATGTGTAAGACCAGTGAATTCCATGGGTATGAACCCATTGCCATACTTCTTTCATTCTAAACTGATTTCCTGGTCAGAAAAGATGCTATGTAGAAGATCATCATGACAAACGAGGCATTTCAAACATTCACACATGGTAGTGCTGGCAGAAGCATCCTAGGGAGGACAAATTGCTGCTATTTCCAAGAAATGGAGCCACGTCAGTTCAGGTTTAGTCTCTGTTGTTGACAGGTTGGGCACTCATGTTGTGTTGCCACCTGATTGTTGAAAGCCTCTTCTTCCATAATTGTCCTTTGCTTGGCATTCACATGGTCACAAATATATTCACACTCTGTGCCCGTTCTGAGAGGTCCATCCACATATCTCATCCCCCAGAACTCCTTGTAACCCGTGTTCCAACCTTGTTTGTTCCAAGTCCTTGACCACCAGCCAAACCATCACCCACGGCCCAGGAATCACTATAGTTGCATATTGCTGGTCACCTCTCCTTCCAGGCAAAGTGAATAGCCAGGTGCATGGCTCAAAGTCCTACCCGCTGGAAGGAGTTCCTTTTCATACTATTCTTTAGGGATACTCTTTAGACTAAGAGTCTAAAGCGCAACCATGTACTTTTGAATGATGCTAGCATATCATGCTGTTTGCCTATCCAACGGTCATTCCATACTTCTTTCTTGCTAAAATAAACAAAATATTGTTCAAATAATAGTATTTTCAAGAAGGTGGACTCAGTCCCAGTGTAAGAATCGTAACTGGTGTAAACCCATCCATGTAAACCCAATCTATATGCTAGTGATTGATTCAGAGGTGGTCACATGACCTAGTTCTGGGCAATGGGACCTGACAGGAAGTCTAGGACTTTTAGAAGTGATTCTTTCCTCCTGATAACTAGAAAGACATGGGAGAAAGTGTCTCCTTTATATGTCTCTTTGGATATCACAGTGTGAAGTAGTGATTTTGGAACTATGGTTTAGAGCCATGAGAAGAAAGACGAGAGGGTAGAAAAAAGCTGTCCAGAGCCCAGTTGGCATCCAGCTGCTGAATTAACCATGCCTACACCTGCCTCCCTGTTAGATAAGTGGTATTTTAAGTCGATTTAGTCAGGTATTCTGCTGCAATTGAACTCATCCCAGTTTAAAAATAATGTTTTACATATTCTATTTACAAGTCCTATTACCTTGTCATGAGGGATTTATATAAACATATGGTTAGCAGCTTTGCATAATTCGAATAGCTTTTTGGACAATAGGTATGAGAATGAAAGAGTAGAAGAGAAAAGAAACAAACAAACAAAAATTGGGGGGTGAATTTTTTCCCCAGGGATTAGAAAGACTAGAAGGTCACCCAGTCCATATCCCCAAATACACACACACACACACACACACACACACACACACACACACACACACACCCCTTTACATCTCACCTCCAGGTAGAACATGGCAAGAATGGGTTTCGGTAGCTTTGGAACCAGGTATGAGGCAAGGCTGAGGGCTAGGATGAAAAAAATGAACTGAGCAATGTGGGCAGAACCCATGCAGGCAGGCATTCAGGCCGGGCAGAGGTTTGGACTGCATGATTTACATGAAAAAATAAAGCCTCAGCAGGAGCCCTGGATCAGCTCCACGCGGTGGTTACGGGTTAAACAAGGATACTTGGAAAGGCAGCTGTCAGATTCAGTAGCAATTCACCCTCTCCTGAGCTTTACAGTCTGCGCATATGGAAGAGATAACGTGATGCCTGCCACTGGGAGCTTTATTTTTGCACAACTCCTATATCACATTCCCCCCAAATGAACTGATGAATGTAGTTGTACAGTTTATGAATTTATCTTCCTCAAATGAAATCAATATGTTTTTTGCAAAGGACGTTGCCTCGCGTTCGCCCGTGAACATTCGTGTCCTGCTGGGCAGCGAGGACAGAGGAGCCTCAGTCGCGGGCAGTGAACGATCTCTGCTGCCATCTTCCGATGCTGAGAGCGAGGGACAGACAGAGGCAGTAAAAGCAAAATGAAGCACACGCCCCTTTTCTCTAGTAAATTAAGATGCCCTGGGGAAAGGCTGGAACTGGAGGCAAGTCGGTCTCCTTGGAAGTAAAGAAACAATTTCTCAGTCCCTGCAGCACCTACCCGATCCCATTCCAACCTGTCTGGTTGGCCCGGGCAGAATTATCCTAGGTTTCTCTGCGGTGAGTGACTCGACAGAACCCAGTTTTAGACTCTGTGCCACTGGGAAGTATTGAGCTCTCCAAGTGGTTTATAACTCAACAGGAATGGAAGCTTCACTTTTTTATTGTTCATAGAAAAAAAGAAAGGCAGTTTTGGCTCAGTGCCCCCAGACGGTGAAAGGGATGAGAGCCGTTACAAGCAGGACATTATTATTCATGTGTTCCCAAATGCCCCTTCAGGCTGTGCAATCTGGAGACGTATATCCCATATCACATTAAGCATTTTTCTTAAATCTTTTGTACAGCTGACCTTCCTTCCCTCCAAAAGGAAATCATTCCAAAGGCTAAACGTTTTCGCTCGTGAGAACAGTTCCCAGCTCTGTTCCCATATAAGGTTTCCCTTTGCTTATTTCATTTCGCCCCCTTTGCTCTGAATTGCTGGCACTTCTCAGCTTTCCCAGTTAACAGTTGCTTGGAAAAACTATGCACATTTTATGATTTCAATTTCAAACCATAAGGCAGGGCTTCCATCCCATTAATCACTTTGAATTCTTCCTCTAATGCTAACATTTTCCTAGTCTTCACTTATAGAGCTGAGCTTGGAGCTTTAGGGGCTTTCGCATCAACACGACGTGGAGAAAGCCAGTGGCTTTCCAGGGCTGATTTTCAGCTTTCTCTGCAGCTGTAGTTCTAATCATAGGCAGAGAGGCTAATCTCATGCTGGTCAGTTGCCACAGGGTGCTGGCCTGACCTGCTCTTTCTGTGGCATGTCATTGGACCACTTTAGTATAAAGCCTATGACTATTGTTCCTTTCATTGGTCTCTTTCTCTTCTTCCCATATGGAGAGGTGTTCAGCTCTGTGCTCTTGGCCTCAGCAGAAGAATGAGGTAGGCGTACCATGGACGTCCTGGCTTTGGTGTCCAAATTCTCAAGCCTCAGAGAGGTGAGTAAGTGGAGGCATAGCAAAGACGTTAAAAAGATCTGAAGGGACAAAGCTTTCCCTGAAAACAGGACATTGAGAGGAGCAATGGGGAAGGAAGGGGGTGGAAGATGGAAGGATTTACACATTACTTGCTGGCACCAAAGAAGGAAGCCTGTAGGTTTCAGAACAGCACTGCCTCCGTGATGTCACTAAGCAGACAAGAGCTCTGGTGGTGTCACCACATGTAAACCTCTATGGAAAGATGAAAAATGAACAAAATTCCCTCCCCAATGGATGGAACTACATAAGCCCCCAGAATTTTCACATGAAACCAGGGGGAAGTGGACCATAGATCTCCTCTCAAGTTTCTCATGAGCTCAGTGAGATAGGAACTTGAGATCGAAGTTGAGTGGTAGACAGTAAAGACCGTAGGCTGGCATATGGCTGATGACCACCCCCTGCCCCAACAAATATTTGTTAAACACATCTTGCAGAATGAATGCAAGCAGGCCTGCCCTGGTCAATTTTATGTTGCTGTGAAAATTCAATGAAATAATACATCTAAAATCATTTTGCACCTCTAAAGCCCTTCACAAATGCAAGGAAGCCGCATTTTCATTCCCTTCTAGATTTTTAGCCTCCGCTGTTAGTGGTGAAAATTGATTACCTATTAAGTGCTGAGTGAGAAGGTTAGCCACTTGGCTTGCACACAGAAAGCCCTGTTCCTGTCATACCTTAAATAATCATAGGCAGATATTTCTGCTGCTGGCTCCCTTCTTCTGTCCATTCTAGCCTAGGGTGCCAAATCCTTACTTCAATATATTGGATCCGAGATCCTGCAATGTCAGGTCTGATCAAGAGAATGTCAGGTTGAAGGAAAAGAAAGTGTCTCTGTCTTTCTCCACAGCTCCTGGTGACTGTGCTGTCCTATAATAGCAAATAATTCTTTTTTTTTTTTTAAGGAGTCCTAGCAAATAATTTTTAGGAAATCCAAATACATTATATTATAGCACCATGTTATGGCGGATCTTCTTAGTGGTTTCCTTGATAACAGTAATTTGTTTCCAAACACATAAATGAGGTAAAAATGGGTGGTAAAGAATATTAGGGGTGTGTCACTTGCCCTAATTGGATGGTTCCTGGCACAGAGATGTCAAGTGAATAACTCAATAAAAACAGAATGTTCTCTGGCTTTATACAGTAAAAATTTTAGACATAGAATAAACAAGTTGGAAGAGACTCCTATGCATATTTGGTGTAGTCCTCTTTTTTTTTCCAATCAGGTGAGAATGATCTAAAATGGATGTTTCTTGTTTAAAGACATCCAGGAGTTGAAATGTTAACCCATCAGTTACTGGTTCACTCTTGGAGTTTAAAGCCGGGCAAACATAATTTTAGCACATACTTTGTATAAGAAACTGATTGGTTGTTTGTTAAATTATTTAGGGCAATACTGAAATAAATAAAACACAACCTCTGAAGTCTGGCTGAGAAGAGAAGGCATGTAAGCACAGACACATAGACACAGACACCCTTGTGCAATCCACAACGAGGAATATACTACAATTCTGCATATAACAGTCTAATAACACATAGGGACTAGAGAAAAACATGAAAGGAAATTTTATGCAGGGCTTAGAGGTTAGAAGAGTGGGGAAAAATGAAGACAAGGCTCGGAATAAAAATGAAGTGCCCTCATCTCACTGAGAAGATGGAAGAATATAATATTTATTCAGTGTTAGTTGGATACTACACCCTGTGATGAAGGGTATACATACATTATCTTATCAAGACCTCCGAACCAAGACACCTACCACTGAGGTCAATACTAGATAAGGACACCGAGGATCAGAAAAGTTAAGTGATTTACTCAAGATGACACACCTATAAGAAGCAGAGCCCACATTCAAACCATAGGTGTGTAATCCTAAAGTTCAAGTTCAAGTCCATGAGTCTGTTACAAGACTCTATGGAGTCTGAGTTCCCAAAGTGGTCAAATTCTTGTACTAAAGAAAATTTTTGAATGATATAAAGAATGTAAGTGTATGCCAGTGTGTAAGTGTGTGTGTGTGTGTAAATGTGTGTGTAAAAGCAACTGTTAAAAATCCCAGTTGTAATAATTCTGGATGTTCAGAATTTAGAAGAAGTGAGCCACTGTTAAATATGTTGTCAATTTTTCATTTGTGCCAATTTCTTAATCCACTTCTACTGGAATTTTCACCTTCTTCACAGTATTATTTCAACATGCTGAAATGGCCATCTAAGGATAAGTAATGGAAACTTGCAATTTGAATTCTATTTTTATATACTGTTTTCATTCAGGCTCACGGAGATCCACTCCTGATAGCTGAGGTCATGCAAAGCAGGGGTCCCCAGCCTGTTAGGAAGCCGGCCGCACAGCAGGAGGCGAGCGACAGGCCAGCGAGCGAAGCTTCATCTGCCGTTCCGCATCGCCTCCATCGCTTGCGTTACCGCCTGAACTATCCGCGCCGCACCACCATCCGTGGAAAAATTTCCTTCCACGAAACCGGTCCCTGGTGCCAAAAAGGTTGAGGACCGCTGATGCAAAGCCTCAGTACTTAACCTTGACCCTGTAAAGTTTAGCCCAATCTGAACTAATTCAGGAAACTAAATCTTAATTATTCTGTTAGTAACCTCTGGTTGGAAAGAGGCTCACCTGAGTGGCAGAGGGTCCAAGGGCGTCCCTAGGTGGGTTGATGCAGGAAACGCACAGATGGGGCAAGAACAGCTGGGGCTTGGGGAGCAGAAATGGCCACCCCACACTGCTCTCCACACAGCAGAAGCAGCACCATGAAATATTGGGACTAGCATGTAGCACTGAAACATGAGGTCTACGGTGTAGAAAGGCCTACAATGTGAATTTTCCAGTCACCAAAGGGGACACATAAGGAAACATAGATGATGTCACTTTGGAAGGTAACTTCCAACACAGAAAGCTATGTTAATTACTTTCCCAAAAGTTGGCTCGTTCATTATGCAATCAAATAAACATGTATTGAGCATCTATTTTGTGCCAGGAACTATATTGGACTTTGAGTCAAAAATAAATAAAAGAAAATCTGTGTCCTTAGAGAGCTTAAAATGTTGTGTTAGAGACAGACAGTCTTGTCAGGGATGAGGTGTTCAAGACGGGAAGCAGAGAACCAATTAGAAGATAATGACAGACTAACCTAGCAGAGTATAGATAGATAAAAAGGGACGTGCAGATTTTTAAAAAATATTTAAGAGATAAGAATCACCAGTTCTTGGTAGTTTATTAGATGTGGAGGATGATTTATTTTTTAAAAGAATAGTGAAAATTGTCTCACAAATTTCTGGCTTGGAGAAAAACCAAGAGATAATATGAATTTCAGGTATCTATCCATCCATTTTAAATATTTATTAAATACCTCTTAAATGCCCTTAAATGCTTCTTTAGCATCTTTTATTTAATTGAATCTATGTAATAGAAGAGAACAACTTTTTCTGAGATTTAGACATTAAAAAGAAACTTAAGATGTAATGTGACCCAACTATTTCATATAAAGAATGGAATAGCAGGTTCAAATATAAAGAATGAACACCTACCATCTGCCAAGCGCTTTGTTAGAGGCTATTGCTTTATCACTAATCCTCAGGATAACCCTCCAGGGTGACTTGTAGCATCCCCATTTACAAACATAGAAACTGAGGCTGAAAGAGATTAAGTGTCTTATCCGCAGACTCATAGCTATGAAGTGGCAAAGACCACATTCAAACCCAGTCCTGACTCCCAGATCCTATGTCATTCCCACCAAGTCTTGCCACCTCCAAAGAGGACAGGTCAGCAGTGTTGAGCTAACACTGCTTTTCAACTCTATGCTTTAGCCTATTGGTCCTCAATACAATACCATAGCAACTTTTGTTACATTTTATTTCCAACTTGTTAATTTCAAAGTCATGTCACCCACTGAAAACACTTCTCTCCACAATTTGTATTTCATCCTGTCCTGCTTCATGAGGCCCAATTGTGCTAACTTCTTCCCAACTCTGCATGCGGTGATGTCACACTGGTAGCTTGAAATGGGTCATGGTGAGTATTTATACCACGAAAACTGAGATAACTGATAAATCAGGGCTTTTTTCACTTTGTTTTGGTAAAGCCGGTTGTGAAACAGTTACAAGCAGACATCTGTGTATAAACATTTATAGATATGCGTTTGATACACAAAAGTCTATCTGAGGGCCTTAGAATCACTTCCTTAATCTGAATGAACTCAAACTTGGCTAGGATAAGATATTTTTATCATCTTGGATGTAACCTGTTGAATTAGCAGAAAACAGTATTGTCGTCTGATGCTTTGTACGTAGTGAAATTAAGTTCACTGACATTCAATGTTAAAATATATCAACCTATTCCTATTCCAGGGTTACTTTTTTGGTCCAGATTTCTCTTTACAATCACCTTGGCAAATTTCATGTTTCTAAATCATAGCATGTTCTGGAGCTTCTTTCTTTAGGTGGATTTATGAGGTTTAGGGGGAAGAATCTACAGCTATTTATTCACAATGCAATTCTAGGATCTCCCCTTAACAGTGACTAAACTATCACCTTTTAGAATTACATACACAGTTATCATGACATATGACAATTATATATGATCATGCAGTTGGCATGATTTCTCAACTGCCAAGATCGAAAGACTAGAAGACTTTTTGAACAATATAGCTCTAAGGCAGTGCAAATATTTTACCCGAAAACACATAGCTCATTGCTGGTGGCTGCATCCGTAACAGAGAAATTGTCTTTCAAAGCAACTAATGCTGCAATCAAAAGAATCTTCCCATACCTCAAGATGAAGAATCAAACTATGATTTTTCCTTTCACTGGAAAAAAATGTACATTTTGATGAACTATGCAGACACACATTAGCTCAGAATGGTGGATTCGAGGAAAGCATGAATATTAATTTGCAATATTTCGAGAGGGACATGTTTATGATAATTGTATGATTATTTACTGGTAATTGTGTCATAATAATGTTAGTAGTTTATATACACTCTCAAAAACAAATAACCCAGGGAGCTTAGCACTGTAATATCATCAGCAGCCCTTCAAAAGCAAATCTTTTGGGACTTCCCTAGTGGCGCAGAGGTTAAGAATCCGCCTGCCAATGCAGGGAACACAGGTTCGAGCCCTGGTCCGGGAAGATCCCACGTGTCGCGGAGCAACTAAGCCCGTGCACCACAACTACTGGGCCTGCACTCTAGAACCCGCGAGCAACAACTATTGAGCCCACGTGCCACAACTACTGAAGCCCACATACCTAGAGCCCATGCTCTGCAACAAGAGAAGCCACTGCAATGAGAAGCCTACGCACCGCAACGAAGAGTAGCCCCCGCTCACTACAACTAGAGAAAAGCCCAAGCACAGCAACGAAGACTCAACACAGCCAAAAATAAAATTAAATAAAATAAATTAATTTAAAAACAATTCTCTAAACAAAAAGAAAATCTTTCTTTGAAGAAAAATACCTTAAAGAAAATTAAGTGAGAACTTCCAAAGAATTCTGAATCTCATAGGTTCTGGTTCCTTGAATCAGCAGTATCCAGAGGAAGCTGGTCCTCACTGAGCACTGCCATAAACACACACAATTTTGGCCCAAACCCCAGTCAAACCCTGGATGCTGAAAAGTGCTGTTTGTTTCCCTAATCATTCCAGGGATAAGGAGGAAATCAGAATGGAAAAATCCTGTGGTTTGGGGGCAGTTTGGCAAAAGCTGTAGGATATTTTAAATTGGGAATTTCAAAGCTGCACTTTCCAATCTCTGTAAGTCATTCGTGGGTATAAGTAACTTTTTTTAAATTCAAGAAAGTAGGAGTTCAGCTGTTAAAACAATAAATATTCTTTTCCAGAAAATGGCATATTGACTGTGTTATAGTACCCTGGAAAGGAGCCCACAGCCTGCCACCTTGCATTTGAAAGCACGGGTGTCGTGAATCACAGATACAGGACACGTGGACATGGGGAGAGACTGGGTTTTCATCATACGTTGCCAGTTTCCCAAACTGTGCTTTAAAGAAGACATATGTGGTATCTTGTGAGTAACCACTCACAGGTTGCCTTCCAATCCTTTCCATTTCCCTTGTATGTGAATTCTACAAACAGGCATTTGCTATACGTTAGCACACATGATGCTCAAGGGCTCAAGCTACCAACATTTGGTTCTCGTTGATCATGGAATTCCAATCGATTTTTTCTCTACTCTGTTTTTTCCTTTGCTTTTAAGCACATAGTAGGCATCCAGATTTACTACTGATGCCAAAAATTTGGCCTCTGTGCACCAGTGCTGAATCGAATCTCAGAGACGGAGTTTTGGGTAAAGTAGAAAAGAATAGCTTTATTGCTTTGCCAGGCAAAGGGGGACACAGCGGGCTCATGCCCTCAAAATTGTGTGTCCCAATCCAGGAGGATTTGGTGAGGAGTTTTATAGCAAAGATTCAAGGGCAGGGTTGCTGATAAGGATCAGAGTGTGTGCAGGGCCTGCATTCCTTTAACCTGGCTTCCGGTGGTCTTCTGTGACCTTCTCTCCGGAATGAAGAATACTTCGTCCAGTAGTTAACATCTTCTATTTGTTGGGGTTTAGTTCTGCAGAAGAGCTCAAAGATATTGTTGTATGTATCCCTTGAGGTGGAACCAGGATCCTGTCCCAAGGCTGCATTATTGTTTCTTCACTGATCCTCCCTTTTCTCTGCATCCCCTCCCTTCCCCGATTAGCAACTGTTTGAATCTGCCCTTTGGAACTCAGGGAAGGTCATGGAGGCTGGAGTCTGTTCGTGAAAAACAAGTAATGGTGGACAAAAAGGCTTCCATGCCCAGGAGCCCCACAGGGACCTGCTCGGTTTCAAGAGGGTGCTGAGTCTCTGTTGTGTTTGAGAAGAGGCTTGAGGGTCAGTGTAGCTGGAGAGGAGTGAGCTAGGGCCAGAGTAATAAGCAAAATGACAAAGTGGTAAAATTATGTGGGTTTTTTTGGGGAGGACGTGGTTCCGGAGAGGACCACAGGCCAGAATTGTTAGTCCATGGTAAGGACTATATGTTTTCTCTGAGATGGGATGCTATGAGAGGTTCTTTGTTGAGAAAAGACTTGGAGGAAGGGTAACAAGGCCAAAGCAGGGGGAACAGTTAGGAAGCCATTCTGACAGCGCAGGACCAGGGGATAGAGGTGGAGGTGATGAGAGGTGGCTGGGCTCTGGATGTGTTTTGTAAGTAAAGCCAATGGGATTTTGCTAATGGATTGGATGTGGGGTGTGAGAGTAAGGGGGGCAAATATGATACAAGAAAAACAGTGGGGAGAAAAGTGGGAAAAAATGAAGTTACTTTCTGAGGCAGGGAATAATAGAGGGACGCTCTGGTGTTAGGTTTTGGACAGTTAGGTTTGAGGTGCCCATTAGACATTTGAGTAGAGAAATGGAGAAAACCCATTCATGGAGTTGCTCTAAGAATTAACTGAAGATGGTAGGTGACAAATAGAAATCAAAAGAAAGACTAATAATAGCTAAAGCGTAATGAGGGCCTTCGTGTGGAGTACTGTTCATGTGCCATCTCATTTAATCTTCACAACAATCCAACCAGGGCTATTACTGATTTTATTGATAAGGAAATTAAGGTTAAATGTGATACTTACCCAGAGCTGGGAGGGTCCACGCCCTTGATGCTAGACTCTCCTGTCTCCCTTGGATAAGGTGGGATATGCCTAGGTCACTGTGATAAGATGTCAAAACAGTAAACCTGTGTTCTCTACGGATTGTGTCTCCACAGATAGCCTTTTGACTTTGGTTTATTTTGTCCCTTAGGGGCATCCATACTTTCACACAGGGAGCCCAGTGTGGTTTCCACCCATCTGCAAATACCAAGCTGGAGCTAACCCAGTTTCTGCTAGTTCGTTGTTGCAGCAAAACTTACATATTAAAGAAGTAGAAAAGCAAGAAATAGAGAACTACAGAGAGCAAAAGAACATAAACATGTGAGAATACAGGCCAGTGTGAAGGCACAAAGCTGCAAGTCCTCAAAAGACACTCAGGTGTCCCCCATGGGAGCATGTTCTTAAGCTACTGGATTCAAATCAACAAATGAGCCCAGGACTCCTGAGGTAGAACATGGCTTGCCCTCCTATGCTTGTCAACAACGGGAGAGGGCCCAGCGGGAAGAGAGAGCAATCCATCATTGTCAGAGTGAGAGTTCCCACCCACCCTTCACTGTTTTATACAAGACACAATCACACTCACACACATGCAGGAGTCAGGGTAGAAGGAGGGTGTAAGGCATCCAGATTTGAGATCCCCCCGTGGTAAAGCATTGCTGATTCTCTCTTAGAAACCACCACATCTCCAAGACCCCTCCACTCCATGAGGCAGCACCCTGTTCACAGATGTTTGAGCCATTACAATGCAGCAGGACTTCCTGGTCCAGTTTGATTTCAGCCGAAAAGCGCCCTCGGTGCAAAGATTGTAAAACCTGAAGATAGAGATGGAGAGGAATGAGAGGTCTCTTCCCCATAGTAGCAACAAGGTCAGCAAGCCTCCGAGCCACACTAGTCAGTTTCCTGTGGGGTCTTGTCTAAAGAGCTACCCCCTGGTTCCAGGTATTTCATGTTCGCATCTTTCCCATCCAAGAGTCTCCACTGGGTGAAGCTCTCTGGAGAAATGTGCCTCTGGTAATCTGACAAAGAGCTCGGCAGACACAAGTGTGGCCATTCTTGGGAGTGGCTTGATGGCAGCGGCTTGATTGGATGCAGGAGCCCCTAGCTGCTTCCTTACAGCTAGTACTCAGGTAGCTGGGGCTTTCGCAGGCTCACCTGGGCAACGTCCTGTGAGACCCCAGTTGCTGTCCCCTGCACCCCTAGGAAGTGTCCTTTGCTAGCCTGTCCACAGATTCCATGGCCTCCTCTCTGCACCGAATCCCAGCCTCTAGCCCTCACAGAGTGCAGCACGCAAGAGAGGTTGAATCTGGCGTAAGACCCGGACCCACCAGGTAACCCTGGGGTGGAGTCCTTTGCGTTCCCAGTCGTTCAGCTCAAAGAGAGACCCCAATGAGAACCAGAAATGACGTTTGAGTTTAAGCCTTTCCCAGGGAAATAAACCACTGTGGAAAGATTTACTTGGAAAACTGATTGGGCCTTTTTCTTTTTCTCACCTGAATATCCCTTCAGAGGAAGAGGAGTTCACATCACAAAAGCTGCGTTTAGAGAGCATTAACTGGAGGCCAGATTGAAAGAGCAGAACTTTACAGTTAAGGATCGAGCCAGCACAAGCTGAAATAAGAACCCAGCTTTGGAGAGGATCTTCCCTGCCAAGGTCCTGGTCAGTTCTTAATACAACAGGCTCTGACATCACTCAAGCTGGGACTTCTAGGAGGTGGTTCTGGGTCCCCTCGGGAGGCTATGGCCCTCTCGTGGTATTAATTTTTTTAACATGAGAAATGCCTCTGCAGTGGTTTCTAACATGAAATACTTGAGAGCACTTCCTTAAGGATACTTCTTCCTGGATATGACATCTTTTTCTAGTTTGTTTGGAAGGTGATTCCAGGATTAGGAAGAGAGTGAAGAAGTGAGACAGAGGGAGGAGGGAAGGAAGGAAGGAAGGGAGGGAGGGAGGAAGGAAGGGAGGAAAGACGGGAGACAGGCAGTAAAGCGGAAGTCTTCAAGCTGGGTCACCACCGTGGGCAGCTGGAGCTCAGTCCTGCCAGGAAATTTTGGAGGCTGGTGTAGAGCAGGCACCCCAGAGTCATCCCAGTTGAAGAGCTACAAAGTGGAGAATGAAGACTCCCTGCCCATCGTTGGTCCAGAGCTGCTTCTGAGGCAATAAGGCACCACCTTGCAGCTTGCCCTGCCCACTGGCTGAGCAATACCCAGAGGCCATGAAAGCCCTCAGCCGGAGGTTGGAGCCAGCTGCCTTCAACACCTTCAGCCCAAGGCAGGGAGTTCTAAGGGAATCAGAGGGGCCCCAAGAGTGATGGATAAATAGATATGTGTTTGTTTGTTCTCTCTTTCTTGTAAACAAAAGTTAACCAGCAATATACATTGTTCCACAACTTGCTATTTTTACTTTACAAGGTATCTTGGAACTTGTTTCGAATTCAGCACGTACAGACTTTCCTTCTCAACTGCTGTATAGTAGCCCACTGTAGGAATAAACCATAATTTCCTTAGCCAGTTACATACGGTTGGCCATTCCGTTTCTTTTTAGTCTTTAACTATTACAAACAATATTGTATGCCTCATTTTTGCCCATACATACAAGTAAACCTGGAGACAAATTGCTATGTAAACAGCTACTTCTATGGATATAAAGAGGACAGAGACACTCGGTCCCACCAGCAATGCAGGGGAACAGCCCACTTCCTGCTTCTCTATCACCCCTGTGCACTATCAGACCTGGGGTTCATGCCTTCTGTTCCTGTGACCTTCCCACAGGGTGGTATACATTAGCCCACTAGGCAGGTGTGATTCTGAGCCACCCGCCAAGCCAGGTTGAAGAAGAAACCACGCATAGGAAGAGTCTGTGAAGGGTGGTCAAGCTAAAGGAAGGAAACACAGACACACATTTACACGCACACACACACACACACACACACACACACACACGCACAACCTTGGACATTAGGTGGCTACCTGGCCAAAAGCCTCCTCTCAGTTTAAAAACTGTGATCTTCATTGGCCCTGCATTGATAGCTGCAAATGGAATGATCCTTTTTCACTCCTTGGAGACTAGCTACAAGCAGCCTCATAGAAAAAGACACCCTAGCAATGGCCTGTTATCAAGTCATGTTGATTCCCTAGGGCAAACTCTGTCTTGTGTTCCTTTATAGAACATCCCCTTTCCTGGGTGGTTTATCTATTATAAACCCACAAAAACGGATATGGTTTTTGAAAAACAGAAGGACTTTTTTCTATCTTATGGCGCAGGTAAATTATCTCATCTATTTCCCATGACTTATTAGAAATAAATGTCAGGTGTGATTTTGTAAGTCCTAAGAACAGGTGTGCGAACGTGCCGACTAGAGATCTGTCCTGCTCAACCCTGGCTGACAAGGATGAATTTTCTATTCTTACGAATCACCTTAATGTACTCATTTTTGCAGCAGCGCTAGTACATTTGTAAGGCTGTGGTGCTGTAAAAGTTGCATTCCAACTCTGAAATATTTATCATCTCTCTTCCTGTTTGTTCTTAAAACGTTAGGTGCAAACATGGACGTGAGGTCGGCATCCTTCTCTTTCCTCCATTGCAGAAAATTCTGCCCATACACCACTGACAACACCAACGGATATGTAACAAAATGAAGACACATGCATCCTCTCTGAAGCTGCTATGGAATTCCTCTAAAGAAGGGAAAGGTCTATGTGTGAAAATACACTGTGCTTGGTGAGACCGCCAAGTTTGGGGTCTGGATTATGTGACGATGTCACCAGAGGAGGCCAGAAAGCCCCCTCCCATGCCTGCTCCCTTAAAACCTTCAGTAGAAGTCTGAAATCACAGAGGGCTTGTTTTATGCATTCATGTCATGACTCTCTTTTGAGTGCCTACTATGTGTTTCAGGCACCAACATAATGATGGGAGATGGGGTCCCAGTCAAGTTTGAGACCCTCACTGAGTAACGGCATGACACAGATGTTCAAATCTTAGACCCAGCACTTGCTGGCTTCTTGGCTGTGGCAGGTGACGTCACATCTTTAAGCTTCCATTTCTTGATTGCTGTGATGATGTTAATAAAATCTCCCCTCCCCGGGCTGTTAAGAGGTTAGTTGTGCTGACGTAAGCCATGCATCTGACACCCAATAAGCCTAAGTCCTCTTGCATGAGCCAAGAGAAGCTGTTTGAGGGTTCTGATCAGGGCAGCACTCATGGTAGCCAGATAACCAGGTAACATTGTCAAGAATGGATCAGCCCCAGAGAGTTATCCACATCAAGCACAGAATAATTTCCTCTCAACCTGAAAACACCATGTGTATTGATAAGTAAAATGATAGAAGTAGGCAAACCCTGCAGTCAAATATTGTCTCTAGTGCTGTGTGTCCTTGTGCAGTTACTTAACCTCTCTGAACCTCAGTGTCTTCAGATTCTCGCCTATAAAATGGAGATAATTACAGTAAACATCGCATAGGTTTGTGGTGAAGATTAAGTTAAATGAGGAGTCTCTCTCTCTCACACACACACACAGAATAGTGCTTGCTGCATAATTAGAACTCAATAAATAAACGTTAGCCATCATTATGGTTGTGTCATACAGAAAGCCCCGTTTCCAGTCACACATTTGACTCAAAGATACGCAATCAACACACACACAAAAGTACAGATACATTTGCTTCCTTGATGGAAAGCTGAGTAGAAGGGAAAGAGCATGGTGCTTATTCGGAAAAAGTGAGTTGAAGCCCTGATTCTCTTGCCGCCCAACTCTGTCACCTTAGCCATCAAAGTTCTCCTTTTCTGAATCAGCTTCCTTACTGACCACCGGTTGTAAGGTTCTGTAAGCTGAAGGTGTTTGTAAAGGACGCAGTGTGATTGAAATGTAAGGTGGCGTAATTGCTTGCACAAGGCAGAGAGTAGACTTGAAGTCAGACAGACTTGGGTTAGCATTCCTGCTTTGCTACTCACTGACAGTGTGGCTTTGGACTGGCCACACAACCTCTCTGGTGAGCCTCTATTTCTATCTATGCCTATCAAATGCACATAATAATAGCTGCCCTGCTGATCTCAAGTGGCTGAGCCTCAAACCTGAAAAGTGAATATCAAAGAGCTTTGTCATTTAAAAGTCCACATGGCTGTAATTTGAGATTGTGATTCGTCACAATGAGGGCATTTCTTTGGGCAGCTTCTTAGCCCATAACCCAACAGGGAGGAGCAGAAAGGCGATGCCAGCGCAGCCAGAGGAAGCAGGGGAACTATCACGAGAACAGAAGTGATTTTTTCAACCTGAGGTTTGACTGGAACCCAGGACCTATGGATTTGGGGCAACAGGGGCGAATAGAGGGTCTCCCTCTCTGTGGAGGAAAAACACCCCAAGCTGCCACTGCCATCTGGGATCCTGGGAGAGCACCCAAGCAGGGATCCTAGGTGCTGTGGCCCCGTGGCCTCCTCCAAAGGCTCAGATGTTTGTATCCCAACCTGCTTATCATGGAGGGGGGTCCGGCTCTGCAGCCAGAGGGCAGCTAAAGCATGTAGACCTGTGCTCATGCCCAAATAAACATCCAGGACTATTTCCTCAAGCCCCACGCACCTTCCCATCCTAAGTGGACTCACGCTCTTCTATGAATAATGCTGCCCTTAAGTTTTGCTTCCAATGCCATGTCTGGCCTAATGCACAAACATTAATTATGCTGTCTTCCCTGCTGTTTCTGTAAAGATAGTCAGCAACATCCCTATTAAGAAGGCAGAGGAGTAAAAAGGAGAAATCTCTGAAATCATCTGACTTGGCTCTGAAATAAACACTTAATTCATGTTAATTGCTGTGCTTTCTTTACGTTTCTGATGTAATCCGGTGTCAGCATGATCCCGTTGGGGAAAAAGTCTGTGCAAAATAAAGAAATGTCAGAAAGCAAAGTGATTCCCTCTTCAAGTGCTTTTCACCCTTTTCCTCTCTTGTAATGCTTACAAACAAAGGTGGTGGGCAGGCTCAAGGTCCATCCCGTCAGGCAGACTGCTCCGCTATTTGTAGCTACAGGATGCTCAGAGCCATCCAAGAAGTCCCACTTTCAGGACTATTTTCAGTGCCAACGAGAAAGCAAAGGGCCTGCAGGCCAAATCTTGCTATCAAAATGATGGTTATTATTTGCCTTTGTTTGTATAGCCATTATTTTTTTATCCCAGAAAAAAGCCTGCTATGGGGATATTTGATGTCTTCCAACTGTGGCCCTCCTTCCTAATGTCCATTCTCCCTTCCCTGAATGTCGTAAATCAATCGGATGTTAGAAGAGAAAATAACATGTTACCTTGCCTGCAACCTCCAATCCCAGGGGCACTGGAGCTTCAGCTCATGCCCAGCAAAGGTGACTGACCCTGGCACAGACCCCAGATCCTCAACAATCCTGTCCTCAGCGTCCCAGTTTCTCTCCGACTCCCCACACCCCTACCTTGCTGTTCCACAGCATTTCTTGGGGTTTGGAGCAAACGCTTCATCAAAATGAACCTGGTCTCACAGATCCTGCCCTGATTCAGAATTTGTATCGCAGTTTGTCAGGAAGCTCTAGGATTTGGAGAGCTCTTGTTAGATTAGTAAACCCCTTCACATCTAAAACTCATTTCAGAAAAACGATCAACACCGTGGAGACTGACTTGCGGCCTCCCCTTTTCTCACAAATCCCTTGGAGATCTGGGCAAAGATACCCTGCCCTCTCCCGAAACCTGAGGGCTCAGAAGCAAAAGCGGGCAGCTGCAAACCTCACGTCAGGATGGGCCACACAAATGAACGTGAGCCTCCATTGAGCCCACTGCCCTGTGTGTTCTCAATTGAGAAAATGTGAGTTAACTCAGCCTTTCTCCTTGGAGTCCATCATCTTGAGCACCTAGAAAGTCTGCTTAAATAAGAGGAGAGACATTTCCAGCCATCCTGACACAAAATCGGGAAGGGAGCCACTTAAAACACCCACACTGGTTGCTGGGGTCCTGTAACAACACTTACCAAATGTTACTCCTTCGAAGAAAACCAAAAGCATGTCTGTCATGTAAATACTTGAACATTTAAACAGAAACTCAATTTTAATTAAGTTGCACTTCTTTTCAATATTGAAATATCGTTTTGTATGTATTTTCTAATTATAAAAATGATACATACTTGTAAAAAAAATTTAACAGTGAGACAATAGATAAAGTAGAAAGAGAAATTCTCCAAAATCCTTCACATCTGAAGACAACCAGAGTAAATATTTTGGCGTATATCCCTTCCAGAATTTCATCTAGGTATATCTATTGTTTTTAGACAAAGTAGCAAGAATGCCTATTGAAAACTTTTTTTTTTATTATTGTAGTGACAACTTTGAAACAACCTGAATGTCCAACAGTAAGAAAATAGTAAATTAAATTATAGGGCATCTGTACGTTGGAATCCTTTGCAGCTACTAAGAGGAAGAGATAGTTCTAGCTCCATTGACAAGGAAAGAAGTGCACAGTATATTGTTAAATTAGAAAAGCAAGTCGTAGAACAATAAATGTTGTTCCAAAACTTAAGCAATTGCCTGTGCCTTTAGCCCATTGCACATTCTTCATACCGCCACTGATCCTTTTACCTCAGTTTTCATTATTTATATTTGGGTGAATGTACACCTTCCAGAAGGTCACTATATCAGAGACCCAAGGTACTCATGTTATCAAGCCCAAGCTTGCCACACAGGCCAATAAATCAAGAGATGAGTTGTTGGGACAAGGAATAGTGACTTTATTCAGAAAACCAGCAGACTGAGAAGATGGTGGACTCGTGTCCCAAAGAACCATCTTCCCCCAATTAGAATCCAGGCTTATTTGATACTAAAAGGGGAGGACATAAAGTCCTGGTTGCGGCCAGACTCCAGAGGGGATGTGTTAATTTCTTCTTTCCTGCAGCCATTCACAGGTTGGCCTGGTCAGGAGGTTTCCTGTGAGCCAAACAAAGGTACTTTAGCTTAATGCTAAAATATTCAGCCTCTCACATGAAGAAAAAGTAAGAAAAGCAGCAACTAGGGGGAAGAAAAGAAAATATAAAGGGCTAAAATCCTGATTAAGCTCTTCCTCAACACCTAAAAAACGTTGTGAATAAAAGAATTATCAAATAAATTATAATACATACAACCATAATTTAAATAGTATTCAGCAGTTAGATCAAATGAGTTAGGTCATCATGTAGTAACATTGTATTTCATGACATGGAAAGATTTTCAAGATATAATCACTGAAAAAAGCAATATAAACAGTATGACTCCATTTGCCTACATTAAAAAAGAATTGTATTTATGTATGTATATATATTTATATATATATATATTCATATGAATAGATGGGTAATAGATACAGAAGAAACTTATATGTATGGTTATCTCTGGAGGGGAAAGTGGGATCCAGTGGGTACATGAAAGGGAATTTCCACCTTTTCTATGAACTTGGTAACTATTTGAATATTGCGGTATTATATTTTGTATCACATACATATAATCTTTAAAAATCACAGTAATGACAATGTTAAAGACAATCCAGAGGGGGCAAAATTTCCTTCCCTTCCCCTTCTGACACTCCTTTTCTGGCCCCTTGGGGAAGCTAAATCAGGTGCATCTTCACAGCTGCTTCAGTGAGCAAAGGAACCATCCCATCATACCGATGAGACCGATGGGGAAAGGCAAACACAGACATGGGTGCTGTCTCCCCAGAGGTGAGCATGTGCTTGCTTGGTTCTCTGGCTACAAGAAACCCACAGAGAGGAAGTTCCTCATTAGGTTCCATTCCCCTGATCTTTTTTCTTCAGCAGGGAAATTCTGAACTGAGCAGTAACCCTTGTCGCTGTCACACCATTCTACCGTGTTCGTGGGGATCATTTCCTCCTTTCATATCCTGTCACTGTTAGCTGGGTTTTAATTAGCAGCTGGTACATAACACCAGGCAAGTGCTAGAAATATGCAGACAGTTTCCAAGAGCAGCCCACTTCCCTCTTATTATGTTAATAACGAAGGTATTCCCTATCGTACCTTGGGACGACGTATCTGATAAAGGCCAGCAGAACTGCATGTTCCAGACACTCATGCTGAATAAACAGAAGACGCAGCGATGGAAGCAGCTCCGACACAATGCTTCACAGGAATACCAATTGGTGAAAACTGCCATTTAAAATCCCCTTGTGTTTGCTCTATTAACTGAGCACACTTTACTCACCAAAGGCCCAAGACTAAGATGGTGTCTGAATAGGGCCCAGATTAGACTATCCCTCTGCACCAAAGGAGAGCAGAAGCCATGGAGTTTGCTTCTACATCCCTCGACCTACTTCAGGGTTCAGAGTATTGTTTACTTTGCGGGGCCCTCCCTAAACCTACAACCAAGCCACTGGTCTGAACTGGCATGCATTTTTATTGAGCACCATGGGCTGTAGCAGGTGCCGATCAAATCATCTGTCCCGGGCCTCACACTGGTGGTGGTGCTCCAAGACCTCTTCTCAAGTCTGAAGATGCATTTATAGATGAAAAATCTATCATGGACCCCTATGGGATAAAAGATCTATTTTTAGCATTTACTGATTTTAAAAATATACAATGAAAAATCAACTATGAATTCAGCAACACTCGGAGGTAAATTTGCATCTTATAATCAAAACAGTATTTACATATATTTGAAAATATTTATGTACTCATTTTGACACACTGCTATGGACTGAATGTTTGTGTTCCACCCCCCAAACTCATATGTTGAAAACCGACTCCCGAATGTGATGGTATTTGGAGGTATTTAGGAGGTAATACAGTCATGGGGGTGGAGCCCTCATGAATGGGATTAATGTTCTTATAAAAGAGACCCCATGGAGCTCCCAAACCCCTTCAGCCATCTGTAAACTGGAAAAAGATTCTCATCAGAACCCAACCATGCTAGCACTCCAAGGAGTCCTCCATCCATACTCAGGAATTACTAGTGCAGAACGTGCAAAAGAGAAAGTGACCTGGTTTTTGCTCTTGAAGATCCTAACATTTAACAGTACTAGACTCAAGAGTTTCAAGTTAAGCCAGTAGTGGACCAAAGGTAGAGAGCCAATGGGAGCCTGGAGTAGACAATGGCAGTGGGGATGGAGAAGAAGCAGACATAATGGGGGAGAAGAGAAAGAGGTAAAACCTGCAGGGCGAGATGGCCCCCTGAAGGTGGGGTGTGGGGTGGAGGGAGGGTTGAGTGCTGGAGCCCAAGACAGGACTGGGGGAGCAGGACTGGGTCCAAAGAACTCCCTGAGCAGTTCTGCTTCTGAGCTTTTCAGAGTGATGCCTCCTCACAAATGGGATGATGTCCTGAGTGCTTTCATGGCCACAAAGGAGGTTCCATTTCATTATTACCCAGAAATGAGTCAATTTCAACTCCCATCTATTTACACCCAGGAAATCACAGCAGATCACAGAATCCTGGAAGGAAATGTCTTCACGTGACGCCTCCTGTTGAGGATACTTTGGGCATCCAGGGACTGACCCCTTCTCTGATTTCTAGGTCAATGTCTCATTGGTACATCAAGAGTAACAAAGTCGTTTTCTCTAAGCACTTTTCTTTATCCTTTGCTCCATTGCTTGGAAGCTGCAGAAAAGGAGACAAGGGAGGTAATTATAACCACTTTCAGGCTGCGAACTCCACTGAATGTAGCAGAAATAAATGATTATACTTTTACTTGTTAGTATAACAGCATGTGCCCGGTACTTACCTGCTGCAGGGCACTGGGCTGCACAAGTCACGTTCATTCATTCCTCCTTAGAAAAGTCTTCTGGACCACCCAGTTTAGAGTAACCCCACTCCCGCTCGTTACCCTTCATACATCCGTGAGTTTTATTATCTTCATAGTACTCCTCACTCTATAATTATCTTATTTCCTGATTGCTTTATGTATCACATGCATTCACCTGCTAGTCCGTCACCTCCATAATTACAGGCAGAACTTGTTTTCTTGTTAACCCCTCTATCCCCAGTGCCTAGGAATGTGCCTGCCTTCCAATGGACACTTTCTTTTTTTGTTTTTCATTTAATTCATAAATGATTCCGTTTAAACCTTATCACCATTTATGGAGTAAGTACTAGTACTAACTTGGCTTTTCTGAATGTGGGCCTAGTTCTTGTTCTATGAATGGCAGTGTATCCAAGCCAGGAGCCACAGAACTATCTCTACGAGTTACACTGAAAGGGCTTCGGAACAGGGACAAAAGCTCACACTGAACATCTCTCTGCCCAAGTTAAACATCCATATCCCAGGGCTTCCCTGGTGGCACAGTGGTTGAGAGTCTGCCTGCCGATGCAGGGGACACGGGTTCGTGTCCCGGTCCGGGAAGATCCCACATGCCATGGAGCGGCTAGGCCCGTGAGCCATGGCTGCTGAGACTGCGTGTCCGGAGCCTGTGCTCCGCAACGGGAGAGGCCACAACAGTGACAGGCCCGCGTATTGCAAAAAAAAAAAAAAAAAAAAATCCATATCCCAGTGAACTTGGCTAAGACTTGCAAACCCAGCTGTCCAAAATGACAGCTGGAAGAACTTGTGTGAAGAAGGTGAGAGCATTATTGGAAAGAGGGGGAGATTTATTGATTACTCTTGACCCTTAGGACTCTTTGGTACAGCTGGTGACTCTCTCCCACAGGCCGACTGTTCGGTTCTCCACCCACCCACCCACCACACAAAGCTGATCGGAGGAGCAAGTCAGCTGACAAAGGAAAACCATGTGAGCCCGGCACACGGCTGAAACTCCCTAAGTGGCAGTTGTTGTGGTTGTTATTACAACTCTCATGGAGGCTTGGGTGATGGATCTCAGCAACCCAGCTTACTCAGGGTGCTTGTCTCATTTGATTTCCACAAACGCAGCAAGCACAAATACCCTCATCCGAATCAAAAAGCATCAGTGTGTTAAGGCTCATTTCTTCTGACAGTGAATGGAAGGTGCAGGTGAGGTGAGAGAGAGGGATCAGAAAATACATACGTGTATATATTTATTTGTGTATGTTAGTGTGTATGTGTGTTACATATATTCACTTGATAGTGGCTTGAAGTCGATACAGATACACAAGCTGAGCTCAGGAATAAATTGCATCTGAATTGCTCACTGCCATTTACTTCACGCTGCTTTGAGATTACTACCTTGGGTATAGGATGAGAGCAGGAAAAGGTTCCTGTTCTTAGAAGGAAAAAGTAGTTTACCCTTTAATGGAAATGAATGGGATGTCTCGTAAACGATTCCCTTTATGCTATCTGTTTGACAAGAGCAGGACAGTATCTTAACAAGGCTTTTCTCTTTGTCCTTCACCCACCTCACGCCCAACCAAAGGAAAAGCCTTTCCAATCAGACCTGCCACCAGATTGCTTAACTTTGAGGATGACAACAAAGACCGCAGGTGCATTACTTCCTCCACCCAGCAGAAGGAGCTCTGATCAGACAATCCCAGCTTCCAGTTTATGACCCAAATGTGTCTGCCTGGCTGAAAATGTTATTACAAATGCATATTCCTAGGTAGCTTTGAAAGGGGGAGAAATGGGGATATACAGCCTCTGAATGTTTCTAGCATAGAGCTAAACCAATGATGACTCCTTCTCTGTCTTCTGAAGTTTGCATACCACACAGTTCAACATCCCTTTAAAAAAAGACAGGCGGGGGGCTTCCCTGGTGGCGCAGTGGTTGAGAGTCTGCCTGCCGATGCAGGGGACACAGGTTCGTGCCCCGGTCCAGGAAGATCCCACGTGCCGCGGAGCAGCTGGGCCCGTGAGCCATGGCTGCTGAGCCTGCGCGCCCGGAGCCTGTGCTCCACAACGGGAGAGGCCAAAACAGTGAGAGGCCCGCATACTGAAAAAAAAAAAAAAAAAGACAGGTGGGAGGGAGGGAAGGTGGGAGGGTGGGAGGGTGGGAGGGAAGGTGGGAGGGAGGGAAGGTGGGAGGGTGGGAGGGTGGGAGGGAAGGTGGGAGGGAGGGAGGGTGGGAGGGTGGGAGGGTGGGAGGGAAGGTGGGAGGGAGGGAGGGTGGGAGGGAAGGTGGGAGGGAGGGAGGGTGGGAGGGTGGGAGGATGAGAGGGAGGGAGGGAGGGAGGGAGGGAGGGAGAAGGGGTGAATCTAACCAAATATGAATTGAATCAGAAACCTCAACTTCTAAACTGCAAGCATGTGCACAGAAAAGTAAAGAGAAGGAGGGGGCAGAAGTGAAGGAGGATGATGACAAAATCCAAGTTAAAAGGCAGTATGTAAATGATAATGATAGCTTTGGGCAGTGAGATGGATTATCCAGGGGGATGTGAGTAATTTAGCCGGACAATTTGCCGTTACTCTACAAAAGTCTCTGATATTTATCAACTGAATGTAGTCAGAATTGGAATCTTGTAATGAATCGACAGGTTTGAAATGAAGGGTAATGAATCACCCTGTGGATAAGATGGTCTTCACTTCTGATGTTATGACAAATGCAGGGCTGTCCCAGAAATACTCAGCAGCCCCCTTCCCCCTGCAATTAGCATGACTTTCCTGCTCTGGTCTGTACTGCAGGGCTATCGTCCTGCAGCTTCACTTTACCCACCAGGCAGGCAGGACCCCGTACGTAGGAGGGGCAAACAATTGGTAGGCAATCATAATCAATTGACTAATAAACCTCAGGTATTGAAACTTCACACCCAACCTAAAAGGTGCTCTAACCCAGGGAAACTAGAGATATACCCATGATGATCTGCAGCTCTGCTGGCAACCTCTTATATTGCTCAGGGGTCAATGGGATTGTGATGGATGGAAGATTACAAAAGTTTCACAGCAGGCTGAGGTTGAGTTCATGATCTATGAGGAAGGTGCTGGCCACTGTAAAGCTAAGCCAGATGTCTGGAAACTTTAATAAGTGTTTATGAAAATCAAGAAAAGGGCTGGGGGCCCATCACTGGAGAACTCAGGCAGTAAACAGGCAGACCTCACCTTAAATTGGGAAGGCAGTTTCGTTCTCCCAAGTTAAATTGATCTTGAAATCGGGAAGGCATGCTCCTTTCCAAAGGCTGTGTTTCCCTGCAAAACACTGAGTATCATTAAAAAGAGGAGGGAAATGCTCTGGGAACCCTCAGTCCTCTATGATCTGGAGTCCAGTGGGTCACTCTAGCCTTCCGGAGCCAAGATGGGGACCATAATGGTGACAGAGTAGGAGAGGAGAATATGTTTTTATTACTCTAGGTCAGTTAAGAAAATGCCTGTTTAGTGGAATGTGAAATTCATGAGGATAATTATCTGCTGTGTTCATAAGAGTGGCTAAAAAGCTACTGTCTGCAACCCTACTTAACTATGATGCCTTAAAAAAGGGAAGCACTTAAATGCATTTGTGCATATTTTCATTTATAGGATTTCAGAATGTTCAGGTTTTGCATTATTCACCTCACCCATCTGTTTTAAAATATATACACAAGAATACATACCTAATCCTAAAGTCTGTCTTATTACTATATTGTTGTAGCAATATATAACTAACAATAAACATTTATTGTCTCACACAGATTCTAAGGCTCAGGAATTCAGGAGCAGATTAGCTGGCTTGGGGTCTCTTATGAAGTCATAAGCAAGCTGCCAGCCACGGTCCCCCTGGCTGTCGGCAGGACGTCTCAGTTCCTTACCATGTGGACCTCCTCGTAGGACTACTTGAGTGTCCTCACAACATGGAGATTGGCTTCCCCAGGTGGCCATAATGGGAGATGACTATACTTGCTTAAATAAAGTAGAAATGTGTTCTCTCATTTATAAAAAGTCCTAAGGTAGGTGGTACTTGATATAGCACAGTGGCTCCACTAAGTCATCAGGTACCCAAGATTCTTCTTTCATTCTTCCCACCATCCTTATTACAAGAACTGAAGGTTGCCTCCTTTTTCAACATGGCTGCTAGAGATCCAGCCATCTGTCCAGAATTCAACAGGAAGCAGAAGTTAGAAGGGAAAGGAAAACATGGGCCTATACCAAATGTTTGTCTCACAGTTGTAGTTTTCAGAGGATCTACCCAATAATTTCGGTCTCCATGTCATTAGCCAGAATGGCCCCATCAACTTATAATGGAGGCTGAGAAATTTATATCTCAGGCTAGCATATTGCCACTCCAAATAAAATCAGCTTTTATAACTAAAGAAAAAAAAAAGACAATGGACATTGGATCAGCAACCAAAGGTTTCCGTCATCTCTGTTTTGTAGAGATCCCCAGAAAGTTGTGTTATGCCAGAATTCCCACATGATATTTTCACAGATATGCATGTATTCCTTAAAACTGGTGAGGTCAGAAAAGAGAGGAATGGAGAATATGGGTGGGTGGGGGGTAGCCAGGAAGAAGAGGTGTCTCATCTTTAGTAAAAGCGCAAATTATCCCAGAAATTATCTCACTGTAAGGATAAGAAGGTTGACATGCTCCCTAAAGAGTTCTAGTGGTTCCAAGAAAAGGACATGTGCTTCGTAGCACTGGCCACCATAACTGGATTATCTCTTTCCAAGGTGATTGGGCCCATTTGAACATTAGGCTGAAATCCAAAGCTGTTTTTCCATTCTCTCTCCTGGACATTTACAGTAACAGGCTGAATTCTCTGCCTAGTAAACTCTGAGGCACTATGTTGGGTGTTGGAAAATGATGCAGGAACCAACAGAACATTATTTATGTCAATGGAAACAGTAAATCACCTTTTCTTTGCATCCAAATGACACAACAAGTGCAAATCAAAAGTTCTCATGCTTCAGAAGGAAAATAATCCACGAGTTTCTCAGAGGACAAAATTACCTACCTGCCTATACAGTGCAATAAATGTCCTTTTTAAAGTGAAATAATTTCTGAGCTCTTCAGCACAAGACTTACAGTGAAAAAGACAGTGCCAATATTAAAATTTAATATACGCAATATTGTCATGTACCAATAAATCAACCAGTAAAAGGCAGCAAGTGTTTCTTTTTTCTACTTCTAAAAAGAGTTACAGTGCTTTAATTTGAATGGATGTTGGGTTATAATGGTGAAAAGTATGAATTTGTGTGTCTATAGCAATCAGATGGGTTTTCCCAGAGCATATGCAGTGCACTTCTCTGTCAGTGTCAAGGAGTATTTACGTCTCTTACTAATTCAATAGACTGTAAAGATAAGTTCAGAAGCTGAAATAATGATTAAGCTTTGAATAGTCCAATCTTTTTGCCTTCATGGTTGTCTAGTTTTACTCTTAGACAACGGTGTGTGTGTGTGTGTGTGTGTGTGTCTGTGTGTCTGTGTGTCTGTGTCTGTGTAGATCGATTTGCCTTTATGTTAGTCGTAGAAGAAAACTGTTAAGGCTCGGAGGAAAAACTCTTCTGTTTGGCGGCCTTTTCATCCTACTGTCTACATACAAGACTGACCTTTTCAGACCATCTCTATCCATAATGAGAGTTTGGAGTCAGACAAACTTGATTTAAATCGTGGCTCTGCCTCTTTAGCAACTGTGTGTAATCTTGGACTTGCTACTAAATCTTCTTGAATCTCAGTTTTCACCTGTAAAAATATAGGTAGGAGGCGACCTAAGTTGCAAGGTTGGTGGAAGGAATACCCTACGAGGAAGGGCTGGATTAGTGTAAGAACTGGATAAATGTTATCCCCACCTCTTCAGAATTTCACAGCCAGGATTCTGTCTCTACAGTCTGCAAGCCTTCCCACCAAACAGGTCTTTGACCTGATTTCTTAGCTCATTATTCCTGGAAGAATAAATACAACCGTATGTAAAGTGATTAACAGTGCAGGGCACCTGGGAAAGTTTCATAAATGTTAGCGCTCACCATCATCATCGTTATTATGAGAGGTTGCTGGGTTCTCTCTACGGCACTGCTGGAAATCGTACAGGTAACCCCGACACAGCAGATTTCTCATTATGGCATGAATGAGGGAGAGAGACAGGAGTGCCTAACGAAGTATGACTACTTTAACTGCTGCAATATGTTCAAAGACCCTTTTTCAATCCTTTCATTATTATAATTAGTCACAAAAAGGCCAAACTGAGACTCCAGGAAGCCCTGGCTTCCTGACCTCTGTGCTGCTCTGGGTTCTGATTTATGAGAGTTCAAGGTTGCAAAGGAACCAGCCAGGAAGGCACAAATCCATTCTGGCCTTAGTCCCATGGCAGATGAAAATGCTGCCACCTCCCCTGAAGAAGAAAGCCTTGGCAGTGCCTGCAGTCTCCTCAGTAGAGCACAGCTTTGTGCCAAGAGGACCCTCTTCAAGTTGTCCTGGAGGCATCTCCCTGCAATGATTTACAGAGTGGCCGGCCACACCTTCCATCAGAGGAGGAAAGAACAGGACAGCAGCTGCACTGCCATCCAAGCTGATTTGTTAGCTAAAGATCAGTCATCATGGCAGACAGAAATACAGTGGAGATTATAACATACATGGTAAATGTGAGAGCCTTCCCAGGAAGGGAGATGCAAGGGAGGGTGGGAGAGAAAAATGATGGATAGGGCTAAACAGATAAAGTTTCTTTTGCGGCGATGTTACATCACCCTGAGATAGAAAATGTGATTTATTTTCCCCAAGGCTGAGGACAGGCAAGGCAATGCTTTGGGGACTACTTTGCTGTTAAGATTGCATTCAGTGAAACATTTTTTCAAGCCCTTGGGTAGTGAAAAGAAAAGTAGCCAATGATCACCAGAACAGCCACTATTTATTGAGCACCAAACACAGAACTAGATGCATGCATTCTCTCAACTCCTAAGAACAGACGGAAAGTTAGTAATATCCCGATGATATACAGGAAGATAAATTGAGAGCCAGCAAGTCAGAAAGTTCATGGCTGTTTTTTGAGGGTCCATTATGGACCGGGCACTGACTCCTCTATATGCTGAGGATACAGTGGTGAATATGAAAGACTTAGTTCCTCCCTGAAAGGAGCTGATGTCCTAGTAGGAAAAAATACATATAAACACTTAAATAAATAGTAAGGCTATTTCAAGTACCGATAAGCACTATGAAGGGGATGAAGTAGTTTGGTTTGTTACAGAGTGACTTGTTAGGAGAGAGGCTGCCACTTCCTCTGGAGTGCTCTGGGGAAGAGGTGGTGACACAAAGACAGGTCAGCCATGTGAACCCAGTGGAGAGGCAGTTTCAAGAAGAATGAAGAGAAAGAGACGAAAGAAGATGCAGAAAGAAAGCTAGCGGGGCACTGGGCGCTGGGAAGGGGATGGGTAAGGCTGCCCAACATATCCAAAGTCATGCCATTAGGAAGGGTCCAAGCCCGAACGGCCACCCAAAACTATGTCAGACACTCCTGGGCAGCACAATTTTGCACACTGAGATAAACACACAGCAACATCTGGAGGAGTGCAGCTCATGGGTGTGGAGTCAGCCTGCCCAGGTGTAAATTCTGACCATACCAGGTAAAACCTGGAGGATCTAGTTTGGGGAAGTAACCTGACTTCTCTAAAGCCTCTGTTTCCTTATCTGAAACAGAAAAGGATCACAATATTAATGCCTTCCCTAGTGAGTGATTGTGAGAATTAAGGCTAAACCATGTGAATTACTGTGTAAGAATTGAGCGCTATTTTTCATACTCATATGTTTTTTTTCTAAAAGGAATGAACTTTTTTTCTAAAAGGAACTTTTTTTGTCCCAAAGTTAGGTGGGTCGTGGTTAAGCTGATTTTCCTGGGGTGGGAGGGCTGGGAGACACTATGGGAGTAACCCAGTTCTCAAGAATTTTGATGCCCTAAGACTGGAATAAGACACTGGTTTGGTATTTTTCCCAAAAGGAGGAGACCTAAACCATGAGGGCACAGTGCCCAGAGGTGACATGATCTCAGATAGGGATGACTATAGAAATGATCATAAAGTCTTAATCCTAAGTTACATGGCCACAGAGCAGCAAGGAGGGTCCCCCTAGCCATCAAGGAGGGTCCCCATAACCAACAAGGAGGGTCCCCCTAGACAGCAAGGAGGGTCCCCCTAGACAGCAAGGAGGGTCCCCCTAGCCAGCAGGGAGGGTTCCCCTAGCCAGCCAGGTAAGGAGCCACCCTGACCACCTGTTACTTGGATTTCAATCTGTCCTAAGCAGTTTATCTGAAGGAGGAGAATTTAACAAAAAGATGCTGTGTTTCTCCCTGTGTTGTTCTATGTTTGCATTGTAACCAGTGATAGGACAGATCTTCATTTGGTAAGTGTCCAGAGCAAATCACACTTCACATACTATTTGTTACTTTGTTTTGCAAGTATAATATTTTATCTTAGGGGAAATATTCATAAACTTGGTCTGTCGTGATCTAGAAGGGAAACTGAAGCAGCTCAAGGACATCAAAACTGTAGCACATTGCCAGTGAGTGGTGAGCTCCAGTCCTGGGGGTTGAGGGGCAAAAGATGCATGGTCATTGAAAAGAATCAGCTTTGGACATCAGCTGGAAGAGGGCCCTGCCATCTCTTCCTGTCTGCAGACTCTCAGAGCCATTCCAAAGTCTGGTTCTTCCCACAGCCTAGACCCATAGAGACAGTGGGCTAGACTGTGTCACAGGTTACAGAATGGAAGGTGGAAGCGTTTATGGGCTCACAGTGCAAATGTAGGTGGCCAGACCACTACCCAGGGGCACTTGGGGCAGGTCTATCGCTGACAAACCAGTTGCAAACAGCTCCTTGCTCTATGAAATTCTGGGGGTATTTGTCCCATACTACATCTTCAGTATATGCATGTGTAGGCAGGGGAAAGACAATGCTTATTCCCATAGATCCCTAGCTTCTACTGATAACCTTCATAAACCTATAAACTGGACCCTGTGTCCTCTTAGGCTGTAACTTCCAGGTTTTCTCCCTCATTTTGTGGGACTGTCCAAAAGCAAGCCAGGATCCTTGAGCGACTCTCCCTATTCCTTCTTCATATCTCAAGTTTCAGGTAAGCACATTAATTATAGCATTCTATTCCAGTTAGGAGTGTGGGAGCGTCCACTGGAGATGAGAAATAAAGGATGGACATGGGTGCCTGTATATGGACATTTCCATTAGGATCTTTCTTTTATATTTTAGTTATCTTTTATATGGGCACTACCATCACACGGAAAATATTCCAAAATACAAGATGGTTATACAATGAAATGTGATCTACTTCCAGTCTCTACCAACCATTTCCCAATTTACTTCCCCAACAGTAACCACTGTTAGCAATTTCTCAGGTATCCTTCCAGAGATAGTCTGTCTACATAAACATAAATCAATGATCAGAGTCTCTCTATACATAGATCCATACTGCATGACTCATATTGATGTCGAAAAGCAGAACCTGAGATGTCAAAGGAAACCATATCACACGAATTTGCCACATTCGAGTGATGGTGCTACAAGCACCATTTACCAAAAAGAACTTCCCCCTACACATCACAACGAGCACAGAGAGATTGCTCTTCCAGGCAAAGATGAAAAGTTTCAGTATCTGTTTATTGAACACCTACTATGTGGCAGGTCCTGAGCTTGGCACTTGTGAACACACCTGGGGGGAAGAAGGGGTCCTTCCAAGCCAGCCTCTGGACACAGCAGCACAGGGGAGTGGCTTGTGTTAAGATGTGAGACAAATGATGAAAACAGCAACAAATATCTGTCTACACCAATCAGGGAGTCATTCTTGGTCTGAAACAGGAAACCTGTACAAAATGCCTGCTTCCCTCCATTAAATGAGATATATTTCTTCCTGCAGTCCAACTTTTCCTTCGTTACAAATAAAGCATCAAGAGGAGCCCTGAAGGGGACAAGTGGTCCTCAGAGGCAGGCAGGGTTTCTGGGTAGCAGGTACAGTCTGGGCAAGGGGCAGAGAAGGGAGACGGCCCTGTTATTAGGCTGCTGGTACCATCTTGTATTTTCCCTGGCTCTTTTTCAATCTCTCAGCTCTCCACAGGTAACCAGATCTCATTGTTATTAATTATTGAAAGAATGCTTTGGAATGGATACATCACATTTATTAAAAGAAGAAAGAGCCCTTGATCAACACTTTGACATATGTGCAGTCAGATGTGTAGTTAGAAAGGAGAAAAATTCTTTCCCAAGAAGAGCTAATCAGAAGCATGCATCATTAGGCAAAACATAAAGATTTCATAGCAGCAGCATCAAGCCCAGGGACGCACAATCGCCTTCTCACTGGCTTTCAAAGAGACAGATTCCTCCATGAATCACTCTTTGCCCCTGCAAAAAATTTAATTCACACAGATGGACCGGATAGGACAATATGGTCTAAGGCTCCCCTTTGCTTACAGTTTTCCAATTCTGTTAAGTTGCCTTTACTTTTAGACTCTGCCAAAGAAATCTTCCAAAAGAAATCAACTTTGGACAATAAATAAAGGTTTATCGAGTGAATATGCTTTAAATCTTTGAAGAATGCATTTTCCTGGTTTTTTTTTTCTTTATTTCTAATCAACACCCACCTCCTTATTCTCCTTCCATGCCCACCAGCCCATCTTCTCAGACACAGCTGCTGGTCCAATCCTGGGGTGAATCAGAGCAGGGAAAATACCCAACTCTACTTAGACCCTTAACTACCCAATAAAGAGAGAGAAACAAAGCCCTTGAGAAACCTTGAAACTAGAAGTGTGACAGTAAAATACGGCATCTTCTCCTCTTTAGCCACCATTCCTAAAGGTAGCTGCATCATCCTGGCTGGTTTTGGGGAGATGAAGAAGAGGCTGTTAACTTGAATATTTTACTTAGATCCAATGAAGAGAAGAGGATGGGTTTGAAGTCACCATCATTGCTGCAGCCAATCAAACCACCGTCCCATAAACAATAATCAGTCATCCACGCTGTGCCAGACACGTGCCGTGACAAGAAGGTAAAAGGGCAATAAAGACCAAGTCCTTGGGACTTCCCTGGTGGTCCAGTGGTTAAGGCTTCTCCTTCAAATACAGGGGGTGCAGTTTCGATCCCTGGTTGGGGAGCTACGATCCCACATGCCTTGTGGCCAAAAAGCCAAAAAACATAAAACAGAAGCAATATTGTAACAAATTCAATAAAGACTTAAAAAAGAAAAATGGTCCACACCCAGAGAGAAAAACAAAGACTGAGTCCTTGCTTGCAAAGTTTTCAGTCTAATGTCAGAACCAGCTTAGAAACAGACATGCTGCCATATGTGGTGCCTAAGACAATCATGGGGGATGGATAAAATTCTGGGGACATATAGATTTCTGTGGACACTGCTAGGCTCTAGAAACAAGAAGTGGTATAAAGCAGAGTCCCAAGCCACAAAGAACCACAGTAGTTTGTAAAAAGCAAATCTAGGCAGAACAAAATGTATCAAAGAAAAGAGAGTTTGGAAGAGGAAAAAGAAATAGGGTGGTAAAGAGAGAACACAGAATACAACCCGCATAGACCAAGCAGGGAGAGTCACATCAGAATGGCCACTGATTGAACAAGCATCTAGAAGAGATGATGTGAGGACAATAATGAACCCACCTGCTGTAAAAGGAAACTCTGGTTACAAGGTCTGGAGGCCCAGGATTCGTGATCCCACAGTTTGAAGATGAGCCTGACCCCTCCAGTCAAGGGAAGAGGTAGGACCTCCTGAGTAGGTGGATCCAGAGAGACCCGTCAGGCCTGCTGGAAACATGAAGACGCATTGCTGTCCTCAAGGAAGGTCCCAGCGCTGATAAAGACAAAGCACAGTGCTGCTGTGTCCTAACTGGAGGTCGGATACCAGGGCCGAGAGGCCTTAAGGTAACAGTCATGTAAGATTCCCTTTATGGCTTCTTACAAGTTTCTCTTCCTTACCAAACATGGGCCACTCAAGGGCAGAGAGCACATCTTCATTAATCTCTGAATTGTCAAGACCTAGACCCTGTAGGTACAGGATACTAATATTAAATGCTGAATATATGAATAGGTCACTTGGTAGTTTCCACAGGATTTTCATGCACATGTGCACATTTAATGCCCCATTTCAATTCCAAGAGTTGGGTTTTAGAAATTCTATTTTAAAATGGAGAACTAGGGACAGGACAGCAATAAAGATGCAGACATAGAGAATGGACTTGAGGACACAGGGAGGGGGAAGGGTAAGCTGGGACGAAGTGAGACAGTGGCATGGACATATATACACTACCAACTGTAAAATAGATGGCTAGTGGGAAGCAGCCGCATAGCACAGGGGGATCAGCTCAGTGCTTTGTGACCACCTAGAGGGGTGGGATAGGGAGGGTGGGAGGGAGACGCAAGAGGGAGGAGATATGGATATATATATATATATATATATATATATATATATGTATAGCTGATTCACTTTGTTATACAGCAGAAACTAACACACCATTGTAAAGCAATTATACTCTAATAAAGATGTTAAAAAAAAAAAAGAAGAAAATAAAAAAATAAAGTGGAGAACTAGAGGCTTGGAGAGACTGAATGCCTCTCCTAAGACTATACAGCTGGGAAATAACAAAGCCTGCACCACCCATCTTCCCCAGCAAGCTCACCGTTCGCCGCCCACCACCATCAGCACACCCACCCTGCGCAGATCCCACTGTGGACCATGAGAAACCCTCATGCTCTGCCCTCTCTCATCCCTCCTTGTCTCTGCGCATTCTCTAATCAGGAGTGCTAGAAGTTTCCATGTGCCAGAGACTGAGCTAGGTGCCAGACATACTGTGATGAATCGAAGTCCCTGCTTGGACTTCCCTGGTGGCGCAGTGATTGAGAGTCCGCCTGCCGATGCAGGGGACACGGGTTCATGCCCCGGTCCGGGAAGATCTCACATGCTGCGGAGCGGCTGGGCCCATGAGCCATGGCCGCTGAGCCTGCGCGTCCAGAGCCTGTGCTCTGCAACGGGAGAGTCCACAACAGTGAGGGGCCCACGTACCGCAAAAAAAAAAAAAAGTCCCTGCTTGCATGGAGTTTGCATTCTAGGAAGGAGATAGAGAATAAGCAAGAACGGACATACGAGATACAAGCTACAAAGAAAACAAAACTCAGGGTTGTGATAGAGTGTGATGGACAAGGCAAGCGTGACTTGGTAGGGTGGTCCAGAAAAGGCCCTCTAAGGAGAGACACCTGAGCTGAGACCTAGTAACAGAAGAAGCCAATCCTGCAAAAACCTTGGGTGCAGTATCCCAGGCAGGGGGAAGAGCATGGGCAAAGCTTCTCAAGTGGGAAGGGCTGGACACAGAGGAAGAACAGGATGTTACCCAAGCTGAGTTAGATGCTTCCTCCATTCTCATCAATGCCCTGTGCAAATCCCTGCAATAGGTCTTTTCATGCTGTACAGTCCTCACTGACTTTCTTAGTTCTCCGTGGGCATATTTAACTGGGGTCTGTCTCTTTCACCTCTTGGTTCCCGATGTCTGGCATAATTCCTGGCACATGGTTGATTTCCAGCTTCCCCTGCTATCGGGTCAAGGAGGCAATCTGAATTAATTGGAACGTACTCAGAGATACTCTTAAGCCAGTCGACAACAGGTCTGAGGTTTTCAGAGATGCTCAGAAGAATCAAAACAAAAACAGAAAGTAAGCGGCTACAGAGTTGAGCAGAAGGGGAAAAAAATTACCTGCGTCTGTAGCTACCTTTTGAAAGATGTTACAAATAAGAAATTTATAACTGCATAATTTACAGGATATCTATGACACAGCTCAGAGTGCTGATTCAGAGAGAACATAGGTGAGTAATGAGACTTTTATGGGACACTGTGTACAGGTTTGTTCGGGATTTGTAGTCTTGGTTTCTCAGGAATCACGAATGGCTTCCCTGTCCACTCCCAACCCCTTAGGCTGAAAAATATGGATTCAGATAGGATCCCAATAATACACATTTAAATAATTATATCATCCCTGACAAGGCCTACTCTTTGGACATGATCCCTTGATCTCTTTTTCCCTGGCAGTTCCAGTAAACCCAGATGGGCAGACAGTCCCTTAAGAAGCTGTGGTATTTAGGAAAATGTATTCATTTCCACAGCTTGGCCCTTTATCCATTTCCACCTCCCATTCTTTATTTATGAGGCCACATTTGCATGAAAACAAAATCCTTGTTCATCCAAAAGGCATTGTTAGGCTTAGGTTTTCTGAAGGCTCTTCTAATTATAGAGACAATCTTGGGATTAATGTTCAGAATAGAAAGATAGCTCATCAATAAATAAGTCAGTAAGTGCAGGTTCTAGGGCCAGCTCCACCACTAACTCACAGAGGAAATCACATTTCTAAATGTTTTTTCATGTATAATGAAAGCATTGAACAAGAATAGTAGTTCCAAGCATAGAGTTCTAGGATGGTCGAACTCCACAAAATATGCTTTTTGGTTTTTAAAAGCTTTACAGAAAGCACAAACATCCCCTGAAAAGGCCACCTAAATACCTAAAACTTCACATTTCCAAATGACATTTAATAGTCTAAACATATTCCAAATAAAATTACTAATTTTTTCCCTCCAAATCCACATTACCTTAGTCTACCCACCCTCATACAATCACTCACGTAGTCGTTCAAGCCAAAAATCCAGCAATAGTTTATGATTTCTCTCTGGCCCTTACTCCCCACATCCAATTAGTCAGGAAGTCCTATCAGATTCACTTCCAAAATATCAATACATCCCGAATCCATCCATTTCTCTCCATTCCCACTGTCTCTGCACCAGACTGAGTCATGATTATCTCTCACCTGGCCTTGGTCATTCACCTCCAGACAGAACCCCTGCTTCCTCAGCAATGGATTATCCCGTGACATTCCATTCTCCAGACCCAGCCTTTGACTGCCCTGCCTCAAACCCTGCAGTGGTTCCTTTTGCCTTTGGTATGAAATCCCACTTTCTACAGCTACCGTCAAGCCCTCCGTCCCAACACCACCTTCTTCTAGATCCCCCACCCACCCCCTTATGGTCTTCCATGCTCACTGGCCTTCTTTCTTTTTCTAATAATTGCCAAGCTCTTTGCCTCCTCTAGGCTGTACTTTCTGTGTCATCTTCCTGAATCTTTCCCCCAGATCTTAAAGGGCTGACCTCTTATTATTCGCGTCTCAGCTCAGAAGTCAATTTCTCTAAGTCTTTCACTCTTTCCCTCTATCTGATATTGTTCTTTCCATCTGAAATTGATAGAGCCACTCTATTAACATTGCCCACCTTCTCACAGTCTTTATCTTCATTTCACTTATTCCTATCTGAAATTAAGTTAGATATTTTTGATTAAATGAATCTTTTTCTTTACTTTTTATTTACATTGACTTTATATGAGAATAATGCCTGGTCAAAAGTTCTTGCAGCCCAATTATTAACACTGATTCTCTTGGGCTGATCGAAACTCTGATTGGCAATAACATATAACTTTCATCTTTAAGAAGGAGAAAAATATTTGACAATTAATAAGTATTATGATGACAGCTAAAATTTATTGACCGCTTACCAAGTGCCGGGCATTGTGATAAGCATTTTATGGGCAAATTTCATTTAATCTTCATATTAACTCTATTACATAAATACCTTTATTATGCTCACTTTATAGATGGAACAACTTGAACACAGAGAGACCCAGCCAAGTGCCTATGGACGTTATAAAGCAAGGTGAGAGGACAGGGCTAGAACCCATGTTGTCTGAATCCCAAGTCCAGGCACTTAATCATTATAGTATTCTCCCTCTCTTAGTAGTTGCAACTTAATCTTTTCCCCGCTAAAGTTTCCAGGCCATAAAAATAATGAATACATGTCATTATCTGAAAAAAGTTCAGAAAAATTTTAAGATTATTTAGAAGTGCCATAGGAGTCCAGCTGGTGCCACAACGGGGTTCCTTAGTCTAACAGGGGACAACTGATCTGCCAGCCCCCCAAGTTTCAGATACCAGTCAACCAAGTTCACAGCTGCCATGTTGCTAATTTGTTCATTTCCAGTGAGAAAATAGCTATCAAGCAGGCATGATAGTGATGTTTGAGGATCAAGCCCAATCCACACAGGGAGGAAGATTAGGAACAGAATGTATTGGTGAGGATATAACAAAGGCAGGAAGATGAGTGAAAAGATGCTAATGGCCGATGTTCCTGATTCTCTGGGACAGAGGGCTTGGAGGTGGAGTCTCTCCTGCAGAACAGACCTAGACAGGCTCTGACTCTCTTCAACTTCTTTCTCATAAGTACTTTCTTTGTCTGTATCAATGCCAATAGTCTAGTCATCATTATGTATTAGCCCAGAAACTATTTCATTTCTAGGATGACTTTACACTTTCTCACACTGAGCTAAGGCAGTTTTATAGCTTAACCCTCAGAGAACAATCTTATCTACTTCGAATTCTTGTGAAGCATGTTGTTGTGGTCCTTATATTCTATGTACAAAAGAGTATCCATTGGTCCAAAATGGGACGGAAGGGCAGTGGAGAGCTGTCAGCTGGTAGTCTAGGTCCCTTCGAGTACTCAATTCCAAGCCTTAAATGGGCAAGGAAAAAAATGTTATTTCCCTTCTTTCCCCTTTCCCTTCAGAGGTTTAAATCTGACACCAGCAATAAGGCATCCTCTGCTTATAATTCTGTCTTAATTCATCATTTACAACAGCTGATCTTATAACCTTCCCTGCTTGTATCATAATGAAGTGAAAAATTGATGGGCAGTCAGGGTAAAGGCTTTACCAACTCCTGTTGCTCTTCCATCAGGATTGCCTGTGAGCATGTGTTTTGGTTTTTTTTTTCCCACTTCTCTCCCTAACCTATCACATGAATTAAAAGTCATAAGGGGGCTTCCCTGGTGGCGCAGTGGTTGAGAGTCCGCCTGCCGATGCAGGGGACGCAGGTTCGTGCACCGGTCCAGGAAGATCCCACATGCCGCGGAGCGGCTGGGCCCGTGAGCCATGGCTGCTGAGCCTGCGCGTCCGGAGCCTGTGCTCCACAATGGGAGAGGCCACAACAGTGAGAGGCCCGTGTACCAAAAAAAAAAAAAAAAAAGTCATAAGGAGCCTGGAAGAACCATCTCAAGAAAGGTTCTGATTTTCAGGAAGTCCCAGAGCCATGTCTTTGGGGTAGCCTGGGGGTAAATGTCCCATTTTGATCAGAGAATATTTTCTTGGTATTGGCAATACATAGAGAAACAAAATTCTGGAAAAGAGGTTACCCTCTGAGAATTAAACTAGTAAAATACATGATATGATTGTGATTAGCCATCTGTGAGCATAAAGCAAAAGAGAGCTTGTAAATGTGTCACTGAAGAATTTTCAGACAACCAAACCTCCAATAAAAGTGATGGGAATAAACTCAGGGAGATGACTCTGGAAATTGACAGCAATTTAGAAAGCAGAAAACTAATCAATTGCAATGCACTCTGCCCAAGAAAATCTTGGGGAGGGGGTGAGACTGCCACTACAGACAGCATTCAACACACACTCCCCAGGAGTATGGCCGTCCTGAGCCAAGGGGAGGGAGAGCCCCAGAAAAAACACCCTGCACTTCCTAGAGCATCAATTTTATCTGAAGATCTTGGGGAAACTATATTCAAATAAACATGAATATTCTATAGAGCAGACAACTAAAGGGAATATTTTGTGCACCTTGAAGTTTGCAATTGACAAGAAGAGAATGTTTGGGCTTCCCTGGTGGTGCAGTGGTTGAGAATCCGCCTGCTGTTGCAGGGGACGCAGGTTCGTGCCCCGGTCCGGGAAGATCCCACATGCCGTGGAGCGGCTGGGCCCGTGAGCCATGGCCGCTGAGCCTGTGTGTCTGGAGCCTGTGCTCCGCAACGGGAGAGGCCACAGCAGTGAGAGGCCCGCGTACCGCAAAAAAAAAAAAAGAAGAAGAAGAGAATGTTTTTCTACTGCTTTCCCCAAGTCCCTTCTGTACACAGATAGGCAAACCTTGCCTCAGATGTTTGCTTGCTTGTTAGCTTCATTATTTAGGGCTGCCACAAATTTGCACATACTTCAAATGTGCATATTTTCCCATTTACTCTCTCTCTCTCTCTCTCTTTCTCTCCTGCAAACACTGAACAGAATTGTCAGATCCAGAACAAAGACTCTCAGCTAGCCAAAGTCACCCAAGCCAAGTCCTTACCTAAAATTTCAATATGTTGTTTCTATCAGGGTCCAGTCAGAAGAAGAAACAACACTGGTAATTTGAACAGTGAAATTTTATTTGTAATGTAAAGAATTATTAACTAGTAGCAGAGGACTGATGACTGTGGGATAAGTAGTGGGCCTGTGGGTCAACCTGCCATGCCCACTCATTTATGGATTGTCTGCCGCTGCTTTCTCATTAAAACATTGAATTGAGTAATTCTGAACAGACCGTATGGCTGCAAAGCCTAAGATACTTACTTTCTGGCCCTTTACAGAAAAAGTGTGCTAAATCCTGCTCTAGAGAATATAGGAGTAGCAGATACAGGGCTCAGATAGAGCACCCAAAGAAGAACCATTTGAGAAAAAACGACCCACCATGCTGGGCTGAGATTCAGACCTTGCTCAAGAAGATGTAGTTAGGGTCCTCTGGGTAGTGGAAAATTCACTAAAGGGCTGTAGGTCAGTGCTGGCAAGTTGGAAACCAGACTCACCAGGAAGCCCCCCATTAGGGTGCCACTGGGAATCACTAGGAATTCACAGATGGGTATCTGCAAAACTCACGGAAGGGTTTTGTCACTGGGTACCCCACATGCCACTGGCAGCCTCGCACTGCAAGAGCCAGAGCTAAAATTATACCAGAACCGAGAAGAGGAGCCCCCCTCCTTGCAGTGTCCCCCCAAAGTCCCCTATTGACAAAGCCTGGTGTCAAGCCATCTGGTAAACAAGAAATGTTTACAGGGTACAGCTTCAGCATCACAAACCAGGGCAAAAAGCATGAATTTGGGACTGAGAAGCAACAAATTAGGTACCAGTGCTAAGAAATATGTTAAAAGAACTGTAATTTCATAACTTCTGTTGAGTATTTCTATTTGTAGGTTGAAAAAAATCTGAAATTTAGAAATGTGGCTTATGTTAAAAAAAGCATGTATAACTGCTCCGTCCTCTGAAGCCCACTAAAATGGCAGTAAAGGAATTTTTTAAGTATAAAGCTCTAATGAATAAAGACAGTAGGAGGAAAACAAAGGAATTTTTTTAACTTCAACAAACTGTAGGAAGCCAGAAAGCTAGCCATTAGAGAAGCAGTAAATGATACAGAGTGGGGGCACCTATAACCCAAGATGCCTGCGAGGGGATGTGAGGCAGTTCACCCCACAGAAACTTTGAAAGGTGTAGAATTTGGAGGCAGCAGGTATCATACATGTTCAGGGTGAGTACAAGGCTGAAATCACAATACATTCATTTGCTCAGTCTGAGATAACCAAGTACCACAAACTGGGTGGCTTACACAACAGAAATTCATTTTCTCACAGTTCTGGAAGCTAGAAGTCCCAGATCAAGGTGTCAGCAGAGTTTCTGTCTTCTGAGGTCTTTCTCCTTGTCTTGTAAATGGCTGTCTCCTCCCTGTGTCTTCACATAGTTTTCCCACTGTAATTGTCTGTGTTCAAATTTCCTCTTCTTACAAGGTCACAAGTCATATTGGATTAGGGCCCACTCTGATGACTTCATTTTAACTTAATTGCCTCTTTAAAGATTGTCTCCAAATACAGTCACATTCTGAGGTTCTTCAACATATGAATTTGTGGGGAAGGTGGTACACAAGTCAGCCCATAAAACACAGGAAACAGAAGTCTCTTTGTAGAGTTGTTGGCCCCCATCTCCTCCTTCACCTCAGGAAACCAACCAACTACCTACAAGCACATGTGCACACACACAGGGGACCAGGGGCTTATTCTCAGGAGAAGCCAAACAGAGAAGGCTCAGGGCATTCTTCAAAATACAGGGAAGAGAGGGGTCAAAAGTTGAAAACAAGAGTTTAAGTGACATTTCTGCTTCTATGAATAGGCCTGACAGATGGGTGATTTCAGAAGTCTTCTTTTGAGAAACCTAAGATGCCCAAATAAATGTCTGCTAGATACTGATGTCAGATCTACAGGTGGCTGTCAACCCCAGTATCTTAAAAATTATTTTAAAAGATGTTCAATCTACACTCTCAGTGCTTCTAATCAGTTTTTGAGTCATCACTACTAAATGTGAATGAACAACCAGCCATTTATAAAAAGCATCCAACATTAGAAGAACCCTAAGCACCATAAAAGCTTTCAACATCTAGGGAAAGCCGGAAACGCAACGACTGAAAGAAGGGTAAGGGGAAAGAGAAGGAAGAAGAGAAAGGGGAGGAAGAAGAGGGGTAAGAGGGGAAGGAAAATGGGGAGGAGGGGTGAGAAAGGAAAACTATCAGCTATAGTGAATAAGCCAGAAGGAATAAAATGAGAGAGATAAAAAAAGACATTGCAGATATAAGATGGGATGCTGTATAGGCAAGAGTAGAGGAGAGACAATTAGAAAACATGGAAAATTGTTAGTCCAAACAAAAAAATATAACACTAAGATTGGTAAGTAAAAATTGACACATTTCATGAAGTAGAACAAATAAAACAAAAAGCTGAAACTAAGAGGAAAAAAGATAAGACACCTAGAGTATTGACCCAGGAAGCTCAAAAACAGATTAACAAAATAGAAAAAAAATGGAGAGGAAATTATTTTCAAATTCATATCCAAGAACATTTCCCAGAACCAAAGGATATGAGAATCTCTAGATTGAAAGAACAGCCTACTGTGTCCAGCACAGTGAATGATAAAAGGCAAACACACAGGCTCTTCATTATGAAATTTCAGGACACCAGAGAGTAAAAGAAAAAAAAAATCCTATAAATTACCTGGGGAGTGGGAGGAAAGGTCATTGACAAAGTGTATGGAATGGACTAATATCAGACTTCTTTACAACAAATCTGGAGATTAGAAAGCAATAAAAAAATGATTTCTCAATCGTGAGGTACAATGATTTGTAACCTAGCATTATATACCCAGCCAACTTATCAACCAAGGTAGATTAAAAACATTTTCAGAAAAGCAAGAATTCAAACATGTAATTATCACTGTGAAAAACTTCCTATGAATTCAGGAGCACGTGCTCCAGCAAAGTGAAGGAGTAAAACAAGAGTTTCCAAGGAAAGAGTGGATCCAACACAAGAACACAAAAAAGAAAGTCCATGATGAGAGCCATGTGGCAGGCCTGGAAGGTAACTGTCCAGATAGAAACATAAGAGGGGAAGCATTTGGAGAGAGGAACTTGGTGAAAAATAATTAGTTTATAGATTTTTTTTGATCATTTGGAAAATAATATGGATGGATGTATAAGAAATACAATGAAGCATTAAAAAAAAGTATAAGCACACAAAAAAGTAAGCAAAATATGAAGAAAATATTAACTCTAGGGGAAAAAAACAATATATACAAGAAAGAAGATATATTTATGATATGGCTCTTGGTTATTAACATTTTTTTCATAGTAATAATAATGTCAGTCTTGATCAGTGACTTGACCAAAATTCTTTACATCATTTTAATGAGAGTATAGGAAGAAAAGGTAGGTGGAAAGGGGGTGGGAGGAAAGTAAGAGAACTAAATCCTCATCTATCACAAGAGAATGTCAATACATAATGTCTAAAATTAATACATGACAAGACATGCATTTTATTTAGAAATATAGAGGTAAGTATGAGAAAACAAGAGCTAAAATAGTTGAAAGCAATTGTCTACAGGGAGTTGAACTGTAGAGCTGGGAATGCTTAGTTGGGGACCTCTGGTTTTCAATATGCACCATTTGCTATTTGAATTTCAAACTAGTGCACACATTACTTTATTAAAAATTGAATTTAAGGGGCTTCCCTGGTGGCACAGTCGTTGAGAATCTGCCTGCTAATGCAGGGGACACAGGTTCGAGCCCTGGTCTGGGAGGATGCCACCGAGCAACTAGGCCCGTGAGCCACAACTATTGAGCCTGCGCGTCTGGAGCCTGTGCTCCGCAACAAGAGAGGCCATGATAGTGAGAGGCCCGTGCACCCCGATGAAGAGTGGCCCCCGCTCGCCGCAACTAGAGAAAGCCCTCACACAGAAACGAAGACCCAATACAGCAAAAATAAATTAATTAATTAATAAACTCCTACCCCCAACATCTTCTTTAAAAAAAAAAAAATTGAATTTAAGAAGCAAAGAACTGGGCTAGGAGATTGGAGTGAGAAGTGACAGGCAGCTACCTGGTAACCGAAGCACCTGTGGAACCTGATAGATATTGGAGTGAGTAGTGAACTTCCCGCAGGGCTGTGCAAAGGGGCTCATGTTATTTTAACTGCAGGTTAAAGGAAAATATGAGGCCAGCAGAATGAAGGACTCAAGAATATTTGGGTTAAAAGCAAAACCCAAAATTCATGGACTTTAATATATCCTAGGGTCATTTATGGCTTAATCTTTGCAGACTAGTGTTCAAAAGTAATTCAAAAGTAGCTCCAGGGGCTTCCCTGGTGGTGCAGTGTTTCAGAGTCCGCCTGCCGATGCAGGGGACACGGGTTCGTGCCCCGGTCCGGGAAGATCCCACGTGCCGCGGAGCGGCTGGGCCCGTGAGCCCTGGCCGCTGGGCCTGCGCGTCCGGAGCCTGTGCTCTGCAGCGGGAGAGGCCACAACAGTGAGAGTCCCGCGCACCGAAAAAAAAAATAGTAACTCCATTCAAAAAAGCATGAAAGGAAATTCAATTCACAATCCAGCACAACCATTTTTAAAGCCGTTCCTCCTGTCTTCACTTCTCTTGCTCTTCACAATGGCTTTGGATCTCGAAATCAAACCCTCCTCTCTCTGCAGCATGCACCCCACCAGCACTTGATCATGTAAATTGACTTGGTTTCACTCTCTTTTCTCCACATCTGTGGCGGGTCCCTCTCCATGTTTTCTATCAATTTTATATTCACTAAGTAGGCTAGCAAGACCTTTTCTTTAGTTAGCAGAATTGGAGAAGAGAGAAAACCATAACAAGGTAATAAATATTGTCCTTATTCCCACTCCTAGAATTTTCTGGGTTAAAATCGAAGGCCGGAAAAAAAATTCACACCACAATGCTTTTTCTTTCAGTTATTCCTGCAAAGCACTACTGTGGTATGCTTTCACTCCTGGGGTGAGTTTGTGAAGCTCTGAGCAGAGAAAATGGAACATCACACATTGGCTGTACCCAAGCATAATAGACCCAGACCTCAGGGCTAAATAGTCACTAGAACATATGCTCTCCTTGAGAGCAGGAATTCTCGTCTGCTTGGTTCACGCTGCTGTATCCCCAGTGCCTAGACCAGATCCTGTGCTGAACTAGGTACTCAGTAAGTTTTTGAAAACTTGAACCTTTGGCAGCTAACATCCTAGCAAGGTCATAGAGTTTCAGCAAGCAATCCCCTTCTCCGCGCAGTGACCCAGCCACAGTGCAAGGTGGTGTTTCTCTTGCAAACTAAGAAACTGGAGTGCCAGGATCTGCCTCAGCCTCGTAAGCTGGTGAACATGAGACCATCCCCCAGCACATTCTTGATATACTGAGAGAATCTGGTTTCTGAGCATACACTATCGGGTACCTGACCTCAAACTAGGGTGAAATCACCCAGGAAATCCACTCAGGAGGACCCACTGCAGCCTGCCAGCTGGCCAGCCTCCCCTGGTGATACCTCCAGCCTAATATATAACCTAGTGTTTACAGAACTAGAGTCCTGGGCTAGGAATCATGAGACCCAGAACTGAAAACCAAGTACAGAGCCCCTCACTCTATAGACCCAGGACCTGGTGGAGTGGCAGGGGAAATACCCAAGAACACACACAACAGAAAAGCAGAATTGCAGAGCTACTGGGCAATCAGCATGCGGGGGAAACCAGGGCTCCCGGGTCACTGGGAAGAAGTTCATGGTGGAAATGAGTCAGCCAGCATGGGGGATTCTAGTAAGATATGACGACTCAACTAAATATGATCTTTGAGGACATATCAAAATGACAGAGGGAATTCTAAAATGCATTTCTGTACAAATGCAGATGACTCACCGATGTATCCTGAAACAAGCTATTTGACATGGAGTTCCCTTGACCATGCCCTGGGATGACTCAACTTGTTCCCGGGGTAGAGAGCAATGCCACATCTCCTGGGGAGGAAGAGTAGAGGGAAATGGATTTCCCATTATAACGTGGTCTCCTTTGTTAATTTAGTTCCTACTGTCATCTGAGTCATTTCAAAAATCTGAAAAGAAGTCTTATTTTCAAAGTCATAATGTTGACCAAAGAGGCTTACCTTTATTATGTTCATAAATCATTCATACCTCCTTCATAACAAAGAAATTATTTTTAATTTTTATAATGCTTTTTTTCTCTTTCTTCACAACAGGAGAGGAAATGAGAATAATATTTTATGTTAATAGGAACAAAATATTCAAAATGTATGCACTGTATAGAAATCTTATAAAATGTTTCAGTGGAAACATTTTTTAACCAACAAAGGAAATGAAACACAAAAATCCACATTAAAAGAAGGCTGATGATTTTTATTTTAACGAGGAACCTGAGAGGCGGGGATTATGGGTGTGTGGAGGGGAGCCTTGTGAGAAAATGACAGTCCACAGGGCTCATGCGGTGAGGGGCTGTGTCAAATCCCAATGGGAAGCCCAGCCTGGCTCTCAGGTGCACTCCCTGCTGGTCAGCCCCTTCCAGAGGCCAGGCAAGTCTCCCGGGGAGGGATCGAAATCCCTGAGTTCAGTCTCCAGGGACTGAGGCAGATGCTGTAATATGGGAAATTCTTTCCCTCTGCCAGAAAGATGCCATGACTCTTTGGACCATGCAATTGCTCTAATGATAACCCAAGGATTCATTTTCATGCACTGAAAGGTTAATAGTAAGGGGAGGGGAGAAGGAAATAGCTAATAGTAAAAAGAAGGGGGCCCTGGCAGCTCATCAAAACCCACAGCATCAGAGGCAGTACTGGTGGGAAACAAGATTTAGAGGGGAGAGAGTCATTTCTTTGACACTGATTGAGTGCTAAGCTCCTGTCGCACACAGGCCAGTGAATGCAAAGGTGGTACTTTGCAGTGGGACTGTTGGCATGTGGTGGGACAGAAGTCTGGGGAAACCAGGCTTCCCAGCATCCAGCGAGATTTGTGACCCACATTTTCAGATTTCAGCACCTTCCTGTGGGAACAGCCACCTTGAGTCCTGCAGGCAAGCTGATGGGGAAGGACCTTAACCCTCAAGGCAGGACAAACTAAACAAGCAGTTTCCCTTGCCATGAACTCTGAGAATGGAGACAAACCTCTCCTGTTCAACCAAAATGCCACTCCCCAAAATGCCACTCACTGAGTTATTAACTTCTGAAATATCCAAAATGCTTTGAATTAGTCTCATTCTTGTTAAAATGCATTTTTAAACATTTACAGCTTGTGCAATAAATGAATCACAATTTTTGGAGAGCAGATTTTCATCAGTGAGAAAGGGGAAAGATGAAAGAGGAAAAAACATTTTGAGGACCCATTATATGCCAATTACTTTGCCTGGGTGCTTTTTAAATTTATCTCATGTAAGTCTCAAAGTAGCCCTTGCAAATAAGCATGAGCTCCTAAACTGGTCATTTTGTTTGTTTGTTTACCAGCTTCCTTTATTCTCTCTGCATCTGTTTTCTGCCCTACTGAATGCATCACCCAGGCTCCCCCGTTTCTGGTAGAGATCGACCAATGGGAGACACTGGTATAAGATCACAAGGTTGGGGGAGAGAGAGAGAGATCAAGGTGTTTCTTGATCTTGATTCCCTCCATCTTTTCAAGCTGCATTTCTGTCTGCTGTTGTTTTTCATTATAAGTCCCTTAATATTTGATTCAAAATATCGCTTGCATTATTTTGATAAGCAGTAATTTTAAGAAATGAAGAATTGGACTAGGGGGAAAAACTGGAGAGAGCGATGACTGTTAGTTACTTGGGAACTGAAACACTCCCCTTGGAACTTTGAAACTCTCAGACAGCAATCAGAAGGCATGTGGGGGACCGTGATACATCCTATCCAAGCTCATCAACCCAGCACCACAGGTAACCCAGTTGGTGGCACGTGTCTTCCAGCTTTCTCCTAATTAGGGCGGTTTTTCTGTCTTCTTGCTTGGGGCAGTGTTCATCTCTCCCCTTGTTTCAGAAGTGATTAAACTGATGGGACCTATAAGGCCAAAAGCCCCCTTTACTGTTTGCTTCCAGAAAAAGCAGCTAGTTCTCTGACAAATAGGAATTCTGTGTCCAACTCTGATATCTCGGCTTCATTCAGATCCCATCTCCACCATGACCCATGCTAAACTACAAGTAATCTAACGAAATATAAATGTTTACTTGTCTCTTTATTCCTACTGCAACGGAAAAAAAAATAGCTAAGCCATTGTTCGGTTCACTAACAAAATTAAATACAATTTAAAAGAAGGCTAAATACTGAATTTTTATTTCCCATGTAGAAATGGTACAAAGTAAATATACCAAATAAATAAGGAGAATATCAACTGTTTCCATATCCCCAGGATTTTATTATCTAATGTGAGTTATATTGAAAGAAGATAGTATAAACTATGATTTTTCATATATTACACTCCTTTTGTTTTGAATTTCAGGACCCTATTGTTTGAGACATACTTTCTGATGTCTGTAAATAGAGACCTTTTTTTAACCATACAGCTCTTCTGACATTAACAGAGCAGCTGTTCATCTGAAAAAATTGGCCCCTTTGAGGAAGCCATCAGAATTTGTGCAAAAATCAATACCTGTGAATGGGAGCGCTGGCTTGTAATGAAACAGTGAGGAGACATTTCACGGTCCCTCGGCGGCTGGGACTACCCCCTGCTCTGACCTTCTGGTAGGCAAGACACACCTGGGTGGAAAGTAAAATTCTGTCAGTGGGAAAAGAAACAGCAACAAATTCTCAACTTTGCTTAAAGGGTGGGGCTTAAGTCAAGAAGGATCACATTTCTCATCATTCTATCTGTAAGAAGCTTAAGAATCAAGCCTGCATATGTTGTGCTTTGTAAATAAAAGAAATCTGATATTTTTCTTAAAGAGCAGACTTATTAAAGGTGCAGAATAAAATGCTGCCAAATGAGCTAGTGTAGGCATGATTCTCCTGAGCCAGAAATTTCTAAGAAAGCACTTACCTAAAGCTGAGAAATAATTAATGTTCCTAACGATAACCTGGTGCCCCGGAGGTTCTGAAAGACCTTTCCGACTCAACTTGTTTCCTGTGGAGCTATACTGCTGGATCTCTGCTATAGCCTGCCAGTTCTTAATGAAGTCATGATTCTCACACAGTGCGCATAATCTTACTTTCATACCAAACAGACTATTTTAATAATCCGTGCAATTAATTCTTGAGCTAGGTTTGTGAAACTTTACTTTCAAAATGTTTCAAGAAGTTGTAGATTAACATCACCAAGTTAAATCGCCTTCTGGTCAATGGAATCTCCTTTGTGTCGATTAAATCTTCTCTGTGGCAGTATACATCATAATTGTGGTGGCTAATTTTGAGTGTCAACTTGACTCAGTGAAGAGATTCCCAGAAATTTGGTTAAATATTATTTGTGGTTATGTCTGTGAGAGTGTTTTCAGTGAGATTAGCATTTTAATCAGTAGACTGAAAGTAGATTTCCCTCCCCAGTGTGGGAAAGGGAGGTATCATCCAGTCCATTGAGGGCTGGAGGAAGGGAAAATTCTCTCTCTCTCTCTCTGTCTCTCCCCCTGACACAGTGGAACATCAGTCTTCTCCTGCCCTTGGATTGGGACTTACATCACTGACACTCCTGGTTGTCAGGACTTTCTGTTCAAGCAGTGATTTACGCTGTAAGTTTTTCTGGTTCTCCACCTTGCCAAGGGTAGATTGTGGGACTTCTCAGCCTCCAAATCACATAAGCCAATTCCTCATAATAAATCTCTTTTTATATGAATACTGTTTCTTTTGAGAAGCCTGACTAATACAATTACTATCATCGTCAGTACTGTTATAAGTAATATAAATAATAAAAAGTAATGCTAGCTAACAGTTACCAAATACTTATCTCTGGCCCTGGCACTGTCATGTCAAGGATTATCTCAGATAAGCCATCCTTTAAAAGGAAGAGGGATTATTTTATCCTCACTTTTCAACATTCAATATCGATTTATTGAGCACTTATTGTATTCCAGGCACTGATTTGAGTTTACAGCTATAAACAAGTCTGACGTGGAGCCTATTTTCTCCTATGAAATATGTGAATACATAAGTGAACCAACAGACAAACAAGATGATTCAGGAAGTAAAACTTTTCATAAAGATAATCAAATGACGTTAATATGAATGAGAATGACCATGGGGGCCAGGAAGTAACTAGAGAAAGCTTATTTGAAAAATGATATTTGAGCAGAAGCTTAAGGATAGAAAGTGGTTACCCGTTTGACGGTTCTGGGAAGATGGTTGATCAGTTGTGTCTGGTGTTATGAGTGTTTCACTGGATGTGAAATCTCCCACTCCAACCAAAACTTCAGTGCTCTGTCATGCTTTACATTCAATGTATTGTTAGCCTTTATATCCCCATAGGGTTATGTTGCTCTGAGATCTGTACCCTGCAGACTAGGCATTTACATATCCTTCTCATGGCCCTCCTCTCTGGTGATGCATGAGCAATTACATCTCTAATCTCCAGTTGCTGCTTTAATTATAATTACCTTTTCCTTCCAGTATCTAGGCATTTTAGTTCTAAACCATGCATGTTATAGCTACTGTGTATTATCAGAACCAGCTGTTTGGCTCTTTTCGACTGTTTTGAACAGAGAATGAACAGAAGCATAAAGGTACTTCTGATGAACAAAGAAAACACACACACATAGCACACACACAATCAGAGTTAGCACTAAAACTAAACAAAGCGGGCAAAGCATTCATCAGTTTCAAATACCAGGGATACCCACGTGCTATTTGTCGAGCATGATATATTTTTTAAAGAGAGATGTTTTCAATTTTCCATTTTGTGCCAAGATAAGTTTTATGCCTCTGTAATGTACAACATATGGGTCTTATGACATTAGGCATTATTTGCATCCCAATAAAACAGCTCATTAATCAAATGGCCTATTGTAACCTCCAGCTGCAGAAACCGTAAAACACGCCCAAGAAAGAGGGTCATTTTTAACTTAGAACGTGTCCTTTTAAAATAACATTTGTCTGATCATGTTAAACCGTGGTCAAATCTACAAGAGATGTTAGTGCATTAGGAAAGAGATGGTAATAGGGACACAGCCAGTCCTGAAACACACACATAGTGAATTTCTTCTCTGACTTTGGGCCACATGTTTTGCTTTCCTCCCCTTGATTTTGAATGGTGTTTTCTTATGAGGTCAAAACAAGGTCTTTTTGTAGTAACCAGCATTTAGCTATAATAATGTACAGCTAAATTAGGAGCAGGTCAATCGTTGAAGAGCTCATTAGAGAAGTAAATTGGAATTTTACACCCACATCAGTGATTGCAAACCCACCAAACCTAAAGAAATATGCAAACAGGACTATGCGCCCTAGCCTACCGGTCCTTTCATATCAGTTCTTGACGTGTGTGTCAGCCAGGGTCCTAATGGCAAACAATAAGAGCCAACTCCAGCTAACTTAAGCAAAGGATTTCTTTGGAAGGATATTCATGGAGAAAGAGTGCTGATGCTTCTAACACAATCAGTGAGAAGCTAGAGGGTCAGACTTTGGAATAACTGGAGAAACAGGAATCTCCAAAGGGAAGCAAAAAATACAGCAATGGCACCATAACTAAAACAGCTTCATCAGGAAGCCTCAGCTGCCATTGCCCCTAACATGAATGATCTCTGTTTCTTCTGACTTTGCGTCACTTTCTCAGGATGCAAAGCCCCAGGAGAGCATGGCTATCCGGGTAGAGTTTAGGTTATGGACCTGCTTGGAGTGGGAAGAGAATCATCCTCTTGGTTTCTTGGGTAGGAAAGGGGTGCCTGGAATTACTCTCCCACTAAGACCTTTACCATGGCGAAAGAGAATCACTACGCTCTGAAAAAGGGAGTGATTACTAAGTTGTGTGAAACATTGAGTACTTGTTACGTGCCAAGAACTGCGCTAGATAATTTTCAACAGATGATTTCTCATTTAATTATATTTATATTCTATATCTCATTTAATTAAAATCCCCACAGCCCTCATGTGGGGTTTTCTACTCACTTCATAGATGGAGACGATGAGGATTAAGAATATTAAGTGACCTGGCCAAGTTGACAGTAAGGTATAAGCCAATGATCCAGTCTTGGTCTCCTGACTCCTGGTCCAATGTTCTCTTTGCTGTTCCAGAGCTGCCTTACTAACTGAATTCAACTTGACATCTAAGTTTCAACTTCCTCAGCCCTGATTATTGGTCTATATGTAGACCAATTAGAAATCTGAGTGACTGAAATAGCCTAGCCAAGAGAATTAGGATTAGAAAACCAGAGGTTTCACTGAAGGTACCCTTTTGCCTGTCTTTGTGTCGTATGATGGTCCTTGTGTCATCTTTGGGATTCAGCTATGGTCCTGAGTGTGCAAAGATAAATCACCTGGACTTATCTCAAGTATGGACACACAACTCCATCAGTACGGGCGTCTTTCCGTTGCCCCTGTAACGGAGTTATTACACCAAGGGTGTAGCACAGCAGTTGTCCAGAGGCTGACAAACCACTCTGTTCGCTGTTCCCGATCACGGAGAACATATAAGAAGATGATGCTGACAGTCATATATGCCACTTGTACCCATGAGGGCTACTACCCAGCCCCGCATACATGGGGCTACCTTCTAGGAATTCTAGGCTGAAAGACTGTGCTCTTGTTTTATGAAGAGCTCAAGCCGGAGTCAAGCTGACCTGAGCTCAAGTCCTTCCACTGCCTTTCACAAACATGTTCTTGGGTAAATTTTTCACTTTCTCTAAGACTCAATTTCATACTCTATAAATTAGAGATCATGATATTTATTTTGCAACATTTTAAAAATTATCAATAAAGGTAAAGCCCTCAGCTTCAAGGCTAGCTCATATAGATGTTCAATAAATGGTTGCTCTTATAATTGTTTTGAGTGATACATGACCAGAAAATCTCTTCAACCTATTTTTCCTAGGTGGATGAAGTACAAGTTAATGAGTTTTCAGCATTATGATTCCACTACACAGCATTTTGCCCAATATAATAATTTTGAATTTGATGATACATATATCATTGCTTATCTACTGTGCTATTTCTATTAGTCAGGGCTCTACCATAGAAATAGAATGAGTGATATAGATAGATAGATAGATACACTTTATATATATATATAATGTATATACTTATATATTATCTAATTATATATTTTATATAATATATATAATTTCAAAGAATTGGTTTCCACAATGTAGATACTGGCAAGTTTTAAATATCTAGAGTAGGCCAGCAGGCTGGAAATTTTCAGACAGGATCTGATGCTGCCATCCAGAGGTAGAGTTTCTTCTTCCTCCCTTTTGCTCTGAAGGCCTTTCAACTGATTGATGAGGCTCACCCAGATTAGTCAAATAATCTCCTGATTTGAAAGTCAACTGATTGTAGATGTTAATCACATAAAAATATCTTCACAGCAACACCTAAATCAATGCTTGATTGAATAACTGGGTATCACAGCCTAGCCAAGTGACACATAAAAGCATCAGATTCCACCCTTTATCAACTTGGCACCTATAAATATCTCCTTAAACAATGCTTAAACTTCCATTAAAGACCAAAAAAAAGTAATATTTCTGCCTAATAGAATACACCTATCTTGTATACAATCAAAAATGCACTAACCCTTTCCCTAGAAGAGAATGCAAAGTGGGTATTATGTACACTCCTCTTTGATATCCTATAACTTAAATACTGTGATGTAAACATAACTATTATTAATACATCTTACATTAGATAGTAAGGGAATGAGAGAGGAAAGAAAACAAAAATATTATATATCTGAATACACACATGCACATACATACACACAAATGAAAAAATTCATAAAAATTAGGAAGAAACATTAATAAAAATTACAGTCTTTGTTTCTGCAATTGGCCACGTGGTCATAGCTAGAACTTATAACCACTTTCTTCCACAATCCATTCCATATTCTCTTTGCCTCTGCAAACATCTCAGCTGGTCATGGTTTTTAGCTTGGTGGGGTGACCCAAACCTTCATTCCTAAAGGGTCTGGGCCATTAGCAATCTGGTTTGAATTAGTCATTGCGTTTTCCATTGACTTTAATCACAGGTCATGGTAGTACTAAGAAACACCCTAAGGGATCTCCTGTGTTCCAGACATAATCTTCCTTAGCTCCAGACATAACCTTCCTTAGCTCCACTGTATAGTAGCAGCCCAATTTCCCCTTGGGAGTCAAGATCAATAAACCCAGCCAGCACAGGACTCCCTTCTTTGCCTGTTGATTCAGAGGCACGAGGAACAAAAAGTGGCTTAGTAGCAATCTTAACGTCCAGTTCAATGAAATCACCATTGTGTCTCCTAGTTGGAAGCATTCCTCCCTTTGGAACTAAGACCTCTAGAACAACAGAGAGTAAGGTCACAGGGACATGAAGCAAAAGTTTTGGTGAGGCTCATTAAGGGTGATAGTAAACAGTGCCATTTCCATTTCTACTCCTTGTTTCCTGGACATGTTAATACTGGCTATTAGGAAAACAGCATCATACATTAGATGCTGATTTAGAGCATATACAGCCTGCTGGATAACATTGTTCCAGCCCTGCAAGGTATTACCACCTCACTGGCATTGTAAATGAGTCTTCCAAAGGCCATTTTATTGTTTAATCAAGCCACCTGCTTCAGGAAGATGGGGAACATGGCAAAGCTCATGATTTCCACAAGCATAGGCCCATTGCTGTACTTCGTTTACTATGAAATGATCAGAAACAATTCTGTGTGGAATACCATTATGGGAGATAAGGAATTCTGTAAGTCCACAGATGGCAGAAGCATTGTATGCATAGAAGACAATCCATGTCCAGAATAAATGTCTGTTCAAATAAGAACAAAGCACTGTCCCTTCCATGGTGGAAGTGCTCCAATGTAATCAACCTGCCACCAGTTAGCTGGCTGATGACCCTGGAAAATGGTGCCATACTGGGGACTCAGTGTTAGGTCTGCTACTGGCAGATTGGGCACTCAGTAGTGACCATAGTCAGGTTGACCTTAACGAGTGGAAGTCCATATTGCTGAGTCCCTGCCACTGTACCCGCTCTGTTCATGAGTTCATTGCACAGTGATAGGGATGGCTGAGGAAAGAGGCTGACTCGTATCCATGGAACAGGTCATCCTATTCTATTGATTATTAATATTCTCCGCGGTAGAGGTCAACCTTCAGTGAGCATTCACATAGGACACCGATGTCTTTGTGTTTTTCACCCATTCAGAAAGATTCATCCACATATCTCTTTCCCAGATATTGTCACTAATTTTCCAGCGATTTTCCTTCCAAGTCCCTGACCAAGCCAAACCATTGGTGGCAACCCATGAATCAGTATAGACTCATACCTCTGGCCACTTCTCTTTCCAAGCAAAATGAGTAACCACTGAGAGGATTTCTTTCTGCCACTGTTCTTCAGGGATGCTGCAGCTGTCCACTTGTGGGTGGTGCCTGATTATCATGCAGAGTTGTCTATAAATCAAAATTTTTTTCTCTTCTTTGGTCAGTTGTTTCTAGGGAACTCCCTATTAAGCCATTGGTACAGATTTGGAGAAAGGAGGTAATATAGCAGGAGTAGGGACCATGGGCATTTGTGGCACTTCCTCGTGTAACTTATTATGCCTTCAGGGTCTGATCTTGTAGATACTACTTCCATTTGATAAGGGAATGCATTCCATCTTGGCTTGGATAAGTCAGAAAACAGCAAATTCATGATGCACAGGTCAGGTCAAATGGAAGCTTAGTGACTTATGGTTAAGCATTCAGCCTCTATTAAGGCCCTGTAGTAAGCCAAAAGATCTTTCTCAAAAGGAGAGTAGTTATCTACAGAGGAAGGCAAGGCTTTGTCCCAAAATCCTAAAAGTCTACACTAACCAATCAACATAGTATCATCAATGTAATGGATGTGACGTACAATGTGATGTCTTGTAGAGGGCAAAGTTGGTCAAGGTCCATGCAGACTAAATTGTGACATAGGAATGGAGAGTCGATATACTCCTGTGGTGGGACAGTGAAGGTGTATTTTTGGCCTTGCCAGCTGAGTATTGTTGGCCTTGCCAGCTGAAATCAAACTGCTTCTGATGGTCTTTACTAATGGGTATCCAATAAAAGGCATTTTCAGCTCAAGAGCTGCATATCAGGTACCAGGAGATGTATTAATTTGTTCAAGCAATGAGACCACATCTGGAACAGCAGCTGCAATTGAAGTGACCATATGGTTAAGTTTACGATAACCCACTGTCATTCTCCAAGATTCATCTGTCTTCTACACAGGTCAAATAGGTGAGTTGAATGGAGATGTGGTGGGAATCACCACCCTTGCATCTTTGAAGGCCTTGATTAGAGGCACTAATGACTGCAGTCCCTCCAGGAATGCAGTATTGTTTTTGGTTCACTACTTCCTTAGGTAGCAGCAGTTCTAATGGCCTCCACATGGAATTTCCCACCGTAATAGCCCTTATTACACAGGTCAAGAAACTAATGTGTGGATTCTCTCAGTTGCTGAGTATATTCATTTCAATTATGTATTCCAGAAATGGGGGGATAAAAACCACAGGATGGGTTCAGCAACTCTCTGAATCCACTGTGTTATGATCTGGACTAAAACTCCATTGACCACCTGATCTCCTTAGCCCCTATTCTGTTTGCGCACTGTGATGTTTCAGGTCTTCTGGAATTAGTGTTAGTTCACAGCCAGTGTCCAGTAGTCCCTAAAAGGTCTGATTATTTCCTTTTCTCCTTTTCTTCTCTTTTATCCTGGTAAAAGATCCCTTTGGGGAAGGCTGGGAAAAAATGTGAAAGTATTAGCTCTTGGCAGTATAACAGCGTCCTTTATCAAGGGGTCCTGGTCTTAACTTGCTCAAGTCTGGGAATTGACTGAGGAGCCCTGACTCTCTTACTTTCCTAGGGCTGCCATAATGAAATACCACAGACTGGGTGGCTTAAACAACAGAAATTTATTTTCTCAGAGTTCTGGAGGCTGGAAGTCCAAGATCAAGACATTGGCAGGAATGGGTTTCCCTGAAGCCTCTCTAGTTGGCTGCAGATGACCACCTTCTCTCTTTGTCCTCCCATGGCCTTTTCTCTGTGCTCACACATCACTAGTGTCTCTTCCTCTTCTGATAAGGACACCACTTATATTGGATTAGCGCTCCATCCTTATGACCTTATTTAACCTTGATTACCTCTTTAAAGGCCCTATCTCCAAATTCATTCAAATTAGAGGTTAGGGCTTTGACCTCCAATTTCAGAGGGACACAGTTCAATCCATAGCACGCTGTTTTGGTGATTCAAGTTAGACTTCTTTTCATTCAGCCTAGAACTCTTCAACTTATACAGATCAAGTAAGAATTTAGTAGAATGTCCATCTATTCCTTTTCTAGAGACAGCATGATCCACTAGCCAACACTGTAGGTCTCTGTGAGTCAGATTATTCTAATTACTGCTTTGATGGCAGCAGATCCCATTGCACTTTCTGGACTAAGAGAAGGGTGACCACAGAGCTCTTCAAGGACACTGGGACTGCCCTCAAAAATTTATTTCTCACAGTCATCGTGAAAGGTGCGTCCTCTATATCCTCCCCGGGTGGATGAGCAGGTCTTCTTATGTGATAAATCCACTCTAAAATTCCAACCTCCCTAAGCCTTTAAATACCTTCTTCTACAATACAACAAGGCAGTTCTGGCATTTCAACTTAAGTTAGAGCAGGCAACTTTTTGGTCCACATTTCAGCCGATCAAACAAACAAGTCTAAAGCCCTTTCTAAATCCTCAAGTTAAAAAATTGAATGCAGAACCTCTGCTCTGTGGGCACATGTCAATAAATTCAGCCTGATTCAACTTTATGCTCCTTCCAGTTTTATCCCACACATTTAATACCCACTCTCACACATAAATTGGAAAAATCATGCAGTTCTCTCAGCGTGTATTCCATCTCCCCATGCATCACACACTGCATTTCACCCTCTGGAAATTGAGTTTAGTTATAATTTTAGAAGCAAAGAGGAGCAAAGAGGAGCAGGGTATATGTCCTAAGGAAGATCAACAGTGTCTTGCCAGGGAATTACCTCAAAAGAGACCATTACAGATTCTTCAGACAAGACAGAGTTAACCTCCTCAGACAGAGAAGGAAGGGTGGTTTCTACTGGCAAAGAAGATTCAGCCGAACTTAGGAGTTCAATAACCTCAGGGTCATTGGGATCTGTTTGTAGATCCTCATTCTAATTTTCAGGATCCCATTCCTTCCCAATCAATGCTCTCACTTTAACAGAAGAAACCCTATAAGGTTGGGAATTCAGTTTTTGTTTTATTATAGCCCCTCACAGGATGAAACTCAGGGTTTGGCTTTCAGAAATCTCAGCCTTCAACTATAGAAGATAAAGGTTGCTTTCAGGGCAGATTTAGAAGTTTTCAGGTCGTGTACATGGAGCTTGAGCTAGGAATTCAGAGCTCTGAGTTCATTCTTTTATTTCCCCAGTTTCTCCAGGGTAGTTAGGAGCAAACAGCCAATCTCATTACATATCTTAGTTTGACTAAAGTGTTCTAAGCTATCAAATACATGCTCACTGATAACCTTGCCTTTTATACACACTTGATTAGGAGTATCGAATGATGGTATTTTGTGTATTTCTATTGCTACATCATGCCATGGACCTCCAGTGCCCTCTTTACCACTGAAAATAAGTTATTAGTGCTTTTAAATCTAATCAATCTAATCATATTAGAGAACAAATTCCAGAAAACCTAGAATAATTCAGAAACCTATCCTAAAGAATCTGTGCTTCTAGAACCACTCTTGCTACCAAAATCTGTATCCATCAGGGTTCTGAAAGAGATGGAGAGCCAGTTTAAAGAAGATAGATTAAAGAAAGTTAGAAGAAAAGGAAGGAATGAAGGAAGGAAGGAAGGAAGGAAGGAAGAGAGAGAGAGAGATGGAGAAAAAAATTAAGGACTGGCAAATCTGAAATCCATATGGGAGGCCAACAGACAAGAAACCTGGGCAAGAGCTGGTGCTGTCATCCACAGGAGTAATTCCTCCCTTCTCAGAGAAACCTCAGTTCTGCTCTTAGTCTTTCAAATGACTGGATGAAGCTCACCCAAATTATTAAGGATAATCTCCTTTACCTGAAGTCCACTGATTGACTGCCCACAACTACAAAATACATTCAGACCAACATCCAGGTTAGTATTTAATTGAATAACTCAGCACTCTTGCTTAACCAAGTGGAGACATAAAACTAACCATCACACTATTGTCTGCTCAGAAAAATTGGAACATTAGAACATGTGACATTTAAAGAAAATGAAGTCCATGTGATTGCCCCTCATTCCAAGTACTGCTCTGGCATTGAACTCAGGACAGGTAATTCTGGAAATAAATCAAAATCCAATAACTGGGATGAAGCCAATGTTGATCTGTCAAAGACAACACCAGAGCAACGAGAACTGCCTCTCAATATAGTTAAGCCTTTGGGTATGGGCATTGGTCACTCAGCGGGTGAGAATTAAGGGGGCTTCCTGCCCTAAAGTAGTTCTGTGTCATGAAAGCACACTGTTTCCAGGAGTCTTTTTTTCAAAACTATTCCTGAGAGTGTTCATATTATGTCATTAGTAATAATTATATTGAATATTAAACAAGACTTTTGGCAAGAATCCAAGGAAATAAAACACATGAAAATGTGTTGTTTTTTTTTTTATCAAGGCAGAGAAAGGAGGGAGGTGGCCCTTGGTTGAACAGCTATTTAACTTTAAGACTACATTACATCACTTTACATTAATTCATCTTATCCTCAGAACAACCAGGAGCAAGTATTATTATCACCATTTTAAGTAGGAAAATTGAGGCTAATAATTGGTGCTGAAAGTTTCTCCATCAGTTTGGCTCAGGATACACTTTCCATTACATCTAGTTACTGTCCAATCAGAATATATCTCCAAGAGATGCAGAGAGAGCCCGGGGGCCAGGAGGAGGGGAAGGAAAGGAGAGGTCGAGAAGAGACCCGGAATCTTTTTCACGTCTGACATTGACTGCCCAGCTGTAATTCCATCCTTCTCCAGACAACAAGTAAGTCATCTTTGGGGATATCCAATCATGTCCAACCTAAGAGCAGCCAAATTCTCAAAGCCTTCTATACCCTCCCAACAGCCAGCTCCTGCCTGTCTCAACCCTAATATTTGCAGGGCCTGTTGCAGGAGTACAAATGAAGGCCCACGCACCATATCTCTAGACTTTTAGATGTGAGAAACCAAGCTAACAACTTTTATGTGAAACATATTCTATCTGCCTACCTTGACAAGCATGCCTTCATAATGACCTAGAAGGCCAGTTTAACTTCGCCCATCGCAGACTCGGAGTTTCATGCTAGAGCAGCATGGTGGTGAGGGGGGAGCTGGTCTGGCCCTCAGCACAGAGCCCACCTCACTTGTCTCCTACCCTTACCTCCCTGTTGCACCCTGAGGAGCATCACATGCACGTGTGCGGACACACCATCCAGCAGCAAAGCTTTGGGCACACCTCTCCTAACAGCCTCCCCTGGACCATACCAGGGATCTAAAGATTTCTACCTGCAGAGTGGCCTCGTCACCTCAGGAGGATGGACTCCTGGAATAGACCCTGGAAGGGGGGCTGGGACTATTTGAGAGGGAATTCTAGGCACCAGGCTTCTTCAGCAAGATCTAGAAGGGATGAGTATAGCATAGCTCCTTGCTCTCGAGCTCTGAGCCCACTGGGGAAAGACATAGATGGAAAAGGACCAGAGCAGGACCCTCCAAAACATGGGAGCAGGGGCAGAGACCCCTTTTGCTTGAGTAAAGCACAGTATAAAGGCTCAAGATGGCGTGCCTGACAAACTGCAGCTCCCGGCTCCTCGGCTACTACTGTACCCGGCCCCCTCGCTCAGCCTGGCTCTCTCACCCACTGCCAGTTCCAGACCCATTAAGACAATGTATTGTCACAATGTTCATTTCACAATAACATACGCAAGGCATGATTTCACAGTCAGCAAGTCTAAGTACCCTCGCAAACCGCTATTGCTAGAAGAAATGGCCTGGTGGGGTTTTGCACTGTAATATTTATTGTGGCAATAACACAGAGCCTCCCACCAACACACACACACACACACACACACAAACACACGCATATACATGCTGCATCTGCTTGTTCCAGAGTCCAAAAATAGGGAGCAGCATATAAAAAGAATACATTTGATTAAAGTCTCTAAGAACAGGCTTTCCCTTAAAAACAAAAAAGGAAAATAACTAAAACAGCCAAATTTGCTTAGGCTTTTATTTCTCTGGATCACAAGGCATAATTTTGTTTAAATAGGATCTTGGAAGGTTCAGAAAAAACTTGTAACTTTCCTAAATATTTCTGGGCTCCTAGAAACTCAGGGGTTGATTCCCGATTCTTAACATTCTAACTAGGCATTCTAGCCTCGAACATTGTAATAGCAGAATTTGCATATTGGGAGGGATAACTTCTGTAGTTGTATTACCAGAAGTTTCTGGCCAGTGCCCAGCAGATGTTCACAAAACTCACAGAGGAGGTTCTGGAGCCCCTGAGCCCTGTATGTGTGTCCTACTCCTGTCTGTCCCACCAGGACATTTTTAGCACTTTTAATCTTTCTCATCACCTTGTCTGAATTATCTCTTTCATTTTCATCCATGATTTATTTTTATCACATGGGGTAGTCTCTTATTTTCTATTTCTTGCTAAGTTACAATGACGTTCCTATTGTAAAATCGTTGTTTTGTTTTTTTTAATTTGACCATGCTGCAAGGTTTGTGGGATCCTAGTTCCCCAGCCAGGGATGGAACCGGGCCCTCTGCGGCTAAAGCGTGGAGTCCTGACCACTGGACCACCAGTGGGAACTCCCGTAAAATCATTTTCACTGTCACGTAAAAAGCCCACATATGGCATTTTTAAGCCATGGGCACTAGGGTGTGTCCTGTACACTGGAGACAGCCTGTCTCCATGCCTTACACCATAAAAATCACTTCCTTATTATAAGTAAATGCAACAAGAATTAGAAGCTTATTAACACCACACAAAGAACCAATCATTCATTGAGTTAAATGAATTGATCCCTACCACTATCAATAAGTGTTTTTTGTCTTTGCTAGTCCTCCAGGAATTAAAACTAATTAATGCACAAAGTGCTTCTTATACATGAATTTTTATTTCTTTGGGAAGTAAAATTATATAATGGAAAAAAATAGACCAGTTAAAATATCAATGTCAACTTAACTTCTTCTATGACATTGGGCAAAAAAAATCTACCTGCCCAGAGAGCCTGCTCTATCAGTAAGTAGAGATCATTTCTACCTAATAGAGTCATTTTAGGAAAAAGTAATATATGCCCTAGAATGAAAGAGACGTTCAAAAAATATTAGTTTCTTCCCTTCCGCTTGAGTATAATTAGTTAAATGTGCACTAGTAGATATGACATAGGTGCTACTGAAATCTGTAAGACCAGGGCTCAAATTCTACTATTTGCTGTCCAACCTTGGGCGAGTTACCCTCCCTGAGCCTCAGTTTCTCCATCTGTAAAATGGTACCCACCTCAAAGGGTAAAGAGGTCATAGGTATGGGATCCTTTGGTAAGTGCCAGACACAGAGTTAAGGACTCAGTAAACTTCAGTATAGCTGAGTACATGGAGTGACGCAGATCAAGTTTCACATCCTGACCAACTATCACTTACCAACTATGTTACCTTGGGCAAATTAACCTCTCCAAGAATCATTTTCTTAAAATAATAATTCTTACCTCACCAGTTTTTTATGAGGTTGATATTCAATAATATAAGAAAAGTGCCACATTCAGAATGTGGACATATTAAACGTTACTAAAAGATAGCAATTACAGGGGCTTCCCTGGTGGCGCAGTGGTTGAGAGTCCGCCTGCCGATGCAGGGGACGTGGGTTCGTGCCCTGGTCCGGGAAGACCCCACATGCTGCGGATGTGGCTGGGCCCGTGAGCTCATGGCCACTGGGCCTGCGCGTCCAGAGCCTGTGCTCCGCAACAGGAGAAGCCACAACAGTGAGAGGCCCGCGTACCGCAAAAAAAAAATAAATAAATAAAAGATAGCAATTATTAATACATTTTTAAAGGAGAGATTAAAAACTACTAGGGGAAGAAAACTATTAGATCCCTATATTGCAGACTCATATCATTAAATTGGAGAGAAATAGGCACGATTCAGAATCCAAAAATAGAGATAATCTGAAAAGCTGTTTCAGGAAACTTTCTTCGATGGATTCCATAAGATAGATAGATAGATAGATAGATAGATAGATAGATATTCCATAATATATTATATATATATTATATATACACATATACTATATATATACACACACACACAGAACACTAGTGCCCTAGAATAAGTGTTGAATTGAATTGAGCGAACCCTGCAAATTTCCCTGTCAAAGCCCCCATCACCCTGTATGGAACAGTGAGCATTCTTGAAGGCCCAACGTAATACCCCTTCTCCCTGGATACTTACCATAGAGCCTGGTGCACAAAACTACTCAGTAATTTTTACATAAATGTTTCTGCCTCTGTAGGTCTGTTTCCCTATCAGAACATAAGTGCCAGAAATGCACAGATGGTATAGTTCATGTCTGTATTCCTTGCATCTGATACAGAACCTGGCACACAGTGGGTCCTCCATAAGCCTTGAACCATTTATTCATTCATTCATCTCAATTAATATAACTAAATCAATGAAACTGTCAGCACAGCATTATGTGTGTCACTGGACTCCTCTGAAGCATGGGAATCCAGCCACGGTATTTTCTTGTTTACATGCTTATCAGTCAAATGCGAAATGGCTCAGCTGTACAGACAGTGGTAAAGCAGTCTTGCTATTGCTCTCTCCTCCTACTCTTATAACAAGCAACTCCTAATAGACTTCCCTTTCAGCAAGCTCCCGCGTGCTGTGAGCGCACCAGATAAGCCGGGGCGATAATAACAAAGCTACTGTTTCAGAGATTAAGTCATAGTAGCCCACGAGAATGTTGGGATGTTAGAGGCAGCAATCTCCCTTGTAAGCAAGCACTCAAAAGAGGAGTGGGGGTGGGGTGGGGGGTAAGGAAGGGGCTGAATAATGATCCAGGAGAACCTGTCTCTGTGTTTCCAGCCCAGGAAGTCAGGGATGCGCAATAAGGTGTAAGGCCTGTAGGGGAGAAAGCCCAGGAACTGTGAAAAGGGCAAAGCTTCACCATTCAGAATCTTGTGTTTACAAAAAACAAAAATAAAATTATAAAACCGTAACTTTTGAATCATCTTCATTTCTTTGACAAGAAATCTCTTTCATTTCATGGTCCAGTCTTCCCTTCCCCTCCTCCCCCAGGACTGTGTCTAAGTTCTAGGGGGGTCTGTGCAGAATAAGGGTGTTTGCAGGTTCTAGAAATGGCTGCCTGGACCTCATTTGTGACCTGCGCACCCTGGCACAGGACATGTCCCCGTCCCCAACTGGTCTCCTGTCCTCAGTCTACCCCCGTCCTCAGTCTACACTGCTCAGTGCAGCATCGACCCTTGTTCCTGATGTCAAGGCTTCTTTGGGTCCTGCTCTCTCCCTCTCTCTCTCGTTTTCCCTGATCCTCTCACAGGTAGGAGGCCTTGCTGCTCTTCCATGACCCTGGGGTCAGACAGCTTCTGTGAGGCTGACACCCTTTGCCTCTGGTACCCTACTCTCGGGTACAGGGGGATGACTCTGTTGATGCCATGCCTGCTGGGGCTGGAGGGCTGGGTGAGTGAGGTTGCCACAGGACCACCTGCTGTACATCTGTGCAGCCACTTCTGTTCTGGGGCCTAATGCCTCCCGGACCTGTACCTGAGATTCGGACTCTGGATTATAGGCTTTCTTTCCCCTCTCAAATCCTCCGAACCCAACTGGGGTTTATGTAAACCTACCCCTTCCCTGGTAAAAAGCTCAGTCCCCAGAGTGAGTCTTTCTCTTCCTTCCCTTCTATTTCCCCTCAGCCCAAGACTCCTGAACAGCGAAGCTGGTCCTCTCTCTTTTGTTGCTGGTTTTCCTCAAGCCTGAGGTCTCTGAGACTCAGAGGCAAAAATCGAGCCCCTTTGTCATGTCGTCTGTCGTGCCGTCCCTTCCAGAGGCCATGAATGTTGCTCCATAGGGCAGCTGCCTGCACTGTGACTCATACAAGAAAAAGCAGGGGAAGGCCGCACTCAGAGATGGGAACAGCAGCTCTGACTCACCCTGGTGAGGGCACACGGCCATCCTAAGCAACCTCCCCACAGAAGCTCCAATGGTTCAAGCTTCATTTTCTTTGTCCCACGAAAACAGGGCATTCCAGAATGGGTTTAGCTGCAGAATGGCTCGAGATCAGAGGTTAATAGAGGATGCAGATGAGTTGGTGCCATTCAGGAATCCTGACGATGAGACTGAGGCCAGGCTGAAAGCTGCAGATAAGGCGCCAAGGCATCAAGTCCCACCTGCAGGTTGGGGTGGGCGCCAGAACCCCCACTAAGCAGGGGGAGGGCAGTCAGGTGGAGGCAGATTCCAAAAGTAAGAAGCCTGAGGTGAGAATTTAAGCCAGAAAAATGGACAGGATCTGGAGTTCTGAGCCCTAGGTTGGGAAAGAAGACCTTCAGATTAGCACGTGGATGCTGACCCCTGGAGTGGCTCCTTCTTTGTTCTGCCCTGGCTTGACGTGACCTTCCCACGGTAGGGAGAAAGAGCTGCAGGTCTGAGCTCAGGAGGTCAGAAAGCTGTGGTTCAAATCCCAGCTCTGCCCCTGACATAAGCAGATGTTTTAACCTCTTGCTGCATTTCTGTTTTCCTTATTTCTTTTTTTTTTTTCTCTCGCGGTACATGGGCCTCTCACTGTTGTGGCCTCTCCCGTAGTGCATGCAGCACAGGCTCCGGACGCGCAGGCTCAGCGGCCATGGCTCACGGGCCCAGCCGCTCCGCGGCATGTGGGATCTTCCCGGACTGGGGCACGAACCCGCGTCCCCTGCCTCGGCAGGCGGACTCTCAACCGCTGCGCCACCAGGGAAGCCCTGTTTTCCTTATTTCTAAAATGAGGTGAACTTTTCCCCCAGCTTCAAGTTTTTGAAGTTGTCATACACGCACACACACCCCTTATACAAACAGACTCAGTCACCTGCTCAGCCAGTGTTCTCCCCTCAGCGAATCAGGAGCTCAGTGGCTACTAAGTAAAATCAAAACAACTTCCTCTGGGCTCTTCCCCACGGAGACGGCAGCTGGTTTTCCCCAAGAGGGTGACTGACGCTCCTCCTTCCTGACATCGTCTGCAAGCCTTCAAGAAAATTAAACTCTCGGGCTTCCCTGGTGGCGCTGTGGTTGAGAGTCTGCCTGCCAGTGCAGGGGACATGGGTTCGTGCCCCGGTCCAGGAAGATCTCACATGCCGCGGAGCGGCTGGGCCCGTGAGCCATGGCCGCTGAGCCTGCGCGTCCGGAGCCTGTGCTCCGCAAGGGAGAGGCCACAACAGTGAGAGGCCCGCGTACCGCAAAAAAAAAAAAAAGAAAATTAAACTCTTGATTTTATTCCCTGACAGTCACAACCCCACCTAGAATTACAGTGCTAAAGCTGTAGTTTTATTTAGGGAGCTTTCCTAATTATCTGGGTGGCTGCGGACTCCAGCCATGCTCATGATCAATCTCGGACCTGCGCTAATCATCATGGAAGATAACGGCCTGCCATCCAAATGCACAGCAAATGCCCAGTGGAGGCCCATGCAGGCGGGAAATGGCACATGATTATTGACTCATCTCAGAGGTTCAGGATGTCCTTTATTTACTTTCTCTGCTTTTGCCCCTTACGAAGACCTAACACCGAACAATGAACAGAGCCTTGGGGTGGGAACAACAGAAGCAGGAGATCTGGGTGCTAGGCGTGGCTTGTGACCTTGAGCATTCACATCCCCCATTTGTACGTGGGCAGATTGAGCTGGATCAATGGCTCTGGTGTCCAATCAACAGAATCACTTGTAGAATAACAACAATTAAAAGATTCCCAGACTACCCACCTCAGGCCTATTGCATCAGAATTTCTAGAGCTGGTGCCCAGGAATCTGTATTTTTCAAAGTTTTCCAGGAGATTCTTAAGATCTGTCACGTCTGAGAACCACTGGACTCTATAGATAAAACCCAGACCCTTCAGCTTCAGTAATCACCTTCCACTACATTTACATTTTTTTGTGCTGCCATTATGAGATCTTGTTACAAAGGGTAGGGTCCTTCAGTATTTATTAGCAACTAACTCAAGTTGGGAGAGCTGAATGGCCCATCTTATAGGAAAATAACTTCATGTCACATAAAAGATGTGCTGGGATGGTTCTCAGAAACTTGAGGGTTTATTTAAGGCAAAACTGTTCTCAAGAGGTATTCTATTGGCATTTTGAGCCACTTCACCTTTTAGGAAACTGTTCCATGCATTTTAGGACATAGAGCATACCTGACTTCTGTTCGCTAAGTACTTATAACACCCTCATATTCACCACGACTATCAAACACATTTCTCAGATGGGGAAACTGATGCCCAGCTTGGGTGGGGGGGAGGGAGGAAGTAACAATAACTCCAATCTTACCAGAATATTGTGAGACTTAAATGAACAAACGCATGTAAGGCACTTATTAGCACAATGCCTGGCACTAAGAAGTGTTCAATAAATGTTTACTATTATTATTCCAGAAACAATAAATTTTTTAAAAGATGAAAATTGATCTACAAACATAAAATAGAAATTACAAACCAGTCGAAAATTGATCCAGTCTTCCAGGCTTGGTACAAAATAAGGCCATACTTGTCCATTCATACAGGAATCCTCTTCCCCTCAGCCCAGCCCCCCATCATTGTGTCCTGCCACCGTCAATCTAATACAATGTATATATATAGGATAAATGTGCTGCCCAAGTAACACCTTAGGGAAAATGGAAAGAAATGGAATTTTCCGTAAGCTACCTCAGTACGTATTAATATCATATTTTGAACTAAATTTCCCTGGCTATAATTTAGCCCCCTTCCTATTTCCTTTACCCTCCTTTACAGTGAGGAAAATTGCCTTTCACTATGTCCACTACATCAGCACGCATATTTATAGAGTTATTTCTCCCCCAAGTCTTCTTGACACAAGGCTGAACATGTTCAGTTCTCTTACCTCCTCCTCAAGGGTCTTATTTTTAAAACATTTCATCATTTTTGTTGCTCTCCACTGAGCTTCCCTAGATCTCTCACTATGAGGGAATTTGTTTCAAATTGCATCACTCATGAAAGAGAATTCTAGGGTGGATAAAAATGTCAAGCCAACACTGAGTGTTCACGGGGCTCTTCACACATTCAGGAGTTTGGCTCTCATTATGGGATGGCTGTGGATGCTCTTTTACAAGTTGGCCCCAAAGAACCGAGAAGAGAACATTCAATCAGTAGTAAAACACTAACACTGCAAGAGGGAATCACTGCACATGTTAGCATTAGTTCAGATATTTAATAGATCAGTGTAGGATAAAGAAAAATTTAAGAACAGTGTAGGAGGACTCCATTATTATGGTTATAATCTTTTTACTGAATTTGCACCAGTGAAAGATAGATTCTGAAGTGTAAAATCAAAATGAAAACAGCAAGAACCAATTGCTCCAAGAGAAAATCATGTTTAATAATCGAAATCAAGGTGGTAACACAATGAAGTTAATGGAGATATCTCAGGACTGAGGGTAAGGAGACTATAATACTGTGTTTAATATCCTAGAATGGATTCATATTACCTATGTGGCCTTGGGTCAATTACTTAAACTTCCTGAGTGTCAGTTACTTTATCTGTAAAAGAAGAGGTAATAGGATTGGCCTAAATCTTTCAGGGTTGTAAGGACTGAATGACACAATGAACACAAGGCAACAGTAGCACACAGTGGGTATCAATGAATGGGTATTGTTATTATCGTTGTCATAAGTATTTCTAGCAATGGGAAAGTGTATAGCACAGTAGGAGGTATATATCAATAGCAGGTGCGTATGTGAGTCCCTCAGATATGAACTCTCCATCTCATTAGCCTGCACGGGCTTCATTCAACCGCTTTACCTACAAGTGAAAAAGCTAATGAGAAACAAAGTAAATAAAAAGCAAGGTGTTTGAGAGGAGGCAGTCAAGATGCCCCTTTTATTATGTTTAGAGAACAATGTATGTGAATCTCTCCTGTGTTCTCATTGTGTCAGCTTGAAGTTCAATGACCAGGTGCTATAGGAAAATTCATTCTGCACTAGGAGCAGGACATCTCTTGCTTCTAGTAGAACTCATTTTGACTTGGGATTTTTTAGAGCTCTGTCCAGAGTGAAGTCCATGCAGGATCTTATTGTAAGATGACCTCATCTTTATCTTGTTTCCACAGACAACTCCTCCAGTGCCATTTTCTGAGGCCCCGGAGTGTAATCTATGTATTTACTGACTGCCAAGAAATTCAGCTCTTTTCCTTCCTCCAGTTGCTCACTAACTAAATTGATTATTCTACTAAGTCAGGCAACACCTCGTTTTTTTTTATTAGGACTTGGTCTCTGATCACAGATCTTAAAAAAAGTATTGAAAACGTCGTTAGGCGTTTACGTCGGAAACCACACTGCCTCACTCCACGCTGCATTCTCTATGCTTACTGGCAAGGTTAAACAGGAAGTAATAAGAAATGGAACACTCAGGGGAAAAGTCTTTCTAAACATCTGAATCATCAGGATACTCTGTTAAAACCCCTTATTTTATTTGTAATTAAAAATAGACTTTTGATTGTTTTTGTCATATTACAAAAGCAATACATGCTCCTTACAGAAAAACAAGTACAGATAAGAAAAGAGAAGGAGAAAAATCCACAATCTTATACAAACAGATTACCAAATTTAACCCTAAGGGTGATGCCTTATTTATGATTGCTGTATTTATCAAGACCAAAGGGGGCGCCAGAGAGTAGTACCAGAAAGGGGCCATTTTCCCACTGCGGGAGGAGGGCAGGAGAGATTCACAGTAAGGACCTTCGTCCATGGCGGATGGATGTAAAAGACTGAGCTTTCAGACTCTGCTTTGTCAGCTTTCCGTCTGCAGTATGACATCCCAATGCTAAAGTCTCCTGCACCCGGTAGCCTAGCAATTGGTAGTATCTGGGAAGGATGGAGGGAGCCATGGAAGGAAAGTGGCCTCGGTGCCACCACTTCTCCTCCAAGGCACGACGGTGGTAACAGCAGCACAGCCAGCAAGGGTGATTGTCTCAGAGTTCCAGAAGGTGACCAGCAAGGAGACAGTAGCCCAGAGCAGAAAGCAGCTATTAGGAGAGAGCAGAAGTACTGCAGGCAACATGTTTTATGAGGAAAAAGATGAGAGAAAACCTCCCCATTTTCGAAAAAAAACACACTGAAAAAGAAGTCACATTTTGAGGGTGTAAAGAGACTAAATCTTTATTACCACAGAATACAGCCCAACGAGGTGGCTGGTGCCCGTGTTCCACATACTTTTTTTTTTTTTTTACAAATCATTCTTTTTAAAATTTATTTATTTTATTTATTTTATTTTTGGCTGTGTTGGGTCTTCGTTGCTGCACGGGCTTTCTCTAGTTGCGGCGAGCGGGGGCACCTCTTCATTGTGGTGCATGGGCTTTTCATTGCGGTGGCTTCTCTTGCTGCGGAGCACCGGCTCTAGGCACGTGGGCTTCAGTAGTTGTGGCACGTGGGCTCAGTAGTTGTGGCACACGGGCTTAGTTGCTCTGCAGCATGTGAGATCTTTCCGGACCAGGGCTTGAACCCGTGTCCCCTGCATCGGCAGGTGGATTCTTAACCACTGCGTCACCAGGGAAGCCCCGCATACCTTTATAAAGTAACATTCAACTACTTTCTGTGAAATGTGAGTGAACAAGCTACAGTGCCATGGTAGGTGGTTTCCAGAGGTGGCCACGCCAGTCCCGTGCACGCACACGCTCACCTGTCAGGAGGGAGAGTCTGTTTCCCTTGGAATTTGAGTGGCCTCATGACTTGCCTTGAACAATGGAATGCAGTGGAAGTGACACTGTGCCAGATGGGGGTGCCAATGGCCCCTAAACAAAGCTACCAGGAGCACACCTGTGGTCAAACAAAATTGAGTTTGTTGACCAGCTGCAAGGAGGGGGAATGCACACCACGGTGGGGGGGGGGGGCAAGGAACGTTTCCATAAGAGGGTGTTAGAAATGACTTTATAGAGACTGGCCTTGCAGTGGGTGATTTTGGAGAGCTCAGGAAGTGGGGCTTGTCTCTGGGATGGATGCTGTCAGAAAGTGGGGTAATCCTACGACTGGGGAACCTTAGTAATTTTTATCTAGAAGCTAGAAAGAATGGAATGAGGCATGCGTTATAATTAGAGAAGCAGCAGCAGGCACTGGGAGTAGCCACAGCGTTCTTAGCTTTGTCTGCATTTGGACATGATTATGGAGTGTTATGAGGCTTTAGGGGTTTGGGGCTTTGGTTTGGGGAGTTTTTTTTGGCTTTTTGTCTTGTTCCATCTTGGTCACAGAATGACCTTGTCTAATGTTCATCTTCAGTGAAAATGTTTATATTTAAAAGAAAAAACCATGGCCTAACAGTGAGCACAGGGGAACTCCCAGCAACATCAAGGTTTAGCTGAGAGCGCCCGGCCAGCTCCCAGAGGTCAAGGATTGTTCCTCTCCTAGGAAGGGACATAAACTTTACGGAGCCTGACAACTTCCACTTTTGCTTGAGATAAGCCAGCCACCGTGTAAGAAGTCCAATTACGGGCAGACCACGTCCTCATCTTACTGCGCTTTGTTTTACTGCACTTTGCAAATATTGCATTTTTAACACATTATAGGTTTGTGGCAACCCTGAGTCAAGCAAGTCTCTCGGCACCATTTTTCCAACAGTATCTGCAGTCACTTCGTGTCTCCATGTCACATTTTGGTAGTTCTTGCACTATTTCAAACTTTTTTGTTATTATATTTGTTATGGTGATCTATGATCCATGATCTTTGATGTTATTCTTGCAAAAAGATTATGACTCATTGAAGGCTCAGATGATGGTTAGTATTTTTCAGCAATAAAGTATTTTTTAATTAAGCTATGTGCATTGTTTGTTTAGACACAAATGCTATTGCACTTACTAGACTACAGTATAGCGTGAACGTAACATTTATATGCACTGGGAAACTAAAAACTTCGTGTGACTTGCTTTATTGCAATGTACTCTTTATTGAGCTGCTCTGGAACGAAACCTGCCATATCTCCAAGATATTCTTGCACGTTGGGACCACCATGCTGTAAGGAAGCCCACACTAATCACACGGCAAGACCATGCTGAAGAAAACCATGAAACCCAGCTGAAAGAACTGCGGCCCTAGTCATATGGCTGTAGTCAAGCCATCCCAGGCAGCGAATGTGAACTATCTTAGCTGATCTTGGAGCAGAGATAAACTGTCCCTTCTATGACCTAATGGAATTCCCGGACCACAGAATTCTGAGAAATAAAATGGTTATTTTTTTAAACCACTATGCTTTGGACTAATTAGTGATACAGCAATATATAATTGAAATAAGTAGCGAGCAAGGTTATATTATGCTGGTAAGATAGTCCTTGCTTTACCCAACTGAAACTAAAGAGTTCGACACTGGGAAGACCATCATTTAAAAACTTTTAAAGATTAATCTCAGGTTGATGAGAATAATAATTCCCTCATCTTTATGTATAAGAGCAAATTTCACTACACTGTATCTCCCTGAAGAGTGTGGCCATGCAATCATCATCTAATGTATAGTACACCATTGTGAGAAAACCAGGCAAAAAGAAGGCATCTAACAACCTGTTGAAATCAGCCAAGCACACCCCAGACCGCAGAGATGTGTGTAGATCCAAAGTTACCATGGGGTTTTCTGACTCAGGCTAGATCAGCCCTAGGAGGCAGTTCTGAAAATGGCTAGGGAATGTGCAAGAGATCGGAGCCAATATTAAGGTCCATTCAAAGCAGGCCTATCATGATTGGGCCATGTCCAGAGCTGAGCCTGTCCTCCAGGACCAATCCAGAAATGCCAGGATCGGGTGGCCCTTGGCTTCAGTGTCGACTCGGCCACCCAGAGCACATCCATCACATCACAACAACAGCCCCGTTTCACCCAAGCCCTTCTCAGGGCCTCCTGAGAGACTATGTTCTCCACACTCATTATTTTCCACTCCAGAGCACCATGGCAGCAAGCAGAAAGTTGGGGATTTCTGGCTCAACTTCAGCTGGCATGTCAGCTAGATTCAGTGGTGGCTGAGTTCAGCAGAAACGGAGGGGAAAACATAGGCATATTTGTCAATACCAGGCTGTGTTTGCAACAGGGGTAGTTTGGGTGGGAGAGGTTATCTTTTGCCTTGTGGACAAAATAAGTTGTACATGTAGCAAAAATGTGGAATCAGACAAATTTCTAATACTTCCTTGTTGTCATTTCTTTGCTTCCCTTCTCCCTCCCTGGGTTCTACCCTTGCTCCCCTCATGAGCATTAGCTCTTCAAGAGCTTGCTACTCTCTGTGCTTGAGTTCAGCAGAGTCCAATGAAACATAGTGCAAGCCACAAATGTGAACCATCTGTGGAACTTTAAAAGTTATGGTAGCCATGTTGAAACAAAGAGAAACAGATAAAATTACTTTTAATAACCTTTTTTTAACTTAATATATCCAAAATGTTGTCATTTCAACATGTAGTCGATAAGAAAACATTTAATGAAATATTTTACTTTTTTTGGTTGTTGTTATAAAAATCCAGTATGTGATTTATACCTACAGCGCATCTCAATTTCAAACTAGCCACATTTCAAGTGTTCAGTTGCCATATGTAAATATGGCTACCATCTTGGACAGCACATCTCTATTTAATTGAAATTTACCTGTCTAGTATTCCCATTTCAATGATTATCTGGTAATTCTGTCCAACAAACTAATCCAACTATGAGATAGACTCACCTTCAATGCAATATATTGGCATGAACAGAAGTATACAATGCCTTGATAAACATTTCCAGAATTATGGCAATCTATCAAGTGCTCAACCACTGTGTCCCTCAAATCATACAGGTGGGCTTCTATGCCTATATATGATGTCATTATGAAGGAGAAAATAAGAAGCCTAAGAAAAATTTTTACAGAGCCCAGAACTGATCCTGATTGGGTTTAACTTTAAGGTGATTTCTTTTTCTAGAAGAATTTGCAGAGTAATAAGTAAATATCAATACATCCCTGAGGAATCTCTAAGTTATAACAATGATATACATTTTAAAAACTTACCTTATAAAAAACCAGAAAGTCTTTAAGAAATTTTCCTGAGCAAAGTAGCAACATCTGTAAAAAAGCATAAATTGGAGAAGGGCACATCAAAACGCATGGAGGGGCTTCCCTGGTGGTGCACTGGTTGAGAATCCGCCTGCCGATGCAGGGGACACGGGTTCGTGCCCCGGTCCGGGAAGATCCCACATGCCGCGGAGCAGCTGCGCCCGTGAGCCATGGCCGCTGAGCCTGCGCGTCCGGAGCCTGTGCTCTGCAACGGGAGAGGCCACAACAGTGAGAAGCCCGCGTATCGCAAAAAAAAAAACCCATGGAGGACACCACGTGGTTGTGAAAAGAGCATGAGCTCTGAAGTCAGGCAGACTTGCATTTACCATGCAAACACGGGCAGATGCCTCCTGGGCACCAGTTTCCTTGGGAGATGGAAAATCACATTTTCCTTGCAAAGTCACCGAGATCTGCATATGCCTAATACCATGTGCGACCTAAGTAGACACTAAATGCTTACTTGCATGTTGTTCTAGAGTGAAGATCGATCATCTTTGCAATTTTTTTATTGTAGTACAGTTGCTTTACAATGTTGTGTTAGTTTCTACTGTACAGCAAAGTGAATCAGCTATATGTATACACATATCCCCTCTTTTTTGGATTTCCTTCCCATTTACGTCACCACAGAGCACTAAGTTGAGTTCCCTGAGTTATAGAGTAGGTTCTCATTAGTTATCTATTTTATACATACTATCAATAGTTTATACATGTCAACCCCAATCTCCCAGTTCATCCTACCCCCCCCTTCCCCCCTTGGTATCCATACGTTTGTTCTCTATGTCTGTCATCCTTCCAATTTAAATAGCTACTGCTTTGGTCTGTGAAAACCCCAAGAGTGAGACAGTAAGCCATAGTGGATCATCTGCCCATTCAAGCCCAAATGCTGTCCTTTGGGCAGCTCCAAGGCAGGCTGGGAAAGGTCGTTCCAGAAAAGTCAGCTCCCTTGGGAGCAAACAACCTCTCACAAACTATGGTTATCTTCTCAATCATAATCCTGGTTCCGGGAATCAGTATTTTCTGGTTAAAAAACACTGCAAACAAATTATTATTTTGCTACTGGCACAAGTCATAGGCTTTTGGCCAGCCTGTGGAGTGACCTCTCCTTGGCCCGGTGTTCACCCTCATCCAATCAGCTGTGGCCTGGCTGGGGGTGGGGTTCTGAAGTCAGCTAGATGTGTGGTCAGGAATTCGTAGCAAAGGTGAGAAGTTGGAGTGGGCAGACAATCTCCTGATTACTATACAACATCCCACGGATGAGGGAACTGAGTTCAGAGAGGATAAGCAGACTTGTCCAGCTCACTCCTTGAGTTCAGGGACTGTGTCTGGTTGCTGTTACAGGGCCCTAGTACCCCCTCCCCACCCCACTGCCCGGGTTATCGAAGAGTGCTGTACATATTTGTTGAAAAAATAATCGCAAGGCCAAGGAACTCCAAAACTCAAGCTGGGTCTCCCATGCCTATTTTTCCAAATCTTGGCTGTACATTTGAATCACTGGGAGGTTTTAAAAACTGCCACCCCAGAGACAAATCAGGCTTTGAGATATTTAAAAAATCTCCCCAGATGATGCTGAGGTACACCCAGTGTTAAGAACCATTGCACTAGTTCAGTAGTTCTTAACCTTGACTGTACATTAGCATCATCTGGGGGGGGCTTTTAAAATCCAATTGCTCAGGCCATACCCCCAGGCCTACTATGGTTCTGATATGCAGCCAAAGTCGAGAACCCTGGTCCAGAGCAGCTCTTCTCAGGTTTCAATTTGTACTGAATCCCCTGGGGATCTTATTAAAACGCAGACTCTGGGTCAATGAGTTTTGGATGGGCCTGAGAGTCAGCATATCTAAAAAGTTCCCAGGTGGTACTAATGCGCTACTGGTCTGAGAACCACATTTTTTTTTTTTTTTCGCGGTACGTGGGACTCTTACTGTTGTGGCCTCTCCTGTTGCGGAGCACAGGCTCCGGACGCGCAGGCTCAGCAGCCATGGCTCACGGGCCCAGCCGCTCCACGGCATGTGGGATCTTCCCGGACCGGGGCACGAACCCGTGTCTCCTGCATCGGCAGGCAGATTCTCAACCACTGCGCCACCAGGGAAGCCCTGAGAACCACATTTTGACTCTAAGGTTCTGGGAAAGCTGCTTTAAAGAAGTCAAGAATGATCTTGAGTTAGTTGCTTATCTCTTGATTGTAGCAAATGGTTGCTTCCAAGCTGACTTAAAAATTCTGCAACGATCATTTTCAGGAACTCTCTTTCCCCTCATAGCTACAGTGAAGATGAATTTTGTGATTTGTTCATGTGGAAGTTGGTGTTGCTGAGTGGTTAGGAGCACAGACAATAGGTCAGATATCCTGGCTTGGAGACCTGCCACTGCCACTTAATAGCTGTGAACTTTGGGTAATTCCCTAAACTGTTCAGTGCCTCAGTTTCCTTATATGTATATTGGAGAGTTTAACAGGTACTTCTATGCTCAACATCACCAACCACCGGTGGTGATGTTACTCATCACAAATCAAAACCACAAGGACATAACACCTCACCCTTTTTAGAATGGTTATTGTCAAAATGACAAGAGACAACAAGTGTTGCCAAGGATGTAGAGAAAAGGGAACACTTGTGCACCTTTGGTGGGAATGTCAATTGGTGCAAACACAATGGAAAACAATATGGCAGTTCCTTTAAAAATTAAAAATAGAACCACCATATGATCTCACAATCCCACTTCTGGGTATATGCCTGAAGGAAGTAAAATCACTATCTTGAAGAGATATCTGAACCCCCATGTTCACTGCAGCATTATTCATAAAGCCAAGATATGGAAGTAATCTAAGTGTCCATCAGTGGATGAATGGAGATATAGATACATGGAATATTATTCAGCCCTTAAAAAGAAGGAAATCCTACCACTTACAATAACATGAGTGAAACTTGAGGGCATTATGCTAGTGAAATAAGTCAGACAGAAAAAGAAAACACTGTATGGTCTCACTTATATGTAGAATCTAAAAAAAGGCAAAATCACAGGAACAGAAAGTAGACTTTCTGAGTAGAGTTGCCAGGGCCTGGAGGATGGGGTAAATGGAGAGATCTTAGTCAAAGGGTACAGACTTCCAATTATAAGATAAATATGTTCTGGGACTGCAGAATGGTGACTGTAGTTGACAATACTACATAATATACTTGAAAGTTGCTAAGAGAATAGGTAAGTCTCAACACACACACACAAAGGCACACACAAACAGTAATTATGTGAGGTGATGGATATGTTAACTAATCTTACTGTGATAATCATTTTGCAATGTACACGTGTATCAAATCACCACCTTGTACATCTTAAACACACAGTGTTATGTGTTAATTATATGGCAATAAAGCTGGGAAAAAGTATCTATGAATAAGTACTTATGGATATCAAATGAGTTAACACATTCAAAAGACATAGACCTGTGCTACACTGTAAGTGCTTAAGTAAGAGTGACTTTATTGCTATTTTTCACTGAGCATTTGCTGATCTTTCTGGAGCTTCAAAGGTCAACAGCTCTGGAACACGACCACCTGGGTTCAAATGCCACCTCCACTTAACTGTGAGGCATGGGTGATGTCCTTTTCCTCTCTGCACCCCAGTTTCTTCACGTGAGAATGGAAATAATGATAGCACCTGCCTCTTAAAGCTGTTGCAAAAATAAATTATGTGCAATGCACTTAGAATAGGGCCAGACGAAAGGTAAACATGCAACAAATTTTGTGACTGCCCTCGTTATCATTATTAATACCATGTGCCAGGCGCAGGGGAGACATAGGTAAATGAGGAACTTCAAGCAGAGCCCTCGTCAGAGCTAAAAGGAAATTGCAAATGTAAAACATTTGATTTAATGAGGTTTTACAGTATCCAGTCATCCTTGAAAAGAAAATAGGAAAAAGGAAATTCTGTCAGTTAATATCTCCTGTATCTAGAGTCATTCTCTTGGTTTAGAGCAGTTATTTCTCCTCTTTGCTTTAGGCCTCTCATTTGCTTAAAACTGATGACTTGAAAAGGAAAATTCATCTGGATTCCTTCACCAAGCTGACAGTCCACTGCCACCGTTATTACAATGATTTATCCGTATTCATTCTCTGCTGCTTTTGACAAGAAAAGAAAGGGGTTTGCTGTCTTAGGCTTTGACGTTGATAGACACATTCCCCCAAAAAAGCAGCTTATGTTTTCTGATCTCACATCCTAAGAGCTATATTCTCTGGTCCAGCTAAGCCAAAACCTCCCAAATAAGCCCTACATAAAGCACAGACTCCTACTTATGTAAATAATTACCACATATGTTACACAGAAAAAAAATTCAATATATCAGATAGTTACCAAAGAGTAATGACTACCATGCTTCAGCCTGTCTCCTAAGTACCAGCGTATTTATGATAGAGATTTGGGGAACAAACCCCGAGTTCCTGGGAACATCTGCTTTCTGCAGAGCACGCTTGGTAATGACTCTTCCCTGGGTTCAGCAGTGCTGAGAAAATAACCCTTACGGATGGGGACTGATGCCAATAAATGATTAAATAGACATTTTTCGTATTATTTGTATTCGTTCACACACACACACATTCACCTATGTAAGCTGGCAAAAATAATGACTGAAAAAGGAGCTGAGTATAAGTGTAAGCTGGAGTTTGAGATTTAACTGTGTTCATTTCCTAGGGCTACCATAATGAATTACCACAAACTTGGTAACTTAAAGCAACAGAACTGTATTCCCTCACACTTCTGGAGGCCAGGAGTCAGAAATCAAAGTGTGGGCAGGGCCGTGCTCCCTCTGAAGGCTCCAGGGGAGGATCCATTCTTCACCTCCTTCAGCCTCCAGTGAGTCCTTGGCTTGTGGCTGCATCACTCCAGTCTCTGCCTCCCTCTTGGTACCCTCTCTGTGGGTCTCTCTTTTGTGTGTCTCTTACGAAGATACTTGTGAAAATCCAGGATGATCTCTTGAGATCCTTAATTTAATTACATCTACAAAGACCCCTTTTCCAAATAAGGTCACATTCAGAGATTCTCGGGATACAAATGGAGATATACATTTTAGGGGCCACCATTCAACCCACCACAATATCCAAGGAACAAAATGATCTGTAATCATAATTAATTAAAAAGTGATTAAAATATCTGTCATGTCAGGGACCCTAAAGTTACAAAATAGTGGGCAGGAAAGACTGGAGGGCAAAAGACCCGTCACCTGGACAAGGTGTAACCTCAGCGCTAATGGTCTCAACTCTTGGATATTGCTTCATTTTCAGATTACCACCAAATAGGACGATTTTTTTAATTGATCCCACCACAGCAGATCGGAGCAGCTCACGGCTTGTCTCCACCTCAGATTTCACAAGGAACACATCTACTTCCCTGTGCATTGCAGAGAGACCAGCAAAGCCACTTAGACACATCTCAGCATCTGTGGGGTCTCCAGTTCTTCCATTGTGATGTACAGTCCAGATTTTTAAATGCTTGCATGTCCTTCTCTCTCTCCCTTTGTGCCCTGTGTCTTCTTTCTGTGGGTTTTCTGCATAAATCAGGAAAGGGAAAGAAACAAACAGTCCTCTAAAAAAGCCATACTACTTCCATTCATTTGTGGCTCCTAAGAAGCCATGAAAGAAAATACGGTTGTCCCTGACCAACAAGCTGCACTGCTCTTAAAAAAGAGAGGCTTTGGCTTTTTGCTTCATGCTGCCCATTCACTCAGAGGGGAGGGCTGTGAGCCCAGGGGCCAGGTCAAGACACTGCTGGGCACAAACAGTGTTGCCCCATCATCCCCAGCCAGCCAGTGTCCAGGGACAGAACGGCTCCACTCTCTATAGTTGTCCATCTCCTGAATCCTCCTCTCTCAGCAGCCGAACCCAGGTCAACCAGCCAAGAGTCACTTTTGTCCAACAGAGTACTCTGTGCAGAAGCATACCCGTCATCAAGCTAATGACACACTTACGCTGCAGGGACCCCTGAGTAGCAGGGGCCTCTCTCAAGGGGGCTACAGGCATTTCATATCCATAATCTATTATTTTTTTTCGTTGAGAGTCCCCCAAATTGTAGATGCTTCAGGCCACAAAAACCTGTATCTGCCACATCTCTCATGCTACAGTCATACCTGGTTTCATCGGGATTTGCTTTGTTGTACTTTGTGGATACTGTGTGTTTTACAAATTGAAGGTCTGTGGCAGCCCTGCATCCAACAATTCTATCAGCACCGTTTTCCCAACAGCGTTTGCTCACTTCCTGTCTCTGTGTCACATTTTGGTAAGTCTTGCAATCTTTCAAACTTTTTTCATTACTATTATATTTGTGATGATGATCTGTGATAGGTGATCTTTGATGTCACTATTATAAGATTACAACTTGAAGGCTCAGATGATAACTAGTATGTGTTAGCAGTAAGGTAGTTTTTAATTAAGGTATGTGCATTGTTTTTAGACATAATGTTATTGCACACTTAATAGACTACAGTATAGTGTATACATAACTTTTATATGCACTGGGAAACCAAAAAGATCATGTGACTCGCTTTATTGCAATACTCGCTTTATTTCGGTGGTCTGGAAACAAACCCAGAACACCTCTGAGGTGTGCCTGTATATCCAATGGCCATTATAATTTATAGAGCACATAATAGGGGCTTAATAAATATTAATCAAAATAATATAGCGTCTATTATGCAGCAACACCAGTCACAGGCACAATCTTTGCCTTAGACAAGTCCAAAGTATAGTGGAGAAGAGAGACAGAACAGAATAATCACCAAAGAAATGTAACATCACGGCTCAGATAAATGCCATGCAGCTGCACAGTTTTAGGCAGGGACAAGTGGAGGACCCAACCTTAGGCAGAGAGGTTTCTGAAGAAGCAATAGTGGAGCTGAGATCAGTAGGGAGGTAAGAATTCACCAGGCGGACAGCAGAGGAGTGGGGAGAGAGGACAGAAGTGCTATCAAGGGAAAGAACATGGTGTGTCCAAGGAACTGAGAGAAGGCTAAGTTTGCTGCAGCCGGAGATCAAGCCGGATCTTGGTAGTAAATGAGTCTGGGAGGCAAACCAACCGCGCAAGGCCTCGTCAGCCATATGAAGGTCTTTACCTTTAGTATTATGAGAGCAGCAGGAAGTGAGGAAAGGCATTTTGTTGGCATGTGGGGGTGCCGGTGGAGAGCACAGATAAGAGGAATGACATGATCAGGGTACATCAGGTTCCAGAGAAGGCAGGAGGTGATAGAGAACAGCTCACAGGGGAAGGAATTGGCTGAAGGCAGGAGGAGGGACATTCCTCTGTTGTAACAGGAGCGGAAGTGGAGGAGATGGAGGGAGGGAGTTTATAGGGGAAGGAGGTACCCTCTGATGCCTTTGTTTCCCTGCTGAGAAGAAGGGGCATCAGGAAGAGGGCGCAGAGGTTTGTGAAGAATGTGAGATGATCTGAACCCTGCAGACACCGGGCCACGTTGCCAGCAAGATCCTCACGCCAGCAAAGGGCCTTTGTTTCCCAGATGCCCCCCTCCTCCCCGCCCCCACCCCGCCGTGAGGCCCTGTGAGTCTTCACTGCTCTTTCCCACAGTGCTCTTGGCTTGTGTAGAAGGATTCACACTAACGGAGGGCCTTGGCAGGAGGACTTTATTTCAAATCTCCAGGCAGGTTTTTGTTTTGTTTTGTTCTCTGTTTGTTTTTGTTCTGTCTCAGCAGTTTTGGTGATGTTTAAGCCTCTTAGAGGCAAATGGTTTCTCTCGTCCAAGAAAACCACCAGTTTTTTCTTGAGGAAAACTATAAAGTTATACTCACCTGAACACAGAGATTTTAGTGGCCCAGCGGCACGCTCTCCGTGGTGGGGTAAACGGGTGTGTACAACTGAGTCGGAAGCACACCTCGCTGGTACCCCCCTGGCTTCGGGCCTCTTTGGTCTGTTTGGATTCAGATGGCACTGAGGCTAGGACCTGCCTCTCGTTCTTTGGGGATGTTTGCATATCTATTTGCATTTTTGTTCTGATTCAGGAGGCCAGACTAATACATAAGGATGCAAATGGCAAATTGCCCAGGGCATGCGGTGATGTTAGTTGAGAAGAGGGAGAGGAGAGGGCATGTTGTAGAGGGTGCATCAGCCGTCAGGGAAGTTTCTAAGGAGAAGAAGGTACTTGGACGAGGCCTTGAAGGACAGAGAGGGTTGGGGACGTGTGGGGTTAGGACAGGGCGTTTCCCATGAAGGGAGCAGCTTGCCTGTGATTCCTCTGCACTCTGGTCTGGCTCCGTCACTTACTGGCTTGAAAAAGATGACTTCACCTCTCTGTGCTTCCTTTTCCTTAACTGTGACAAGATCATATTCGTACCGCCTGTGAGGCTGCACTGAGGCTGAAATGAGGTCATTCTTACAAAGGTCTTACCACAGTTCTTACACAGATATGAAGTATGCTGAAAATATTACCAGTATTTTTCTTGCTTTTATTATTATTATGTGTTAGGACATTAAACGCCAACTACTCCCACATTCCAAAGTGAACTTTGAGAGCACCCAGCATGACTTGCCAGGAAGGTGTAAAGGGACGCTTCGCAACTCCTAGCCCCTCACCTACACTGAGGGTAGCTATAAAAAGAATCATGAGTAGGCAGCTCCAGGGGAAAGGAGGCTCTCTTTTCAGAGAGCTGTGCTCTAAGTTTACTCTCCCAAGGGTAACGGTGTCCCTCAACTCCAGTTGGGGAAAGGGACTTCACCAAGACCGCAGGGAGAGCTTGCTATGTGTCCCCTGCAGATGGGGACACAGGAATCCGGTGTCTGATTCACACCTGAGAAGCACAAAGAATACAGACTGCTCTTTTCGAGCAGTGGAGCGGAGAGGCGGCACTGGATTGGCCTGAATCCCGAGAGTTCACTGGGGCAAAAGGCACCAGGTTCCCTGTTGACCACACCCAGGCCACATGCTAGAAGGAGCTAGCAAGAGGGTTCCTGGTACTGAAAACCTCAGAAAAATAAGCTGGAAATGCCTAAGACTGAGGAAGAAGCCATAAGTGACAAACTGGAACAGAGATGCATTCGCCCATATAAAGGAAAAACTAGGTAAAGAATTGCTAATCAAGGTATATTTTAAGAGGCTGGGAGGAAAGGGCGTGGGAGGGAGGAGGAATTCTCTTGGGAAGGAAATTGGAAATCAACCCCATGAGAGGAAGAATCCACTGTTAACTGCCAAACCCAACTCAAGAAAATTAGTTTAGAGTATTAATATAGTAGCTTCCTACTGCTGTTAGACAAATCACAAACTTAGGGCTGAAAAACTACAAAATTTATTATTTTACAGTTCTGGAAGCTAGAAATCTCAAACTGTCTCAATGGGCTAAAATCAAGGTGTCAGTATTAGCAGCTGTATTCCTTTCTAGAAGCTTTCAGGCAGACTCTAGAGCTTCTTGCTTTTTCCAGCTTCTAGAGACCACCTGCATTCCTTGGCTTCTGGCTCCCTTTCATCCTCAAAGCCAGCAAAGGCCAGATGCGTTTTCCCCAAGTCACATCACTTTGACACTCTCTCCTGCCCCCTTTTTCACTCACAGGGAACCTTGTGATTACTCCGAGCCCATCTGAATCATCCAGGATAATCTCCCATCTCAAGGGCAGCTGATCAGCAGCCTTAATTCAATCGATCACCTTAATTCTCTTTTTTTATTGAAGTACTGTTAATTTATAATATTGTGTTAGTTTCAGGTGTACAAGATGGTGATCCAGTATCTTTGTAGATTATATGCCATTATAGCTTATTATAAGATAATGGGTGTAATTCCCTGTGCTATACGGTACATCCTTGTTGCTTATTTATTTTATATATAGTAGTTTGCCTCTGTTAGTCCCATACCCCTAATTTATATCCCCCTCCCCTTTGGTAGCTACGAGTTTGTTAATTCTCCTTTACTATGTAACTTAACACATTCACAGGCTCCAGGGATTAGTATTTGGACTTCTCTGGGGAGCCATTATTGTGCCTACCACAGTAAGAATCTCCTTGCCCTTTAACTCCTCTCTCTGCCTTAAATTCAACCCTGGAGGAGCCAGAGGCAGCCTGGCAAGCATTGCAGAAGGAAGCTGTGAAACAGAAAAGGAGCATCTGTGTATCCATAGCACCAGCACAGTGCCTGAAATACCATGAGTTATCAATTAAATGAATATTCAGTGAACGTATGCATCAACATCCCACAGTAACTGCGGGCCAAGCATGATTCCTAATGGAAGCAGCTCTCATTAGATGCCCCCAATCAGATCTTCCATCTCCCAATCGGGAAAACACTTTTTCCAAACCTCAAACTCTCTCTTATTCCATTTTAAATTATAGTCATTATTTTCACCCTGAACTCCCAAATTGTGTAATTATACCTTATAACATATGGCACACCCATCTCCCTGAGAAGAGGGCCCCATCAAAATTTATAAGGCATGGGCTTCCCTGGTGGTGCAGTGGTTGAGAGTCTGCCTGCCGATGCAGGGGACACGGGTTCATGCCCCGGTCCGGGAAGATCCCACATGCCGCGGAGCGGCTGGGCCCGTGAGCCATGGCCACTGAGCCTGCGCATCCGGAGCCTGTGCTCCGCAACGGGACAGGACACAACAGTGAGAGGCCCGCGTACCAAAAAAAAAAGAAAGAAAACAATTTATAAGGCAAAGAGTTTGCATCTCTGATTTTAAATGGGCTTAACCACTCAAATTAAAATAATTTTTCTATTAAAGAGAGAGAAACGTGTTTAGAAATTCCAAGAACAATCAGGGCAGCGATACCCTCCAGCCAATGTCATATTCAAGCTCTGCTCCACTGGAACCGAAGGTGAGGTGGAGGCATGTGTGGGCTCCTGAAAGAGCAGAGTGAATATGTCAGCTGATCAGAGCTGACTTTTGATTTTTCACAGGAAAGGGAGAACAGGGCAACATGACAGACTGAGAGCCAAATACAGAGAAACAATAAGGTGCCTCCTGAATGAAGAGGTAAAGCGACCTTCTTAGAGAGAACCAGGTGAAAGTCAGCGCATGACCATGTCAGCAGTGCCACCCAAACCCATCACCCAGCTGCAGGGGCTCAGAAACATTCAACAGTAGTGGAGAAGACACGGGAGTTTCCTCAGGCCTGACTGTGACTAAAGAAAGCTTTAATCTAGGCAATTCCAGCAAGAAGAATTATGCTAAGTAGATGGTCTCTGTATGTCTAGAAAGGAGAGTCAAGGGCAATAATGTGTCAGGGTTTAGCCAGGGCAGAGAGACAGTGCCCAGCAGATGACAGAGGTAGACCAGGGAGGTTCATAAGATCTTCCAAAGGCCTGGATGAATGGTCCATCAAAAGCATCTATCCTATGCTCACCAAACTGTGTTCTGATTACCAATTTAGTTTCATGGATTTGAGGAAAGAGTTTGGAATAATCCAGGAATTAACAATTAATAGTCTCCTCTAATTTAATAAACTTGTATTTTAGTTTATATATCTGATCTTAGGATAGCCTGAGCCATTCTCTAAAAAATTCTCTGGGCTTTCACAAATCCACCATACTGTGGCCATCCACTGAGGGCCATCCAGGGTAGCCAGTCACAGCTGTCTCTCTGATTTCTAGTCTTGGTTCCTTGAACTTTGATCTATAGATCATTTAGAAATATTAATATTCTGGTAACCACACATACCTCATAGAGGACTCCTACTCATCCTTCAAGGCCCAACTTAAATGCTACACCACTGAGAAGTTTTTTTGGGCTTACTCAGTACTGCTGGGGATCAGGGGGATGGAGAAGGGAAGCAAAATATAATTGGTGGAATCTTAGAGATCCTCTGGTTTTTAAACCTTTTCAGCTGAAGAACCCTTGTTCAACCACAAGAGGATATGGAAGCCAATATGTAAAACATAAAAAATGGATCTCCTCTGGTTAAAGAAGGAATAAGAGGCTCAGTAACTGATCCCTGGGCTTCCCCAATGTACCCCCATCACAGGGAAACCTCTCACATCACAGTCTGAAAACCACTTGTCTATAATCTCTCACTTTACAAATGAGGAAACTGATACAGAAACTGATGTCAGAAAACAGTTTATACAATTGTTTCACGTGGTTCTCCCAAACCATAGACGATAAATAACATGACATTAATACTGTCCCTTTCCAGCCTTGTCAGGCACAGCTAATCAATCCCAGATGTGACCTCAGAATCCTTCTCAATACAGAGTCCCAGTAAGCTGCTAACAATTTACCATTCTTATCCTAAATATTAACATTTATATCCTAAATGTTAACATATATTATTTTATATCTATGATATTATCAACTGAAATCACTAATATGTAAAAGTATATAAAAGGCTTTAATATGACACCTAAGCTAACAGAAATCACATTTATACTTCACCTCTCCATTGAAGTAATGGCCTTAAATTTTATATTTTGGTAGTTGACCTTCCAAATCTAGTGGTATTAAGTAAACAATTACTATCTTAATACATTTTCTTTACTAGATTAAAACATAAAAATAAAGGTGCTGGATCTAGTCCTTGTTGGTGTTGGGTAATGCTAGCTCAAAATTTAAAATGCTGGGAGGACACCGTTACTTTGAACCGTCTCGGGTTTGGTTGATTCAAGCTCGAAGTGAAAAAGCATGGCAGAACATTCCAAATTCTGACTCTGGCTTAGCCATTCTCATTTTCTAAATATTCACCGCTTCCTCATTACGATTTGCCTTTGTGAGGAGAGAAATGAACGTCCTTTACCAATCAGCAGAGCTGATTTTCACATATCAGCTATGTTCAAGGCATACGTGAGCTTGAAGCCACAGCAGATGGCACACCAGTTGGATCTGTGAACCAGTCTCTCTCCTTAGATTCCTGTGATGGGGTTCTGGACATGCTACTCCAAAATATGGCATCTTGTTATTAAATATCTTAAGCTGACGAATTTTTTGTTAATGACAGAAGCAGAAAGGGCACTCCAACCTCCCCCTGCCCCTACCCTTCTTCCCTGAAACAGGTTGTAAAACTCCCCTGTGAAAGGTGCCCTCCCTGTTCCAGGAGAAGGGAAGACATTACCAGAAACAGGGAACTGGGGGGCCAAGAGATCTGTCCGAACACACCATGTTAAACTAACCTTTATCTTCCTAGTTACTTCTTCACCATTTACCACCCCAGCCCAAACTTCTTTGTCTTGTCAATTCCTCACAAATTTATTGTTCCTTTGTCTAAATGATATAAAAGCTTCCTGCTCTGATCACTTCAGATCTTTACTCTCTTGGGAAGGCTTCCATGTAAATGTAAAAATTCAATAAAATGTCACACTTTTCTCCTGTTAATCTGTCTGTCGATTTAATTTTCAGACCCAGCCAGGAACCCTAAGGAGGTAGAGGAAAACTTTTCCTTCCCTATACCTGCCTAGGAGATTTGCAGAGGAAAGTGTTCCCTCTTGGAAGAACTTAGGAGAAAGTCATTGTCCTCCTCACCACGTCCTTTCTCCATCTCTCCCTTGGAGGAGGGGTCATTCATCTGCTTGGGCAGGTGAGGACAGAGCACTTATACCCACCTGGTCAAGTCTTCACCTGTCTCTCTCCACCTGTCTCGCTTGCTGAGCTTGCTTGAAGGGAGGCTCTTCCTGTGTCTGGGCTGGAGAGTTCAAGGGCAGGTGGAGGAGACAGAATAAAGAGGAAGCCCTTCTGGGCCTCAGGTTCAATTCACAATGATGTCCAATCCAGCCCATCAGCAATACAAATGACAGACTTTGACTTCTTGGGGACCCTCAGTTGCAGAATTTGGAGGGGAGAGGAGAGTTATCACGTAGTCTCTTCCGGAGCTCCAACACTGCCCAAGATGGGGCTCTGTGTGCATGGTGCCTGTGTGCATGTGTGTTGCCCGCCATGGTTCTAGACACACATAAAAACTTCCAAACTTCCGGTAAGACAAACTTCAGGTGGTCTTTATTATCAACGAAGCTCAACCAATCAAGGAAACTTCCATTCTCCCCAAAGAAGAGGTTGTCCAGTGTGGTCCTACATCACCTCCACCAGCAGCACGGACACCTTCCCCCAATACACAGCTTTATGGAGCTTTACCAGCATCGCATTATTCCAAGTCACAGCAGGACCACGCAAGATAATCCACCCTCACACTGTCACTGCCCTCATGATACACCATCAGCTGCCTTCTCCCTGACAGAAGCTTAGATTCAGCTTCCCATGTCTCTTATAAGGCTAGACTGTGAAACTAAGACTTCTGCTCTCCCATCCACAGCACCTCCATGCTCTCTTCTGGGTGTGTCTTTGTCTAATCATTACTAGGAGTGATCAGGCACTACCTCAGGCCCCTGAAGCTGACTACAATCAGAAAAGACGGGACTTTCCCTTCTCTAGAATTAGGACTGGGCAAACCTTCCTGCCACTCGTCTCCATTTCCAGCAGCAAATCAGGTTTTTGGCTTTACAGCATGAGCCTTCAAAAGACTGATTTCTTGGGAGTATGACAAAGTTCTGATTAGCTGCTATGTATATTGATATATGCACCATGGTGAGGAGTTGAGGGAGCTTCAGATCTTCAGGTTCCCGCTTAAATCAGAGTATGCATCCTACTGCAACTGTTTCAGGGCTAAAGTATCTATTATAATAAACTTTCTTCCAAAAATCTGCTTTTCAACTACTTTGAGCCCTAATTCATGCATTTTTTTCTGGGATCTTGGAAACCTTTAGGGAAAAGTTTTCATTTCTGTTTTTCATAACTTATTAAATAGAAAGAAATATATCCATAAAGTAATACAAATTCAAATAGTACTAGATGGCTCAAAATGAAAAATAAGTCTTCCTTCCCTCTTTGCAACCAAGAGTCCCACTCCTCAGATGTAACCACTCATAAATGCTTCTTTTGTGTAATGCTTATGGGCTTACCTTCACAATACTAAATTATATGCTTTATTTTTTAATCTGCTATAATATATTTTATACTTTACTTTTTAAATTTGCTAACTGTAAGCCTTGTATATGGATTCCCTGAAATGAAAAATGAGGAGTTTTTAGTTCGTTAATACTGCCTTCCCTATTCATCTTCAATATTTCTGCCAGTCACTTTGTTCTTTAATTTTGTAGGTTATGTTCACAAGTCTAAATGATGCATTTCGAGTCTTTGAGCCATTGACTTTACACAATATCTTGACCCATTAACTTCAGACAATATGTTAGGATGAGGAAATTAATGCCCCTACATTTGCCTTAACGTCTCCTCGTAGCCTTCCAATTCCTGCCTCCCCATCTGCTCCTTAGTCCAACACGCCGTTAACTTTACATGTTCAATGTCAAGGTTTATAACACTTACATCAAAGTCAAAATATAACTACGGCTTTCATGCTTTATTTATAAGTTGATTCTACATTGAAAGCCAATAACTAGCATTAGCAATATACGATTACATATACATTATTCACTGCATACCGTAAAATACATAATTGGACCAGCAGAGAAAATACTGTAATCCTCCACCACTAAACCGGTTCTGCTTAAGTATCCAAACCTCAGAGGAGTAGAGGAGGACCAGCATATTCCAATTATACATATATAATAATTATATATATAAAATAATTTAACAATATACTTTCACTGTGTTACTGAGATCACCCAGTCTTTTCATTCCACTGTTGGTTGAAAGGACCCGCTTTCTTCATACAGATCTCCAGGAATTTTACTGTTCCCTGTTTTTCCTTGTTTGTTTTTGTTTTATTTGTTTGTTTAATCTTTAAAATTTTATTATAAAAAGAACTATTGATTAAATCACAGCACCTGTTCACATACCTTTACATTCTCTTCTCTTACTTTGAACACTCATGGGTTTTGGTAAAGTTGTGTTCAATTATTTCTTATTTTATCTTTAAAAATAATTAGTATTAATTTATTTGGGCATACTTCTGAATCCTTAAGTGGTTTTAGTTTTGTTGTTTTGGTTTTAAAATGGATTAAAACATATAATTTTCCTGTGTGCAATATTATATTTCAATTATTATATACACTATGGCATGCTCACCACCAAAAGTTTAGTTTCCATCCCTCACCATAAGGTTGCCTCCTTTTACCCATTTCACCCTCCACCTACCCCATCCCCTTCCCCTCTAGTAACCACTACTCTGTTCTCTGTATCTATGTGTTTGGTTTGGTTTGTTCATTAATTTTGCTTTGCTTTATTTTTTCTACATATGAGTGAAATCATGCAGTATCTGTCTTTCTCTAACTTATTTCACTTAGCACAATACCTTCAAGGTCCATCCACATATGGCAAATAGCAAGGTTAGCAAGATTTCACCCTTTCTTATGGCTGAGTAGTATTCCATTGTGCATATAGCACATCTTGTGGTATAGTATCACCTACTGGAAAACAAAAGAAAGGCCTCTACACCATTTTTTTTTTAATATCTTTATTGGAGTATAATTGTTTTACAATGGTGTGTTAGTTTTTACAATGTGTGTGCTTTATAACAAAGTGAATCACCTATACATATACATATATCCCCATATCTCCTCCCTCTTGCGTCTCCCTACACCATGTTTTAAAGTGGACTGACTTTGGGACTAATGCATATTTATCATCCTAGGATTCCTTTTTATTGTATTCCTGGGTTGTATCCACTTTTTCTTGCATCCACGTCTTCCATTTCCATGGATATTTTTATTATTATTATGAAACTTTTGATTTTAAGATAATTGTAGATTTATATGCACTTATAAGAAAGAATACAGAGAGATCCCAGGTAACTTTTACCCCAAAGGTAACATCTTGCAAAACTACAATGCAATATCACAACCAGCATACTGACATTGAAACAATTAAGATACAAAACATTTCCATCATCACAAGGAACCCTTATGTTGCCCTTTATAGCCACATTCACTTCTCTCCCACCTTAACTCTAAACAACTGATAATCTGTTCTCCATTTCTATAATCTTGTCATTTCAATCACGTTACACAAATGGAATTATATAGTATATAACCTTTGGGGATTGGCTTTTTTTCACTCACTATAATTCTCTGAAGATTCATCCAGGCCTCTCTCTCTAAAAATAGATGATAGATAGATAGATAGATATAAATATAATTATATACAATACAATTTGTTCCTTTTTGATGTGTTCCTAGAATAAACCCTATGTGGTCACTCTTCTTATAAACTACTGAATTTATTTGTTAAATTTTGTTAGGGATTTTGGCATGTATATTCATTACAGGTATTGGTCTCTAGTTTTCCTTTTTTGTACTGTCTTTGATTTTTGTGTCAGTGTAATACTAGGTTCATAAAGTGAATTGAGAAGTGTTACATCCTCTTCTATTTCTTGGAAGAGATTGTGTAGGATTCTTCTTTAAACATTTGGTAGAATTCTCCAATGAAATCACCTGTGCCTGGAGATTTCTTTTTTGGGAGTTCTTAAATTATAAATTTAACTTTCTTAATAGTTATAAATTTATTCAACTTATCTACTTAATATTAATTGAATTCTGGTAGTTTCTGTTTTTTGAGGAATTGATCCATTCCATCTAAGTTGTCAAATTTATGCGTGTAGAGTTCTTATTGTTCATAATATTCAGTTATTATCCTTTTGACATCAGTAGGGACTGAAATAATATGCCCTATTTCATTCCAAATATTGACAATTTATGTCCTCTCTTTTTTTTCTCAGTTTTGCTAGATGATTATCAATTTTGTTGATTTTTTTCAAAGAACCAGCCTTTTGTTTCATTAATTTACCACTGCTGTTTTTCTGTTTTCAATACTATTGATGTCTGCTCCTTCTCTTAATTTTTTTTTAATAAATTTATTTATTTATTTAATTTTTGGCTGCGTTGGATCTTTGTTGCTGCACGCGGGCTTTCTCTGGTTGCGGTGAGCGGGGCTACTCTTCATTACGGTGCGTGGGCTCCTCACTGTGGTGGCTTCTCTTGTTGCGGAGCACAGGTTCTAGGCTCACGGGTTTCAGTAGTTGCAGCACACAGACTCAGTAGCTGTGGCTCGGTGGGCTCTAGAGAGCAGGCTCAGTAGCTGTGATGCATGGGCTTAGTTGCTCCGCGGCATGTGGGATCTTCCCGGACCAGGGCAGAAACCTGTGTCCCCTGCATTGGCAGGCGGATTCTTAACCACTGCGCCACCAGGGAAGTTCCTGCTCCTTCCCTTTATTGTTTCCTTCCTTCTGCTTCCTTTGGATTTATTTTGTTCTTCTACTTTCAGTTTCCTAAAGTAGTAGTTTAGATTATTGATTTGATACTCTTCATCTTTCCTAATATAGGCATTTATGTTACAAATTTCCCTCTGAGCACTGCTCTAGGTATGTTCCAAAACTTTTATGTGTTGTGCTTTCATATTAACTCAGTACATGTACTTTTTATTTCTTTTGTGCCTTCTCCATTGGCCCATTGATTATTTATGAATACGTTATTTAGTTTCCAAGTGTTTGGGGAGTTTCCTATTATCATTCCACTGCTAGTTCTCATTTGATTACATTATGGTCAGAGAACACACTCTGAATGATTTTAATTCTGCTAAATTTGTTGAGGGTTGTTTTATGACTCAGAATATGGTCTATCTTGGAATATGGTTCATGGGCACTTGAAAAGGATGTGTATTCTGCTGTTCAGTGAAGTGTTGTATTAATTTCAGTCAGATTCTCTTGATTGGTGGTGTCAAGCTCTTCTCTATCCTTGCTGATTTTCTGTCTAGTTATTTTTATCAGTTTTTGAGAGAGGATGTTGATGTTTCCAACTACACTTGTGAATTATCTATTTCTACTTTTAGTTCTATCAGTTTTTACTTCACATATTTTGCAATTCAGTTGTTTGGTGCATATACATTTCATATTTTTAGGCCTTGGTGGTCTGATCCTTTTACAATTGTGAAATATTCCCCTTTGTCTCTGGGAATTTTTGTTGCTCTGAGGTCTATTTCATCTGATATTAATATTTACCTGATTTCTTTTGATTAATTTTTGCATGATATATCTTCTTCCACCTTTTGCCTTCAGTTTTCCTATATCATTATTTTGAAGTGAGTTTCTTGTAGATAACATACAGTTGGCTCAATGTTTTTTAATCCACTCTGCCAATCTCTCTGATTAATGTAATTAGACTATTTACATTTAATGTAATTATTAATACATTATGGCTTAAGTCTGCCATTTTATTTTTCATTTTCTTTTTTTTCTCTGTTTTTTCAGGTCTCTGTTTTCTTTTTCCTGTTTACCTGATAGTTACTTGAACATTTTTTTGAAATTCCATTTTGATTTTTCTGTAGTGCTTTTGAGTAGAACTCTGTATAACTTTTTAGTGGTTGTTCTAGATATAACTTTATGTATACGTAACTTAATTATCACAGTCCACTGGTGTCATAATTTTACCAGTTTGAGTGAAATGTAGAATCCTTTCCAACCTCACATCCCTTTACACCTTCTGTTCATAGCAAAATTGTCTTAAACATTTCCTTTACATGCATTTAGAACCGTATCAGACAGTGTTATAATTTTTGCTTTAAACATCAAACATAACTTAGAAAACATAATAGAAGGAGGAAAATCTATTATATTTTTGCTTACCATGTTCTTTCTTCCTCCTTAATATTCTTTTTGTTGTTTCCTTTCTCTTAAGAGATCTTAAATTCTTATAAGCATTATTTTAGGGTAGGTCTCCTGGTGAAAAAATCCTTGTTGTTTTCCTTTATCTGAGAATATATAGATTTTCCCTTCATTTCTGAAGGATATCTTTACTAGGTATAGAAATCTGGGTTGATAGTTCTTCTCTTGCAGCATTAAAAAATACTGTACCACTTCCTTCTGGCCTTTATGGTTTCTGATGAGAAATCTCTCAGTCAAGTTCCTGTTCCTCCTTATATCATTTCTCTCTAGTCACTTTCAAGATTTTTTTCTTTGCTTTTAGTTGTCTGAAAACGTCTGACTATGATGTGTCTTGGTGTGGATTTCTTTGCTGTTTATCCTATTCTGAGTTTTTCATCTTCTTGAATCTGTAGATTTAGGTCTTTTGCCAGATTTGAGGAGGTATCAGCCATTATTACTTTGAATGCTTTTTCAGTCTTGCCTTTTTTCTTCTTTCCTTCAGGTCTCCAATGATGCAAAGGTTTACTCTTTCATTTCACAGATCCTTTTGTTTCCATTCATTTTTATTTTTAGTATATTTTCTTTCTGTTTTTCAGATTGGGTAATTTCTATTTATTCTGTCTTAATGTTAACCCATTCTTTGCTCTGCCCCCTCTGTTCACTATTCATCCCACCCACTAAGCTTTGTATTTTGCTTATTGTATGTTTCAGTTCTAACATACCCATTTGGTTCTTCTTTACATATTCTACTATTTTTTTGCTGAGACTTTTAGTTTTTCATTCGTTAACGCTCATTGAAGGATTTTTATAATGGCCTCTTTAAAACTTTTGTCAGATAATTCTAACATCAGTGTCATCTTGCTGTTAATATCTGTTGATAATCTTTTTAAATTTACTTTGAGATTTTCCTGGTTCTTGGTATAAGTGTTTTGAAATCTGGACATTTTGGTGATGTCATGATACTCTGGATCTTATTTAAATGCTCCAGGTTAGCTGGCTTCTTCTGGCGTCACTCTGGCATGGGAAAGGGGAAGCATCATCTTGTTATTGCCAACTGGCAGTAAAAGTCCAGATTTTCTACTCAGCCTCCAGAGACATCTAAGGAAGGGTGGTCCTCATCACTGCTGGGCAGAGTAAGAGATCCAGCTCCCCACTAGGCCTCCACTGATCCTATCCTGGTCAAGAGGGGTAACAGTGTCTTGTCACTGCTCTCCACATAGCTTTCTTAACACAGAGAATAAGGGGCGGCCTCATTACCGTATGACGATGGTGAAAGTCCTGGCTCCCTATTTGGCCCTCTCTGACACCACATTGACAGACTCTTGGGTTGCCTCATTACAACATGACAAAAGAGGAAGTCTAGACAGCCCCTGCTGATCTTTGCTGGCATGGTTGGTGGTGGGACATCAGGTTATCTCTGTGTTATTTAGCTTGGGAAAAGCAGTTACTATCTAAAATCTTCTGTCTTGCTAGGCTTCCCCTTTTTTAGTCCTTTGGCTAAAGAGAACAGGCTTTGGTTAGGTCTCTCTTTTTTTCTGTCTCTCTTGTTTATTTTACTGGGTGGGTTATCAGCTTCCTCAATCCCTGGGATATATGAGGCAAAAAAAAAATGTTTCAAGTTGTTTTGCTGGTCCTTCCAGGTTTCAGAGTTTTCTTCTGTTTGCTTTATATATAATGTTCAAGATTTTTAGTTGTACTTAGTATGGGGGATAGAGAAAAGTGTGCCTACCCCATCTTCTGAAAAACAGAAGTCTGAATTTCTTTTTAATTTTACTATTTTTTTTCAGACAATATGTCTAGGTAGTAAAATATCTGAATCCTTGCATGTAAAAAAATATCTTTACTCTTACTAAATACATAATTTATCATGAGACTAAAAAAGACTTCTATGCTGAGGGACTTTTAGTTTTAGCTCCAATATATAAGGAGATTGTAAGTTGTCCCCCATCTTTACGATGTGAAAAAAAAAGTGGGAAGACTGAAAATCAATGACTTGTGGACCCATCAGAGAACTGAGGTCTCAAGGAAAACCATCACCCTAAAATCTGGGGAGATGAGTGAATCCAGAGAGTCACAGCAGAGATCTGCTTACCTGGAGTAGAAGTCACTGAAGCCATAAACTGATAGAAACAAATGGTAATTTTGACAAGTTGCTGGAGGCTGGATGTACTAGCATTAGAATGAGAAACTCCTAAAGGCCACAATCTTAGGGGTGCCCTCATACTTTCTTTGGTTTTACCTCTTAGAGCTCCATCATGGTCTCATGGTGAAGAGCCAAGAAATATCCCCTAGTGGCTCTTATAGGAAGAGGGGAAAAGTTACCATTGTCAATATTCTCCATAACAAAGACCAGGAGAAAAGACTTCACCAGAGTCTTACCCCTCTTGATGGAAGGACAGTCTCCCACTCCATCCGTCTTGTCTCACCTAAGCAGTGGGGGAAAGCTAAGATACCCTTGTGAATGTCACAGCCTTGAGACACAAACCCACTATAACCAACTGAGATTTAATCATAAGATTATATGATTATAATTCCACATACCTAACCACCAAACCACAAGGGCTGCAATATAAAGAGCAGATTACAGCTGAAAGAATTGCAAGACACAGACTCTCCCTGAAGAGGAGTGCTCACAGAAGCCCAAAACCAACAGGAGAGACAAAAACTAGGATGCTAAAGGAATTTGAAGTCTCAGGCACCTGCAGCTACAGCAAACAAGCACAACTCAGCTCCTCACCAAATTAGCATAAAATACCACACTAAAGGCCTATTCACCTCAGTTCCTATTATCCAACATCTTGGGCTTTCAACAAAAAATTACACGGCATGCAAAAAGGAAAACAAAAAGTCCGAGGAGACAAAGCAAGCATCAGAACAAGACTTAGATGTGACAGAGATGTTGGAATTATCATACAGGGGATTTAAAATAACTATGATTAATATATTAAGGGTTCTAATGGAAAAAGTAGACAACCTTCAAGAAGAGATGGGTAATGTAAGCAAAAGTGACTATGCATGTTCTCACGACCTCCCTGCCTAAATATTAATAGTGTCTCCTTTGTCTTTCAAACCTGTCCAGGAAAAAAAAAAACAAAAAACCTGTCCTGGATTAGGTAACAAAACACATGCTCATCCTGCTGATATGCCAACCTAACAGACCTCAGACATTTATCTCTAAAAACATTTAATTCAGTTTTACTTTTTGAAAGCTTCTTGAAGAATAGATACTCTACTGCTGCTGATTTGGGTTCTTTTGTTTTGTAACAAAATTTGAAACTTTCCAGGTGTCTTGATTATCCATCATAACTATCCCAGAATGCTCCCTAATTTGTAGAAATCAAATTGTTTATTGATTCAATTCTTCACCCAGAAGTCTAACAGTCCTTAAATGGAGCCATAGATAATAGAAGATCATTTTTCTAAAAGGTATACAAACTACTAACACAAAGTATAGAGGATACCAAGGTATAGAGGACTATTTGCTTACCCTCCTTTATCTGGCAACTTCTTCCCTCCCACCGCGGCTGTGAAAGCAGCTATTTTGTACAATAAGGCCCTGCCTACTGCCTACAGTTGATTGGTCCAGAGGCAGATACTTGACCCACTCTGGGCCAATCAGAGTCAACCTGAGTCCTTCCCAGGAATGTATTCATTGGATCTCAAAGAGAGTCTATGATTCTCTGGGTAGTTAAAGCTCCATGATGTACAGCTTTGGATGTTGTCTGACCTGGTGAAGAAAGAGAAAGAGGGAAGGGAGGGAAAAAGAGAGAAAGAAAAAAGAGAGAGAAAAGACTGAAGTCAATGACAGCAAGAAGCAAAAACTGGAGACAAAGGAAAAAGCCCTGATGACATTTGAACACCTGCTTCTAGTCATTGCTGAGCCTCGCTGCCTTCTTATCTTTCTCCTGTCCCTTGACTGTTTTTATCTTCCACAAAATACCCAGATTCCTGCCAATACATTCCCCTTTTTCTTTAAGTAGAATGAGTTTGCTTTCTGTCACCTTTGATCAAGGAGTCCTAACTAATACAAGAGGTTAATGTATATGTCCCATTTAAGAAGACTCTTATGGCAGGAAGTTCATAGAGAAACTACACAGTTAAAAGCCTCTACTTTTCAGCTGACATGCCCTCTGGCCATCTGCTGCAATTTCTCTACTTACCATTTAGGAATCTAAACACAATTTTTTATATCATCTCCTCACTTTCTGTGTATCTCTAGAGTCATTCAACCACCCTTATCCTTTCAACTGTTTCCATTAAGGAAAATAGCAGATACTTTTAAAGAAAAGGGTGTTTGACTTCATAATCCCCCTGATTAAAAATCTCTTTCTTTCTTTTTTTTTCTATGAAGGCCATTTCCAGCATTTACTTTTAAAGCATCAAGTCCTGACTTAGAAGCTCTTAACTCCTTTCCAGGTTTTGCTTTGGGCTGAATTGTGTTCCCCTCCCCAAATTCACATGTTTAAGACTTAACCCCCAGTGCCTCCGAATGTGATTATATTTGGAGATAGGGTCTTAAAGAGGTAATTAAGTTAAAATGAGGTCACTAGTGTGGGCCCTCATCCAATATGACTGCTGTCTTTATAAGAATAGGAAATTAGGGCAGAAGTGTACAGAGGAAAGATGATGTAAATGCAGGGAGAAGGTAGACATCTACAAGCCAAGGAGAGAGGCCTCTGAAGAAACCAACCCTGTCAACATCTTGATCTCAGTCTTTTAGCCTCCAGAATTGTGAGAAAATAAATTTCTGTTGTTTAAGCCACTCAATCTGGAGTACTTTGTTATGTCAACCCTGGAAAATGAATACCATCTCTATTAGGGTTTTCCAGAGAAACCAAACCAATAGGAAAGATGGAAAGATGGAAGGATGGATGGATAGATAGAGAGAGAGATAGGGAATTGGCTCATATGATTATGGAGGCTGACAAGTCTTGTCTTATGATCTGCAGTCAGAAGCTGGAGATCCAGGAGAGCCAATGATGTAGATACCCACAGGCTCAAGACCCAGGAGGAGCTGATGTTTCAGTTCAGGTGAAAGGCAGGAAAAGAGTCAATGTCCCAGTTCAAAGGCAGTTAGACAGGACTTCTCTCTTACTTGGACGGGGTCACCTTTTTTGGTCTATTCAGACCTTCAACTCATTGGATGAGCCCATCTCTTTAGGAGGATGAACTGCATTACTCATTCTACCCATTTAAATGTTAATCTCATTCAGAAACACCCTCACGGACACACCTAGAATAGTGTTTGACCAAGTATCTGGGCACCCCATGGCCCAGTTAAGTTGACATATAAAACTATCACATCATCTTATAAAATGAAATCTATAACTTAACTTAGCCACCTGATATCCCAAATTATTGGGAACAAATTCCACCCAAGTTCTTTACAAGTACAGTTGACCCTTGTCAACGTAGGGGTTTGGTGCACCCACCTTCCAAGCAGCTGAAAATCCACGTATAATTATAGTCAGTCCTCTGTATCCATGGTTCTAAATCCACAAATTCAACCAACCTCGGATTGTGTAGTACTGCAGTACTTACTGAAAAATATCCATGAACAAGTGTATCCGTGCAGTTCAAACCCATGTTGTTCAAGGGTCAACTGTATATTAGATAGTCATTTAGGTAGTAAAGTCACCTGATACCACCAGGATCCATAGATTAAGCCACTAAATTACATAAAGTTCCAAGTGAAGCTGTCCGGCTGGTAACTTTAATATCTGATTCTGATCCCATGAGGATGCATCAGAGGTAACAGACCTGTGAGGAGAGAGCTCTTGTGCAAGAGGAACTTCACTTTTTAAAACCCCCTTTACTCTTTTTCCTTTAATCTAGTGTATCTTATGAGGAATAAAAGGAGGTTTCATATTAAAATTCTCATCAGCCACTTGGCATATGCTTCACTGCCTAAGTGGGCAATCAGCAAAGCCGTTCTCCGGTCCACTTGCCCCTGTGGTTTGTCAGCAGTCTTGTCCACTTATTTTTGGCTACCATCTCCCTGAAGCATTAGCATGTATTAGGGTAATGGCTAATTATCAATTGCAGCCCATGAAACGTGGTTGATTGGGCATAATATGTAGGTCTGGGTAAAGACAGGCTTGGCTAGGAACTTTGTGAATTATCAGAAAATTATTAGACCAGTGCTTTACAAGCTGAAAATGCCAGAAAGTTTAGCAACATGGGAACAGAAAGACCCAGCATCCTCCCCTAGATTCATTACTTTCTGCCCCTTAAGTATCCTGAACTTCTTTCATCCCCAAACATCACACTACTTATTATTTCATCCTCAAATTGCCTACTCGTTGAAACTTCTTTAGGAAATAAGAAAATGATCGAATGTTAGAGATGTCCATTTTGTTCTCATATTCCATACCACAAGTCTATTCAAATACTTGAACTACCTGGGGAAATGCTACATCATTTAAAATAATTGTCAGCCAAATATAGGTAGGGATCAATATATACAGAACTCTTTGAGAAAAAGAGAAAGAGTGGTTGAAGAGTCTGTAAGCTCACCCAAAAGATGTTGAAAAAATGGGATAGTTTGGGTAAAACTTTCTCCTGGCCTTGTGAATATCTTGGTGTATAGGTTGACCATGCATCAGATTTGCCTGGGACAGGCCTGGCTTGCCCATGATCTCCCTTTGTAATTATTAATAGCACTTCATTTCACTCTCAAAATTGCCTTGATTTAGATGATAAAATATATGATGGTCCTATTGATTTGACCCTGTAACAGAACCCTTAAGGAAATAGGCTCTCAAGCAAAAGGATAATCTTCCTGATGGGAATTTGAGGCTCACCTCAGATCAGACCCACTAGATGGCTGCCCTTTCCAGCTATTCATGGGCCGGATTTAGCCAGTCTCAGCAAGACAGCGCCAAGAGAGGTTTGTGAGACAGCTCAGGCTCTGACATGGAGAGCCCTCCAGAGCCCTGGAGCACAGCGTTTCATGCAGATCCTCCTCTGACTTCTCAGTATGAGTCCCTCACAAGGTCCTGCCTTGTCGTTGCTTCTCTGTCTCCTCCACGGTGTTCACTGTCCATACTACCTGAGACGCCAATCTCTCTGCATCTCTCTGAATTATCCCCTTAATCCATAGGTGCAGTGTGGCTCCCACGTCCCAGCCCCAGCTCCTACGCCAACAGTACTTACCCACCGGAAAAGCCCAACTCACTTTTCAACACGCCTGTGTCTGAACTCATTCCTTCCCACAATACACATTCTCCTCTGGATCACTACTTCTTTTAAATGGTATTCGTTTTTTATTTATCCTCCTTAAAGTTATCTACGCCTTTCCCTCTTCTTTTACCTGTCACCCCCCCCATCCAATCCTCCATAATTTCTCTTTAATGAGTTCTCACACATGTATTCTTTCTCTCTCTCATCACGACTGGCACACTGACCTAGAGCTCCATTTCCTCAGTTGATGGGACTCCCGTTATCCTGCTGTGGCCTTCTTGCCATTCTCAAATTCGTAGCACCAAAGCATTGCTTGGTCATGACACCCTCCTGCTCTAAAAGGTTTCCCATGAATCCCATTTGTTCACAAAACGAAGTTCAGGGGATTTACTCAGGGAGCCAAGACCCATCACAACCTTGCCCCAGCTCCCCTTTGGCTGGAATTCCTAAAACTCCCATCTTGAAGAGAAGAGAAAATTGCGATGACTTGTGCTGTGTGCTGTAGTTTACAAATCGCTTTCACAGCCACGATCTTAGCAGCTCGAAGAACAACTGTGAGGATAGGGGCTTCAAGCAGGACTCCCAAAGTCCCTCGTCCTTCTCAGCATAGCCCCCAGCAGCAATGTGGGAGAAATAATTAGCATTTCATTGACACATTACCTGGCATTAAGTATATATGATACTCTGTTTAGAAACCATAACCTAAAAATAAGAGAAATTGCTACCTGCTTCCTGGCCCCCATATTTCTATAGCTTCTCCAGCCTTAAAGTATATTTCAAAAAACCCACAATGTCTTCTGGTTATTTCGTTTATGACACACATATGGACACATGAATTGCAACAAGTTTATGTAAAACTAATTAATATCTTTAAACAGTTTTAGATGTATAGAAAATTGCAAAGGTGATACAGAGTTCCCTACACCCCACAGCCAATTTTTCCTATTATTGGCATCTTATAATTTGTGATAATTAATGAAACAATATTCATAAATTACTATTAAATAAAGCCCATACTCTGTTCAGATTTCATCAGAGTTTACCTGCTATACTGTTTCTGTGCCAGCATACAATCCAGGACACTACACTGTATCCAGTCATAGTGTGGCTCCTCCCAGCTATGATAGTTTCTCAGAGTTTCCTTGTTTCTGATGACCTTGACAGTTTTGAGGAGTGCTAATCAGGATTACATAAAATGCCGTTCGATTGGAGTTTGATTAATGTTTTTCTTATGACTACACCGGGGTTATGGGTTTTTAGGAAGAAGACCACAGAGGTAAAGTAACAGTTTTCTTGCATCCTTGCTATTAGCATGACTTATCCCTGTTGGTGCTGACCTTGATTACTTAGCTGAGATAGTGTTTGTCAAGTTTCTTCTCTGTAAAATGACTCTTTTTTCCATACTTCCGTACTGTTTCCTTTGGAAGGAAGTCACTCTGCACAGCCCACCCTTAAGGATGGAGAGTCATACTACATGAACTACAAAGAATCTACATAAATTATTTTTAATTCCTCTCTATGAGCTGTCTCTTCCTCCCATTTATTTAATTATTCAATCATGTAGTTATGTCAGTATGGACTCATGGATATTTACTGTATACTTTGGGTTATAATGCAATACTATTTTATTATCTTATTCATATTGCTCCAGTTTTGGCCATTGGGAGCGCTTGTGTCCCTTTGACATATGCCCCTCATTATGGTGTTTTTTGTCTGTCTGTCTGTTTGTTTGTTTGTTTTATGAGCACTTCCTTACTTTCTAGCGCTACATGATGATCCAGGCTCACCCTGTGTATTTCTTCCTCAGACCTAGGATCAGCCATTCCTCCAAGAAGCCCTGGATTCTTTTACTGAAGAATAATATTAGAAACCAAGATTTGGGCACTAGATGTGTACCAACTAAATTTGGATTAATCCAGATCCAACTGAATTTTTAAGGAGGCTTTGAATACAAGATTATTTCTTACACATAAGTGGTGATAAATAAGTAAACTGACTTCCTTATTTTATCTACAGGTATGAATCAATTTTGGCCTTTTTTATAAGGGGGCTTTAATCATAGCTCCTACTGATTGGATAACACTGGTGAGGTAAATAAAATTATAATGATTACAGCTATAGGGAAGACATTAAGCTAAATACTATATACACATTATCTTATTATATCCTAATTATGTCTTTGAGACTTAGGCATTATTATTATGCCATTTTATAGATGATAAAAGTGATATCTGCCTTGATTATCATTCTGAGAACGAACTGAGAAATCATTGTAAGCCCCCAACACAGAGCATGTAACAGTTTTTCAATACATCATTATTTTCTCACTCCTTTGCCTCTAGATAAAAAGAAAATAGGCAAACTTCAGTAACACATCAGCTATAAAAGTTCAGCTCAGTTCTGTGAGATGAAAAATATAGGGGTTATATTAGCTCATTTGTTTTCTTTGTTGCTATATAAATGTGATCTGATTCACAAGAGCTAAAGAAATCAACCTGCTCATAAACGATCTCAAACAAAACGAAGTCATATTTATCTGACAGTCAACTCTGTTTACAGAATTGTCTATTATATAACCCAAATTCTCAGATATCAACAAAACCTATACAACAATTTTGTAGATATTTACATAGTCTAAGGCACTTTTCCAAAACTTTAGTATTTGAATTAAGATGGAGAAAACATTAAATGAATCCACAACCCCTCCTAAACTTATAAAGTTCTGAAATGGTACAAAGTTACAAAATACCTGCATAACACGCAGAAAAGGTCTGGAAGATTTGCCTCTCCATGGGAGTAATTTCACTATTGTTATAAATCTTGGACAAAGAGGTTGAACCACATGCAAATTTGCAGGCTTTCTTAGAACAGATAGAATATTCTGAAAAGTGAAAGCCTTCTCATTCTCCATTGTTTCTTCCAACCATTTCCTCCTCTTAATGTATTAGGAAGACAAAAATTGAGAGTTGAAGGAAAAACTAAGAACATATATCTTGTAAGCAGCAAGAGTGGCATCTAGAATTTAGATCAACTCTGAAAACACTCTTTTTAGAGCCTCTGTGTTGCCTTCACTTCAGCAAGAAGCTTTATTCACTGCAGATCCAATTTCAAACTTTTGGAAGTGACATTCTCCACTTGATGAGCCCTAGCCTTCCTCTCTCACACTCCGGATCAGATCGTCAGTTTACAAGGAGGCATTAAGCCCCACGTCCACCCAAAAGTCACCCCAATGGGCACTCAACTCCCAGTCTTGGAACTCCCCAGATTTTCTTCCTTGGACCAATCGGCCATACACCCTTTATGACAGATGTACGTCCAGTGCCCCAGATAAATTATAAGGTCCTTCAGGCGTGTAGCTGTGTTTCAATTCTCTCACCTACTAAGCCTAGCCCAGGTGGTCTCAATAAATATTTCTGACTCCTTTTCATCGACTGATTTTTCCTGGGGTTATTGCTATGGTCTTTGGAGGAAAAGCCAGGGCAAGGATGTTTCCTACCCTAACTGTAGGCTGGCAGGGAGCTCAGAAGGTACCTGCCCTCAGCAAAGATTTTCTCTAGGCTGGCATTTGGGAAGCTCCAGAGCTCTGAGAGTGTTCCTTTGATCACATACTTCTGCAAGGGAATAATGGAGCTTAAGACATTTTTTTAAAAAATAAAAGAGCATAAAAAGTGAATTTAAAAGCAAATGGGCCAAGGATTTTCCCTGGGAAGTCTTTCAATTTCACACCTAGCAAATTCCTATGGTATGGACCTATGAGAAATGCTTTTTTTTAGTCTCTTTATGCATATTTATTATGTTCCTCTATGGCCTTGTTATTGCTTAATTTGACACCGAGCCTCCAAAGCCACATCTTCTTTCTTCTTCAGCTATTAAAAAGGGGCAAAATATTTTAATCATGAAGCTCTGTATAATTTAGAGATTATCTTCTGTCTGCGTGAGTTACAGCAATAATCAAAGGGAGGCTGGGGATTTATAAAACTAAGGCACTAATTTTTTGACAGGTGTTCTGTTTGGTATGGAATTAACCTCTCTTCACATCTTATACATACATAAGAGCAAATCATTAACTGTATCCTTGTATACACAGGCAACAAAAGAGGGAGAATCCACTAGATGAGAACTACCCCGGCACAGCCTTAAGCCAGGCTCAGTTCCTCATGGATGAGAGGAAAAAATGATGGAGGATTCTACCAGCCAAAAAGAAGATTGGGAGTGTTTCCTGGGACCTGTACTATCTCCCAGTGCCCAACCAGTTTAGTGCAGTGATGAAAAGCGCAGCACCTGAAGTCAGACAGAACCAGGTTTGAATCCTGGAACCACTACCTGCTAGTTCTGTATCCTTTGGAAAGTTACATAACCTCCCAGAATTCCAGTCTCCTCATGTATATGACAGTGACATTCATCACATCTACCTCTGGGTTGTGTAAATGAGGTAACATATGGGTAGCACTTAACAAGTACCTGGCAAATAACAATTGCTCAATTAATGACACTTCTTCTCTGGCAACCTCACTGGTATCTTGTTATCCATTCATTTGTTTGTTCACTCATTGAACAAATAGTTTTTGAGCCAGATACAAAGTACCAGGTAGTGACTATGTCTTGGTAAATAAGATAAGACTTGTCCCTATATTCATGGAACTCACCATCAGGAGGGGACATATGCATAAAACAGTATACAAAATTTAAAAGTATGTGTAACTGTAAGTACATGAAGATAAAATAATGTTGAGTGAAGGAAAATAATGGAGGAGGGAGATGTACTTAGATAGAGTACTATTTCAGTCAAGGTCCTGGCAGGAAGCAGATGGCAAACTCAAGCAGAGTAACTGAGGAAAGTTTAGAAAAAGACTATAGCATAAAAAAGTGTGAGGAGAGTTGAGAGAAGCTAGCAAGGAATGGTGAAGTTCCTTGGTGGGGGAGGGAAGAGAAAAGCTAGCAGTTTACATTTACTAACCCAGAAGGGCAAGGGGAGGAAGTTGCCTGTGGTTGTAGGAAACATCCCCTTGGCAGAAGCTTTCAGTAGAGGTACACAGCCCACCCGTGTGACTCATCAGAGAGGGAGCCCAAGGAGTAAATACCCCAACCTCTCTCCACCCTCTGACCTTCTGAACCCAAGAGGAAGCCAGAGGGCATGGAAGCCTCTCAGTACCTCTCAGAACATAGAACTGGGTAGAGAACGGTAGAAAGCACATCTGAGGAGCAATCAGAAATAGCCATCACAGGCAATCAAGAAAGGCTTCTCTGAGAATGAGACCTATAAGTGGAGGAAAAGAGATTAGAAAGGAACCAACCAAGCCAAGTCAGGGAAGGATATTCAAGATAGAGGTGACTGCACGTGCAAAGGCCCTGAGGAGTGGAAGTTGGTGGGTCAAGGGACAGAAAGAAGGTCAGTGGAACAGGACCACAATGGGTTAAGAGGAGAAAAGAGTGTAAGGAGTTTAGAGAAGTTCTCAGGGACCATTGACCTACCTGGGTCCTAGATCAAAGCAGAGAGATTTTCCTTCCCCTTGATTTTTGGCCTCACAACTAGTAAGAGGCTGAATATTTAAATGTACTATAAGTTAAACTTTAAGAAGCCTCCTGAAAATTTCTATTTCCAAATAACGTTCTATCCATCTGAAATACTGATTCTTCTCCTCCAATCTATGCCCAGTGCTGACTCCAAGATCAAGCTTGAAAATAATGCTTCCTTGAAATCAGCCTGGATTAACCATATAGATGAGAAGGATAGGTATCTGAAGCAATACCAGGTTGTGCTGAAAAATAATCCAGGGAACGCTGATTAAAATATGCCCTTCCCCCTTCGGTGGCAGCTAGGAAAGTGGAAATTCACCAGAGTTAGTGACATCTGATTTCTAGCCTTACCATCTGAACCCAGGGATGCCATGGCCGCTGAGCCTGTGCATCTGGAGCCTGCGCGTCCGGAGCCTGTGCTCCACAACGGGAGAGACCACAAGAGTGAGAGGCCCGCGTACCGTAAAAAGCAAAAACAAACAAACAACAACGAAAAAAAAGTAGTCACATCAAGAGGTTGGAGTAGAAGTGGTGGGAGTAGTTGGTTAAGGATGAGAATTGGACAGAAAGCTTTATTAGAGCTGACTGAACAACAGATGAGCAGTGGAATGGTAGTCACAGATGTTGGAGTGTTTCCTGATTCTTCATTCCCTCCTGTTATAGAATTAAACATCCATAATCTTTGTCGTGTAACTTAACAGCATCCCCCAATACTGTAGGCTGAGTATACTTCCCTGCCTCTTTGATGTTAGGCTTAGCCATGTGACTTGCTTTCATCAGTGGAATATTAGCAGGTATAATGGAGCAGAGGCTTCAAATGCACCTGCGCGACTTGGCTTGATCTCCTGTAACCCTGTGATGTCCCATGAGAAGAGCATGCCCCGAGATTCCACATGAGTAGACCCAAACCTGGCTGGGGTCCAGCCTGGCTCATCCAAATTCAGCCTAGATCAGGCAAACTTCAGCAGACCTGCAGGTCAATGTTTATCATACAGCTTTAGGTGAGAGGTTTGTTACTCAGCAGACACTGACTAACACTAGATTTCCAGCAAATGTGTGTGGCAGAGACTGGGGTTGGTGAACAAATATGGGCAGGCTGCGGTGATTTCTAGCATATATACATGTCAGACAACACAGATTCTTATCTCAGAAACTGATTGGCTACATCCTTCTCGGGGCTTCATCTATTTTCAGTAAGTTCGTGCATGTAAGAGCATGGCACTCCAACCAAAATGACTATTCCAGAGCCAGAGGGATTCTACTGGCATCAGTCAGAAGAAATACTGGGATCATGTTTCCCTTGTTCTTTGTTGTCCAAACTGTTCACTCCAAGCCATATGATGTGCCAAGACCTTATTCCCTCATTGGGGTCCCCACATGTCAGGTAATTCCAGGTATTTCTTTCCTCCCAAAGCGCTTAACTTCCCACCCGCCCCCCAGAGCCTCTCTTAAATAAATCAGACTGGCTGGTCATTCACATGGTTTTTGTTCCCAACTCCACCCATCTGGCTACATCTGGCTCATGCTTCACCATACTCCTTCAGACATGATCTCGCAAGAAAGACACCAGAAAGTCTCTACAGGATGTTTGCAATAACGCACAACTCAGAGGTGAAAATATCTCATGCTTTCCTTTGAAACAGCTGTAAAAGGAATTGGGAAAGAGCTTAAATTATCCAGATCCTCCATTTCCCTTTCCCTACTGAATCCAAAATACAAATAGCAAAAGGAATAAATCTGAGAGCATCCAAAAGAACTCATACCAATGTGCTGACCACTGGTTGTCTAAAAACCCCGCTATGCACCTGACACCACTGTGCAAGGCACTAGAAGGAGTAAGAGGAAAAAAATAAATTAATTTCCTGCCCTCGAAGAATTCATGTGTAAAAAGAAAACAAAAAGGCTTAAGCAAATGCTACTGTTTAATGATAACAACTGACAGTAAACTGGCCAAGCCCCTTTTTATAGAGTATGTCATTGAATCCTTGCAAAAAGCCTGCTATGGACCAAATGTTTGCATCCCCCCCCCCAAATTCATGTGTTGAAACTCTATTCCCCAGTGTGATGGTATCTGAAAAAGGAACTTTTGGGAAGTAGTTAGGATTAAATGAGATCATGAAGATGGGGCCCTCATGATGGGACTAATGCTCTTATAAAAAGAGAAGACAAGAGGTTCTCTCTCTCCCTCTCCCTCTCTTTCCTCCTCCCTCCCCGTGCACCCACTAAGGAAATCCTTGTGAGGACATGACCAGGAAAACAGCCCTCACCTATGACTCGACCATGCTGGCATCCTGATTTCAGACTTCCAGACTCCAGAATTGTAAGAAATACATGTTTGCTTGTTGCTTAAGCCACCTTGTCTATGGTATTCTGTTATAGCAGCCCGAGCTCACAAGGACAATGTCCATTTTATAGCCAGGACAACTGAGGCTTGGAATGGTCTAAGGAACTCAGCTAAGGTCACATAGCCCAGAAGTGATTGATGTAGAACTTAGGCTGGATTCCTGACTCTGACCATGAAGACCATGTGCTTAGCCGCTGCCCTTCCTGCCTCTGCAATGGTCACATTGCAATAAGACAAGAGCCCCAATGAAAGTATTTACCAAGTGAGACGACCATACAGAGGAGATAGTGGCTCTCTGGGGGTGGATAGAACCATATCACAAAGGTGAGCAATGAGTAGAATATTGAAGAATGTATCCAATTTTACAAATACAAATAAAAGGAAAAGGCATTTGGTCAAAGGGAACAGTATTTGCAAAAGCATGAAGGAATAAAAGATCATAGACCATTCAAGGAGATTATTGGGAAAAGGTGCCGGGGGATTGGGGGTAGACAACAAATAGGAAAGGATGACTCAGACAGAGATAGAGAGATAGGTTGGTACCCAACTAAAAAGGACTCTGAAGCATCTTGCAAATTAAGTTCTTAGTGGCCTTCTAGGGATTATTTGTCTCTTTTATTTTTTCCCCTGATCTATCCTAGTTTGCATTTTTAAAAATGAATCTCATTTTGCTGTTTATTACCCATATATTGAACCTGTCTGTATCTCTTGGAATAAATTCTATCCATCTTTCTTATTGGGTTTATTCCAGCACCACCCCAGTTTGTATAATTTGCAAATTTCATTAACATTCTCTTGGAAACCATTAATAACATTGTTGCCTATGGTCAGGCTTAACACCAATCTCTTTTGCACCCCTACTAATCAACTACCTCTGGCTGGATGGCACACTATTCATCACCGTGCCTTATTTACGGACCCCCCGAAAATAATCCATCCCTATGACAGTGTTCCTATCCAAGCCAGTGCCAATTATTTCCATAAGTAAATTTTTGTGACGTGGTATCAAATACATTACCAAAATCAAGATGAATTGCAGTAACTTTGTTCCCCTCCACTGTGAATTTTAAACAGCTTTCAGATCGGTCCTGGATGATTTATTTGTGGCAACACCAAGCTGCTTATTCACTCATGATTCCATTACTTCTTGGATGTTCTGGGCTATTTTTCTCCATACAATTGAACTTCCTAGAGGTAATCTCAGGAATCATTCCTCTTTTGAAAAGACAGACGAACACATTTGTTGCTGGCCTGAACTCCTGTGATCTCTGAAAATATGTCAAGCGTTTAAAAGGCAATTCCTTTTTTCCTCATCTGGCAGCTTTTATGAGGTAGCTGGGTGTCTCTACTGGCACTGAGCTATTGCCCCAGTAAGGTGGCGTTAGGTGTCACTAGCTGGGGCGATGAGCATGTGTTACTGCTTATGGAGAAAAACATCATGGTTTCAGGGGCTCCTTCAGGTCTACCTGTGCCTCCATTCTGCAGTTTATTCATTCACTCAGCCCTGGGTGCTAATATCTACAGCATGACCTATACCCAGGCAATGCACCTCACTGCCAGCCAGCGCTCAGCAGATGCTGTGGGCTTTGCGGACATAAATAAAATCAAAAGTAAACGATTAGGGGTATAAATCTGCTCTTTAAAAATCTGAATGTAGCCATAAGCTGAATCCAAGTGATTTTTGGCACCGAGAGCATCGTGCTTTGTTGTACTTCTTTCTCATTTGTACCTGACTTTGACTCCCACCTTCACCATCATTGATAAAGATAATTGATAGACAATAAGATCTAAGTATGAACATTAACAATTTCTATCCAATGTCCTTTTTGTCTCAAAATAAGAAAGGAGAAAATATGCGTGGGAAAAGCTTACAAAGAGAAAGAAAAAAGGGACCATTCGTTGGACAGTCTTGTGAGAAGGAACAGTTTACAATGAATTACATCAAAATTCAAGTGGGCTTAGGTAGGGCTTCAACGATTTTCAAATAATCATTCTTAAACCATCCAGGCTACATCTCCCAAGTATTTATATGACCACTTTGCTGTTGACTCATCCTGGTAGACACAAGAGACAAAATTTCCAATTTGCACACTGTTTACTGCAGAGACCAGGCTGCAGCAGGCACTTGGTAAAAGCTGCCCTAAGTGCTTTTCTGAATAAGGTTGGCCTCCCTCTAACACATGATTTAGAGCCCTGGGGCCTCAGCCCATGACTAGGAGAGGCTGAAATGAGTCAAATGTGTCTTTAAAAAATTATGTATATGGCCACATGAGTGTGTGTCTGTGTGTGTGTGTGTGTATTTTCTCTGCCTCTGTCCACCCGTGATACAATGTGATTGTGTTCATGGCAGCTGACCTTTTACTAGGACAGATCCACAGAAAGTCTCAATTGAGCCTCTCTCAATCTAGTACCTAAAGGGTGTGGCTTTCACTGTAAAGCAGATCTTCAAGCCTGTCTCTTGCTAGGGCACAAGCCTCTGGCCTCAGCTTGGCTGTCCTCATGGGACGTGTGTGGCCACTTCATGGAGCCTAAGCTACTGGACACTGTAGGATCACCCGGCACACTTCACACATGAGCTGCTTTGATCCCAAACGACATCAAGAGATTAAATCACCTCACCCTCATATTCTTCCATATATGCATTTGTCAGCTATGTATCGAACATCTATTATATCACTAGACACTTTGGTGCCCCAAAGATGAAGATGGCTTGGTGTCTACCCTCCAGGAAGTAAGAGTGATGGTGGGAGGGATCATAGGACACATACACCCATAGAGAAAAACACACAAGGCCAGATGTGGTGTAACGAGGATCGCAAACACGGGATTGTGAGAATGCAGGGGGGGAAGAGGTCACAGCTGGCTTTGGGAAATCTAGAAAAGCTTCCTGAGGGAGGTGGGATTTAAAGGAACACTCAGCAAGTTGAGACGGGGAGGAAGGCTTTGCAGCTGGAGAGACGTTCGTTCATGGTGAATCCGGGTCCACTCAGAGAACAGTGAGTAGGCAGATGTGATGGTCTGAACTGAGTGAGTGTAAAAGTGTGACATTACAGGGAAAGGCTTTGAATGTCAGGCTGAGTCTGAGTTTAATTCAACTGGCAGAAAAGCTTTCAAGGAGGTATAATTTAATTACACATGCCCTGTCGTTAGAGTTGACCTGTTGACGCATGTTTCCAAATCCTGTGTAAAACTGTGCTCTTCATGCCTTTTCTTTCTTAATTCATGAATGCATAATTTACAGTGCTCTATTATGGAAAAGGTGCCCCTAGGGTACCTATACAAAGACAGATTATATAAATTCTGTCTTCAGTCTTATTCAAAGGAGACCAGTGACGGTGGGTTCAACTGGGTTAAATTCTACATGTCCTGAATTTAAGCCAGTGGAACCCACGTCTCTTACCAACATCCCCTTCTCCCTTGCCTCCTAGGGCACACGCTCCCCTTGCTCTCCTCCAGTCTCCTTGAATAACCTCCTCTGTCTCCTTCCTTGTGTCTTGTCCCTCTGCCTGCCCTAGAGTAGATTTTCTTCTATTCCAGAATCCAACCACTGCCCCTTCTCTCCTTTCACACCTCATGACCCCTTTGAAGAAGCTCATCTATTTCCATAGCTTCACCCGCTGTCTGTGTGCCAATAACTGCTGTCCAGTTTTAACCTGTCTTCTGACCTCTGACACATATTTTCCAATGCCCCCTGATTATGTCTACCAGTAAATGCTTCAAAAGCAACATGTTAAAAGCCAAGGTCTTTCTCTTCCCCTTCCAGAGTCCAGCTCTGCTCGAACCTGTTTTCTTAATGACTTCCTGCCTCAGTTAATAGCATCACTGTACACTGCAGTGTTCATGCTACAAACATGAGAAAACCTGTGAATCCTCCTTATTCCTTAACCCCACATACTGGTGATACTTTCAAGCATCTGTAGAATCCATACTCTCTTTTCATCCCAATCTGAGTGTGTCAACATTTGTGTCCTGAGTTATTCCAACAGTCCTGTGATTGGTCACCGTACCTATGGATTTCCCTACTTTAATGATGAACTGGTGCAAGGGTGATCTCTCAAAAATGCAGAAGACTTAACAGCAACACTAGGTGAAACCAGACTCCAAGATTTTTTCAATCCTTTTCAATGGGACACAAAAAAGAAACCGTCATGATTCAACAGTACGACGTAGAAAGGAATCAGACCTGGTCCAGATGTTTAAGCACCTCCCTCCCCTAGTCTGGTGGGAGGTAAGGTGAGGGAGACAGACAAGGAAATGATTGGACTACATTGTAATTAGTACTATGAGAAAAATATGTATAGGATGCTGAGCTGAAAGAACACCCAGGCAAGCCCTCCAATTCAGATGAGAGGGTCCAGGGAAGATTTTCGGAAGAAATAATATCCCATCTACACTCTGAAGAAGGTGTAGGCAGCAACTTGGCAAGCTGGGGAGCTGGCATTCCAGCAAGAAATAGCATCCCCGGTATTAGGAGAAGTATAGATAGACCCAGTTGTGTGTGAAGCAATTCCTAGAAGTTTGGCATGGCTGCAGGGAAGGGCTCCGGTAGAGGAAAGTCAAAGGCTGGAACTACAGAGGAGAGAGCAGCCAGGTGAGGAAACATCCTGTTCATTAAGCAAAGTAGTTTGGATTTTGCCTTCTCATCACCATCACACTAACTCTGGTTGGTGATTCCAAAAACTGGAAATGCCTGCAATACCTAAATACTAAAATTTGGTATTCTTTTTAAATCATTAAAGAGAACAAAAGAAATAGAAACACTAATAATAAATAGGACACTAGGTTTTTAAAAATGGATTTCTAAAAGAATCAAGTAAGATAAAAAATGAAAAACACAGGGATTGAAATAAAAACTACAATGGGAAAATTAAGCAACAGATTAATGAAGAGAAGGCGTTACTACAGAAACCATCAGAATGGAGAGCTTCGAGATGGCGGAAGAGTAAGACGGGACATCACCTTCCTCCCCACAGATACACCAGAAATACATCTACACGTGGAACAACTCCTACAGAACACCTACTGAACGCTGGCAGAAGACCTCAGACCTCCCAAAAGGCAAGAAACTCCCCACGTACCTGGGTAGGGCAAAAGAAAAAAGAAAAAACAGAGACAAAAGAATAGGGACGGGACCTGCACCAGTGGGAAGGAGCTGTGAAGGAGGAAAGGTTTCCACACACTAGAAGCCCCTTCGCGGGCGGAGACTGCGGGTGGCGGAGGGGGAAGCTTCGGAGCCGCGGAGGAGAGCACAGCAACAGGGGTGCGGAGGGCAAAGCGGGGAGATTCCCGCACAGAGGATCGGTGCCGACCGGCACTCACCAGCCCGAGAGGCTTGTCTGATCACCCGCTGGGGCGGGCGGGGCTGGGAGTTGAGGCTCGGGCTTCGGTCGGAGCGCAGGGAGAGGACTGGGGTTGGCGGCGTGAACACAGCCTGCAGGGGGGTTAGTGCACCACGGCTAGCCGGGAGGGATTCCAGGGAAAAGTCTGCACCTGCCGAAGAGGCAAGAGACTTTCTTCCCTCTTTGTTTCCTGGTGCGGGAGGAGAGGGGATTAAGAACGTTGCTTAAAAGGAGCTCCAGAGACGGGCGCGAGCCGCAGCTAAACGCGCGGACCACTGAGACGGGCATGAGACGCTAAGGCTGCTGCTGCCGCCACCAAGAAGCCTGTGTGCGAGCACAGGTCACTATCCCCACTGCCCCTCCTGGGAGCCTGTGCAGCCCGCCACTGCCAGGGTCCTGGGATCCAGGGACAACTTCCCCGGGAGAACGCACGGCGAGCCTCAGGCTGGTGCAACGTCATGCTGGCCTTTGCTGCCGCAGGCCCGCCCCGCACACAGTGCCCCTCCCTCCCCCCCCGGCCTGAGTGAGCCAGAGCCCCCAAATCAGCGGCTCCTTTAACCCCGTCCTATCTGAGCAAAGAACAGACGCCCTCTGGCGACGTACACACAGAGGCGGGTCCAAATCCAAAGCTGAACCCTGGGAGCTGTGCGAACAAAGAGAAAGGGAAATTTCTCCCAGCAGCCTCAGGAGCAGCGGATTAAATCTCCACAATCAACTTGATGTACCCTGTGTCTGTGGAATAACTGAATAGATGACGAATCATCCCAAATTGAGGAGATGGACTTTGGGAGCAAGATATATTATTTTTTCCCCTTTTTGTGAGTGTGTATGTGTATGCTTCTGTGCGAGATTTTGTCTGTATAGCTTTGCATTTACCATGTGTCCTAGGGTTCTGTCTGTCCTTTTTTTTTTTTTTTGGTATAGTTTTTAGCGCTTGTTATCATTGGTGGGTTTGGTTTGGTTGCTCTCTTCTTTCTTTCTTTCTTTCTTTTTTTTTAAATGAATATTTTATTATCAATGTAAAGTAGAAAAATTGAATTCCAAATTATACATACTATACACAACTAAGTAAACAAATAAGAAATACAGAGGAAAGACCTGTAGTTTCTTTCTTTTTTTATTACTTTTTAAAAAGTGTTTTAATAATTATTTTTTTATTTTAATTATTTTATTTTATTTTACTTCATTTTATTTTATCTTCTTCTTTCTTTCTTTCTTTCTTTTCTCCTTTTATTCTCAGCCGTGTGGATGACAGGCCCTTGGTGCTCCAGACAGGCGTCAGGGCTGCGCCTCTGAGGTGGGAGAGCCAAGTTCCTGCCACTGGTCCACAAGAGACTTCCCACCTCCACGTAATATCAAACAGGGAAAATCTGCCAGAGAACTCCATCTCAACGCCAAGACCCAGCTCCACTCAACGACCAGCAAGTTCCAGTGATGGACACCCTATGCCAAACAACTAGCGAGACAGGAACACAACACCATCCATTAGCAGAGAGGCTTCCTAAAATCATAATAAGGCAACAGACACCCTAAAACACACCACCAGACATGGACCTGCCCACCAGAAAGACAAGATCCAGCCTCATCCGCCAGAACACAGGCACCAGTCCCCTCCACCAGGAAGCCTACACAACCCACTGAACCACCCTTAACCACTGGGGACAGACACCAAAAACAACGGGAACTACAAACCTGCAGCCTGCGAAAAGGAGACGCCAAACACAGTAAGATAAGCAAAATGAAAAGACAGAAAAACACACAGCAGATGAAGGAGCAAGATAAAAACCCACCAGACCTAACAAATGAAGAGGAAATAGGCAGTCTACCTGAAAAAGATTTCAGAATAATGATAGTAAAGATGATCCAAAATCTTGGAAATAGAATGGAGAAAATACAAGAAACGTTTAACAAGAACTTAGGAGAACTAAAGAGCAAACAAACTGTGATGAACAACACAGTAAGTGAAATTAAAAATTCTCTAGAAGGGATCAATAACAGAATAACTGAGGCAGAAGAACGGATAAGTGACCTAGAAGATAAAATAGTGGAAATAACTACTGCAGAGCAGAATAAAGAAAAAAGAATGAAAAGAATTGAGGACAGTCTCAGAGACCTCTGGGACAACATTAAATGCACCAACATTTGAATTATAGGGGTCCCAGAAGAAGAAGAGAATAAGAAAGGGGCTGAGAAAATATTTGAAGAGATTATAGTTGAAAACTTCCTTAATATGGGAAAGGAAATAGTTAATCAAGTGCAGGAAGCACAGAGAGTACCATACAGGATAAATCCAAGCCAAGACATATATTAATCAAACTATCAAAAATTAAATACAAAGAAAAAATATTAAAAGCAGCAAGGGAAAAACAACAAATAGCACACAAGGGAATCCCCATAAGGTTAACAGCTGGCCTTTCAGCAGAAACTCTGCAAGACAGAAGGGAGTGGCAGGACATATTTAAAGTGATGAAGGAGAAAAATCTACAACCGAGATTACTCTACCCAGCAAGGATCTCATTCAGATTCAACAGAGAAATTTAAACCTTCACAGACAAGCAAAAGCTGAGAGAATTCAGCACCATCAAACCAGCTTTACAACAAATGCTAAAGGAACTTCTCTAGGCAGGGAACACAAGAGAAGGAAAAGACCTGCAAAACCAAACCCAAAACAATTAAGAAAATGGTAATAGGAACATACATATAGAAAATTACCTTAAATGTAAATGGATTAAACGCTCCAACCAAAAGACATAGACTGGCTGAATGGATACAAAAACAAGACCCTTATATATGCTGTCCACAAGAGACCCACCTCAGACCTAGGGACACATACAGACTGAAAGTGAGGGGATAGAAAAAGATATTACATGCAAATGGAAATCAAAAGAAAGCTGGAGTAGCAATTCTCATATCAGACAAAATAGACTTTAAAACAAACACTATCACAAGAGACAAAGAAGGACATTACATAATGATCAAGGGATCAATCCAAGAAGAAGATATAACAATTGTAAATATTTATGCACCCAACATAGGGGCACCTCAATACATAAGGCAAATACTAAGAGCCATAAAAGGGGAAATCTATAGTAACACAGTCATATTAGGGGATTTTAACACCCCATTTTCACCAATGGATAGATCATCCAAAATGAAAATAATTAAGGGAGCACAAGCTTTAAGTGATACATTAAACAAGATGGACTTAACTGATATTTATAAGACATTCCATCCAAAAACAACAGAATACACACTCTTCTCAAGTGCTCACAGATATTCTCCAGGATAGATTATATCTTGGGTCACAAATCAAGCCTTGGTAAATTTACGAAAATTGAAATCATATCAAGTACCTTTTCCAACCACAACACGATGAGGCTAGATATCAATTACAGGGAAAAGTCTGTAAAAAATACAAACACATGGAGGTTAAACAATACACTATTTAATAACCAAGAGATCACTGAAGAAATCAAAGAGGAAATCAAAAAATACCTTGAAACAAGTGATAATGAAAACACAACAACCCAAATCCTATGGGATGCAGCAAAAGCAGTTCTAAGAGGGAAGTATATAGCAATACAATCCTACCTTAAGAAACAAGAAACATCTCAAAAAACCTAACCTTACACCTAAAGCAATTAGAGAAAGAAGAACAAAAATCCCCAAAGTTGGCAGGAGGAAAGAAATCAAAAAGATTAGATCAGAAATAAATGAAAAAGAAATTAAGGAAACGGTAGCAAAGATCAAGAAAACAAAAGCTGGTACTTTGAGAAGATAAACAAAATTGATAAACCATTAGCCAGACTCAACAGGAAAAAAAGGGAGAAGATTCAAATCAATAGAATTAGAAATGAAAAAGGAGAAGTAACAACTGACATCGCAGATATAGAAAGGATCAAGAGAGATTACTACAAGCAACTATATGCCAATAAAATGGACAACCTGGAAGAAATGGACAAATTCTTAGAAATGCACAACCTTCCAAGACTGAACCATGAAGAAATAGAAAATATGAACAGACCAATCGCAAGCACTGAAATTGAAACTGTCATTAAAAATCTTCCAACAAAAAAAAGCCCAGGACCAGATGGCTTCACAGGTGAATTCTATCAAATATTTAGAGAAGAGCTAACACCTATCCTTCTCAAACTCTTCCAAAATATAGCAGAGGGAGGAACACTCCCAAACTCATTCTACAAGGCCACCATTACCCTGATACCAAAACCAGACAAAGATGTCACAGAGAAAGAAAACTACAGGCCAACATCACTGATGAAAATAGATGCAAAAATCCTTGACAAAATACTAACAAACAGAATCCAACAGCACATTAAACGGATCATACACCATGATCAAGTGGGGTTTATCCCAAGAATGCAAGGATTCTTCAATATATGCAAATCAATCAATGTGATACACCATATTAACAAATTGAAGGAGAAAAACCATATGATCATCTCAATAGATGCAGACAAAGCTTTTGAGAAAATTCAACACGCATTTATGATAAAAACCCTTCAGAAAGTAGGGATAGAGGGAACTTTCCTCAACATAATAAAGGCCATATATGACAAACCCACAGCCAACATCATCCTCAATGGTGAAAAACTGAAAGCATTCCCACTAGGATCAGGGAAAAGACAAGGTTGTCCACTCTCACCACTCTTATTCAACATAGTTTTGGAAGTTTTAACCACAGCAATCAGAGAAGAAAAAGAAATAAAAGGAATCCAAATGGGAAAATAAGAAGTAAAGCTGTCACTGTTTACAGATGACATGATACTATACACAGAGAAACCTAAAGATGCTACCAGAAAACTACTAGAGTTAATCAATGAATTTGGTAAAGTAGCAGGATACAAAATTAATGCACAGAAATCCCTTGCATTCCTATACACTAATGATGAAAAATCTGAAAGTGAAATCAAGAAAACACTCCCATTTACCACTGCAATAAAAAGAATAAAATATCTAGGAATAAACCTACCTAAGGAGACAAAAGACCTGTATGCAGAAAATTATGACACTGATGAAAGAAATTAAAGATGATACAAATAGATGGAGAGATATACCATGTTCTTGGATTGGAAGAATCAACATTGTGAAAATGACTCTACTACCCAAAGCAATCTACAGATTCAATGCAATCCCTGTCAAACTACCAATGGCATTTTTCACGGAACTAGAACAAAAAATTTCACTATTTGTATGGAAACACAAAAGACTCTGAATAGCTAAAGCAATCTTGAGAAAGAAAAGTGGAGATGGAAGAATCAGGCTCCCCAACTTCAGACTATACTACAAAGCTACAGTAATCAAGACAGAATGGTACTGGCACAGAAACAGAAATATAGATCACTGGACCAGGATAGAAAGCCCAGAGATAAACCCACACACATATGGTTGCCTCATCTTTGATAAAGGAGGCAATAATATACAGTGGAGAAAAGACAGCCTCTTCAATAAGTGGTGCTGGGAAAACTGCACAGCTACATGTAAAAGAATGAAATTAGAACACTCTTGAACACCACACACAAAAATAAACTCAAACTGGATTAAAGACCTAAATGTAAGGCCAGACACCATCAAACTCTTAGAGGAAAACATAAGCAGAACACTCTATGACATAAATCACACCAAGATCCTTTTTGACCCACCTCCTAGAGTAATAGAAATAAAAATAAACAAGTGGGACCTAATGAAACTTAAAAGCTTTTGCACAGCAAAGGAAACCATAAACAAGACAAAAAGACAACCCTCAGAATGGGAGAAAATATTTGCAAATGAAGCAACTGACAAAGGATTAATCTCCGAAATTTAAAAGCAGCTCATGCAGCTCAATATCAAAAAATCAAACAACCCAATTCAAAAATGGGCAGAAGACCTAAATAGACATTTCTCCAAAGAAGATATACAGATTGCCAACAAACACATGAAAGGATGCTCAACATCACTAATCCTTAGAGAAATGCAAATCAAAACTACAATGAGGTATCACCTCACACCAGTCAGAATAGCCATCATCAAAATATCTACAAACGATAAATACTGGAGAATGTGTGGAGAAAAGGGAACCCTCTTGCACTGTTGGTGGGAATGTAAATTGATAGAGCCACTATGGAGAACAGTATGGAGGTTCCTTAAAAAACTAAAAAAAGAACTACCATACAACCCAGCAATCCCACTACTGGGCATATACCCTAAGAGAACCATAATTCAGAAAGAGTCATGTACCAAAATGTTCATTGCAGCTCTATTTACAATAGCCAGGACATGGAAGCCACCTAAGTGTCCATCGACAGATGAATGGATAAAGAAGATGTGGCACATATATACAATGGAATATTACTCAGCCATAAAAAGAAACGAAATTGAGATATTTGTAGTGAGGTGGATGGACCTAGAGTCTGTCATACAGAGTGAAGTAAGTCAGAAAGAGTAAAACAAATACCGTATGCTAACACATATATATGGAATCTAAAAAGAAATGGTCATGAAGAACCCAGTGGCAAGATGGGAATAAAGACACAGACCTACTAGAGAATGGACTTAAGGATATGGGGAGGGGGAAGGGTAAGCTGGGACAAAGTAAGAGAGTGGCACGGACATATATACACTACCAAATGTAAAATAGATAGCTAGCGGGAAGCAGCTGCATAGCACAGGGAGATCAGCTCGGTGCTTTGTGACCATCTAGAGAGGTGGGATAGGGAGGGTGGGTGGGATAGGGAGGGTGGGTGGGAGGGAGACACAAGAGGGAAGAGATATGGGGACATATGTATATGTATAATTGATTCACTTTGTTATAAAGCAGAAACTAACACACTATTGTAAAGCAATTAAACTCCAATAAAGATGTTTTTTAAATAAATTAATTAATTAAATAATTATATGCAAAAATTTTTTAAAAAATAGAAACCAGCAGAATGTGCACAGGCATATAGAGATGAGCAATGCCAACAAGAGATTCAATTGATAGTGAAAAGAATGAGACAGTCTAACATATACCCAGTAGCATACACAGAAGAAGAAAATAAAGCAGGAAAAAGGCTACATTTGAATTTCCTAGAACTGAAGAAAAAATTAAAATTGAAAACTGAAATTGAATTCTAATTTTCATGAATAAAAACAATAAGAGAAAATTATTCTTTTCAAGCCTACATTGATCTAATAATTTAAAAAAATCATTCTGTACAAGTCCACAAAAAGGGATCTTGACAAATTCTGAAGACTCAGCATCATACAGATCAAGTTCTTTGTATGTTCTTTGACAATAATATTTTAAAAGAAAGCAATAACAAAGAGATGGTCAAGGGATTTGGAATTTGTACCCAAAGTTTTGGACAGCCATGGAGATTTGAAACAGGAAAGTGACCTGACCAGATATTATGTTTTAGAAAGTACTCTCTAAATATAGCATGGGGGATGGCTCTGAGAATGAAAGCCTGACTGGAGGTAGAGAGGGATCTAAAGGAGAATAGCTGGGACCAAGACAGGCACAGAAGGAGTGGAGAGAGGTGAATGCATAGAGGCATTTTAAGGAGCTAGAAACTGATGACTTATTGATTGGATATGGGGTGGGGGGTGAAAAGGATCTACAACTTAGAATTCTAATTGGATAAATAGATCTGGGGGGTCTTTCATGGAGGTAGTAACCACAAAACAAGTGAGCACCACTATTTGACCCCAGCTCAGAACACTGCAAGATATTACCTTTCATATTTCGTGTAAGTGGTAACTAAAGGCATGAGTTCAGATGAGGTTACCTGGGAAAGCACATGGAGGAAGAGCACAGGACCCAAGAGCACTCTGACAGACACCAACTTTCAAGGTCTCAGCACTCTTGAAAGAGATCGAGGAGGAATATCCAGATTCATGAGTAGAACCAAAATTTCACAAAAGGAGGGAAGAGGCCGTGTAAAGGAGGACCATATAAACAGGGACTATTCTCAAGAGGAGTCACACAAACCAGGGAGAGAGTGTGTCCATTGGATTTCCAATTGTGGGGGTCTTGTTGAACTTGGCAAAATGGCAGGAGTGGACATGGGAAGGGTGTGGATTGAGGAGTGAGTGGAAGCTGAGGAACTGTAAATGGTAATTGAGGTTACTTTTCCGTGAAGCTTGACTGTTCAGGGAAGGAGAGAGACAAGGTAACAGCCGGAGTTACTTGACTCCAAAGAACACCAATCCTTTCAAATAGGTGAACCTGAATATAGTAATTTGTTAGAAGGAAGTAAGGGAGGGAGAGAGGAAGGAAGGAAGGAAGGAAGGGAGGGAGGGAGGGAGGGATGGAGGGAGAAAGGAGGGTCATTTCACTGAGATTTAGTTCCTGGTAGAATTTTGTTTCTGCAGATAAATTTGTACCTTTCAGAAAACTTACATTATACAACTCATCTCATTCTCATTCTTATGTTGTTTTAAAAAATGTGTAGGAGTCCTCCTATTCCAGTGCAGTCAAATATTTTCAGTGTGGGTGCCTATAGGCATCTACTACTTAACCTTCATTCAGGTCTTCTAACCCTTGCTTTATCCTTCATTGTGATTCCAACAGAACTTACGAAGTGGGCAGCAGAATTCAAGCCAGGGAAAGGACAGTGGAGCTTCTCCCTCTGTCCTCACTCCAATGGAGAAACAATTCCTCAACAGATTAAATGAATTTCACTAAAGCCCACCCCTCCTGGGAGTGATTGAATTGTAGGGATACAATATAAGGTGGCCTGCCTGATGGTCGGTTACAGATTCTTTTAATAGGTAAATGTAAGGGCTCCATTTTTTTTTTTTACCTAAAGCCTTTTCCATCAAGAGTGATTAAATAAATTCAATAAATGATGACATCTTAAAGTTCAGGGAACAGTTTTTGTTTTGTTATGTTTTTGCTTATTTGTGTGTTATAAAAATGACAGAAGGCTTATAAAAGAGTTCACCCCATCCAATTGCGACTAATATTTATTCGTGAATACAATAGAGGCTTGGGGTAGAGGTTTTAATGGGAAAAGCAGAAAACTACAGTATTAACAACCCATTTGGAGTCATGATTTATTTCACTGATTTGGATTTTCAGCCCTTTTCTGGAAAAAAAATTATAAACATAGTTGAAAGCATTTGTCACCTGAGATACACCATTTGGAAAAGAAAACAGGAGAACATATTTTTAAACTGGAAATTTCTACCACGTTCACCCCTCACATAAATAAGCAGCACCAACCTTTGCAAGAAATATTAAAGTTCATTTAAATTGCAAATCTGACCTTATTAAAATGGCTTTCTCAAAGAGCCATAAACAAATAGAGTGCATTAGTAGTACTGCCAAACAACAGAATACATTCTCAACCAGTTCTGTAATTAAAGTGGAAAATAGAATTTTCACGGTTCTGAATGACTCAGAGATGAAGAAGAAAACATGTTATGACAAAAACTTGAGGTGGGGAGAATGCATCCATCTGGAGGATCCCTCCAAAAAAAACCTCTCAGCACAATTACTCTTTGAAAGCCAATATAAGTTCCTATGAACAGCTTGGAAACATTATTATATTGCTGCTAAGTTAATGTTTTTTGAATACTCTTTTCCTACAGCTACCACACTCCCTCTTAATGTTGGAAGCATAGCCATTAAGATTTACTATGTTTAGGGTAAGAATAAAAATGAACAATTAAGAATGAGCTGGTATCTTCAAATGGCTAGGAAGAGCTAATAGATTTCAGAATTAAAAGCCAAATGGGCTGGGCTGGTTACCAGGTTTATGGAAAATCCATACCTGAAGGTATATTTAAATTAGCAAATTGTCAGCAAGCAAATAGTTTCCTTTTACTTAGAAAAATAATCCATGGTGCAGTAGGTCATAGAAATCAGATGGAGTTGAGTTGAAACTTGACTTGGCTCTATCTGAGTTTAGCAACTGTGGAGTTATGGCTAAGTGCTTCCAAGCAGATCCAGAGCAAAGTGATGAGTTTTGGGTTTTTTTAATAAAATAAAATAAAGGTGCAGATTGGACCACAAACATGTAAAGCTGTGCATTGACTTGAAATGAAATCGCCCCCCAAAATACTCTAACTTCTTTAAAATTCATTATGTCCTATTTAGATGTGTTTTTGGTGCATTCATTGATTCATTCAACAAATGCTTATATAATATCTACTTCGTCCTAGATCCAGAGTTGGGTGCTAAGAATGCAACATGAATGAAACAGATATGATTCCTGCCCTCACGAAGTTTAGGACTAATTTCATAAGATCTGTTTAAGAAGGCAGGATAAGTTTCACCTCATTTTATAAACATTTCTATCAAAAATAGTTAAAACAAGTTTAATACTTAAATAAGTTGTTTGCTTTATGTTGTGTCTTTAATAAGAGGTGATTAGAGCACATGTGCATTTCAAAGGCATTTTCATTTGTAGATATTCTCGGAGATTTTAATAATTTCAAGTCCCTTTCTCAGAGAGCAGTTTAACTCAGACAATCTGACATCCACCCAAAGATCTATGTACCAGAATGAGAAAGGCTCAATTGAGATTTTCTGTGGATCTGTCCTGGTAAGATGTCAGACACCATGAACACATTACATTGTATCACAGGTAGACAGCAGAGAAAATACACACACACTCATGTGGCTGTATATATAATACTTCAAAGACATATTTGACTCATTTCAAAGTCTCCTAGTGATGAATTGAGGCCCCATGGCTCTAAATAATGTATTAGGCAGAGGCCAACCTTATTCAGAAAAGCACTTAGGGCAGCTTTTACCAAGTGCCTGCAGCAGCCTGGTCTCTGCAGTGCCTAAAGGGTGCGGCTCTCGCTTTAAAGCAAATCTTCAGGTCTATCCTTCACCAGGAACCAGCCTCTGGCCTCAACGTGGCTATCCTCATGGGACGTGTGTGGCCACTTCATGGAGCCTGAGCTACTGGACACTCTCTAGGACCACCCGGCATACTTCACACATGAGCTGCTTTGATCCCAAACGACATCAAGAGATTAAATCACCTCACCCTCATATTCTTCCATATATGCATTTGTCAGCTATGTATCAAACATCTATTATATCACTAGACGCTTTGGTGCCCCAAAGATGAAGATGGCTTGGTGTCTACCCTCCAGGAAGTAAGAGTGATGGTGGGAGGGATCATAGGACACATACAGCCACAGAGAAAAACACACGAGGCCAGATGAGGTGTAACGAGGATCGCAAACATGGGATTGTGAGAATGCACGGGGGAAGAGGTCACAGCTGGCTTTGGGAAATCTAGAAAGGCTTCCTGAGGGAGGTGGGATTTAAAGGAACAGTCAGCAAGTTGAGACGGGGAGGAAGCTTTTGTAGATGGAGGGATGTTGGTGGGTGTTGAATGTGGGCCACTCGGAGAACAGAAAACAGGTAGATGTGATGGTCTGAACTGAGTGAGTGTGTAAACTTGCCTTGTGTCCGCCAGGATAAGTCAGCAGGATGGTCATATAAATACTTGGGAGATGTAGCCTGGAGAGTTTAAGAATAATTACTTAGAAATCGTTGAAGCCCTACCTAATCTCTTCACTGCATTTGCCCACAAGCCCTTGGTAAATAGACCTGCTCCCTGAAGTTCACCAACTTCCTATATTGTCCCAGAACTAGCATATGAGGCCAAAATTCCAGTGTCACGTTAACATTTTACAGCACACTGTCCTGAGTGGACATAGAAACGTCCCTTAACTTTCCTGGGCCTCAACTTCCTTATCTGAAGTAAGAAAACAACTCCAATTTCCTGTTATTGTTCAGAAGACTACATGCGCTAATGCAAGAGAAAGCTTGTGTCAATTCCCATCTGTAGACGCTGTTGCTGTATCTACCACTTTCACAAACTATCACAGTGACCACAACTACTATGGCTACCTCAGATACTACAACTAGGATTATAGAAACCATGAGGAACCTTGATAAAGCAATCCAAATTAACCCAGAGGACCTTAACCTGAGCCCATTTGCATGGGTCATTGCAATTTCCTAGAGTCCGTGCACTGGCAACTAGGCAGGTCTCCTGGAAATACCAGGGAATTCTACAATCTGATGGACACTGTCAGAACAGGGAAATGTAGGGGAGGAAATATTTTTCCTCTACTTAGCTTAGGTTCTTGGTTAGGGGTCTGTAATAAAAAATAGATTCACCAGAGAAAAACAAACATGGTTATCAACATGTGTATTGCACATGTAACACATGAGAATAGCCAGAGATGAGTAACTCAAAGATGTGGCTTGGAATTCAGGCTTACATTGCATCATCAACAAAGAACAATAAATCTGTAGAGATATGACAGGACAAAGGAAAGCTATTTTAGGCTTCTAAGTCTGGCAAACTGTGGGAAGGTAAATGTAAAGGAAACTGATCGTAGTTAAAGGCTAGTTAGTAAAGTTATGTAGATACCTCTGGTGCCATCTCCAGGCTGATAAGGGTTTCAAGTCATCTCCCATGATTAACCTTTGTCCTTCCTGGTAGAGAGGGGAAGAGGGACATCTTTGAAAATGTATGTCCTGCTTTTGGGCAAATGGGGGAGGGCAGGGAGCTTTTCTTGTATCTGCTTCTTCTCAATTGCCTTCAGCTCAAAATAATCCTTATGCCAAAGTGGCATATACTGGTTTCCTTCAAGGACAATGGCTCCCTGCAAACCACCCAGCTGTATGTACTCAGCTGCTGAGCATGGCCTCAAAGTAGTCTGAGGTTGTGTGAGATAATAGAAAATACATATTGGTCTCTGACCCCGGCTCCTGGCACAGAGCTCCTGAAACCCTTGTGATTTTCTGGGTGATACGGGTATCTTTTGCTCTAAAGAGGCAACTCTGGGTAGACTCCTGGATGGTTTCTGGATGGGGACTGGTCACCAGAGAGAGTGAGCCATGATTAGAAGCTTGGAATTTTCAGCTCTGCCCCCATTCTCTTGAGAAGGCAGAAGGGCTGAAAAGGGAGTTAATGAATGATCATGCCTGTGTGAGAAAACCTTCATAAAATCCCAATAATATGGTGTTCAGAGAGCTTCCACGTTGGTGAACATGTGGAGGTGCTGGGAGAGAGGTACCCAGAGAGGACATGGAAGCTCCACACCCTTTCCCACATACCTTGTCCTATGCATCTCTTCCCTCTCGATGTTCCTCTGCATCCTTTATCATATCCTTTTATAATACACCAGTAAACATAAGTAAACTCTTTTCCACTCTAGCAAAATAATTGAACCTAAGGAGGGGGTCATTGGAACCTCCCATCTGTAGTCAGTTGGTCAGAAGCACAGGTGATAACCTGGACTTGCAGCTGGGGTCTGAAGTGGAGGATGGGGGTGGTCTTGAGGGACTGAGCCCTTAACTTGTGGGATCTGATGCTATCTCTGGGTAGGTGGTGTCGGAATTGAGTTGAATGGTAGGACAGCCAGCTGGTCAGAGCACCCCTTGTTACATGCGTGGGGACTCCACAAACACACACATTGAAATACGGTCCAGGAACCCAAAAGAGGTTTCAACCAAGCCACGTGGTAGGTGTATCTGTCTGACACTGACGTAGCTAAAGACAAATCAAAAATCTTCCCCAGGATTTTCTGAATATCTGGTTTCATGCGTGTGGAGTTGAGTGTCATTGTTTGAGCCCACTCAGTTCAGTAATCAAATGTGAACGGAGCACCTCCCTTGAATCATACTAGGGAGTTAGATTTTATTATAGGTGCCACAGGGACCCATTAGGAGTTAATACATAAGCATATGTACCCAGCCCAGTATGTGTTCAATTACTCATAGCTCCCACATAATAAAAGATTTGGATACAACAAAGCTACTAAAAAAGAAACAGAAAACAGGAAAAGAAGCAAGCCACCAGGCTAATAGAGTTACTGAACGTAAGCATTTCATTTTGTTCCATACAAGCAATTCAGAGCAAGGAATGTGCTTTAGTTCTTGTCACTTTTTTCTCCCGGTAACACCAGGAGAGAAAGTTTCAAATGACTAATGACTAAAATGGCCCCAGATTTCTCATTCAGAAAGGACCATTTTCTATGTTTGAAATGTAATGAGAAAAATATCCATCAATGCTAAAGCGCTTGAGTGTGGCTATTCCCAACTAATAAATCACAAACCTTTGTCAATCTGTTGATCCCAAAGCCTGACCTGGGAGATTGCCATGTTCCTCCCTTTCTCTACTCTGTCCACACAGTCCCAGGCCTCACAGGCAATTGCCACGGTGACCCCCAGGCCCCAAGCTCCCTCCTCCATTTATAGATGGATATGAATATGACCCCTGGTGCTATTACTACATCAAATTACTTCCAAATTATAACCACCATCCCGATCTAACAGTGTCTTTTATTATCACTCACAACTCTATCCTCTCAATGCAACCCAGTAATGTCAAGACTCAAGGAAACCAGGAGGTAATTCACTGTGAGAAGAGGCTGGGGAAGCTGTTTGAACAGAATTCCAAGTGATCTGATTATCAGCGCTAAAGGTGAGGGAAATTGCTTCTGCTGTAGTTTGCCCGAAAGCTATGGGACGGTATGTGAAATTGGGAAGGGAGAGAGAGTCTGGGGAAGGAGGCAAGTACTCCTTGGGCATCAGTTACCTCGGTAAACAGCCTGTTGACTCCACTCAGGCTGTGAATGTGCCCTTTCTTCTACAAATTCCGGCTCAGGAAATAAAATCAAGAGACTGGAACTGAGGGACAACACGAGGCAAACTTGATTTAAGCTTTGATTTTCCATGTAACACAGCTTGAAAAAAAGCAAGCTCTATGACTCCTTGAGCAGATAATAAAGGACATGATGCATTTCTCAGAAGGCTTAGAAAAAGGCTCCCCAGCATAGTATATGATTTGATTTTCTAGAAATTGTGAAGAAAACACTCTTCCCATCCATGCTGCTATGTTTCTACAACTTATGCCACTTCCTAGAAATGCCTACTAAGCAATAGCTACAGGATAAGGCTGTGGTCTTATCTGAAAGCCAGCTGGATCGGCAGGTATTTATCACCTACTGTATGCAGTGTAGGAGCCAGGAAAGGTGGAACTTAAAGAAGAAACTCAAAACATTCTTCTCCCTGGAGAAGTTAGGTCACGGTGGAGAAGCCGCACCTACATATGTGAACTCAGAGACCAAAAGAGATGAGCACAGGGGCTTCCCTGGTGACGCAGTGGTTGAGAGTCCGCCTGCCGATGCAGGGGACACGGGTTCGTGTCCCAGTCCGGGAGGATCCCACATGCTGCGGAGCGGCTGGGCCCGTGAGCCATGGCCACTGAGCCTGCGCGTCCGGAGCCTGTGCTCCGCAACGGGAGAGGCCACGACAGTGAGAGGCCCGCGTAACGCAAAAAAAAAAAGATGAGCACAGAATCTAGTAGTGGGAATCACACAAGGTGTATGTGTAGTAGAAATAAAGGTGGTCAGGACAGAAGCAAGGCAACAGGAGAAGGCATCCTGGGCCGGGCAAATCTGGGAAGGTTTGGAAGAATGCACAGTGTTCTGCTGCTGGGGTTCCAGGCACTATCTGGGGGCTTCCAAACGCAGAGTTGCAATCTACCCACAGTCACAGGAAGCTAGACTCAGACTTCTGGATCCCGGACACCTGTTATCTGTCTTTCGAAGAGCCTGTCCAGGACCACAAAATTCCTACCTACTCAAAAATCTCAGGGTGAGCAAAACTGGGAACATTCCAACTAATGGGGAAGGTGTGTAGTGGCAAAAATTATCCAGGAGGTGGGGAAACGGGGCAGAATTTGGCTAGATGTTTTTCAAAACCTCAAAATATGCCTTCTTTGACTCAATAATTCTACTTGAAAGAATGTATGCTAAGGGCAAAATAAGCCTGTGCATAAAGATTCAGCGGTGTCTACTTTTGTATATATAATGAAAAGTTTGAATCAGTGTAAACAACTCAGAACAGGGAATCAGTTAAGAAAATTATGCCACACTGAAATGAGGCAGTATTATTTAGCTATTAAAACTGAAACAGATAAATAGGCATCAGCATGAAAAGATGTTCATGACATATTAAGCATTCTACAAAAGTTTCTGTATAATATGATTCTAATTTTATCTTTTTAAAAGTGTGTATAACACACACACACAGACCACACTATTATGTGTCCTTGTGTGTGTGTCTATAATTGCAGATGTGATACAATGTCAAGGTGGTTATTTCTGGATTGTGGGATTAGGGGTGCATGTTATTTTCAGTTATCTTTTTATTTAATATACTATTTGTTTTATTTATTTTCTATTTATGTTGTTTCTGTTTATCTGCACTTTATGATTTTATGACATGCCTGCTTTCCTTTGAATATTAAAATAAAATACTTTTTATTTTTAAAGTTGTTACAAAGCAAACTCTCAGGGGAAATTAATAGATGGGGCAAGTCTTAGAGCCACAGCAATGAGCCCACAATACGGTCTGTGAGGGCCACAGGTGGACATACAATTGTAATTCAACTCCAGGCAAAAGTGCAGCAGCAAAAAAGCAATGCATTTTAATTCTCAGTTGGTCAGCTTGGCCATTTCATCCAAGGCACCACCCCAAAGATGGGCTGGAAAATACAGTTCACAGCCACTGGAGCGCAACAGACTGGAATGGCTTCAAGTCATTGCTTGTGAGTCAGATAAAGATGAGAACAGATGCAGCAGGGGCCAGTCAGGTAGGAAGGCGGGAGGTCAGGCTTGATTTTGTTGGACCTGAAGAGAGCTTGAAGTCCATCGCTTACTTTGTGTGAGCCAACAGGGAGAGGATGATGGGGAGACCCCCTGGAACCCAGCCGGAGGCTTCTTGGTGGATGAAGCGCCCGCCCTCAGAGAAGTGACACTGTTACTACACAGCTTAATAACAGTTTTTAGAAGGAATAACAGAAAGCGCATTGAAACTGCATTACCCACTGAATGGGGAAAAAAATAAATAAAGCAGAGTTTATTAACTGGTGGAGAAAATGATTACAGGGTAAATAAAAATGACTCAGGGAAATGGAGATGAGGACGAACTAAGGAAGAAAGAAAGATATTTCAGCCAAAGAGGATCTGTGAAATGAGGTGGGGAAAGGGCAGGCTGTCGACGAGGAAGCAGAGAGGAGAGGTTGGCTCTAAACACAGAGTGAAAACTCCTTAACACAATGGTGGGTGAAATGGGAAATAAAGGGAGCTTGCTCGTGCACACACTGTTGCGAGGTGCAGAAATCAGAGCCAGGTAGAAGGGACACAAGAAGGGGTGAAGGCCTTTATGAGAAAGAATCTACTTGTGGGCTGGAAAATGGCAGGAAGCAGACTGCACGGAGAAACTAAATGGCTCCTTCGAGCAGTTTCTTACGTACCTGTCTGCTGTGGAACTGCGGAATATAACCCACAGCCTAGTGAAGAAATAATCCCCATAGAGCCCAGCTATCTGCCAACGCTGCCCTAGGGCTTAGGACTTGCTTTTCTTTTATGCATATTCCTGTCCATCTCCACTGCTATTCTAGAAGAGATTCTCTGGAGATAAATCATGTCTCTAAAAGTCCCATCAGAGACACTGACCCCAATCTACCAAGATCTTATGGCTTTGGACATATGGGTGTACAAATTCCAACTCCACATGGCATATCCCCAAGCCTGGCATTTTATCTCAGATTTTGTTGGTGAAAGGAATAATATCCATGCCCCAGCTACAGCCCTTCCAACATTTATCTCCTTCACTTGAGAGACACCTTACTTTCTGTACTTTTGCTGGTGCATAACTCATGAAAAGTAGCCTGGACTGTCAACAACCAGGCTTTTCACAACCTTGAGCCCTTGAGGTGATGCTCCCTCTTTAAACTACCAGGTTTCAGCTTGCTACCTCACAGACTAAACTCCAGTGGCATTTCCTCTCAGGAGACTTCTGGGTCAACCCTTCCTTACTCTGGGTAGTGTTCCGTAGTGACCTGTCGTAAACTCCTGCCATTACTGGACTGACAGTTCCTTGAGACATGGATCAAGTCTTTTTCTACTTTCACGTTTATCCACCAAGCCTAGAGGCTGGCACTTAGATGATGCTTGATAAATGAGTGAGCAATTGAACATATAAATAGTTTCCTCTCAAAGCCACCATCTCCCTCTTTTTGTGCATGTTTTGGGAAGAAGAATACAGATTTAGGGAGAGAATGACTGACATATTCTCGTACAGGTGGTCTCCTACCATTCCCAACCTCCTTGCTATTTACTCATCCATAGAGTATGTATACAGCGCTTACTGGGCTCAAGGCCTCCCTCTGGCACAGTGGATCCCAAGTGCCCTGCCCTTTAGGAGTCTGTAATAGAATTCCAGAATGATGGTTCATAGTACTCATGCAGGGTTTAAGTATCAGCGCCCAATTATTTGACACCTGTTACTAACTCCCACCTGGTCAGGCCCCCTTGGCTGCCCTTCAGACCTTGCCAGCCTCATGAGCATTTTGGCCCCCTGGTTTCCAGTGATTAGGCCCTGTTCCATTACCTCTCTTACTGTGGTGCTCCTTCATAAATGGATCTCCTATATAAGTTACTTCCCTCCAAGCCATGCAGCATTATAATTCTCTCTTCCAGATGAGAAAACTAAAGCACATAGACATTACAAAACTCACTACAGGGCTCATGGTTAGTGGGTATCTGAGCTGGGATCAGAATTACTCTCTTACTCTCTCTTTCTCTCTCTCTCTCTCTCTCTCTCTCTCTCTCTCTCTCTCTCTCTCTCTCTCTCTCTCCCCCTCTCTACCTCTCTCCCTAGATCTCTTAACCTTTTTCTTTGTGACTCCTTTTTTTTTTTTTTTTGCGCGGTACGCGGGCCTTCCACTGCCGCGGCCTCTCCCGTTGCAGAGCACAGGCTCCGGATGCGCAGTCCCAGCGGCCACGGCTCACGGGCCCAGCCGCTCCGCGGCATGTGGGATCCTCCCGGACCGGGGCACCAACCCGTGTCCCCTGCATTGGCAGGCGGACCCCCAACCACTGCGCCACCAGGGAAGCCCTGTGACTCCTTTTAAACATTAAAAGCACTACACAAACCAGTAAGATAGCTGTCATAAAACAGAATAGCAGGTGGTAAAGGCCAAGCTAGTGGCCTAGGTAATAATAGCTCTGTGTTCTCAAGTTGGAGAAATCACTTTGGCTGAGGGAAGGGGCCGGTCTCTTTATAAACTAGTTTATGAACTCTGCACTTGGAGTCACATTGTCAGGACAGGGAAGGATGGCAAATTGCTTCAGAAGGAAACAGATCAATGCTGAGTCCCTGGGAAAGGGGTTTGACTTGTTGCATCTTCACAAAAAGAATTGTCCCAGTGAGGATCTGATATTTCGAGATATTGAGAGGCTTTCTTTGGCAAAACCTACTTTGCTGAAGAGCAGACTGAAATCATTGAGTAAGAAAATAGCTGAGATGACAGTGGAGTAAATGTGGCATCACCTCCTGACGTGACCACAGCTCTGCCAGCTACCGAACGCATTTCACTCCGCTGCTTTATACTGACGGAAGGAACGTGTGATTTGCCCCGCATGTTAACACAACATGGTAAAACAACTATATTTCAATAAAAAAATCTAAAAAAAAAAAAGAAAGAAACTAAGCCAGAAAAAAAAATTTTTAAGGGGAATAAAGGAAAAACAGCGAAAACAAAGAAAAAAATTTGTCAGTGCTAAAAAATAAAAATAAATAAATAAAGCAAGACTCCAATGGAACAGCCTGCTCAGCTACGTGCATAAATGAGAGGCCCTGTCGTCAACTTCTATTGTGTTAGTTTGGGTTCTCCAAGATATAGATGCCAAAATGGGATTAGATGAGCAAGAGATTTATTGGGGAAACTGCCACTGAGGGAAAATGGGAAAGGAGTAGGTGGAGACCGGGAGAGCTGTCAGACCACAATGCAGGTCTGACCTATCTGAGAAAGAGACAGAAGGAAAACGTTTGGGTGAAGTGTCTTGGACTGCCATGCAGTCTAAGGAAAGTTCCTTCAGGCTGTCAGGGAATCCTTGAGCCAATGCTATCCATCAGAGGAGCACTGCATCTTGCAGAAATGGAACTGTATCTGTGTCCCCACTGTGCTCAGCCACTGGCTGGAAGAGTCCAGAGAAAGCCTGTGGAAATAACAGCTAAAGGTGTCCATGGAGCCTGTGGGCCCACTGTGAGCTAGACTTTATCCAGGACATCATTTATTACCCCGTCACTGTAACAGGGGGCCATGATGTGGTAGGCAGAATTCTAAGATAATTCCCATGACATCACCCTCGCATAATCTCCTCCCCTTGAGTATATGGGATACCTGTGAATATCATGAGATATCACTCCTGTGACTATGTTACATTATAGAGCAAAAGGAATTCTTGCAGATGTAATTAAAGTTACCAGTCAGTTGACTTTGGGTTGATCAAAAAGGAGATTATCTGGGTGGGCCAGCGTTTTCTCCAGCTATGGCAGAGGAAGGAGTGAGAGTAATTCAGAGTGTGAAGGGGAACTCAACTTAAGGGATCCTGCCACCACTGTGATGAGGTAAGATGCCCTGTGATAAGGTTGATGACAAGAAACTTGGCCCCTAATAGCTGAGAGAAGCTGACCTCTGACAGCCAGGAAGTGGGGACCTCAGCCCTACATCACAAAGAACTGAATTCTACCAACAACCTGAATGCAGTTAGAAGCAAATTCTTCCTCAAAGCCTCAGAAGAGATTGCAGCCACCTGAGACACCTTGAGTGTGGGTCCCTGAGCAGAGAATCCAGTTGAGCCATGCTGAACTTCTGAGCTAAGAAACTGTGGGATAATAAATGGCATTGTCGTAAGCCACTGTGTAAGTGAACTGTTATACAGTGAAAGAAAACTAATATACCCTTCCTTCCCCTCTCCTCCCTCAAACACACAAATTAGTTATGTATGTATGAGGGTAGTTACATATATAGATAGATAGATAGATAGATAATAGATAGATGATAGACAGACAGACAGACAGATAGATAGATAATGCTTATCACAATGCTCTCAAAATCTCGTGTCCACACACAAGTTACTTAAGCTCTCCCACAACACAGTTTCCTTGTGTGCAAAAAGTGAGGATGAACAAAAGCAAAAGACAGGTTACCTTGCTGACTAATCTCTACGTTTCTTTCCAGTTCTAAGATTATCAAGACTCTATTGTTGTAATGACGCGCATAATTTGACAGATCCCATTTTAGTTTACTAACCTTCCTTTATTAATGTTTATTCATAACAATTTTAATAAAAATAGTTACCCTTTCTTAAGCCTTTACTGTGCACCAAGTACCTATATTGCTTCATTTACTCCTCACCAAAATCCTATAAAGTAGAAATCCTATAATGGAGAATGTAGAAATCATCCACTTTCTTATAGGTTTGTTTGTTCACAGCATTAATCAAGCACCTACTATATGCTGAACACTGATATAAGCGCTAGGGGTACAGTGGTAAATAAAGCATTAAAAAAAAATCTTGGTGCTTTCATGGAGCTTATTCTACTGGGAAAGCTAAACAGTAAATGAGTAAACAAGTAAATGAAGATGTTTCAGATTTGATAAATGCTATGAGGGAAATAAAGCAAGGGGGATAGTGAGTGACTGAGGTAGAGAGTGGCCTCTTTGGGCTGAGATCTGATTAATGAAAAATATCCCATAACGCAAAGTTCTGGGGGAAGAGCAGTCCAAGCAGAAGCTACCATGAAGACAAAGACCTGAAGCAAGAAAGAGCTTCGCATAGTCACAAAAACAAGGGCCAGCGCAGAAGCCGAGGCTCAAAGCAGCTAAGCTGCCAGGTTCGCCCAGCTAGTAACTTGTAGAATGGGGATTTGAATTCAGGTCTAGCTCCTGGGCCTGCGATAGAACCTATAATGCTCTTCAGTGGAGGTTGGCAAACTGTGGCCCCTGGGCCACATCCAGCCCATCACCTGTCCTTGTATAGCTCAGTGGGTACGAGTGGCTTCTACATTTTTTAAATGGCTGAAAAAGTCAAAAGAAGAACAATATCTCATAACATATAGAAACTCTATGAAATTCAAATTTCACGGTCCATAAATAAACTTTTGTTGGTACACACCCATGCCCACTGGTTTATGAATTGTGTTTGGCTGCGTTAGCACTGCAATAGCAGAGGGGAGCTGTTGTGACAGACACTGCAAGGTCCATAAATCCTAAGATATTTACTATCTGGGCCTTTACAGAAAAAGTCTGCAGACCCCTGCTCTATAGCCTCTTATCACACCATTTAAATCAGTAGGAAAAATCTGCAACAGTGAACCACTATGATCCCCATTGGAAAACCTGGGAGGGAGATCCAGGAGCCACGCTTTTCCACTGCCGGGGCTTACAGGCAGGCAAGAGCAGCTGACAACCTGTAAATAGAGGTCTTGTTTTATTGTTAGGATTATTTGTGCTACTTTGTCATTACCATATCTTCAGCCCTAAGGGGATGGTTAAGAGAGGGGAGAGAATTGAGAAGCAAAGAGACAGAAGACAAATACACAGGATAAAAAGGGGCGTGGTCACTACTTCCGAAATGGGGGGAGGGGAGACAGACCACTTACCATCGTGAGGAAGAGAGTTAGGAAATACAGCATTTAATTTTTTTTAATTTTTCTTAAACTTTTAAAAGTTGATTTACAATGATGTATGTTGTGTTAATTACTGCTATACAGCAAAGTCATTCATATATATATATATATATATATATATACATACATACATATATATACATTCTTTTTTTATATTCTTTTCCATTATGGTTTATAATAGGATATTGAATATAGTTCTCTTATCCATTCTATATATAAAAGCTTACATCTGCTCCCCCCAAGCTCCCCCTCCATCCCTCCCTCCCCACCACCCCTGCCTTGGCAACCACAAGTCTGTTTGCTATGTCTGTGAGTCTGTTTCTGTTTCGTAGATAGGTTCATTTGTGTCATATTTTAGATTCCACATATAAGTAATAGCATATGGTATTTGTCTTTATCTTTCTGACTTAACTTCACTTAGTATGATAATTTCTAGTTGTATCCATGTTGCTGCAAATGGCATTATTTTGTTCTTTTTTATGGCTGAATAGTATTCTGATGTATGTATCCATATATATATATATACCACATCTTCTTTATCCATTCACCTATCGGTGGACATTTAGGTTGTTTCCATGTCTTGGTGATTGTAAATAGTACTGCTATAAACATAGGGGTGCATGTATCTTTCTGAATTACAGTTTTTTCTGGATATATGCCCAGGAGTGGGATTGCAGGATCATATGGTAATTCTATTTGTAGTTTTCTGAGGAACCTCCATACTGTTTTCCACAGTGGCTGTACCAACTTACATTCCCACCGACAGTGTAGGAGGGCTCCCTTTTCTCCACACCCTCTCCAGCATTTGTTATTTGTAGATGTTTTAATGATGGCCATTCTGACCAGTGTGAGGTGGTACCTGATTGTAGTTTTGATTTGCATTTCTCTAATAATTAGCGATGCTGAGCATCTTTTCATGTGCCTATTGGCCATCTGTAGGAAATACAGCATTTTAAATGGACTCCCAGAAGACTCTCTGAGAGTGGCTTTGAAGAATCACAAGGAATCCCCGCCTCATTACTTACTGGTTGGCACAACCATTTTTATGACCCTAACCCCCAATTATCTCAATTGCAAACCCTATTTGGGGAGGGGCCCCTGCTGTTCATTCTCAAATCACCCTCTACGTGCAGCCTGGCACCATGAGACCTGTGTGCTCACCTTGTAGACCGAGCATGTGACCTATTTTCTGCTTATGGGTAGGCACTTAATAAACTTAAGCTGAATGACTAAAGGAATGCTGTGACAATTTAATGAGATGCATGTGAAATTAGACCTAAATTAGATGTATGTTACAGCCCATAGCCTATGATTCAGTCTGTTCAAGAGCTCGACACATATTAGTTTCTTTTCCCCCTTCTCCTTCCTATTTGAAAGAAGCCAAATCAACTTGCCCCTCTCCTTGCTGGCTGTTGCAATTTCACAAGCTTGTCATGCTAAACACCAAAATGCCACCTGCTGAAGTTTCATAAACCCTAGGGAAAAAGCTAGACTCAAAAGCAGTTTCCTTGAAAAATTACCCTGGGTGTTTCTTTCAAAAGCTCTTTGCCAATGACATAATCGCTCATAAGAACTGACTCTTGTTCTCAGCTACCATTCTCAGATACAATGACTTATTTCCTAGAGAAAATTGAAGAAAGAAAAGTGTGTCGACCTTTTCTGCAATTCCTCATGAAGAACATTCTCCTTTTGTAGTTTTTGTAACTTACTTGGTCTGGTCTCCCAGTAGCAGGGCTGAAAGAATGAGTACAGCCACTAAAAGAGATTTCACAATAGCTCCCATTCTTTATGTGAATTTCCAGACCCCTTGTAGACCACAACGAACCTCCTTTAAAACCCCCCTTTTCTTTCTCCCTTCCACTTCCTTCTCCAATGGCAGCTGCTCCCACATCTGCACAGGTGAAACTGGAGGTACCTGAGTTTTACTTGTTTTAAAGGCCAAAAGGAGGTCCTGAAAAATCAGTGGTTTGTCTTCACACTTACCCGCTGGGATACTTTGGGAAAGCTATGTAACTTATCCAAGCCTCAGTTCTCTCATCTGCAAAATGGGCATACCGTTGCCTATATCACAAACTGTCATAATGAACAGATGAGCTAATGGGTATGTAGGCAAAGTGCTTAATACATTGCACTCACTAACTAGGGTCTTATTACTGTCTTTGAAAATTATGTTAATGATGTGATTAGAAGCAGTCTCATGTTATCTAATAATAGCTTTCACCAACTGAGAGCTTACTACAGGCAGACCTCGGAGACATTGTGGGTTTGGTTCCAGACCACCGCAATAAAGCAAATATCAAAATAAAGTGAGTCACGTGAATTTTTTGGTTTCCCAATGCGTATAAAAATTATGTTTACACTATACTGTAGTCTATTAAGTGTGCAATGGCATTATATCTAAAAAAAACAATGTACATATCTTAATTTTAAAATACTTTATTGCTAAAAAGTGCTAACCATCATCTGAGGGTGGAGGGTTTGAAATACTGCAAAGAATTACCAAACTGTGACAAAGAGACATGAAGTGGGCAACTGCTGTGGGAAAATGGCACCAATAGACGTGCTTGACACAGGGTTGCCACAAACTTTCAACTGGTGAAAAATGCAGTATCCAGGAAGCACAGTCAAACAGGTCTGTCGGTATGTTGTAAGCACTGTTCTAGGAGTTTTTTCCATGTTTTTATGTTATCCTTGCAACAGTTACAAGAGGAGGTTTTATCATCCCCAGTTTACTGAGGAGAAAACTTGGCCAAGTTTATCCACAGGTGAGCACTGGGGTTTGAACCAGAACTACACTTGACTGCCAGTCTGGACTGCTCGCCTTGAAAACACCACTGTGGGTTTATAGTCCAGAGAGACTCACAGAGACACTAACTACCAACTGGAAAGAGAAAAAAGGTTCTGACAGTAATGACACGTGTTTTTTTTAAATTTGTTACAGTCTTTGGCTCTGATTTCCAGAAAAGTGAGCTCTACTCCTTGGACAATTTGCCCAGACTTCCATAAATTGTCAATAAATATTCATTTCACATAAACAGAAAAAAAGAATCATACAAATGATTTCTTGTATTACAATGTAATACAAACTAGGCAAAATCCAAACACTAAAATAACAAAGCGTAGAAAAAACAATGGAAAGAAATACTCCAACATGTTGATAATAGTCATCTTCTAAAAGTGATTCCTACCCTACTTTATATCTTCCTGTATTTTCCAAATTGTCTATATATTCCTATGCAGCACTTTTATGAAGGAAATACATATTCTTTCATAAAATGAATATGACCTGTTTTATCAGTTGATTGCACAGAAACCAGCATTTCTCTTACTATCTGAACTATACAGTGGAGGCCAACTGCTCTTGTTTAAATACTCCAACGTTCCCTTAAACACACAAAAAATTAACATCTTCTATTTAAATTCAACAATCTATTCTCTTCCACTTTTCACATATGCTGGTTTAAGCCTGACATTTAGAAACTGCTTGAAACCGTTTCTGGAATGGAATCCAGCCCAAGAAATAAAAGTTTATTTTCTCTCTGGTTCTATGCCATTGTGACTGCTTTGCCCTCTCTCATCCAGTTGTTCTACAAAATTCTTGCATATGTTTACCAGCCATTACCATTGTGCTAAGTACTAAACAAACATCAAACTGATAATAGAGACAAGTAAACTATATGAAGTGTCGTTCTGCATCAGACCTAAAAGCCAGCAACATGCCACAGTCAGAAAGCTTTGAACAGGCATCTTCTAAAATGTGCCATGAGTGGGACTAGGTCCTTTTGCAGACTGTTAGTATTCTGAGAAACCTGTTGCATTAGTCAAGGCTCTCCAGAGAAAGAGAACCAAGAAGAAATATAGATAGATATGAGAGAGAGAGAGATTGAGTTTAAAGAATTGGCTCACACAGTTGTGGAGATGCAAGTCCAAAATCTACAGAGAAGGCCGGCCACCTGGAAATCCAGGAAAGAGACTCAGTCCAGTTCAAAGGCCATTTGCTGGCAGAATTTCTTCTTGTTCAGGGGAGATCAGTCTTTGCTCTATTTGGGTCTCCAGCAACTGGATGAGGCACCTCCACATCATGGATGGCCATCCGCTTTACTCAAAATCTACCAATTTATTGCTAATCTCATCCAAAAAAATACCTGCATAGGAACATCCAAATTAATGTTTGACCAAATATCTGGGCACCATGGCCTAGGCAAGTTGACTCATAAAATCAACCATCACACCTGTGATGGCTGCCATGGTTCAGAAATGAGCCTCAAAGCATCTCTAATTCCCCTTACAAAGCCCTTCTGTAGTTGTCTTTTATTAATATTTTCAAAACCTCTGTGTCATCTGTTTATATTTCTAGGAATGAAAATTCTTGAATATAAAATTCAAACATATGAAAAGAAAGCTGTCAACACTGAAGTACAGAACAGTCTCATTAATTAGGTTGGTTCTGCAAATGATCCGTCAGAGAAAATAATCCTGAATTATTGGATGTTTAAAGATACTCAAGCTTGTTAAGTACAGCTGTATATTTTAGCCAAAACAGGATTGCTACAAAGTAGCAAGTCAATTTCTTTCAGGATCTGCTTAATTAATCAGATTTAAATGATCAGTAAACAGCACATCAATTACTGATATGGAAATAGGTGCCGAATGGATTTTCAAATAATGTGTTCTCACGGGAGGTCAACCACGTGCTCTGCAAACTAGTTTTTTCTTTTTATTTTTTTTCTTTTTTTTTTTTGCGGTACGCGGGCCTCTCACTGTTTTGGCCTCTCCCGTTGCGGAGCACAGGCTCCGGACGCACAGTCTCAGTGGCCGTGGCTCACGGGCCCAGCCGTGCAGCCTAGTTTTTGTTATTGATAAATGTAATTTTTCAAGCTTGTGTCTGACTTGAAGTAGATTCTACATTAGTGAGGTCCAAATTATTAATGTTCTTCTAAGTAGGGGTAAAGCAGGGTTTGTCTAACAATTTCACTGGGTATCTGGACCTTTTTTTAAGACACAATCCTTTCCATTAGAGCAATTCCAGGGAAGAAGCCAGAAAATGCCCCATGTCTTCCACCATGAGGCATGCCCCTGTTACTGCGGTCAGTGGAATTCCTGAGGGGAGAAATACCTCAGAAGGACATAGAAGCAAATGTCTAGTGCAGGACCTGACTAAGTGGCTGCTGGATCAGAATCTGCGTCTCCTACAAGGCCAAGCTGAAGAATAATTTGCAAGTTGATGCGAGTGCAAACCGGTTTCATGATAGGCTCAAGGGAGACAGAACAAATGAGGGCAGTTTATCAAATGGGGAATGAAGAGTTATTCTAATGACAAAACTAGATTGATGGAGTCTCCTTCCAAAGAAGTTTTCTTTCTAAAATTCCAAAGCTCTTTCACAAGCGTGACTTTGTTCACGTGGAATTTGTGGCCGCCCCCTTTTAATAACAGAGAGATAGTCAAATGAAAAACTCTTGAAACCTCTTAGCGCGTTTTACGTACAGGACTTGCCCAGGCTCACTCCTCTGCATCACCACACTTCATGCTTTTCCTTGATGGCCAGTCACTGCCCATTCAAGACTCCATTTTTCTTTAAAGCTTCAAATAAATAACTTATAACACAATCACTACAGTTGGCCACACTCTTCTCAGTTTCAGTTTATCCTGTTCTTCATCCTTCTTGCCTTGAACTGCACTGACTGATGGTGACCAGCCGCACATCCTCCCCATAACGTGCTGGCAAAGAGGCCGGGGTTCCATTTCCTATGAAAAATTGCTGGGTAAACATGGGTGTGGTTTGAGGCCCTCTGCAATTATTCTGCTTCTGGATATGGCTCAGAGCTGAACAGCTTTGAATATATTTGTTCAGAGGCCCCCCAAATTCAGGAACAGACATTTCCTGGGCACCTCCTGAGGCGATGAGCAGAAAGCAGGCTGGGGTCCAGGAACACTTTGGTTCAAACACTTGCTTTGGCACTGAGTAGGTTAAGTTACTTCGGCAAACTGGAGTCTCGGTTTCATCCCTTGTAAAATGGGGATAATTCCACATGTCTTGCAGGCTTAACTAGAGATAATATAAACATAAATGGCCGAGCGCAGTGCCTGTCACATAGTAGGTACTCCGTAAACGTTGAATCCTCGATATTAGAAAAGGAAAAATTGGGCTATAGAATTCAGGTAGTTTGAGAGAATGGCTGCGGGAAGAGATCTACTGGAAAGAAAATAATTTCTTCTTCATACTGATGCAGCATTTTTATAAGAAGTTTGACACATTCGCTTTCGGTTTTAATAAAGAGAAAAAAAGACATATTTAAACTGGCTGCCTGTGAATTCAGTTCACCTCAGCTCTGTCCCTGAAGGCCGTGCTGACTCAGAAAGACCTGGGCACCTCAGGGGGTCTTTCTGTACAAGGAGCAGAAAGAAAGACGCACATGTCCTCCTAGGCAGGGGCCAGAGTGGTCTCAGAAAGCCCTTGCTGACACCAGCTGCCAACACCACGCTCTTCCCACTTTTCTTCATGGCACCACCTACGTGCTTACCTTCCCCGACTCCACAGGTGATTGCTAAAGTCACCTGGAACGTTAAAAGGCTTCCACCATAAGGGCTCGGAACATCAAAGACCATCCAACCTTGGGCCTTCCTCACTGATTGTTGGGACATGTCTGCCCACCTGCTTTCAACATCAGAGCTAAAAGAATCATCTGGCAAAGGCAACCCCCGAGAGGGAAGAGCCTTGCACGTTCTCTAACGCTGAACTCTTGATTGTACAGAGGTAGATGCTGAGATTCGTTTGATGTATTTATGGCCCCTACTCTGTCTGTTGCCTTCAAAGAATGCGATGACCAAACACCACAAGGCTTCCTCAGAAACTCACCGTGGCCCCAATAAATACATACATAATATGACATTTCTTTGACGTTTATTGGCTTCCCTGAGGCTCGTGGTATATGAAATACAGGCTGCTTGAATTTTAAACAGTATCTTACTGACCCAGTTTGCGTTATTGTTGAAAACTACTTTATCTATGGACTATCCCCCCAATACAAGTAAAATAAAAGAAATGGGTATCAAGGAACTACACACATGGATATTGGCGGCTGCTTGAAAGTCGGTGGAGACAGATGCCCATTTCTTCCCCGAGAGATGGAGAAGCGGCACCACAGAAGGTGATGCCTCTTCCAGGAGTCTGACCTCCCATCTTGTAGGAAGGAGTCCGTTGCTCTAAAGGTTTAATGGCGTCATTTCATTTGGGGTGAATTTAGCCAGTACATAAATGCCCTCCTTTCATATAGGTGACAACTGTGCTAAGAAAAACTAACATTACTTCAGGGCCCACAGTCAAGTTTTTCCATTGGAACCACCTGCACCAAGAGTTAACCTAAAATCCCCCAGGAGAAGCAGTAGGCTGCAGCACTGGCATGCTTCCTTCCGACATCTTGCACCAATATGCTCCAACCCACCAAGGAAGCCATAGCTGACCTTCAAATGGCTGAGTTTTCTACTGCAACTCTTAAGAAATGCTATTTGTAATTGTAACCAGATTGTCCCCCCAAACACGCCAGAGAATCTGGTAATAAAGGTAATGTTCTTCTATAAAACAGCAGTTTCATAAAATGATCAGAGCCTGGCCCGGTGTCCTAAACACTTACCTACCCCCATAAAGTGTTGGATTAGATTAAAGTGCCATGGGGACATAACTGATGTAATGTTTCAAAATCCTAAATGCAGGGCAAGGGATTTTTAAAGCTGGATAATGGAGAGAATGGAATAATGCAATAAAAGCTGGCTCAAACGCTGAGCCTGTGATACTTGATTTATTGTTTTAATATAATGCTGTAAAGGCCATGCTTGATTAGACAGCAGTATTTTATTTATCTGGTAGCCATGATCCTAACAAGGGGTGTTTAACAACAGCTTTATACAGGGGATGGTGGCACACACTGATGAAGCTGCTTTCAGGATGTTCCCTGAGAAAGGTAACAAAGCAGCAGGGAGAGGTCCCTGAGAGCCCCTCTGAAAAACAGAATTCCTCACCTCTCCAGCATGGCTCTGTGGCTTTAGAACTGCCCCCCAACCCTGCAAAGCTCAGCAAAGTGGACACAAGATGGAGACCTGGGTGAACAATCACAGCCCTGGCCCTGAACCTATAGTCTGGGTCCTCCCTAAAGCTAGCATTGGGGAGCATACACAGCAAGGGAAGAGTGCCACAGGAAGGTAGGGAGAAAGAAGCACCCCCATCTTCCCCATCTCCCTAAAGACCCGGCTCTGCCCTCTTGGAATGTATGAGAGAAAATGCCAAGCCATGGGGCCAAAATTCCACTTCATTCTGGGGAGTTTTTCAAGTTGTCCTCAGCTGAGAGACAGAGGATCAGGCTTGGTACATTGGCTGACATCCTTCTTTCTTAAAAAATTCAAGGGCTTCCCTGGTGGCGCAGTGGTTGGGAGTCCTCCTGCCGATGCAGGGGACACGGGTTCGTGCCCCGGTCCAGGAAGATCCCACATGCCGTGGAGCGGCTGGGCCCGTGAGCCGTGGTCGCTGAGCCTGCGCGTCCGGAGCCTGTGCTCCGCAACGGGAGAGGCCACAACAGTGAGAGGCCCGCGTACCGCAAAAAAACAAATAAATGAAAATTCAAAACCCACCACCTGTGAGCTATCTCCAGCAGTTCATTGTCAGACTGTCCAGTGGTAGGGTCTTTGAATGAACTACCGTATACAACCAGTATTGCTGGAACAAGAGAGTTTCAAAGGTTGTAATCAAAACTCAGAGCTTCTCTTCAGAATGTATTCAGTGGGAGACGATTTTTCTTTGCAGTTGATGGAGGTCTGTCTGAACCCTGGCCCACAACTGCTGAGCCCTAGATGATAAAATCCATCCAATCACTTCTCAAATACCATCTCAATTCAGAAATGGGAAGGTCCAGTTCTAGGCAATAGTCACATGTGACTTGCTTTCGAATCTTCTCCCCTCGCCAAGAGAGTGTCTATTCCACAAAGACTCTGTCCCTCTAGAGGGTCCTCTTGGGTTGTCTCCTTCTAAATGACCTTAGACCCAATATTTCCACCAGTCTGCGTCTCTGGCCAACTATTCATGTACCTTTCTTTGACCTGCTTCCCTATTTCCTCTTCCCTCCTGCCCCCTCTCCCACGTCAGACCCACCCAATCTCAATGTGCCCCCAAGCTGCCAGCACGGACAATCCACTCTCCAAGTAGGTCCCACTGAAGCCCCCAACTGTGGGGGGAGGAGTTTGGCATCAGCTGTCTCCAAAGAAATCCTCTTCACAAATCCGCTGTCTCTACCCTTTACATCCTACGGGTGCGTGTGCCTACCACCGAGCCCCTGCTCCTTTGAAAATCTGCATTTAGTCTGGCATCTCACTTTGGAATTTCACGTCTATGGTATCCTGATGCCTTTATTGGAATTTCCAGTTTACTTCCTATCACATGTGTGCATTTGCTAGCACATGCCCAGCATGTGCTTAATAAATAAGCACTTACTAAATGCCTCTACCCATAGCAATAATGTGAACATAAATTACAGCACACTAAAAGCACATCAAGTGACATCAAGTCTGGAACACGATCAGGGCACATCTCCGCTTGGCTAAAACCCGCAGCGGCCTCTCATCACACTTAGGATCAAACACCCTCCCTATCACACGCCGTCCAGCCCCTGCCTGACTCCCAAGCGTCATTCCCTTCCCATCTCCATGCATTCTTCCTCCAGCCACACCAGGCTTCTTAACGCTGTTCTTTCCCCAACACCCCAAGCTTTTCCCCATTTCAGGGCCTTCGCCCTCCTGCTTCCATAGCCGAAATCCTCCTCCCAGATCCTTGCTCTCACTTGGATTCCGGCCCAAAGAGGCCCACCCTGCCTACCCAACTGGAGTAGATTTCTCTGTCCCACCCCCTTCCCGGGCACAAACAAACCCATTCTTATGAAACATTTTCTTCCTGGCATTTACCACACTCTGAAACCATCCCTTAAATTTTCTGTTTGATAATAGCGTGGACTGAATGTTAGTTTTCCCCCAAAATGTATATGTTGAAGCCCTAACCCTCAATGTGATGGTATTTGGAGGTGGGGCCTTTGGGAGAGAATTAGGCTTAGATGAGATCATGAGAGTAGGGCCTCTACGATGGGATTAGTGCCCTTATAAGAGGAGGAAGAGAGACCAGAGCGCGCTCTCTCTCTCTCTCTCTCTCTCTCTCTGCTACACGAGGACACAGTGAGAAGACAGCCATCGGTAAGCCAGGAAGAGGGTCCTCACCAGAACCCAACCTGGTGACACCCTGATCTCAGACTCCAGCCTCCGGAATGGTGGGAAACAAATGTCTGAGTTTAAGCCATTCAGTGTGGTATTTTGTTGTAGCAGCCCGAGCTAACTAAGACAGCTTATTATCTGTCTCTTTTCCTCCCCCAAGCAATGAGTGACTCCCTTACAATTTCCATCCAAAGAAAAACATCTCCCTCTTCCCAAATGCATGATGATCTCCCAAGCCCATAAGCCATGATAAGGGCATAATAATAACTGTTAACATGTATTGAGTACTTACGTGGGAGGCAAATGGCTGATGGGTATTAACAATTTAACAAAACCCTCTAAGGTTGTTGCCATTATTATGCTCATTTTCTCCTGAGGAAACTAAGGCACAGAAAGGGTTAATAAACCTGCTCATGGTCACACGGCTAGTATATGGTGGTGTCAGAATTTGAACACAGACCATCTGGCCCCAGAGCTTTGATTGTTACCCACCATGCAGTGTGCCGTCTTGTACTTCTCACGACCTCTGCGAGCAGGAGGGGGGTCCGCCAGAGGGGAGACGGACACAGTCATCTCCCGCCACCACACCCACTCTCTGCCTTTCCAAGCTCTCATCACAGCTACAGATTTAAGGTTGAATTCTTCACACAAAGGCACAGAGCAGTCATAAATTTATAGATGTTAAGACGCTAAGATTTTCCCACTCAAATTCTTATTCGCTTAATCATCATTTTATGATGCTTCTCTGAATTTTTTCTGTCAACATCTGCTTGGCCCTAACTTGAACGCTAGACTATGAAATCCGTTAATTGCTTACTGGCGGTGTCACCCGCATGTGCGTCGCTCAGCCACAGGATGGATGTCACTCCCAGATCAAGTCAATGAGAACGTCTCCTGCTCTCTTCTCTTTCCCTTTCTTCTGTCTTTCTTATTCTGAATAAGTATAAATATACTTATTTATAAATAAATATTCCAAAACATTTATTTCTGGGCTCTATAGAAACAGTAATAGTGACCGTTTACTGAGTACTTCTTGCAGAGAGGCAGTGGAGGACAGTGTTTAAAATCTGGACTCTAGGGCTTCCCTGGTGGCGCAGTGGTTGAGAGTCCGCCTGCCGATGCGGGGGACACGGGTTCGTGCCCCGGTCCGGGAAGATCCCACATGCCGCAGAGCGGCTGGGCCCATGAGCCATGGCTGCTGAGCCTGCGCGTCCGGAGCCTGTGTTCCGCAACGGGAGAGGCCACAACAGTGAGGGGCCCGCATACCGCCAAAAAAAAAAAAAAAAAAAAAAAAATTCTGGACCTTAGAGCCAGAAAGTCTTTGAAAACTCACTTGAGATTTTGAGAAAGTTATACCCTTTCTCAGTTCCCTCATCTGAAAAATGGGGATACATCCATCACAGAATATTTTGAATATTAAATGAGTTAAAGTATATAAAGTGTTTAGAATAGAGATGGTATACAAATGCTATATAAGTATGATAGGCCTGTCAGTTTTGGGCAAGAGAGTATAAAAGAGAGGAGTGTCAGAAGAATGGGGGAACCCCAAAAAGAGTAGGAGAGGGGCTCAACTGGCTTGTGGATTAGTCCAAATTGGCTGAAACATACCCCCAAGAAAATGCAATTACAGATAAAAGGTTTTCTGAGTTGAGATGAAACATTACAGCACAGGGCAGAGAAGAAAAGAGAAATTCTTTCATTTAGGGGTGGTACAATTTTCCCTATTGTCTTTCATTGATAATCAGTTTCTAAATGCCCACGTGTCCCTCCCAAATAGGCGTCCAGCCAGTACAAGAATCATGCTCTACCATTCCCCGCCCCCAAGATGTCCATGTCCAAAACCCCAGAACCAATGAACATCAATTCATTGGCAAAAAAGGACTTTGCAGGTGTGATTAAGTTAAGGCGCTTGCGAGGGGGAGATTATCCTTGGTCATACAGGTGGGCCCACGGACTCACAGTGTCCTTATTAGAGGAAAATTTGAATACAGAAATAGACAATTTGATGATGGAAGCAAGAGACTGAGTGCTGGAGGAAGGGATCACAAGCCAAGGAATGCAGGTGGCCTCCAGAAGCTATGAAAGGCAAGAAAATGCATTCTCCCCTAGATTCTCCACAAGGAACCGGCCCTGCCAACATCTTGACATTAACCCACCAATTATTTAAAGTGGTTAAGTAATTTGTCCAAAGTTGTAAGGTTAATTCCTAGCCAAACGGGACTTCAAGCCCAGTTTGAGTCCAAAAATAATTACATTGAATTTAACATCTAAAAATATGTAAAACTTAAATTTTCTCTCAGTGGTCTTTCTTATACTTTGGGAATCTATTATCACATGTCTGCTGGTGTGTGCTAGCAGAGGACCACACAAAAGAACTAGAAAGAATTGATATTAACAGCAAAATTCAGGATCATCAGTGCCCAAAATGCAATTGTTTATTTAAAAACCCTAGGTATTTGGGCCTGTAATTATAATGTTATCATGTTTTATGGAATGTACCATTTCGTTATATTCAATATTTCTAAGCATTGTAAATGGGGAACAAATAAGAGGTGACTTACATGCAAAGATGCTCATCATTGCTAATTATTAGAGGAATGCAAATCAAAACTACAATGAGGTACCACCTCACACTGGTCAGAGTGGCCGTCACTAAAAAGCCAACAAATAATAAGTGCTGGAGAGGGTGTGGAGAAAAGGTAACCCTCCTACACTGTTGGTGGGAATGTAAACTGGTACAGCCACTATGGAGAACAGTATGGAGGTTCCTTAAAAAACTAAAAATAGAGTTACTATATGATCCTGCAATCCCACTCCTGGGCATATACCCAGATAAAACTCTAATTCGAAAAGATACGTACACCTCTATTTTCACAGCAGCACTATTTACAATAGCCAAGACATGAAAACAACCTAAATGTCCATCGACAAATGATGTGATGTGTGTGTGTGTGTGTGTGTGTGTGTGTGTGTGTATACATATAAAATATGGAATATTAGGGCTTCCCTGGTGGCGCAGTGGTTGAGAGTCCGCCTGCCGATGCAGGGGACATGGGTTCGTGCCCCGGTCCGGGAAGATCCCACATGCCACGGAGCGGCTGGGCCCGTGAGCCATGGCCGCTGAGCCTGTGCGTCCAGAGCCTGTGCTCCGCAATGGGAGAGGCCACAACAGTGAGAGGCCTGCGTATCGAAAAAAAAAAAAAAAAGGAATATTACTCAGCCATAAAAAAGAATGAAATAATGCCAGCAGCAACATGGATGGATCTAGAGATTATCATATAAGTGAAGTAAGTCAGAAAGACAAATACCATATGATATCATTTATATGTGAAATCTAAAATACAACATGAATGAACTTATCTATGGAACAGAAACAGATTCACAGACATAGAGAACAGACTTGTGGTTGCCGAGGGGGAGGGGGAGTGGGGGAGGGAAGAATTGGGAGTTTGGGGTTAGCAGATGCAAACTATTATATATAGGATGGATAAACAACAAGGTCCTACTGTATAGCACAGGGGGCTATATTCAATATCCTGTGATAAATCGTAATGGGAAAGAATATATATATATATGTGTGTGTAACTGAATCACTTTGCTGTTCAGCAGAAATTAACACAACACTGTAAATCAACTAGACTTCAATTAAATTTTTAAAAAATAAAAAAAAATAATAAGGTGTGCCTTTTGAGGTTGCCATCTATGTAGAAGGCCCCAGGCCATGATAAACATTTAATTATAACAACTGTACAAATACACCAGTGATTTTTATTTTCCTCATTTTACAGTTGGGGAAACTAAGCCTTGGAGAGCTTAAATAACTTGCCTAAAGTCGCCCATTTTATGAGTGGCAGAGCCTTGGGTGAAACCAAGAGCAGTCTGCTTCCAAAATCCACGCTCTTTTCTGTAACCCCACTGAGCTGGGAGAAAACTACCAAACTCTATCTGCCTTCCCCTCGAAAATCTGTCATCCAGAAAAGCATTCCACCCCATCCTCAGTCCCTGATGATGACTCAGTCTGAGGGCAGCATAACAACTAGCTCTGGGGAGAGATGGGGCAGAAAGGCCAGAGGCAGAGTGAGAACTGCTCAGCCCACGGTTTTGTAGCGCTCTGCAAAGAACACGATGACTTCTTGGGATGAGAAGAAGGGATGAGCTAGAAAAGCATTCATTTTGTTGAGTCCAAGTCTGTCTGCACATGACCTCAACCCCGTTTCCGTTCCCCGATCTCTGGGGTCACAGAGAACAAACGTATGCCCCCTCCAGGCGATGAAGCATTCCTGCCTCCTCCCTGTTTTTATTTGTCTCTGAGCTAAACACGTTCCTCTTTTTCAACCACCCTTGGTGAGACCAGGTTTCTGTGTTAGGATGTGTCAGAATCGGAGATGACTCTCTAAGTGGCTGCTGCCTTGATTGGATTCCTGCCATCTCCGCAGAACAGACGCCTCAGGACACAGAGAGAGAAACTGGTCAGAGACTTGGGGTTTGTTTTTCTTTTCCTTCAGTTACTACTCAAGACAGTGCAATGCAATATCTAGCTCTTCTAATCACTGCTTCCAGCCCATGGTCAAGGGAATGAATGGCAGCCGTGATCCCCTAAGCTGGCACTGCTCACATACACACAGGGGGTGACATACAGTGGTAGCCCACATCCCGCAGCCAACCCCATGCATGACCAAGAACCTGCTTCAGTGGGGTAGGGGGAGCATCACCTTTGATTTCCTCCCCAGGGCAGAAACATTCCTGTCTCATCCAAGGCATTCAGGGGAGGTTCCTCTCCATCTCCGGAGATGCAGGCAAACATAACCTCCAGACACGGAGCCCCCTGTCACAGGAATGCCATAAATATCCCAGGGGAGAGGGCCCTGAGCACAGGGACAGTGGTCATGCTCAGTTAAGCCAATTTGTTCTCATGAAAAAGAAGTTCTTCCTTCCAGGTGAGCCCCTGTGGGCTCTTCAGGCCCCTGAAGGGAACCTGACCCATGATCTCCTATAACAGTTTCCATTTTCACCATCTTGGCTCTCCTGTAGAGAATACCATTTACGATGCCCTATTTCACAATGCAGTACAACTGAGGTGTTTAAGAAAATCGATGACTCATGGTGCATTCCTCTCTAAGAAAGATGGCACCACCTCCTACAGGCAAAATCCCCTAAAGCACACCTGTGCTGAAAGAGAAGCGCACGGACTTGATCTGGATTTTATCACAAAACAACCGATTTAAACACATATTGACCTAGGATGATGCTACCACCTTGCAAAACGGATGCAGGGCTCCTGCCAAGAAATCTCTGACTTTCCAACAGTACGCTTTGGGCTCCAGGGTCCTCATGGACTTTGGTTCCGTAACCGTTTTCACCAGGGTCTGGGGGCCCTGAGGTCTGTGGAACAAGTAGAATCAGGAATCTGGGGTCCAGGTCCTGTCTCTGCTTGTTTTCCTTCTGGGATTTTGCACAAACCCCTCAGGCTTCTGAGCTTTGACGACCTCATCTGTGGAATCACTATCAGTTCCCACAGCAATACCTGCCGCCCAGGTTATCGTGAGAAGTAACGAGGGAAGCACTGTGTCGCACAAACATAACTTGTGGGATATGATCAAGGGGCAGCTTCAGTTCTCAGCAGCTCTATGGGTTCATCTCCCAGAACTGGTTTTTTCTTGCCCCTGTATCAGATTTAGGGCAAGTCACATGATTCTTCCAGACACCTTAAAGTAATCAAACAAGTCTTGGTTGGGTAATTCTTATCTTTGGGTCTGAATGGATAAATAAAACTTTTCACTTCTTTGTTCACTCACAGCTTCTCCGTGTTCACTGTGGGCAAGAAGGTGGGCTGCCTGCCTGAGAGGAGGTAGCATTTGCCTTCTCTTTCCCATCCTGCACATTCATCCCTTCTCCTCAAGCTTGTTAATCATGGTTTCTGACCCTTCTGGATCAGAGCTTGAGGGAGGGAGAGAAGAAAAGGAGTTTCATCTCGGGATGACCTGGCGTGAACCCCCAGCTTCCCTCCTGGGGCTCTCCCCTGAGCCTCTGAAACATGCCCTCCCTGGCCCCATAGCTGGGGGTTGCTCTGCTGTAGTTCTGTTGACTTGGACAAATGCCTCTCTTCCAGCCGACATTCACACACCCTGCTTTAGCCCCTGGAAATCCAGAGCCCCCTCTCCTCTGTGGTGGGAGGCACCTCACCCCTGCTGGTTTTAACATCCTGGTTAAAACCTAAGACAGCCCCACCGTCCACAAGCTCGGCCCCATCTGCTCCACAGGGCCCACTTCCTTTGCCTAGAGAAGCGCTGGGAGTGCAGCTGACCCCAAGGCAGCCGCAGTCTCTCCATCACTCCATCCTCTCAGCAACTGGCCAGTCTCTCGCCCTCTGGGATCCTGGAGATGAGTCGTGTACCCGTCTGTGGTACCCACCAAACTACCAGAGACACATAGTATGTTGTAGTACATTCTCTGGGCAGACTCCTTACTGCCCTCCTCTCTGGACCTGAGGTGACGCACCCTTAGGAGACCAACTCACCCCCCCAACACCTCCATCTTCAATTCTCTTTTTCATCTCCCACCCTCTTGCCCATCTTTCCAACCTCTTTGAGGCCGGAGGTGAGTGGTCAGGAGCAAGTCAGAACCCACGTTTAGTTCACAGTCTTGCCTGTGGTTTTCCCCCTTACTTTGGATGGTAGCCTCTATTAACAATAATAGTAACAATGGCAGCCAATACTGATCAGTCACTAAGATGTACTGGGCACTGGACCAAGTGCTTTATGAGTATTCTCTCATTGAAGCCTCATTACAACCCATGAGGAAGCTGTGCTGTTTGCCTCACTTGACAGATGAGGAGACTGAAGCTCAGAGAGGACCAGGTGACTTGGCTGGGATCACAGAGTCCGTAAGGGGCAACGGTTGGATTTAAAAAGCTGTTGGGTCTCATTCTGAGGCCAGTGCCCTAGTCACTCTCCTCATTAGACACTGGAAGCCTTGTGTAACCATCAAATCAGTCATTTATTTGATAGTCTATGAGAAAGCCTTTTGTAAAACGATAAAGTATTCTTCAATTATTTATATTGTTATTGTAGTTGTAAAAAACAGTAATTTTTATTATTCCCTTCTATTGGTATGGCTTTGGGCTGCTTATATAAGACACATTAAACACTCCAAAATGACTTAAACTGAGGCTGGGAATTGGGAGGTGATAGAATAAGTGTTACAGCAGCCATTAAAATGTCTTAAACATTAAGATTCCTAAAAATGGAATATTTAACTATATTAGGAGCGCCAAGTGAAACTGGCTAGTTTCCCAAAGCACAATCTCCAGTAATTGCCACTTGACTGAATAGTGAACCGAACAAACTGACACGTAGGCAACACAAATGATGTTCAAGTCCCCCACACACACCATTAGGTACATGGAGCTTCACTGATTGCTCAGAAAACAGAACACCCATGCTTTGTTTTGGATACATACAAACATCAGAAATATTTGCACAGGTTTCCCCTCTACTTAAAAGAATTTAAAAGAGAAAGTTTTCCATTCAACCATTACATGGGTGAAAAGGATAATAACGTCAGCAGCTAACAGGAAATGAGTCGCTGCTCTTTGCCGGGCGCTGGCCTGAGCGCATCAAAAGAAAGGCTTCCTTCAACCTTCTCAACAATACTCTGAAGTAAAACCAGGAGGATTCCCGAGTTACAGAGGGGGTTTAGGATAGTCACCGTGGTAGGCAGAATAATTCTCCCCAGAGATGTCCACATCCTCATCCCTGGAACCTGTGAGTGAGCTACATGGCAAAAGGACGTTGCAGGGCTTCCCTGGTGGCACAGTGGTTGAGAGTCCGCCTGCCGATGCAGGGGACACGGGTTCGTGCCCCGGTCCGGGAGGATCCCACATGCCGCGGAGCGGCTGGGCCCGTGAGCCATGGCCGCTGAGCCTACGTGTCTGGAGCCTGTGCTCCGCAACGGGAGAGGCCACAGCAGTGAGAGGCCCGCGTACCGCAAAGAAAAAAAAAAAAGACGTTGCATATGAGATTAAGTTCACGATCTTGACATGGGGAGATGATGCTAGATGATCCAGGTGGTAATCACAAGGATCCTTGAAATCACAATGGAATCACAAGGAGACTTAAAATATGGAGGAGGGAGGGAGAGGGTAAAGTCAAATTCAAAGTCAGGTTTGAAGATATTACATTGCTGGCTTTGAAGATGGAGGAAGGGGCCATGAGCCGAGGAGTCCAGGCAGGCCCTAGAAGCTGGAAAAGGCAAGAAATGGATTCTCCAGATTCTCCAGAATCTCCAGCAGGAACACAGCCCTGCTGACACCTTGACGTTAGCCCACTGGGACCCCTTTTGGACTTCTGACCTCCAGTACTCTAAGATAGGAAAACTGTACTGTTTCAAGCCACTACATGTGTGTAACTTGTTACAGCAGCAACAGGAAACTAACACAGTCACCTCACATTAGTAAACGATGGAGGCTGGACTTGAACTCTGGTGTGCCTGATTCCAGATCTCATCCTGTGCTTTCTCACTGTTGTGGTTTGAATTGTGTCCCCGCCTCCCCACCCTCAAAAAAAATAATAATAATGTTGAAATCCTAATCCCCAGTATCTGTAAACGTTGCCTTCATTAGAAATAAGGTCTTTGCAGATAATCCAGGTAAACTGAGGTCATTAGGGCGGGCACTAATCCAAAGTGATTGGGATCCTTATAAAAGGGGGAATTTGACCACAGACGTGCACAGAGGGAAGATGATATGAAGAGACATAGGGAGAAGACAGCCGTCTACAAGCCAGGGAACGCCTGAGGCTACCAGAAGCCAGGAGAGATGCCTGGAACAGTCCTCACACCCTCAGAGGGAGCATGGCCCTGCCAACACCTTGATTTTGAACTTCCGGCCTCCTGAACTCTGAGACAATAAAACTGAACTGTTCTAAGCCACCCAGAGTGTGGTACTTTGTTTCAGAAGCCCTAGGAAAATAGCACACCCACACTGCAGAACAACCTCAAGGAATTTGAGTCTACAGTCTAAGGGAGACACATTCTCCACAGCCAGCATTAAGGAAGCTATTAATAAGAAACTGGAAACAATACCAACTTACTTGTATGCATAAGTTTTTATTTTATAGGTACTTTTTACCAGTATAAACTTATCTGATCATACCACGATCATGTAAGCAAGGCAAGGATTGTGTCACTAGCATGGCGCTACCATAGTAGTATGTATGTTTCAGACACCAGCCTTAGACTATGCAAATCCTACCCCAGTCACTGACTCAGGAAAGTTACTAACCTTTGATGATCCTCGGTTTCTTCATCCGTGCAATAGAAATCATCATAATAGTTCCTGCCTCATGAGGTTCTTGAGATGGTTAAATTAGAGAACACATGTAGAGTTCTTCATCCAGCCAGAAAGAAGCCCCAAGAAAACCCTTTTATATGATAGGAAAACTGAAGCTCAGAGAAGTTAAGTGATTTCCCTAAGTACATTTGGCTTCTAAGTCACAAAACCAGGACTAAAATCCAAGGCTTCTAAATACTAAGGCAGGGGCTTCCCTGGTGGCGCAGTGGTTAAGAATCCGCCTGCCAATGCAGGGGACATGGGTTCGAGCCCTGGTCCAGGAAGGTCCCACATGCCGCAGAGCAACTAAGCCCATGCGCCACAACTACTGAGCCTGTGCTCTGGAGCCCGTGAGCCACAACTACTGAGCCCGAGTGCCGCAACTACTGAAGCCTACACGCTCTAGGGCCTGTGCTCTGCAACAAGAGAAGCCACCGCAATGAGAAGCCCACGCACCGCAAGGAAGAGTAGACCCCGCTCACCGCAACTAGAGAAAGCCCGCGCGCAGCAACGAAGACCCAACGCAGCCAAAAATAAAATAAATAAATTTATAAATACCAAGGCAGAACTCTTTGCACCATAATATCCTGTCTATTACCTTTCATTTTCATTATTCTTTGGTTTAAATAAATCTGAACCTTTTTATCTTTTGAGCAATTCTAAATTTAGTTCTGCTTCCCATGCCCACCCCATCAGTCAAGAAAGATTACAGTTTCTATAAACCACTAAGTCTTCTTGCCCAATTCTTTTACGAGACCCTTTATGCCAAGAACTAAGTCATCTTATTGCCCAACAGCAAAGTAGTTCTCTCAAGATAATGCCTTCTCTAGGTAAAACACTGAGATGTAAAATGATGGAAGACACCTCAGCCCCTGCCGCCAGCCCCCAAACTGCTGACTCCCCCAAACCTGCCATATTGTATTCCAGAGTCACCATGGTTTGGCAAGGCAACCCTGATAACTCACGAGTTCTTTTGGTGTTTGTAAATAAACTCAGCACCCTGCAGATTGAAAAGCTGCCTTGGGACCTCACTTCCCCCTTATTATATGTTCTACATTTATCCAACCATCTCAGAAAGCGGTTCTCCTTAAAATTATGAGTGCAGAATGAAAAACCCATCGGGATTTAATGACCATATTTCAGCATCTTATTGCTTAAAGGAAGTTGGCTTTTTCAGTGCTTTTGCAACTGTGCAAACAGGAAGCAGATGAAAAAGGTAGAGGGAGAGTTTGATTTTTCTTTTAACCTCCACAAACCACCCATCAAAGTTAAACTATTGATAGGGAGAAAGGAGAAGGTAGGAAGAACCACGGGTGAGGAAGATTGGAGAATATTAAAAAAGACAATCTCTCAGTCTAATAAAATACAATTAACTGAATTTCATCAAGGCCTCTATAAAAAATACACAAAGAATCAATATTAGGCATAAAACCCAAAAGTGGGTTGTTATCTCTAAACCAGAGAAAACATTTCATTAGGCTGAAGGGTTTTATACTCCCATTGGGAAAATTGCTTTTTCCTCTCACCACTCCTTTGCTTGCTACAGAAACTCAATTGAAAAGTCAATCATCAAAATCACTTAACAAATGTCAAAAGGTACTGCCACTTTCTAAATATATTTGTTTATGGAAAATTCAACCCCTAGAAACCCTGGCACCTTTCCTCTGAACTGACTCACACCCCTCCATCATTTTGCTGTTTTTACTTTTTCACAGATTTCTTTTTCTGTTTGCTTGTTTTTGTTGTTGGAAACAGAAAGCCCATTTTATAAGGTTATGGCGAACAGCTTTTCCCCCTAACATTTCAATGTTCTTTCATAGCCACTGCACCGCTGAGCCCTCCTGCTGCCCCGAGTTATAAATAAGTATCGCTCTTAAGTCCCACTGGCCACAGCAAGAAAAGCCTTTTCCAGGCTAATCACATGCGGGGTAGTCCTTCCACACATCTTCTCTGGAAAACACTGTTGTTTCATTTACCCTCTGCCCAGTAACAATGCTGGTTTGGTTTCAGGTCCTGCCAGCCCCAGCTGGACAAGGCACGCCCCTTCCTTCGCGACTCACAAAAACACAAGTGGAACAGATACACAGAGACCCCAGGAGCGGAATGTGAAGGTCAGGCACACACACACAGTCAGAGCTGGAACTTAAAGAATCACCTGGAGACCTCAAGTCATAAAGTCCTGAACCAGATAGAGCGTGATGTAAGACTGCTATGCCTGGATACCAATGACCTGACTCCTAGTAAACAGTAACCACAGTAAAATAGCAATTGATGGGGTACCTCCGATGGGCACTTGACATGTTTTATCCTTCTACTTCTGAATTCTTTCTTCACTGGCAGCTGGGGCAGATTGCTGCATTTTCTGGACAGAGTGTTGTTAAACTCACATGTAATATATCTGAACACGCTTTATCAACTATCAAGGGCTTTAAGACAGGAAAGAACTATTTTGCCTATAGCACAACTTGTTCTGTTCGTCACCAGTCTGTGTGTGTATTCATTTATTCAGCTAACTAAATTAACCAGACTGTCTACGTATTTCTAACATTTTGCCTTGTCCATGTGGATGTCTCCTAAAGATGCCAGATGGTGACAACAGCGGACAGCTGCAGCACAGTCCTGGTCCCTAAAGAACATGTCTGGTGTCTGTGTTCTCCTAATAATCCTTGAATTTGGAAAGCCACCTCTGATGCTGTCAGGTCCAAACCCTTTTCCTGATCACCCAGCTCTTTCCAAAAGAACTTTCCATCATCAACAGGGAAAGTATCTAAACCTTAAAAGGACTTGTAAAAAAAAGAATTTACTTAGTACTGAAGGATGTACTTTACCTACGTGTCGTGGTATATTTCATTAGCGCGTAACCGCCATGAAAACCTTGGTCTGCATTGCCAACAGCTCACACACGGCCTGGCACTCAGTGAAAACATAAAGACAACATATTGCATCCACGAAATATCAAAAATTGGACTATAGTTAATATTAAATTGTGGTAGAAAAAGAAGCAATTGACTACATCATACAACTGAGTGAAAATCAGGATTGACCAGTAATTAGCAGGATCACAGCGGTGTGGCTAATGTACACTAAAGCCATTTAATAAATTAGCATTTGAAGAACAAAGGGATTATTCAAGTAAGGGTGGTGGCAGCCAGCAAAGGACTTTTAGCCATAACATTAAACCTGCCTAAATCACACATGGATCTGAGTAAAGATAGTAAGAATTATGGTAAGAAAGCCAATACGATACTTCACACAATAATAGTAAGAATTATATATTAGATATATGTAAATATATAGTTTAGTTTATAATATTTTAACAGCATATTCGTATCCATAAAACCTTTGACTTCCAACCTCTGATCAGAGTAATAAATCCCCTTTTCCACGCCAGAGAAAGCTACTGAGACTTTAACCATAGTCATGCTGTCATCTAGCGGACATCCCTTAGAACTGCGGTTCTTCCATCTCCTGGAAATTGTTAAAAAAGGATTTAAAGTGCTAAGGTTCATGTCAGACATCGCTTTTCCCTTAGGAGGCTAATTTGTGGAATTCCTTTATAGATTTCCTTGAGTGTATCTCAGAGAATTCTTACACTATCCCATTCTTCTGTCTTGGTAGAAAGATATTTTCAAATATGTCAGTGACACTCGGTGAGTCAGAATAGAATTTCTGTTTATCTGCTTTTGTCTAAAAATGAGAAGCTTCGCACAAGAGAAAAGATGTCCCCTGGAAAGAAGCACCATCAAAGGGGCAATCGCCTGCCTTTTGTTGAGCTCCATGGCGTGTCTTTGAGGAGCTAGACCTCAAACGGAAACTCTGGCCAATCGCTTCCTCTTTTTTTTTTCTTTTTGTTGCTGTCCTGAGGCATCTATGAGCACTGTTTTGTGACAAAAGTGCTACTCTTTGGAAAGAGATGTTTTGCTTTAGCCCCTTTACATGCATGGCTGCAGGATTGAGGTCACACCAGGAGGAGGAAGGACATGAATGAAAAAGCAGAGAGGCTGGGCTCCTTCCCCAGCTGTGCTCCCTGAAGGAGTCATCTCTCCGAGCCTTAGTTTCTCCTTCTGCCAAAAGGGCAGGGGCATTAGATGACGAAAAGTAACTCCTCGCTCAAAAGCACATTCAGGTACATCTACCTACATATGTGAACTTTACTGCCCTATGAACAAAGCAAGTACTGTGCCAGGATTACAAACATATATAAATAGATAAACATGTAATACGAATAAGTACATAACATACACAATGTATTAACTTATACATTGCCTGCTATACATAAAATAATATATAATGTATAAATATTTATATATATATGTATTTGCCAAAGTGATAAGCAAAAAAATGCTGTCTTTTTATTATTTTAATTAATCTATACATTTTCACGATATCTCCTGTGCACTAGAGCACCGCAAGTCTCACATGGTGACCATCAGAATGCTTTGGTTGACTCGGTCTCCGCCTGGGAATGGCAGCTAAGGAGGCTTCCTTACCACAAACTGCTAAAATGGCCATTCTCCGTGGATCCTGCAGGCTTTGCAGAGGTCCTCAAGGGAAGAACTGTTTTACCTGCACACCCCGGGGTGCTCTGTTCTGAAATGCATCACCCTCCAGGGCAACACTCCTGAGGATGTGATCAACCACTGCTGAGCCCCTGGTGGCCATCTTGTCTCTGTTTGCTCTGTGGTGTCCCCATTCACTCAGCAGGAAAGGCGAGCTTTTGGTTTTAACTGTAATACAGAACTGGCCCTTCACTGGTCAAAGGCTGTTCACAGGACTCCCAGAGGCACTCAGATGGGTGCCCCTTAGGGATCTGCAGCTCCCAGCTTGGGGAAGCCTGGGGAGCTGGACACACACACACACACACACACACCCCCAAGGTGCCAGCTTCTTGACTTGGGCCACCTACGCCATCTCTCTGTGCCTTACTTTCTGCAAATAGTAGTTTACAGGATTAAAAGAGCTCACTTTGAAAGTAGCAGAAGCAGAGGCTGCCTCCAAGATGCCGACTCCCTCTTCTCCTTACTGGAAGGGACTTCTGCCCCTGTTCCCTGGGTCTTTTCCTTCTCTGCTGAAGTGAGTAGGTCCACCTAGAAGGCAACCTTAAGGTTCCCTCTGCCTCTCTCCATAACCTGCAGCCTTGTATGCCAGCCCCGTGGGGTCTTCTCCTTTGGAAACCCCAAGCCCACCCCCACTGCTGCTGCATCTAGAAGCACTCAGGAGCCCCAGTCTTCCCTCTTGAAACACCTCAGCTACAAAGCCCTCTGCCCAGCCCCAATCAAAAGGACTCAGCTCTTTCAATTCTCCAAATCTAGAATCCCTTGACTCCTTCTACAAAGGATATTCATCTTAGGTGGCCGAAATAGCTCAGCTGGGAGAGCGTTAGACTGAAGATACTCATCTCTGCCATGCATATAAAAACGAGAAGCAATCAAAATGACTAAAAACAGGGACTATTAGATTAGGGTCCACAACCTCTAATGAATGTAGCATGGCCACTAAAAATTACAATTATGAAGCCACATAAAAATACAGTACATTTTACAAAATTGCAAACTATAGACTAATGCTTTGAAGACTGATTATGACGATGTCAAAATGTGCCTATACACGGGCAAAGGAATCCAGAAAGAGGAAAATTGCTTTGTTGTTAGGATATAAGTATTATGGCGAATTATTTAAAATTTTTAAAATGTCCTTTTCATTGTTATAATGTCTTCTTATAACAGATAAAATTTGACCTAACAAGCACGAAGAGCAGAATTTATTTAAAATTTCCATCTTAAATGGTTAAAATAAATAGAACACTAAAAATAACAGTGTTGAATTAAATACACGTACTACAAGTTTATAGTAATGATAGCTCTCATTTCCAGAATACTTAGTATATGCCATGCGTGCATAATCTCATTTAACCTGATAACCATACTTATAGGATTAATTTACCTAATTTCACACATGAGGAACCTGCAGCCCAAAGAAGGGAAGTGTTGTGCCCAAGATCAGAGAACAAAAGGCAGAGGTGAGGGAGGTCTGTTTGGATTTCCAAACCCAACGATGGGGGGGCAGGGGGCAGTCACTTATACTGCATGATTCATTGCTAACACAGCCGAGCACCTATGGAGTATTAACATAAAAGCTTGGTAACGTTTTCTGCCTTATTTAGCAGTGCAAGCATGCCCAAATACTTCATTTGGGTAATTTATATGAGTGGAAAATGCTTAAAATCAGATTACACTTTTCACTTTGCCTATCTCTGAAACGCAGTTAATGGGCTACAGGTAAACTATGTGATACTTATTAAAATGGACTTTTATTGCATCCTAAATAGCTGTGGTAGCTTCACTGCGAATTTTAAACGTGCACTTCCTTTACTTTCACTCTGAAAATACAGTTTATATGATTCCTTGCTAATCCATTTCTTATCTGATTAGTATTTGATGACTCAAGTTCAGCAGCTGACACATACTAATGATTCTGTCTACAACAGTGGAAGAGGGAAGGGGTGGTGTGACCCACACGAAAAAAGTGCCTGCGATGTTATAGACTAATTCACATCTGCAAAGCCATTTAAGCCTTCAAGAAAACACTGTACTCATGTTTTGTCATTTGGCCTCTCAGAACCTTGCATGAAAACATAATTCATCTCACACAACTGGTGTCCTAGACGTTCCAAGTAAAACAAGTTGCTGTTATTGAATTATACTTTCTGGCCCCCAAAAAGTATTGGAAGGGCCCTGCATCCCAAGCCACTACAGAAATCACACCCTCACCCCCAACAATTTTGTCTGCTAAAATTAGGTTCAAGTGTGTTTGATAAACGAGGAGACGGAAAGTTGTCATAAAGATGATAACTACAGAGGAATATAACGGTAGAAGAACAATCCCGATTATTTGCTTTGTTGAGAGTGGAGGGCAATTATGGTCAGATTATCAATCTTTTAGCCTCAGGCCTTTATATTCTACCAAAAGTTAATGGACAATCCATAACACATGGAGAACGCATCACTGGCATCACCATGTCCCTTATAATCCAGACAAGATTGGCTGTAACCCCCATTTCATTTCAACCATCCACAAGATTTCTGGGGATTCATGCCTTTCCATGGCCTCTGATTTAGAGCCCTGCTTCTGCCAAATTGGCTAAATTTCTGGATTATCTCCTCATCCGATCCCTGTTCTGCTCTGCACCAACCCTCCCCAGGGACGTCGCAGTTTCCTGCATCTGCACAAACCACCTTTTCTCTTCCTCTGTCTCTCTCAATTTCTCTCTCTCATACACACACATGCTTACATACATCATACATGCATATCCACAACCATGCCTGCATTCACATGCACACACATGCACATATACATTCACACAAGCACACCACATAGAAAAAGCATACCCTTGTGTGCACAATATACTTCACCAAAGATCTCAACAAACTGGGAGGGGGGAGAGCTACATTACTAACATGCAGCCCCTTGGTGTTGAGCATCGGTCATCTCTGTGCATAAAATTCCTTTGAGCTCTTTACCCACAGGGGCACCACGATGGTTAACTGTATGTGTCACCCTGACAAGGTCACAAGATGCCCAGCTATCAAGTTAAACATTATTTTGGGCTGTGTCTGTGAGAGGGTTTCTCAAAGAGATTAGCATTGGAATTGATGGGCTAAGGCAGGTGGTGCTCCTCAGGTGTGGGTGGGCATCATCCAGTCTGTGGAGGGCCTGCATAGAACAGAAAAGTGGAGAAAGGTTGGATTCACTCAGCCTGACTGCTTGAGCTGCTGGGACATCGGTTTCCTGTCTTTCCTTCTCCTGGTGCTCAGGCCTTCAGACCTCGACTGGAAACTCCATCTCGCAAAGAGCAGATCATAGGATTTCTCAGCCTCCATAATTATGGGAGCCAATTCCTTATAATAAATCTCTTTCTAGATTTACATATACATATACATGTACGTATACATATACATCCATACCCTATTGGTTTTGTTTTTCTGGAGAACACTGACTAATAGAATAGAAGCACTTCATACTTCTTTGGCCTCTGGCCCCCGCTCCAGCTTCATCCTCCCTTCTCCTTCTCCCCAAGTCCTGATATCTATACACAGCACTTTTTTTTTTTCTTTGCGGTACACGGGCCTCTCTCTGTTGTGGTTTCTCCCGTTGTGGAGCACAGGCTCCGGACGCGCAGGCTCACGGGACCAGCCGCTCCGCAGCATGTGGGATCTTCCCAGACCGGGGCACGAACCCACGTCCCCTGCATCGGCAGGCAAACTCTCAACCACTGCGCCACCAGGGAAGCCCTATACACAGCACTTTTGAAATTCCTTGGGTTGTCTTGACTCCTAAGAACCCACAGTGCTTCCACTTCCATTCCCAGATGACTTCTCAAGATATTTTCCTAAAATAGCTCCCTTCCTGGGAATATTTCCAGTAGCAGATGTTAAAATAATACATTCTTTCCCTACATGCTTCTCTCTTCCCTGCTTTTCTCATGCCTATTTTCTCCCTGACCTACTTTGTCCTGGTAGCCAGGACAATAAACAAAAGCCATATTCTGGATTTGATAAAGCCCAGTAACACAAAGAATCATTAATTAAGTTTAAAACCATTCTATCTTTATGGGTATCCCACTAATCTAAAGGACTTTACTGGCCTAGTCTGTGTTAAACACAGAGTTTACCTGTATATTCCTTGGCTTGGGATCCAGACCATCCAGAATCTCCATCGATTTCATGGCACTCAGCTCTATTCAGGGACAGCTCTATTCAGGGACAGCCTAGAAGGCAGATGTTCAGTAATCCAAGAAGAAAGAAAAATTAAGAAAATAATCCCATTTACAACTGCATCAAAAAGAATAAAATACCTAGAAATAAACCTAACCTAGGAGGTAAAAGATTTGTACTCTGAAAACTATAAGACATTGATAAAAGAAATGGAAGGTGATGCAAACAAATAAAAATATGTATCATGTTCATGGATTGCAAGAATTAATATTGTTAAAATGACCATAATACCCAAAACAATCTACAGATTCATGAAATCCCTATCAAAATATCAATGGCATTTTTCACAAAACTAGAACAAATAATTCTAAACTTTCATGGAAACACAAAATAACCCAAATAGCCAAAGCAAGCTTTAGAAAGAACAAAGTTGGAGGAGTCACACTCCCTGACTTCAAACTATCAAACTATACTACAAAGCTGAAATAATCAAAAATATATGGAACTTGGGGGGACCCTCAAGATGGTGGAGGAGTAAGATGTGGAGATCACCTTCCTCCCCACAAATACATCAAAAATACATCTACATGTGGAACAACTCTTACAGAATACCTACTGAATGCTGGCAGAAGATCTCAGACCTCCCAAAAGGCAAGAAACTCCCCACATACCTGGGTAGGGCAAAAGAAAAAAGAAAAGACAGAGACAAAAGAATAGGGGTGCTTCCCTGGTGGTGCAGTGGTTGAGAGTCCGCCTGCTGATGCAGGGGACACGGGTTCATGCCCCAGTCCAGGAAGATCCCACATGCCGCGGAGCGGCTGGGCCCATGAGCCATGGCCACTGAGCCTGCGCATCCGGAGCCTGTGCTCCGCAACGGGAGAGGCCACAACAGTGAGTGGCCCGCATACCGCAAAAAAAAAAAAAAAAAAAAAAAAAAAGAATAGGGACAGGACCTGCACCTCTGGGAGGGAGCTGTGAAGGAGGAAAAGTTTCCACACACTAGGAAGCCCCTTCACTGGCGGAGATGGGGGGGTGGGCGGGGGGGAAGCTTCAGAGCCACGGAGGAGAGCGCAGCAACAGGGGTGCAGAGGGCAAAGTAGAGAGATTCCCGCACAGAGGATCAGTGCCGACCAGCACTCACCAGCCCAAGAGGCTTGTCTGCTCACCTGCCAGGACGGGCGGGGGCTGGGAGCTGAGGCTCAGGATTCGGAGTTCAGATCCCAGGGAGAGGACTGGGGTTGGCTGCGTGAACACAGCCTGAAGGGGTTAGTGCACCACGGCTAGCCGGGATGGAGTCCAGGAAAAAGTCTGGACCTGCCTAAGAGGCAAAAGACCGTTGTTTTGTGGTGCGTGAGGAGAAGGGATTCCTCCCCTGTGTGCCCACAGAAGTCAGAGCACTGCCTAAACGAGCTCCAGAGACAGGCACAAGCAGTGGTTATTAGCTCAGACACCACAGATGGGCATGGAACGCTAACGCTGCTGCTGCAGCCACCAAGAACCCTGTGTGCAAGCACAAGTCACTATCCACGCCTCCCCGGGAGCCTGTGCAGCACACCATTGCCAGGGTCCCATGATCCAGAGACAAGTTCCCCAGGAGAACACACGGTGCACCTCAGGCTGTTGCAATGTCACTCCAGCCTCTGCCACCACAGGCTCGCCCTGCATTCCAGTTATAACTACTGTACCCCATCCTCCCCCCGGCCTGAATGAACAAGAGCCCCCTAATCAGCTACTTCTTTAACCCCATCCTGTCTGGGTGGGAATAGATGCCTGAGGGTGACCTACATGCAGAGGCGGGTCCAAATCCAAAGCTGAACCCCAGGAGGTGTGCAAACAAGGAAGAGAAAGGGAAATTTCTCCCAGCAGCCTCAGGAGCAGCAGATTAAATCCTCACAATCAACTCGATGTACCTGCATCTGTGGAATACCTGAATAGACAATGAATCATCCCAAAATTGAGGCAGTGGACCTTGGGAGCAACTGTAGACTTGTGGTTTGATGTCTGTGACTGATTTCTTTCTGATTTTTATGTTTACCTTAGCATAGTTTTTAGCGCTTGTTATCACTGGTGGATTTCGTTACTAGTTTTGTTGCTCTAAATTTTTATTACTTTTTTTTTCATTAAAAATTTTTTTTTCTTTCCTTTTTTCTCCCTTTTCTTCTGAGCCATGTGGCTGACAGGGTCTTGGTGCTCTGGCCTGCTGTCAGGCCTGAGCCTCTGAAGTGGGAGAGCTGAGCTCAGGACATTGGACCACCAGAGACCTCCTGGCCCCATGTAATATCAATCGGTGAGAGCTTTCCCAGAAATCTCCATCTGAACGCTAAGACCCAGCTCCACCCAACAACCAGCAAGCTCCAGCGCTGGACGGCCCACGCCAAACAACTAGCAAGACAAGAACACAACCCCACCCATTAGCAGAGAGGCTGCTTAAAATCATACTAAGTTCACAGACACCCCAAAACACACCACCGGAAGCAGGCCTGTCCACCAGAAACACAAGATCCAGCCTCATCCACCAGAACACAGGCAACAGTCCCCTCCACCAGGAAGCCTACACAAGCCACTGAACCAACCTCACCCATTGGAGGCAGACACCAAAAACAATGGGGAATATGAACCTGCAGCCTGGGAAAAGGAGACACCAAACACAGAAGTTAAAAAAATGAGAAGACAGAGAAATATGCAACAGATGAAGGAGCAAGGTAAAAACCCACAAGATGAAACAAATGAAGAGGAAATAGGCAGTCTACCTGAAAAAGAATTCAGAGTAATGATAGTAGAGATGACCCAAAATCTTGGAAATAGAATGGAGAAAATACAAGAAGCATTTAACAAGGACCTAGAAGAACTAAAGAGCAAATAAACAGTGATGAATAACACAATAAATGAAATTAAAAACTCTCTAGAAGGAATCAATAGCAGAATAACTAAGGCAGAAGAACGGAAAACTGACCTGGAAGAAAAAATTGTGGAAATAACTACCCACAGAGCAGAATAAAGAAAAAAGAATGAAAAGAATTGAGGACAGTTCTGAGAGACATCTGGGACAACATTAAATGCACCAACATTCGAATTATAGAGGCCCCAGAAGAAGAAGAGAAAAAGAAAGGTCTGAGAAAATATTTGAAGAGATTATAGTCGAAAACTCCTTAACATGGGAAAGGAAATAGTCAATCAAGTCCAGGAAGCACAGAGAGTACCATACAGGATAAACCCAAAGGGAAAGACACAGAGACACATATTAATAAAACTATCAAAAATTAAATACAAAGAAAAAACATTAAAAGCAGCAAGGGAATAACAACATAACAAACAAGAGAATCCCCATAAGGTTAACAGCTGATCTTTCAGCAGAAACTCTGCAAGCCAGAAGAGAGTGGCAGGACACATTTAAAGTGATGGAAGGGAAAAACCTACAACCAAGATACTCTACCCAGTAAGGATCTCATTCAGATTTGAAGGAGAAATTAAAACATTTACAGACAATCAAAATTTAAGAGAATTCAGCACCACCAAACCAGCTTTACAACAAACGCTAAAGGAACTTCTCTAGGCAGGAAACACAAGAGAAGGAAAAGACCTACAAAACCAAACCCAAAACAATTAAGAAAATAGTAATAGGAACATACATATCGATAATTACCTTAAATGTAAATGGATTAAATGCTCCAACCAAAAGACACAGACTGGCTGAATGCATACAAAAACAAGATCCATATATATGCTGTCTACAGGAGACCAACTTCAGACCTAGGGACACATACAGACTGAAAGTGAGGGGATAGAAAAAGATATTCCATGCAAATGGAAATCAAAAGAAAGCTGGAGTAGCAATTCTCATATCAGACAAAATAGACTTTAAAATAAAGACCATAACAAGAGACAAAGAAGGACACTGCATAATGATCAAGGGGTCAATCCAAGAAGAAGATAAAACAATTGTAAATATTTATGCACCCAACATAGGAGCACCTCAGTACATAAGGCAAATGCTAGCACTCATAAAAGGGGAAATCAAAAGTAATACAATCATAGTAGGGGAACTTAACACACCACTTTCACCAACAGACAGATCGTCCAAAATAAAAATAAATAAAATAAACACAAGCTTTAAATGACGCATTAAACAAGATGGATTTAATTGATATTTATAAGACATTCCATCCAAAAACAACAGAATACACTTTCTTCTCAAGTGCTCATGGAACATTCTCCAGGATACATCATATCTTGGGTCACAAATCAAGCCTTGGTAAATTTAAGAAAACTGAAATCATATCAAGTATCTTTTCTGACCACAATGCTATGAGACTAGACATCAACTACAGGAAAAGGTCTGTAAAAAATACAAACACAAGGAGGCTAAACAATACACTACTAAATAACCAAGAGATCACTGAAGAAATCAAAGAGGAAATCAAAAAATACTAGAAACAAATGACAATGAAAACACGACAACCCAAAACTTATGAGATGCAGGAAAAGCAGTTCTAAGAGGAAACTTTATAGCAATACAACCCTACTTCAAGAAACAAGAAAAAATCTCAAATAAAGAACCTAACCTTACACCTAAAGCAATTAGAGAAAGAAGAACAAAAAGACCCCAAAGTTAGCAGAACGAAAGAAATCATAAAGATCAGATCAGAAATAAATGAAAAAGAAATGAAGGAAACAATAGTAAAGATCAATAAAACTAAAAGCTGGTTCTTCCTTTTTTTTTTTTTAATGGAATCATACAGTATCTGTCTTTCCTCTTTTTTAAAATTAATTTATTTATTTTTGGCTGCATTGGGTCTCATTGCTATACACAGCCTTTCTCTAGTTGCGGCGAGCGAGTGCAACTCTTCATTGTACAGCGTGGGCTTCTCATTGTGGTAGCTTCTCCTGTTGTGGAGCACAGGCTCTAGGCGCACGGGCTTCAGTAGTTGTGGTTTGCAGGGTCTAGAGCACAGGCTCAGTAGTTGTGGCACACAGGCTTAGTTGCTCCATGGCATGTGGGATCTTCCCAGACCAGGGTTCAAACCCGTGTCCCCTGCATTGACAGGTGGATTCCTAACAACTGTGCCATCAGGGAAGCCCTAGAAGCTGGTTCTTTGAGAAGATAAATAAAATTAATAAACCATTAGCCAGATTCACTAAGAAAGAAAACTGCAGGCCAATCTCACTGATGAACATGGATGCAAAAATCCTCAACAAAATACTAGCAAACAGAATCCAACAGCTCATTAGAAGGAACAGACAACATGATCAGGTGAGGTTTATCCCAGGAATGCAAGGATTCTTCAATATATGCAAATCAATCAATGTGATACACCATATTAACCAACTGAAGAATAAAAACGATATGATCATCTCAATAGATGCAGAAAAATCATTTGACAAAATTCAACACCGATTTATGATAAAAACCCTCCAGAAAGTAGGCATAGGGGGAACTTACATCAACCTAATAAAGGCCATATATGACAAACCCACAGCCAACATCATCCTCAATGGTGAAAAATTGAAACCATTTCCACTAAGATCAGGAACAAGACAAGGTTGTCCACTCTCACCACTATTATTCAACATTGTTTTGCAAGTTTTAGCCACAGCAATCAGAGAAGTAAAAGAAATAAAAGGAATCCAAATTAGAAAAGAAGAAGTAATGCTGTCACTGCTTGCAAATGACATGATACTATACATAGAGACTCCTAAAGATGCTACCAGAAAACTGCTAGAGCTAATCAATGAATTTGGTAAAGTAGCAGGATACAAAATTAATGCACAGAAATCTCTTGCATTCCTATACACTAATGATGAAAATATCTGAAAGTGAAATTAGGAAACACTCCCATTTACCACTGCAACAAAAAGAATAAAATACCTAGGAATAAACCTACTTAAGGAGACAAAAGACCTGTATGCAGAAAACTATAAGACACGGATGAAAGAAATTAAGGATGATACAAACAGATGGAGAGATATACCATGTTTTTGGATTGGAAGAATCAACATTGTGAAAATGACTATACTACCCAAAGCCATCTACAGATTCAATGCAATCCCTATCAAACTACCAATGGCATTTTTCACAGAACTAGAACAAAAAATTTCACAATTTGTATGGAAACGCAAAAGACCCCGAATAGCCAAAGCAATCTTGAGAAAGAAAAATGGAGCTGGAGGAATCAGGCTCCTGGACCTCAGACTATACTACAAAGCTACAGTAATCAAGACAGAATGGTACTGGCACAAAAACAGAAATATAGATCAATGGAACAGGATAGAAAGCCCAGAGATAAACCCACGCACATATGGTCACCTTATCTTTGATAAAGGAGGCAAGAATATACAATGGAGAAAAGACAGCCTCTTCAATAAGTGGTGCTGGGAAAACTGGACAGCTACATGTAAAAGAATGAAATTAGATCACTCCCTAACACCATACACAAAAATAAACTCAAAATGGATTAAAGACTTTTAAGGCCAGATACTATAAAAGTCTTAGAGGAAGAAATAGGCAGAACATTCTGTGACATAAATCACAGCAAGATCCTTTTTGACCCACCTCCTAGAGAAATGGAAATAAAAGCAAAAATAAACAAATGGGACCTAATGAAACTTCAAAGCTTCTGCACAGCAAAGGAAACCATAAACAAGATGAAAAGACAACCCTCAGAATGGGAGAAAATATTTGCAAATGAAGCAACTGATAAAGGATTAATCTCCAAAATTTACAAGCAGCCCATGTAGCTCAATATCAAAAAAAAAAACCAAACCAATCCAAAAATGGGCAGAAGACATAGACATTTCTCCAAAGAAAATATACAGATTGCCAACAAACACATGAAAGAATACTCAACATCATTAATCATTAGAGAAATGCAAATCAAAACTACAGTGAGATATCACCTCACACCGGTCAGAATGGCCATCATCAAAAAATCTACAAACAGTAAATGCTGGAGAGGGTGTGGAGAAAAGGGAACCCTCTTGCACTGTTGGTGGGAATGTAAATTGATACAGCCACTATGGAGAACAGTATGGAGCTTCCTTTAAAAAACTAAAAATAGAACTACCATATGACCCAGAGATCCCACTACTGGGCATATACCCTGAGAAAGCCATAATTCAAAAAGAGTCATGTACCACAATGTTCATTGCAGCTCTATTTACAATAGCCAGGACATGGAAGCAACCTAAGTGTCCACTGACAGATAAATGGATAAAGAAGATGTGGCACATATATACAGTGGAATATTACTCAGCCATAAAAGGAAACGAAACTGAGTTATTTGCAGTGAGGTGGATGGACCTAGAGACTGTCATACAGGGTGAAGTAAGTCAGAAAGAGTAAAACAAATACCGTATGCTAACACATATATATGGAATCTAAAAAAAAAAAAAAAGTGAAGAACCTAGGGGCGGGACGGGAATAAAGATGCAGACTTACTAGAGAATAGACTTGAGGACACAGGGAGGAGGAAGGGTAAGCTGGGACAAAGTGAGAGACTAGTATTGACATATATACACTACCAAATGTAAAACCTATAGCTAGTGGGAAGCAGCCACATAGCACAGGGAGATCAGCTCGGTGTTTTGTGACCACCTAAAGGGGTGGTTATAGGGAGGGTGGGAGGGAGACACAAGAGGATACATATATCCCCCATATATCCCCCATGGGGATATATGTATACATATAGCTGATTCACTTTGTTATACAGAAGCAACTAACACAACATTTTAAAGCAATTATGCTCCAATAAAGATGTTAAAAAAAAGAGGTACCAACTGCTTATAATAAATAAGTCACAGGGATGTAATATACAGCATAAGAGATGTGTTCAATAATATTGTAATAAGTTTGTATGGTGACAGATGGTTACCAGACTTATCATGGTGATCATTTCATAATGTGTGCAAATGTCAAATCACTATGTAGTACACCTGAAACTAACATATGTTATATGTCACTATATTTCAATTTTTAAAAAGGACTTCAGGTATTAGAAATATCTGGTAAAGAATATAAATTATGTTTGATGTTTCTCTAAAAGTAGGAACTGAAACGTAAGTAAGAAGTAATAATCTAACAAAATGACCAGCATAAAATTTTTTAAATAAATTAAGAATGTGCTCGTAGTATTAAAAATATTACCTTGTGATGATGGATGTTCATACATTAGGTTTAAAAATAATCTTCTTTCCAGAAAGCAGTTTAGTTTTATTAATTTGGGGGGGAAAAGGCATCCCTGTAATAGTTTATTTAATGATTTAAAAGATAAAATTCCAATTTTCATTTGTTTTTTTAACTTGCCAGCCAAAGAAACACATATCTGTTACATTCGTTTCTACATAAGTATGCCAAAAGTAAGTGTATTGGGTATAAATTGAATAGCCCGAAATACTGAATTTAACAGAAGAGTTTAAACAAGAAGACACGTGATTATCTTCGGTGAGCAAGCTTATGCTTTTTTCCTTTCCTATTCTATTGTCAGAAACTTTGCCCCCAAACACATGTGAATTCTACATCTCTGACCAAAGACCTAAACTCTTCTCTGTTTACACAGAAATAGTTCCCTAGGTTAATGCCTGCAAATTACATTTATTAAATACAAAAAAAATCCAAGAAGACTGTTGGGGGGCGCGGAGTGCCAAGGGCATGATTCCGTGTCAGAACAGAAGCCTGCCCCAGACTCTTCTTAGGGGGAACCAGAGGGGATCATGCCAGCAGGAGGGATTTCAGGATAATTCAGTAGGAGTGGGCACGGAGGGGACAGCTGGAGTGTCGCTTTCAAACCTCAGTCCCTCATGCCAGACACCCTAACAGAACAGAGTAGGAAAAAATAGAACAAAAGCATGAGCAGATGTGAGCTCAGAATGCCAGGTGTCATCTTTGTTGTGATGGAAAAAGGAGAGAGGAAGGAGGGGACCAACTCCCTGGATCCATGACCTTAAACATGGGGCCAGTTCTCAGTCACAGATACTCAAGATGATACACAAAAAGCCTGCTGCCTCCAGTTTCAGGGTTTCTGCCTCGGTCTTTCTCCTTTCGGCGACCTCCTCGGGCCCCCGGGCCCTTCTCTTTCACCTCTGTCCACCCTCCCTCTCACCCCACGTTTGTTCTGTGCACACAATCACAGGCTCAGAAAAGACCATTCCTGTTGCTTCTGCCTCCATGGGAAACTGAGGATGCTTCCCACAGTCCTCAGGGGAGCTGCATTTTCACCCTGTAAGGGGAAAGCTGCTCTCTTGGCCAGGAGAGTTCATCCTGCCCCAGGGCGTAGGGAAAGGGGGTGGAGGGTATATGATGTGCCTGTATTTTTGTTAGAAAATGTTCCTCTTTGTTCCAGAAATCATTCCCTGGCTCTGCTGGCTTCCTTTTTTCAGTACAAAAGGAGTCAGCTTAGCCAAGGATTATGAGCAATTTGGGAGGTATGATTTCCCTGCCAAGTTGCAAAGAAAATGCAACTGGTGAGGCAATAAAAGGATCAGGGAAGAGTGATGGTCTGGGAGTTCGCTGAAAGCAGCAGCCAGAACCACAGGGGGACATGAAATGCAGAGTCCAAGAGGCAACGCAAAGAGCTCTCCAGCTGAGCTCCAGCATCTAATCACAGGAAGCCCCGGGTGCAGGGCTTAAGAAGCAAATGTGGGCACGCCACTCATGTCCCCCGCCCTGAGCCGGCTCTCCCTTGCCTCTCTGCTATCACACTGCCTCCCCCCCTGCCCCTCAGCCTCCTTGGCTGCTTTCTCCTCTCCCTGCTCTCCTCTTCCTGACCTCCAAACTCAGAACCTCCCAGGGCTCAATCCTTGGACCTCTTTTCCACACAATTCTCATTCTTTAGCTGATCTCATCCACGCTGCAAGGACCATCCACATGCTGATGACTCTCCCCTTAATCCCCGACTCATCTATCCACCTGCCTGCTCAGCAGCTTTATTTGGGTGTCTGACAGTCATCTCACACTTAACATGTCCCAAACAGAACTCTTGGTCTTCTGACCAAAACCCATACCTCCTCCCCTCTTATTCATCTCAGTAGATGGAAATACCATTCTTCCAACTGCTCAGACTAAAATCTTAGAGTCATCCTTGAACTTCCCTCTTTTATTTAGACCATCAGCAAAGCCTATTGGTCAACTTCTAAGCCTACCTAGAATGCAACCGCTTGTTACCACCTCATCACTCCCATCCTGGTACCAACCTCCACCCCTCTGCATCTGGACCGTCACAATAACCTTCCAACTGCTCTCCAAGTGTCCACCCTTTCTGCAATGTGCTCCACTGGACCTGGGAGTCAGAGCAGACCATTTCCCTGTTTAAATCTTCCAAGGATTTCCAATCTTACTCAGCATAACTTCCTGCACAATCTGGCCTCTACTGTCCACCGTGTCTTGTTTTGATTCTTAGCACTTTGTCATACCTGCCATGTTAAATATCTGTTTTATCGTCTAGAACGGGAATCAACAAACTACAACACCCAGGTCAACCATCTGTGTCATAAATAAAGTTCTGTTGGAGACAGTCATGTCCACTCATTTATATTTTATCTGTGGACGCTTTAGTGCAGAAACAGCAGAGTTGACAGTTGTACCCAGAGACCTATGGCCTGCAAAGCCTAAAATATTTATGGTCTGACCATTTACACACACCATAAATATATTGACACACAGCCCCTCACACAACCCCCAGAATTCCCCTGGGGAGGGGACGCCTATGGCTTAGACGATGCAGAACATTACAGTGTGGGTACTTAAAAAGGAAAACATGACCTTATTTGGATCATACCTTTGAGACTAGGACATTTAGCTTATAATAAAATTAGCAATTTAAAGGTTATTATTTTAATGATCAGCATCGAGTATTCATGTATTTATTCATTCAATATATATTGATTGAGTGCCTGCCATGTGCCCATTATTGGGCAGGTAACAGAGATAGAATAATGAGCCCAATGGACATGGCTGTGTTTTCAGAAGCTTGTGGTCTAGTGGAGAAGGCAGACAAAAACCAGAAATTAAGCAAATGTTTATGTGCTTGTAAATTCTACAAAGGAGAAGCACAGGGAGGGAAACACAATGAAAGAAAGAGAGGGAGGAAGGAAGGAAGGAAGGAAGGAAGGAAGGAAGGAAGGAAGGAAGGAAGGAAGGAAGGAAGGAAGGAAGGAAGGAAGGAAGGAAGGAAGAAGGAAGGAAGGAAGGGAAGGAGGGAGGGAGGGAGGAGGAAAGAAAGAGAGACAAGAGATGGAGAGGAAGGCAGGAAGGGAGTAAGAAATGAAGAAACAAGAAAGAGGGCTTCCCTGGTGGTGAAGTGGTTGAGAGTCCGCCTGCCGATGCAGGGGACACGGGTTCGTGCCCCGGTCCGGGAGGATCCCACATGTCACGGAGCGGCTGGGTCCGTGAGCCATGGCCGCTAAGCTTGCACGTCCAGAGCCTGTGCTCCGCAACGTGAGAGGCCCGTGTACCGCAAAAAAAAAAAAAAAAAAAGAAAAAGAAAAAAGAAAGAGAATGGATTCTGCAACTTCTCCACACTCCTAATTTCATCCGACACACTGTGATTTTCTGGTCTAAAGAACATGCCCTATTCATAGCTAACTGGCTGGGTAACTCCATCTTACATTCCTAATCAATCTCCTTCCTTTGATCAGGAAAAGGACCCCACTCTTTGCAGGCCCCCAAGGCCCACTGCACAGTCATGACACCACACCCATCCACACCCATACAGTAAAGAGAGGTCTTCTCTTCCCAACCTCTTTCACCAGACCAGGGGACTTCTAGGTGACTTGCTAAAAATGGGAAGATGATCCAGCCTCCCAGCAGCCTCCATGAGCATGACAGTACAGTTCCATGGATTCATTAACTGTTTTATAAACATATCCAAAGAAGCTGATATTCTGGTGGTCCCACTCAGTGGTGATATGAACGTGGAATGGACTTATTTTCTCCAGTAACTTCTCTGCCCCAAAGAATCTGCTCTGCAAATATCTCCCTGCTGGAGAAGGGGATTGTAATAATATCTCAGGCCATTCCATCACTTTTTGGTCACTTTCAATTATTAGAACAGTATAGTCCCAGTTCCTGAAGACTCAATCTTCATTTTAACTCTTCAAACTCATACTTGATTCAAAGCCCTCTCTGCAAGGCAGCCTAGACCCTCTGCCCTGTGGGTCCCCCCACCCCCCCACTCTCGCTGTCTCTTTTCTGTTTCCTACTGCTGTGGTGTTGGAACAGGAAGACAGAGAGCTGCCTGGGGCCAAAGACCAGCCCCTCTCAGTTGGTGGCCCCTGTTTCTATGTCAAAGTCTGACTAGACATCAGTCGTCTCCATGGGATGGGGCTTCAAAATGGAGTCTCAGGGGCACACTTGGGGATTCTTGTGAGGGAGAGGAGTCCTCAGGGTCTCTCCCCCCAGGAAGTCCTGCTGGGTCTGTCCTTATCCCAGCTCCCTCAGCACCCCCAGAGGAGGCACCCCAGGGGAGGCTGCAGGGACCCATCTCCAGTAGGTATTCTCTCTCAGGGAGATGTGAGACAGGCAGCCAGCCACCCCTTCTGGGGCATGTCCTAGAACAAAGGATGTCCCTGCCAGGCCCACAGAGGTTGTGCCGCGTCAGCGAGCTGTCTCTGGGAAGTCCACCTACACAGCCCAGCAGCCTGGGAGCCCAGGAGGAGGGGACCACTAGTTCCCACACTAGTGGGAGACGGGATGGTTTAGACTCCTTCTTTGGATTTGGGAGCCTCCTTCCCCTTATTTTGGGAAAGAGAGCAAAAGGAATAGTCTCTCTTCACCAATAATGCTCACACACACATAAACACATCAAGAGGCTGCCTCTCCCTTGCCCCCAGCCCCTCTCCACCAGGAGAGGGTTAGGGTGACAGGATAAGGCCACTTCTCCATCTGGTGTTCTCTTGGAAAGCCCTGCAGAGAGAGGCTGGGTCCACCTGCTAGCAGTTCTCTGAATTTGGAACATGGGGTCCTTAGCATCATTGGGTGTCAGCCGTGGGGCTTTGTGGGCAATTCTAGGGAGAGATGATTGCACTCCACGGCCAACACCAGTCTGTTACACTATTTTAACAGCTCAAGACCAAATGGGTGAGAGCATCAGAATTCAAACATACCACACTGAAAAGATGGGGAAAGCCCCAGGGAGGACTCCCTGGTTCCCTGGTTGGAGCCCTCAAAGCATGGTGACATCTCAGTTGGTGACAACTCATCTGTCAGCAGCTCAACCACACACTCACTAACAACCAACAGAACAGGAATGTCATCTTAGGTGGCACCAGCAGGGGTACCAGACATGGGGGCTTGTCCCCCTGTTCTCAGTGCCAGCCACACTGAACATACGACAGTTATCGAGTCCCAGAGTCGGATGGGCACTTGGGAATCAAAGATGGACGGCACCCCACCACCACCACCTTGAGTGACTGTGAGCCTTAGGGAGGAAATGGATCCAACAACAAACCCCCTCGCCATAGGGGAAGGCGCCACAGCAGAGGCTGGCAGCTCCCGAGAGAACCAAGAAACCTTCTCAGAGGCATAGCATATGTCCTGGTTTTTGAAGCATAGCTAGATCAAGAGGGAAATGTCAGGAGGAGATGAGATGAGGAGACAATACATCAGCTTTTCAAACAAGACTATAAGGGGGTGTCTGCTTCACCTTCACATGCCCAAGACCTGAGGACCCCAGAAATCCCCTCCACAGACAATAAATGGATACCATTATCCAAAATGGTCCATGCCAGCCACCTTTCTGTATTTGAAAAGCTTTGGAGTGGGACAAGAATTACACTTTCTGGGAGCTGATTCTGACCTAGAATTAGAAACAATTGGTGGCAGTTCTAGAAAGGCAGATTTGGGGCTCAAAACAGCTAATTTCTAATGATTGTAACTCTCCTACAATGAAGACATCTCTAGGCAACTAGGGACACCTATCACTAGAGGGGTCAGGCAGAAGCTAAACCATCACAGGTCAGAGCTGCAGAAGCGGGGGTTCTCCTCTCATCCAGCCTCTGAAGCACCTTCCAAATAACTCGAAGATTGGCTGATTCTGTTCTGAAGAGAGTACCACTCGTTTGGATGCCTCATTTCCAACACGTGTATTGAACAGTAATCTCTAGAGTCCACAGATCGCCAGAACAGGAAAAATCTGCCAAAGAGCACTGTTTATGAAAAGAGCTTATATGTCAAATTATTCATTATTTGTCTGCACCTATGGCCAAAAGACTGGAATTCTTGCTTTGAGGCTTCAGTGATGGAGGAAAGAAGGCTGCTGTCAAAAATATTAAAAATATAACTTCTTATTTTTATGTCACTAATGATAGAGGCGCTTTCTTCCCGCAAAACTGCTTTTTTTAACTTTCCATCGTGGTTGCCATGGTGATTTGAGCTGGTGCCTGACTCCTGCTATGAGACCCTGGCTCCCTGCTGTGGTCCAGCGTGTTCATGGCTGACACTCCCAGTTTCTCTTCAGGGACCTTGGGGTTCTGTTTGAAACACTACATGGTACATTATAAACACACATACATACACATACACAAACACAAGACAGTGCAAACTAAGTAAAATCACCAGAACTCCCATTCAAAGAGGACTTCTGTTAATATGGTGAACATACTCTGGAAAATTCTCTCGTTGCCTCTATTATTTAATGTGTGTGGGCTCACATGTACACTGCTTTTTACATAAAATGGATCATAATGTACTTGATCTTTTGAAACCTTAATTTACCACTTGAAATGTCATGTGATGGTCATTGATCTTGAGCAACAAACATAGTAACATCTAATATTCACTGAGAACTCAAAAGGAGACATTGTATTAACTCATCTAATTCTCATAAAACCCCAGCCAAGAAGGTTATCTATTATGTCTACTTTGCTGTTATTATCTCTGTTTTCCAAATGGCAAAACTGAGTACATTCCAAGATCTCAAAGCTAGTAAGTGGTAGAATCGGGGTTCAAACCCAGGCTCTCTAGTTCCAAAGCCTGTGCACTTAATTGCCACATGACACTGTCCCTGAGAATGCCCCTCTTTTTCAAAGGCTATTTTGTGGTGTAAATGTACTGCCATTTATTTCCTCAGTCCCCATTTGATGGGCATTTAGCTTGTAATATTTTGCAACTGAGAGCAACACTCTGATAGCAGTACTCTGATGCTTGGATATGCCTCCTATTACCTTCATGAGATGATTTCCTTCTTTGGCAGAGACTCCTCAAAGCAGGATTGCTAAATCAGGGGATTGACCTGCTTTTACAAAGGTTTTCTGACCTTACAGCGGAATGAGGGTGCCTCTTCCCCCCACATCCTGGCCAATACCAATTTTGTCGTTAGTAATTTCAGTTGCAGTTTTTGACTGTAATAAGGTTGACAGCTTTTCATTTCTATTGACCTCCTGGCTTTCTTCTTTTGAGTTACATGTCTTTTCCTTTGCCTGTTTTTTAAGTTAGCACCCTTATCTTTTCCTGGTTAGCTTCTCACAGCTCTCACTGTGTACTTGCCAGGGGGCATCACTTATGGGCAGTAGATTGGCTCCTTCAGCACCTACCCTAACCTCCTCCCGTTCCAGGAGAGCTGAAAATCATACTTTCCAGACTCCCTTGCAGCTAAGATTGCAAATGTGCTATCGTTCTACCCCTGGGACATGCTGGCAGGAAACTTGAGAAATTGGGTCAGCACACCAGGCACATGTGGCATTCGCGTTTGTTGCTCTGGGGTCACTGGGCTCCATGGCGCTTGTGAGTCAACAGTGCTGGCTAAAGCTTCCTGATCTTTGGCTCACAACGGTGACCCTGGGATCCAGCGACCATGGCAGGAGACAGCAGCTTCCTCTGCAGCATCCTGGGTGAACCAGAGCAGCAGTGGCCCTGGCAGCCCAGCTCTGAGATCTCCTCCTTCTGCCCTCCCAACAATTCAGGAACAGCTTAATTCCTTGTGTTAAATCCCTTCCTGCTTAACAAGCCAGAGTGGGTTCTATAAGCTGCAACTGAACCACTAAATGTTAAACCATGCTAAACATGTCTTAAAATATTTTTCCAAGTTTTCCATTTAACTTACAATACTGTTTCTGCTGTTCCCTTGCCATTTAAACAATATTTTGTTTGTAGTCATATTTTTAAACTCTTTATCTTCATTTATGGCATCCCTGGAAAAAGTTTTTCCATGGCAAGTTGATAAATGCTATATTTTCTTTCAGTACCATTATTACTATTCACAATTTGTATGTGTGTATTGGAGGAGAAAGGGGCACAAGAACTATGACAACTGCTGTAATCAAATAATCCCAGTGATTTTTAAATGTCATCCATAGACACCTGAATGCAGACTTCATTCTATCACAAGGGCTGGCAAATTTTTTCTGTAAAGGAACAGACGGTAAATAATTTTTGAACTGCTCAAATGGTCTCTGTTGCAACTACTCAGCTCTGCCTTTGTACCATGAAAGTTGCCATAGATAATATGTAAATGGATGGGCATGGCTGTATTTGGCCTGCTAGTCTTAGATTACTGGCCCCTGTTCTACATCCCCTATTTGTTTATTCTTGGGCCATTATCACGTGCACTGCATGACTACAACTTGAAGTTCTTTCTCATTATACTTCTTTACAGATCTTTTCTGGCTATTCTTGAATATCTATTTCTCTAGAGGAACTTTAGAATTGCTTTTTCAAGTGAAGAAAATCTTATTGGAATTACGATCAGAGAATTGCTTAATTCATTAATAAATTTAGAGGGAATGTCATCCTTACAAAATTATCTTCCAATCTCCATTTATTCAAGTCTCCTATTATCAAGAATTTTGTTCCTAGGGCTTCCCTGGTGGCGCAGTGGTTGAGAGTCTGCCTGCCGATGCAGCGGACACGGATTCGTGCCCCGGTCCGGGAAGATTCCACATGCCGCGGAGCAGCTGGGCCTGTGAGCCATGGCCGCTGAGCCTGCGCGTCCGGAGCCTGTGCTCCGCAACGGGAGAGGCTACAACAGTGAGAGGCCCGCGTACCGAAAAAAAAAAAAAAAAAAAAAAGAATTTTGTTCCTAAAGGGGCAATGTAGGCACAAAGTCCAGTCCTAGTTCTATCACTTCCTGGCAGTGTGACTTCGGGCAAGTTACTTCTCTGTGCTTTTATTTTCTCACCAGTAAAATGTGAATAGTAGCATTTCTCTTGCAAGGTGTTGGGAGAATTCAGTGATTTGCCTGGAACATAGAAAGCATTGTTCACTTGGTGCTCTAAACTTGTTGTTACATCTGTTAAATCATAGTGGTTATTGCTGTGGGCATCCCATCTATTTCTAACTTTAAAAACTGGTTCTAGTGTTTCACCATCAGGCATAATGAAAACCTATTGAAATTTCCCTAATATGATCTATTACTATTTTACTGTTCTGTTTATCCAGAATATATATTGACTTTTATCAAATGCCTTTGCCACATCTATTGAAATCACCATACCTTTCCCTCTTCTTTATGAATCAAAATAGACAATTACTTTAGCAGATTTCCCCTACTGATCCATCTTTGACTTGTTAAAATGAACCTCTCTAGGCCATGGTGCTAACCTTTTATGCATTGCTATGCTTTAGTTGCTTATGCTTTATTTGGGAATTTTATATCAATGTTCTTAGGAAAGATTAAATTGCTTAACTGTTTTGTTTTTTTAAAAACATATTTATTGGAGTATAATTGCTTTACAATGGTGTGTTAGTTTCTGTTTTATAAAAAAGTGAATCAGCTACACATATACATATATCCCTTAACTGTTTTTAAGAGCTACCCTCACCCATTATTTTATACCAATGGTGTGCTTGTTTCAGAAAGATAATTCAGAAGCTTTACTTCTTTTTCCCTGTTCTAGAACACTTTTAAACAGCCTTGGAACCATCTGGTCCTCAATATTTTAAAATTATCCAAGCGGACACTGTTTTTCTCTGATGTTTTACAGCAAATGGCTCAATTTCTTCCATGATAATTGATCGCTTTCTTTTTTCTTTTCAATTCATCTTGAGTCAGTTTTATGAAGGCCATTTCTTACAAAAGCATTCATTTAGCCTATTTTTTCCAGGTGTTAAGATAATCTGTGCTCAGATTTACTGGTTACAGAAAAGCCATAAAAATTTTCTAGTTCACATTTGTTTAGTTTTAGTTATTTCTTTCCTTAGGTTTATTCATTAATTTTTTTTTTTTTTTTTTTTTGCGGTACGCGGGCCTCTCACTGTCGTGGCCTCTCCCCTTGCGGAGCACAGGCTCCGGACGCGCAGGCTCAGCGGCCATGGCTCACGGGCCCAGCCGCTCCGCGGCATGTGGGATATTCATTGATTTTTAATTAAAAAGAAAAAATAGGCCACTGTTATATATACCTCACTCTGTGATTTCATAGAAGCCTTCCGTGTCCTGTCCTCCCCACCCCAATCAAATGCACAGTCTTTAACAGTCCTTACAAATGCCATCCAATATGAGAAGACGCCCCCAGGCTGCATGAGCCAGGACGCAGGAAGGGGAGAAAGGCGAAGAAAAACAATGGTCACTGGGGCAGGAGCCTACAAGAATGACGCTCGACGCCCACTACGCATCAGAATCACCTGGGACGCTTTTAAAATAAATGCCAGTGCCTGGACCTCTCTCCAAACTAATTAAACCAGACCCTTAGGGGGTGGAACCTGGGCATCCATATTTTAGGTCTCCTCAGATGATTCTATGTACACCCGTGGTCGAGAACAACCAGGCTCTAGAAATATGGAGGGAGGGGAAAAAATAAAACCTTTAAAGGAATGTGGCATCATGGTCTCCAACCCGCCTCCACTCAAAGACTTGAGCCCTAGATCAAGTCAGTCCCGTGGATTAGCTTTAGGGATTCTGTTCCAGACACAATGGCTTAGGTCTGGCTGTAGGAGTCTGAGAAACAGGATCTCATCCTCACCACCTAACACAGACTTCTGGCATTAGTAATGCCTCAGGGGGAAAATAAAAAATCCCATACACAAAAATAGAAAAATTCTGTCCCAACGAGGCGGAGGAGCAGTGCCTGAGGCATAGAAACCAGAGTCAGTTCTTGGGGCTCACTGCTCTCCTCTGTGTCTGTGCAAATGCACCGTTTCCTCTGAAAGGTTTAGCGTCATGGGAATAAACCCTGGCAATAAGATTTCAATGTCTCTCATCTATGATCTAGAAGTGATACACCACAGGATGGCATTTTCAAATGGAATGTAGAAGAGAGTCCCTGGACTCTCAAACAAGATAAGGTGGAAACTTTATTGCATAATTATTCTCCACTCAACCTCATTCTTTTCCTCCCCAAATACCCAGCCATCTTTAGCTAACCCAGCAGGTCAGTCTTTTCCTATTTTATTCTTCCATTATTTTTTAAGGTTCAGTAACTTATCTCTAGTGCTGGATAACATGTCAGCTAGTCAGGCTTTAAAAATTCCCCATATTTAATCTAACAGTAGTTTTATACATTTCATATGATAATCAATGGCAACCCCGAAACCTCCAGCCTCCCTAGTGATTCAGGATGGAGTCAGACAGAGCAGTCCGGGTCCTAACACTCACTATGTTTGTATGCTTGGGCACGTTTTCAAATTTTAGTTTTAAATATTACCTACCTCATGGGATAGTTATGAAGACAGAATGAGATAGCCCATGAAAAGCGCTTAACACAGTGTCTGCCACCTTGTAAACACTACGTCCACTCATCCAACAGCTACTTATTTGCTGTGTTCTGTAGTACGCATCACGGACTGGGCTAGGCACCACGGATAGAGTGATGAGGGAAATCAAACTTGATCCCTGCTTCCATGGAGCTCACAAACTAATTCTCAATAGATGCCGGCTTTTATTATTTCAAGATGCTAAGAGTGGGAATGATCCTTTCGCTGCTAAAAATAAATAGTGTGAGCGGTACAGCAAGAATTTGCAGCTTTTTACTTGGGCTTGCTTATTCCCAGATGGCAGGTATTTGGAGAGTTAAGTTTCATGGAAAGAAACAAATGCAGCCCTGAAGGGCTGGATAGCTTTGTGACTTTGATTAAACTTGAAATGACAGGGTTTGGGGTTGGGGGTGGGGTGGGTATAGGTACAGGCTGAGACAACCAACTTCCTGCTTCCAAGAAGTCTTCGCAGTGCATTGTAACTTTTAAGTCACTTTGCATCTCTGTGCTTTAGTTTCTTCCTCCGCCAAATGAAGATAATGTGCCAGACTCTAAGATCCCTGCCAGCTCCAACATTTTCCAGTAATTTTAAGTGTGTGTATGTGGCTTTTGTTTTTCCCTAAAAACAATGATGATTCAGGTCTGCCAGATTTAATATAGCAGTACTGAAAACCACTAGGCAAAATCCTTTTCCACAGATTGAGATTTTAAATAACACTAACAAAGATAAGCACCAGGTGGCAGAGGCTGGTAGTTGTTGGCCCCAATATTCACTTTCCCTTTCTCCTGAGCAATTGAACCCAATTTTATTTGGAGTGCCAACGTGCACAGCTAAAAGACCTTAATTCCCAGCCTCTCTGGTGACTCTGGCTAGAATGTTACTAAATTCCAGTCAATGACATGTCAATTGGTCTTTCCAGTACATCTTCTCAAATGGGAAGGGCCAGGCCCTTTTTCCCCTCAGGAAGAGCAGTCAACAAGAAGCATATATGGGAAGAAAAATGCTACTGAAACATGCAGAAGAGTAATTTTCAAAAGTCAATTTTTTTTAGCAAGCTTTTTACTTAAACATCACCATAAGCCAGCAAGCCATATGCACTCTCTTTAGAGGATTAGGTAAATGGTTCTTACACCCTTTATACTACTAGGGGAGGGAAATGTCATCACAGACTAATTGTAGGCTTTTCATTTGACTTTCATTCACAAATGTTTATGATCATTGAAGGTTTCCCATGCACTCTTCTATCCTCTATAAAAAATAGCCAAAAACCCTTGGGTTTTAAGTTACATTTTTATTAGAAAATGTAATGCAGTACTCCAAATGGAAGATTTTATCTACTTCCATTTAAAGAATGCCAAAATGCACTTCTATGATAAAGGCATCTGTATTAGAGTCCTCCAGAGAAACAGGACCACCAGGATGTATACATCTAGAGAGAGAGATCTATTTTAAGGAACTGGCTCACACAACTGGGAAGGCTTGGCAAGTCCAGAATCTGCCGAGTAGGCCAGCAGGCTTGGAGACCCAGGGAAGAGTTGCAGTTTGAGTCCAAAAGCCATCCACTGGCAGAATTCCCTCTTCTTCAAGGAAGTTCAGTCTTTTTTTAAATTAAGGCCTTCAGCTGACTGCATGAGGCTCAGGCACGTTATGGAGGGTAATCTGCTTCGCTAAAAATCTACTCATTTAAATGTTTGTCTCATCTAAAAAATACCTTCACAGAAACATCTAGAATAATACTTGACCTGGATATCATGGCTTAGCCAAGTTGACACGTAAAATTAAACATTCTAGCATCTTAGGTAATTTTCTTTGCAAACCTTAATTATTTGCAAAGGTAATCACAGTTTATGTAAATCTGTCACAGAGGGTACGCAGGAAGAGACTTTGGGAGGCTCTGTGGCCTGGACTGGCCAGGGGAGGCTATACCTGAGAAACTGATCTTCAACTTACCCAGTCTTACAGGAAATTCTCAAATGATCCTGGGGTTGTTACCAGTTACACAAAAGGAGTAGCCAGGCACACATCTAGTCTCCAGAGCAACTGGAAAGAGACAAGAGGGTAGAGATACCCTGAATCCCATTTGTAAACAATCTGACCATATTCCCACCCCTGTTAGACAGTATCACAAGCAGCTGAGAAATCTTATGAGCCTTCAGGGCCAGAAAGTGTGCGACCCCACCTGGGAGGGTTGCCACTGTGTCCCCCAAACTGAAGAGCCATACAAGCACATGGTACCACCTTGCATATCAATCTTTAACACGGGTTCAAAAACACTCCCCACATTGTGTTCAGCACATACCACACAATTCAAAAACATTAAACAGTGCAATCTGTCAAACAGATGCAGAAAGTAATAAACTGTCTTTCCAGTATAATCTTCAAATCACTGAATTTCATGCTTCCCTCCCTCAGTGAATGTGAAAATTATAAATATCCTGTTGGAATGAAATCACTTCAAGCTTCTCGCCCAACAATCCCCACAATTCCTCAAAGTGTTTGCATTTTTTTCTAGTTGAGTAACAATTATCAATTATATGGAGCATCAAGTTCAATTTTTTTGGAGAAGGAAGGAAAGAGGAAGAGAGAAAGAAGGAAAAAGAAGGTGGAAAAGGAGGGAGAAGGAGGAGGAGAAGGAAGAGAAGGGAGAAGGGGAGGAGGAGTGGGCTGAGGAAGAGGAGGAGGGGAGGGGCAGGAGGAGGAGGGGAGGGGCAGGGGAGGAGGGGAGGGGGAGGGGAGGGGAGGGGGAGGGGAGGGGAGGGGAGGGGGAGGGGAGGGGGAGGGGAGGGGAGGGGAAGGGGAGGGGGAGGGGAGGGGGAGGGGAGGGGAGGGGGAGGGGAGGGGAGGGGAGGGGAGGGGAGGGGAGGGGAGGGGAGGGGGAGGGGAGGGGGAGGGGAGGGGAGGGGAGGGGAGGGGAGGGGAGGGGAGGGGGAGGGGAGGGGGAGGGGGAGGGGGAGGGGAGGGGAGGGGGAGGGGAGGGGGAGGGGAGGGGGAGGGGGAGGGGAGGGGGAGGGGAGGGGAGGGGAGGGGAGGGGAGGATGGGGGAGGGGAGGGGGAGGAGACCGTGTTTTAAGACAGTTTCAAGTTACCCATGGCCTAGAGTAAAGCCAAAAGGCTATTTTCAGAATAATAAAATCAAATTATAATATTTCTGACATACATACAGAGAAAACAAGTACTTCTTTCAAGTGAAAGAAAAATATCAAGATAAAAGAAAAATCAAGTGTTAGAAAGAATCCACCTATGAGCAAAACTGTGGCTTCTAAATCATGCCTCTTGATTACCGCTTGACTCTAGTCTAACTTATCACAATGTTTGGACACCGTGATAGTTTGAAATATTACTAATAGTCCTGTGAGAATGATAAACTAGTCTTTTCTAAGCAGGTCACATATCTCGAAGAATGGAATCTGCCACAAAGCTTATCTATATTACTTTAGAATGAAGTAAAATAACATTTGCAAAATGATTTCACTCCATGAAGCATTTTGCTGCAGTGAAAATGTACAAGGCATTGTACGATCATCCGCTCTATGGGAAACAATGGATAGCAAACCATACTGATCTGGAAAAGAAATTACCTCTTCAGATAAGCAAAATCTGAATTAAATAAAGAAACGCAGATTTACAAGCCACAGAATTACAGAGCAAGAGCCGGAAGGAGTCTCAGCAACCAGCCTCGCTTCTTTGCTTATAGGAACAGCAGCTTGTCCAGAAGGCTTAAGGGATTCAATCAGCCAATGAGTAAGAGAGCAGGCGTTGAACCCAGACCTTAGGACTCACGTTCAATACTGTTATCATGGCGCTCCTCCAAGTGTGACTTTTAGGTGTGTGCTATGATCTGAATGTTTATGTCTCCCCCAAATTCATATGTTGAAATCCTAATGCCCAATATGATGGTATTGGGATGTGGGGCATTTGGGAGGTGATTAGGTCATGAGGGTAAGGGATTATTATTTTCATAAAAGGGCTCCAGAGAGATCCCCAGCCCCTTCCACTGTATGAGGACTCACTGAAGGGCTGCTATGAGCCAGAAGGGGAGCCCTCACCAGAAGGGGGTCATGCTGTTGCCTGGATCTTGGACTTCCCAGCCTCCAGAACTGTAAGAAATAAAGGTCTGTTGTTTATAAGCCACCCACTGTGTGGTGCTTTGTTCTAGCAGCCAAATAGCTAAGACAGTATGTGAAGTAACTTTAGCCATTTACAAAGTGTTTTCATCTAGAGGTTTGGTTTGTCTGCTTTAATAAATACAATTCATGGTTCCCAGTACCCATATATAAACACAGTGTATCAAATCAAACCTGACCAGAAATCAAGTCCTTGCTGAGCACCTATTAATACTGTGCACCAATACAGGGAACGCAGAAGCATGAGACATTCTTTACCCAAAGGGTTAAAAGCTACTTAAGAAGATCAAGCTGCCACCTGAAACAGCGTCCAAGTCATAATAACACGTGGTTCATATTATTAGCGTTAAAAGATTTTGGAAAAGACCATGAAGGCTAAATATTAAATTAAACGAATGGAGAGTTCCATTTTCAGCTATGAAAGAATAGTAACTAGAAATGGACCAGTCCTTCCGCTGTAACCAACTGTTTCAGAAAGTAGACAACACATCCCAGGACTGTGATCCCTGAAAGAAGGGAAATAAATGAGCCAAGCCCTGTGATCTCCTATTTCTATGTGGAGGAATTTATCAGATTCCAGTACACAGAGGGGAAATACAGAGTATGGGGGCGGGCTCTTATAGAGCTGTGGAGATAAGGTTCAGAGTTGAAGGAGGCTGAGACACCTGAAATCTGCAGTGCAGAGCACCTGAGAGAAGGAAGCTACGCAGAATGAGGTCCAGAAATCTGCAGAGGGGTCCATTTGCATCTTTGGCTCTAGGCTAAGCTATGTATTCATAGTGTGACTCTCCATGGGCCAGGCAAAGCATCACCAGGGAGAGAATAGTTACAAAGGACCTATTAGCTGAACAGCTATTAAAATTCTCACAGAGCTGGGAGATCCTCAAGATCTGAACTATAGTGGAGCTGTATAGTGGTGAACTCATTCACCTCCCAGAGAATTCCACACTTTAAGAACAGGGCTACTCCAGACCTGCAGTAAAGGCTACTCTGGATCTGCCCTGACAAAGCTCTAAAAGCTCCAAAAGAATCAAACTGTCAGAGCTGAAAGGAGAAATAGAAAACACAATTGTATTCAGAGACTTTAACACTCCTCTCTCAATAACTGATAGAACAAGTGGACAGAAAATCAATAAGGACACAGACTTCTTAAACAACACTATCAACCAACATGACTTAATATTTTAAAACATTACAGTCATACACCGCAGAATCTGTATTCTTTTTCAAGGGAACATCAACTAAGATAAATTGGGTCATAAAACAAGTTGATATATATTTAAAATAATTGAAATCAAACAGAATATTCTCTGACCAAAGCATATTCTCTAACATAATGAAGTTAAATATCAATAATAAAAAAGAAATCTAAAACATCCTCAAATAATTGGAAATTAACCACCACGCTTCTAATTAACACAAAGGTCAAAAAACACAAGGGAAATTAGAAAACATTTTGAACTGAATGAAAATAAAAACATGACATATCAAAATATGGGAGATCCAGTTACATTAGTGGTTAGAGAAAATTTTAGTATTAAATGCCTATATCTAAGAAAAAGAAGATCAAAAATCTAAGCTGACATCTTAAGACGCTAGAAAAAGAGAAAATAAACCCAAAGTAAGCTGAAGAAAATAAATAACAAAGGTACAAGCAGCAATCAATAAAATAGAAAATAAAGAAACCTAAGGAAAAATATCTAAGAAACCAAAATCTGGTTCTTTGAAAGATAAATAAAATTTACAAAACTCTAACTATACTAATAAATATAAAAAGAGAAAAAGCACAAAGTGGCCATATCAGGAATGTCTTACAGACAATAAAAAGGAAATACTGTAAACCAGTTTATGCCAATAGACAATTTATATAAAATGGACAAACTCCTTGAAAAACATAAATTGCCAAAACTGACATAAGAAATTTAAAAATTGGAGAACCCTGTTTCTGTTAGAGATTCTCAGCCCCAACTCCTCTTCTTTGACCTGCTTTGTGATACTGGAGCTGCGGCCTGTAAACACTTCTCTTTTGCCAGAGAGCAAGGAGGGTACCGCAGGGACATTCAGAGGAAAGGAGCTTTCATCCTTGAGACCATGTGCTTTCTTCTTCCTGCTCCTGTGGTGTGGGGCTAATAGCAGCCCTGGGGACACCCTGTGATGTACCCCTTCCAGTGAGGGCTGGGACAGCCAGTACTTACCCTCCAGTATTTTTCACCAACACTCCAAGAGCTTTCCCAGAAAGTTTCACCAGCACCACAAAAGGTAACTTTCTAGAGAGTTTCAGCAGCATCCCGGGAGGCAGTTTCCCAATGAGTCTCAAATACAGCCCGGAAGGCAGTTTCCTGCTTGCCAGACCCAGTGCTCACCATCCCAGCAAACTCCTATGCCATCCACAGTGCCACAGCCAAACCACCTCCAATGAGATCTGAATCCCGGCCTTGCAAGGAAGCCCTCTTCCAAATGTGCTCCTTCCTTGAGCACTTTTCCCCAGTCAAGGAAGTGGCTGGTCTCTACAGCTGCCATTTCTGTGTTCTTTAGGTGTCTCTTTACTCCTCAGTAGTTAATCCTATTACTAGTTAGTATCTCTTTACGTTAAGTTTTTCCTAGTGTAGCTTCTGCCTCCTGACTGGACCCTGACCAATACAACTGATGAATTCCATCTAAGATTTAAGAAACTCACAAACTCTTTCAAAAAATAAAGAAGAGGAGGGAACGCTTCCCAACTGATTTTATAAGGCATCATCCTGTTACCAAAACCAGACAAGGACATTATATGAAAAAAAAAAAAAAACTAGACCAATATTCCACATAAATATAGGACCAAAAACCCTTAACCAAATACCCAGAAATCAAATTCACTACTATATAAACAGGGTAATAAACCCCAGTTGGTCATGCTATATCTCAGGAATGCAAAGTTGTTTTAATACGTAAAGATCAAACATATGACATACCACCTTAATAAAATAAAGGAGAAAAATCATATAACTATGTTATTAGGTATAGGAAAAGCATTTAATAAATTAAATCTCTATTCATAATAAAATTCTCAGCACACTGTAAATAGAAGGTAACTTTCCTTAGATAAAGGGAATCTACAAAAAAGAAACTCTACAGTTAACATCACACTCAATGACAAAAGACACTTTTCTCCTAAGATCAGGAATAAGGCGAGGACATCTGCTCTTATCACTTCTTCCCTGCCTTGTACTGGAAGTCCTAACCAGCACAATAAGACAAGAACATCAGAAATAAAGCAGACATACTGGAAATGATAGGGACAGAGTAAAGACAGACAATGAAAGGCACAATAAAATGAAACACAAGAAAATTGCTACAATTTTACCTTTGGACCCACTCACAGCATTGGCTATATGGGGTTTTCTTCCTCCTTCCAGTCACCTGGGAAAATGATCACAGAGAGTTATAAGGGTCACGAGACTAAAAGTCGGACCCAAGAGAATTAAAAAATGCAGATAACCCAATTAATCTGCTAATATTTATTACTGTAGAAATAGCTTTAGAGGTAGTTTATTAATGGGGCATTCTTCAAATCATCCCACTCCATATATCTATAATTCAAAAGCCTCATCTTAAAAAGGAAGAGAAAAAAATACTTTTTAGAGTGTAAGCATAACATGTTGAAGTAGTTTTCAAGAAGCAGAATTTCCAAATTTCACAATTTGTATGGAAACACAAAGACCCCGGATAGCCAAAGCAGCCTTGAGAAAGAAAAACGGAGATGGAAGAATCAGGCTCCCCAACTTCAGACTATACTACAAAGCTACAGTAATCAAGACAGTATGGTACTAGCACAAAAACAGAAATATAGATCAATGGAACAGGACAGAAAGCCCAGAGATAAACCCACGCACATACGGTCACCTTATCTTTGATAAAGGAGGCAAGAATATACAATGGAGAAAAGACAGCCTCTTCAATAAGTGGTGCTGGGAAAACTGGACAGCTACATGTAAATGAATGAAATTAGAACACTCCCTAACACCATACACAAAAATAAACTCAAAATGGATTAAAGACCCAAATGTAAGGCCAGACACTATCAAACTCTTAGAGGAAAACACAGGCAGAACACTCTATGACATAAATCACAGCAAGATCCTTTTTGACTCACCTCCTAGAGAAATGGAAATAAAAACAAAAATAAACAAATGGGACCTAATGAAACTTCAAAGCTTCTGCACAGCAAAGGAAACCATAAACAAGATGAAAAGACAACCCTCAGAATGGGAGAAAATATTTGCAAATGAAGCAACTGATAAAGGATTAATCTCCAAAATTTACAAGCAGCTCATGCAGCTCAATATCCAAAACACAAACAACTCAATCCAAAAATGGGCAGAAGACCTAAATAGACATTTCTCCAAAGAAGATATACAGATTGCCAACAAACACATGAAAGGATGCGCAACATCATTAATCATTAGAGAAATGCAAATCAAAACTACATTGAGATATCATCTCACACTGTTCAGAATGGCTATCATCAAAAAATCTACAAACAATAAATGCTGGAGAGGGTGTGGAGAAAAGGGAACCCTCTTGCACTGTTGGTGGGAATGTAAATTGATACAGCCACTATGGAGAACAGTATGGAGGTTCCTTAAAAAACTAAAATTAGAACTACCATACCACTCAGCAATCCCACTACTGGGCATATACCCTGTGAAAACCATAATTCAAAAAGAGTCATGTACCAAAATGTTCATTGCAGCTCTATTTACAATAGCCAGGACATGGAAGCCACCTAAGTGTCCATCGACAGATAAATGGATAAAGAAGATGTGGCACATATATACAATGGAATATTACTCAGCCATAAAAAGGAACGAAATTGAGTTATTTGCAGTGAGGTGGATGGACCTAGAGTTTGTCATACAGAGTGAAGTAAGTCAGAAAGAGAAAAACAAATACCGTATGCTAACACATATATATGGAATCTAAAAAAAAAAAAAAAAAAGGTCATGAAGAACCTAGGGATAAGACGGGAATAAAGATGCAGACCTACTAGAGAATGGACTTGAGGATACGGGGAGGGGGAAGGGTAAGCTGGGACAAAGTGAGAGAGTGGCACGGACATATATACACTACCAAATGTAAAACAGATAGCTAGTGGGAAGCAGCCGCATAGCAGAGGGAGATCAGCTCGGTGCTTTGTGACCACCTAGAGGGGTGGGATAGGGAGGGTGGGAAGGAGGGAGACGCAAGAGGGAAGAGATATGGGAACATATGTATATGTATAACTGATTCACTTTGTTATAAAGCAGAAACACAACATTGTAAAGCAATTATACTCCAATAAAGACGTTTAAAAAATTTTGTTTTAATAAAAATGAAATAAAGGTAATACGAACAACAACAAAAAAAGCAGTATATCCAGTGTTCTTCAGCTTCCTGTTACGGCAGCATTACCCACGACGAGGACACCAGCTCACTAGACACACAGTCAGCATGAATAGATACATCACGGTGATGATCAAGTCCTTGCCATCTGCATGATCATGTGCAAATAAGACGACGAGAGCTACCTCAGCATTAACACAAGGCTTCGAGGTCTGAACACCCAAACCACTCTGCAGGATGTGACCAACGTACCTAGTGCCCTATGTACGGGACGTATCAGGTTATATTAAAGATTCATCTGTTTCTCCTTGGAATTCTAAAAAAAAAAATCTTCAAGATGGTCAAGCAAAAATATATTTTTCTCCTCATTTACTCTCCATTTTTTGTAGCTTCCAAAAGGCTCCTATATTGATCCATCAAAACCAGAAACGGCTCTGAACCAAAACCAAAAAGAAAGAAAATCCAGAGATTGTTCTATGGCACTCTGTGGGTGTTAGTGTATGGCTTCCACACGAAAGTTGTCAAACTGTGCAAATTCAAAGGAGTGAGTTCCAATCGCGGCCCAGCCATTCTTCGGGAAGTTCACAGAGACGTTTTTCCAGAGAGGCTTGCCATTCAGCGTGCCAGAAGAGAAACCACCCTGGAATGGGGAGAAACACATCCCTTAAAGACACGTGAAACTGATCCTCTGAAATCTGTTTCTTAATGGATGGCCAACCTACTTAGTGCAACAAGTATCCTTCTCACTTAAGATTTACCACAGCAAAATGACTCCACAAGTTTGAGCAAAAGTTTGAAATACAGAAAAAATTTTTTCAAAGGAAATTCTTATCTATCTATATAAACAGTTTCCAAGGTACAAGAATACCTCAGTATTTCCTTGTACTCCACCAAAATGCTGTCAAACTTGCAGAAATGTAACACTTTTCATAACATTACGATAAAATTGTAGATAAAAGTTCACTAAAATAAAAAACCATTTGTCATTTACACGTAGTGGCATGTACATGCATTGTACTGACAGCTTACAGCCACCAGCTCTTCAGACAGGACTGCTGGGGTCAAAATGTTTTATTTATTTATTTATTTTAAAGGCTTTTCTTATTTATTTATTTATTCATTCATTCATTCATTCATTTGGTTGCACCAGGTGTTAGTTGCGGCTCACCTGCTCCTTAGTTGCAGCTCGCCAGCTCCTTAGTTGTGGCATGCGAACTCTTAGTTGCGGCATGCATGTGGGATCCAGTTCCCTGACCAGGGATCGAAGCCAGGCCCCCTGCGCTGGGGGCGCAGAGTCTTAAACATTGCGCCAGCAGGGAAGTCCCTCAAAATGTTCATTTGAGGTCTTCATTAAGGAGCCTCAGCCCAGCTGGGAGAGGAGTAATCAACCTTCGTTTTATTGCTTTATCCTCATGTACAGAATACCACTTCAAAGTTATATCAAGAGCCTACACTTAAGTTAGAAAAACAGTAACCATCAGTTAAACTGATGACTGGGGAGAGGTGGGGGGTTGAGTGGATGGAAGGAGAGAAATATCCACAGGAACAACTTCCTAGTCACTGACAGAGAAAGATAAAAATAATGTCCTCCTCAGACAGCTGCCATTCCTACTTAGCTAAGTGGCTGGCACACAGCTCTTATTATCATTATTACAGCGTGCTTATGAGAATATATCCACAGCACACTCATTCCAGCTACATTTAAAACTAGCTAATTTCAAAGAGTGAAGAGCAAAAGATCCAAAGCACTAGGCCAAGGATCAAAATAAAATCTGCTCTTAAGTCATAAAATTATACTGGAATGGGCCTTCATTTACTTATTTTATTTTATGCATGGAGACACGGTGACTTAATGAGACTAAAAATCAAAGTCACAGATTTGCCAGCAACGCTAGGACTTGAATTTGAGTTGCGCAACTCCACGTTCAGAGCCGCATACATTTCTGCTACTACACACCTGCACAGCTACCTTCAGCTCTGGAAGTGCTTCCTGAACATCTTCTGCCACATAGGGGATAGTGAATATTAACACTGAGCCAAGGAGCTTATGTACACAAATTATATTCAGCACTAAAGCTCATCCTCCCCCTGCCCCTCGCCCCCCAGGTGTCAGCCAACCTATCCTCTGGCAGCTCGTCACACAAGGCCAATCACAGCAGTGTCCTGTGCTCAGACTGCTCTCTTCCCACCACTCAGCTCTCACCTCAAACGTCACCCACTTCAAGAGGCCTTCCCTGACCTCTCTATCTAGAGAATCTGGCAGGGAAGCTACTTTAACTCATTATCTCATTTTTCCCTCATAATTTTATTTATTTGTTTATTTGGAGCAGGAGTGAGCCAACCGTGGCCCACAGGCCAGCCACCTATTTTTATAAATTAAATGTTATTGGCACACAGGCACCCCCATTCATCTACCTATAGTCTACGGCTCCTTTCTCACTACAAAAGCAGAGCTGAACAACTGCAATGTAGACCAAAGGGCTCACAAGACCTAAAATATTTACTCTTTGGCTCTTTAAAGAAAAAAAAAGTTTAATAATCCCTGTCCTAGAAGAATACAGGCTCTGAGAGAGCTGGAACCTCCTCTGTCTTGTTCACTGCTGTATCCCCAGTACTTAGAACAGTGCATGTAACAGATGCTTAATAAAAACGTGTCGAATGAAAAACAAAGAACTCTAAAACAACCCACAGAGCCTACCTCCATTTTACAGATGAGGAAACAGAGGCTCAAAAACGTGAAATAACTTGCTGGAAGTCTCAGCATATATCAGTAAGGAAATATGAATGCTGACCTGTCTGGTTCCTAACACACCTACTCCTAAGAATATTAACTTGACTCATTAAAGTGCTCACCACTTCATATATATATATTTATATATGATACCATTCAATCTACATAAGGGTGTGTCTTCATGAGGTTATGATGGTAAAACAGAAGCAGAGCAACATAAAGTATCTGCAAGTGGCTATTACTGGACTTCAAAGTTTATCATTCTAGCCCCCACGCAACAGCGCGAAGACAAAGCATCTGATGTGTGCCGAGAAGAATTCAAAAATGGCCAATTTCAAAATCATAAAATCCTCATATTAGCAGTAATTTGGAAAATGAACATCATAAAAGATGTTGTTTTGTTTTGTTTTTCATGTATGCGACCAATATTTATATGTCAAATGTTGCTTAAGTCACTGGGAGTTTAGGACGAACAAGAAAAACAAGGTCCCTCCTCTTATACAGCTTACATTCTAGTAGAAGGAGACACACAAACACACATGATACCTAGGAGATAAGTGGCCTGTGAAGAACTGAAACAGGTTGATGTGATGGTGGGTGCCTCAGAGACCGCTCTGGATTATGTGCCCAGAGTTGGTGGAACAAGAAATAATGGGGTAAGGGGTGGAGCAGGTGTAAGTCAGCAATATCCCCGCCCATCCCAGCAGCAAGACTGGAGCTAACTTCTAAAAGTAGTAAATCACATTATATAAAAGACATATCAGAAGAAAACAGCTGAAATAGTTCAAAGTGGCTGTGTCAGAGGAGCAGAACACAGAATGGGGTGAGGTGGCAGGAACAGCAGTGAGGAAGGAGGCAGGTGTTTTCGATAAGCCCTTTTTTTAAAGATGTATGCAAAATATCTAATAAAATTAAGGAAATTTACCTTTTTAAATCCTATTCAAAATTTCAAAAAGTTCATAAAATTACTAAAAATAAGCCCTTCAAGTAATGTGGAAGAACTACAGAAATAAAACTGAAGGACACAGTGGGAGATCTTATAAATGGTGAGATGCAGCATGTTCTTGTTACCATGTTCTTGAATGGGGAAACACACTATTCTTTTTTTTAGAAAAAAAAGTCTTTACTGAATTTGTTACAATGTTGTTTCTATCATGTGTTTTGGCCTTTTGGCCACAAGGCATATGGGATCCCAGCTTCCCAAACAGGGATCGAACCCATACCCCCAACATTGGAAGGCGAAGTCTTAACCACTGGACCGCCAGGGAAGTCCCTGGAAACACATTATTCTAAAAGAATATATTATTTTTGCCCAAATTGATGTATAAATTCAGAGTAATACTAGTAGCATTTTTCATGAAATTGAAAAGATGTTTTTAAAATTCAAATAGAAGAGTAAATATACTATTGAAATAGCAAAGGTAATTTTTAAAAAGAAATAATGAGGAACTTGCCTCACCGGATATCCACTCATTCATTCTACAAGGGTTCTTGCTCTGACTGTGTGTGCACCAGGCACTTTTCTAGGTGCCAGAGAGCCGGCAATGAATAAAACAGACGCCCGTCATTAAACGAGCTTGGTTTTAGTGAATGGAGCAGGACAAACACACAGCGATCAATAGAACATGTAAGATGTCAGGAGGTTAACGAGAGCTTCAGTGAAAAATTAAGGAAGAGAAGAGGGGCAGAGAGTGAGACGGGGTGCTATCTTATAGAAGGTGGTCAGGAAGGAACTCTGAAGGAAGTAAACCATGTAACCAAAGATTTCTTTACTACAGAAAGTAAACACAATTTAAGGTGGGATATTGGATAATAACAAACAAAGCAATTAAACAGAAAAAAAGCTCAGAAATAAGCCTATGTACACATGATGATTTGTTATGTCGAAAACATGGCTTTTAAATCATGGGCAAAAGGACAGTCTATGTACTAAATATGACGGCTATCCACTTGTTTTTAAAAAATTATGTTGGGCTCTTCTCCTTATGAACCACAAATACATTCCAGATGGATTAAAGACTTAAACATTTAAAAAAATCCTAAACTTTGTTTGGTTTTGGGGAAAAAATGTTCCTGACGTTGAGAAAGGGGAAGCCCTTCTTAAATAAAACATAAAAGCAATGAAAAAAAGTGAAATATATGACAGTAGCAAAGTTTAAAACTTCTATTCACGAAATATACCATAAGCAAATTGAAATACATATGACAGAATAGAAGCAAATATCTGTGACACATACAACAGACGAGTTACTACCCAGAATATATAATAAATTCATACAAATCCATCAGAAAAAGACAACACAATAGGAAAATGAGGAAAGAGTGTGAATGGGTAACTTCAGAGAAGAAAAAACACAAACAGCCAATAAACATAGTAAGATGTGCAACCTCCCTAATTATCAAGGAAATAAAATTCATGTCTATTAATTTGAAAAAAATCTTTAAAATCAGTAATATCAAATATTATTATAACTGCTATAAAAATTGATGTAGTTTGGCTAGCAATAGGGGCAGGATCTGTTAAAATTTAAAATCCAATTCCAAGACCTAGTATCTGCCTAAACAAATAACAGCACATGTGTACTGTTATTTGTTCCAGCAGGAACCACCTCACACCAAAGGCACATAAAAGATGCCTCCCCTCTATCTGCAGGTAAGCCAGCCCTTACTGCCTCAGTTCACTGCAAAAGGGAAGAACTAGGAACGAGGTTACGCCCATCAAGTGTGGTTTTAGTTATATAAACTGTGTCACACCCAAACTGGATTTTCAGTAAATATTGTTACTGCCAGAAAAATTAGTACTGTCACTTTTGGTGGTTGAGTAAGAGAAGAGAACAAGTTCAAAAAGTTATTTGAATTCCATTTTTTATCTCTATTGTAACCTGAAGAAAATTATGACAGGACTGTCTTGGCAGAGAGCAGTATATTATACAGAAGAATTTCTCTACACAGCATCCCGTGGAAGCAGGTCAATCAAAAACTCATGATCAACCAATAATTTTGACAAATATTTTTAGATTTCCATGATACTACCGTCAATCTGGTATCATCTCTGACAAAGAGTCATGGAAACTAACTTCTAAAAAAGTGTGCTTAGAGCTGAAAACCAAATCATTCTTAACCATCAAAAAATAAATTTATGTGACTTTGCTTATACCTATTAGCTCCAATAAGAATCTTGGTTTAAGAAAACTTTAAAAAAAAATAGTTCAATTATTGATTCTGCCAATTACTCCTGAGTTTAAAAAACAAAAACAAAACAAAACAAAATACTGGGGGTGATAAAGTCAGCTGCTGATGGTCCTCAGGTGCGTTTACCCAGACACACGGTATCATCCCAGGGACTGGTGGTTTGCTGGTATCACGGCAGACTCTCTGCCTATTTTCCACTATTTATTGTACTTTCCCCCTTTGATAACAGAAAACGTTAGAAAAGCACAAGAAAAGAATATTTTTACCTCAGGCATTCTGATCAGCAATACTTACATTAATAGTTAAAGTGAGTGTATACCATTTTTTTGCTGTAACGTCAGCATGTCCTGAAGTATATATGATCCATCCAGCTGTAACACAAAGAGATTATCCCAGTTGATGTATTTTTAGAATCTAAATCACAGAATCCCATAACTCAGTGGGGGTTCTTAGGCGCATTTGTATGTAGTAAAGTCAGCCTTAATAAAGATCGACATTTCCATACCTACAATTGATTTAAAACAAAACATCCTTCATTCAGGCATCCATCCAGCATGCACAGAGATCCTACTCTGAGCCATATGTGAGCTCACAAGAGAACGAGCAAAATAAACTTACAAACCAAGCACGGTACAATGACGCATTAGCGTGTATAGTTCAGGTCTGCATGTACACCTGATTGGACTGAATATGGAGGATAAGGAGGAAGAGTCAAAACCTACCATAAGATTTCCAGCTAGCGTACCTGGCTACATGGTAATAGCACTCGCTGAGAATTAGAGAGAAAATAATAATCTAGTTTTTGAACGTATTATATTTGAATGCCTGAGAGAAAGCCAGGATGAGATGTCCAGTGGGCAGTTTAAGACACAGAGCAGTGGGGACTGAAGTCAGAGATTTAAATCCCTAGTTCCAATTCTGCCACTACCTCATTTTGAGACCTTGGGTAAAGCAATTAACCTCTCTGGCACTCTTTTGGATTGGAAAATGCAAGGTACCTTCCAGATCAGTCATGCTATGATTATGCAATTCCTATTCTAATGTCCTCATTACCCACTCCCTCTTTAATTTTTATTTTATTATTGGAGCCCTTTTCACCTTAGGAAGAGGCATAGGGGAACAAACTGTAGGGGAGAAGATTTTTTATTAATGCAGGACGAAAGTCAAGAGACTATGAATCAAGAAGAGTCACCACCAATAAGGTCTAGTTTCAACAGAGCGGTGTGTACCCAAACCAAAGTGAAGTGGATGGGATTCAACTTGAACGGATTCTAAGCACCTATTCTGGATAAAATACTATTCTACATAAGACAAGGACTGTTAAGATGAATGAGAAAAGTCCAGCTGTTTTCAAATTATTGACTAAATTAGGAAATAGGAATTCTCCGTCTTAAACAAATCAATCCTTCCTTTTGTATTTCCATAAGCACACCAGCAACATTCTTATAGTCTTGCTTTTAGTTATAGTGTTTCCTGAGTATTCTCTCCCTACTACTAGCACCACACCCCAATCTCTGGTAATCCTACTCTGACAGCCTAGCTCAACTCTACAATAGCCGATAAGCTTTGCACAATTTTCTCTTGCACTGAGCTGCCTCTGTCTGTACTAATTAACACTATAATTTTGAATCGTTTGGCGTTTGCTTACACGTGTTGAATCTCTTCTCAATTAGATGTTCGAACACGATGAGGTATAAAGCTCCTTCATTACTCCCATAAGTAACAGACAGATACAGCAACATATCATACAGTAACCATGTGCTATAGAAGAAGCCACTTACCTAGATCACCTGTAACTCTGTAGGTTCCATTTGCAAAAATCCAGAAGAAAACTCCCCTGGCACTTCTAATCAAAATGCCACCTTTATTCACTCTTCCAGCAATGAACACACCTCCCTTCTCAGGGGTCTCTAGGTACACATCACACTTTATAGTCAAATTGGACCTGCAAAATCAAAGTGTTAGTGCTTTTAATTATGTCATTTCAAATGTAGCACAAATGGCTCTTTTCACAGTCACATGCTTCCAAACTTCTAATCAAGGTATGTGATTTGCTAAGTCCACACTTATACCAGGGATGGGCTTCATTGATGATGGTTTCAAGTTTTACATGACGGAAGTCAAGTCATTTCATTGCCTCTTTTAATGACTTACTGTTGGAAGATAATATTTACTGTTTTCAAGCTTCTTAAGAATATATTTCCTGTCTTTCTACAATAAAATAACTTCTCATTCTAAGAATATAAGGAGAAGCCATTTTTTCTAGGACTACGTAAAAGATAAGTTTCCACATCATTCTGAACAAAAAGGTTTATTACATTTCCATCAGCAAAGGGAAGCAGTGGAGGCTGCTAGGAACCTCTGGGAGAACAAAAGCTGCTTTGAGGCTAATTTTTACATTTAACCCTAACAAGACACAGTCAACTCTATGTCGACTCTACAGTAGGGCTTTTCACACTTGAGCAGTATTGAAATCACCCTGGAGGGCTTATTCAGTTCAGTCTGCAGGCCCCACCCCTCAGGGTCCGATTCAGTAGGTCTAGGGTGGGCCCCTTGAGTGTGCATGTCTAACAAATTGCCAGGTGATGCTGATGCTTCTGGTCCAGGAATCTCACTTGGAGGACCGTTTTCCCCTACAGAGTACCTAAGTCTGTGCAGAGGCAGTAAAACCCTGGTTTTGGTATCACTGACAGGAGATCAAAGGACGAGAAAGGTTCAGCCAACCAGGAACTACCAGAGCTTTAACAATGAGATCTCCTCAAGGCTTCCTTTTACAAATGCTACTGGATTCCTTCTGCAATGATATAACCACCCCAATCCAATACGACCTCTGAAAATAATTCCCCTCCCACTCAAATTCTAAGTGCAAATGGAAAAGAATTAGAAAACTTGCACACAGTCATGTAATAAAGCAAGCAATTTACCTAAAATAAAACTAAGAATGCCAAGAAATACATTTTGGAAATGGGGAGAAATTGGATCCAGAATTATGTGACTTTTACATTTCTCAGAGTTTCCTGTCAGTGAATTTTGCACAGTGAAATTTTACTTTGTAAAGGAAAACATAAAAAAGAAGCGCCTACAGCAGGCACACAACAATCAGGAAAATCGACATTTAATCATTTAATCAAAGCTGGGCTACTTTACGGGAAAATCAAATGCCAAGTAACTAAAGCTCAGTCTCTCTTGTATGTCCTCCCACAGCAGAGGGAGTTTTTCTCTCTGTAGATTATCACCAGCATGAAACCACCAAGGATCAGCCTTGTTCCTTACATCCCCTACCTCCCTGCTGGCTCATCAGAAGTTTGAAAGTGCTACAGATCCTGTCAGCACCAAAAACTTATTCTATTTAGAGTTAGAGTGAGAGAAGATCAAACGTTTTCCTTTTATACATTACAGTCCAGAATAAGTGATTCTTGCGTCACAACTTACAGGCAATTTTACAGATAATGAATAAAATAGAATAAAAGTTTGGTTTAGTCTTCCACAGCCATAATCTCTTGGAAGTGCTGAGAGAACAAAAACCAGCCAACATAATTAAGCAAATTTGATCAAAAGGATGCAGAATTCAGGTCTGTGCAGCGAAAGATAATTTTGTGATTGTCCTCAGATCCCAACCAAAGCTTACTAACAAGATGGAAGTCTTTAACAGCTTTGGTAAAGCCTACCATTTATAGTCAAATTACTGTGCTGATACTTAACTAAATCTAAATATGAAAGAAGGTCTGTCCTAAACACAGTTCTAAGAACTGATGGCACTGTGCGCACATAGAGCCGATTTACTAGGACAGCACTATGGATAAACTCCACTAACTTACTAACTTTCCCTTTCCTCCTCTCAGGAAGAAGACAATGATTAAAACAAGGCTGTGAGGTATAGTCCAAGAGCATGGGCTACAGCACCAAACAGACCTGGCCTCTTGCCCTGGTTCTGGAATTTAAAAGTATGGGATCTTGAACAAATCTCACCCCGAAGCCTCAGTTTCCCAGTCTATAAGGTAAAGAGGATGCTACCTTTGCCAAAAGGTAGCTATGGGAAGCTCATACCAGTGTTTAGTGTTACCCAGTTTTCATTCCCTCCTTTCCCTGCAATAAATGGGCATCACAGCCAGAGAACAGAAATGAACATGGGATGTGTGTACATCTCTAAACAGATCTGGCTCCCTTGAATCCAGGATAGGATAATGGGAAATAACACAAAATAAATAGGATGAGACCAAATTTTAAAAGATCTTGGAAGTCAGGCATAGAAGTGCAGATCTGGTTCAGTAGCAGGAAAGAGTCACTGCATACTTTTTTTTTTTTTGCGGTACGCGGGCCTCTCACTGCTGTGGCCTCTCCCGTTGCGGAGCACAGGCTCCGGATGCGCAGGCTCAGCGGCCATGGCTCACGGGCCTAGCCGCTCCGCCACATGTGGGATCTTCCCGGACCGGGGCACGAACCCGCGTCCCCCGCATCAGCAGGTGGACTCTCAACCACTGCGCCACCAGGGAAGCCCCACTGCATATTCTTGAGCAGTGAAAGAACATGAAGAAAGCAGGGCTTAAAAAAAGACAAAAATAGTCCTTTCTTGACATGCATAATTGCCATTTCCTGGTTCTTTTTCTTTCAGAATATGTCACTCCTTCCTTCTCTCCCCACTTTCCCCCATCCTCCTCTTCACCTCCTTACACACTGCAATAGTAAAGATTGAGTATTGCTATTTAAATACTGCAAAACCTTCAAAGGTACGAAGAGTTTTGTTTAATCTGTAGATGGTGCTCTACATCATCTCTCTACTACAATGAAAGAGTCTCCCAGTCTTTCTGGAGTCCCAGCCAGAAACAATAGATTTGGGGTTCAGAGAGAGCCCTATGTAGTGTTCATGAGCGTGGGGGATATGGGTTGTCACGGAAACGTAAAGGTTTTCTATGGTGGCTGGCTTCCAGACCGGTGACCAAAATAACAGGGACCATCCCTTAGATAATTAAATGCAGCCACCTGTCTTACTGTAAGACCATTAGTAATAAATGACGAAATCACAAACCCCGCTGACATGGCCAGAATGTCCAGATAAAGTGTCTGGTACAGAGATGTTTGGATAACATGTTGTATAAGAAGATAAGCCATTGAAGTTATTCTAAATTAGGCAAGAATTCTTTACCCCCAATAACTCTCCAAGGAGCTGTAAGGGTTCTAGAAACTCTGGATAGGAGTTTCTTAAGACTTACTATCTGAGCTTGAGACTAGAATTGGGATTTATAACAGGGAGTAAGGCAATACAGAAAGGATAGAGACTTTCTGCAGCATTCTACAGATAAACAATCAAAGCTCTTTTCCAAATTATCTTCCCTTCCCTGCCCAATTTCCAAGCTACAGATATGGCTATTTGGTGACTTGACATTAATAGTTACTATCACTAAGCCTGAAATGCTTGTGTTTTATGTTTCACGGTAGCATTATACTAGTTAAAAGAAAAAATAGAAAAGAAACACCTAAAACAGTTATAATTAGTCAGTACATTGGAATTCCAGAACTGGCTTCTCAGTTTTGCTTTGGCCATTATATTTTGAGTGAAGAATAAATACATCTTCTCTCTTTATCAAATGCCTAAATAAAAGAGCGGAATTCTCTAGCCAACTAAAAGCTGATTTGCTTTTTACTGTTGCCCTCTACTGTCACCCGGTAAATAGATTTTCCACAAAAGCTAAAACAATGTAATTCAAGTATGAATCCAGCAGGTGGCAACACCATTTCAACAAATCAACTCTCCAGCAAAAACAAAAACTTAAAAACAACATGCAAATCACAAAGTCTGCTTATAAATAAATTTTAAATTATCACTGGGTCCAAAAGTCCTCAATTTTTATATTAAAATCAATCTGATCCTGCAACAATTACTATTAAATTGGGCAAATCTGAGGGAAGGACACTTAGGCAATAAAACAATTGGCTGGTTTATGGCCACCGTGATATTCAACAATTATAACAAACCTATTAGGTTCTTGGACAGGAGAACTGTTGAAAAGTCCTGGCTTCAGAATGTACCCGACAACATTACAAGGTTATTTCAGCCAGATCTACATAAGGATGTCAATTTTACATACCATTTGTAATCTCCTATAATACTGATGGTGCTGAATGCATCAGCAGCCCAAGTAATGGGCCTTTGATTGAGAACCTGGCGCAGTGTGAAGCGATGCTCTCCAGGGTCTTCAATATTCATAAAGTATTCAAATACACCAGTCTGATCAGCAAAATTCGGAGCTTCACTAAAAAATGGGTAATCTGTTCAGAGCACAATAAATTCTTTGTTTAGTATCAAATCTTACAGAATCTCTCCTCTCTGATATTTTCTGGTACATTTTGATATACTTTTCAAAAGTTTTAAATAAGTAAATGATACTTATAAATAGTCAAAGTTTAGGGTTTAGGTTACTAAAGAACTATTGACTTTTACATCATCTTTATTAAGTATCAATGTGATCAGTTTGACCTACAGACTTTACATACTTAATCCATGCAACTGCTTAAGAGGAAAGATCATGAGTTCTGAAATAAGCAGACCTGGGTTCGGATTCTAGCTCAGTCGGTTCCCCAGGCAAGGTGCTTAACGGCCCTGACTTACCAAGTTTTCAGCTTCTCAGAGGTACGAAAGCAGTATGCATTCAGCAGAAACTGTACCTCAACTTCTGAATTTTGATCAGGATGCCCTCCTGTGATGCCGGGTAGTGGCAGCAAGCTACAGTGAGCCACACCTCCATCAGCCATGCAATCACGAGGGTGAACAAGATACACTCGGAACCATTCTGTACCCAGACAACCACTTTGCTTTTCACTTTCAGTACAGTCTTCAATAAACAACACGACATATGCCACACCTTATTAGGCTTCGTGTTAGATGATTTTGCCCAACTGCAGGCTCTCGTAAGTTTTCTGAGCACATGTAAGGTAGGCTAGACTGAGTGATGAGGTTTGGTATTTTTTGACCTATGATATTTTCAATTTACGATGGGTTTATCAGGACCTAACCCCACCGTAAGTTGAGTAAGATCTGTATAACTTTCATTCCAACAATAACCTCTACACTTTTTCTGGCACTGAAACTTACAGGACCCTCAAGTTGCGATTTATCTTGAAGTAACACAAAAACTAGTTCCCGTTTACCACGTAGAGATTTAGAGCTAAATTAATGTAGTTCTCACAACCACTCCATCAGGCACCGGTTTGACAGGCAGAAATCTATCCACTACTGCTGAAATTGGAAACCAAGTTACGCTTTAGTACAAAAACTTACCGACATTGAAGTCATCCTTATAGACACAGGGAAAGGGCTGGGACTTCGGAGGCAGCAGGTAACTGCCTTTGCTGCCGGCGGTGAGCGTGGTGAGTGTGAACAGCTCGTCCTCCTGCAGTTCCAGCGTGAAGCTGCCACCGCTGTCTAGGAGCTGAGAAAGAAACGATGCTGTGTTCAGGCCAAGTGCTTTGGCTCATCTCATTTGGGTCAAATAGCTTTTTAAAAAATAAGCTTAAGATAAGCCAAACTCATTTCTTTTAGAATTTCCTAACTACTTGTGAAGGACACACTCAATATCAAGGCCCTTGGAATCATTTTTCTTAAGTTATTTATAAGACTTTATACAATTAAACATTCTAGAAAGGATATTAAAAGAATTTCTTTTCACAGAAGGAAGAAGGACTAGATGATCCCCAAATCTATTTCCATTACTCTGTCTTTTCCATTAGACTGTACTATCCTTAACACCTGTGTATAATTCAATACATGCAACTAAGAGATCTGCTTATTTATTTTTTAGGACTTTGCTAAGGTAGAAAAATCCATAAAATCTTATTGTTGACTCAGCTGTTAAACACAGAAAACGTTTACTATATAAAAAAAGTCCTACTCATTACATGTTCAATACGTATTTCAATTAACAAATTACATTTATGTCACATTTATGACCTTGGCATATAAAGCCATAATCTCTTCATCTATAAAATGAGGGGAAGAAAACATACTTCATAGGGCTATTGTGAGGATTAAATGAGAAAATGTTTATAAAGTTCTAAGCTCAGTGAGTGACCTACGAGAAACCTTCCCTACATCATAGGTGTCCTATGGTAAAAGCAGGTCTCTGAAGACACTGAAGTCCTTTGCATAATTGTCACAGGCGCTAAACATTATGTCCACTTGATGAAATCTGAGTAGCTCTTTTTTTCTACTTTATATTAGAGGTTTATATCATACCTTTGCTTTAATAAATTGTTGGTCAGATCTATGAAATATCTAATACCATATTCTGGCTTAGGAAGAACTCCAAATGATATTATTTTTCCTATGGGGAAAATCAGTTTTATTATGCTATTTCTAGCAATGTGTTGTGCAAAAATTAGAGACTATTCCTTTTTTCAAATTTAATATACAATGGGCGTTCAATTATTGATACTGACTAGCTGAGTCACAGAACTTTAATAATTACCATAAAAAGTAGCAGATTTGTGTCAGTTAGGTGAAGCGATGTGCTTGCGTGGGCCAATTCATTCTTTGAAACATTTACTCATGAGAAACCACCATTTGCTAAGCTCTACACTAGGCACCTGGGACAAAAAGGTATAAAAGGCTGGGACCCAATCCTCGAGGCATCCAATGTAGTGGGGGAAGTGTTTACTAGGTAAGTACATATCCCTAGGTGGCTATGACCTAAGACTGGTGGGGAAGGCCTCAGAGGAAGCAACACTTGGGCTGAGTCTTGAAGGATGACAAAGATATGAACAGAAGGCATTCTAGGACAAAGAAAAAGCATGTGCAAAGTCACAGAAGTAATTAACTTGGCATGCCATGCTCTGAAAAATGCAAGATGTTTAGTCTGTGAGGAAAGGTCAGTTTAGTAGGACATGCATCTAGAAAGGAAAGCAGTCTTTTACCTCATGAGGTGATAACGTGGGTCACACGCCACACTAAGGAACGTGAACTTATAGGAAAAATCACTAAGGCATTCGAGCAGGGACTGACAAAAATCAGATCTGCATTTAGACGCATCATTCTGGTAGTAGTGTGATGGGTGGCGGGGAGACTGAGAAAACAAGAGATAGTTTCTGAAATCCGAGAGAGACATAATGAGGAACTGAAACAAGCAGTAGCCGTGGGAATGGAAAATAAGGAGTGGGTAGGAGAGATACGTGGGTGATATTGTCTATACTTGGTCACTGATGGTATGCAAAGGGTGAGTGGGAATGACAGTCTCAAATGAGACTCAAATTTCTGACGAGCAACCAAGTGATGGTTGCTACCATTCACCAAGACAAACTAAATACCAAGAACAAACACATCTACCAAACCATACTGCCCTGAAGAGGACTTCTATTTAAAAGAATGGGGGGCAAACTTTACCTCTATTATGCTTCAGCCATAAAATCAGTTATGAAATTAAAAATTAATTCATTAATCAAATTTCTGTTCCCTTTACTGTTGCAATGCTCACACTATAGGAATTGATTTAAAACTACCCATAGAGAATCCAGTTGTTTGAAAAGAAATCTCTCCGATGGTTTTCCAAGTTTGGTATACCACACCTGCAGCTCTGGTATTTCACTCTAAGGAGGAAACACAAAGAAAGCATAGTTGAGTGATTCATCATCTCCTCTTTGAGGATTTCTAAAATCTGTACCAGCAAGAATGAATCAATGACAAGGTGCATTCTATTTCTATTTACCAAAAGATCCACCTCAAATCTTAAATAGTAAACATTTTGAAAGTAGGAAGACATTATTCAAGCAAATACTTTATTTCTTAAAAATACTGCAGATTTTTGGCAAATGTTCAAAAAGATTTTAGTGTCTTTGCTTCAAAAATACTCATTATTATACCTATGTAAAAAGTTCTTTAAGAATTTTCTGGCATTAAAAAACAATTCTTACACGATTAGTAGAAAGAGCACTGTATTTCTGTATTCAAATCTAACAATAGGTAGAAATAACAAGAATCTTGTCTCTTTTTTTTGTACAGAGTACTGTAAAGATCAACGTTTGAAAGTTCCCTCAACTGCACAAATGATGCTCTACCAAAAAGAACAACTTTCTTGCAAGTGACCTTTGTTAGGATTCTTCAGAACCACAAAGAGCATTACCTCCTAGTGGCTTCTGTATGTTTGACCAAAACTAGTCAGCAGACATAAGACACCAAGGCATTTACCCATTCATATGCAAACTCTTAATCACTTGTAAGACTTCACTTAAGAACTGCTAGCCCGTGATAAAATATATAAATTCTCAAATCAAAATCAAAATAAAAGTTCCACTTATTTACTTACAAAAGAACCCTTAAGGATGAAGGTAGCAAATTGTCGTGAAACATTGAAATAGGGAAGAAGTGGCCGTATACACATGGAATGTTTATGACTCTGAGTAGAAAAAAAAAAAAAAAAAAAGAATCATGTAAGTTATCCGAATGATATACAAGCCATTTGGGGGGGAAAAAACAAACAAACATTTAATGCCTATAGATTAACAGAAATGACACATAATAGGTGACAAATAACAGTTTATTTCAAACTTTTAAAGACTTTTTTCTTAAAAACCTTTATTGAATGTCTATTGTGTATGCCTAGTCAAAGTAAAACTCAATGGCATTTTGACTGAATCAAACTTTGAATTCCAGTCATTTGATGGCACACAGATTAATTTTTATGTTCTGTTTTCCAAGTAATATACATCAAAACAAAAGTAAATCTTGGGACATTTTCACTGAAAAGGCATCTCATCTATATATAACCTTCAAATACACAACTGAGGTCAGCTAAATACATATAACAAATCTCACTGCCAGCATCATTTTTTTCAAAATAATCAGTACAATGGGCTGGGATCAAAAGAAGTCTGAGACATCATCCCGACTTTAGGGGATTCAACAATCACAGAGGACTTACAATATAAGGTTCTGGGACAGGCTTTGTGGGAAAATTTTAAATTACAATTACAGTTAGAGATTTCAATACCTTTCCTTAATAACTGATATACCACTAGACAGAAGATCAACAAAGACACAGGTGATTTGAACAACACTACCAAGTAACTTGCCTGGACTGACATCTACAGATCACTTCATCCAGCAATTGCAGAATGCATATTCCTTTCAAGTGCACAGGGAACATCGACCGAAGTACACCATATTCTTAGCCATAAAAGAAGTCTCCATAAATTAAAAAAGATTCAAGTCACAGAAAGTCTGTTCTCTGACCACAATAAAACTAAATCAGAAATGAATAACAAAAATCTCTGGAAAAATTCCAAAATATTTAGAAACTAAATAACAAATTTCTAAATACTTCATGCCTCAAAGAAAAAATTTAAAATACAAGGTGAAATTAGAAAGAATTTTGAGCTGTATGAAAAGCAAAACACAACACATCAGGATTTGTGGGATGCCACTAAAAGAGTAGTTAGAAAAAAATGTAGAGCACTGAACACCTAGATTAGAAATGAAGAAAGGATTTGAGACTTTAGCTTAAGATACTAGGAAAAGAAGAGCAAATTAAAAGCAAAGTAAGCACAGGGTATGTATGGGATTAAGAGACACGAACTACTATGTATAAAATAGATAAGCAGCAAGGATATACTGTACAACACAGGAAAATATAGACATTATTTTTTAATAATTTTAAAGGGAGCATAATTATAAAAATACTGAACCACTATGCTGTGCATCTGAAGCTAATATAATATTGTAAATTGACTACATTTCAATAAAAAAATTTAATTAAATTTAAAAAAAGTAAGCAGAGGAAAGAAAATAATAGAGATTAAAGGATAAATCAAACAAAAACCAGAAAAACAAGAGAGAATAATTGAGAAACCAAAAGTTGACTCTTTGAGAAGATTAACAGAATTGAATAAACTTCTAGCCAGACTAATCAAGAAATCAGGATAAAAAGAAAACACAAATTGCAATTATGAACATTAAGAAAGGTGACATCAATACAGAGTATATAGATATTAAAAGAATAGTGGGGAATAATATCAATAACTTTGTGCCCAGAAATTTAACAACTTAAAAAGACAAATTTCTTTGAAGACACAAAAACCCAGTGCTCACTGAAGAAGACATGGACAAACTGAATAGCCCCGATATCTGTAAAAGAAGTTGAAACTGTAGTTAAAAAGTTTCCCACAGAGAAAATTGTGGTGCCAGATGGCTTTACTGGGAAATTCAAGTCAACCTGGGAGCTTTGCTCAAACAGGAAGTAAGAGCTGTTGTAAACTGCCTGCCTGAGTATTGAGGCATGCCCCAACTGTGCACACAGAGCCCATCAGCAAAGGCTGGGACACTTGCTAGTTCCAAACATAAGGAAATCTGTACACTCATGATCTGACCACTAAGATAATTGAGCAGAAGCTTCAGTGGCCACAAATGATAAAGCTAACAAACTACAGAATTTGTTCAGGAAAGTCACAAAGCAAATAAACAGCAACAACCACAACAAAGAGCAACAACCACAAATGCTAGATAGGAGGAAGAATCTGATCTCCACAGTCTCCATGTTATTTTATGTAATGTGTCTAGTGTTCAACAAATCATTATGAGATTTGCAGAGAACCAGGAAAGAAAGGCCCATACACAGGCATAAGAGCAGTTGACAGAAACTATGTCTGAGAAACCCTAGTCATTGCTTATTAGATATTAGACTTCCTAGACAAAGACATTAAATCAGGTATTTAAATATGTTCAAAACACTGAATGAATAATGAATAAAGGAGAGATCTGCTTCCAGAATGGCAATGGGAGGAGCTCCATGAACCTGCTCCCAGTGAACCTGGTGAAAACTATTTAAATAATAATTACAATAAAGTCTCTGGAAATGGTCCTAAGGCCATGCAACAAATATAGAAACATTTATTCAATAAAATCTACTAAAACTCATGGCATTTAAACCATGATCGACTCCCTCCCTGTCCCTCTCAGCCTAGAGTGACAGAAACTCCATGCCGAGTAGGTACAGCCAAGAACACAGGGTTCCCTCCCTCCCAGCTCCCAGATGAAGACAACAATATCTTCGTGAGAGAAGCAGAATATCAGCATTTCTCACCCCCCTTCCCCTCAGCTACTTGATGCTGAGGACAAGTAGCCATGAGTGTGGCCAAGAGGCTGAGGGTTCCCTTCCTCTGTCCAGGTTCCATTCACAGACTCACCTTAAACAAGGCACACTGAGAATATGGGGGTTCCAAACCCCCACCCAGCACCATACTCCTAAATCAGAGATGTCACTAAGAGAGAAACACACCCTTGTCCCCATCCCCAACTCCAAGCTTCAGCTCAGAGATTTCGTCCAGGGAGAGAGACAGGTTATAAAACAAAGAGTTCAGAAAGTCTCCCCAAAGAAATTGATTGTACTTAATGCAGAGCATGGGGAAGTTCAAGAGTAAGGGTGCTCTTAAAAATAATGGAAGTTTTGGTGGCAAGCAAATAAAAAGAGACTGTCAGCTTCATTAGATGCATAAGCTAAACCACTGCCCAGCTATTTTGACAGGGAGAACCACAAAAAAAGAAAGCTAAGAAGAACCCTCCTGATGTCAGAATAAACCTAAAACACTAACCTCAAAATCCATCTCTGCAAATAAGCTGGAATTTAATTGGATCAGCTCATAGAGCAATTTAAGCCCCTGAGCATTGCTGAAAACAATAGAGCAATCCACCAGTAATCAGTGAGGCAATAACAGAGAGGTGCACCTGCCCAAAGTTGCACTGTCTAAGAAGCCACATTTGAGGCCAACCAACCAACATTTGAGGCCAACCAACCAACATTTGAGGCCTCTCAGTGCGAGGGAGGGGGTGGGTGGGTGGGTGGGTGGAGGGGATAAACTTCACTAAATTTCTCCAGCCAATCACTAAGCAAACAAGCAAGCAAACAACAAACCCCAGGAAAGGAGGGAATCAGTACCCAGAGTTACCACAATATATTATATAAAAGGTCTGGCTTTCAACATAAAATTAGGAGACATTCAAAGAAACAGAAAAGTGTGGCCCGTACACAAAAACTAGGCAACAGAAACCACCTGTGAGAGCAACCAGATGCTGGATTTAACAGTTGAAGACTTCAAAGTAACCAATATAAATACATTTAAAGAACTAAAGGAAACAAGGCTTAGAGAAGTAAAGGAAGATATAATCACAATGTCTCATCAAGCAGACAATATCAATTAAGTGACAAAAAAATTTTAAAAGAACCAAATGGAAATTCTGAAATTGAAAAATATAATAACTGAAATGAAAAATTCACGAGAGGGGTCAACAGTAGATTTGAAATAGCAGATGAATTAGAGGATTTGAAAACAATCGATAGAAATTGTGCAACCTGAGGAACTGAGGGGAAAAAAAAACAAAGGATAAAGAATAATGAACAGAACCTCAGAGAAATGTGGGATACCCTTAAGTACACCAACATATATACAATGGGACAGTAGAAAACAGTGGAGAAAGGAGCAGAAAATATATTCAAAGAAAAGTATCTGAAAACTTTACAAATTTGATGAAAAACATTAATCTACAGATCCAAGAGGCTCAACAAACTCCAGGAGGAATAAATACAAAGAGATGCACATACAGACACCCAGTAAAAATGCTGAAAGTCAAAGAAAAGAAGAAAATCTTGAAAGGAACAAGATCATTTACAAGGGAACCTCAATAAGATTAATAGTTGGTTTATCACCAGAAACAATGGAATACAGCACATTCAAGGAAAAACAGTCAGCCTAGAATTTTATATTAAGCAAAACTACCTTTTGAAAAATGAATATCTCACTGGAATGCAGCTAATAGAAATCTGAAGTAGACTCTAATAAGTCAAGATTTCTACACTAAATCCTGGAACAACCACTTAAGAAAATAACTCACTAAAATATAGTAAAAAAAAAAATTAAAAGAATTTAAATATTACATCACAAAATATTGACTTATTGCAAAAGAAAACAGTAACAGAAGAATAGATGAACCAAAATAATGAGACGTATAGAAACTAAAAAGTAAGCTGAAAGATGTAAATCCAACTATATCAATATTAACATTAAATGTAAATAGATTAAGCAATTGAATCAAAAGGTCAGACTAAATTTTTCAAAAAGCAAGATCCAACTATATGCTGTCAAAAAGAAAGACAACTTAGATTCAAAGAAACAAACAGAGGAGGTTGGATCAAGATGGTGGAGTAGGAGGATGCGGAGCTCACCTCCCCCCACAAACGTGTCAAAAGTACATCTACCTGTGGAACAATTCTCAAAGAAAACTAACTAGGAACTGGCAGAAGAACTTCTATACAACCAAAGCTGCAAGAAGGATCTCCACGTAACTGGGTAGAATGGGAAAAAAGGCATAAGGTTGGGTCCTCCACCCCTGGAAGGGATCTGAAAGGAAGAGAAGGTTTGCTCTCAACCTGGAGAGTGAGTAGGTCAAGGCACAGACTGGCTGTCCGAGTCCTGGGATCCTATGCAGAGGAGAATAGCTCCCCTGTTTTTTACTTTTTTAAGAAGGTGTTCAGTTGTGTTTTATGCTATATTTTCCAATACTAACAAAGTGAATTAATCCAATAAAAACAACAAAGAATTACCATAGTTTCAACGATGATGGTGAGGTTACCTAAGCCATCCGTCAGAGCTACATAGCTTCCTCCTTTTTCTAAATGGCCAACTGTCTTCAGGTAATACCAACCTGGTTGAGTAAACTGAGTGGTATGAGCTATAGACAAGCAGAGAAAGACCCAAATAAGATTAAAACTGTGATAACAGGATTCCGTCAAAAAATAAAAGGCTGTTTACTGATTTGAGTCTGAAAGAAAACAGAACATGCCACCCCAAAATGTGCCACTTTAGCATATGGATTATTTTGAGCTGATGGCAATCAAGACCTAGCAGACAAAAGAAAAACTTTTCTCTCTCCTTTAACTGCCTGAAAGAATTTAGATAGGGGACCTGGCACAGAAAGACAGCTACTACCAGAGACAACTTTGTATCTGAAAGATTCACCTGCATGGCAGGGCAAACATCTGTTCTTCTCTTCCTATGAACTGTCTTCCTACCCTTTGAAGCTCCAGGTCCCTATCCCATTCCTTAGCTCAGGATGGCATTATAAACCTCAACTGCCTGACTGCAAATTTGAGTCTCATATTTTTTTTTTTTTTTTTTTTGCAGTACGCAGGCCTCTCACTGTTGTGGCCTCTCCCGTTGCAGAGCACAGGCTCTGGACGTGCAGGCTCAGCGGCCATGGCTCACGGGCCTAGCTGCTCCGCGGCATGTAGGATCTTCCCGGACCGGCGCACAAACCCGTGTCCCCTGCATCGGCAGGCGGACTCTCAACCACTGTGCCACCAGGGAAGCCCTAGTCTCATATTTTTATGTACAAAATTAAATGTGCTTTTTTTCCTGGTGATCTCTCTTATATCCATTTAATTATTAGATTAGCCAAAGAACCTAAAAGGGTAGAAGGAAAACTTCTCCACCCCAAGTCTGATTGAGTCTAACAGCCATTTTCGATTTTGGAGAAGAATATTCACCAGTCTCATGTTTCAACTTCTAGTTAAATGGTACAATTATGGGAATATTCTTAGAATGACTGGTGAAAATAAATGAACCACACTCTGTCAGTTCAAGACTACTGAGTAAACCTTTTTTTACCAAGAGTAAAAAATAAAGTTATCCCCTCCCAACTTTTGATGATCTCTATTTAACCCATCCTAATATAACTACAAAGAATATGGTTTTTAAAAAGTTAACAAAATATTCCAAAAACTAAGCTTTATGGTTTAAAACAAGTTTATTTCCACAATATGTATTTATTGGGCACCTCCAAAGTTGGTCCTGAAAATGTACTGAGCAATATTCCTTGTCCATTTTGGGAGGTGACACAATTAACCAGTGACAAAATTAGAAAAGTACATTAGTTCATGTAGATAATGTGGGACCAATTATTTCAACATTTAAGGGGTTAACCAACCAGGATATACAAATCCAACTTAATATTTCCATATTTTTGAAATAACAACCTGAGTTTAGTATAATGTCATGGTTACATAATGTCATGACTACAAATCTCTGAGAAAAATGTATCAACTGAAAAAAAGCCTGGTCTTAGAATAATTGAGAATGGAATACAGAAAGTAGCCTAGTTATAGAATAATTGAGAATGGAATACAGAAAGTAGCCTAGTTACCCAAAAGGTTCTTACAAAACACTATGACAAATCTTGCTTGAAACAGAGACACACTTAAAACTAACACACACACACACATACATAGTGTTCATATAATCCCCTCTAAGTGTTTTCTGCTTTGTCTCTTAGAGAGTAAGTTAGGGATTGAGAGGTGGAATCTGAAACATACCTGATATCCAGATAGGAGCTTCTACTACATAGTGCCCGCTCCATGGCTCCTGAGCAGTCATCAGTCCACAACGCCCATATGGCAACTGTTCATAGTAACTAGCCACCAAATTCCAAGCAATTGTGCTAAAAGATTTGTTTGATAAAAATGAAACACCAAAGCAGCTTGTAATAGAAATGTAAATATCTACAAGCCTATAGTAAAAAAGACCTTATCAGAGTTTACACAAATATATGTAAATGACAAAAAATTACCACCAAAAACAAGAAAACATAAGTTGCCTAAAGTTCACCCACACTTTGAAAAATCAAGTATTGGATGCATCTAAATATTTTTAATGGTGAATCATATAATAAAAAATACAAATGTATATGAGGTGTACAGTTTTACTGACGAATGGTGTAACCAGAAGATGAATCATGACCTACCAGTACCAGACATGTCACAAATGTGAGTCAAATACAAATAAAGGCGTTATCCATACTTGCTTTTCTTTTGACGGTCAGCATTCTAAATGCCCCAGTTTCAAGACATAATTTTATGAACTTCACTCTGAGCTGTTGCAAAGTTTTACAAATGAGAACTCTTAGAGTCAGACTGCCAGGGTTCAAATGATGGTGTAGGCAAATAGGGTAAGGGTTCCCCAGAGGAAGAGAACCAGGCATAACTTTCTTGACATAAGAGAAGCCATTTTAGGCCTAAGCCATTTTGTGATCTAAGCCTGGCCACAATGCTTGCCCTTACAGAACAGGTCTCAGTAGTAAGTGATTTTAAGGGAATAAAAGAACATAAGAACAAACAGCTATTATCAGGCCAGGGAAATAACTTAACCATAGCTGAGACAATATATCAGACCCCAAATAAGCTCTATTATTTGCAGCTTCTTGCTTTTTCTTTTTTGAGTTGACACAGCTTAGGTATAGATATAGGTATGAAGGAAATAAGGCAAATGTTTAAAATCATTGCATTTAAGTTGTGAGACTATGGAAGTCCATTGTACTTTTTTCTACTTATCGTGTTTTGAAATGTTTCCAAATAAAAACCTTTAAAAGTTTCTAATAACTTACGCAGTCATGTAGCCATTGATATAATTCTGATTCAATATGCGACCCCAGCAGCCTGCACCCACATCACTATTTAAAGTGCTAAAATCTTCAGAAGACCAAAGTTTCTTCTCAGTCAACCTAGCGTCCTTTACTGTACGGGTCCCAGGGTAATGAGCTCTAGAAAAGAAAGGGTGGGAGAAAATGTAAAAAGGCCAGAACATGGCACTTATATCTATTTATTGAGTGAATAAAAATACACATCTTCTCCAAGATTTCTATTTTAAAATAATGGGCAGCTTCCAGGTGGCTGGCAGACTGTAAGCATCCTCTCCTCTTCCCACCCTGTGTCTCAGAACACCCTTAGAATGAGATAAGCCTATAACACACAGAATGGGAAGGAAGATAGCAATGGATGAGAAATTTCTTTCTGGAAACCATAACATGGAGGGAAGGATGTTGACAGGTAAAGGCAGCAGAAGAGGCCTAGAACACTCCAAAGATGAATGAGGTGGAGACAGGATTCAGACTTCCCAGGGGAAACAGAGAGCTTGGACAGTAGGAAGGAAGGAGTAAGAAAAAAACGAAAAATAAGACTAATGAGTCTATTATGTAATGTAGTATCTCCTCCCCTGCTCCCACTCCTCGTACGTAGACAGAGAGGCATTTATTGTTTATTCCCAGGCAAAAACAAAAACACTAAAACAGACAAAAATGCACAGAGAATTCTTCTTTGAATAACAAGAATAAACTATCTTGGGAAAACTATAAGTTTTATCCCAGAGCAGTGTGGTTCTCAACCTGAATGCTTTTTGCCTGGTGGAGAAGGCAGGGCAGGGCAGGATTTGCTACTGGCATCTACTGAGTAGAGGCCAGAGATACTGCTAAACATCCTGTAACACCCGTGACAGGTCCCAACAACAAAGAATTATCCAGTGAAAAGTATCAGTAGTGCAGAGGTTGAGAAACCCTGCCCCAGACTAATGAACCCCTCCCTTGTTCTAGCATTTGAGAGGAGTCAGCCTAAATATAAATGTATATTTATTGTTCTAAGAGTAAAATACTGCCATAATGATGATTGTGGAAGTGACTGATTATTGAATATAAAAACAATTAAGAAATTTCAAATGGAAAACAGAAAACAGACCAACAGTTAGTATAAGAATTAGAGAGCATATGAACCAAATAACTTTAGGGACAAGAGTGTATACTTTCTAGGCCAAGAACTATTTACAAATAAATTAACAATAATACAAGCAGAATAACAGAGATTGGATTATGTCATAATTCTAATCTTTGTGGTTTGGTGTAGTAGTATTCATAACATTAAAAGAATGATTGTGAAAACCTACTTTAGTTTTTACTTATTTAATTCCATTTAGATCATGAATCTTTTAAGAAAAAATTATCCTACTTGGGAATTAATTATACTAGTAAAGACGAATTAAGGCATTCCAGGATTTTGTAAGGAAGAAATGGATAAACAATAAAGAATATAAAGAATTAGGGAAAAAAAATGAGATTCCACCAAGATTTTGTTGAGTCACTGAACTCAGTTGAAAACAGGCATCTATCTATTCAGTATTGTAAATATATACAACAGAGACCCCAAGAGCAAGCCAGCACCTAACAGGATTAAGAAATTATTGTTCTGGTACTACAATTCCCAACTTGAAAAATCTGACTACTATTCTTTGAAATTATATAATTTTAATAAACTTTTACATTTTAGATTTATTCTATATCCCAGAACTTCATTCTATAGTCATGATATTTGGTTTTGACACCTCAACCAAATACTAATTTTAAGACTCATCTAGTTATCGCTCAGCCAAATGTATATTTGGTGTGTCTCTGGTAAAAAATACTTATATAAAAAAATAGTCTGGAAAATAATAGGCTATTATGTTATTAATGATCTCTAGATATTAAGATTTTGAGTAAGTTCTAATTCTATCTTTATGGCTTTCTACATTTTCCAAATTTTCTATAATGAGCATGCACTATTTTTAAAATCTGAAAAAGTATCTCTTTTAAAGTTACAGAAATAGGTGTTATATCCCTCATTCAGAAAACAATGAAACTGTTACATTTTAAACCTGATTGATTTATCAAATGATCTGAGAAAAGAGGGGCAGAACTGATACTAAAATCCAGGTCTCTCCCAATGTCCAGACCCATAGTTCAACAAAATGTATAAGTTCTTTAAGAATATAATTTTTTAAATGCATATAATTAGGCAAAAACATCTCTATCATTTCATGGCATGATTTTTCAAACTTTAAATGACAAGATTAAGATCAATGAAAGTAAACCAAGGTTTATCCTAACAGAAAAATATATGTGTATTGAAAGAAAAATAGAACTTATGAATGAGGTGGATCATGGTAGCCCACTTTCTGAAACTCCCCCAGTACTCCTCCTGAAACCAAACAGACCAACCTGATGACAGAAAGTAAAAACCCACAGACAATATCCACATCAAATCTAGGTGACAGGGAATCCCCAGGAGCCTTGCAGCATCAGGACTGGCCAGGATCAACAGACAGAATATGGAAACAGTGGAAGTGAAAGGGGACTAATAGGTACTCACCGCCCCCCAGCAGCAGACTCTATCCTGAATGGAAGAATTGAGAACAACTGGCTAAACTGAAAATGTCTTTACAGGCTTAAATTGGGCCCAAGCGCCAAAAACAGTAAATTCACTAAGAGATCAAACACAATACTGTGACAGTTTAAACCAGATTTGTCCAATAGAAATACAATGTGAAGTGTACAGATAACTTTACATCTTCCAGTAGCTACATTTTTAAAAAAGCAGAAGAGAAATTTTAATTATATACTGTTTAACCCAATATATCCAAAATATTATCATTCAACATAAAATAAATATAAAAATTATTAATAACTTACTTTTTTATATTACATCTCTAAAATCCAGTGCATACTTTACACTTATAACATACCTAAATTCAGACTAGCCATATTTCAAGTGCTCCATAAACACATGTGGCTAGTGGTTACCATATTGGGCAATACAAGCTTAAACCCTTAACTATTTCAGAAATAGGTAGCAAACAATCCTTTCTGCAATGGTAGAGTCTCACCATAAGAATAAGCTGCTTAAATTAGAATCCAAATTGAATAAGACAGGAACACTTAGGATGAGAGAGAGACAACATTTAGACAGTAGGGAGAATGGGGCCCAGAGGAAGCAGACCCCAGAAAGTACTGTAACTGCAAAACAAAAATCTGCAAACATAGCGCAGGTCAAGCACAACATGAATGGGGCAGGGAGGCATACTCTTTCTATGGAGGTGGGAGCCACAGAATAAACATCTCCTGAACAAAATTCCATTGTACCACAATAGCCAAAACTTGGAAACAATCCAAATGACCTTTAACAAAGACTAGATGGATAAATTGTGTTATATTCCTACAACTGAATTCGAAACAGTAATTAAAATCAACATGACTTAATCTTATAAATATAGTGTTGACCAAAATAATAGATACTCTAAGATGCCATTTAAATAGTTTTTAAACAGGAAAAATTAGTCTATGGTGATAGAGGTCAGATTAGTAGTTGCCTTTGGTGCAAAATGAGAGGCTACTGCTTAGAAAGATTTCCAAGGGGAGAGCTTCATAGATACTGATAATTTTCTATTTCTTGACCTAGGTGGTAATTGTATAGGTATATTCACTTTATGATAATTCATTAAGCTATACTCTTATGATCTTCTATATGTATGTATGTGTGTGTGTTTGTATGTTATACTTAATAATTTGTAAGGAAATGAAATTATTAGACAACAGAGATATATAAAACTAAAGAGAGAATTACAGAATAATTATTTCAAAAAGAAAAAGCATTTTAGAAATGAAGACTAAAGTAGAAGGAACACAGATTAGACACTGTCTAATAAATAAAGAGATAAAAAAAATTTGAGAGACATATAGAATAAAGACAATATGCAAAGGAGATCCAATATGTGTAACTGGGCTTTCTACAAAGAAAATCAAAGTAATGGAGCAGGATGATTATTTAAATTAAGATTTAAGTAAAACTTACTGAAAAAAGAAAATACTGAAATATAGATATTCAAAGGGTGCACACTACTTACTGGGAAATGATAAACAGTATAAAAGTACTAGACTCTAAAGTTAAGGAGAAATATTCTTTGGACATACCAGAATTATGCCAAGTCATTTATAAGAAAAAATAAGTCTGGCATCAGAATTCTCAACAGCAACATTTTATGTAAGAAACCAACAGAGCAAGTTTTATGATACTCAAGAATTAAGAAAATATGAGTCAAGGATTTTATACCCAGCCAAACTGTCCTTTGAGTCTAAAGGCCACAGATATATAGTAATAAACATGTAAAAGTTCAAGAAATATGTTTCCATTAGCACTTTCTGAGAAATATAGCAGATATTAAGCTTCTGACACTCAAGAGACTAAAGGAGATACTTCAGCAAAAGACTTACAGGTGAGCACTGAATATGCTTAACAGTAGAGTTTGACTAAAAGAAAGGGTAATTAAATAGTATATAAACATTACATTTTCTAATAATGTATAACTAATATAGTTGACACAAAATAAAAGGAGGAAAGAAAGTGAAATGTAAACTAAGTTTGCCAGTTAGCTGGGAGTAAAAGATTACAACTTGCAGCTGACAAATCAAGAGCATACAAGCTTATGCTCATGTAAGAGCACAAAGATTAAGAAACTCTGGTAATTAAAATTCCATCGTAGGAGAGAGGGGGAGGAAGAAGTGGTTATAAAATAATTTTAATATTAATTATAGTAAACGAATAGACAATGTCTAAATAGAGAGAGAACCAAGATTATTAATATAGAGCAGATCTCAACTTCAGCACTACTGATATTTTGGCTGGATAATTCTTTGTTGTGGGGCAGTTATCCTGTGCATTGGAGGATGCTGAGAAGCAACCCTGGCCCCCACCCATCAGATGCCAGTAGCACCTACGCCAGTGACAGTCAAAAATATTTTCAGGGCTTCCCTGGTGGCGCAGTGGTTGAGAGTCCGCCTGCCGATGCAGGGGACGCGGGTTCGTGCCCCGGTCCGGGAGGATCCCACATGCCGCGGAGCGACTGGGCCCGTGAGCCGTGGCCGCTGAGTCTGCGCGTCCGGAGCCTGTGCTCCGCAGCGGGAGAGGTCACAGCAGTGAGAGGCCCGCGTACCCCAAAAAAAAAAAAAAAAAAAAAATTTTCAGTTATTGCCAAATGTTCTGTAGGAGGCAAAATTATCCCCAGTTGAGAGCTACTGGTATAAAGGTATCAGCATAAATGTAATCAATAGAATCAAAACTTGTTAAATAACAAAAAAGACACTTCATTTAAATAGAGCAAAGAAAACAAATCACGTAGGAAAAGAATGTGTGTGGGGGTGTATTATATATATAAATATAAATATATATATATGGTACAAATCATTAAATGACAAACACAGTAGAAAAGAAAACAAAACCTTCAGGTATATCAATAAATATAAATGAGTTAAACTCACTAAAATATGGAGATTTTCAGAACAAAATCTGAACCTATGCTATATGCAGCATCACAACTAAAACAAAATTACCTTGAAAGGTAAAGAATAAAAGTATGGGCAAAGATTCTATCAGGCAAATACAAATGAAAAAAAAAAAGGCAGAGTTCTCTCTTAGTTACATGCAAAGCGAAATTCAACCAAGAGGCATAATATGAGACAAAGAATGACTTTTTCTAATAATAAGTTACAAACCATAATAAAGATAAAACATTACTAATACCTATGTACCAAATAACACAGCAACAACTTTCAAACAGCAGAAATTTCATGAGATTGAAAGGAAAAATAGAAACTCACTAATAAGAGGAAACTAACACTCTTAGTAACCTTGGATAGTTTAAGTGAACAGAATAATTAGAATACAGAATAGTGAAACAATGCAATCAGTAAGGTGGATAATATACACTCAGTTCTCATATCCTGATAGAAAATATACCCTAATAAGATAAAAAGAAGACTTTGGGAAATTTTATGAAAAAAATTAAATAATACATTCAGCATTAAATGACCATAATGCAGTAAATTAGAAAATAATGATTAAAAAAAACAGACTCCATGAGATAGACCTAAAGCAGCACTCAAAGGAGAATTCATTGCATAAGATACCAACATCAATAAAGATAAAATGAATTAAACATCCAACTTCTTCATGAAGATACAGTGAAACCCACACTTTCATTTATTTTTTCCTAGCCAAATATATTCAAGATCAACACAACTTTTTTCCCTCAAGATTTGACCTATTTATGCAAGTTTTAACAATAAAGGCAAAAGTTACATTCTAATGTCAATGTATAAAATATTAAAATACATTTTACTTTTCTTGCCAAAAAATAAATAAATAAATAAGCCTAAATCTAATCTAATCACGCCTCTATCAATTTCTAACAAGAAACAGGATAGATGAGCATTTTAAACTTAACTACAAAGATGAAATCAGTAAAATCCAGACTGTGAGAAGCTTTACAGGACAAACAATCCAGTTTCTTCAACAAATGAAAGGAAAAAAAAAGAGACGGAGTAAGAACCAAAAAATTAGAAGAGACTTAGATATCAACTAATCATAATGTATGAATCTAAATTGGATCCAGATTCAATCAAATAAAACTATAAAATAACAATAACAGATATTTGATAATATCAAGAAACTATCACATAGTTTCTTGTGATAATAGTATTATTTATGGTGAAATGAAAGAGTTTTTATCTTGAGAGATAAATGGTAAAATTTTTATGGAAGAAATAATATAATGTCTGGGATTTGCTTCAAAATAATGTGAGGAGGAAGAAAAGAGGAATGGATAGGCATGTGAATGGAGAATTGTTCATGGGTTCATAGTTATGGAGGCTGAATGATGGGAACGTGAATATCCACCATATTATTCTGCCTATTTTTGTGCACATTGAAAATTCTTCATTAAAAAAAAAAGCACACATAGTTCAAGCAGAGCCTTCACACTGAATAAAGAACAAACTCCACATATATATGTATTCTATTTTTCAAATGTTTATATACATTATCATGATAGACAAAATTCAAATACACTTAAAAGAAAAAAATACTGCTGGAACCCAGTGAGGTCAAGGCCCCAAAGGCTGAAAGGCAGAACTGGACTAAGGAGCAGGGTCAAAGCCATACCGCTAAGGATATGTGACAAAAGTCACGGTCAGTGATCATACCATACCATTTACCTAAGTGTTCATGAACGCCCAAGCACAGGAAGTCTGAGGGTTAGGAACTAATTTCACAACACTGCCTTTATAATTTCTAAAATGTAAACACTACTCTGCCCCTTAATCTAAACAAAGCCATGTTTTATTACTCCAAACATTAAAACAATATTTTAAGTTACCAGTACATTATTCCATTGTCATAGAAAGATTCCCAAAGTATATACGTTTCAAAGAAAAAAGGAATGAAATATCATTTATACATGCTTTGGTTAAATAAATACAAGAAAGCTACCTTCTGAAAATATAATCAAATGGGGAGAAGCAGGCAAAAACAAAGGCACAGTCAATATCCACAGCAAGCAGTCAGAAACTTAGTTTTCAAAGTAAAACATTCCTTACCCTATGACATCAATCACCCTCAAGAGCTCAGAGTCAAGCAGCATAGAAGCAGAAATGGGCTCCCAGAGATTATCACTCGCTATGATTTTCACTTGCTGGAGACCTTGATAGTTCAGCATTCTTCTTAACACCTTTCAGAGAGAGAAGCAGAACATAGGAAAGGTTAAAAATGAGTTTTCAGCAGCTGAATTACAATGAAGAAAGCTAAAATGTCTTCAAACTCAGCATCCTGGATGATAGTGTCAATATTATTTCTCAATAGAAATGTGCCCCGTGTGGGGGGAAAAAAGCATTATCACTAAGATAATCCACTTCATGGGAATGTAAGGAGAGAAAAAAAAAACGAAGAGGTAAAAATGTTTTAGAGGGATTTTCCCTCTGAATTTAAAATTACGTTTAGCCATAGAAAATTTGGGTGCAAGGGTGGAAATTTTTTAAAAAAAATCAGAGCAGTACTACCCATAAAAAACCCACTATTACCCTGGTATGCATTTTTTCATGAATTCTCTTATGCAGACACAATAAATTGGGATCAAATTAAATATACTATTTGGTAAATAAAATGCTTTAACTTAGTTTATTTTGAGTATTTTCCAATGTCTTTAAATATTCTGCCATTACTGAAAAGATTACAGTTCTTAGTATTTTGTACCATACTAGAAGTAAAAATAAGAAATATTCTGCTGTTACCCTCAAGTCTTTAATAGGTATACACAGGGCAGGCAATAAAATCTGCCTGTAGGACTACCCACCCACCATATTAAAAGTAACAAGCTAACTGTAACAGGAAATAAATGAACAAAGCACAGAGTGCCTACTCTGGTATTTAGTTCTGTATCTGGGCCCCATGAGGACTCCAAAAAAAGCACAAGATGGGGTCCTCACCGTTAGGTGGCAAACACACTCACCAGGACACTAAAACTAACAGAATGTCCTAGAAAATCAGAGAGTAGTATATACTGAAATGTATGGATTGCCAAAATATAAAACAAGACAAGAGAAAAGAAGTCATTATTTCACCTAGGAGAAGGAGGTTCAGATTCAAAACAGAAGTAGTTTTGTTTTGTTTTTAAATAGATCTTTATTGGAGTATAATTGCTTCACAATACCGTGTTAGTTTCAAAACAGAAGTAGTTCTTGATGAATGGGTGTGAATAAACCCACTGCTATACGCCCAAGCACTCTGAACTGTCAGGTTCATAGTAGCAGGTGCTCAATAAACATTGGTTGAATTAATTAAGATAAGAAAGAACAAAGATTTTCACAAGCTCTCTTTTCACTTTCTAACTTTTCTGAACTAAAGAAATTTCCAATTAATGTGCTCTTTTAGGAGGCAAATAATAAATCAATTCCACTCTGGAAGAAATCTGAACAGATCCTTAATAGTAAATAAAGACCAACTCTCAAGATTCAGTAGGATTGAGACTCCCAAGCTCTCTATTAGGAGACCAATCTTGAGTTTCATCACCCTGAAATTCTTTCTTATTCTTACAGAGAGGAAGGAGAACAGCTTAGTCACATTTGCATTTATCGCAATATTATATCTAGTTTTTCTAGTGCTATTCCTAGACCATCACCTCTAAGATTGCTTACTTTTAAGTAAGTATATATTCAAATAATACTCCAAACTATACAAGCCTATAAGCTATGTTTTATAATAGATTGCCAAAATCAGTATGAATAGCAGCATTCTTTGAGCAAAGTTTTATCTAATGTATTCCAAATGTTTTTGCTGTGGAACCCATCCCTTTCTGCCCCCTAAAAAGCCTAGATAGAAACCCTACCTATAAGAGAAATGAAAAGGAAGCTGTTCTGATTGGACTGAATGAGAGTCCAGAGACTCACACATCCATTTCCGTCCACCACCCTCAGATCCTAGACGGGATTTTCCAGACACAATTTTAAAACATCACTGAAAACCAGAGTAAACCATAAATACAATGTAAATAGCAAAAATAAAAGAAATAATAGCCTTGCCACCTTTACATACATTGCTTGTTTGTACTGTGTTTATTTCTACTCTTAAAAACAAATCCTCATTATTTCCAGGGGCCATCTTATTATACTATACGGAATATACATTCATTAAGCTTATCAAATCTGAACACCTACATTCATCTGCCATTATTGAACCCTTTCAATAGGCATTTTGACAAACAGGATGCAGATTCCAATAAAATCTTGCTACAAAAATGGCAAATGCAAACTAAAAGTTATTTCCTGAGACATGTTACTGCAGGTAAACTAAAGTTTCAGGGAAGAGGAAACGAAGTCTGAACTGTTTGAAACACTGATGATGAGTCTTAGAACAGGAATTACAGTCTTTCAAATCAGGTAAGCTGAATTAGAATGCAATGGAATCAGCAACAGACTCTTAATAGTAAAAAACTAAATAAATAAAATAAAATAACCACCTTAGTTGCAGACCATTAGTTTAAAAGAAAAAGGGAACTAAATTCTAATTCTTCCATCAAATGAAATGAACACAATTAAAGAGACATGTATAATCCCAAGGAGAAAAAAAAACTATGAAATGTCAAATTTGGGAAGATGAAAGTCCATGACTGCAGCAACATGGTCCACCTGACTATAGGGTTACACAGGACACAGCCACTAACTTGGCTTCTGCTCTGTCCCCCTGCTGCTCTCATCAGACCTACCTGCACTCACAGCAGTCATAACTTTCCATGAACAACTCTTGTGGTTCAATCTTACACTAGTTCCACTGTCCCACCTCCACACCACCACACTCTCACCACTTCACTGGTAATGCCTACAGCATGGAGTTAACTTTGAGTTACCTGGCTCTGGCTGCATTCAGTCCTCTAAATCTATACCTTCTCCTCCCCACAACTAGTGATTAAATTGTGCTGTTACTGCAGTGAACATAATGGCCTACTGATGGCTCAGTGCCCCCACTTGTCTAATCCATCTTTCTCCACTTGCTCTTCCCCCAAATCCCTTTACCTCCCAGTCTTCACTTCTCAAAGGCATGGCCCTGCCTTAGCAACTTGGGGAGTTCCTATCCATCCCACCTTGAAGATTCCAACTAGTCTTCCAACAGACTTCCCAAATCCACTCATGCAGAGGTGTCACCCCCTCTCTGTACCTTCTGACAACCCTGTGCGTTATTGTGCCAAAGAAATTATAGCTGATATCTTAGTTGTTCATATGGGACTCTACAGTCCCCAGATGTTAACTCTTTTGGGGCAGAAACAGTACTTTTTATCCTTGTATTCCAAGCATGTACACAATGCCTGACAAACTAGGTGTTGAGTAAATGCTTCCTGGCAGACTGAATGAATAAACGAAAGAAATTTAGTGGATATTACCTGCTTAAAAACATAAGACACTCAATTTAAAGAAAAAAAATTTTTAAACTGAAAGAAAATATAACCACAAAATTATATTTCTTGGAGAAAAGACACATAAAACAAGACAAATATAACGATAAAGTAAACTAAAGAATATCTCCACCTGAAAAGTTAAACTGCCATTTGTTTTCCAATGACAGAAGGGATTATTATTCTCAGATTTTCCTTTTCTGAAAAATAGAAATAATAGTAGTTACCTCATAAAGGAGGTAGTAAGCATTAAATAAAAATAAATATTTAGGGAAAGTGGCTCAAAAAGTAACAACTTTGCAAATGTTAGTTGCTACCTATTTGCTAATCACAAATAGAAACATCTAACACACTCCAATATAATAGGCATTCCACAGAAAACAAGAATGAGATTATATACTATAAATTTTGATATATGATGGTGAAAGAAAAATCTACATTTCTTGACGTCCTAAAAATCTAAAATGATACAATTGTTTTTATAACGATTATCATAATTCCACAAATAATGAATATTTAAGTAGGAAAACTCAACACAACTCTACAGACAAAGGCAATTTGGGGCATAGAGGGAATTACATATGCCTTAATCAGGAATATAAATATTATTAACATTTTGCTTGAATTTTATGTTATAACTAGCAAAATAAATAACTGTGCTATAAAAAATATGGTGTTCCTACTACTAATTTCCGTGAAACCATAAAAGAATTTTTCACTAATAACTTAAAGATAAAAAGACTTTAAAGTTGTACAGACCTTGATATAATTGATGTCAAATGCCCTCTCATTCCAAATCTGCAAAACAGAAAGTCAAAATGTCAGAACTGAAAGTTTTTGTGTCAGAAAGCAAATATTATCATTAATATTAACCTTTCTCCATTAATATTATCTCTCATCATCTTTCTTATCATCTGAAAATCCATTTTTCTTACTTAAGGGAATGTCCTGTTATTAAATTTATAGATATTTATAAGACAACATAATTTTTAATTAAAATGTTATTTTTAAAAACCTTAAAATATTTGGTGGGTATTTTTCAAAAAGTCACCTAATTCCAGAGATTTCTAAAAATGGAATATCCATTCAATCATTCAACAAAGATTGACAAGGCAATGTATGCCGAGGACTATAGCAGGCACTGGAGACCTAACAGACACGGGATTGTTGTAATAATTCTTATAAGATCCCTACACACACACCCCAAAGCCAAGTATTAATAAGGACAATGTACAGGAGTAATTTTTTTAGTGCACACAGAGAATCACAACGATGTGCCACATAACAAAAGCAAACTCTTAATGAAGACAGATAAATGGAACATGCACAAATCTCTCAGGCTTAGAATCATGTAGCAGGAGGTTTTAGAGTTAAAAGAGAACTTCCACAACTTTCAGTTTGTAGCTGAGAGATGGGCCTAGCCTCCAGGTACTCTTTTCAGCCTCCAGTGATACTGGAAAGTGTTCTTATCAAAGAAGCTTCCTCACCATAGCTTGTGATTATCAAGAGTCTAAAAGAGATGTGAATAACCCATTATTTACCAGAAACAATTTCTAAGTGTGACTTTACCATAATAGAATGCTGTTTGACCCAAACCTACATTTAGTTTCACTATGGCTTAAACATACCCTGACATTTAAGAAAGTTCTCAAACAATTTTGTTGTAATCTGGGGAAGGATAACAAAAACAAGTATATTCTTGATTCTGGCTTCCTAGAGCCCTTGGCTCATCCTCATGTCCTATATCATGTCCTGTGATACTGTAGTTTATCTGCTCCTGTGTCTGCCTCTCTCACTGAACTCCTCAAGAGCTTATTAATCTTGGTATCCCTAAAACATAATAGTCACAATGCCTCGACACAGTAGAAGCTCAATAACTGCTTGCTAATTGCATGAAAACTTTTAAAATCAGTTTTGACAGACAGCATATTAACAAGCAAAAGTGTATAGAGACCCACTATGAGTGTGTGTGAGGCTCTATGGGGTACAGTGCAGGGTGACGTATCCCTCCAGCCTGCCAACAGACCAGCTAGAAACACAAGATATCATGTTTTACATTTTTAAATCATTAAAAGGTGTTAAATAACGGTTTAGGAAAAGGGTAGGCAGATTTCTGCCAGCTTGCCAAATCTGGCCCACCATTTGTACTTTTTACAGCCTGAAAGCTAAAAATGGATTTTAACAGTTTTAAGTGGTTACATTTTAAATGATTATATAATTACCTACATAATATCCTTAATATTGCCTTTTGATCCACAAAGCCTAAAATATTTACTCTCTGGCCCTTTAAGAAGAAGTCGGCCACCCTCTGGTTTAGGACCACGGAAGACTCACGGAGCAAAATGAGATTAATCATTCATTAAACTATATAGTAAACACAATATTGTTGTAAGAACTAGAGAAACTAGGGAAAGCTTGGAAGAAGGAGAATTTGACCTGGGGTAGTACCAATAACAAAAACAAAGAAATAGTTCCGGGAGGCATATACTAAGTACAGTTTTCTAAAGTGGGAAGAATTTGGATGGGCAGAGAGAAAGAATAAATGGTGACATGTAGTTAATTTGTTAATAGACACCAATAGAACAAATTAGTCTCATGACACAAAGCAGTCAACGAAGTGCCACAAATTACTTTAAAAATTATAAATAAATGTCCAAAGGTTAATCATGTTCTAAAAAATATATTACTAACTCCGATATAATCAATGTCCAGATCATGATAATGCTTGGCGCCCACAATCCAACTCACGACATAGTAGGCAGTCAGCTGAAGATTTACATAAGGCCAGTTGAAACCTTTCCCCAGCCATCCAGGGAACGACCATGGCAGCCCTGCAGAGAGGAAGAGGCAAAGTTGGAGTAGGTATAAGAGTGCTGGCACTATTAAAAACAAAGCAAAATAAATCAAAAAGAACAAACACAGGCTAAGCAAAGAGCCAATAAAGATCTGACTAAAGGAAAGATTACACATCATGCACAAATTCTCAAAATCCCTTCCAGTTTATGAACACAGTAATTCCTTATTGACCCCGAGAGTCAGGTTCCATAATTCCAAATGCTCTTTCAAGAAAAACAAATAAAAATAAACAAAAACAAACACCTCTCTCAATGATACTTACCAATATAAAGAAGTGTAACCTACAATTTAATTTAACTTCCACACCTCCTGCTAAAACGATATACAATGTTCAATTTTTATTCTCTAAGGTCAAATCAAAGAGTTTTGAAAGGCTTATGCATAACTATTTCTGTGAGGTAAGTACAATACAAATTCCTTATTCACTAGTACATCTTCTTTCAACCTGAAGCTATTTAAAGACTAATTAGTCAGGTAATCAAATTTAACAAAACTAGTTTGTCCTATGTCAATACAAATGCCATTGACTCAATAGGGAAATATACCTTTGTTACAGGATATAGAACAAATAATCCACATTCTTCTAATACCCATTATTATTAACCAAAAAAAAAAAAAATGAGAAGAGTAGAGAAGCACTAATTAAGATTCTAAATCCCAATTCTCTTACTAATATATTAATATTAAAATAAGGTCAACATTAAGTTCCTTAATTGTTAATATATATTACCAATCTAGTTCACCACTGAAAAAAATTAAAATCAAAGTGACAAAATGCTTATTTTTCTAAACTCTAGAAGAATGCCTAAGTGTATCCAAATAATAAATGTGACATTAAAATAATGGAATGTTTTAAAACAATGAAATGCCAAATACATTCTGAAGGCCCACCATGTGAAGTCTTTGTTAGGACATGGTTCAGCATGCCAGATTTTCTGCATTTAAATTAGAACTGACCTTGAAAACAGCACAATGGGCAAGTATGTGCTGAAGTCAATGATGCTTTTTACTGCTCAAAACATTTCTGGAATCTCTTACAAAAGTCCATTTAGAAAGAACACACTGACCTCCTCATTTTTTTTTAACTTAGAAAAACTTATGCTTGTCCTTTAATTGGATGGTTGAAAATGATTTTTAAAATAACTTGAACTTAAGTCCTATAAAATGGATCTCAACTCATGTAATTTAGCCTGAATGTATAAGCCTGTTTAAAAAAAATCAAATTCATTTCAAATGATAAAAGTATGTCACCACTGTGTATGTTTGAAATCTTTTATAGGTCTGTGCACTGCTACAGGAGAACAGTGCAAGGAGTACAGTCCCATTTAAGAAACCATCCTGCCACTAGAATCTAAGCTCCACGAGGACAGGAATTGGGGGCTGGATCGTTCTAGGCATCCCCAGTGCCTAGAACAGTGACCACCACATCCTTGAGGTTCAAAACAAACACACATACAAACCAAAAAAAAAACTTCTGTACGTACCTCATCTAGAAATGGGGTCTACTACTGCATGTAGCACACAATGCTGCATAGGGTATACAATTTTATAAATACTATTGCCCTTTTACAAATTTTGATGAGAAATTTTGTTGAGGAAATTAGTATAGCACCACAAAAAAAAGAAAAAAAACAAAAAATCGAAAACAACAGAATAAGGTTCTAAACCTGATTTTGACATTTACTAATTTTCGGACCTTAAGTCAGTGCTATAAGCTCTCTAAGCCTCCACTGCCTGTAAACTGAGAAGAGTAATGTCTTACTCCAGAGGTATGATAAATATCAGACACAATATATATGAGCAATGAAGGAATCATGCCTGGCACATGCTTTGCTGCTGGTAGCATACTGGTAGTATTAACAACATTATTAATACTACAGTATTAATAGATACTCCACACACATGATTCAGAATTTAAAAATTAAAGGAAAACAGACTACAAAAGTACATCAAACTTCACTTCTTACCCATGAGTGTGATATTAGGGTTCCGCTTCTTAGCTTCCTTCATTAACCACCACTCATATCCTCGGAAATAATTCTCATCTAATGCATAGTGCATGTGGGAGGGCTCGGTGCCATCTGAATGGGAGAGAGCAAAATAGAAAGGAAACTATCTGTTAATGGTGCTTTGTAGGCCACTCTCCCCTACACACATACACACATTTCAGAGAAGTAGTATTCCAGAACCAATCCTGACGTAGGGCACATAAGAATAATCTTATATAACTTAAGGATGGATGATCAAAGCATATTATTTCATTTTTTCATTACCATAAGCATCATAAAGATCTTAAATTATAAAACCACAACTTTCTATTGTAAGCAGTGTTAAGAAAAGTGTTATCAACTCATATAATTGAAAATTCCTAGGACTATATTCTGCTGGGATTTGGTCTCTCTGGGGTTTTCAAATCCCTAAGTCCAACTTTAAGTTCAGATCACCTCAGCTTCCAGCTTCTCAATCCTAGATGTGAATCCTGGGCTCCAAAGCCCCAATTTCCATACCCCAGGCCTTGAGCCTGTAACATGCCTTGTTAAATCAAGACAACAGAATTTTGAGAAAAGAGGAACGAGTACACTTTCCCACTGTAAGAAAATTCTATACTAACCTCTACAGGGTGTCAAGGTAGGTAAGTGACACCAGTCCTCACGTGTTGCCACATTTCACAAACATCTGCCCTTGTTAAGAAGGGCCTCAGAAGGAGAGGGGCCCTAGCCCTTTTCTTCCTAAAGGTGAGCATCAGAATTCACAAGAACTACCTGCTTCTGTATCTCTACCTCTAATTTAGCTTCAGCAAATGAAGGTGGCCAGTCATTATCACTTCTGCAAAATAGGGTTTGACAATAAAATGCATGTCTTTTATAATAGGTTGGGGATAGTTTTGTTATGGGATTTTCTTTTGTTTTTCATTTGCATTGTTTCTTTTCAGCATGAATTAAATACCAATTCCACTACGCAGATATATCTATTTAACAAAAGCCACTTCCAAGTCACTAACAGGTACATGGGTATATAGACAATACTCTAAGGTTCACTATAATGGAATCTAACTGATAAAAAATAAGTTATATACAATCATTGAGAGAATTTTCTTCTTCCTGAAAACCAGAGACCTATAAATTTTTTAATTGACTACATGTACTACACAAAGCCAAAATTATGACAATGAAGATTGGAAATTTAGTGGTTGAAAATGATTTTATTTTTAAAAGACAAAAAAGCTATATCTCTGAAATATCTCTGAAATTACTTATATTTTTGCCACATGTTTTTATTTAAAGCTAATAACATCTTACATATTTTATATATTAAAATCTTTCTTTTTTTAACTTCTCAGTAAAATTCCAAACTCTCCCTATGCTCTGTCTAGTAAATATTAGTTTATAAAAAACTGTGGATTTGTTTACTACTTAGTACTTCAACTAAATAAGCAATCTAAAGTCCACAAGCTGCTTTGTATGGAAAAATGCATATTTTGATATAATATTTTAAAAATAATTAGAATGAAGAAGGAACAATAAAGAACAATCTAAGCAGTAATCAACATCAAAAATGTTGGCATTCTTTATATTCTGAAACCACAGTCCATAAGTTTAAGTATAGGTTTAAATATTGGGGGAAAACGATGCCATTCCACAAATACTCCTACCTGTTGTCTGCCCATCACCACCTATTTCAACTTTTAGAATATGCAAAGAGGCACCGAAGTTCGGCTGGGGAAAGAAGTAACAATATTAACACTGTGATTCATTGTATGAAGGACAAAACACTTTAAGACAATTACTAATCACTGCCTTTCGTTTTGCAGATGAGAAAACCAAAGCAAAACTTCAAATAAACAGCAACTTATTCCAAAAGTAATTTGCCTAGTTTTTTAAAAACTAGAATTGTGAAGGCACTAAAGACTATTGGTGAAATTCACCACAGTTTCTAAGATATCACAGATACCATTAAATAATTATTTTTTCATTACCTTAAAGAGATAATCCAGTATTTGAGAACGATAGGGCTCTGGGTAATTTACTAGAAGTCGGGAGGTTGCCTAAAAAATAAAAAGTTTTCAAAAGTATGAATAAAACAAATCCAATAATGAACACCTTTTCAGAGTGCTTATGCATGCCATCTAGCATGCCCGTATTTAGCCAGCTCTTGGGCAGCGTTGAGCTGTGGAAAGCCGTTTCCCAGGTTATCTGTTTGCCTGTCTTGGTTTTGCCCATCATTGGGCAAATACGGCTGTTGTCTGTCCCATAGCTAAAACATAGGTTCCAAGCAACAACCAGGTTTCTCTTCTACTGAGATGAGGGTTGGCTGGGAGGTAAGCTTGCTAAGTCTATTGATGAATCTCATTACTACAAATTTATCTTGAGGACCTTGACTCACAGAGTGGTTTTTAGAAGAAATGAAACAGTTTCTCTGTCTTAAGGCTGTTTGTCAACTACAGTATCTGGGGGCCAGAATGGGAAAGATGAATCTCAGGTAATTTTTCCCCTCAATATCTTGCAAGAAAATATTACAAGCAGCACTGCTTAAAGGAACCTCCACTCTCCTCATTCTTATTAGAGATTTATAGGTGCTACCTCTTGCTATTAAGAACGACCACACAGTGATTCCCCAGGCCAGGCTGTACTAAGGAAACCTCACACAAGACTTTCCATCAGAATAGAAAGAGAGAGGTGGAAGATGCAGGAAATAACACTTGATCATACCTAAACCATGGCTGATGACTGCTTGAACAAAGAAATCACAAAATCAATAATCCACCAAGTATGTATACTTTGGGGGGCAACAGTAGCAAGGGGAATAAAGAGATAGGTTTTAACATGAAACAACCAACACCTTGCCAGGTGTATGCCAAGGGCAAGACTTGACTTCCATGGGGCTTGATGTTCTATTTTACTCTCATATATGCTACCACTGACATTCTGCTGGTGTCTCAGCCCCTGCCACTGACACACAGGCCCATGGAGCTACTCTCTAGCCACTTCAAGCTCAACACATCCCCAACCAAACATAGCACTTTTTCCTAAATCTGTTTCCTTCTCATGTATTTGCCATCTTAGTAAAGAACAACACCTGTCTGAGCCATAAATTTAGGGTCACCCTTTCATCAAACTTTCCATCTATCTTCAGTCACCAAGACCTCCTTAATATCTCTCTTCATCCCCTCATCTTCAACCCCACTACCTTCCTAGGCTCTCCTCAATTATTAGAACAGCCTAAATGGTTTCAGGGTCTCCCATCTGCCTCCCCATATTTTATCCTCAATACTACTTGTCAGATTAATCTTCCCAAAACAAAAACCTAACCATGAAACTACTCTGTTTAAACATGCCAAGACTTCCCTCCCCCAAGAGCTTTCAGGATAAAGTTCAGATTGTTCAGTTTTATATCCAAATCCCTTAATTATTTGCATTCTAACTCTGACACTTTACCCCTTATCACTCTCACACCATCTATCTAGGTCTAACAAACTAATTTTTCTCTTTCTTCTGTCTGGAATGCATTCTACACCCTCATTTGGCCAAACCCAATTCATCCTTTAGCTTTCAGGTCAAACTCCACCTCTTCAAGGAAGAATACCTTCTGCTCCTCCCCATAAGTTTGACATAAGTCAGGGGTCCCCAACTCCCGGGCCACAGACCGGTACAGTCGGTGGCCTACTAGGAACGGGGCCGCACGGCAGGAGGTGAGTGGAGGGTGAGCCAGCGAAGCTTCATCTATATTTACAGCCACTCCCCATCGCTCTCATTACCGCCTGAGCTCCACCTCCTGTCGGCATTATGGTGAGTTGTATAATTATTTCATTATATATTACAATGTAATAATAATAGAAATAAAATGCACAATAATTCGGGCATCATCCCGAAACCATCCCCTTCCCCCGGTCCATGGGAAAATTGTCTTCCATGAAACCGGTCCCTGGTGCCAAAAGGGTCAGACACCACTGATGCAGATTGGACTGTGGACTCCCTCGGCACAAGGTCCACATGGCTACCATAACTCTTCTATCCCTGCACTCTCATCACTGCTTTACTTTTCTGTTTCACCTCTAAGTTCCCTGAGGACAAGGACTGTGTCTTATTCAAGTTCATATCCTCATTTAGTCTATTATTCAATAACCATTTATTTAATATCTTTTATGTTATCATTTGTTGCACTGCACAGGCAACATAATATAGGCTTTGCATCCATGAAGCTGGTATCCTGATTACATCATTTACAAGCAATGTGACCAAGGGCAATTTATCATAAAGTGGGTTATCTTCTTCATTCAGCTGTCCTAAGACTAAAATAAAGTATATGTAAAGGACTTAGCACAGTAGCTGGCACATAGTAAGCTCTCAAGAATTGACAGGCACTGTATACACAAATTGTTTTTAAACATAGAGTCACTTTCTCAAAGAGCTTACAGACTAGCAGAGGCTCAAATATTAAAGTGAATGAATGCTGTATATGCACACTAACCTATCCTTGACCCAAGGTAAACAATGCTGCCTACTCTGCATTATGCTAACGATATACATTGTTAGAACAGTGTGTTTCACTGTTTGGGGGTTATTTTGCTCTCTGTGCTCTTCTATCCCTAACACAGAAAGTGCCAACTTTGAGTAACCACACCACATCATTACTCTATTGCAAGCCTACAGTCACACCCAATGCAAAAGCATTAGTCAATGGCAATAGTCAGCTAGGAGCAGTACAGCCAAACGTTGAAAGGTACCATTAAGCAATAGCAAATTACCAAATTACTAATCACGCTCCCTGAATAAGGCCTGGAGCTCTTTACAAGCAGCCCAGGAAGCCTTAGCACAGTAGCTGGAACATAGTAGGCTCTCAACAAATGGCAGGCATTGTATACCCAAACTGGAACACGTTTTTCATTTAAAATCCTTGGAATAACTTCCTCCCCACTAATCTATGAAACAGAATGATATTAACCAAAATTAGTCATGTGACAGATGCCAGCCTGTGCTTTGACATCTATCCTCACAATGTTCCTACCAGGTAGGTATCACTGTGTCCCCAGAAAAAAACCTGAGATACAGGGAAGTTAAATAACCTGCCCAAGGCTGTACAGTGAGTGGCAGGGCCCAGAACAGATCCCTAGCAATCTGCTCTTCAGTCCACGTACACCATACTGCCTTCCCTATCAAATATGAAGATTCCAAACACTTATTGCCACAAACTGTGCTAGGTACCAGGGACTTCAGAAAGAAGTTTAAAGTGGTGTACAAATATAGTCTTGCAACCATTTTCATCCAATCGTATTTAGCGAACTTCTAAGATGAGTGATGCATTACACATAAGGACACTATTAGAATAGATAACAGTCTCCTATTCTGAGTTACGAAACAATTCTTCTCATTTTAATAATTTTAAACTGAGTTAATAAACATAAAATAACAAAACATTTCCATTTTCAGCAAGTTAAACAATGGATTTAATATCAAAGTAAAGATATTAGGACATTATGAGTCCTCATTTTAAGAAATACTGGCTATTCCAGGTTTAAACCACAAAAATAGAAAGGAGAATGGTAGTAGTAAAGAATAAATACATTAGCCCATTAGTCTACTGTTTACCTTGAAATATGCACCAGCATCTATGAGTGAGGTTGCAACATTAGAAAATAAAAATGTAAAAATCAGCTGGGTTAGGGAAAAGATTTTTTTTTTCCACAGTAGAAGGTCAGATCTGTGATCAGACTACAGACCAAGTTATCCACTGGCTTTTCCTTCTTGTAATGCAAATGCAAAACTTAATCTCTGATCACCAAGGCATCCACTTTTCAAAAATAATTATGTTTTCTGGTACGTCTACTTAAAAATAGTCACCCAAATCTCGTCAGTAACTTGAAACCTTAGAGTTTTGCTAAGTTAAATGATGGACATTAATTAAATATATAGATAATTTCCAAATAATATAAAATGCTAAAACATTAATTACTGAACATAGGTTTATCTACTTTTGGTTTCTTATCACAGAGAAACAAAAGATATTTAGATCTGTTAGAAAACATGTCTTGTGCTACAATGAAAAACTGTACCAAAAAAGAAGCATATGCTTCTAGAAATTATAAAATATATTCATAAATTTGCCAACCTACAGAATACTGGTATAACAGTTCACAATTGTTTACTTCCTAGTTTTCACTAGAAATTAAGGTTTATAAGAGTCAAGCATTCTAACTAATATATGTAATTAAAATACTGGAAATAATAAGGGAAACAATTCTATCAAGGAAAGTAGGATGTATTTTGGCTAAGAAAAGGTATGAGGTAGGGAGATGTATTTTTGTTAGGGAAATGAAAGTAATTTTGTCCTAAAGTAGACAAAATGAATGGATATAGAAGCTGGGGAAAGAGAGAGAGAGAAGAGAGGGAATTTTACCTGTGTAGTCAAGCTAGCTAAAAATGAAATAAATTTATTTTAAGGATTTTTTTAAAATAAACTTTAATAGCGTACTTATGTAAAACTAAAACTTAATTATCTTTCATCTGCTAAGAAGACAAATTTTTATTAGACTATTGGTCTGCTCTTGATAAGCCTGTGAAAGGTTTTTCTTTACCTTTTAAGTAACCTGCCTAGGAAACAAAGATTCTGTGTTTTATCAAAATAATATTCTATGCTTCACATTATCTTTACTGAATCTTTAATTACTTAAAATAAAAAGTGACTCTTCTCTATTAAAAGAGCTAAGGTTGTGTGTTTGGGGTGGGGGTGGGGGTTAAACTGGGATTAAAATAAGTAACTTTATGTATTTGCCTGTGAAGTTCTTGTGATTTTGGTTAAATGGATAACTAAGTATTATTTCACAGTGACCAACAATCCTATTTAATCAAGTGTTTTAACAGCTTTTGATATTTTGACAAACTTCCCAAAATCAAATTCTAAATGAAGTCTTTCTGACCTCAAAATAACTTTGAGATTTTCCAGATGGGCCCTGGAACATCTCAAAAGATGTGGTCTTTCTCCTTATAAAAAGACAGACGTTAAACTAATTAGGCTTTTTTGGTATGTTAAATTGCATGGGAAGCACTGTCAAAGACATAATGCTAAACCTTCTTTAGGTTATATTTGTATTGATATATGTTACTAATATATGTGTTCCAGAAATTACATGAAATTCCTAGATACCTGCTATATCCTGGTATAATGTTATCACTTGTAATTCTAGTTATTAACTTAAAATGTTGTATGTCACAGAAATAACCTAATTTCCTTGTCATTTGCATTATAATAAACTTTATCAGATCTTTAACATGGTCGTGTTCAAGTCGTTTTGTCATTTACAGACAATTATTTACTCTGATGCTTTTGCAAAAGTGTTCTTTGAAAAGTGCTTCATCTTCAAGAAGACTTGTGAAAAGGACTCTAACTTAAAGTACAGGATTCTGATAATTTTCAGATCATATTGCTCAACTGGGTAAGAATTTACAGAACTCTAAGGTAAAAAAAGATTCAGGGCTTCCCTGGTGGTGCAGTGGTTGAGAGGCCGCCTGCCAATGCAGGGGACACGGGTTCGTGCCCCGGTCCGGGAAGATCCCACATGCCGCGGAGCGGCTGGGCCTGTGAGCCATGGCCGCTGAGCCTGCGCATCCAGAGCCTATGCTCCGCAACGGGAGAGGCCACAACAGTGAGAGGCCCGCGTACCGCAAAAAAAAAAAAAGATTCATAAAACTGCTAACTAAAGATCAAGATCAATCAGAATTAATTACAAGGAACTGAATGAACTGATGAGGATAATTATAATTTTTATGACTTTTTATCTGAAACATTATTAGTTCTTGAATGGTTTTTTTTTCCCCCAGACTTAAGGAAACCCTTTTTCCTAAGCTGTCTATGACTTACAGCAATTTGGTAAAGTGTACCCTTATAAACAAAGATAAAACAAATTTCTCCCTACCTGATCCCTTCAGAATTTAGAAACTCTTAGTGAGTATTCTCATTTTCATAGCAATATATTTATTTGCATAAGTTCCTAAGAATCTGTCCTCCTTGTAACAGGACACAATTGGAAACATTGATTATATTACTAAGGTTTTAACTGGAATGTCGTATCTGAGAGAGATGAACATAGACTCAGATATGACCAGACAGATTTAAGGAACTAAACTTGACTTATGGAGCCAATAAAGCTCCTTGGAAAAATCAGCCTGGCAACTTGCTTACAGAAGCCTTACCAGGTGAGTAAGGAAGGTCGCTTCCTGGCAGATGTAGGAACCTCAGGATATTCGGTGGACCTCGAGAAGAAAGGAATTCACCCAAATCTATCAGTACTGCAGGGAAAGTCTGATGGTAAGCTCATAGCTTGGCTTCCTACCTTGAGAGAGACTTCTAAGAGTCCAATCTGTGATTCCTTGTGTGAAGGTCCAGCAGAGTATACTTGAAAGAGCCTATATGGTCTATCACTATTCTTGTTGCACTTAATAAATAATTAATTAATTAATTATTAAATAATCAGGCCAGACTTATTTTGCAAGTAAATTAGCCTTATTTGGGTTATCTCTGATAAAAGGTGGGGGGAAGGGGAAACTATAGGACACCCTGTGGATATCAGATTTTAGTCCTGTTAATTGCCTTTGAGGTTTGTTTTCTACCTGTAAACTGGACTGAATACTGAATTCTTCTCACTTCCTCTAATATCTGGCTACAACTCTCCAGATATTGTTTCCAACTTTTTCCCACCTTTCTGACTTGGAATTATTGAGAACTAAAATTGCCCTTTTCCTGAAGCCATGCAAGCTAAAGTGGGACAACTAGATATAAACTCCAGAGAAATCACTACAACAGTTCATGTATGAACAATCTTTGTGCCTCTTGCTGCATGGACCACTCAGAAAGAACCCCCCCCACCACCAGAGATATTCAGACTACAAACCAGGAAAATCTATGATTGCCACCATCTGTCCCCACCCCATCTGAATATGCTTCAAGTCCTACATCTAGAAATCTCAATTGGCTACCCTCAGGCCTCAGACTAGGTTTATAATCTGCTCCAACCACTAACCATTGTTTTTCTTTTGTTTCCGTAGAAATGCCTCTTATGAAATAACCTGAATCAAATATTTGCACCATAGAGGCCTAACTTTATAAACACACCTGCATCGCTGCCTCCTCAAATGAGACACAATCCATTAATTGAACTGACCTATTCTAAGACAGTGGTTGGGTGCGATATGGAGCAATCCACCAACTCAGCACAGATTCAAACCTACTTACACCAGATGTCCCAAGATGTTAATCATAACATTATCTAATCTTTGAATGGATCCCTATGGCCCCAACATCACTGATCTCGTTTCAAGGTATGACCCTTTAAGCTTGGGTCAATGGCTACCCGCTAGATTTCAGGACTACTGCTTGTTCAATATAATTATTATAGGAGTGCTACTAAAATCCTTTCTAGGTTACAACATGCCCTATCCCTGACTTTTAGTAAATCAGCTACTCAGGCAGTTAACGTCCTCACCACTGACTCTGATGCCTAGGCATCAAGGGTGGATTGTAGTGTAATCCCCAACAGTTGGTTTTTCCTTTTTTGTAATGGAAGGGCAGGACTTAAGCTTTGATTGCAAGGCATCCACTCCAGAGTTATCCATTTCAGAGATAGCTATCTCAAATAAACACACTGCCAGCCACAGAACTAGATAAAGAGCCAGGCTGGGGTTGGCGGGAGGGGGTGGGGGGGATTCTTTGTTTGAGATCTTGGTTGATTTCGATAACTGACCATCATTAGGGTCATTTTTTTTTCTCTTCCTGCACGTTAAATTTCTACTCTTAAGTTTTGAACTCACCAATAAAAAGTGAGCCCACAAAACCCTAGGCCTCACCCTTGACCCTAATGAAAGCAGAACCCCAGGCCCACACCCCCCTCTCTACCTACAACCTCCCTGTGTGGCCCAGGTGTGCCATGTGCTTTCCAGGACCTGTGAGTAATAAACTTTTTATTTTCAAGGTTTTCTGACGGTTATCACTGAGGGCATCTTGCAATCATAGTAAATAGCACAGAGAGGAGCTTCAAGATGGCAGAAGAGTAAGACGTGGAGATCACCTTCCTGCCCACAAATACATCAGAAATACATCTACATGTGGAACAGCTCCTACAGAACACCTACTGAACGCTGGCAGAAGACCTCAGACCTCCCAAAAGGCAAGAAACTCCCCATGTACCTGGGTAGGGCAAAAGAAAAAAGAAAAAACAGAGACAAAAGAATAGGGACGGGACCTGCACCAGTGGGAGGGAGCCGCGTGAACACAGCTTGAAGGGGGCTAGTGAACACAGCTTGAAGGGGGCTAGTGGGCCACAGCTAGCCAGGAGGGAGTCCGGGAAAAGGTCTGTAACTGCCGAAAACGCAAGAGACTTTTTCTTTGTTTGCCTCTTTGTTTCCTGGTGCGCGAGGAGAGAGGATTAAGAGCTCTACGTAAAGGAGCTCCAGAGACGGGCGCAAGCCGCGGCTAACAGCACAGACCCCAGAGATGGGCTAAGGCTGCTGCTGCAGCCACCAAGAAGCCTGTGTGCAACCACAGGTCACTATCCACACCTGCCCTCCCAGGAGCCTGTGCAGCCCGCCGCTGCCAGGGTCCCGTGACCCAGGAACAGCTTCCCAGGGAGAACGCACGGCGCGCCTCCGTCTGGTGCAACATCACAGTGGCCTCTGCCGCCGTAGACTCGCCCCGGATCCGTACCCCTCCCTCTCCCCAGCCTGAGTGAGCCAGAGCCCCCGAATCAGCTGCTTCTTTAACCCCGTCCGCTCTGAGCAAAAAACAGACGCCCTCCGGCGACCTACTTGCAGAGGCGGGGCCAAATCCAAAGCTGAACCCCGGGAGCTGTGCGAACAAAGAAGAGAAACGGAAATCTCTCCCAGCAGCCTCAGAAGCAGCGGATTAAATCTCCACAATCAACTTGATGTACCCTGCATCTGTGGAATACGTGAACAGGCAATGAATCACCCCAAATTGAGGAGGTGGATTTGGGGAGTAATGATTTTTTTTTCCCTTTTTCTCTTATTGTCAGTGTGTATGCGTATGATTCTGTGTGTGATTTTGTCTGTATAGCTTTGCTTTTACCATTTGTCCTGGGGTTCTGTCCTTTTTTTTTTTTTTCTTTTCTCTTTTTAATAAACTATTCAGCACTTGCTATCATTGGTGGATTTGCTTTCTGGTTTGGTTGTTCTCTTCTTTCTTTTTTTTTAAATTACTTTAAAAATTTTTTAATAATTATTTTTTGTTTTTATTTTAATAACTTTTTAATTTAATCTTTATTTATTTTATCTTTTTCTTTCTTTCTTTTCTCCCTTTTATTCTGAGCCGTGTGGATGACAGGCTCTTGGTGCTCCAGTCAGGCATCAGGGCTGTGCTTCTGACGTAGCAGAGTCAAGTTCGAGACATTGGTCCACCAGAGAACTCCCAGCTCCACGTATTATCAAACAGCAAAAATCTCCCAGAGCTCTCCATCTTAGCGCCAAGACCCAGCTCCACTCAATGGCCAGCAAGCCACAGTGCTGGAAATCCTTTGCCAAACAACTAGCAAGACAGGAACACAACCCCACCCATTAGCAGAGAGGCTGCCTAAAATCATAATAGGTCACAGACACCCCAAAACACACCATCAGACATGGGCCTGCACACCAGAAAGACAAGATCCAGCCTCATCCACCAGAACACAGGCACTAGTTCCCTCCACCAGGAAGCCTACACAACCCACTGAACCAACCTTAGTCACTGGAGGCAAACACCAAAAACAACGGGAACTACAAACCTGCAGCCTGCAAAAAGGAGAACCCAAACACAGTAAGTTAAGCAAAATGAGAAGACAAGGAAACACACAGCAGATGAAGGAGCAAGGTAAAAACCCACCAGATGTAACAAGTGAAGAGAAAATAGGCAGTCTACCTGAAAAAGAATTCAGAATAATTATAGTAAAGATGATCCAAAATCTTGGAAATAGAATGGAGAAAATATAAGAAATGTTTAACAAGGACCGAGAAGAACTAAAGAGCAAACAAACAATGATGAACAACACAATAAATGAAATTAAAAATACTGTAGAAGGGATCAATAGCAGAATAACTGAGGCAGAAGAACGGATAAGTGACCTGGAAGATAAAACAGAGGAAATAACTATCACAGAGCAGAATAAAGAAAAAAGAATGAAAAGAATTGAGGACAGTATCAGAGACCTCTGGGACAACATTAAACGCACCAATATTCGAATTATAGGGGTCGCAGAAGAAGAAGAGAAAAAGAAAGGGACTGAGAAAATATTTGAAGAGATTATAGTTGAAATCTTCCCTAATATAGGTAAGGAAATAGTTAATCAAATGCAGGAAGCACAGAGAGTCCCATACAGGATAAATCTAAGGAGAACACGCCAAGACACATATTAATCAAACTATCAAAAATTAAATACAAAGAAAAAATATTAAAAGCAGCAAGGGAAAAACAACAAATAACATACAAGGGAATCCCATAAGGTTAACAGCTGATCTTTCAGCAGAAACTCTGCAAGCCAGAAGGGAGTGGCAGGACTATTTAAAGTGATGAAAGGGAAAAACCTACAACCAAGATTACTCTGTCCAGCAAGGATCTCATTCAGATTTGACAGAGAAATTAAAACATTTACAGACAAGTAAAAACTAACAGAATTCAGCAACACCATACCAGCTTTACAACAAATGCTAAAGGAACTTCTCTAGGCAGGAAACAACAGAAGGAAAGGACCTACAATAACAAACCCAAAACAATTAAGAAAATGGTAATAGGAACATACATATCAGTAATTACCTAAAATGTAAATGGATTAAACGCTCCAACCAAAAGACATAGACTGGCTGAATGGATACAAAAACAAGACCCGTATATATGCTGTCTACAAGAGACCCACTTCAGACCTAGGGACACATACAGATTGAAAGTGAGGGGATGGAAAAACATATTCCATGCAAATGGAAATCAAAAGAAAGCTGTAGTAGCAATTCTCATATCAGACAAAATAGACTTTAAAACAAAGAGTATTACAAGAGACAAAGAAGGACACTACATAATGATCAAGGGATCAATGCATGAAGAAGATACAACAATTGTAAATATTTATGCACCCAACATAGGAGCACCTCAATACATAAGGCAAATACTAACAGCCATAAAAGGGGAAATCGACAGTAACACAATCAGAGTAGGGGACTTTAACACCCCACTTTCACCAGTGGACAGATCATCCAAAATGAAAATAAATAAGGGAAGACAAGCTTTAAATGATACATTAAACAACATGGACTTAACTGATATTTATAAGACATTCCACCCAAAAACAACATAATACACTTTTTCCTCAAGTGCTCATGGAACATTCTCCAGGATAGATCATATCTTGGGTCACAAGTCAAGCCTTGGTAAATTTAAGAAAATTGAAGTTGTATCAAGTATCTCTTCTGCCCACAATGTTATGAGATTAGATATCAGTTACAGGAAAAAGTATGTAAAAAATACAAGCACATGGAGGCTAAACAATACACTACTTAATAACCAAGAGATCACTGAAGAAACCAAAGAGGAAATCAGAAAATACCTAGAAACAAATGACAATGAAAACACAACAACCCAAAACCTATGGGATGCAGCAAAAGCAGTTCTAAGAGGGAAGTTTATAGCAATACAATCCTACCTTAAGAAACAAGAAACATTTCAAATAAACAACCTAACATTACACCTAACGCAATTAAAGAAGAAGGAAAAATACCGTAAGTTAGCAGAAGGAAAGAAATCATAAAGATCAGATCAAAAATAAATGAAAAAGAAATGAAGGAAACGATAGCAAAGATCAATAAAACTAAAATCTGATTCTCTGAGAAGATAAACAAAATTGATAAAGCATTAGCCAGAATCATTAAGAAAAAAAGGGAGAAAACTCAAATCAATAGAATTAGAAACGAAAAAGGGGAAGTAACAACTGACACTGCAGAAATACAAAGGATCATGAGAGATTACTACAAGCAACTCTATGCCAATAAAATGGACAACCTGGAAGAAATGGACAAACTCTTAGAAATGCACAACCTTCCGAGACTGAACCAGGAAGAAACAGAAAATATGAACAGACCAATCACAAGCACTGAAATTGAAACTGTGATTAAAAATCTTCCAATATGGGCTTCCCTGGTGGCGCAGTGGCTGAGAGTCTGCCTGCCAATGCAGGGGACACGGGTTCCTGCTGCGGTCTGGGAGGATCCCACATGCCGCGGAGCGGCTGGGCCCGGGAGCCATGGCCGCTGGGCCTGCGCGTCCGGAGTCTGTGCTCCGCAACGGGAGAGGCCACAACAGTGAGAGGCCCGCTACCGCAAAAAAAAAAAAAAAATCTTCCAATAAACAAAAGCCCAGGAGTAGATGGCTTCACAGGCAAATTCTATCAAACATTTAGAGAAGAGCTAACACCCATCCTTCTCAAACTCTTCCAAAACAGCAGAGAGAGGAACACTCGCAAACTCATTCTACGAGGCCACCATCACCCTGATACAAAAACCAGAAAAGGATGTCACAAAAAAAACCCCACTACAGACCAGTATCACTGATAAACATAGATGCAAAAATCCTCAACAAAATACTAGCAAACAGAATCCAACAGCACATTAAAAGGATCATACACCATGATCAAGTGGGGTTTATCCCAGGAATGCAAGAATGTATATTCTTCAATATATGCAAAATCAATTGATGTGATACACCATATTAACAAAATGAAGGAAAAAAACCATATGATCATCTCAATAGATGCACAGAAAGCTTTCGACAAAATTCAACACCGATTTATGATAAAAAACCTCCAGAAAGTAGGCACAGAGGGAACTTACATCAACATAATAAAGGCCATATATGACAAACCCACAGCCAACATCGTCCTCAATGGTGAAAAACTGAAACCATTTCCACTAAGATCAGGAACAAGACAAGGCTGCCCTCTCTCACCACTATTATTCAACATAGTTTTGGAAGTTGTAGCCACAGCAATCAGAGAAGAAAAAGAAATAAAAGGAATCCAAATGGGAAAAGAAGTAGCAAAGCTGTCACTGTTTGCAGATGACATGACACTATACACAGAGAATACTAAAGATGCTACCAGAAAACTGCTACAGCTAATCAATGAATTAGGTAAAGTAGCAGGATACAAAAGTAATGCACAGAAATCTCTTGCATTCTTATACACTAATGATGAAATATCTGAAAGTGAAATTAAGAAAACACTCCCATTTACCACTGCAACAGAAAGAATAAAATACCTAGGAATAAACCTACCTAAGGAGACAAAAGACCTGTATGCAGAAAATTATAAGACACTGATGAAAGAAATTAAAGATGATACAAATAGATGGAGAGATATACCATGTTCTTGGATTGGAAGAATCAACATTGTGAAAATGAGTATACTACCCAAAACAATCTACAGATTCAGTGCAATCCCTATCAAACTACAACTGATATTTTTCACAGAACTATAACAAAAAATTTCACAATTTGTATGGAAACACAAAAGACCCCGAATAGCCAAAGCAATCTTGAGAAAGAAAAACGGAGCTGGAGGAATCAGGCTCCTGGACTTCAGACTATACTACAAAGCTACAGTAATCAAGACAGTATGGTACTGGCACTAAAACAGAAATATAGATCAATGGAACAGGACAGAAAGCCCAGAGATAATCCCATGCACATATGGTCACCTTATCTTTCATAAAAGAGGCAAGAATATAGAATGGAGAAAAGACAGCCTCTTCAATAAGTGGTGCTGGGAAAACTGGACAGCTACATGTAAAAGAATGAAATTAGAACATTCCCTAACACCATACACAAAAATAAACTCAAAATGGATTAAAGACCTAAATGCAAGGCCAGACACTATCAAACTCTTAGTGGAAAACATAGGCAGAAAATTCTATGACATAAATCACAGCAAGATCCTTTTTGACCCATCTCCTAGAGAAATGGAAATAAAAGCAAAAATAAACAAATGGGACCTAATGAAACTTCAAAGCTTTTGCACAGCAAAGGAAACCACAAACAAGATGAAAAGACAACCCTCAGAATGGGAGAAAATATTTGCAAATGAAGCAACTGACAAAGGATTAATCTCCAAAATTTACAGCTCATGCAGCTCAATATCAAAAAAACAAACAACCCAATCCAAAAAAGCAGAAGACCTAAACAGACATTTCTCCAAAGAAGATATACAGACTGCCAACAAACACATGAAAGAATGCTCAACATCATTAATCATTAGAGAAATGCAAATCAAAACTACAGTGAGATATCACCTCACACCGGTCAGAATGGCCATAATCAAAAAATCTACAAACAGTAAATGCTGGAGAGGGTGTGGAGAAAAGGGAACCCTCATACACTGTCGGTGGGAATGTAAATTGATACAGCCACTGTGGAGAATAGTATGGAGGGTCCTTAAAAAACTAAAAATAGAACTACCATACGACCCAGCAATCCCACTACTGGGCATATACCCTGAGAGAACCATAATTCAAAAAGAGTCATGTACCACAATGTTCATTGCAGCTCTATTTACAATAGCCAGGACATGGAAGCAACCTAAGTGTGCATCAACAGATGAATGGATAAAGAAGATGTGGAACATATATACAATGGAATATTAGCCATAAAAAGCAACAAAATTGAGTTATTTGTAGTGAGGTGGATGGACCTAGAGTCTGTCATACAGAGTGAAGTAAGTCAGAAAGAGAAAACAAATACCACATGCTAACACATATATATGGAATCTAAAAAAAAAAAAAAAAAGTCATGAAGAATCTAGGTGCAAGACAGGAATAAAGACGCAGACCTACTAGAGAATGGACTTGAGGACATGGGGAGGGGGAAGGGTAAACTGGGACAAAGTGAGAGAGTGGCATGGACATATATATACTATCAAATGTAAAATATATAGCTAATGGGAAGTAGCCACATAGCACAGGGAGATCAGCTCGGTACTTTGTGAACAGCTAGAGGGGTGGGATAGGGAGGGAGGGTGGGAGGGAGATGCAAGAGGGAAGAGATATGGGGATATATGTATATGTATAACTGATTCATTTTGTTATAAAGCAGAAACTAACACACCATTGTAAAGCAGTTATACTGCAATAAAAACGTTAAAAAAAAATAAAAAGAAGCACAAGGACCAGTCCCTCCACAGCACTGGTTATCAATAGGCTGAGACCAGCCCAAAACATCCACCCAGCAAGCAAGCATTCAAGCTGGTTCTGAACTGCATCTAAGGATACAAGCACCAATCTGACTCAACCCAACAAACAACCCATTCAACCAATTCAAGAATTCTGCCTTACCATTTTCAAATAAAATCAGTTTTGGCTATGATCTAGGGTACAAAAAAGAAAATCCCTCTCACCCAAAGATCTGCCACCATAAACCCCATGGACCCAAAAGCTATAAACACAAGGGGATAAAACAAAGACAAGACAATGGTTACAAAGAGCATGAGACAGGACTAAGTAAATTGTTAGGAGCCAAGAACAATCAAGCTACTGTGGCAAGCTCCCAGGCCTAGGAGCCACCCATCAGCATGACTAGGGAACTAAGGAAATTACCAGCTGTGCCCACACAAATGTTGCATTAAGCTGGAATGGCCCTCATGTCTCCCTTAACGTAAGTATTTTAAAATGCCCAGATAATACAAACTTATCCCAAGTGACACAGCCTAAAAAAGACTAAAAAGACATGCCAATTAAATGCAATTAGTATCCTGGATAGGATCCTGAAACCGAAAAAGAGCATTAGGTAACAACTAAGGAAATATGAAAGGAAGTACAGACTTTCATTAACGTAATTAATATTGGTTGGGACAAATGTCCCGTACTAATGTGGGATGCTGATAACAGGAGAAAACTGGCTACAGGGTATATGAGAACTCTGTATTGTCTTGGCAACTTTTCTGTAAATCAGAAACTATCTTTAAATTAAAATTTTATTTAAAAAACAAAAAACCGCTTGCTCCAGAGACCCTTGAATCAGGAAAATAGTTCTCTCAACATTTAGTATGAGAAGGCACTGGCGCATTTGTTAAAAACCAGATTCTCAGGCCCCACTCCAGAACTGTAAAGTCAGAATGGGAGCTGGCGGGGAGGCCAGAGTCTGCATGGAAACAAACGACCAGGTGATTCTTACGCATCTTAACGGTGGTGAGTCACTATCTTGACTGGTGACCCATCGTTTCCCTCTCCTCACACACATAAATAGCCACCAGTGAGGCACTGCCCCTTCCAGAGGGCAACTCACCCCCTTAGGCCTTTGCCATCCCAGGGGAAAACAATCCTCCAACAGTAAACAATCCTAAACTATCAGTTGACACTGGTGTAGCCTCTGCCATTAGAAAAATAAAGAAAAAAAAAAAAAGTCCCAGTTTCTAGCCTCTCACCTTCCTAAAGAGGCCTTGAGATACCTGCTGTGCCTCCAAACAAAAACTTATCCGGGGGCTTCCCTGGTGGCGCCATGGTTGAGAGTCCGCCTGCCGATGCAGGGGACGCCGGTTCGTGCCCCGGTCCGGGAAGATCCCACATGCGGCGGAGCGGCTGGGCCCGTGAGCCATGGCTGCTGAGCCTGCGCGTCCGGAGCCTGTGCTCCGCAACGGGAGAGGCCACAACAGTGAGAGGCCCGCGTACCGCAAAAAAAAAAAAACTTATTCGGTACTTGACCCCTTGAAAGAGCCCAACCGCATCCTGCAGTACTGGTCCAGGACTCCGGAACCCCCTCCCTAAAAAAGAAGAGGCACAGCCAAAGCATCCCACTGGGGCATCCTCTTCAGCAGACGGATGCTCCTCGGCTCCCTGGCCGTCTCTGGAGCGACCCTCCCAGAGTGCCCTCTCCAAGGCGAAGAGACCCCACACACACACAGGCCCCGCTGCCCAGAGAAAGGAAGGGTTTGAGCTCCAGCCTTGTCACTATCTAGACCTGTCACTTACTCGGTGGACCCCCGAATCTGTTAAATCTAACTGGCTCTACAGGTTCATTTTAAACCAGCAAACGCAGGTTCCAGCCCCGCGGCCGGCGGGTCTGGACAGCCAGGCGAAGGGCGCCCGCCGGGAGCCGGGCCGCAACGGGAGAGCGTCGAAACGCTGGGCTACGTCGCGGGGGCTTGTGGGGCGAGACGAAGCTGTGCCCTGACGCCACCCGTGCGTCCCACCCCCCGCTGCTCACCCCGCCGCCGCTGACAGCTCCGATGCCGTCGAACTCCCGGCCCAGCCCATCGGAGTCGTCGAGCACGTACGCGCTGCCGGGCGCCAGCAGCGCGCACAGCAGCAGGGGCACCGCGGCTTGGCCCGCCGAACCCGCGGCGGCCGTCATGGCTTTCACTTGGCGTTGCCGGGAAGCCTGGAGTAGGTGCTCAGCCATTGTGTGGGTCACATGACTCCGGCGCCCGCGGAGGCGGGTCCGGCTGCCGCCATGATGGAGAAGGGCAGGAGGCCGCTGGCGCCGCCGCCGCCATGTTGAGTGTGGGCCACAGCTTGTTGACGCAGCCGCCGTAATGTTGGGGGAGGGCGGAGCGAGCCTTTCCTACTCGGCCCAAGTTCACGGTCCGAGTTAAGCCTTCGCGTGTATCCGTTCGCTGCCTCTCCTTCGGCTTCACCCACTGGAGCACTTTATCGAAGGGGAGGTGGATGTCCAAGGCCAAGGGAGCAGGGCAGTGCGTGGCCTACTATGGACCTCCGCGAACGTCTCCGGGCGCTTCTGCCACCTGCCAGTACGTGGCAGAACGAGAAAGAGGAGCAGGCTTGAGTCTCTATCCTAGTCCCTGTTCGGCTGTCACCTTGGTGGAGTCACTTAGCTTTATGAGCCTGAGTCTCCTCTTACGTAAGATGAAGCAAGAAGAGCAGCCGCATGGGGACATATGATTAAATGAAATACGAGTAAGGCAACAGACAGGCAGTAAATCTTAGCTGAATGCGTGACACACTTAGCAAGCCTTAGCTGACATGGATCTTCATCCTGGTAACAACTTCATCCTGGTAACAACTTCATCCTGGTTGCTTCATAAGGTACTTGCCACTGCCAGTTGAAATGGTTCCAGGCAGATAACCCTAAATTGGCAGGGAAGTTGTGGATTGTCCTGGGATTCCTGCCACATCCGGCATTGGTCTGAGATTTCTGATTTCCTTGGTATTGAAACAAATTGAAGAGACTATTGAGAGGCTGCAGAGAAAGCATCTCTGATCCCCAGATCTGATTGTTTTGCCCCTTAACTGCAAACGTAAATTTAAGTGTCAAGACTACGATTATACCAGGAGGAAAAATTTATCTGGGCAGTCCCGTAAACACACTCGTCAGGCCCTTATGATATCTCTAGGTTCTTAATGGACAGTATGCTTACTCTTTCCATCTTCCTAAATTACTATAGATCTATTATGATTTACCAAGGACAGTCCCAGCTTGTGTCTATTGTCCTAACATAATTATTAATAGTATCCCTTTCACCCTCAAAAATGTTCTGGCTTGTATGATAAATTATATAGTTCCCTGTATATTGGCCGCTTGTTTTCTTCCATTTCTTCTTTTCCCCATACAGCACTTATCTGAACTACCTTCCTTACAATCACCATTCTGTGATTCAAGTCAGTAACTAGTCAAGTTCCATAGACGTACCTTCTCTGAACTCACTCTGATCCATCTGTTCTAATAAAATTTTAAACATGAGCGGAGCACCAGTGGATGCAAGACATGGCTGATAAATCAAGTAACTGCTAAGCTTCCTACCAACCCTGAGATTTTATATCTGGGATATGCATGTAACATCTGCATAATCATGTAACTAGAAGAAAATAGAGGAAAAAATACCATACAAGCGAAACTGGGAAGTTGAAACCAGAACCCAGCATATGTCATTCTGTAACACACTGTTGCACCTTGTATTTGGAAGGCACACCACAAATATTTGTGCAATGTGTGATATTTGTAAAAGAGGAAACAGAATATTTAACAGTAAATATGTACCACTAGTTCCCATTAGTTCATAACCAAAGTAATTCCTTACCAGGGAAAATGTCTCTTGTTGCAAATTTCTAATCTACGCTCAGGAAACCATTAGACGAGAAAGTTTCTAATAGGGCTTCCCTGGTGGCGCAGTGGTTGAGAGTCCGCCTGCCGATGCAGGGGACACGGGTTCGTGCCCCGGTCCAGGAAGATCCCACATGCCGCGGAGCGGCTAGGCCCATGAGCCATGGCCGCTGAGCCTGTGTGTCCGGAGCCTGTGCTCCGCAACGGGAGAGGCCACAACAGTGAGAGGCCTGCGTACCGGGAAAAAAAAAAAAAAAGAAAAAAGTTTCTAATAAAAAAGCAGTAAATACAAGCTGAGAAAGAGAGATCCTTAAACTGCTGGGCACAGCACTCAGATGTGCTCAAGACATGAGATAAAGGGAAACGGCCGTTATCAGACAAGTGATTGTGTGTTCGGCTTCCCTTTCTTCTGTGGTTTCAGGGTCCCTGATATACACCAGACAGTAGGAAAGAAGCGTTTCTCAGTTCTCAAAAGTCAGATGAGTTTAAAAAGTAAGGACAGTTTTTCTCTTAAATAAGCAACGTTTCTGAGTATCACAGCTGTACTTCAGCCACAGCAAATTTCTCAGTTTTCTGAAGTGATCAAAATCAGATGGTCTTGAGAAAAGTGAGCGATCTTGCCTTTTAATGAAACGTTATTGATAAAGTCTGTTGTCTCACTTTAAGAAATGGCTTTACTTTTAGAAGTCTGAATTAGGCTGCCACAAGTTCAAGGCCAGAGGCCAAGTCTTCTTCTTTGTACTTCTTAAGTGCAGTGTCCAATCCATGGTGTGTACTCAATATATATATATATATTAGTTAAGTTGAACTTAAAGAAACAGAAATCACTGTGGTGATGGTGTCTTAAATCACTAGAAGAGGATGGGCTTTTTAAAACATGATATTGGGACAACTGGATAACTATTTGGGAAAAGATCAAATTTTAGATCTATACCTCACACCACACATAAGTATAACCGCCAAATGGATAAAGCTCTAAATGTAAATAAATGAAAGCTTACAAGTTCTATTAGAAAACATGAGTAAATTCCTGTATAACCAGGGGTCTGGATAGGACTCAATATCTTGACACAACAAAATAAAAGTTTGATTTTTAGAAAATCACTGAAAAATCATATAAGGGGTTAAGAAAAAAGAATTATTTATAAAAGAAGTTGGAAACATTTCTTAAAGTAAGAGTCCTCTGGGGCCAAAAGTATGAAGTATTTTCTTATCATGAACTATCCTGTAACATCTGTCATTTATCTGATCTTTACAACTTGTAGGTAAGTTGCTTCATTGCAGTTGTTAATTACATCACCCGCTATTCAAAGACTTCTCTCTGTAAACTCAGGGCTTTATATATAAAGACAGTAAAAATGGTTCAAAGGACAGAACCCACATAACGGAATAAATTATATATTGCTTACTAAACATCTTCTTAGGCATAACTACAGAAAAAAATTGCTGTAGTAAGGAGCAGTGTGGTATAGTAGTTAAACGATCAGCCCTGGAGCCCCAGACTACATAGCTTCAAATCTCTCCTACCACCTACTAGCTGTGTGATTTTGGCCAAGTTACTTTACTTCTTTGGGCTTCAGTTTAACCATCCATAAATAGAGATGATGATAGAGAAGTTGATATGAAGGTTAGCAGAATTAATATTTATGAAACATTTAGAAGAGTGACCACCATATTTATATTTATATATATATATAATCATACTGCATGCTATGAAAGGGTTTATTATACAAATAATAACATAAATAGAATACAGATTAACTATAGTGTAGCTCTTGAGTTTATTGCTCTCCACAAAACTAAGACAGTCCTGAGGAAAAGGATTCTTCCTGTCTTTGTACTGGTCTGAATTTTTTTTCTGTTTTTGTTGTCTACACTCATCCAAATCCATGTCCCGTGTGGCTGATTCCCCTCATGCGAGTCTTGGTGGGAGGCAGATTCCACCTCTTTCAGGAGTTAAGGCGCCACATCCTCCCTCTTCTCACCCCCAGCAGCATGGGCTCTAGAGCCCCAGTGACCCAGCTCCCTCAGTCAGTTCCCCAAACCTGTGACTTTGATCTTGGAAGAGTGATTAGATGTATGGACAGCTGAGAAAGCACCCTGGAGCAGTGTCAGAGTGCAGAGGAGGTGGTGGCATAGAGGCTCCACCAGATGGGCTTCAAGTGCCAGGAGCAGTAGGGTGAGAAGTGCCATCCTAACCTATTGCTCAGGCAGGATGACCTGGGCTGCCTTTCTAGTCCTTTGGCCCTAGCCCATTTCACAAGATGGGTTCTGCAGCCTCAGCAGCAATTCTGTGCCTTATCTTGATTTCTTTCTAAGTCTTTCATTTTTGCTCAGGTTAGCCAAAGACGGTGCTGTTGTCTGCAGCTGAGAACCCTGACTGATACACCAGGTAATAATCAAGACCAGATGTGATCACTGCAAAGAATTCTCAGCCTCTGGGTCTGCATTTACCCCACTTTAAATACTGCCTTCACCACCTGTAGTTCTTTTGTTGGTAATTGTTTTTTGGGGGGTTTTGTTGTTGTTTTTGGGTTTTGGTTTTTCTTTTGGCCGTACTGCACGGCATGTGGGATCTTAGTTCCCCCACCAGGGATTGAACCCACACGCACTGCAGTGGAAGCGTGGAGTCCTAACCACTGGACCGGCAGGGAAGTCCCTGTTGGTAATTGTTAATGCATGGATTAGTTCCAATAAAGGAACTCCAGGAAGTTTTGCTGTCCTCCTATTTCACCTGTGATATGTCTATTCTTCTTTGGATCGTCAATACCGTTTTCTGCACTCCTACCAGGGGAAGAATTCTAGAGTCCACCTAATTTCAAGTCTTAGGCATGAAGAAAATAAGAGTACAAGAGGTTCCCATGGCTCAAAAGATTTTTTTTAAACATCTAGTACAATTCCATCCCACAAATGTAAGGCAAAGCACATACATAATTTGAAATTTTCTAGTAGCCACATTAAAGTTAAAAAAAAAAGCAGGTGAGATTAATTTTTGATGATACATTTTATTTAACCCCAGATATCCAAAATACTATTGATAAATATGTAATCAATATGAAAATATATTAATAAAATATTTTGTGGGGGTTTTTTCATACGAAGGTTTCAACAATCTAGAGTGTGTCTTACACATATAGCACACCTCAATTCAGATTAGCCTCATGTCAAGTGCACAATAGCCACATGTGGCCAGTGGTGCTGGGGTTGGACTGAGCAGATCTCATGTATGCCAGGCCCTGGGTTGCCTCTGGCTGCTGAAGGTGAGATTGAAGGATATCCACTCTTTGCTGGGGCTGCCATAACAAAATACAACAAAACAGTGGTTTAAACAACAGAAATTTATTTTCTCAGAGTTCTGAAATTCAGCATCAATGTGGTGGGAACTTTGGCTTTTTCTGAAGTCTCTCTCCTTGGCATGCAGGTGGCCACCATCTCTCTGCATCCTCACACCGTCTCCCCTCTGTGCATGCGCATCCCTGGTGTCTCTTTGTGTATCCAAATTTCCTCTTCTTATAAGGATACCAGTCAGATTGGGTTAGGGCCCATGCTAACAATTTCATTTTAACTTAATCACATCTATAAAGGCCCTATCTCCAAATACAGTCACATTCTGAGGCACTGGGGTTAGAGCTTCAACATATGAATTTGAGGCAGACAAAATTCAGCCTGTAACAATATCTAACAGTGGTTCAGTTGTAACAAACTGGTAAATGTCAGTAAAATGCTTTCCTGAGTTCCAAGAGCCATTCTGGCAAATTATTGAACCTGAGGAGTGGGTTGTGGGAACCCCCAAATGACAGCCAGTTGGTCCAAAGTACTGGAGACTGAGGTCTTGTGACCAGCATCTGAAGTGGAAACAGCCCTGTGGGATGGAGCTCTTACCTTGTGGAATCTGGTGCGTACTCCAGGTAATTAGTGTCAGAAGTGAACTAAATTGAAGGACTTCTAGCTGGTGTCTGGAGTACTGGAGAACTGGTTGTTGGTGGAAGGAAAACCCACACACACTGGGTGTCAGAGGTGCCCTGCAAGGAGAAACAGAACAGTAGTGGCCAGTCGTCCCAGGCACCAGCCTGCAGCAAACATAACCCCACCATGTGCATTCATGCCTATTTGTAAGAATTACCTGCCAGTACTTGTTCTACATTCACTGCTGTGATCTTCCTCCCTAGATTTCCGACTCCCGTCTCCATACTCTGACTGCCAGTATTGTTTTGGGCTGTATCCCTCCAGTCACAGACTACTTCAGCAGCCCTGGCTTCTCACTTTGCTTAATTGATTTTGACACCAACAGTTTGGATGAAAGACTTCCCCCTCCTGCATTCTGGCCCCATGGAAGCCTCAAATGCTGTTTGGTTTCCATCCCCCACTCACTGCACTTCTCCCCAACCTCAGGAGAGGATAATTTGGACAACAACCTGCTTTCCCACCCCATCTCAGACTTTGATTACTGGCTAAATTGTTTCCCTCTAAAATTCATATATTGAAGCCCCAACCCCCACTGTGACTGGATTTGGAGATAGAAACTATAAGGAGGTGATTAAAGTTAAATGAGATCATAAGGATGGGGCCCTGATACACTAAGATTAGGGTCCTTATAAGAAGAGACACCAGAGTGCGCTCTTGCGGGCTCTCCCCCCGCCCCCCGCCCTCGCATCCTCTCTCTCTCTCACTTCATCCCTTCTACCCCACCACCTCTACCATGTGAGAACACAGTGAGAAGACAGCTGTCTGCAAGACAGAAAAAGATCCCCTACCAGGAACTGAATGGCAGATACCTTGATCTTGGACTTCCAGCCTTCAGAAGTATGAGAAAATCAAGGCTTCTACTGTTGAAGCCTCCCAGTCTACGGTATTTTGTCATGACAGCCTGAGCTGACTTATACACCTACTGTCTGTCTGTACTGCTTGCATGTCCAAACCATAGGATTAAAATTTCTTTTTTTTTTTTTCAGACAGTTGTCTTTTAATCAGCAATAAGTAACCATGATTATTAGGAAATTTTGTTTAAAATGAGTTAAGTATATGCCATAAACCCAGAGAGTTAACAGAGTATTTTGGTTATAAAAAGGGAAAATTTCTTGAACACTGACAATTGCCTGAATTAATCCCAAATTCATAATTTATGTCTACATTGGACTACTGGCACCCAGTCTCCATGTCACAACATTCACATCAACTCAACAACATATATACTGAATTTTTTATCTGTTCCTGTGTCACAAAGTATCCAAAGTTCAGTAGCTGAAAACAACAAATATTTAGTATCTCTCAGTTTCTGTGGGTTGGGAATTCTGGATCACCTTCACTGAGTGGTTCTAGCTCAGAATCCCTAGTGAGGTTGCGGTAGGGATATTAGCAGGAGCTGTAATTATCTGGAGGCTTGAAGATGTACTTCCAAGATGGTTTCTCAGTACTGTTGGCTCACTCAGATCCCCACCACGTGGACCTTTTCTCACGACAGGGCAGCTGGCGTCCCTCAAGACCAAGTGAGCAGAGAGAGAGAGAGCATGAGGAGGATTCACAGGATTATTTCAACCTAGTCTCCAAAATAGTGCACCATCACTTCTGCTTTATTTTCTAGGAATGAGTCATTTAGTCTAGCCCACACTCCAGGGGAGGGAAATCGGGCTCCACCTCTTGAAAGGAGGGGTGCCAAGGAATTTGTGAACATATTTTAAAATCACAACACTTACCCATGATGCATTTCAGCAAACCACTCATATGATATAGTATTAAATGTTGCAGTAACTAATATTTTGAGGGCTTATTCATAGAAATGGGTATGATAAAATGATATAAGGGATTTACTCAATTACTGCACGTTTGCAAAGATACTTTAGCATCCTCTAAAAAAGCACCAAGGAAAATAAACACTCTAGCGTTATTTTCTGTAAAATGGCAGGTATTCCTATCACTCTTGGGTTTTCACTATAATCTCTGCTCTGCTCTGCTCATTCTATGGATTCTGCTATGACCCACAGCTTTGGGTAACAGAACCTGCCTTCCCCAGTCCAGATGCCATAGAACTCACAACACTTAAGCTGGCTTCAGATCCTCCCTCCTGTCTGTCCCTAGCCCCTCTGCCCCAGTTGACTCAATTTTTTGCCAATCATTTCTACTTCTCTGCCCTATCCTTTGGATTGAACTTCCTTAAATATTAGTACATGTCTTGGTTAAACCTAAGTTCATGAAATATTTTTTCGATCCTAAAACTTAAACGATTAGCTGGTTATCCCTACCATAAGCAAACTCAACAGATATTCCACAAGGACTTACACTTCTTATCCTGACTTTAAAAATTAAGCTAATCAGCAGTCTGCACATCCGCAATACATCAGAGGAAACTCTTTGGAGTTAATCTTCTTAAATTTCGTAGTTTCAATAAATGAGTATAACATAGGAATTAAAAGGCATTTTTGTAATTTACAGACATCATGAAATACATATTAGATCTTCTGAAAAGGTATTTAAGATATTAAAGACTCTAGTCCTTAGTTTGATAACATATCTCCATTTTAACTGTTACTATACTTACGTTCTGACTTAAGCTTTAAGTTAAAATCATTTACAAGTCTGAAATGAGAGGCTGTATTAGCTCAACTGTTTTGAAAAGGGCAGAGCCAAGTGAACTAATGGTACAATGATGCAGAATGGAATTTAAATACTGATGAAGGGATAATAGGGCTGTAGGGGAACAAAATCTGCCACCCCAAAATGTGTCTCTTTGGTATGAGAATTGATTTAGACTGATTATTTTTAAGAAACAGAAGACTTGGGAAGTTTTTCTTGCTACCTCCCCCCTTAACTGTCTAAGAGAATTTGGATAAAGGGCCTGTTCCCAGATTAGAGCTATCACCAGAGATATCTGCAAATATGGACTGTAATGGGGGAAACTCAGCAGAGCCTAGAGATCAGAGTCCTCTGTGTGCCCCATTGTCTCTGCACGACCCAGCAAACATTTGTTTACCAAACATTTGCTTTTTCATCTCCATATGAATTGCCTTCCTCCCCTTTGCAGTCCTGAACAACTACCCCCAACATCCTCTTTTGTCTTTAGCTGAAGATAATACTTAAGGTGAGGATTTCAGCCATTTTAGTGAGTTACTCAGTTTTCCTGGGCCTCTCCAGTGCATACATGCTATTAAATTTTTGTTTTATTTTCTCCTGTTAATCTGTCTCATGTCAATTTCATTCTTGCACCAGCCAGAGGAACACAGAAGGGTAGAGAAAAATTTCTTCCTTTCTGACAGGGTTAAAGTACCAAAAGCAAGCAAGAATTTGAACATAAAGTGTTTCCTTACTCTTCCCTTTCTGGAGGTTCTGTTCTCCCTGCCTCTCCACCACCCACCCCAACAGTCTCTTACTCAGGCAACCATCCTGTACACCAGTTGTTCTCAAACCTTGGGCAACTGAGCCCACGTGCCACAACTACTGAAGCCCGCATGCCTAGAGCCTGTGCTCCACAACAAGAGAAGCCACTGCAATGAGAAGCCTGCACACCTCAAGGAAGAGTAGCCCTAGCTCGCAGCAACTAGAGAAAGCCCTCACGCAGCAGCGAAGACCCAACACAGCCATAAATAAATAAATAAATAAATGTATTTGTTTATTTTAAAAAATAACTTTGTTCCTTAAAAAAAACAAAACTTTTGGCATCAGAACTACTTGGAGTGTTTTTTATAACACACATCACTGAACTCCAGCCCCAGAGCTTCTGATTCCCTGGGCCTGGGGTGAGACTGAGAATTTTAATTCTCCAATGTTCAGAGGTGACATTGATGCTGCTAATCCAAAAAGCATACTTGGAGAGCCATTGATGTAAATGGATCTCAGGGAGCTTTGCCATAATGTAGAAGCCAAGTAAGGTTTTATCTGACAACTTAATATTCCGCCCCCCCCACCCCCCGCCCGAACACAAGGAATATATTTGCATCCTTAGAAAGGAAGCCTGCTGGTAAAAGTTTCAAGACCCCCCCAAATAAAAGTCATCTAATAGTTACATTTTAGGCTCCTTGACAAGTCATGAGAAAAATATTTTTGCTCAGGAGTCCTATTCAAAGGCTTAATAAATGTTTGTTGAATTACACATTTTAGATCAAACACATGAAGTGGATTCCAATCTCAGGCCATAATCAGAGATGCCAGAAATAAAATATTCTTTATCTTTCTGTAACTCAACTAAAATTCCATTTCAATACCCCATTCTACCAAACTGGTGGACACTTAATCACAGTCAATTCAGGATCCTACGTCTTCTTCCTCTGGATTCTGCCTGTGTTTACTTTGCTAGGACTGCCATTACAAAACACCACAGACTGGATGGTGTAACCAGCAGAAATTTATCTTCTCACAGTTCTAGAGGCTGGAAGTCCAAAATCAAGGTGTCAGTAGGGCTGGTTTCTTCTGAGTTCTCTCTCCTTGGCTTACAGATGTCTACCTACTCTCTCTGTCCTCACCTGGTCTTTCCTCTGTGCATGTGCGTACCTGGTGTCTCTTTGTGTGTCCAAATCTCCTCTTCTTATAAGGACACCACTGATCAGATTGGATTAGGACCCATGCTAACAGTTTTATTTTAACTTAGTCATCTTTTTAAAGAGCCTAACTCCAAGTACAGTCACATTATGACATACTAGGGATTAGGACCCCAACATATGGATTTTGGCAGAGAGGTAAGGGGATGCAAGTCAGCCCATAACACCATCTAGGATCCAGGGAGTTTGTATGTAGGTAAGGCTGGAGAGGTTTAGCTCAAGCCCCAATTCTCAAGGCTGCCCTCTGTGCATGCTGGCCTCTCGTGAGAGGTCCTCATTCCCTTCTGGTCCTCAGTAGTTAGCCCATGCAGGACTCACCTGGGTTGTCCCCCATCAATGGGGACAAGGCTTCTTCTGTGACACACTGGGCCATTGGAAGTGCCATGAGGTGGGCTGAGTCCTTGCATCACTTCTGTGCACCCCTCATGTGCCCTGACCAGCGCTGTGCTGGGCACAGGGGAATGTGGTAAGGTTGTCTCAGGCCTCTCACATATGTAGTCCTGAGATAGCCTTCTATCTGGACTTCACCCTGGACATGAGAGACAGGATCACTCTCCTCCCCACATCATGCAGTTCATCAGAGTAACTGTCACCCCAACCCCACCTCAGGGATTGCAGGGGAGAGGGTACAAACAGTCAGGATGCAGTGTCCCTGTATCAGGCCACCACATCTGAATTCTTGTGACTTCCCTTCTCACAACCCTAAGCCCCAGCCCCGCTGGCAGGAAAAACCTTTTATCTGTTCTTGGGGGCCGGAAGACTTGCTTTAGCTCAACAGATATTCTTCCAAGCAGATTGTCTGCACCTCAGTCCTTTTCATTCTCCTGAGTTGCATGAATCCTTTGAAACTCTAAACCTAGGATTGTCTTCTCCTCCCAACCCCGTATTTTTCTGCCAAGAATTCCTTCTCTTGAGGCAATAAATGCAAAATGGCTAATTGAGTGTGAGGGGGAATAGGGATGGGGTAAAAGGAAGTAAGGCTGGGGAAATAAATCAGTATTTCAGAATGTTCCCTGCCATGTTTAGCTGCTACTTGAACTAGTGAAATTGCAGCAAGTGGAAAATGTGGATGCAAAGGACCCTTCATCAGCAGATTAGATTCTTCCACTGTCTGCCCCGCGGAGAAGTTGGAGCCAAGCAAGACCACATTCACTTCCCCTTTTCCCCATGGGCAGCCCAAGTGCCCTGCACGGGCCAGTGTCGGGTGTCCATTCTGTGGCCTCAGGAAACCAGATACCAACATGCCAGGAACACCAAACTCCTCAAGGTAGTATTCTGAATGCTGCTAATTGGCTTTTTCTCACCTTGGATTTGTTTAAATGTCAGACTCAACGCTCTGGAATTTCCCATCTCTTCATCAGCTAGCTCTGTAGTTGAAAATACAGTATTGTCAAATATTCTGGACTAAATAAGAAGCAGAGTTATTACAGGTTCTTAAATGTCCTATTATGTGGAACTGACAAAGTTTCAGCATAGGGCAGCCACAGTTTTTCTCCTAATTAATCAGAAGTGAAAGTTTGCGTTTCCTGTGTTTTATAACAACATCCTTTTTTTCTTTTGAGGAGCAAAATACATAAAAATCTGGTGTGGATATTAAGATGCCATTTCCCTAAAAGCAGAAGTATAGTCTATTTAGGTAAAATAAGAAATTGTGTCATGAGATACCCATGTATAGAAGCCACAGATAAGTGGATGTGCAAAACCAAACAAAAATGAGAATTTTGGATTAGAGTGACAAGTAAACTGAAATCATTGCTTTCATTTTTTTTTAAAGGCTTGTCTTACTATTAATTTTCTACATTGTACTTAAATTTTTATTATTTCAGTAAAAATAGAAAGTATTCTGAATTTTTAAGTTCCTATACACTAAATTACTTTGCAAATGTACTTTATAAACCTAAATGATTACTTTTATTATTTTCAATAAAAGACCTACAAAGGAAGTATAGGAAACCCATTACACTCTTGTTACATCCTGAATAACCTCAAGGTTAAAAATCTTGGTTATATCACAAGATCATCTTTTCCAGTTCTGGGGAGAAATTTTAAAAACCCTACCAACAGGAACTTCTAATGTCCTTTTACAAAGGCAGGCTCAAATTGTCATGATTACAGTTTTTAAAATGAAGTTAAATTTTTCCATCCCAAATTAATTCTGTCCTTATAAAGTAAAAATTTCCTCTTCGTGTGTAATAAAAGTTTATTAAGGCAAGGTTCAAAAGTGAAGTCTCTGGCTTTTTTATATCTCAGAAGTTCCAGGAGCTAATTTCACTTCACATTAAATCACTTACAGGGTTTCCCTGGTGGCGCAGTGGTTGAGAGTCCGCCTGCCAATGCAGGGGACGCGGGTTCGTGCTCCAGTCCGGGAAGATCCCACATGCTGCGGAGCGGCCGGGCCCGTGAGCCATGGCCGCTGAGCCTGCACGTCCGGAGTCTGTGCTCCGCAACGGGAGAGGCCACAACAGTGAGAGGCCCGCGTACCGCGAAAAAAAAAAAAAAATCACTTACAGATTTGGCAACAACTGTCCAGGTGTTACTATACTAAGTGAATTTTCATTATAACATCCCATGTCTTTCTCAAATAAAGTTTCAAGTCTCATAAAATTATTGATTTGCCTAAGCCAGTTAGTTCAAGTGGCTTTAGCATGGTTTAGCAATTTTTGATGGAATCTTCTCTTCCAAGAGGAAAATCAAAGGAGAAAATGGTTCTACAATAAAATACTGTATAGCTAATATATAATCCCTTTGAATAAAAACAAAAACAACAATAAAAAACTTTAGCTAGTTGGCTACCTTGACCCCATCATCATGCCATTAAGCAATGAACATGCTCTCTATACACACATCCGCATTCGCTCTCTGTTGTTTTTCGCCCAGGATCTTGATGACCCTGATTCCATCTACAACATCCTCTCCTATTCTACACATCCAACGACTCATCCAATCTTTTTGTACCTCTCTTGGAGTATTTATCCATTTTTACCATTTTTACCATTGCGGTTATTAGCGTTTTCTCCTTCACTAAGTGATAAGTTCCTTATGGGTTAGGGCCAGGTCCTATATATCTGCCAGCACAGTGGTCTCTTAGGAGAGGAGGATAGATATATGTGTTGACAGATAAATGAGTGAGGGAGGGAGTGAATGAATGAATGAGATTCTAGTACATATTCTATCAAATAAAGCACATATAGTATCAGTATACAATTGTGATTAAGATGCAAAGAGAAAAGCGAGTAATAAAAATTATACTACAGTAAATAATACATAAAACATCTTTTAAAATACTTAGGAGACTTCTGTTGCTCAAACTTGGATAATGTACATCCTTCTCATTAATATGCTGCTTCCTCATTGGTTTATGATGAAATATGAGTGCAATTTCCTGTCCCCTCAATAATATTGGTTTCTCTTCTGGGTGCAAGCAGATTTATCTCACTCCTCAGTCAACAAAATCATCATCCCAAGAAACATGGGTAAGTGTAAGATTAAGAAATAAGACTTTAAGTAGATAACATACTTTTGAATGATTGTCAGTAATATTTGCAACATTTTTTCTAGTTTGGGCTGTATAAATGTGGTCATGCAAAGTATTATAAGACGGGGAGAAATGAGGATGACACATGGCTTCTCTACTTTGAGCAGTAGTAAAGGATGTCAAAATTTACATTTAGAAATAGGTAACACTACCAAAATATAAAAGAGGAATGCTTATGCTCCATTTCCTCTACAGGAAACAGTATATTGGCAAAATGAAAATTAAGTGGTTAGGGAAGAAATGTACCAACTCCTGGCTGTAGAGCTATCTAGCACCACTTCCTCAGCAGTATAAAGGTCTAGTGATATGTTTTTATACCATCAGAAACTATGTGAAATTTGAAAATAATATTTCCAGTATTAATTAATATTTCTAGTATGTATTAATTAAAAATTCTTAAGAGATGACTATCACATTGACGTAGAGTGTTAATAAGTAGCTATTCAACTGATAAATGAAGGCAAATGTTTCCTATAACATTTTATCTTCTGATCATTGTCATCAATGGTTGGTACTGTTTTAATTCTGATTTTTACCAACCATCAATGGTTGGTACTGTTTTAGGAGCTGTGGATTATCTTCTTTGGGCATCAGGTAAAAATTAAAATCAGAATTAAAAACTTATCCAAATTTCTCAGCACTGGATCTAAAAACAGTTTTCTCAAAATATGATTAAAGCAATCAAAATAATATCTGAAAAGATGTATGAATAATAAGAATTATGTATTCTGTTAAAATCTCAGATTCACACAAATTAATTTAACAGCTCTCCTCTGCAGCGTTTGGTATCATATGTGAAATGTTATTATATAAATTATATTCTGAGTGACTCTGGTTTCTCTGCTATGCTCTGGATAGGTGGCCAAAGATGATCTGCTTTCAGGAAATGTAGGGGACAACACAGGCTACCAGTGTTGTCATTAGAACAATATCAGTTAACATGTCATGAAGGCTTACCATGTGCTCAGTACTGAGTTTCATGTGTTATCTCATTTAATCCTCACAAGAATTCTGTGAAATGGTTGCTATCTTACGCCTGTGAAAATTGAAACTTAGAGAGGTGAAGGAACACACATGGTCACAAATCCCCCAAGAGCTGCTGAGAACCTTTGAGTCTCCAGAGCCCTCACACATGTAACCACAAGCCACCAGAAACACTGCCTCTGTTGCCCAACCCAGAAGACACCCAGTATCTGTTTCATTAAACCATTCAGTCTTATGGTTGTTTTAGTTAAGGCAGGAAATATTTCTACAGAGAAAGAAATTTATTTCACTGAGAATTTTGTAAGTCCTCTCAAAACTATTTTTCCATTTGACCCTTCCTATCTTTTTTTTTTAAGATGAGTATTTGTTGAGTAACATGGACAAAGCAGGAAGGGGCACCTTCCTGCTCATCACCCAGCTCTCCCAAGTCCTTCTTCTAAGGAAGAATATTTTCATGGTTTAAGTGTTCTTCCCCAGACGCATGAGCCTAGTGATAGACGTGATGTTGCGTAACCATCAGAGTTCCATCCTCTGTAGCTTATTAAATTTTGTGCATCTCAGACATTTTTCAAGTGTCATTTTCCTTCTTCTCTTATGTTCTTTAGAAGTCTCTTTATTGAGGATTTTGGGGGTCAATGTTCTCAGTGGTAGTTTATCTTAAAATATCCTTATTTGTGCTCTCATTCTGAAATTTAGTTCTGTTGGGTATTCAGTTATAGGATGACATACATTTTCATAACAGTTTGGAAATATCAATCCACTGTCTTCTGGTTTATGTTATCATTGTTGTTGAAAATGTCTTTGTCAGTCGAAATTTCATCCTTTGTAGGTAGTGCATTTTTTCTCTCTGGCTCTTTTTTTTCTTAGTCTTTGGTGATCTGCAGCTTGATTGCAAACTCCAGCTCTGTTTGTTTGTTTCTAATCTTATTTGGGGTTTGCTGAGCTTCATAAATCTGAGGATGCCATGTCCTTCATCACTTTCAGACAGCTCTCAGTCAGCATCTTTTCTAACATTGCCTCTCCCCTACTTTCTCTCTTCTGTCCTTGTGAACTTTAATTATACATACACTGACCTTTTCACTTTATCCTCCATGTCTCTGTGGTATTTTCCTGTCTCTTTAGCACTCTGATAATTTTGTGTTATTTCTTTAGCTCTGTCTTACAATATACTAATTTTCTCTTCAGCTGGAGCTAGGCAGTTGGTTAGCCCCTGTGTTAATTTTTAATTTTATATTACTGTATTTTTTATTTCTGAAAGGTCTATTTCAATCTTTTAAAAAGTATGCCCAGTCATCTTTTATAGTCTCTTGAGCCTTACTCATGTGTTCATATTCCTTCTCTTATTTCTTTAAATGTATTAAACATACTTGTTTTGTGTTATATATCTATTAATTTTATCTCTAAAGCTTTCGTGGATCTAGTACTCTTCTTTCTTGCTTTTGCTGACTCTCACATAGAAGCTAATTTCTGTATGTGTGTAAGTGTGTGTGTTTTCTTCTAGTGTGGTAGCAGGATATTTGTTCTTTTTATCCATCTATTTTTAAAATCGAGTGTGTTTGGGGTTGGGGGGTTTTAATCAGCCTATATTTGTTAGAACGAGATCTGTGAGAATTCTTTAAAGCCTGGGTTGAGGGAGCTTTCCTCAAGGCATGGTTTGTATTTACTTCTTCCACGTGCCTAGAATACTTATTCTTTCATATGGTAAACTTTTATTATGGGTGAATTTATTTTCAGATTATTTAAGTTGTTTATTGTTTGTTTTGTTGTGTTTCTATAAATTACTTTTTATATGTGAAGAAAGAAGTGACATCATATCATTTCTTAGGAAGACATATATGCTGTATCTGCAGGTTATTCAGATGTTAGTTGTCGAGATTCTTTACATCTCATCTCACATAGCCTTTTGATTTCACTTTTTAACCTTAATTGCAATATAATCTGCATGCAGCAAAAAGGAACATATCCTAAGTGTACAGCATGATTCATTTTTACAAACTGAACTTGTTCATGGAATCAACACTCATATCAAGAAACCAAACATTACCCAATTCTCAGAAGTCCTGCTGGTGCCCTCTTCCTGTCATTACTCACCCACCCACCCCCCGCCAAAGATAACAACCATCTGACTCCTCTTTCTCTAGTTTTTTTTTTTTTTGGTTTTTTTTTTTTTTTTGCGGTACGTGGGCCTCTCACTGTTGTGGCCTCTCCCGTTGAGGAGCACAGGCTCCAGACGCGCAGGCTCAGCGGCCATGGCTCACGGGCCCAGCCGCTCCACGGCATGTGGGATATTCCCGGACCGGGGCACGAACCCGTGTCCCCTGCATCGGCAGGCGGACTCTCAACCACTGCGCCACCAGGGAAGCCCTCTTTCTCTGTTTTTTATAACTAAATATTTAATATGACATTCTACATAGTTGTTTGCAACAATGTAGGTGGGCTTTGTTGAGAAGAACGGGAATGCATGACGGTTTTCCCACTTCCAGTTGGTCTTATTTACATTTTTTTCATTACCACATTGTGAGTGGTGAAAGATAATTAATTTCGGCTTTAAACCAATTCACAGATGATTCCTGATCTAAACAATAGACCCTTCAAAATTCAGCCTCCTGACTCAAAAAACTGGGAGATCTTCCCCCGCCCCGCTCCCGCGCCCCCGTGGTAGCAGGATATTTGTTCCTTTTTAGCCATCTGTTTCTAAAATCAAGTACAGGAAAAATAAAAGCCTAAATAAAATGTTGCCTTATCCATTATATAAATTACTGAAAAGGAACATGTTTAACCTTCCAAAGAAAATGTGTTGACAGATATACGGAAACATAAGGACACATTGTCAGAGTGTGAGACATGATGTAAGGTGATGATTCTCACAAGTTTATTTGAAGTCCACACAGTTTAATAGAGAACATAAAAGTGACATCTTTTAGAAAATGTAGGGTTGATTATTTTATATCTAGTTTGCAGAAATTTTCATTCACTTCGTTTTCTTTAATTAGAAGAGCCATTATAGTTGAAAGACCTGTACTAATCCATCAGTGCTACTATTTAGGAGGAAAGTAGAAAATATTCTCTTCCTTTTCAACAAAGCTAGTCTATGCCGTAGCAAAAATACCTCAGACATCTAAGGTATTTTTATGTAAAAGGCAGAAGACAAAATAGTTGAGTCAAGAGGCTTTAGAGTTAAACCTAGGATTGCAGCCAAGTTCTACCAAGATTAGACAGGCAATATGGGGCTAATTGCCTAATATGTGGCTCAATTCTTCTTTGTAATATAGGATTGTAATAAACAGCACAGAGTTACAATAAAACATAAATTATAATAAATATGCACGCCATTTTACATGGAGTTCAGCACACAGAAAGCCCTCAGTAAATGGATTGCTACCCTGATTTCTGACAGCATAGATTAACGCTACCTGGTTCTTAATCAGATAATATGTACCCTTTCTGCCTGCCTTTTTCTATCCCTCTGCATTGTTTCTGAGCCTCAACCATGTTATTGCATGTAACAATAATTTGTTCATTTTCATTAATGTATAGATTTTATTGTGTTAATATACCACAATCTATTTACCTCTCTTAATGCTAATAGGCATTCCAGTTGGGGGATATTACAAATACTGCTACTGTGAACATTCTAATTCTACCACACGTCTTTTGGGAACCACATGTATGTATTTCTATTGAGCATATACCTAGAAGTAGAGTTGCTGAACCATATGATTTGCATAAGAGCCAAACAGTTTTCTAGCCAACAGTATATGAGAGTTCCAGGTGTTCTACATCCTCACTAAGACTTGGTATTTGCTATCTTTTTCATTTCGTTTATTCTGGTGGGTGTGTAGTTGTATTTCTCTGTGGTTTTAGTTTGTAGATTTCTGACGACTAGTGAAGTTGAGCACATAGATCCAATATTAATTCACTATAGGCCTGAAGTTTATGGAACCAGATTAATAGTATAGACTCAGACCCCATTCCCAAGTGAGGACCAGCCAGAGGCCATGAGTACTCAGGGATTGTTTTTTTTTATGATAGCTCCTCACAGAAACAAAGGTAAGACAGGGAACTTGCCAAATTTCCCTGCTGTCTGTCTGCAAATATCTGTAAAGTTTGTTATTTTGCTTATTTTGATGGCTGAGGCTCCTGGATCCCAGCATGAGTGGGATGTCGAGGACCCCGTGCTACCTGTGTGGGCCCATGCCCTGCCACTGGCCCATGCCCTGTCACTGGTCCATGCTCTGCCACTGGTCCATGGTCTGTCACTGGCCCATGCTCTGCCACTGGTCCATGCTCTGTCACTGGCCCATGCTCTGTCACTGGTCCATGGTCTGCCACTGGCTCATGCTCTGCCACTGGTCCATCCTCTGTCACTGGCCCATGCTCTGTCACTGGCCCATGCCCTGCCATTTGTCCATGCCCTGCCACTGGCCCATGCCCTGCCACTGGCCCATGCTCTGTCACTGGCCCATGCCCTGCCACTGGTCCATGCTCTGTCACTGGCCCATGCCCTGCCACTGGTCCATGCCCTGCCACTGGCCCATGCCCTGCCACTGACCCATGCCCTGTCACTTGTCCATGCCCTGTCACTGGTCCATGCCCTGTCACTGGTCTATGCTCTGCCACTGGCCCATGCCCTGTCACTGGCCCATGCCCTGCCACTGGTCCATGCCCTGTCACTGGCCCATGCTCTGTCACTGGCCCATGCCCTGCCACTGGCCCATGCCCTGTCACTGGTCCATGCTCTGTCACTGGTCCATGCCCTGTCACTGGTCTATGCTCTGCCACTGGCCCATGCCCTGTCACTGGCCCATGCCCTGCCACTGGTCCATGCCCTGTCACTGGCCCATGCTCTGTCACTGGCCCATGCCCTGCCACTGGTCCATCCTCTGTAACTGGTCCATGCCCTGTCACTGGTCCATGCCCTGTCACTGGTCCATGCTCTGTCACTGGCCCATGCCCTGCCACTGGTCCATGCTCTGTCACTGGCCCATGCCCTTCCACTGGTCCATGCCCTGCCACTGGCCCATGCCCTGTCACTGGCCCATGCCCTGCCACTGGTCCATCCTCTGTCACTGGTCCATGCCCTGTCACTGGTCCATGCCCTGTCACTGGTCCATGCCCTGTCACTGGCCCATGCCCTGCCACTGGTCCATGCTCTGTCACTGGTCCATCCTCTCTCACTGGCCCATGCTCTGCCACTGGTCCATGCTCTGTCACTGGCCCATGCCCTGCCATTGGTCCATGCCCTGCCACTGGCCCATGCCCTGTCACTGGCCCATGCCCTGCCACTGGTCCATCCTCTGTCACTGGTCCATGCCCTGTCACTGGTCCATGCCCTGTCACTGGCCCATGCTCTGTCACTGGCCCATGCCCTGCCACTGGTCCATCCTCTGTCACTGGTCCATGCCCTGTCACTGGTCCATGCTCTGTCACTGGCCCATGCCCTGCCACTGGTCCATGCCCTGCCACTGGCCCATGCCCTGCCACTGGCCCATGCCCTGCCACTGGTCCATGCTCTGTCACTGGCCCATGCCCTGCCACTGGTCCATGCCCTGCCACTGGCCCATGCCCTGTCACTGGCCCATGCCCTGCCACTGGTCCATGCCCTGTCACTTGTCCATGCTCTGCCACTGGTCCATGCTCTGCCACTGGCCCATGCTCTGTCACTGGCCCATGCTCTGCCACTGGTCCATGCTCTGTCACTGGCCCATGCTCTGCCACTGGTCCATGCCCTGCCACTGGCCCATGCCCTGTCACTGGCCCATGCTCTGCCACTGGTCCATGCCCTGCCACTGGTCCATGCTCTGTCACTGGCCCATGGTCTGCCACTGGCCCATGCTCTGTCACTGGCCCATGCCCTGTCACTGGTCCATGCTCTGTCACTGGACCATGCCCTGCCACTGGTCCATGCTCTGTCACTGGCCCATGCCCTGTCACTTGTCCATGCTCTGCCACTAGCCCATGCCCTGTCACTGGTCCATGCTCTGCCACTGGTCCATGCCCTGCCACTGGTCCATCCTCTGTCACTGGCCCATGCTCTGTCACTGGCCCATGCTCTGTCACTGGTCCATGCTCTGTCACTGGTCCATGCCCTGTCACTGGTCCATGCTCTGCCACTGGTCCATGCCCTGCCACTGGTCCATCCTCTGTCACTGGCCCATGCTCTGTCACTGGCCCATGCTCTGTCACTTGTCCATGCTCTGTCACTGGCCCATGCCCTGTCACTGGCCCATGCTCTGTCACTGGCCCATGCTCTGTCACTGGCCCATGCTCTGTCACTGGTCCATGCTCAGCCACTGGTCCATGCCCTGCCACTGGTCCATGCCCTGTCACTGGTCCATCCCCTGCCACTGGCCCATGCCCTGTCACTGGTCCATGCTCTGCCACTGGTCCATGCCCTGCCACTGGTCCATCCTCTGTCACTGGTCCATGCCCTGTCACTGGCCCATGCTCTGTCACTGGTCCATGCTCAGCCACTGGTCCATGCCCTGCCACTGGTCCATGCCCTGTCACTGGTCCATGCCCTGCCACTGGCCCATGCCCTGTCACTGGTCCATGCTCTGCCACTGGTCCATGCCCTGCCACTGGTCCATCCTCTGTCACTGGTCCATGCTCTGTCACTGGCCCATGCTCTGTCACTGGCCCATGCCCTGCCACTGGCTCATGCTCTGCCACTGGTCCATCCTCTGTCACTGGCCCATGCTCTGTCACTGGCCCATGCCCTGCCATTTGTCCATGCCCTGCCACTGGCCCATGCCCTGCCACTGGCCCATGCTCTGTCACTGGCCCATGCCCTGCCACTGGTCCATGCTCTGCCACTGGTCCATGCTCTGTCACTGGCCCATGCCCTGCCACTGGTCCATGCCCTGCCACTGGCCCATGCCCTGTCACTTGTCCATGCTCTGCCACTAGCCCATGCCCTGCCACTGGTTCATGCTCTGTCACTGGTCCATGCTCTGTCACTGGTCCATGCCCTGTCACTGGTCCATGCTCTGTCACTGGTCCATGCTCTGTCACTGGTCCATGCTCTGCCACTGGTCCATCCTCTGTCACTGGCCCATGCTCTGTCACTGGCCCATGCTCTGTCACTGGTCCATGCTCTGTCACTGGTCCATCCTCTGTCACTGGCCCATGCTCTGTCACTGGCCCATGCCCTGCCACTGGCCCATGCTCTGTCACTGGTCCATCCTCTGTCACTGGCCCATGCTCTGTCACTGGCCCATGCTCTGTCACTGGCCCATCCTCTGTCATTGGTCCATCCTCTGTCACTGGCCCATGCTCTGTCACTGGCCCATGGTCTGCCACTGGCCCATGCTCTGTCACTGGTCCATGCTCTGTCACTGGCCCATGCCCTGTCACTGGCCCATGCTCTGTCACTGGCCCATGTTCTGTCACTGGTCCATGCTCTGCCACTGGCCCATGCTCTGTCACTGGTTCTCTGCAGTCAAAGCTCTAGTTAGTTCCTCCAGATCCACGTACGCCTTAGGGTACCCAGAGCTTTACTGCTCACTTAGCTCTCTGACATTAGCTCCTGCTTCCTTTTTTTCCTCTCTGGAAGGTTTTCCTATTTATTTAAAGGCTGTTTAAGATGGGGAGGGATAAATTGGGAGATTGGGATTGACATATAAACACTACTATATATAAAATAGATAACTAATAAAAACCTGCTGTGTAGCACAGGGAACTCTACTCAATACTCTGTAATGGCCTATACAGGAAAAGAATCTTAAAAAAAAAAAGAGTGGCTATATGTATGCGTATAAATGATTCACTTTGCTGTACACCTGAAACTAACACAACATTTGTAAATCAACTATATTCCAATAAAAATTTTAAAAATAAAAGGCTGTTTATTCATATTTTTAGGTGTGGAAAAATTAGGTGATTTCAGGAATTTTAGTTCTCCGTTTTGTGTTAAGAGTGACATATCCTATGGGCTCTGGATATGGTTTACTCTCCCAGCAGAATACTGGTGCCTTGTGGTGGCAGGTCTCTTTTGTGCTAAGGGCGCATCAACACTTGGAAAGGGACGGTTTTGAGGTCCTGTAGGCCTCACAGCACACAGGAAGAGGACATGTCTTCCTTCCACTACATGGTGACTCTACAAAGCTTTCTGTGAAGATTCCCCTCAGATAAATCATCCAAAGCACCAACAGGCCTCACTAGCAAAGGAATAAAGCTAGTACTTCTCTATTCCAATATGGAGAGAAGAATGGATTCTCTGTTCCTACATGGATGTACATCAGACATTTTTAAAAAGCTAACCTAGTAAACAATCAGGTATAAATGTAGAAACTGATGGTCATAGATTTTACCCAGAATGCAGCACATTCTGCCCTCTCTTTCACAAGAGTACGAGGAAGATAAAGTAAATCAGCCCACAAAGAAAGCAAAGGAGAAACAAATGAGGTAGTGTTGTCTAATTATTTACGAAGTTTCAGCAAACTGCTATATTTTCAAGTGCTTCACTTTATCAAACTTCTTGTGACAACTTTTTTCTTGGCTAATAAGCATACTTTGAAAATAAGTGCCTTATACATAGATTGCACACGAAATAAAAAATTTGAAATCCTATAATCATACAGTTTACCATACACTCAAATGCATTTACTGATTACAAACAAATAATTGAATTCGCCATCTTTTTTTTAAATTAGCTTCTAAAATGACTTTTAACTTTAGTTTTGCATGCTTAGATTGTGTCTAGTGAGAAATATAATTCCCTCTAACCTGGCATCCCTTGGATAATTCTTATTTGAAAAAGGTCAAATATCTCAGCCTGATTTCATTTACCAAAGTCAATTAGACAAGTTTCCCTTTTTAAACGCCTTCATTGTATGCAATTTCATGCATTTTGATATCCTCAATAAATGAAATAAAATAAGATCGTTTCAAAAATCATGATGTCTCTTTTAAGCATCCGAACTATTCTAGTTTGTCTTTCATTACAGAAACGAAGGCATTTTAAAAAGAGATGTCAACCTTTGTGAAAATAAAGCCTTCTATAGTCATGTTCGCACCAATCTCCTCTGAGTTTCACGAAGAAAACCAAACTGAAGACAGCATTCTATGAAAGCTGATGGATAATGTGGCGAATCCTCCAGGGTTCTTCATCAGCATGCTGTGAGAATAAGCACATGGACTTCTGCACATTAAAATCACTGATCACTTTAGTAACTCCCGGGAACCTGCATCCTGACTTCCAGCCATCGATACCTGTGTGAAACTTGATCTCCACTCATCCTTTAAGACCATTGATGAATCCATCAGAACTTTTGAAAGCAAAGGACAACTGAAGAAATCTTAGTGAAAGAGAGTTAGGTGTTGGAAACAAACTCCCAAGAGACAAGGCTTATCTTGGTACTTACCATCTAAGAACACATATAATCAGCACCTAAAAAAGGAAACATGAACAGCACATGTATTGAAGAACAGCATGACTTGGATCACTATTTGTTTCCAGTTATTTACATCTTTGTGGTAATAGTCAGCATTCCAGCCAACATCGGTTCTCTATGTGTGTCTTTTCTGCAAGCAAAGAAGGAAAATGAATTAGGCATTTACCTCTTCAGTTTATCCTTATCTGATCTGCTGTATGCCTTAACTCTCCCTCTATGGATTGATTATACTTGGAATAAAGACAACTGGACATTCTCTCCTGCCCTGTGCAAAGGGAGTGCCTTCTTCATGTACATGAACTTTTACAGTAGCACAGCTTTCCTCACCTGCATCGCGATTGATCGGTATTTAGCAGTTGTCTACCCTTTGAAGTTTTCTTTTCTAAGGTCAAGAAGATGTGCGTTCATGGTGAGCCTCTTCATCTGGATATTGGAAACCATCTTCAATGCTGTCATTCTGTGGGAAGATGAAACAGCTGTTGAATATTGTGATGCCACAAAGTCTAACTTTACTTTATGCTACGACAAATATCCTTTGGAGAAATGGCAAATCCGGTTTAACTTTGTTAGGACGTGTGTAGGCTATATGATACCTTTGGTCATCATAATGGCTTGCAACCAGAAAGTCTACAAAGCTGTGCAGCAAAATCAAGCTACAGAAAACAGTGAAAAGAAGAGAATCATAAAACTACTTGTTAGTATCACGTTGACTTTTATCTTGTGTTTTACTCCCTTTCATGTGATGTTGCTGATTCGCAGCGTTTTAGAGCATGATGTGAGCTTGGATGAACGTATGTTTGACCATAACAAGCCTGGGAAGCAGAGTTATAAAATCTATAGAATCACAGTTGCATTAACAAGTTTAAATTGTGTTGCTGATCCAATTCTGTACTGTTTTGTAACTGAAACAGGAAGATCGGATATGTGGAATGTATTCAGAGTCTTTACTGAGAAGCTTAATAAATCAAAAAGACGAGGAAAAAGCATACTTTCTATGTCTACAAAAGATACTGTGGAATTAGACATCCTGGAATAGAACCAAGGTCTAATTTTTTAAAGATATGCAATATTATACCATCAAGATTATATTTTCAAAAGGAGATCTCAGCATGAGAGGGGAGTAAAGGTTCCCACTGAGGGACTATCTTAATCCTCTCTGATGGAAATATTTCAAACGTGTGCTCTATAGCTCCCTGACTTTTATTAAACAAGAATTAAACAAAATTGAATATTTTCCTAATGACTCAGGATCATCACTGTAGAATGGCAATTGCTTCTGTATCTGTGCTCTAATCGCTCAGAGGTTAGTAAGATGTACTGGACTGTGTGTTTTTAAATTGGTGAGCTTCGTGTCTGGTTGTTGTGATTTTTCTCACTCTTTCTATGGATCTCAGGCTATCATTTCTCCCAGCCAACAACACCAACTACTAAATACTGCTTCTAATCTTCTCATTAGTTAACAAACATTTATTGAGCCCACTCTATGTGCTAGGTTTTGTGGTAAGTACTGGGGTTACAACAGAAATGATCTCATAAGCCTTTTGAAGCTTATATCAGTTTGGAAACATAGCCACTGAGCTTGTAAGTGTTCTTTATAAAATAAAAGTAAATAGTCTCTGAGTGAGAGTCTGAAGGCCTCATCCATGATATAAAGGACATGAGCTTTGTGAACGTTCTTTCAGTTAATCAGAGAACTTTCTACTTTCTTTAAAATCACAATTTTTAAAATTTTGATTCTTTCAAAATTTGCTGTTGGATACAGTGTGGGTGAAATTATTAGAAGTTTAATGTTTAGACAAAAAGATATACTATAAACAAAAAAGACATTTATTATATTAAATCTTACATTCAGAGACTTCTTTGGGGGTTTAGAGTATTTAGAGAATCTTGATATAATATATTCTTTTATATTTATATTTTCTCATTACAGAAATTACTCCGCCTAGTTTTAAGTAAGCATCAGGTAAACATTTTTCTTAACCAAAGTATTTTTTAAGATTTTCGAAGATGTTTTTATCCTCCTATTCTCCTTCTCTCCCTTCTCTTTACTATCTGTTCCTTCCAGTCCCCAAAATTGATCAGATAGTAAGTGTCTTGGTATCATTTGTGCCCTCATATTAGAAAACAAAAATCTGATAACAAAAGAGACAAATAATGAATTTCTAGATATACACTGAGAAAACTCAGTTAGTACACAAACTGATTCCATTTTCTATTAAAGTTGTCCATGACAGTTTGGGTGCACAAGAGAAAACCACCTTGCTTTGAGGCCCTATGTGCTTTCTCTGCTCTTTGCACTTTTCACATCATAAAGTTTCCGGAGAATTAATAGATTGAGTCTGGGCACCCTGAGATACACTTATACATACTTAAAGGCTAAAGATACACCAATGAAATGAAAAGGAACTAAAATAGTTTGGGCTGTTCGATTCTTTCCTGATACATTATTGGCAGCACCTACATTGAATACGTGTGAAAGTAAAAGATCCAGGAACAGTTTTACCCACATTGGAAACTCAGATGCAGATTGTCTTGTCTGAGATCACACAGTTCGTTGAAGTAGAGCCACATCTTGAGCCCAGAAACTCTGACTTCCCTCCAGAGCTGCTATTCCTCCTTCATGCATTTATTTTTTGTTTTTTTTGACATTTCTACCATTTCTTTCTTTAGGGATGTGAAAAGCATATATACATGGAGAGTTGTTCAAGATAGTCATTGGATTTAAGATAAGAATAAGGAGGAAAAGGAGAGTTATTTCATAAGTTAATACCTCTGGAAATAAAATAAGTCATATAGATAGCAATTAAGCTGATCTGTTACAGAGAACTGGTTAGAACTTTACCTCAGTTGGTTATATCAAGAGATGTGGCAGATACAAATTTGTGGCCCTCTTAGTAAGAACATTCTACTTAAAAATTAACAGCAGGGCTTCCCTGGTGGTGCAGTGGTTGAGAGTCCGCCTGCCAATGCAGGGGACATGTGTTCGTGCCCCAGTCTGGGAAGATCCCACATGCCGCAGAGTGGCTAGGTCCGTGAGCCATGGCCGCTGAGCCTGTGCGTCCGGAGCCTGTGCTCCGCAACAGGAGAGGCCACAACAGTGAGAGGCCCACGTAACGCAAAAAAAAAAAAAAAAAATTAACAGCAAAACCATTGATCTAACATGTAAGTTCCAAAATGAACCAGGCCGTCACAACCTTTAAGCAGGGCCAGCCATGGAGAACCCACATTAGGAGGATGCTCATATGATTTAGGGTAAAGCACTCTAGACATGATCTAAAATTATCGACAATCCCAACATTGGAAAGTTAATCCTTTAGTCTTGAACCGGCTTTATAGGTTCCTGATTACGGTTCTCCATTAAACTAAAAGGATTTCTGGAAGGAATAAGACCTTGTAGCTATTATTACCTGGGACACATTTGTCAGAAGACCTAGATTAGAACACCGGCATTTATCCACTTATGAACCGTTTGATCTCAAAAAATGTTCACGCTCTCCCTAAGGCTCAGTTTCTATAAACAGCAGGGACAGTAGCATCACTTGCTTTTAACAAGTAGATGTGAAAACACTTTGTAAACTATGATGAGTTTTCTAAATGTTTCTTACTATCAGTTATTCTCATCTTCATCATGATTAGTGGATAGCTACCCACGAGATAGAACAGTCCCTGGAGGCACTCTGAGGGTAGGAATACAGCAGCGTGAGCTAGTAGGGGCTGGCTCTCACACACCACTGCTATGGTTACTTCCCCCAGATGGTTCAACAAGTCCATTATGGTAACTTAAGGGCCTTTATTGTTGCTTCCACATTCTCGATAGTGCCTGCTTCTAGGAGTTCACACTTCTGAGGAGACACATGCTATGTACATCACCATAAACAGGTAGAGATCCATTTTTAATTTAAGTTTTTGACCTTTTGTTCTTTATTCAGAATGTTATTTTTTATTTGAATGAACTCAATTAGACATCTTGGATAGGTCAGTGAAGAGACTGAGAAGAGCTTTTTAAAACCTCCCTTTTCTCTACCTAGTCTGGGAGAAGCTTCATGGGTGAAAAAGTTAAAAGACATTAAAAAAATCACCTCATTTTGTTCAAATTACATAGCATCACTTCCCTAGGAGCATCCTGAGAAAATTTGTCTCTCCAACCTGATTTATTCCCTTTTCTCTTTTTAGTTTAAGCTAAATGTTCTCCCCAAGAAATTATATTTCCAATCCTTAATGTTATGATCAAATACATAATTATTTACCAATTGCTTCTGTTGACTTCGCCTGTTTTTAACTAGACAGTACCTACTTTTAAATAGAATTTGTGATACATAGCTTGTAGGCATTTCTGTTTAAAACATGTTTATCTTGCCCTGGGCTTCTTTTTTGCCCAGACATCACTGTCATCATTCTGTCATTTACGCGTGGGCCTCTCTTCTGGTGAAACCCATCCACAGGTTGCTATGGAAACACATCAGCTACAATAACACCCTGACCCATGAAGGCCTTTTTGATTAGAGACTTCTTTGTCTAGGTCCATCAGGTGACCCTGCTGTGAATCAGAAGTCTGTTCCTCCAGTAGATGGTACAACACACAAAGAACACATACTCATAGACTCCAACAACCTGCCTCACCTCACAAAAACAAACAAACAAAAATTCCTTGGGACCTTTTAACCTATGTTTGTACTCTTTTGCCAGATATCTAATAGCAACAAGTAGAACACATAAGACCTCTTTGCCTTCTGAAATAATGCACACATGAGTGTTTTATTTTCTTGTTTACTGAGTTAGCAGCTGGAAGACACTGTTGAGATTCTTCCCTCCCCTTCCCTCCTCCCTTCTTTCTCCTTCAACTAGAAGTGGCTGCCAAGGAAGCCATGGTAAGAAAACTTGTATCTGCATTGTTTCCATTGCTCTACTATTCTGGAAAAATCTAGTTCTGACTGGGATGTTTTATTTACACGTCCTGGGGGGAAAATAACAGAAGGTTAATTTAAACGAAAGCAGGGATGTCCTGTTTTATTCTTCGTTCATGGTATAAACACTTGATTCAATTCAAGTTAAAAAAAATTTTGACCCCTATTATTTCTTTTATTCTTTCGCATTTCATACAGCTTACCCATCACGACAGTGTGATGGCAGCATTTGTTAGTTGCATTAGTTGAATGCCCGTTGTTTGCAGGAATAAGGTGGCAATGGCAGCATCGGGTCAAACTTGGGTGAGGGAAAAGTGATGTGGGAGCTAAGATTCCTCTTCTTTTCCAAAGATCCTTTTCTTATGACATCACTTGTTGCTGGCCAAGAAAAATCACACTCAAGACTTGTCTGTGGCCACTAGGTGTTGATCGTGTTCTATTCAGGACCCTGTAGTTCACGGCTAGCTGCCACCCCCCAGAAGCAAAGAGGCGCTTAGAATGACATTTTTCCATCCAAGAAACAAGAAAGATTCCCTATGAATTGGAAATGAATAGGGGCAACTGCTGAAATTCAGTTTGCATTATTTATTTCTCTGCTTTCTAGAAAGCTCAGTAACCATCAGATAATTTCACTTGGTTTAAACTCCCTATGTCATTCTAATTTTTTTTTTTTTCCAGTCAGTTAAATTGGTCAGTCTACATGTGAGAGAACATAGGCTAAATCATATAATTTCTGCAGGATCGTGGGTATAACACTGATGACTTGTTCTAAGTCAGCTAACTTACCCACGGAAGAAAGTACTGGCCACCTTTCACATGAAGAGAAACATAAAACATATGAGCTGTAAGCGGTTTGCAATTTTGTCTACTGTGATGAAATTATAATCTATGAAAGTCAAGATGTAATTCAATATATGTATGACTTTCATTTCTAATTTATTACTGTTAGATCTCAGCACTAAAAACTTACATCTGTTATTTTGAATTGTTTAAATCTGTTCTTCCCCAAAGAACAGTAATACAATTATGTTCTAGTTTAACAGCATTTGCATATCATTAAACACATTAATGGCCTATGATCTACTTTTCTTCTGCCTATAATTTTCTTAAGCTCTTTATGAGGCACCAGTGGGTTTTTACACATTTAAAAAATAGGTTATGATTCCTCAAATAATGTTGTAATTAGGTGTTCAAAAAGCAAGCCAATACAGAAATGGGCTAGGGAAGTCTGCATGTCATTGTTCAGTGCAAACTTTTAAAAAATATACAAATTTCATTATCTAGGAAATGTGTGTTCAGTTAATTTCAAAATCAAATACAATCAAGAAATCTTGTTCTGCAATGACTGGACTTGCCCATGATATGAAAAATATTAACTTCAGTTCTCAGCATTTCATCAATCCTTCTTGGAAATGTGATTGAACTTGTAAACATCCTTCTAAAAGAATCCTTTTCAAAATTATTGTAAAATTTCTGGTCTTGCTTCTAAGACTACTGACACTTACTAACAAATAGATTAACTTGGAAACCCTGTTTTCTTTTGATAGTTAAATGGATCAAATCAAAGAATTGAGATAATGGACTAAAAAGTGCCTCTGTAGGAATGCCACAGAGCGGCGTACCGGCAACCTTAGAAGCGTGTGCATGATAAGTGCCAGCTCTGTTAAGCTTTATTAGTGTTTTAAAAATATATATAACAGGGGTGGGACAGGGAAGGTGGGAGGGAGACACAAGAGGGAGGAGATCCAGGGATATATGTATAGCTGATTCACTTTGTTATAAAGCAGGAACTAACACACCATTGTAAAGAAATTATATTCCAATAAAGATGTTTATATATATATATATATATATATATATATATATGACAAAAAAAAATCCTCTGTCATACCACTCACCCATTCATGGAAGTGACACTCGCTGATGCTAAGGAAATCTGTTTTGAATCTTTGGGGCAATGCCTTCTGTGCTTCTCTGGCAGTTCACCCAAGAAAGGAGCATGTGACACCCTGTGTTCAAAAAGACTATGGGACAGGGACTTTCCTGGTGGCGCAGTGGTTAAGAATCCACCTGCCAATGCTGGGGACATGGGTTCGAGCCCTGGTCCAGGAAGATCCCACATGCCGGGGAGCAACTGAGCCCGTGTGCCACACTGCTGAGCCTGCGCTCTAGAGCCCGCGAGCCACAACTGCTGAGCCAGCGGCCTAGAGCCCACGCACTGCAACAAAGAGTAGCCCCCACTCGAGACAACTGGAGAAAGCCCACGCGCAGCAGCGAAGACCCAACGCAGCCAAAATTAAATAAATTTATTTTTTGAAAAAAGAAAAAAAGACTATGGGACAGAAAGACCTAATGCTTTTCAGCACTCATCCAGTTCCCTTTGGATGAAAGAATTGCCAAGCCAAATCAGGGTCTGGAATAAGCAGAGATTCTTGCTCTACAAATCTTGTTCTGACTCCTAAAAGGACTATTATTAAGGGTGTTCTCACTGGTAATCGGAATTGTTTGTTAAGTGAATAAAGTTCTTTAACGGAATGAACTAAAAATGGTACAATTTCACTCTTTGTCCTAACCCCAGAGTTCAGTTTCTGAAACCCTTGGAACTATTTGTACTTCCAGTTGAAAAACTTTAAGATTATATGGGAAAATGAGGTTATGGAGAAGTGGTTTTAAGAAAGATTTTATTAATATTTCTTACATTTGTTAAAGTAAAATAGAAACAAATATTTTCAATGACATTCATTTTAAATTGGTAAAAATAGGTATTATATTGATTAACATCTATCATTCTGTGCTCATGAAAATTTTTTTTTAGGTTGTTCTTCCCTTAAATTTTTAGTCAGCTGTTCATATATGGACTAAATTTTGTTGCAGACTATACAATGACATGACTGCCTCTATTCACTGACTCAGTGCTACAAAAAAAATATATAACTCCCAGCCCACATACCACCAAGCTATAGGAAATTCCATCTCAGTCATAACTGGGCTGTCCTTTTTCAGGTTCACACCAGAATCAGGGAGGTTTACATGATGTTAAGAAAATGGAGGAGGGACCTTTGATTTCCAGTCTCTAACGATCACAGTTGACAATGACATTATCTAAGCTTTTAGTGGTTCTTTGAACCTCAGTTATTCTTTGCTGCCTCCCTGATTATCCTGGGGCCAGGGCTCATTGACAAGACTGACTAGAAGCCAGCTAATGACCCAGAGTCCTGTGCATCAGGTCGACATTCTCTTCAAAATCCACGTGGTTTCTTAGGAGTGGAGCATGTACTTAAGTTAAGCCAATCAAAATAGATCAATTCCCTGGAACTATGATTGGTTCAGTGGTGTCCAGGTGGCTTAACCTGCTTAGAATGCTGGGACAAAGGCTCTTTGTTTCACTCTGGATGATGTCAAATGACGATGAGCTTCCTGGAATCTCCGTGGCCATTTTGTGGTCATGAAATAGCCAACACGTGGAAGAAAGAACTCGGGGAATCAGAGCACTGGAGCTGGGTCTTCTGAGACAATGATTCTCCGCACATGGCAGCTATGTGGACCACATCAGCCTCCTTATTCTGTAAATCAGTCTGAGTCAGATTTTTTTTCCTTTCTTGAACCCCGAAGGGTTCCATTAGGGTCCTAATGGAATGTGGAAGTGCACATGGAAGTGAAGGTGAAGGTGAAGGAATCTTAGTCTTACAGACTAAGATTGTTGAAGAAATAGGGTTGAAGAGGTCTGAAGGAAAGGACAATGGGGACAGCTCTAGCTTATGAAATTAGCAGCCCTTGTTACTTTTTTTTTAACATCTTTATTGGAGTATAATTGCTTTACAATGGTGTGTTAGTTTCTGCTGTATAACAAAGTGAATCAGCTATACATACACATACATCCTCACATCTCCTCCTTCTTGCATCTCCCTCCCACCCTCCCTATCCCACCCCTCTAGGTGGACACAAAACACCAAGCTGATCTCCCTGTGCTATGTGGCTGCTTCCCACTAGCTATGTATTTTACATTTGGTAGTGTATATATGTCCATGCCACTCTCTCACTTCATCCCAGCTTACCCTTCCCCCTCCCTGTGTCCTCAAGTCCATTTTTTATGTCTGCGTCTTTATTCCTGTCCTGCCCCTAGCTACTTCAGAACCATTTTTTGTTTTTTGAAGATTCCATATATATGTGTTAGCATACAGTATTTGTTTTTCTCTTTCTGACTTACTTCACTCTGTATGACGGTCTCTGGTCCATCCACCTCACTACAAATAACTCAGTTTCGTTTCTTTTTATGGCTGAGTAATATTCCATTGTATATATGTGCCACATCTTCTTTATCCATTCACCTGTCGATGGACACTTAGGTGGCTTCCATGTCCTGGCTATTGTAAATAGAGCTGCAATGAACATTGTGGTACATGACTCTTTTTGAATTATGGTTTTCTCAGGGTATATGCCCAGTAGTGGAAGTGCTGGGTCGTATGGTACTTCTATTTTTAGTTTTCTAAGGAACCTCCATACTATTCTCCACAGTGGCTGTATCAATTTATATTCCCACAAACAGTGCAAGAGGGTTCCTTTTCTCCACACCCTCTCCAGCATTTATTGTTTGTAGATTTTTTGATGATGGCCATTCTGACTGGTGTGAGGTGATACCTCATTGTAGTTTTGATTTGCATATCTCTAATGATTAGGGATGTTGAGCATCCTTTCATGTGTTTCTTGGCCATCTGTATATCTTCTTTGGAGAAAAGTCTATTTAGGTCTTCTGCCCATTTTTGGATAGGGTGGTTTGTTTTTTGATATTGAGCTTCATGAGCTGCTTGTATATTTTGGAGATTAATCATTTGTCAGTTGTTTCATTTGCAAATACTTTCTCCCATTCTGAGGGTTGTCTTTTCATCTTGTTTACGGTTTCTTTTGCTGTGCAAAAGCTTTTAAGTTTCATTAGGTCCCATTTGTTTATTTTTGTTTTTATGTCCATTTCTCTAGGAGGTGGGTCAAAAAGGATCTCGCTGTAATTTATGTCATGGAGTGTTCTGCCTATGTTTTCCTCTAAGAGTTTTATAGTGTTTGGCCTTACAGTTAGGTCTTTAATCCATTTTGAGTTTATTGTTGTGTATGGTGTTAGGGAGTGTTCTAATTTCATTCTTTTACATGTAGCTGTGCAGTTTTCCCAGCACCACTCACTGAAGAGGCTGTCTTTTCTCCATTGTACATTCTCGCCTCCATTGTCAAAGATAAGGTTGACCATATGTGCATGGGTTTATCTCTGGGCTTTCTATCCTGTTCCATTGATCTATATATCTACTTTTGTGCCAGTACCATGCTGTCTTAATTACTGTAGCTTTGTAGTATAGTCTGAAGTCCAGGGGCCTGATGCTTCCAGCTCCATTTTTCTTTCTCAAGATTGTTTTGGCCATTCGGGGTCTTTTGTGTTTCCATACAAATTGTGAAATTTTTTGTCCTAGTTCTGTAGAACAAACAGAACTAGTTTGTTGGTAGTTTGACAGGGATTGCATTGAATTTTCAGGTTGCTTTGGGTTGTATGGTCATTTTCACAGTGTTGATTCTTCCAATCCAAGAACATGGTATATCTCTCCATCTATTTGTATCATCTTTAATTTCTTTCATCAGTGTCATAGTTTTCTGCATACAGGTCTTTTGTCTCCTTAGGTAGGTTAATTCCTAAGTATTTTATTCTTTTTGTTGCAATGGTAGATGGGAGTGTTTCCTTAATTTCTCTTTCAGATTTTTCATCATTAATGTATAGTAATGCAAGAGATTTCTGTGCATTACTTTTGTATCCTGCTACTTTGCCAAATTCATTGATTAGCTCTAGCAGTTTTCTGGTAGCGTCTTTAGGATTCTCTATGTATAGTATCATGTCATCTGCAAACAGTGACAGTTTTACTTCTTCTTTTCCGATTTGGATTCCTTTTATTTCTTTTTCTTCTCTGATTGCTGTGGCTAAAACTTCCAAAACTATGTTGAATAAAAGTGGTGAGAGAGGGCAACCTTGTCTTGTTCCTGATCTTAGTGGAAATGGTTTCAATTTTTCACCATTGAGAACGATGTTGGCAGCCCTTGTTACTAAATGGTAGCAAAATAACTGCTTCATCAACTGTTTTCTGCTATGTCCTGGGACTCAGAAAATGCCTACCAAAGCTCTCCCATTAGGGAATTGTTAGGAAAAACTCAAGACATTGGAGTCTTTGGGCTTCTTTTTATAGCCCTCAATAAGGTCCCACAAGAGAAAGGTACAATAATACAATTTTTTGTGAGACCTTTCCTGATATATTTTCAAATCTAGAAAATATTGCTGCCCGAGGGACCTATCCCCTGAAGCAATATGTTTTCATGCTTCAGGAAAAGGGAGAATTTTAGCTAGAAAAGGGAAGCTAATATTAATTGTGAGTCACTCGAGAGCAGAGTCTCAAAAGCTAGACATTATGGAGAAAGAAAAGAATTTTTAAAATCCCTTGGGCTCCCATTTCATACCAAGAACCAGGCCTGGATGATTTAAATTTGGATTTTTCTTTAAGCCAAGGGAAGTGATGATGCAGCCATGATGTAAACAAAAGTTCCTGTTTTGCAAGAAAATGGAAAAGCCTGGCCGCCTGACTCCAGTGGACTGTAGGGAGGAGGTAGTAAGAATTACAATGAGGACATCAGAGGCAAATGTGGAACCTCATGGCCTGAGGAGCAGCAGAAACTTCAGAGTGTGTAGGGGAGAATAGTCAATGCTAATAATCCGCTTTCCCTGCAGGGAGCTGCAAGTCTCTGGGAGAAGTCCCGTATGCATCCTGATACACAGCAATGTGGTACAAAACTAGAGATTAGCCAACAGTTGTGCAGGTTGAGCACTGCACAAGAAATCCATGTCTGTAGGGCAACACTCATTTCACAGACATCATAGATTCATACATTTATTATGGCAGTTTTAGAGCATATGGCAGCAACATGTTCTAACAAAATCAGTGTGACAATGTCCCAACACTGGAAGGAGAGTGTCTTAAGGAAGACACATCTTTTTCTAATTTGCACAGAATGCCATGTGAGTAGCTTAACCCTGCCTTTCCCCTGGCACCACAAGGTTATATAAGCATCTTCCATTTCACAGAGCCTTCATGGGAGGAGCTAGGAGAGGTGGAGTATATTTGAAAGATTGAACATCTACCCCAAAGTAACTGAGTTAACCCAATGAGACAGTTTAAGCAGGAAGAAGTGGATATATCTTTAATTCACAAGGAAAATAATTTTTTGCTCCCTGCTACCCAGCAAGTTGGTGATTCAGACCAGCATGATCATTGTCTCTCAGATGCCCAGGTTTTGACTAAAGGGGGCCCACTGGAACAGAGAGAGAGGAGAACGTATCTTTCTTTAAAATAATCCTGTCTACCTGTGACCTACAAGCCAGGTTGACTACAGGTCCAATCACAAGTGCAATGGTTCTCAAACTTTCATGTTTATAAGAATCACCTGGGAATCTTGGTTTAAAAGATTTTTATTCAGTAAATCTTAGGTGGACGCTGAGATACTGCATTTCTAACAAATTCCTAGGTAATGCCAATGCTGCCAGGCCCTGGGTCCGGGTGTTGAGTTGCACAGTTTTAGAGTCTAGAAAGTGGTTCTCGGACTTTCACGTGCAACAGAACCACCCTGAGGGCTTGTTGAAACAGAGTGCTGGGCCCCTGTGGTATTGTGATTTATAGTAAGAAATATCTGGTCTTCATCCTCGTTTCTAGCACAGAGCTCCTAAAACTCTTGTAATTTCCTAAGTGACAAGAGCACCAGGAGCATCTCGTGTTCTAATATTTGGCGTTTGACCCCATCCCTGAACCAGGGCTCCTGAAACCCTTGAAATTTCCTTGGTGATAGGAATTTTAATGAGGTGACTGGGTGGGCTCCTGAATGGCTCCTGGATGAAGGTTGGTCACCTGAAAGAACAAGCCATGATTAGAAGCTTGGAACTTTCAACCCCACCCTCCTTCCTCTTGAGAAGGGAGAAGGGCTGAAAATGGAGTTCATAGTTCATCATGCCTACATGAGGAAGCCTCCATAAAAATCCCCGAAGTATGGGGTGTGTAGCTTCCAAGTTGGGCAACACATCCATGGCAGGAGGGTGACACACCCCTACTCCACAGGGACAGAAGCTCTTGCGCTCAGGACCCTCCCAGGCCTCGCCCTGTGTGTCTCTTCACCTGTGTTCATCTGTATCCTTCTTCATATCCTTTAGTAAACTGGTAAACCTAAGTGTTGCCCTGAGTTCTGTGAGCCACTCTAGCAAATTAATCAAACCTGAAGGAGGGTTATAGGAACCTCTGATCTGAAGTCCAACTGGACAGAAGCTGTGGGTAACCTGGGCTCCTGCTACTTGTGACTGGCCTCTGAAGTGAGGCAGGAGCCGTCTTCTGGGACTGACCCCTTAACGTGTGGGATCTGACTCCCTCTCCATGTAGATAGTATCAGAATTGAGTTAAACTGCAGGACACCCAGCTGGTGTTGCCGGGATTTGCTTGGTGTGGGGAAAAACCTCCACACATTTGGTGACCAGAAGTGTCAGAAGTGGTGTTTTGTGTGAGTGCTAAAGAAGACACATGGAACACACATAGTAAAGGAAAAACTGGGTATGTTTTTTCCTTTAAAGCCCCAATTCCCAGAGATTCGGTTCCAGTAGGGCTAGGGTGGGGTCTGAGAATTTGCATTTCTGACATGTTTCCCAGTAACCCTGATGTGGGCGAGCTACACACTGAGACCGCAGCTCTAATCTCATGCCACTCTCTCCCAGGATCTTCTTTGTCAATTACCACCTACCAGAGAAAAAGTACTGCCTCTCCCACAGTGAAGGTACAAATGTATACAGCCTGCAGGCAGGGAGTATATCTGTGGGTCCCTCCCACTCCCAAGGCCAGTCCCTACCTGCAGTTTACTAAGAGACAGAAATCATTACGTTTCAAAAACTGTGTCCAGGTAGGTTTCTGGCTGTGGTTTCTAACTCGCAGAATTGAACAGAAGCAATTAGACTGAAAGCTGCCAGGTTTTAAGGGCCTGTATAGCCTTTCACCTCTCTGGTCTCACGGCACTGAAGTGGAGGCTACATTTGGTTCTTTTGCCAATAGTGCTCTCCTGTATCTCTTCCACCAGGTCAGAAGCTGTTGGAGAGTAGAAACCACATTTTATTCACCTCTGTATCTCTTCCAAGCCCGTGCTCAGCTCCCTTGCTAGAAATGAACATAAAGTTTTGCACATTCTAGATGTAACAGGAATCACATTTAGAAGATATTAAACAGCTACACTTTCTATTCTCATATGACTGATGTTCTCTCAAAGCTCATCCATCATTAAAGCTCAGTTTACTGCCCAGGAAAAAAGAGGGAGGTATCGAAGAGTCATAGTTCATGAAAGAAGATATCACTAAGAGATGTCCCACTGGGTAGAAAGCTGAAGCAGACATACCTTCTGATTCTAGGAGGAAGCCATGAGGTAGAGAAAGCTAGAGCAAGAGAGAGGACATGCCCCTGGGGTCAAATCAAGAGAGGTCAAGGAGGAAAGGCAGAAGCAGAGGGGGCTTTCCTGTTTGGGGCCTGAGGAGGAGGCCACCTTCAGAGAACTCCTGCAAAAAATAAAAAGAGAAAATGGCAACAGAAGAGAAAAATAGACATGGTAGTATGCCAAGAGGATGCAAAAAAAAAGGTATCTGGGAACGGTCAGCTCATGTGGGGCAGGGATGGTATCCAAACACTCTGACATGCTCCCAGAGGTGGAAAGGTGTGGAAGAGTGAGGAGGGCGGTGGGAAGAGCAGGGGGAAACTGACCCTGTGGCAGAAGCTATATGGTGGAAAACCATAGACCCAGGATGGAGGGAGGTGGCTGAGACCCAGAGAATCTGCAGCTTTAGTGAGGACCAATGTGACGGAGAAACCCTGGACCCCAGTAGGCCACCACATCGCAAGTCATGCTGACTGCAGTGTCAGCAGTTTCTACCAGGAGGATCCCCAGTGGATGGACAGGACATCATCTCAAAGGCTAGAGGGGACCAGGGGACAGCATCAGGACCCGTAGGTGGACATCACCCCTTTCCTCGCCACAAAGAGGACAGCTAAGCTTCCCTTCCACCCAGGAGTCATCTTGTGGATATCTAAGGTGAGTCCTAAGAGGAAACAGGAATCTTGACTTTGAGTATTTATCCACAAGATACTAAACAAATCTCTAAAAGACTGTTTAAGCAGCAGAGCCTGAAATACCCTCAATGTGCAAATTTCAGTTTTTTCCCCACCTTCAGTGGGAATGGGGGGAGAAAGAAGATAATAATAGTTTCTTCTCCACATCCAAATGTCCATGTAAAAATGTGTCCTTGAAACTCAACAAAAATGTGACAAAGTGTGTAGGATTTTGCTGTTACATTCATTTTGTATAAGCCTAGTTTATTTAAGCTAAAGTTTCTTCCACTGGAAAATAATAGCAGAAAATGGAGCTACTGGGAACAGCCCAGAAACAGTATCCAGGACACTGTGTGTGGCAAGATTGGATGGATAGATAGTAAGGAGGATGACCTACTCTTCAAAAGTTTCCTTCCTCTTTACTTCAAAACTCATTTTTCCCCCCTCTGGCATTCATCTGTTGAAATGAATTGCCCCTCCCAAGGAGGATACACACAAAGATAGAATGCTAATAACCACAATACCTAGCACCTCAGCTTACTTACAGTAGGCATTGAATATTTATTTGGTCATTCGATGTGCTAATTAGATTTGAAGAGAGAGATCATGAAAATTACGTGGTGTACTTGGTTGATTTAAAGAAGGGAAGACAAGATGAGAGCTCCTAGGAATATCCATGGAGCTGACAAGGGCTGGGTATGGTCATACTTTGTAGTAGCTGCTATTGGATGGAGAGCAGGGCTACCTGTCTGCTGTCCTAGATGTGCTGGGAACAGAGAATGAGCTCGCTTTGAGACATGACTTTCCTCTTAGTTCAAACTGAGTTGGAAGTTTGGCCTCTTTTCCTCCTTCTCCATATTCTGCTCTAGAGAGGCATTTGAAGAACATCTAGAACAAAAACCTCCTATTATGGATGAGGAACCTGAGCTCACAAAGGTAAAATAATTTACACAACTTCTAAATGACAGAGACTGGAATAATTTTCAAGCCTCCCAGGTCAGGTTTTTCCTTTACTGCAGACTCCTCTGGATGCAGGCAACAAATCAAACTGTCAGAGGGGGAAAAAAAAATTATTGGCCCAGAGAAGTAAAGTCCAGGGGCAATTTCGGGTATGGCTGAATTCAAATGCTCAACTCAGTTTGCCAGGAAGACATATTTCACCATCATTCCTTTCCACCTTTTGCTATTTTGGCTTTTATATCATGTCAAAGATGGCTACTGGCACCTCCAGGCTGAGGTTCCACAACTTAGAAAATCCAGTGGGAAGAGAGAGTCTCTTTCCTGACTCGAGATGCTGGTTCCCCTGCCTTTGTTCACTGCTTTAAACCAGTCGCTGTGGTTAGAGTTTCTCTCATAGATGACACATGCTCCTGGAGTATAAGACAGTCACACCCTAAGCTCAGAGACTGAAAGGAGAAGAGAGAGTGGCTTCTCAATGGAAATTCAGAATATTGTTACCAAAAGGAGGAGGGAAAAGAGTCTGTTTCTATCACAGCATCCTTCTAGGCTGTGTAGTCCAGATACACCTGTGACATCAGACACACACCTTGTATTATTCTCAATTGAAAGGAAGGTTAGTTTATTTAATCTTATGAAAGGGGAGAAAATGGTCTTCTTTTCATAGAGAATAGACACCTTGCACAATGTTCACTCTGGAAGGTAATGTCAGGAAGGATCCTGGCAGGCAACAGGGGCTCACTCTAATTCAGATAATCTAAGAGAGTTTAATAAAGAGATATTTACAAAAGCAAAGGGTGTAGGGGAGGTACAGAGATGGTGCAGTACCTGGAGGGTAGTAACGTCTGGGTTCCCTGACCCCCCTGGCCCTGAAGGGGCAAGAGGAGGGGGTGACCCCTAAACCAGGAGGCACAGAAGACTGTTTGGAGAGGGCAACTGGACTGAAGCTATGACCTTTAGTGAGGATACAGTCTCAAAATGGGAGCTGGGGAAACAACAAATTCCCAAACCTTCCTCTCCTCCCTCCATCCAATTTTCTGTAGAAGGTCTCTATTGGGTGACCCATCAGGAGGCCAGAAGCAGGAATCTCATCATTGTGGATCATAAGGTCAGCCTCTCAGAGCACAATGCTGGACAGGCAAGGATCAAGATTGGGTCCAGACAGTATTCAGTTTCTCAGTTACATTTGCACCCTATTCATGGGCCATGAGATGTCTGACTGTATGCCCTTGTCTAAACTCCTATACTGCAGCATTGCCCGCTAAACATCTATAATTGAAATCCTCTGAAACATGTGGGATTGTGAACATACATGACAACAGCAACAGTGAGGCCCACTGGGGCTTCATTTTGGTTTGGGGTCATAAGACTTGCTCGAGTGTTTGTTCCTTTGTTTGCTAGCTTTGTGGCCTTGAAAAAGCCAGATAATCTCTCAGAGACGGAGTTTCCTCATCTTCAATATGAAGATAATATTTCCCTTGCCCATCTGATGGTATCTGTCATTCAGTACAAATGAAATATTAGATATAAAAGTGCATGGGGAGGGCTTCCCTGGTGGCGCAGTGGTTGAGAGTCCGCCTGCCGATGCAGGGGACACGGGTTCGTGCCCCAGTCCGGGAATATCCCACATGCCGCGGAGCGGCTGGGCCCGTGAGCCATGGCCGCTGAGCCTGCGCGTCCGGAGCCTGTGCTCCGCAACGGGAGAGGCCACAGCAGTGAGGGGCCCGCGTACCGCAAAAAAAAAAAAAAAAAGTGTATGGGGAATGACAAAGTACTAATCTCATATTGATCATTTCAGCCTTTGTATGTGAGCATAGGTAATATAATGTTTTATTTATGGCTATGCAGTTTTGTAATTCTTACATCAGGAAAAGTTCTAAAGTGCATTTGATGCGTTCTATATGTGGCAGTATGTTTTAACCATGTGAAATTTGAAATGAGTTAATGAGAAATTAACCTCCAGTTTACTCCAGGATTGCATTGAGGAGATGATTTACTGTGATTCTGCTTATTGCTGGGGGAAAAATATAAAAGGTTAATCAAGTTTTCTGCCTGACAAGTGAGTCACTGTGCTTATTATCTGTTTATGAGTAGACAAAGGCACAGAACATCGTTGTGCCCCAGTGAGCTCTGCGAGTCCTTTAAAAACTGTACATTAGCCGTGGATCTTCCTGCTAACTCTCCCCTGCAGCGTGCTGAGGATATTTTCCATAATATAACTAGGCTTATCACAATGTATTTCTGCACTGCTGGCTCCTAGGACAATTGCCCAGATTTTCAAACCCCTGATTGGAAGCTGTGGTTTGATAAAAACTACTTTGGAGAAAATGGAAACACTCCCCTCATCCCCTCTTACCTCCCCCCTTTCTTCTTAACCCCCATCCCTCTATGAATATCCTGGTTCCTAAGACTCTTTTGATCAGATTCCCTTATTGTCCTAGTTTCATGAGAACTCATCAGTGACAGCTTCCAGGGGTGCACTGAGAGTATACTATGTGTTAAGAACTCTACATCCAATATTTTACTTAATCTCCCCAATATCAGATGAAGTAGGTATTATCTCCATTGTATGTGAAAGGACTGAAGCTTAGAGAGGCTTACAGCAGAAGAATTTGAATCCAAATGTCTGAGTCCAAAGCCTGTGACCCTAACCACCATACTTTATAGCCTATCTGTTTCCATGCTGTTCTTTCTCTCTTATAGTAAAATCCGATTGATCCCCATAGAAGAATGGGTCTTACTTGGGTCAAGATGCAGAGGGAGTTTTATTCTTCTCATTTCAGAAGACACTTATGTACCCATTGCAGATACATTGCTGCTACTTTTTTGGGAAAGGGACAGCCACTATCCCCTGAGGACCCTATGTTAACAGCTGAGAAGGGAATAGCTGTATTGAGTTGCTGTTCTCTGTTAGTCACCATGAAGTCTAGATTCTAATTATTGCGATATCACAATTCAAGGCCATCTGCAAGACAAATGGTCAAAAGCCAGAGTGCTCAGCTTTGCAATATACTATTGTGGTAAAAACATAACACAGGATTTTTTTTTTTTTTTTTTTTTTTGCGGTACGCGGGCCTCTCACTGTTGTGGCCTCTCCCGTTGCGGAGCACAGGCTCCGGACACGCAGGCTCAGCAGCCATGGCTCACGGGCCCAGCCGCTCCGTGGCATGTGGGATCTTCCCGGGCCGGGGCACGAATCCGTGTCCCCTGCATCGGCAGGCGGACTCTCAACCACTGCGCCACCAGGGAAGCCCAGGATTTTTTTTAATATAAAAAATGTAGGAGAATGCTCAGTGACTGAGAATCTATATATGGAACTTAATCTATTTTTCCTAAATGACGGCTATAAGAGGTTAAGCCCAATGATATAAACTTTACCTTGCTGAATTTCCCCATCAATTTCAGCTGTTCATATTCCATTTTTTACTTCTTAAGCACATTGGAGAAGTATATGAGAAAAAATGCACACTCATCTTTTTAAATGATATAAGAGATAGTGAACAATTTAATAGAAAGAAAAGAAAAACACTCAACTCATTTATTCATTCTTTTAATGGATTTTTGTCAAGTGCTTAATTTTTGCTGGGTTCCAGGAGTACTGGGAAACGTCTAGTCTAACAGGGGATCCAGGGACAAGCAATGTAATTTAGTGAGTATTACAGTAAGAGTTAAGTAAGAAGGGTGAGTGGGCATGACCACAACTGACTCAGTCTCAGAGGGTCTAGGAAAACGTCCAAGAACACTTGCTGTCTCCTTTGAGATCTAACGGCTGAGTAGGCCTTAATCAAGCTGGGGGAGGGTGTTTCAGGCTGAGGTGCAACACAGACAAAAGCCTGGCTCCATTTTAAGGAAATGAAAGTAGTTCAGTGTTGTTGGCACTGTGAGGGAGGAAGTGGCAAAAGATAAAGAATGGCAAGAAGCAGAAGCTAAATCTTAGAGAGTCTCTTAGCTCCGTTAAATGATTTGGACTTTTCTATTAAGGTCAATAAGTAGCTATTAAAATTTTTAAGCCAGTGAATGACACGATCAAATTTGTGCTTTAGGAAGATGACTACTCTTGACTCCAGGTCCCAGAGGACGCTGGTCTGGGTTGGCGTGCTGGTGCAGTGACACTGACCTTCACCTCTGAGGAAGCTGAGTCCTTGTTTTCCTTGCCTTTGTTGGGCCATAGATGTTGCAATACAGCTATGTTTAGACTCTACATACAGAAAACCCATATTCAAATGAAACATCAATTCCTGTAAGGACAAATTTCTGTCTCCCTGGAGTGGAAGATGTCTGTTGTAAACAACCTGCTACCAAAAGGCTTGCTGATCTCCTTGGTCTCCGCTGCTGGCAGGTTGGGCATTCAAGAGCAGCGTTAGCTAGATCAGTGGGGACCCATCAAGCCTCTGCCACACGCCCACTCTGTTCTTGCACCTTTTGTGCAGCACAGAATCATCCTTCCCCGCTGGTCGTTGAGAGACCCCTCTGCAGTGGATGTTCCCTGGGGGACAGTAATATCTGCATACTTTGTGCCCATTCCTATAGGTGAGTCTACCTACCTCTTCCCCAGACTTGCTTGTCCCTAGTTCTCCAGTCCTTTTCCTTCCAGACGCAAGGCCAATCATCCATACAAAATGGGTAACCAAGCTTGCTGTTCATCACTTCCTTACTGAGTAATTTCCTATCTCTCCCTTGACTAACGGACAGGTCTAAGATGCAGTTTTTACGTCTTCTCAGGGGATGGACACACAGAATTGAGCGATCAGTCACACCTAGTGGCAGCCTGCTTGCTAACGAATCCTCATATCGGCTCTCCTTACATCTACTTTCCCCTTGCCCTGATCTCTGGGATTATTCTCAAGCCTTTAAGCTGTGCTTCCAAGGGAGCCCAGGCTAAATGGTTGGCATCAGGAGTGACCTTAGAAATCAAACCATAAGAATGGGATTTTCAAATTAGATTACTAGTGGTAGTTACTATTACCCTGCACTGGGTGCATCAGAGTTGGTTGAATATTCATCCAGGTTGTAAAATTTTAACTGTGACATCACACCAGTGACAGCTATAAAGAAAGTGCCTAAACGTTCTAGATTCATTTTCCCATTCTCACAAGCTGGGAGTGCAGTGGCATAAATTACTATGTTGTCTCACTTTTCTGAACATATGGAAGGAAAGCTGTTGGTGATCAGGGGGATAGCCGAATAGGTGCTGTGGGTGCTCAGGTGTATTCGTTCCCTGTGAAATATTTCAGCATTTCTTCTTTCTGATGATTCGGTAACTGACGGCATTTTCCACCTTCATTGATTCCATGCTCTAAATCAATGAAACTCTACCCTGATGTGTACAACTGAATTGCCTCAGTGCTTAAAAAAAAATCAATGCATGTATGGACTCCATCATTTAAATCAGAATGTCTAAAAGCGGGGCCCAGATATCTGTGTTTTTAAAAGCTCCTCGCATGGTTGTAATGTGCAGCCAGGGTTGATGACAGCACTTCCAGACCAACAGAGAGGGGAGGGTGGAGGGTGACTTACATTCATTGAGCAAGCACTACCATTGGCATCTTCCCTTTTTATATACATATGCAGTTTCAATAACAGTGATATGGGAAAGAGTAATCAGATTTCTTCTTGAAGGAACATGCCAACAGTTTGGTAGAAATACTTATATTTGATGCTTGGCGTAAAAGGTGAGTCCTCTCAAGGGCATGTTCAAAACAAAACTGTTTCCAAAAATCGCAGGCATATGACAAGGAGAGGAATTGGATGGCCTTTGTGGGACTGGGAAAGAGAATGTAAAGAAGAGGGATAGGAAAGAATAAAGCACAAAGTAGCCTGCTGTGAGCCTCCAGATCTTCCACGACTCAACTCCCAGTGCTTGGGGTTAGGTAGTAAGTGTTAAGGTTTCTGCCCAGGTGACATGGTCAGTATGAAAACAGGAGCTGGATGGTCAGGAATGTCTCTCCCAAGGTCTATGTCTCAATGTGATAATAGCTAATATTCACTGAGAGTAATTTTAGACATTCAGGAGTTGCAAAAATAAATTGAAAGATGCTGTCTGTCCCATTGTGACAGAAAAGAACCTGCTGATGTCAGGAGATCACCTTGGTGATGGGCTCACAGCTAGCACTACACTTATGAGGCTCCACAGAGAGCCAGTGGGACCAAAAATGCCCCTCCAGGGTGCTAAGCTCTTGAGAGTAATCATGAACCAGCACCTCCCAAAGGGTGTTCTGTGTAACTGGCGTTCTACGGACGTTAAATGAAAAAAATATACAAGGGTTTCCTGATCAAAGACGTCGGTCAGAAGGGCTAAATGAAAGGTCTTCCAAAGCCTTTAGTTTGCTAAATGAGCCTGGTGAGGGTCCAAGAGGGGAAACAAGACTGCAGCTCTCCTGCATGTTCTCATGAAATACCTCAAAGACCCCAATTCCCTGAGAGTCATTCTGGGAAACATTCCTACAGGCCTATGTATGAATGACTGATGACAAATAGATGTTTTTGCAAGAAATGAACAGAGACAAAAAGATATAAGTACATGCACTTATACATTTTAAATTTGCCTTCTTTTTAAATCAGAAACAAAAGTAAGTTGTTTTTCCTTTTTCTAGAAATAAGCCTTCATCAAAACAAACTGTTAGGCCACGGGAATTCACTGGGCATTTCCGTTACTGGTGTCTCACCGCAGGGCCTATCTATTGAAGACAATGTCTGGAAGCTTCTACGTTGTCATTGTTGGTCACATGATAATCCAGTTTTTGAAATGGAGTTTCTGCCAGCTGGAAAAGCAGAATCCAAAGACGATCACCACCATCTGAACGAGTTCGTAGCTCACACTGCTATCGACCTCGTATACAGAACATGTGGCTGTCAAACAACATGTACCTGAAGACGGGGGACGAGCTCAATGAATGGTTTGTTTCAGCATTCGTCACTGCAGGTCATATGAGATCTATTATGTTGCATGACGTCAGGCAAGAAGCCGGAATAAAGAACTCCTTTATCGATGTCTATGATTTATACATAAAGTTTGAAATGAATCCATTTTATGAACCCAATTCTCCTATTTGGTCAAGCGCATTTGACAGAAAAGTTCAGTTTCTTGGGAAGAAACACCTTTTATGCTGAATGCAAAAAATTCGGAAGTAAACAGTGTCACTACAATAGAGTATACTCAGGAATGTGTACATTGTAAGTAACTTGATTAAACAGCATGGAAAAGTTTTAGTTGTAGTCTCAATTTATCGAAACCTAATGCAATTGCTTTCATATTTAAACATAGTATATTCAGTTTCTTACAATTATCAACAGATTGATATTTGCTTGTGAACAGTGTTATTTATGAAGAGTTCTTTATCGGTAATCTTGAAATATTTCTATTTTAAAAATTGAGAATAAGCTTTTGAATTTCCTCATTCAGATAGCTTGATCTTGTTCCAAATGTCATGGTCAAGATTTGGTAGGCAGATTTAAACCCAAAAGCTTCTGCAGTAGAGGATGAAGTTGATAGCACATACAGGGGCTCATCTATACATCTGAGATGTTATGAAAACGTATAGGTAGAATACATAGAAGTCGTATATGTACACTAAGAAGCCAAGAAGCCAGAGCAGACAGCTTTGTGTTGCCAAATGCCACAGGCCTGCCCCTGTCGGAGACTGGGAACGGCGATCCTCCTGTAATCCTAGAATCCTGGATCCATGTTTGTCAAGTGGGAGGCTAGGACCAAAGTGACAGGTTATGTTCTTATGTTTCCTTTCCTCAGACAGTAAACTAAAGATGAAGTGAACCCGTTGATAGCTGTACTAGGAAAAAGTTGTACGGCAGTTTTAGAATTGTAAACAAAGAAAAGCTTGCATCACATTAACCCTTGAGCTCTTGGCTGTTTAGGCTGTATACCATACCGGAGGAGGCGGGAGTGACTTCTTTTGTACTGTAACAGCGTGGGATCTTACAGTAAACCAGTAAAGGTTCATTGAAAAGCAAGTAATATAACTGGGTATTTTCTGTGCTAATTGCGAGCACAGAAAGAATTTTGTTCCATTCTGAGTAACCTGAGCAAGTAATTCTAAGTTTGGTCTTGTATCTTTGTGTGAAGCTGTTAGCATAATTTTTTACCGTATTTATTTGATATCCTAAATAAAGATGTTTGTCCAAGGAAAAAATAACAAAACAAAACAAAAAACAAGCTGTTATCCTGCACGAGGCATTGTGTATTCCATGGATGCTTATCCCCCATTGGTTGTACATGATGTAATGGCTCTGCATAGTTATTTCAGTGACTCCTTGAAACTGCAACTCCCTGTTGAGAGTTGAAGTAATATATGTGAGAACAGTAGGGAGCCCGAAAGTAAAGAATTCATCCCGCTGAATTTTTTCCTATCGTACGTTCATGATGTGACTTCACAAGTCGACCGCAAACCAAGAAGCAGTTCACATTTATTGGCGGGAGGTTAGAAACAGCTTGTGCTTCTGGGTCAAGTCACCTTTACTGAAGTGGAGAGACTGTGATGATGTAGCTTTGGAGTGGGAGGCAAGAGACCTGAATTCTCGTCCCAGTGATACATACTCTTGCTGTGTGACCTTGGCCAAATGCCTAGTTGTCTCATCTGTCAAGTGGGGCTTAGATGCTCTTGCAGGTCTCTTCCAGTTTGAATCTAGGTGTATCTGGATAACTGCACGATAATAAATGTAAGCCATTCCAAAGTGACTGGAGAAAACCTTGGAGAACTTGGAATGGACAAAAAGGATCCTCCTTAGGAAAGACCCCTTCTTAACAATGAGGCTCCAGAAGTTTTACAGCCGCTATTCTCTGTGGGCCTGGGGGTAGAGATAGCGAGATGCTTAGTTTGAGAAAGTTTACTCATTCCTAGGGCTCCTTTTCTTACTCTGTTGAAGGTTACACGACGCTGGGAAAAGGCTGAGGGGTCCAGGCCCTGAGTCTCCACGCGATGTTGCTATCCACTCACATGAGTGTCCAGCCATGATGCTCCTGTGCTCAGTTGTGGTGTCCAGGGCTGTGTGTCTTCACGCCTGCTTCGTCCTCTCTTGCACCCTTGCAGCTGTCCCTGACTTGAAGTTTATATTGATACCTTCTTTCCCTCTGCCCTTTACTTCCTCGTGGACTACTGGAGCTCTCACGGTGGAGCAAATATTTTTCTGAGGGTTGTGAAGAGCTCAGTCTCTACCAGAGCAACAATCTCTGTCCCATCGCCCAAGAATGGTCAGCATAACTTTCCTTAGAAGTAGTAAGACAACAATATGTTTGAATTTTCATACGCTGTCATATTAAATTCTCAATGATTCACCTAATTTTGTCTCCCTATTAGAATTTCTGATGTCTGAATTGGAAGGTTGGCGTGGCCAGGATGTATATAACTTGAACAAAGCTCTCCATGTGATTCTAGCGTTCTCTCCATCTCTCCACTCCCCCACCCAAACATGAGGCCTCTCTCCTTCTTTGGTCCTTTAGCTCTAAACATAGAGAAGCAGGACATTTCTGTTGACCTTAGCAGTGTTTGAAAGGTTCATTTCATTTGCGGCTTTAGACTCCCTGTGTGAAATTATGGGAAGAACTGCAACAGAATACATTTTTGTTCATGTGACCTTTTTCCCATTTTAGGTATATCCTTCTAAAATGTCTCTCTCATAATACTGCCCCCTCCATAATTCAAGCCCCTGGACAACTGGTAGAACCTCCAGCGTGGTCTTTCCTGCGTCTTCTTATCCATTCTTCATACAGCAGCTAGAGGGATCTTCTAAGAAGTCTGATCGGGACTCATCCCACTGAAAACTCTCTTGGCTTTTACTGCTCTTAGCGCAGATTCTAAAACTCATAACATGGTCCACAAGAGCTTTGTGGTCTGACACAGTCCTAACGATATATCAGATCTCAACTCTGGCCACTTATCCCCTTTCCTTAAGCTTCCATCACACCGGCCTCCTGCTTTTCGCCTTGCTCCTTTCTGCATCAGGGCAAATGCTGGTCCTTCAGCCTGGGACCATCTTTGCTCCATTTCTTCATGTTCCCAGTTATAAATCATCACGTAGGTGGATAAGGATGCCACTTTCTTAGGTTGCGGAGTCTATGATTATTACTTAGAAGCCTATCTGAAACTTTAGTTCAATGAGTAGTGTGTGTATAAAAGTTAAAATATGTTTATTTTTTTCACATGGGGAGCCGATTTTTTGGCACTGTTAATTGAATGGCCATCCCTCCTGTATGACGCAATGTCACTTTTCCCGTATTTCTTAATTCTGGTGTGAACCTAAGTCTGTATCTACACTCTCTCCTCTTTTACTGAACTTTTGTGCCTATTTTTATACCATCACCACACTGTGTTAATTACCATATAGTTTTATAATAAATCTTTATATCTGGTAAGGAGATTCTCCCCCTCCTGACTAATTGTTCTTCAAGAATTTTTTTGTTCTTGGCCCATTACACTTCCATTGGGCTTTTTGGACCAATTTATCAAGTTCTGTGAGGAAACTCTGTTGAAATGCTCGTTAGAATTGCATTGAATTTTACAGGTATATTTTGGGACATTTTACATATTTATGACTTCTCATCCAGGAAGTTAGCATATGTTTCTATTTTGTAAATCTTTTATGGCTTTCAATAAAGTTTTATAATATTCTCCATAAAGATCTTAGACATCTATATTAGATTTATTGCTAGGTCACTTCTAGATTTTATCACAAGTTTTTGATACTGCAAATGGCATTTTTAAAAATTTATCCTTTCATTGGTTGTGGTTTGTGGTTGATGCACAAGAATGAATTCATTTTTCATAAGGTAATCTAGTATCTAGCAACTTTGATGAAGTCTCTTAGTAGCTCTAGTTTTTGCCTTTCAATTCCTTTAGTTCCCTATGTAGAAATTAATATTTTGCTCACAAATAATGACAATTTGATTTTCTTTACCTATCATTTTAACTTTTATCTATTTTCATATATTATTCTGCTAACTAGGTCTTTCATAATAATGTTGATTAAAACTGGCATAACAGACATCCTTGTCAGATTTTACTATTAAGTGTAATATTTGCTCTTGGCTTTCTTTGTGATTTCCTTTCTCAGGTTAAAACATTTGTTATAAGTTCATATTATAAATTAGTATTAGCATTAATAATTAGTATTAGCATTATGAATGCTTTCTCTGAATTTGCAGAGATTACCATATGTCATAAAATGAGATGGAATATTTTCCCTCTTTTTCTATTTTCTAGACCAGTTTGTATAAGATGAGAATTGTTTTTTGAAGAACTGTTGGAATTTGCCTATAACATCATCTGGACCTATGCTTGTTTTTTCATTCCTTATTTATTTCTCACTTCTGCAGATTTTCTTTCTATCATGTGAAACTGGGAAGCACACTTTTTAAAAATTTCTATATATTATTAGTATCCTGAATTTCTACATGTTATGCAAGTTTTTGTATTAACCTGATCCACCAGCTTTCTAAAATCAGAAGTCTTGGATTAGCCCTTTAAAAATTTTTTTTGCTGGGCTTCGCTGGTGGTGCAGTGCTTAAGAATCCACCTGCCACTGCACGGGACACGGGTTCGAGCCCTGGTCCGGGAAGATCCCACATGCCACGGAACAACTAAGCCTACGTGCTGCGCTCCGCAACAAGAGAAGCCACTTGCAATGAGAAGCCCGTGCACTGCAACAAAGATGCGGCAACCAGAGAAAAGCCTGCGCACAGCAACAAAGACCCAACGCAGCCAAAAATAAATTAATTAAATTAATTTAGTTTATAAAAAAAAATTTTTGCTTACTATTGTAAAATGAGGTCTCTATTTTATTATCTATTCTTGCTAGTTAATACTGGAGTATAGGAGGCATACTTGCATTCAGTTCTAATCACTTTGCTAAGCTCTTTAAAATGTATCCAGCATATTATCAGAGTCAGCAGTCTGTGACTGCAAAATAATATTTTATTTTCTTCGGTATTCAAGATACAAAGAGTATTAGGCCTATTGCATGGACTACCAGAAATCTATTTTCCTCCAGGGTTTCACTTTCCAATAGATTTTGGAGAAGCTCTAAGGAATGTATCTACATAAATGGTTCTCTGTTGGTGGAATCATCCACTTGTTCCTGCAGCCCATGCTCTGAACCACTGCTTCTCCAAAGCCAGGCACAGCCCCTCTCGCCACCTCACAGAGCATTCCACATCCTTATCAGATTCCTCCAAGCTTGGACATGATCCCCTCTCATAATTCCCAAACTATTTAACAAAACTTATTTGTGAGCACCTAGAGGAGATGATCAAGTGACTTATAACGGAAAGAAAATTTGTCATCAGATTTTCAAAAACAACGCTCCAGAAGAAAATGAAACAATATATTTAAGACACTCAAAGAAAAAGAATGTGCTCTAAGAGTTGTATAACCAGCCAAATTGACTTTCAATATCAAAAGCTCTAAACTTAGTATCGACATCTAAATATTCAACCCTTAACCCTTTCCTGAATCTACCAGAGATCAACCTTCAGACACACAACATGTCTAGGGCTTTGTCATAAATACTGGCATGTAGTTATTTATAGAACTAAGTTGAAATGAGAGTAAAAAGACAAGATTATAGTGTGTAATAGTTATATGTTTTGACGATGTAATCACAGTCTAACTAAAAAATGCCTGGGGGGAGCATCACAAAAAAGCTTTTAATTGTTTTCATAATCCTCTGATGGATAGTATTAATATCAGTATTATGGGACAAACACTGTGTATGACATAGGATGAAACAAATTAGTAATTACGACCTATTCTAATTCTATTATTCCCTCTGTTCTGGAGAACCAGGATTGTTAGTATGGAAAAAAGAAGAGACAGATGTAAGCTAGAAGAGAGTAAGTAAAAACTCAATTGTCCTGAATTTGAATTGAATGAGTGTATATTAGTAGAATTCAAATTTATATTTATGAATATATATGTATGTATGTATATATATATATATTTAAGAAGCTCTCATTTCAAGATCACAGTCTGGGTGCAAAGGATGCTCTGTGTCAATGGGCTGGTCCTAAATCTGTCCACTGAAAATTTCTGGAAATAAGGACACAACCCAGTAGCACTGAGCCTCCATAACACCCACAATATGATTTGAAATGAGGGTTTCTTAGAGATGTGACTAATTTCAGGACAGTGGCAGGAAATACACAAGATGATCCTGGACCATGTTCATAGCCCATAAGGGTCATGTTAAATGGAACCAACTTGAAGAAGCTCCTCAAAGCCAAATATGGGGCTATTTGAGTTTTAATAAAGATATTAACTACAATAGATTAGTACATATCAAATGTGCTTAAATATATGAGTTTTTAGGGTTAGTCATACTTAGAGAAGGATTTGGGAAACCAACTTATTATCTTGAAAACTAATCAAGGGGAAAGCCTCAAGCACTCATCCTGTCTTTCCTATATGAATTGTATCTCTGTACCTAAATAGTAGATCAGGAGACGTGACTCTTCAAAGGAAGATCCCAGTCAATAAATTAAGAAGAAGTGAAATTCCCCTTTTGCAGCCCCTACTTAATTCACTGATCTAGGCATTGATCAGGAATAGTTGCTAATTTCACAAAAAGAGACGAAACCAGACAATCCATGCCCCCTGATGAAAGGACACAAAACCCCTATAATCTTGCCAAAACAAGTAAACAAACAAACAAACCCAAATCTGATGCAATTATCAATTTATAGGAAATACAGAGGACAGAAGAACCTCTTAAACTACACCATGATGACATAATCAACTTATGGGAGTCTCTACAGGTCAAACAACCTAGATTCTTCAACAAATGCTTTCCAAGGGATAAAGTGGGAATTGGGGAGAAACATTAGATTAAAAGACAAATCTAAAAATAGAAAAAAAATAAACTATAGCATTGATGGCTGCAAGATTGGGTGAAAAAAAAATGATCTCTTAAAAAAGGAAAGTGATTACAATAAAAATCAAGAGAGTGGTTACTTTTAGGGAAGAGGGATCCAGTATGTGGAGGGCTTCTGAGGTAGCTGACAAAGTTCTATTTCTTGACTTGGCAGTGGTTACAAGAGTTATTTGCCTTTTAATAATTCATTAAAGTATAATTTTATATCATGGAGTTTTTTGTATCTAAGTTTTCATTTTACAATGAAAAAATTTTTTTATCTTTATTGGTTGCTTAGGGGATAAGCTTTCAAAATATGACTAAGTGTTCCTAAAACTCATCACTTTGGAGGATCACAAGCCAAAATCTAACCTTTGCATTCCTGTCTAGCTCCTGCTGGGTTTCAGGGGAGCAAACTAGTTCAAATCCAACGTGGCCTAATATGTAGTAAGCCTCTTTAACCTTCTCCCCACCCTTTCACATCAATAAGACCCTTCCCCAGTCTATTCATTCATCCTTATCCCCAGAATGACTGGCAGTGGAAACATCAGTTTCCTTTCATAAGCTCTCTCACCTCCACTCACAGGATGTAACCTGACCTCAGGGCAGCAAAGGAATTATAATGACTGTAAGTATATTTCTCAAAATCTGGGTTATTCAATAAAATAACACCACATGGGGGATGCCACCATTTGGGTCCAGTTATACAGTTAAAAGAAAAATCTTTTTTTGTTTTAAGATTTTTTTGATGTGGACCACTTTAAAGTCTTTGTTTAATTTGTCACAATGTTGCTTCTGTTTTATGTTTCAGTTTTTTGGCCTCGAGGCATGTGAGATCTTAGCTCTCCAACGGGGGATAGAACCTGCACCCCCTGCATTGGAAAGCAAAGTCTTAACCATTGGACCACCAGGGAAGTCTCAAAAAGTCATTTCTTTAGCTATTCAAAGCATACTCTGTTTAAGGCTGACCTTAATTCATGTCATAAGCAAAGCATTGTCATTTTATTCTGAAATATAATTGAGGTGTATGGTGCCCTGTTTTCTCCTTTAACATGAGCTACCTTGCTGTGGTTTTTATTCTTAAATCTTCTCTTAGGGTTTTTTTCAAAACAAAGGAAATCTCAACTTCTAGAAATGGAAAAACCAACCACTTTCAAAAGATAGTTTTCCCATCTATCTCTGTTGCTGCAAACCAGATCAAATCAAAAAGTTTTATCTTTATTAGGCACTTGTTTTAATGAATTCCTGTCATTGATTTTTTTAAAAATCCCTTCATTTAACCCTCGGTTTCTTCTAGAAATCTTATAACCTCTTCTAATTCTTCCCATGAAGTCATGACACTTCAAAGACATTAAGGCGTTCTATAGGAAGAATTAGTCCCATTTATTTGTTCTCACTCTTATTATTGTGTGTAACAGATACCACAAGCTGGCCACCTAAATCCATTCTGTCCTCCTTCCTGGACCCATGGCTGGAGTAGATTTCCTGATTTCCTTCGCAGTTGTTTTAGGTGACTCGGTTCTCACCGTTGGAATGTGAACAGCAATAATATGCACCCTCCAGGGCTCATGAAACCGCCCCCACTCGTGCTCCTCCGCGTGCTTTCCTCTTTCTGGGTGACTGGGAAGGTGCACATAGGAAGCCTTGGTGGTCATGTGTGGAGAACGGCAGACTCACCGTCACACCTGGATCCCTGAGAAACTATGCCACTGCTGCCGCTGACTTAAACTCCCTCAGTGAGAGAGGAACACATTTCTATTTAACCCACTGAGCTTTAAGGGTTTATGTGTTTACCATACTCCCTAATCAATTTCCTGAAATCACTACCTGAAAGTAAGCACCATAGTAAACACCTAAACTGTATGGAATTAGCTGAGCGTTCAGAACGAAGGAAGGAAGAAAATGGGTATCAAAGACTGGAAAGCTAGAGCCCCGTGTTATCCATGGGGGAAAAAAACTTAATAAAATTATCATCTATGATAACTTGGAAGGCAGACCAAGAGCCTATTAAGCCTGTAGCTCAAGGGAAAGCAATTGGAAAAAGCAAGAATATTATTGTATGTTGGCTCCTATTTATCACTTTTAGCAAAGTATTACAAGAAAGAGATGAACTCAGGCAAAAATTGTCTAGTTTGACAGCTGAAGTGGAATTAAATAACAAGACTTTTAAACTTCAGGGTTTCCTAGGGCTGAGAAAACTGATGGTTTCTGTACCTCAAACACTAGAAGATAAGATTTGTATGTCATAAAAAAAGGGGGGAGACCCAGCCCAGTGGCAAAGATGATATCAAGGATGTTGCCTTACCACCTAAGACGATTGTTTCAGAGGTCAATGTAGATTCCATGAGGGCAAAGTGGATGGGCTGAGCAAAAAACAACAAAAAAACAAAAAAACAGACTTTAGAACAGATCTAGAAAAGAATTTGGAGCTTATTTACTTCTACATGAAACTGACTGGAAGCAAGTAGGTCAGAAGCCTGTCATGTTTTTGAGCAAACTGTATTACCCAGAAACCACAAGCTTGGGTCTGTAAAATTACCCTCATACAGTAGCAGAAAGTGAGCTTTGAAAGATGTACAGCTTATAACATACTCCCCGATATCCACCCCATAGGTGACCATGAGCACAGTGGACAAGAATATTCTCCAGGTGGGCAAAAACTAGGGCCACCAAGAACAAGGACAAGAAAGCTCCTTGCAAAGGACAGACGCAGAGTCTAAAAGACATTTCCTTCTAAGGATTGGGGTTCTTTACAATACCTCCCCCTCAAACAGGATTCTATCACTGCTGTGGACCAGCTGTGGACCATCATTGCTGAGGACCAGCTGTGGACCAGCTGTGGACCATCATTGCTGTGGACTGCTTTGAGGGTTTTTATTATGGTTATCCTGTCCACTTTTGTATGTTAAGTGAGCAGACAGAGCACAGGTAAATTATCTTTTGGTACAGAGGGTGCCTGACCTTGACGGACCATATCTGGATCTGAAGGAGTGGTCTGAGCATCACCTGGAGATCCTAGACTTTGAGACAGATATAATAACTGGATGAAATTTGGGGTTTTCTCCCCTAAAGAGTATGCATGCTTTACGTAAGGGATGATGGTGACCAAAAGGGCTAATTGTGATAGAGATTACTAGAGGTCTACCAAAATCCATTCTCCCCTTCTTTCCGGGCACACAGCTAGACTTCACTTCTCAACAACCCCAGAAGAGAAGTGACTAAGTTCTCTTCAGTGGAATATTATTAAAGTGATACATGCCACTTCCAAGCATGGCCCATAAAAGCCTCTCACTCTTGTCCCTGTATGCCCTTTCTCCCTACTGGCTGACTGACATGGCAAGGTTTTGGATGACTCCCAGAGATCACATGTTGAAGCTGGCAGGGCCACTGTCAACCTGGGTTCTTAAACAGCTGTGTGGAAGAGAGGTGCCATCCACTCAAATGCTATTGTAGTGGCTTTTTGATTTTTAAGCTACTGATATTTGGATTTTATTTTAACTGCAGCCTAACATTCTCTAACACATCATGCTAAAAAGTAGTAGTGTCTATTTTTGCACAATTTGTCAATTTTTCCAAGAAAGGCTATAGCTGATCCATTGAATCCGAGACCTTTACACTGTCCCTCATCACCATCCATCCCTTCAGGATGAGATTAGATTGCATGGTCTCTTTTTATTTCTTACGATTCCCTTGAATAATCCACTCTGAATCTCTTCTCTCCCTCTCCCACCACTGCTCTCTCTCTCTCTCTCTCTCTCTTTCTCCTTATCCCCTGCTCTGCTTACACCCAACTGTCTACCTACTCCCATACTCACAAACTTTAAATTCATGACCGCTGAAGTACAATAGGTCCGTAGTGGTGCCCAGCAATCTCATTACATTTCCATAGTTCATTCTCTCATCCAGTCTCCTACAGAACTAGTTCGTATTTCCTTCTCCCTTCACAAATCGCCAGGTCCTCGACCCTCCTCCTCCCTCTCGGCTGAGGAGTTGGAATTCTTTTTCAGTAAGAAAGCAGAAGCAATCAGGGGAGAATTTCCACTAGCTCCCACCAGGCCTCTACTGCCTACCTTCATCTGTTCTCATGTAATTTGTCTTCCCTCCTGGGTGAATTGTCTGTGCTCCCCTCTAAAGCCAAAACCTTCATATGTGCACTGGGCACCATTTCCTCTTATCTACTCAAGGGTCTTACTCCAAACAACTCTCTCCTTTCTCTCCTGCTCATCAAATTTTCCCTCTAAACTGGATCTTTCCCATCAACACACAAAGCATGCTGCAATATATCTCATTTTAAAAAACAAAAAACTTGACTCCACACCCTCTTTCAACTGTTATCTCATTTCTTTGCTAGATTTTATATATCTTTCAAAAAAAAACTGTCTATATTCACTCTTTCTCTAATTTCATTCTCTCTTGAACCCACTCCAGACAGGGTTTCTTTCTCACCATTTCATTGAAGCAGCTCATATCACGATCTTTGATGACCTTCATGTTGCCAAACCCAATGGTCAATTATTAATCTACATGTTACTCAACCTGTTAGCAGCATTTAATACAGTCCATCATTCCTTTTTGAAATACTTGATTCTCTTGGCTTCCAGGGACCCTCCTCTCTTGGTTCTTTGCCCACCTGACTGGCCACTTCTCCATTTCCCCAGCCTCTAATGTTGGAATGCCTCAGGCTCAGTATCTTATGTTTACTCTTTCCTATGTACACACATTCTCTAGAGGATCTTGTCAAGTTTCATAGCTTTTGAGACCATATTTATGCAGGTGGATCCCAAATTTCTGTTTCTAAGCTAGATGTTTCTCTTTAACCCCAGGCTTGTATATCCAACTGCCTTCCTGACATCTTCACTTGGGTATCAAAATTAACTTTCCCCAAAATCAAACTCATGATTATCCTTAAGCCTGCTCAATAAAAGTAGCTCCATATTTGAGTTGCTTAAGCCAAAACCTTCATCCTCCTTGACTATTCTCTTTCCCTAACACTCTACAACCAGTGCATCAGCATAATCTCTTGCCTCTACCTCAAACTATATCCAGAATCTGACACCTTCTCACCACCTCCATCACCATCATCTCTCACTGGATTACTAAGATAGTATCCTGTGGTCAAAACTGCTTATTTCCTCCCAATATCTCTATTCCCTCCTTCTATACTGATAGAATTTTTAACTGGGTACCTGGTCTTCCAGAATTTAGATTTCCTAACATTTTTTGCAGCTTGGTGTAGCCAAGGGGATGTAAGCAGAAATGTCTGTGGAACTTCTAGGAACGTTCCTTAAGAGATAGTCAAAAGGTACCTTTTGTAGCTTCCTCTTCATCTTTTTCTCATCCTGCTTCCTGCTACATAGATAACTCTTTAACCCACAGATAGGTGGCAGCCTTAAGTTTACTCTTTCCTCTCAGCACTCACGCCCTATGTAAGTCCTTAGAGCAATGAGTTGGAAGGTTCTTGAATCCCTGAGGACTTGGTAAATGAAGCTGCCATCTACCTCTAGATTCAGACCTCTGAACTTATGAATGAGAGAGAAACCAACTTCTACTTAAAGCCTCTCTTATTTGGAGAACACTGTCCCTGCTGAACTTCATTCAAGACAATATGCCTTCTGATTTTTTTCCCTGCTTCTGCTCCTTTATAAACTATTCTCCCACAGCATCAGCCAGAATAATACCAGGTTAGCTCATGCTACTCTTGTGATCAAAGCATTCCAGGGGCTTCCCATGCTACTCCCATCATGGTCTCATCAAAGCCCTCACTAGACCTGTTTGCACTTCCATGTTCTGCCCCCCTTGCTCCTCTGCCCTCATCTCCAGCCACTCTTCCCCCCACTTGTTTTATTCCAGACACAATGGCCACTCGCTGACTCACAAGCACACTGCTGCTGAAGGGCTGTGCACTCTTTTCCTCATCCCTTGTTATCTTGTGGTTCACTCTTTCTCAGTTTCTTCAAGACTTTACTCAGATATCACCTTATCAATCAGGATTTTTCTGACTACCCGATCTAAACCTTTACCACAAGCACAAGGACATTTCCCAGAAAAGTTGGGGTTTTCAGCTTCCTTAGAAAATGCAACTGCTCTGACAATACTGGGCCCAATTTTCACAGGGAAGCAATGGACTTGAGACAGGAATAGCTTCAAGGTGGGTCTTTGGAGAACTTCAGTTATTCTTCCCATATAATTTCCATCTGTACTTTGTCCCTCCCCCCACCCCGCTTTGACAGGAGCAAAGGATGCTGTGTTTATTTTATGTAAATTCCCATGCAAACTTAGCTTCGAGCACCAGTACCCTTGACTCCATCCCATCCCCAGCCCCAGTTAGATGGTCATCCTTCTAAATATAAAGTCTAAAGTCGCTGCTGGCCAGAAATCGGGAGGCATAAGCATTTATAGTTCACTTTCCCCACCCCACCCCCTACCAACTCCCCGTTGTCATGTATTCCCCTACTTCACAAATTCATAATTTTGTCTGGTTGCTCAAGACATGCCGGCTTAAAGTATTTAGTTCTCCAAATTTATAGGGGAAAACGCAAAGATTAAGAAGCTTTTTGAGACCCAGAAGATTGACCCTTTAAGAGTGGAACTCAAGAGACAATCATTGCATACGACTTTCTATACCTGATGCTCTTAAGGCCGAATTCTGTCTACCAGATTATTTTACAAAGCCGTATGGCTCAGTCTTGGAGAGTTGTTTGATTTGGTTCACAGCACAAGTCTGTTTTCTTTTTAAATGTCAAAACAGGCCAAACAGGCTTTGAACATATGCAGAGATCATTGCAAACAGATTAATCTTTCCTAGTAAGGGATCTAGACTTGTGTGAACGAACAATTTCAAACAACTAAAAGGTGAATTGCATTACTGAGTTGGTGAATGCTGTATTTAGAAGTTACTAAAGACAATTGCTAGTTCAAGTGAAGCTCAAATTCCTCAAAGTGAATAACTTCTAATAAGTTTAGGTAGAGCTTGGCAGTGCCCTGTTACATACACATATCAAGTTTGTATTAAAGAAAAGTGTTGGTGTTTCCATGTTAATTTTACCATGCCTTTATACATGTTTTCAAAATCAAATTTTTGGAAAATGGTAATCAAAACTACTTTGAATACAGCTCATGGACTTTTCTTTTTCTTTGTTCAGGATTAAGAATTATCATAAAATAATTTCATTCATTCATTCATCAAAAATCGTGCAACAAACATTTATCTAGCAATGCTAGTCACTGTTCTAGGCACTAAATTTAGAGTAGTGAACAAAAGAGCCAAGTCCCCAGTCTCATGGAGATTACAGTCTTGTGGGATAGAGGGTGGAGGGAGAGAGAGTAAACAAGTAAATGTATAAAACATCAGGTTACAAAGAAAAGTGCCAGCAAAGCAGGCAGGGATGGAGTTTTATGCACATTTACGTCACCAGCATTTGGAGCTTTGAAGGAGCTTAAGAGGATGAATGGATTAATGACTTAATTTGATAAACTCTACCTGCAGAACTTCTGATCAGACAGAGCATTTGCTCTACAGCCATGAAATGGGGTGGCTGGGGCATGTGTGCCTTAGTTCCATCTCCCACAAACTGAGGCCTTGTGCACTGGCTGCAGGTGGTTCCCAAAGAAAAGCCTTAAGAGACAAAGTCCTTTTTATGGCCTCTGCTTGCAACTCCTCTCCCAGCCCCAAATACCAAGGTTTACAGAGAGACTTCACCTCCTCTAAGAGGTGGAGATTCTTATAAAGTTGAGAACTTCCCCAATTTATCTACAGCAAATTAGACCTCTCTTTAGAAGAAAGGCTACCTTGTTGGGAAAGGCATCTGCAAGTTAAAATGTTTTCTGATAAGCTTTCTTTGTCCTTGTTGAGAGAAATAATCATTGACCGGGGTCCCCTGTTACTTTCCCAGGGTTTCTTCATCTATCTGGTCATGTACACTAGTTGCTAATTGTTTCATCCAACAAAGTCAGCACTTCTCTCCAGATCCTGTGCTGTGCTGGCAATTTGACTGGTCTTCTCCCTCTCTATTCAGTTCCGGAAAGATGGTATCTTACTTGCAGACTTTGCTTACACTGAGCGGAAACAGAAATAAACAAACAGACATGCCCAAATGCTGAACCCTATATCTGCTTGAAAATCATGAAAAACAGTATCGCCCTTTGGCCTTTGACAAGACCTTTCCAAACCACAGCCCCTGAGATATCAGAGGATATGGTTGCTCCCATCAGGTCAATGCAGGAAGCAAGTGTAGGAGAGCCAAGGCCAGGGTGAGAGCCAGAGGCTGAGAGAAAGAAGAAAGGGGGTGACCCAATTCATGACAAGTGAATCTCAGAGACAAGACTATACTGTGAGGTCAACAAAGTTGCTCAGGGCTGCATCACGACTGCAGTGGGCTGCAGGCACTTTTATCTATGGGGTCCCCTTCCCCCGTTAAATAATATAAAAAATTATATTTTATGATTGTGTTGGTATAAAGAAGAATATAAACCGAACTGGGTTCACTAGAACAGATTCATGATGATTAAAGGCACATTTACGTCACCAGGTTTTGTTCTTCTTATTAAAAATGAAATTAAAACAATTCTGTGGGCCCCTAAAAGTATTGCATGTCCTAGACACTGCTTCCTGTGCCTAGTAGAGAATTCAGCCTAAGTTGGTGCTTTAGCTCCTTTGCTGTTTTTTTCACACAAATATCCTGGGCATCTAGTACCTTCCTGCTTCCATGGCCTGTCCTGCCCCCGATCTCATCAGAACATCTTGGCAAGTTATGGAGTGGGGAACGATGTGATAAACCAGTGGACTTCCTGTATCCACTTCGTCCTCGCCCCCATGGGACCTGGTTTCAGCTGCCACTTCTCTACAGAAACTGCCCCTACTGAGGTCATCAGGAGCCTCTAAGTTGTCAGAACTCATGGATGATGGTCAATTCTTATACTTTAGTCCTTTCCAAGACATTCGACACCATTCTTCATTTAATTAGCTTTTATTGAGTGTTCACATATTTCAGGCTGTGTGCCAGATTTTGGAGGCATGCTTATCAACTAAACAAAAGATTCCCAGCCCTTTTTGTGTAGTAGGGAATCCTGATAAATAAACAGCAAGTCAAATATGTTTTGGGGTGCTGTAGAAGTACAAAGGCCCCTAACTTGAACTTGAGAAGTCAGGAAATGCTTCCTGAAGCAGAGAGCACTTTACCTAAGACCTGGAAGATGAGTAAAATTCCACCTGGCAATTGGAGAGAAGAGCGTTCTAGGTAGAAAGGGTAAATTCACACAAGTCTGGTGATAAGAGGATCACCTGTACACACTAGTAATAGAAAGTGACCCCCTATGGTGGAAGCCTAGATTGTGGGGTGGGGGGCAGGTAGTTTGCACTGGCAAGTGTCATGAGCACATTGCATCTTAGGGAGATGACGCTGGTGTCAGTGAGGAGAATGAATCCGTGTGGGGTGATACAGGGGTCAGAGAGAGCCAGCAGGAGGCTCTGGATGGGATCTGGACAAGAGATGGTGGTTTCTGAACCAGGGAAGAAGTAGAGGGAAAGAAGAGAAGTGGACAGATGGAAAAGGTTGCATCAACAGGACTTGGTGATAGATTGGATTTGGAGGTGCAGGGGAAGAAGGATGGCATCTACCTGGGTTCTTAGCAGTAGAAACCGAATCCTCTTTTTTGGTTAAGCAGAATGCGGTTTGTTAATAAGATATTAGGAGGCAACACAATCTTTGGGAGGGCTAGAAAACCCAGGTTGGAAGGCTCTCAGCCAGGAACAAAGTAGCCCAGAGTAATGCCCAGCCATTCCATGGCGCTGTGGGAGCAGAATCACTGCTGCTTTTTGCTTGGCTCCTGTGAGACAACAACAGCCTTTACCCCAGAAGAGCCGGATGCCTCCCCATTTGATTGACACAAGAGGCTACTTCCCCTCTCCCAATGGCAGGCCATACTGCTCACTTCTGTCTCCTACTCTTAAGAAGGTACGAATGCTTGACTGAACCTGGGTCACAGGTTGAACCAGGCTGCAAGGGAGCTTGGGAAATGTAGTTCCTGGTTTTCCAGGGAGGCATACTACAGAGGGGTTGGAATGGGTGTTGAGGGAGCCCCTCACACTACCAGCCACAATTGGCATCTTTGCACCAGCTCCCTCATCTGAACGATATAAGGAAGGTGTTAGAACTCTTTTTAGAAATGAGGCTCAAAAGTTCATACCTCATACCAGGTTACTGTTGGGGCAGAGGTTTGAAGCTGGGTCTGGCTGACTCCACAGCCAGGCTCTTTTTGCTCCTTCATTGCTGTCTTTCAAGACACACCCCTATCCTGACCACCTCTGGAAAGGCTGACCTCCACCCCTCTGCCCACAGGCTGCATTAGATGTCCTTCTGCTGGGCTCCCCTAATGCCCTGGGCAGATCTGTGTGGTAGCCAAACTACACTGCATCCTCATTTTTGTTAGACATAAGTTTCTCCTACTTGGCCATGATATCTATGAATTGGTTCATATATATCTTTGTATCCCCAAATATCTAATATTTTAACAATGATTAGATAAGCATACAGAGTCCTTTAGTACAGGCCCTGTTGAATGTAAAGTGTTACCATTATTCTTTTGTAGTTATTCCTTTCAGCGCCTAGCGTTTAGCCCACAGTAACTGTTTAATAGCTAATCAGTGAATGCATTAATGAGCCCCAAGGAACTGAGGACTGATAACGGTTACTATCTGTTGCCCTTCCCAGGCATATTAACCTTTTTAATAAGGGATCTCTTCTTCACTGAAAAGGCTGAAGTCGCAATGGTGGAGTGCCAGGCTCAAGGACCAGACACGTGTTTTCTGGGGGTCTTCCCTAAGTCACTTCAGTTGTACGCGTCAGGGCCAAATTGAGGGTACCTCTGCTTCCAGGCCAACATTCATTTTTGAATCATATGGTTCGGAGGGAAGGCAGTTACCAAGCAGTGCTTTCAAACACAAGCCTGCAATGTTCACGCTCACTGAGAAACCCGGGTCACAAGGCTCTCAACTTCACAGGTACACAGACCTTCCGGGGCCAACCTCAACCTCACCCACCAAATCTGCCCTGCATGTTTGTCTATTTATTATCGAAAGTTTTGCAAGTGCACAAAGCAGGGAGAAGGGTGTGGTGATGATAATCTGTATTTGCCGTTCGGTGTCCCAAGTGTTCTTTATTCTGGGTTGCCATGGCCTCCCCCAGTGCTGGGCTTTGCTCAGTCCCTGTCCTGTGCTCTGTGAACCTCGTCCCCTGACTCAGGAAACCTCTCGAGCTGATGATTTCATGTCCACACAAATTCCTCCTACCCCAGCCTTCTCCCAAGTACCTGAAACAGGCTCTGCTTTGACTGTGGGTCCATCTTCCCAACCCCGTGTTTCTCGTTTATACAATAAAGTGGAACAACTGAATCCCTTTCTGCAACAAAATTCTAGAATAAATTCCGGAATTTTACTTTTTCTTTTTTGCTTTAGCTTTGGCTCAAGAATAGTGCTGGTTATAATAATTATTTTAATTGAATTCCTGGGTATCAGGATTTGTTCTTTTCCAATTCATGTTCGTCCTCTGGACTGCCTATGTTGGGAGCCTCTACCAACAGCATCAAGCATCCTCCCTCTTGGCCAAGGACCCTGTGTCCATCCCTCTGCCCAGCTCACTCTCATTTGCATTCATATCCTTTCCCACCAGAGGCACCTGTGCAATTGTTTCCTAATACCTGCCTGCTGCTTCAGTCTTGCAAAGGAAAACTGTCCTTTGGGAGTTCTGACAATAGATGATAAGGATACACAATGTGATGCTTGTCCCTGACCTGGACTCAAAAAGGGAAGAGGGGCTTTGTTAGGAAAATGTTCTCACTTCAGATCAGTGAAACCATTCTACAGCAAAGGCTATTAGCAGTGAGCACTTGAGCTGGGATCACTCGTCCCACACCATCAGGGCAATGGAACAGCCTTTTGAATGCACAGCTGAGGCAGAAGATTAGAGATGGTACCCTGCAAGGGTGAGTGCCATCCTCCAGAATTTAATATGCTCCCCAAATCAACGACCATTATATGGCACTGTGTCCCCAGTAGTTAGAACACGTGGGTCTGGGCACCAAGGAATAGACTTTCAAGGGGCCTTGTTTACTGTAATATCCAGCGACCAATGGGAAACCTGTGCTTCTAGACCCCAGTTACCCACAGCAGACTCACTCCTTATCTCCTTATTTCACCTTTTCCTGGCCTCCTGCCTTCCCTGTGTCATTTCCAGTTCCCCACCATGCTCCTGAGACTATCTCCCATGCAAATTCCTTGTCTCAAGGTGTGAACTGGGGAGACCCAAGCTAAAGTGTGGGGGTAACGCTAGTACTCACCTCATAGGTTCGTCAGGAGGGACAAGTGAGAGAACGTGCTGAACTTCCCCTCTGTCCCAGAGGACATGCTCGGTAAATGCCAGCTAGCGTCAGCAGCATCGTCGTCATCATGATCATCGCCATCGTCAGTCTCTTGCAGGGGAACTGAGTTTGACTTTGTTCAAAGTCCTAAGACAGGTGACATCGACATATTAGGATTACTCCTTCCTTCTCTTTCCTCACACACTTAGTACAATGCTTAAAATGTCTATGAGCAAGGAGTAGATTATTGATAGTATTAAGAGTTGTCGTTTATCGAGTGCCTGCTCTGCAGCTATGTACTGTGCTAGTTGCTTTGTACACATTATTGCAGCACAATGTTGTCTCAATGAACTTACCGGATTACAATAACCAGAGGCATAATTATCCTAATAATAAGAGACAACATATGTTGAGCTTTTACTATAAAATGGGGAGCCTTCGGGAGCTTTACATGTATGTAGTGATATAGTATCTTCCCACGTCAGGGGTGAAGAAATAGGTTCGGAAAGAGCAGAGATTTGCTCGTGACCACACAGCCTGGACAATGTGGAATCTGGATCAGAACCCCAACCTGAACCCAAGTGTCCATCAACAAACGAATGGATAAAGAAGGTGTGGTAAATGGATACACAATGGAATATTACTCAACCTATAAAAGAGAATGAAATTCTGCCATTTGCAGCAACATGGACGGACCTAGAGAATAGTATGCTCAGTGAAATAAGCCAGAAAGAGAAAGACAAATACTGTATGACATCACTTATATGTGGAACCTAAAAAAATAAATCAAATGAATGTATATAGCAAAACAGAAACAGACTCACAGGCCTAGAAAACAAACAAGTGGTTACCAGTGAGGGGAGGAAAGGAGAAAGGGGCAAGATAGGGATAAGGGATTAAGAGATACAAACTACTATGTATAAAATAGCAGCAAGCATGTATTATATAGCACAGGGAATTATAGCCATATCTTATAATAACTTTTAATGGAGTATAATCTGTAAAAATACTGAATCACTATGCTGTATACCTGAAACTAATATACAATTGTAAATCAACTGTACTTCAATAAAAAAAAAGAGAAAGAACTCAGACCTGGCTGACTCTAGAGAGCTTGCTCTTTCCACTAGACTACAGGCTTCTCTTAATCACTGAGATTGCTCTAGGTGGGACTGTATATCTGGGAGATTAATACTTCTCCAGGTAATAAAACATCATCCTTCACAGGAACTGCAAAGAAGACTACCACTCAGCCCAAACCAGCAAAGTTTACAGGAAATCTAACCCTGAGACAGTCATTTTAAGGAACAAGAAGACCTGAGTCACTCTCTCACTTCATAGCAAGAATAAAGTGTGGGATTCTGCTTACGCCAAAACAGATCCAGTGACTCAGTTTCAACCGCAGGGTATGGGAGGGAGAAGTTCTGCTGAAAGTCAGGATGTCGAGAGAAAAATGGACATCCTAGACATATTCAAGTTTACTATTTTCTAACAAATGCCTAAAAGCGGCGTATGTGTCTATATAATAAATTCTTTCTATATTCTACCCTTAGAAAATTGTGCTTAATCAATAATTTATGCCAACATTGGACTCGTTCTCAGAAAAATTAAAACTTGACCTTTTCTTATTTTCTGTGTTTTTATATTACAAAATAGTCCGCTGAGTCTTCCAAGTTAAAGTCATGCATTCTCCCAAAACATTCTTACTATCTACAATTACAGTAAGAAAACGGAATTGTTTTACCAGCTCTTTGAACTATAAGAAACTGAATTTGATAGATTCTCCATCCCCCATTATTTTTTGCAATCATTATATTAGTTAATATTTTCTAAGGGCAGCTTGTTCTCCAGGAACTGAGCTTTGAACTTTACATTATTTCATTTAATTCAGGTGACAACCCAAAGAGGAAAGTACAATTATTATCCTCACCTTACAAAAAAAAGGGAACTATGGATTTAAAGAGGTTCAAATCTTGCACCATATCACTCAGTTACTATGTGGGAAATTGAGATTTAAATCCATGATTAATTAATGTATTGTAATTTGAAAGAATGATTCACCCAAGTAGTTCCCTTTCCATGTGGACTCAAGCCTTTAAGTTCCAAAGTGGCTGAAATCAGGCTGGACAAAAGCAATTCAATGTATTACTGAGTTCTGGACATGAAGATGAAAGTCCCTTCTAAAAGTGACATCTAAATAAACTGTTCTAAGAATCAACCTCTCTAGGGGGCACATGGAGACCTCATTCTTTAATCACTGTGATTTACAGATAAGTTGCCTTCCTGTCAGACTGTGAAAGCCATCACATGGAGTCAAAACAACAGACTCAAAATGTATGCCTTTCCAAAAACAAAGTCAGGGTTCACTCTCACAGTATGGACCTGCAAGTAATCTGCACTACCCTGTGACCCTGGGCTGAGCTGGGGATCAAATGTGACTCTGCAGTTGGTACGAACCAAGAAGCGGACTTTATCAGGTACCATGATCTCCTAAGTCCATCTTAGTCTGTCTGACATACAAATACCAAAAGCTGTATCCAGTTCGATTGTTGAAAACTGAAATAAAACTCTGAAGAAGTGGAGGCACAAGGTACATCACGGCTGTGTCTTCATAATAAAGATCCTCAATTCAGCTTGATCTTGTGGTAGTGACTCTATGCTTCATACTTGGTAATTTACCCTTCCTGGGCCTGCCTGCCATTCTTAGCACAACAGTAGCCCTGCATTCTTCCACTCAAGGACCTCTGATGATTTTTTTGAGTCGTATGGCAGAGGACCCCCAAACAAAGCTTGCCCACGCCATGGAAGCCACTTGCTGCAGAGGACAGGTCCCATAAAAGACAACAACCCATTAAAATCAGAGGTGTCTGTTTACTTTAAAAGCAACAGCAAAAGCCACCTCAAGACTTGTATGGGTATTGAGGGATGTTTGTTCTCAAGAAAGCAGTGTATTGCCACCCGCAGTGAGCTACAAGATGGTGTAGTCTGCCTGCCTGGAGAGCAAACTCATCTGCCTCTCAACCCAGTGAGAGGTAACAAAGTTCTTCATCCTTAATAACCATCATTTTATATTCATGGGGTGATCAGATTTGCTTCCCATTGAGCAACTAGAGAAACGAAGAGATTCTCAAGTTACTCATTGTAGTTTACTTCACAAGGCAGAAGTTAGAATCTAGCAAAGGCTTTCTAACATTGAATCTGTTCCACTAATCGACAAGCTAGGATTCATGCATGACAGATTCTATGCTAATACTCTAAATTATTCAAGCATGACCCCAAAATAATACCATGTGTTCCCACAGATCCTACTCTGGTGGTTCTCAGGCAGAAGTGAGGTAAATCTTGTCTGGGGCTGCATGGGGGCCCAGGATCTTAAGTGAATGGATTGTCTTCTAACAACACCCCAGAATCCGTCCACTTCACAGTACCGCTAAAAGCACCATGGGCCTGTATTTAAGAAGAAATGGTCCAAAGGGCATTCTAAACACCTCTTCCTCTAGAGCAAACAAGTTTAGCCCAGACTCTTCTACCACAATCTAGAGTTACATTCCTTACCTTGAGGGGAAAACCACCTTGAACAATATAAGATCTTTAGGGTCTCCACTGACCTATCCTTAGCCATTAGGAATGCTAATAAAGATCTTGTGCCGTAATCCCAATTGCAAGAGTCAAAATCTTTGGATGGAACCCTCAAGCATATAAGAAGGTAGTCATGGAAATCCAGAGAGTGTTTTGAATACCCCCATCCCTTTTTTCTTTTTAAATTACTGATTAATAACTTGATCCCATTCATGGATTTGCCACATCCCAAAAAACAAAAAAAAGGAAAACAAGCATTCCTTCCTATATGTATACTATGTTTTTTAAGGACTATGGGTCTTAAATAGGTAGGTTGTAAAGTAACAGATGATCCCATGAGATAGTGCTTGCCAGAAATTGCGTTGCTGATCAGCTGGCCACTATTCAAGTTATATTCCTTGGTTTATTGCTTTCTCTAAATGCTATCCTGGTGTCTTGCTAAATCATCAAAAACCTCTGGGCAACATCAGCCTTATTCTGACAGAAATACCTCCTTTGAGTTATGGTTTAGTGTGAGGTCCTTGGCCATAGGGAGAATTTTTTCTGCAGCTTTTATAAAAGTAAAACTGTGTTGATGACTTTTTCAGTGTCCTTCAAGTAAGAATCCATGTTGTAAATTCCTCTTAGGATTTAGGGACTCAAAAACTTATAACACTCACAAATTAGTTGATAGTAAAACTCCAATGTGTTTCTCTCAGTTTTTTAGAAAGACAAAAAGAAAATGGAATCATCAACCATTTTCTTCTTCCTAAAACAATTATCTTCCCATTCTCCTGAATGATTCCAATTTTTCCTTTTATTTTTATTTACCTGCCTTGTGTATATTTATATAAAAAGCATAAGTTTCTATAGCATATGAGCATGTTTTTTTATTATGTCACTACAAATCCTATCTATAGGAGGATCATTTACCTATACATGATAAATTAATACATATCTAGATGCCATAGATAGCCCACCATAAAAATTCCAGGGTGGTAGATGCAGACTGTCTGGTAGAAGCATCATGCCTCTGACAGAGTCCAGCTCTTCAGCTAGCATCAGGTGAGCTGGGGAGGAGGTAAAGATGCTCTGCATCCTAGCCTCCCTGACACCCCTCTGATTATCTATTGCTCTATAACAAATCACCCCCAAAGAATGTTTTAAAAACAATAACAATCATTTATTTTGCTCATGAATCTGGGGTTGACTGAGATCAGCTAACCAGCTAGGGGTGATTTTTCCCCAAGGGACATTTATAAATGTCTGGAGACACTTTTAGTTGTCACAACTGGGAAGTTGCTACTGACATCTAGTGAGTAGAGGCCAGGGATGGTGCCAGATATGCTATAATGCACAGGACAGCCCCCACAGAAAGGAACTATCCAGTCTGAGGTTGAGAAACCCCAAATTAGGCAGTTCTCATTTGAGGTCTCTCATACAGTTGTAATTAGGTGGTGATGGGACTGCGGTTACCTTGAGGGCTTCATAGAAGCTGGGTGGCCTTTCTAACCCAAACTTGGAAGTCCCTCACTGTCACTTCTGCAGTAACAAAGTAACAAAAATCCCCTCCCCCTGGCTGTCAAAAGAGAAGAAGGGAAGAACCTGAGCTCCCACCTCCATCTGGCAGTGATGAAGAAGATCAGATCAGTGAGGAAGCCAGCTAAAACACAAGATTTAAATAAGAGGGTCCCCTTTTCTCCACACCCTCTGCGGCATTTATTGTTTGTAGATTTTGTGATGATGGCCATTCTGACTGGTGTGAGGTGAAACCTCATTGCAGTTTTGATTTGCATTTCTCTAATGATTAGTGACGTTGAGCATCCCTTCATGTGTTTGCTGGCAATCTCTATATCTTCTTTGGAGAAATGTCTATTTAGGTCTTCTGCCCATTTTTGGATTGGGTTGTTTGTTTTTTTGATATTGAGCTGCAGGTGCTGTTTGTATATTTTGGAGATTAATCCAAAATATCCAAGCTGCTTCGTTTGCAAATATTTTCTCCCATTCTGAGCGTTGTCTTTTCTTCTTATTTGTGGTTTCCTTTGCTGTGCAAACGCTTTGCAGCACTATTTACCATAGCTAGGACATGGAAATAACCTAAGTGTCCATAGACAGATGAATGGATAAAGAAGATGTGGTATGTATACAATGAAATATTACTCAGCCATAAAAAGGAACAAAATTGGTTCCTTTGCAGAGATGTGGATGGACCTAGAGTCTGTCATACAGAGTGAAGTCAGAAAGAGAAAAACAAATATCATACATTAACACATGTATGTGGAATCTAGAAACATGGTACAGATGAACTTAGTTCCAGGGCAGGAACAAAGATGCAGACATAGAGAATGGACGTGAGGACACAGTGGGGAAAGGGGAGTGTGGGATGAATTGGGAGATTAGATTTGACATAAATATACCACCATGTGTAAAATAGATAGCTAGTGGGAACCTGCAGTATAGCACAGGGAGCTCAGCTCAGTGCTCTGTGATGAACTAGATGGTTGGGATGGGGGAGATGGGGGGGTGAGGGGGAGGGAGGACAAAGAGGGAGGGGATATATGTACACATGTAGCTGATTCACTTCAGTGTACAGCAGAAACTAACACACCATTGTAAAGCAAGTATACTCCAATTAAAAAAAAAGAATTGGTAAGCAAGTAAAGAAAACCAGCCATAATTATTTTCATATAAATAAATAAATAAACAAGATTCACATTCTTATAACTTAAAACCCCAAGTGTCCAGGTTTCAATCAAAAATCATTTACACCAAGAACTAGGAACATCTCAAACTGAATGAGAAAAGACAATCAACAGATGTCAACACCATGATGACATAGACAGTAGAATTAACTGACAAGGATTATAAATCAGTCATCACAAAAATGCTTTAATAAGCAATTATGGGGCTTCCCTGGTGGCGCAGTGGTTGAGAATCTGCCTGCTAATGCAGGGGACACGGGTTTGAGCCCTGGTCTGGGAGGATCCCACATGCCACGGAGCAACTAGGCCCGTGAGCCACAACTACTGAGCCTGCGCGTCTGGAGCCTGTGCTCCGCAACAGGAGAGGCTGCGATAGTGAGAGGCCCGCGCACCGCAATGAAGAGCGGCCCCCGCGTGCCACAACTAGAGAAAGCCCTCGCACAGAAACGAAGATGCAACACAGCAAAAATAAATTAATTAATTAATAAGCAATTATGAAAACACTTGAGACAAATGAAAAAATAGAAAGTCTTAGAAAATAAATAGGCAATACAAAGAAGAGCAAGGTGCAGATTTTGGAACTAAAAATTACAAAAGCCAAAATTAAAATTTAAAAGTCAGTGAATGGGCTCAGCAGAAGAATGGAATGGACGGAGGAAAGAATCAGTGAACTTGAAGGTACCTAATTTGAACAACAGAGAGAAAATCGATTGAAAAAAAATGAAGAAAACCTCAGCGATATTGGGACTATAACAAGTCCCAGAAGAAGAGAAAAAAAAAAAAAACTGTCTAATGTGATTCTCAATGTAGATAGAGGAAATATTTAAGACACTTAAATTATTAATGAGGGAAGGTGGAGAGATGTAAAGGGAAGTAAGATTTTTACACTTCACTCGAACTGGTAAAATGTTGATACCGGTAGACTTTGATAAGTTATGTATCTAATACCTAGACTAACCACAAAAAAACTGTACAAAGATATACACTCAAAGAAACTATCAATAAAAACAGAATTCCAAAAATGTTCAAGTAACGCACATGAAGCCAGAAAAAAAAAATTGAATTTATTGCTCACTACAGTAAGGGAGAGGTAAGCTGGTTTGACACAGTCTCTCTGAGTAGAACAGAGTATTGATGTTTTACCAGCTTGGGAAAGCACAGAGTTCGAGGACTTGAGAGACTAGTGGTAATCATAATGCTGGCATCTATTAGGTGCTCAATAAACATTTCTTGAATGTATAGATAAATGCATGAATGGGTAATAGGTCAATAAGTGAGTGAGTACTCAGCTATTCTTTGTAAAATAAATGACAGTTGTAGAAAACGCTTAGAAAAAGTCTGGGAAAACATCTCCCCAGCTTTCCCCAAGAGCCCCCTTCCTGTCAGAGTTGCTAGAATGACGAGTGCATTGTGCAGGTCAAGGAGGGAAGTCTGAGCTGCTAAGCCTGAGGGACACTAGCCAGGTGTATTGTCTGAACCATCTCTGTAGTTTCAGCAAACATGATGGCTGGAGCCCAGATTGGCCCCATATTTATATCCATCAGTCATTCTGAGCATGGATACAATTGCTCCTCTAAAAACTCAAGAAAGTAAAGTGGTGGTAACATCAGTGATCAGCTGGATAGACCACAAGTGTCAGGGAATCTCCGGGACTGACTGCTGGCCATGCAACGCTGGCTGTGTTCCAGCCAGGCTGGAAGACAAAGGAACCTGGGATGACATGTATCTTCCTAGGACCCTATCCCTCCTTAAAGCTTGGAGTAAGTTTTGGGAAGCATTGGTCTAACAGGAGTGGCATAACTTGGGCTCTGGTCCTAACTTTGTTGCTACGTCACCCTGTGACCTTGAGCTAAAAGCCCACAATTGAACTGCCTCTAAGGGTCAAGACTGAAACATAGCTGCAGTCTCCAAGACTAGTACTATGGCCGGGAGGCCATCCTATGTCTGAGGGTGGTGGCATTCCTTTCCTCGGGTCTTTTGTCTCCTCCTCCAGGTTGAGTGAAAGCCTGACAACTTGGAGCCTGTTCACTTTGGAAAACATCAACTCCAAAGTCATCGACTGATGAGAGATGCTACTTTAACATTGACTGGGCACCTCAGTGACGGCCTGGCTGCAACAGGAATTGTCTCCGCATTTAGGATGTTTCCTTCGGATCAATTTGCATGAATTTTTCTGAAGCTGATATATAGAATATGTATCTTTTTTGAATTTTCATAAAATTTTCTGAATGTGATATACACAGCAGTATTACTGGTAGTGTAATTATGGAGGATTGGGACAGTCTTTGATGGTGTATTTCAATGGATAATAACAGTGTTCATGCTGTATGATCTTGGCTTGCAGATGTAATTGTAATGAGGAATTAATGATGCTGACAGAAATGTATTCGAAAGTCAGTGAAGAAGAATGAAGTCCACAGACGCCAGCCCTACTCTAGATAGTATTAAAATAGTTTTTCTTAGGAGACGGGGCTGAATTAAAAACCTTATCATCTTCACTTGCTTCAGATACATATGAAATATAAACCAAATTTGTTTTTTTTATTTCTGAATAAATGAGTGGCTTGTTGGAAAAAGAGGTGCGATCTCACAAATTCTTAGAGTAAAAAAAAAGAATTCTCAGAATAAATTAAATCAATTCTTAATTTTGCAAATGAGAAGACTGAGGTCCATGTGGATGTTATGTAAGTTAGTCAAAAATTAGACAGCTAATCAGTGGCCGTCAGGGCTACGCATGACTCTCCACATATGATGTCTCTACATCTATATCTATCTAGAGCTAGATCTTAATATTTACACTAATACCCAATATCTAGTAGGTATCTCTATCCACTGCCCCAGTATTTCCCAAATTTCAGTAGTTCACAATTCCCAATCTGTGCCACATGCACCTGCCAACTTACTATTATTTTGTTTGTTTTCTTTAAATCAACTCACATTTTCATTTAAATTTATTTAAAAGCAAGCTTTATATCACTAATGCAAATAGGAAACCAGTATCACTTGCCATAAATGGGTGGTAAAAATAATTCTTTTGTGTCTGAGTGTCAGTAGACATTTACTTTCCCAATTTTGTGAATTTCCCAGGCTGCGTTTCCTATGAAATAAAAAAAATATCAAAATTCTTAAAAGATCAGGAATCACGGGCCTAAGATAAAAGTAATCATCAAGATAAATGTGCAGCCTTTAAAATTTTGTGATATGTTGAAATATGGGAAAAAATGCTTTCCTTTTCATTGCAATACCTGCTTTTTTCAGCTCAGACAATTGGCTATTGGCTGATAGAGGTGAAAGCCTTTGAAATCCTTCATTATGTACAGCAGGGAAAATAAGTCTTGGGGATAAGCTGTAGCTGTCGCATAAATAGAACCCAAAGTCAGGAAGACATTTCTGGTTGGCACAATTCCGACCCTACCTCTTGCTATCTGTGCAATACTAGACTAGCTTTAATGTCTCAGAACCTCATTTAAAAAAATGGAGACAACCAGTGCCTTTTAGAGTTACTGTGAAGATTAATGAGGAAACATGCATATAACAATTGGCCTGGTATGAAGAACACAACGGACTCTCAGTACTTTGTACTATATGGCAAGTTGGGTTTTTTCTGTTCTCCCATTTCTGGAATCTGATGTCTTCAAGGTTTTTGTAATTAATTTGAAAATAAAAAGCAGTGAGAGTTTCTTTTAGCATTAGAATGTGCAGTCCATTTTTATCCCATTTTTCAGACAAGGAAACTGAGCTGTAGGATTAGCATAAGTAATGTGTCTGCTATGCAGGTGGTATATGGTGAAACCAACATGCTCTCTGTCTCGAGAGTTTAAGCCCCTGATGTGTGATCTGCACTACTTACCATGGCAGGTTAAGATGGCTGCAAATGCTTTGATACTCACTCCTTCCAACAAGAGGTGGATTCTATGCCCCCTCCTCTTAAATCTGGATTGGCTCTGTGATTATCTAATAGAATATGGAGTTAGTGAGGTTGTACCAGTTTCCTGGCCCAGATCTTAAGAGACTGGTAGCTTCCATTTCCTCTTGCTGTAATTACTCATTCTGAGAACTGAGTCTGCCTGTAAGAAATCAGACTACCCCGATGGACAGACCATGCGCAGAATTTCAAGACTACATAGAGGGGAAGAATGGCTCACCTGAGTCCAGCCTTCCAGCCATCCCCACCAAGGCCCCAGACGTGTGAGTGAAGCCTTCTTGAACCCTCCAGAGAAAGCCAGCCACGAGCTGAATACCAGCGTGACCCCCATCAATGCCAGATGGAGCAGAATAATCACCAAACACAGCCTGGCCCAAATTCCTGACTCAGGGGTTGTGAGTTGTTTTAAGCCACTGCAATTGGTAAGCTTTGTTACCGCACAAACTGGAACACATATATTGTCTCACGTGATTTGCACACAACCCTCTGAAGTAGGTAGCATGCTTCCATTTTACAGAAAAGGAAATCATAGCATATTAAATCAAGTAATTTCCCTGAGATTCCACAGTACTCAGTGTCACAGCCGCATTGCAGCTCAGTTTCTGGACTCAGCCCGTGCTCGTCTCACAGGATGCTGCCTCCAGGTGCTGAAGAGAAAGAATCTCCAGTCTTGCCATGGCAGCCCTGCATCCCCACTGGTGTTCAAGGTAACACGGTGCTCTGAGGGCTCCAGTTCTCTCTAGCTTCCTCTCTACCTCATTTCTCATCCTTACATCCATGCCAGCCCCATCACCCTGGACAAGCCCACCTTTTCCTATACTAGCTGTGTGATCTGAGGCAAGTTACTGAACATTCTGGAACAAAGAAGTGCTTTAAAAGTATCAGCTGTTACTATGATTCCGAACTGCAAAATTCTTTTCACAGTCAAACATCATGAGGAATAAGAGCCCTTAGACCAAGAGGCTTCTGGGCCTACCATAAGCACTCAAAGTTCTCCAAGCAAATATAAACATTAAATCTGACCAGAGGCCCTCCATTCAGTCAACACATGTGATTTATGATTCATCTTTGCTGATGTGCATACATTCACTGTGTTGTTTCAGATGGATGCACAGGACCCTGTGCTGTGTGTCCACCACGTTTTATCTATTTATAATGTGTCAGGATCTATGCTAAACTCTTTACTTGGGTTATCTCATTTAGTCCTCACAAGGACACCATGAAAAATATTTTTAGTGAATTCACATACGATTTTATGATCCCACCATCTTATAAACCATTCCAGGTGCCAAAGTCATCTAGAAAAAGAGCAAGATGACTCAGAGCTTCTCTTTGGATAAAACTACTTTATAACGAAGAATCAGGCACAGAGAATAAAGAGTCAGAAACAGAACAGGGAGGGGAAAAAATCTGATTTTTCTTCCCATAGTTCCCCCAAGGACACTGGAGATTATTTTCTGAAAAGTTAAAGGAAAACTCTTTTTAATTTATGTTTTCATTCACTTTCTGAATAAATTTATCAAGCATCTCCTATGTGCCAGTGTGTTATTCTGGGTCCTCCAAGAAGCAGGCACCAAGAAAGGATTAAATGTGCAAGAAATTTATAAGGGGAAACATTTATGAAAGAAAATTGGGAGGGTGCCAGGAAAAGCTGAGAATGCCCTCAGACCATGATGCAGGTCTGACTCTGAGTGAAGGAAAGACGACAGGAAGGAAACAAGTTCGGGTGGACACGTCCTAGATAGCCATGCAGTTTAAGGAAAGTTGGGCAAGGCCAGGGGGAGTCTTCGAGCCAAAGTTGCCCATCAGAGGAGACCTACGTCTCTCAGGAATGGACCTGTTTAATATCTCTGCCATGCACAGCCAGTGCCTGGGAGCAGCCCGTGGCAAACACGGCTTTGGTGCAAACACAGTAACAGATTTCAGAGCCAAGCACCTGGAGGCCTCAGTCCCTATGGTTGGGAATCTGAGGGGCACATTCTCATGGAACCACAGACAGGAATCTTTCTATCCACCAGAAAAGGGAAGGACTATAGCCCAGCCTGCTCCTCAGCCACTACCCATGACCCAGAAGCCATTCTGGTGAGCCAGCAAAAGGCTGGACTTTCTCACCAGTACTCCCAAATCTGGAGAGATGCAAGCAAAATGAATTTTTTTTAAAATTTATTCAACTAGATTGTCGATATATTCTTGGCTGGTTTGTACACCCTTGCTCTCATTTACTGGGTATTGGAGAAGAGAAATCCTGTGAATTCCATTCACCATCTTAATCCAATTGTTTTTTACAATCACATCAGCTACTGTGTGGGGAATAGTTCAAGGAAGGCAAATTAGAAGCGAAGTGACCTGTTAGTGCCCACACTAATGTGATCACACTGGAGGTGGAGAGAAGAGAATTTATTGAAAAATACAGTTTGGCGATAATCAAAAGATCACTGGTAGATTAAATGTCCCTGCCTTCAACTATTGCAGAGTTGGACAGATTACAGAAGAAGAGACTGTGAAAAGGCCATCGCAATTTTAAAATATTACACGCTATCACCCTCCAGCTTCTACCACAATCCTCCTATGGAGAGACCCTCTCAAAAGATGCTTTTAACTCCATCCAATCACGTACCATCCTGTTGTGATTTCCACAGAAAGGCCCATCACTGCCATTTTTGATGGTTAATGTTGTGTTCTTAATTTTCTTTTCCAAATAAACTCATCTATTAAGAGCAAATGAGAACTCAAAATCATTTTATAAAGCCATCTGGATAAAACTGTTAGAGCTCAGCAATTTTCAACTAAGTGGAGACAATGTCCCAAAATAGGAAATTTGCCTGAAGCTTGGAAAGAAGTTATAAAAGCACATATGAAATGTCATTGTGAGCCTTTCACATCTAACAACCAAGACACCCCACTGAATTTTTCAATGAGAATCCAAGATAACCTTAAAAAATTATCTTTGATTTCCTTTCTGGGCACAATACCTGCTTTATTTAACCTAAATGAAAGCTCATTGTACTAGATTGAGATCAACCTACAAACCTGCCTTCAGACTTCATTCTTGTAAAGTCTAGGGTGAGTCTGCAAGTGTCTGCTCCTTCCCATGCACACTGACCTTGACGTCATGCCCTTCCCGTGGGGGATCGCTAAAGTGCCCTTGGGGAAGGAAATGCAAGTTTCCATCCAGGGAAAAGAGAATGAGCTCCATGTAAGAGAGCGGGACCAGTAGGGCTGCACAGTTGTTGGAGGATATTCAGAAAGGAAAATCACCTCTCATGAGGATGCTTGGGGCAGTCTGCTATGTGCAGTGTAAGTACTCTCCTCCATTTCACCTGTGAATCCCTCAGTAATGTCTACATTGCACATGGAAGCAATTTAATGAATAGTCTGGACTCAGTGTGGATACAAACAGGAACAGGTTTATTTTTCTCCTTCCACTGCTTCCAGCATGTTCTGATGGATCTCCTTTCTCTACTTTTTAAGGGCATCCTGGAAGGTCCCATGACCTTCTTTGGTTTCATAAACAATCTCCCTCTAGTTATAAAGATTCATTTTCAGACACTATAAAGTCCTGTCCAATCTAAAACAAAACTTGAACCTCCTGTCTAATTCCAAGCTCTGTCCCTCTCCTATTTCCCCACTACCTGCCTCTACTGCCCCCCACTCCTTCCCAATCAGGCCTGACCTTAGCTGGGGGACTTGCAGTGGACACGGAACATGACCTTTGCCTCCCTCTTCTTCCATCTCTTCTGCACTTTTAAGGTCAGTGCATGGAAAATGTAGATTAGAGGAAGAGCCAAAAGTCTTTTCTCCCTCTCTGGTCACTTGTATGTTCTCCCTTGGCTGACACCAGGTGGCCACCTCTGTGCCGCCCCCTTTTAAATGCTGACTTTAATGGGGGACACACACGTGGGTTCTTCAGAGTCACAGTGGGAAACACTGTACTGCTCTGTTTCTGAGGGGGTAATGCGCTCCCTAGTTGCTCTTTTTGGACCACTTCTGAGCTCCTGCCCACTACAGGACCTCCCACAACTGAGTCTCCCTGGCCATGCATGCTGCCCTCTTGGGAGGATTCTTTCTGGATGACTGTCACAGACTGTATATTTGTGTTCCCCCCAAATTCATATATTGGAGCCCTAATACTCAATGTGATGGTATTTGGAGATGGGGCCTTTGGGAGGTGATGAGGTCATGAGGGTGGAGCCTTCATGATAGGATTAGTGCCCTTCTAAAAAGAGATAGGAGAGAGATTGCTTCCTCTCTCTAGTGTCTGCCATGTGAGGACATAGTGAGAAAACAGCCATTTGCAAGTCTAAAAGAGAGATCTCACCAGAACCTGACCATGGTGGCACCCTGATCTTGGACTTCTTAGCCTCCAGAACTGTAGGAAGTAAATTTGTGCTGGGTAAGCCACCCCATCTATGGTATTCTGTTATAATCAGCCCAAGCTGACTAAGACAATGGCTTAAGCCTGACCACCTTCTGTGGGTGAGGGAACCGCAGGCCAAATGTGTTTGACCCTCTCTTCCTTTTTCTCCTCCCAGCCATTGCAGGCTGTACCACCCACTCTCATACCTCCAGAATGCTCCAGGTTGTAATTAAGCCCATTTTTCATATTCAGGAAGCCACCTAATCTCCAGCATCAAGGAGTCAACCCCTCCAAGAACTCTCCCCTCCTCCCTGGTGGCAGGCTGGGATAGCTGCCATGCTTCTGAGCTCAGCCAAAATCCAGCTAGGGAGAGAGATGCCAGCCTCCCTTTCTAGAAGCATCCACCCCAAAACCCTTTGACAGTTTCCTGGGAACCTTGTTACTTGAATCTGGAGATGAGACTGCTGCAGCATTCCCCACACGGCCTAAATCCCCCACCTCAGTGAACCACTGGGTCAGCCCCCTTCTAAAGTCGCATTTTCACTTTATGTAGGATGGTTGGAGTGTGGAGGGGGGGAGCAGGTGGTGATAGCAGCAGACAGATTATCTCCCAAAGCCATAAAGGGTAGGTCTGCCAGCTCCCTGTCACTCTCTTGAAAACATGGGGGAGCTTGTCTGCTCTCCTCAGCTTTGGGGCTTTATAAGATACCCAGAGAAAACAGAGAAAGTCTCATGCATAAGCAGGTTGTGCACCCCTATTGATCACCCATGGATCATTCACCATACATAGAAAGAGAAGTAGAAGCTGTGTGTCAAGGTTGGCGTTAGCTGCCAGGGTCGTGGGGCATGCACGGTGAATGCACACGTGACGGTAAGTTTATAATCAGATTCCGACCATTCCTGTGTTGAGTAAGAAAAGCACACTAGAGACACATAATAAGGGCATTTTCCAATCAGCCGGTAAATACTAGCAAGAACCATCAGCGTGGCGGGCACTGTGATGGGTGCTGCAGGTGTAGAAGTGATCGGGACCCAAGGGTAGTGAAAGGGGGGGCCAGGTCTCATTTGCAAAACCATTCAGGTACCTAAAGGGTAAAAGAAAGCCAACAAAATCCCCGATCATGCTCCTTCCTAAATGGATCTGTAATTGCATTCATTGGGAGCAGATTGCAATATCAATAACTACAGTATAATGAACTGACTTGCTATTCAATGTTCATGGGGGAGTTTGCAGTTTTTCCATGAAACCATGAATTATATTTATTTGAAGACAAATTACCCTCCCCCCACCCCGCCCAGTATTCACAGGAAGAAGTGCACTCATCGAAGAGGCTCAATTAGTCTCTCTAGCTTCCCAGCACCAGTCTCAAGAAAGCAGCAAACATGATACATCATTGACTCTGAACTGTCGCTAATTTCTCAGTGTTTTAAGAACTCGTGTAAATGGTTATCTTTAAAGATGCATCAAATTAGAGGGGATAAAATGAATAATATCCTGGAGTTAGGACTCCATCAATTCAATCAGTGAGCATTTCCTTTTGTTGGTTGACTCTTCAATCACCATGACTACACAATTCCCATACATAATAACTAGGCTCCATTTCTTTGCACAAGAAAAAATATTTTGTTTTCATTTCTTCCTGGGCATTATTCCCACGTATTAAAATCCTCCTAGGTGCTTGGAACTTTGCACAGATTATCTCTTAAAACAACCATAGAAAATAGGTAATATGATTCCCATTTAATAGGTGAATAAATGAGGTTCACAGATATTAAGTAAGTTGTCTACACCCACGCAATTAGCAAGTGTGGCAGAGAAGTTCAAGCTAGATTTGCCTAACCCAGAGCCTACACTCTTCTCCTACACCATCTCTCTAAAGAAGATTAAAGAGAAATATTCTGAGAAACGTAGCCAAGAAGTGGGAAGGATAGCTCACAAACTTCTACTAAATAGGTCAGCAGCAGCTCCACCCACGTTGGATGTATTGTGTGCCAGATAATGGGGAGTTCTCTAAATATCCCCAAGACGGATAATATAATTATGAATTTTCTTCATCCCAGTGGTGTTACACGAAAATGAAAATATCCACAACTCTCAGTCCTGCTACATTTATGAGTTTCCAAAATCAGGGAATATCAGGGTGAGGATTCTACATGTTCTGGTCCCCAAATTCCTTTCAAGAGTCTCCACATCTTCTTCCACGGGTCTTCCAGCTCATCCAGAATCAAGGATGAGGACTCACTCCCCAGGCAGCCCCTTCCATCTTGGCACAACTCTGAGAGAAGACCCTGCTTCATTCTGAGCACAAATCTCATGCCCTGTATTCTCCATCCATGGGTCTTCCTTTTGAGACACAGAAGAATTTGAATGCATCTTTTACCTGACAGCCCATCTCATATTTGAAGGCATCCCTTATATTCCCAACTGAAGCATCCAAGCCACTCCTAGCTTTTTTAAAATACAAATATGACATGATTTTTAAATCCCTTCATAACTCTAGTCACTCATCTCCAGCCTCCGTTGTTACCCTTTGCTCTGAGCCTGGCCAATTACAGAAACTTCTTGACTGGTCTTTCTGCTTCATTTCTAAACTCCTGTAGTCCAAACAAACTCCATTCTGAAGCTGTAATGTTTCTTTAAAATGTAGAAATGATCATGCTTCTCTCCCACCCCAAACCTTCCAATCAATTCCTGTTTAGAACAAAATTCATACTTCTTTCACTGCTGGATTAGAAGATCTCTCTTTTGTTCTCAGAATGTGATGGACAGCTGACCTGAAACAATAAAACTTCAGCATTGCTGAGGGATTTTGCAACTGCTCTGTATTTTATTCACATTTAGATAAATACTTGTGTGAAATATGTACAGAGCAGGCTCAAAGGTAAGTCTGGTTTGCATGATCTGAAATGCAAGCTGGTCCAAAAGTGAAAAACCTTAACCTCTGGTTCTGACCTTGAAAATATTTTATGAACTTTTCAACTCCTTGTTGAAAAAGCCACAAACTCTGGCTTTCCATTATTATGGACATCTAATATGTTGCAAGTTTATTTTTAATTTTCTCATTAAAGAAGGACATTCCTCAGTCATTCTTAATAAGCCCAAAATAATACAACTGCAAATATGAATGAAGTATGTTTTATGCTACAGCATCTAAACCAGGAGTAATCAGTGTAGAATCCATGGGGCCCTGAAACTATATATGAAATTCCGTGTGTGTGTGTGAGAGAGAGAGTAGGAGACAGAGGGAATGAGTTGCACACAAAGCACCCTGGCAACCTGCACTACCCATTCTAGCACTTTCTGCTTGGACTGTAGTAGTGTGTTTACTTGTCTGCCTTCCCCCACAGACTCTAGACTCTGTGAAGGCAGAGTTCACTTCTGCCTTCTTGTCCTCGGTTCTATCCTGTGGTCTAGTGTGGTGTCTAGCATCTGCTTGGTGCTCAGTAAATACTGGTTTTCAAACATCATAAACTAAAGTGTACCCTGACTCCCCTTTATGAAAACCTCCGTGTGAACCACTGGAACAAAATGGAAAGATCAGATGTGTTCACCTCTCATCCATTCCTTCATCCTCTAACTGTTTCCTGAGCTGCTACTGAGAGTCAGCACTATGACAGGCCCAGGGAGTCGAGAGAGATAATCCAGACAGTCTGGATAATCCAGACTGCCTTGTGGAGTTTTCAGTCCCATGTTGGAGACATACATTAAATCAGTAATCACAGAAATAATGCAGTTAACAGACTACGATAATGCTGTGTAAGAAAAGCAGAGTAGAACCTAGTTTAATGATGGGGCCTTAGAAAGGCATCCTGGGAGAGTGATGTTTCAGCTGAGAGCTAAAGGATGAAAAGTAGATAACTAGGAAGGGATCTCTGCAGGCCTAGCACTGAAGGTCTCTGCCTCTCCAATAAGTAGGTTTTCTGGGAGACATCCCAAGAGGTGAGACTTGCTGTACGTAGTAGCGTATCTCCAAAGATGACACCATCAGTTCCTCCCTTCTTGGTACCCACACGCCATTCCATCCTCTTGAGTTTGAGTTGGCCTTTAATGGCTTTTACCAATAGAATGTGGCAGAAGTGATGCTATACTAGGGCACCTTCCTCTTTCTTGGAGCCCTGAGCTGCCATGTCCAGGCTGCTCAGCTGGAGAGAGAGGCCAGGTGGAAGAGCACCGGGGCCCCAGACCTGTGAGCGAGGGTACCATCCTGGGTGTCCAGCCCACATGAGCCTTCTGATGACTTCTGCCCCGGTAGCTACCTAACTGCACGTGCATGAGAGACCCCAAGCCAGGGTTGTCAAGCTAAGCTTTGTCAACACACAGAACCATGACAGATAATGATAAATTGTTGTTTTAAGCCAGTACGTTTTGGAGTGGTTGGTTACACAGCAGAAGATAACCAGAATACCTTCCAATGGCCATGTTAAGCCTCATTTGGGGGCTTAACCTGAGAGAAATAGGTTTGTATCAGCTGACAGGGCCTCCTGAGAATAACATGTATACAGGTGTTCTTACTTAGAAGGCAGGAAAGAAGAGTTTTGTCCTCTCAATGGATCCATCCCTTACCTGCCCATCTTCAGGCAGCCTGCAATAAGTAATTCAGCAACCCTTATAGAATCACAGGCTATTAAAGCTGGGGGAGAGCTTAGAGATAGAATTATGCATTGTATGATATATTATTATTATATGATATATGTGTTATTTGTATTATATTATTATATGTATATTTCAGTGTATATTAACTGAGTTAATATTTTTCGATCAGCCACTAATTCACTACTCAAGAAAAAGTTATCTATGAAGGAAAAAAATAATCCATTTTGACTGGTCAAAAATGAGTCAAGATAAAAGGATATACACATATGAGGATGGGTAGAAGTGACACTCTCAAAGTTGACTAGCAGAACACTGCCTTAGTGTCCAGCAGGTCCTGGAAATTCCGGTCAAATAACAGTCTAAGCAAATATTAACATAGTGTTTATTATGTGCTGGACACTGTTCTCAGTGTTGTCTATATTTAATTCATTTACTCCTTAAAAAATCCCTATGAGGTAGACACTATCACTACCCTCATCTGATACATAAGAGAACTGAGGCACAGAAGTTAAATAAGTCACCTATGGACACACTGTTATTAACTACCAGTTTGGGGCCCAGGAAATCTGATGTAAAAGTCTGTGCTTCATCACCACACATACTGCCCTTCAATTCAAAGTTGAATGTTTCCCTATTTACCAATTATCAGGTTTATTTTACCCAAAACAAGTGATTATCTAATTTTTAGTGTACATTTAGTATGCATATATACAGAATGCATACAAATAAATACTAAAGTAATGCAAACAATTTGATAGAAAACTAGCTAGGCCAGAGTGGGGTAACAATGTCCATGCCTTTGATGGGCAAAAGTGTAAAAATCTACCTATGATAAGTATTGGAGACAAATAGAGCCATAGGATTTCTTATACACTGCTGATGGAAATGTGAATTTAGAAAAGTTTGACATTATCTACTAAAGTTGAATGTTCATATGTCCTGAGACCCAGAAATTCCACTCTTATGTATATTCTCAAGAGACATTCTTGTACATCTCTAACTGGAGACATGTATAAAAACATTTATATCAGCATTGTTCACAATAGCAAAAAATCTAAAAATAACCCAAATGCCATTTATTCACATGACAGTGAATAAATATATTATGTAAAAACATTTCATTTAATGGAATATTATATAGCAGTTAAAATGAATGGATTATAAAAATACACACCAATGTGTATAAATCTTAGGAATATAATACAAAGTGACAGGAAAAGCAAGTCTCAAAAGGTATATAAACCTACAGAAAAAAATCAAACAAAAAAAAAAACAAGGGAAGGACAAATAGATTTGAGAGGGAGAGAGCCAGGTACATGGGATATAGGAAAGGTTTCCACATAGGTAGTATAGTAGCCAGAATTCTAAAATGACCTCCAATGACCCTCCCGCCGTGTATGATCCCCTCCCTTTAAGTATGAGTGGGATCTGTAACTTGCTTCTATTCAATACAGCATAGCAAAAGTGATGGTATATCACAACTGTGATCAAGTTATGTTACATTGCAAAGGTGAATGATTTTGAAGATGTAATTAAAGCCTGTAACAAATGACTTTAAAATAATCAAAAGGGATATCCTGGGTGGACCTGACTTAATCAGGTAAGCCATTCAAAGAATATTTAGAGGTCAGAGACTCAAAGCAGCAGTGATTTTCTCTCCATTGCTGACTTTGAAGAAGCAAGCCTCCATGAATTCTATAGCCTCGAGGAAATGGATTCAGCCAACAACCCAAAGAAGCTTCCCTAGTCAACCTTCCAGATGAGATCACAGCCTGTCCAACCCTGTGATTTAAGCCTTGTAGGACCCAGAGCAGAGGACACAGCTAAGTTATGCCCAGATTCCTGACCTATAGAATTTTTGCAATTAATGATAAGAATATGTCATGAACCAAGGATTATAATTAACCAATTTCTGTACATCTGCAATAAAAATGAAGTGGGAGGAGGAAAAGAAGAAAAGGACAGGAAGCCTGGGACCTGCTCTCTTCCTTGGGCAAGGAGCTCAGATTAGACTTTCCAGTCCAGTGCTTGTTTCCATTCCCAATTCAAATCCTGAACACCTACAGTCCCTAAGAAGAGTTCAGAAGACAGTGGTTATATTAAATTCTATTCAACCTGTGAAACCTTGAATGGATCTACCCATCTTTCCTCATGCCAACCCTTCCTAAGTTAAGCTTATCTTCTTTTTTTTTTAATTTTTGGATTTTATTTTATTTATTATTTTATACAGCAGGTCCTTATTAGTCATCAATTTTATACACATCAGTGTATACATGTCAATCCCAATTGCCCACTTCAACACACCACCACCCCACCCCACCACCGCTTTCCCCCCCTTGGTGTCCATATATTTGTTCTCTACTACTGTGTCTCAATTTCTGCCCTGCAAACCGGTTCATCTGTACTATTTTTCTAGGTTCCACATATATGCGTTAATATACGATATATGTTTTTCTCTTTCTGACTTACTTCACTCTGTATGACAGTCTCTAGACATCCATCTATGTCTCAACAAATGACCCAATTTAGTTCCTTTTTACGGCTGAGTAATATTCCATTGTATATATGTACCACATCTTCTTTATCCATTCATCTGTCGATGGGCATTTAGGTTGCTTCCGTGACCTGGCTATTGTAAATACTGCTGCAATGAAAGTTGGGGTGCATGTGTCTTTTTGAATTATGGTTTTCTCTGGGTATATGCCCAGTAGGGGGATTGCTGGATCATATGGTAATTCTATTTTTAGTTTTTTAAGGAACCTCCATACTGTTCTCCATAGTGGCTGCACCAACTTACATTCCCACCAACAGTGCAAGAGGTTTCCCTTTTCTCCACACCCTCTCCAGCATTTGTTGTTTGTAGATTTTCTGATGATGCCCATTCTAACTGGTGTGAGGTGATACCTCATTGTAGTTTTGATTGGTATTTCTCTAATAATTAGTGACGTTGAGCAGCTTTTCATGTGCTACTTGGCCATCTGTATGTCTTCTTTGGAGAAATGTCTATTTAGGTCTTCTGCCCATTTTTGGATTGGGTTGTTTGTTTTTTTAATATTGAGCTGCATGAGCTGTTTATATATTTTGGAGATTAATCCTTTGTCCATTGATTCATTTGCAAATATTTTCTCCCATTCTGTGTGTTGTCTTTTCGTCTTCTTTATGGTTTCCTTTGCTGGGCAAAAGCTTTGAAGTTTCATTAGGTCCCATTTGTTTATTTTTGTTTTTATTTCCATTATTCTAGGATGTGGATCAAAAACGATCTTGCTGGGCTTCCCTGGTGGAGCAGTGGTTGAGAGTGCCAATGCAGGGGACACGGGTTTGTGCCCTGGTCCGGGAGGATCCCACGTGCCACGGAGCAGCTGAGCCCGTGGGCCATGGCCACTGAGCCTGCACGTCTGGAGCCTCTGCTCCGCAGTGGGAGAGGCCACAGCGGTGAGAGGCCCGCGTACCGCAAAAAAAAAAAAAAAGATCTTGCTGTGATTTATGTCAAAGACTGTTCTTCCTATGTTTTCCTCTAAAAGTTTTATAGTGTCCGGTATTACATTTAGGTCTCTAATCCATTTGGAATTTATTTTTGTGTATAGTGCTAAGGAGTGAAATAATTTCATTCTTTTACATGTAGCTGTCCAGTTTTCCCAGCACCACTTATTGAAGAGGCTGTCTTTTCTCCATTGTACATCCTTGCCTCCTCTGTCATAGATTAGTTGACCATAGGTACGTGGGTTTATCTCTGGGCTTTCTATCTTGTTCCATTTATATATGTTTCTGTTTTTGTGCCATTACCATAGTGTCTTGATTACTGTAGCTTTGTGGTATAGTCTGAAGTCAGGGAGTCTGATTCCTCCAGCTCCGTTTTTTTCCCTCAAGATTGCTTTGACTATTCGGGGTCTTTTGTGTCTCCATACAAACTTTAAGATTTTTTGTTCTAGTTCCGTAAAAAATGCCATTGGTAATTTGATAGGGATTGCACTGAATGTGTAGATTGCTTTGGGTAGTATAGTCATTTTCACAATATTCATTCTTCCAATCCAAGAACATGGTATATCTCTCCATCTGTTGGTGTCATCTTTAATTTCTTTCATCAGTGTCTTATAGCTTTCTGCGTACAGGTCTTTTCTCTCCCTAGGTAAATTTATTCCTATGTATTTTATTCTTCTTGTTGCAATGGTAAATGGGAGTGTTTCCTTAATTTCTCTTTCAGATTTTTCATCATTCGTGTATAGGAATGCAGGAGATTTCTGTGCATTACTTTTGTATCCTGCAACTTTACCAGATTCATTGATTAGCTCTAGTAGTTTTCTGGTGGCATCTTTAGGATTCTCTATGTATAGTATCATGTCATCTGCAAACGGTGACAGTTTTACTTCTTCTTTTCCAATTTGTATTCCTTTTATTTCTTTTTCTTCTCTGATTGCCATGGCTAGGACTTCCAAAACTATCTTGAATAATAGTGGTGAGAGTGGACTTCCCTGTCTTGTTCCTGATCTTAGAGGAAATGCTTTCAGTTTTTCACCATTGAGAATGATGTTGGCTGTGGGTTTGTTGTATATGGCCTTCATCATGTTGAGGTAGGTTCCCTCTATGCCCACTTTCTGGAGAGTTTTTATCATAAATATGTGCTGAATTTTGTCAAAAGCTTTCTCTGCATCTATTGAGATGATCATATGGGTTTTATTCTTCAATTTGTTAATATGATGTATCACATTGATTGATTTACGTATACTGAAGAATCTTTGCATCCCTGGGATAAATCCCACTTGATCATGGTGTATGATTCTTTTAATGTGTTGTTGGATTCTGTTTGCTAGTATTTTGTTGAGGATTTTTGCATCTATATTCATCAGTGATATTGGTCTGTAATTTTCTTTTTTTGTAGTATCTTTGTCTGGTTTTGGTATCAGGGTGATGGTGGCCTCATAGAATGAGTTTAGGAGTGTTCCTTCCTCTGCAATTTTTTGGAAGAGTTTGAGAAGGATGAGTGTTAGGTCTTCTCTAAATGTTTGATAGAATTCACCTGTAAAGCCATCTGGTCCTGGACTTTTGTTTGTTGGAAGATTTTAAATCACAGTTTCAATTTCATTACTTGTGACTGGTCTGTTCATATTTTCTAGTTCTTACTGGTTCAGTCTTGGAAGGTTATACCTTTCTAAGAATTTGTCCATTTCTCCCAGGTTGTCCATTTTATTGGCATAGAGTTGCTTGTAGTAGTCTCTTAGGATGCTTTGTATACCTGCGGTGTCTGTTGTAACTTCTCCTTTTTCATTTCTAATTTTATTGATTTGAGTCCTCTCCCTCCTTTTCTTGATGAGTCTGGCTAATGGTTTATCAATTTTGTTTATCTTCTCAAAGAACCAGCTTTTAGTTTTATTGATCTTTGCTATTGTTTTCTTCATTTCTAGTTCAGTTATTTCTGCTCTGATCTTTATGATTTCTTTCCTTCTTCTAACTCTGAGTTTTGTTTGTTCTTTTTCCTCTAGTTCCTTTAGGTGTAAGGTTAGATTGTTTATTTGAGATTTTTTTCTTGTTTCTTGAGGTAGGCTAGTATAGCTATAAACCTCCCTCTTAGAACTGCTTTTGCTGCATCCCATAGGTTTTGTGTCATCATGTTTTCATTGTCATTTATCTCTAGGTTTGTTTTTTTGTTTGTTTGTTTTTGTTTGTTTGTTTTTGTTTTTTTTGCGTTATGCAGGCCTCTCACTATTGTGGCCTCTCTCATTGTGGAGCACAGGCTCCAGACATGCAGGCTCAGCAGCCATGGCTCATGGGCCTAGCCACTCTGCGGCATGTGGGATCTTCCCAGACCGTGGCATGAACCCATGTCCCCTGCATTGGCAGGCAGACTCTCAACCACTGCGCCACCAGGGAAGCCCATATCTCTAGGTACTTTTTTATTTCCTTGTTGATTTATTCAGTGATCTCTTGGTTATTTAGTAACGTATTGTTTAGCCTCCATGTGTTTGTGTTTTTTACACTGTTTCCCTGTAATTCATTTCTAATCTCATAGTGTTGTGGTCAGAAAAGATGCTTGATATGATTTCAATTTTCTTAAATTTACTGTGGCTTGATTTGTGACCCAAGATGTGATCAATCCTGGAGAATGTTCCATGGGCACTTGAGAAGAAAGTGTAATCTGCTGTTTTGGGATGGAATGCCCTATAAATATCAACTAAATCTATCTGGTCTGTTGTGTCATTTAAAGCTTCTGTTTCCTTATTTATTTTCATTTTGGGTGATCTGTCTATTGGTGTAACTGAGGTGTTAAAGTCCCCCACTATTATTGTGTTACTGCCGATTTCCTCTTTTATAGCTGTTAGCAGTTGCCTTATGTATTGAGGTGCTCCTATGTTGGGTGCATATATATTTATAATTGTTATATCTTCTTCTTGGATTGATCCCTTCATCATTATGTAGTGTCCTTCCTTGCCTCTTGTACCATTCTTTATTTTAAAGTCTATTTTATCTGATATGAGTATTGCTACTCCAGCTTACTTTTGATTTCCATTTGCATGGAATATCTTTTTCCATCCCCTTACTTTCAGTCTGTATGTGTTCCTAGATCTGAAGTAGGTCTCTTGTAGACAGCATATAGATGGGTCTTGTTTTTGTATCCGTTCAGCAAGCCTGTGTCTTTTGGTTGGAGCATTTAATCCATTCACGTTTAAGGTAATTATTTATATGTATGTCCCTATGACCATTTTCTTAATTTTTTTGGGTTTGTTTTTGTAGGTCCTTTTCTTCTCTTGTGTTTCCCACTTAGAGAAGTTCCTTTAGCATTTGTTGTAGAGCTGGTTTGGTGGTGCTGAATTCTCTTAGCTTTTGCTTGTCTGTAAAGCTTTTGATTTCTCCATCGAACATGAATGAGATCCTTGCTGGGTAGAGTAACCTTGGTTGTAGGTTCTTCCTTTTCATCACTTTAAGTATATCATGCCACTCCTTTCTGGCTTGTAGAGTTTCTGCTGAGAAATCAGCTGTTAACCTTATGGGAGTTCCCTTGTATGTCATTTGTCATTTTTCCCTTGCTGCTTTCAATAATTTTTCTTTGTCTTTAATTTTTGCCAGTTTGATAACTATGTGTCTAGGTGTGTTTCTCCTTGGGTTTATCCTGTATGGGACTCTGTGTGCTTCCTGGACTTGGGTGGCTATTTCCTTTCCCATGTTAGGGAAGTTTTCAACTATAATCTTTTCAAGTATTTTCTCGGGTCCTTTCTCTCTCTCTTCTCCTTCTGGTACCCCTATAATGTGAATGTTGTTGCGTTTAATGTCATCCCAGAGGTCTCTTAAGCTGTCTTCATTTCTTCTCATTCTTTTTTCTTTATTCTGTTCTGCAGCAGTGAATTCCACCATTCTGTTTTCCAGGTCACTTATCCGTTCTTCTGCCTCAGTTATTCTGCTATTGATTCCTTCTAGTGTAGTTTTCATTTCAGGTATTGTATTGTTCATCTCTGTTTATTTGTTCTTTAATTCTTCTGGGTCTTTGTTAAACATTTCTTGCATCTTCTCGATCTTTGCCTCCATTCTTTTTCTGAGGTCCTGGATCATCTTCACTATCATTATTCTGAATTCCTTTTCTGGAAGATTGCTTATCTCCACTTCATTTAGTTGTTTTTCTGGGGTTTTATCTCATTCCTTCACCTGATACATAGCTCTCTGCCTTTTCATCTTGTCTATCTTTCTGTGAATGTGGGTTTTGTTTCACAGGCTGCAGGACTGTAGTTCTTCTTGCTTCTGCTGTCTGCCCTCTGGTGGATGAGGGTATCTCAGTCATGCTTATCTTCTGCTACTATTCTTAGTAAAGAGTCTATGGTGCCTAAAGAGACGGCCAGGACTAAAGTCCCCATAATTCTTTATAACCAACTATTCTGATCACAGCAGATTGAACCAGGGTGGTCACTGATTCAAAGACCACCATTGATAGTCTGGCCAATAATCTATAAAGAAGCCAGATGCAGCAGCTGGACTACATGGAGTAGGCAGTTGGGCTAGTAGGAGTAGTGAGAGTTGGATGGTATCTTTGGTGCATGTCCAAAGCTCATTCCATGTTATTTTGATAAGATACAGGAAAAGAAATAGCAAAAGTTGAATATTCTGTTTATGTCTTTGGCTTCATTCACAGGATATAAAGAGAAAGAATAACAAAGAGAAAATAACAAGGACGGCATGCCCAAACTCCCTTGCTGGGCATGTCTCCTGCTTGAAGAAACTGAACGAGGAACTGTTCTGTGGAACTGAAGAAACTGAACGAGGAACTGTGTCATAGTCTGCAGCACTCTTGGTGACCTGAGCTTGGGAGGCGGAATGGGGAGCTGAGCCAGGGGGCTCTGACCATCCAAAGATGGTGACTGGTGCAAAAGCCTTTCCCAACTGGGCATTCAGTCCTGGAGGATAACTGGCTGAACCCATCAATCCTTGGTATGGAGAAGACACTATTGTTGGTGGACAATAGGGTAGGCAGAAATATGTATATATAAAGAGGGCAAAATGCGGAAGCCACAGGCAGTAGAGGACATGTATGAGAAGATGTCATAAGAAGAAAGAAACTGAGTAGAAATAGCTAGTGGCTCAGTGTAATAGGAGGGCAGAAGCATGAGAAGTAGTGACACACAGTAACTGAGTCCCCACAGTGATGGAACAATAATCTAGGAGCAATGGATTCAATCCTGCTGAAGGGATAACCAGACGCCAGGACATCTCAGGTGACCACTGAGATATTTGTTATTTTTCTGGCCTCTCCATCTATCCCAAAGACAAACACCCATTACTTGAGATAACATAAGAGTGTCTCTGTTCTTGTCCCACATAAGAAACCACCTACTGTAGTGATGGAAGGCAGGAGCACTAGAGCTAGACTGCCTGGGTTTGCATCCAAACTCCAGCACTCCCAAGCAATGTGACCCGGAGCAAGTTACCTGACTTCTCTGTGTTTCTGTTCCCTTACCTGTGGGGGATTTAATTATGGGTATATTATTATTACTTATCTTGTAGGGTTGTTATGGGGCTTAAATAAATTAATAATTGTAAAGTGCTTAGAGCAGTGCTCGGCACATAGCAAGTGGTCTATGATCACTTGTTGAATGAATAACTTGTCCGAAGGGGAACTCTTCTTCTCTACTCCCTAACACTCCCTTCCATGTGGAGGGACACCAATTAGTGTAACACTCCAGGTTGCTCCCCACCTCTTGACCACTCCTTTCCTCACTCAGGGCCTGAGGGGATGGAATGACTTATCTGATTGGAGAGTACATCAGCTAGAATTGGGCTTAGCCTTAAGTGACAGGAAACTCAAAATAATAATGGCTTAAACAAGATAAAGGTCATCCCTCTCCCATAAAGTCTGAAGTAAGCAGTCCAGGCTTAGTGTGATGTCTCCAGGGTCCCAGGCTAGTTGGTTTGCCATCCTCAAAATTCAGTTTCCACTTCATGGTGCAAAGGGACCAGAAGGGAAAAGGAAAACTAGGGAGAGAAATGCAGATCCTCATTCATCGTAGAAACAGAGCACAAACTTCCTTTCACTCCCATCCCCTTGAACAAAGTCACATGGCCACACCTAGTTGCAAGGGAGATTGGGGAATGTAGTCTTTCTTCTGAGGAGTCACCAGGCCCCACTGATAAATGGGGGTTGTATTACTGTAGGGGAAAGGGAGAAGAGATTTAGGGGATAACTAGCAGACTCTGCCGTAGTGAGTTTGTAAGGAGAAACAGAAGGCTCAATTCATACACTTGTTGGGGAAAAGACCCCTCCTCATCTATCAGGGCTGGGTGGATGTCTGCCTGATTCTACATTTCAGGATTAGAAAGTTGCCTTGGCCACCAACAGAAGCCATATTCTCCAATATCATTGTTATCACCACAGAGGTGATATATTTATCTTCACCTGCTGAACAACTTTGCCTTATTTTCAATTGTTTCAGACCCTGGCGGGGAAGAAGGGTGATAGTTTTATAGACCCTTCAGATTTCTAGTATAACTTAATGAGGAAAAGACCTGCACAGAATGTGTCAACACACACGGGAGTCACATAGAATTCCATACGTTGTGGACCCATGGCATGGAGAGAATCCAGGGTGCATTTCTGGCTACATTTCAATTGCACTACTCCTAGATCCAAACTGTGTGTTGGTGGCTAAATATGTCTGGATGTAATCTTTTAAAAAGCTCCAGTGAAAGCAATGCCATTATACATCCTCCATCCTGGGAAGATTTTCTGTTGAGTGGGATCCAGAGCTTTCGTGTTAATTCTTTAGCAGAGTGGGGGTGTTTGGATCTAGACTGACTATTCTCTACCATGTCCTGTTTTAACATTTAGAAAGTGGCCATTTTTAGCAAAAGCACATCATGTGAATGTAGCATATTGGTGTGGAGGAGGGTTACATTTCAATTTGCTGTGTTAGAGAAGTAAGAAAATCACTGACTTTTAGATCTGGAAGGAAACTTAGAGATCTTTGAGCCAACCCTACCTATCACAGATAAGAAAACTGAAGCCCAGAGAAGGAAAGAAAAGCTGGCCACTCAAGCTAATAAATTAGAAAATTGGACAAGAGCCCAATAACTACCAGTTCAATATGTTTTCCAGAATACCATACCAGGCAAAACTCCCCTCCACTCTCTTCCACCCTGCAATTTCCCTACAGTCAATACAATTAAGAAAGAAAGGAGGTGGGTTACTTAAATTAACTTCTCCATGCCTCACTTTCCCATCTGTATAATGAGATTCATAATGCCTGAATCACAGGGCTATCCATAAAGATTAAGTTAGATAACTATGCTAATACTCTAACACAAACAAAGTAAATGTACCTCAAACAGAATAAGGGCTCACAAGGAGTTTTTATTAAAAGAGGACACCGGGCTTCCCTGGTGGTGCAGTGGTTGAGAGTCCGCCTGCCAATGCAGGGGACATGGGTTCGTTCCCAGGTCCGGGAAGATCCCACATGCCGCGGAGTGGCTGGGCCCGTGAGCCATGGCTGCTGAGCCTACGTGTCCGCAGCCTGTGCTCTGCAACGGGAGAGGCCACAACAGTGAGAGGCCCGCATACCGCAAAAAAAAAAAAAAAAAGAGGACACCATGTAAAAGGTTAAAATTTCTAAGCAAGGACCAATGTCATATAATCACTCTGTCACTTATTCATTGATTCATTCAATCAAGAGTAAATACACAGGGGACTTCTCTGGTGGCACAGTGACTAAGAATCTGCCTGCCAGTGCAGGGAACACAGGTTCAAGCCATAGTCCAGGAAGATCCCACATGCCACGGAGCAACTAAGCCCTTGCGCCACAACTACTGAGCCTGCACTCTAGAGCCCCTGAGCCACAACTACTGAGCCTGCACACTGCAACTACTGAGCCCATGCTCCACAACTACTGAAGCCCACACGCCTAGGGCCCACACTCCGCAACAAGAGAAGCCACCGCAATGAGAAACCTGCACACCACAATGAAGAGTAGCCCTCACTCACCACAACTAGAGAAAGCCCGCGCATAGCAACAAAGACCCAATGTAGCCAAAAATAAATAAATAAATATTTTTTTAAAAAAAGAGTAAATACACAGTTATTATCTGCTCTGTGGCAAGCATTGCACTGAATTCTGGAGATATAAAGGTGAATCTAATCATGCTTATAGTGAGAAGAGGATATAAATGACTACATAATATATTAAGGGAAAAGTGGAACAGGTAAGCACAGGTATGAGGTGTAAAGAGTGACCAATAAATTCTCTTGATTAAGGCTGGGAGAGGAGAGATTAATAGAAAATATTTCCTGAGGGAAGTGACTCTTGAGCTTGGTTTTCAAAGAAATAGCATGTGCAAAGGCACTGAGGCATGAAACACCATGTTATTCATGGAAAAATAACAGAGTTCAATGTTAGAGAATAAGGTGCAAAGAGGACAGAAATAGGAGGTGAGGTGACAGGAACCAGAACATGAAGACTGTTCAGTCCATGCTGAGAACTAATAGTTTATGTGCAGGCAGTGAAGAGTTTGTTGAACACTTTTGAGCAGAGAGAGGTGTGGCCAGATTGCTTTTGGTATGAGTTGAGGAAAAGGAGCAATTTGACGAGGCAGGAAGCAGGAAAGCCAGTTAGGAGAGGAGGTCAAGACTGCAAGCTGTCCACCAATATCAATCCAATATCCATTCTCCCTTCCTACACAGGGATAAAATTTTTACATGGACATAAGGCTGTCCAGAATGAAGATTATATTTCCCAGTTATCTCCTTGCAGTGAGGTGAGGCCATGTGACTAATCCTGTCCAATGGGATGTGAGTTTATATTACATGTGAAACTCTGGGTTCCTACTTAAAGGAAAGGTTAAAAAAAATCCTCTCATTTCTCATATCTCCCTTCTTTCTTCCTGGAATTCAGGGATGGTGGTGAGCCACCTTGGACCACACAGATGAGAGCAGCACCTGAAGAAGGTGAAGTACCAAAATAGAAGGGATCTGAGCTCCTGCAGAGGAAGAGGCTCCAGACCAGCCTGGATTGTTATGTGACAGAGAAAATCACTTCTCTCTTATGTTTTAAGCCACTGTTACTTTAGGTCTCCATCACATGCAGTCAAACCTATATTGTAAAAATTCCATGAGATGCTGCTGCCTAGTTGAAAGGAGATGGTCTAAGTGGGGGCAGAGGGAATGGAACAGAGATAACAGATTTGAGAGAAGCTGTTGGACTTACTCAAAGGATGAAGGAGACATGAGAGAAAGAGGTGTCAATTGCTCCCCCCAGGTGCCTTTGCTTGAAGACTAGGTGGATGGCGACATCATTTAAGAAGAAAGACAGGAGAAATTAAATTACTTCCAAACATCTTAAAGGACTTGGAAGTTTGCTGGAAAAGATTTCGGTTTTCAGTTCATTTGTTCATCCATTTAAAAGCCCTGTACTGAACTTGTGCTAAGTATAAGTAACAAATTATTTTTTTTAAGTTATACATTAACAACAGAGTAAGTTAAAAAAAAAAAAAAGAAGGACATCTCAACTGTAACAACAGTAAAGTACAGAACTCTCTAGACTAAGCACAGATGTTTTGGACCCTCCATGGCTTAAGCTATCAGCAGAAGGGCATCTCTCACCTAGCGTGGTGTTACTCCAGGTTTGCACAGGCAGCGAGCCTGAAAAAGAAATTGTGTGAGGTACACTTTGAGCTGGAAGGTTTCATCAAAGCCCACTTGTTTGGAATTGAGGTGCTGTGAGAAGGAGAAAGTCCCTCAAGTGAGGATGATTCCACATAAACACTCATTTAGCTGTGCTGTAATCCCAAATATCCTTAGGAAGTCCATTTTAAACTAAATTGTTGGAACAAAATAAAATATGTGTATGTACATTCCACACATTTTGAAACATAGCCTTGTTTAAATAATCTCTGCACATTTTGCAGCAGACTTCCTTTTTGTACTGTTTATCCTCTTACACAAGCAGTTTAAATAATCACCCCACGTGATATTCCAGACTTCCTGAGTAGAATAGGTTTTCTCATGTTGATTAAAAATTCAAAGGAGGGGATTCCCTGGTGGCGCAGTGGTTGAGAATCTGCCTGCCAATGCAGGGGACACGGGTTCGAGCCCTGGTCTGGGAAGATCCCACATGTGGCGGAGCAACTGGGCCCGTGAGCCACAATTACTGAGCCTGCGCATCTGGAGCCTGTGCTCCGCAACAGTGAGAGGCCCGCGCACCGCGATGAAGAGTGGCCCCCGCTTGCCACAACTAGAGAAAGCCCTCGCACAGAAACGAAGATCCAACACAGCCATAAATAAATAAATAAATAAATAAATAAATAAAAAGGTTTCAAAACAAAAAAAAATTCAAAGGATATCTATAAATCAGGAAAGTCGTTTCACATTCATGTTAACATCCATAAATGTTAGGCTGCCTCAAATATATCCTAAAATAGGTTTCTTAAACATAAAATATACAGGAAGGAAGATAAACAAATTTATTTATTCTGTCTTAATGGATTGTTGAGATCATGTTCATTCCTCCCATCTCCGTTGCCCTCAGAATGCTCTGTCAACAGTCAAATGAAAGTATTTCTCAACTGAGTCAGAAAAAGGGAAAGCGTTGGTTTAATTAACTGCCTTTCAGTGCAGTTCTCCAGGTTATTTCTTGAATACCTGCTATGTGCCAGATCCTGTCCTAGGCCTATGGGGATGCAGAATTAAATAAAACTAAAACTGTTGCTCTGTTACAGATGCAAGCAAAAAGCCCAGGGACCTAGAGGAAAAGATGAATTCCTTACGGTTAGAATCAAAACTCTTCCTAAATATTCCTACATTTGAGCTGAACTTCAGAAAGGAGGAAGGGCTGGACCTGCCAAGGAGGCCTATTTGACATTCCAGGAGAGGGGACGAATTTCCATGGATGTTGGATGAACAATACAGAGTCCAGTGGGAATGGGCTGTAGGCTGTACAGCAGGTATGTTTATGGGCTGAATTGTGTCTCCCAAAATTCATATGTTGAAGTCTTAACTCCCAGTACCTCAGAATATGACTGTATTCCGAGACAGGGTCTTTAAAGAGGCAATCAAGCTAAAATGAGGTCATTAGGGAGGGCTCTAATCCAATATATGACAGGTGTCCTTATAAGAGGAAATTTGGACACAGACACGCACAGAAAGAAGATCATGTGAAGACACAGGGAGAAGGCAACCATCTACAACCCCAGGAGAGAGGCCTCAGGAGAAACCAACCCTGCCAACACCTTGATCTCAGACTTCCAGCCTCCAGAATTGTGAGGAGATAAATTTCTGTTATTTAAGCGACTCAGTCTGTGGTACTTTGTGACGGCTGTGCTAGCAAACTAATACAAGGTGTAACTCGTCAAAATTTGTAAAAGACCATCAAATGCATCACCCTTAACCTTCACACTATCCTTTCAACGTACACATTATTGTGCACATTTAAGGAAACAGGCTCACAGAGGTTAAGTAACTCACCCAAGGACACGCCTCTAAAAGTAGCAGAAAAAAAATAGGTAGAGAAGTGGAATCACACTGCACATATTTTTATTTGCTCATTTTTACTTAGTAGTTTTATCCTGGACACTCCCCATATCACTAAAACTCCAAGCATGTCGATTTAGGTTTGCCTATCTCAGCTTTGAATAAGCTGCCAAAGGAATCTACATAAGACAAAAACATCTTGAAAACTATATTGGAAAAATGAATCATAACCTATTAAAACCTATTAAAACTGACACTCCCCCTATCACTAAAACTCCAAGCATGTCGATTTAGGTTTGCCTATCTCAGCTTTGAATAAGCTGCCAAAGGAATCTACATAAGACAAAAACATCTTGAAAACTACATTGGAAAAATGAATCATAACCTATTAAAACTGGTAAGGAATTTCGCGATCACCCAAGAAAACCAAGCACCACGATAGATGAGAACATGGCTATGGCACATTGTGGAGAGTGGAAAGGCAGTCCTAGCCTATGTGAATGTTCCGGGGAGGACTCCCTCATCGACATGCAGCCTATTTACAGTAGCCAAATCTACATTTGTTGTTTGTAGATTTTCTGATGAAGGCCATTCTAACTGGTGTGAGGTGATACCTCATTGCAGTTTTGATTTGCATTTCTCTAATAATTAGTGATGTTGAGCACCTTTTCATGTACCTCTTTGCCATCTGTATGCCTTCTTTGGAGAAATGTCTATTTAGGTTTTCTGCCCGTTTTTTGATTGGGTTTTTTTTTTTTGATATTGAGCTTCATGAGCTGTTTGTATATTTTGGAGATTGTCCCTTGTCAGTCACTTTATTTGCAAATATTTTCTCCCACTCTGTGGGTTGTCCTTTTGTTTTGCTTATGGTTTCTTTTGCTGTGCAAAACCTTTTAAGTTTAATTAGGTCCCATTTGTTTACTTTTGTTTTTATTTCCATTACTCTGGGAGAATTGAAAAAGATATTGCTGCGATTTATGTCAGAGAGTGTTCTGCCTATGTTTTCCTCTAAGAGTTTTATAGTATCTGGTCTTACATTTATGTCTTTAACCCATTTTGAGTTCATTTTTTGCGTATGGTATTAGAGAACAGAGTTACCATATGATCCAGCAATCCCACTCCTGGGCATACATCTGGAGAAAACCATAATTCAAAAAGACACATGCACCCCAGTGTTCATTGCAGCACTATTTACAATAGCCAGGCATGGAAGCAACCTAAATGCCCATCGACAGATGAGCAGATAAAGAAGATGTGATACATATATACAATGGAATATTACTCAGCCATAAAAAAGAACAAAATAATGCCATTTGCAGCGACATGGATGGACGTAGAGATTGTCATACTGAGTGAAGTAAGTCAGACAGAGAAAGACAAATATCATATGATATCGCTTATATGTGGAATCTAAAAAAAATGGTACCAATGTATTTACAAAACAGAAATAGAGTCACAGAGGTAGAAAACAAACTTATGGTTACCAAGGAGGAAAGCAGTGAGGGGGGTGGGTGGGTGGAGAGATAATCTGGGAGATTGGGATTGACATATACACACTACTATATACAAAATAGATAACCAATAAGGACCTAGTGTATAGACTAGGGGACTCTACTCAAACTCTGTAATGACCTACAGGGGAAAAGAATCTAAAAAAGAGTGGATATAAGTATATGTATAACTGATTCACTTTGTTGTACAACAGAAACTAATACAACATTGTAAGTCAACTATACTCCAATAAAAATTAATTAAAAAAAAGAATGTGTGAAAATGCTTTGTAAATTTGAAGCATCATAACAGGTTAAGGAGTTCTTATTACTGTTCATTGAACAAATACTGAGCTTTTTCCTGTATGTCAGGCACCATTTTGTGGTTATTCATAATAAATGCATACAAGTTAGCATGGTGGAGTTCAAATTGAGTTAGTAGTTGCCCAAAAGAACTAGACTAAAGGAACAATTTAAAAGGGTTGAGGGTTGCCTCTCCTAACACTGCCATAAATATTTTGGATACCATCATGGCTCAGAGGCATAATAGACAAGGCAAAATTCAGGCCCAGGGCTGGAATCCCAGCTCCACCATCTATTTGTTATTTGACCTAGGTAAGTCATGAAAAGGTCGTTGATAATAATGTACCTTGAAGGGTTCCTAAAGATTTCATGAGAGCATGTGTAAAGTACCCAGCCCACAGTCAGAGCACTGTAAATGGAAGCTTTTATTATTCTTAGGAGCTATATTGGTTTCCTAGGGCTGCTGTAACAAAGCTTCACAAATGAGGTGGCTTAAAATGACAGAAATTTATTTCTCACCATTCTGGAGGCTTGGAAGTCCAAAATCAAGTCGTTGGAGGGATTGGTTCCCTCCGCGGGCTGTGAGAGAGAATGTGTTCCATGCCTCCCCTGGCTTCTGGTGGTGGCCAGCAATCCTTGGCATCCCTTGGCTTGTAGATGCATCCCTCCAATCTCTGCCTGCATCATCACATGGTCTTCTCCCTGTGTCTCTGTGTCTCTCTCCTCTTCTTATAAGGACACCAGTCATACTGGATTAAGGACCCACCCTACTCCAACACGACCTCACCTGAATTACATCTGTAACAAACCTATTTCCAAATAAGGTCACATTCTGAGGTACTAGGAGTTAAGACTTGAACATATCTTTTCTTCTGGGGGGAGGGGGGTGGGCAGGATGAAGGGGCACAATTCAACCCATAATGGGATTTTAATTTCAGCTTCTTGTCCCACTCTATCGCAAGTGACCTTGAATGAGGTAGTTCCTCTGTTCATTAGTATCTTCATTTATAAATGGAGATAATAATAACTATCTTCTAAAATCTCCCTAAGAATCAGACGGCTATAAGTGAGAGTGCTTTGTGGACTATAGGGCATTGTGTAACTTAAATTAATCACGGGCATTTGTCTGGCATTACAGGCTTTGGATGCCCATTCTAATCCTAGCAGCCAGGCCCCAGCTCCTGTGACCCACGTGATGCACCACAGTTTTTTGCTTGCCTTCAACAATCCCAAATAGGAAATTTTATTACTTATTCATTCTCTTAACTCTAAGTGAACTAAATTATGCCTGCGAATGATTGGGCAGTAGCAATCGAATTACCTGATAATTTCCATGAAACTCACAGTGCTAACTTAATGCAACGTGACAGCTCTTTCCTGTAGCACATTCTCAAAATTTGATTATTCTTAAAAAAAAAAACATTCACTGGGAGCCTCACTCAGATTGCACAAGGCCTGTTCAGTATTCATACGGAAAGATTAGGCTTCAGGAGTGACAGCCTAGAGCAGCCAGCCTGCCTGCCTGCCTGTCAATCATTTTCTCGGGCTCCAAATGCAGCAGAATTGATGTGTACCTTGTTCTGTAATCTTTTTCAGGATTAGGGACTTTGCTACTCCATGAATAATGAAATCTACTATTAGTCATAAATTGGAGGAGATAGTCTGTGTTTTGACGCCACGAGAACAATTTAAAAGGACATAGGCCTTTGACACGTTCACAGGCCAGGCACATTAAAGCATCCGAAGTAGCCTCCATTCAGGTTCTACATTCCACTGGTATTTATTGCATATTACCAACAGGTGTCCATTTAGCGAACGATATAAAAGAAGTGAAACAGAGTACGCAGGCATTTGGTTCACTCTCATTCGCTTCTGGACTAAAAAATGGAGCTTCTCTTTTTTCTATTTCCACATGGTGCTTCTCATCATAAGTTATTATCATCCCTCCAGGGCCGCCAGCCACTAGCACCACGGTACAGTGAACAATTAGTGCCATAAAGATTAAGCATGGGGTTTTCACCAGCCTGAAAGTGCAGCAATCCCAATGAGGAAGATAGGGAGAGGTGATCTCAGAGCCACATAGACCATCATTTGCAAGACACCGGATCAAGGCCACACTGACAGAGCAGGGCACTACTTATCCCCAGCTCCCCCTTCACCAGTGGAGAAACCCCAGGATAACTGCAATCACCACAGGTTGTTTCCATGTCTTGGCTATTGTGAATAGTGCGGCTATGAACATTGGGGTGCATGTATTTTTTGAATTATGGTTTTTTCCAGATACCTGCCCAGGAATGGGATTGCTGGATTCTATGGCAACTCTATTTTTAGTTCTTTGAGGACCCTCCATACTGTTTTCCATAGTGGCTGCACCAATTTACATTCCCACCAACAGTGTAGGAGGGTTCCTTTTTCTTCACGCTCTCTCCAGCATTTGCTATTTGTGGACTTTTTTTAAAAATAAATTTATTTATTTTTGGCTGCATTGGGTCTTTGTTGCTACGCACGGGCTTTCTCTAGTTGCGGCAAGCGGGGGCTCCTCTTCTTTGCGGTGCGCTGGCTTTTCATTGCAGTGGCTTCTCTTGTTGCAGGGCACAGGCTCTAGGTGCACGGGCTTCAGCAGTTGTGGCTCACAGGCTCTAGAGCACAGGCTCAGTAGTTGTGGCATACGGGCTTAGCTGCTCCACAGCATGTGGGATCTTCCCGGACCAGGGCTCAAAACCATGTCCCCTGCACTGGCAGGCGGATTCTTAACCACTGCGCCACCAGGGAAGTCCCATAGATGGCCATTCTGACTGGTATGAGGTGATATCTCATTGTAGTTTTGGTTTGCATTTCTCTAATTAACGATGTTGAGCATCTTTTCATGTGTCTGTTGGCCATCTGTGTGTCTTATTTAGAGAAATGTCTATTTAGGTCCCCTGTCCATTTTTCAATTGAGTTGTCTTTTTGTTATTAAGTTGTATGAGCTGTCTGTATATTTTGGAAATTAAGCCCTTGTCAGTCACATCATTTGCAAATATTTTTGCCCAGTCCTCAGGTTTTCTTTTTGTTTTATTTATTGTTTCCTTTGCTGTGCAAAAGCTTGTAAGTTTGATTAAGTCCCATTTGTTAATTTTTGCTTTTATTTGTATTGCCTTGGGAGACTGACTAAGAAGACATTGGTACGATTTATGTCGGAGAATATTTTGCTTATGTTCTCTTCTAGGAGTTTTATGTCATGTCTTATGTTTAAGTCTTTAAGCCACTTTGAGTTTATTTTTGTGTATGGTGAGAGAGTGTCTTCTAACTTCATTGATTTACATGCGGCTTTCCAACTTTCCTAACACCACTTGCTGAAGAGACTGTTTTTTCCCCATTGTATATTCTTGCCTCCTCTGTCGAAGATTAATTGACCGTAGGTGTGTGGGTTTATTTCTGGCTCTCTATTCTGTTCCATGGATCCATATGTCTGCTTTTGTGCCAATACCATGCTGTTTTGATTGCTGTAGCTTTGTAGTATTAACAATGAGTTTTTTTTAAAAAAAAGATAGAAGAAATATGTATCTTATACATTGTACCTTTATTATAAATGATAAGTATACGACATTTTACAAGTAATAATAAAGTGTATAATATTTTTAGAGCTTCACACAGCACTGTGAATATACTAAAAACATCACTGGCTGCCTGGATCTTGGGTGGAGGGAGTGGGGAGTGGGAATGGGGAGTAACAGCTAATATGTACAGGGTTTCTTTTGGAGGCATTGAAAATGTTCTAAAATTAGATTGTGGTGATGGCTGCACAACTAGGTAAATATACTAAAAAACCACCAAACTGAAAAGATTTATACAGATAATCTACTTTCTGTCTCTATGAATTTGCCTATTCTTAACATTTCACATAAATGGAAACTAACAATATATGGTTGATGTGACTGACTATAGTTTTTATCATGAATTCCAAATGAGCAATTGATTCTCATAGAATGCTTTCCTTGAGTTTTGCTAACCTCTTGTCTCCATAGACAGCCATCAGTTGCAAATGATGATTGAATGTAGTTCCAATGCGGTAATGATATTTTCATTTATATTCACAAGTAAAGTGTGAAACAATGGAGACATACATCAGAACTTCATTCATCAAGGATATGAGCAACTTCTTTGCTGAATAGCATAAATACCGAAAGAGTATTTTCTCAACATTTTATGCCATTGACAATGTAACAGTCATAAACACAACACACTTTTAAGTTTAATCTTGATTATTAACATTTTCTCCATCACTTTTTAAGTCTAGACCAGGGATCAGCAAACTTTTTCTTAAAAGGACACATAGCACATATTTTAGGCTTGTGGGTCATACAGTTTCTGTTGCAAGTACTCAACCCTCCCACTGTAGCATGAAAGCAGCCATAAACAATACGCAAATAACTGGATGTATTCTAGTAAGATCTAATTTACAAAAATAGATCACAGGCCCACAGGCCATACCTCTGGTCTAGACAATCAACAAAATAAACAAAAGACTTTACAGTGTTTACCAATTTCTGGTATGTAAATACTTCCACCACTCCCACCAGGATTTCAAGCTACCAGTACGACACCACTGAATGCAAAGTTATGAAGAGATGCAGAGTAGGAGGTGGCATGGTGTTCTACTAATAAAAGGAGATAGAATAATAAAGTATCAAAAACATAGTACTCAAGATATGAGATCCGCTGACTGTATAAGGCATCTTAATGTTCTATTTTCCTGCATGATTACTAATGGTCTTTGCTGGCCATTTTCTCTAAAGCCAAGTTATAAGAAAAAAGAAAATTTCATGTATTTTCATCAGGCTAATAAACAGTATTCTTCATCTGTAGAATACCAATTAACACTTGAAGTGGCTGAAGATACTGCATTTTCTTATGAAATGATAAATATTAAATAGTCTAAATAGATTTTAAAGATGTAAGGAATTAAGTTTCTAATAAACACATGAACAAACCTTTCTCCAGCAACAGATTTCTTTCTGTGATTTAAAGGGAACCGTTAGTCACAACAAAAAACGTATGTATTTCTCTGATTTTCATGAGGTTATACTGGAATTCAATGACAACTAAAATATTCAGACTAAGTGTCTTCAATAATTCAACACAATAGTTTATTTTCAAATTGTAATCTAAAATACTAAAATATTATAACATGTTGATGATGTGAATAAAACATTACTTGACTTGAATTCCTTACTTATTAACAAGAATTTGTTGAATGCCTACAAGATGCTAGTCACTCTGCTAAGTAATGTGAAGGATACAGAGATGAATAAGACACTCCTTCTTCTCTTTCCATTTCCATTTCTAACACTCTGGTCCAGGTTCTTGTCACTCATGTCAGGATGACTGCAGTTGTCTTCCAAATCATACATCTAACACTACTTCCTATTTCCTTCAGCTCACCTTGCATATTACCAGGTCAAAATTTCTAAAACACAGCTTTTATAATACCACTTTCATGTTGAAAAACTTTAATGGCTCTCTATTACAATAAAGCACAAACTTCTTAGCTTGGCATCCAAAGTCCTCAGCGGTGAAGTTCTTCTTCAACCTTGTCTCTTCCTACACACACTCTTGTCTCCAACTACTCTTTGTCTCACAAATTTGTCTTTGGAATTGGGACCATCACCCTTTTGCACATGCTGTTCCCCTTGCCTGGAATATTCTGCAATCAAAGATTCCTCCCCATCCATCTAAGTCAAAGCTTTAGTCAAGTGTTTCATCTTACCACCCTGTTCCTAAGGATGTCTCTAGATTCTGACTTCCTATCATTTAATTCTTACTGTAATTTGCACTATGTATGGAACAATTAATTTGGACTATCAGCTGTGTCAACTGTATTGGTCAGGATTCTGTTAGAAATCCAACCCAAGCAAGCTTTGACCAAAAACAATTTATTGAAAGAATACTGAGGTAACTTACATTATTAAGGGATTGAACAATACAATGGCAAAGACAGAGATTCAGCTGGAATTCAAGAGCAATTGAAATTGAGCATTTCCTGGACTCTGGGTCTTGCCTCTGCTTCTTGTGGGTTGACTTCCAAAGTAGATGACTTCTTCCACATGGCAGAAAAGAGGACATCCAACAGTTGCTATCTCATTTCATCATGCCTCCTTCTCACATAAAAGAAAGCTTTTTTTTTTTTTTAATCCAGTCAGAAAGATAATAGGGAAGCATTCAAATTGGCTTGACATAGGTCAGGCACCCATTCCTGAATCACTCAGTTGCAGCTAAAGGGACAGCATTATTTAGTACAAGTGCAGCTATTAAGAAACCAACTGCAATGAATGTATCAAGGGCTGTTCCCAGAATAAAACAAATATTCACGAATAAGACAGTAAACCCAAAAAGTGTCTCATACACTCCACACCTTGACTGCCCAACATTAAGTGCATGTTCACACATGTGCGTGGGCACACTCGCACACACACACATTCTGTTTTCAGGGGACTTGAGTGCCACAGTAATAAATGAGGACAGGGTTCTCACTGAAGTACCTGTAGATATAGCCTCTGGATTCAAGGTAGTTAAGGTCAATGGAGTCATTTCCCACCACTGTAGCCACTGATCTCCTATAAAGGCAGCTTCTCCATGATTCCCCCATGAATCACCTGGCTCACTTAAATAGATGACAGATAGGTGGATAGATAGATAGATAGATAGATAAGGGATTTTTTAAACTAATCTCTTCGAATTAGGTTTTATTTCAAATGAACACTACTATAGTCAGCACAGACACACCTCGGTTTATTGTGTGTTGCTTTATTGTGCTTCACAGAGACTGCATTTTTTTACAAATAGAGGGTTTGTGGCAACCCAGCATCAAGCAAGTCTATTGGCACCATTTTTCCAACAGCATTTGTTCACTTCACGTTTCTGTGTCACATTTTGGTAATTCTAGCAATATTTCAAACTTTTTCATTATTATTATATTTGTTACAGCAATCTGTGATCAGTGATCTTCGATGTTACTACTCTAATTGTTTGAGGGGCACCATGAGCTGCACCCATGTAAGACAGAGAACTTAATCAACCAATGTTGTATGTGTTCTGACTGTTCTACCAACTGGCCATTCCCCCATCACTCTCTCTCTCCTCCAGCCTATTTCCTGAGACACAGCAATATTTAAATTAGGCCAGTTAATAAGCCTACAATGGCCTCTAAGAGTTCAAGTGAAATGAGGAGTCGCACATCTCTTACTTTAAATCAAAACCTAGAAATGATTAAGCTTAGCGAGGAAGGCATGTCAAAAGCCAAGATAGGCTGAAAGCTAGGCCTCTTATGCCAAGTAGTTAGCGAAGTTGTGAATGCAAAGGAAGAGCTCTTGAAGGAAATTAAAAGTGCTGCTCCAGTGAACATGCGAATGATAAGAAAGCAAAACAGCCTTATTGCTGATATGGAGAAAGTTTCAGTGGTCTTGATAGAAGATCAAAGCAGCCATAACATTCCCTTAAGCCAAAGCCTAATCCAGAACAAGGTCCTAACTCTCTTCGATTCTATGAGGGCTGAAAGAAATGAGGAAGCTGCAGAAGGAAAGTTTGAAGCTAGCAGAGGTTGGTTCATGAGGTTTAAGGAAAGAAGCTGTCTCCATAACATAAAAGTGCAAGGTTGAAGCAGTAAGTGCTGATATAGAAGCTGCAGCAAACTAACCAGAAGATCTAGCTAAGATAATTAATGAAGGTAGCTACACTAAACAACAGATTTTCTATGTAGATGAAACAGCCTTATACCGGAAGAAGACGCCATCTAGGACTTTCATAGCTGGAGAGGATAAGTCAATGCCTGACTTCAAAGCTTCAAAGGACAGGCTGACTCTCTTGATACGGGGTAATGCAGCTGGTGATTTTAAGTTGAAGCCGTTTATTTACCATTCTGAGAATCTTAGGGCCCTTAAGAATTATGCTAAGTCTACTCTGCCTGTGTTCTGTAAATGGAACAACAAAACCTGGATCACAGCATATCTGTTTACAACATGGTTCACTGAATAGTTCAAGCCCACTATTGAGACCTAAGGCTCAGGGAAAAAAGATTGCTTTCAAAATATTACTGCTCATTGACAATGCATCTCGTCACCCAAGAGCTATAATGGAGATGCATGAGATTAATGTTTTCATGCCCGTTAACACAACATCCATTCTGCAACCCATGGATCTGCAACTTTCAAGTCTTATTAAGAAATACATTTCGTACACCTATAGCTGCCATAGATAGTGATTCCTCTGATGGATCTGGGCAAAACAAATTAAAAACCTTCTGGAAAGGATTCACCATTCTAGATAATATTAAAAATATTTGTGATTCATGGGAAGAAGTCAAAATATGAATATTAATAGGAATTTGGAAGAAGTTGATTCCAACCCTCATGGATGACTTTGAGAGGAAGTAACTGCAGATGTGTTAGAAATAGCAAGAATACAAGTGGAGCCTGAAGATGTGACTGAAATGCTACCATTTCATGATAAAACTTTAATGAGGGCTTCCCTGGTGGCGCAGTGGTTGAGGGTCCGCCTGCCGATGCAGGGACGCGGGTTCGTGCCCCGGTCCGGGAGGATCCCACATGCCGCGGAGCGGCTGGGCCCGTGAGCCGTGGCCGCTGAGCCTGCGCGTCTGGAGCCTGTGCTCCACAACGGAGAGGCCACAACAGTGAGAGGCCCGCGTACCACAAAACAAAAAACAAAACAAACAAACAAAAAAAACTTTAACGGATGAGGATTTGCTTATTATGGATGAGCAAAGAAAGTGGTTTCTTGAGATGGACTCGACTCCTAGTGAAGATGCTGTGAAGATTGTTGAAATAACAGAGGATTTAGAATATTACATCAACTTAGTTGATAAAGCAGCAGGCAAGGTTGAAAGGATTGACTCCAATTTTGAAAGAAGTTCTACTGCGGGTAAAATACTATCAAACAGCATTGCACCCTACCAAGAAATCATTTGCGAAAAGAAGAGTCAGTCAATGCGGCAAACTGCATTATCGTCTTTTAGGAAGTTGTCACAGCCACGCCTACTCTGATCAGTCAGCAGTCAACAAGGAGGCAAAACCCTCCACCAGCAAAAAGATTAGGACTTGCTGAAGTCTCGGATGATAGCATTTTTTAGCAATAAAATATTTTTAAATTAAGGTATGCATATTTTTTTAGATGTAGTGCTATTGCACTCTTAATAAACTACAGCATAGTGTAATCATAACTTTTATATGCACTGGGAAACCAAACACTTCGTGTGACTCACCTTATTGCAATATTCACTTTATTGCGGTGATCTGGAACTAAACCTGCAATATCCCGAAAGTATGCATGTATAAGACAGTGTGACTGACCCACACAGTAGTCACATTTTTTTTGCTGTAAGGACTACACTTCCAGAGGGAAGAAAATCAAAAATTAACAATCAAAAAAGTCAGCTGCAGGTGTGGCACTGTCCTGAAAGCTAGGAGGGTATATATTCATTTTTTATTGTTGCCATGAAAACTGACCACCAATTTAGTGACTTAAAGCAACAAAAATTTGTGTCACATTTCTGTAGGTAGGATGGGCTCACCTGATTTCTCTCCTGCTGGGTCTCAAGGCCAAAATAGAAGTGTTGACCAACCTCAGCTCTTCTGCAGAGGCTCTGGAAAGAATCTGCTTCCAGGCCCATTCAGGTTGTCGGCAGAATTCAGTGCCTTTTCACTGGAGAACTGAGGCCCCTGTATCCTTGGGGGCTCTCAGCCAGAGGTTGTCTCAGCTTCTACAGCCTTAATCATGGTTCTGTCCGTTTTTAAAGCCACCGACAGGTAGTAAAATGCTCCCTGTGGTTCGAATCCCTCTGTGCTCTCCTTCTGCCACATTCCTCTGTGTCTCCAGCTGAAAAAAGTTCGCTGCTTTTAAAGGTTTGTGTGATTAGATCCAGCCCACCTGAATAATCCAGGATACCCTCATTATTTTAAGGCCTGTTACCTTAATTACATCTGCAAAATCCCTTTTACCATGTAATGTAACATATTCACAGATTCCAGGGATTAGGGCATGGACATCTTGGAGGGCCATTCTGCCTACCACAGAAGACATTGAACCTGGGTCGTGGCCAAGTGCAGAGAAGGAGGCATTTTAGACCAAGACTGATGCCACTTTCATGTGGGATTTATTATTGTTGTAATTATCTTCTTTAATCCAATGTACTGGAAAATACTATGAAAATAAATTTGTTGATTTCAATATACTTTTTCTTATTACATATAAATATACATTTAGAATATATAGATATATGTATTTATATAGCAAAACCTTGGAGCTTCATATTTAGTTCATTCAATTTATGAAAAATATCCAGCACATAACCTAGTTAGCAAAGCTAGTCCTATTTAATCAAGTCAATCAATCAAATCTGATTTACTGTCAGGAAAAACAAAAACCTCTGACTTTACCCAAAGTAATGCATTAATTATAAAATCCACTAAGAAAGACACAAATCAGAGTGATAAGTTTACAATACTGTAAAATAAATTACAAAAAGTTGTCAAAATTAAAATGACACAGATCTAATACCATAAACTTATGGATTTTTGTAAGTTATGAAATCAACCATAAAGCTATTTGCTGTTTTTCATTATTTAACTCATTATGGTATAAAATTTAATGTATGGTTAAAATTAAGCATTTTTTGTGAAGGGGGGCCTAGGGTGAAAGACAGGGTGCTATTCTGTCAGCTGTGTGTGTGTGTGTGTGTGTGTGTGTGTGTGTGTGTGTGTGTACTAATGCAGATGTTTGGGTGATGTTGTGACGAAAATTACCTTGATGCAATGGTAGCTTCCAACTATGCTCTCAGGCAAGATTTCTCAAAGGTCACAAAGATTCACAAACCAAATCAAAATACCTGAATCACACAGGTTATTTAATCAATTTAAAGCACAGTAAGAAGACAGGGAAAGAGATGAAGTAGGCTAACACACTTAGGATACAAGCAGATGGAACCAGCACAAATTCTCCATCAAGAATTGCAGACTCAGTGCCTAGGGCCCATGGCACTTTTAGGAGCCCACAAAGTGGTTTTAATTTCTTTTACAATTGAAGAAAATAATGTCATCCAGCCTGGATTATATTCATCTTTATACCAATACAGTAGTAAATACAATTTTTAATATTTCTTGTTGGAAGAAGGGACCCAGGAAGGAAGATTCAAGTGCTCAGGGTGAGGGACAGACATCTTGCAGTCCAGGATGGAAAGACTACACTACCCAAATCTTGGGTTACACAGTGTTTGCATCTTGTCTTTCCTGCATCAATATTCCCCACTGATGACTGAGATTTGAACACAGGGCTTTGCAGACAGAAAGTGCCCGGAGGCAACACAAACACTAGCTTCATCCAAGAGACTCAGGACAAGGATGCCTGGGCATGGCGACAGCTTGGCAATTAGTCTGCTCAATAGCTCTGGGTCTTCACTGAGCTTCTTAGGCGGCACACGAGTGGGGCCAGAATAAGACCATAGCTGGAGCCTCCAATGGATGGTCAATTTAAGGAAGCCCAGAAGTGGCATCATCTCACTTTATGATTTGGTTTTTCTAAGTCTTTGTACCTATAACTAACACTCTTTTTTTTGTTCCACCACACATTCCATTTATTCTATCTTCAACCTGTCTCACAGGTTACTATCTATAACACTTATGTATTCTGCCTGCATATTCGTTTGCCCATTATTTATCCCAGGTATGTCCTATCGATTTTGCCTATATCTCGTAAGTTACTAGCTTTCTTAACTATGCTTAACACTTCTTATGAGTCTTGTCTATCCCATTTGCTGTCTTGCCTTTTATAAAAGAGCTAAATATTCTCAAATAATACATAAAACACATTACAGGAAAAGTTAAATAAGAATAATGTAGGACGTTAAGAAATAGCACCATTAATTTCATTAGACTTTGTGATCAAATATGTTTTATGCAGATAAAGTTACAAACCACAAAAGACTATGTAGTTCTAAATGTCCAGCAACAGATAGATAAAGAAGATGTGGTACAAATACAGTGCAATACTACTCAGACGTAAGAAAGAATGAAATAACGCCATTGGCAGCAACATGGATGGACCTAGAGATTATCATATTAAGTGAAGTAAGTCAGAGAAAGACAAATATCATATGATACCACTTATATATGGAATGTAAAAAAAATGATAGAAATGAACTTATTTACAAAACAGAAACAAACTTACAGACATAGAAAACAAATTTATGGTTACCAAAGGGGAAGGGGGGAGGGATAAATTAGGGGTTTGGGATTAATAGATTCACACTACTATACATAAAATAGATGAACAACAAGGACCTACTGTATAGCACAGGGAACTATATTCAATAACTTGTAATAGAGAGCTTCTGGAAAGATGGCGGAAGAGTAAGACGCGGACATCACCTTCCTCCCCACATATACACCAGAAATACATCTACACGTGGAACAACTCCTACAGAACACCTACTGAACGCTGGCAGAAGACCTCAGACCTCCCAAAAGGCAAGAAACCCCCCCACGTACCTGGGTAGGGAAAAAAAAAAAAGACCTGCACCAGTGGGAGGGAGTTGTGGAGGAGAAAAGGTTTCCACACACTGGAAGCCCCTTCGTGGGCGGAGACTGCGGGTGGCGAAGGGGGAAAGCTTCGGAGCCGCGGAGGAGAGCACAGCAACAGGGTTGCGGAGGGCAAAGCGGAGAGATTCCCGCACAGAGGATCGGTGCCGACCGGCACTCACCAGCCCGAGAGGCTTGTGTGCTCACCCGCCGGGGCGGGCGGGGCAGGGAGTTGAGGCTCGGGCTTCGGTTGGAGCACCGGGAGAGAACTGGGGTTGTGGCATGAACACAGCCTGCAGGGGGGTTAGTGCGCCACGGCTGGCCCAGAGGGAGCCCGGAGAAAAGTCTGGACCTGCCGAAGAGGCAAGAGACTTTTTCTTCCCTCTTTGTTTCCTGGTGCATGAGGAGAGGGGATTAAGAACGCTGCTTGAAGGAGCTCCAGAGACAGGCGCGAGCCGCGTCTAAAAGCGCGGACCCCAGAGACGGGCATGAGACGCTAAGGCTGTTGCTGCCGCCACCAAGAAGCCTGTGTGCGAGCACAGGTCACTATCCCCACCTCCCCTCCCGGAGCCTGTGCAGCCCGCCACTGCCAGGGTCCCGGGATCCAGGGACAACTTCCCCAGGAGAACGCACGGCGCGCCTCAGGCTGGTGCAATGTCACGCGGGCCTCTGACGCTGCAGGCTCGCCCCTTACTCCGTGCCCCTCCCTCCCCCCGGCCTGAGTGAGCCAGAGCCCCCGAAGCAGTTGCTCCTTTAACCCCGTCCTGTCTGAGCGAAAACTAGACACCCTCCGGCGACCTACACGCAGAGGCGGGGCCAAATCCAAAGCTGAACCCCAGGAGCTGTGAGAACAAAGAAGAGAAAGGGAAATCTCTCCCAGCAGCCTCAGGAGCAGCGGATTAAAGCTCCACAATCAACTTTATGTACCTGCATCTGTGGAATACATGAATAGACAACGAATCATCCCAAACTGAGGAGGTGGACTTTGAGAGCAAGATTTAAGATTTTTTCCCCTTTTCCTCTTTTTGTGAGTGTGTATGTGTATGTTTCGGTATGAGATTTTGTCTGTATAGCTTTGCTTCCACCATTTGTCCTAGGGTTCTATCCGTCCGCTTTTTTGTTTTTTTTTTTTCTTAATAATTTTTTTTATTTTAATAACTTTATTATATTTTATCTTTATTTTATCTTCTTTCTTTCTTTCTTCCTTCCTCCTTCCTTCCTTCCTTCCTCCCTCCCTCCCTCCCTCCCTCCTTTCTTTCTACTTCTACTAATTCTCTCCTTTTACTTTTTCTCCCTTTTATTCTGAGCCATGTGGATGAAAGGCTCTTGGTGCTGCAGCCAGGAGTCAGGGCTGTGCCCCTGAGGTGGGAGAGCCAACTTCAGGACACTGGTCCACAAGAGACTTCCCAGCTCCACATAATATCAAATGGCGAAAATCTCCCAGAGATCTCCATCTCAACGCCAGCACCCAGCTTCACTCAATGACCAGCAAGCTACAGTGGACATCCTATGCCAAACAACTAGCAAGACAGGAACACAACCCCACACATTAGCAGAGAGGCTGCCTAAAATCATAATAAGTCCACAGACACCCCAAAACACACCACCAGACGTGGACCTGTCCACCAGAAAGACAAGATCCAGCCTCATCCATCAGAACACAGGCACTAGTCCCCTCCACCAGGAAGCCTGCACAACCCACTGAACCAACCTTAGCCACTGGGGACAGACACCAAAAACAACAGGAACTACGAACCTGCAGCCTGCAAAAAGGAGACCCCAAACACAGTAAGATAAGCAAAATGAGAAGACAGAAAAACACACCTCAGATGAAGGAGCAAGATAAAAACGAACCAGACCTAACAAATGAAGAGGAAATAGGCAGTCTACCTGAAAAAGAATTCAGAATAATGATAGTAAAGATGATCCAAAATCTTGGAAACAGAATGGACAAAATGCAAGAAACATTTAACAAGGTCCTAGAAGAACTAAAGATGAAACAAATAATGATGAACAACACAGTAAATGAAATTAAAAATACTCTAGATGGGCTCCATAGCAGAATAACTGAGGCAGAAGAACGGATAAGTGACCTGGAAGATAAAATAGTGGAAATAACTACTGCAGAGCAGAATAAAGAAAAAAGAATGAAAAGAACTGAAGACAGTCTCAGAGACCTCTGAGACAAGATTAAATGCACCGACATTCGAATTATAGGGGTTCCAGAAGAAGAAGAGAAAAAGAAAGGGACTGAGAAAATATTTGAAGAGATTATAGTTGAAAATTTCCCTAATATGGGAAAGGAAATAGTTAACCAAGCCCAGAAGCACAGAGAGTCCCATACAGGATAAATCCAAGGAGAAATACACCAAGACACATATTAATCAAACTGTCAAAAATTAAATACAAAGAAAACATATTAAAAGCAGCACGGGAAAAACAACAAATAACACACAAGGGAATCCCCATAAGGTTAACAGCTGATCTTTCAGCAGAAACTCTGCAAGCTAGAAGGGACTGGCAGGACATATTTAAAGTGATGAAGGAGAAAAACCTGCAACCAAGATTACTCTACCCAGCAAGGACCTCATTCAGATTTGATGGAGAAATTAAAACCTTTACAGACAAGCAAAAGCTGAGAGAGTTCAGCACCACAAACCAGCTTTACAACAAATGCTAATGGAACTTCTCTAGGCCAGAAACACAAGAGAAGGAAAAGACCTACAACAACGAACCCAAAACAATTAAGAAAATGGGAATAGGACAATACATATTGATAATTACCTTAAATGTAAATGGACTAAATGCTCCCTCCAAAAGACACAGATTAGCTGAATGGAAACAAAAACAAGACCCATATATTTGCTGTCTACAAGAGACCCACTTCAGACCTAGAGACACATACAGACTGAAAGTAAGGGGATGGAAAAAGATATTTCATGCAAATGGAAACCAAAAGAAAGCTGGAGTAGCAATTCTCATATCAGACAAAATAGACTTTAAAACAAAGAGTATTAGAAGGGACAAAGAAGGACACTACATAATGATCAAAGGATCGATCCAAGAAGAAGATATAACAATTGTAAATATTTATGCACCCAACATAGGAGTACCTCAATACATAAGGCAAATACTAACAGCCATAAAAGGGGAAATCGACAGTAACATATTCATAGTAGGGGACTTTAACACCCCACTTTCACCAGTGGACAGGTCATCCAAAATGAAAATAAATAAGGAAACACAAGCTTTAAAAGATACATTAAACAAGATGGACTTAATTGATATTTATAGGACATTCCATCCCAAAACAACAGAATACACATTTTTCTCAAGTGCTCATGGAACATTCTCCAGGATAGATCATATCTTGGGTCACAAATCAAGCCTTGGTAAATTTAAGAAAATTGAAATCATATCAAGTATCTTTTCCGACAACAAGGCTATGAGACTAGATATCAATTACAAGAAAAGACCTGTAAAAAATACAAACACATGGAGGCTAAACAATACACTACTTAATAACGAAGTAATCACTGAAGAAATCAAAGAGGAAATCAAAAAATACCTGGAAACAAATGACAATGGAGACATGACAACCCAAAATCTATGGGATGCAGCAAAAGCAGTTCTAAGAGGGAAGTTTATAGCAACACAATCCTACCTTAAGAAACAGGAAACATCTCGAATAAACAACCTAACCTTGCACCTAAAGCAATTAGAGAAAGAAGAACAAAAATCCCCAAAGTTAGCAGAAGGAAAGAAATCATAAAAATCAGATCAGAAATAAATGAAAAAGAAATGAAGGAAACGATAGCAAAGATCAATAAAACTATAAGCTGGTTCTTTGAGAAGTTAAACAAAATTGATAAACCATTAGCCAGACTCGTTAGGAATAAAAGGGAGAAGATTCAAATCAATAGAATTAGAAGTGAAAAAGGAGAAGTAACAACTGACACTGCAGAAGGATCATGAAAGATTACTACAAGCAACTCCATGCCAATAAAATGGACAACCTGGAAGAAATGGACAAATTCTTAGAAATGCACAACCTGCCAAGACTGAATCAGGAAGAAATAGAAAATATGAACAGACCAATCACAAGCACTGAAGTTGAAACTGTGATTGAAAATCTTCCAACAAACAAAAGCCCAGGACCAGACGGCTTCACAGGCGAATTCTATCAAACATTTAGGGAAGAGCTAATGCCTACCCTTCTCAAACTATTCCAAAATATAGGAGAGGGAGGAACACTCCCAAACTCATTCTACGAGGCCACCATCACCTTGATACCAAAACCAGACAAGGATGTCACAAAGAAAGAAAACTACAGGCCAATATCACTGATGAACATAGATGCAAAAATCCTCAACAAAATACTAGCAAACATTATCCAACAGCACATTAAAAGGATCATACACCATGACGAAGTGGGGTTTATTCCAGGAATGCAAGGATTCTTCAACATACGCAAAACAATCAAAGTGATAAACCATATTAACAAATTGAAGGAGAAAAACCATATGATCATCTCAATAGATGCAGAGAAAGCTTTTGACAAAATTCAACACCCATTTATGATAAAAACCCTGCAGAAAGTAGGCATTGAGGGAACTTTCCTCAACAAAATAAAGGCCATATATGACAAACCCACAGCCAACATCATCCTCAATGGTGAAAAACTGAAAGCATTTCCACTAAGATCAGGAACAAGACAAGGTTACCCACTCTCACCACTCTTATTCAACATAGTTTTGGAAGTTTTAGCCACAGCAATCAGAGAAGAAAAGGAAATAAAATGAATCCAAATCAGAAAAGAAGTAAAGCTGTCACTGTTTGCAGATGACATGGTACTATACATAGAGAATCCTAAATATGCTACCAGAAAACTACTAGAGCTAATCAATGAATTTGGTAAAGTAGCAGGATACAAAATTAATGCACAGAAATCTCTGGCATTCCTATACACTAATGATGAAAAATCTGAAAGTGAAATCAAGAAAACACTCCCATTTACCATTGCAACAAAAAGAATAAAGTATCTAGGAATAAACCCACCTAAGGAGAAAAAAGACCTGTATGCAGAAAATTATAAGACACTGATGAAAGAAATTAAAGATGATACAAATAGATGGAGAGATATACCATGTTCTTGGATTGGAAGAATCGACATTGTGAAAATGACTCTACTACCCAAAGCAATCTACAGATTCAATGCAATCCCTATCAAACTACCACTGGCATTTTTCACAGAACTAGAATAAAAAATTTCACAATTTGTATGGAAACACAAAAGACCCCGAATACCCAAAGCAATCTTGAGAAACAAAAACGGAGCTGGAGGAATCAGGCTCCCTGACTTCAGACTATACTACAAAGCTACAGCAATCAAGACAGTATGGTACTGGCACAAAAACAGAAAGATAGATCAATGGAACAGGATAGAAAGCCCAGAGATAAACCCACGCACATATGGTCACCTTATCTTTAATAAAGGAGGCAGGAATGTACAGTGGAGAAAGGGCAGCCTCTTCAATAAGTGGTGCTGGGAAAACTGGACAGCTACATGTAAAAATATGAGATTAGATTACTCCCTAGCACCATACACAAAAATAAGCTCAAAATGGATTAAAGACCTAAATGTAAGGCCAGAAACTATCAAACTCTTAGAGGAAAACATAGGCAGAACACTCTATGACATAAATCACAGCAAGATCCTTTCTGACCCACCTCCCAGAGAAATGGAAATAAAAACAAAAATAAACAAATGGGACCTAATGAAACTTCACAGCTTTTGCACAGCAAAGGAAACCATAAACAAGACCAAAAGAGAACCCTCAGAATGGGAGAAAATATTTGCAAATGAAGCAACTGACAAAGGATTAATCTCCAAAATTTATAAGCAGCTCATGCAGCTCAATAACAAAAAAACAAACAACCCAATCCAAAAATGGGCAGAAGACCTAAATAGACATTTCTCCAAAGGAGATATACAGATTGCCAACAAACACATGAAAGGATGCTCAACATCACTAATCATTAGAGAAATGCAAATCAAAACTACAATGAGGTATCACCTCACACCAGTCAGAATAGCCATCATCAAAATATCTACAAACGGGCTTCCGTGGTGGCGCAGTGGTTGAGAGTCCACCTGCCGATGCAGGGGACACGGGTTCGTGCCCCGGTCCGGGAAGATGCTGCGGAGCGGCTGGGCCCGTGAGCCGTGGCCACTGAGCCTGCGCGTCCGGAGCCTGTGCTCCGCAACGGGAGAGGCCACAACAGTGAGAGGCCCGCGTACCAAAAAAAAAAAAAAAAAAAAAAATCTACAAACGATAAATACTGGAGAATGTGTGGAGAAAAGGGAACCCTCTTGCACCTTTGGTGGGAATGTAAATTGATACAACCACTGTGGAGAACAGTATGGAGGTTCCTTAAAAAACTACAAATAGAACTACCATATGACCCAGCAATCCCACTACTGGGCATATACCCTGAGAAAACCATAATTCAAAAAGAGTCATGTACCAAAATGTTCATTGCAGCTCTATTTGCAATAGCCTGGAAATGGAAACAACCTAAGTGTCCATCAACAGATGAATGGATAAAGAAGATGTGGCACATATATACAATGGAATATTACTCAGCCATAAAAAGAAATGAAATTGAGCTGTTTGCAATGAGGTGGATAGACCTAGAGTCTGTCATACAGAGTGAAGTAAGTCAGAAAGAGAAAGACAAATACCGTCTGCTGATGCATATATATGGAATTTAAGAAAAGAAAATGTCATGAAGAACCTAGGGGTAAGACAGGAATAAAGACACAGACCTACTAGAGAATGGACTTGAGGATATGGAAAGGGGGAAGGGTAAGCTGTGACAAAGTGAGAGAGAGGCATGGACATATATACACTACCAAACATAAGGTAGATAGCTAGTGGGAAGCAGCCGCATAGCACAGGGAGATCAGCTCGGTGCTTTGTGACCGCCTGGAAGGGTGGGATAGGGAGGGTGGGAGGGAGGGAGACGCAAAAGGGAAGAGATATGGGAACATATGTATATGTATAACTGATTCACTTTGTTATAAAGCAGAAACTAACACACCATTGTAAAGCAATTATACTCCAATAAAGATGTAAAAAAAAAAAAATCTCTCTGATTCCGGTCTCACTACCACTTTTTTTGCTTTATGTACGTATGAATTGCAGAGAGGTAAATATGAAACAATTCTTACCCCACAGACCACACAAAAAGAGGTCATGGGCCAGATTTGACCCATGGACCATAAATTGTTGACCCGTTACTTAATAAAAGTAGAAAAAGAAAGAAAACCAGGGAGCAAATTTTCCATAGCAACAATTAAGTTGCGTGTGCTGATACACAAGTACTAGTTTTGCATCATTGTCCAAAGAGAAAGGAAAGAATAACAGTTGTGATTTGCAGTTTATCTGAGAAGAAATGGTTGATAGGAACGTCATGTTCTGAGCCAACTGTGAAGGTCAAAGGTTGCAGAAGGAAAACAAGACAAGGTAGATAAATAGGGTAATGATTGTCAGGACTTTTTAGGTTTGATTGTCAGGACTTTTTAGGTTTGATTGTCAGGACTTTTTAATACCTGTATCACAACTAGGCTCATTTCTCTTTTTAGCTTGACTGAAGAATGGCTACCATCAGCGTAACTATCACAGGAAATTCACCACTGAAAATGGTTTGGTTTAAAATTCTTTCTCCTTCTCTGACATGACAATACATCAGAAAGTATTGTTTTGAATTGAGTCTTTCAGTATGAAAATGTGCATATCTCTGGAGAACATGCTATTATTGCTCTTTTTATTTTTCTTTTGGTTTTAGGCAATGTATTGGCTTCCTGATATGATAATATCAGTCTCCTGATATTAGTCTCCTCCTCTCTTCCCCTTCCCCCACCAACACGTGCACGTCCTCCATCCTCATCTCCTCTTGCTCAACATGTTACATCAGTGCTTCTAAAATTATGAATCTATATGCTATTTATGAATAAGACATGTGGCAAACTATAACATGTTGTCTTTTTTTTATTTTCTGAAACCCATCTGCTTTTTCCTGGAGGTAATTATTATCTTCCTTCCACCCCTTAGTTTCTGTGTTCTTATCTATAATTCAACTTCCCAATTATTTCCTAAGGCCATCTCTTTCTTGTAACAAGTTGCCAAATGAATCCCAGAATGGCCAACATACATCGACACTAATTCTTTGTAACCAGTTCTCCTTGGGCTGCTGGCTCCCACATCTCATAGTTTAAGTTTCTGTTACATCAGCACCCACTTTCTCTGAGTGTGAGAAAGCAACACTAGTTGCTACAATAGACAAAACCCCAATCTCAATGTTTCAACATAATATTTTTTCTCACTCATGTCACAGTCCAGGGCAGATCAGGTGGCTCTCCATCTCATAGAAAGCCATCTGGAACTCTAGGCCTCAAAGTGACCATGGAAAGGAAGGAGACCAGAAGATCATTCTGGATATTTTTATATCCAGACCTGATAGAGGAGTTACAGCACTTCTTCCCACATTCCATTGTCCAGGATTCGTTCACATGGCTTCAATATAGCTGCAAGGGATCCTGGGATATGTAGTCTTCCTGTGTGCTGGGAAGAAGAAATGGTCTGGGGAATACAGAGCACTGACTGACACACCATGTCTTCTGATTACTTAGTGCTTTTTTTTTTTTTTTTTTAAACGGAGCACATCCTCCAGTAACTTCCTGAGAAGCATTATAGAGAGGTAAAATTTTGGGCACTTCCCATGTCTGAAAATTTCTTTATTCTAGCCACATGTGCATTAATACCCTGTTTGGGTATAAAATTCTTGATTGGAAATTTTGGTTTCCTCCAGAATTTTGTAGCCATTGCTCTAGTATCTTCCAGCTTCCTATGTTTGTGTGTCTTTGAGAATCAGATGTCACTGAATCCCTCCTCTTCACTGATTATGTTTGTGTGCTTCCTGCCAAAAGAGTGGTTAATTGTACTGACCGGTTGTTTCAGAATTGTGTAAGACAGTCTCAAAAGTACATAACCAAAAGAGCTGAAATTCTGCCTCTGCACAGACTTCTTATGATTCCTGGTGGTAAGGACCATCGGATAGAAAAATTTCTGAGCTCTCAAAATTTACTGATCACAAAATATTTCCATCTGGACATGTCCCTTATGTATCACTACTCTGATGGAAGCGACATTGAGGCATACTGTATACTTCAACCATGGGTGAGTGAGGGCAGAGAAGAAGCCATCACTGTGAGAATGGGAGGAACTGGTTTCGTCAAGAGACCCCTAACAAGAGAAGAGAAGCCACAGCCAGCAGCCAAGACACAACCCCTAGAGGGACATGATGAATCCAGCAGATTTCAACCAGCATTAAATACTGAAAGCTGTCAGACATGTTGGGAAGAAGTTCCCAGAGAGCATGACAATTGAAATTCAGAAAGCCAGCAGAGCAGTGAATCTAGGTAGTCTACTGTTTGAAGTAGACTACTCCAGTGAGCATTTGAGGATAAACCAATCAGGGTCTATCCTTCTGGAAGAGTAAAAATATCTAATAAATTTGTCATCTGGCCAAGCAACTATGGGGTCGGGGCAAGATTCTGACCCCAGCAAGGAGCTCATCTTGAATCCAGGTCGACGTCAGTCTTCAATGACCTTTCCCCTGGTTTCTTGGCCATTTGAGAATCTCTGTTCAAAAGACCACATCAAGGCCATGTGTTTTGACTTCCCCCTCATTGTCAGTTGCTTAAAACAAAAATAACAATCCAGACTCCCTGCCTTTAAAAGTAAAGGAGGAACTGCCCTGGTGGTGCAGTGGTTAAGAATCCGCCTGCTAATGCAGGGGACACGGGTTCGAGCCCTGGTCCAGAAAGATCCCACATGCCGCGGAGCAACTAAGACCCTGTGCCACAACTGCTTAGCCTGCGCTCTAGGGCCTGCGTGCCACAACTACTGAGCTCGCGTGCCTAGAGCCCGTGCTCCACAACAAGAGAAGCCACCGCAGTGAGAAGTGCACGCACCACAATGAAGAATAGCCCCCACTATTCCTTCTCTACCGCAGCTAGAGAAAGCCTGCGTGCAACGAAGACCCATCCCAGCCATAAATAAATAAATAAATAAATAAATAAATAAAATTGTTATTTAAAAAAGTAAAGGAGATTTATTAATTTGGGACAAACAGGAGACAATTGCTATAGAAATTTTTGGTAACAACTGAAGTCAAAACTAGGTATAAGCTGGCCAACCTAGCCTCTTAGAACCGTGTCTGAGTTTTCTCCAGGATGAGAGAAAAGCAGAACTGAATCCTCAGTAAGAAATTCAAGCTACAAAAAATAAAAAGATTTTACAATTTTTATCCTATAGTTCCTACAAAACCAGGGACTTCCATCCAAGACACCCACTGAGCCTCATCCACTGTCTTTACTGGGTACACATTGCTGTGGTTCCTCCAACTGCTAACTTTTTCTACTCTTGGGAGCCTGGAGCACGTCTCCCATGCCTTTCTCATACCATCAGGAAAAAAGTTCAACTCAGTCTAAAAGCAATTTAAAATATTGTGTTCGTAATGAGAAATCTGTCTAGCTCCAGAGAAAAAAAATAAAACGAACAAAAGCCAGATTTTAGTGGTTGAGTTTGAAATTAAGGAAAAGACCTTATGAACTAGAATTTGGGTGTTAGGACCTGTCTTCTCCCAAAACAAAAGGCAACATAAACATAGCTTCCAGAAAGGCTCTAATACCCTCTGTGTAACAGCTCCCTCTGGCTTTAAATTGCTTAACAGTATATTTGACTTTGAGCCTCAGGTTTTGTTGGAAGTCCATGGCAGCGTTGGAAAGAGAACCCAGGATCCCTCACTTCTGAAGCCGTACTCATCTGTTTCTCCTGTCCCTGCCGCTGCCTCTGCAAAGAGGAAGTATGACTCAAACAATGCTTTGGCATCAACGGAAGAAAGGACTATAGAAGAACAGCTCCAATCAGTCCTTGAGGACCTTAGGAATGCCTTACTATTCTTTGGAAAATATCCTCTTGAGCCTTTAACATGGTGCTGCCAGCACACAGCAAAGAAAATGGTCTTCAGGTTGAGATATGGTCAAGGAGAGCAATATATGGAAAAGAAAGCGACCCAGCCAGGACCATTAGCATAAATGATTATTAATCTGCCATTCACAAAGGAAGCTTCCGTATTGTTGAGCCTTCCGTATTTCTTGTTTGTGTGTGCTTAATTGTGAGGCTCCTAAAGTGAGCTCTGAGAAGAAAGAAGATGCCCTTGGAGAAGATGAGACAACACCTTGCCTGCTTTTGATTCTTAGTATGAATATAGATAATAAAAGAGAGTTTCTGGATTCTTCTTGGGGGTTTTCAGTGGAAGGTGTCAGAAAAGTTCCCAAAGGCATCACTGGCTTTTGGCTGTCCACAGGAGCTCAATTTGATCCTTTTGACCCTTCAAAGTGAGTCCTTCCTATGGAGAAAACAGCTTCGGCAAACATTGGACTTTTCATCCTAATCGGGGCAGGGGGAAGCCATGTGAGTCCACGGAGAAGGGCTGAAAACTACCTTGGAAAAAATCCAGGCAGAGCCCAAAGAGTCTTCTCCTGGCTCTAGAGAGAATAGGATGGTCTGGGGTGGGTCTTCCCTGTTACACTCTTGCCTTGGAAAGCACTGTGCTCTGTTCCCCTTGGGCGAAATCTTGCCAGCCCTTAAATACCCAGAGTGGAGATATACATTTTGTGCCTGAAACTACCACTATCTTGGTAGGTGTATGAAATAAAGCCAGTGTAGCTAACAGCAAGCTAAGGTAGCAAGCTGCATTAGTACACCTGGAATGCAGATTTTTTATCAGGTTTATATAGGGTTTAACTGGGTATGATATAAGTGGGAGATTCTTTTTTCTCCCGCCAATGCCTGGGTCAGATTCCATCACTTTCAAGTCAATTTCAGCTGTTAAAAAATAGCCTCATATTCAGGAATTCAAAGATCCAGTCCAGAATCAAAACTTTCTGAATCAAAACTGTAAACTTGTGTTCAATTAAAGCTTCTTTCTCCACCCAACTCAGGCTTGATCTCACGTTTTGGGAATCAGCATCTTTGGAGGGGTCGTTGGCCTTCTCTCTCAGCAATACCTCCTACCCCAGCTCAATCTACCCAGTGTCTGCTGTTTGGTTCTCCAGGTACCAAAGGGATAAGAAGGAAGAGATCAAAGGAATTTTTACTTAATTGGTGCTGTTTCAGTGCCTCGATGTGCCTCTGTCATATAAGTACTGGCTTTATTTTGTGGGCAGCAGTTAAGGGTGTGTTGAAGACCATTTAGGGCTCCTCCTTGTGGCAAGCAATTCTTCCCCTGGCTGAGCCTCTATGACCCCAGCTCCATCAGTTCCTGCCCTGGCAGCGTATCTCTGGGGTCTGCTTACTCGAGAAAACAGGCTTCTTAGACAGGATCTTTTCAAGACAACTTGTGCCCAGATCTGTTTACGTATCTGCCTGATGCCTTGGGGATACATTCTTGCCCCTCAAAGCAGTGAAGTGCAGCTTGCTTAGCCACTGAACTTGCTCCTTGAGCTGCCCCAGCCAACTTCCCACCTTTAGACTTCTCCAGGGGACACCTGTCAATCTTTCTAGAGAACTCTGTGCTCAAACAGGCAAGCTAATGAGTTTCTGAACCCCAACTGGTATTCAGCCAGGGAATGTGACATGGTCACCCCTTCTAACAGAAAACACCAAAGTCTGAGAAGTTCTGGTGGTTTTATTAGGTCTTCTTCATTTGGCTAATGAATGAGAGCAAAAAGTAGCAACACCCTCTCCTCTCCTCTTTTCCCTTCCCTGAGGAGAAGACCCATAGCTGGCTTTACTCCTTCAAATACCCTTCAAAATAATTCACCAAATAAATGGCAATCCCCCAATAAGATGGACCTGGTTGTTGGGTGCAGTTGTTCAAAGAACAACTCTGGTTCCTCTTTGGTAAATTCTGAATGAATGTGGAGCTATTTATTTATTTAGCCCATTGCCCTCAACGTTAAGGCTTTAGCTGAGACTCCAGTGCAGAGAGAAAAGTCTCTTTTCATAGGCCATTTCATGGATTCTGCCTCTTTGTGAATGAGGTCTACCTCTACCAGGATAAAAAAAAAATCACAAGATGAGGTGACACAGTGAGGTGTCCACTTCAAACAGTCATCTCCCCATCTCTACTGGGCTTCTCTTTGGCTATGCCAAGGAGTCCTCAGCACTGACCCTCCACTCAAAGTCACAGGTCTAGCCCCAGTACTATGAACTTTGATCCCTGTTCAGGAGGTTAGGTATCCTTCTCTGAAAGGCACACTAACCAATTTTCAAGGGGGCTTCGGACACCTGGGTGCGTCTTCAGCCTTTACTTCCATAAGGCACTGAAGCATCGTATTGTGAAACCTGGCTACTTACACATGAAAAATTGAAATCATTTAACCAGCAGCATATGTTGGCTCACTGAACAAAAAGTGTTTCTTCTAACCCCAAAGGACATCATCAGAAGTAGTCAACCTAAGTCACACCCAAGGATAAGTGATAATGTGGAACTTTATGACTAGCATCCACTTTCAGTTACCCCTTTTTGATTTATTGAGAGGAAAATGTTCATCTTATCCAGGCTCAGTTTATGCCTGGCTCATCTACCACTTGTGTTACTATGACATCGCAGAATAAAATCTAACTTAATATCCCTCCCCAAAAGACAAGTAGACAGTTAATTTTGCTCAGGGAAAAAGCGATATAGTACATCCTAAAGTCAAATGCAAATTGTTTCCAGAAATTCTGTTAACATTAAACTGCCTGCAAGTAACATAGTGAACTGAAAGGAAAAACCAAAGCGTGCACAGGTTTGAATCTTTTTACACATCAAAGCTGTGGAAAGTTAGAGCGACAGGGATATACCATGACCACAGTATAAGGCAGGTTCTGCCTTTCCTCCTTCAGAGTTCCCAGCACTGAGAAAACAAGTGCACGAATGAATTGCCAACTGGGGTCCACTCTGAACACTCAGAAGAGTAATGGGGGCCATGAAAAGGATGTGCTGAGCAGGAGGGAAGGGGCTGGGCCTCAGCCAGGGCACACCCCTAGGACATGTTCCATCCAATCTGGGCCAGCTCCCCAGTATTGGTGCTAGAAAGGAGGCGGGGAGAGCAGCTGAGAGGGCTGGGCACTCAGGCTATGTCTGCCCTCACCCAGTGCCTCAGGGGCAGCCAGCTTCACCGGCCATCAGACTAGGGACAAATAGAGGCAAGCCATTCACACGCCAGTTCTGTCCCTCGTCCTCTCTCGGGTGCCCTCCTGGCCTCACCTCTCTTTCCAGCCCACTCCTGTTCCCTGGGTTTCACAGGTAAATGTTGTCTTCCACCCTTGGACTTTTTAAGAAAGGCTTTGAAAGGCTCAGATTTACCGATGCCTGCTTTGGGTGGTCCAGTCAATTCCCCCCTCACCATCCTATTCTCCCCCCAGTGACTGCCGTCACAACTAGGACTATTCCCATCTGAGAGTGTCACCTCTGACCCATTCACATCCTTTAAACTGCGGTTCCCTTCCCAGCTCCATTCTAAGCTAGGTGGACCTGATGTTCAAAATATTTAACAACCGGTATATGGTACAGGCACCAACCAATCAGAGCGGATTCCAACAGTAAACAATCAGCACAGAAGGGCTGGTAGGCTCCTCCTGAATAAGGATCCCAAAGTGAGGATGAAGAAACTTAGGCCTGTGTTTAAGGCCCATGGCTTTTCTTCCATTGTTAGCCTTTGTGTTCTTCAAGAACCTCAGGACTGTCTACAATTAGAGCTAGCTTGACTGATTGCATCATTCACAGAGGGGAAAGCCTGGCTGTGAGGGAACAAAAGGTGTCATGCCTATACTGGGAGGTTTTTTGGAGGGCTTGGGGGGTCGTTGAGGTTTTTACTTAGGTAATATCCCCCTATAAATAAACATCTCCTCACATGGAAATTTCAACAAGTGTATTTTTCTGAAATAACTTCCCTTCCAAAGGACAAGGACTTTCCCTGTTGTCATCAAACACTGAACTACTAGGAAATTCCCAGGAAACCCGTCACTCTGAAGTAGGGCTTCTTCTACCTTCAGGGGACAGGAAGAAATAAAACTAGCTCTCACAAACTCTCCTCCGTTACTGCCCCAACGAGATTGCACCAGCTGTCTTTTTCCTCTCCAAATAAAGTAGACTGATTGGCATCTGAGGGAGAAACCACATCACATAAAGATGCGCAAATGTACATTCTATTTTAGCAGGCAAAGTAAGAATTCATGATTAAGGACACCAGCCATTTCCTGGAAATAAAAGCGCACCCAGAGGCGTTTGGGAGCCTAAAGTATCATGAACACCAGCTAGCAATTCATTGCCAGGGAACGCTCTTCTTCTACTCAGTCTCTACAGTGTCTCTGTTACTGGCTAAATATACCCCAAATATAATTTAAATATAGATGTGCTATCTATTTCTCACATTCCCTGGGGCTGCCAGTGAAAGACAAGGATCATCCCAACAGCCCTTGGCATCACAAGGTATTCATTGAGGAGAAGCCCCGGCTATATTAGCTCATCAGCATCCCACAGCTGCTGAACTCGTCTGGATTTAGCATAGTTAAAAATCACTAATTTCTCCTCCCTCCAAAAAAAAAAAAAAATTCATGAATTTCTTGAATTCTTTTTTACCATTGAATTGGTATAGCAAAATGCATTTAAATCAGGACATTGAAATTAGTTGCAAAAGTGCAGTTTTAAACCTCTGTTTTGGACTGAAATATATATGTATATGTATATATATATATGTATTTATATTTAGTCAAAGTAGTCAAATAACCCAAAATGCCAATGACTGCCAAAGGAGAGAAATTTATTACTAGGGCTATATATCAGAGACTGAGGGCCTTTCTCATTTAATTTAGCATTTTGTGGACTTCTCTGGGGTATAAGAAGAGGAAAGCTGTTGCATCAAAGAATAAGTGAATGAACAATCACATGACAAGAGTATTGGGCACAGTTTCAAATTTTTTTAGAAAACACCTAAGTACATAAGCTGAGGTTAGCAGGGAAATGGCCACTCAGGGCAATAAACAAGAAAGAAGCCAACTGCTGCTGGAGTCTCAGAATATGAAGAGAAATGCCAATTCATACAAGTTTTGTTTGACCCAATAATGGGCCAAATTTTATGCAGATTTCAAGAACCTGATACAGCTCTTAACTAGCTGTCTGTGCTTCTACACGTAGGAAACATATCCACGGTTTTGTAAGAAAATGCTCTGGCCCTAAGTTTTAAATCTCACTCAAAAGGCAGTTACTACTCTTTCTGTTACTCCTAAGTTAGTCATGTAGGCCAGGTACACAAGACTGTGCTCTGAACATTCACATGTTCCTCCGGCAGAGATTTAACTTTGGCTTTGAAATATGCCATTGATGAAGCTATAACCAAGAGCACAGTTTGGATCAGAGTCAGATTTGACCAAGCTGGGGTCCAGGACCAAGTGCCTTGTAGGGGCAGGAATATACAGGTGGATCAAAGAGCAGTCAGGAACAAAAACTAGGATTCAAAGGCTTGGTTCTCTTAAGTCAAGACTCCAGATCAGGTCCCAGGCCAGATTGCAAGATGCACAAGGTACAGGTAGAAATGTATTCCCTGAATGGGGCGGGCTGGAGGGAATCAAGATAGAGGGGCAGACAGTTGTGGATCCAAAGACAGCCTATTAGCTTCCATAACCTCCCAGGAGGTTGAAATTAGCATATATACCCTTGCTAGGAGGCGTCCTGCACAGAGGCGTGCAACGAGGGTCAGGGACATCCTGGTGTCAGAAGGACCGAGGGTTTGCCACTGGTCCAAGTTTGATTGGCTAACCCCTGACAAGTCAACTCTATCATCTGTCTCCACAACAGGAAGCATCCATTTGCATGTGACAGTTTTCATGCAACCCAGCTCTCAGCCAGGAAGCCGCCCAGCTCTGCAGAGCGTTAGTGTACCGAATCTCTCAGCGCATCCACATCGCTACCCCCAGCTCTCCATTTCCCCGCCACAGCCGGGCCTATCCAAGGCTGGCACCTCACCCCAGTCTAGACCCAAACCAATCCAGGCACGAGGAAGGAAATGGTGGAGTCGCTTCAGTTCTCCTCCCCACGCCCCGACCCTTCCCTTCCTACCCCACTGCCCGTCTGGCAGGGCTTAGCTTTAGGTCTCCTGCCTGTAGACTGAGAGGGGAGTGGTGCCCACCCATGAGGACTGGGTGGCTAGGTTACAGCTCTGCGCCTGGACCCTCCCTGGCTCTCATCCTGACCTCTGAGCCCTAGGACTGATGCCCGAGCTTGCATACATCCCTGAGAGCAGTTCACTATCTCCATTCTGGTCGTAGGGCAATCAGGGCTCCTGCATCCTGGTGTTCCCAAACCCAGATAATCTCCATGTACCCAAGGTCAGAGGACTGGGTTTCTGCCTTGTACCCCGTGTTCCAAGTCCTGTTCTTGATTCTCCAATGTGGTGCTCGAGGTCCGCTGTTCTGATTTTCCAATTCCCCAACAGATTAAAGCCCCAGCCCTATTCACAACCAAGTCAGGACTCTCTACCCAGCGGTGGGGGCCCTCTGCTGGAAAGTTGATCTCCACTCCATTCTCCAGCCCTCCTTGGGCAGGATCCAGATCTAGAGCAGAAACCCCCTTCTTTGGATGCCTTTCCTGACTCCCCCCAGCAAGGTGAAGGGCCTCACCCTTAGGTTTCAGAGCCCCCCTGTAGCTTATCTCTAGCATAGTGCTTTTGCATTCCGTTGTAATTCCACTTCAACTTGACTGCCTTGTCTAGTAGCTGTAACCTTGAAGGCAGAGATGAAGTTTTGACCATTTCTATATAACCTTAGGGCAAATACGGTGCCTAGCACAGAGAAAAAACAAACTACATGCCGACTGGAAGAATTTTGGATGGATGAATGAGAAAATGAGCTTTCTTATCAGTAATAGCCAGCCCACCTGGACTTCTCTGCATCCCCCGCATTTTCACGACCTGGTCCAGCTTCGTGATGAGAGCTCGCTGGACCTGCCAGAAAGCTGAGCAACTCTGCCCACCTAGCTGAACCTCAACGGTGGGGATCTGTTGCTGGGCTCAGTGGCCCAGAGTCTACCCCAACCTATGGTGATGTCGGTGGTAGGGTGTCTAGAGCCACCCAGCCCTCCTGACCACTCCTTACTTTGACCAGATCTCGCAGAAAGCCAGCTGTCTGGCCACACTAAAATTCTGTTCTGCAACTCACCACGCTTTTAAGTGATGGTTTAAACTGTTACCATTTTTACAATGGCATTGACGCCTGTCTCCTTTAATATTCCAACAACAACTGACTCGTTTCAGAAACCACAAAGTTCACAGCCTATGGAAGAAGAGAGGAAGAGCAAGGAGAGGCATTTTATAATTTATCCAAATAACAGGTGCCAAAACCTTTCAAAATTCACTGAACATCAACACATAGAGAACCTGCATTTAACCATGACAGTGGGCAGGCTTTGGAGTCTCGTGTGTAGTTTGCCCCAGCACCTCATGAGTGTAAACAGATAAATAATCAGGGGACTTAGCTCAGGAGAGCCCATTCCACTGGGGGGAGATTTGGAAGGGCACCAGGACCAGGGTTTGGGACACACACATACACACCATTCTGGGCTTTTCAGAACAGTCCTGATTTCAAATATTCAGTCCAGTTGAACAAACAATATTTCAACACTTCCTCATCCAAACTGCATGTCCTGGATACTAAGTGTGTAGCCCTTTCACTAGATAGATCAGAAAGGAGCTTCTCAAGCTTTTCTGAGACTCCTCAGAGCATCTGTAGACAACACCCACACTCTGGCAGGAGTGGGGAGGGTATGAAAGCAGAAGATTCTAGAAAGCACCCACACCTGCAGAAGGCAGGCAGAGGGTTATATCATGGAACAAGTCTTATCCAATGAGGCAGGAAACTGGGGGAGACTCTGGGTGTTGAAAAACTGTAGTCACTGACAACTCCTATGGGGCTTGGGGCTGCCTTCTAGAGGCGCTAAGAGCCTCGTTTTGATCTGTTGGGATCAAGTCATTGCAAGTGTGACATACTAGACTCTCCAATAGAATGTATCCACAGAGTTTCCGAACTGGGTCCCCCGGGCACCCCAGGAGCCTAAGAGCACTTTAGAAGGGTGAGACTCCCTTGGCTCTTCCTTTATGGAATGCTTATCAAAGTCCTTGATCTTGGCATTAACTGTGTTATCACAGTCCATCTTTCTTAGTTATGAATTTGATACTTTTATCATCTGAGTGTAACCCTTTATTTTTGGAGGTGCTCCAGTCAGCTTTGCCGTCTTCCTTAATTTGTGCAGCTGCTCAGGGGTAAGAGGTGATCCAGCTTCTGTCCATTTTGTCAGGGGCTCACCCTGCTGGTAAGTTTGCACCAGGCACTACCACCTAGAAATTCTCCAATCTGCATTCACCACACAGCTTGCACATCTCCAACCCTAACATCCAATAGGTATCAGTTTCTGAGTAGCTATTAAAGGCATCTATCCATCCCTATCCATGCATTGTCTTCCAGCTACAGCACAGTGGACAGATGGACATATTCTGGGGAAAAAATAGAATCTTGCTACGTGTCCTACAGACAAAAAATGCAGTCTTCCCATGAATGGGAAGATCACACAGCTCACTGCATTCCTCCACCCAGAACATCTCTTTTGACGTAAGCTCAGTCACATCCCAATATTCCCATCTTCACTTTGGCGCCTGGCCAATACCTTACAGGATTCCTATACACCCTCTGGTGTGCAAAAAGAAAAATAGACAAAGGCAGCGGCCTTCAAATCAGGATCTGGGGGGCTGTCGTCAAGGGATCCATAAACACACTGAAATGGTGTGTAATGTTTTTCTTTTTTCCTTCTGCAAATATGACTTTCATCAACTCTCACAGGAATCCATGACCCAAGTGATGTTAAACTCCATTGCTGTAAGGTATATTCCAGTCAAGTAGGAGTCACCCTCTGGTTCAAAATGGAAAATATGCCATTTTCCTGTGCCAAGACTGGAAAACCACCGGCAAGAGCCTTTTGAGATAACCAAAGCCATAATCCCATAGCCTTCCAGTTCTGTCAACCTCTTTCCCCAGGCATGTACCCCATCTCTCCCTGGATACGGCCATGCCTGACTCACCTAGTCCCCATTCACTGCCCACATGTTGTGGTGACCCAGCTTGGGGTCCCAGAGTTCATCACTGGGGAAGCATCTGTCTTCATGGACATCATGGCCAACTTTGGAACCTACTTCCACCAGGAAGAGCACAGATCAGAAGAGCAGTTTCTGGGTGTCTTCCTTCCCCATCTCCAGCACACCTTTCCATCAGGGGATCCAGGAACTGTCTGTCATGATCTACCAGTAGAAGGGCACCCAAAGGTTTCATATGGGGGTTCTGCCTTGTCCCTGAACATTTAAATGCAACTAAGCACACCTACGCATCCCTCTGTAGACTCTGTAGAGTCAAGTAGAAGGTCATTACAAGCAAGAGTACCCCACTAGTGGTTCTCCCAGGACCTCTCTCCTGCTTTGTCCTGTCAGGAACTACCCGACTACGTCTTTCCCACTGCTTCCTGTGGCTCTTGATTTCAGCAGGGACCCAGTTCAATCACCTTCTTTGGCTCAACAACTTATTCCGTTCTTGCCTTACATGTTGTGTCAGTTCTGGCCCTTGCTGAGAAAGAATACGCTAGCCCTTTGGCCATACGGAGCTTCCCCTTTACAGTCCGGCTACGTTCCCTCACTTCCCACTTTTCACCTCCTCAGATCTGCCTATGAAGGTTCCTGGAAGAGTTCTCATATTTATTAGTTTTTCAGATGTTTGTAGGAAAGAAGGGCATTTCAACCATGGCTCCAGGCAGTAAATGTGCCCACATTTTGCTATTTGAAACTTCTAAAAGCAAGGAAACTGAGTACTGTGTTGAAGCATTATTTTTTCCTCTTCCCTGATAGAAGGTGGAGCCCTGGCCCTCAGGGGCAGATGTTCAGATGCTTCCTTGCCATCTCGAGTGAAGCCATAATGAGAGAAGGCCTTCCTCCTCCCTGCATTCTCCAGACTGCCCAGCCGGCCGGACCTCATCCTAAAAGTTACTTCTTTCCCAGATGGCCTTGGTGGCTCAGGATGGCTGGAAGGATGCTTACTGTGAGATCTTTTCTGGCCCTGCAGCGTTACCCCATGGGACTTCTGGAGAACAAGGAGGATGCTGCAGCCCCCGGGGCACTGTCCCTGGTCCTGAACTGCATATTCCCTGGAGGCACCTCACAGTCTTCCTTTCCTTCTTGGGAACCATTCAAAACCAGACCCATCTGGATGTGAGTTCCCCGCTAAACTAGAGAATATTGTTGGCATTTGGACAGAAAAATGATCTTTTTGGCTAGGTGCCCTTTGACCCTCTGTTGTAGGGTCCACCCACCCCATGGAGTGATGAGTTTGGGCCCCAGTTGCCCCGTTTCCCCAGGGAGGCAGATATCTGAGAAGAGGAGGGCAGCATGGTCTCGGGAGGTTCCTTCCAGCACCTCGAGCTCTGCTCCTCTCTGGACAGCACCCTGCCACTTTCCTCCCCGCTCCCCTTCAGTCAAAATCCAAGGGCAGCGGCAGATAAGTTTGGGAAGGAAAAGGGAGATGTGCTGGGTAAAAGGGGAGAGAATAGGAACATACACATCCTGACTCTTTACTCCACCGCAGTAAACACTGGCACACTGGGGGTTTATAGAATGAAGGTGGCAAAGATCTATGTAAATAGAGCCTGCAGAGCTGATTATGTCTTGGCCTTTAGACCATGAGGCTGACATTGCTCACCTTTCACTCAGCAGGAGAGTCGTGCACAATCCCCTTTGTCGTTTTGTCAGGAAGGCAGAAAGGGAGCGAGGGGCAAGCATCTAGAATCCCAGGACATGAGGCTGGGATCTGGCTGTGCGAATCCGAGTCACTGAACCTCAGGGGCTCAGTTTCAACTTGTGCAAAATGAGGACAGCCACAACCCCAGCAGCCTCTGGACCTTTCACAGCCCCAGTGGGCACCCAAGTGTGTTGAAGCATGAATTCTGAAAACTTCCTCTGAATCCCAACTTAGAGACTTGAACCAATGCCTAAGTGTTCCAGCATTTTATGGGTGGGAAATCTGGGGCACCAAAAAACCAAGAGCCCTCTCAAAGATGACAGAGCCCTTCTTCACCCAGAGACCATTAGAAATCCCAGCAGCCTTTTGCCAGTCCCTGATATGCGATGATTTCCTTTACTCTTTCTAAACCTGAATATCTGTGTTTGTCCCCGTAAAAATCAGCAAACAACTACTAAACTCCTCCTGAGTAAGAACGTTGTGGGACAGTGTGTGCAGTGTGAATGAAATAGGGGTTTTGATAGGAATTGGAGGTTTTGAAAGGGCCTGAGAAGAATAAAGAGGCAGTATGCTGATACCCTTAAAACAAACAGTCTAATCTGTGAGGAGTCAGCAACTCAATCCGTGCATTTGTTTCTCAGGAAAGGAAAACGTATAGAGTTCAATGAACTGATATTAAACAAATAGCACGCGTGATATTTGCTTCAAGAGTGGAGGGAAATCTCTAACTTAGCCCTAGATTTTATTTTTTTATCCATTTGTACTGCAGATGGAATTGGGTCAACCAAAATTCTGTCCCCTCTCAGAGGCTCTGTTACTTATGCATCATGAAAGGACAATCATGGCCACTCTTGATTTGGGCCCTTCCTGGTCATTTCCAGCAGCGGTTATCATTGGCTCTACGAACTGGACATCTTAGTAAACTGGATTCTGTTTGGGTGGCGGGTTAAGCAGCCTGTTCTCCCAGGGAGGGTGGACAGGAGTGGAGGACCTGGCTTTGAGTCATAAATAGTGAAAAAAGCAAGGCTATTCCAGAGGGAGGTCAGCCAGAGATACAGAGGCGGACAAGGCCACAAAGAAGCAAAGCAAATCCAAAACTCAGAAGCAGCCCCTCATTCTTTCCTTTATTCTCTTAAGAGGAGATTGTCACTGAGGCCCTGTCCGCACAGGGCACACACTCTATGTGAGAAGACATTTGGGCCCCTAACGACGCCGTACAACGAGTGACAGAGGAAGCAGAGAGGCAGCAGGGTCAGGGTTGTGCAGGCCAAGAACGAGGGGAGCCTCCTGTAAACAGAGTAGTAATTATGAAGGGGAGGCCGCTGTGTTTCCAAGTCCCTTTTCCTATTTGTCAAGGACTTGCCCAAGGTCATGTTGGACCGAAGTCCTGAATCACCACTTCCACAAAGTTACCCAAGTTTTCCCTGCAATAAGAAGCACACCACCACCAAGTCACTTGCCTCTCCCAGGACACAGGTAGGAAGCAAATCCAGTAGAAAACCCAACATAAGCAACTCACAGGCTCCTCCCTTATTGGCAGAGCTGGGAGCAGACTGCGCTCACTCCTCCAGCCCCCATATCCTTTGACTCTGTCATAACCGCTCTCAACATTGGAGGAAGGAAAAGATTTCTATTTAAAACAATCAGGGGTTGCAACTTCTGCCTTCTAAGGAAGTGGCATGATCCACCTCCTTGTAGATGATTTTTCTGTTGAGCTGTCAGGTTGATGGGCCTCTTGGGATATGAGGAGTGAGGCCGCTGAGCTAGTCTACATGTGTGCAGAGTGAGCCAAGGAGAGCTAAATCGCTTTGCTTAATAAAGCAACCAGAGCTATGGAGCCAACTGCAGACACAACCAGGGAGGGGGCTGGGGTCTGGGGAGAAATGGGGATGTAGTGTAGTTCACAGCAATGGCGGGGGCTGGGATTAGGGAGAAAAGGGGCCTGCGGAAAAGCCCCCAAAGCCTGGGATACCTAGTGAATTTTGTTTCCTATTCTAGGCAGTGCTAAAATCTCTTCCACTAACCTCAAACCTTCAGATATACAAAGAGAAGTAGCTATATTTCATTCATCCTATATTTCATTCATCCATTCATTTTTGCCCTACAAGGGCAAGAAAAAAGTTATAAGAGGCCAGGAAGAGTGAGAGAGGGAATTCAGTAGGATCAGGAAAATGGAGACAGGAAAGAACCAAAGAAATCCAAGGCTCATAGAAAATCCTTGGATGTATTTGGGAGAACACTAGATCTCTCAGAGTCTCTCAGGACTCCACCCTGGCAATTTGGTTACTAAAGGAGAGAGCCCTATTCTGGGGAGACAGGAAGACAGGGGGCCCGCATTGCAGAAGGAGGGGAGTTGACTCATAGCTTTCTCGCTGCCCGTCTTACCCCAGATCTTCTCAGCCATCCTCCTGTCCCCTCGTCGGCCTCACTGGAGTCAGTTACCCTCAAGCTCCGCCAGAAGCCTGCTCTGTTTATTCCATTTTTCTAACTCAGGTGGTCTCTCTCGCCATCACTAGCACTTGCCCTTGTATCTTATTTTGTCCAGACGTTCTTACTTCTATGGAGCACCCACATCAAGATTCTGTGCTTGACTCTCGGGTTCATGTGGGGAATATTCCCTCTTCTTCCCTTCCTTCCCTCGTTCCACTCTCCTAATAACTCATCAGAACTAGAGCAGAGAAACAGCCCCCCCTCCTCATGCCCTTTTACAGCTGTCCTGTTCAATGCGATTCAGTTATAAAGACTTTCATCGTCACGGACACCTTATCTTCCCCCAGATTTATCAAGTGGTGAAAACACAGAAGATCAGTCACAAAATGTCTAATGCTGACTTTCTTTTAGAGTTTGTGAGGGGGCATTCCCAAAACAGTCATTCATCTCTGTCATTCTAAAGCTCTGTCCCCTGAATATTGGACAGTCGGGCTGCCAATGGCTGCAGACTGGCGGATGTCAAGAGTCACCAATTCAAGGCAACTTTTATTACTTTGTAGCGGCAAGTATATACTACTTTTATTTCCAAAGTCTTGTTACATATTTTTTTACCAGCCTACCACAGCTATGTCCGGAATTAGTTCCCTAAGGCTGTCATTTCTAAATATTCTGATCCATCTAGGCAGGACAGACCCCACAGGAGTAGGGCAGAAAACATGATAACAAATGTCAGGAAAAACTGGAAAGCCCCATAAATCTCTACCGAAAATCTGATTCTGCAAAATGCCCTTTCGCTTCCCTCAGTCCCACAGCCTGGCATGCTATTTTTACCTCCTAGTCAGGACACAGAAGCCACATAAGAGTGTGCAAAACTACCCCTCCTTTCTGGTTCCAGCTAGACTGGGACTCTGCCACTCAGTAGCCGTGTTTACCTCAGGCAAGTCCGTCTATTTTCTCAGAGGGTCAGTTTCTGCATCTGTAAAATGGAAATAGTTATTCTACCTGGCAAAGTTCTTAGAAGAATTACATTATATCATGTATGTCAAGTACTGAGCTAAGTGTCAAGCAAAGAGTGGATCCTTAGTGAAGGTGACTGTCCTTCCCTCCACCTCCCTCCCTCTTCTCAGCTGTCCAGGCTGCACCCACCCCTTTCTCCTTTGACATAAGGATCATTTCCTAATCTGGGGGAGACAGTGGTTGGGAATCAGCTTTGCCTTTTTCTCTTCATCTCCAAAATGTCATATTCAACTCCGTCCATGGATATGAAGGTAAGGAGATGTCCTTAAACCTTCAAATGCCTGACAGTGGACAAATGAGCTTAGCTTCAAATAAGACGGAAGCTTATCTTCTACTAGCAACACTTTCTGGAGTGCCTGGGTTTCCAGTGAGCTTCTAATGTCATCAGAGCTCCTGTGCTTCAAGCCACCATGATGCTTTGCCTGTGTCAGCTGAGCTGGATCATTACCTCCTCCTGGAAGGAGACCAGGTTAACCAAAACAAGTCCTTTCTTTAATCCTTTGACAGCATACCTTCAGGTAGGCAGAGTACAACAAGTCTAGACCTCTGTGAAGCCCTTGAGAAGTCATTAAAATTGGGAGAGTGAAGTTGTTCATGGAATCAAACAATCACATAATGAGGAATCCTGGACTAGGTTTTTCTCAGGCAAACATGTCACAAGTTAACATCAACCCAGCTAAAAGGAAATGCTCCATGCAGGGAACTTATATGGGTCAATTCGAAAAGTGTTTATTGAGCACCTCTTTTTCCTGGATCCTGGTGAGGAGAGGAGGGACATAAACATGAATCAAACAAGATCCCTATCCTCATGGGGTTCCTAGGCTCTTCGGGGAAACAAACACATAAGCAAATAATGATAGCAACAGAACTGAATATATCAAGTAGCAGAAAACAAAGTTCAGAAAGGTTTCCCAGAAGAAGAAACGTCCACCCATAAAAAAGGAAAAGGAATTTTCTAGTGGACAGAAACTTGGGCAGGTCATTTTAGGCAAAAGGAAAGCAAGTGCAAGTTCCGAGCAGGTGAAAGAGCAGGACCCATTTGAAAAATGGAAGGACATTGGTGGAGCTGAAGCCTGGGAGCTTCAAGGGAAGCAGCAGGAGCACAGGGGTCTGGGGCCACCGGGCAGGACCAGAGACTTGATCCCGTATGTGGCTGGAAACCGAAAACGAAAGAAGGGGTTAGCACCACTGCTTACCGCTTTAGCAGCAGTGTGAGAAGTGAGCTGAGGGACAACTGAGTACCACTGTCCCATCTGTAAGGTTCACACTTCAGAAAAGGAAAGCTGGTGAACAAATAAATGCCCGGAGATTCTCTGCTCTGTGACACGGATACTGTGATCTTCAGAAAGCACGGGTGGGGGTGGGGGAGGGGTCTATTTTGGTGACCATTCTTAACCTGGAAGACTTGCTAAAGAGGATGGGAGGGTGGGTGTATGATATGCCCTCCGTCTAAAGCTTTGACTGGAGAGTGTTCCAAATAACGTGGTGAAACTAACACCTGAATAATTCAGGTGATGCCCATACTGTCAAGGTAACATGTTACCCATCTACCTGTACTTCAGTTCAGTATGAGTCCAAAGAAATCCACTGAGAAGACTCTTGACTCAGTGTGTGCAGGCAGTGGGCAGAGAGGCCTGACCTGGCCTCTGGCGTGTGTGACCCCAAGGAGTCACTGAACATAGCTAAGATCAGGAAAGTGGACCAGAGAAATAGGAAGCTCTCTTTTATTTCCAAAGTTTATTATCTATCTGCATTTGTGTGGGGAAAAGTGGAGCTAGAGAGTGATCACAAATTCACAGAAATAGTTCTTATTGGAAAGTGCTTTCTGCTAAGAAATGGCATTGCCAGGGGGATGCTGGAAAGAGAGAGAAATCCAAGCCTTCTGCTGGAGGGGCAGGCTGCCTGGGGGGCCTGGGTATAGGAGGTAGGGAGCACCCCAAATGCAGATGTCAATTTCTTTGCCCCCCCGAGTTCACTTAAAAGTGGAATATTGATGCATACAAGAGGCGGAGACTGTGAGGTTGTTAACATCTGGAAGACAGGAAAGAATTTCCCTCTCCCTAAACCAAAAGGGTCCCTGGGTTTCTAGGATGGGCCTCTGGTTTCTCTCTTCCTCTACTATCTATAGTGAATTTTCTGTCCTCTCACCATTAATTCCTCCCCACCTGCTTTTCAGAATTAAGGAGGCCCTAGCAATCCATCCACATTTGACTCATCCATCCATCTTGTCAGGGCTACTCCCCCACCCCACTACAGCCAGCATTACCACAAGACTCAGCTCAGCAAGGTTGCCAAGGGGGCTTGGCCCTATGTTCCTGCTGCTATAATGGAGCCTTTGCTGGCAAGGGTCCCCCACCGAGTTTCCCCTATGCCCACCTTCCCCAAAGAAGGCAGAAACTCCTTATGGAAATGTGTGATCTTATGTAATTTTGTGTCTGGCAGGACTTATAGGTATATCTATACCACTGGCAGTGTACTGGAAACAGAGACCCTCATATCCTATTGTTCCAGATGCTTCAATCCATGGCATTGGGCAGCTTCTATGCATAAGGACTTAGCCCCAGGTGCTATCAGGGACAACAGGAAGTAAACATCAGGGCCCTCTTTGTTAGGGTCTCACAGTTTAGCTCTACAGATGTTCCCCAGGTTATGAGATACTCATGGGCAAATTTCCCCTTACACAAATGGTTTCTAAAGGCACTGGCTACCATCTGAGAGATGGTAAAATTATGTCTTTCTCAAGTAGACACAAAGTAGTCTTGAGCACAGATGCAAACCAAGGAGCTAGCGGAAGGAGGGAGGCGTGGGAAGGGGGGGACTTTTGCTTTCAGCCCCATGTTTCTGAATCGTCTGGACTATTCCTTCATCAGCTCACATTACTTCTAGCTTTGGCAAATAATTCACTTTCTGTCAACCTAACGTGCATCCTGTTATTGCATCTTCATTGTTATTGGAGATTATAGTTCAGGGGAAGGTAAAAGTCATTTTGAGGACATAGCAAAGAAAACACAGAGATCCTAATTCATTCTGTGGCCAGTCATGGCTGATTCAAAGTGTTGAAAACCTATTTCCATCTTGATGACGTCAAAGTGATTTGTGGGACATTAGGGTGGCTTCTATGAAATGAAGGCAAATGAAATATATCTTCTTTGTCAACTTATGGGAAACCTGACTTGTACATGGAAAAGGGTTATTGCTTTAAGCAGGGATGTGTCCATACACACTGGCATATAACCAAGTATGTGCACATAAACACATAATCAGGTCACTAAAGTATATGAGAAATCCCAACTGAGAGACGCCCATCTGTGTCAGAAAGCGCCAGGAGCTAGGAAGTCTGGAGGACTGCAAGGCCGCATGGAGGAACTGAGTAAGAGTGGGTGGGATTTACAAGGGAAGGAAAAAACCAGGAGGCTGCTATCGGAGGAGGAAGCCTGCTAAGCATTTCTGCAGAGCCAGAGGAGCTAGTCTCTGGATGTGAATGGACCCATTTGCATGCAAGATTAACGTAGGCAAGCGCCATGAAATACGCACCGTGGAATAAAAGTAGACAGGTTAGGGTGGGGACACGACGCGCAGGGCCAAGGACTTCGAAGTTTCTCCAATGAGAAGCTAGCAGTCACTCATCGGGGGCAGATTCATGAGAGCAACTGTGTTCCTGGAAGGTTCTCTGCCATATCCTAACATTCATACAGTCCCAAACTTTCAGCATCACCTATAGACCCTTTTCCAAACTGAATGCAGAGGGAGGGAGACGCAAGAGGGAAGAGATATGGGGTTTTATATATATATGTATAGCTGATTCATTTTGCTTTAAAGCAGAAACACTCCATTGTAAAGCAATTATACTCCAATAAAGATGTTAAAAAACCAAACAAACAAAGTGAATGCAGACAAGAGAGGGCTGCTCGTTTTTACAAACTGAGAGAAGGAAGAACTCATTTTTTTTCCTTGGCTAGGTTCTCTCGCTACTCCATAGTAACTTACGTATTTAGGCTTTGTGTATATGCATTCATCAGGTACTTCTAGGGGCAGATGGAGAGCCGGGGGTTGAGACATCTCAGAATCTTGTAACAAGAAAACATCCGGAGCCTCAAATCATTTTCAAAACTGAGAGACTGAGTCAAGTGTGTGCAGTCATAACAAGACACAAAAACAAGAAACCAAATTGCCGTTCAGTCATATAATTTCCCACTGGAAATGGAATTTATTTAGTGAACTTCAATGCTCCTGGAACTAAGGGGTTTTTTTGTTCTTGTTCCCTATTTAATTAGACCCATAACTCTAGTTATGCCCATTTCTTAGAGGAGCTTAACTACATAGGGCACAGCCATTAAAAAATCATATAGAATAGGGTATTAATGTGAGAAAATGTAATGCATTGCTAAATGTAAAAGGACAGTGTGATAACACTTTTGTAAAAGCAATATAAATATTGTATGCATTTATATATATTTATATATAAATCTAAGAGGGAGAAAAACTAAACCAAAATATTAAGTTATGTTTCCATGGAGGTGACTTGCAGGTGATTTTTATTGCTTTTCTTCCCTCTAGTATCACTCAAGTTTTATATTTCGCATGTATTTTTAAACTAGGAAGGAACTGTGTTTTTTTTTTAATTGCATAGGAATTTGGGATGAGATAAGACCCAAGGATTATAGTTTTGATTAGAGGAGACTCCTGAGTCCTTCGCCTTTCTCTTTCTAAGCAATTTGACGACAGCAAGGGTCAAAAGAAGTCCGCGGTTGATTTAAATCTGTTACCATTCCTCCACTACTTGCCAATGTAGGCATTTTTTAGGGTGTCCCTCTGAGAGAGAAAGAATCCAGGCATTTTCACAAGTGATTAAACTCATCTAGCTAGAGTGGGAGGGAGAATGACAGATACCCATGTAAAAAGACAAATGATAAATACTTCAAAGCATTTAATCCAGAGTTTTTGTGTGTCCTCACAGGCCCCCAAACACTTAGTCTCCTACAAGGACTATCTGAGTTTATGGCTGCCAAAGTGATGTACATTTCATCTAGATGACGAATCACCTGTTTCCTCACCTTCCAAATCATAAACAGTTGCACTTAATGCATCTCACCACACTGCTATGCAATGCAGAAGAGAAGGGCTTCTTCGTGAAAGGCAGCTCTATTTCCATGCTAGACATCACTTACACAAGCACTCAACAGGAGCCCACAGACAATGTCCTGCCTGCAGCCCAAATGCCACAAAACACACTAATATTATTTCTCTTAAGGGTTTCCTTACACTATTGTCCAAAATGAATCTGCTAATATGTAACAGGATTTATCAAAACAGGTTTCTGCTTTTTCCTTACTACTCATCCTGAAAACCTATTGGTAATTACCATTACTGGGCTTCATTTTGCCTCTGTAGGTCTTAGAACGGAAACTAGAGCTATCATACGTGTTCTCTATCTACAGTGTGGTTTTGTTTTCTTGGAATGCAGTGCCATCTAAGCTCACAAGAGATCGGCAGCAGCATGACAGACTGGGAGGCCAAACAGAGGGGACAAATTTCCATAATGGCAAGTACGTTCAATATCCCAGACTCCTAATGGTCTCCATTTCTCTCCCTCTCTGAATTAAAAAAACAAAAACAAAAACAAAAACCAAGCAGCCTCTGAGATAGCCTAACCCTCAATCAGATAAGGTGAAGGTTAAAACAGTATTTGAGCCAATTGGCTTCTCTCTTTTTTTTTTTCCCTTGCGTGGGCCTCTCACTGTTGTGGCCTCTCCCGTTGCGGAGCACAGGCTCCAGACGCGCAGGCTCAGCGGCCATGGCTCACGGCCCAGCCGCTCTGCGGCATGTGGGATCTTCCCGGACCAGGGTACGAACCCGTGTCCTCTGCATCGGCAGGCGGGCTCTCAACCACTGCACCACCAAAGAAGCCCCAACTGGCTTCTCTTAATATGCCATCTCAACCAGTGCTTTTCAAACTTTAATGTGTGTATGAAATCACCTGGAGATCTTGGTAAAATGCAGATCCTTAGGTCTGGGTTGGGGCCTAGGATCTGGGATTTCTAACAAGCTCTCAGATGATGCTCATGATATGACTGGTCCACAATCCATACTTTGGGCAGCAAGGACCTTGACCTTTCCAACCTTGGCACTTCTGGATCCCTTTGGTTGAGATAACTCATTAAAATCAACTTTGCGTGACAGTGACCCAATATAATCAAAATTTAATCTGGAGTAAAGGGCTCACCCCTGACCAGGGAATATTATGAAGGAAGTCTAGTATCTTTGTGCCCTGAACATTTGGCAAAATGCGGGAGGAAAAGGGAGGACGGCATGAGAGAGACAGGAAGTGACATAGAGTGGAGGACATATCCATGGTGCCTCCAGAAGCTAAAAGGGTTTTAAAAAGTGGCACAGTACATTCTTTATCAGACCAAAAAAAAAAGGCACCAAACCAACTCCAGAAATAGAACCAGAACAAATCTGGTTCTGCTGATTTTCTTAACTATTTCCTCTTGGAATCCAAAATGGAAGGATTTTCAGGAAGAGAAGAAAAGGGGATCACATTGCCTGTGCCTCTGTCGGTGACTTATGCCTGCTGAAGGCATTAGGAAACCAATAATGAGGCTCTTTCTGCATTCAATACTAGAAATGCAACTGGACAACCAAATGAACTACAGGGCAGATTAACTGAATCGGTTATGGTAATGAGACTCCTTCATTCCTAATTTCCAATATTTTGTGACTTATGGGATGTACGTGGATTAAGTATGCCTGGGAAGGATACATTTACTTCCTTCCTAGTGAAGCATTTGCACCTGCTCTTTCTCTGAGTCTATCAAAGTTGCCCATTCTGCAGTGATTTCCATTTACATAAAATGGATAAGAGTGTACAGGTGTGCTCAGATACCCCCCCATACCATAGTGCATCAAAGGTAGAAGGGATTGTATACCCTGACTCTCAGATTCACAGACATTTCTGAGGCCCACAATGACTTGTCCAAGTCCAACTTCCAGTTGAAGGAATATTCTACCAGATCAGGAAAGGGGAGTCATTTATGGAAGAATCACAGAAGCCCCATACAGTCTGGATGTATGGATCCCACATGGCCCAAATTCAGAGCTCATAATTCCTTTGCATTTCCAACTCGCAAGCTTTACATAAAGAGCAAAAGGTCAAAGAGGGAAATTTTCACAAAAATGTATACTGCCCCTCTTGTGACTGCTTATAGAAAATAGTAGATTCCTGAAAGAGGTGCAGAAACAGAATCCATCTCTGAGTCACAGTCCTGGGGACTGGATGGGAGACCAAACCCAGGACTGAACAACAGGTCCCCATGGCAGGTAAGGGGTGGACCCCTGGCCCCTGCGTGAAAGACCGTGCTTCCACTTGAAGGAAATTTTCATTGTCCCAGATTACCATCACCAAAAACAAAAACTTGGACCTGACAAGCTGGGCAAGAAGCTAAGATTTAAGGTAGAGGGGTGTATTGTCAGATATGTAAGGTCTATAACTGCCTGTAATTGTCAGGGTGACCCTCTTAAAAAGCTACTCAATGTCATAAAGGGAAGAGAACGAAGACAAAGGGGCTCATACTCAGAATCCCTAAACGCTAGGGAAAGAAAAAGTGTTTGAGATACCCTTACCTCCACCATCAAAAGGTTTCTTGGGGAAGTGGCGTGATATCAGCTCTTCAGCCTCATTGATCCTGTGCTCCCCTCCTTCCCTCCCAGCCAATCCCCCCTTCATGGCTTCTCTTCCTGTTCTGGGAGAACTCACAGTGAGTCTCACAGTGAATCCTTTCCCGACCTCTTCAGACATCCTCAATGTCCTAGCCCCTTCTCTTCCAGCCCCATCTGCCCTATTGCCAACCTTGGATCGGTCCAAACATTCTCCCCCGACTGTGCTTCTACCTCTGTGCTGCTGAGCACTGCTTGGCAAAGTCACTTCACAGGGTCTGCAGCCTCTCCTGGGATCTCAGTGTCTCATAACAACCCTCTCTCATATCCCACCACAGCTATTCCAAAGCTTCACCACTCTTACCAAGTCCCCATTGCATCCCCAACTTACTGCCCTCAGCAGATCCGCTTGCCTCCTACTTCCCGGAGGAAAATAAACCCTCAAAAGAGTCAGGCAAGCTCCTTTCTGCCTATGAATGTATACAAATCTGCATCCATCCCTCCTCACTCCATCGCCTTCAGAGAACATTATCTATTCTTATGTCCAAGGCAGTTCCACCACCAATGCCCTGCATGCATCCCCTCTCTCCCCTCTTCCTGGCCCAAGGCCCTCCCTGGTGCTTCCCCAATCCCCCTTGTATTCTCAACCTCTGTCATCAGGTTCCTTCTGTACAGCTTTAAAGGTGCCCCAGTGCATGCCATACTTGTGGAAGAAGCAAAGGTCTCCACTGATCTTTCCTCTTCTCTTGCAACTGCTCTATCTTCCTTGCCAAGCTCGTCAAATAAATCTGCTATGCTTGCCCCCTTCACTACCTCCTTTAGCTCACTGCAACTGTGCTTCCCACCGCTGTACCATTGAAAATGTTCTGGCACAACTTGCAGGCACCTCCTAAATAACAAAACGAGGCTCGGTGGACTCCTTACAGACCTTATCGTATGTGAACACCCTGCTACACCTTTCTCCCTTGCCCCGCCCTAGCCCAGGCTCTGGCTCCCTGGGATCCTCCTTTTCTGTCTCTCCCCCCACTCCTGCTTTACTAACTTCTGTTGGTTTCGCTTCTACCTTTGGCATGTGCCATCATTCTAGGCTTTTCCCTCCACATGCTTAGTAGAGGGCTCTTCCCCACTCTCATGGCCTTGTCTCCTGGATGGACGAGTGGACCCAGAATAACCAAGTCCTTTTCTAACCATCTCCTGGTCCGAGTTTTCTAAAGAACCCACAGGTACCTCATTTCCTGACTGATTCTTCCTTTCCCACAATTTCCAAGTACAAAGAGAGACCCACTAAATCCGGGTGCCTTCATAGAGGAAAGGGTCTCACAAAGCGAGAAAGGTTGGAGATGCTAGAGAGAGGAGGAAGGTCTCCACAAAATCAGGAAAGAAGGGGATTATTGAGGGCACAAGTAGAGGGCTTAGCTTTGGAAATAACAGTTGTTCCTCTGAGGAAGAGAACTTAGTATTTATTGAGTGCCAACCGTAGGTGCCAGCAAGGACTAAGCATTTGGCTCCGTTTCCTACTCATAATAACCTTATGAGATAGGGAATATCATTCGTGTTTTATAGAAGAGGAAATACATGCCAAACGAGGATCATTAATTTGCCCAAGGTCACAGAGCTAGTTAAGTGCCAAAGTTAAGACTCAAACTGAAACCAGGTCTCTGCAAAGTCATTGTTCCTAAGGCATGAGAGAGATAAAACAAGGATCTGGGAGAGAAAGAAATATGAGAAGTCTGACAACCTTCTGAATATGAATAGAAATAGAAAGAAAAAAAGGATGTCACAAAATTGAATAAACTCAAAAGCCTGGGAGAATATTTCCCTATGTCTTCCCATTGCCCAACCTCCTTTTCTCCAAAAAGTCCAATAGTCATCAAGCTCAATAGTATTTCCCTTCCAACTGATGTTTTTTTTAAATGTGTTAAATCTCATTTGTGGTCTTTTCTTCTTATATTGAATTTTGAGTGGAAAAGAGAGGGAACAGAGATGCTTTGTGGCTTCATCTGCTGACTTTTTTTAAAATTTTATTATTATTATTTTAACATCTTTATTGGAGTGTAATTGCTTTACAATGGTGTGTTAGTTTCTGCTTTATAACAAAGTGAATCAGTTATACATATACATATGTCCCCATATCCCCTCCCTCTTGCATCTCCCTCCCTACCACCCTCCCTATCCCACCCCTCTAGGTGGTCACAAAGCACCAAGGTGATCTCCCTGTGCTACGCGGCTGCTTCCCACTAGCTATCTATTTTACGTTTGGTAGTGTATATATGTCCATGCCACTCTCTCACTTTGTCCCAGCTTACCCTTCCCTCTCCCTGTATCCTCAAGTCCATTCTCTAGTAGGTCTGCATCTTTATTCCCGTCTTGTCCCTAGGTTCTTCTGACCATTTCTTTTTTCATTTTTTTTAAGATTCCATATATATATGTTAGCATACGGTATTTGTTTTTCTCTTTCTGACTTACTTCACTCTGTATGACAGACTCTAGGTCCATGCACCTCACTACAAATAACTCAGTTTTGTTTCTTTTTATGGCTGAGTGATATTCCATTGTATATATGTGTCACATCTTCCTTATCCATTCAACTGTCGATGGATATTTAGGTTGCTTCCATGTCCTGGCTATTGTGAATAGTGCTGCAGTGAACATTGTGGTACATGACTCTTTTTGAATTATGGTTTTCTCAGGGTATATGCCCAGTAGTGGGATTGCTGGGTCATATGGTAGTTCTATGTTTAGCTTTTTAAAGAACCTCCATACTGTTCTCCATAGTGGCTGTATCAATTTACATTCCCACCAACAGTGCAAGGGGGTTCCCTTTTCTCCACACCGTCTCCAGTATTTACTGTTTGTAGATTTTTTGATGATGGCCATTCTGACAGGTGTGAGGTGATACCTCATTGTAGTTTTGATTTGCATTTCTCTAATGATTAGTGACGTGAGCAACCTTTCAGGTGTCTGTTGACAATCTGTATATGTTCTTTGGAGAAATGTCTATTTAGGTCTTCTGCCCATTTCTGGATTGGGCTGTTTGGTTTTTTTTGATATTGAGCTGCGTGAGTTTATCTGCTGACTTTTGCCTTTCCTCCTCCATCACCTATGGGGATGAAGAAATTTTGTACACTCCAATTTGCTTTAGGTCTTGGCACCCTGGGCATTCAACATTCACAATAGATAACTCCCGGGAGCCCGGATATATTTTCCTGAGGCTTAATCTTTGTCACTGACTTTCACCCTCATCACTGACTTTTTTAAAATAAAAAATTTTAACCATTTGTATAATTTGATTGGGCTCTTGTGGGAGGGTGGAAGGGGAAGATGGAGTAAGAAATCTGCATTATTTCCTTGGCTTTTTCTCTAAACTTACTACGATTTCCTATCAGCCAAGAGAGTGATCCCTCCCTCTTTTGCTTAGCTTTGGAAATATTGTGAAGATCAGCAAGAACTACGTTGGATGGTTGGTGGGTGTATCTGATGTGCATGTGAGCACATTTATGTATTGAGGGTGGGCTGAGGGCATTGCCTCTGAGGTCATGACTATTGAAAACCACTTCTCTTGCAACGTTACCTACCCGCCACCCCTGGGGAATTAAAAACTAAGAAGTCAGGCACTCTCTCTAAAGATTATAGTGAGAAAGGGAAAATGATCTTGACCAATGGTATCAAAAGCCCAACATTAGTCCAACTATTTGAATTTGACTTCTAAATTTAGCTTCAGTTAGGTGTTCAATAAATACCTTTGCAGTGCAAGAGTCATCCAAAAATTATTTAACGAAAGGACACTATGTTGATGTCCAAATGTTTTTCTGTTTGTCTAATGAATGCATCCAATTAGACTCAAAATTTTGGTGATATACAGTGCAAGAACAATGGTCCTTGTACCCCTCCAGGCTTTGTTCAGCCACAAGTTGCCTAGAAAAATCCATCCACATTTGTGCCAACTCCCCAGAGGAGCTTTCCCCTTGAGCTTGTATTAGAGAGAAGTCTACCTGTTCTCGTGGAAAATTTTTGGCCCCAAGTCATCATGAAAATCATACTGAAGAATGGACCAAACCCCATAAAAACCACATGTAGAAGGAGAAAAAATGATGAGAGTTGAATAAATTGGATCTTAACCCTGAGATTCAAGGTGTCGTCAGACACACACAGAGAGAAGACTGTGCTGTGTCTCTGAAGGGCTGCAAGTGTGGAGAGGAGCAGACCACAGGGCAGTTTAACTGAACGGAACCTTGGCGAAGGCAAGATGCCACAGCAACCCTCCAGTATGGGGAGGGGGGGGAGGGCCTTTGGTGGGATGGGGGTTGGGGGAGGTGGGAGGAGCTTCAGACTTTGACTGCTCTCATATTCCAAGTGAACATGTGACTCTTCTTCCATAGTCACTATTCATTTTCTTGTTCCTCTCCAACTTGATTATAAGCCACTTAACTTATCTCAGAGCCCCAGCCCAAGCCTGGCACATAGTAGGAAGCCAATGAATATGGAAGAATGGAAGGAAGGGAGGAAGGGGGGAGGAAGGAGAGAAGGCAAGACAACTGGAAAGCCTACATACAGACACAAGTGAGACAAGAACTTAAAATAAGACCGGTCTCAAGTAGACAGCTGAAAGACCCAGACAGTCCTCTGGAATTTCTGAAAACTTCAGCAGCCTCAGCTCAATGGAGAAGAGGTCCAAATTTTCTCTAGTGGCCAAGACAAGAAAGCCTGAGGATGGGGACAGAGACAGTGTCCCCTATTCTTTGTTCCCCTGAGGGCCGGGGCCAGAAGTGACCACAGAGCCTGGCAAACAGGCAGACAGGTGTTCCTAAAAACCATGTTGAATGAACGTGAAGCTCAGTTCTAAAGCCCTTTCCAGCTCTGACATTGTGGGACTCTGCCTTTCAGGATCTCTTATTTCAGGCAAATCCCTCTGACACACCTGGCAAAACAGAGAAGGATGAAACTGCATTTTGAAGGATAGAAAGAGGTAGAAGCAAAAGCTTGACCTTGGGAAGTAATCTCCCTGTTCCAGCCTGGGGGACTCCCTGGATTGCTGACCAAACTAATGTTTTCTCCAAGAAAGACCATTCTGCCCATTGATGGCAGCAGATACTGTGTTGGGAGAAGAGCCACAGTACAGAAACCGTGGTCCTGATGACCCATTTGATTGATGGGTACACTGCAGAACTCCGTTCCACATTTTCCCCACACTGGAGCCCTCCATATCCTAAGAGGAGGGGTAGCTCCTGACTTCAGGCAAATTCCCACTCTTCATTCCATTCCCTTCTGTTCTTACTAATGAAGGAGCTTAGCCTGGTCGGCCTTTCCTAAGGATGAATGATTTAGGGAAACTGCTCTGCGCCTTAACACACAGGCCATGGTGGGAAGAATTACTAATGTGAGTTTTGGCCTGCACTTATGAATGGCAGTCAATCCGTATAGAAGGAAAGAAGGAAGGAGGGGTTGGAGAGAGAGAGCAAGGGAGAAAGGAGGGAGGAAAGATGGGAAGAATGAAGGGAGGGAGGGATGGAGGAAGGGAGGGAGGGAGGAAGGAAGGAGGGAGGGAAGGAAGGAAGGGCAAAATACAGATACAGATGAAACAAACACTGAAATTTAGAGCAGCCCCCGTCTCAAGTCCAGAGCTAAAAAACCGAGAACTTTTTGTTGAATTCATTTCTCAGAATGAAGGCACCGAAACAAATTTCTCAATAACTAGTTTCAGGTCTCAGTGCTGTCATTTTCTAGCTGGGTGAAGAAGTCCCTTTAACCAGATTGTCTGATGTGTGAACTCTTGCTTTTCCTAACCTCAAAGGACCGGAAGTCCTTTATAAATCCGCAGTACCGTTCGCTCATGTGGTTCTGGGTTTGTGTTCCTAGACGTTTTAACTGGACCGTTTTCTTAGGCTGGGCTCTTCCTCACAAACCTTCAATGCTCCCCCCACACCCCCATTTGGTCCTTCCATTCTAACAGCACTCATCCATCCTTGAACCCGCCCTGACCTGCCCATTTCTGTGCTTTTGCTCATGGCTCTGCTCTGCCTGGAACACTCACCTACCCCCACCCCCAGGCCAACCACCACTCACTCAGGCCTCTTCCTGGAACCTGCCACGACCCCACTGCCAGGTGTCAGGTGGGACCCCTTCTTCTGGGAGTGACTCTTTCATCGCAGTGGCCACATTCTGTGACATTTATCGGCTTTGTGGGTTTCACCCGCACTAGACAGTGAGGTCCTTTGGGTAGAAACACCATCTCACTTCTATCACTGGATCTCTGCCTTAGAGCCCCAGGCCCGGCACACAGTAGGCATTTGATCAATGTTTGTTGGGTGAAGGGATGAACGAATGAACGATCATCTTCTCCCTGCGCTTGAAACCCAGATGTCCTTGAGAAGACTGAAAAGTACGTTTGAAACCACTCTATTTGTCACTCCCTCCCTCCGTCTTCTCAGTAGGTGCATATTTTGTGCCTTTTTCTCCTCGTACCCTCTCTCATTTCTCCCTTATTCCCCTTTGTCACTTTAATGGCATGCCAGCTCCCAGATGCCAAGCAGTTTACAAGGCTGGAAGTCTGGCAGTAGTGACACAAGCAGAAAGCGTCAACTCCCAGCGATGGCCTGGGTCAGCTGGGGGCATCAGGAGACAGAGACCTTCCTGAAATCTATTCCTAGGGACTCAAAGCGTGTGCTGGAACACAGTGTTTTCTATTTTGAGTGAACCAAGGAAAGCCTTGGCATGTTAAGTATGGGCGCCACATCAGGAATGCTGTATTCCAGTCTGGACCCCTCCCCACTCATGCTGGAAGTGGGCAAATAGCCGCTGGGGGGGTCCTCTGTCAGGATTACTACAGAGGGGACACGGGCTCTGCGGGACAGTTGGAATACGTGAACTCAACATTCCCTGTATTGGCAGGTGTCAATATCTGAGGGCAGTTTGGGGAGACTACAGTGCGTTTTTGACTGGGGCTGTGATTCCGACCTACTGTCCCATCCCCCTTCCCCTTCCTACTCCAGGAGGGAGACTGCAGGGTGGGGAGGGGAGGGCTCCTTGGCCTGACCCCATCGGAGGGAAGGCGGGGTCTTCTCCTCCCCTGGGTTCTTTCAAGGTCCAGCCTATGAAAAGGAAAGTGAATATTAGGGTTACAGAGAAAGGCAGTTACCAAAATGCCACAGTAACTGCTCCCCGCTTACTCGGGACAGTGCTGGCAGCAACAGGCTCGATGGCGACAACAGCGACGCTTTCGGCGCCTTTGGCACAAGTGCCCCGGGGCCTTCACGTGATGTACGAGCTTAAGTGTCAGCCCCAGGACCTTCTGGCGTCTTCCACAGCTTACCTGCCAGTTTGAATATTGGCACAAGCCCAGATCCCTAGGCCAAAGAGGAAAAGGATGAGTACTGAGTGAGAGAGTCACTCTCAGGGACTCTGGGGATGATTTAAGAGACACTTGAGGGGCTGGAGCCCCACAAGGCAGCTGTGGGGGAAGGACGGGGCCCGAGGAATGCTGCTGTGTGGCTGTTCCTGCTAGTCTAGCCCCCAGCGAAATGGGTGGTTTCCCAGAGTTTGGTTGCATTTGGAACCACTGGACTGAGATGACTCCTGGGGGCAAGTTTGGGAGTAAAGAGAAGTGATGACTCCGACTCCAGACCCAGGAAGGCACCCTGGATGGTGGCGTGGAGCAGAAGCCTGCCTGGGGGACCGGGAGAGTGGAGGGGAACCTGCTGCCTGACAGCAGTGAAGGGAGGGAGGACGACCACGGGGGCAAGAGAAGGCAAAACCTCCTTTTCTTGTAACTATCCAGTGACCGGCAGGGAAGCTTTTGCTGGCCCACGTGGGCCCAGAATACGGCACTCCTGAGTGCTCTGCCAGGCCTGGGGGTCCCAGGGGGTGGGAGGCAGGCTGTGTGCAAGCTAGGGCAATGGGATGCAACGCTGCTGCGTGTTACAGCCTTGCCTAAACAGGGCACGGGCCCTGCTGGAGCCGCATCCCACATGGCGCCCATTTCTGCACTAGCGCCACCACCCACCCTCCCAGACTAACCCTGCTCACGGGACGGACCTTTTCATAAAAAACAAAACAAAACTGGAACGGTCCGCAGAGCAGAGACTGAACTCCAAAGCACGCAAACACACTTAACACCCCCAGCTACCTAACCTTCCCCACACCAGCTTTCCTGGCCTCCGAAGGCCAAAGGGAAGAGGGCTTTTCCACTGTGAAATGACCTCTAAATGCCAGGAGGTATTTTTGAATAGGATCATCTAGGACTTGAAATCCGAATCCAGAGGAAACAGAGGAAGTGGATAGATAGATACAACGGTATCGACCACAGCCAAACCCCCCCGAACTGCAAGAGAAACTTCTTGCTGAAGCTAGCCAGCCGGCTGGAGACTAATCACACAGCGCCAGCAGAACACCCAAGGGAGGAGAACCAGGCAGGAGGGGGCGGGGGAGGGGCAGCTGCTCACTTGCATTTTCCCTCTCGAGAGCCAATCGTCCAGGATGGGAGGGTAGCTGTGGCCTTTGGGTGATGTCCCAAATGTCCCTGTGATGATTTACCCACCAGATGGAACTGCGCTCAGCGGCTTCTGAAAGGATGGAACAAGAGACGGAGACAGAAAAAGAGGAAGGTGAAGACACTACCTGGTGTCTTCCATTCTGTACTTGTACCTCTGCTGGATGGCCTAACACGTTTTCTGACAAGTAGGGAATTTTCTGACTTTCCCTGGTGGTGTCACAGCCAGCCCCCCACCTGAGTTCTCACTCTTCTCCCTCCCCAGAGATGGAGGGGGCCGGAAGGGGCGGGGAGGGCACTTTCGTGTATCACTCTTGGAGCCTTACTAATTCAGTGCTTTAGCTGAAACACAGGGAAATGGTGGGGGCGGGGTCTGAGGAGGAGGTCTCAGCGGCAGATGGCGCCCCTGTGATTTGCTGCTCATCTTCCAGAGCAGGGGCAGGACCGGTCCCCTAACTCCCAGGGTTTGGTAGCCTCACCTTAGGAAACTCATCCAAGTGACCATGGGAAGAGATGAGGTGCCCTGGCCCATCCGGTGCCTTTGATGACAAAGAGGTGGCATCTCCAGGGGGCGGTTGCCTCTACTAGGCTGTGGCTTTCAAGTTTGGATTAGAAGCTTCCCTGCAGGGAGGAGCCCAGGAGAAAGTGGGACCTGGAGCTACGCACATCTTGACTTTACATCCCCGGCCTGTCACCCACCAGTGTGGCTGTGACGTTGGGCAAGTCCCCCCGCCGCGGCAAACAGGAGCTACGTTTCTGTTATTATGGACAAGGGAGACTGTCAAGCTTGAACTTCTCGAAGGGTCTGACAAGCCAGCAACTATTGAAAGGCTCTTCAGTTTCTCTTAGAGCTAAAACATAAATAAAAAGGAAAAGAGAAGTTGAAAAGGGGAAACACACTCCAGAAGAAAAAGACTCGCCAAGACCCAAACACTGGGTCGGATATTTTTTCCACGGAATCAGTTCCATTCTGGATACAGTAGCCCTGGGGTATTCTAACCCAGAAAATTCTAATCTCTTGATTTTTTTTTTCTTTTAATCTTTTGTAAGAGGCCACCTCGTGCTTTGTTCTAATCGCCTTTGGGACATCTTCTGGGTCTCTTGTCCGAAAAGGCCCGGAAGCCTGGGCTTAAAGACACAGAAATGGGGGCGATCCCCACGGCCATGAGCACAGAAAACTGCTTTCATTTAATGAGGACTTACATTGTACACTTCCCTGCTCCGTCTGTCTGCGAGTTCTCTACACTAAACCAGCCCACAGGGAGGTAAAAGGGCACGAGACCTGCTTAGTAAAGTCCCCGATGCTTCCATACGTGTGTTTACCTATACTGTAGCCATCAACAAAATCATTTGCCTCCCTTCAACAGATGGAGCTGTTTGTACAAAGGCACAAACCCGGACACACTGCTTGGGCTTGGTGTACAAGTCAGTGCCGAAAGACCCCTGAGGACTCATGCTGTCCTGAGATGCAGCCAAGCACTCTCGGTGTCTGGCCTCCAATCTCCAAAGATCCCCTGGTCGCAGTCAAGTGCACTTGGCACGTGTTTTCAGACATGGGTGTATGAGTTGTTCTGTCTTGAGCACACGGTTGAGGGCCCTCGGAGCAGCCAGTCCCATGAAATCTCTTCCCCTGTCCTGGAGCACAGCACAGGGGCAGGTGTGGAAATCCTGGGAGAAAACCATCTCCCAGGGCCCGGCCCTCCACCCACCCCATCTGAAAGGGCCCTCCCTCGTCCCTTCAGTTTGCTACCCTTTGGGTTCTTTTTATGGCCTCGGGCCACCTCTTCTTCCTCTAGACCTTTTCTGAGATCATTTTTCCAAAACGTCTCACCGGCTCAGTGTCTGGCCCCCCCTCCAGCCTTCAGATCCTCGAACTGCCTCTGTACCTCGGACAGGGTGGGGAACCCCTCTCCCCCAGGAAGGTTCGTTCTCACCCCTCACCCTGTACCTAGACACCCTGGAATGTCTCCCTTTGTCCCACCCCGTGCAGAACCCACACCCCCGCTGGGAAGCAGAGCTCTGGTCCCACAGCCCAGGTACACTTTGCAAGCACCGCCCTCCAGGTCTTGCCACTCTCCTTTTTCCTTTTTTCACTCTCCTCTCCCCAGGCCGCAGCAGTGTTTTTTCCAGAATGAAAAAAATTATTTTGTCTCTTTGCTTCTGGGACACATTTTTGCCTGGGTCTCCATACCTTTCCCTCTTTACCAGTTTTCATTATTCTGTTAGTTATCCCCTAAGGATTCAGACTTGTGAGAAAATAAAAAAGGCAGAGAAATGCTAGGCTCTTTCTGCTTTCCATCCAGTCACATCCTTCTCTTGCCTGAATTGGGGCAGGAGGTGCAGGGGGCGGCGTATGCAGAGGGCAGACTGAAGAAAAGAAAGAGGAAAATTTAAGGAGAGAGAAAAATGTTTATACGCCAGAATAATCATCCAGCCTCATTCATAACCTGCAGTCAACTTTGGGGGATAAAGTTCTTCCCTCTAGGAGCTCCTTAAGGCCTGGGAAGGAGAGGGGGAGAGGAGAGGGGGAGGTGGCGAAGGTCCCACTCCTCCCCTCGACACACACACATGCCTATTTTCTAGAATAAGTCCTCCCTCAAGTTAGCTGGAAATTGGTCCTGGGTCCCAGATCCCACCGTGCTGAGCTGGTAAAGAGAGACAGCCCAGGGGCGGGTATAGAATATGCTGGGTGGATGGGTAGAATACGTGCGCCTGAGTATGTCTGGAGTTCAGTTCTGTGACCTGGTTTGGCCATAGGGTTGTCTGGATCCCTCTCTCCCCACAGGGGACCCCCATTTCGGTCCCCATCGCCCCTCCTTCTTCCCTGAGGGGGGAGACAAACTCTGCTCAGCACCACCCTCCTACCCACCAAGGCCGGAAGGGGATAGAAAACAGGAGCTCAGCTGAGGGTGTTCTTTGCCTCTAGTTACAGGAAACAGCCTTCCCCATCCTATTCTCAAAAAAGGGATTATCCAGTCTGAGGCACTGCCCAGATACAAAGTGTTTCTAGCATCGGAATCTTCCACAACTCTTCTGTTCCTGCCTTAGAAACGAGATGATACAGGTTCAAAACAAGAAGATTCATTTAGGACAGGAAAAAATGTTTAGGTGTGCAAGAAATAGTGAAGCCCTTTATTTTCTGTAAATCATTATCATTTCAATTTCAAGATCCATCCTACCAGGAATATAGGAAATTTCTACTTGGGTTGATGGTTTGGGCTGGGATCCTGGGACCCTGCACCTGCCCAGAACGCCCCCGGCCCTTCCCGCAGGGCTGCCCCCGGGGCTCCTCTGCTGAAGCCCATCGTGCCATGTCTCATGCCCTCTGTGTGGGACCCCAGACTTCTCTCTGCTCTGTCCCCATCGTAAGGAAATGTCTTCCGACGTGGGGAAGCCTCTTTCCCAGCCCTGCGTTCCGAGTCACTGTGCTTCCTGTTAAATGACATCCTCCTGTGTGCCCGCCTTTTGAAACAAAGAAGCAAGGAATCCTGTTGCCATTGTATTCCTCCCTTGAGGAAATGAAGCCAGAACCTGGGAGCTGCTTGATGTGAGACAAGAAGGAGGGGGAAACACAGGGAGGAGAGAGAGAAGCTGCTATACTGTGTCTTCCTCAGTCACACTTGCTTTCAGAAGGAGTTACAATTCCTGTTGCGATCAGTGAAGGGTAGAGCTTATCTTCTGTTCATCTTTTAAGTTTGGTTTAGAGTTTGTGATTTATTTCAGAAAATGTCTTACAGCAAAGTAATGCCAAGTGAAGATTCATTTGTGATATCCTCAGGACAAATGGATCAATCTCAAATATTATTATGCAGAATTCTGATTGGGAGTCATTCACATTCCCCTGTTCCCTAACCAGTCCTACTATGTATGCCTTCTTTAAGATGCCACCTCTTACAGGAAGCCTGCTTTGATTGTCACGGTGCATACCAATGCTCATGCTCTCTGAATCCCTAGCACTTTTGTGATAATTTCTTGTATTTTTGAACAGAATCACATACAGTCCTATTACGGTTCTTCCTCCAACCAGATTGCAGGATTTTACTGCTCCAGTGCACATTGCACAGCACTACCTAACTACAACATGAGATCCTTGAGGGCAGGGATCAAGGCTTTGCCATGCCCTGTCACTCTCCCAGGCCCTCACACAGAGTGGGGCTCCATAAGTATTTGTTAAATGAATGGATGAATGGATGGATGGATTGGATGGATTGGATGGATGGATGGATGGCTTGTACAGTCTTAACCAATTACCATCACCATTAGCTATTTCTTCTTTTTTTTTCCCCTCTCAGCAATAATTCAGTGGAGAAATTGTTTCAAATGCACATTCACTCATGGAAAGAAAGGAATGTCCTGTTACATTTCTTCTTTCTATGGAATCAGACACCTACAGAATGTTGTTTAAGGCACAGATTACTGTTCTACATAAAAAGTTGAAACTTAGAACCATAGATGATGCCAGCATTATGTGTATTTCTATTTCATACATTTGCAGCTTATGTCGTTGATTCTAGAATGTTGGAGTTCTCCAAGGTTCTTCATTTCAAAACAAATTTCTGTCTTACTGAGGCCTTGCACTTGTTCTTTGCCTCAGGTGTCTGTAAATGATTCAATTTTGAGTCATTCATATAGGCAGTCTGTAGATAACAGATACTGGAAAACATTTTAAAGTTATCATATTCCAAGTGAGGAAAAAAAAATCTGTATTTATCCTGAATGATTCCAAGTGATGAATCCTTAAATGACGTTTAAAATTCATTTACTAAACGTTAACTCTTTCAAATGGGTTATGCAAGACATTTCAAAAAATTTTTTTTTAGTTTTAGATTCTTGTAATGTATTTTTAAATGTATTTCCTAGAACAAGTCATACATAAAGGCAATACATAAAGGCAAATGAGTGCTGGCTTGTGTGCCATCTCAAATTCACACAGCCACGTATGCACTGCCATTTTAAGGCTGAATAGTTTTGTGTTCAGGGTGTGTGCGCACCACTCGTATTCCTGAGGTTGATGTAAATTCATAGAAGTGACGAGGTAAAAGTTGCCATTGGGGGTCAGTATTCTGTCTCTAGATGTCTTCCCAGATACTTTCCATTTACCTGGACCACTACCCTCTGACCTGGGCTCCCCTCACACACTGCATCCTCCCAACCTCCCCTCCAGCTCACCCCAGATTTGGGCTCCGCTCCTCTGCTCCTATCCTCCTCAGAGGCCCTTACGCAACACCATGGTTTTGGATTTGCTGTTTATCCAACAAATATCTTTTGATCTCCTACTATCGCGTTCCTGGCACTGGGACGGGCCCATGAAAACAAAGAGGGAGAAAGGTCTCCCTCTAGGAGCCCTCGGTGTGGGGAAGATAGACAATGACACAAATGGGGTGATGGTTGATACCAGGGGGTCACTGGAAGGCCATGTAGTCCAGTCCTGGAGGCGCAAGGAGTTTTCCAGAAAACTGATCCCCACAGCACAGTGGCCAAGAAATAGAGCAACCATGAGACCTCTCTGGGATTCTCAGGGCTAACTGGAGAGGAATTTGAGGGGCTGGAGCCCCACCAGGCAGCAGGGCAGGGCCAGAGGAATACTGTTTTATGGCTATTGCTATGATCCATTCCTACGAGGCCAAGCAGGAAGCCCTTTCCAATAAAAATATCATATCTAGGTACTTTGGGGTTCTCTAAGAAATGCAAGTCCATTTACTATCATTTTCGAAAACTCTTAATCTTCAACAAAGGTATCTAGTTATCCTGCCCCTGTTCTCAGAGTGACTAATGCTACTCAATTCTAAATGCTGTACCCTCATGAGACAGTGTGGGTGAATGATGCCTTAGTATTATTCTGAAAATAGTTCTGGCCTCACGGATACCATGAGAGAATCTCAGGGATGTAAGAAGGTCACTGGACAATACTTTGAGAACTGCTAACCTTGAGTAAGGTCTTAAAATGGATTCTGAGAATGCACGTGGATTAACAGGGAAGGTATTCTACAACTGATGAAAATACCTGCCTTGGGCATAGGTGTAAGGAGTGGTGGCACATTTGTCATATATTTGACATCCCCACAAAACATAATTTCGTATTTCCTAAGGTCATAGACATTCAAACTGTATCTCTAATAATAAGATTGGTTTTTAAATAAATATTCCATCATCTGTACATCTATATGAGAGCTATCCATCAAAGCAGTCACCTTTAGAGTCTAGTTATTTTAATATCACTGTGATTAAAATTTTGGAGTTCTTTGTAAACTCCAAATACAAATCAAATTCATTACTTTGTAGGCAAACTTGATTTGTTGTTGTTGTTGTTGTTTTTTGTTTTGTTTTGGGGGTTTTTTTTTGTGGTACGCGGGCCTCTCACTGTTGTGGCCTCTCCCGTTGCGGAGCACAGGCTCCGGACGCGCAGGCTCAGTGGCCATGGCTTACGGGCCCAGCCGCTCCGCGGCATGCGGGATCCTCCCAGACCGGGGCATGAACCTGTGTCCCCTGCATCGGCAGGCGGACTCTCAACCACTGCGCCACCAGGGAAGCCCGGCAAACTTGATTTTGACCAAGATGATACTCAAGAATTGGATAAATCACTTATCCCACCAGTCTTGGCTCCAAATGATTTCCAATTCACGAAAAAATTAAATCTGCCTTGAAGGATGCAAATGTGCTATCATGAAGGGTACTAAAATTATTCCACCAATAATTCGAGTGTCTATACTGTATCAGGTAGTGCGCAGTGCTGGGAATGAAAATGAGAGGCTGAGTTCCTGTCCTGAGGAGCTTTTCAGCTGCACCAGACAAGGGAACCAGCTGTTAAATCCAGTATAGCAGACGCTCGAGTTGAGGGGAGCCCACTGTGTTGAAGGCAGCTAACTCACTCTGAGGGGAAGGGGACGAGTGAGGGAAGATTCCCCACAGGTACCTCTTCAGCTCAGTACTGAAAGACTTGAAGAAGTCAGGTGGTGGTGGGATGGGGAAGGTGGCACATAAATGAGGAGGACTTCCGAAAGGGACAGCATGTGCGAAGACCTGGCAACAGAAGAAGAAAGCATGGACCATTGGGGAGCTTGCAAGTAATCCAAAATTGTGGTGGCAGAGACTGGTGTGCAAAGAGGCAGAAATACACGCAGGGCCTGGGATAGACCAGAGCTTTGGGGTTTTATCCTGAGGGCCAAGGAGAGCCACAGACCAATTTGTATTTTGGAAAGATCATTTTGAATTCCTACTACGCACCATGCACCATGCCCCAGGCCCATGAAAACAATAAAAATATGAAACGGATCCGTCCCCGCCCACCCATGACCAGTTGTCGCATTGGGTTAGCCTGGGTGCAGTTCTTGGCTTTGGCTACCGCGGCAGCCACTTGGCCTTGCTTAGTCCTGCAGCTGGGAACTCACCTTTGACCTCATGGCACGCCTCTCTCACAAACAGGATGAGAGAGACATTGCAGACAAGTCAGAAAGAGCCACATCACCTTTACTGGAAAAGTACTCAAAGCATATGTCCCTCGCAGCTGCGTGATCTGGTGAAAGAAACAGGTTTGGAGCTGACTCACTTGGGTTCGAAGTGTCTTATTCTCTCTGAGCCTCAAAGTCTGCATCTACAAAATGAAGAAACCCAACTTGTTTCGTTTGGAAGACCCAATGGCATGTTTGTAAACTGCCTAGCAGAGTACCTGGTAGGTAATAGGTGCTCAGAAATGGTGGGCATTTTATCTCTACCCATCATGACAAGCCCATGCTTGGTGGACACATAGCAAGGGCAAAATCAGATACAGCTTGAAGTGTTGGCACCCCAGGAGTTGTCCATTTTATACTGGCAGACTTGTCACAATGTCCAAATTCAGTGTTTCACCTAGAAAATGTGACATGCTGTCTGACCCCCAGCAACATGCAATCAGGACCAGATAAAAAGAGGGAGGTGAAAGTAAATGCGCAGTAACCATACTGGGTTAAGATTCCTCTTCTTGGGTTGCTGTGGGCTCCCCTGCCCGCAAGACAGCGAGTTTCCATCAGCTCTGCCCCGATGAATGCCAGCCAGGCATGCCCCAGATGACCTGCAGTCCTGAGTATAGCTCCCAACCCAGCCACTCTGAACCACGTTTGGCCCACAAAAGAAAGGAAAACAGGAGAGACATCGGATTGGATCTTCCAGAAGGTCTTTGTTGCAGTTTTCTCCATCAATGAAAAAAAAATTACATCATCAAATAAAGACAATAGCAGCACAGCTTATTGAAATGTTACAAGCAAAGTTGCTTTTGTACTTTTCCTAAGAACATTACGAAATTCCCTCCTCCCCCCACCCTGCATTATTTTCTGTAAAATGCCTTTTTTTTTTTTTTTAAAGCACCATGAAATCCTACAGAGAGAAAATTAGGTAAAACACCTCCACACGTGGGTTCATCGTTGTCACGGGGTCCCCTGCCTATGACTCTGGGATGGGTAAGAGACCAGAGGCTGGCATGTGGGTGGGTTTGCATATCGCTTCTACGCACCCCTGCACGTTCTCACCTCAAGCCCTGATGGCAGAGTGGAGGCTTCCCGGTTGTCCTGGACAGCGCAAGACCGCTGTAGAGATGGAGTGGGAATGCTGTCAAGGAGTTTTTTGGGTTTTTCGTAATGCACAGGGAACTATTTGAGATTTTTCACTTAAGAACTGAGAACAGAAAGATTCCAAATCTCTTAGGCACCTGTGAAAACGATCACGTTCGGTAAAATCAGAGACACCTCTTATTTCTCCTCATTGCCACTGCACCGATGTCACATGACATGAGGACCGCCCTGGGAGGACTGAGGTTTCCATGGCCTGTGGGTGGGGTGGTGAAGTAAGTACAAAGCAGCTGGTTCCTCATGCAAGGACAGAGGCTAGGACTTTATTTACAGCCCTGGAATCAGCATGCTATTCCAGTGTTTCCATACGCAGAATTCACAGCACCCACAAAGCCAAATTAAAGTCACCTGTGTTTCACAGAGTTGCCATCTGTATTTTCCAAGGCCATTACTAGCTCTTACACTCTACCACCAAGAGTTCCCTCCGCTCACGCAGCCACTGTCTGCACACAGTTGCATCATAACTGTGAGAAAGTATATCACCCTCCCCCCTTAAGACATCAGCGGGATGCAGGAAGCAGAGACATGAAATGCAGTACTGGCTTTTCTTATCTTTTTTTTTTTAGAGAGCCTCTGCATGTTTGTTTGTTTTCCTATGCCTTTCCTATGGTTCAGAAACCACAGTACACATTGGAATGGTCGACATTCTTACCCAATACAGTGAGTAAAAATCTGACCTACCCAAATTCTGGCCACATTCTCACTAACCCCCCAAACTAAGCATACAAATATATGAGCAGCATCGACAATCGACTCAGCCAAGAAGCATCATCTCAGAGGGAGGCAAGGGTGGTTTGCTAACATCTGGTACAACTAGGACTTTCAACATGGAACAGTCCTCACAGAACCCAAAGCAGCCATTTCCTCTGTGTGTGTGTGTGTGTGTGTGTGTGTGTGTGTGTGTGTGTAGGCGTCTGAGTAAGAAATGTCTGTCTATAGTATATGAATTCATAAAGTAATCAAAGGTAAACTTTACTACAATTGACTGCAAATAAAAACAGCTTAAAATGCTTTAGTCTTAACACCATGCAAAAAATGCCCACATGGCATGAGTCCCCTAGGTGACAGTGTGCTTGTAAGGTGACAGAGAGAGTCTACACAGGGCACGGACCTAATGTGGATACCAGGCTCCCAAATACATCTGGTCTCCATCAATCACCAAGAAAACAAATCCCAGAGGGCAAGAGACTAAGCTCTCATCTTCGCCTAAAATGAGTGGGGCCCGTTAGTCAGTGTTTACAAACCCAGGTAGTAATGTTCTTAATAAATGTAATTAACTCATGGACCAGGGAGTGTTTGGTCAGAGAACTGCAGAACTAAAAGGGACCTTAACGCTTAGCTGTGTTCCGCTCCCTTGATGTGCTGACGAGGTAACAGAGATATAGGCAAGGGGCCTGAGGGGCCCAAGATCACAGTCTGGGACTGGGGAGCACAGACAAACAGTCCCAGTCACCTTAGCTGTAGGTCGGGGACACCCGTACCTACACACACGTAAGGCCCTTCCCCAAAAGTGATAAAGTCCTAGAGTCACTATTGGATTAGGACTGAGTGTTGAGCTGAAGTCTCTCCAAATTGTCCCTTGGTTCTCACCACATCCATGTGGAGGAGAAATTCAATACCCAATTACCAGGAGAAACAACGGACACTGCGCACTGAAGTTACTGCCCCTGTGCTCTATCCATGTGCAAAATCAAAACGTTTTCTCCAGGTTGACGGTGGGGTGGGGAATGCAGGTTGGAAGGACGGGGCTGTGTCGACGCGTATGTAGAATTTGTAGCAGCTTTGCCTTATCCACGCAAATTCTACGTGTTACTTGGTCCTATCTTAAAAAGGTAACTTTCAAGCAACTCCAAAACAACTGGCCTCCCCCCAAATCTTAGCTTGTACACATGAAGTGAAGTCTCAGCTTCTCCTCTGGAGAGTACGTTATAGCTTGTCAAACACTCTGTCCACAGAGCTAATGGGTCAATCTCCACAAAGGGTGGGCTCTTCTTCGACTTTATTCATCAGGGCCTCGGCCCCATCTGTACTTGCGGAACTCCCAGGCAAGGGCTATTTTCGATCCCTCCATATTACTGTGATCTGACTCATCTGGACGAGCATTTACACACACACCAACGCCTGTTCTGTTTGGTAAAGTGTGCAGCTTAGAGCTTTGAATTGTTTTATTCCAGCTGTAGGCCGAGTTCCTGCAGGATAAGCAAGTAAAGTGCAAAAGCGTGCTTTCAAAGGGCATTTTTAACAATACAGAAAGGATGCCACCTACAGCATTCCCAAAACTAAAACCAAAATAATGTCCAATCAGCGTCTGCAAGGGCAACTCGTTAGGCCATGCTTACACAAAGACCTCATACCGTCTTGGCAGTAAAGATCTTCTCCCCACCTCTGTATGCTGTGTCCTTGAAACTAGAAAGACACACATTCACACACACACACACACACACAAACACACTCACACTCACAAGGGTGCATGACACTGACGCTGTAGCAAAGTCAAAAGCAGACTTTGGTCAGACAGACTTTGAATACCAGCTCCACCACCTTCTTGCTGTGTGATCTTAAGTAAGTTACTCACTTAGCTTCCCTGAGCCTCTGTGTCTTCAACTGTATAATGGGTTTCCAAACACTTCCCGGAGAGTATTGCTGGGAGGTTTCAGTGAGCCCACGCCCATAAAGTACCTCATCTAGAGCCTGGCCCATGGAAGCCACTGGATACAAGACAGGGAAGCCACTTGGCCAGATCTGCCTATAGGGTCTAGAATTTTAACCCACTATTATAAAGAAGGTACCAAGTAACAGAGGGCGGAAACCCAAATGAATGAGATCCTTGGACAGTTTAATCAGGAAGCTTTTAACTTGACAGAATAAGAAAAGCCCCAGTTATCTACCAATTTCTTAAAACACATTTTATGTCAGGCTGGAATGATTCCCACAAGAACCAACACCCACACCCGCATATACGTTGTTTTCCAAGTGTCTATTTATTACTATGTGGATACAGGATGTCACCAGTGAGCCACAGCCCCGTGGAGGCGTTAACCGAAACCGACCTCGGACAGGAGGGGTCTCATCAAACTTGATTCTTATTTGGCTCCTTTCCAAAAGCAATGCCAAAACTTTAAGTAGAGCCTAAAATTGGGGGGTGGGGGGCGGGGGCCAGAGGGCTACATGTGTTCTAGACAAGGGAGAGCTGTGTATTTGGGGGAAATGGGCAGGAAGAGGTCTGCCATGGTTCCAGTAGTCAAGGATGTGGTGGGTATAATTTTCCCTGAAAGCCCAGAAAGCATTAGATGGTTTCTGGAAGTCTCTGCTAGTCCTGTGATCTTGTGATAAATCTCCTCTCTGTATTAGTTATGTGACATCTGCAAACAGTGGCACCGAGCCTGGGAGGTCCATAACCAGCAACTTCCCAGTGTTGCCAGGCCCAAATGCTTAAGTGTGTGGCACAAATAACTAAGTTTGAACCCGCGTAACGGCCAGCCAACTCTGAAAAAGGCTGAGGCGCACACAGGCTGGTTGGCCTAGTACGTGTTTTTCCCTTTCTGATAAAAATTCACTTAGAATCTTCCTCTCCAAACCTATGACTAGCCACTCCCCCCTTTCCTTCACTGGATGTTCTAACCTCATGGAACAATCATAATTATCACCCCTTGTTGGTTACTCTTTGCCTAGAAACAATCAATCCCAGTGGTGTTCCAATTTTAGTGACTAGCAGGTGTGAGGAGAGAAAGGAGCAAAGGAAAATAAGTGATGCTTTCGGAATAAAGGAACACCCACACAGGAAAGTGAAATCTTTCAAATACTTCTTTTAAGTATTATTTTTTTTAAATGGCAATAATGGCACTTAAGCTGCAAGCAATGAAAACAATTCAATCTCCTTGTACAAGGGTTGGTTGAGGGATTAATTTTCCTTTTGTTTGCAGATAGCAAGATTGGGCCTCGGGTCACTATGTCTACCCTAAGACACCCAAAGGGACAAGAAGCCCTGAGATGGAATGATGCCATGGTCCTCCTTGGTGTGTCTCAGACATGCAGGATGTCTATAAAAATTTAGGATCAGCTAGACAGAACAGTAAGCCACCGGCATCGTGCAAGGCAATAGTTTTGGTATTTTCCCCCCTCTTATCAAAACAAATTGTAACAGAAGTTCCACTGGAAAAGTGAACATGAACATTTCAAAAGCCGGTTTATTTTCACCGTTGCACCCACTGAGGAAGATGCATGATTTTTGCCTGTAATCATGCAGCGGCTGAGGCTGAGTTCTCACCAATGCTTGCATGTTCTTTGGGACACCTGCCCCGGTGAGAAAGACAAAATTCAGTAGGCTTCTGCCATTGGTTAAGGTAATATCCACAGTGTGATATGTTTGTGATTTGTTTTTCTTTTGTAATGAGGAAAGCAATTGCACCTTTTAATATGTGCGCTCTGATCTGCTTCCAACAAATTCCAGGTGCTCTCGGGTCCCAAGGACATTCATTTGGAGCTTAGAAAGGCTAGGTATGCACTGAACCATTTGTATCAAAACTGGAGCTCAGAGCAACATTCTAAAATGTCCACTCTAACCCAAGTTACAAGTACCACTTCACACCCCAATCCAGTCCCCTTCTGTGTGCGCACATATCGCTAACAGTAGGTTCAGGAAATGACTCCATTTAACAGACACACCTGTTCCTTTCAGACGGCTGGTCTAAGGAATAGCTGCCCTTTTCTACCCGCCAGAGCGGGGCAGCGCTTCACTGGGGCACAGCATCGCCTGGACGTGCCCTTGACCTCTGCGGCCGTGACCTCCTATGCCTGCGAAGGCTCCCTGGGTGTCCTGCGGTCGAGATGGAAAGTGAAGTCCTTGTTCTTTGATTCCTTTGGGCAGAGCAAGCTTTCTCAGTCGTTTATGGCACAGTGAAATATATTCTTCGATGCTATGTAATTTCGGACTAACGAGAAGTCTTGTTTAAGGCACGTGTCTCAGGGTGAATTAAAAAACAAACAAACAAACAAAACCCACAACGCTGGGTCAAGTCCAATGTCCTTACCGTTTAGTTTCTGCCTTCAAGTAATGCGTTGTTCTCGCGCTCCTGGTCTTTGGTGTCCGTGGGGGCCACGCCATTCTCCATCTCGGCCTGCGGCTGGATGCAGTCAGTCAACACGGCCGTGCTCGAGTGGTCCGGGTTACACACCTTTTCCGCCTCCTCCTCTCTCTTCTCCTCATCCAGGGAGTAATTCCGGAAGGTCCTGTAGATCTTCTGAACATCCTCGGGCAAGGTCTTTCTGATGTCCTTGTTCTTCCTCTTGGTGAGCCTGGAGGCGGACCCGAACTTGTTGATTATGTTGTCCTCAGAGGCTCCCTGCCCGTGTTTGTTGAGCTGCTCGGACCCCTGCAGGCGCAGGTTGTTGGGCCTGTTGTTGATGCTGTCCTGGGACGAGGCCTTGAAGCGGCCCGCGTCCAGGGCGGCGAAGACGGAGCGCTTCTCGGGGGAGAGCATGTCGAGCGAGTGTGCCCTCTGGTCCAGGCCCAGGCGCCGGCGCTCCATGCTGCGGAGGGTGGCCGCCCGCTGCAGCTTGTCGTGGATCTCCACGCTCAGCCGCCGCCGCGTCTCCCGGAACTCCGCCGTCACGTTGGCCTTCCACTCGGCCGCGTGCGCCTTGATTTCACCCACCTGGCGGAGAGATGGGAAAACAGCCACGCGCTGAGGCATCCTCCTCCGCCTCGGCGTTCCGCCCCAGGCGCGCAGCCCTCGGGTGTCCCCGCGGGAAGGAGGCCGCGGCGGGGCCCCGCATCGCCCAGCGGGAGGGCCGGGATGCTACCTCTGCCCTCCCCCTTCCTGCCGCCTAGACACCCACCTCCGAATGGCTCGGGTCTAACGTGGCTCGGGAAGGCACACCTGCTGGGGAACCCGATGGAAGCTTGAGATCTGGAGACCGTGACTGAAGGAGGAGAGGCGTTTGGCATTCTGGGGCAGAGATCAATGTTTGGAGTCGGACAGGCCCGAGTTCCCGTTGTTTCCGCCCCCTTTTTAATCGTCTGGCCTCGTTCCTCCAGCATAACTCCGGGGCGGTCGTGCCTAGCTCACGGGGTTTTTCCTGTTACGTGAGGCAGGCATGCATCTAGCACGTTCAGCAGACACAAAGCAGGTGTTCAGCAGGTCCTTTGCCCTTCCCTGTCCCTCCAAGATCCATCTCTATCTGGGAAAGGTGACCCACCTGTCCCAGTTAGCCTGGGAATGTCGCGCTTTTAAAAGGGAAAGTCCTCAGTCCTGGGCACACTGGTCAAGGTGATCACCCTATATCTGGGCCGTGCTATGGCCTTGTGCTAACCCTGGTTTAAGAAGACCCTCCAGGGCACATGGTAACCAAACTTCCAGGGTCAAGGTGCAGGAAGGGGGCGTGTTCTGCCAAAGCCCACAGAACACACTTCCTTAGAGTGAAGTTTTGCATGAGGATCAATCCCAAATCTGGGCTCTTTTTCAGCAGGGCTATTAGTTAAAGTCTCATGCTTTCCTGTACAGATGAGTAACTCGGACTTTTGGATTGAGGAACGTCAGTATTTATGTTGTGGCTTTCTCTTTCGTTATAGCTGATTTTCAGCAGGCCAGTTAGCTATCTGGGGAATCGGACTGGAGAGTGCATTGGCATGGCTTATGCAAGCCAGGAAAATTAAAGCATTGCCCCCAGGAGTGATCTGGGATACGTCTCCATTCAACAACGCTCTCCTGGGGCCTTCCACATCAAATGACCACGTTCTGGGAAGGGAACAGTCACCCTTAAAGAGGCTGCCCCTCTTTGTGTTTCTTTGGGTTTTATCTCCTTTCCTTTCTTTAGCACATTCCTTCTCTTTACTTTGCCCTCCCTCTTTCTTATTTCTTTTCCTCTCTTTCCAGATGAACTACGTGGACATTTTTTTAAAAAAACAAAATCTACCTTTCCTCTTTATGCCTTCCTTTTCTTGCCTCTGTGTAGGTTTCCATGCACATTTATTTGAGGAAGGAAAGACTGTGTGCCCCTGGCTACAGAGATATACTTGTTTCTACAGATCTGATAACCAAGAGGGGGCATAAGTGAAAGGGACCCCTTGAGTTCACTTCCCCACGGCCAGCCACAGTTCAGTAACTTCAGTCTCATATGGAATTGAGAAAAATTCACATATTTGCTGATCGGGGACAACTGCACACCTCCCTCAAATGTAATCTACCTCTGTTATGTTTGTTTGTTTTTCTTTTCATTTCTTTTTTTAAAAATAAGTTGTTGTTTACTAGTCTTTCCAGGAGCTGTGGGCTGGTGGGTCATCAGATTTTCGCACCTGCCAAAAAAGGATCCAGAAATAACTGCTATTCCATTTAGCCTGGCGTTTAAAACAATTCAAGGATTCAAAACGAGGAAGCCTAGAAGCCCTCCATTTAGTAGGACACAGTCTAGCCCACAGAATAGAGATAGGTAATTCTTAACACGAGCCTATCTGATCTCAGGAACATTCACAGAATCTGGAAAGGGGTCCTACCTCTTCTTTTGTCTTTTTGGACAGAACCCGTAGCCAATCTCCGATCATACTGAGGACAGCTGCAAAGTAGGCAAGGCCAACAAGGATCCAAAACCACACTAGGGGCTTATACCACTCCCGGTAATGGATGCCAGCATTTCCCCCTGAAAACAACCAAATGTTACTTTAACCAGGATCTAGTATATAGTCTTCGCAGAGCAAACATATCCCAGTCTGTGTAGCAGAAATGTCATCCATCACCATCTAACAGCTACTAGGCTTGCTGTAATACGCAATGTGACATCGGTGGGATGGCAAGGAAAAGACGTGTCTCTTCCCTAAAGTGGCCTGACCTGTGGCTTAACTTCCTCTGAATCTTGACCACTAACCATAATACCCGTAACAAAAAATATTCAGTGGCCAACTTGATCCACCTAGTCTAAACCTGAGCTTGACGATGAATGACTTGAATTAGAGGACAACAGAGCAGGCCCGGTTGTCAAGTTTTTCTTAAATTGCCTTAAATTTAATAAACATAAAATATCATTAAAAAATCCCGAATGGTTGGGAACTCTTGGAACTATGTCCTTCTTAAGCACACATGCATGAACCAAGAGATGAGTAGATGTATGGAAGTAATATTAGACTTAATGGTATTCCTGAGACTCGGACCCAAGCAATAGTGCTAACCAAGGGATGGTGTTCACATGATGCTAATCCATAGGGTCAGTTAGACTGAGCAATTAGAATCACCGTGCTAGAACGAAAAGGGACCTTCAAGGCCAGCTAGTTCAATCCCTTTACAAATAGGGATTACAGTAAAAATCCATCAGACCAAATTGACTAGTTGCCTGACTGCATTGACTGCTGTCCCATTGAAAGGAGCAGTCATTATTCCAAGTAATTAGCCTATTTATTCTAGGCCTCCTACAGGCACTGCCTAAGGTAGCCATGCAAAGAGATTCCAAGCCCAGCACCCTCTCCTAAAGAAGTAAGGAAGCTCCATGAAATAACTAACAGCCTTGCTCTCACTCTGTGAGATGTCGTTGCCCACTGAAGCAGGCAGGTGGCCATTTCTAAGACAACCAACGTGGACCATGGATTGGCAATTATGGTACCACATGGTGAGTGATCACTGGACTTTCCCACTGGGGCATGTTTGTAACCTCATCTAGCATCCTTGAATCCATACTGAGCTCTTATGGTATCAAGAATACCTCCCAAAGGCAGCTGGGCAGGCACTGTGGCTTGTGGCTCTTTGCGGGGTGACCAAACCCACTTTGCAACGCCGCCCGCGAGGTTTCCATAGCTACAGCCACTTCTTAAAATTAGAACTCCAAATTTTGCTAAAGGGCTCTGTTGGTTAAACCCCCCTCGGTTTGGTGTAGCTGCCTTGTTTTGCCCTTTCAGGCAACTCTCCCCACTCAGCTTTCTCCAGGATACAGTTGGAGTTTCTGCAACATTAAGTGGGTTTCGAGGTTCATTTCATCTCTGCGCCAGGCTAGAGAACTCTGCAGCTTTCTCCTTGGAGCTATCTAAAAATAAATATTTACCTTCACAAGTCACCATCACCCAAAAAAGACTGTCACTAGGGTGCGCTAGCGAACAAGGCTGCCTGTTCCTTTATCAGCTGCTAGCCTGGAATGCAGAACTCAGTATGTGCTCCCAGGCAGGGTCCAAAATGCTTGTGATGTTGTTAGACTGTCCTAAAGTGAGCCTGCTACAAAATAAACCAGCACTTGATCCTGCATGGTGACTGATGTTCTGACCGATATTTCTGAATTGATGCCCTGTCAAGTCACAGCAACCATCAACTCTTGTTAATGTATCTTTTAAAATGACGGGCATCCTTCCCTTTTGCTCTTAAAAGTATTGCCAAAAGGTTGTGACATACTTCCAGTGTTCTAAGGCATGCATTCTTCAGATTGGTCTATGTTAGCCCTGGAAACTGCAGTTTAGAAGGGCCTGGTCCAATTGCAGTCAGCACCGTGAATTATAGAAGACCCGAGTCTGCGGAGACTTCAGGACAAAGGAAATATGGCTCTGTAATCTGCGGTGAGTAAGGGATTTAAAACAGTGCTATACAGGGGACCCTGCTCAATATTCTGTAATAACCTAAGTGGGAAAAGAATTTGAAAAAGAATAGATACATGTATACGTATAACTGAATCACTTTGCTGTACACCTGAAACTAACACAACATTGTTAATCAACTCTGCTCCAATATAAAATAAAAAGTAAAAGAAAAAAAAAGAAAGGTACTCTGTGGGACACATACTTACATGTACAACCACCGTTATCAAAAACCCATGGGGAAAACGTATCCATTTTCTCTCACTCAGTTACAACAAAAACAGACTTTAAAACATTCTAACAATTCTATGTGTTTTTCTGTAGATTTGCCCATTTGCTCCATTAAAATCTTCCATTGTTAAAGGTCATTAAAAAAAAAAAAAAAAAAAAAACAGTGCTAGTGGCAGTCACAGCCTTACCAGGTAAGTAAACATCAGCTCAAGTGCTGGTGCGCTACTGTAGCCACAGCCCACGGTGGCTCATAAGGATAAATAACAAATTTAAATCACAAGTAATTTTTTAAATCTCATACTCCCAAGGCTGTGCTATCTGTGCCCCAGATTAACAGGTTGACAGATGGAACTGAGCGCTTGGTTAGAAAGCAGGGTTTACCATAAGTGCCCTCCAGAAGACGGCCCTCCAGACAGGCCAGTGTTAGCACAGGGGGCTCTGCAGCACAACAGAGTGCAAATGGTGCTGGTGAAGGGCTTCCCTGGTGGCGCAGTGCTTGGGAGTCTGCCTGCCGATGCAGGGGACGCGGGTTCGTGCCCCGGTCCGGGAGGATCCCACATGCCGCGGAGCGGCTGGGCCCGTGAGCCACGGCCGCTGAGCCTGCGCGTCCGGAGCCTGTGCTCCGCAACGGGAGAGGCCACAACAGTGAGAGGCCCGCGTACCACAAAAAAGAAAAGAAAAAAGATGCTGGTGAAATAGCTCTAAACTGCAGCTGCCGTTACATGTGTTTACCTGGGACTGGAACCTCAGCTGAGTTTTCCCACAGTGCAGCTATGGGTGATGCTAAGGAATTAACCAGACAGCTGTTCCTCTTACTTTCCTCATTTCTCTGTGTGGTGTCTTTCCAGAGCTTCAGGCCTCTCATCAAATGGCATCAAGTGACCTCTTGCCCAAGCTGAGGATCTGCACAATGGTTGAGCACTGTGCATAAGGAAAGATTGGTGGAGTCCCAGGCCTCGGGCTCTTTGTAAACAATTTTTAATCCCTTTGACTTTGCAGTTCTTAGTCCTTAGCCAATAAAAAGGGAGAAAAAATTAAAACGCTATTTCTACAAAGTGGACTTCAGTCTTCCTCTTCCCAGTTGGAATAGCTACAAAATCACTCCAGAATTAACCTGGAGACACACCCATGCACCTGCTGACCAGCCTTCACAGCCTCTCCAGAATTTTCTGTTTTCCAGATTCCGGGAGAGGAGATCCCTGTCCTCTATAAATGTATAACTTATGATAGAGTTGCTTGGTCAGAGTGTTCACTTCTTGAAGTAGAAAATGACCGACTCTCTGACCACCTAGAACTATTCCATTAGGAAGGAGAAGGATGGCCTCCTCCTTCTATTCCTGCCTTCCTACCACGCTCGGAAAGCGGTCCACGTAAGATGTCAGATCTCATCTCAATTTTCAAGCTCCCAGTCCCTAGATGCATTTGATGGTGGTTTTCTTTTGCTTCCTTAAGCACAGTTCATTGGCATTTATTTTTACAATGAAGGCTATTTCTCCTATATACATTCATGCAGAAGCCATTATAATATTATATTCCCTCGGGGCAGTTTTCAGCTCCTGGTAGGTCACCTGAGTCTTAAGTCTTGCATCCGGACATGCCCAGGACAACTTCTGCCGGGACAGCGGCTCTCACCTCAGCATCAGGCAGCTTAATCTGCAGATCACTGCAGACTATACTCTACGCTAATTTCTCCAGAGTTTCGTACTTGCCACTTGCTAATATAGCCTTTATCAACTGATTCAAGCAGCCTTAATACAATTCAGAAGTCCAAAATCCAATGAGAAATTCATTTCACTCATAATTCATATGGTGATAAGGACACTCTGCAACCTGGGGAGGGAGAGGCTGGCTTCCTTTCAAGGCAGCAGCCCGCTGCTGTTTACATCGCAAGCCTGTGCACAGCAGCAGTGATGCTGAGACTTTTTCATTTGCTTCTCCCACATCTTTTCTCATGGTTTGGAAAAGCACTGCCGGCAGAATATTTTCCCCACCAGGGCCCTGGTAACTGGGATGCCCAGGGTGCTTACCTGCCACAAAATCACCAAAGCCAACCGTGGTGAGAGTGACCACCACAAAGTAAATGGACTCCAGGGCCGTCCACCCCTCAATGTATTTGAAAATGACAGCGGGGATTGTCACAAACACAACACAGCCGGCCAAGATGAACAGGATGGTCGAGATGACCCGGATCTTGGTCTGACTCACTTGCTTTTTCTAAAGAACAGCAAAAGAGAAAGAAGGAGAGGCAAGTCAGCTCCATCACCCTGGATTTGGAAGACAGAGGTAGAGAAAAAAACATCAGTGGCTTTGAACCTCTCTTTGGTCATGGGCAGCTTTGTGAGAATCTGATGAAAGCTGTGGACCCTCTCCTAGAGAAATGCACATTCAGAAGTTTTCAGGGGGTCTAGGGGTCCTTGGGCAAGAAACCCCACTTAGCTTGGGGTTTAGCCAAAGAATCATGCCCATGGAGTCCAGAGATAGACTGGAGGCACACTGGTGTTCCATTGAATGGCACTCAAGACAACACTGGCATGGCAGCTAAACTGAATAATTTACAGACTGTCATCAGGGGACCCTAGCACCATTACTCAACCAAAGCCACATACTATCATAAATATATATTTAACACCAGAGTGCCTGGACCTTTGTACATTGCTTAGATTGAGTTTCTGCAAAAGTACACATTTACGTCATGGAAATCCTCACCATGTGATCTATTTTCTAGTTATTGCCTTCCAGTAACTTAGCAGAGAACCTCCAGAGTACAGAGGGAACTTTGCATTCATACACCTCATTTTACAGATGCAAAAAGAAGCCAACAAGGGTAAGGAACTTGCATAAAATGTTGCTAATTAGGGGCAGAGCCAAGATGCGAATTCTGGCATGATCTCAGTCCGGTGCGCAGCGATGGAAACCGACTTTCAAGTTACTCAAGGATTCACCAGTTCAAAGTTGCCAGAGTGCTCCTCCAAGGACAGAAACCAGACTAACCTCCGTGAAGAATAGGCCTTCCTGTTTCCCCTCTCGGAAGGAAGACTGAGAATAAAAACTTGTCACTGAGGGCTTCCCTGGTGGCGCAGTGGTTGAGAGTCCGCCTGCCGATGCAGGGGACGCGGGTTCGTGCCCCGGTCCGGGAAGATCCCACATGTCGCGGAGCGGCTGGGCCCGTGAGCCATGGCCACTGAGCCTGCGCGTCCGGAGCCTGTGCTCCGCGACGGGAGAGGCCACGACGGTGAGAGGCCCGCGAACCGCAAAAAAAAAAAAAAAAAAACTTGTCCCTGAGCGACCTTGTCAGTGTCCAGGAATTCCTAAACTTTCATCACAGCAGGGTCACGTCAGCCAGGTTTCCCAGGACAGAAATGGTCAAGAGAGATTCTTCTACGATCAACCACTCGGCTTGACCAGGAAACGCTAGCCAAGGCAATGACTAGGCCTCCAAGATACGAAGCTTGATGATGATTCTGCGTCCCTTCCTCTCATTCACCTCTTCCTCCTTGACTTACGGAGACAAACATCAGTACCACCTCTTCCCTGGAAAACGCCAAGGGACAAAAGAGCTGGAAAAGGAGTGGAGAGGCTGCTCTTCTCTGTAATCATGCCTCAAAACCATCCGTCCCACCTGCCTGGGGTCCTGAGTCCCAGGTATGTTCAATACGGCAGAATGGAATGGGCAGGTAAATGATAGGAAGAGTGGAGAATATTTATTTGCACAAATCTCAATCAGCATTATTTACACTCCGGTTCCTGGATCAGTATATTCCCCTAAATATTCGTAGGAAAAGCTAAAGACATACAATCCTTTATAAAAAGGAGTCAAGTTCTCTAACTCCTAAAAGAGTACTCAGTATATAAAGTGGGAACAGGAAAAAATAAATTGATCCAAGCTTTTATATAGTTCCCTCCCCATCTCCTCAGAAAAGCCATCAGAAAAAAAAAAAAGATAATTTATTGATATTTTTGAAACTACATATGAAAATACCATTTTTCCACAAATGAAAGTACTGTGACAAGATAAATTACCTGAGAACCACAAGGAATGTTTTACCCATTTCATGAATTTCCAAATAGGATATTATAGAACTTTGAGGGGGCAGTTAAGGCCCCTCTGAGAATCCAGAAAATTAGTTATTATTAGCCTAGTTTTGTTTGTAAACATGTACACAACTCCAAAGCCCAAAAGGAGATTTTTACCACAGATCATTCAGTTAATCAAATTGCCGGCAATGGGAACATCATTTTCCCCCTCGGTAAATCGTCTCCTCAAATGCATAATGAAATTAAAGTGAATTAAATGTTTGTGAGACACTAGTTAAGTCAGAAATTAGGATGCGAATGCAACTGAAATCCAAATGAGGTTGAGATTGGCAAAAGAGAGCAGCACGTACGGAGGAAGCTGGAGACATTCCCAGGCTCCAGGAGGTGGGCAGAAGGGAAGATGGCACCGGACAGCATTTGTCTTGTAGAGGAGAGGAAGGTGTGTAACAAAGGCTAGATGGTGGAGTCTTAATTGCATTATCTGTTGGAGAGTTTACCTGCAAGGTAAACATTTCACCACTGCTCACTGCCCAAGCCAACCAACATGTCACTGCGTTGCTTCCTCCAGACATCCTAGGGTGATGCTCAGAGAATCCTTGGAGAATTTAGTCGTCGGAGTATTTTAGGGACTTACGAAATCAAGTGTCTTGCATGCACGTGTGTGTGTAGGTGTATGAAATTGCGTATACCCATACTTCACTATATAAGGAAGAGATATGGGTGTAAGATTTTGGCAATATCTGTTATTCTGAATACTCATGTTTTTGCTGCCCTCTAGACACTTAAAAAAAAAAGAACAGTTGCCTTAATTGAACATTTTAAACTGTAGCTTTCAAGCTGGAACCACAAACACGTCATCCAGTGATCTCTGGGCTTCTTATCCTCATTAGCTCTGCACCCATTCACTACTACGGTAAAATGGTGTTTAAGAACTTGGCGTCTAGGGGCAGCCTGCTTGAGACACATCCCATCCCCGCTGCTAAATGACTGAGTGACCTTAGGCAAGTTTCTCGATTTTTCTGGCATCAGTTTCTTCCTCTAAAAATGGAGGTAAGAAAATCCACCTCATAGGATTGTCTGGAACATTAAATAAGTGTGTAAAAGCTCAGCACAGTGCCCGCTAAATGCTTGATGATTGTTAGCAATCATTTTTGATGTAAAAGTTCAAGGCTTTCCTTAAATGTGGACATTCCCAGATTTAATGTTGCCCTTTGCTATTGAGGAAATGTTCCCTCACATCTGGCTTAAGATAATCTTTGTTTAACTTCAGGTGGTCACTGCTGGTTTTCCCTTCCTGGATACATTATCTCCTATAATTACCTCCTTTTCAATAAGAAAAAAGTCCTCATTCTCCCTTGGTTCTTTTGTGCTGACTCTGGACTGAGCTCTCAGACAGTCTCAGCTCACAATCTTGGAAGCTTTTTTACTTGCCTTTTAATTAATTTCCCCCAAGTTTTTCATCATCCTTCTGAAACTGACAAGAATTGCCGTTAATGGTTGCGGTGTCAGGAACCAGCTGCAGAGGGTCCCTGAAAGGCACAGCCTTTGGGTTCCTTGAACTGCCCCCCTAACTCCCCCACCACTTAGGGAGTCAAGCTGTGTTTCCCTGGTGGGGTTGCTAGGCAAAATCCCATTGCTTATTTACCAGTAGGCAGAGCAGCTAGCAAAAAGCTTTGTGAGAGCCCAGATCTGACTGAGCTAATGTGTTTTTAGGCTAACAAAATTGTTATCTGGGAAGAGATGGTCTGATACAATATTTGGGCAGAAGTGATAGAATAGTTGTATATATCTGTCCAAATCTCGTTTTCACACTTTTTGGATTAGAATAGATGATGTGGGTTTTCCTTCTCCTTGTGCAGATGGTATCATGCAATACTATTTCCCACGTCCGACTGGCACTAACTGTAGGAATTTTTGAGGAACTCAAACCACACCTCCTGTACAGTTCTTTTAGTTGTCAAAATTATGTGCAATTGTTCCAAAGAGCAAAATACATTTCATAAATAGGAGGCAGGGGAGCCGGCTCTAAGAGCTCTCCTTTGAGAGAGGATGCATGTGCTGACAATTCGGGTAGTGTTTACTTGTTTCAGACCTCAGAGCGCTAAGCCACACATCCAATTCTCATCAAGGATAGTGGTCTTCCCCTGTTTGTTTACTTCCACAATCTTATTTTAGAGAACAAGTATATTTCTATTCATTTGTGGGCTATTTCTTTTTTGATTTTTTTACCCCTCTCTAATATCTATTCTTCTTTTCACTTTTATGAGATTTCCTAGAATTCTGAGGTTAGCAATCCAGATTGTTGTGTATGGCTGAGAAACTGTTTATTTGCTGTGATTTTTAGCCAGGACATTGGGGATTTTATTCAATAATAAAGACACCGTCATAAAAACCCTAGGACAGGAGCTAGGCATGCAGAGCTCTAGTTTATGGTTCAGTTTTGTTTTGCTGAAATGCAAACACATCACCATGGTAATACAATTGAACTGAGAATGATTTCTCAAAATGGAAAGATAATAGGAGCTGCCTCACAAAAGAGTTGGCTTTATTTTCTGATACTATTATGTTTCCCACAAAGATTTCTTTTTTAAAAGTCCAGTTCTAACGGGTGGTTTCAACACCACAACGAATACGCGTAGCGCCAGCAATTCTGTGAACCGTGAGGAGAGCTGTTAGACACCATTTGCCTCTAATCTCCACGGCAGAGGAACTATAAACACACATTAGTAAGAATCGGGCAGTAAAATCTCCGTGGGGCCTACTGAAAACGTCCTACTCAAAAGCAGGATAGTATCTATACCAAAAAAAAAAAAAAAAAAGAAAAGTTATATCTAACATCTGACTCTGAGCCACGTTGCAGCATCCAACAGATTTTTGGCCACTTCAGTGCTTTGCTGGTATGGCCGTGCAAAGTTTTTGAAAATGCTTTTGGTGTATACAATTAAGTTGTTTTTATCACTGAAATGCCAACATAGGTGCATCTGGCATGAAGAAAAATTAAAATCCAGAAATAATCATAATTCTCAGCTGTTCCACTCCAGGAACAGTTTAATTAAAATCTTTGAAAGTTTTCTGTTCAAAAATTCCGTGGCTTTTAACATTTGAAGATAATTCTCTATTGGAACACAAGATTTTTTTGCACTTAAAATTCAACCAGGTAATTCATTCAGCACATAATTATTAAGAACCTTTTACATGTCAGGGGTTGTTCTAGTTGCAAGGGACACAGGAGTTAAAAAGAGAGAGAGAAAGTTCCTTCCTCATGCACACAAAGTCTAGTTGGCTGGGGCGGGGTGGGAACATCTGAGTCTTTGGCCAAAAAACAGTCTTTTTGGCGCTGTCCATGGTGCCCAGCCCTGGTCTGACCATTGAAGGCAAAGTTATTACCTAATGACATCCCAGTGATTAAAAATATCACCTGGTAGAGAAGAAAGGAATATTCTTGTAGCTATTGTAAGTGGAATACAAAAGTGTGCCACCTGTAACGGAAGATGTTTGGATCTTTGTTAGCTAAGCACTCAGAAACTATGTCCCAGAAATCAGAACAACACATAAGTGATCACACCAATGGAGGAAACACCCAGCTGTAACCGTGGCTGAAGAATGATCCTTCTCTTTAATTGAGGTATGAAAGGCAGGCCCATGGTAAGGAGAGGAGGCTGGGGACACCTCCTGATGAGCCACATCAACAGAATAACTCCTGGCAATCCTGACAGATGCCACACCCAGCTGCTCACCTATCCAAATTCTAAATGTATTTTACCCAGATTTCAGCAGCAACATGAACAACGTTCCCACCGAAAAATGCCCTCTCCACCACCATACACACAAGCATATAATGATAATACTACAGTAACTAGGCTACAGACAGCTGAAAGGTAGGCTCACTCTTCTCCCTCCCTTTGCTAACGAGGGTTCAAGGTCATAGTTCATTGGCCAAACAGTCCACAGTAGTCAAGACACAAGAGCCCCCGAATAGAAAAAGTGTTCCTTCCCATCCCTGCTGCTTTTTCCCTTGTTCATGGGGCTCCACACGCTGTAACACACAGGCCTCTCTCCAGCCTCTGACTCTGATGCAAGAACTGAGAACTCAGCCTCTTCCTCTCTTCTTCCTTTTGGGAACAAGCTGCCCTCAAGAAGTACCCCCTTGTGGGGCTTCCCTGGTGGCGCAGTGGTTGAGAGTCTGCCTGCCGATGCAGGGGACACGGGTTCATGCCCCGGTCCGGGAAGATCCCACATGCCACGGAGCGGCTGGGCCCGTGAGCCATGGCCACTGAGCCTGCGCGTCCAGAGCCTGTGCTCCGCAACGGGAGAGGCCACAACAGTGAGAGGCCCGCATACCGCAAAAAAAAAAGTACCGCCTTGTGATCTCCTGTCTAATTCTCAGGTTGTACTAGGAAGCCCGTTTTTCCACAAATATAAGCCAAATTCTCTAGTGTTGAGGGGACGTAGTAACATTAGGTTGGGATCTGTCATCTCCTTTGTCTTATTTCTCAGTTGGTACATGCCTTGGGTGGGAAAGAGGGGATGCCGTTTATTTGGTTCTTTCAAAGATCCCAATCATCTCAACTCTGTTACCATGTTTGTTTTAAAAATTTTGGCGATAGCTCAGTAATTACTCCACTATGAAGGGGGGAAGGAAGTCAGACCACATACTGTGGTGTAAGTTCTTTTCAAAGGAAGGTAAATTCTCTTCTTTAGATTGTGGCCCCTCACCAGGAAGGAGCACATGTAACAAAAGGGGAAAAGAAAGAGTGAGATTACAGTGGGCCTCCTGCTAAGAAGATAAGGAATTGGGAAAGACAAGTCCTGGCTGGAGCTGTCTAGGAGAGACAAGAACCTTGCCCAGGGTCTGGTGGCGGGGGCGGAGGGGGCGGAGTTGGGGAGCAATGATCATAATGCATCCGCCTAACACACGAGGTAAGTAAAATGCTCACTTGCCCCACTGTGGCTTAACAAGGAGCTCTTCACTCTTTCTCGTCCTTCCTGGCATCTCTTAGCCATGTCACTGTTGACTGGAACCAGCATCTAAGAGCACCCAGGAAGCATGGGAGAGAAGAAAGCCTTCAAATGCCCTCACCTTGGGTATGAGTAGCCCAGAGAGAAGGCATCTGTGAGCTTCTGGTGGGCTTCCTGGAATGACTGTCTACATGTCCAAGAATCAAGATAAGTGACAAACAAGCATGTATTTTCTGTGGTCTTATTTATCTTGCCTGTTGGAAGATTTGAAGAAGGCCCCCAAGATCAGCCAGATTTAGGTCAGCAGCTAAAAAAGCACCTGGATATAATTGAGTCAATCTCTGTAAAAATTCCTGAGTTTTATTGCGGAAGTGGAGAGCAAACCCTTTCCCAATGGTTACACCCTTTCTTTCCTTCTTTCTTTCTTTTTAGACAGATATTTTTAATGAAAGCCCAGAGGGATGCTCATCCACATAAAACTATAAAGAATAATGAAATAAGCATTAAGAACTCATATAGGGAAAAGATGTGTGAACTACAAGAGAAAAAAAGGCAATGAGAAGCAAGAAAAATTAAGAAAGCCTTTGAGGGGCTTCCCTGGTGGCGCAGTGGTTAAGACTCTGCCTGCCAATGCAGGGGACACGGGTTCAAGCCCTGGTCCGGGAAGATCCCACATGCCGCGGAGCAACTAAGCCCATGCACCATAACTACTGAGCCTGTGCTCTAGAGCCCGCGTGCCAAAACTACTGAAGCCCGCGCGCCTAGAGCCCATGCCCCGCAGCAAGAGCAGCCACCGCAATGAGATGCCCGCGCACCACAACGAAGAGTAGCCCCCCCACACCCGATCACCGCAACTAGGGAAAGCCCGCGCACCGCAATGAAGACCCAACACAGCCAAAAATAAATAAATAAATAAATTTATTTTAAAAAAAATTTTTTTGGAGGTATTAGAAGGCTTTCAGCTGGGCTTGCACCTCTCTGTTTGAGAAACAAAGAAAACAGAAGAGAAAGAGATATGCTTGAACCTTTGAGTTAGACTGGAAACAGAGAAGTTTAAATAAGAATGGAACATGGCTTCATAGAAAGTCACCCAGAAATAAATCTTATACTGGAAAGCCCTGCACTGAGGGAACTTGACAGAAGCATCAAGAACAGAGAAATTTTCTTGAGCAGAATATTTTCCAAGCTGTGAGTGAAGTTGAATCCTATAACTTTTCTATTCTTTCATTCAATAAACATTTATCAGGCACTACTCTCCATCAGTTACAGGGCTAAATCCACGGGTGAGAAGAAACAGAATGGCCCCCAGCCTCACAGAGCTAGTCGGGGCAAGACAAACATTAAATAATCACACAAGCAAGTATATCATCACAGCTTGAGAGAAGTGCCATGACGGGGAAAGAATTCACTGAATGAGAGAGTATAACAGGAAGAACTGATGACATTGTTTGCCTGTCCTGTTCTCCCATATATATGGCCCATATATATGTAATACCTCAAGATTCACCCATGGTAGTAAAGGGGGTTACTGCAAATGATTCAAGGCAGGAGACTGGTGCTGGAGAGAAACAACCCTGCAAGGAGGCCAGGGAGGTGAAGGAACTCAGACTTAATGTACTTTTTTGGTTGGTTCCTGCTCCTGGCAGAATTTTCATTGATAGCCTCATGGCAGAGTCGTCCAAAGTGGGTATCACACATCCTGATAGACTTGTCCTCTTTGTATCTTACTCAAGTTTTATACAAATCCCTCAAGGACATTCCAAGTTCCAAGTGTGTATGCATTGTGGGCAAATAAATCCATAATTCATCTATGTTTATTCATCTATCATTCTTCCACGATTATTAAAGAGTAGCATTGTTCTTTAATTTGATTAGAATGGATTTCATTAGAATGTGGATTTGATTAGACATGACCAGACAGAAGCCTATTGGTATTACTAAATGAACACACACAATAAATGTCCCAGTTGTTAGTTAATTGGCATATTTTTTTTCTTTTAAGAGAATTAAGTTATATACAAACCCTTTAATGGAGCTTAATGTAATGACTAAAGTATACCTTCATCTTTCATGAAATGACTGGGCTGTTTAGCTATGCAAATGATAGCAGGCGTGGACATCACATGCGCTATAAGATAAAATAGTAAACAGTGGTCCACTCTTAGGTAGGAGTTGTGTCTCTGCAGGTAATAATTTCTTTAGAAAAGTATTCTCTTTAAACTAGAAGTATTCTCATCTAGTTTTAGATGACTTCAATCCTGCAAAGTGTTTAGCAGAGACGCATGCTTTATTTGAACAGTTCTCCACAGAAGACCAAAAGCGGAGACCCCAAAGACAATTTTGTAAAAAGACATCCCGGCTTCCTGATGTTCTCCTCATGTTGAAAAAAGACTAGAAAATGGACTTGGACCCACCCTGGTAACACACAGCCTGCAGTGTGCTGTTCACGACCATCGCGATGCTGTTGAAGGCCAACTAACCACCCTATTATCATGTTGTGATGGAATTAGATCACAGGTCATGACCGCTTTAGAGGACACCAGTCATTCCTTTTTGTCCATCCATCATCTGAACCCCCTTCTTTTGTTTGGTGAAAGACAGAGACCTCCTCCCAGCACAGAAGCTGAAGAATGCCAGCTACTCACTTTCCCAGCCTCCCTACTACAAGGACACAAGCATGCAACCCAGGCTCCCCCAACCAGAGAGACGTAAGTCAGACTTTGAACAAGGCACTACTGGGCAGATGTGGCAGAGTGGATCATGAAGTGTTCATCTGAAGGTTTTCTGTGTTTTCCTCCCTCTCTTTTCTCTCTCTGGCATCCCAAAGGCCATTCCTAAATGAGGGGTGATGATTCTCAGAGGCATCTTACAGAACCACTTCTTCATCTCCCAGAGACTAGATAAGACTTGGCTAGGGATGGAGACAGAGAGGGGGCAGAATGGCCACTCAGCCTGGAAAGGGAGGAGGGAGGAAGGGACTGAGTCTTCCTAGGGTCTTCCAAGCACAACCCCCAGTGTGCAGGACCAGAGGCAGAGAGGAAGGGATTCGTTGTAGAGCTCTCTCCTAGGGTGGGCGCCCCAGCTTCACCACCTGTGCACAGCCCACCTCTCATGAGTCCTGGATCCTCCTAAGTCTCTTCAGCAAAGACTGAGGGACTTGGACACTGAGTGGGGTAGAGATGCGGAGGGGAGAAACTTGCCCCTGATCAAGGTGGAGTTGAGTAGGACCAGATGGGGGCTTCCAAGGTGCTGGGGGGGGGGGAGTGGGAGGGGGCAGGCAGCAGTGAGCACACCAGTGGTGTTGCAGAAAGAAGCACGGACCATGTGGACTCCATTCCGGGACTGGTAGCCCCAATGGTGGTCAGTAGCAGCATCCAGGGCCCAGAACCAGTGGGGTCAGCAGGGCTGGCTGCTGTCTGTGCCAGGCAGACATAGCGGTGACTTCTTTCAGGTCTAGTTCTATGGGTCATTGTTCTTGGCTGGGTACCTTTAAATGCTATACAACAGCATTTAAAATTTTTTTCTTTTCTGCTTAACTTAGCCATAGTTGGTTTCTCTTGATTCAGCTAAACTGCCACTCCTGGAGGTGAGGGTAAAACTGGCTTCAGCCACTTGGAGGCAGGTCAGGGACATAGCCCCCTAGTCCCCTGCCACCGCCAGACATCTGGACTCCAAGATCAGCCAGAGATCTGAACTCCAGGATAACCAGATGTGATCTAACTGCTTTGGGTAATATCTCTCTGACATTCCTAAATCTTCAGAAAAGTCTCTTTAAAAATTGCAGCTAGTTTCGGCTGTGGTATAGAAGAGGCTATATCCATTCCTGGGATGAAGGGTTATAGAGAGAGTGGTGCCAGCCTCCTTCCAGGCCAGCAGGGCAGGAGCAAGTACCAACCAAGGCAGAGGGGTCTGCCACCTGCAGGAGGGGGCCAGGAGCATTGCCAAGAGGGGTCCGTGGTTAGAGGCAAGATTGGTAATCTGGAGGAGTTGATGGGGGAGGACACAGGCTGTGGTCAGGACAGATGTGGGCACACATGAGTGATACCCCCTGCAAGTACTAGAAGAAAAGACAGCTGGGAGGGGCCTGCTGGGGTGCCAGTGGAGCAACAGGCATTAAGGCTACATATAGATGCAAAGAGAAAAGACTCAAAAGTTCAATTATCAGCGTCTTAACGGTGGATCTCTTTGGGCAACGGATTTTCATGTGATTTGTTTTCTCCTTTGTACCCTTCTGTGTTTCCAAAGTCTCTACAACGACCATCTATTCCTTTTGTAACCTTTACAATGAAAGAAAAGGAGGAGAGGTGGAGAGAACGAGAGGGGGAGAAAAGGGAAAGACAGAAAGTGTCGACCGTGCTCACAAACACTGCAATATTTCCCCAGAGAAATAACACAAAGCCCTGGGAAACTGTGCAGTTTGTCTTTCTTTCTTTTGGGAAGGGGGTGACAACCATGCCTTTGAGGGAAAACTAGAGAGAGAAGGAAAAGTAGCTACTCCCTGTGGTAAAGTAAGAGAGATGGGCCTTGTCTGAGGCTTCAGAATCCCAGGGACGGTTGCCAGAGGTGACAGTGGAAGCTGTGAGGACGTGGCCTTGTTCCAATTCAGTAATTGCATCCTGCCTGCTGCCCACGCCACCTCCCCTCCCTCCAGAATGCGGCAACCCCCTTCCTGAGCAAAGCTGTGGAGGAGTCCCACTGTTGGCAAGCATGTGCCATCCCATCTCATCTATAACTCCAGTTATTTTTGCAGCTTACTCTCTAAAGGGACTGGATCCTTTACTGGTGCCCAAACACTGCACCAATCCATGCTTCTCTGTCTTTTTCAAGGTGGTTCCATCTGCTAGGATGTTCTTCCCTTTTTTACGCTTGGAAAACTCCTGTTCATTCCTCAAAACACAATTCCGACATTACCTCCTGCAGGAAGCCTCTGCCTTGTCAGTTACCGTGTCCTCTTCCCTGCCGTCTTTATTCCTTGCAATTCACCCCGAACTGCCGTCTTCCTGCATGTGTGTCTCCCTACCTTTGCATCCCAGGTGCCCTGCACCGTGTGTTTTTCTACACTTGCTCCCTCTTTCTTGGCACCTGGGGAAAATATGAGAGCAACTGTTTAAGGTAAACTGTTCTATGAAGGAACTAAAACTATTCATCCAGCAAGAGATAAAGTGTCAGGAGTTCCTAATGTAAGTTGCTCATAAGAGTATATATGATAGGCACAGGCAATGGACATACACAGGCATGCACACAGGATGTTTCTGTTGAATTGAATTGAATATTGACAGCACAGGAACTGCCTCAAGGCGAGAGTCTTGACATTTGAACATGGCCATTTACACGAGAATAGAAATTATACAGGTATAGTCCTGAAAGTTACACAGGAGCTTCCTGGAAGTTTTTTTTATAACCCCGTTTGGTTTATAACACCTGAGGAGGTGACTGGTAAATCTGTGAGGGTGTTTGTGCTCTCCTGGCACATAGTAGGTGAGGACAAGAATGTTTAGACATCCTATAATACAAGAGTTAGTGTCACAAAGCAGAGGATTCGCCCAAATTTACTGTGGGTTTTGAACAACCCACTGAGACAAATTTATGTGTATGTATAATTACCTGAGCTGAGAATGTGACTCCCTTTTAGGTATACACACACACACACACACACACACACACACAATTTTTTGCACAGTTTCAATACAGGCTGAACTTTATAAGACTGTGACTCCAACATAAATTGCAAGAAGGCTGAATTTTGACGAGTTGGAACCTTGCCAAGAGCTGTTCTCCATCTTGGAAAACCCCATCACTGGCAGGAAAGTCCCTTGTGGCAGCTTAGTCATTGACACAACACACCTGGACCAGCCTCTGCATCCTACATGTAGATGCGAGGGTCTCACTACTTCAGTACTTCTCCTGGGGATTCATGACCAAGCACCTATTACAAAAACATGATTATTTTATTATAAATTACCTTCCTTTTATTCCTCCTTCATCTTGTAGCTAGAAAATGGTGTGTAGGTAAGTTGTACTACCTATGAAATTCGTTTCCATGTAGTAAAGGGGCAGTAATAGTCACTCTAAAAGGGGGTGTTGGGTATTACAGGGATGAGAACCACTGAGAAAGTTAACTGTACATTGTATCTGAGGTTGACTTGAGAAGTCTGTAAGATCACACTTACAGGTGTCTCTCGATGAGATAAAAGTCCATGTGCAAAAAGCATTATCAGGGGACAGCTCCCCTACTGGACTGCCCTTTCATCAAAATAATTGCATCTCAAAGGTTAAAGCCATTTGGTTTTTTTTCCATTGACGTTTATTTGCATGAGATACTACTTTTGATTTCAAGGGCATTTTCTATATCAAAACGTATGATTGTAGCCACGCTCACTCACTCCTTCCCCAGGTGTGGTGCTGGGCCCCGTGCTGGAAACTGCGCTGAACGGGCAGACAAACCTGTCCTCATAGGGCTGATGGGGGTGACAAGAATCAAACATGAAACTCAGATTCAAGGAGACGAACATTACCTAGGCATGTGAGGTGCTATGGGAGTGCAAGGTGCTGACCTTATTTAGGACTCAGAAAACCCTCCCTGAAGAGCTGACGTTTATGCTGAGAGCAAGAGGAAGATGGGACAGTGTTTGAAGCACCATAAATATCACATGCAAAAATCTGGAGATGAAAGAGGGTGGCACTTCGGTGCAAACACACAGACGCTTGGAATTTCTCCTGTGAAAGCAGAGATTTCTCCCCAAACACGATCATCAAGGATCTTACTCTAAGAAAGAATGTTAACTGTGAAAAGCTTTAAAAAAAATTTTTAATATTTTGTTGAAGCATAGTTGACCTACAACACTTATATCAGTTTCAGGTGCACAGCATAGAGATTCGATATTTCTACATGTTACGAAATGATCACCACAGTAAGTCTAGTTACCACCTGTCACCGTACAAAGTTATTCCAATATTATTGACTCTGTTCCCCATGCCGTATATTTCATCTCCATGACTCATTTATTTTGTAACCAAAATTTTGTACCTCTGAATCTCCCACACCTATTTCACTCATTTTTTAAAAATTCGACCAATATGAATTTTTCACAAAGTCTGGTTGGTGAATTCATTTTGTTGTTGTTGTTGTTTCCCTAATAATGGGAGAGAATCTGAACTCAAGACATTTCTAAAAATATTATTAAAACTAAAGGCATGTGACCATTTTTAAAAAAAACTAGAAAAGAGACAGAAAGCAACATGCCCATTTTTCAGGCAGGAAGGAGTCTCATCCACCCTCCAACTACCCCTAGTAGAGGCTCCCGAAAGCAGATGTCACATGTTTATCCGGCCATCTGGGCAGGTCTTCTTCCCCCTCTTCCCTGGAGAAAAGGCTGACAAGCCTCCAAAGGGGAGGTAGAAGAGAAAGACACCTACCAGAAATACAGAATCAAAGGGCTAAGGACAACTGAGACTTTTTACAAGAGCAGCAGAGACAAGCAAACGGCGACGTCAGGAAAAGGATGAAAGCCAAAAAGAAAGTGGTAATAACACTGCCAGAGCACCATATGGCACTTAGATGGTACGCATTTCATTTGAAATGTTGATATTTGCTTTCTTGTTAGTTTTGGTGCCAACTCTGTTACTGTCCTTGATAAAATTCATTTTGAAAAAAATCACAGGGAAGCTTCTGTGTCCTATCCTTAAAATCATACATAAATTCCTTTGCTTTTTTTTTTTTTAACTGCATGCTCTAGAACCCTGTTTCTAATTGTTCAAACTAAAGTGCAAAGCATTGATCAGATCAGAAGGGAATGTCCTGGTGACTGATGCGAGATGCCCATCACATTCATTTGTGCCTATTCAGCAGTGAGACGGAAGCTGGGGGAGGGGGGGAGTGTGGATGGGGAGACAGCCAAATATTAATAATAATAATCTGACATGAGCCCTTCAACCATTCCCCAGGCTCAGGTAGAAATATTGTTGATGTTTTCTACAGTAAAATTCATTTCTGCCAAGGAATGGAAAAAAACTAACCCAAGGGACATTGTTCAGTCTAAGTGGAGCCATGGTGGCAAGAACGCAGCATCTAAACACCAGCACGGCAAAACCCATCTTCCAGGTGGGGGGTCCCTCGTTGATATTTCAGGAGCCATTTATCTTTGGGGAAGAAAGCCTTGGAAGTCTTTGATGCTTTATGAAAAATATGTACAGGTCTGTGTGTTCAAGACCTAGCAAGAGCACATGCAAGCCGAGAGGCAAGCAGCGTGTAGCTAAAATAAATTCTTTTTCGTTCTTCGATTTTCCTTTCACCAGCATCTATCTATGTGGTGGAATATCATGGACATGTCTGCATAAGCAGTTGCAGTCAGTGAAATGCAGTCAAGGATGAAATGCACAACCTCCCCGCTTGCTCAGATGGAACAGCAGACCTTCTGGATTCTTCCTTTGCTGAATCATGGTCAGTGCATCTTTTCCTCCCAAGGCAATGACTGACGATTGGAGCTCTATCCCAGGCCCAGGCCCTCCTGCCCATTGGATTCCCTCTGTCTGTTACTGCCCTTTTGCCTCCATTTCTCCAGCCCCACCCACCTCCACATCCATTCCAGCAAGGGTAGTACTGAAACCTGCATCAGTAAGCATCTCTTCTTCAGTCGGGTTTGTTGGAGGGGGATGCATAGCCTACACTCCCTGGGTGTGTGAAAAGGAATCTGGTTCATTTCTCTTTCCTCTCCAACAAACTCATCATCAATACTTATTTACTGAATGCCTCTAAAGCACTTAGCACTGAGCAGGTACCAGAGGGGTACAGAAAAAGAAAGGCAGAGTATCCCTTAGCTTCAGAGCCCTTATGTGTTACTTAAAGAGAACAATCCATTAGCTACACAAAACAGGTCCATCATTGAAAAAGTGTGTGACGTCAAATACACAAGCTAGAATTCACAAGGCCCTCCCCTGGGCTCCCTAAGCTAACAATGTGCTTATCATAACAATGAATAACATTTATTGAGTGCTAACTGGATGCCAGGCATTGCTCTCATGCATCAACTAAGTGCCCAAAGAGGTAGCTACTATTTTTATCCCCATTTTTCTAGTAAGGAAACTGAGGCACAGCCTGGGGTCACGTGGCTGGTGATCAGGGCTTACGCACTGAGGCCATGTGACTTCTGAGGCCGCCTGCCCCAGCCCTGGTCTCACTATGGACACTGGTCTTCATACATGTCTGTTTTCTCCTTGAAAGAAGGGACTGTCTTTGTTTATGGCCACGCCCCCACCCTGTTGAGAACACAAAAGGCGTTATTTGATAACTACTTATGAAGTCAACCTGGGGAGAGGTATAAAGGAGCAACCCGAATGGGGAGCTGGGGAGTGAATCATTATGAGGTGAAGAAAGGATTTCAGAGCAGCAGCAAGGCCAGGTGGAAACCAGGCATCAACGGCATGTGAGGCCCAGGTTGGCCTGGTGGTGAGCCACCCTCCCTCCTAGCAGCACTGGTGCATGGCCAGAGCTAAGGAAGCAGAGTAGGAATAAGCACAGGGACACAGCTGGAGGTGAGAGCGGAGGAGGGGAGAGGGCTTAAGAGGGAGGCAGGGCCCAAAGCACAGCCTCTCCACTTTGCCCCCCATGGAACAGAATGACAGCCTTGGAGCAGCCCAGATTTCAGAGGACAATCAGGTAGCAGGTTACCAAATGTTGTCTTTGTGGCCTATAAAAGTTGAAGAAAAAAAAGAAAAGAAAAGAACAAGTGCCGGTGAAGATGTGGAGAAATTGGAACCCTTGGGCATTGCTGGTGGGAATGTAAAATAGTGCAGTTTCTCAAAAAATAAAACACAGAATTCCCATATGATCCAGCAATCCCATTTCTGGGTATATACCCAAAGGAATTAATGCAGGGACTTGAACAGATACTTGTACATCCATGTTCATGCAGCATTATGCACAATTGCCAAAAGGTGAAGCAACCCAAGTGTCCATCGAGAGACAGATGAATAGATAAACAAAATGTGGTCTATATATATACGGTGGAACACATCAGCCTTGAAAAGGAAGGAAACGCTGACACATGCCACAACATGCATGAATCCTTAAAGACATTACGTTAAGTGAAAGAGACCAGTCAGGAAAGGAGAGGTACTGTATGAGTCCATTTATATGAGCATATTGAGCAGCCAAATTCATAGGGACAGAAAGTAGGATAGAGGTTGCCATGGGCTGGGAGGTTGGAGGGAATGAGGGGTTACTGTTTAATGGGCAGAGGGCTTCGGTTCGGGGAGGTGAAAAAGGTCTGGAGGCAGATGGTGGTGATGGCGGTACAGCAGTGTGAATGTGCTTAATGCCACTGAGCTGCGCGCTTAAACATGGTTAACATGGTAAATGTTATGTTATGTGTATCAAACCACAATAGAACAAAATAGACCTAAAGAAAAAGCTGAAGCAGGCTCTAAAGTATCCAGCAAATTCCTGGGGACACCTTAAATGAAGAGACCCTCACTGAAACAGTGAGTATGGCCAGGACCAAAATGTTCATTCCCTGGAAACAGGGCTGATTTGAAAAGCCAGGGTTGCTCTGTACTTTTGTACTCAACTTTTCTGAGTATGAGAATCCCTTTTGAACGTTAAAAAAAAAATCCTCAATCCCCACACAATAATAGGACGTTTGGTACCCACTGATTGTGCAAACCCATAAAGAAAAAAAAAGCTACTATGAATCCAGGAATCATATTATTAAATGAACTTAAGTGACTTATTGATGACTACCCCTCTACATACATTTGGGAAAAGGTAGTAAGTATATAAAGGAGACGTTATTTATTCTATCTACCAGTAATGCTTGATGCACAAAATGATGCTCTAATCCTTTAAAATCGCAGCTCAGGCCCCTGGGGAACCACCACCCACAGGGTGAGAACCACAGCTCTATCCTAACAAGAGACTAAAACTCAGCAGTGAACTTCCAAAATATAGTGCAAAACCATTAAGTCAAAAATGCTATGAGGCACAAATGCAGCTCTCCTCAGAAAATAAAAAACAAAGCATTTTCGCCCCCAAAATACAAAGTGTAATTCCTCTAACAGGAATGCACGTTTCCTAGGCTCGATCAGTTTGGGCAGCCCTTCCTTACTCAAAGCCATCAGTCTGCTCCACAGTGTGACCATACCATGCCTACCATGCTGTCACCCCCAAGGGAGCGAAGTTCAGAACACCAGCACACCTCTCAGTAATGATGTATTCTAAACACTTCCCCTTTCCTGAAACAAAAAGTTCTAAGGCAACTTGGAATTTATCAATGACCACTGACATACCAGTCATAGACCACATACCCTGCTCCAGGATGGGCAGACTCAACGGTTCAACAATGGCATCTCTCAATTTTTAGGAACCTAATTTGTCGGAAGATACGCTAGAGTGTTTTTCACTCGCTCGGCTCACAGAAGTAGCAGGAGGCTAAGTGTAAAAGAAAAAGAGGTTTTTTTCATATTGATAAATGTAATATAAAAAAGGTAGAGAGTTCTATAAAAGGGTAAAGGATTATTATTCTATTCTATGAGTGTCCTCCAAAGGACCCAAACTATCCTGTAAAAACTGGTGATGAACAAGGTGAACGTGGGAAACCACCCACCTATTAAGCTGGTTTTATGACACTAATAAGAATGTGAGTACTAATAAAATCCTTGGATTAAATTCATAACTCAGAAGTACCTGGAAGTTTTAGAAACAGCTTACCATACATACTAAGGCATCACTGGATTTTCAGTAGTTCCAAAAGGCAAAGATATAAAATGTTTTCATCAATAAATCCCCTGGGATTCTAGGAAGTGACCAACTCTTCCATGGGCAAGAACTGGCAGGTGAGGAATACCCATATAAACGTTCCAGAGATCTTCCTCGTTTGGACGGTAGTTTAGGAAGAGCTTCTTCCACCACTTTCCCTGAGGTTAGGACTGAGTGAAATCCCCAGTGGGAATTAAAATCTTGATGTTGATGCCCTCAAACTCCAGGTTCTCAAAACTGTTGAGGCAATCTGATGAATGCAGAAAAAGAAGAATGCTTTTGGAAGACAAGACCAGCCGCCTCGGCTCACCAAGAAGCTTGGCTTAGAGCTGTGTGTTCCTCTTATTGTCAACACCGAGTGGGCTGTACACAGTGGAGAAATGAACAGAATAGTGGAGAACACAGTCTTCCTGGCAACCCGCCTCGCAGAGGTGGGCCCAAACCAGTCAGCCATCGAGACAGTACAAGCCCACTTTCACATTATAAGCCCACCCTCACGTTAATCACACAGCAGACACGAGCAAGCGGGCATTTATTGAAGTCCTAGGTTAATCTCCAGGAGAAGAGAACACCAAGAAAAGATGTTTGCCAATGAGGAGCCAGATGAAGGAGCTAGAGCAGGTGCAGAGAGAAGAATCCGAGGCAATGGTCCAATCCAAAGTATCCATAGATGAGATAAAGCTGGAAAACTAAAACGCTTTGAGAGCAGATAAAGACAGGGCCAATATTAGCTTTTCTCTCAACTGGCCATCTTTGTCTGTCTGCAGGTCTTACTAAACCTTTCATGAAAGACTCTACTGAACCATCAGATGCTATCCCTACCTTACAAGAGAAAGAAGGAAGGAAGGATAGTGGAAAAACTAAGTCTGTGCATGCACATTGGGATGGGGCAATCTCGTTTGGAATCTCTGCTGTCACTTATGGGCTGGGTGACCTTGGATATTTCACAGAACCAGTCCAAGCTTTCCAATCTCATAAAACTAAGAAGGCAAGAATGGTCCTTTGAGAGGGTTATTGTACAGCTCACTCTAGGGAAGGCCCACAACCCAGTGTCTGGCATATAGTAAATCCTCAAACAGATGAGCAACTTATCTCCAGACTTCCATACTGAGTCCCAGAATACTCAGTCTGCCTCAACCAAATCCCACTAGACAAATCCAAGTCTCCCTACAAAGATCCCTATATACAGAAGTTTATAAGTGAATGCCATCCTAAAGTAACAATCAGATTCCCAGAAGTTACCCGTGATCAAAGTTGGCCAGAAAGAAAAAAAAGAGTCTCTGTTCAAGCTACCTTAAAACTATTTAAATACTATCCAGGCAGTATTTTTTTGGGTTTTTTTTGGTTTTTTTTTGTTTTTGCAATACGCGGTCTTCTCACTGCTGTGGCCTCTCCCGTTGCAGAGCACAGGCTCCGGACGCGCAGGCTCAGTGGCCATGGCTCACGGGCCCAGCCGCTCCACGGCATGTGGGATCTTCCCGGACTGGGGCACGAACCCGTGTCCCCTGCATCGGCAGGCGGACTCTCAACAACTGCGCCACCAGGGAAGCCCCAGGCAGTATTTTAAGTAGTTATATTTTAGGCAGATTTGATAGCCCTGCTGTTTATAGGAAACAGTGAAGATGCATTTTAAAGGCCATTAAAACCTCCCATGGTGGACTTCCCTGGTGGCACAGTGGTTAAGAATCTGCCTGCCAATGCAAGGGACACAGGTTCAAGCCCTGGTCCGGGAAGATCTCACATGCCGCGGAGCAACTAAGCCTGTGCGCCACAACTACTGAGCCATGCTCCAGAGCCCACGAGCCACAACTACTGAAACCCGCGCGCCACAACTACTGGAGCCCGCACGCCTACAGCCCGTGCTCTGCAACAAGAGAAGCCACCGCATTGAGAAGCCCAGGCACCATGACAAAGAGTAGCCCCTGCTCACTGCCAACTAGAGAAAGCCCGCAAGCAGCAACGAAGACCCAAGGCAGCCAAAAATAAATAAATAAAATAAATTTATAAAAAAAACAAACAAACAAAAACCTCCCATGGTGATCCCAGATGGCAACAGGAAACACGAAAGGGACACTGGCCAGTTATCAAAGATAGACAAGAACGAGGAAGAATCATATATTAGATTAGTCCCCAGTGGGCCAGCTAGAGAAAGTGCTGAGATGGTATACCTGCTGAAGAGTAGCAGAACCAACTATCTTTGTGTATATCATCAGAATCAAGTCCCCAGGCATGTTCCCTTATTGGTGAGAAATGATCTTATTCTTATACTTATGGAGTATAAAATTTCTAAAGCCCTCTTCAAGGACCCATCTGTGAGAAGAGAATTCCAAGTGGGAATGGCACTGGCATTGAAGAGCTGGACAGGACCATGGATGGAGACCCCAGACCTTGTGTGGAAGATTCAGCCAGGGGACCAGGGCCCACCCCTTGGGACCTGTGGGGTAATTGACCCCTTAAATCCCAGCAGAGTCATGGTTCTTACCTGGATGACTTTGCCCTCAAGGGCATATTTAGTCATGTCGGGACATGGTTTGGCTGATGTACCAGAAGCACTGATGACACTGGCATCCAGTGAGCAGAGGCCAGGGAAGCTGCTAAACTGCCTACAATGCACAGGACAGGTCCCATGACAATTATCCAGCCCAAAATGTCCACAGAGCTGAGGCTGAGCAAGCCTGCATCAGAGGAAGGGAGAAACGAAGGACCATCATGGACACACTGTGTCACGGCTGTGATTAAGAGATGCTGTGTAGTCTGTTTTGTGGATGTCACTTATATAGTTTGTCCCAAGTGCACATCTGGGACAATGTTATTATTATATATATATATATATATTTTTTTTTTTTTTTTTGCGGTACGCGGGCCTCTCACTGTCGTGGCCTCTCCCGTTGCGGAGCACAGGCTCCGGACGCGCAGGCTCAGCGGCCATGGCTCACGGGCCCAGCCGCTCCGCGGCATGTGGGATCTTCCCGGACCGGGGCACAAACCCGTGTCCCCTGCATCGGCAGGCGGACTCTCAACCACTGCGCCACCAGGGAAGCCCCTGGGACAATATTCTTAAATTAATTCAGCTATTCTGAACCTGGTTGAGAAAGTTTTAAAAATATTTGCCTTCTGTGCATTTAAAAACAACTACCTCGCACCCCCTTCTAGCCCCTTAGGGGAAGTAAGAAAGCAGTTGTTCACATTAAAAACCAGGGTCTTCTCTCTGATCAAAATAGACTCAAAATATTCATGTAACATTAGTCCCACTGGGTTATTTCTCAGGCATGTTTAACATGGTACGCACTAGTGGGGGCATGTCATAGAGGCAGAAAGACACACGTACACACACATAAACACATGCAGACCCTTGGGCGCTCTCAGCCCACCATCTGGCCCTCCCAGGCCCCCCGGTATTTAGGCAAGATGTTGGTGTGCATAACTAGTACCCCAACGAACTTTTCCACTAATACTAGGAATTGGAAATTGTAGTTGAACCCACAGAGCCGAGAATAATACCCAGTTTCCAAAACAAGGGCTTTTATCTTCTTGACATAATAATTTTGTTATCCCCATTGCTGCTGGGGACTAGTTCAAAGACACGCTGTGAGAAACAAGTCTCCTGTCAAGGGTGTTCTTCAAAATCTTCCTTTGACTCAGGCCAGGCACATGGCAGAGGACTCCAGGAGCCCTAGGCTTTCTCCACCAGCTCCTTCCTGCAATCCAAAGTGATCAATTAGCCCACTAATGGAACATCATTACCAGACTGAGATTGTCATCACCCTGTTGTAAGTATTTGGTGGGTTCTAAAGTCCCCAGGTTATCACAGCACCGATAAGCCTAGGGTAACATGTTATTATTTGTCAGCTACGCCCAGGCTCCTTTCGTTCCAAAGGCAAATACACATTTCTGCTGTATCCTTGGGAGGGAAGCCAAAGAAGAAAAAAAGTGTCCCTTGGTTTTAGAGATAATATCAGAAAGCCTGCTGATCAGCCAGATAAAAAAAGGCAGCTGCTTCCTACCAGAGGCCAAAGTCCAGCTCAGAGCAAGAAAATGGGATCCAGTCCAAAATCTGACCAGGTTTCCTACAGTATCCTATCAAGTGACAGTCGGCTCAGCCCAGCAAAAGAGCCAGCCCACAGCAGGGGAAGAAGAGACTGCCCTCTTCCAAAATCTGCTTTGGGGGCTTCCCTGGTGGCACAGTGGTTAAGAATCCACCTGCCAACGCAGAGATATGGGTTCAAGCCCTGGTCCGGGAAGATCCCACATGCCGTGGAGCAACTAAGCGTGTGCGTCCCAACTACAGAGCCTGCGTTCTAGAGCCCGCGAGCCACAACTACTGAACCCGTGTTTCACAACTACTGAAGCCCGTGTGCCTAGAGCCCATGCTCTGCAACAAGAGAAGCCACTGCAGTGAGAAGCCTACGCACCACAACGAAGAGTAGCCCCCGCTCGCCGCAGCTAGAGAAAGCCCGCACATAGCAACAAAGGCCCAACAGAGCCTAAAATAAATTAATTTTAAAAAAAAATCTCCTTTGGAACCCAAGTAATCCCTGCTCAATCCCAAGTAATTATCCTTCCTTGCTAACTGCCCAGATTTCCTGCTGGAAACCTAGGAAGAATTATTTTTACTTTATGTTATATAAATAATTATAAATTATCCCAAGTCCAGGCTCACTCACTCAACTCACTGTGTGGTTTTAGGCAAGTCACAACAAGTCAGGGGCTCCATTTTTGTTGGATGCTATGTGAGTTTCACTGGAGATGTGTTCCCCAAAGAGTGATCCATGGGCCACCTGTATCTAAATTCTAGGGATGCTTGTCACCCTAGAGCGGAGCCAACAGGTAGTCCCAGGGAATCTGCACATGACATTACTAGTACTCACCTATTTTCCCATCCCCGCCCCCCTTCCTGGAGATCAAACAATGCATTCCAGGCCCTCTTTGCAGTTGGATAGAGCAGTGTGACTTGTTCAGGCCAGTGGGTTGTGACTGGAGGCCAAAGCTCTGAAGAGCCATGCCATGCCTGACTCTCTTCCCCTAAAAAACCCTAAAGTCTGGAGAATTGCCCAGGTAGCAACAGACCTGGGGGAGGGGGGTGAGTAAGCTGGTGGTTTGTTAGGTATCGTATAAGTTAGCCTCTCGTCAGTCAAGGATCCCAAAGGCCACCGAATTTATCGATATGTAAGGGGGAGACAAGGCGGCATCGCTGTGAGTGGTCCGTGTGGCTAGCAGTTGACTGACACCTGTGGCAGATGCTGTCATTTGCTTACCCCAACTTCTCTGCTCCCAGAATTCTAACTTTGTTCATCACAGCCGGAGATGAAACATGACTCCTCCGTGCCTTGGGGTTCTGAAACTTTAGCAGGCATCAGAATCACCTGGAAAGCTTGGCAGACACAGATTGCTGGGCGCCAACTTCTCTAAGAATTTCCATGTCTAACAAGTTCCCAGAGGATGCTACTAATGCTGCTGGTCCAGGGACCACACGCTGAGAACCAATGGTCTAAGTCAATCCACCCCATTCTCCTTTGTCAATGACTCACCTTCCTAAGCTCCCTTGCAGGTAGGAATGGTCATGCGACCCACTTCCGGCCAATGAGACAGAAGAGGAAGTCTGAAGGGAAAATTTGGGGCAAGACTTTTCTCCCATAAAAGGAGTCCTTTTTGTCTTACCTTAAATGTGGTTGAGTAATCAGAGAAAGTCAAATACTATATGATATCACTTATATGTGGAATCTAAAAACTACAACAAACTAGTGAATATAACAAAAAAGAAGCAGACTCACAGATATAGAGAACAAATTAGTGGTTACCAGTGGGAAGAGGGGGGGGGGTGGGGGATTAAGAGGTACAAACTATCATGTATAAAATGTATAAGCTACAAGGATATAATTGTACAATACAGGGAATATAGCCAATATTTTATTTTAACTATAAATGGAGTATAACCTTTAAAAGTTGTAAATCACTGTATTGCACACTATATTGTAACCTACAGTATTGTATATCAACTATACCTCAATACAAATAAATCATTCTTTTAAATGTGGTTGAGTGAAAACAAGCTCTTTGGTCCTGAGGCAGCCATCTTGCAAACAAGGTGGTCACAAGCCTGAGGACGCAAAGCTAACATGCCAAGGACAGCAGAGCAGAAAGAGAACAAACCTGGGTGTACGCGTGTGATGTTGTGATTGAGAACAAGAAATATGTATTCGGTCTTGGTCTTCTTTCCTGGCACAGGGCTCCTAAAACCCTTGGAAGTTCCTGTGATGAGAGCCGTAAAGGTTCTTTTGTTATGTTAATGAGGTAGCTTTGGGATCACCTAAAGATGGGGGTTGGTTACCAGGGAAACCAACCAGGAATAGAGGGCTGGAACTTTCAGTCCCACCCCACCCCACCTCCAACCCCCAATTTCCCAGGAGAGGAGAGGGGCTGGAAGTTGACTTGATCACCAATGGCCAACGATTGAATCAATCATGCCTATGTGATGAAACCTCCATAAAAACTCAAAAAGGAGGAGATTCAGAGAGCTTCCCGGTTGGTGAACCATGACACTCCACGTGCCACCATGCCAGGCTCCAAATGCCCTGGGGACAGAAGCTCCATGGTTTTTGGACCTCTCCCTGTGTATCTCTTCATCTCACTTTTGATTCATATCTTTAAATATCCTTTGTGATAAACCAGCAATCTAGTGAATAAGCTGGTTTCCTGAGTTCTGTAAACCACGCTAACAAATTAATTGAACCCAAGGAAGGAAGATGCTGTGGGAACCACTGATTTTTAGCCGTTCATCAGAAGCATGGGTAACAAGCTGAACTTGCAATTGGCATCTAAAGGGGAGCGCAGGCTTGTAGGACTGAGCCCTTAACCTGTGGGATCTGATGCTAGTTCCAGACAGATAGTGTCAGAATTGAGTTGAACTGTAGGACACCCAGCTGATGCCAGAGAATTACTTGGTGGTGTGCGGAAAAATCCACACACTGGAATTGGCACCAGAATCCTTAACTTGTCACTGGGAAACTGATGCACCAAACCTGAAACAATCTTCCTCTAGCCTTCTTGCTATGCGAGATAAGTAAGTGTCAAATTCTTCATCCACTGTAAATCGACGTTGGGGGCAATGTCCATTTTCATGTTCCACGTAGAAGGACTCCAGCTAGAGTAACACTCCATATCCCTACCCCCGCCCCGCTGCTCAGCCAGACAGTGGCTCACCCAGTGGACCCTGCAGAAGGGACTGAGCTCCCTCGGCTCAGCCTCTTTCATCTCTTGTTTGAAACCATCTGCTGCAGAGAGCTGCGCTGTTTTGCTCTCTATGATGTCGTAAGGTCAGTGGAGCAGACCCTGCCCTCACTGAGGAGGCCTGTGCTACCAACGACCAAGATGGAGTGGGAGGCAGATTTTCTAAAATGACCAGAGAAGATGCCCCACCCTAATCCCCAGAACCTGTGATATGATGAGCGATTACTCCCATGACTCTGTTATGCTATAGGGCACAGTTCACGTAAAGATAGGGAGATTGTCCGCGTGGGTCTGATCTAATCACATGAGCCCTTAAACCATAGTGCTTTCTCCAGCTGACGGGAGAGCGCAGAGGGGAAGTCATAGAGATAGAAGAAGGGTTCCATGCTGGTTTTGAAGATGGAGGCCAAGGAATGCAGGCAACCTCAAAGGTAAGAATGGCCCCCACCTGACACCCAGCAAGGAAACAGGACTCTCAGTCCTACAACCACAGGGAACTATTCTTTGCCAAGACCTGAATGAGTGTGGAAGCAGATTCTTCCCCAGATCCAGAGCCCAGCCAAGCCTGCCCAGACGTCTCACCTACACAACTATGACATAATAAACGAGTGTTGCTTTAAGCATCTACGTTTGTACGAATTTGTTGCACAGAAATAGAAAACTAATACTGCAGGGAAATTCTTCTAATTCAGGGTGAAAATGGTTAGTAAGTCCTTTTGGCATCAAAGCTAAAGCTACATTCTCTGATGAGCTTATCAGCAATGAAGCTGACCTTTTAATCTCCATCTGACTCCTGTGTCTATTTCTCAATTAGTTCTGAACTCCAGAGGGGAAAAAAGAGTTTTCATTTATTCACCCCATAAAAACCCCAACAGTCGGGTATTCAGGAATGCTTTTGGCATTTCTATATAATACAATAAGTCTCCACAATTCTTTAAAATGAGGCTCAGACCTGGAATGGTATAGAAGAAACCAAATCATATCACCTCAGAATATAGGCACCTAGATTTTATATTCTATCTTTACTCCACTAAAAATCCTCTCCTTCCTAGAGCTGAGAGAAAACACACCAGATGAATGGAAAGGCTTAATCAGTGAGCAGGTAAATAAATAAATAAACCTTCCTCGTGGGAACTAAAACTTCACAACCCCAAGCTTTGTTGGTTTGTACAATTTTCAGTTCTCAAATAATCACCTAAGGGTAACGGGCCTTTTAGATGTAGTTTAAATGAAAAGCAAAAAGCTTTGAGATTTTCCACCAAAACTGCATGCAGCAAGCAAACTGCTGCAGAATCCGTTGTTTGTAGTTTCCGGAAGTGCACCCATGTTCCTCCTGGAACTCAGACACCCCTTCCACAGCCCCCTCCAAATGTTGTGCAAACGCATACATCGTGTGCGGCCAACTCGGTAATATACTGCCGCTCCTTCCTAAAAGACTCCCAGTCTTTGATGGCACTGCAAGGACCTGAGTGGGCCATCAGCATAAAAATGAAACATGAGGGGCTTCCCTGGTGGTCCAGTGGTAAAGAATCCGCCTTGCAATTCAGGGGACACCCGTTCGATCCCTGGTCGGGGAACTAAGATCCCACATGCCACGGGGCAACTAAGCCCATGCGCCACAACTAGAGAGCCCTCGTGCCGCAAACTACAGAGCGCACGTGCTCTTGGAACCCACAGCACAACTAGAGAGAAGCCCGCACGCCACAAGGAAGAGCCCGCACACTGCAACAGAAGATCCCACGTGCCTCAACTAAGACCTGACGCAGCCAAAAATAAATTAAATAAATAAATAAATAATAAATCTTAAAAAAAAAAAAATGAAACGGGATTTTGAAGGCTCTGTCCCAGAGTCCTGTGAATGATCCATTTGAGAGGCATCTTTAAGGGGAAGAACAGTTCTCTGTACTGGCAGTCCAAAATTCATATGGGAACTAAGTCCCCAGTTTCGGTAGCAGATGTCATTAAATGATTGCAACCTCTTCCCTCATTTAGAATACAGTAACCAAATTTTATTTTTGCTAAAGGGGGATTTCAAAAGCCTGTAGTCCGATCCTTTCTTTCTACAAATAAACTCAGATCTAGAGAAGCTATATAAAAATAGAAATTCCAGATCAGTCATTTCTCCATTTGACTCCTGTTCTTCTGAGTGTTTAATCCGTCAGATTCATTTTTCTCTAAATCAGAAGCCAAGAGGCCACGGCTAAAAGGGTACCTCTGAGAAGTTCAAAACTGCTCTTGAAGACAAGGTTGCCACATCTGGTTTAGGGAGATGCGTATCTGAGAAGCACAGAAGCTGAGCACTGATGGTTTCCATGGTGACCACGGGGCCCAGGTGCATGTTCTAATGAGGCCAGCCAGCATTTTGGGGCAAAGACTGTAGAACATTCCAGGAAAACCCCCATGTCACCGAGCGACTCATGAAATTTGAATGGGTGGCTAGCCTGCCAACAAGTGCTTCTTTGAGGAGACAGACACACAGCAGCACTGAACTCTGTGTCTGGCCCTGTACCAAGCTCTTTTCCATACATTATTTCATTTAATCATCACCCAGACCTTAAATGCAAATTCCATCCCATTCTGCTGATGAGTAAACTGAGGCAGCTCATCCAAGATCACTGAGCTTACAGAAGGTGGCTCTAAGCCAGCTCTAGTGCCTTATTCCTCCACTCAACTCTACCAGAATTTCTGAAACTGGTAGCTCTCGAGGGAAGAGCTACCTTGCATTCTTCTAAAGAGAAGTTTATGTCATGATTTCTTGTCTCAGAGGGGAAAACAAGCGCAGCCTTAGAACTTACCACTGATCTATCTTTGCCCATCATTGCCAGATTCTGAAAAAGATCTCAAATTATCATTTTCAAATATGAAGTCATCATAAGAAAGAATTCCCTGAAGAAGGTTCGAAAGACTTGAGAATTATGTCAAAACTGAGAAAGAGAGCAGAAATGACCTAACACCTAAGTAAAACTAATGTTCTGTTAAACTATGTGAACAGGTGTGAGCTAAAGCGCTTTGGAAACCCCAGTCCAATCACCTCTACTCCACATGCCTGTCACTGATGCCAGGAATGCCATCTGTAGAAAATAAATTCCTTGAGTTGAGATTTTTGTCCCTTGTTTAAAGGTGAGTATTCTCAAGAGGAAAAACCTAATTAAGGCAATAGCAATCATCAACACCTTAGTATGAATTAGTATGTTAGTGTACTACTGCTGATGGAGCGCTCAGCAGTGGGAGGAGCGGCGGGGGGGCCATGAAGAGACAGATACATAGCACAAAGCAATGTCTAGAAAATGCAGGCTTCTGGAAGAGGTCTTAGAAGCCAGGATCAGCCTGAAGATGCTGTGCTTGGAAATAAAGTGAAGGAGCTCCAATAACAAAATGGATGGATTTATAATTCTCTACTTTATTGCCAACACACTAAGGAACCCATCTTCCACCTTTCATAAGAAATTGCGTATGCCTCACCTCTTCAGAAAATCTGTATTGGCAAATCTATACTTAACCCTCTTGTGTTGTGATTCCAGGAAGACCGACAAGAGACAAGAGTTTAGGCACAGTACCTGTGACTACCATGGGCCAAAAATAAAAATATGACCATAACATTGAACTATTCCATTAAAAGTGATAATGAAACAAGAACACCCTGGTAATTCCTTCTGGATCCTGTCAGGCTAAAGCCAACTGGATCACAGAGGTTAGGGTTTAAATAGATGGCAGTACTCACTCGAAAGACCTTCTCCACTCTTGCAATGCTCTTCCCAAAAATGGTTCCAAGTTGGTCTCCAATTCCAGCCAATAAGAAACCAAAAAGTGGAATTCCAAAGATGGCATATAAAATGCAAAAGATTTTGCCTCCTTCAGTGCTTGGAGCAATATTCCCATACCCTGGTGAGAAATATTAAAAAGAGAGAGGGAGAATGGTGAGGCGCCAGAGAAATTACAGCACTGAATGAAAGAATCCGGACTTCTTAAAGGGTTTCTCCATTCCCCCCCACCCCTCCACTTCATGAGTTTTAGGAGCAGAACTTCATTTCCAAGGCCCTATAAAATTCAGAACATTGTTCCATTGCTTCTCTTCCTTCTCTCCCTGTAAATACTTTCAAAAGGATCAAGGTTTCCAGGATCTTATTGTGTTTCATTAGATGACATTTTAGGAAATCTATGATCACCCAGAATTGCATTTCTGACAGGAAATGGTACAACCCATTTCAGAAACATCAAATATCTAGGATGTGTCTGGTTTAGGGATGCTGAACACCTGAGAAGGGTTCAGCATTGCCTTTCTTAGATTTAAAAACAGTTTCTCCCGTACAGCCTCATCCCATGGCCACATCCCCTCCACCTGACAGACTGTGGTTGTCTCCAGCATTTGCATTCTTAGGGTGATGGGTGCTCCACATTAAGGAGGATGTGTGGTCTAGTCCAAATTCAGAAAGGACCCAAGGATCGTACAGCCCTACCCTGGGAAAACAGTAAAGAGTGGAGAAGGGAAGACTTTGTGCTCTTACGCACACTGACAGTGATGGTTAGCTCTGCCCGGATCTCTTTTTCTCTTTCCTGGGAACTCCGTATCAACTGAGCCCTGCCTCTCCTCCCACCAACTTCCTTTTTCTTTTTTTTTTTTAACAACTTTATTGGAGTATAATTGCTTTACAATGGTGTGTTAGTTTCTGCTTTATAACAAAGTGAATCAGTTATACATATACATATATCCACATATCTCCTCCCTCTTGCGTCTCCCTCCCTCCCACCCTCCCTATCCCACCCCTCTAGGTGGTCACAAACCACCGAGCTGATCTCCCTGTGCTATGCGGCTGCTTCCCACTAGCTATCTATTTTACGTTTGGTAGTGTATATATGTCCATGCCACTCTCTCACTTTGTCCCAGCTTACTCTTCCCCCTCCTTATATCCTCAAGTCCATTCTCTAGTAGGTCTGCGTCTTTATTCCCGTCTTACCCCTAGGTTCTTCATGACCATTTTTTTTTTTTTTAGATTCCATATATGTGCGTTAGCATATGGTATTTGTTTTTCTCTTTCTGACTTACTTCACTCTGTATGACAGACTCTAGGTCCATCCACCTCACTACAAATAACTCAATTTCTTTTCTTTTTATGGCTGAGTAATATTCCATTGTATATATGTGCCACACCTTCTTTATCCATTCATCTGTCTATGGACACTTAGGCCGCTTCCATGTCCTGGCTATTGTAAATAGAGCCGCAATGAACATTGTGGTACATGACTCTTTGAATTATGGTTCTCTCAGGGTATATGCCCAGGAGTGGGATTGCTGGGTCGTATGGTAGTTCCATTTTTAGTTTTTTAAGGAACCTCCACACCGTTCTCCATAGTGGCTGTATCAATTTACATTCCCACCAACAGAGCAAGAGGGTTCCGTTTTCTCCACACCCTCTCCAGCATTTATTGTTTGTAGATTTTTTGATGATGGCCATCCTGACCAGTGTAAGATGATATCCCACCCACTTCTTGCACCAAGGATTATCAGGTGCTAAATAAATGTTTGTTGGTGGAATGGATGTTTAAATACAAAAGAATCCTATTATAGCCAGGTCTATTCATATGTTATGTCAAATAGTGCTTTGAAAACACCAACACCTGCATTCTCAAGAGTTCTGCAATTACGTAAGTAACTCACGTCTAGTGAGTATTCGGCTTACTCTGTATGACGGGACTGAAGAAAGTGGTGCTGGAAGAAAAAGGCTTATAGCATTAGCACAAATTATACAGAGATGAGACTCTAAATTACTTGTTACTCACTTTCATGCCAATGAATCTTGCAACATTATGCTAACTAATGTCTAGATAGTCACCTAACTATTCTCCCATATAGGGCAACTCCTGTGGAGCCTATTTCTAAATCCATGCAAGAAGTGAGTTATTGGGCTCATGGCTTACTGGCATTTGGGGGATGCAACAGAGTAAAGATAATGTTTATGGTTGGTCCATCATTCATCCTCTTATAAGCCCGGAGAACTCACTGTTGCTTTCTGCCTTTAGGTGATGAGTCACCTGGTTATTTTCCCTTTCAATTTTCCAGTCACAATCATTCAAACCTCTTATCACAAATCATCTAAATTATAGCTTCTATTTCTTAAATGACTGTTCAGGCAAGCCTTCCTAATCTTGCATTTCTTTTACTCACCAAGATTTTTGATTTAATTGTGCAAAAAAAACCAAAAAAAAACAAAGGCTCTCAGAACTTTTCTCAGGTGTTTTCAGGAACTTGGACAAAATCATTTTGTAAGCATTTCCCTCTAGAATAATCCAATTTACATTAAGATAGCCCTATTAAAAAAGGAATAAATGTGCCTATACAGCTCCACTTTATGCAGAGTTATGGTGACTCTTGGAAATATTCTGGTGATTTGTGGAAACATTTATCACTCTTGCTTGACTGTTTCATAATTGCCTGATTACTGTCAAGGAATATAGGTTTTCTTTTAGTCTGAATATCTCAGAAAGAAGCACATCGCAGACACAGGCAGACAAACTGAGGCTTTGCACCTGCTTAATAGGCCTCTTATTAGCCCTAACAGGGGCTGCACCCCTTCCTCCAGCTTTTAGAGAGGATCTGTCCCACCACTTGGGTAAGGACTGTGCTCTGGGGACATTCCAGTGTCATCTTAGGAGCATGAGAGAAAAGTGGGAAGATGAGGCTCATATCTGATACCACCTCCTTCTACCTGGTTGGCCTTAAGCTCGCTTCACCTCCCCAATCCTAGTATTAGAGGGGTTCAAGGACAATGTGGGGAAAATCAGTGAACTGTACAGTGCTATACCAATGCAAAGTGTTAGTAGTAGTATTACAATCAGCTCCTTACTTGTTCAGTGTTTCGCAGACTAGACACTAAAATAAAATTAGAGCAAAGTTCTTGGGCACTAGTGAAGTAATATCCAAATTGTAACAGGGAAGAGCCAATCTGACTACATGTTGGATCTGTTTCTTTTACTTTAACCTTTGCTTCCTGTTGCTTTTGTTCACTAAAAGGATAGTGTCTGTACACAATGGCCTGCCTCAGGGAACCCTGCCCCTCTGCCTGAATGTTAAACCCAAGTGCCTTTGTTCAGGGAAACATCCAGACCCTGTCCACCTGTGGATGGCTGCCAGAAAGAAGAAATTAAAACATCCCCACCCTGAGGCTGGCCATTTCAGGGAACATTTGCAAGTCTTATAGCCTTTTTACTTTACTTCCTCATCCCCTCCCCCTCTCTGTTCTATAAAAGAAACTGGCATCCAAACCCCGATAAGATGGTTTATTGGAGACACTAGTCTGCCACCTTCTCGGTCTGCCTTTCTGAACAAAGTCAAAGTCGTTATTCCTTGCCTCAACACCTCATCTCTGATTTATTGGCCTGTCCTGTGGCAAGCAGAGCGAGCTTGGACTTGGTAACAAAATCAGTCTTTAAATATATTTCAGGCCATCACCTCACATCGGACATAAAATAATTGCTGTTCTTGAGTAATGCTGTATTATGTGTGTGTGTGTGTGTGTGTGTGTGTGTGCGCGCGCGCGCGTGTGTGTGTGTGTGTATCTGTGTCCCCTGCCTCTGATGAACTATATGGAAAGATGGTTCTCCAGGTTGACCCTCAACCCTGTTACTCTGAGAAATTTCCAGAAGCTACATTTTAGAGCTTTGCTCTAAACAGGAGGCAACAAGAGGGCCACATTCCTGGATTTTTGCCTCTGTTTGTACTGGGCCTGCTAGACTTCCCTGCCCATCCTTCCAGAAGGCTTGATAGAACTTTGAAGTAAGGTATAACAGTGGCTCTAGAACTCGAGACTGCGGGGATTCCTGTTCTGATTCTTCCACTTACCAACTCTCAGATCTTGGGCAATTTACCTTTCTGCCTTGCTTTCCGTGACTGAATGATGGAGCTATTAATAGCACCTACCTTATAGCTTAAAGAGTTACATGTGAAGCATGAGTAACCTGTGGAGATTAAATACATGTGAAGCATGATGCAAAGAATAAGCCCTCAGTAAGGATCCACAATTATCATCTTGCCCCAGGTTTTCTGTGGGAAGGAATCGTTTCTAAGCTATGTGTCTCCAGGAAAACTAAGCCCCAGAAGTAAACAGGGTTGGTTCCTATTTTCCCTCCGGAAACTCCACTGTTCTCCTATAGCACCAGGACAAAGGACAAAATGCCTGTGCCCCAGGCTGGGCTGACTCAATGGCTTGGGTGGGCCCACAGCTGGATTTGGGGTGTGGGTATCGATGGGGCAGCAAAGGCTGGGAAGTGAGAGGCAGATGGTCAGGAAGAACTAGCCCAGGACATTAGAACTGGATTTCATAAAGCAGAAGAAGTTCCAGGAGCTCCTCCACCAACTGGCTTCTGGTGACTTTTGGCAGGAGATGACCAGCCCAGAGAGAACATTCTGTTGTGAACGAGAAGGACCAAGGTAGTGCTTAGCTCTGGTCACCCCTAGCTAGAAAACAGCCCAAGCCCTTTCCAAAGACAAAGCTGGTGTTTCAAGAGGACTCAGGCCTGAGTGGTGCACATGAAACTCTTCCATTTGCTGTTTACATGCCGAAGTCAAATCTTGGGCAAACCACGTGCTATCCAGCTCTGGTATTTGGTTTAGAGTACATGTTCTCAAAACCTACTGCCTGTGCATTTATGGGCGTGTGGCCTGTGCAGTCACACAGAGCCCCACACTAAGAAGGGCCCCACGCTTGGTTTAATGCTCTGCCCTTGCCGTTTTGTCCTTCTTAATCTTTTTCTTTTAGCAAAAGACTGAATTTTCATTTTGCACTGGGCCTTATGCCTTACGTAGCTGGTCCTGGTGAATAAAGCTAGACTCCATGGCTTACCGACCTTGAGATACTGAACAAGCTACTTGACATCCCTGGGTCTCAGTCTTCTCATTAGTAAAATAAGGCAAATAAGAGTACCTACCTCATGCAGTTAACGTGAAACTAAGTGAGATAACGTATGTGGAGCACAGTTCCTGGCACCTAGTAAGCACCCAGTAAGTGTTAGCCGCAGTGACAGCTATTCCCAAAGCCATGGGCTAAATGTCCAATCCAAGTGCTAGTCAAGTAGAAATAGCTGCCTTGGTACCTTGGCCAGTACAGCTCTTAACTGAGGCCACAGGCAAGGAACATAGTTACTGACTGCCATCTGGGACCTGAGGAGGGGCTCTCTAGGATCTGGGTAGAGCCAAGTGACTTAATCCAAAAATGCCTCAAATGGAGAATTCCCTGGCAGTCCAGCAGTTAAGACTCTGCACTTCCACTGCAGGGGGCATGGGTTCCATCCCTGATTGGGGAATAAGCCTGATCACATGTCACGCAGTGCGGCCAAGACAAAAAAAAAAAAAAAAAATGCCTCCAAGATGAAATCTAATTGCATTCCATAGCTGTTGGTGAGAACTCAATCATTTTCTGCCCTTCCACAAGTGATGGTTTGTGGGAAAGAATCTGCACACAGGAGTATCATTCCTCCAGCTTAGAAAAACTAGTTGCTGGAGACCCACCAGCAGAGTCAAAAATTGAGGCAGGTGGGACTTTCTCACATCAGAATTAGTTACTGAGAAAGGGAACAGGGTGCACAGTGACCTCAACAAAGACAGCAGTCTAGTCTTCTGGCACGGCTCCTGGTTTGGAGAAGAGCCTGAGTGTTCTCCCTTTTGCCATACACTTGGAGATCTTCCTGTATATCTGAGCACAAGAAAACCTTGTTTAAAAAAAAAAAGAAGCTTTGATATTTTCATATAAAAGGGACCTCTGATACTGAGTAATATCACTGCTTTTCAGGAAAAGACCTAAGACCTCTCTAACACATTCTAAATAATGAGCACATTTTTCTGTGTCTGAATAGTACATAGTACATAGTACTCAAGAGAGTCTTTCTGGAGAGCAATTTGGCAAGGCTTTAAAAGGTCCAGGCCCTTTGACACAGCAAGCCCTGGGGGATCTTTCCAAGGAAACAGCCAGAGATGAAGACCACCATTCATGAAGAAAGATCTTCATCGTGATGTTACACTATCACATAAGTAAAAACTGCGTACGACTCCAACAACATGTGATGACAGTATTGATAGTAGAGCCAATGGAACCCATCAAAGCTTATGTTTTTCAAAGAACCTTAGTAATATGGGAAAATGTTTACCGAATTATGTCACACATTATGTGAAACCAAGCAAGCATGCTAATGTATGCGTATTTCACGAATAATGAAAACGTTCCTCAGCTCCAGCTGCTCTACTGCCTGTGTCCTAAATGATGGAAAATTTCTCAGCAAGAAACGGAAGAATTAGCAGGCTCTTAGTTTTCTTATCAGCCTTGCTACCACTTGTGATGAATGAATTTACCACTAAATAACTGGGGAAAAAACCTTATTTCCTCACTTCATTATTCTTACTAACATTGTACTTATGTTTTCTTTAGAATTCTCTAATGGTATGACTCTCTAAAGACCCTCCGCCCTGGAGTCAAAATTTAGCCAGCTAAATGATGTTCAACTCACAACACATTATTTTTCAATTAAGACAAAGTGAGAGAGAAAATAGCATTTTCTCCATTGAATAGTAAAGGACTCAATCTCTAACACCAACACTGAGCCATGATACTGAAGTGGACTTGTGGTTTGGGTTGGGTTTTATTTTTGTTTGTTTTTGCTTTACGCTTGTTTTGTAGTAGTTTCCTGTTCAGCCTCCACCTTCTTTCATATTTTGGGAAAGGTCTCTGTCCTTTGCCCAGATATGACACAGTGTCCTGCCTCTCACTATAGAGGCAACAGCATCCCATGTTGCCAGGACACCAGCATATGAACTTAGGGACTTACCCAATAGGAAGCTCTAGGACTTTAAATCAAGAGCAAGTAGCCCAAAGAAGGTGGGAGATGGCAGCTGCAGTGGCCAGCAGGGTCAGGCACTGGCTATGAGGTCAGAGGATACTTACTCGCCCTCTGTGATCTCTGAGCCGTAAGTGTGCATTGGTTAGAATTTTTCAGTCTTAGGCGAGATAAAACCCAATGCACACTCGCTTAAGAAAAAAGAGAAATGTACAGACCCCAGTAAATAGCAGGATATTTAACATTTATTTCTTAATTCTTCATGGGTAGCTTTATTCCAGGCTCAAAGGATGCCAGCTGCACCCTGCTTATCACTCCTCTTTTGTTAATCTGCTTCTTTACTGTTAGCTGAATTCTAGGCAGAAAAACCGTCAAGGGACAAAAATGAATGGCAGGGCCCCAGGCTTATCCGTTTCCCAATTTACATCCAGTAAGAAAGAGAAGTCACTTCCTCCAAAGCTCAAGCAAAAGCCCAGGAATTGACTTGCTTATTGGCCTAATCCAGGTCTCATGTCTGTCTCTGAACTCAGGGCTGTGGCCACGCACATGCAAGGCACTGGATTTCTTATTTTTATGGTTCTAATCTAATTTTAATTCACATTTTTTAATTTAAGTATAGTTGATTTACAATGTTGTGCTAATTTCTGCTATACAGCAAAGTGATTCAGTTATATATATATATATAACTATATATATATATACACATTCTTTTTGTTATATTCTTTTCCATTATTGTTTATCATAGGATATTGAATATAGTTCCCTATGCTATACAGAAGGACCTTGTTGCTTATCCATTCTATATGTAATAGCTTGTATCTACTAACCCCAAATATCCAGTCCATCCCTGCCCCACCCCTTCCCCCTTGGCAACCACAAGTCTGTTCTCTATGTCTGTGAGTCTGTTTCTGTTTTGTAGAAAGGTTCATATGTGTCATGTATTAGATTCCACATGTAAGTGACATCATATGGCATTTGTCCTTCTCTTTCAGACTTACTTCACTTAGTATGACAATCTCTAGATCCATCCATGTTGCTGCATTATTTCATACTTTTTTATTGCTGAGTAGTATTCTGTTGTATATATGTACCACGTCTTCCTCATCCATTCATCTGGCAATGGACAGTTAGGGTGCTTCCATGTCTCGGTTATTGTAAACAAAAGGCACTGGATTTCTGAGTCTAGACAAGAGGATTCTTCCCCTGTGGCCTGGGGGCCAAGTGTGGGGAAGGGGACCATTAGGGAAATGGTTATCAGGACAAGAGTGAGTAAGTGAATGGGTGCCAAGCAGCAGAAACTGAGTCATTTGCACAAACTCAAAGATTCCAGTGTAAGCACATTAAAAAGGGCAGAAGATGTTACACGTCAAATGTTCCTCATTAGGCGGTTGGAACCACCATTCCTCAGTTACATAATGTCATGTGGGTCAATGAACACAGCTGTTCAATAAACCAAGCCCTTGGGATCTTAGTGAGTTAACACGATAAATGGGTGCGCATCCCAATGTAGCTATAGTGTTTTTCAGTGCATCATATAGGCCACTGATTTAGCCATTTTATAAAAATAAGAATATTAGAATTTTCTTTTTTGTTTAATATACACTAAAGTCTCATGTGTCCAATACTGGGCACTGGAGGTGCACTTTCCAAAATGTACTTCTTGAAGTGGCCTAGACTTTCTCAATTTCAATGATTTTACTATAAATCCCCCTGAAACACATGACACATTTCCCCATCTTAATAACCAGACCACTGAACACAATCTAACCTGACATTGGTCTTCTCTGATCTACTACAGTGATGCCCTCGGGGGATGTTGAGGTGTATAGCACTGTTTGCCATTACACCAAATGGTGCCATATCATCCTGTTTCCTTTGTTGGATGCTGTGGGATTGAGGACAAATATGACCTAATCTGGTCTGGAGTGTCTGAAAGGTTTCTAGGCCCTAGACTCACTAGTGTAATGCACACCTCTACTACTTGTAATAGTTGATCTTAATGTATTTGCAGATTTGCAAGCGTGAACCTAGTACATCACATGATTAAGAGGCTTTCTAAAAAGGAATGACAATTCTCTCTGACTCTAGTTTTCTTAATGCATATAACTTTCTTCATTGCACCGATGTAAAAATAACACAGGTCCTAAAGAGGAGGTCTACAACCATAAAGAAAATCCTGTGCCTCTAAACAACGCTTAGCTTCTGAAACTTGTGCCAATAGGAAGTCAATCGTCAAAGATGCATCCCCCCAAAAAGGCATACTCTCCAACACCAAAAAGTAAGGGAGAGGGAAAAACCTCCCAGAAGGCAAAGCTGGGCCTCAGAGAGCTATGAGATTTGAGAGATTTGAGCTATGAGAGAGATTTCCTCCCAAAGAGTATAAACAAATGTTAATGAAGGAATCCTCCCACTTCGAGGGTAGAAGAGCATCCCACTGTGTGTCCAACATTGCTATGAACCGGTGACTGTTGTGTGTCTCCCATTCTTCTGAATGAGAATTTTTATTGTAGTGTGACTTCACTACTTCACTAGTAAATGAGGGCAGATAACTCTCAAACTCTTTTTCAGCAGAGCTGGGAGAGGGATGCAATCTACAGATTCCACAATATACGTAAGGATTACCAAAAGAAGATGAGATTGCACAGAAGCAATATGGGAAAATAATACAGAGAAGAAGTACAGAGAATGGTGAGAGGGTCCATAGGTGGCAAATCTCAGAAAGTCCCTGCAAAAATCCAGTTATGAAAGTGAGTGTCTCACCTTGAACTTCAAAAAAGATATCCCTATATGTACCAAGTATGGAAGGTAGCATGAAGAGGGAGAGCAGCAGAAGCCCCCCTAAACTTGATCTGATCCAGAAAAACAGAAGAGGCAGAGCTATACAGAGAATAACACAGATGGGCCATATTTGCAGGAAGCACTCTGTCTCTTTGACAACAGGAAAGAGGAGAGTCTTGGCATGTGCTACCAGAAAGGTTACCTGCTTCTCCCTGCTCTGCTCTCCCCAGCCCATGGAAATGTTCAGCAGAGAGCTGGTCCAGGAATATCCAGTTCATTTGGCATCAAGTATGTGAAAAAGAAACTGGCCCAGGGACTTCCCTGGTGGCGCAGTGGTTAAGAATCTGCCTGTCAATGCAGGGGACATGGGTTTGAGCTCTGGTCCGGGAAGATCCCACATGTCACGGAACAACTAAGCCTGTGCACCACAACTACTGAGCCTGCACTCTAGAGCCCACGAACCACAACTATTGAGCCTGCACGCCACAACTACTGAAGCCCGTGCACCTACAGCCTGTGCTCCGCAACAAGAGAAGCCACCGCAATGAGAAGCCCATGCACCGCAACAAAGAGCAGCCCCTGCTCGCCATAACTAGAGAAAGATCACACACAGCAACGAAGACCCAACGCAGCCGAAAAAATAATAAAAAATTAAAAAGAAAGAAACTGGCCCAGCATAAATATAAAGCTTCCGTTTTTTTAAAAATGTGAAAGAGCAGCAAAACTTACCAGTGAATGTGAGACACTCAGCAGAAAAATGTTGCCCCAACCAGACGAAAAGTGTAAACAACTATGAAGTAATCACCTCTAAGAATCATCACAGAGAAACCACAAAGATGCAAGAAATCAGGGAGGAAATGGTGAGATAACAAGTGCAGATGAAATGTGAGCCGAGCTAATAGAATGCAGGGAAAAAGTAGGAAAGAAAAAAGTCCCCTAATGATCATAAAAATGAAAACAAAATTGGAAGAAGCACATGGCAGAGTAGGCACTGTGAAAAAATAACAAAAAAAAGAAGATAATACTAACAAGTTGGAAACCAAATTTTAAAGATAAAAAGGAGTAGAGGGAAAACACTAGACATAGAAGACAAGCAAAGAAGTGATGATAGATGTATAACTGGAATCCCCAAAGAACAGAACCAAAATCATACAGCAGAGAAAATGTTTAAAAGTAGCAATCAAGAAAACTTTCCTGAGATAAAAGGGACAAAACCTGGTAGCGTTATCAGATGAAAGATAAAGAAATAATCTTTTGAGTAGCTGAGCAAAAAGAGCAAGTCACTTATAAAAGGGAAAAACTTGTCTGGCATCAGGTTTCTCCACAGCAACATAAGCATTGGGAGAAAGTGGAGATCCAACAAGATCCTTAAAAAAGAACATGTGAGTCAAGGGTTTCATTTCCAGCCAAACTGCCCTTCAAGTATAAGACCATTTTGAACAACACAAGAACCCAGGGAATATTGCTCCCTGGAGCCATTCTGAAGGCAACTACCTGAAGAAGAGTTTCAGCCAAGCAAGTGATGGTGACAAAAACTATAGCAAAACCATGATGAAAACCAGGGCTAGAGATGAACACCGACAATACTTAACTGTAGAACTATGACTAAAACAAATGGGAGTGCCCAGGTAGCAGAACAGAATAGCAGAATGTGAAATATACACCCTGACGTTACAGAATGATACAATAAGTAATAATTGATAGTGGAAGAAGAAAAGAAGTTGAGATGCTGAGTAAGTTCCCTGACTGCATTATATATAATAATTGAGAGCCAAGAGTTATTAAAGTGGGCAAATCTTCTAATAGAAGCCTAAGCATATTTAATAATGTAAAAGTAAACATTAAAAGGATGGTGCCAACTAAAATTGTGTGGTGGAGAAAGAGATGTCATCACCCATCATAAGGAACTAATAGATACTACTTAAAGAATAGAACACTAAGGTTATTATATGTGATTATAATTATAAAGTTAACCCCTATGACAAATCGTTTAATCCCTATGGCAAAAATACAAAACTCCCCAAGTATAAGAAAAAAGACACACACAAAAATTGACAAAAGACAAAAATTGGTGCAGGAAGGAAGTAATCATAGCTCGCCTTATGATCAGTTGGAAGAGGAGCATTTACCTAGCAAAATAATGCAACTATTCACATTCACTTTTGATCTAATCAAACTATACTGGGAAGGAAAGAGGACAGGAAGAGAGCTCTTCTACAGTGGGGCGGGGAGGAAAAAGAGAACTGATTCCTCATCTTCCACAATGGGAAGTCAAGAAATCATCTCTAAAATAAAATTCGGGAAGTGTAATACCAAGGTGACATTTAAAGACATGGAGATGGATATCAAAATAATCATGCAAAAGAAATGAAAGGGGTTGCCCCAGGGGAGGTGAAAAAAGAGGAGAGGGGCAGAGACTGCTGTTTTACATAACAAACTTTGTGGAACACAGTTTGGCTGTTTAATGTATAACTTCAATAAAAAGTACACTTTTTAAAAAAGAATCTGAGCTCAACTGAGCAATCAGAGTTCAACTGATCGTTCAGAGGTTCATTTTTTACCCTAACCTTTCCATGAGGTCCTTTCAAACGAAAGTTTCCCTAGTCTTTCATTTTGAAAAATGAAATTCTTCATTCTGCTCTGCCTTTTATTGAAAGCCACCACACAAGTACTGCATTAATCTGACAGTGTTTCCTCAGCCTCCTTTGAACCTCCGGCTGCCATGTATTCTATGAGGACAAAATGTTGATTTTAGTGCCATTACTCAGGAGGGCCTGCAGAGGAGAAGATACTTGCAAATACATTGATACCTATGGTGGTGATGACAGTTCCAGCAAAGAAAAAGGCACTTCCGAGGTCCCAGTGACTGCTGTTGTTAGAAGAGTTTCCTATGGGGCTTACTCCTGCGTTGTCAGCGTCAAGAGCATGCTGCAAGGAAAGTGAGAAAGCATGAGGTTCAGTGAAAAAGCTTACCAAGGGGCTTCCCTGGTGGCGCAGTGGTTAAGGATCGTCTGCCAATAAATCCAGGAATATCTCACGTGCCGCGGAGCAACTAAGCCCATGCACCACAACTACTGAGCCCGCATGCTGCAACTACTGAAGCCCACGTGCCTAGAGCCCATGCTCCGCAACAAGAGAAGCCACCGCAATGAGAAGCCCACACACTGCAACGCAGAGTAGCCCCCGCTCACCACAACTAGAGAAAGCCCGCGTGCAGCAAAAGACCCAAGGCAGCCAAAAAGAATAAATAAATAAAATAAATATGTTTTTTAAAAAAGATTGCTTTAAAAAATAATAAGAAATGAGTGAACAAACTAAAGTAATAAATGTAGGCACATGATCTTCCCAAAGGTGTGAGAAGAAAGCAATTTAAAATAAGTTTATAAAAAAAAAAAAAAAAGCTTACTAAGATTTCCTTGCTCCAGAACCTGCAATGATCTATAAAGAACTGGTTATGTGGATGAGGGTACCGTCATACAATGAAATACTACTGTTACAGAGAAAAGCACAGGCCCAAATGGCACCACTTGTGCTAAAGTCCATGGTATCAAACCTGCACTTGATACCTGACTTTATTGCAGTTACGACCTTCCCCAGAAATGTAATCTTTTTTTACTATTTATTCTTTTCTTTTAGTGAAGTATAGTTGATTTACAATATTGTGTCAATTTCAGGTGTACAGCAAAGTGATTTAGTTATTGTTTTTCAGATTATATTCCATTATAGGTTATAACAAGATACTGAATATAGTTCCCTGTGCTGAATCCTTGTGCTTCTCTATTTTATGTATAGTAGTTTGTATCTGTTAATCCCATAACTCCTAATTTGTACCTCCCTCCCTCTCTCTCCCCTTTGGTAACCGTAAGTTTGTGTTCTGTGTCTGTGAGTCTATTTCTGTCTTGTATATAGACTCATTTGTACTATCTTTAGATTCCACATATAAATGATATCATGTAGTATTTGTCTTCCTCTGTCTGAGTTACCTCGCTAAATATAATATTTTCTAGGTCTATCCAGAAATGTAATCTTAATCAACCAGTCTGGAATTGTCTGGTCAGCACCAATGAGGCAGCCTGTCTCATGGACCTGCTCCGTCCCCCAGAGGAAAAGAGGTAATGTGCATGCTAAAACCCCTGCTATTCTTTCCCCCCTCTCCCCCCAAAGAAGATGTCCTGACCTAAAAAATAATCCTTTCTTTTCTTTTGATAATAGCTCCTTTGCCCCACTCTCTTCCTATAAAAACCTTCCATTTTGTACAACCCCTGGGAGGACCCCTCTAGCTGCTAGATGGGTTGGTGCCTGATTCATAAATCATTGAATAAAGCCCATTAGGTCTTCAAACCTACTCGGTTGAATTTTGGTTTTTGTTTTAATTTTTTGGCCTCGCTGTGTGGCACGCAGGATCTTAGTTCCCTGACCAGGGATGGAACCCACGCCCCCTGCAGTGGAAACGCCAAGTCTTAACCACTGGATCACCAGGGAAGTCCCTGAATTTTGTTTTTTAACACTATACATCCACTTGTTAAAATTAGAAAATTAGTTTTAAATTGGGGGGAAAAATCCATATATAGTATGTTGCCATTTATGTAAAATTTGCAGACATAGGATTTACCCAGTCCTGGCAGAAGTTATGCAAAACGCATACATCTTGTTGTGCATATACATAGAAAGATGTCTAAAAGGACTGGCATCCAAAGTGGTCACTCCCGGGAGGCAGGGTTTCAGTTCCTTTTCACTCTCTTTTTTTCTGTTTTGTTGGAATGTTTTACACTGAGCTTGTTTCAGGAGTTAAGAGCTTGGGCTCCTGGGTCAGAGTGTCATGGTTCTGCTCGTTAATCACCTCAGACACTTGGGCAAGTTATTATTATTTTTTTTAATGTATCTTTTTTTTTTTTACATCTTTATTGGAGTATAATTGCTTTACAATGGTGTGTTAGTTTCTGCTTTATAACAAAGTGAATCAGTTATACATATGTTCCTATATCTCTTCCCTCCTGCGTCTCCCTCCCTCCCACCCTCCTTATCCCACCCCTCTAGGAGGTCACAAAGCACCGAGCTGATCTCCCTGTGCTATGCAGCTGCTTCCCACTAGCTATCTATTTTATGTTTGGTAGTGTATATATGGACTTCAGGATATGAGGAGGGGGAAGGGTAAACTGTGACAAAGCGAGAGAGTGGGCAAGTTATTTTAACCTCTCTAAGCCCAAATTTCCTCATTTGCAAACTGGGGATAACAATGCCTTCCCCCACAGAGTCGTTGTGAGGATTAAATGAGATGATTCATGTAATACGCTGAGCCCAATGCCCAGCACTGTGTCAGGGTTTAACAAATAGTTGACAATTTTGTGGCTGTCATTTCACTGTCCCCCAACACACACACACACACACACACACACACACACACACACATATACACACACACGGCTCCTTTTAAAAATAAATAACAATGACTCCTCACTGGCTACGGGATTTGGAATTCCATACACCTTAAAATTCCCAGTGACTTGGCCACATTGATGCTCCAACCTCATCTCACACTATACTATAAAAGCCTCCAGCCCTGGGCAGGAAACTCTATGAGACATCCCCTCATACTTCTGGAACTTTGCTTTGCCCTCCCACAAAGGTGCCCACCCTTCAGGGTCTAATCTGGGCCCCATTTCTTCCAGGAGGTTCAGTTTGTACCTTGTAGCCTCCACAAAATGCCTCCGTCCCAGGACTTACGCTTCTGCACCCATACATTTAACGGGCTTTTGATCACACACTCCCTTGCTGGAAATCCTTCCCTACTCTCAGCATGCACAGAATAAGGTGGAAAATTCCTCAGCAGCCCTTCCTGAGCTCACCCTGCCAAACTCCTTCAGGCCAGGGGGGAGGGTAGCAAGAGATTTCAATCAGGTGAGCTGTGGTGAGGAAGGTAGGGGCTTCAGACGGAGGTGACAGAAATATGAGCTACTTCTAGGGTCTCCATTCGCTGGACAAAATTGTAATAACCCCATGTGAATATTGCCAGACACAATTAAATATTGCAATGGGATTATATTCATCCTAAATAATGCCCATAAAGCTCTGTTGAAACAAGCAGACAGGGGCTTCCCTGGCGGCACAGTGATTGAGGGTCCGCCTGCTGCTGCAGGGGACACGGGTTCGTGCCCCAGTCCGGAAGGATCCCACATGCCGCGGAGCGGCTAGGCCCGTGAGCCATGGCCGCTGAGCCTGCGCGTCTGGAGCCTGTGCTCCGCAATGGGAGAGGCCACAACAGTGAAAGGCCAGCGTACCGCAAAAACAACAACAACAACAAAAAACAACAAGCAGACAGTGGTTGCCATAAATTAGATTACAAATGAAAAAGTCAATCATTGTTAGTAACATTTTGCCTTCATTGATCTGAGATATTTCAAACTCTTTAGACCAGGTATCAACCCTTTTCCAGAAAAGGTCGGACAGTAATTGTGGGCCACATATGGTTTCTGTTGCAAACCCCCTAGACAACTTACTGGACAAAAGAAAAAATCGCTTTTGTTGAAGTCTTTAGTTTATTCTTTCCTGCCTCTAAGAACATGAAATATTATACTGGCCACTGTTTCTAACATAAACGCTGGCACCCCAGAATTTCAAATCCAGCTGCATGGGATGTGTCTTTGCCTGTGGTTTAAATCGGCCTAGTCTACAAGGATCACTTATTCATCGGGGGCTACGCAATTCTCTGCTTTAGAGAAAAGACAGATGCCAAGTCCTTTCTGCTGGTAAAATACCCATTGTCACTATACTTTGAGCGCCTTCAGACCAAGCCACAGGCCTTAACTAGTGTTTATAGCCTCATAGTCTATTCAGCTCTGATGGGACCACCTGGAAATAATACCTCAGGGACAGCTCCAGGCCCCAGTCGCTTAGGTAGCCACAGATCACACCATCAATACCTAATATTTACAACTGCTATGAAGCTGCAAAAAGGTCTCACTGTGCTGAGACTTACACATAAATACCCTAAGCAGACCAAGTGCTGCGTATAAACATACAGATCTGCAGCAAAGACGGGCAGGGATAATTATGTGCTTCATCAAAAAATCCAAAGTAAGATTCCTTTTCAAGTTTCTTTTCTTTGAATTATGCAATTTATAAATATTTAATGTTTACATATGTAACCCTGAAGGAAAGTGTCTATCGGTTGAAAGGAAATTAACATTTGTTGAGTGTCTACATTGAGGCAGGTGTTTTAGAAGTGTTCTTCCATTTTATCCCTTCCACAACTTGTGTGTTATTCAATTTTATCCTTTCTACAACTTGCAAGAACTTTACGGAATATTATCGCTCTTTCGAGATAAGGAAACAGGCTCAGGAAAGTTAAGGAACTTGCCCGAGGTCACACAGCCAGGAAGTGGAGAAGCCAGAATTCAAGTCTTGATTGGCCCAAAGCCACGGTTTTGCCCTTTCCTCTGCATATGGTACCCAGAACACACTCATCCTCCCCCACCCTGTGCTCACCTCCAGACAGAGATGAGGGAGAGGTCTTGCCATCGTCCAAGAATTTAGACAGAAGGGACCTCACAAGCGATCATTTCTAACTAGACTACTTCCTGGAACATGTCCATGGGGGCACCAAACTTTTATTTGGCTGCTGGAGCTGGTGAGAGCTTAATAGCTCAGCATTAAATTTTAAATTACAAATAAATAAATAAAAATGGAGAAAGGTTGATTTTATAGCCTGAAAGGGAGGGAAGAGAGAAAAGAGAGAGAAAGCCCCAAAAAAAGAAGAGAGGAAAGCAAAAGAGACAAAGTGTCAGCTGAGCTCAGTTACAGCAATGCCCAAGACTTCTGAAAAGCAGGTCCATCTAGTACCCAGTTTTAACTTGCTTCATATGTGTGATATAAATTCCTCTCTCGCTCCCCCAAATCTTCAGTAAAATGGGCTATGCAAGCAAATGCCCTGGGGAAGTGGTTTTAAATATAAGGATTGTTACGGGCACTGTGGGCCAGAATGTGATTTAAAACCAGAAGTAAGAAGGAGAAAAATAAGGCCTCTCACAAGTCACCAACCTCTTGGTAAGACTTTAGAGGATCCCCAACCCCAGGAATGAGGTTTGATTCTATCTAGATCATATACATCAGAAAGACTCCAGCAAACAAGCAGAATTAAAATGAATTAACTCAGGTTACATACCTACAGGGGAAACCCAGTATAAATGGACTGTTATCACTTGAACCAACAGCATCATTTTTAACTCAATAGTTCTGATTGAATTCATACTTCTAACATTATTAATTTTCTAAAGTATTTTCTAATAATCTTAACTGTTTGAACTCAAGTAAAGCCTGTTAAAATTAAATGCATTTGCTTTTAAGTTTGTTTGTTTTTCTTTCTCTCCATTCAGGCTGCAAAAGTGAAGATAAGCCAGACCATTAGAAGTGTCCAAGCACGTAGATAATGAAATGATGAAACTGAGCCATGTACAGTCTGGCTTAAAGGATCAGTTACAGGGTAGAGGCTCAACCAACATCAGCATCATTTTAAGCCACAATCTCAGACTTAATGAGCATCACATGTTCAGTTACAAGATCAACCACTACCAAGTCCAGAGAGGTCTTCTGAGGATCAAAAAGAAAAAAATTAAACTACATGTGATGTGAGAGTTTCAAGCTTCAGGAAAAACATACTATAGATAAGAGGGTCCCATTTGAAAATTTAATTCCACCCCTTTTTGAATTTCCTTTTTAGCCTGTCAGTTAGAACTTCCAGTTGCTACCCAGTAAACGATTCATAAATGAATGTTTCAATCAATAAGAAATGAGTGGGGCTTCCCTGGTGGTGCAGTGGTTAAGAATCCGCCTGCCAATGCAGGGGACATGGGTTCGAGCCCTGGTCCGGGAAGATCCCACATGCCACGGAGCAACTAAGCCCGTGAGCCACAACTACTGAGCCTGAGTTCTGCAACTTCTGAAGCCCGTGCACCTAGAGCCCGTGCTCCGCAACAAGCGAAGCCACCGCAGGGAGAAGCCCGTGCACCACAATGAAGAGTAGCCCCCGCTCACTGCAGCTAGAGAAAAGCCCACACGCAGCAATGAAGACCCAACACAGCCAAAATAAATAAATAAATAAATACATTTAAAAAAAAAAAGATTGCTTTAAAAAAAATAAGAAATGAGTGAACAAACGAAAGTAATAAATGTAGGCACATGGTCTTCCCAGAGGTGTGAGAGGAAAGCAATTTATTTCTTTGTAATACAAACATAAGAAAGTAGTCCAACACAAAGAAATATAACGATTGTCCTATTTTTTAAAAAATAAAGAAGGAGGAGGAAGAGTTGGTGACAGTGGTAAGGTCTAAAAGAATCTGTTTCTAACTTACTTACAAAACAGAAACAGAATCACAGATCTCGAAATCAAACTTATGGTTACCAAAGGGGAAATGTAGGGGAAAGAGATAAATGAGGAGATTGGGATTAACATATACACACTGCTATATATAAAATATAAAACTAACAAGGACCTACTGTATAGCACAGAGAACTATATTTGACATTCTGTAATAACCGATATGGGAAAAGAATCTGAAAAAAAATGGATATATATATATATATATGTATATATATCTGATTCACTTCGCTGTACCCCTGAAACTAACACAACATTGTAAATCAACTATACCCCAATAAAAATAAATTTAAACATCTGTTTCTCACAGAGAGTAGAATGGAGATTGCCTGGGGCTAGAGGGTGGGGAGGGCAGATATTGGTCAAAGGGTACAAACTTCCAGTTATAAGATGAATACGTTCTGGGGATCTAACATATAGCATGGTGATTTCAGTTACTAATACTGTATTGTATACCTGAAGTTACTGAGAGAATAAATCTTAGATGTTCTCACCACAGAAAAAGCAATGGTAATTATACGACATGATGGAGATGTTAGCTAATGCTATGCTGGTCATCATTTTGTAATAAATAAGTATATCAAATCAATACGTTGTACACCTTAAACTTCCCCAATGTTATATGTCAATGATATCTCAATAAAACTGGAAAATAAATAAATAAAAGAATCTCTTTTCTTCCTGCTTCCTCTATCCTCCTTCCTTCCCTGCATTAGGACCACCAGAAAGGTACAACAGAGAAACTGCAGCCTCCCCCAAAATGAGAAGGGGATAGAGAGCCCTCGGAGATCCCCCCACCGAATTCCCCTGGTGCCGTCATCCCACGCGGCAATGCTGGGTCGCATAAATCACTGTTCCGGGCAACACAAGACACCATCATGAGTGTTAGCGCTACTCTGGGATGAATGACGGCCCACAGGGGACCACTAACTGTCTGTGGCTTTTCTCCTATGATCTGTGTACTTGGTGAGACAATCTGTTTCTCTGTTTCCTCATAGGGCACCAAAAAAGAAGACAAACAAAGGTGGAGAGGTGATCACTCAGCTTGTCTGAGACTGAAGAATGCAGCCGATTGGCACCATATACACGGACGCTAATAACCATGGCGATGGTTTGATTTACTGTCCAAACCAGGACACTTGCAGAGGGAAAAGGGCCTTGTTCACGATTATGCTTGAACTGCAGGACAGGCATAAGACAGGACGTATGATCCTTTTGCTAACGGCTCACACTACGGGAACAAAGGGAAATGACCTCATCTGAGGGCACAAAGGTGGCTCTAGGTCTACAACGTTCTTAATCTCGAGAGGGCACAGTCAGCAAAAGGATTTATGAAGGAGATATTTAGCCAGGGGTCGAGGCAAGAGGAGGGGGTCGTGGTGGAAAGTGGCTTCATAAATGCACTCAAAGCGGGCATACTTTCAGCCATTAATGGACAGAAGGAAAGCCACAACCCCTAGGAGACAGAGAAGGGCAACTGGCAGACCACACTCATTACAACTCACAAATGCCCCAATGACTCAAAACCCTGACAACAGGGTAGCAGCATCCTTCCACCGCCTCACACATTTGTTGCGGAAGGGCCTCAGGTGAGAAGTGGAAGTATGATATTAATTTGTTCACCGCAGTGGCTTTTTATTTCTCCTGCTTCAGAAGCATTTCACATATAAATATTTCACAGCAGCAGAAGTGACCGTGCTGGGGCTGGGGGCAGGGGGTGGGGCTCCTTCACGTCCAAGTGCAAAGCCACATCATATACATACTTCAGACAACAGTGGGAGGGCATCAGAGAGGAAACCTGGAGCCACCCCCAGCAAGGCACTTCTTGATTCCAAGAAGTCTTCACTTCAGTACAGAAAGAGAGAGAGTATAAGCACCTCATACTTTCCTCTTGCAACAGAGAAAGTTCATGGATAAAGTGCAAATGTCTAGCCTGTGCAAGGTGCTCAGCTTCTCTGAACCTCAGTTTTCTCATCTATAAAATGAGGTACCCTTCCTTGCAGGGTTGCTGTCAGATTTTTTTTTAACGTATACATGACTTCAGGCAGCATGCCTTGTCATTTCATATGTGATGACGTTAAAAATAACAGGAATCCTGAGTACTTACCAGTGCATAGATTAACTCAGTTAACCCTCGTGGTGACCTGTGAGATGGGCATCCCCATGGGACACATGAGACGGATTAGTGCTTACCTTGCCACATCTAGTGCCCGGCAAAGCTAGCAAGTGGATACTCTTTGCATTGTTAACAGGAAGATCATCGTCCTAAATGCTAGAAAGGCAGCTTCTCTCTGTGTTCTTCTTTCTCCCCATCTCAGACCCTCTTAGCCCAGCTCCTTGACTCTGGAGAGCAGCCTGGCTCCCCGCTAGGCTGGGACACCCCTAGTGTCTACAAGAGGTCAAGGGAGAGGGGGGTTGATGTGCACAGGTCCTCACCTCCCACCCAGGCAGATGGCCAGTGTGGCAGTCAGGCCTGTGCTGGCCCGAGTGGACCGGCCAGTCTAACAGACTCACTACCACAGAGTCTCCCACAAATAAACGCTCACAAAAACCAGGCCAGGCCATAAAAGGGCAAAGAGAGAGGCACCTTCAGTGCCATGGGGGATATGGTGATGGTTTATTTTCCTGCTGCCCTAGGTATCTAATTGTGTGCAAACATTAGCCTTTCCTCTGTCCCGGGGATTCAGGCAGCAGGCTTTCATCGGTGCTTTACGATACGACCTGGTTATAAACGTAAAGTGAAGGTCACCTGCAGATTGGACAGCGTGAGTGGAGAATTTGTTTGAAGAATAAGATAGAGAAACCCAAGATGAGCTAGATGGCACATCCAGAGCCTATGGTCTGAGGAAGCTAGCTTTCCTTGCTACCACTAGTTAATTCTTTGGGGAGAAAATGTTCTAAAACTCAGTTCCTTAGCACCTGGATATACACTAATGACTAATGTAGCCAAACATTGTCATATGGGACCAAGCCATATTGGCAGGAGACCTTCTACCTTCCAAATTGTGCCTTACAATGTAGAATTCGTTTTTTCTGTCTCTTTGACTACATGGAAGGATGAAATAAGAGACATTTTAACGCATCAAGTCCACTAAGCAAGCAGAGATACATGTATGTGCTCTGATAAAATCAATAAACTTTCAGACTAACTAACCGTCATCCTTTCATCTCAGGTTGGACTCAGCCTCTACAGGTTGAAAATCAAATCTGCCAAGTGATGATGAAAAATCACCTTGGTCCTGAGGAGAATGCTTGATGTATGCACTGCTCTCTCTGCACTTGAGATTATTCCTATCAAACATGAGTTTACCCAATTTCTGGGGGAAAAAATTTTTTTTTTACTGGGCTACGAAAGCAGCTCCAGGAATTCTGATTCACTGCCGTGTGAGCTAAACCCAAGATGACTATTCCTTCCATCGTCACTGCATTGGAGAGAGCCTGAAACTTAACAGATGATGCTTCTGCTATCTTGTTTTCATTGTAGCTTTTCACTCGGACTCTTTCTTACTTTTGAGTGCTGGATATTAATCCCAAATTAATATTTCATTTCCTGTGCCCCTTAGAAAATGTATCAGCACCTTCTACCAGCACCTCAGCTCTCTCTCCAGTTGGCAAACCTTGTTTCTAACGCTCATCTGTTATGTCACTTTCTTCCACCTGAAAAAGGACAATATAGGGAAATAGGAATTTGTACGTCTGATCCTCATTTTTCAAAGAACAAAAGGTTAAACCCTCCCATCCTCAGTAAGGCTAACCCTCATCCACAAGCTTTCCGTCTCTTCTGCCCATTTCTACCGAGAATGAAGGGAAAATACATGTTCTCAATAGATACGGATAAGCGACTCTCAACTGCAGACCTGAATGATACATCGTGTACTGTGGTTTTAAATAGAATCTATTGGCCCAGTTCAACACCTTATGCGAAGATGCAAAGCCATGTCCCTCTAGAGCACAACCAACAGATAATTATTATTCTCTGTAGTCTTCTCACAGGAGAATGAGGGTCCTTCTGGGGGTCCCACAGTTTGAGTCAGAGACTCCTGCTCCGTGAATAAGGGCCTGAGTGTTTCCTTGTCTTCTGGCACCAGTCGCACTGGACTTTAAGTACCCAAGCCACGTCGGTCTCCCCCAGCAGGAGTAGAGCATCTTGGTGAAAAAGCATGGGTTCTGGAGCCAGGCTGCCTGTGTCCAGATCCCAGTTCTACCTGTCACCTAAGCTTATCTAACTTCTGTTCCCCAGCTGCTTACCCTTACCTCAAAGGATCATTGTAAAGACTAAATAACAATAAACATGAAGCATTTAGAGCAGTGCCTAGCCACAGTAAATACCGTGTAAGTGAGCTAGTGAGACAATGGATTCTGGAGGACAGGAAGGAGACGTCTTGCATCATTTTTTATTTTATTTTTCTAATCATTAGTCTGACACGGCACCTGCTTCATGACAGGCATTCAGCAAATGTTAGTTATTAAAATGAATACAACTGATTATGAGTAATGAAAATAACTCTATGAGCCACACACCACCAAAACCTTGTTAAATGAACGAGTCACAGATGTAGAAAACAAACGTATGGTTACCAAGGGGGAAAAAGTGGGGGAAGGGATAAATTGGGAGATTGGGATTGACATATACACACTACTATATATAAAATAAGTAACTAATAAGGACCTACTGTAGAGCACAGGGAACTCTACTCAATACTCTGTAATGGGCTGTCCGGGAAAAGAATCTAAAAAAGAGTGGCTATATGTACATGTATAACTGATTCACTTTGCTGTACACCTGAAACTAACACAACCTTGTGAATCAACACTACTCCAATAAAAAGTTTAAAAACAAAAAAATAAATCTTGTTAAATGAGATTTTTGCTTCACCTTCAATGAGGAGCAAACACATGCACATTTGTAGATAAATGCGGACACCGACACCGTGGCATTCATTTCTGGATTTTGTTTTATTTTTATGAGAGTTTTTTAAGAACACTGACTTCTCATTTGCAAATTCATTTTTCTAGTGTCATGCCAATTGCCATTAGCTCTTTAATTTCTGGCTTAAAAGCTTTAGATATTCTTCCCTAAACAGTGATGGACTCAACAACCCCAGGGATAAAAACAATAGTAATAATGAAGTGTAAGCCTGTAGAGACAGGCCAGGGGCTGCAAGCCCGATCTTGCACACATTGAACAATCTTCTTCATGACCACTTCGCTGAAGAAAGGGCAGTGCCTCTGTTTCAGGGCAACAGCCAGGGGAGTTGCTTCAACTTGCCCGAGCTGCATCTTTGGGCACAAAGATGCCGATCTTGCGCTCACCAGAGGTCACCTGCTGCCTCGGCCGCGGTCCAAACTTCCTGCACAAAAGGCTGCTTGGAGGAAGGGAGGGTTCAGGGCAGGGAAGGAGAAGGCTCATCTGGCTTTGCACGCACTCACAGCAAGGATTTCCACTGGCTGCTGAATGGATGTCTCAGGCGCCATCTTTTCCTTAAAATCATTACGTTCCTAAATATGTAAAACTTTGGGGCTATGGACACCAAGGGAATCTCTCATGCATAAAGAACACGGAAGAAGTACTCTTGACAACCAGACCGAGAGGAAAGGTCTTCTAGAGCACAGAAACAAAATCACTTTCTGCTTTGCTTCTGTGAAGGTTCTAAATGAAAGGGGAGTTCCCTGGTGGTCCAGTGTTTACGACTCGGCGCTTTCACTGCCGTGGCCTGGGTTCAATCCCTGGTCAGGGAACTAAAATCCTGCAAGCCTCAGGCGCAGCCAAAATAAAATAAAATAAATAAATGAAGGGCTCTTGGTCTCCGAAACAGATATACAAGCACCATTCATTCATTTCTCAAACTGTAAGCAACTTCTACGGGCCAGCCACTGTGCCAGGCATCAGGGATATAAGGATAAAAGACACAGACTCAACCTCAAAAAGCTCACAATCCCGGGAAAGAGACAGGTGAGAAAATGATGACTAGCTAATAGAGTCTAATGAGCACAGAGGCAAATGTGAGTGTTTGATGCTACCAGGAGGGCCCACGAAGGCTTCTTCCAGGCCTTGAGTTTTGGCACCTCTGAGGATAAATCAGTTCAGAAATCCAGAGCATAACACTTAGCAAAGTGCCATAGTTGGCACTCCATGAATGTTTAGCTGATGAATGGATGAACGTATGACTAAAACCCAGCTCATAACTACCACTGCTATACTCTGGGTTTCTATGAGGGACCAAAATGGCAATGGACTGACTGATTGGATCACGTCACCCTGCTGCTTGAAACAGCCAGAGCTTCCCAGAGCTCTTAGGATAAAATCCAGCATCAGGCCCTGCAGGGTGTTGCCCCTGCCTGTCTCCAACCTAAATGCCTACCAGTCTCCCCTTGTTAATGGACCTCCAGCCACCTACACTCCCCTTCTCTCAAGTTCCCAGACATCCCGGCTTCCTTCCACCCACAGGGGCCTGACAGCTCCCTCCGCCCAGAACCCCTGTCCTACTAATCAGGTCTGTTCACGTGCCTCACAGCTCTAGTTCCCCCATCCCTTTGCAGCATTCATCTGGTTTTATTTACACTTATTTCTGTGATTACATGCATAAGGTTTGCCTCTCCCACTACCAATCAGTAGGGTGACTGTATAATTTATCTTTCAAACCACGTTTGAGAGGAAAAGGGCCACTGTTCACAAATATTTCAGATCCACAAAAGCTGGGATGTTTGCCCATCCTAGCTATAACGCTCCAAGAGGTCGGGGACCATGTCTGCCTTTTATTCACCATCATGGCCCCAGTACTTAGCGTTGAGTAAATCAATAAATTTGTCAAATTAATAAACGAATGAGGGAGTGAGTAAGCAGGTGAGTGAGTGAGTGATTTGGGGTTTGGCAGAAGAGAATGGTAAATGTCACAGCCTTGGGAAATGTTCATGGGTCATGCAAATTAACCAACATCTCTTGCTTGTGGGGAGAAAGCTTGACAGCTCAAGATCTCTGGCCTTCCCCTTATCTGCAGAATAGCAGCTTCGGTCACCATGACAACATCAAAGGTCCATGCCCAGGACCACAGCATTGTACCCAGTCCTCTCCTGCAGCCGCCCATATCTCAAATTAACTCCTCCGCCAGCAGTGAAGTGAGTCACTATACCAGAGGCCCACAGTTCAGCACCTGGCCCTGGCACGGATGCTCTCCATATGCTGGGAGGGTTAAAAATCCAGGGGAGAAGGAGAACGGGAATCTGTGTCAGAAAGCAAGCACTGACTCTCAGGAAGGAGCTTTCCCATCCTGTGGTTTAAGTGGATTTTCCCTTAGGAGGAATTTGTCCTGATACAATTACACACTCTTCAGCCCCATTGTGTCGAGCCAGGGATAGAGCCTGATGAAGAGACCATGGGCTCTGGAGTTGGAAAATCCAGATTCCAGGCCCACTTTTGCCACTAGCTAGTTGCGAGGACTTAACCAGGACACCTAGCCTTGGTAAACGGGGACAGTAACAGTGGCTACCACTTGGAATAATGGGGAGTGAAAACGAGGTTCAGGAACACATGTAAACTGCCTGGCCCCAAGCCTGCACACAGTCAGGACTTAATCAGTGGTGTCAAACAGTATCCATCAAATACATCTTGAGGCCCCAGTACTGAGCAAAGGATCCAAGACTCTAACCATTTATTAGCAAAGGATAAAAATCCCCAAGCGATCATACAGTGAAAATCAGTGGCAAAGATCCTACCCATCAACATAAAAAGTCACAACCTGACAAATGACCACTACAGACCCTCATCCACGCAGGCTGAAGCATTCTTCCCTCCCCTGTCAGTCAGTGAAGCCTCATGATTTTGTCCCTTGACGGTTACAGAGGTTGAATGTTTTATTGCTTTCTCCAAGATGAGTCATGTGGGAAGTTTCTAAAACAACTGCACTGGGGGCAGGGAAGGAAGCAATTGTGGCCTGTGAGAGCATGGAGGGTAAAGGAGTTCTTGGGATGGAGTGACTGCCTAATTGAGTTGATGGAAACTGCGACTTCATAAACCTATTCAGGGGTTTCCCTGGTGGCGCAGTGGTTGAGAGTTCACCTGCCGATGCAGGGGACACGGGTTCGTGCCCCGGTCCGGGAGGATCCCACATGCCGCGGAGCGGCTGGGCCCGTGAGCCATGGCCGCTGAGCCTGCTTATCCGGAGGCTGTGCTCCGCAACGGGAGAGGCCACGACAGTGAGAGGCCCACGTACCGCAAAAAATAAAACAAAACAAAAACAGAACAAAAAACCTATTCAATGTATTCGTTTGGCCAAAAAAGTTTGTTGGGATTTTTCCATAAGATGTTTGGAGACGAAAGCTGGACAGGGGGAAATAGTGTTTCCTAAATGCCAACTCTATGGCAGACACTCTGCTGAGCACTTTACGTGGGTTAACTCACTCCCTCCTCCCATTATTCCGAATGAAGAGGGACTGCACCATCCCCATCACAGGAAAAGCAGCCTTAGGTTTAATAGTGCTAAAGACCAAGTCTATCTGACTCCAATGCCCATGCTCTTTCCCCTCCTTGACACTCCCTTCTTTGAAAACACAACAGTCCATATTTAGAGTGCTATGGTACCGTGTCAGCCCACATTTCCCTAAAAATTTCTCTTCCTCCCTCCAATCTTTTCCTTGGGGTAAAACCTTGAAGAAAAGGCTCAGACGTAGTGTAGGGGGTACTGACCGTTGACACAAGTGAGCAGTCTAGCACAGTGCTGAGACGTATGGGCTCTGGAGTCTGGCATCCCAAGGCTCAAATCCCAGTTTAACCACCTATCAGCTGTGTGGCCTTGGGCAAATTACTTAATTTGTTAGAATTTATTTGTTCATCCATGAAATTGAATGATGACAATAGCTCCTACCTGTAGGTTTGTTGCAGGGGTTAGATGAATTAAAGGATTCAAGCACTTAGAACATGCCTAGAGGAACGTAAACAACCAATAAGTGGTAGCCATTTTTTATTATTACAACAGCTCTGCAGGAAATTTCCCTATTACCGTCATCTGCAGACTCTCTCACGGAGTCTCAAGGGTAAGATTCCAGAGATGAATGGGTCTTCTGTGTCCTCTGTGGACTGAACTGCTGAAGCCCAGTTCAGGTTAATCAGCCTGCCCCAGGGCACCACACTAGAAGATGGACGTGCCTCACTGAGGGATAAATAGCAAACAGGCCCGGAGGATGCAGGCCCTTTCACTCAGTCACACTCTGGAGTCACTGGTCATCCCATTGTCTGGGTGACCCACTCCTTGGGGCTGCCTGAGCCTTCTGGGTCCCTGAGGTTCTCCAATATGTGTTTCAAACCACACAGAGGAACAGTCAGGGTGAACAGAGATCGTGGAGCCAGCTCCGGTGTCTACTTAATAGATCTGAGGCCAAGTGTCCCCATCAAAGCTGGGATGATTATCTAGGTGGCAGGGTAAGCCCTCTAAATGACACAGAAAACTGCTAGGTTACTTCCCTGGGCTCAAGCCACATCAACACAGCAAATGCTGTTAGCAGCCCAACTCAGCACTCAGGGGAGTCATTTCTGCGAAGAGGACTTTACACTTCAACAGTCGAAGCAAATCAAATTTAGGATTTGAAGCCCCAAAGTGCATTTCAGGAGTTTTCTTCTCTTTTCCCTTAGCAGAACCCCAGGATGTGCATAATTTAGAGGCTTTCTACTCCCCACAGCATATCCTGCTGAAATAACAACGGAAGTCATGCTGGGGCCCTTAATGAGACAGGGCCAGAGCTCCGTGACCCCAACTAGGTAGGGTCTATGAGCCCCGTGCCAGCCTGAAGAAGCTACAGAAGACAGACGTTTGCCCTTCTTCTTCCCAATAAAGAGTTCTCGGGGTCTACGTCTCTCAGGGAGGATTTGAGGCAGAGATAGATGGGCCCCAGGCTGAGCAGCTGGAGTTTGTCCCCTGTGGACAGACACTCCAAGATAAAGATAATATTTATCAGGAGAACAATAGGAGAGGCTGAGCCCTGCCCAGAAAAAAGATAGAGACCACATATTTCTCATTGTCGAGGTCGAGGAGACCTTCCCGACTGCACATGCGCAGAAAGGCTCCTTGGAGGTCAAAACAGGAGTGATGTCAACCTACCCATAGGCCTCTTCACTAGAATCCATCTTGGCTAAGAGATGCGTGCACACACTTGGGAGGACCCTGAGATATACCAAATATGGACTCAGAACCAGGCAAAGCAAGATGACAGGCCAAAGGAAACCTGGAAGAAATGCCCCATATAGGTGATTCAAACTACCATGAGGGCACGACTCTCTCTGAGTCCACCCATGTGTCCATCCACACATACTCTTTTTCCTCCTAATAAATACTTTACTTGTTTCACTAAAATAATAATAATAATAATTTAGGGGTTCTCTATATTTCTTTTTCCTGCCTTCCTTAACAAATAAATAGTAGCGATCACAATAGCTCAAAGTAGCTGAGCTTTTTTGTTTAATCTTCAGACCTCCCTAACAAGTGGACACTATTATCATAATCGTCATTTTACAGAAGGGAAGCTGAGGCCTGGGGTGACTCCCTTTCTCACCCAGGTCACACAGCCCACGGGCAGAAAAACGATTTAACACAGGAAGATTAACTCCAGAGTGTGGGTGCTGCTGGCCGGGCTCCCCCGACCCACATGGCCTCTGCTTGAACAGGAAGGAAGGCGGAGCACAGGGCAGGCACTCCAGACATCTTTGCTGAACGGAACATGAGCCGTCTTCAAGTCTGCTTTGTCAGACTCTCTTAGATGTGGCCCCTTCACTGTGTCTCAGCATGGCCCACCGATGAGGTCCCAATATGCTTCCGAACTGGTCTTACTTCCTCCAATTTCTCCTTCCTCCAACCCTACATCCTCAGCGCTCAAAGAGTTACCTTTCCAAAGAAAGTTTCCATCGTGTCACTACCTTCTTAAATCTTTTAGTGACTCCCCCACTTCCCGCAGCACAAAGCCCAAACCGCTCAGCAAGGCTCTCTGGGCACCTCAAATCCAGCCCCTGCCCCCGTCCCAAGCTCATCTCCCACCACCTGCCCACACCTCTCAGCTCAAGGCACACGGACCACCTGCACCTCCCTCAACGGGCACCACATGCCGGTGGGATACCCTTCACGGTGGGTCCTGAATGATGAACTCCTTCCGTATTGCACGTTTCTGTTCCCATGCGTGGTGTTTAAGAGAACAGGACAGTGGTCAGACTGCCCAGGAGTGAATCTGAGATCCTCCACTCACTAATCAGGTATCCTTAAGCGTGTAACTTCACCTCCTGCTGCCTCAGTTTCCTCCTCTGCGAGTGGCACAAAAGACTATCCTCATAGAATTGTTGTAGGGACTAAAGGAGACAAATGGCCACGATATCTTCCCTGACCTCTGTTTGCCCCACTGGGGTGCCACTCCAGTGATCATCGAAAAGACAAGAGATCACAGACGCTGGGGAAAACGTGGAGAAAAGGGAGCCCTCGCGCACTATTGATGGGGTTGGAAACTGGTGCAGGCACTACGGAAAACAGTATGACGTTTCCTCAAAAAATTAAAAGCAGAACTACCAAATGATCCAGCAATTCCACTTCTGGGAACACATCCAAAGGAAACAAAAACAGTAACTCGAAAAGGTATCTGCACCCCCATGTTCATAGCAGCATTTACAGTAGACGAGACATGGAAACAACCTGAGTGGCCATAGATTAATGGATAAAGAAGTTGTGAGTTTTACATATATATGATGTAATATTATTCAGCCATTAAAAAAATGAAGGAATCCTGCCATTTGCAAAAACATGGATGGACCCTGAGGATATGCTCAGTGAAATAAGTCAGATGGAGAAAGACAAATGCTGTATGATTTCACTTACATGTGAAATGTTTTTTAAAAAAATTCATAGGAAAAAAGATCAGAGATGGGGGGTGGGGAAAGGCCAGTTGGAGGAAGGTGGTGGAAAGGTACAAACTTCCAATTATAAGTAAGTCCTCGGGAGGTAATGTACAACTTTATGAGTATAGTTAACACTGCTGTATACTATATGTGAAAGTTGTTAAGAGAATAAATCTAAGAGTTCTCACCACAAGGAAAAACAAATTTTTCCCTTTATTGGATCTACATGAGGTGATGGATGCTAACTCAACTTTCTGCAGTAATCATTTCACAATAAATGTTCAAACCATTATGCTGTACACCTTAAACCTATACAGTGATATATGTCAATTATATCTCAATAAAACTGGGGAAAAAATAGCTCCATTCCGATGAATTCTAGTTATTGGTTTATATGCCTCTTCCTCTAGGGTTTCTCAATCTACTGCCATGTGAAACTGGATAATTCTTTGTTATGAGTGGATATGCTGGGCATTGTTGAATGTTGAGCAGCGTCCCTGGACTCTACCCACTAGACATCTGTAGCATCTGTCACCAACTGTGACAACTGAAAATGTCTCCAGACATTGTCAGATGCCCCCTGGAAGCAACCCCCGCTCCCCACTAAGAACCACTGCTTGAAATTCTGAGCTCCTTGAATAGTACTATAAACAGCAGCGGCAATATCTATCTTTTTTTTTTTGAGTGCGCACCACGTGCCAAGAGCAGTTCAAAGCCCTTCTCATGAATTATAGAACTTAATCCTCTCAATATCCTAAGGGTGAGGGATTTTAGGCACATTTTATTGATAATGAAATGGAATCACAGACAAGTCCACAACTTGCTCAAGGTGTATTTTATCTTCATCTTTTCTATTCCCAACACTTAGCATGTTACCTGATGTAACAGAAGCTCCGTAGCAACTTAAAGAATGCATAGATGAATTAATTAATGAAACAGTCTCCTCCATAGCAGCATCTGGGTCAGGGATGGTGACCCATCTGTCACATCCGGAGTCCTATGATACCTCATAAAAGTGGTTTAAGTCTTTGGAAAATCCCTCCCCAGCTATGGCCCTTTGAAGCTATCCAGGCATTTCACAGGGGTTAATCTGTTCTAGGTATTCTGTTTTTATTATTAATAACATGAATTACACCTTCCAGATTAGCTTTATGAGGGGTTCACTCAATCCAGCCAAGAGTCCTGACACTACCAGATAAATACCATTGACCAGCCACATACAACAATAAAAATATCGGTGAGATACAATAATATTATTTTTCCATCTTAGAACACACCACACTGAAAACCCTTCCAAACACTGTGTTTCTTATGAGCACTACATACAGTGCTGCTGAGAGCTGTAGAGTGGAGAGGATGCCCCCTGGTCCAAAAGTGTGGACCCTTTCATCCTATGAAGGAATCAGTGAAGGGTAAACCATAATAAAATTTTTTAACATCTTTATTGGAGTATAATTGCTTTACAATGGTGTGTTAGTTGCTGCTGTATACAAAGTGAATCAGCTATACATATACATATATCCCCATACCCCTCCCTCCTGCGTCTCCCTCCCACCTTCCTCATCCCACCCCTCTAGGTGGTCACAAAGCACCGAGCTGATCTCCCTGTGCTATGCGGCTGCTTCCCACTAGCTATCTATTTTACATTTGGTAGTGTATATATGTCCATGCCACTCTCTCACTTTGTCCCAGCTTACCCTTCCCCCTCCCCGTGTCCTCAAGTCCATTCTCTACGTCTGTGGCTTTATTCCTGTCCTGCCCCTAGGTTCTTCAGAACCTTTTTTTTTTTAGCTTCCATATATATGTGTTGGCATACGGTATTTGTTTTTCTCTTTCTGACTTACTTCACTCTGTATGACAGACTCTAGGTCCATCCACCTCACTACAAATAACTCAATTTCATTTCTTTTTATGGCTGGGTAATATTCCATTGTATATATGTGCCACATCTTCTTTATCCATTCATCTGTCTATGGACACTTAGGTCGCTTCCATGTCCTGGCTATTGTAAATAGAGCTGCAATGAACATTGTGGTACATGACTCTTTTTGAATTATGGTTCTCTCAGGGTATATGCCCAGTAGTGGGATTGCTGGGTCGTATGGTAGTTCTATTTTTAGTTTTTTAAGGAACCTCCATACCGTTCTCCATAGTGGCTGTAACAATTTACATTCCCACCAACAGTTCAAGAGGGTTCCCCCTTCTCCACACCCTCTCCAGCATTTATTGTTTGTAGATTTTTTGATGATGGCCATTCTGACCGGTGTGAGGTGATACCTCATTGTAGTTTTGATCTGCATTTCTCTAATGATTAGTGATGTTGAGTATCCTTTCATGTGTTTGTTGGCAATCTGTATATCTTCTTTGGAGAAGTGTCTATTTAGGTCTTCTGCCCATTTTTGGATTGGTTTGTTTGTTTTTTTGATATTGAGCAGCATGAGCTGCTTGTATATTTTGGAGATTAATCCTTTGTCAGTTGCTTCATTTGCAAATATTTTCTCTCATTCTGAGGGTTGTCTTTTCATCTTATTTATAAACCATAATAATTTGATTCTTGACTGACACAGGTTCAGCATTTTTAACTGCTTAGCCTACAAAAAACTGTAAGTAAACACCAGTATAAATCCTTATATCAGAGTAGATGGAGATCTTAAAGTATCCCATGTCCAGGATTGATAGTCAATGGGTATAAAGGGAAAAGAGAGGAAATGCTTTCTGTTAAAGAGCAAAGAACTCCAATGCCTTTTGACTCTCCTAAAATTCTGGAAAGTGTTGAACATAAAGCAAATATTTAAGAGAGAGTTAAGCTTATGCTAAAGTAAACACTACTTCAAGGGCTGTAGACTCATTGGGCGAGGCAGGGTAGAGCCAGGCAGACCTCACTTTGAATCCCAGCTCTGTCATGTTGGTGGTTGGAAAGTTACTCAACCTCTTTTAGCATCAGTTCTCTACCTGTAAAATGGGTATAATTATACCAACTTAGAAGGTTGTTGGAGAGATTAAATGAGATGATGGGTAGAAGAGGCCTAGCTCATAACGGGTGCCTACTAAAGAGTATATGTTTTAATTGTTATAAAAATGATCTCAAGGGCATGCGCGCACACACACACACACACCCTCATTTCACAGAGAAATCTTCGAGGTCAAAGGATGGGTCTTAACAGCAACACCAGAACTAGAATCTCTACCCTCCTCCATTCTGTCCTTCATTCTGGCCACTGAATTCTTTCATAAAGGAGAAGGCCAAAGAATGAACAATAGAGAAATACGGAATTAATAAATAAATGCATGAATAAGCTCAGATGTCTCATGGCATCACCAGTGTTATAGATTTAGTTTGATAGCTTATCCCAAAAGCATTTCTCTATTGGGTAGTAATTAGATGTAAAGCCATGCAGAGGCTACACATGGATGCAAAGATAATAAGATATGATCCTTTTCCTCAAGATCTCATTGTCTAAGGAAAGAAAATTCAGGCACAAGTCCAGATTCAATTCAGACCACCTTTTAGGTTATTACATGTATTGCAACTAAATAAAAAGGATCTCACCACATATCACCACAACATGTATAATAAGTTCCTTACTGAAAATTACTCCCGAATTATTTCCTCCATTCTCTGCGCCTTTATGAGCCTTCAACCTGGCACAGATTAGTGACAGATTGGTAGCATTTTACCATGAAAGGAGAAAAAAAACAAACAAACAAACAAACAAAAAAAACAAACAGACAAGGCCATCTAAGAAAGAGTGATATGAAACACTGCCCCTTGACCTTTAGAATTGTAAGGTTTTATTTTTTATTTATTTTTTTTTTTTTTGGCGCTACGCGGGCCTCTCACTCTTGTGGCCTCTCCTGTTGCGGAGCACAGGCTCTGGACACGCAGGCTCAGCGGCCATGGCTCACGGGCCCAGCCGCTCCGCGGCATGTGGGATTTTCCCGGACCGGGGCACGAACCCGTGTCCCCTGCATTGGCAGGCGGACTCTCAACCACGGCGCCACCAGGGAAGCCCAGATTTTATTTTTTAATAAAAACTGTAGGATATAGGTATGAAACCATATGTATTCCAGGAAAAAAATGTATATTTCTATTAATCTAAGAGTCAAGTCAGATTATAGAAACTAATTTAAAAGACTACAACTACTGGGAAGGGGCCAGATCATAAGCAGCCTCAGAATTCCCCTACCCTATCAGTGTAGCTGGAAATAGATAAATAAATAAGCCAGCCCAGACTTGTGAATCCTACAGAATCCTAATTTGTAGTAGCCATTAGAATTTTTTTTTAGCCATTAGAATTTAATGCTGGTGGGACTTCCCTGGTGGTGCAGTGGTTAAGAATCCACCTGCCAATGCAGGGAACACAGGTTCAATCCCTGGTCCGGGAAGATCCCACATGCCACAGGGCAACTAAGCCCGGGTGCCACAACTACTGGAGCACACATGCCACAACTACTGAAGCCCGTGCGCCTAGAGCCCGTGCTCCGCCACGAGATAAGCCACCGCAATGAGAAGCCCGCACACCACAACAAAGAGTAGCCCCCCCTCGCTGCAACTAGAGAAAGCCCGTGCATAGCAACAAGACCCAACGCAGCCAAAAATATAATTAATTAATTTTTAAAAGAAAAGAATTTAATGCTGGTAATCCCAGAGCCAGAAGGAATTGTGAAAGCTGCCTTTTCCATCCCTCTGTCTTCCAAACTTTAGAACCCACAGAAAGATGGGACTCTCCCTTGCCTCCATAAACGTCACCGCCCCCCACCACTACTCCTCGTGGCTCAGGAGGGCATGTAGATTGGAGGCCGCCATCCTGCCTCACCTCCAAGGTGAAGCCCATCTGCTGGGCTCTAAACCACTTCCCTTCCCTCTTCCCAGGACTCGGTCCTCTCCACCTTTCGCTCACTTCTCAAGCCTCCTGTTTCGCTTCCTCCTGTCATGCCACCTTAGATGACTCCCTGTCTCCCACATCCCTTCCCAGCCTCACATCACCCCTGCCAAGATCGCCCCACCCCTTCCTCTGCCTTGTTTCTGTAGGCGGGGGCCCAAAGTTCTCTGCCTCCATTTTTTATGCACATTTTTTCCTTAATATCCAAGGCATGGAAGGGCTTTAGTACAGTGCCTGACACACAGTAAGTGTTCAAAAATAGCAACCTTGATTATCCCTGTTACTGTTATCCTTATTATTTCATCCTCACAAATCCACCAAAGCCTCTTTCAAGTCACTAACACCCTACCCATCCCACAGCTGGTGCCCTTTTCTCTGCTCCATTCTCATCCACCTTCGACAGGTTCATACATCCCTACTCGTTTAAAATTCTCTCTTTCTTTGGTTTCTGGGCCACCCTCTTACCCCAGCATCTCACACAGATTTAAAAGTTAATCAGCATATATAAGTGGCCTTGAATCTGAAAATCCAAAGCCCTTTGCCGGCTGCTGCCTCTGGCCACCACATGCAAAAGCAGATGATACAAAACACAGCCTGCTCCTACGTTGTACATGTGACCCCTCTTCCCCCACATTGTCACGGGTCTCCACTCAAGTGTCACCTCCCAGAGAGGACCTCCCTGACCATCAGTAGCATCTCAACCAACGGCAAAGCTCAGTGAGCCAGAAAGACAAAACCAATGTCACACTCTCCCCCCGACCCAAGGTGATTCTACTGTTGACTCACTCCTTGCTCACCTGAATCAATGTCTCCAGCTCCTGTGGGCTCACACAGACATGATCCCGCAGGAATTCTGCCTTCTCCATGGCAATAGTGTTCTTTTGGCTGCTCTCAAAGGGCTGTTCCAATGCCCGGAAGACGAGACCGCCCGTGACGAGGTAGACCACCACGACCACGAAGATGGCAACCACTGTTTTACACTTCATGACGGTCTGCAGGGCCCCTTGGGAGGCACCTTCCATTCTGGCTACCACCGTGGCTCGGGAGGAGATGGAGAGGCGTGGGGCCGTGTAATGCCCGTTAGTGGTGCCCTTGGGCTGGCACACCGGGGGCGCTGCTGCAGGAACGGCCACTGAGAAACGGGGTGGGTGAGAGGGGAAAAGAGAATTTGTTTATAAACACAAAGCCCAAAACTTGTCGGAAACAAAGCACAGATGTCTTTCTCAAGCCAGCTTTCAAATGTGAGGATTAAAAACTGGTTCACCAAGCCTGCAGTGAGGGAATTCAATCAGTTGCTAGGTGTCTGTTGAATTCTAAAACAGTGAGCACCAGGTGTTCTAGTTTTCACACAAAAAAATAATATTAATTGAGTCTGAAATGTTTATATTTCTCTACAAGGGTCCAAATTTGAAAGCCATGTCTCTGTTATTTCTCATTCATTTTCTCCCTTAGTTTCCTTGTTAAGTGATGTGTAAGACACGCAACAAACCATGATATTTTAAAAAGAGACATATTATGCAATTTGGAGAAGAAAAGGTAGGAGAAGGATACCCAGCAGAATTGTCCAAGTGCTGAGGGCTAGGTAATACCAAGAGTATAGAAGAGATGAGCATCTAGCAAGTTTAAAAGTTCTTTTATCCAGGTCTATGGTCACAAAACAAAAGAAGGGTGAGTTTGCTATAATGAAGAGTCAAAAACCAAACACAGTGACACTCAGATCAAGATAGACAGGCAGGAGGACATGGAATTCACCTCCCCCCACAAACACATCAAAAATACATCTACAGGTTGAGACCTGTGTCCTTGGGAGGGGACTCAGAGGAGAAGGGAGATTTCATGGGTGGAGACACTCCCTGGGACGTGAGTGGTTCAAGCCACATATTGGGTGCCCCAACCCTGGGGTCCTACAAAAAGAAGATGACCCCCTGGACGGCTGGTGGGACTAACAGGAGGGTTGTGGGAAGCCTGGACTCCACTCAGGAGGAGTGTGCTTGTGCTGGCTTGCTCCTGAAGCAGGGACGAGAGGGCAAATTGAAATCAAGCAGGTGGCTGGCTGGTTTCCCATGACTTCCCCAGTGTATACACCAGCCTGATCCAAGTGAACATTCCAGCCTTGTTTGCCTCCCATCACAGCTCCACACTGGAATAAGCTGCCATGACCAAGGAGAGACCTTAGTCGTGAGACACTGAGGTAGCTCAAACCTGAAGCAACATCTGAGAAGGGCAGAGGCAGCCGTTGCTTCACTTATACAAGTGGCACATCAGAGGCAGTCCAGATCTCTGATGGTGGCTGGACCGCCACGGACTGTACCCCAGCCCTCACTGAGTGCCTGTGCTAGCTCCTCTTGCTCCAGTACTGTTCTACTCTGGAGTGAGGGTGCCAGTGCTGGGAAGGGGAGAGCACATACTTGAAGGGAACTGAGCCGGTTTGGAAGCCCAACTCTCACGGCTTCTGCTCTAGCAACTTGGAACCTGACCCTGCTCCCCCACTGGGTGATCATGGACACTTAGCACAGAAGCTTCAGCTCACACCTGCTCCAGCCCTAGTCTCTCCATCTCCATCCCCACCTCCTACCAAGATAATAGCTGTCAGCACAACCTGAGGAAAGATATGGCTTGCGTTCACATCAAATCCAGCTCTCCCACCAAAGCCACTGGCAGACTCAGACTGTAAAGGAATGCTCCAACATAAGGAGCAATGGGTAACTTTTACCTAATTTCATAGAGACAGAGAAAGATAAGGAAAATGAGAAGACAGAGGAATTTTCTCAATTGAAAGAGCAAGAGAAAACCCCTGAAAAAATAATTAATGAAATCAAAATAAACAAGTTACCAAATGAAGAATTCAAAGCATTAGTAATAAGACTACTAACTGAATTAGGTAAAAGAATAGATGAGAATTTTAACAAGGAACTAAAAAATGTAAAATAAAGAACCAGTCAGAACCAAAGAATACAATAACTGAAATGAAAAACACACTAGAAGGAATTAACAGCAGATGAGGTGACACAGAAGAACATAGAAGGGATCTGGAAGATAGAATAACAGAAATCACCCAATCAGAACAGCAAAAAGAAAAATAAATTTAAAAAGTAGAACCGTTTAAGAGATCTCTAGGATAACATCAAGTGTACCAACATGCACATCATAGGGGGCCCAGAAGGAGAGAGAAGGGGGTTGAAGATATATTTTATGAAATTATGACTGAAATCTTCCCAAATCTGAAGAAGGAAACAGATATCCAACTCCAGGAAGAACAGAGAGTCTCAAACAAGATGAACCCAAACAGACCCACACCAAAAGGTAGAGAGAATTCTAAAGGCAGCAAGAGAAAAACAAAGAGTCATATACGAGGTATCCCCCAGAAGGCTATCAGCTGATTTTTCTGCAGAAACTTTGCAAAAGCCAGAAGGGGTATCATGATATATTTAAAGTGCTGAAAGGGAAAAACCTGCAACCTAGAACACTCTATCCAGCAAGATTATCAATTAGAATTGAAGGAGAGATAAAGAACTTCCCAGATAAGCAAAAACTAAAAGAGTTCATCAATACAAACCAGCCCTAAAAGAAATGTTAAAGGGTCTTCTCTAAGTGGAAAAGAAAAGGCTACAAGAAGAAGTATCTATAGGAAAGGAAAAATCCCACTAGTAAAGGAAAATATACAGTAAAGGCTGAGGATAAACTGCTTAAATAAGCTAGTACAAAGATTAAAAGACAAAAAAGTTGTAAAATCAAGTATAACTACAATAATCAGTAAAGGGATAAACATGAAGATGAAAAATATTACATCAAAAATAAAATATGTGGGAGAAATAAAAAATGTAGATCTTTTAGAATGTGTTTGAACTTGAAGAACTACCTGTTTAAAACAAATAGATGGGCTTCCCTGGTGGCGCAGTGGTTGAGAGCCCGCCTGCCGATGCAGGGGACACGGGTTCGTGCCCCGGTCCGGGAAGATCCCACGTGCTTCGGAGCGGCTGGGCCTGTGAGCCATGGCCACTGAGCCTGCGTGTCTGGAGCCTGTGCTCCGCAACGGGAGAGGCCACAACAGTGAGAGGCCCGCATACCGCAAAAAAACAAACAAACAAACAAAAACAAATAGATACAGGTCAACACATATGAACCCCATGGTATCCACAAGTCAAAACCTACAACAGATACACAAAAACAAGAGAGAAAAGCATACCACTAAAGAAAATCATCAAATAAGTGAAGGAACTAAAAGAAGAAGAAAAGAACAAGGAAGAACTATAAATACAACCAGAAAACAAATAACAAAACGACAATAAGTACACACCTATCAATAATTACTTTAAATGTCAATGGACTAACTGTTCCAATCAAGACACAGGGTGGCTGATTGGATAAGAAAACAAGACTTACCTATATGCTTCTTACAAAGAGACTCACTTCAGAACTAAATACACACAAAGACTGAAAGTGAGGGCATGGAAAAAGATATTTCATGCTAATGGCAACGACAAGAAAGCAGAGGTAGCAATACTCACATCAGACAAAATAGACTTTAGAAGTCTGTAACAAAAGACAGAGAAGGGCATTATATATTGATAAAGGGATCAATACAAGAAGAGGATATTACATTCATTAACATGTATGCACCCAATACAAGAGTACCTAAATATATAAAGCAAATATTAACAGACATAAAGAGAGAAATTGACAACAATACAATAACATAGGGGACTTTAACACCTCACTTACATCTATATACAGATCATCTAGATAGGAAATCAACAAGGCAACAGTGGTCTTAAATGACACAATACCAGTTGGGCTTAATAGATATATATATATACAGGACATTCCATCCCAAAACAGCAGAATACACGTTCTTTTAAAGTGCACACAGAATGTTCTCCAGGATAGGTCACATGCCAGGCCACAAAACAAGTCTCAACAAATTTAAGAAGATAGAAATTATATCAAGCATTTTTTCCAACCACAGAAGTATGAAACTAGAAATCAGCTACAGAAAGAAAAATGGGGAAAGCACAAATCCACAGAGACTAAACAACATGCTACTAAAAAAACTAATGAGTCAACAAAGAAATCAAAAAGGAAATCAGAAAAAAACCCTGAACAAATGAAAATGAAAACACAACTTTCCAAAATCTATGGGATGCAGCAAAAGCAGTTCTAAGAGGGAAGTTTATAGCAATACAGGCCTCAAGAAACAAGAAAAATCTCAAATAAACAACCTAACCTTCCATCTAAAGAAATTAGAGGGCTTCCCTGGTGGTGCAGTGGTTGAGAGTCCGCCTGCCAATGCAGGGGACGCGGGTTTGTGCCACGGTCCAGGAAGATCCCACATGCCGCGGAGCGGCTGGGCCCGTGGGCCATGGCCGCTGAGCCTGCGTGTCCAGAGCCTGTGCTCCGCAACGGGAGAGACCACAGCAGTGAGAGGCCCGTGTACCGCAAAAAAAAAAAAAAAAAAAGAAATTAGAAAAAGCAGAACAAACAAAGCCCAAAGTCAGCAGAAGGAAGGAAATAATAAAGATCAGAGAGGAAATAAATAAAATAGATACCAAAAAGTAATAGAAAAAGCAATGAAACCAAGAGTTGGTTTTTTGAAAAAGTAAACAAAATTGATAAACCTTTAGCTAGGCTCATTAAGAAGAAAAGAGAGAAGACCCAAATAAACAAAGTAAGAAATGAAAGAGGAGAAATAACAACTGATACCACAGCGATACAATAAATCATAAAAGAATACTATAAACAGTCATATGCCAACAAATTGGACAACCTAGAGGAAATGGACACATTTCTAGAAATGTACAGCCTGCCAAGACTGAGTCAGGAAAAAAAGACAACATGAACAGATGTAAGATTGAAATTGTAATAAAAAAAATCTCTCAGCAAACCAAAGTCCAGGATGGGATGGCTTCACAGAGGAATTCTACCGAACATATAAATAAGAGCTAACACCTTTCCTTCTCAAAATATTCCCCTCTAAAATTGTAGAGGATGGAACACTCCCAAATTCATTTTATGAGATCACCATTACCCTGACACCAGATAAAGATACAAAAAAAAAGAAGATTACAGGCCAATATCTCTGATGAATATAGACACAAAAATCCTCAACAAAATATTAGCAAATCAAATCCAACAATACATGAAAAGGATCATACACCATGATCAAGTTGGTTTTATTCCAGGGTCACAGGATGGTTCAACATTTGAAAATCAATCAATGTGATACACCACATTAACAAAAGGAAAGATAAAAATCACATGATAATCTCAATAGAAGCAGAAAAAGCATTTGACAAAATTCAACATCCATTCATGATAAAAACTCTTATTAAAGTGTGTAGAGAGGGAACATATCTCAACATAATAAAGGCCATTTATGACAAACTCACAACCGACATAATACTCAACAGTGAAAAGCTGAAAGCTTTCCCACTAAATTCAGGAAGAAGACAAAGATGCCCACTCTCTCCACTTATATTTAACATAGTATTGGAAGTCCTAGTCACAGAATTCAGACAAGAAAAAGAAACAAAATGTATTCAGATTGGAAGGGAAGAGGTAAAACTATGACATGATACTCTATATAGAGGAACCTAAAGTCTCCACACAAAAACTATTAAAACTGATAAATGAATTCAGCAAGGTTGCAAGATACAAGATTAATAAACAGAAATATGTTGTGTTTCTATACACTAATAATGAAATATCAGAAAGAGAAAGGTTTTTTTAAATCCCATTTAAAAATCACATAAAAATACCTAAGAATAAACTTAACCGAGGAGGTGAAAGACCTATACTATGAAAACTATAAAACGCTGATGAAGGAAATTGAAGATGATTCAAAGAAATGGAAAGATATCCCATGCTCTTGGATTGGAAGAATTAATATTGTTAAAATGTCCATACTACCCAAAGCAATCTACAGATTTAATGCAATCCCTATCAAAATACCAGGGACATTTTTCACAGAACTAGAATAATCCTAAATTTTATATGGAACCACAAAAGACCCCAAATTGCCAAAGCAATCTTGAAAAAAAAGAACAAAGCTAGCAGTATCATGCTCCCTGACTTTAGACTATACTACAAAGCTACAATAATCAAAACAGCATGGTACTGGCACAAAAACAGACACATGGATCATTGGAACAGAATAGAGAGCCCAGAAGTAAACCCATACACTTATGGTCAATTAATTTATGACAAGGGAGGCAAGAATATACACTGGAGAAAAGACAGTCTCTTCAATAAATGGTGCTGGGAAAACTGGACATCTTCATGTAAAAGAATGAGATTAGAACATTTCCTCACACTGTATACAAAAATAAACCCAAAATGGATTAAAGACCTAAATGTAAGACCTGAAACCATAAAACTCTTAGAAGAGAACATAGGCAGAACCCTCTTTGACTTAAACTATAGCAATATTTTTTTGGATCTGCCTCCTAAGGTAAAATAAATAAAAGCAAAAATAAACAAATGGGACCTAATTAAACATAAAAGGTTTTGCACAGCAAAGGAAACCATTGACAAAACAAAAAGACAACCTACTGAATGGGAGAAAAGATTTGCAAATGATATGATCGATAAGGGGTTAATATCCAAAATAGATAAACAGCTCACACAACTCAATATCAAAAAACTCAATTAAAGATGGGCAGAAGACCTGAACAGACATTTTTCCAATGAAAATATACAGATGGCCAACAGGCACATTAAAAAATCCTCAACATCACTAATTATCAGAGAAATACACATCAAAACCACAACGAGATATCATCTCACACCTGTCAAAATGGCAAAATGTCAAAATCAACAAAAAGTCTACAAATAACAAATGTTGGCAAGGATGTGGAGAAAAGGGAACACTAATACACTGTTGGGATTGTAAATTGGTATAGCCATGATGAAAAACAGTATAGAAGTTCCTCAAAAAACCAAAAATAGAATTACCATATGATCCAGCAATTCCATTGTTGGGTATATATCTGAAGAAAATGAAAACACTATTTCGAAAAGATATATGCACCCCAATGTTCATAGCAGCATTATTTACAACAGCCAGGATATGGAAGTGTCCATCAACAGATGAATGGATAAAGAAGATGTGGTGTATACACACAATGGAATATTACTCAGCCATAAAAAAGAATGAAATTTTGCCATTTGCAACAACACAAATGGATTTGGAGGATATTTTCCTTAGTGAAATAAGTCAGACAGAGAAGGACAAATACTCTATATCACTTATATGTGGAATGTAAAAAATAAAACAAACTAGTAAATACAGCAAAAGAGAAACGGACTCACAGATATAAAAAACAAATTAGTGGGCACTTCCCTGGTGGCGCAGTGGTTAGGAATCCGCTTGCCAGTGCAGTGGACACGGGTTCCAGCCTTGGTCCGGGAAGATCCCACGTGCCACGGAGCAACTAAGCCCATGCACCACAACTACTGAGCCTGCGCTCTGGAGCCCGCGAACCACAACTACCAAGCCCATGTGCTGCAACTACTGAAGCCCGTGCACCTAGAGCCCATGCTCCGCAACAAGAGATGCCACTACGATGAGCCCGCACACCGCAACGAAGAGTAGCCCCAGCTCACCACAACTAGAGAAAGCCCGCACGCAGCAACAAAGATCCAACACAACCAAAAATAAATAAATTTTAAAGAAAACAAACTAGTGGTAACCAGTGGGGCAAGGGAAGAGAGAAGGGACAAGATAGGGGTACAGGATTAGAGGCACAAACTACTATGTGTAAAATAAATAAGCTACAAGGATATATTGTATAGCACAGGTGATATAGCTAGTATTTTATAATAACTATACATGGAGTATAACCTTTAAAAATTGCAAATCACTATGTTGTACACCTAAAACTTATACAATACTGTAAATCAACTAAACATCAAGAAAAAAGTTTTCATTGGCTTAACATAATAAATAAATAAGCAACAAGGATGTATTGAACAGCCCAGGGAAATACAGCCATTTTTTGTAATAACTTTAAATGTAGTATAACCTATAAAAATATTGAATCACTGTTTTACACCTGAAGCTAATATAATATTGTAAATGTACTATACTTCAATTGAAAAAAATCAATCAGTGTAAAGAAAGTTTGGGTTTCTGACAACTACTAAAGGTAAGCAAAAAGAAAGGTGGTGATAATGAGGGAAGGAATCAAAGACTGATGTTATATTCCAGTTAACTTGGTTTCCTGAAAAAAGTAGAATAATAAAATAGACCCTAAATGTATTTCTCAATAGAAAATGCAATGAGTTACATGTAATCACTTCTGATCTATTAATGATAGAATTTTTCTTCTATTTTCCTCGAATAATAAGTTATTGGAAAAGAAACTTCCCCTGGTTTGAACACATTGAATTCTCAAAGGTCCCTGCTCTCTGTAAGGGCAATTTCATTACCTTGGATATAAATATGTTAATTTGGGGACTCTTCGGGAACGGCAGGAAGTTCAGCGCAGTGTCGCACACAGAATGGTATCACACATTTCAGAAATCGGCCTGGTGCACAACGAATGGCCATTTTCCTTCGCTTTTGTTCTCCTTTTATAATACTAATGCTTATTATGGCCTCTGTCAAGGTGCAGCTTGGCTGTTGTGTAAATAATGTATATTAGGAGGTGACAAACCTAATTATCTAAGTGAGGCAAACAGTCCCACTCAGTGAGAGTTAAACTGCTCTATCTCTGCCTTGGGGAACTCAGGGTAAATAAAAGTGTAGGAATGTCACTCGTCCTCACTCAAACACCAATGACCCTGACAACACCTGGAAGAATCTAGTTTGTAAAGTCTGCCTTTCCTCGTAGAACCTCAAAATCAGATTTTCTCTTTGGAAACCAAAGTTGAATATCAGCTTTTTGTTGTACATTATTCTACCAAATAAGTCAGTAAATGTTACATTTCCTTCTGACCTACATGAACACAGAACTCTCTGGAATCTCTGACTCAAGAATTAGAATTAGCACCCTGGGCATTATGTTCTTGCTAATATTCCCTAAAGGCATTACATTCAGGTTGCAACTTGCCCTTGTTGATACAGAGAAGTCTAGCCTTGCCCAGGCCTGCTTTCTTTCAACTTTGTCCTCATTTCCCATTCTTTCGCCCTCCTCGCTGTATCTTAATCCCTTGTGCGTCTCACCATCACCATGGCCACCATCACATCCTGCCTGGTCTAATCCAACAGCCTCATAAGTGACCTCCTTGCTTCCACTTTCACCCACCTTCTGACCCGTAAGTCTGGGGGTTAAATACCACTTCTAGAAGCACCTCCTCCCCTTCCGCCTGCTCCCTCTGTGGTCGGCAGAATAACAGCCCCCAAAGACGCCCAAATCCTCATCCCTGGGACCTATGAATATGTTACCTTACACGGCAAAAGGAACTTTGCAGATCTGATTAAGTTAAGGACCTTGAGTTGGGGAGATGATCCTGGATTATCTGGGTGGACTCAGTGTCGTCACAAATGTCCTTATAAGAGGAATACAGGAGGGTCAGAGAAAGAAACAGATGTAAGGACAGAAGTAGAGGTCCAAGTGATGTGGCCATAAGACAAGGAATGTAGTCAGTCCCTAGAAGCTGGAAAAGACAAGGAACAGACTCTCCCCTAGAGCCTCCAGAAGGATCCAGCCCCGCCTAGACCTTAATTTCAGCCCAGTAAGACAGATTTTTAACTTCTGACTTCCAGAACCATAAGATAATAAATCTGTGTTGTTTTAAGCCACTAAGTTTGTGGCAATTTGTTACAACAGACACAGGAAACTAATACACCCCCCCCACTAAATGAGGTCTCCCTTGGCCCCCACTCTCTGCACTATGATGTTCACAGAACCTGTTTGCTCATCATTCGACTTAGAGCTCCAGGAGAGCAGGCACCGTGTCGACCCCCCTCATCTCTTGTACCCCAGTAACCTGCCCAGTGCCTGACACATAGTGGGAAGCCAATCATTGATGGCTGATGAAAAGAACCTTCTAATGAAAAAGGAAAGGCAGGAAGAAATGTTGGCACCTCCAAACCACGCCTACAGTGGTGGATGGCAGGGTCATATGGAAAACAGCTTGACATTCCAGCAACACTGGACAGGTCCTCTAACACAGCAGTGCTCTGTTCACACCTCCACTCCTTCACGTGTGTTCCCTCTGCCAGGAGTCCCCTCCCCACCCCCATCTGCCTGGGGAACTCCCGGCCTCCTGAGTCTCAACTCCAAGCTGCCTCCTCTGTGAAGCCATCCTGGCCTCTCCAGGCAGACTCGACGTGACCATCTCCCCACAAGACTATGAACTCCTTGGAGGCAGAAGGCTTGACTTTTCATCATTGGATCTCCATTTCTTGGCACAGTGCCTGGCCAAGAGCAAATATTTGTTCTCTGTTGTTGGTGACGATGATGATGACTCCTTCGGACTATAAACAGAAGCCCCATCAGAATCACCACCACCCTCAAGAGGAAGCATTTATTTAGCACCAAATGGGGCTGTGCTGTGGTGGGGATATGGTACGGTCCCTCCCAGCTTCACGGGGTTGACAGTCTACTTAGTGAACATGCTCCACAGCATCAGGTAAAAAACATTAGGATGAAGCCTCTCTGGGTGACAAATGATGGCCGTGAGCATGGAGATCAGTTTCCTTCACTGACTTTATTTGCATCATGGATGATTCCAGGGCTTCTAGCACCCCTGAGGCTGGGCAGAATTGGGCTTGAGAAAGGTCTTTGCGGGACAGTTCCTGGTGCCAGTTTGCTAAGAGACTGAGCCTAGGAGCAGAGTTTGAATAGAATCCACCAATCCCTGAGTTCCAAAACACCAGAAACAAAACCCAGAGAGTTCCGATCCCAAACCCACCAGTGTCTGGGTGACCTTGAAACCGCCACTTAGTTTCTGTTTCCTTATATGACAAATGTGAATAACAATGACCGCTTTTTTCTTTTTTTTTTTTTTTACCCCCTCATGGTTCTTGGGAAATGCAAGCCGCCCTGACTTACTGATTGAAGTATATTTGTACATATCACGAGTATTGGCAGGGACCTCAGAATGTTACAAAACGTTTTGTGCATTTGATGAAAAATGGAGTAGGTTGCTTTAGCAAAGATGACTGCACATTTCGATGGCGAGAAAAGGATTTGGATTGTGTCTTTTCCTTAACTTGGATAAGTTTACAAAGGATGCTTTTTTTTTTAATTTTTAAACATCTTTATTGGAGAATAATTGCTTTACAACGGTGTATTAGTTTCTGCTTCATAACAAAGTGAATCAGCTATACATATACATATATCCCCATATCTCTTCCCTCTTGCATCTCCCTCCCACCCTCCCTATCACACCCCTCTAGGTGGTCACAAAGCACTGACTGATCTCCCTGTGCTATGCGACTGCTTCCCACTAGCTATCTATTTTACATTTGGTAGTGTATATATGTCCATGCCACTCTCTCACTTCGTCCCAGCTTACCCTTCCCCCTCCCTGTGTCCTCAAGTCCATTCTCTACATCTGCGTCTTTATTCCTGTCCTATTCCTAGGTTCTTCAGAACCTTTTTTTTTTGTAGATTCCATATATATGTGTTAGCATACAGTATTTGTTTTTCTCTTTCTGACTTACTTCATTCTGTATGACAGTCTCTGGTCCGTCCCCCTCACTACAAATAACTCAATTTCGTTTCTTTTTATGGCTGAGTAATATTCCATTGTATATATGTGCCACATCTTTATCCATTCATCTGTCAATGGACACTTAGGTCACTTGCATGTCCTGGCTATTGTAAATAGAGCTGCAATGAACATTTTGGTACATGACTCTTTTTGAGTTATGGTTTTCTCAGGGTATATGCCCAGTGGTGGGATTGCTGGGTCGTATGGTAGTTCTATTTTTAGTTTTCTAAGGAACCTCCATACTGTTCTCCATAGTGGCTGTAGCAATTTACATTCCCACCCACAGTGCAATAGGGTTCCCTTTTCTCCACACCCTCTCCAGCATCTATTGTTTGTAGATTTTTTGATGATGGCCATTGTGACTGGTGTGAGGTGATACCTCATTGCAGTTTTGATTTGCATTTCTCTAATGATTAGTGATGTTGAGCATCCTTTCATGTGTTTGCTGGCCATCTGTATATCTTCTTTGGAGAAATGTTTATTTAGGTCTTTGGCCCATTTTTGGATTGGGTTGTTTGTTTTTTTGATATTGAGCTGCATGAGCTGCTTACAAATTTTGGAGATTAATCCTTTGTCAGTTCCTTCATTTGCAAATATTTTCTCCCATTCTGAGGGCTGTCTTTTCATCTTGTTTATGGTTTCCTTTGCTGTGCAAAAGCTTTGAAGTTTCATTAGGTCCCATTTGTTTATTTTTGTTTTTATTTCCATTTCTCTAGGAGGTGGGTCAAAAAGGATCTTGCTGTGATTTATGTCATAGAGTGTTCTGCCTATGTTTTCCTCTAAGAGTTCTATAGTGTCTGGCCTTACATTTAGGTCTTAAGTCCATTCTGAGTTTATTTTTGTGTATGGTGCTAGGGAGTGTTCTAATTTCATTCTTTTACATGTATCTGTCCAGTTTTCCCAGCACCACTTATTGAAGAGGCTGTCTTTTCTCCATTGTATATTCTTGCCTCCTTTATCAAAGATAAGGTGACCATATGTGCGTGGGTTTATCTCTGGGCTTTCCATTCTGTTCCACTGATCTATATTTCTGTTTTACAAAGGATGTTTTATTTAATCTATTTCTTCTGCTCAGAAACCACGGTTCCTCTCACTCTAATACTAAGTTGCCGTGTGACCTGGGATCTGCCACTGGAGCTCTCTGTGCCTGGAGCCACCAAAGAAGCAAAATCGGCCAGATGATAGTGACAGTGGTGGTGCAGATAACAGGAGTTCCTGCCACTTATTGCACACTCACTTTGTGCCTGTGACTCTGAAAAGCGCTTGTTTACATTGTCGCATTTGGTCCTCACCATGAGGTATTACCTCCCTTGTGTGAGTCCAGGTCCTCCCAGAAGCAGATGCTAAGAGGGGATTGAATGTGCAGGGCAGAAATGGAGACACAGATGTAGAGAACAAACGTATGGACACCAAGGGGGGAAAGTGGCGGGAGTGAGGGTGGTGGTGGGATGAATTGGGGGATTGGGATTGACATGTATACACTAATATGTATAAAATGGATAACTAATAAGCTGCTGTATAAAAAAATGAAATAAAATTCAAAAATTCAAAAAAATAAAAATAAATGTGTATGGATTTTATTAAGGGAAATGCAGTCAGGTGGCGAGGACAGCCAGCAGACACACTGTGAGTCTGACTCCACTGATGGAGAGCGGGAAGGAAGGGAGGGTGTGGGAGTCCTAGACCACCTGCAGCCCAAGAAGGCTCAGCACAGCCATCAAGGAGTTCTTGAGCCAGGGTCAGCCATCTGAGGAGTCCTGTGTCTCCCGGGAGAGGCCTGCTTTAGGGTCCCTGCTGCCCTCGGCCACGGGCTGGAAGCAGCCCACAGGAAGTGTGACCACAGAGGATGCCAGAGCAGCAGCCGGGCTCTTGCTCAGTTATACTCCCTCCAGTTGGAGGCCTGCGTGGCGCATGCCTGCTCACGGCCGCCACACATGCCCACTTCACAGACAAAGAAACTGAGACCCAGAGAGCTTAAAGGACTAAGCCCAGGTCAGGTGGCCAGAAGGTGGTGGAGCCAGGATTAAAATTAGAATAACCTGACCTCAAAGTCAGTTCTCTGGACCGTAGGAACAGAAAACTAGGAAAAAAAGAAACTCCAGGTGGAAAGAGCCCTTTCATCTAAAATGTGTCAATAATGGATGAGGCATATAAAGTAATGGCCTATCGGACTTCACAACGCCAACAGGAAAGGATTTGGCAGCAAAAGTGCTGCCAAGACTTGATGAGAAAGAAAATGTTGGAAGACAATAATTTTCATTTTACAATGCTTCTTCCCAAACAGTAGCCCATTCCATTTTTTCTGTACATGTGGGTGGATATGGGGGCACATGTGGAAATCTTTTTCTTCTTGTTTGAATTTGTTCAATTTTATACTATTCAGGCTTTCCCAAGCCCCGTACACTTTACTGCATCATCCGTTCATACATTCAATCAACAAACACATGAGTTCACCAGGCACCATGCTTGGCCCTGGGGATGTATATATGAATAAGACACATCCCTGCCTTCAGAGGTAGTGGGAGAGTTGACAAAGATCTGATGTAAGATCTAGTTTATCTTCACAAAGCCTTCTGTGGTGGGCCGTGGTCATTATCTATCCCCCTTGGACAGGTGAGGAACTGAGGCCAGGGGAGGTGACACTGACTAGCCTATCACAAGCTAGTAAGCAGTGGCATCCTTGGATCCAGCTTCAGACCCCTAACCCCGAGTACCCGCACTCTTCCACAGCACCTGGAACAAATGGCATTCGGGATGCTGGGTATCAAACGGGATTCGGGGTATCCTGAGAACGTGAAATGCAGCCACCTTGGAGGTACCACTGTCACATAGCGACATGACTCTGCCTGTCAACCCACGCAAAGTACAGCTGTGACTGCAACACGCTGGTGAGAGGCAGTGAGCACTCGCCTCCCCTCACCAACCACCACCAACCCCCCCGGGTCTGGAATTGTCCCAGGGCCACCTGCATAGGCAGCTCAGAGCTTCCATAGAGCCCCAGGTTAAAGCTGAGCCTGGAATCCCCAAAAGCCTTCCCTGGCTGGACCAGAGGGTGGGTGTTGGGAAGAGGGAAGGAGAGACGAGGAAGAGACCATTCCAGCCCCATCACCCCGCGGTTGTCACAGCAGCTGGTTTCAGCCATGATCTGCCTCTAAGAACAGCCAAGAGAATGTGTGTGCTCCGTCTGATTCCACATACCTTGCAGCCAGACCTTGTTTTTCCTGTTTCCATGTGACAGGTTCACCTTAGACACGATCAAGCTGGTCCCGGTAAGAATGCAATGACCATCACTGTAACAGCCTTTATTTTAAAATCCAATTATTAGAGAAATGCAAACCAAAAGTACAATGAGGTATCACCTCACACTGGTCACAATGGCCATCATCAAATAATCTACAAACAATAAATGTTGGAGAGGGTGTGGAGAAAAGGGAACCCTCTTGCACTGTTGGTGGGAATGTAAATTGGTACAGCCACTGTGGAGAAAAGTATGGAGGTTACTTAAAAAACTAAAATTAGAGTTACCATATGATCCAGCAATCCCACTCCTGGGCATATATCCAGAGGAAGCCATAATTTGCAAAGATACATGCACTCCAGTGTCCACAGCAGCACTGTTTACGATAGCCAGGACATGGAAGCACCCTAAGTGTCCATCAACAGAGGAATGGATAAAGAAGATGTGGTACACATATACAATGGAATATTACTCGGCCATAAAAAAGAATGAAAGAATGCCATTTGCAGCAACATGGATGGATCTAGAGATTGTCATACTGAGTGAAGTCAGACACAGGAAGACAAATATCATATGATATAGCTTATATGTGGAATCTAAAAAAAGGTACAGATGAACTAATCTACAAAACAGAAAGAGAGGTACAGATGTAGACAACAAACTTACGGTTACCAGGGCGTAAAGAGGGGGGATGAATTGGGAGATTGGGATTGACATATACACACTGCTATATATAAAATAGATTACTAATAAGTTTCTACTGTATAGCACAGGGAACTCTACTCAATACTCTGTAATGACCCGTATGGGGAAAGAAGCTAAAAAAGGAGTTGATATATGTATACGTATACCTGATTCCCTTTGATGTACAGCAGAAACTAACACAACATTGTAAATCAACTATACTCCAATAAAGATTTTTTTAAAAGAAAAAAAGAATGCAATGACACTCAGTCTAGACATACTAAATAACCAAGCCATGTCCCCAAAATGCCACCATAGACGAGGCTCTCCCTTTAGGTTTTATCATTGCCCTCTCCTTCTAGCCCTCCTTAAAAACTTCAGGCTTTGTTTCCAGATGGAAGAGACCAAGGTATCGTGAAATATCTGGGACAGAGAGCCACGACAATGGGAAGCAAGACTGAAAGGGGAGGAAGAAGGAGGTAAGAATGTGCTGCCACCTTGACTCGGCTCTGTCCCCGCCTGCTCTCACCTGAATTGCTGGGACAGCCTCCAGACCTGCCCCTCTTAAATGCACCCTCCACATCCTCCAGGGGGCCTCTCCAAGGCGTGGAGCTGACCACACCCACCTCATCCTCAAGCTCCACTCCAGGCACCACAGAGCTTCAGAAGAACATGCAGGCTCCATGGCTTGCAGCAAGACTCCCTTCCAGGACCTCATGCCTGGCTGTCTCCCCACAAGCAACGTTTGCCCCAGGCAAGCAACACCCAGGCCCCTGCATGCCGAGCCCAGAGGAACAGGTCTTGCTTCCCAATACCTTTCGCCTTCTCACTCTTTATCTGGCCAACTGCTCCTCATACTTCAAAACTCTCTTCATGTGTTACCACCTCCAAGAAGTCCTCCCTGACTGCCCACCCCTCAGTACAACCAGATGCCCTTCCCCTTGAGATTTTCTCTACATCTCAATGTGGAGCTTAGCACAGTGCCTACAGCTGGAAGGCTCCTAGGTACAATTTGCTCATTCCTGAATTCATTCATCCATCCATCCACAAATCTGCCTTATGCCAGCATTTATGATATCAAGTTTGCACACGTGCCCAAAGGAAAGTCTGACTGCTGAGTTCACTGAATCTGGTGCTAGTGGTTGTTGTTGTTTTCTCACAGACAGACATCCTGAGTCAAGGTGTCAAAATTCTCAGAAAGCAAATAGTCCAAGGAGAGCTTGTAATCCACTTCACTGTGCTCCAAACGCTCAGTTCTGAGCTTTCTTGTTCTCTTCACAAAGGGCTAGAAGGTTCTCTTTTACTCATGGGTGCAAAATATTTGGGGGGGGGTAAAAAAAATCCGTTGAATGGAATGAATCACCCTTGGTGAATCACCTCTCTGGTAGCAAGCAGGCAGAATTTCCCTCCAGCCTGCCTTCCTGGGGTTCCTCTGACTAGGACCAAACAGCATCAGTTCGGGTTTGAGGACCCAAAGGCTGAAGCCCTGGCCCATTAATGCACCCCCAGCCTGAGAAGAAAACAAAGGTTGCTGGATTCATTTGGGGCTCAAAGGATCACTGACTTCTTTCTTCTTTCAGGACTAGTAAGTAGATGGTTTCTCCTATCTTCCCCAACTCTCTTGTTGTATTTATAAGCCAATGGCATGGCACAAAGTCAGGGGCCTTCACCAGCAGACAGGGCCTGGAGAATGAGGCTCTTGGCATGGAGGCCTCAACTCAGGCAGTAGCACAAGGGATGGAGAGGAGGGGGTCAGAGACAAGGGGTGTTAAGGAAGTAAAATCCACGGGTCCTAGTGATTGACAGAAAGTGAGAAGTGTGGAGAGGGCAGGATCCAGGATGACACCCAAGCACCTGGTTGGAAGAGCGTGGTGTTCTCCAGGACAGAAAAGGCAGGAGGCCTGGGTTTACAGCTTCTGTGGCACATCCAGGTGGCCATACCCAGCAGACATTAGACTTAGGGGACTGGAACTCAGGGACAAAATCTAGCTGGAAGCCTAGGTTTGAGAGTGATGAGAATATAGGTGATATTGAAGCCACAGGACTGGATGAAATGGTCCAGAAGGAGATGCAGAATGAGAAGAGAGTAAAAGATGGTGCTCAAGGGAGGAACATGTAAGAGACAACAGAGGAAGAACTAGAAAGAATGAGAGAGCAAAGGGGGAGCACCAGGGTGTGGCTTCCTAGACATCAAAGGTGGTCAATCTTTTTTTTTTCCTTTTTGTTTTTAATTAATTAATTATATTTTGGGCTGTGTTGTGTCTTCGTTGCTGCATGCAGGCTTTCTCTAGTTGCAGCGAGCAGGGGTTGCTCTTCGTTGCGGTGCGTGGGCTTCTCATTGCGGTGGCTTTTCTTTGTTGCGGAGCATGGGCTCTAGGCCTGCGGGCTTCAGTAGTTGTGGCTCGCGGGCTCTAGAGCGCAGGCTCAGTAGTTGTGGCACATGGGCTTAGTTGCTCCGCAGCATGTGGAATCCTCCCAGACCAGGGCTCGAACCCTTGTCCTCTGCATTGGCAGGTGGATTCTTAACCACTGCGCCACCACGGAAGTCCCCAAGGTGGTCAATCTTATTCCACTCCACCCCCAGCATCATTCCCAAGGCCTGGTCTGCTAGAGGTCTCAGGGTGTGTTTGATGAACTGATTACTGTCTCGTAGGATTATCCTACTGCTCATTAATGGCCTTCTCATAGACCATTTTCTCTCCCTGGCTTCCAGGAAACTCTCTTCAACAGACCTCTGTTCCAGAATTCCTGAGCATTATAGGTTACTCCTGCTAGCAAGCGAGATACCTTTATTGCTGCAGTGAAATGAACTCTCACTTACGCACAGGAGCACAAAGAGCCTAGAGCCGGAGGTATTTCTTGTATGTGCTGAGCTGGTCAGAACAGCCCAGGCACTTCCCACAGGTCTGCTCATCTTTCGGGATCCAGGGCTGCCTACCTTCTGGTTCTGCCAACAGACCCCAGACTCTGCCATGTTGGCGAGATGGACTCATTTGTCGTTTTTGACTCCACGGTCAAGGCTGAAAGGTGCACAGCCACAAGGCTGAAAGGTGCACAGCCACAGCTGGGGTTCCTTTGTTCCAAAATGCTTCATGAATAATATATTTTGTCTCCTGCTCTAAGTTTTTCCTCCACAATTTAAATTAGCTAGAGCACTTTTAAAAGGAAAGGTTTTTTTCCCTTCCCTTTGGGATTAAAAATAATATAAACAGCTGCAGTTCTCAAAACACCTCCTTTACCCTGGGGCCAAGCGTTTGAAATCCTATTGTCAGGACCCATTCCTTCAAGCTAGGTTTGCCTTTCCCAAGTGTCACATCAAAAGCAGTTAGTTACCTTTCCTGCAGCTCTCTGCAGGGGACCCCTCCCAACCAGGCTGGAGCCAAGAGATCCTTCTAAAATTCCAATCTAGCTGCTTCTTAAACCCCCCCGCAGTTACAATGCCACAACTCTTTACATGGCCTCAGGGTCCGTGTTACTTCGCCAGCCCTACCTCGCCCTCCACAGGCATTCCTCCAGCCTCAATAAAGTCCCTTCGGTATCAGTGGTCACAAACACATAGATCCTGAGTAGTTATATTCATTTAACCAATTATTTTTACAGATCCACAGCAGAAAGGAAAACCAAAAAAACAGTGTTAATCCATTAGGGAGAAAGATTCTGTGACTTAAGTCCATAACCCATGCTACTGCCTAATTCTCTAACCTCAGGAAATCTGTTCATTGCATCCCACCCTACGATGGTGACACAGGTGCGTACAGGTACCTGGATAAATTCCGTGTCTATCAGAGCGTAAAATACAATGAAGTGATGAGTGTGCTAATGTTTTACAATAACGAAAAAGGAGTATTTAGAAACTTGATGTGTCATTTGTTCACTTATTCAGCCAATACATGCCAACTTTGTGCCAGGAATAGTACCAAACTCTACACTCAGAGTTCGGGCTGCCAAGCCACCATCCACCAGGAAGCTGAAAAGGATCAATTCTTTTAAGAAGTGCAAGGCCAGTGAGGCCTCCATGTAGCTTTGATCTGTCTTCTACTCTCTGCTTCCTCTGCTCTGATCCAACCTGCCCTTCCTCTCCCATTCCAAACCTTTCCAAAGATACCGCAGGACCCCCTGCTGCAGAACTGAAGACCTCCCCTACTTCCTCCGCATTCTTCCCTGACACTTGGGCTTCCCCTGAGGATACTGCCCTCTAAGGGTGGCATTCAGGTAGAGGTTGCTCAATCTCCCTCACCCACAGCATCAGGACCAGGCTGTCCTAGAAAACCAATACTCCACACTCTGTCAAAGGCCCTGTTCCTTTGAGACCCAAGCCCTCTGGCTCCTCTACTTCCTACTCTGCTTTATGGCTGTCAGTGGTAGACCTGACTTCTCCCCAGCGCCTTCCACCATCCAGGTCCTGCTTTCCTCCTGAATGACTTTAATGTCCCACAGAGAACCCACCCAGTACCCGCGCCTCCCATTTCCCTGATTTCAGCACCATTACCATCTCCATTCCACTTCAACCACTGACTCAGGTCAGGTTCCCCAGAAGCAGATCCCGAGATGAAGATTGGTTTGTAAGCAAGTTATTTAAGCAGTGCTTTCAGAAGAGCCCACAAGGAAGCGAAGAAGCAGGAAAACGAAGGGCAAGAAACCAAGCAAAGGTGCAATTCCAGGTGAGGCCCCTGGTCTCTGCCTGAGCCCGTGGGGGCTCTGCAGCATAAATTACATCCCTGCGTTTGTCTCACCCTAAAGCAAGGGAGCTAGGCTTTCACTCCTGTGACCTGTCACTGGCTACGGAAAAGCCCTAGGGGAGACAAACACCCTGAAACACTGCTGAAAAGAGGCACCAGTAAACCCAGGGAAGTCCTCTGAAAAAGGCTGTGGGCACGCGCTACAAGGGGAAAGGACACAGACTCTGAAGGATGGGTGCAGAGGGCCAGGAAAGCGCGCCGGGAGAGCTCGTGGGGCACCAACAGCACCCACGACCACTGCCTCCTCTTGGACCACATCCTGAACCTCGTCAGCGTCGTCGCGAGAAACATCCCCACCTAAGAAGTACTCAGTTACAGAAACCTGCTGCTGACTTGCACATCCGATTCTTCCGGCTCTCTCGCTTAATTACTCCCCCATCACATCCTGCCTCTACTCTCCTGCCCCCTCTCATGCCCTCCCCACGTCCTCTTTCTTCCTACCCCACTCAGCTTAGACTCCACGTTCAACACTACACCCTTCAGCTCACAGACTCAACTCCCTTCCCTCCTGTCCTTTTCTGGAACTAACTACCTGGAAATAGCCCCTTCTACATTATTCCTCTTCTCTGCATAGGGTCCTCATCCAGGCTGCTGAACGCTGCCAGGGAAACAGAACAGGCTCAGGGATTGCTGCCATTCTAAATCCAGAGTGTCCTTCCTCAGCTGGCCCTCAGTGCTGCGCGGCAAGCTGCCCTGCTTCCCTGCTCAGAGATGGCAGTCAGGTTACATGTCTTGAAGATATGCAACTGTATCTCACTACAAACAAACCTGGAATTGTATATGAAAATCCCTCTGCAAGATGGATATTTACTCTCCAAAAGGATTTCTTGCAAAAAGCATTTAAAAACCAAGTTCTGTGTGCCTCTAAAATGGGCTTTGGTTTATGCTTATCTATTTTTAAGAACAGTTTATGTAGAATGAGGTGTGCCCTCGCTTTGCCCTTCTCCCAGGGTCTTTGAGATGGAGTCTCAACGCCCCAGTACATTCTGCTTTGCAAGCAGCCTCAGCCGTCTTCACTCGCCAATGTAGCTAGCTGCTCAGTGTACCCTGCTCATTCATTGTCACTAAAACTCCGACAAAAAACTTAGATGGAGAAAAAAATTGTTTTAGGTGGTTCTTCCTCCACTGTGCCTACTAAGTTGCAAAAATGAATGAGATCTGTCAAGGGGAGAAAACGGTTTCTACAAAACACGCTACAAAATGGCTCTGCATTTCAGCATCACCCTCTGGATAATTTCCTCTACAGCAGCTCCTCTAATGCAGTATCAGTGCTGCTGACATCAGCAACATTTCTGTGATTTACTGCAAATGCAGCTCTCAAAGGCTGGGAGTAAGCGAGGGCGAGAGGAAGAGAGAAACCTGAAAGGGAAAAGAATTAGTCCTCAAGAGGCTGGGGAGACAGCGATGCAGAAAAAGTACCAATCCAGTTCTCTGAAGAAGTGTTTTGAAATCTTCTTAATAGCTCTAACTAGTGAAGTCTTCAAGGAATCAGCAGACTTACTGAAAAATCGGGGGAGGAGATCTTTAAAAAGTAGGGAAGGGAATCTTCAATAAACCTAGCAACACCTAGGTTTGGGGTGGGGGGACCAAATGGGGTCTGGTGAAGGCAAGAGTCAGTGCTGCCAGGGAAATCCTAGGGCTAAACCAGCTTCCACGGGAATTTTCCACACCAGAGAGCTGCTAAATGTAGGTTGGACCTTCCTGCTAGACCATCATCTCACTCCACCCCCAAAATATCTAGAGGGTAAATGCCTCCAGAGACCCCTTGAACATGAACCCTTCCATCTCTGAATGGTCCACAGTCCCAATCCCAATGCACAGTATACAATAAGAGCTCAATTCATGTTCACAGAATGGAGTTAACAGCTGTTTGTCAAAACCTTTTGTGCTCAGGCACCAGAGGGCACAGGTGATGGAGCAGAACCCTGCTGCCTAGGAGTTAACCAAGGTAAAAGGATGGATGAATGGGGGCGGGGGATGTTCTCTTCCACTCCCATGTCATTCAGAAAAGGCCCAGCACTCAAGGATCTAGAGAAGGTGTCCAAAATCTCAGAGAGCAAGCAGATCTTTGTATGGATCACAGGGCAATCTACCAAGCTGCCATGCTGGTCCATAAGCTGCTCCCCAAGAAGCAAGTCATAAAGCAAGGGTGTACAGAGTTTGCTCTGACATCCTTTTCAAGGGTTAAACCCCTCTTCCACACTACCACCTTCTTACAGACCCTCAGACCCAAATCTGTTACCCAGGCAAACTCTCCATGTGATGAATCAGTCACAATTAAGCAGCCACTATAAAAACTATAAAAACATTTCCTTTCAAGGAACTGCCCAGTTATAAGAACCATGGGACATTATTCAAAATTCTATAGCCAAACACAAATTAGATATTGAGTACTGGCACGCAGTAGGGCTCAATAAATTAGTTGAGAATGTAAGTACTGCATTCAGCTTGCCATGTAAAGGAATGTTTACTATGGATGCAAGATCCTCGTAAATGGCAAAGCTTGGGGAAAACCACAAGAGAAAAAAACATTTTCATAGAGAGTTAAATCTAACCTTTGGGTTCTCCAGTCTTAACCAAGGAATAGAATCTTCATAGAAAATCCTAGCTGATGTTTAATTCGACATACACTTTGGGTTCAGCCTGTACTTAATTGCTTTGAAATTGCCTCTGAAGAGGTCATTTGAAATACAGTCTTGTGGTTATGTCTCCTCCACCTCCTAGAAGGAGAAAGGAAGGCATAGAAATTGGTCTGACCAATTAAAATAGTGAATGGCTCAGCCCGGCTGTCTTGGAATTTGTGGGCATTTCCAAGAGTTCCCTGCTATTTAAAGATTTTTAATGGCCCCTCGCAAGCCAGATGCATTTAAGCTGCTCTAATTGCGAGGTGCCGACCTCAGCAAAGCCATATGCTCCACAGCCACAGTGCTAAAGTAGGTTATGTCATGAGGTACTTGGTTCCTCAAGCACAGCCAAGAGTGCCACAACCACTTAATTCATTGAGAACCTCCATGTGAGGCCCATTCATGGCGTTCTCTAAGTAGCATCACAAGTACAGGGGTAGCTTCTTTCCATTCAAATGTCATTGTCAGCTACATTTCCCCACAGCACATAATGCAGTTCCTCTCAAACCAGCATTTGATGTGTGCCCACTAAGTGCAGTACACAACCTGCACAGCTGTGCATGGCAACCCTTCCTCTCAAGGCAGCTTCAGCTCTGTCAAGTTTGTGATCTCCCTACAATCTGGACATGAGCTAGAAATGTTCTTGTGCCTAAAATTTCACATTTCCTTTTATCACAAGTGAACGACTGCTGGATGCATCTATCAAACTCTGCAGTCTGTTAAGGAAGAGGGTGATCATCGCATTTTAAGGCTATTTTTAAAATCACTTTCCATCAAGAAAACCCAATGTGAAAAAGTAAACTGAAAACAAAGATCACAGTATGATCACTCTTTCTGGGACATATTTACATACCACATCAGTCAGGATAATCTAACAGAGAGATGATCTAAATCTAACTGAACTTTTTAAAAACTAGAATAAACTCTTTCTCCCTTTTCTATGGCTTCTGGTTTTATGGATTAGTGCTTGCGCGGGCACTTTAAAGCACATGATAATGCAGATTTTACCGGCAGAAGAGGTTTTAACTAGTGACTGAGCTCTTAAGCCCGGAGTTAAAGACAGTGACACCGCTTACAGACCAAATCTTTAAACTAAAAATATCCAAGAACGATGTGGAACAGATCAGAGGTGTTCAAACTTTTAGAACAAAACTCTTCCATCAAAGGGTTTTGTTCTAGAAGTTTGAACTGTGAGTGGAAATTCAATTGAATTGAATGAAATTTAAACTTTAAGTGGAAATTATAGATATAGATACAAAATTCCATTTGGCGGAAGGCGTCAGAGAAACCTAACAGACATAAGATACAAATCCAACTGAACTCTCCTTCAAGTGGAAGAGTTTTGTTCTAAAAGTTTGAAGTTTGAGTGGAAATTCAGTGGAGTTGAATAAAATTCAAATTTTAGGTGGAAATTACATAGATATGGATGTAGAATTCCATTTGGAGGGAGAATTTTGTTCTAAAAATCTCAACACCTCTGACCTATTCTACACTGGTCTTGGATATTACATATTGTATTATATATTACTAATACAATATATTAAATATTAGATATATTAAATTATATCATTATATATCGCATTGTGCATAACATAATATAGTGTCTCAAAGCAAACCAAATAGTTGGAATTTAGGGCACGAGAGTCATACCAGCTTTACCTCCCTCTCAATCCCTGCACTGGGTCCCCAGACCTCCTTGTGACCCAGAAGATTCATGGAACACAATTGGAAACCACAAATCTGGAGGAAAGAATCTGGAGAAAGAGCACCAAAGAGAATATCCAGAACTTGGGTTCTAGTCCCAGCTTTGCACCAACCAGCCCTGCCACCTTCAGCATCTACTGTGGGAGCAGAAGACCTGGGTACAAAGGCCAGCCTGTGTCACTTAACCTCTCTACTACTCTCTCCCTTACCTATAAAAGGGGTACAGTAAAGTAACCTGCCTCATTGGATTACACTGCAAATAAATGATATCATACTCATAGAGTGCTTAGTATATCGAATGGCTGCAGTAAGTATTTAATAATTGCTGGTTATAATAATAATTAATTAATAGATAAGGTCTACAGAATGAGAAATGTGTTCCTGAACATTGAATGTAATGCTAACTGAATATGTTTGCATTAAACTCATTTCGTGTGTTGTTTTGACTAGTTTTTTTTTTTTTTTTTGGCTGCATTGGGTCTTCGTTGCTGTGCACGGGCTTTCTCTAATTGCTGAGAACGGGGGCTACTCTTCGTTGCGGCGCGTGGGCTTCTCATTGCAGTGGCTTCTCTTTGTTCGGAGCATGGGCTCTAGGCACGCGGGTTTCAGTAGCTGTGGCAGGAGGGCTTCAGTAGTTGTGGCTCACGGGCTCTAGAGCGCAGGCTCAGTAGTTGTGGCGCACGGGCTTCGTTGCTCTGCGGCATGTGGGATCTTCCTGGACCAGGGCTCGAACCCTTGTCCCCTGCGTTGGCAGGCGGATTCTTAACCACCACGCCACCAGGGAAGCCCTCATTAGGGATTGTCATTTCTCCCTCTCCAGAGACTACTTAATTGAAAGCCAACAGTATCCGTCTTCACCTTTTAGCTTGTTGGCTTCCTGCGGTATCTTGAGTTGCTCTCCATGGCAATTAACACAGGGCCCTGCACAAAGTCAACATTCCATCAGGGTTTCTTAAATGAGAGAGAGCTTACCAGTCCTAACAAGTCAACCTTTGAATTCCAACACAACTTGGGTCAAGAGAGGTCAAGTCCGTTAATAGATAAAGGAGACCCTGACTTCAGAGCATGTCCCAAATGTAGAAATGTATTGGATCCTTTAAGCCAATCAGCCCCTCATAATTGGCCTCCCGGTTAAGCCTCAAGGCGGACTGTAATTTTCCAGAACCAGCCACAATATCTCCCATCCCACAAACTCTTCTCACTATGTGACTTTGATATTCCTCCCTTGTGAAGGTGGAACCTATGCCCCCTTTCCTGGAATCTGAACAGGCTTGTGACTAAGGCAGAAGGGACACTATGGGACCTCCAAAGCTGTCATAAAAGATCACAGCACTTCTTCCCAGTTCTCATGGGACACTCACTGTTGGAACCCAGCTGCCCTGCTGTGAGGAAGCCCAAACCAGGCCATGTGGAGAGACCACTTGGAGTGGTCCTGTGTAGGTGTTCCAGCCCACAGCCAAGCTAAGATCCCAGCTGAGGGGCAGTATCAGCTACCAGTCACGTGAGCAAAGATGTTTCCAGTTGATTCCAGCCCCCCACCACCACCATTAACACCCATAGCCTTCGAGTCTTCCCAGGTGAGGCCCCAGACATCATGGAGTAGAGACAGGCCATCCCTATGAAGTCCTGCCTGATTTTCCAAACCACAGAGTCTATGAGCAAAATAAAATACTAGTTTCATGCCAGTAAGTTGGGGTGGTTTGTTCTACAGCCATAGCAACAGAAAGTGGTTTTAATTCATATTATAGAAGAGGAATTGCTCATAAAATTGAACCATGGCAAAAACCAGGAACAGAACCCAAGCATCTTACACATTGGCCAATAAACAAGTTGAAACAAGATTCTAAAATAATGCTCTTATTATATATAACACAATTTACTCTTCCATCTGTTGAACGTACCATATAAGGAGCAAATAGCAACATTCAAATCATTACCATTTATTGAGTGCTTATTATGTACCAAGGACCATTCCAGATACTTTACATGTATTAACTCATTTAAAATTACTCTATGAAGTAAGTACTAGCATTACCCCATTTTACAGATGAGCAAACAAAGCACAGAAGGACTAATAAGAAGCAGGGCTGGGATTTGTTTTGTTTAGTTTTGTTTTGGCCACACAGCTTGCAGGATCTTAGTTCCCCGACCAGGGATAGAACCCAGGCCTACTACAGTAAAAGCTTGCAGTCCTAACTACTGGACCGCCAGGGAATTCCCAGGGCTGGGATTTGAATCTAGCAATCTGATTCCAGAGTGGGTACCAGACTGCAGTGCACTTAGGGATGCTTCTCAAGCCTTATGCCATGAAAAATACTATATGTGAAGCAACTAGCACAGTGCTTGGTACGTAGTCAACACAATGAATACTACTTCCTTCCCCACCACTGACATAATTTAGGTGCCACATTTTCTAAAGCAAAAATGATGCTCTTCTTAAGTCAAATGGATACCTCTCACATTTTGTCTCACTCCGTGTTCATCTGACTGATGATTTCTACATCTTCATCCCCAGCCCTGACCTTTATCCAGAACTTGTGGATTGAACTGTCTATTTAATCCAGCCAACTCTTCCTTCCAAGAAGATCCTGATTTCCGCCCTTCTCCCCAGCCCAACCCCACTGCCCAGTCCAAGCTGCACAACAGCACCCTAGCCAGCCAGCCTCTTCCTCTGCTGACCCTGCTTCTGCCCACTCACCACACCGCAGCCCACAGCCCAGGAGACTTCTTTCTAAGATGCAAACTCATGGTGGTGTGCTGAATTGGGCGACTGGGATTGACATGTATACGCTGATGTGTATAAAATTGATGACTGCTAAGAACCTGCAGTATAAACAAACAAACAACAACAAAAAACCTAATACTAAACTTTCTTTGGGTTATTTGTATGGAAATATGTTAATATAAATGTTTCAGACATTACATGAAATTTCTAAAAATCTTATATGTTCTGGTATAATGTTATAAGTCATAACTCTAGTTATTACTTTAAAATGTATATCTCAGAAATAACTAAATTTCCTTGTCAATTGCATTATTATGAACTGTCATCAAATCTTTAACTGTGGTCATTTTTAAGTGTTTTGTCATTTACAGACAGTTCTGGATGTACTCTGATGCTTTTGCAAAAATGTTCCTGTAAAAGGGTTTCATCTTCAAGGGATTCATGGAAAAGACTCTGACAGGTACAGGTTTCTGGTAACTGACTATACCGCTGAACTGAATGAATAAGCATTTTCAGAACTCTAATGGAAAACTGATGAACTCATAAAAGTGCTAACAAAAGATCAAGATGAAAAAAAAATTAATTACATGGGACTGAGTGAACCGATGAGGACGATTATAATTTTTGTGACTTTCTGTTTGAATAATAAAGAAAAAAATCCCACAAGGACTCAGAGGCAAAAAATATACAAATCAATTTTCACTGCAAAGTGAAGGAGCTGTTACCGTGGAGGATTCCTGGACTGAGTGTCAATGTTATGACATAGTATGAGTGTGTTTCGTGTTTGGTAATTGCAATCATTGTTGCTTTTGTTGTGGTCATCCATTTACAATGCTTGGTGTCAGTTTATTTATCTTTTTTTTTTTTTTTTTTGCGGTACTTGGGCCTCTCACTGTTGTGGCCTCTCCCGTTGCGGAGTACAGCCTCCGGACGCGCAGGCTCAGTGGCCATGGCTCATGCGCCCAGCCGCACCGCGGCATGTGGGATCTTCCCGGACCGGGTCACGAACCCGTGTCCCCTGCGTCGGCAGGCAGACTCTCAACCACTGCGCCACCAGGGAAGCCCCTATTTATCTCTTGTAAAAATAAAATACAGTGTGTGTGTGTGTGTGTGTGTGAAAAAAAAAAAATACCAAGCAACACAGTAGAAAAGTACTTGGTATGTTTGGTCTTCACTAGGAAGAAAAATGATGAGGGAGGAGTTGAGAAAACTAGAACATTGATGAGAAATCTGTGAAAATGTGAATTATTATATATATTTTTAATGTTGGCAGCTAATTCTGTATTTTGTAAAACAGTGTACAGGCCAAACAATACATCCATGGGCAGCTGGCCTGTGCATCCAATTATTTATTGATATTACTGAATGTGTTTTAAAAAGTACATATTTCTAAATTAAATAAATAAATAAATATGCAAATTCAACCCCAACACTCCCTTCCTTAGAACCCTCCTGAGGATTCCTGTTACCCTTCAACGAGCAACCACCTCCCTCCCTGCCTCTCTCTCTAACCTCACCTCCTTCCTCAACACCCTCCAGCCTCACTCATCCTCCAGTTTTTTCCAAGTTAGCTCCCACCTCTGGGATTTCCCCGTTGCTGAGCCCTCTGGATGGAACATGCTTGCCCCGATCCTTGCAGGGCAGCTCCTTCTCAACGCTCCGGCCCTGCTCAATGCTACCACCCCAATGCAGAAAGGCTACTCTCCACTCTCAGGGCCACTCACTCTCTAGCCCACTGCCTGACCTTATTTTCTTCACAGGTGAAATTGTATTCTGTACTTATTTGCTTGGTTATCGTGTATCTCCCCCACTGAAGTATAAACTCCCCATCTAGGGTATTATATCTGATCTGTTTTGTTCATCATTGCATCCCAGCACCTAGATTATTGCCTGCTATATCACAGATGTTCAATAAATGTCTGTTGGATAAAATGAATGAATCCCTTTACTGGACTATAAATCCTTGGTAGTCAGGGAATAGTAATTATTCATCCTTGTATCCCAAATTTTGAACCCAATGTCTTTCCCACAGTAAGTAGTGAAAGAAAGAAAGAGAGAAGGGGATAGGGAGGAAGAGTAAGTGAGAGAGAGTAGAAGAGAGGGAGGGAGGGAAGGAGGAAAGACAGCCACGATATGCCACTGAATTTTCCTGATCTGTGATTTTATACATGCAAAGCCTTACAAATATCCAAAATTTAAGTCCCACACAGTATGCATTTAATCAGTCATCATTACTGAAAAAATAATTACTCAAAATGGAGACAGTCTTAAAAAGTCGGAACGCATGGACGCCCTAACTCTATCTGCCATAATTTTTTAATACATTTATTGGAGTATAATTGCTTTACAATATTGTGTTAGCTTCTGTTGTACAACGAAGTGAATCAGCTATAAGCATACATATATCCCCATATCCTCTCCCTCTTGAGCCTCCCTCCCATCCTCCCTATCCCACCCTTCCAGGTCGTCACAAGCATTGAGCTGATCTCCCTGTGCTATGAAGCAGCTTCCCACTAGCCATCCGTTTTACATTTGGTAGTGTATATATGTCAATCCTACTCTCTCACTTCGTCCCAGCTTCCCCTTCCCCACCGTGTCCTCAAGTCCGCTCTCTACGTCCACGTTGTTCCTCCTGCCCTGCACTAGGTTCATCAGTACGTTTTTTTTAGATTCCATATATGTGCATTAGCATATGGTATTTGTTTTTCTCTTTCTGAATTACTTCGCTCCATATGACAGACTCTAGGTCCATCCACCTCATTACAAATAACTCAATTTCATTCTTTTTTTATGGCTAATACTCCATTGTATATATGTACCACATCTTCTTTATCCATTCGTCTGTCGATGGTCATTTAGCTTGCTTCCATGTCCTGGCTATTGTAAATAGTGTTGCAGTGAACATTGTGGTACATGTCTCTTTTTGAGTTATGGTTTTCTCAGGGTATATGCCCAGTAGTGGGATTGCTGGGTCATATGGTAGTTCTCCTTTTAGTTTTTTAAGGAAACTCCATACTGTTCTCCACAGTGGCTGTATCAATTTACATTCCCACCAACAGTGCAAAGGGGTTCCCTTTTCTCCACAGCCTCTCCAGCATTTATTGTTTCTAGATTTTTTGATGATGGCCATTCTGACCGGGGTGAGGTGATACCTCATTGTAGTTTTGATTTGCATTTCTCTAATGATTAGTCATGCTGGGCATCTTTTCATGTGTTTGTTGGCAATCTGTATATCTTCTTTGGAGAAATGTCTTTTTAGGTCTTCTGCCCATTTTTGGATTGGGTTGTTTGTTTTTTTTTTGATACTGAGCTGCATGAGCTGCTTGTATATTTTGGAAATTAATCCTTTGTCAGTTGCTTCATTTGCAAATATTTTCTCCCATTCTGAGGGGTGTCTTTTCATCTTGTTAATGGTTTCCTTTGCTGTGCAAAAGCTTTGAAGTTTCATTAGGTCCCATTTGTTTATTTTTTAATTTTATTTCCATTATTCTAGGAGGTGGGTCAAAAAAGATCTTGCTGTGATGTATGTCAAAGAGTGTTCTGCCTATGTTTTCCTCTAAGAGTTTGATAGTGTCTGGCCTTACATTTAGGTCTTTAATCCATCTTGAGTTTATTTTTGTGAATGGTCTTAGGGAGTGTTCTAATTATATTCTTTTACATGTATCTGTCCAGTTTTCCCAGCACCACTTATTGAAGAGGCTGTCTTTTCTCCATTGTATATTCTTGCCTCCTTTGTCAAAGATAAGGTGACCATAGGTGCGTGGGTTTATCTCTGGGCATTCTATACTGTTCCATTGATCTATATTTCTGTTTTTGTGCCAGTACCATACTGTCTTGATTACTGTAGCTTTGTAGTATAGTCTGATTTCAGGGAGCCTGATTCCTCCAGCTCTGTTTTTCTTTCTCAAGATTGCTTTGGCTATTCAGGATCTTCTGTGTTTCCATATAAATTGTGAAATTTTTTGTTCTAGTTCTGTGAAAAATTATCTGCCATTATTTAACAAGCTTTTTTTTTTTTTTTTCTATTAGCCAATCTGTGAACATGTCTAAAATGATGTTATGTCTCCTAAGCTCAAGGGTGCAGTCCAACAGGTGGAGAAAGAGTTGTCCTGGGAGGAAAACAAGATGGGTAAAACTCCACACCCCACCCCACACAGCCTGCCCACCAGCAGGAAAAAATCCAGGGACCTGCACACGTGGTGGTACCACAGCTCAGAGTGGGGGGCAGGGGGAGAGCACTTTCTTGTTTCATGTCATCATCCCAGCACAGACTCTGGGTAGACCCTGATAACCTTCTCCTTCCTCTCCTTGGCTGAACAGTGTCTAACCTGTTCCGGAGGAGCTCACGCTAGTCAACCCAGCAGTTGGTTTGGGCATTATAACCCCACTCAATCTGGAAGGCAAAGAGGGTAGGTATCCCATGGCTACAGATCAGCCAGGTATCAACAAAACATTTTGCTTTCTCATCATCCCTCTCCTTGCCACCTGACTCTGGATGAGCCAGAGCAGCAAAGCAGGCGGGGAAGGAGTTTGGACAAGGAAAAAAAGAAAGCAAACAAGGCCATTCTTGTCCACTGCTGGTTTGTGTTATCTCAGGCAGGCCTGACCTGCAGGAAAAGGAGAGCTTTGAATTGATGGAGAGACTGATGTTTGAGTTTATATTAAACTGGACTTTTGAAGGCCTGAAAATAATTTACTGTATTATTTTATTTTATTTTGCTTTACTTATTTTATTTTAAGTGCCTGGAAAAGCTGTGGGATATTTCTGATATATCATCCAGGGTTGGCCTAACAGAACAGAGTGAAGGTAGCAGTTGAAGATGAACAAAGGCATTTTCTCTTTGTACTCCCGACAAGTCCAACCCATTTCATAAACTGATTATACAGCTTTAAAAAAAATTTAAAGTGCTGTAGCCACCCCCTTCGTTTTACAGATTCGTATGTCCATTAATTTATATTTCCAGCCCTATCCTCTAAATTCCAGTCTCCTATCTCCAACTGTCTAGTTAAAATTTCCACTCAGATATCTGACAGGCTTTTCAAATCCCACAGAGTCAAAATAACACAGTTGATTAAAATTAATAATAACAAAATCAAACAAAAACCCTCAAGTCTTCCTGTCTCAAAAAATGGTACCACTATTCTCCCAAGCCACTCTGTCCACAAACCTGGGAGTTACGTTTAATTCGTTTTCTTACAACCCTCGACACAGCTTCCATCAGCAAATCTTGTGCATTCCACCCCCAGAATATAAATCAAACCTGTCCACCCTTCTCCATGTCAACTGCCACTCTCTTTATCCAGTCCACCATGATTCCTTGCCTGGACTTCAATAACCTCCCCACCAGTATCCCAGCTTCCATTCTCATCTGCCCTCTCTCCTCACCTCATCCCTTCTCTCAGCATCCATTAGCAGCCATGTAGTAGCAAAATCACCCTGATTTTTTTTTTTTTTTTTTTGGCCACACAGAGCATTTTGCGGGATCTTAGTTCCCCAACCAGGGATCGAAACTGGGCCCTTAGCAGTGAAAGCACAGAGTCCTAACCGCTGGACCACCAAGCAATTCCCCACCCTGATATTTTTTAAGGCAACCACTCCAACCCGACTCTCAGTCCTTGTGCTGGGCTTTTCTGGGCTCCACTCCGAGCCTCTAGGCTTGAAGCACATGACTCAGGCCAAGCCAGTCAGCACATATGATCCCCGCCCTCTCCCACCATTGGTGAAAAGATGAGTCTCTGACCCTACACAGGCCAGTCGGGACCAAGAAAATTCAGATGCAAGCTTTTCATTTGAGCCTTAGAGAATTTAGCTTTCTTTTTCCTGAAGGATATGAATCTGGAAGGATGAAGCCCAGGAGCCAGTGGCAACCATCTTAGAACCACCAGGAAGGAACCTGCCCAAGAACACAGCAATGCAAAAAAGACAAAACAAGAAATGGAGAAACACTCAGTGCTGGATGCATTTAGTCCTGAGCCCTAGATTGAACTCTACCTGGACTGTTCAGTTATGAGACTCAATAATCCCCTTTTGAGCTGGATCCCACTGGGGCCAGGTTCTCTGTCATCTGCAATAGAAATTATCCTAACAGATACATCGGCTTATCCAGCAGCTGTGTTTATGTCCATGAAGCTCAGGTCTCAGTCAATCTTGACATCTAAATGGCCTCATACCCACTACATGGGCAAATCCCACAAGAGGTTCTGATTGGTCCCCCGAGCACAAATTCCAGCATCACCATTGCCAGGTTAGCGTCAAATCCTGACCTGAAAAATTACTGGCCTTTTTTTTCTCCACCTAAACTTAATAAGCAACTTAAAGAATACTGTCCCAACTTTCCCCTCTTCGTGTATTAATAATGTTGCTCTCTACCCTTAGAAAACATTTAAATACAGTCACCTACGACCCTGTAGAGGTTATAAATTTCTCACTATGCATTCATTAATATTCTCATTCAGAATACTCTAAATCTTTTCAACGTATTTTTATGTGTGTTTCCTCATTGTTCTGTTCTTATATTGGAAAGTCTAAAAGACAGGGAACAAGCCTCTTTGTGGGACACCTCGCACAAGGCAAGGAGTAGTTATGTACTTAAATGTTTATGATGACAAAGACAGTGGTGACAAGAGTGAAATCGTTTGTGTTGCATGCAACATTAGAAAGACAACTGCTCTGACCCTTCAGTGGAGCTATTTCCTCTATATTAATAAACAGCTACTTTATTCTGTCACACCTATGAAAATAAATTAGAAATACACTTAGGTGAACAACTTCAAATTCTTCCTAGTTCCCAGATTTGAACAGCTACCCTTGGCGTTTGGAAGACTGGACTCTTTCTGATCATATGTAAAATTCTTTTGGCTATTCAATAGCTCTCAGCAAAATAACAGTGATTTTAAATAATGAACCAAAACATTTTAAATTTCCTCGAGATCTACATGGAATCAAAATCTAAAAGGAATCCAATGATGGCAGAATATCTCCACAAATACTAGAAACATAATTAAAATTATTAATCAGCCCTCAGCTATGGACTGTAAGCTCATCCCTACAGCAAACTTCTCTTGGGATCATGGGCTTTATTAAAATACCCATCACAGAGTTCTGGAACCTTAGCTACAATAGCACTTTTGCTCTCTGGAGGTTTGATTAAAGTAACAAAATTCTCAAACCTCAGCACTTAACTCATCAAGCTACCAGGTACTTCCCTGGACCTGCGGGGCATCTGTCCCCTCCCAATCTGGGCCAGTCCATGCACCTGGGCTACAGCACACAAGGAAGTTACTCAAGACATCACTAGAATTCTGCTCAGTGGCCCTAATTTTGGATTCTGATGCTACTATATGTCATTGTCCGTGCACTGCTCTGACCCTGGTTGGCTTCTGGGACTTCTCTTGACTGGACATAAATTCACTTCATGTTCTGAGACTTTGGATGCCGTGCAGCATGTTGAAGTGGAGTAGACTTTAATGCTCCAGCAGCTTTGTTCACCGTAGCCAAGGTATGGAAACAGCTTAAGTGTCCATCAATGGATTAATGAATAAAGAAAATGTGATATACAGATATACCATTTAGCCTTTAAAAAGAAGGATAGCCTGCCATTTGCAACAAGATGTATGAACCTAGAAGACATTATGCTAAATGAAATAAGCCAGACATAGAAAGGTACTGCATGGTATCACTTATAGATGAAATAAAATTTTTAAAAAATAGAACAGAGAAGAATGGTGGTTGCCAGGGGGTGGGGGAAATACTGAGAGGCCATCAAAAGGGCACAAGCATACAAGATAAATAAGGTTTGATCTAATGTATAGCATGGTGACTATATTTGAGGATATTGTATTGTATAATTGAAATTTGCTAAGAAAGTAGTACTTAAGTGTTCCCACACAAAAAAAGGTAAATATGTGAGAGGATGGATGTCTTAATTAACTCAATAGTGGGAATCCTTCCACAATATATACATATATCAAATAATCACATTGTACACTTTAAATATATTATGATTTGATTTGTCAACTATATCTCAGTAAAACCGAAAAAATTGCATATTTTAAGTGGGCAATAATAAGGCATTTGATAAATGGAGTGTCTCAATAAATGTTGCTGCTGTCCTTGTAACTTCCTTGTTCACTTTACCCTCATCAGGTACACACACTGACCCTAGCCTCTCTGGGTGCCACTTCCCACCTCCCACGCTACAGCCTTAAGTGCCATTTCTCATTCCTCCTGCTCTGTCTGTCTGGCAGAGTCATGCTGCACTGGATTTATGTAGCAGACCAGAAAAGGGGAGAAGATGCAGAGACGCGAGGCACTGGAGAATTTCTCTCCATCCTGCTGTTACTGCCTCTGCACTGCCTCTGCCACCTGGCTCTCCATAAAACTTCTGACTCTACTCTCTTAGATGTGGACATCTGGGCATCTGAGGTCTAGCATCCCTGAACCAACTTCAATGCCTAAAACTAGAGGCTTAACATTAGTACGGAACTCCAAATGGCCCCATAATAGTGGTCAAAGCATGGTATCAGTAATAGTATTGTGTAAATATCTCCTATCAAATCTAATACACCATCAATTACAAATGCATCATTATTTTATGTACCTCTAAAAAATTAACATCGTCAATAAAGGATTACATACCTTTGGTAGTAAGACACATTCTGATTTCAGACATATAATGAAAATAATGCATCCTGGGATTAATGTTGTACAACAGAGCACTTCTCTTGGAGAAATGTTAAAAAGTACAAAACATGGTTCTTGTCCATATTTTTAAGAGTCCTGCACAGAGCCTGGCAGACAGTAAATATATGTTTGTTGAATGAATAAATATATGCATGAATGAATGCATTTCCTAACAGCCACATTATAATAAATGAACGCATTTCCTAATAGCTATATTATAATGAGGTTCCATCATTTAAAAAGAAAATTTGATGCAATAGGAAATTCATGCTAAAAATTAAATACATCATTTCACCAAACCTTCCACTTAAATTCATTGGAAAAATAAACAAGCTTCAGTCTAAACAGTTTGTTGCCTCTTCAGGGAAATGGAGACCTAGATACAGTAATAGATTCTAAAAGTTTAGTGTCTAGCTAATAGCTAATTTTAAGGTAGACACTATTTTTAAGTATGCAGTATCTGGGACCATAAAACATAAGGCCTATTCAGAAACATCTGGCACCATCCTCAGGGCACACTTTGGGTTCCTATTAGCCAGGAGATAGCATTGGCATCTTTGATAACTGGGAATACAGATCCACTTAACAGTGACTTTTCCTTTCCTTTGTATGGCTAAATTGGCTATAGAGTCCCTGGAGCTCGACCAATCCCTGCGCCATGGTAGGATGAGGGCAAGTGAGTCAGGTTCCCTATGGAGTTCCCATTAGAAGGATTCAGCCTTCACTGCCTGTCCAGAGCAGCCCCCAAGAGTCACTATGCCCTATTCATTACAATGAAAATTGGTGCGTTTTATTCTGGGTACTACAGAGATAGATAGGCATTACACGAAAGAGATAAAAGGACAGGAAATAAAGAGGCAAAGACTAAATGAAAATAGATGGATTTTGGAGATTGATAAATTTAAAAGGTTCTCTGGGAAATTTTCCAGTGACAGTTGCCACCAGCATCAGTGAGTCACTCTTCTCTTGCTCTGCATCAGAATGTCAAATTCCAAACCCTGTTCTTGTTAAGCCTTCATCTGCCGTTTGCTTAACCGTATTCATATTAGACTCCTCTTCGTGTAGAGGCAGAATTGCATCCACAGCCACTGGACATCAGATCCTTTTCAGGTGGAAAACAAGAAGTTGGAAGAGAAGAGTCCTGTCACCTAAGTTTCCCCAAATATAGACACATTGCAGGGGAAAATGACTACTATACGGATAAAAACAAGCCACTCAAATGACCTATCACAGAATATGATCCGCCAGTTCCCCAGGATATGCTACCCACATAAAGGCCAAGAGCAATAATGTCCTTTTCCAGGGCTTCCCTGGTGGCGCAGTGGTTGAGAGTCCGCCTGCCGATGCAGGGGATGCTGGTTCGTGCCCCGGTCCGGGAAGATCCCACATGCTGCGGAGCGGCTGGGCCCGTGAGCCATGGCCGCTGAGCCTGCGCGTCCGGAGCCTGTGCTCCGCAACGGGAGAGGCCACAGCAGTGAGAGGCCCGCATACCGCAAAAAATAAAAAATAAATAATAAATAATAATAATGTTCTTTTCCAGTGTTGACCTAAATGCTTCTAGAATCCAATTACACAGCTATTTCTCCTGTGTATACTTAAAGACAAAATAAAAGGAATTAACAGAGCCTGGACTGCTTCTGTCTTTTCACAGCAAAGTATTTCCTGTAGGACACACCCTCCCCCTCCTCCACATGTACTAGAATTGCAACCATTGTCTTCTTTCCCCATACATTTCTCTGATGACTAGTGATGTTGAGCATCTTTTCCTATACCTGTTGGTCTTTTGTATGTCTTCTCTGTAGAAATGTTTATTCAAGTCCTTTGCCCATGGGCAGCCTGTGTTGGAAGGAAGAGAGGTCATCTTACCTGTCACCAGGGAAGGAGAGCCCAGGTGGGCCACCGAGTACCTTTTTTAGTCTAATCCTCTCAGTTTTGTATTTAGTAAATATTATTCTCATCATCTGAAAATTTAAAAAAAAATATCTCATACCTAGTGGATGAACTGCTCTCCTTGTAATTTAAGAGAAATGATGGACTCCACTACGCCAATGGCCAGTTGATCCCCAGACCTCTGGACTGACCCTCTATTTAGACCTTTCTTCTTCACTTCCCCGTTGGTCCCTCTACCCCAGACCTCTGCCATGATGACCATTCAGGACCTCATCGTTTCTCACCCAGATTACTGCAGTTTCTTCCTAGTAGTCTCCAGCTTGCTGTTATTCCGCCCTCCGATTGAGATCCATTTAGATTTTTCATAAGGTGCAACTTAGCACATGTCATAGCCTTCAATGGCTCCTGATCACCTACAGAAATACATCCATTCTCGGCCCAGCATCTAAGGGGCCCACAAGACCCCAGCCTGCTTCTCCACCTTCATCTCCCCAAGTTCCCACAAAACAACTGGAGACTTGCCCTTCTCCCAAACAAATGCCTCAGTTTTCCTCTTTGGTGCCTTGTTGATGCCTTTCCTTCTGCAAGAACCCCTCCATCACTGCCTTCTACATCATCTCATCCTTTAAAGCAGGGGTCCCCAACCCCCGGGCCACGGACCGGTACCTGTCTGTGGCCTGTTAGGAACGGGGCCGCACAGCAGGAGGTGAGCTTCAGGCAAGTGAGGGAAGCTTCATCTGTATTTACAGCCACTCCCCACTGCTCGCATTACTACCTGAGCTCCGCCTCCTGTCAGCATTATGGTGGGTTGTATAATTATTTCATTATGTATTACAATGTAATAATACTAGAAATAAAGTGCACAATAAATGCAATGCACTTGAATCATCCCAAAACCATCCCCCCACGCCAGTGGAAAAACTGTCTTCCACGAAACTGGTCCCTGGTGCCAAAAAGGTTGGGGACCGCTGCTTTAAAGTCCATCTGAAATGGCACATCTTCTAGAAAGTCTTTCCTAGTCCCCAGAGCTGGCTCTGAACCCTTCCTCTCGTAAGCCCTGAGCATACACTCAGTGCATCTCTCTTATGGTCCTTAGCCCACTCTGCCTCCCACTTCATCCTTTGGTTGCTGGTTTATCCCTCCCTAAAACACTATACTCTCCTTCATAGTCGCAAAAGCATCAGGAAGTGTCTGGAAAACACTTGCTGGAGTGAAATGGATTTGAGGAGCGCTCAACCAGTCTAGTTCCATAGTGTTGCCCAGTTGACAGAGTTGATATCAGATGGCATAATTAAAAGCTGCTCCACATGGCTGGGATTGGGTTCATCAAGCCTACATCTCACCTTCTTATTGGTATGCCATTCGCTCCCTGCTTCCCTCCAAATCCATTAAGAGCAAAGACTGTATGCAATTCATATTTTCATCTCCCTCAGCCAGTAGTTTGTACAAGGCAAGTATTTAATAAATGTAAGCTAAACTCCATTTATTCAATTCCATCATGTCACAGTAGAGAGCTGTAATGCCCTGAGTGTTCCCAAAAGCGCAGCACATGAACCATTGGTGGTAAACAAGATGACTTCAAGTGACATACAGAAGAAAACTTTATAATGGCCATGGGTTTACTATAATGTGCACTAGGAAAACTATAACTAGTACAGAATACTATGATTTTAAAGGTACTATTGCTTGGGGTAGGGCTAAACTTATTTAATTTTTAAATGAGGGTCTCAAAGAAAAATATTAACTAAACAGTGGTAGATATTACAGCTTAAGGCAAAGCTAAATTTATTTAAACTTTTAAAAGTGAAATCTACTTACAGAAAAATATTAAGTAAATAGTGGTACAGATGATATTTAAATATGGCAGAAAAATTAAAAATCAGAAGTGGCACAGGAAAGACTGAAATTAAGAAATCTTGCCCCCTCACTAGTATTTCCAGTTTGAATCTTGTTTGCTCCCAAATGTCCCACACCCACTGCGAGATTAATCCCTTACAAATATTCCTTCATGTCACATCAGGTCTCAGGAACTCCAAGTAGCTCCCCACAACCAGCCACATCCCACCTCCTCTATTGACAGCTCTCATTTCTCTAATCCTTTCTTCCAAACCCACCTCTGATCCCGCTGCAGGGAGATTCCGCCCATTCTGCCCCTTGGGCAAATCTTGCACTTGGGCAAATCTTGCAAATGTACACCATCTTGCCTGTGCTTAGAACGTTCTCCCCCACCTTTCTTCTCCACCAGTCCACGTGCATCCCTTCCCCCTGTGTAATGGAAGTTCAGAACCATCTGCTTCTTCCATCTCTTATTCCAATCCATCCTGTACCTCACATTCTTCATCCATTAGAGTAAGGTTTTCACTTGTGACTTTGCATTCATCCACAAGTATGTTTCATCACCCTGATCAGACTGTGAACTCAGCCAGGGCCAAGACTATGTCCTTAATGTTGTGTGAAGTCTCGGTCAACCTACAAGAGCGCTGAACAAACCACAGGCACTAAGTGTATGTCTTGTAATAAACCAAAAGCCGACACATCCAGAAAACGTATAGCACTGAGTGCTCTACTAGCTTGTCAGACATGAACTTAGTGTAGAATGTGCTCAGCATCTACAATTGGGATTCTTACTGCACTCATCCCAAAGACCGAGTTTTAACAATTCCCTGCACAATGAACCTGGGTGTAACGTTAGAATGCATCCTTGGGGTATTTCAGTAAGGAAATCAGGATTTCCCAGGTTGTGCAGTGGTTAAGAATCCGCCTGCCAATGCAGGGGACACAGGTTCGAGCCCTGGTCCAGGAAGATCTCACATGCCATGGAGCAACTAAGCCCGTGCACCACAACTACTGAGCCTGCACTCTAGAGCCGCAACTACTGAAGCCCATGCGCCTAGAGCCCGCACGCCGCAACAAAGAGAAGCCACCGCAATGAGAAGCCCACACGTGCAAGGAAGGGTAGCTCCCGCTCACCGCAACTAGAAGAAGCCTGCATGCAGCAATGAAGACCCAACACAGCCAAAAATAAATAAATATAAATAAGTGCTAAAAAAAATAAGGAAATCACTCTGTGGGGAAAAGTGAACTTTTGTACATTGTTAGTGGGAATGTAAATTGATGCAGGCACCATGGAAAACAGTATGGAGGTTTCTCAAAAGACTAAAAATAGAACTACCACATGACCCAGCAATTCCACTCCTGGTTATATATCCCAAAAAAAACCCCCAAAACATTCATTCTAAAAGATACATGCACCCCAATGTTCATATCAGCATTATTTACAACCGCCAAATATGGAAGCAACCAAAGTGTCCATCAACACTTTGAATGAATAAAGAAGCTGTGGTGTATACATACAATGGAATAATAGCTGTAAAAAAGAATGAAATTTTGACATTTGCAACAAAATGGATGGACTTGGAAGGTATTATGCTAAGTGAAATGTCAGAGAGAGAAAGACAAATACTGTATGATATCACTTATATGTGGAATCTAAAATACAGCAAACTAGTGAATATAACAAAAAAGAAGCAGACTCACAGATATAGACAACAAACCAGTGGTTACCAGTGGGAAGAGGGAGGGGGAGGGGCAAGATAGGGGTAGGGGATTAAGAGGTACAAGCTATTATGTATAAAATAAGCTACAAGGATATATTGTACAGCCCAGGGAATATAGCCAATATTTTATAACTATAAATGGAGTATAACCTTTAAAAATTGTGAATCACTATATTGTACGCCTGTGACATATATAACATTGTACATCAACTATACTTCAATTAAAAAAAAAATAAGGAAATCACTCAATCTGGGTTCATCCCTAACATTTTTTCAAAACTTTATTATCCCTTCAAAAGAATTTTATGGAGTCCAAAATTCAGAAGGTTTTTGGTCCAAAAATTAATTTCATTTATAATGTTTTTTAAATAAATAAGTAATCATCTATCCTGTACTATACTTTTCTTTCTCAATCTGTTAAGGGGTATTTCAGTATTTCAATCGCCATCTGAGGAAATATAGTCCAGTGGTTACGGACTCTGGTTTCACTCAGACCTAGGTTAGACTCTCATCTTCGCCATTTGGAACTCCAAGACCTCGGGAAAATTCATTCACTAACATAGCAAATATTAATTGAAAGCTACCATGTGCCAGGCACTGTGCCTGACCTCCATAAGCCTTGATGTTCTCCTCTGTAAAATGGGAATGACATTCCCTGAAATAGAGACACTGTCAGGATTAAATAAGATAACGTATGCAAAATGCCCAGCACTCTGCCAGGTTCATAGTAAGAATAAATGGTAGCTGTTACTATCATTATCATGATCATTAACATTATCTTCAGTCTTTGTAGAGCATTTAACACTGCTCATTATGTTTCCCTTCTTAAAACTCTCTCTTGTCTTCATGGAGATATCATTTCAGTCATCTTAGTTTATTAATTTTTTAGTCTTTACTTATTAAATTAACAAATAGAAAGAAAAACATTTAGTGAGTGATAGGCATGAGGCAGAGAATTATAACAGTGTGCTATGACAGAGAAGGAGCTGCACAAGTGACTGTTTAGAAAAGCATCTCTGAGGAGGTGGCATTTGGGCTGAGATTTCGGAAGTGAAGAGGAGCCCATCGCATGAAGATCCAGTGGAAGAGAATTCCAGGAGGGTCCTACAAAAGCCCTCGGATAAGGAGGCGCACGGTGTATTCAAGGAATGGAAATAAGTCTAAAGAGGGCTAGGCTGTAGCTGAGGTTCGGAGAGGAGGTAAGCAATAATCATCACACGGGGCTTTGCAGGCCAGCATCAGAAGCTCATAATTAACGTGGAAAGAGACACTATTCAAGAATTTTAAGCTCTGGGTATGATAGGATCTGATTTACATTTTTAAGGATCATTTTGGCTGCTCTGTGGTGAATGGAGTATAGCGAACAGGAGTAGAAGTAGGGAAGCCAATAAGAAGACTATTGTCAGCCATCCAGCTGAGGATGCTAGAACTAGAGAGGTGAGAGCTAGACAGAAACAAACAGATTCTGGATATATTGTAGAGGTCACAGTTGACATGACTTGCTGATAAATGGGGTGTGAAATGCCAGAAGGCAGGAAAGAAAGGACTCACTCATCATGCCTAGATTTTTGTTCCAGCAACTGTATAGATGGTGGTGCCATTTATTGGGATGAGGACATATCACAGAGGCACAGGTTTGGGATAGGAAGTCCACAGTCCTGTTTCAGTCTTTGAAGACATGTGAATGGAAACACCAAGGATGCAGGTGGCTGTGCAAATCTGGAGAGGCACACTTGGGAGGCATTAAGGACTGCTGACATCACCTGGGGAGAACCAGACAGAGACGAGAAGGCCCTCAAGTCCAAGTGCCTGGGCATTCAGTCATTGAGAGGGAGAGTGCTGGAGAAGGGGACAACAGGAAGCTGAGGAGTGGCCACAAGGGTAAAAGTAAACTCAGAGGAGACAATGTCCCAAAGCAAGCGACAGAAGTAAAATGCTTCCAGAAGGAGGGAGTGGTCGATTGTCAAAATGGCCTTGAGGTGTCAAGGAAGATGTGGCAGGTGCTACATGTGCTTTCACATGAGCCCCTCCCCCTTCCTCACTAACAGACCCAATTTTACTTAAATGTTGGTTAAATGGCAACACATTCAAAAAAGGTGGGCCCCAGTCACAGACTCAGGGGATAAATCTTAACTGGTCCAAGCCAATAATGACGATACCATTCCCCTTTGACAGTGATTGGTTTAGGGGTTGATGTAAGAAGAAGTAGGCTGTGGAGTTCCTAGGAGGAGAAATCCTCCATGATCAAAAGAGAAATATAAGGAAAAAGACCACTCCACTTCCCATGCTGTGTTTAGACAACATAATGCCTGCTGGAGCATCCGCAGCCCTCTTGCCACCATTAGGGAGCTTTTGCCCAGTGATAAAGGGAGGCAGGGCAAGAAGCTGGACAAGCCTGCATTCTTAGTAGCATTACAGAGCAGCTGAGCCAGCCTGGGGGCCCCCTTGTTCAGTGAGATGATAACTCTCTTAACAGTAAATGTTCATATTGTTTGAGCCTCTTTAAATGGGACATTCTACCACGTTCAGCTGAAAGTATCCTCACTGACACTTCAGATAAAAGAACAGAACGAGGATGCAGCAGCCACTGGTGACCTCGGTAAGAGCAGCCCCCGTGAAGTGGTGATGGATAGAAAGAAGAGAGGGTGGAGACCGTGACTCCAGACAGCTCTTTCCAGCAATTTTGCTGTGAAGTGTGTACAGGAATTAGGTGGCGGCTGGAGGGGATGGGGGGGTGAAGGGGATGGGGGGAGATACTGAAGCACGTGTACATGTGAGTGGGGATGTTTCAGTGCAGAGGGAGAGAGGGCGGCTCAGGGCAGAGAGGAGAAGCAAGAGAGCGTAGGTGGGGGCCCCCGGCACAAGTGGAGAGGCTGGCCTTGGACAGCAGACACACTGCATCCATAGAGGGATAAAGGTAAGGTGGCAGGTACAGATGCAGGGAGTCTGGCCGACTTGGGGGGCGTGGGGGAAATGATGTTTTCTGACCAGTTGCTCCCTTTTTTTTCAGTGACGTAGGAAATGCTCAAAATGCGAAATGTCTCTTCAGACCTATCTAAGACTCTCCCGCTACTGTGAAGTCCATCCTGACTTGTACTCTCAAATCCACCCCCACTTCACACTCCCATGAAACTGTTTGCCTCTCTTCTGGAGTATGTGCCCTGTCTTGTGTCGTAGTTTTAATCCCCTGTGCCAGCAGGATGGGGACTCCTGGAGGGCGGGGAGCATCTCCTAACACCTCAGAATCTATCACAGAGTCTGGCACACATGTGTAATAAATATACTGAATTGAAGTAGAGCCTTAAGGCACTGGGATGAAAAAGAAAGTTGACAGATTCCACATATGCAAATTCTCCTACTTGCTAAAATTTATTTATAACCCCCAAATCAATACTCATGGCACTTTCACAGTCATTCGTGGACAGGTGCAGAGCAGCAAAAAAATTGAGTCTTGCAACACACACGTTCCCAACTGAGGTCAAATAAGGAAATGCTCTGCCTTCTTTGTGTCAGTTCTCATACTGTAAGCAAGTGTCCTTTCTGTGGTCTATTTAGTGCCATGTTCTTCACATTTTTGTGCTTTCTGTTGGTCATTTCACTGCTTAAGATTGCACTCAAGCATAGCGCTAAGTGCTGTCTCATGTTCCTAAGTGCAAGGCTAGGATTGCCCTTACGGAGAAAACATGTGTGCTAGGTAAGCTTCCATCAGGCATGAGTAACAGTGCCATTGGCCGAGAGTTCAATGTTAATGAGTCAACGATAGATGTTAAGTAAGATATCTTTAAACAGAAACACACATGAACAAGGTTATGTATAGATCAGTTGATGGAAATGTGGTGACCAGAGGCTTGCAGGAACCTAACTCTAGATTTCCCCTAGAAGCAATGGTCCAGTGTTCACTAATTCAGTACTCGCGGAGACTTTATGGAAGGTAACTACTGCAAACAACAAGAATCAACTGTATTTCATTTTGCCATCTCCTGAGAAAGGGATTTATGGAAACAAAATGGTTTGATGAGGCTGAGATGAGACTCATCAAGCCTTAGCTCTCTTTTCATGCTGTTTGGATTACTCACCAGCACCAGGATTTGTGTTAAAGAGAAAGCTGCTGATTAGCTATAGATAATATCCCCTGAGAGCCATTAGCCTGCCTGAGAAGCATTTTGGGGCCCTTACCCTATTCTCTCACTCAAAGCCAGCTGGCTGGGGAATGCGGTAGAGAAGCAAGGGAAGGGTAAAACATTACCATATGTCTTAATTTGGGTTCCCCCAGAAGCTGATCCTAAGATAAAGGACTAGAGCACAGTAGTTGTTTGGGAGGTGAAGAAAGCACCAATAGGGAAATGGAAAAGAGAGACACGGGTCAGAAGGCCGCCAAGAAAGCCAATAGAAAGTGCAGCATCAAGCTAGCTGTCACTATGGAAGAATGGAATTTTTCCCACTGCAGAACATATTCCTGATTTATCGTACCCAGGCCTGAGGGAACAGGGTATTTATACCATCTCCCATCAGTCATTGGTTGAGGGATGCTCTTGGGGTGTTCTAATTCCCCTGCACTTTCTGCCTTCCATGGGACCAGCAAAGTAGGCTCAGTTAAGGAGAAAGGCCCAAAACGCAAGAACTGGCCAACAAAGTTAGCCAGTTTGCACTGAAGGGGTAAGGATGGGCACTGGCGCATCTGCCACATCACACAAGGCTCAACGTCTCACGTGAACTGAGACCAGGTGTGGGGCCACTTCCACAAGAAATCTACCAAACAAGCGCATAACCAAGTCCTGGGGTCTTAATGTACTTTCAGCAACTTGCTAATTCAAAGATCAAGTGCCACTAGTTTTAAGTCAACATAAGGTTTCATGGTGTTTCTAAAGGAACCTAGAGGTAATACATAAGGTTACATTCCTTCTTCTTTGGTAGAAGCAAGATGGAAAACTCACTTGCATTTTTAATGATCAAATGGGGCCTTTTTCCCTAGAATAGGATATGAGAGAACAGTAAGACAGAAGCTGTTTTGGAAAAACATGGGAATCTAGTACTTCATAGGACGTGCTGTCTCGTCATCATAGACTACGTAGGTCCCCATGGAACATACGACAAAGACACATATCCCTGCCCAAGAGCCAGCTGGTAGTAGGCCGTTTCCTTCCACAAACACCTATGCCCACCGCCCCGATGCTGCCACAGCAGCTGAGAAGTGTATACTCCATCTCACATGTCTCAGGAAAAGTCCTGGGGCCGGGAGAGGAGGGCCATCATACACTTCGTAGTGTTTAATTACAATCTGCTGTTAAAGACAAGGCAAGAAAGATGACATTTCCTCCATTACAGCAGGTGACTGGATCGCTGGGCTTTGAATCCAGAAAATATATCTGTCCCTTCATTTTCATGTCTATAACTTTTCCAGTTCACGTCATTACCCTTGAAAAACGGACAAAAGAACTAGACTGGCCAACACAGGTCCTGGAAGTCACCCTGTGGGTATCCAGCCACGAAACCATATCCTCCTCCGTCAATCAGGTGGATGGAGAATATCAGAGTCCTGGGAGGAGGGACTCCCACAACCACAGCAATGAGGAGGGGCCAGGCCTGGGGCATCCACACTCTTCTCCCTGGAGATGGTGCACAGCATGATGCAGAGGCCCAATCAGAGGCCAGAAAGTGAATGACAAGAGAATGGCCTTGGATCCAACACAGACCTGGGTGCAAACCCCAGCTCAAGCACTTTCAACTTGGGTGGCCATTAGCAACTTTGGTTTCTTCATCTTCAAAATGGACCTAATACTACATGTCTCAGATGACTGACATTCATTCAAAAATAGATATGGATGCTACGACATGAAGGAAAAAATGACACTAAGTGAAAGAAGGCAGTCACAAAAAGCCACGTTATACAATTCCATTCATATGAAATGTCCAGGACAGACATGTACGTGGAGACAGAAAGGAGATTAGCGGTTGCCTGGGACTGGGAGAGAATGAGGGAAATTAGGGGTTGACAGCTAATGGGGATGAGGTTTCTTTTTGGAGTGATTTAGAAAATCTTCTAACATCATACAGTGGTAATAGTTGCACAGCTCCATGAATAGAGTAAAAACCACTGAATTGTACATTTTAGATGGGTAATTTTTAAGTTATGTAAATTATATCTTAATAAAGCTGTTTAAAAAAAAAAACAGATCTGGAGCCTGCACTCTGTGCAGGTTCTTTGGAAGACCTGAGCCTCTAGGTCATGTGGCTGAACATTAGGATTTTGACTAGAAGAACAAGCAAAGTGACTCAGGTTGCTGTGAAGAATGTTATGTCTCGTGTGTTACCCCCTGAGCACTGAGCCTGATGCAGACCCTCAGTAAATGGGTGCTACCAGTCACATCATCACCATCATTTATTAGGTGCCTCCTTGTGCCTGGCACTATGCTCTGTCCTTTGTGCCCATTGTCTCATTTAAGTTTCACAACATCGAAGGGATGGGTGCTGTGATCACTTCTGGTTCTACGGTGGAAAAACAGGCAGAGAGAGGTAAGACCAGCAGCGTGGGAGTGCCGGAGCTGGGGGTCAAATCTGAGCTCTTGCACACTTTCTCATCACACACCCCTCCCCTCCAGCAGCACGTGGCCATCACTACCATCACCAGGTATCACAGGCAGGGCTCTCTCGATCACTAGAATTGGTTTAAAATAGAGCAGAAACCCCTGTTAGCTGCCAGCAGGATGGCTCCTACAGGTCTCTCCCAGCCACTCGGCTGAGAATCCTGGCAGTGGTGGTGCCGCTTCACCCCAACCCTGCCTGAAACTCCACGTAAGGCTCCCACAGCCCGCTGGATTTATAGTGGACACCCCAGGCAGTCCAACCAGATGCTGTCTCCTTAAGGCCTCGTGACCCAGGCTGGCATCCTTGACTCTGTTGGCCTCAGTCTGCCCCAGCATCCCAGATGTAGCAAAGAGACTTCCAGACTCATAACAAACCAACTGGAGCCCCAATTTCCCCCTATTCAGAAGACGTGTAAATTTAGATACTTTGGAAATCACGTGTAGCAAAAAGTTCCCATCTGCCAGACAGAGTGAGAGTATTTAAGTACCGAACATCTCAGCCTCTTGCAATTCCTCTGAGATTAATTTACATGTCATCATCATGAGGGAGACTCAACCTCCCGTCCCAGTGGTAGACACACAAGCCACAGAGTCCTAATTAACAAAGGTTCTTAATAAAATTTCAGTATAAACTAGGCCTTCTTTGAAATCACTGCATTTTCTAACAGAATGTTGCTGCCTTCTGTAAGATCAACACTCATTCTCTACAAAATTAACAAACTAGACATTTTTTCAAAGAGCAATGGAACATCAGAATGGTCTCGTTTTCATCCTTATTATAAAATTTTTTAAGCCCCTTTATTTGTCAAATGTGTGCCTAAGAGAGATTTCTGAAATGCACAGGAAATCGATCTGAGTGTCTGTAAGAAAGGCTGAGAGCGCTGGCCAGGTGGTAAGTTTCAGGAGGGCAGGGACTCTGTGTTGTTCATCTCTTACCTCCAGGCCTGGAATAGTGGTGGGCACAAGGAAGGCACTCGGTAAATATTCACTGAATAAATGAATGAACATCTTCTCCAAGAGGCTGAATATACACCCATGTCCATACTTGTTATAGACTTATGGAAGATTTAGTTTGGAATCTCAGAACCAATATGTTCCAGGATCAGTAGAGCCATAGATCGTCATCAATTCTTCTTTCCAAAGGGAGAAGAGAGACAAAGGCCCCTCCCCTGTTGGCATTACTGTGAGAGGCAGTATTGCTCATGGAGGTTAGATAAGGATGCAAACACGTGCTTTGTTGCTTCTTCGCTGTCTGGGCAAGTCAGTTGACTTCTCTAGACTTCAGCATTTTCCTTTGAGAAGCCGCAGGGAGTTTCAATGTCTCAAAAGCCCTTCCCGATTTCTGAAGTGAGTTTAATGTGAACTGGGCTTTTACACAGTCACGGTTGGCCTTCAGTGACTTCCCCTCTCGTCACCGCACATTCTGTCCCCTGCTTGGACCTGCGGCACCTCCAACCCACCTGCCCCCATCACACAACTCTATCCATGTCCAGTCTGCTCCCTACACGACTCCTCCCGAAGTCTGTGTTCAATGCTCCTGACTTTTCCCTTCCCCACTTTACGCCAGCCCATCAATACGTTTTGTTCTGTGTTCCATTCCCTCTCAGCTCACGTCTCTCATAGAAACTTGATTAACTTGGCTGTACCAGTGGGTAATTGAGAGTCTGTAAATTATCTGGAGAAGATATAGTTGCATTTTAAAAAGATGTGTTCTGGGGAGTCTGAGGGTAGATGGTTACATGTACATGTATGGCTGAGTCACTTTGCTGTGCACCTGAAAATATCACGATGTTGTTAATCGATTATACTCCAACATAAAATAAAAAGTTAAAAAAAAAAAGATGTGTTCTGGAGATGATGTTTTAATCCATATTGACTTGCACCTGTCTCAGTGGCTAGACTGTAACTTTCCTGGGTATAAAGCCTCAGATCTTTTTCATCTTTCTGTGTCTAGCCCCATTTCTGCTGTCACTGACTCACAAAATGTTTAGGGAATAACCCCAAGGATGAATGAAAGGTTGCCGATGAACAGAGAAGCTGATAGGTTTTAGGCAATCCGATGGTCACGGGAAGGAGTGCTGTGGGTCAGTTTGTAGACAGGGACTTAGAAGGCTCCTCTAATCCCACCCCCTGTGCCGCTGGCTCCACTTCTCTTTAGAACTGAGTCTGAATACGAAGATTATTGCCTAATAAGCAGGCATTCATGCTCCTATAGAAGCTGTGTTCTCACCCTGCCAGAGAAAGGGACCAGCACTTCATAGCTTCTCATTAATTCAGGCTTCGGGGAAGCCTTCAGAGCTGAGGCCACAAGGACTTGACAGGCAGGGGGTCCCATTATAGTCAAAGGAGAAATACCCCAACGCCACAATGCCTCCCGACACTCCAGGAACAAAGTGACAGTGGGTATGGAGGAGATGCTGGCAATTTTAATTAGGTCCGTTATGCTAAACTGATAGCTGAATGCTTCCGAAAGGTGTTTGAAGTACAAAATATTGAATGCGCCATAGTTTTTGGTTTACTGATTCACAGACTCCAAATATAGAAATTATCACAGAATCAAAAGCCATGTAACAAAGCCAAGGAAAAGATTATATTAATTAACAGAGATTGAAAATGTGGAAGCCATTGCTTTAAGATACACCTCCCCCTGCAAAAATAAAAGAAAAAGATACACTTCCCATTTGCAACCAGAAGTTTAGAATTGGTTGTCATAAGCCAAAGAGGCCAAGGAAAGCTTCTTTTCCTCCCCAAACGTTTCTCAAAAATTCCTATGATTCCTACAAGACAGGGAATCCCCCAGGTAAGTCCCACATCCAGCACCATGCCTGGCACATAGTAAGCACGCTCCATAAACATTTGCTGAATCAATCATTCGATTACAATTTATAATCATTTATAAGTGGTTTAAATAATCTTTAAAAGTACAAATCTGGGGCTTCCCTGGTGGCACAGCGGTTGAGAGTCCGCCTGCCGATGCAGGGGACGCGGGTTCGTGCCCCGGTCCGGGAAGATCCCACATGCCACGGAGCGGCTGGGCCCGTGAGCCATGGCCGCTGAGCCTGCGCGTCCGGAGCCTGTGCTCCGCAACGGGAGAGGCCACAACAGTGAGAGGCCCGCGTACCGCAAAGAAAAAAAAAAAAAAAAAATCTGATTGTGTCATCCCTACTACTTTAAACTATTCAGTACCTTCCCATTATTCTCAGAAAAAAAAAAATAAAAAAGCTCCTTCATATGACCTACTGTTCCCTGCATAATCTGGCAGCCACCCACCTCCCCATCCTCATGCCACCAGGACACACCTCACACTCTAACCAGGACCACAATCCAGGTTTTCTGGCCAGAGACCACTGGTCTATTTACTGTGCCTCACTGGCTTTCTCTGTTCTTTTATAACATATCCCCCAAAATCTAAGATCTAAACCATGCAGTAAGTGCAGGAGTGTTATTCAAAACAATGTGTCATGAGCCACCATCATTATGCATGACTACAATTAAATCTAGAGTACGTTCACTACATAACTATGCCTAATTTTTCATAGTAAAAATGGAAACGCTGAGGAAATGATGTGCATATGGCTTAGTCTGGGTCACAATGAATCAGCTGTAGGTCCAGGAATTGAAAATGGGGGCTCAGGAAATGAAGAATCAGTCAGAAGTTAAAATCACCAGTGTAGAATCACCCTGAGCATCAGTCACTGTTCAGGGGTGAGGGTGAGGGTAGTTCCTGGATGAAGGAATAGAGGGGAAAGCAAGCAAACCAGAAGGTGGATACAATGGCATATCTGCATCCTGAGAATTTTTTCAGCCCGTGGTTGCTATGGTTACAGACGCCATGAGAGTTGGCTCCGGAATGTGACAGGGCTCTCAGGCAGCCCCATTCAACCCACCCTCACCCTGTCCTAGGGCCTCTCTTTGCCATTCTGTGGGAGAAGTAACATATTCAACAAAGCCCATGGTGGCACTCAAAAGACACTGTGTTCACACTCCTCCACCCAGGACACAGAAGCTTCAGAACCTTCCTTAGACTACAAAGTCGCCTCCGGAATAACCCAGGGGTGCAATGTTTGGAAACGTGGGAACCTCAAAGACATCAATGCATTCGGCTTCCTGGAAATCATTTTCTCTTCAAGAATGTGCAGAAAAAGCAACAAGGTGGTTAAAAAAAAAAAAAAGTATGTTTACTCCAAATATAACAGAGAGTGGCTTCTCCCCATGTGCTGGGCCCATCACCCCAGGCACACCATCCCTGCCGTCTTGGCTACGTTCTGGTTTCACAGTGAAAAGAAACTGGGTATATCATGTGGCCATTTTTTGGTGAATATTTTATTGTGCTCCCTCACACATACACACATAAGGTCTGCTACAGAAACACACCAGACGCCCATTCCCTGACATTTCTACTGCCCAGCCTGAGGGATGTCCTGTTCTTCTGGCTTTATCCAAGGAGGTTGGGTTTTCAGGCCCTGAACGTGTAAAGGAAGAGGGCTGTCAAAGAAGGGCAATCTGCAAACGAGGTGGGTCCCTGAGTTGTCTCACTCAACCTCTGGTATCACAGTGAAAAGAAATTGGGTATATCATGCAGTCATTTTTTGGTGAATATTTTACAGATCCACATGTAGAATGGTGCCCACCCAAAAGAGGCTGAATAGATGCTTTTTGTATTTGAAAAATCTGCTTGGACTGGTTGGTATATTGTGATCTACTATAAGACCATATATTCATATTTTATATAAATCACCATCATACTCTCTGTCTTTCTAAATACCGTTCGGAGCAATGCGTGATAAGAGCAGTAAATGGAATTCAGTAACTTATGGTTCTGTGGGAAATGCAGGGTTAAACAAAATCAGCCTGGTTTCTGCACTGCAGGATTCTCAGGGGAGGTGTAGAAGGTACAGGTGAGAGCTCCAGCGTTAACACACCTCCGGCATCAAGTCGTAGAGCTACAAGGTAACTTTGGGCAAGTTGCTTAAGCTCTGCAGGCCTCAGCCTCATCATTCAGAAAGCAGGGATAATCATTTCACCTGTTTCTTTGGACTATAAAGAGGACTACATGAGATTATGACTCTAAAGTACTTTGCACAGGGCCTGGCGCTTAGTACGTATTCAATAAGAAATAAGGGGAAATGCTTATGGTGATTTTTAAATATTTCCTCAAATTCTTTGACACTCCCTCCTTCCAAAGTGAGCTTAATCACCCCTCCTCCCCAAATGCGGACTAAATTTAGTGACTCACATCTAATGAAAAGAATGAGATAGCAAATCCATTTGTGACAACACAGATGGACCTTGAGGACATTATGCTAAGAGAAATAAGTCAAACAGAGAAAGACAAATACGGGGTGATCTCACTTATATACGGAAACTAAAAAAACCCAACTCATAAAAAAAGAGAAGAGACTGGTGATTACCAAAGGCAAAGCGTGGGGCGTGGGCAAAATGAGTGAAGGGGATCAAAAGGTACAAACTTCCAGCTATAAGATAAATAAGTCCCAGGGATGTCGTGTACAGCATGGTGACTATAGTTAACAATCCTCTATTATATATTTGAAAGTTGCTAAAAGAGTAGATCTTAAAGGTTCTCATCATAAAAGAATTGTAACTATGTGAAGTGATGGATGTTGACTAAACTTACTGTGGTAATCATTTCATAATGGATAAAGATATCAAATCATTATGTTGTACACTGAAAACTAATACCATGTTTTATGTCAATTATACCTCAGTAAACCTGGATGAAAATACAAAGCATGTGGTGGTAGTAACAATGTATGATTTCTGAGGTTAGGTCATAAAAGGCATTCAATTCCACCTCGTTCTCTCTTGAAGCGCTTACTCTGGAGGAAGCCAGCCATGTTGTGAGGACACTCAAGCAGCCCGTGGAGAGATTCACATTGGCAGGAAATGAGGTCTCTCCCCAACAACCAGCTGCAATTTGCAAGTCACACGAGGAAGCCATCTCAGGAGCAGATCCCGCAGCCCCAGTTAAGCTCTCAGATGACAGCAGCCCCAGCCAACATCTGACCATAACCACTGGGTGACTCCCAGACAGATGACACAGCTAAGCCATTCCTGATTTCCTGATCCACAGAAACTGTGAGATAATCAACACTGATCATTGGTTTAAGCCACTAAATGTTGGGGTCATTTGTTACACAGCAATATCAACTCTCCAGGAGGGAATGAGCATGCATCATTCTGCAATCTGACATGGCCATGAAAACATTTTCTTTCACACAGCATCTGGTAAGACTAGTTTGTATCTCATGGAACACACCTTGGGAAATGCTGGTCGATAACTTAACAGTTTATAAAGCTTGTTCACATTTATTCTCATTTGATCATCTTAGCAAATGTGAAGCAGGTGTTACTGTGCTCTTTATTTTACCCAGGAGAAAACTAAGGCTCCAAAAGCTTAAGTGACTTGCCCGGGTTCACACAGCTAATAGAATTGGTAGAACAGTAACTCAGGTTGAGTATTATGATTCTAAACCATGTTTTTTTCTCTGTTTTTTTCCTCTGGTTTGATTACAACAGTCTAGGTTTCTTAAACCTGGAATAAGAATATGGGGAGTCTAAAAGAGTGCCAGGAAGGGGGGTGCTCTGTGGAATAGGCCACCTCCCAAATGATCTGGAGAGTGAACCAGATGCTTCTGAAGCATCTGGGAGCCAGAGCCTTCCCTGACTTCTACAGAACAGGGGCCCCTTCAACCGTGATAATAACATAATGCAGGTACCACTCAGGGGGCTCTTATAACAATCTAGCACTCTTCTGAGAGCTTTGTATATATCACTTCATTTAATCTACATAACAAATCAAGGAAGTACAGGCTGTCATCATCTCTACCTTACACAGAAGGGGGCCAAGTCACAGAGAAATGAAGCAACTTGCCCAAATCAGCCACTAATCAGTGATGGAGCTCAAACTGGGACGCAGGCGATCTAAGACTATCAGGGCATGAAGGGGCCTTATCAAGCAATGTCCCAACTCTCTCCTTTTCCATAAGAATGGAAGAGCTGGAACTAGCACATAGATCCTCCCACCCTAAGCTCCTGTAACGTACAGAGGTTGGCATCTAGCCCAGAGGCTAGGTTCAATGAATATAACATGCATTTATGCCTGTCAAGCTCTTTTAAGGAGGTATATGCTGAACCCACTCTACTAAACTGCTTCCCATATAGCCTCAAATTCCACCATGAGAAATGAATGCCTTTGGCCTGAAGCAATAGTCTCAACTGGTGGACCGAATGTTCAATTGCCCAGTATCACATGATACTGAGCATCTCTAGTTAACCTGTCAGGCTCACATCACATTAAATTTGGTAAGTTACACTATTTATCTTTATCCTAAAATATTTAATGTGTTATTTGGGGGACCCACAGTGCTGTTTACACATTAGAAACTCATTTCTTGGTAGTAAAATTGTTGCTAGTTTGTATGTCAGAATTACAAATATCAGCATTTTAGCCCATTCTGCAAAGGTTACCATGACTTTCAGGCTCTCTATCTCTTGAGCAAACCTGCAGTGACTCTTCAAGCATCTCTTTTTAAACTGTAAAGACTACCTTTGCCCCTACATTGGGTAGTTGAATTTAAAAAATCAGAATCCTTTGCATAAGAGATAGCATTTGAAATCAGAACTCTGTAGAAATCATCGGGGGCGGAGGGAGGGTGGAAGGGGGAGAATAAAGGAAGGAAGGAAAAACAGAAGGGAGGGAGGAATAAGGGAGTTCCCTGTGATCACATGATTTATGTATGGCAGTGGTTGACTCTACAAATCCTATACTTTGCCACCGTTCCGCTTTGTTTCAAAGTTCCCTCTAGGGAAAAAGAAAGTGAAGTAATTGGTAGTACAGAAACTGGAATCCTCTGAAATCCTGCTACCTAACCCTCCACACAACCTGTTCTGCCCACCCCTATCTGCCTCCCTGGCTCTGGGAATAGAGGAAAAAGAGAACACAGCTCCCCTGTGACCACCCCCTCCCATGCCAATGGTTCTGGCCCTCAACCCCCAGTCCAGCCCTACAAGGAAGATAAGAATGTCAGCTTTCATTTTCAATTCATAGTACTCAGTCCCAGACACTTACAAGGGAGAAAAAACATCTCACACTGTGTCTGCAAACCACAAATCAATGTTCTAGGAAGTCAATGTGAGGTGTTTGTTTCTCCATTTTCTCTCATTACCCGGGATAACAGTAATTAATGAGCCCTGATACAGTAAAGTCTCTACTGAGAGGACCACTAACACCAGAGCCCACAAGTGGTCAAAAGTCCTTTGACTCCTGTGAGAAACCTGCCAGGTGGGTGTAACCAACATGGTGCTGGTGCCACGTTGAGGTAGATGACACAACCAAGTCATGCAGAGCTGAGCCCCTAACCACCTCTAACCCTTGCTGGCTCGTCCAGTAAGTGCCTTTCATAACAGAACCTGAGTACAGCAAAAGATGGTCACTTTTATTCACTTTGCTGCTTCAGCCAAGGGAGCTGTCCAAACTGAAACTTCCTAATTGGCTTTCAGTAAAATGGCTTCCTTCTATTTCTTCACTAAACTCTCTAATCCCCCACGGACTAAAAGTAAAACGAATCCACTACCTCAAAAAAGGTACATTTTACTTTTTCTTACCAACAGTGGGCCCCTAGCACTGTGCCTACATTAAACACCGTATTTCAGTTGTGGTGTTTGGGGCAAGATGTGGATTGTGTTTTTGTTTTTTTGTTTGTTTGTTTTTCTTTGCAGTACGCGGGCCTCTCACTGTTGTGGCCTCTCCCGTTGCAGAGCACAGGCTCCGGATGCGCAGGCTCAGCAGCCATGGCTCACGGGACAGGCCACTCCGCGGCATGTGGGATCCTCCCGGACCGGGGCATGAACCCGTGTCCCCTGCATCGGCAGGTGGACTCTCAACCACTGCGCCACCAGGGAAGCCCTGGATTGTGTTTTTTTAATGCCTCTGATTTAAGATGATGCTCATATAGAGCCTGCTATGGACTGAATTGTGTCCCACACACCCACCCCAAAAAATTCATATATTGAAACCTAAACCCCAAACATAAGTGAAGTAGAGATAGGGCCTTTAGGAGGTAGTTAACATTAAGTGAGGTCATAATGGTGGGGTTCCTATTCAGTACGGCTGGTGCCCTTTAAGAAGAGGAAGAAACATCAGAGTACGCTCTCTCCATCACGTAAGGCAAGAAGGTGGCCATTTGCAACCCAAGAAGAGAGCTCTCACCAGACACCAACCTTGCTAATACCATGGCCTTGGACTTCTTCAAAACCGTGCAAAAATAAATTTCTGTTGTTTCAGCCACTCTGTCTGTGATACTTTGTTATGACAGCCTGGGCAGACTCACAGAGAGCCAAAGCACAGATGTTTCAGAAATGGGTTGGAATAGTAAAGTCGACCTACCCAGTTTCAATTCCACCCAGTGATCGTTGGGATTGGCAAAAGGGTGATGAAACTCCCTTGGACACTGAAAAAGAACTGGAGCCAAATCTTGGCCCAGACAGTCTTTGGAACATCTTTCCTCTTTACTTTCTAGGATAATTGTGGTGATTTTGGCACATTATTAATCCCATTTGGAAAGCTGATCTCCTGAAAGTTGGATATTAAATCAAAAGATTATTTTCTTTCCAGAAAATCTAAGCTATACAAATGTGTGTTTGGAAACACATTAATAAAGATAGCACTCAACTGAGCTTACAGGTTGAGTATGAGTCTTATAAACAAGAGAGCAAAATCTCTTTTTAACCAAGAGAGCAGAAGCGGGATCCAAGGGTCTTCAATGAACTCATGGGATAAAGCGCCGGCCAGTGCAAGTACAACCTGAAGAAAACCACATCAGCTAAGGGCTCACTGATCAACCGAAAGCCTTCTTCCTCTAAATCTCTCAGAGAAATCTCCGAAATACATTTTTGGATAGGAAAGAATGGGAGAGTGTGGAATGGACAAAAATCCTGGGAGGGAGGAAAGCTTGAGGAAAATTTCCTGGACGTAAGCATCAGAAGGCCTGGGTTGGCCCCAGCACTGCCTGTTGGCAGCCTTGGGCCCTCATATAAATCATTTACTTGTTCTTTTCCCATCAGTAAATCTAAGAGTTCAATACTGACAAAAATAGGGTTATTTAAAAAACAAATGAGGGATTCCCTGGTGGCGCAGTGGTTGAGAGTCCGTCCACCTGCCGATGCAGGGGACACGGGTTCGTGCCCCGGCCCGGGAAGATCCCACATGCCGCAGAGCGGCTGGGCCCGTGAGCCATGGCCACTGAGCCTGCGCGTCCGGAGCCTGTGCTCCGCAATGGGAGAGGCCACAACAGTGAGAGGTCCACGTACCGCAAAAAAAAAAAAAAAAAAAAAAAAAGAACAAATGAGATAATTTGTAAAAAGCGTTCTATAAACTGAAAGGTGATACACACATAAGATATAGGCCTCTCTGGAACTTTGCACTCAACTATGCACTAAAAATGCAGCTTTAAAAAAAAAATCCAGCTCCAGCTCTAAGGCTTTGCTTCTTTCTTAAGTGGATTTAACTACCTAAAATGAGCTGCACACCAGTGACCAACATGCACCAAATTATTAATTGGACACCAACCGTATCTTTGTCAGGCTACATCTGCCCACCCACCCGCCCCCACGTCACCTCCACTCCTGGTGAGAAGGCAAACAGAAGGAGGCTCTGGAGAGCTGGGAGCTTGCAAAGAAGTGGGAATACCAGTGTCCTGTCCAACACCCCATTAATTAGGGATATATCATCCTATTCTTATTTGTCCTTTGCCATTTGTAGCTTAAAAGAGTGCTGGAATTTCCATCATGCTCGAAGCCTTAGAGATCCTCTCTGATCCATCCTACATATATTCAGCAAAAGGTTATTGAGCATCCACTACGTGCCAGGCACTTGCCAGGGCCTGGGATTAAGACAGTGAACGGGACAGGGAACATTCTTGCTTGTTGGACTCATGCGCTAGCAAGTGAGGCTGGCATCAAAGGTGACACATGAGCAAGTAAGATGGTTTCAGATCATGACAAGTACCAGGAAGACAACTGAACAGGAGACGTAAGAGAAAGCGATAGGGCTGGGGAACGAGAGGCGAGGCCTTCAGATGGGACAGGGAAGCCCTTGCTAACAAGGTGATATTTGAACTGAGATTTAAAGGATGGAAAAGAGCCAGCCACGCTAACATACATTTATAAGCAATGGAAAGTGCAAGTGCAAAGGCCCTGAGACAGGAACACGTCTGATCCATCTGAGGAACAAAAGGAAGCCAAATGGTCCAGAGGTCAGCTCAAGGGGGATGTTGAAGAGATAGGATCAAAGAGGCCATGTCAATGGCCTCCTTGCACATGGGAGGAAGGTTAAGCCCAGAGAGGCTAAGTGAGCAGCCCAAAGTCACACAGCTAATTATTGCTACAGCTTGTTTTAGACACTAATTCTTTTGCCCCCAAATTGAGTTTTTTACACTATAATGATCTGCTTGCCTCAGGCTGTACGGATATTGTTTGCTGATCTTACTGGTTTTTAAAAGCTTTTAACATACATCAAAGCAGATAGCCAATCCCAATTTTCAGCAGAAGATCATCAACAAGTGATCCCAGTGATTTAAAACGCATATAAATTCTGCTATGAAAGCCAATACTTAGTGCCAACCTACTTTTGTGTAGGTCCTCCACAAACAGTCACTGTGTGTTAAAGGCTTAGCTTTACAAATATGGAGGAAGGCCATAGCTCACCAGAGAATAATCATTTTACACTTAGGTCTTATTTTTGCACCTAAACCTCTTAACAGTGCTTTGCTTAATTCACCCAAGTGCAATCAAAACCACTCTGTTCTCAAATCACCTTCAATTTGTGCTATTAAATTGTCGGGTAATAGGGCTATAAGCAAAACATCATAATTACAACTTCCTTCCAAAATCGGTGAGCACAGCCACCTGAAGGTGCAAGTCTGTCTGTTCATTCCAGAATTCTAAGGAACTGTCCCTCCTCTTTTCTATTGTAATGCTAGGGTCTCCTTCATCTTTCCCTTGCTAAACACATTTGGTCTATGTAAACCCAAACTTCCAAAGAACAGACCCAATGTCTGTCCAGTAGCCAGTGACTACCCGCCCCCCAGAGGTAGATGCAGAGATAATATTTGGTTAGACAGGTTAATGGAGAAAGGAATGAGTGAGAAAGACTGATTCACTGCCTCACCCTTCTCTTCCTCTTCCCCCACCTCCTCCTCCTACTCTCTCTTATGCTCTTCCTCCTTGAAAGAAGCTTCTCCAGTCCCTGAGCTCTGGGAACCTCACCAGGCAGGAGCCAGAGGTGCAATAACATAAGGAACAGATGGGAAGAGTGTTTAAGGGCCCATATTTTAGTCTGACCCCACCACCCACTAGCTGTGTGGCCTTGGATAAGTTACTCAACCTCTCTGTTCCTCGATTCCCTCACCTCTAAAATTAGGATCATCTCTTCTGTCTATGATTAAATAAAGAACATTAAATTAATCTTCTGGTTAAAGAATAATTAATAATACATAAGTTAATAAATAATTTAATTAATTCATTAATATATGTGCACCTAGTTCTATGCTGGTGTGAGATATGGTACCCTCACTTCCCACTCTCTTCCTGCCTCCACCTCCTGGCTAGGAAAGACTACTGTCACCCACACCTCCAGGAACAATTGGGCCTCAAGTCAGAGCACACTACTAAAAGGCAGCTCAGTGGTGTCCTGATGGCAATCAAGGGTCAAACGGGGACAATAACACTGTGCCATCAGATAAGTATTGTGACAATAACTGTATGAAATTACGTACATCAAACACCTGGCATGCAATGATTGCTCACTGAATGCTGTGACTTTTATTGGGGTCTTTCCATTCTTAGCATCGTCGGTTGTGACTATAGACACTACTTGCATGCTTCTTCACTGTTTTAGGCTGTAAAATGTGGGATTCATCTGTGTTTGTCACTGTGACATAAATAGATAGAATGATGATTATATAGAAATGTATTTTAAAAGCCAAGGCAAGCTTCACAAAATCGGCCCCACAGCCCTCCCTATCAGAGCTCCTTGAAAATAACTGATCTGATATTTTAGACAACAGCCCACTTGACCCATCTCTTGGATGACTCAGAGACGTCTCCCACTCAACAAGTCCTGGGCTGAACTCCTGAGTTTTCCCTCAAGGCTAGTCCTGCCCTGGCTGCCTTCCCAATCATTCCAACTACTCCACATCCACACTTGATTCACACAAAGCCTGTAGATTTTTGTACCCTCCCTCGCTCCCTACTCCATCCATTTTTTCCACCTCCACAGCCACCACCATGGTCCACACTACTATTGTATCTGGTCCCTCACATCCACAAGAGCCACATGGCACTTGTTTTGAAACTCAGTTGAGATCATGTCGCTCCTCAGCTTGAAACACTCCAACCTCCCAATCCACAATTCCCCCCCTACCTGCAACAACACGAGGCTTTGGGATCAGACCCTATGGATTCACCAGCCACACCTCAAAACACATGCTCTCTTGCTCTCTGCTCCAGCCATGGAAGCTTCCTTTCAGGTCCTCAAATATACATGCTCCCTCTGCCTCAGGGCCTTTGCACTTGCTGTTCCTTCTTCTGCAAGTTCCCATCTTCATTAGCCAATTAATCCCTACATATCCTCCAGGTCTCAGTACAAATATTTGACTATCTTCCCTGGCTATCCGCCTCCCCTGGTTCTTGTCAGTCTCTTCCATCAGACACTTTCTTAAAGCCTTGATGCTCTTCTTCATGGAACATGTATAAACTTGTAATTATGTACTTCTGTGCAATGATTGATTTAGGTCTGTATCCCTCACTATAAACTCCAAGAAGGCAGAGCTTTTGTCTGTAGTATTCTGACTGTATTTCCTGTGCCTGGGACAGCATTTGGTTTGTAGTAGATACTCAATAAATATGTTTTGCAAGGATTCCTCCCGCCCCAAAAAAAGAAAACAAACAGACAAAAAACAGGCACACTTCCATATTTCCAGAGATCTAGAGACAAAATAGAAGGTCTGGGTTGCACTTAACAGCCCTGGTTGTATTAACAGCACTGGTGTTAGAATAGGAAATGTCTCTTCACTCTGTCTTCAGTACCCAGTCAATTCCTAAGACATTTATTCAACAATGACTGGGTTTCCTCTTTTCCAGTCTGGAGAAAAGAAGAAATGCACTCATAAAAAAAAAACACTAAACACACACACACACACACACACACATACACATCAAATAAACAAATTTCAACCCCAATTCACACAGAGGCGTTGCCTCGCCCAACTCAGCCTTCAGATGAGCTAAGAGAAATGCTTGTCAAAGCATGACAAAAGCAAGAGCATTCTTGTCAAAACTGGACACGAGGTTTCAACTTGTTCTGTTCCCATAGTGATCACTCACAAGAAGCCTTAACATGTATATGCTAATTACAGACACCCTGGACAACCCTAGGCACACACAAATCTGTCTAAATCACTCCCTTTTGTGCCCAGGGACCACTGTGCAACATTCGTAAAAGCTTGTAAATGACACTACTACTCGGGCGTGCTCCCCTCCCCGAGCCCTTACCTGCCCCACCCTTTTTGAAAACCACTCCCTCCTCCCCCTTCTACTCCCATCTGAGCCAACCTAGCTGCGTGGTTTGGTAATAAGATTGAGCGAAGATTTGGAAGGCCCCATGGGCTTCATTATTCCGCATGCCCTAGAGAAGGGCCACCTCCAGGGGCTGTTGCTGTGGCTCCAAGCCCCACTTGCTGCCAGGAAACCTTTCCCACTGAGGACACCCTGCCAGGCGGTGCAGCTCCAGGTCCAGGGGGAGGCACCCCACCCATCTGCCAGAGACAAAGATCACCAGAAACAAAGGACACACACACACACAAAGTCAGAAGGAAATATCGACACTTGGTGCGATTTCAAGCCAAACACCCAGCTTGGTGTATCTTTAAACAGATTTTAAAACAATCCAGGAGGGACACTGATTATGTGATAATGACAGGCGCTATCTGGGCTTGGCACCCACGCTGCCTCCGCCCTCCTCCCACCCGCGCCGCAGTTCCCAGGCGAATTTTCCAGCCTCAGGACACAGGCCGCCAGGAGCAAGTGTGCTTCCAGTCAAGGAAGCGCGCACACGCCGGAGACAGAGGCAGGGCCCGGGCGGTCAAAAGTAAGAAATACCAACCTTTAGGATCCCAGTTCACCTGTTTTCTTGGAGTCTCGATTGGAAATTTCATTGCTCCGTTGCCCAGAAGGGGAGGAAATGAAAAGGATCGAAATAATAATAAAGTCCTCAAGCTTTATACGCCTCGGTACAGCAGTCCAACAAAACAATTTCCAAGGATGGGGGAGCCTTGGACTGGGTCGTGGTGGAACCCCAGAGAAAGACAAGTGGAAAAGATTTGGCTTAGGAGAGAACTGGAGACTGCTTGGGTGTTTGCACCGGTTGAGGGGTGGCCGGCAGCAGCCCCTCGGGTAAAAGGAAAAGTAAGGCCAGCGAGGGGTGGATGGAGAGGGAGGCTCGGGAAGATGAAAGAGCCAAGCTGCTTCCCAAACGCGGCGCCGGCAGGTTGGGGGCCGAGCAGCCGGAGGGCCGGCGCGAGGGAGAAGCCCACCGCAGTGTCACTCCAGCCCCTGAAGGCGTGTGCTCACACACTCCCACACACACACACACACACACACACTCTCACACACTCGCCAGGGCGCGCGCTCGGGCGGGCACGTCAGCCTCGCTCGGCCGCGCAGAGCGCACAAGCCCCTCCCCGGCCGCGGCTCCTCGCCCCCGAGCGACGCCCCCAACTCCCCACCCAGCGAAAGCCATTGGACGTAGGGGTGGCGCGGCACCCGGGGAGCTCGCGGCGAAGACTACCCTCCCCGCGGCGAGCCTCAAAAGCCGCGCCACGCGGAAGGGCGCGGAGCGGGTAGAGGGGCCACGCCAAGGAGGCGCACTCGGCCACCAGCGCCCGGCTGTGGACTTGCCGGCGCGTCTGCTGGAGGTGGCGGGAGGCGGCGGGCGCGGCGGCCCGGAAGCCGCGGTGGGGCGGGGAGCCGGCGGCAAGCGCGCCGCTATTTACTGGCTAGAACAGCCGGCGGACGGGCGGGCTTGGAGGCGGCCGCGGCGCGCTCCGCGGAGTTGCAGCCGGAGACACGCTTGGCTGCTTAGAAGGCGCTGCAGGAGGCGGAGGAAGGGCCGCGGCGGCCCCTCCGCATACCTCTGCCTCGAGGGAGACCTCCTGTCACCGCTTCCACCCTGGGCGCACCCCCACCTGCTTTTCTCACCTCATGTTTTCACTCCAGTCCCCTCCCGCGCCTGGTCCTCCCGCCAGCACCCGAACCCACGTCCCCAGCGCGCTCCGAGGAGGCCGGTGCCAGCCATGAGCCTTTTGTTCTGGGACCGCTCCGCGTCGGCCGCGCTCTCCCCGCCCCGGGAAGCTCGCTCCCCAGGCGCAGCCCGGTCCCTTCCCCAACCACCTGCCGACCGGCCGGGGCCTCTGCTCGGAGGCCGGGGTGGAGGCTGGAGAGAGGCGCCGCCACCACTGAGGACAGCGGAGTTGCCAAGACTTGGCGGCCCCGGGAGCCCGAGGGCCCGGCAGGGGCAGGTGCAAAGGAACCCCAGACATGTTCCCGGAAAGAAGCTAAACCTGGCGCATTCCCCCTTCCCCCACTCACACTGCCCGCTCCTGAAGCCGCACAGGGGCTTGCGGTGGAACCTCAGTGTCCAGAAGAACCTGGTTGTGGTGAGATGCTCTTGAATGGGCTACTCGAAGTACCAATAAAAATAATGTTTACAAATTACTTCGGATACCTAACGACAGAGACCTGCACAGAGTAGATGCTCAAGAAATGCTTGCTAAATGAACGCATGAACTGCATGAAGCAGTGCTGGACAGGAAGTAGTTTAAGTTACTGTCCAGTCACTGTCCATTTTACATATATCTTGAACCCCTTCTATGTGCCATCACTGTGCTAGGTGCTGGCGATATGGCAAAGAGCCAGACTGATATGGACCTTGCCTCCATAGGGCTTACTGTCTAGTGCCATGAGGTCGGGTTAGATCATCGTTGCCTTTACTTAAGAAAGGGAAAGTGACTGTTCAGCCTATTCCCAAGCCTGCCTTCTATGGCCCTAACTGCCTACACGAGCATTTGCTCTCAGAATGCATGCCACTCTATGGCACCTTGGGGCTTCGGGGGAGCCCTGTGTCAGCAGCATCTTTCTCATCATCCATCTCCCACTGTCACATCCAGGCTTCAGAGTTACACAGCAAGATCCACTGAGGTCCACTGTCATCTGTGAGAAGGGTTGGTAAGTGCTTTGTAACTGACCCTACAGGCTGCTGGGGAGTTCTCTGCAAATCCTGTCAGGCAAAACTGGTACTAATCTGATGGCACTATTCTGACTCAGACCTTTAGGCAGGTGTGGGTTTCCTAGGTGCTTCAAAGCTACCTTCTCTGGAACTCTGTTTCCACACTTTGCTTCTCTCTACTAGAAGGCTGAGAGGATGGATGAGACCTGGAAATAAAACAAAGAATGACCGCTTCTCCAGCCATGCCCCCAGAGACACCAGTATATATGTAAATTCTGCTCCAAAACCCAAAGGAAGCTGCTTCCAAGCTCCTACGAAAGCCTTCGGAGCCTCACTCCTCCTCCACTGCTCACAGGCAGAAAGGTGCCAGCCCAGTCACTGCAACGCAACGTTATTACCTGCATCAGAGTCAGAGAGAGGTCTCCACAGAGAAAGGTACCCTCTCTCCTGAATCCTCTGAGGATGCGGAGGCAAGACTGACATCTATCAACTGTCCTTTCACCTTCTCATACTTCTCTCCATTCATCTTCCCTATATGACATAGAGGAAGCTCCAACTGGCCTCATCTTGCAGATGAGAAGAGCGGGGCTCAGAGAGGTAAAGGAACACGCCCAGGGTCACAACACAGAGATTCAAACCCAAGTGAGCTCATCTGGTCCCTGGACCCATGAATCTGACCTTGAAGCAGTCACAGGGGTACTTTTGGGTAATGAAGATCTGAGTACAATATTTTCTAATGCTTCAGATCCTCCTCCTTTGCAAAATGAATTGGACTAACTTAGTGCCCTGGGGTCTACATCGGGGAATTAGTTCACTGTCCAAGGCAAATTCCCATGGCATGAAATGCAGCTCAGGGTACATCATTCAGCCAATCAAGAAACATTTATTGAGCATCCCTTGTGTGCAAGACAGTTTGCACGTTTTTGTCAGAAGTTATTTGGCCCCTGGAGAACCTTGCCCAGAAATGCATCAGCAGGATGATTATTGGGGGGCCAGGCGATTTGGAGCAGAATCAGGGGTCTGGAGTTCCTGATGACTTGCACTAGTCATCAGCTCTTAGGATCATCTCTCTGCTAAATCACTCCCCCCTTTCCCATCCCCAACCTCTGGGGCTTCCCTCACCTCCACTTTTTCTCCCTTCTCAGAATGTGGACAAAAACGAGTTTGTGGGGGGAAAAAATCTACCAAAATTAATTAATTACTTAATCCCAGCACCCCCTCCCCTAACGTGCCTGAAATCAAGCCCAACTCCTAAATTGCGTATTTGGAATGGACTTCGGGCCGGAGGATGGGTGAAAGGGAGGGTGGCTCAGGGGAGGATGTTCGGAAAGGGAGGGGGCAGGGAGGGGAGCCCCCTCCCAAGACAAACATCTTAGCACATTAGCCCTTTGTGCTCCGCAATTCCCTTCCATCGCCTTCAGTTCTACCTCTTGGTTCTTACAGACTTGATTACACTTACCCCAAGAGGGAGGAAAGAAGTGGTCTGTGTAGAGAAAAAACATCCAAAACAGATGCCGCGCGGAGCGGTTCCCTCTCCTTCTGTGCCTCCGCAACTTTCATGGCTGTTGCTGCGGGAGGGTTAAGTCTGGTGGAAAGAGACCGCCTCGGGCTCCTGCGGCAGGAAAACAAAGCATCCTGGCGCTAAGTCTCCCTGCACCCGCCGAGCCCCGCCAGTGACCCCGGGCTGTCGGCCACCGCGTCCTGGGCGCATTCGGTGGTAAAGGGCGCCGCGTTCCTTGCCGGGGATGCGTTTCTGCGGGCCGCCCGGGTCTCTGCAGCTCAGAACCTGCAATAGTTGTGGCACCACTTTATTGAGTGCCGTCGAGCGCGGCGTGGAAGGGCTGAGGAAACCGGAAACTCCCAGTCATTTCCCGCGAGAGAAAGTTTCCCGCGAGTTGGTGGCTCCTTTACCCCCTCCCCACGCCGCAGCCCGGGATGGGTGTGAGGGCGGACGGATGCTGCCTGGCACGTGGGGAGTCAGCATCTCCGAATGACTGGCAAAGAACAGCTCTGCCAGAGGAGAGGTGAACACGGGATCGGGGTGAGGCAGGAGAAAGTCCGGGACAGCGAATCGCAGGGAGCAATGGAGCAGCTTGGGAAATCCTGCTTAGTGTTGGTTCGGCAAACAGAAGCGGGAGGAGGACAGATCTGATTAGAATCTACTTCGAATTCGTTAATCTGCCTTGGATTGTTTCCCTTTGGTTTCACCATTCCACCTTGAGGTCCGGAAGAAAACCCAATCTTGTATGGTCTTTCTCATTCCCAAGACACCTGCGAGTCCTCTTCTCAAAAGAACTGCAGAGAAATGTCCAGGTCATTTTTGTGAAGATATTCCCGCACACACACACACACACACCCTGTGTAGACGCACTCAGTGGTAAAACTGATAGGATTATGCATTAAAGTTAAACTTTTCCTACCAGAAATGTTGTCTTTCCTCAGCGAAGTTTCCACTTTGTTCTCAGCATTTAATCATTCCTACATTTGTCTTCACGTCCCAACCAACATCTGCAAAAACACACCCTTAAGTATATGTTGCTCTAATCTTAGGCTCTGCTTTTGCCTTGGAAAAGCTGGGGACACATCAGCAACTAAAGGGCAAGGAATGGGGTGTCATGTATCATATCGCTCAATAATAAACTCTGTATGGGTAAACCCTGCGGATTTATTTGACTCAAACCTCTGATTGCGGATTAATGAAGACAACATAGTATGAACTCCAGAGAAGTTGTAATTAAAGCACCAGGCTGATGAACACATTTCATAACCAGGAACTACCTCTGCTTCCCTTGTAAGTTTCTCTACTTGGAAATCTTTTTTATTGAGATATAATTGATATATAACATTATATTAGGTGCACAACATAATGATTCTATATTGATTGGTATGTATTGTGAAAAGATTACCACAAGAAGTCTAGTTAACACCCACCACCACACATAGTCACAAAATTTTTTTCTTGTGATGAGAATTTTTAAGATCATCTCTCTTAGCAACTTTTAAATATACAATACAGTATTGTTAACTATAGTCACCATGATGTATATTACATACCCAGGACTATTTTAAATTTTAAGAAAATATTATTTAAGCTCCTATAAGGCATTGTGCCAAACATTTTACCAAAAATGTGCAGAGCTAGAATCCTGCTTATTATAAAACAAGTTTTAAGGTGATTCCCTCTCTCTGAATTAACACCAAAGCATAATCCCAGGTAATTTCTTTAAAGAGATGGAGCTGGACTTTTTTTTGGTTTTCCCCTCAAATTTTTATTTTGAAAATGTTCAAACGCACATAAAAGTTATAGTTGTCTGATAAAAACCATAGTCTCGGTGTCCAGTGGGAATCCAATCAAAGATTTCATTTGGATGTTATTTCTACTTAGTGCATTTTATTCTAGAAAAGTCCGTTCATCTTTTTTTTTTTTTTAATGACATTGATTTTTTTTTTTTAAGAGTCCAAATTCATTTGCTTTCTGGTAATGTTTAATGTCATGATGTACTTAAAGATAAGTTGAGTCAAAGGGAAAAGAAAACAATTTCCTGACCACAGCAGGTCGTTAAAATAACTCAACAACTTCTAGTTGAACTCAGTGTCTCTGCCAATATCCATGGAATAGAAGGCATCTATATCCCCGCTCACTCAAGTTTCTCCCCTAGACTCAGCCCTAGCCTTAGTCAAAGAAATTATATTTGTTTCTCCTCCCCAGTAGGCCATGTTTCAGGGATGAATGAGTGTTTTCACACATCCACACAAAGTTGACAGGCACATATGGTGTTTTACTGAATTCAAAAACAAGAACACAGCAAGGTTACACACCATAGTGAATAATTTTCATGTCATTCTAGGAAGGTTTTAATGTGAATCAAAATTCAAGGCATGTGGAAGGCATGCATACTTTCAAATAACCTGTTTATTTATGGCCAAGTCTTATTCCCAGAATCTTTAAGCTTGGCAAAGCATTGAAAATCCTTTAGAAGGACCTACTGTCTCCAAATATTGACAGACGCTTCTCCCAAGAAGCCAATGAAAGGCCTGGGATAGTCTGACTGATGGAAAAAGTTTTGCTCAGTAGGGAATGGGACATAGTCTCAGGGTCCAGTGGGAATGTTTGAAATATATTCATTTCATTTTTGCTGCTTTTTTTTTTTTTTTTTTTGCAGTACGCAGGCCTCTCACTGTTGCGGCCTCTCCCGTTGCAGAGCACAGGCTCCGGACGCGCAGGCTCAGCAGCCATGGCTCACGGGCCCAGCCGCTCTGCGGTATGTGGGATCTTCCCGGACCGAGGCACGAACCCCTGTCCCCTGCATCGGCAGGCAGACTCTCAACCACTGCGCCACCAGGGAAGCCCTTTTGCTGCTTTTAAAGCAAGTATTTGTTTGGTTGAAAATGATTGGAACAAATGTAATGTTAGAACTTTCCTCTCCTACCACTATGTCATCTAAATGTTTGCTGAATCATAGAATCAGATTTGGAAGAGGTAATTTCAAGATACTTCCTAGTTCACCTTTACACCTCTGAATAGGATTCCAATTTATATGACCATCCAAGATTTCTACATACAGCTAGTGAAAGCGATTCCAAATTCTGTATTGATAGGCTTCCCCCAAATTTAAGAAACTTTGGTGAGGTCAAATCTTTTCTTACTTTCAATCGAAATCTCTCCCTTCCTTAAGTTTTTCAATAAGTGAGGATGAAGAGGAGAAAGACCCTTGCAATAACTTTTATCTATTAGAGATTAAATTGTGCAACAGTCTCTTCTTCATGTCAAGTAATTTTTTTCACCCCTTTACCAAGACATGCAAGCCTTTGGCCAACTCATACTTTTCTTAAAAGCATCTTTTTCACTACAAGTGTCAGAAAAGAAAATCAAAATCTCTCTAAGCCTTCCTGAGTTTCTCCAGCTATAAAATAGGCATAAGTAATGAGTACAAAGTATTTGGCCAACTGATGCCAATCCTTTTCAGTAGGAAGTACAACTAAGCAAGTGAATTGCGCCAAGTTTCATTCAGTTTCTTCATCTATAAAATGGGACACTAAGTATCTGGCTAGTTCCACCTACAAGGTCACTTAAGGGGATAATAAATGTGAAAGTGCTTTGTAAAATGTGCAGGGATTCACAGATATAAGGGATCATTGTTATGATTACTGGTTCCATAAGGTTTTTCTTACTCTATGCCAGGCCCATAGCAAGCACTTTTTAAGATCACCCCATTTATTTCTCATAACAATCTTAGAAGATGGGTACTCTTATCATCATGATTTCATTTAAAACAATGCCTGACATGTATTAGGTACTTAAATATTTGTTGAGGAGGAAATTGGAACGTGGAGGGGCTAGTGGCTTATCCAAGTAACATGGCTAGTTGAAGATGGAAGTAGAAATCAAAGCAGGCCCCCACCCATCTCTAAGTCAAAGTACCATTCCTTATGCAGAGCTAGTTACATAAAGTTATTTTGATCTCTGGAGTAGAGTCAGTGCCACTTGAAATTGCAGCTGAAACTGTCTCTACCTTCCCACCCCCACCCCCCCACCCCCCCAACCCCCCCACCCCGGCTCCTTAGCATCTCCCCACCTTCTTGGTCCCTTACATTCTTCACCCTATCAAAGTGTGCTCTCTTTGCTCTCTGAAAGAGCTAATGAATTTTCTTCCCATCCCAGGACTATTTGCATTTTAACAGCAGGTGAACCTTTAAGCCAAAGTAGTGAATATGAATCTTAGATCATTAGCATCATCAAACAAATAAATGAAGTGTTGGAGCAGAGGTGAGCAGGGAGGGAGGTGCGAAAGCCTTTGTTATGTCCCTGAAGTTACACCAAATGCATGGCCACCTTAAAGTGTTTAGTCGGATAAGCAGTCTTGTTGGTATTACTTGGACTTTGCTAGGTCTTACCCAGTTCTCCAGAACCACACGATGTTGGCTGGGCTGCTCTACTCTTTCAGTGGTCGATTAATAATGCTGATTATAGAAAAGAGGCTCTCTGTCCAGTTTATGCAGTACTACTATATTTAGACTCTGATAATATGTCATTTAAAATAGCTCTCTAATGTTACTGACACACACTGAAATATTGACCCACTTGGACCTGCGAAATAATTAATGATATGCACCACTCTTTTCGTCAGGAATCAAAGTTAAGCTGACAACTAATTTCTAGGAGTCTTATTGTATCTCTTATGGAAGATCATTCTGTCTCATTTATTTGCAAAAATGGGGCATTATTTTTCAAGAAGAGGTTCCAAAGAGCTGTATCATCAGGTTCCAAAAAGTTGTAAGTGACCATAACGTTTAGTTAGAAAGAATGGAACATTTTTAGAAAACCACCATCAATTATTACCCCACTATCCATCACACCATTGTAAAATCTTGGCTCGTCTGAACTTACTAAGTTAAATCTACCCCCAGCAGCATCCTGGAAGAGTCAAATATTACATTTGCTGGTATATAAACAAGGTCACTTCAAGTCTAGATGGACACCGCTAACCTACCTGGTAATTAGCCTATATAAACAAGGTCCCTACTAGCTTATATGGCAGCTAGAGAAAGGTACTCCCTCCAGTGGAAAAAGCACCATGGCATTGGCTTGATTTTCAGACAGTACCTTTGTTCAAGCCAGAAGACACTCCTTGGGAGTACAGGATGAGGGTTGGGGAAGACATACTGATACCAGGAAGCCCGGTAGTGTATCCAGAACTTGGAATGGATTTCAGCCCCCACTCACCCATCAGCCTCGTGCCCATATGCAGTGCACAAACCACACAACTGTATGCTCTTACCCTCTATGTAAGATACATAGATGGATACAGTGAGCAGGGTTCCCATTACTCAAGATCAATTTTTGGGAAAAACAATTTAAGTACTTTGTCACACATGAATTAAAATTCATTTTAGATTAGTTTGGTAGGAGAAAATGTATTATTATGTTTACCATTAGACATTTTCAGCTTCTCTTGTTTGCCTTATTTGTCTCAGTTTGTAGAAGACCAAAATATCATAGTTCTGCAACATCGTAACCGTGTTCTTTCTCGAAATACATAAAATTAAGTTTGAACTTAATATTGGAGTGATGCCTCCGTTGCTTTCGAGCCATGAATGATGGAAATAATAAATTTAATTCTAAAATATCAGGGAGGAGGATCCACACTCTACCTCTGACCAGCTGGGTAACTTGTTATCTTATCGGGAAAGCTACTGAGGTGATGTGAAGTTCTTACACTTCCAGTGATGTTTTGCTTTCCTCTACTCTCTCCCTAGAAGATAGCATCATCTCTTACTTTCTTCTTTGGTGCCAAGACTTTTATTTGTAATACAGACACATTGGTTTTAGAGATTTTTTCTGGCAAATAGGATTTTAGAAGCTGACATCAGAGAGCTCATCTATTAATTTTTTTTTTTTTGGCTGTGTTCGGTCTTTGTTGCTGCGCAGGCTTTCTCTAGTTGCGGCGAGCGGGGGCTACTCTTCCTTCTCATTGTGGTGGCTTCTCTTGTGGAGCTCGGACTCTAGGCGCGCGGGCTTCAGCAGTTGTGGCACGCGGGCCCAGTAGTGTTGTGGCTCACGGGCTCTAGAGCACAGGCTCAGTAGTTGTGTTGCATGGGCTTAGTTGCTCCGCAGCATGTGGGATCTTCCTGGATGAGGGCTTGAACCCGTGTCCCCTGCGTTGGCAGGCAGATTCTTAATCACTGCGCCACCAGGGAAGTCCCTCATCTATTAAATTTTATATTCAAAAGAGGGTAACACGGAGTTAGTGCATTTATCCATTCTTCTGCTCTTTCCCCATGGAAAGCTACAGATCCTTATAATGGATCTGATATTCTCAGTGATTCCAGTCCATCAAACAGAGATGCAGTTGCTTCAGAAATTTTGAGCTTATTCTAGTGAGAAAGCTGAATCACAGAATGTAATCAATACTCCAAAGAAGATATACAGATTGCCAACAAACACATGAAAGGATGCTCAACATCACTAATCATTAGAGAAATGCAAATCAAAACTGCAATGAGGTATCATCTCACACCGGTCAGAATGGCCATCATCAAAAAATCTACAAACAATAAATGCTGGAGAGGGTGTGGAGAAAAGGGAACCCTCTTGCACTGTGGGTGGGAATGTAAATTGATATAACCACTATGGAGAACAGTATGGAGGTTCCCTAAAAAACTAAAAATAGAACTACCGTATGACCCAGCAATCCCACTACTGGGCATATACCCTGAGAAAACCATAATTCAAAAAGAGTCACGTACCACAATGTTCATTGTGGCTCTATTTACAATAACCAGGAGATGGAAGTGACCAAAGTGTCCATCGACAGATGAATGGATAAAGAAGATGTGGCACAGATATACAATGGACTATTACTCAGCCATAAAAAGAAACGAAATTGAGTTATTTGTAGTGAGATGGATGGACCTAGAGACTGTCATACAGAGTGAAGTAAGTCAGAAAGAGAAAACAAATACCGTATGCTAACACATATATATGGAATCTACAAAAAAAAAAAAAGGTTCTGAAGAACCTAGGGTCAGGACAGGAATAAAGACACAGACGTAGAGAATGGACTTGAGGACACAGGGAGGGGGAAGGGTAAGCTGGGACGAAGTGAGAGAATGGCATGGACATATATACACTACCAAATGTAAAATAGATAGCCAGTGGGAAGCAGTCGCATAGCACAGGGAGATCAGTCAGTGCTTTGTGACCACCTAGAGGGGTGTGATAGGGAGGGTGGGAGGGAGATGCAAGAGGGAGGAGATATGGGGATATATGTATATGTATAGCTGATTCACTTCGTTATAAAACAGAAACTAACACACCATTGTAAAGCAATTATACTCCAATAAGATGTTAAAAAATAATAATAATAGAAGGGATTTTAGAGATCATGTGATGAGAGCTTTCCAACTCACCAGGTGACATGAAGCAGATTCCATGGTCCCACTGCTGCTTCTTGAGATCCTGTTTCAGTGGGTCTAAGGACTGGGGATTTATCTCTTTAATAAGAGCCCCTGGTGACTCTTTCATGCAAAATCTGGGAATCTTTGACATCCTGGAACGCTTTGTTTTACAGATATGGTGATGAGGTCCTGAGAGGTAAGGTGACTTTCCGAGGCCAAACAGCTAGTCCATGATAGAGTCAGGACAGGAACAGAAATCTCCTGAGTGGCCTCATAAAATGGCCTAATGTATTTGACTTAACACTTCAACCATGGAGGGGGTTGGGGATTGTGAAAAAAAAGTTTCATATCTGAAATTTCAGTTATCCAAAACTCCTCATTTCAGAAGCATTCTGGTTAATCAAGCACGTATGACACCATTTCTCCAACCTTTTCTTTGACTGGTCCCATATGCTTGCATATGGTTTACGGGCCTCCCTTCATATAGGTAACTTTGGACCTATCAACACCTCTGTCTTCTTCTTACCTCTTGGTCAGTAGTCTTCTTCTCCTTAAAACTTTTATCAAACCAGGCATGTGTTCCTTGACTCACAGTTCCTCCCCATACAATTCACTTTATCATCCTTTCATTTTTACTGCCCAATTTCTCTAGTTTTCTGTGTCTAACTCTAGTGCATGCTTGTTTATATAAGTACTAAGTTTCATATATGAGACAACTGTCATAGAGTGGAAAGTCCACCGTGATGGAGAGCAGAGCCACTCATTTCTAGTCCCCTCTGTCACTAGTAAGCTGTATGACCTTGAGCAATTCACTTAGCCTTTCTGAGCCTCTGTTGTTCAATGAAAGGTTAAACTCTGAGCGTCTGAGTCCTTTCTTTCTACGTCTGCTCCATCTCTTTTAAGAAAGGAAGGAACCATCTTTTCTCAATTTATTTTTCTCTCCACACTGAGCCTATTTCATAAGACTACCTAAAGTGCTCAGTCACTCAATAAATACTGACACTTCCTCCCTTGGTCCAGTTTGACTTTTCTTCTCCTGTCACAGAGTGGTGCATGAGCCACATATCTGACCACAGCTGACCTTTGTTTTTGTCAAAGACTAGATTTTTTTTGTAAATAGTACAAACTGTGTGTCTTTCCATTGTCACCCTTCCTTCCCATGAAATGGCACGTCCTGTTCCTTGGCCCTCCATGTTTGCTGTTAAAACAAAACATTATTTCCACATGTCCCTTGTATCTTACAGATTTTTTAGATGTTATGTTTAGCACTTCTGATTTTTTAAATATATTTTGCCATACTATTTATTCATATTCCTGGTGGTCTGATCTGATCACCTCTTTCTTTAGAATTTCCATTTGCAGTTAAGTCTCAACTCTACCTGTGGTTTGGGTCATATTGGTTTACGTTTTTGGCTTTGTTTAGAAGTTACTTGGTCTCACAATCACAACCATAAGCACATTTGTTTGATTTGATGATTTATTTATTTATTTTTAGAAGAGTAGCTCTTAAAACATATGGCACTCTATCACATACAAAATTGCTCTATTCAGTCTATTGATCCACATTCAAAAGTAGTAACTTTAAACATACATGAAAGAGAACATAAGTATGGAATGATGGACAGTCACTTGGAGTTCAAAATAATACACAGGATTGTAGGATAAAAATGGGTGAGATTTCAGGACCTTGGACAGTTAAAAGTACTCTTGCTGTAATGCTTGATATCACCACATGAGCAAGCTTGTGGTACATTTGAAAATTTACAAGGTCATATCAGACATGGTACCGTGAAATTTTTGCTCGTATTTTTTTCAGAGATGCAACATAAAAGAGCCTGTCCAAAAGAAATGTAGAGAATGGGTGCCAATGTCAGGTACTGTTTCCCTATGCTTTCCTCTGACCTTCTCTTTAAAATTAATATAACAGGGGGACTTCCCTGGTGGCACAGTGGATAAGACTCCGAGCTCCCAATGCAGGGAGCCTGGGTTCAGTCCCTGGTCGGGGAACTAGATCCCACATGCATGCCACAACTAAGGAGCCCACCTGCCACAACTAAGACCTGGCACGACCAAATAAATAAATAAAAATTAAATTAAATTAATATAACAGGAAAAATGATTACTGAATATTCTGATGCATAAAGTTATTTGAACTCCAAGCTGAAACCTAAAGATGATCAAAGCCTAGACAGTGATAAGTCCCAATTGTTGGGCCACATTCTGAAACTTAGATACTAAATCTATAATTTCCTCTTTATTCCCCCATATGTATTTTGAGAAAATACAAGGAACAGGCTTTTAAAACTGAGCATGGGTGATTTTCTATGTCTCACGTCTTACAAGAAGAAAACAAAGATTTCCCTGATGAAAGCTATAAAGCCCAGGCTCTATCCTCAGGTACATGAGAGTGAACAGCTTCAAGGCACTGATAGAACTGTACACCAGGGCCTGGTGGTAGAGTCACTGCAATGCAGTGCTGAGTGGCTTACACAACTCCTCCTTAGATAATTTGACATTTCTTTTCAAAATGTAAGCAAACACTTTCAATTACACAATTATGAAGAACTACGGGTAAGCAGTATCAGAAGCAAAAACGTTCAACTTCACTACCATCCAAGAAATGCAAATTGAAACAACAATGGGATGCTGTCTTTCATCCCTCAGGTTGGCAGAGATTAAAAATATTTCCAGGGATGTGGGGAAAATGAGCACATTCATGCACTGCTGGTGGGAATGCAAATTGGTAGGGTGATTTGAAAATACGGATGAAAAGCCTAAAAAATAATGATGAAGCTATATAGTTAATAACATGAAAACAGATTCTCAATTCATTGTTAATTAGGAAAAGCGGGTTACCAAGGTATATAAGCACGTATTTATGGTATTTAAACACGCATTCTAAAAGGACACAAACCAACATGTCATTATCCTATAGGATAGGATACCTGGGAAGGTAGGGAAAGAGTATTTACATTTTGTTTCCATGTTTTCCAATGTATCTGTATTCAAAGTAAATTACTGAATCTGTTTTTAAAATAACAATGTATTCAATTTTCCATAGAATCCTAGTGGTAAAGACTGCCTAGTTTCTCCTTCTTAGGGATCTACATTTGGTGTAATTGGCTGTGGCATGTTTAAGATACTAAAGGGAGGCCAGTGGGGCTGGACAGTTGTGGTCAAGAAAGTGAATGGCCCCAGAGAAGTGTAGACAAAGAGTTAGGGTCTGAATTACTCCCAGCTTTGAAGCCTTGGTAAAGACTTTGGATTTTACTCTGGAAGCAATGGACCACCATTTCAGAGACATAGCAAAGAAGGGGCAATGATTAGATTTGTGAAGTTTTTGTTTTCTTTTGCTTTTAGTTACTCTGGCTTCTCTGTAGAGAATGAAATGAAGTGAGGCAAGATTAGAAGCCAGGAAGATCAGAAAGGAGACCGTTGTAGAATATGATAGATGAGATTAAGGCATTAAGAGTGTAGGATGGAAAGAAATAGAAAGATTTGATTTAAATTTTGGAAGTAGAAATGACAAGACTTACCTATGTGGTAAGGTAGAAAGGAAGAAGTCAAGGGAGTCTCATACATTTGAAATTAGGGATGACTCTGACAGTGATTCCTTAATATCAAATTTAGAAAGACTAAATCTCTCTTCTTGGTTATTAGTTTTCAAGTCTTTTTTATTGAGGTATGTCATTATAGTGGGTTGAATGGTGACTCCTAAAAGGATAAGATATATACACATCCCAATCCTAGGAATTTGTGAATGTTACCTTATTTGGAAAAAGGGTATTTGCTGGTATAATTAAATTAAGGATCTTGAGATGTGATCATCCAAGGTTATCTCAGTGGGCCCTAAATCCAATGACAAATGTCCTTATAAGGATGAAGCAGAGGGAGATTACAGACAGAAGAGATGACAGTATGACCATGGAGGCAGAGACCAGAGTGATGCAGCTATAAGTTAAGCAATGCTAGCAGCCACCGAAAGCTGGACGAGGTAAAGGATGGATTCTTCACTAGAGGCCCTGGAGGGAGCACAGCGCTGCTGGATTTCAGACTTCTAGACTCCAGAACTGTGAGAGAATACATTTCTGTTGCTGCAACCGAGTTTGTGGTAATTTGTTAGGACAACAACAAGAAACTAATAAAAACACAGATATAAACCATAAGCATACAGTTTAATGAATTAACACAAAGTGTTCATTACTCTTTCCCACTTAGAAAAATGTTTAATTATGGAAACTTTCAAGCGTACCCAAAAACAGAGAGAGTAATAAAATGCACCTTCATGTTCCCCAAACCCAGTTTCAATAATCATCAACACACAGCCAATCCAGTTTCATCTGCACTTCCACACACCAGTCTGTGTCTGGATTGTTTTGTAGTACATACGGTTTTTTTGTTGTTGTTGTTGTTGTTTTGCGGTACGCGGGCCTCTCACTGTTGTGGCCTTTCCCGTTGCGGAGCACAGGCTCCGGACGCGCAGGCTCAGCGGCCATGGCTCACGGGCCTCGCCGCTCCGCGGCATGTGGGATCTTCCCGGACTGGAGCATGAACCCGTGTCTCCTGCATCGGCAGGCAGACTCTCAACCACTGCGCCACCAGGGAAGCCCCAGATGGATGGTTTTGAAGCAAATCCTAGTCATCGTATTATTCCATCTAAAAATACTTCCTAATATATCTCTAAAAGATAATAACGCCTTTTCATCATGAGCAAAATGCCATATATCACCTAAAAATTAACAAAATATTCCTAATAATATCAGATATCTAGTCAGTATTTAAATTTACCCCAACTGTCTCATATATGGTTTCTCTTTTCAGTTGACTTGTTTGAAATAGGATCCAAGCAAGATCTGCATTCTGTATGTGGTTCATATATCTCTTGTCTCTTAATCTATGAGTTCTCTTTCCTCCTTTTCTTTTTCTTTCTAATTTATTTGTTGAAGAAACCAGGTCAGGTTATTTGTACAGTAGAATTCCTTGGATTTTAATCCATTCCTGAGTGTCTTCAATAGTTGCCTATCTCCCATGCTTCCTGTAAACTAGAAATTAGATCTTGAGCAGAGTCAGCTTCAATAATTTTGGCAAGAATACTTCATAAGTGAGGTTTTGGATTTGCATTGCATCACATTAATGCCCCCGTGTCTTTTTGTGTGACACTGAAATTGATTCATGGTTTCAGGTGTCGTCAACCTGATCTAACCATTATGAAGTTTCCCAATAGTTTTTCCCCTAATTGTTTTACAGTCATTCGTGATCATTGCGTAGAATCACCATTTGGGGTTGCAAAATTATGATATTCTAATTCTATTGCATTCTTTTTGCATATATTAGCTGGAACTACTGTATAAAGAAGAACTTTTCCTCATAAACTATTTGATTACCTTGAGGTATAGTCCATACAAGACCCAAAAGATGCTCAATTCTTTATGTACCAGTTTTCAGAATAAGGAATTGGCTCCTTAGCATCTTCCTAAGGATGGGGAACCCAATGGGCTTTGTTCATTTTGTTTTGTCTTGTGTCGTTAAAAGTCATGAATTTTGTTTTAGTTATTAGTTTATTTCTTTGGGGGGATGGGGTTCTAGCCAGAAGACATAAGTGTACTATTTCCTGTGTCTCCTGGGAGCCAGTGTCTATAAGTGAATCCTAGACCCATTCACTCTTATATCTACAGATGCATCACTGGTTTCAGCCCCCTTTATAATAGAGGAGGAAACAGAGGGCCAGAGTGGCCTGGCATTTGCCAAAGTAAATCACTTGGTTAGTAGCAGGGTCCGGGTGAGATTCCAAGTTCATGCTGTTTTCCACTGTAACTTAACTAAGAGGGTTAAGCTGTTGAGATTGCTAAATATTGTGCTGCCAGATGCAGAGTAACCACAATAGTAAATACATTCATCTGGCAGATGAGGAAGTAAAATTTATATATCTTGTGGTTACGTGTAAGACTTCTTATTGTGGTTTGGTCAAGAAAGTCAGTAAATGCCAACTTGTGTACCAAAAAAGAGATTCGAGGCAATTGTTAAATTAAAGGGCTTGAGTTTGGTTGGGAGAAAAATACTTTTCTATTTGGACACTGACAATAATCTGTTTTGCTTACATCTTAAAGCAGAACACAAAGTAGCATAACTAGAAACACAGCTCCCACAGTTTGTTCAATCCAGCTTTATTTTAATTTTATCTTAATTTTTTAAAATAATTCTGTAATTATTCTGTAATTAAATATAATATAATATGCAAATCTGAAGTCCCAAATTCACAGCTCATTATTACATGGATTCAGATAGAATGTAGTTCAAATTATGTTTCCTTCATTAAAGTATAACTAAAATATAAATATAACTGAAGACAGTCAAGTGTAATGTAATACTCCTGGGGTTGTACGAGATGGGTCAGCTCTTCTTCCTAGTGCCAGACCTATAAACTAAGTGATTTCAGTAATCATTAATTGGGCATTTGTTCTATCATATAAGAATTGAGCCTGGAGTCTTTTCACATACAAAACTGTATTTGAAATCAACATGTGTCCTTGAATTAACCCTTTATATTTTAGTATATATGGTAAATATGATAATAGAGTTGAAGAATTTAGAAAATTTTAACCTGGAGAAGACTAATAATTGCTGTTTTTTATCTATTGTATCAACTTCAAAATAGAAAATGGAGTTGATGCCTTCTTTGTGACTCCATACAAAGACCAATGTATGTGAAACACATTGACATATTTTGACTCAACAATGTCACAGGAAAGAGAGCTGGAACCACCTTCTCTTCATTCTCTCCCTCGTAATTGAAGCATCCAGGGAGGGAAAAGGAATACACATGCACCTTCACATTCTCAAATCAATTTATTTTTATTTCTAGAAAACTCTGATTCTTTAAAAATAATACTAATATAAAGTTTCTCTTCTCTCCCATGACTCTGCCCCAGAAATCTTCAATCTTTTAGCAATTATGTTTCTCTAACAGCTGGTCTGCATCTCTCTGTCCTTTCTCTAAGTTTACTCTTCCACCTTGTTTCTTCCCTTGCTGCTTCAGAATTCCTGGAAGAATATACAGAGGAGGCATCAGTGCCCCAGGATTTGCAGGGAAGTACTGTAATAAAGCAATGGTTCCCCAGTCTTGGAGTTTGTTTAAAAATACAGATTCTAGACACCATCCCATATCTAGGATCCGGATCTCCAGGGGTGGAGTCCCAAAATGTGTGTTTGTAACAAACTCCCCAAGGAATTCTGATAGTACAGGTCTAAGGACAGTTGTCTGGGAAGCACTCTCCTGAAGCACAGTGATTTTTCATGACCATGGACAGGGGCACACATTTCTCTTTTCCCATCTCCCCCCACCAAATAAACCCTAACCAAATATTATCACTATAATCAACTTTTAACTCCATGCACAAGCCCTATAAGCAATTTTAAACCCTGGTACCTAAATTTTAAAATGATTATTTAAAACAGTACTTGTGGAGAGAAGGCTTTGCTTAAAACCATATTATTACCTTACTTTTTATATCACATGTAATGTTGAAAACCCCAACAGGGCCACATATTCACATTAGCTAGGGCTCTTTAGGTCTCAAGTGTCAGAAAAACAATCCAACCCACCTTAAGCAGACAGGGAATTTACTGGCTCACACTACTGAAAAGTCCCGATGTTATTGGCTTGATATAATGGGCTCCCATGTCATTCCAATTCCATTTCTCTATATCTCTCAGCTTCACTTTTTCTGGGCTGGCTCTGTTTTCAACAGGATCTCCTTTCAAGGTTGCAAGGTGGTCATGGAGTTTCTACTTCACATCCTCGTAAAGTCACTTCCAGCGCGGAAGAGGATTCCCTTCCCTCTGCAGTCCCAGCACCAGTCTCGTTACATGTCATTGGTTCTGATGGGTCACATGGTTGTCCTTGAATCAATGACTGCCCTGAGAAATGTGGTGCTTATTTGGCCAAGTCTGAGTCAGTGGCATCTGCTCTCTGCTGGAGCTGATGGTAAAGTCAACACATATGGACCTACTGTGACCAGAGTGGCTCTGAAAAAATACTGGGTGCTGTTACCAAAAGGAGGGTACTGGATGGCCAAAACTGGCAAATGTCCTCCCCAATATTTAATGATCTCAAGGCTATTTTGACTAATGAAAGAAACACTAGTAAGTTGCAAGACTGAAACCCAAACCAGGATTTTTAAATCTTTTTATGAACTTCACCATAGATGTTTCCCAAAATGAGACCTCATGGTCTATTTTAACAAGTTCAAAGCAAGATTATTATTGCCTCATGTTTTGGGTGTTTTTTGGTCCTTCTTATCTTCATATTCAATTTTAAGCAATGATTCAAACAATATGAAAAACTAAACATAATATAGATTGTAAATGTAAAATGTCATTAAATAATGATGATGCATTTTTTGGTAGCTGATTGCATATAGAACTTTCAGTTCTGGAATAAGGTTACTTTTTCTACCCAAATGTCATTAGAAACTTTCTAGACCTGAATATGCACTGATCTAAGATTCACAGTAAACAGAATACCTGAAAACATTTTTTTAAATCCTAGCATAAACATGAACACTAAAAATCACATTGTACCTAAGAAAATCAAGAAATTATCCAGTACCCATAAATAACTCCTACAAATCAATAAGAACAAGATAGACAACCAACTGAAAATTGGACAAAAACCCTGAACAGACATTTCACAAAAGAAGCTATCCAAATGACCAATACATGTGTGAAAGGGTGCTCAACTTTTTAGTTATCAAGAAAATGCGAGTTAAAAGCATAATGTGATACCACTACCCACCTGCCAGAAAATAACAAATGTTGGCAAGTATATACAGCAACGAGGATTCTCATCCACTGCTGTTGAGAGTGTAAATTGGTACAACCATTTGGAAAGCCAGTTAGCAGTACCTATTATGTGCTTGTCCTATGACATAGCAATTTCACTCCTAAACATGTACTCAAAAGACATGATCAAGAATGTTCATTAGGGCTTCCCTGGTGGCGTAGTGGTTGAGAGTCCACCTGCCGATGCAGGGGACACGGGTTCGTGCCCCGGTCCGGGAAGATCCCACATGCTGCGGAGCGGCTGGGCCCATGAGCCATGGCCGCTGAGCCTGCGCGTCCGGAGCCTGTGCTCCGCAACGGGAGAGGCCACAACAGTGAGAGGCCCGCTTACCGCAAAAAAAAAAAAAAAAAAAGAATGTTCATTAGAAGCACGATTTGTACTAGTCAAAACCCAAAAACTACCAAAATGCCCACCACCACCAACAGTGGAATGATTCAGTAAATTGTATAGCTGCGCAATTTAATACTCTGCAGCATAATGAATAACTAACGTGGATGAGTCCCACACACATAAAGTTAAATGAAAGAAACCAGCCACAAAAGAGTACATATTGTATTATTTCATTTATAGACAAGTTAAGACCACACTAAACTAACCTATGCCATTAGAAGACAAGATACCAGTGACTGGAGGGAGGACAGTGCCTGGAAGACTTGGGGGTTTTCGGTAATATTCTGTTTCTTTATGAGTACTGGTTACGCAAGTGTGTTACATTTGTGAGAATTCAGATAGCTGACATTTATGTGCATTTCTCTGAATACATATTATACTTCAAAGGTTAAAATAAAAAAGGGAAAAGTCAATTGTCTCCAGCCTGTCATCTCCAGCCTATCATTTCCTTCCATTACCAATCCCCTTCATGTTTTATAAGTTGACTTGCAGTCAACTTGAAAATACTTGCTCTGTTTTAACAAGTGGTGGGTGGTTGATGTGCTTTCTCTATAAATAGTTGGTAGAGCGGTTTTGGAAGTACAGTATAAATGTTAGTTTCAAGTATTTGGGGGTGTGCACAATACTTTTTCCTCATAGAGATGACATTATTAAGTCACTTTTACTCGGCTTTATTTTATCTGTGTAGCACAGCACCTGCAAGCACCCATGATTGCCAGCTGCAGGTTATACCACAATTGATTCCTATGCAGATCTCAGCTACTAGAGACATTAAGGCAAGAATCAGATAAAGTCTTCATTGCTGATCCTGAAATCTTGTTTGAAATAATGAAGAAATTCTGAGAAGATGTGCTGTCTTTTTTCATACTATTACTATTTCCCAGTAGTGGTTTATATCTAGTAGATAAAGAATAACCAATGGTCAGGTTTTTATAAAAATCATTTTGGAGCCCAAACTCCAGCTTCCTCCACAGGAACCCACAAGTCTTTGATCCAACCAGAGCTCTTCTCAGTGTTGCTACTTCCTCTGTAAGTAAAAGCAAGAGTTCTGCATAAATACAGAGAGAGGCTGGATTAACATTGAGAATAAAAAAGTTATCCCTATAAGCAGCATTCTATTGTTCAGAATAATGGAGTTCGTGGGCTATGCGAAGCCGTAAAAAATCCAAAAGAATGTAAAAACTTTTAAATTATGAAATGGTGAGTTAATGGGTAGATATTTACCCAGCAAAATAAACAGACAAAGCAGCAAAGGGAACGCGTCAAGCAGTTAATCGTTTTATTGTAAGTTATAACCAAATCAACACTGGGGAGAGGACTCACATCAGTGTCCCTGAAGGTCAGATATCAGGAGAATCAAGACAACAGTGCTTCTAACCCATAATGTTAAAAATAATAATTCCTATCTTTTGGAAGTTGCTATGCTTTGTTTTTATTGGTGAAATATGGAGAGTCCAAACTTCTAAAAATGTTATGACATTATTTTTTGAGATTTCTCAGAACTCTAGACTTTTAAAATTGAATAAGATATTAAAATTTATCTTTTATATATCTTTGATATGACCAGTTGTCCTCAAATGGTGCTCTAAGGAGCCCTAGGGGCTCCTACTTAATATGTCAATGGTGGCCAGGGATTAGTTGGAGAAGAACCAAAAGAAAAACACTCAGGACACTCCCAACCTTGGGCCAACATTAACAAGTGGAACTCCACTTTTCTGGGTTTCACAACGGGCTTCCACCTGGGTTTTATTTAAAGAAAGCATTCAACGATTTTAAAATAAGAAATAATAAAAAAATTTTCAGTAGACAACTCATCTGGTCCAAGTATTCTCAAAGTAGATGAGCTTACAGTTAAGGAAACTGGGGCTCAAGCAGATTAAGTGATTTGTCCCAAATCTCAGAGCCAACCAGGGGAAGGACTGTAGCTGGAACTTTTGCTTTCTGATTCTGATTTGGATGGACTTTCCAAACTCCCAGGGCCCATAAAGAGCCTCTGCAGTTTCCAAAAAGAGGGGTTGGAAATCTTGAGTTGAAATTAGTTCATGCTTATTTTTCCAGCCTTTATGGATTCCTTTATGTCAGCGTTAAAGCCCTTGATACAGAGACCATCTGCATTTTTTAAAATTATGCGTAGCATGCTACGTGAAATAATATGGATAACAGAACCGGGGTAAACTATTAAGAGTCCATTGCCTGCTTGCTCCAAAGTGCTATTTGCAAATAGAAAAAGAAATCAGCTGCTAAAAATGTTTAATTGGTTACAATCTAGAATCCTTCCAGAGTAAAACTGCCATGGGAACTGACTAGCTGATTTTTAAGCTTAAAACAGACTTTTAAAGTATATATATACATATATATATATTTCAGCGTTTTTTAATATCAGGGTTTTTGTTCAAAAATGCTACATAATGGGCTTCCCTGGTGGCGCAGTGGTTGAGAGTCCGCCAGCCGATGCAGGGGACACGGGTTCGTGCCCCAGTCCGGGAGGATCCCACATGCCGCAGAGCGGCTGGGCCCGTGAGCCATGGCCGCTGAGCCTGTGCGGGAGCCTGTGCTCCGCAACGGGAGACACCACAACAGCAAGAGGCCCTCGTACTGCAAAACAAACAAACAAAAAAAATGCTACATAATTAGACACCAGCTTTCTCTCTGTAATGCGAGCTTTATTTTCTAAAGAGAATCTACTCAATTCATTTCTTTTTTCCAGTTTGTAGCCAAAGGGTTAATTAAAAATAGGAACCTCTTTTTTAGCTGTTACTATAGTCAGCTCCCATTCAATCTAAATATACCCATACCCTTGCACCATTTTTAACCCTACAAAGCTGAGACTCATGTCTATCCAAATTAAGGGTAAGCTTAAATAGCCTGTCCTCAGTTGAAACTATGGCGACCAATACACAGTACACATCCTGCATCTTGCCCAGTAGTCCTTAAAATTCTTTTATCACAAGACAGGAAATCTGTTTTGTTTGGTTGTCATTTAAGAACAGATTTACACTACAGGATAGTCAACCATCTGCTCTTATTTAGGAAAAAAGGGATTTATGATAGGATAAGCTTTAAAATTACGGAGAGACAGAGTCATTTTTATTTATTTATTTATTTATTCACTGCCTTATTTCAAAAAAAGATCTATAGTAAGTCCCAGAACTTCCAAAATGGGAGATGAAGAAAATGAGAAGAATGATTGGAGTGTGGGCTTTCTACAGTTATGACCATGTAAACAACTGGTTTGTCAGTCAGCTAAATAATAAAATTGGATTCTGCACAGTGACACTGCCAAGTAGCAAAATTAAATTGTGAAATATGAACGAATATTTACTTTTCTGACTTTTGTTTCAAATTGAAAATAACTTTATGATTTTTTTCTGATTGTAAAGTCAATACATGCTTAAGTAGACAATCCATTCATTTTAGAAAGGTATAAGGAAGAAAGTAAAAATCAGCCCAAATCATCTGGAGATAACTGTTTAAAATTGTGGTGACCCTCCTCCAACATCCCTCTGTGCATAGACACATGCATGCCTTAATAAATCTATATAAATAAAGTGGTATTCTGCATGATGTTTTGTGACCTGCTTTCCCACTCAATTCATTGCAAAGATCTTTCCATAACAGTTAATATAGATTTGTTATATATTCTACCACACAGATACACCAACATTAATTTAAATAATATCCTTGTTAGGAATATTAAGAGTGTGTCCAGCATTTTTGTATTATGAACAACATTACAATGAAGATTTTTTAAATACATCTTTGTGCAATTGATCAATTATCTCCACAGGATAAATTTCTAGATGTGAGATTGCTAAGTCAAAGGGTATATATATATTTAAATGTTTGGTCCATATCATCAGGACTGCACCCTGGAAAAGTTGAGCCATTGTATACATAAACAAGGCATGAGTGTAAAGTTTCTCTACACCCACACCAATATTGGATATCTCATTCTTTATCTTTTCCTATCTAATAGGCAAGAGATCATTATATTTTGATGGTAGCAGCTCTTCTCCCATCAATTCATAAATCTAAGAAAAGGAGAAATATAATTCAATTCAATGAGATAATTTAACTATAATAGATGATTTTGAAAGGGTCTTCCAAATTTAACACTGTATAATTCTACAAAATGTCCTCAGTTCATTCCTCTATCAAGCATCTACTATAAGCAAGATCCCAGGGGAAGAGAAGCTAACCTGGAGCATCTAATGTGTATGAAAACAACCCTTTGAGATCATTGTTTTAATGCTCATTTTATAGAGAAAAAATATGTGAGTTCAGAATGGGTTAAATAAAAGTAGAATCAGAGCAAGTTATCTGACAAGAAAGCTGAGGGTGTTTTCCCATATCATGCTGTATCTCACTGGGGTTCCTGTCCTTCAGGAATATACAGTCTACTCTGAGGCAGGGGTGGGAATTGTAGGACAGACCAGACTCACATAAAAATAATTTTAAGTCACATCTTGTGACAACTAAGGTCAAGCCCTTGTCTTCCTCCACCCACCCCTATCACCAGGTTGTATCATCCCCTTAGCATTCAAAGTGGTGCCTTATGTATCATAGATGCTCAATAAATATTGTCCATGCTCCTCCCACTCTGTCTGACTAGTCCAAGAGGGTTAAAATTTTCTCATTGTGGATAGGGTGGTCCTACCATATGATAGTTGACCGACAGCTAGCAAGCTCTTAGTCTCGGATTGGTTGTAACACCTAGCTGGTAGCCCCCTTCCCCTACCCAGCCTGACCAGGCTTGGAGCCATGAGCCCATAGAAACAGAGTGAGATCCAGCAATAGAACACTCAACTCCAGGGCACAAGGGAGGCACATTGTACTCAAAGTTCTGCCTTTACTTTCTATACAATCTGATTAAAATATTATTATGCCTTATACTTTTGACATTTTCTTCCTGGCCCTTTGACATTTTTAGAGTGTCTTTAGACTTTATCAAGATTATTATCATAATTACCATTATTGCTATCAATCACTAGCCATGGGTAACTCACATTTTCTATGGTTCGGTGTTGGTTTAAAATGGAACATCTCAATTACCACAATTCTAACTTAGTTACTAGTTCTGAGAGCTAACATACAGTATGAGAGACAGGTCAGAACCAAAATCTTACTGAATTCTTATTGGTTATATTCACTTGGGGTCAACAGGTCCAAAAGTCAGTGGCTGATGTGCATTCACAATGGTCTAGGATCTAGACTCTTCATAACCATTCTTGCAAAGAAATCATATAATGCATGTTTCATATTTCACATAGTGCAAAATAGCTTTTTAGTATGTTTTGTGTAAATATATGACAAGCTGCAATTCAATGGTTTCTGCAGATTAAATATCCACAAAAAACAGCTGGAAAGACATACACATTTCCATTGTAAAGATCACATAAACCTCACTTAGTGTGTAAAGCTGGACCATATTTCCAAACAATGACTAAGTGTTCCATGTGCCTTGGTTAAGCTGAGGAAATGTTGATTTTGATAAATGCCTATGGTTTTTGCAGGCTCTTCAATATGACAAGCCTTCGATGGTGGTCTACCTCACTGTAAGATTAACCTCTGTATAAGAGAGCACCATGGGTAAGGACACGGGCTGCAATGACAGCCCATTCCCAGGGATAAAAGTGGGCCTATTATACCTGCTACAATAGACTCATGCTCTCCTTTCCAATTTGCCATCTTTTTACCCCAGACAAACGTGTTATTATTCAACAACAAAGGGTCTGACAAAATGCCGCAGAGCTCATACTACAGAGCTACATAAAAGCAGGAGATGATAAATGTTGAGTACATTCTGGCTTGATTTGTTTTAAAGAGATCACTTCTAAGAAACACTTGGGATCAGTACTTGCAGTATTAGAGATGTGTCCTGACAGCTGGAGTTTGTTGGAACATGGGTGGCTTTGTTCTCTTTTATGTGTGTTTATGCCCATGCATTTGTTGTCAGTCACTGCTCATGGAGAGGGCAAAACAGAAGATGACACAACAGAGCAACAGCTAAGACGTGAGAGATTTTCTCTGACTAATGCTGAGGAGGAGGGTTGGCTGCCACTAGTTCTATTTTTAGTAGTTGCTGCTGTGATAACTTCTGGAATTCCAACCTGTCCCTACAAACGACTTCCTGTTTGGGCATCAATATACAAGTATACAAGCAAACCCATAACCTCTTCTTCCTGTGCACATAGCTAGACTCTGCTTCTCAGCCTCCCTTGAGAACAGAGCTAATGGAATGTGAACAGAAGTAATGAGGGCCACTTCCAGGCCGGGCCCATAAAAATTTCCATGGGTAATCCTCCTCTGTCTTCTCTCATCTGCCAGCTGGAAATCCATGCCCAAGTAACCATGAAGTCATCTTGGAAGAATGGTGAAGCCTCCGGAAGCCAGATCCTTGAATGATTGTTTGAAGGTCAGCTGGCTAACATCAATACCCATGTCAACTGGAATTTACAAAAAGAAAATATAAATGTCTATAATATCAGGCCCCTGAAATGTGGGTGGGAAGGTGAGGGAGGTTTTTTACAGTAGTTATCTTACTCTGACTAATGCAGCATGCAAGAGCCTAGGGAAAGTAAATGATGCTCAACCTGAATGTGCCTGTTCTGACCTCCTTTCTGGTCACCTTTTCTTTGACCTCCCCTTCTGCTTGCTCTCTAATAACTGACCCTGAGCTAGAGAATAATGGGGAGAAACATGTTAGGTTGTCCCATACTAGCATGTTAATCTGACTTTGGAAAAGACACTATGAAGATAAGAGAAGAACACGTATTCTTGAGGAGAGAAATGCTATCCTAACCAACAAATGTGTGTTGGACACATCCTCTAAAGGATTCATTCTGCTAGGTACTAGGAAAACAAAGGCATCAAACCTCATCTCCACCTTGGAATTAAAACAAAAACAAAAGATACGGTCATATCTTTCTACAAGTTTACAAATTTGGGGGGAAAACATGACTTCAAAGATAGTTGGCTAATGAAAGAAGATATGCTTTAGAGTTGAACAGAACTGACTTAACATACCAGATATGCCACTTATTTGGTTTATGGAAAATGAATCAGTCTGTGCTTCAGTATCCTCATCTTTAAACTAGGATGATACCTGATAAACATGGTTTTTATTTCAAAATAATTTTGAACTTACAGAAGTGTTGCAAAAGAGTTCCCACCTACCCTTCACCCAGCTTCCCCTAATGTCAACAATTTACATAGCTATCACATAATTATCAAAACTAGGAAATTAACATTGGTACAGTACAAATAACTAAACAACACAACTTATTGGGATTTCTCCAGTTTTTCTGGAGAAATGTTCTTTTTCTGTTCCAGTGTCCAATCCCCAGACACCACCTTCCATCTGGTCATCATGTTCCTCAGTCTCCTTTACTCTATGACAGTTTTTTGTTTTCCTTGTATCTTGTGACCTCACCACTTTCAAAGAGTACCAGTCATGTATTTTGTAGAATGTCTCTCAATTTTAGTGTTTTCTCCTGATTAGATTAAGTTTATAGATTTGGGGAAAGAATACCATAGAGGTAAACTGTCTTTCACATCACATCGTGTGAGGAGGTACATAACATCAACAAGACTTGTTACTGGTGATGTTAACCTTGATCATCTGGTTAAGGTGGTGTCTGCAATGATTCCCCAGAGTAAAGTTACTGTTGTTCCCATTCAATAGAAGTGAGTCATCCTTATATATTCTTTGGTAAGGTGTATATTCAGATCTTTTGCCCACTTTTAAGTACTACTTAGTTTTAAGAGTTTTTTATATATTCTATATTATAAGACCTGCATCATACATGTGATCTGAAATACGTTTCCAAGTCTGTGGCTTATCTTTTCATTCCCTTAAGAATGTCTTTTGCAGACCAAATGTTTTTAATTTTGATAAATTCCAATTTATCAATTTTTTTTTCTTTCATTGGCTATAGTTTGGTGTCATGCTCTGTCAAACCCAAAAATAAGGCAAATTTTCTCCTATGTTTTCTTCTAAAAGTTTTATAATTTCAGGTTTTACATTTAGGTTCATAATTCATTTTTGAATTAATTTTTGTATAAGATATGAGATATGTGTCTAGGTTAATATTTTGAATATGGACACACAATTATTCCGGCACCATTTGCTGAAAAGACAATCCATTCTACATTGAATTGCCTTTGCAATTTTATCAAAAATGCATTGATTGTATTTGTGTGAGTCTATTTCTAGACTCTATTCTGTTGCATTGATCTGTGTTCTATCCTTTCACCAATACAATCCTATCTTGATTACTGTAGCTTTATAGTAAGTGGTCAAATTAGGTAGTATGTGTCTTCCAACCTTGCTTTTATGTGACAGAATTATTTTGGCTATTTCAACTCCTTTACTTTTCCATATAAGTTTCAGAATCAGCTTCTTGAGAGCCGCAAAGAAGAATAAGCTGGGTCTTATTTTTTATCTAATCTGACAATCTCTGTCCTTTAATTAATGTTTAGACCATTCACATGAAAAATACATTAAAATTTACCTTCTTACTAACTGTTTTCTATTTGTCCATGATTTCTTAGGTTTTTTTCCCCTTTTTTTTCTGCCCACTATCAGGTTCATTGAGTATTTTTTAGGATTCCATTTGTTCACCTCTATAGACATTATTTATATCCGTTTCTTAAATGTACAAAAAAGTTCATAGAAAAAGAGGTCAGATTTGTGGTTACCAGAAGCAGGGGGTCGGGGGAGAGAAAATTGGATGAAGGTAAAAACTTCCAGGAATAAGATAAATAAGTACTAGGGATGTGATGTACAACATGATTAATATAATTAACACTGCTGTATGTTGCATATGAAAGTTGTTAAACAAGTAAATTCTGAGTTCTCATCACAAGAAAAGTATTTTTTCTCTATTTCTTAAATTTTGTGTCTATATGAGATGATAGACATTCACTAACTTATTGTGATAATTATTTCATGATGTAAGTCAAATCATTATGCTGTACACAAACTTATACAGCGCTGTATGTCAATTATACCTCAATAAAACTGGCAGGGAAAAAAGCCATATGCAGCCCCCCCAAAAATGTTTAGTCGTTACCCTAGGTTTACAATATACATGTTTAATTAATGAGAGTCTCCCTGCAAATGTATTATACCACTTTATTTGTAGTGTAAGCAATTTATAGCAGTATATCCCCAGTGCTTTTCAAACCTAAGCACATGAGTATTGGCAGAGGAGATGCTGTATATATATATATGTATATATATATATATATATATGTATATATATATATATATATATATATATATATCAGTGCCCAAGCCCAACCCAAATTGAATTAAATCAGAATTGCTATGGGGGAGGCCCAGGCATCAGTATTTTTCAAAAGCTCTCCAGGAGATTGTTAATAAGCAGCCAGGTTTGGCCACCAATGCCTGAAGATCATGGGTCACCAGTTGGTGCTTATGTGTGATGTGCAGCCAGGGAATGTGTTTGATTATGTCTGTTGTTGAAAATGCAAAGTACCCAGGCAGTGGTTACACCTGGCAGCAGTACCAGTGTCCAAGCACCTATTGTCCTCACACGTTTATGTCAACTGCCTACTCACTACAGGCTTTTGTGATTTCTGATTTAGACTGTAACCACTAGAGGACCCTGAATATGTAAAAACATATCTAACAAAAGAGGGTTAAAGAAATCAGTTTCTTATAGGTTTAACACAAGATGCCTCACTCCAATCAGTCAAGAAGATACCCAGCAGAATAATTTACTTCCTCACTCTGAAACTCTTCCATTTTTATAAAATGGTAGTGTCAACAATCTGGATGTTTAAACATGATTTAAGACCATGAATAATTTTCTAAGAACAAAATATCAGTGAAATCACTAACAATAAATCTCCCATCTTCCATAAGCAGCTTGATAGCATGGGTCCTAAAATAACTCCAAAGTTTTAGAGATTTGGTCTTTGTCAGAACACTAGGAAAATGATACTCTTAAAAAATACCCTTTTTTTTTCATGGAATAAGGACTGGAAGCAAAACTTATTGTATTTTAACTATTTTATTTTAAAGGTCAGGAAACTGAGGCTCAGAGAGGTGTCTTGTTCAAATTTACACAACTAGTTAACACCATGTAATTCAAGGATTCCCATCTCATGTCTTCATTCTATAATGTTTCCATGCTATCATAAGCCAAAGCTTTAGAGATGTTAAAATAATTATTCTGGATGACACCAAGAACAGAGAATACAGTGTGGAAAAGGCAACCTTTATATAAAATTTGAATGTGGGTTTTGTTTATTTCAAGTCAGTTATCAAATTGCTCATATTAGAAATAATGAAAATACCCGTATATATAACAGTAAAAATACTGTTATAATTTCGGTCTAATCCAGGTAGACATTTCGAATTGATTGACTATTCCAAGCGGTCAAAAAAGTTACTTTCTAGGAGAATCCATTTCCATAGTGTAGTTTGAAGTCTACAAAATTCTAATTATGTTTGGCTAGGATTACATATAACAGTGAGTAACAGAAAACGCCAAAGTTTAGTTTTTTCTGTTATGAAAGTCTGACTCCAGGATTGGTATGAAACGTCACTGTGTCAGGGACTCATGCTCCTAGCTTGTTTCTATGCTGAGCATTGCCTTCATTCCCAGGGCCACTTCATGGTCTGAAATGGCTGCTCCAGGTCCTGCCATCACATCCACATTCCAGCCACTGGGAAGAGCAAAGGGAAAAAGAAAGGCAAATTCTCTGCTTTAAGGACACAGCCCTAGTGTTGCATGCATCTCTTCTACTTTACACACTAACCAAATTTTTGTCATCCTCCTACTTACAAAGGAGGATGAGAATTGTAGTTTAATTCCACGTGGCCCAGCTAAAACTTGGCAGTCCTATTATTACATAAGGGAAAATCACCTATTTGGGATCAAATAGTTGTTTCTGCTAAAATTTGTGAGAGAATCTTGTTTGTCATATATAAATGGAAACCAACATTCTCAACTGCCTGGAAAAGCAAAAAAAAAAAAAAAAAAAAAATTTAAATGACCATGCTGGGAGTTAACGGTGATGTTCCTTTTTGGAACAGGATGGTGTTAAGTGCTTAGTGGAATTTCTTTCCTGGGCTCCCTATACCCAGAACAAAAGACCCAAAATCAGAACAAAAAGTTACAGGTCCCCACATTGTTATTTCTGAGAAATGCCTTTCTTGATGACAGTCAGTAAGAGGCATCATTTCAGCAAAAAGTGTCCTATCCCACTATATTAATTTCCTAGGGCTGCTATAACAAATTTCCACAATCTGGGTAGTTTAAAACAACGAAAGTTTATTCTCTCACAGCTCTGGAGGCTAGAAGTCTGAAATCAGTATTACTGGGCCAAAAGCAGACTCTCACTACCTCTGGAGGTTCTAGGGGAGAATCCATTCCTTGCCTCTTCTGGCCTCTGGTGGCTGCTGGCATTCCTTGGCTTGTGACTGCATCCCTCCAATCTCTGCTTCTATCTTTACATCATCTTCTCTTTTACTGTCTGAGTGATCTCCCTCTGCCTTCCTCCTATAAGGATACTTGTGATTGTATTTAGGGACCACCTGGATCAGCGGTCCCCAACGTTTTTGGCACCAGAGACCGGTTTTGTGGAAGAGAATTTTTCCACGAACGGGGTTGGGGGGGGCGGGCGATGGTTTAGGCCATAATGTGAGCAATGGGGGGCGGCAGGTGAAGCTTAGCTCACTTGCTCCCTGCTCACCTCCTGCCGTGTGGTCCGTTAACATTAACTGTCCGAGGCCAAGGGGTTGGGGACCCCTGACCCAGATAATCCAAGTGAATCTCCTCATCTCGTTTCTGCAAAGACCCTTTTTCCTTATAAAATAACATTTATAGGATCCAGGGATTAGGACCTGATATCTTTGAGTGGCCATCATTCAGCATACTACATCCACCAACAAGAAAATGTGAGGCTGATTGGAGAAAAAAGAAGTCACCTTTTGGTGGAGGGCATGTCTTATAAGGAGAAGCCATTCCCTGTCTCTCTTCTTTGTCGTCAGGAAAGGAAAAGCTGCTCCCACCCCACCCCACCCCCCGCTCCCACTACTGGAAACCAAGGAAGGCAGATCCCAAGAGAATCATTCATTGGTGAATTCATAAGTGCCTACAGAAAGGGTATTCTGTAAAGATGCAGGCGTACAGAATGGACTTGAGGACACGGGGAGGGGGTAGGGTGAGCTGGGACGAAGTGAGAGAGTATCATTGACATATATACACTACCAAATGTAAAATAGATAGCTAGTGGGAAGCAGCCGCATAGCACAGGGAGATCAGCTCCGCGTTTTGTGACCAACTAGAGGGGAGGGATAGGGAGGGTGGGAGGGAGAAGCAAGAGGGAGGAAATACGGGGATATATGTACATGTATAGCTGATTCACTTTGTTATAAAGCAGAAATTAACACACCATTGTGAAGCAATTATATTCCAATAAAGATGTTTAAAAAAAAAGAAAAGAAAGGAAAGGGGTATTCTGATTCCACTCTCTGGTTAAATGTCTGTTAGCCAGTGAATCTGCTCACCTGCCCCTGTGATCCAGGCAAAAGGGAATGAATTAAGGAGACAAAGCAGGATGGAGGGTAGTCAGACAGACAGGAGCATGCACTTCTCCCATAGTTCTACTTCCCCCCAAATACAGAAAAGGATCCCACACTCACCTGCAAGTCCATGCAACTGGAGTCTATAGTCTGGCTGGGGATTGCTACAGCAGGGGCCAAACAGGGAGGTGCACTGAATCAGTGGGGAAGGATGCAGCCAGATGGGATTCATTTGGAGTCAAGTATTGCAGCATATTATCAGCATCTGAGGAAGTTGCTTGGGACTAAAATGCCCTCAGAAGGGCATATTGGAGGTAATTCCCTGGAGGTCCAGTTAGGATGTCATCAACATGTCATCAACATGTTAGGTTAGGATGTGTGCTTTTACTACCAAGGGCCCGGGTTCAGTCCCTGGTTGGGGAACTAAAATCCCATAAGCTGCACGGTGTGGCCAAAAAAATTAAAAGGCATGTTGGAGCCACTACTCCTTCACATTGAGCTCTTAGATGAAGAGCTAGAAGAACAGAGACAGCCATGCAAGAAGAGAGAAATAAAGATATTCCTTTTGCCTCTCCACCTCAGTATCAAAGGAACCAGGACAAGGAGGTAGGGAGAAGGGGTGTATAAAAGCTGATAACATTTTGAGCACAAAATGCTACAAATATGTATTAAATGCTCTGTTAGGACTCACTCATTGCAAGTGCACCTCCAGTACCAGCCCCTGGAGCCCCCAGCCTAGCCAGTTCTGGGAAAGGGGAAGAGAAGAGCCTTAGATCTGACAAAAGGTTACAATTTATTTAAAAAGCAGAACTGAGTCTTAAAAACTGAACGTGCTTTTAATTACCAAAAATGACAAAAAGCTAAAGAATCAGGCCAAAGTGTCTTTAAGAGCCTTTGTGACCCAGTGGGGAAGGAACTTCATTAGAGCACAGGTGAAAACAGTGACTGGAAAAAATAAAATTCTTCTATGTTTTTACCCCCAAATGAGTTGAAACTCCCCAATAAGCCAATTGTGTCCTTTAATCAAAATCACATCAGAGAATTAGCCTATGCAAATCTGAATGGATCCTTGTTTATCTAGCCTTTCTCTTTTCCCTATGGAAGCAGGGATACCTTATAATAAGCCAATGCTTCCCTCAAATTCCCAAACTTCAGTCTTTTAAATGCCACCCACGACTTTTCCATATTGTTACACCATCATACTATTATTTACTTTATAGTTTTCCTTTGAATTTACTCACTTTTTAAGTTAAACATTTTTAAAGAAAACTAATACCTCAATTATAATTGGAAGGATGGTAGTAATTGTCATAAGCACAACAAAGGCAAAAAATGATTCCCTCAAATGCTATGCCCTGAGCTAGAGCTTCAGTACTTGTTAGAAAGAGAGATTAGCAAAGGTGAGAGGAGCTAAAACCACACTAGTCTCAAACTGAGACTTTCTTCTTGATGTGCTCAGGAGTGAAATAACTTTCTCCTGAGGCAATTCAAAGTTGGTTAATGGGGCTTCCCTGGTGGTGCAGTGGTTAAGAATCTGCCTGCCAATGCAAGGGACACAGATTCGAGCCCTGGCCCGGGAAGATCCCACATGCCACAGAGCAATTAAGCCCCTGTGCCACTACTACTGAGCCTGTGCTCTACAGCCCGCGAGCCACAACTACTGAACCCACGTGCTACAACTACTGAAGCCTGCACACCTAGAGCCTGTGCTCTGCAACGAGAAACCACGACAATGAGAAGCCTGCGCACTGCAACGAAGAGTAGCCCCAGCTCACTGCAACTAGAGAAAGCCCACGCACAGTAACAAAGACCCAACACAGCCAAAAATTTAAAAATAATAATAAATAAATAAATTTTTTTTTTAAGTTAGTTAATGGGCTTCCCTGGTGGCGCAGTGGTTGAGAGTCCGCCTGCCGATGCAGGAGACACGGGTTTGTGCCCCGTTCCGGGAAGATCCCACATGCCGCGGAGCGGCTGGGCCCGTGAGCCATGGCCGCTGAGCCTGCGCGTCCAGAGCCTGTGCTCCGCAACGGGAGAGGCCGCAACAGTGACAGGCCCGCGTACCGAAAAAAAAAAGTTAGTTAATGATGTGACTGAGACATGAAATGCTAAAATCTCAAATGAGGGGAAGAATATTCTGGAATATAAAGATACTGTCAGTACACACCTGTCTCCAACATCTTGCTAAGCAGCTTTCACAATTACTTGGGAATTTACACTTAATATGACGTATTAAAAGATAAGTCTTAGCATTTTAGAGCACCAAATGCTACGAATACGTATTAAATGCTCTGCTAGGACTCACTCATTGCAAGTGACAGCAAAGAATTTATTGGCTCATATAACTTGAAGACCAGTTCAAATATTCAATACTTCAACCAGAGCTGTATTTGGGGGTTCAAATGATGTCTTCACAGTCTCTCTCTCTCTCTCTCTCCCCCCGCCCCGCATACCACACTTCTCTATCTCTTTATCTGTTACACATATGCTTTCCAAATGAAGCAACATAGCTGTCAGCAGCCCAGAACTCTTCCCAGCTGAGCAGACCCAGCAGAAAGAATCAGTACCAACAGCTCTAGCAGCTAAGTCCTAGCGAGGGCACTGATCAGATGGGATGCTGACTAGGGTTCCACACCCACCTTTGAATCAATCTCTGAAGCTAGCTGGCTGGATATATTCCAGCCAGGCCAGGGTCACATTCCCCCTTCCTGTGATAACAGAAGGGCAGGAGAAGAGAGGGGCCTGGAAAGGAGAGGGGATCAAGACAGTATTACCCAAAGGACAAGGGATGCATTTCCCATCGGAAGAAAAGGGAAAGGATGCTAGGCAGACACAAATAACAGGTGTTCATAACAAATGCCTTCTTTGTGCCATGCATATTCAATTTGAAAAGAATGTAATAAGTCAATAATAACAACATTTAAAAACAAAAAGAGTAAATGTGTGTTGAATGGCTACTGTCAGTCCTCAGCTCTTGCCACTTCCTTGCACGTCCATCCTTACTTCAACAGTCAGCGCCTGCACATTTTTGCCTAGAGCTTTCTCTGAATACTGAAACCTACCTTACCCGCCCATGGGGAATTAACCACCCATGGCCAGTAGCCCTTAGACAAAGACTGACAATAGGTGATAGATAAATACCCCAGCTCCCCGACCTTCAGGGAGGATAACTCTGAGGTGTTCTGTACTGTTTCACAGAGTTCCTCCATCCACTTGCTTGATAGCATCTCTTTATGGCTTCCTTTCCTTCTCGTGTCACTTATGTACCCCCCTACTGGTGTTTACTGGATGACCTCCTAAATAAACTACCTGTACTTGAATATATGCCTCAGGGTCTGCTTCTGGGGGAACCTAAATTATGGCACCCAGGCACTGTGGAAGGCTATTATATTATCTTGTGTCATTCTCACAACAATCACATGAAATAGACAATATTATTGTTATTTTGCAGATGAAGACATGCAGCCCTTGGTCAAAGTTGCAGAACCAAGAAACAGCAGACCCAGGACTCAAAAGTAAGTAGATTCCAACACACATTTAATGGCTATTCTATGTTACCTGACACTTTATAATAGCCCTGTAGATGTCTAGCTTTCAGTGATTCTGCTCAAAGCAGGTAAAACCCAGAGGATCACTGAAGGGGTTGCAAGTGACCTGGAGAAGGTAAGGTTGTGTCCTGTAGGCTCTAAGAGGGGAAATGTGAGCTGAAGAGCACAGGCCTTGCACATAGTAGGTGCTCATTAATATTAGTTGAAATAATGTATGGCAGTTTTTAGTTTACAGGAAGAGTCATGAATGTTATTCTTTTCCGCCATCCTTGCAAAAGAAAAGCTACCCCTTCTGAGGGGTTAATTCTCCAATGAAAAATGATCCCAAACTCCATGTGAATGACAGATTATCTCCGGATTATGGTAAAGTAAACATCTCCAGGGTAGGAGAAAACTGGGCTCAACTGAGCTCACTTTCATTTTGGAAGACTCATATATGCTGGTCTTTTAGAAAAATGTATGACTTTAAAATATACCTATTTGCATGTCTCTCAGACAGCTTAAGTACAGGTTTGCCTAAGACAAAGGACTTAAGCAAATTCTCATTTACCTTTTCCATTTATGCGTTCATGATTGCACAATAAAAGAAATTTTCCATTGTTTTAGGTAGTAGACGCATAAAAGAGCAAACATACATAATGAAATGTCACTGAGATAATTGTCTGGTTATCTGCCTGTTTCTTGATTTAGTGCAATGAGCACTAAATCCAGAGTCAGAAAGCTGAGTTGCATGGGCTAATTACATGCTCTGGGCTCTAGCAGTCTTTTGTGCAAGATGAAGCTTTTGGCTTGGTGATTACTGGCATCCTTCCAGCCCCCCCATTCTCTGACATACAAGGAAAAGTATTTGTTTACTGCCAGCCTTGTTTAGAAAGTAAATTAATAAGGCTTAGTGCATCACTTATTCTACCTTATATGTCCAGTTATCTTACATAAGGATCCACTCTGCATGTTGTAAAAGAAATCTTTACAACAGAGGAAATCTTTCTGTGCCCAGCCCATGACCAAAGTTTCTAGACTGTGGCTTCACTGTGGGAAAGGTCTCCTGTATTCATTTCTTGACTCATAATGTTTTTCTTTAATGTAAAGTTGCCTATGGGTATAAACTTCAGTGGACACAATGTTATATAACAAGAAGCTGTTTTCATTACATATTTTCATAATGCTGGAGAATTTCTATTTTTGTTTTAAAAAACGAAACACAATGAACACTGAGCTGTTGTTTGCAGACCAGGAAATGGAAGGACTCAAAGAAGGTAAGAGAAACCTTACATTTCAGCCAAGCAAGTCAGAGATTGAGCATGTCTGACGCGGTCAGTAACCCATCCCCATCTCCATTGTCTAAGCTTATTTGCTCAAAATTATAAAGAAATAATGAATGCAATCTAAACTTAAATATTCCTGAATGTCCTTCATTTCTGTCCTTCATTTTGTCTGGAGTAGAGATTGAATCCCTTAGGAAAACTCGGTAGGGCATTATAAAAGGACGGTTTTCATTGGTGGCTTACAAACTCAGTTTTTTTTTTAACTGATTTTATGTGGCTATTTGCTATTCATAGATGCACCTATAGGAGCTTTATTGCAACTTCCCAGAAATCCACTAATCGTTAAAACTCCAAACTCTATTTTTTTAACTGAAAGAAATAATATCAGTATAAACTAACAGCTCGGTTATGTATTTTGCTTTGCTGTCTTTTTAGCGGTGAAGCCACTTGTAAACAGAGAATGCATTAGGTGGAGATTATCAAAACTTCAGTCTGAGCCTCCACCCAGATATATTGTGGGCAACTGATTGGCAGTGGAAAAGTAGATACAATGCTCTTCTTAAGCTATAGGGACAGGTTGCTTGGTAACCATAGAATGTTTAAGTTCTGTTCACAGAGACTTCTCTTAATTGGACAGAAAGATTTGAGAAACACCGCTGGGGAGAAATTGGAGCTGTGGAGGACTATTACAGTTACTAGCCGGCTTAACATCTGCAGTTCTGGCAGCCTTTCCAAAGGGTCACGATATGAGTGATTCTTTTCAAGAAACAAGAAGCCAGCTAAGCTACCTCCAGAGTCACAATTTTCTGCTCTTTTAAAATATAGGAAAAATGAAAATAAAGTGTGGAATGGAGCGTAAAAGTGCAGTGAACTCTGTGGTGTTACAGCTCTGATAAATTTCTATGGACAAGATGATATTTGTGTTCATATATCAGAGTTCTTTTTCTTACGAGAACTCAAAATGGTCATTTGGGATCAGTTTATCCTATTATCACTCTTTTTTTGTCTATCTGTCCTTTTTTTCTATCTGTTAAGCACATGTTGCTTTATAGAGATTATGGTCATTACTGTTCTCTCCAGCTTTAACAATAGAATTAAGAAAACTCAAGTTATAGGTTGACAATGATGAAGATTTTTTTATTCATGAAGGGCCTTCAGATAATACAGTAATTTCTTCCTGTGCTCAAGAAAGAACTCGGTATATATGTCACTAACAATTATTGGAGAAGCTCTACCTTGAAGTCACGTTTCAAAATGCTTTTCACTCCTTACACTCCTTGAGTAAGATTTGTAAGTTAATGTTGCCTCCTATGGCTTGACTGTCTTCCTCATAGAGATGCAGCTTAAAACTTTCCTAAAGCCCCCTCTAGTGACAAACAGCAAATTAATCCATTACTTCATAACATGCTAATACTGCCAAGCTCTGAAGTTCCATTTCCTCATTTACTTATTAGATGAATGAATAGCTACAGTATTTTGATTGGAGAATGACTGAGAAATAGTCAATAGCTCAAATTTCCAAGGTTTCCACCAAAACCTAAGGGATTTTGTTTTGAGACTGGGGCCAACATATAGGGCACATTGATCATTTAATTTCATTTCTTTTCTCTGCTCTGATAGGTACACCTTAAAAAATATTCCCTAAAAAAAGTCCTTCATTTTTGTCCTTCAGGGACTTTAAAGATGAAAATATGTTCATAATTAGCCATTGAATGGGAAAAGATTATCTTGGCCTTTACCTCTTGGTGCTTTCACTGCATTTACTGGATAGTTTTCATTGATGATACTGAGCATGGCCAAGCAGACAAATATAAATTCCAGGAATCCTCTGAATTATGCAAGTAATGGTACTCTATAAAGATATAGATTAAATGTAAATGTAATAATACAATATGTCTTAAAATAATATATAATAAAATAGAATAAATGAACAATATAGTATATGTATTAGGCTATATATTATGGTATGTAATAATACATAGCTTATTTTATTTATATCCCCATTTCCAAAGGGCTTCAAACTCATCTAATTAAAAATAGGCTTGATTGGGGCAAAGGCGCCGACCGTCCCCATGGCGGCTGTGCTGGAGCCCGGGGAGCCCAGGAAGGGGAAGCCGTTTAAGCTCCTATGAATTTTAGATGTTGAAAACATTCCCTATGCACGGGATTCGATATTATACGGCTCATTAGGATCTGTTGAGGCTGACTTTGGACATTTTTTGTTAACCAGTAGAATTAGAAGATCACGTGATGTTGGAAGTAGGAGGTTTTATCTTGGTAACTTTAGGATGCTGGTTCAATTGTAGGTATAATTATGCAAAGCTAAGAATCCAGGAAAGACTTGCCAGAGAAGGAATTAAAAACAAGATTTTATATGAAAGTATCCACCTTGATCCTGAAAGAAAACAAACCAACGGTGGCGGCAGCAGCAGCTGAGCAGTCTTGAGCTTAGAAAACCTGGATACAACTCACTTCAGTGTGAACAAAGCTGAGATCAACTACAGAAAGCATTTTATGTACCATAAGAAGTCTTTCAATCAAGTAAAGAAAGTATGTGTAAGTTGCAGTCTTTTTTACACATGTATGAATATTTACAAACTTATTCTGGCCCTGTATCTACTGTCAGTATAACACACAGTGGACTCATACTTAAAATAAACCTCATGTTTAATGCTTTAGAAAATAAGTTTGATTAAACCATTAAATAAGAGTAGAAGAATAAAAGCCACCTGCCTAATAAAGGGAATTAAAGAGATAAATAGAAAAATAGGCTATGAATAGTTATTGCAACTGAGCACAAGTCTTAGTTTTGAGCTGACAAGCTAAGACAAAGAGAAGAAACTCAATAATAAAAGTAAACATAGCAATGCATTAAGGGAGAAAATTGTTTTCCTTCTAAAATACAGATACAAGCCTCCAGATATCAATAACAAAAATGTACCATTGGAATGATTTCTTAACAATGAGAAATTCATGTTTAAATACTCAACAAAAGGTCTTCAGGAATGTCTATTCTCCAAGACTATTGCAACTGGTGGTGATTCCCCAGTGGAAGCGTGTTTCTGGAAGCTAAATCTACAATAAACCCATATCAGCTGCATGCATCTGCCTATGATCATGGGTTATCTCCTGGGAACGGCAACCAGAAAGGATCTTCTCTCTCTTCTTTATACACATAGAGTGAAAGCCAAGGACAAATTAAAATGCACTTATGATAATATGCTCTCTGCTAAAATTGGAGAGAAAAAGACCCTATTGTCCACTTCTTGAAAGAATTGGAATAAAATACTTAAAAGAAAAATAATGAAATGAGGATGGTTTCAGCTGAAGTTGGATAGCAAGCAATATAGTCTTCAGAACCCTCTCCCACTTTGCTGTCTTCGCTTAATCGTGGAGGCCCTTTCCTATCTGAAACTCAAATTTACTTTTGATACCCAAAATCTACTTTCACAAGAGAAGCTGGCATCACCTTTGTGTGAGTCAAGTCACTGTGTTGCTTCTCCCAGAGGCGTTTGCCCTTTATGTTTTGGTTCTAATTCAATCTAACAAATGCTTACTGGAGGCCTATTATATGCAAGATATTTTCCAAATGCTAGTAGTGGAATAAAAGGTTTCAGGGATTTCAAGCATTAATGAGTAGGTAGGCAAGAGTGTTTTTGTTCTCTCGGTAACACCTGACTCTCTACCCCTGCACCCTTCTAAATGACTTCTGCTGTTGGGGGCCACAGAACCATCACACACACTTCCATATTTCTCAGATTTTGAATCCAATTTTCTCCTTTCCCTAGAGTCTTAGAGAATCAGGAGTTCAGATGAATTTCTGGCTTATTCCCCTTTCCTTTTCATAGTGTTCCTGACTTACTCCCTTATGCCTGAATTTCCTGATACCAAGTTCTTCCGAGACAAAGTCTTAGAAGAGAGAAAACTTTTATTTTCTGAACATCTCATTTTGCCAGGCACTGTATGTGTTATTCCTTACAACTACAAAGTTAGTAGCATCTCTTACATCTTAGAAAAGAGGGGCTTGAGGCTTGGAGAGGTTTGGAAACTAATTCAAGAAATTTAGGAACTGTGGCAAAAAACTCACGATTAAGTTCCACATATCTGACTCCAAAGCCAGTACTTTTTCCATTACAGCAGAGGTTGGGGGCGTGTGTGTGTGTGTGTGTGTGTGTGTGTGTGTGTGTGTGTCTGTGTGCGGTTTTGCCTCTCAGGGGAACTTTGGCAACAGCTGGAGACATTTTTTGTCACAACCAGGGGTGGAGTGGGTGGGTTGCTACTGGCATGCAGTGCATAGAGGCCAGGGATGCTGCTAAACATCCTACAGTGCACAGGACAGCCACCCCCCAACAAAGAATTATGAATCCAGCCCAAAATGTCAGTAGAGCTGCTGCTGAGAAGCGACACATTACTATGCTCCACACCCCATTCTGTTCTTATTTCCAAGGATTCAAAAGTAACTGCTTCAAAATTAAACAAATTGTTCAAAGTTACGGATAAATCAATGCCTTGTTCATGTTGCAACTCTCTTCCATCATAAAGGAAAACACATTGGCGCCTTAAGATAAAAAAGGCAGAGGGGGTTGGTGGAAGAGGATGGAGGAAGCTCAGTAAGCAGAAAGGAAATGCAAACTGATTACTGGGGTTAAGAATTAAGATATAAATATGTAGATGTTTTTCATCCCCAGGATTTTCACTAATCCAAATGTTCACGTACTGCTTGGAAATTTAATTATTTGGAGCTGGTTAAATGTTACCCTGACCTCAACCAACAACTGCGTTTCACTTCCTTCTGGGACCCAAGGGACATGGATGCCGGATGAGACTACCATCTCTCCCCTCTCTTCCCGAAGGGATGAGGCCTGCCAGGTGCTGGTGGCTCGACTCCTGACTGGCGGCCGCTCTGTGGACTACTGGCAGAGATCCAGAGCAACAGACTGGCTCTTGGGGCTCTTTCCCCGCCCAGTCCGTCCACCCTAGCGTCCTCTGCGGCGGGGGGCGGGGCTGCGGGGCCGCGGGAGCGCACGTCCCTGCGCCGTGACGTCACAATCCCGGCGCCTTGGAGCCTGCACTTAGCAACCTGCTTTGCGTCAGTCTTCAGCTCCTGCCGCCGCCCGCGGCTTCTTTCTCGTGAAACGTCATCTGCGGGGGCTGGCCCGGCCCCGGGAAGGACCAAAGGGGACCCAGCGTGTCCCCACGGCGGCTGCAAGAGGATCTAAGCATGGATGGCAGCCGGAGAGGTAAAGGACAGCTGTCGCGGGCGACCGCCATCTCGCGTCGACCCGCTCTCCGACCCTCGGGTAACGGGCCGCGCGGGTCGAGGCCGCGCGCTGGGCGCTCCCCGACCCCTGCTTAGTCGCCGGTGTTGACCCGAGTGTTGCCCCGAGCTGCCCAGGCCTCTCGCCCGGGATGAAGCCCTGCTTGCGGGATTCACAGATCCACTTATTGCTCAGAATTTCTTGCCCTGACTCCAGGAGGCCCTGTCCCCTGAATTCGGGGTCGGAGGCAGAGGAACCAAATGTGGTCTTTGGAGTCAGACCTCCCTGGGCCCAAAATTAAGCCCCGCTGCACTCCCGAGGGGTGAGCCTCAGTTTCCTCATCTCGAGCCATGGGTGGTGGTAAAAACACCCATGGATTTTTTTTTTACATTAAATGGGTAAAAACACCCATTTAATCTTGAGGATTAAATGCGGATAATACATACAAAGCTCCTGGCACATTGTAAGTACTCAGTAAATACAAAATCCTTCATACTGTAACCCCGTCCCCGCCCCCCCGAAAAAAAACCACCATTGAGTAACCCAGGGATTCTCTAACTTTAGTGCGAATAGGAATCACCTAGGAATCTTGTTAAAATGCTGGTTATGATTCAGTAAGTCTGATGCGGGGGGGGGGGCGGCTGAGATTTTACATTTCTAATAAGCTTCCAAATGATGCAGCATTGCTGGCTACAGTTTTAGGAGCAAAGGACTAATCCATGGTCACTATGTATACCTGCCCTTGACTGAATACTCTGGGTTAAAATGTACATCACTGTGGAACAATTTGAGCCATATAACTTTAAATTTCTAGGAGTCAGCCCAGTCTAAATCTGCATCTTCGCACTTTCTGAACGAGGCAGATAAGGCAGTCTTCAGACCTCTTCTCCCAATTCAGTGTTCTTATCTATTTTAAACTGTACCTTTAAACCAAGCTGCTGGATGGTTCCTTGCAACAAGTCTTGCTTTGAATACAAGTGCACCTCTATTATGTAATCACTGATCAAAATAAGTGCTGTTCTAAATGTAGGCGATAACTATTCATTGATCACCAAACGGTATACTCTGACACCTTGCCACCTAAGTTCCAGGAAAAGCAAACAAAAGTGCTGTTAATGGTTTTCAGAAGTTTTACCACATAGGCTAACATTACTCTTGCTGTGTACCAGAAACTATTGCCAAGTTAATGTTTTTCAGTCCACAGAACATCTTGTACATAGGTATTCGCATTTTACAGTGAAGAAACTAAAAGATCATAAGTAATTTGCCAAGGTCACAGTTAAGTGGCACAACAGGCTTTGAATCCAGGTGTGATGAATGTGAAACCCGAGAGCCATTGTTTTACTTAACTATCCCATGGTAGAAGTGGGAGCATGGGAAAGGATATATGTAAAATTTAGAATATAATAGACTTAGTGTCAGTATTTATTAATTAAATTATTTTTGAAGTCAGACTCATGTCAAAATGTAAAAAGGTTTCTATTTTTATAACTTACCCAATTTAATTAGCTTCATTTTTAGGACATTATATAATATATAGTATCAAACGTTGTTTTTTATTTTGAGTTTTTAAACAAAATGTAATATTCAACAGAGATCTAGGGTAGTCAGTTCTCCTATACCATAATTATTAATAGGAAACCATAAGTAATTTTAGCCAGAGCTAAAATACTTAATTTTAACTGAAAGTATTGCACTTTCTAAATTTCTTTGATTTCATTAAGAGGTTACCTTTGATGCTTTCAAGAGCACAAAATATTAAGACATCTAACGTTATAATTTATCTTTTGTCATGTATTCTCTCTGACATTGTGCTTTCTAACTTCTCTAGATATACCTGCTTTTTCTTTTTCTGTGAACTGAAGGGAAACATACATACATTAGAAAGGAATTTGGAGGGAATAAACTGCATACAGGGAATAAACTACATACTTCTTAGCCTGTTTCACTTGATACAGTCGCTTGGAGCATGGTTTGAGCCCTAAGCAATTTATATTGATCAAGATAGTGTAATGGTTGACTCAGAAGCCAGACTGCCTAGGTTCAGACCCGAAATCTGTCACATAGTAGTTGTGTAATCTTGGGGAAATTACATGCTTACCTCTTTGTGCTTCATCTATAAAGTGGGGATAATGATAGTAGCCCTCATAGGATTGTTGTAAGGATTAAGTGAATTTGTTTCTACAAAGTGCTTAGAACAGTGCCAGGCACAATTAGTGGTATTCAGTAAGTTAGCATTTGACTACAGGTGAAGAAGCCCAACTCAAGATGGCTTAAGCTAAAATAGGACTTTTTGAGTTCATGTACGAATAGGCTAGGGAGGGTAGAGCTTCAAACATGGTTAGATCCCGATACTCAGACGATGTTGCCAGGGATCTCATTTGGTCTTGGTTACACTTCCCTCTGTGTAGGCTTCGTTCTCAGTCAGGTTCCCATTGTGTTGTGCAAGATGGCCACCAGTAGTGCCACACTTATTTATGTTCTAGGAATTTCCTAAGAGCTCCAGTAAAAATCCCATGATTATGTCTCATTGGCTGGACTTGGGTCACAGTCATTCCTGATTCAGTCATCATTGCTGGCCAGTTTGGGGTGATATGCCCACCTCTGAGCAGTGGGCTCCACTTGAACCAGCTGGGCTAAGAGAGGGGAGGAGTGGTTCCCCAAGCAGGTTGAGGTCCTATTTCCAGATAAAGGGGCATTGGATTCTGGGCAGGCAAAAAGTCAACACTTTTTTCCCTCTGGAGAAATAAGGTTTGCTTGAGAGTTTGTTGGTTAGTTTGCTCTTTTTATGTTTAGTCTCTCTCTCCGGGCAAAAACTGTGATAATTTCATAACTGTCTTCATTACCAGCTCAAGTGGTATCACCTTGATTTCTCTTGTCCTAAATAAGTTAATATTTTTCCTTCTGGCTCTCTGGCCTATGATGTAGAAGGAGCTTCTTGGGTATTCTGATCTCAGATTGTTTTTTGTTTTAGTCTGTTCTGGCAGGCTTTGTTCTCTGATCCTAGACTTTAGTTCTACTATCTCGATAACTCTTTTTCTATTTTCAAACATCATATTTCTTCCAGACTTTGTGTCTTCCCCACACCTTTATAGCTTATAAAAGTCCACCTGATAGCAGACTGGCCATTTTACCCACTTAAAACATGCCTTGGGATACACTATATTTTGCACGTTAAATTCCATTAAACTCTGTAACCCAGCCTTCCTATCTTGGAGGTTACCCCTCAAAACACAATCACTTTTTCGGGAGAGAAGTTATTTTGTGATAAAGTATATATCTAATTTTCTGACAGCCTATCTGGTCTGAAACATGAGACACTGACTTTAGGGGACATAGTGAGTTTTCCATCCCTAGAGGTGCTTTTAAATATAAGATGTTTAGGGACTTCCCTGGTGGCTCAGTGGTTAAGAATCCACCTGCCATTGCAGGGGGCACGGGTTCGAGCCCTGGTTGGGGAAGATCCCACATGCTGCAGAGCAGCTAACCCCGTGGGCTTCAACTACTTAGCCTGCGCTCTAGAGCCCACGAGCCACAACTGCTGAGCCCACATGCCACAACTACTGAAGCCCGGGTGCCTAGAGTCCGTGCTCCGCAACAAGAGAAGCCACTGCAGTGAGAAGCCCACGCACTGCAACAAAGAGTAGCCCCCACTCGCCGCAACTAGAGAAAGCCCATGGGCAGCAATGAAGACTCAACACAGCCATGAATAAATAAATGAATGAATGATGAATGAATAAATTTATGAATATAAGATGTTTAGATAGAATCCAACCAAGAGGGTAAGTGGGTTGGACTAGATGAACCTTAAGACATCTTTAATCATTAAGTTCTGATTCTGACATTTTTATATACTTATATATAATAATATTATACTGTATAATTTATAATTTACCAAATTACTTTGTGAGAGGATTACTTAAAGTCATTTTTAAGGACAGACCAGCCTATGATTAACTGAAATAGTTAATCATATGTATCAACTGAAAATCTAGTTGTGTTCTGTCTCAAAATCATTTAAAAACCAGTAGGTCAGTGATTTACTGAATAAAGTCAGTATATATCAAATAACATAATTAATGTGTTTATCATTTTATCCAGTGAAACTTAAGCCTCAAGGCACAACTGTTTCGAAAATTACTTATTTTCTTAAAAGAGAAAGCCTTTTATCTATGGCCGCCGAATTTTTGTGTGATATATCATTGCTGGTTAGTAATATGATTGAATAAAATTTTAAACAATTTTGGTAAAGATAAGTTTATTATTTTTTATGTGTTCAGTAGTGTCTTTGTGAAGGTTGTGTTTCATTTATCCTAATTCATGTTTTTTTGTTAAAAGTCAGAGCAACCTCTGTCCTTCCCAGATATGGTCCACCCTGCCTATTTAAAGGACACTTGAGCACCAAAAGTAATGGTAAGTGAGGTATTTAAAATGGTAAAAGATTGTTAAAAGATTGACCAAGTGTGTTTCCTTTATTTGTAAATTATATAACATGATGAAAAAATACTTCATTTAATCAATATTTGAACTGCATATTATCAATTATAATTACATATTATAGGAATTCTTGAGGTTAGAGAATTTAGGAGCCCATCATGCCCTGGATGTGGACCTTGCTACCTTGTGCTCCCTGCTGCAGCTCCAGCCCAGCTCTTCTCTTTGCTGGCCAACTACCCTGGCTGAAGGCATGCCTTCCTTGTTAAAATGGTGATTAGCAGATTATTAAAGACACAGCACTGAAAAGGAAAAGCTGTGCAGAGGAAAAGAGCCCTTGAAAAATGCATTTTGTATCAGGAGCAAACACTTATCCAACTGGGCCTCTTTATCCAATTGGACTTCTAGATCCTATGAAAGTGGAATCTGTATTCTGTAGATGTTTTCACATTTTAAAGCCTTTAAAGTAAATTTTAATGTACATTTAAAGTATTTTTATAATTATAGCTTAAAATGTTTAAGCCTGGGTTTTTAGGCAAAATACTAATTGAAAGTCTTTCTTTCCTTATTTACATGAAAAATCCTTTATACTGATCCTCCAAATGTGAAAGAAGAATCATTTTCCGTTACCTCATTTATTTCTTTGTAATAAAGCATATATACACATAGAGCCAGAATCATAAACTTTGAAAATCAATTTTTAAATAAAAAGTTTGAACTAGTTTTAAAAGATACATATATAGAAAAGCAGGATGAAGAACAATACGTCTTATACTAACTTTTTTTTAAAGAATATATGTGCAGAGCTGGTATAGGAATAGTGATTGTAAGTATGAGGTTGCCTTGGTTCACATCTAAACTGCATCCTTTATCAGCTGTGTGACCTTGAAGACCTTACTCACATCTCTCTGCCTCAGTTTGCACGTCTATTAAATGGTGATAATAATGACTAAATGAGTTTTTACAGGTAAAGAGCTTAGAGCAATATATGCATGGTACCTATTCAATAAATGTTTTTAGTAGTAGTTGTAGTATTAGTGTCAAGATTATCATTATTGTATATACTTTTATTATGCATAGAATTTCCTTGGAAGGATACATTAAAAAAGTAGCAGAGTATACTTCTGGGAGAGGAGACTAGGGGTCAGGGCAGGAAATTCACTTATTTTTCAATGTCTCTATGCCATTTTAGCTATAATTTTTAACCACATGCATGTATTACTTCTCAAAAACTTCTTAATATTTAAAGAAGTTATGTCTACATTTACATTTTATACATTTATACTCATATATACATGCTTAATTCTAAGATTTCTTTTAACAGTTTAGAGGAGGTCAAGAAGTTTAATGTCATCCAATTTCTTTGTAATTATACTTGTCTTAAGATAGTCCTAATACTTCAAAAAGAATGCAGTAAACAGATTTGTAGGTCTTGTTTTCAGATATAAAATTAGAAGTTTGCATCTCAGAATAGAATCTTTGCCTAGAGTTTGGGATTTGTTTGATTTCCCAGACTCCATGTATTCAAGTGTTAACAATGGTAACATTATTTTATCATCAGGCAAGCAGCTAAACATTTTTAGTTATGAGATTGAGAGCTGTCGATAAGAAATAGTTTTGTAAATGTAATGGTAGATTATATTTCTCAGTCTTTTCCCAAAACTCTCAGGCTTGTAAAACTTATTCCTAGAAAGGTTTGAACCCAAAGTAGTGAATAGCTCGTTATCAGTGCAAGGTGACAGCTAGGACATATTCAACATCACAGATATAATGTCAGTATCTCCATGGTTAAACTTCAGAACATTTTATAAAAAGGAGCTTAATAATCAGTAACTTGTTTATCTCATGATGACTTTTATATTTTAAATATATAATGATTAAATATGTTTTAATTTTTAGCTTTTTGCACTGACTCCTCCTCTCTCAGACTAAGTACCCTCCAACTGGTCAAGAATCACATGGCTGTTCACTATAATAAAATCCTTTCAGCCAAAGGTAAAAACGTGCAAATGTTAACTTTCTGTACCCAATTTAAACCCTTCTCAGCTTCACTTCTAGTTAATGTAAATCTGTAGCAAAAATGAATACATTATATACCCATGGGTTTGTGTTTGGTGTAGTAAGATACCAACCACAGACTCTATATACCTAGCAAATTCAAAATGCCATTTTTATTAACTGTATTTGAATGTAATATCTATGTTGTTTCATTTTACCTGTTATTCCTAATATATTTTTGCGATTAGATGCTGATCTTAATATAACAAAAGTTTATGATCTTCTCTTCTGTTTTCAAATTTGAAGAAGCTACACAGAGAAGATGGTAACTACAATTTTTTTCTTTTTGTCAGCTTTATTGAGGTGTAACTTAAATATAATAAAATGAACTAATTTTAAGTGTACAGTTGAAATTTTTGAAAAATATATACATTTTTATGATCACCACTACAGTCATGCTATAAAAGAAGGATGGGCTAACTACAGCTTGCAGGCCAAGTCATCCTGCCACCTGTTTTTGTACAGCTCCTGAACTAAGAGTGCTATTTATATTTTTAAATGGCTGAAAAAAATCAGAAAAATAATATTTTGTAACATGTGAACGTTACATAAAATTGAAATTCTGTCGTCCATAAATAAACACAGTCACATTCATTCTTTTACACATCGTCTATGGTGGCTTTTACACTAAAAGGCAGAGTTGACTAGTTGTGACAGAGGCTATATCACCCTGCAAAGCCTGTAGAATTAGCTCTCTGTTCCTTTACAGAGAATGTTCACTGACTCCTGGTATAGAACATTTTCATCGTCCCAAAAGGTTCTCCCTGGTCCTTTGCAATCACTCTCTTCCCTCCAGTTCCTGGCAACCACTGATCTCCCTTCTCTCACTATAGTTTTGCCTCTTCTAGAATTTCATATAAATGGAATTATACAATATGTATCATTTTGGGTCTGGCTTATTTCAATTAGTTAACACTTTTGAAACTAATCCATGTTCAGTATTTCTTCCTTGTTATTGCTAAGCAGTATTCCCTTTAATGAATATACCACAATTAGTTTATCACTTCATCAGTTGGTGGACATCTGGATTGTATTGACTCACTTTTGGCAATTAGGAATAAAGCTGCTGTACACATTCACATAGAATCTTTGAATGTATGTTTCCATTTCACTTGGATAAATTTATTTACTAGGAGTGGAATGGTGGCGTAATATGGTAAAGTGTATGTTTAACTTTATAAGAAACTGCCAGACCGTTTTCCAGAGTGACATTTTTCATTTCCATCATTTCCACATCCTCACCAACACTTCCTATTGGCAGTCCTAGTGGATATGTAATGGTATCTCATAGGGTTTTAGTTTCTATTTCCCTAATGTCTAATGATGTTGAGCAACTTTTTTTTCCCTTTTTTAAATTGAAATATAGTTGACATACAATATTACGTTTCAGGTGTACTACATAGTGATTTGACATTTGCATACATTATGAAATGATCACCAAGCCTACTAACCACCTGTCCCCATAAAAAGTTAATTGCAGTATTATTGACCCTATTCCTTATGCTATGTAGTACTTATCCGTGGCTTATTTATTGTATAAAGGGTGGCTTGTACTTCTTAATCCCCTTCACCTATTTTGCCCTCCGTTCCCAGCTCCCTCCTTTCTGGCAACCACTCATTTACTCTTTGTATCTGAGTCTTTTCATTTTGTTTGTTCGTTTTGTTTTTCGGATTCCACATATAAGTGAGATCATACAGTATTTGTCTTTTTTGTCTGACTTATTTCACTTCTCATAATACCCTCTAGATCCATTCATGTTATAGCAAAAGACAAGATTTCATTTTTTATGGCTGAGTAATATTCCATCATATATGTACACCACATCTTTATTCATTCATCTATCAGTAGTCACTTAGCTTGCTCCCATATCTTGGCTATTGTGGATAATGCTGCAGTGAACATTGGAGTGCATATAGCTTTTTAATTACTGTTTTTATTTCCTTCAGGTAAATTCCCAGAAGTGGAATTACTGAATCATATAGTAGTTCTATTTTTAATTTTTTGAGGAACCTTCATACTGTTTTCCATAGTGATTGTACCAATTTACAATCCCACCAGCAGTGCACAGGGGTTCCCTTTTCATTGAGCAACTTTTCTTATGCTTATTTGCCATCTGTGTATCTTCTTTGGTGAAATATCTATTTAAATTTTTTGCCCATTTTTAAAAAATGGATTGTTTGTCTTCTTAGTATTAAGTTTTGAGAGTTCTCTTTATATGAATATGGGTCCTATGTCAGATACATATTTTGCAAATATTTTCTCCCAGTCTGTGACTTGTCTTTTCATTTTCTGAAGTTTTTATTATGAAATAACTTTAGGCTTATAGAAAAGTTGCAAAAATAGTACAGAATTTCAAAGAAACCCTTCACCCAGCTTTCCCTGATGTCAAAATCTTCCAAAGCTATAATACAATTATTAAAACCAGGAAATTAATATTGACACAATATTATTAAATACAGACCTTATTTGAATTCCACCAGTTTTTCACCAGTGTCTTTTAATTTTATTTTTTAATTTTATCATTAGAAGAGCTAAAGTTTTAAAATTTTGGTTCATGTTTTCTGAAGTTTATATTTTAAATGATTAAAAAATCTAAAGAAAAATATTTTGTTATATGTGAAATCAAGTCCAGCTTTTCAAATTTTTAATAGTTTATGCTTTTCATATCCTGTTTAAGAAATCTTTGCCTAATCTTAGGTCATTAAGATTTTCTTGTGTGTTTTCTTCTAGAAGTATAAGTTTTAGCTCCTACATTTAAGTTTATAATCCATTTTGGGTTAGTTTTTTTATAAGGTATGATATAAGGATCACTTTTTTGCCTATGGATATCTAAATACTGAAGTACTATCTGTTGAAGAGATTGTCCTTTCCTTATGGAACTGCCTTGGCACTTTTTAAAAGACAATTGACCATATGCAAGAGTCTGTTTCTGGACTTACTCTTCAGTTCTGTTGATCTGTTTGTCTATTAGAATACCACACTGCCGTCATCACTATAGCATTACAGTAAGTCTTGAAATTAGATAATGTAGCTGCTCCAATTCTGCTCTTTTATTTTCTCAAGCTTGTTTTGAGACTCCAGTTACAAGTATGTTAAGTGAGTGGTACAGGTAGGTTAAGTCAGTGATGCTCTGCACATTTGTTTTCCAGTCTTTACTCTGTTTCATTTTGAATATTTATATTGCTGTGTTTTCAAGTTCACTAATATTTCTTTCTGCAGTATCTAATGAGCTGTTAATCCCAACCAGTATATTTTTTATCAAAGGTATTTTTCATCTCTATAAGTAGCATAAAAATCAAAACAAGGAAGTGCAAGTTCTGGAACTTTTTGTGATTTTTGCATTTGATATTTATTGTCATTTATAAAAATAAAGAATAATATTAAACAACTGATCTTTCTCTTTCAGCTGCAGTAGACTGCTCAGTTCCACTAAGCATGAGTGCCAGCATCAAATGTAAGTAATTTTTAACATATTGCCTTTTAAAAAAAAAATTATGGTAAACTACACATAACCTAAAATTTACCATCTTAACCATTTTTTTAACTTTATTTTTTTAATAAATTTATTCATTTTTGGCTGCATTAGGTCTTTGTTGCTGTGCATGGGCTTTCTTTTTAGTTGCAGCGAGCGGGGGCTACTCTTCGTTGCGGTGCACAGGCCTCTCATTAAGGTGGCTTCTCTTGTTGTGGAGCACGGGCTCTAGGTGCGCAGGCTTCAGTAGTTGTGGCACATGGGCTCAGTAGTTGTGGCTCACAGGCTCTAGAGCCCAGGCTCAGTAGTTGTGGCGCACGGGCTTAGTAGCTCCACGGCATGTGGGATCTTGCCAGACCAGAGCTCAAACCCGTGTCCCCTGCATTGACAGGCAGATTCTCAACCACTGTGCCACCAGGGAAGAACCCATCTTAACCATTTTTAAGTCTACAATTCAGTGTCATTAAGTACATTCATATTGTGGTACAACTATAACCACTATCCATTTTCAGAATTCTTTTCATCTTGCAAAACTGAAACTTCACACGCATTAAAGAGTAACTCCCCATACACCCTGCAACCATCGTTCTATATTCTGTCTCAATGTATTTGACTTCCCTAGGTAACTCATTTAAGTGGAATTATCCAGTGTTTTTCTTTTTGTGATTGACTTATTTCACTTGCACAGTGTCCTTAAGGCTCATCCATGTTGTAATGTGTCAGAAATCTTCTTGCTTTTTAAGGCTGACTAATATTCCATTGTATGTACTACCATATTTTGTTTATATGTTCATAAGTCAATGAACAGTTGGGTTGTTTCCACCTTTTGGCAATTGTGAATAATCCTTCTATAGACATGGATGTACGAATATTCGTTTGAGACCCTGCTTTCAGTTTTTCTGTGTATATACCCAGAAATGGAATTTCTGGACCATATGGTAAATCTGCTTTTAATCTTATATTTCCAATTTGAGGGTTCCAATTTCTCCATGTCCTCCCCAACACTTGTTCTCTGTTTTTTTTGATAGTAACCCTCCTAATGGGTATTGACATGCTGCATTTTGAGGAAGCATTTTCTAACTTTTAAAAATCATCCATAAAAGAAGCTTGTATTGTATTTCTCAGTATAAGAACTTACAGTTGAGCCCAGGCTCTGCCAGTAAATCACTGTGTAACTTTGGATAAGTTATTTAACTACTCTGGGTTTCATTTTTCCTGTATATAAAAATTTGGATAGTACTGAAAAGCTTGGCAAGGTTTAAGTTCTAGAATTCTGTGATTCTCACTGCCCTCAGCTTGTTAAGATTACTGAATTAGGGACTTACCTGGTGGCGCAGCGGTTGAGAATCCGCCTGCCAATGTAGGGGACACGGGTTCGATCCCTGGTCCAGGAGGATCCCACATGCCACCGAGCAACTAAGCCTGTGCACCGCAACTACTGAGCCTGCGCTCTAGAGCCCACAGGCCACAACTACTGAAGCCTGCGTGCCTAGATCCTGTGCTCCGCAACGAGAGAAGTCACTGCAGTGAGAAACCTGCACACCGCCATGAAGAGTAGCCCCCGCTCACCGCAACTAGAGAAAGCATACATGCAGCAACGAAGACCCAACACAGCCAAAAGTAAATAAATAAAATTTTTTAAAATTACTGAATTATTTATTAAAAATACCATAACTGGCACTTTTCTTCAGATAAATATTATCTACTATTTGTATCCTAATAGCTAACTGATAAACATGGTAGTTATTTGTATCTGAAAAGCTATTGACATATATTATTATAGAATCATGATATATCTCCCCTTTGTATGTACATACATATGGTATGTACATAGAAAAATATTTCTATTTTTAGAGATCTTTACTAAGGAAATAATCAGACCACAAAATTTGAAATTCCTATTTTAAAATGTTCTGAAGGATACCATTTAAGACCTTTTGAGGCCTTTGAGTCCAATCAAGAAATGCATACTTTAAAATAGCCAAAGAGCATGGATATCACAGCCTGTGCTTACTGTAATTATATAAATATCAAATATTATAAACTTTAAGTTTAGTATTTTCTTAAGCTGCTGTTTGCACTTAATTGTTATTTACAGTTTGAGAGAGAACTTCTGCATTAAAAAATAAATAACAGCTTCAAGCAGTGCATGCTAAGTTATAAATGAATGAGAGCATAGATAGGAGAATGCCCCTTATGCGCAATCTGGGAAAGATCACAGACAACAGGATTGGTCGTACCTATCTCTGATTGTACATTTTCGTAGTGGAACAGATAGGAACAGATGGGACTTAAGCTGAGCCAGTTGCCACCAGTGAGCATAGTGTCTTTATCAGGCCCTGTGCTTGGCACTTTGTATTCTCCCTCTTCTGTGACCTTTATGTTTGCAACAAGCCTTCGTGTAGGTTCTCATATCTTTGAATGAGTCTTAGGATTCGAATAATTTTATAAGAAGGGTAAAGGCATTTTAGGCAAGAGTACAGTGTTGAGTATATATTTTTAAAGACCAATTTCACCATAGCACACAAGCTATATGGGCTAGTCATTTTATGTCTTTCCCTCCTCTTTTGTAAAATGAAAGATAGATAATCTCTAAGGATCCTTCCAGATTTTTAATTTCTATGCTGTATATTTCTTCTTCTGTATCATATTAGTAACTTTTTATAGCACAGAAAACTGGTTCAATATTTTTAGGCTTTCAAAATCTGAATCATTTGAATTAAGGTGGTTTTACCCAGTTGACATTAGATCAAATAATCCTCTTTAACTAGGCTCTAAATGGGAAAGTTTTGCTAAATTTTCATACTGAATAAGTTCCTGAACAGTAGATGTATAAGATAAGATTATCTGTTTTTTATTCAGGTTGTGTAATTAACAAGCCTGAATGTATGTATTAATCCTCTTACTGAACCAAATTCACCAATTTAAAATCCAAATTCACCAATTTAAAATAATCAGGCATTTTGCATATTTTGTTTAGTACACTAGAGTTTATTCAGTGACTAATTCAGCAATTATTTATTGGACACCTACTGTTTGCTTTTATAGACCTTACATTCCAGTTGAAGGAGACAAACGATAAGCAAATGCAAAGAAATGAGTAAATATAGACTATATCAGATGGTAATAAGTGCAATGAAAAAGAATGAAGCAGGATAAGGGAGATTGGGACTTTGGAGAAGAAGGCCTCACTGATAAGGTGAGCAGAGACCTGAAAGAAATAAGGGAGAAGCAAGTGGGTAAAGGAGGGAAGAGCAATCAAGATGGAGAAAACAGCACGTACAAAAGCCTTGACATGGCATTGTGATCAGTGGATCCAGGGGAACAGCAAGAAGAGCTGTATAGCTGGTGTGAAATAAGCCAGCTGAAGAGTGACAAGCGATGAGGTCACTGAGATGGGACAAAGAGATGCAGACCACATAGGGCTATGACTATTTGCAAGCACTTTGGCTTTCACTCTAAATGAAATTGGAAGCCATTGGAGGGTCTTGAGTAGAGGAGAAGGAACAGAGCCAGTTTAACTTTAAAAGCACCTTTCTGGCTGGTGAGTTAAGAATAGTCTATAAGGGTCAGTGGTAGAAGCAGAATGACTAGTTAGGAGACAGTAATTCAGATGAGAAATAGTGGTGACTTGGACCAAAGTGCCTGTAAGTAGAGGGAATGTGAAATGGCTGGATTCTGGAAATATTTCAGATGTGTGTCAACAGTATTTACTGATGGACTGGATGTAGATAGAATATGAGAGAAAAAGAAGAGTGAGTCAAAGATGACTCCCAATACTTAGAGTCTGTCAACTAAAATGACAGTTACAACTTACTGAAATGAGGAATATGATAGGAAGATATTTAGGGGAGGAAGTGAATCAAGAGTTAAGTCTTGGTCATTTTAAGTTCAAAATAAATACCTCTTAGAAATCCAGGTGGAGATGCTGAGGAGGCAATTGGAATACAAAGTCTGGAGTTCAGGAGAGAGTTCCAGGATGGAGATAAAAATTCAGAAATTGACGGCATATAAGTTGTATTTAAAGAATTACTCCTATTTTTTGTTTTTAGAATTTAGACTTAGCTAGTGCTTATTTATCCCATGATATTTTCTGCTTTCAGTCAGTTGAGACAGGAGTTTTTCTTTCTGGCCATGTAAATGAAGAAAATTGTGATGGCTAGAAGAATTGCAAAGATTGTAATCACCAAACCAAAGTGTAATTAATAATCATTACTTTGTGTGTTACAAAGCTGATGCTCATTATAATCAGTATGAACTAACTTAGAAACAGGCTTTATAGACATATTTTAAAAAAGAAAGAAATCTGTGGTTTTGAGTCACCTCTGTTTTTATAAGCTATACTCTTCTGCCATAGCAGACAACTGACTTGATAATTTCAGTCTTTATCAAAGCTAGAATATCTCTACACACTTTGTTGAATTGTCTAAATAATGCCATATTCTAATGCATTAGAAAGACTTTTTTCTTTTTTTTTTTTTTGCGGTACGCGGGCCTCTCACTGTTGTGGCCTCTCCCGTTGCGGAACACAGGCCCCAGACGCTCAGGCTCAGCGGCCATGGCTCACGGGCCCAGCCGCTCCGCAGCACGTGGGATCTTCCCGGACCGGGGCACGAACCTGTGTCCCCTGCATCGGCAGGCGGACTCTCAACCACTGCGCCACCAGGAAAGCCCGGCTTTATTTTTTATAGCAGTTTTATTGACAAAAATTTTCATACCATAAAATTCATGGATTTTTACTAAGCTTACAGAATTGTGCAATCATCACTACAAACCAGTTTCAGAATATTTTCCTCACCTTAAGAAGATCCCCAAAATGATAGCTTTGCAGCTGCTTCCTCATCCCACTCCTAGCCTTGGAAGCCTGCTTTCTTTCTCTATACATTTGCCTTTTCTGGACATTTTATATAAATGGGAGTCATATATGTGTTTTTTTGCATTAGACTTTTACTTAGAATAATGTTTCTGAGATTAACCTATATGGTAACCTAAATCAGTACTTCGTTCCTTTTTAATTGTTAAATAGTATTCTGTTGTATGGATAATGCCACATTTTGTCTATCTATTAATTGACTGACGCACTGTTTCTGTTTTTTGACCATTATGAATAGTGCGCTATAAACATTCATGTACAAGTCTTTCGTGTGAATATGAATTTTCATTTCTCTTGGGCATATACCTGAGAATGGAATTGCTAGGTCATATGGTGAATTATACTTAACTTTTTAAGAAACTGCCAAACTGTTTTCTGAAGTGGCCATACCATTTTATATTCTCGCCTCCAACATAATTAGGATTTCAGTTACTCCATATCCTTGCTAACATGTTATTGACTCCTTTTTTGATTATAGCCATTCTAGTGGGTGTGAAGTGGTGTCTCATTATGATTTTAATTTGCATTTTCCTCATGATTAAGGATGTAAAGCATTTTTTCATATGCTTATTGGCCATTTGTATATCTTTAGTAAGTGTCTTTTCAAACCTTTTGCCCCTTTTTTTCCCCCTAAATCAGGGTGATTTGAAACTTGAAACTATCTTGTCCATTAAGTTGATATAGATTCCAATTAAAAAGTATATGTTAAATTTTACATGAAAATACAAGTCATTTTACTTATGGTTAGCCTTCTTTTTAACTCTGAAACTTGACTAGCTTTCATTTTGCCATTTTCAGTCTTTGATAATGACTCAATACTAGACTTAACGCACACTAAAATGTGAAACCCCCTTTTCCGTTTGTATTTTCAAATGACTAGCAGTTAAGAAAAATGGAAATCAGTTATCCTAATTAAAAATAATGTTTTAAAATTTAGTGTCATTTTTTTGACTCATATAAAGCTTAAATTTTTATAGCATATGATGGTATTGACAATAATATTTCATTTGCGGGGGAGTATATGGATTAATTCAAACTCTGCATTTGGTGATTACAGTTGCAGACAACACGGTCAAGCATTTCTAACCTTTATATCTCTATATCTGCTAGGAATTGCTCCCTTGAGCCCTTAGGCTTAATCAATTTGTCATATCTTGTTTCTGCTCTTTAGTCAATCCATTTGAAGATTCTATGAATTAAATATTTGTTATCTTTATACAGAAAAGTATATGGATTTATTTACATATCAGTAGTATAAACATTTTTAGCAAGAAAAAAGTGCCCTTTATTAGTCGTCTAACGCCAAAAAATTAATTTTTCTATTTTATTCTGTATTTCAAAAGATTGTTTTCCCCTCAGATGCAGACCAACAACGAAGAGAGAAACTCAAAAAGGAATTAGCACGGTGTGAAAGGGAATTGAAATTAACTAAAACTGCAATGCAATCCAATTCTAAAAGTAATTCCAAGTCATTACTTAACACTCTACAAAAGGTAAGATAGTATTTTTACCTTTTAAAAGTAAATGTTTCTAAGATACTTCATTGGTGGTGGAACCTGACTTTTTGATAATGTTTACTATAGGTCAGAATTGGTACACTTGCCTGTAAATAGCCAAATAGTAAATATTTTAGGCTTTCCAGGCCACAACTGTTGTGTCTCTGTCACAACTATTGTGCCATTGGAAAGCAGCCATAGACAGCATGTAAATGAATGGACGTAGCTTTGTTCTAGTAAAACTTTATTAACATATAAGGTGGTGGGCCAGATTTGACCTGTAGGCTATAGTTTGCTGACCCCTGCTTTAGCTTTTTTGTGATACCCTTTATCATCTGATTAAGGGAATTCTTTTTGATTCCTAGTTTGCTAAGAGGATTTTTTTCCTTTCTCATGAATGTGTGTTAATTTTATCAAATTCTTTTTCTGCATTTTTTGAAATGATGGTACAATTTTTCTTTTTAATCTATTCAAATGTAGTGAATTATAATCGAGTTTCTAATGTTAAATCAACTTTGCATCCCTAGTATAAACACAGGTTTGTCATGACGTAATTCCTTTTTTTATACATTACCAGATACAGTTGCTAATATTTTGTTTAGGGTTTTAGCATCTATGTCCATTATTGATATTGACCTGTCATTTTCCCTTTTTTCTGCTATGTCAGGTTTTGCTAGCCTCATAAAATAAACTGGGTGCTATTTCCTCTTTTTCCATGCCCTAGAGTAGTTTATGTAAGTTTGGAATTATTTGTTCCTTGAATTTGATGGAACTCAGCACTAAAATTATTTGGGCCTAGAGTTTTATTTGTGAGAAGATTTTTGACTGCAATTTTTGAAATCATTATAGAACTATTTTCATAAGTTGTACATATGTAGAAAGTTGTCCATTTCATCTAAATTTTCAAATTCTTGGCATAGACTTGTTCATAATATCTCTTAAATCATTTCATAATCTCTCTTGAATATGTATTAGTTCCTCTTTTTATCCTAATGTTGTTTATTTGTGCCTTCAGTCTTTTCTTTATTATTCTCACCAGAGATTTGTCAGTTTTATTAATCTTTTTAAGGGCACATCTTTTACTGCATTGATCCTCTCTGTTGTACTTTGTTTTCTAGTTGGGTAATGTTCATGCTTTATTTTCCTCTTTTGGCTTTCTTTGAGTTTATGTTACAGTACTTTCTTCTACTTTTGTTTAGTTTATTTTCAGCCTCACTTCTTTCATAGTATGAGCATTTTTAAGGCTATATATTTTCCTTCAAGTGCTGCTTTAGCTGCATTCCACAAGTTTTGATATGTGGTATTTTTATTATGGTTCAGTTCAAAGTATTTTACAGTTTCCATTATAATTTATTCTTTAACTCAAGCGTCTTTTAGAAGTGTTTATTAATCTCTATTTTTTTTTCCTGGTTTTCTCTTTGTTACAGATTTCTAGCCTAATTGTATTTTGATCAGGGAACATCTGTGTGATATCCATTTCTTGAAATTTGTTGAGATTTGTTTTATGGCCCAGTAGGTAGACAGGTTTTTTTTCTTTGGACAATATTTTTTAATGCACTATGTCATACGTGTTTGAAAAGAAAATATATTCTGTAGCTGTATGCAGTATTTAATATATAGTGTATGCATTAGATTAAGTTTTATCTTTTAGGTGTTCAAATCTTATTGATCTTTTTGTCTAATTAGTCTATCTTTTATTAAGAGAAATCTTTCACATGATTATATATTTAGCTATTTCTCCAAGAATTAGTACTAGCAATTTTTGTTTTATATGTTTTGAGTCTATATTATTATATACATACAGACTTAGAGATGATATATTTTCTTGGTGAATCTAACCTGTTGTCACTGTGGTTTGAACTTCTTTGCCTTGATGCTTTTTATATTAAAGTGTTTTCTGATAGTGATATAGTTAAACCAGCTTTCATTTTCATTTCATTAGTATTCCTTTGGTATATCTTTTTCCTTTTTTTTTTTTTTTTTTTTTAACGGTACGCAGGCCTCTCACTGTTGTGGCCTCTCCCGTTGCGGAGCACAGGCTCCAGACGCGCAGGCTCAGAGGCCATGGCTCACGGTCCCAGCCACTCCGCGGCATGTGGGATCTTCCCGGACTGGGACACGAACCCGTGTCCCCTGCATCGGCAGGCGGACTCTTAACCACTGCGCCACCAGGGAAGCCCCCACTTTTTCCATTTTTTAATCCTAATATTTTAGATAGGTTTTAGGTGGGTCAGATTATTCACTCTGATAATCTTTGCCTTTTAAAGTGGAGCATTTAGTATGTTTTCATTTCTTCTTTCTTCTTGTGTACTTTCTATTTGACCCACAGTAGTAGGCAGGATTCTAAGCCCCACAGTGATCCCCACCCTTAAATAATCCCCTCGTCTTGAGTGTAGGCAGTACCTGTAACTTGCTTCTAACCTATGGGATGTAGCAAAGGTGATGGAATATCACTTCTGTAATTGTTATGTGGCAAAGTGAAGGGAATTTCCCCCTGTAGATTGAGAGAAAGGAAAAATTGGTCTGAGTAATTTCTGCAGTGGGTGCTGTTCCCCTCCCCTAGCCATGCCAAAGAAACAAGGGAAGGGGGAAATTTTCTCAGGATTCTTCCTGCTCTTCCCTGAGAGCTTTTGGTGGAAAAGCTCTTTCCTAGAGGAAAAGCCTGCAAGAGGGTACAAACTCCCCAAGTCTCAGAGGCTTCATACTCTTACAATAGTCCACACTCAGTCCTTAGCAATTAGCTAAAAACTTATAGCATAATCTTCTTACCAGTTTATATGTCATTCAGCAGCATCTGTCCCAAATAAGCAAATGCTTAGGTTCTGTTTCTCCCTGCAGGTACCTATATCACTGTGGATTTTAGGTTAGTTGTGACCTTAGTTCTCTCAACAGTTCAAGAAAAATCATTAATTTGCAGTTTGTCCAGCTTTTTTTCTTATTATAATGGTGAGAGCTATGCTCTTTCCATTTCTCTCCATCTGTCAGCTGAAACTGGAAGTCTTTTTGTGCGTGTGATGGTCTCTTTTTAAACTTTTTAATTTTGAAAATTTTAGCATCTCTAAAAATAGAGTGGTATAATGAACCCACATGTTCTTGTCCCCTAAGTGCAACGATGATCAATTCAGGGCCAGACTTATTTCATGTATATCCTCACTCACTACCCCCATCCCAGATTACTTTGATGCAAATACCAGATATATAATTTTATCTATAAATATTTCTGTATATATCTAAATATCTAAAAGATAGACCACCATACCATTATTATGCCTTAAAAATTAATAATTCTTTAATATCATCAAATATCCACTGTTCACATTTCCCATTATCTCTCTCTTTTTTTTTTAAGTTTGTTGGAATTGGACTCTAAATAATTTCAACTAATTGATACATTTCTTTTAATCAATAATTTCTCTTTCCCCCACCTTTTTATCCCCCTACAATTTATGTGTTGGAAAAAACTTGACTCGTCTTGGCTTAAGGTTTTTGTGGACCATCTGGGTGCTGCAAATTGAGGCTGCAAGCTTGTGTGGAAGCAGCATATGATTTCGCATTCTCAAAGGCCACTGTTCTCTCAGTGCCAGTGTTCAAGATGGGCAAGTTTCTTTGTAAGTCATCTAATTGGAGGGTCGCCATTGAGAGGATCCCAGATTCATGAGCATGGTCTCCTAGACTGTCTAGATTAGGCCCTGAGCTTTGTTTTCTGTCCCTTAGCAACTGTGATATGGAAAAACTATTGCCTGTTGGTAAAAGCCGTTTCATTTTTGACTCCAGCCCTTTCCATTGTACATGAAGATGTGACATATCAGTAGGCAGGGGTAAAGACTAAGGGCATTTGTGAATTAAGAGTAAACCTGGGTCGTTTTTCTCTGAGAAGTGTGGCAGAGCCATAGACCAGTTTTTAGTTGGGAAGTTGTGTCATCATATTGACACTTTACAAAGACTACACTGGCAGCAGGGAAGGACAGACTAATTGTGTGACAGTTGCAGTATAGGGAAGAAATGATTAAGATATGATCTATAAGACAGCAGAAGGAGCATAAGGAATATATATTTAGGAGACATTTAGAAAGTAGAATCCCCAGGACTTGGTGACTGATCAGATGATATGAAGAGCAAGAGGCAGGAATTAAAGAGGTTTCCAGGTTTCTGGCTTGGGCAACTGGGAGGTTTCCAGGTTTCTGGCTTGCCCGAGTTTACTTGTTCGGACCTGCTTAATTTGAGATGCCTTTGGAACATCTAATATATTCAGTAGAGAGCTGGATATAAGTATCTGTGTCAGGAGAGAGGTCTGGGCTGAAAATAGATTTGGGAGTCATCAGGAAAGCTGTAAATATGTTTAAGAGTCCCCAAGGCTGTTTTGTAGATAAAAGGACTAGGAATAGAGCTGCTTCCTTTAGAATAAACCTGCTATACACTGTACCATCTGGGAATCTGTTCATCAGTATTTGACTCATGTATGTATTTTCATTTTCAATGATGGTACTTTTTAAACATATTTTTAAAAATATGTTTCTATTATCTAGCATTTTGAATATAAATTAATAATTCTATTTTGAGGTAAGGCTGGGATTTGTTGAAAATAAAATATATAATTAAGTCTGTAAATGGGCGATGTTTTCCATTCATTTTTCCTTCAGTCACTGTAACCCTGTAACTTTTTGCTTCTAAAAATATAGTTCATTTATGCTTTTATATAAGTATATTTTTTACTCCATTTAGACTTAATAGTAATTTGCAATTTGCTTACATTTTTTATAATACTTGATGATAAATATTTAGATATATTCAAATTAAAATTATTATTTGGGGCATAATATTTTGATAATTGGGTGGGTTTATGATTAACAGATACCTGTAGTTATAATCTGCATTTACTGAAAAGTTTGCTACAATTCAAAAGAAAGTGGTAACTTTGGCCTCTGGACATATTAGCTGTTTATATATGTGAGACCATGTAATCAAAAACTTTTTCTTTAATTGCCCACACTGTAATATGGGCTACTTATTTTCTCTTACATTTTGACTTACATGCTATCACCTCAGACACTTTTAAGTCTGCACCTTGTACCTCACACACAGTTATTCACCACTCACTCACATCACTGGTGCAGCACATACCATGTGATATTAAGATTAATTGAATATATGAGTGTGACTCATGTTCTTAAATAAATCTATTTTAAAAGCACTATAAAACAGTGAAAATCAGAAGCTATCAGTTTCTTTTGTAAAATACAATTTGAAGCTTTTTGCAAAACAAGTGTTAATCAAATTTTTAAATAAATTGTATCTATCCTGTTCTGCACTTGAATTGATTCCTCAACTGTTTTAAAACCTGACAATTGGAAAATCTTTGTATACCATTTCTTCTGACATTATCCCTCAAAAAGATTGATTTAATACTCAGTTATTCTGTGATTGTAAAATTGGATAGGTATTTTTGACATTTTTAAAACATGTATGTGTTAACTGTCAATGATTATCACTTTACATAAATTTTAAATCACAGAAACAGTTTACAACAAATTGCATTAAAGTGAAAGTGGTCAGATTACCACCAGAATTTTTGTTCCATTGACAATAATTGATGAACACTTTTCTGATTTTAGAACTTTACAGTGATCTGCTATTTTAATTTTGGTGAATTTACCAGTGTGTTACACATTTTCTATGAAAATCATATCCAAGCTTTCTGATATTCATAGTTAAAGATTATATAATCTCAAAAAAGCAGATAGGTACAGTTGGTTTTGCACTGTGTTCTACTGGTTTCCAAGGAAAGAAGAAGTAGAATACAGGGTAGGAATTATAAGATATAAAGATACAGAAAAGTTTCATGCCTTCAATTGATTCAAGAGCAATTTTCCCAGCCCATTTCAGACAGATGAGAGTATATTCCTGCCTTTAAAGACTTTCTTTCGTATTTCGTTTTGTTTATTAAATAACCATTACTGGTAAGAATTTTCTCACAGGCAATCTAATGCCTTATGCATTTCTGCCTGCTATGATCCCAATTTGTTCTGTTCCCCAAGTGTAAATAATTCCTGTGATTATTATTTAATAGCCCTAAAAGATTTTTCAGATCATACTTAGAAATTGCTTTCCGGAGAGCCAGACTCCCCTGGTACATAAGCTGCAGTGTGAACCTAGTTTGGGAACACTTTTTACAACTAACGTGTTAAAGTCATTAACTAAACACTACCCTAGTGACTCACAGTTTAATGCCAAAATACTTAGTTGCTTTGAGTAATTCTGCTTTATATTTGGGATAAAGTTGGAAAGCACTTGGAAAGGAAATAGGTGACTTGACCTGTTTTAGGCTGTAGTCACAATATCTAGTTATCTGCAATTTCCTTGCTGAGGTAAATCAATATGTAAGCTAGCTGACTTGTTCATTACCATGAAAGGAGTTAAAATCAGCTTAAGATTCCTGGTGGTGTAAAAAAAATCTAAAAATGTATAAATTTCAAATAAGTCTGTAAAATAGTATGATATAATGGGAAGAGCATAGGTTCACCTGGGTTCAAATCTATGAGACCCTGCCCCTCAGGTTCTTCATCTGCATAGTAGAGGTACTAATTGTACCACCACCCAGAAGTTGATGTGATGATTAAATGAGTCGTACGTGTAAATTAATTAGAACAGTACCTTGCACATAGTATGCACTCCATATGTAATAGTAGCGGTGGTAATAGTAACAGTTCTTACTATTCCTCTTTTATTTCTACTCAAAGGCAATAACAGTACCTTGTGCACAGAAAGCACTCAGCTCCTTTCTTATTCAGCTTGCTTATCTCCCTCTTGTTTTCCTCCCCATGAGCTTGTAGGACAGATATAACTGGCTAAGTCCCAGCCTTTTTCACTCCAGATTAACTTCCATGTAACTTCTTCTCTACCATTTAATAAAGTGCCTCAAAGTTCTGTAAAGGATACACAGGTGTCCCTAAAGTCTGGAATCAAGGACAAGGCATCTAGTCTATGGGCACCTAATCTGTAAAAGAATAAAATATTACCTATATTCTTAAACCTTATGAATACCCTGTAGAAATAGTTCTTCCAAAGTTAAACCAAACATATATATAATGGAATACCACTCAGCCATACAAAAGAATGAAATAAAGCCATTTGCAGCAACAGGGATGCATCAAGAGATTATCATACTAAGTGAAGTAAGTCAGAAAGAGAAAGGCAGATACCATATGATATCACTTATGTGTGGAATCTAAAATATGGCACAAATGAACCTACCTATGAAACAGACTCACAGACATAGAGAACAGACTTGTGGTTGCCAAGGGGGAGGGCAGGTGGGGGAGGGATGGATTGGGAGTTTGGGGTTAGTAGGTGCAAACTATTACATATAGAATGGATAAACAACAAGGTCCTACTGTATAGCACAGGGAACTATATTCAGTATCCTGGGATAAACCATAATGGAAAAGAATATTAAAAAGAATGTATATATGTGTATAACTGACTCACTTTGCTGTACAACAGAAATTAACACAACATTGTAAATCAACTATACTTCAATTAAAAAAAAATTTTTTTTTTAATGGTTAAACCAAAAAGAAATAGAGCAGGCCAAAATGCCTTCCTTTCAAAGCTTTCCCCACTCATGAGAGGTTGAGAGAGAAACATATGAACTTCCCTATGGCATCAGCCTTTCTTAATTATGTTTAAAATATCAGCTACTTAAATCAGGGCTCCATACATCTATACATTGTGAAGAGAAGTTCCTTTTCATTCCTTCAAAGCCTTTAAGTCACAGAGGAACTGCTGGCACTGAAGGTGGTCATGACAAGGCAGGAATGGGTGGATGCTGCCACCAGCAGTGGTTGAGAAGGGGATTAGTACTCACGATTGGTTTGGAAACTCAAATAAAACTGGGATCTACCTCAGTACACAGGTTCAAGACCACAAATATGGTTATATGTTATTAATCATTTTTTTAGTTTCAGAAAGAAAAATGATTGCTATTGCTTATATTTAGAATTATATTTTTATATATTAATAATTCAAAAACTTGAATATAACTTCATATACAAATTTTCAGGAACATACACACTATATTTGTAGAGCCCTGAGGCTCTACATTTTTTAATGTGTAATCTGGAGATCCCCAATTATCTGAATTTGTAAATGTAACTGATCACTGTTAAACCAAATGTTCTTAGCCTCCAGGAGAACCACAAGATGAAGATGCTATGTTAATCGAAGAAGTGAACGGATTTCCATCCTTTAAAAGGTCACCAGTAACTTCTTCAGAGCGACTACACTTAAATCCACCTAAATCCGATAAAGTCCTCACAAATGGTACTGAGAAGAACTCCAGTTCCTTCCTGTCCAGCATGGATCACGCTGCCTCTGGGCCCAGGAAATCATCCTCTGGAACGTCCTACGGCAGAAGGCCCCGGGGCACGTCCCTAAATTCCCAGCAGTTTCAGTTAGTAATTTCAAAAGCACCCAGTGGGGACCTTTTGGATAAACATTCTGAACTCTTTTCTAACAGACATTTGCCATTCACCCCACGCACTTTAAAAACAGAAGCAAAATCTTTCCTGTCACAGTATCGATATTATACACCTGCCAAAAGAAAAAAAGATTTTACAGATCAGCAGATAGAAGCTGAAACTCAGACTCAATTAAGCAGGTATGGCACAACAGCCAATAGTAGATCCTTCAAGATGTGGTAGAAATTAAATAATATTCCTTACTTTATATCATGTACCCTGTGTGCCACACTTAAGGTCTGGTAGTGCCCTTTTGATTAGAATGAGGTTAATGTGGCTTTTCCTTCTGCATGAATCACTAGAACTATCAGAGTAATTGTTGAAAAAATAAATAGCTATTAAACTTGTCAAGCTCCTTATAAACATGAATGTTACATATTTTAATTTATTGTTTCAAACATGGTACTAGAACTTTTGTATGTTTTTAAATATACTTTCAGAGAATCCGTAAAATATGTCATCAGACAGCATTTGTGTAAATATGTTTATTGATTTATGTTAGAAATGGCAAAACAATGGGCTGTATTGGGGGAGAAAAAGCAACTGTTTGTCTAACTACTCCTATGCTTCCCTCCCTGCAAATACTCAGAAACAGCTCCTCAGGTATAATGTAGACAATTGGGATAATTTCTGGAAATTAAGTATAATTTGCCTCAATAATATTTTCATATACAGTAGTGCCTGGCACATAATGAATATTCATTAAAGGTTGCCAGATGATTGAAGAAAGAAACAAATCTTGTAAAGTATTGAGTGGTAGCGGATTTGTGATTGTTTTTCCTAGTGTTATATAAATGAGTACTTATCTGGTGCTAGGTTTTAATTATTTTTAAAAGTAAAAAACAATTTATGACTAGTATTCTTTTGTCTGGGTAAAGATAAGAGGTATAGTAAGATCAGTCTGTATACATTTAAAGAATTAAGGAATTAAATCTAATGATAGAATTTTTAAGTGAAGAAGAAATGAGGGAAGCAAATACAACGAATACTTTTCTGATTATATTTTTGACAGCTTTTGAAGATAATGCTTTCCATTTCCCTAGTCCCATTCTGTCAACTGAAATCTAGCTGCTATTCAAAAAAAGGAAAAAGAGGCATATGTAATCCAAACCATATCTATTTCCCAATTATATAATTAGAAATTACACATTCTACAAGAATAGATGCATTTTATCTCTCATGTTTGAAGTTTATTTTTTTCTAGCCAGTAAAGCTTATTATCACAGTGTTTATATTTTGAAGATTTAACAATAATTTCTTTTAAAATATTACAGCTTTCAATCTGATTTTGAGACAGTTGAGATTAAGAACTTCACAGATTCAGAAATGAACATAAAGCAGGTAATAAAAATGAGATTTCTTTGTGTCCCACATTAGAATTATAGCTGCTTTAACAGAACATGTGTAGCTATTTGGACTGTGAAGAAGAATCTCTTGATGACACTTCTTGCATGTGATACAACGAGTATACAGAAGTATTGCTTGTTTACAGATGGTTATAGGTCTCTGTGAGTGGCCAGGTGGATCCTGCCCAATCCGGGAAGTCATTTTTTGTTGGCAGCTTTTCTAGGTGGTTGGTTGGCTGGCTGGATAGACGGGTGGATGAGTAAAATACCTTATGTTCTTTTCAAAGTTGCAGACTTGGATCACTAAAGGAGCCAGAAAAGTTGTGCAGAAGTTATTTTAGTTTCTATGCCTGTATTTTTCTTAAAGAATTGCCACTGATTATATTATTGGAAATAATACATTTTATAAAAACAGATGGATATCATTCTCCTGTGCTTGCTTTTACTTTTTTCTAGACTGTAAAGATCTTTTTTAGTGTTTGTATTTTGAATGTTTAGCAATCATTTATTTTAAAATATTACAGCTTTAAGTCTGACTTTGAGATATAAACTGATTATTTTTATTTTAGGGGTATTAATCATACACTAATTTAAATTTATTATTTGTGAAAAAGGTTTGTCTATTAAAATGTCAAGCAGATTCAGGGATAATATAGGCATACTCAGCTTCCCTCTTCCCTTCTGAAAATGGGTAGAGGATCGTAGTTTTCCATCCCAGCCATTAATAGCTGTTTGACATAGGGTTCTGCCATTTAAGGCCCAAGGACAAATCAGTTCCTCTGAGAGCTGAGTTTCCACCTCTAGAAAAACTGTACTTAATGTGCAGGATCATTGGAAGGATTAAATGTTGTAGGTAAAGTACCTAGTCTGACCCGGGCTCAGTAAATGATGGCTATGACTAGCTTGAGATTTAGGAAGAGGGTTTTTAGCTCCGTAGATAACTAAATAAACTAAAGCAGAAGTCCGTTTTCATGACATTGTGCTCCGAATGTTTATCTAATAACCCTGTAAGAAAACGGCATGTCCCCTTACTCCATAATCAACTTGAGGAAGCTAGTAAGAGTATTAGCTACAGTAGATAGACCATCCTAACAGCACTTTTAAAACGGTAAAGCACTACACATAAATTAGCATTCTAAAGATTAACTCGGATAATGCAAGTAAATGCTTGACACAGTATCGGGCCCCTCGTAAGCGTTCTATAAAAGTAGGCTGCCATTATTTTTGTTTTTTTCTTTATATTGTTGTTCATACTGCCGGAGCTACCACTGCTTCTACAATACATATTTGGTAGGTTGGCATTTGAAACAGATGGGCTATTTGAGTTTCTGAATAATTGGCTATTTTCTCTCAAGTTTACTTATTTGCTTGGTTTCTCTTTATATGTTTATTTGTGGTATTCTTTAATGTCATTTAAAATATTCGTCATTAAAATATAAGAAATTGTTTTACCTTTAAATAAATTTAAGAAAAAAGTCTTGATTGTATGAAAAGTGAATTCTGAAACATCCTTTGTCCTAATATATCAGTCACATTTATCTACTGGGTATCTCTGTGCTCTTTCATCAACTATTTTTGGAAATTTCCTGTTTTGCTTTAGTTCTGCTTTCATAATGTATTTTTTTTTTCCATAATGTATTTTTGAAGCAAAATAAAGATTTATTCTTCTCATTGCATCCCCAGGCATCTAGCTGTATGTCGTATGGTACCAAAGGAAAAATAACCCCTTTACCTTTACAAGGACATGAATTACCATGGGATGAGGTTAAAGACAGTGCTCTTCAGTGTTCCTCATCAAGGTATTTCACCTGTTTATATCTAACTGCTTTCCTGTGTAACAGACATACAGACTTTGCAACATGAGGGGACTTCCCTGGCGGTCCAGTGGTTAAGACTTCGTGCTTCCACTCCAGGGGGCGAAGGTTTGACCCTGGTCAGGGGAACTAAGATCCCACGTGCCGCGTGCTATAGGGGGGCGGTGGCAGGGGACAGACACTTCAGACTTGGAAACATGAGTACTGTTTTAACTGAATGCTCTCCCATCTGTTTTGGTATTACACAATTCAGTGGCCCTGTTAGTTTTACTAAGGAAGTATTACGAAGTAGGTAGTCACTAAAAGTGTAAATGAATTCATTTTGCTAATTCATTAATAAAGGGAAAAGGGACACAGGCTTGTATTATTTACTATCCCTCTTCATTATGAGAAAGGATTTTCCCCAAGACAGATCCTCCAGCAGTGATGCTAACCAGTTTACGTGGCACAGATAGTACTGAAGAGCCCTACCATTTGAGGATTCAGCATTTGCGCTTTTGAATATTCCTCATGTGCTAGTGCTTTATCTGTCCGTGCTTTGTAGAGGAGGCACTATTTTTTAAAACGACTCCTCATGTTTTGGAATTACAGAACACTGCGCCTAAATAAAAATGATAGCTTAGCAGGTAGTACAGAACCTAAAAAATGCCTTTGGGGGCTTCCCTGGTGGCGCAGTGGTTGAGAGTCCGCCTGCCGATGCAGGGGACACGGGTTCGTGCCCCGGTCCGGGAAGATCCCACATGCCGCGGAGCGGCTGGGCCCGTGAGCCATGGCCGCTGAGCCTGCGCATCCGGAGCCTGTGCTCCGCAACGGGAGAGGCCACAACAGTGAGAGGCCTGCGTACCGCAGAAAAAAAAAAAAAAAAAAAAAAAAAAATGCCTTTGATAGCTTCAGCTGTCAAGTGCATTTCCAGTGTCAGAGTTTGGATATGAGATGAAGGAGGTGGAAGGAAAAAAGACTAAAGAGCAAGAATGAGACATCCTGTAGCAGACTGGAAGCAAGCACACGCAGCCCTTCAGGGCCCAGGTCTTCCCTCAGGCCTTTCCTAAGGGAGACCTCACCTGGAAAGGCTTTGTGGGGGGAGGGAGTGGCAAGGAGGTTTATTGCTGACTTCTCTGTCTGGAAATTCATGATGCTTTAGTACTCATAACTTAAGATACTCTCTTGAGCCAGTTGAGCCAGTCTTCAGTGAATATAAAGAATAACCTAAAGAAAGGGATAGTTATCTTTCCCAGTAGCTTCTATCTAAAAGAAGTAAAGTAAAATATTATAATTGAATATACCTGAATAGGAAGCTTGGAATTAACTAATGATGACATAACTGAATAATGACAAAATTTATCATAGTTAACAGCTTAAAACTTTTTTCTATAGGGAGATATGTTTCCAACATCATTTATGTTTTAATCTTAGTCAAACTAATTGTTTTTGCAAGGTAAGTTTCATAGTACAATTTTTAAAAGGATCATGAATTTGTAATTACAAGACTAGTTTAAAAATCTATCTTTGCTACTTACTAACACATGACCTTGGCAAGTTACTTAGCCTTTCTGCCCCAGGTGAATTGTTTAGGAAGTAGAAAAAATAACACCTACCTAATATACCTGACAGGGTTTTTCTGAAGATTAGATTAGATAATGAATGTGAAAAGTGCTTTAAAATTCTGAAACATATTATTACTAACATACTACTGTATGCCAAATCATTGTTTTGTTCAAATACTCTAATTTTCTCTTTCCAGGGCAGTATGTCAATGTTCCCTGCAGCCTCCTTCAGGGAGAAAAATCTATTCTGAGTAAGATATTTTTGACTTCTTCATTTTGCTTAGTGGAAATGAAGAATTAAGACTCACACAAATTATTATTAAATTAGTCAGGATTGAACACTAATCTTTCTTTACAACCAGCTTTGGGGTTCAGTCGTATAATGCACACCAAATCTGAGAGAATGACCAGAATTTTCTGAAATAATTATTAATCACTTCATCTTTATGTCCAGTAGAAATTTGTCCCTAAGTTAATAATACTTGCTATTTTTTTTATAATTAGTACCCATAATTTTTATTTTTATAAATAAAAATAATAAAGAATAATAAAGATGAGTTTTAGAGAAATGTAGGCTTGGTAGCTCAGGATACCATTCTTGGAGGTTTCTAACTTCACCAGTTTTTTGCAGATAAAAAACCCACTTCTGGGTTTGAATGTAGTTTTAGTTAAGCTGCATTTTTTCAGGGAAAACAATCTACTTTTATAGACTTTCATTTATTCTCAAACTTGCTGCCTGTGAATTGGTTTGAAAGCGTATTTTTTATGCAGTATTTTAATCTTCTATTTGATTTGCTAATTAACTCTTTCCCTTGTATTTACTTTTTCAGTAATTGAGTAGTTACTTGCTATTTACATTTTCTATCATCACTGATTTTTAGCTAATTAAAATCAAACCTATAATAGTACCCTAATTTTCTTGTAATAACTTGTAAAATATAGTTAACTCAGAAGATAATATAACAGAGAAATGTGTCCAAGTAATTAAAAATTATTACTGTATATACACAGATTTTTCTTTTAGAATATTTTTCCTCATCTCCAAACCTTTTGAGGAAAAAAAATAATTTTTTCTGCTCAGTAAATTTCTCAACCTTAAAACAGTATGCTCTCCTAGGAGCAGGAGAGGATTTCATCGTTGAAGTTCCTGTTTCTCTGGATGACTTTCTTCCTTCCCTTCTGCCATGCAGAGGGACTCACACCTCTGCTGCTGGACCTGGTCAGGAGCCAGAGGAAATTTAAAATGCTTGTCAAGAACACGGGCCCCCGGTGGGTCACACCTAGTTGCCCTCTTGGCGCTGCCCCTGGTTGCTTTCTGTTCTGTTTTGTTTTGTTTAATCCTTGCTTATTTTTTACTTCCTGATGAATGTTTCAGACATCTATGAAGTTTTACTCTATTAGGGAATATTGTCTCATCTTTAATATCAATAAATATCCTTGCATAATTTGAGAAGGTAGATGTAATGTTTGTTTTATAACATTCCTCATAATGTGAGATGGAAGTACATTTGTAGTAGTACAGATATTTCTAATTAGGTACTCATGTTTCCTATCATTTTCAGAGTAAATAAGCAGTGATTTTTTATGCTGTATATCACTTTGCCTTCACAGTGAAGAAGAACTGTTGTATCTGAGTTTCATTGAAGATGTAACAGATGAAATTTTGAAACTTGGTTTATTTTCAAACAGGTTAGATTTTTTAAACTGTATTATAGTGGTTGAATGATATATTAAATACTCTTCATTTGGTGTTAATTTTTTAAAGTTATTTCCACATATTAGGAAATGAAAATGATACTGCTTTCTTAGGGGATCATGTTCTTATAATTGATGTAATTGTTCTTATAATTGATAGTAAATTATAAAGGATGTTTAATTCATACTCTAAGGCGAGTTCACAGTTTGGGGAGGTAGAGAAAAGAATAGAGAGTTTGTTCATTAAATACTGTCATATCTCTTAAATACAGAGAACAAATTGCCAGAGGTGGGGCAGAATGGTTGAAGGGGGTCCAAAGGTACAGACTTCCATTTATAAAATAAACAAGTCATGGGGATATAATGTACAACATCATGACTGTAGTTAATAATATCATATTGTATATTTGAAAGTTACCAGGAGAGTAGATCTTAAAAGTTCTCATTACAAGAAAAAAGTTTTCTGTAACTACATATGTTAACAGATGTTAACTAGATTTATTGTGGTGATTATTTTACGATATATACAAATATCAAATCATTACGTTGTACACCTTAAATTAATATAATATATGGCAATTATACCTCAATTTCAAAAAAAATTATCACAAAGAAAAAGAAATGGTATCCATATTTTTTGTTATAAATTTATTTATTTTTGGTTGCATTGGGTCTTCATTGCTGCACGTGGGCTTTCTCTAGTTGCGGCGAGTGGGAGCTACTCTTCATTTCAGTGCACAGGCTTCTCATTGTCATGACTTCTCTTGTTGCGGAGCACGGACTCTAGGTGTGCAGGCTTCAGTAGTTGCAGCACACGGGCTCAGTGGTTGTGGCTCTCGGGCTTCAATAGTTGTGGCATGTGGGGTCAGTAGTTGTGGCTCACGGGCTCTAGAGCGCAGGCTCAGTAGTTGTGGCGCACAGGCTTAGTTGCTCCATGGCATGTGGGATCCTCCCAGACTGGGGCTCGAACCCATGTCCCCTGCATTGGCAGGCAGATTCTTTTTTTTTAATAATTTATTTATTTTTATTTTTGGCTGTGTTGGGTCTTCGTTGCGTGCAGGCTTTCTTTAGTTGCAGCAAGTGGGGGCTACTCTTTGTTGCGGTGTGCAGGCTTCTCATTGCGGTGGCTTCTCTTATTGCAGAGCACGGGCTCTAGGCATACGGGCTTCAGTAGTTGTGGCACGTGGGCTCAGTAGTTGTGGTTTGTGGACTCTAGAGCACAGCTCAGTAGTTGTGGCATGCAGGTTCAGTAGTTGTGGCTCACAGGCTCTAGAGCACAGGCTCAGTAGTTGTGGCGCATAGGCTTAGTTGCTCTGCAGCATGTGGGATCTTCTTGGACACGGGTTCGAGCCTCCTGCATTGGCAGGAGGATTCTTAACCACTGTGCCACCAGGGAAGCCCCTGGTATCCATATTTTAAAGAAAACCATAAAACTGTCTTTATTCACAGATGACATTATCACCCATGTAAAAATCCCATACAGTCTACAAAGAAACAAGCCAAAAAAATAACTGTTATATCCGTTAGTTTATAATAGACTAGTAAACTAAATTTTGCTGTTTCTTTGCAAAGATCAGTCATCTCTTTTTATTACTTGAAACTGTCATGAGAATCAAAAGCAAGCTTTTTTTTTTGTTACAACTGTTACCAGTAACGTGAGGACAAATTAAAGGCTACATTTGCACACTGTGAGTGAAAGGGGAAGTTTGCAAAACCAGATTAGTATTGTATATCTTAAGGAAACTGTGTGGTCCTGAGCCAGCTTATACATTTATTTAGCTGAAATTCATTTAGATAAAACTTTATGATATGTATCATAGGACCCCATTATGTATATGCTACATGCTTTCCATCATAATAATATGTGAAGTGCAGACATTTTTAATGAGTTATTTCTATTTCTATATGAAGTTTCTTAAAGTGAACATTTTCATTATTAGTATAAAAAGCTACACCAAAAAGACCTGAATTTTTTTACAATAATTCTGTTTACCTCTTTATGTTAAAAAGGAATGTTTGCATAATGGGTGTAGAGTTTTAGATTTGCAGGATGAAAAAGTTCTATTGATCAGTTTCACAACAGTGTGAATATACGTAATGCCACTGAACTGTAGATTTAAAATTGGTTAAGATGGGGCTTCCCTGGTGGCGCAGTGGTTCAGAGTCCGCCTGCCAATGCAGGGGACACGGGTTCGTGCCCCAGTCCGGGAAGATCCCACATGCCGCGGAGCAGCTGGGCCCGTGAGCTGTGGCCGCTGAGCCTGCGCGTCTGGGGCCTGTGCTCCGCAACGGGAGAGGCCACAACAGTGGTAGGCCCGCGTACCGCAAAAAAAAAAAAAAAAAAAAATTGGTTAAGATGGTAAATTTTGTGTGTTCTTTTTACCACTACCACAGCAAAAACATTGATACCAACTGTAAATAAAAACAATAAAGCAAAGGTTAGAAGCCAAAACAAAAATGGTTGGCATGAAAAATGTGTATTTATGCTTAAAAAACTCACATTTTTCTTTTAGATTATAAGGCTGTTTATTATGGCAATTTTTATAGTAGCACCAAAAAATCGAATCAACCTACATGTTGAATAGTAAAGGTTCAGCTGAATAAATTGTAGAATATAATAGTAAGTTCTGTTCAGAGATTTTAAATGATGTTGTAGAAGTGAATTTATTGATGCATAAAGATGTTCGAAATATATAGTTGATTAGAAAAAACATATAGATATCAAAACAGTATGTCTTGTGTAATCCCAAGTTTGGTAAAGAAATATATATGCATAGAACAGTGCCCAGAAGTGAATGGTCCGAACATTGATAGTTTTAAAATACAGAATACAGATTTCTTGGACTTTTTAAACATTTCAAATAATTCAGAAAAACTAAATCTAAGATTGGCTTATAACTTCACTGAGAGTAACAAATGGTAAAATGAAACCGGTTGATATACTCCTGTGATAGCTAGACAAGCATGGTGTAGTTGAAAGAATGTGTCTGGAGCCAGACATATCTGGGTTTCATTCTCTTAATTGCTTTTGACCTTAGGGAGAGTAAACCATCATCTTAGACTATGTCGTTTTCTCATCTTTTAAAATGGGTTTTATAATACCTTTGTCTCCCAGTATTGGTCATGATTAGAGAGGTATAATGATTATTATTTGTCCAGCACAAATGTCTAACACTTAGTGGTGCTTAATAAGTGATAACTTTAGGTTTTTATGTGAATTTACTATGAGTGGAATTTTTTTCAAGTACAATTTGGAAGCATTGTAAGGTAACTCTTTACAAAATTCTTTGTAAAGAATTTTCTTTAGGGGTTTGCTTTTGGGGGGTTGTATATGTGAAAGAGAAAGAGGGGGGAAGGCTTTTGATGTTTGTGTATGTGTGTGAGAGAAAAAAGATAAAGAGCTTTTAGTGTGGGGGGGGTGGAACCTAACTGAAGATATTTTATTAACAGAAATGTAAGTAGCATGCAGTCTTTTTAGAAGAAACATTGGCACCTGTTACATAACTAAAACATAGTGGAAGCCATACTAGCTTCCAAATTGGAGAACTTGACAGGACAGGGAAGGATTAGTGTTTATCTCTGGAAGGAAAAAGGGTAATCTAAAACATATTTTCCAACCTTTAGTAGTTTATTTATTGTATGGCTATTTTATATTTAGTTGATTTTCTGATTTTGAGACATTAACATTTTTATTTATCATTTGTAGGTTTCTAGAACGACTGTTTGAGAGACATATAAAACAAAATAAACATCATTTGGAGGAGGTTTGTTGTCTTTAGAACTTCATTAGAAAATTTCTAATATAGAAAGAATTTTAAAGTTTTACCATACTCTCAATCAATGCATTAAAAGCAAGCACTTTTTTTCCCTTGTGCTTTTTTGTGTACTCTGGGGGTGAGGGGTGCGGGCAGAATGTGGAAGAAGAAGTATGAATCCTGCTGAGGTTAGCAGCACTGCAGACAAAAGTAATTCAATTTGACTAGCTTAATTAATATTATTATTCTTGTTTTTTTTTTTAACTCCAGGAAAAAATGCGCCACCTGCTACATATCCTAAAGGTGGACTTAGGCTGCATGTCCAAGGAAAACTCAGTAATGCTAGATGATGTTGGTATGTTGCATTTACTTGATTTTGAAAAGGCTGAGAATTCAGAACAAAATGAATATAAAAATGAACAAGATTTAGCCATTCAACAGGAACGTCAAGAATACCAAAAAGCTTTGACTATGTTATTGTCTGTTCCAAAGGATGAGAACAAGATAGTCTCTTCACCAAATGAATTTTTCCTGCCTGTCTATAAATCACAGGATTCAGAAGGGGTTGTAATTCAACAGGTAAATGATGAAACGAATCTTGGAACTTCAGTTTGGGATGAAAAAAATGTAAGTATGTCAGACAGTTTACTAGACCAAGAAACTTCTGTGAATGTCATTGAAGGAGACAGTGACAATGAAAAAGTCGAGACTTCAAATGAATTGTGTTGTTTTAGCACAGCACTCTCCCCGTCTGTTCAGTTATGCAGTGTCAAAGATGGTAATCAGGACCTGGAAGGACCAACTCTCAAAATCATGGAAATGAGCATTGAGGACTGATCTTTGGATGCTTGATCTTCATTAATAAATATCCCAAATGGCCAATAATTCAATATTCCTTTCACTTTTTTTTTTACTTTTTTTTAACTTTTTTATATTAAGATTTGTTTGTTTTCTATGTTGTATAATAAATTACTGTAAATTTAGCAGCTTGAAACAGCACACATGTATTATTTATCCCACAGTTTCTGTGGACCAAGAGTCTGAGCACAGCATAGATGGGTCCTGTGCCCTTGGTCTCACAAATCTATAATCCAGGTGTTGGCTTGGGCAGTGGTCTCATCTGGAGGCTGGACTGAGGGTAGATTCTGCTTCCAAACTCTTTTCAGGTTGTTGGCATAATTTCTTTCCTTGTAACTTTAGGTTTGAGGGCTTTAGGTTCTTGCCGGCTGCGGCCATTGGCCACCCTTAGCGATTAGAGGCTGCCCGCCATTCCGTTACTTGGCCCTCTCCATAGACAGCTCACAGCCTGGCTGCTTGCTTCTCTAAAGGCTAACAGGAGAAAGAGAGAGACTGCTAGCAAGATGGAGTCTCATAAAACATAATCATAACATGATCACAGGAATGATTTCTATCACCTTTGCCATATTCTTTTGGTTAAAAGCAAGTCACAGGTCCTACCCCCACTTAAGAGGTAGGATACAAGGGTGTGAATGCCAGAAAGTGAGAATCACTGGGGTCTCCTTAGGATCTGTTGGCCACAATTTCTAAAGTTCCTTTATAGGGGAACATATTTTGCACAGACATAAGTGGTTTTGTAGGCAGTGGGAAAGGGCCTGTGATCTGGAGTGGCTATTGAAACATTAAGCCTTGTCTACAGTATCTGTAATTTTCTTTCTTCTCACTCTCCTGCATTATCTAAAGTGTCAAGGCCTTTCTAGTTATCAGTGAGCTAGGATGGCCTGTCAGCTATCTGAAAAATCATCCCTTCTTGTGACGGAAAACATTCTACCAGAACTAGTCTGATACCCTCCCCTTGCCCTTGTAGTTCATGAATGGGATCCTTACTATTCCAGTGTGCCTCAGAAGACTCATCTTTACTTATGTCTTTTCAACCACTCACAGTATTGTAACCAAATATTTGAGTGCCTGTTATATACGAAGTTTCATGCCTAGGCACCATGGGGGGTAAAAAGATGAAACAGAATAATGATGATAACCCAAGTGTTCTTCTAGAAACTTGGCAATTTCCTCCAAGTATCGCGTTCCTCAGGCTTTTATCATGCTTTGCCCACACAAGTGTTTCCCAGAAGGTGGTGCCTACCACTGGAGATTTAGAGCTGATTTCTGGTGGTAGATGGGTGACAGGTTCGTCTCATGTGTGGGAAGCTGTGTTCAGGATCCAGGCTTAGGGACTACCTGCAAAATATAATATGCAAGTACATGTCAAGTACTGCCAACTTTTTCCATCGATTTTCTCTCAAACACTGAAAATCATGATGCTCTGTTCTGTGAACAGCCGAAGCTAATATAACATGGTGGGGCTGGGTGCCCAAGCCAATTCTGCCCCAATATCTTGTGACCCGAGTCACGCTGCTGCAGTCCTTCCTCGGCTCCACCTACCCTCTGCTCTCACCTCTGGAATTCTTACCTTACCCCCTAAACAACCCCTCCTTTCCCCACCCTGCAGTCCTCTTTCACCGGCTAAAATATCCCAGCACTATTCTTGGCTCCCAGCCTGGGTCTCCCCATCAGTCATACTTCACCCCTCTGCTTGCTTCTTGGACTCCTCCTTTCAGGCCCCAGGGCTACTTTCTTTAGTCTCAGCCTCACTCTGCCACAAACCCCTCACGCCGCTATCCATGTAAGTACCTCAGACTCACTGCCCTGGTTCAGATTTTCCTCCCTGTGCTGAAGCTGCCATCCTGTTCAAGGCCTTCTCAGTAACTACCTTCTTGCTGCTCGTCCACCCTTTGGGCCCCGCTTCAGTCTACTGTTGCCTGCCCTGCTTTGACATGTCCCGTCTTCTCTACCATCCAACTCTGTGTACAGCTTTTTGTTTCTGGGGCCATGAGCCATCCTAACTTTTATACCTGTTAGGGTATCCTGTTGTTATCCTCAGGTTTCCCTGTAAAATTTAAGTTTAAAGAGATGAGTTGGTTTAAAAACACATTAAAAGTGGTTCTCAGATGGCAAAAGTTGTGTAAAGGTAGGAAGTGAATGGTAAGTTTGGGAAACACTGGCTTAGACCCGAAGCAGCACATTAATTTATATCTTTCCCTCTACTTCTCCCACAGCCCATTCTCCGCTCTGACTAGTAGCGTCATGATGAGTGAGCCTTTTGAGCCAAACTGCTCAGGTTTGATCCTTATGAGCTGCGACTTTAAGCTGGTTACTGAGCTTCCTTCTGCTTTTCATTTGTTGGATGGGGGTACGTAGTTATAGAGCCTTCATCGCAGGGCTGTAAGGAGTTAAATAGGTTGTATAAGAATTAAAGACTCACAGGCTGTTATTATTTTAAAACAGACCATGTCACTCCCTTCTTTAAAAAACAAAACAAATCTTTGAGAGTTTCCTCTTGCTAACAAGAAGAGGTACAGGCCCCTTTGAATTTTTCATAAAGTCATGTTTTCCTCCCAATTCATCTCTTGCCATGTTCTCCCAAGCATCCTAAGTGTCTGTCACATCTAATTATTTGTTCCCTAAACATACAGAGGTTTGTCCTCTCTCTCTATGCCTTTGCACTTGCTATCTGCCCTTGGGAGCCTTTGACAGCCCAGATTGAATGTAACACTGAAACCTTGAGTGATAGTTGCAACAAATGTCCCCCCTGCTCTGGGTGAGATCTTTCGTACCTACCATACGAATTATAATATTGTTTACGAACGCACCTGGTCTCCTATCTAGACTATGGGCTTCTCAAAAGAAAGGACCTGTTTCTCTTTGGATCCCCAAAGCATGAATGCATTTGTTCATGGAGGGAGATAGTTTGACCTTGAGGGGATGTTTAGCTCCAGACAAGGTTATAGGGAAAACAGGACAGATATATTTTCTCCTCTCTTTGTACTCAGAGTGCCAATTTCCCATAAAGAAGGGGCAATGTAGCAAATTGCTAAATTACATGAAAATTTCCTCATTTTCTCACTTTTAAAATGGTTTAAAATATAAATTAGCCTCTTCCTGAGAAGCCTTAAAAAGTTACATTTTTCCCCATGAAGCCAGTTAGAAAAGATCAGAATAGATTTTATGGGGCAAGATGACAATTTGCCAAGTGGATTAATTAGCTGTGTGGTTGCCAATGAATTACTTTATCCTGGACCTTTGTTTAAAAAAGTTTGGATTAGATGATCCAAAGATTTCTCTTAGTTTTAATATGCCAAAGTTAGTCTTAGCTTAATTCTTAGGGTCTTTAGAAATTATAAGTGAAATAAATTACACCTAGAAGTGGAAATTCCTCTTCACCCTTCATGTGCTAGTATAGTTCTGGAAAGCAGTCTGCTAAATTGATTCACATTTTGGTGATGGAATATGCCACCTAGCATGATACTTTTCCCAGAACTTTTAAACGCAGCAGATACAGCCAGTAATGGCATAGCCCCAAAAAACAAATCTGTATGTTGAATTCCAAGGCCAGGAAGAAGATGCTTTTGAATTGGGATAAGAAAAGTTTTGCTCCGAAGCCAACCTTGTTGCCTTGAGAAGTGTCTTGTACCAACGTTCAGGTTTTGAGGCAAAAATGCCTAGCAGTGCTGGATGCGAGTGTTCCATACCTTCCAAGATTTCAAAACCGGTGGGGTTGAGATGGGCCAAGATGGCAGAGTAGAAAGACCCTGAGCTCACCTTCTCTCATGGGCACACCAAAATTACAGCTATTTACAGAACAACCATGAAAAATACCAGAACCTACAAGAAAAGATCTACTACAACTAAAGAATAGAAAGAATCACGAGATGGGTAGGAGGGGTGGAGTCAAGTCCCATATCCCCAGGTGCGCAACCCACAAATGGGAGAATAATTATCATTGCAGAGGTTCTCCCCAAGGAGCAAGGGGTCTGGACCCCACATCGGGCTCTGCAGCCCAGGGTCCTGCACCAGGAGGATGAATCCCCAGAACGTTTGGCTTTGAAGGCCAGCAGGGCTTACTTGCAGGAGTCCTAAAGTCTCTAATTTAGTCCTAGAGTCCTAAATAGAGACACACACAAAATCTCACATGCTCCAGGACCCAGGGAAGAAGCAGTAATTTGAACGGACCCTGGGTCAGACACACCTGCTGCTCGGGAGAGTCTCCTGGAGAGGCAGGAGGCAACTGCAGCTCACCCTGGGGACACAGACACTGAAAGCAGCCATTGTGGGGAGCTTTTTCTACCACCTGGACACTGCTGCCAGCCAGCACCGTTTTGTCATCCTCCCTCTAGCTTATTAGCCTCAGGACCCAAACCTGCCCCTGCCCGCCAGCCTGTAGGCACTTCAGGCCAAACAACTAGCTGGGCAGGGACACAGCCCCACCTACCAGCAGATAGGCTGCCTTAAGATCCCCTGAGCCCACAGCTGCCCCTGGACCCAGTCCTGCCCACCGGTGGGCCCAGGACCTGGCCACACACACCAGTGTAAAGGCAGTAGACCTGGAACCCCCAGGGACCCACAGCTAGAGACCACAGGACCAAGCTCCATCCACCAGTGGGCAGGAAACAGCACCAGAATCCCTGACCCCACCCACCACTGATCCTGCTCTAGCCTCAGGATCAGCCTCACCCACCAAAGGGCAACAGCCAGTCACGGGACAGTTATAGCCCCACAGCCTCTGGACCCAGCCCACCTACCAGGAGGCCAGCACCTGCCCTGGGACCAGCTGAGACCTGGCCCTGCCCACTAGTAGCCCAAAACAAGCTTTGGGACACTCGAGACACCGTAGCCAGCTGTGTCAAGAAACGGCCCCACCCACCAGTGGTCAGCCACCAGCCCTGGGACCCCTGGGCCTGCAGCCAAACCTCAGAACATGACCCTGTTTGCCAGTAGACTGGTACTAGCCCCAGGACCAGGCTTCGCCTACCAGTGGGTGGGCAACTGCCCTGGAGTTTCCTGGACCCATCTTCTGCCCACCAGTGAGCCAACACTAGCCCTGGGGTCCCCTGAGGTTCTGCAGCCAGCTACCTCGTGACTCAGCCTGCCAACCAGTAGCTGGAAGCCTCTACTCAAAGCAGGGCCTGGCAACCAACCAGACAAGGGTCCAACCAAGCCTATCAGAATGCCCACAGTAGTCAGTCTGCCACAACAGAGTGACCCTCATGGGGGCACCTGTAGAGTATATAGATCTGGTGATGAGAGGGGCGTGCACTACTAGGAGGCATAGGACATCTACAACAAAAGGCCACCTGTCCAAAGTCGGGAAACGTAACCAACCTACCAGATACACAAATATAAAAAGAGCAAGTTAGGCAAAATGACGCAACAGAGGAACATGTAACAAATGAAGGAAAAGATAAAACCCCGGAAGAATTAAGTGAAGTAGAGATAGGCAATCTACCTGAGAAAGCATTCAGGGTAATGATCATAAAGATGATCAAAGAACTTGGAAGAAGAATGGATGCACAGAGAAGTTAGAAGTTTTTTAAAAAGAATTAGAAAATATAAAGAACAACCAAACATAAATGAAAAATACAGTAACTGAAATGAAAAAATACACTTGAAGGAATCAACAGTAGACCAAATATGGTATGGAGGACTGGATCAGTGAATTGGAAGACAGAATAGTGGAAATAACTGATGCTGACAGAAGAAAGAATGAAATGAGAACAGTTTAATAAGAGACCTCTGGGACAACATCACATGCACTAAAATTCTCATTATAGGGGTCCCAGAAGGAGAAGAGAGAGAGAAAGGGGCATAGAACACATCTGAAGACACAATAGCTGAAAACTTCCCTAACCTGGGAAAGGAAACATACATTCAACTCCAGGAACCACAGAGTCCCAAACAGTATTAACCAAAAAGGAACACACCAAGGCAAATTGTAATTACAGCAGCAAAAATTAAAGGTGAAGAGAGAATATTAAAAGCATCAGGGGAAAAGCAGCAAGTTATTCGGTACACACAAGGGAACTCCCATAAGGCTATCAGTTGACTTTTCAGAAGAAACTATGCAGGCCAGAAGGGAGTGGCAGTGTATATTTAAAGTGATGAAAGGGAAAAACTTAAAACCAAGAATATTCTACCTGGCAAGGCTCTTGTTCAGATTTGATGGAGAGATCAAAAGTTTTACAGACAAGCAAAAGCTAAATGAAATCAGCATGATCAAACCAGCTTTACAAGAAATATTAAAGGGATTTCTCTAAGCAAAAACGAAAAGGCCACAACGAGAAACATGAAAATTATGGAAGCAAAAAACTCATTGGTAAAGGCAAACATACAGTAAAGGTAGTAAATCATCTACACACAAAGCTAGTAGGAAGGTTAAACAACAAAAGTAGTAAAATCATCTATAGTCACAAGCCACTGGGGATACACAAAACAATTAAATGTAAAGTATCATATCAAAAACGGTAATCACGTGGGAAGGAGCATACAAATGCAGTGTTGTTAAAATGCACTTGAAATTGAGCACGGGGAGGGGGAAGGGTAAGCTGGGACAAAGTGAGAGAGTGGCATGGACATATATACACTACCAAACGTAAAACCGATAGCTAGTGGGAAGCAGCCACATAGCACAGGGAGATCAGCTCGGTGCTTTGTGACCACCTAGAAGGGTGGGATAGGGAGGGTGGGAGGGAGGGAGATGCAAGAGGGAAGAGATATGGGAACATATGTATATGTATAGCTGATTCACTTTGTTATAAAGCAGAAACTAACACACCATTGTAAAGCAATTATACTCCAATAAAGATGTTAAAAAAAAAGAAATTGGGATCAGCAACTTAAAACAATCATATGTATACATAGATTGATACATATAAACCTCATGGTAACCACAAACCAAAAATTATAATAGATATACACCCAAAAAAGAGAAAATAATCCAAACACAACACTAGAAATATTCAAATCACAAGAGAACAAAAGAAGAAATGAACAAAAAAGAAACACAAAAACAACCCCAAAACAATTAACAAGATGGCAATAAAAACATATGTATCGATAATTCCTTTAACTGTCAACGGACTAAATGCTCCAATCAAAAGACATAGAGTGCCTGGATGGATACAAAAACAAGACCCATACATATGCTTCCTGCAGAGACTTACTTCAAATCTAAAGACACACACAGACTGAAAGTAAGGGGGTGGAAAAAGGTATTCCATGCAAATGGAAATCAAAATAAAACCAGGGTAGCAACACTTATATCAGACAAAATAGACTTTAAAACAAAGACTGTTAGAAGAGACAAAGACATTACATAACAATCAAAGGATCAATACACGAAGAAGATGTAACAATTGTAAATATATATGCACCCAACATAGGAGCACCTACATACATAAAGCAAGTATTAACAAACATAAAGGAAGAAATGGACAGTAACACAATACTAGTAGGGAACTTTAACAGTCCACTTACATCAATTTTCACTTACATTGAAAATCAATAGGAAAACACTGGCCTTAACACATTAAACCAGACGGACATAATATATATAGAACATCCCATCCAAAAGCAGCAGAATACAGGGGACTTCCCTGGTGGTCCAGTGGTTAAGAATCCACCTTCCAATGCAAGGGACATGAGTTTGATCCCTGGTTGAGGAACTAAGATCCCACATGCCGCAGGACAACTAAGCCCACACGCTGCAGCTACTGAGCCTATGCACTCTACAGCCCGTGCACCAAAACTAGAGAGAAGCCCGCGCACTGCAATGATAAGAGACCACGTGCCACAATGAAAGGTCCCATGTGCCACAACTAAGACCCAATACAGCCTAAATAAATAAATATATTTTTTAAAAGCAGAATACACATTCTTTTCAAATGCACATGAAACATTCTCCAGGCTAGATCATATGCTAGGCCACAAAGCAAGCCTCAGTAAATTTAAGAAAATAGAAATCATATCAAGCATCTTTTCCAACCATGATGCTATGAGGCAGGAAATCAACTACAAAAAAAAATTGCAAAACTACAAACCCATGGTGGCTAAACAATACGCTACTAAACAACCAATAGATCACTGAGGAAATCAAAAAATACCTGAAGACAAATGAAAACACAATGATCCAAAATCTATGTGACACAGCAAAAGCAGTTGAAAGAGGAAAGTTTAGAGCAATACAAACTTACTTCAGGAAACAAAAATATCAAATAAACAACCTAACCTTACACTGAAGGAGTAAGTCCTTCAGTGTAAAAGAAAAAGAAAAGCAAACAAACTCCAAAGTTAGTAGAAGGAAAGAAATCATAAAGATCAGAGCAGAAATAAATGAAAGAGAAACTAAAAAAACAATAGAGAACATCAATGAAATGAAGAGCTGGTTCTTTGAAAAGAAAAACAATAAACCTTTAACAAAGCTCAAGGGAAAAAAGGAGAGCCCAATCAATAAAATTAGAAATGAAAAAGAAGTTACAACTGACACCAGAGAATTACAAAGACCATAAGAGGTTACTACAAACAACTATATGCCAATAAAATGGATAACCTAGAAGAAATGAACAAATTCCTAGAAATATACAATCTCCCAAGGCTGAACCAGGAACAAATAGAAAATTTGAACAGACCAATTACCAGTAATGAAATTGAATCAGTAATGAAAATAACTCTCAACAAACAAAAGTCCAGGACCAGATGGCTTCACAAGTGAATTCTACCAAACACTTAGAGAAAAGCTAACACCTATCTTTCTCAAACTGTTCCCAAAAAATTGCAGAAGAAGGAATGCTTCTGAATTCATTCTATGAGGCCAGCATTACCCTGATACCAAAAAGGACAAAGATATCAGACACACACAAAAAAATTACAGGCCAATATCACTGATGAACATAGATGCAAAAATCCTCAACAAAATACTGGCAAACCGAACCCAACATCATGTTAAAATGATAATACACCATGATCAAGTGGGATTTATCTCATGGATGTATGCTGGTTCAATATCCACAAATCTACCAATGTGATACACCACGTTAACATACTGAAGAATAAAAATCATATGACCATCGGGCTTCCCTGGTGACATAGTGGTTAAGAATCCGCCTGCCAATGCAGGAGACATGGGTTCAAGCCCTGGTCCGGGAAGATCCCACATGCCACAGAGCAACTAAGCCTGGGCGCCACAACTACTGAACCTGCACTCCAGAGCCCGCGAGCCCCAAATATGGGGCCTGTGTGCCACAACTACTGAAGCCTGTGCGCCTAGAGCCCATGCTCTGCAACAAGCACCGCAATGAGAAGCCCACGCACCACAACGAAGAGTAGCCCCCGCTCACCACAACTAGAGAAAACCCGCACGCAGCAACGAAGACCCAACACAGCCAAAAATAAACAAATAAATAAATTTATTTTTAAAAAATCATATGATCATCTTGATAGATGCAGAAAAAGTTTTTGTCAAATTCAACATCTATTTATGATTTAAAAAAAAAACAGAGTATAAAGGGAACAACATACCTCAACCTAATAAAGACCATATATGACAAGGCCACAGCTAACATCATACCCAATGGGTATAGAAGGAACATACTGCAACATAATAAAGGCCATATATGATAAGCACACACCTAGCATCATGCTGAATGGTGAAAAGCTGAAAGCATTTCCTCTAAGACCAGGAACAAGCCACTTTTATTCAACATAGTATTGGAAGTTCTAGCTACAGGAATCAGATGAAAAAAAAAAAGAAAGAAAAGAATCCAAATTGGAAAGGAAGAAGTAAAATTGTTACTGTTTGCAAAGGACATGATACTACGCATAGAAAACCCTAAAGACACCACCAAAAACCTACTAGAGCTCATCAATGAACTCATTAAAGTGGTAGGATACAAAACTAATATACAGAAATCTGCTGCATTTCTATACACTAACAATGAACTATTAGAAAGAGAAATTATGGAAACAATCACAATTGCAACCACATCAAAAAGAATAAAATGCCTAGCTAGGAATAAACCTTCGTAAAGAAGCAAAAGACCCATACTCCAAAAACTATAAGACACTGATGAAAGAAATTGAAGACAACACAAACAGATGGAAAGATATACCGTGTTCATGGATTGGAAGAATTAATATTGTTAAAACGACCATGCTACCCAAGGCAATCTACAGGTTCAATGCAATCCCTATCAAAATACCAATGGTATTTTCCACAGAACTAGAACAAATAATTTTAAAATTTGAATGGAAACACAAAAGACCATAAACAGCCCAAAAATATCCTTAGAAAGAAGAACAGAGCTGGAGGAATCATGCTCCCTGACTTCAGACTACATTACAAAGCTACAGTAATCAAAACAGTATGGTACTTAGGTATAAAATAAGCTACAAGGATCTATTGTACAACACAGGAAATACAGCCAATATGTTATAATAACTATAAACAGAGCATAACCTTTAAAAATTGTTAACCACTATATAGTACAACCGTAACTCATGTAATATTGTAGAGCAACTATACTTCAAAAAAAATCTTTTTAACATAAACTGTATGGTACTGGCACAAAACAGATACATAGATCAATGGAACAGAATGGAGTGCCCAGAAATAAACCCACACACTTATAGTCAATTAATCTAAGACAAAGATGGCAACAATATATATTGGAAAAAAGACAGTCTCTTCAATAAATGGTGCTGGAAAAACTGGACAGCTACATGTGGAAGAATGAAATTAGAACATTTTCTAATACTATATACAAAAATAAACTCAAAATGGATTAAAGACATAAATTTAAGACCCTGAACGATAAAACCCCTAGAAGGGAACATAGGCACAGTATTCTTTGGTATAAATCGTAGCAATATTTTTTTGGATCTAACTCCTAAGGCAAAGGAAACAAGAGCAAAAATAAACAAATAGCACCTAATTAAACTTAAAAGCTTTTGCACAGCAAAGGAAACCACCAAGAAAACAAAAAGGCAGCCTACTGAATAGGAGAAAATATTTGCCAAAGACAAGACTGATAAGGGGTTAATATCCAAAATATATAAATAGCTCATATAACTCAACATCAAAAAACCAAACAACCTGACTAAAAAATGGGCAGAAGACCTGAATAGACATTTCTCCAAAGAAGACATTCAGATGGCCAACAGGCACATGAAAAGATGCTCAACATCGTTTATCATCTGAGAAATGCAAATCAAAACCACAATGAGATACCACCTCACATCTGTCAGAATGGCTATCATCAAAAAGACCACAAAAAAGAAATGCTGGTGAGAATGTGGAGAAAAGGGAGCCCTCCTACACTGTTGGTGGGAATGTAAATTGGTGCAGCCACTGTGGAAAACAGTATGGAGGGTCCTCAAAAATTTAAAACAGAACTACCATACGACCCAGCAATTCCAATGCTGGCTATATGCCGGAAGAAAATGAAACACGAATTTGCAAAAATACAGGCACTCCAATGTTCATAGCAGCATTACTTACAATAGCCAAGTTATGGAAGAAACCTAAGTGTCCATCGACAGATGAATGGATAAAGAAGATGTGGTATATATACACAATGGAATACTACTCAGCCATAAAAAGAATGAAAATTTCCCATCTGCAACAACATGGATGGACTTGGAGGGTTTTGTGCTTAGTGAAATAAATCAGAGAAAGACCAATACTGTATAATATCACTTATATGTGGAATCAAAAAATACAACTAGTGAATATAACAAAACAGAGACAGAAACAGACATAGAGAACAAACTGGTGGTTACCAGTGGGGAGAGGGAAAGGGGAGGGGCAAAAGAGGTACAGGGGATTAGGAGGTACAAACTACTAGGTATAAAATAGATAAGCGGGGACTTCCCTGGTGGTGCAGTGGTTAAGAATCTGCCTGCCAATGCAGGGGACAAAGTTTCGAGCCCTGGTCTGGGAAGATCTCACATGTCATGGAGCAACTAAGCTTCTGTGCCACAACTACCGAGCCTGTGCTCTAGAGCCCGCGAGCCACAACTACTGAAGCCTGCGCACCTAGAGCCCACGCTCCACAACAGGAGAAGCCACCACAGTGAGAAGCCCGTGCACCACAATGAATAGCTCCTGCTCACCACAACTAGAGAAAGCCCACATGCAGCAATGAAGACCCAACGCAGCCAAATAAATAAATAAATAATTTTAAAAATAAGTAAAAGGGGCTTCTCTGGTGGCGCAGTGGTTGGGAGTCCGCCTGCCGATGCAAGGGACACGGGTTCGTGCCCCGGTCCAGGAGGATCCCACATGCCACGGAGCAGCTGGTTCCATGGGCCATGGCCGCTGAGCCTGCGCGTCCAGACCCTGTGCTCCGCAGCGGGAGGGGCCACAACAGTGAGAGGCCCACGTACTGCAAAAAAATAAATAAATAAAGATAAAAATAAGTAAAAAAATTAAATAGATAAGCAATAAGGATATATTGTACAGCACAGAGAATATAGCCAGTATTTTCTAATAACTACAAATGGTGTATAACCTTTAAGAATCGTGAATCACTGTGTTGTACACCTGAAACATACAATATTGTAAGTAAAGTATACCTCAATTTAAAAAATTAAAATTAAAAAAATATTTTAAAAAGGTGAGTTGACCTTCATTTTACCTGCAAGGAAGTTTAAACTCTTTTATTAGTTGTCTATTGCTGCTCTAACAAGTTTCACAAACGTAGTGGCTTGAAATAAAACCCCCATATTTACCAACTTACAGTTCTGGAAGCCAGAAGTCACGAAATCAAGATGTTGCCAGGGCTGCATTCTTCTTGGAGGCTCTAGGGGAGCATGTTCCTTTTCCAGTTTTTAGAGGCTGCCTGCATTTCTTCACTTGTGGCCCCTTCCTCCATCATCAAGCCCAGCCGTTTAGCATCCTTAAATCTCTCTCACCTCTGCTTTCGTCATCACATCTCTGCTCAATGTGACCCTCCTGCCTCCCTTGTAGAAAGACCCTGTGGTTACTTTGGGCCCACATGGATAATCCAGGACAATCTCCTCATCTCAAGAACCCTGCTTTAATCACATCTGCAGAGTCCCTTTTGCCATGTAAGATAACATTCACAACTTCAGGGGAACAGAACATGGACACCTTTGGGGGCCCATCAGTCTACCACAATTGTAAATATCATTAACCTAATAAAACTTGCCTAAGTAAACCTTAGTGCCTATTACTTGTAGCCTGGCTATGTAATGAATCCCAAGTTGTGGTCTATATTGAACATCTACGGCTTTTTAATAACTAAAGCAGTTCTCCCACTTTAATATATATCAGAATCATCTGGAGACCTTGTTAAGGCAGATTTCTGGGTCCCATGCCCATAGCTTCTGATTCAGAATTTTCAGACCTGGGATGTACTTCAAGAATCTGCATTCTAACAAGTTTCCAATGTTGCTGGTCCAGAAACAACCCCACTAATAAATGAAGTGGACATTCAACCAATAACAGTAAGTTCCACTACAGGGATGATAGTGTGAGGAGCTCTGCCAACCTGCTGGGAAGTACATAAATATTTTTTCTTCAAATATATTAATTGTTCCACAAATGTCCTGATTAATGAAGTTGGCTGTTTTGATAAGATGCATTCTAACTCGTAAGTGATGGATGATGGTGCAGATGTGTGACGACAAACTGACAACTACTAGAAGAAACATCTATTGTCTGGAACATAATTTAAAATAACCCACTGGGGAAATGGGGCTAATTATATGCCTCTTTGCGATCAGATCTAAAATTATAAAACAAAACAAACAAACAAAAAAAGCTTTAATTGAACTATTCACACACAAATCATATCTTGCTTCAATATTTATTTTATGGCAAAAATAGACTATAATATATTCATTTCACATATATTACATTCATTCAAACTTTTCTGCCCATTAAATGTACACACTTTTATAAACCAATGACAGTTTAGAAGATCTAAGCTCTTCTGATTATACATTTTTACGTTATTGATCATCAGACAGTAGCACATAAAATTGCTTTTTAAACTAGAAAATACTAGACAACTATGTATACAACCTGATTTCAAAAAGGTAGAATTCCCAGTGCATTGTTTGAATTATAGGGCAACTTTCTGAGGAAATATATTTCATAAACATTTTCTCCAAATTTTTAAGTTTCTTAGGACTATTAAGTCATATTTACTGTTGGAATTTTTATTTAAATAGGCTTGTTATCTAGATATTCATTTTTAAACTATGCTTTGCTAGCATAGGGTAGGGCTTGGATTGCTTCAGTTTTTAACAAAGAAATACACAACAAATTTATGTTCTGTTGCAGTGTAATTCTTCATCTGAACTAAACAGCATCATTAGAATTCAAAATATCTCCCTCTTTTAAGCACAAAAGAGTGAAACATTAAGGTGTTTTTATAGGAAAATATTTAACATTTGCATGATAAAAACTAAGTGTTTTATATTTTAATGTAAAAAATTACTTGAGAATACAGTAAAAAGCAAAAATATATTCTAATGGCCCAATGCCAATCTTTTGAGTAAGGTTTACTGTGCAACCAAGTTTTCTTAAGGCTTAATATTTCTAAAAATATTTTTAGCTTTCTCATTTTCAATGTGTTGCTTAGAAACCGAATACACTGATAATTGTGTAATAGCTCAATTCTACAACAAGAAATTAAGCTGCTTACTTTTAATATAGAAATGAAAAAGAATCTAATATGGAGAGTCTAAACTGATACTAACAGAAAATCTTCAAAAACATTAAGAATCATCCCTGTACAATAACTACTTCAGGGCTTCCCTGGTGGCGCAGTGGTTGGGAGTCCACCTGCTGATGCAGGGGACACGGGTTCGTGCCCCGGTCCGGGAAGATCCCACATGCTGCGGGGCGGCTGGGCCCGTGATACATGGCCGCTGGGCCTGCGCGTCCGGAGCCTGTGCTCCACAATGGGAGAGGCCACAGCAGTAAGAGGCCCACGTACCAGAAAAAAAAAACAAAAACAAAAACAAAAAACGACTTCAACTCCTCCATTGGGTCACAAAACCAAACTATGCAAATAAAACCCACTAGAGCACTACTAATCTAAAAGGTGTCACAAATTATAGCATTTTTTCCTTCTGTTTTTTTATTTCCCCTTTTTGTTTTGTGGGCTTAAGATTTTGTATTACTTTTAATCTTGTTTTTATTAAATCTGTCTGGAAATAAGTTTGTCACCTCTGGAGAATATTTACTTTTTATCAGGTTATTTGTTAGACTGAACCAGTGTGGTATTATTCCAGTAAAACTACAAAACCATTAGATCCTTTTAGGACACTTAACTCTAAGATTAAATTACATTTCAATAAATATTACTATAAAGTAAGTAACAAAAGATTTGTCTCATTCAATGGTCCATTGCTTTCATGTGATTTCTAATAAATTTCTGGAAAAAAAATGTTTGGACAGTCTCAGCATTTATGAGAGCAGTCTGACGTGCGATACTTGCACTCTTATGAAAAATGAGTAGCTGAACTTATATTTCCCATTTACTTGTTCAGTTTTCCTCAGCTGATAAATGAGCAGGTGGAAGTGAAAAGCCAGTTGCCATTAAATCTGTACTAGTCTCATCAACCTACCCCCAAAAATGAGGATCGACAGGTTCATGCTCCGGATAACCCAGATAACCCAACCTTCTGAATCTCTTTGGTAGCATAGACCTGTTCCTAAGAGTGAATACTGTGCATCTTTTCTTCCTCAAGCTTTTAGAGCGTGAATTTAAACTACACAGGCGCACTTAAAATGTCAGTAGTGACAACCAAAGTTAAGTACTGGGCTTCATACACCGTTTAAAAACCTCCTACCAGTTCAGTTTAAAATTGCAGGTGTATTACACTGGAATCATGTACTGCTATAGCCAGTATGGGTACACTGTATTATAGATTCAAAGCCAAAGCATCTTCGAGATTTTAAATGGTCCTTTTATATGACACACCACAGTCATATTTAATGGAAGGAATAATGATCAAAATATCTAACTAGTAAGTAATTTTCAAAAATTTGGAACAGTATGTTAGCCAAACTGTTAGTTCTACAGGTAGTTCAAACAATTACTCCTTTCTTATCACTCATTTATACTTATTTATAATATTAAAGGATAATTTAAAATAAGTATATGGTTACTACCTCTTTCTTAACCCAGCAACATATTGGACAATGTTCAGATTTACTCTAGTTTTTTAAAGCTAAGCATTTTAATTTAAACATTTTTGGAAATATGATGTGCAGCCAGGCCCTAATCATATACATGTGACCTAGAGATACTCTTTACAGGGGAATATTCGCCTTGGAACTGCTGCTTCCTCAGCTGGGTGCTGCAGACCTTATACTTCCTTCTTGATCCAGGCCCATCTTCTACTTCCCATTTCAGGCCAGTGACAATCCAAAGGTAGGTACGTAAACGGAAACAGGAAAGGTACGGGGAGGCACTGCCAATTCATCCTCCTTCATCCCGCCCCGCCTCACAGGCAGTCTCAGGGGCAGCATCCCTGCTCATCTTCATCATATATCCCATGCTGTTCCTTACTCTTCATGTGCCACTCAAGTTTCTGAGGCAAATGATGGGACATTAACGTTATGTGGAATTCTCTCATGGAACACTGGATCAATCTGACTCCAGTTGCTTGCTGAGGCCCTGTCCCCACTGCCCGGCAGACCCAGAGAGAATGCTTTGTGCTCTCACCAGCATGGTGCAGTAGGGAGGAAAGCTGCTGTGTATTTTTCTTAGAGTACGGGTGACGGGGAGGTGACCACCACTGTCTACCTTTCAGAGCCCCTGTGGTTTAAATAAGCTTTGGGAGGGCAAACCAAGAAAGTTGATACCCACTTATAGCAACATTTCCCCTTGTAAACAATACTCTCAATAATTTAACATATATCTGACCTTTTAGAGCATTAATTCTTATTTGGGAACTACCTGAACTATATAGAAAACTATGCCACTTTAACAACCCAAGTACCCCTTCAAATGTGTTCTGAAATCCTCTATCCACCCACCCCTAACACATGCAAACCTTAAACAACCAGACTTTCTGATTTTTCCTCATTTTGTATAAGTAATTATAGCTACTTAGGGTAAATGGAGCCCTTATCTCAGGAATTTGAAAAATTCATGTTCTTTCGAGAATTGTTTTCCCAGGCAAACTCCTAAAGTATCTATTCCTCTATTTTTGAAATGTCTATCCCTCAGTTCAAAAAAAGAGCCCCCTCCAATTTAGATTATTTTAATAAACTTTAAACTGGAAAGAGATGGTTTAGCTTATTCCACATGAAATCTTGATGGAAAGCAAATTCCCTAAATTTACATCTAAAAGAATTCCTTTAAAATGTCTGATTTTTTAAATGATTTACAATAAACAGTAATTCTTTATATTTTAATACATGTAAAGTTTCATATTATGTATAATATGGACATTCATATTTTCTTAATATTGTGAACATTAACTTATCAAACCCATTTGAAATGATGTCTCTTCTGATGATGAAAGCTTCACAAAAAAGTTGGCCATGCCATGCTGTCATCACTCCATCCTACACTCCTCCTCTGGGCTTCTGCCTAGACCTTGGTCTTTCTGGGAATTTCTAAGAAAGCACAGCTTCTGTTTTAATCCTGCCAAAATGTTTTGAAGGCTAAATTCTAGGGTTTTCTGAATATTTCACAGTGGATGTTCCAGAAGAATATATGTAATAATGATTGCAATTAACATTTCAAATCATACTCTAAAATGAATACTTCCTGTGTTCAAAACTACCAACTAGAGTATTTTATCAAAAGAGTCCACTAATCAGGAAAACTGAGGCCAGAGATGCCAACAATGATCAGTGGAAAACACTGGTTTATAACCTTTTTATGAAAATGTATATTTGGGTAATTTTGATATGAAATATCAACGAACTAAAAGACACTAAAATACTGAAGCACTGTGTAAGTTTGGCAGACAGAACATCCTCAACTCAGACATGGCTGAGCCTATGGAAACCTCAATGTTCTACAGTTTGCTCTTGAAAATCACATTACTTCAAAGTCTAGTAATGTAGATTTATTTTTATTCAGAAATACTTTCGTATTCACTAACTGTTAATTAAAAGTTTAAAAATTCAAAAGGGACACAAAAAAATTACATGGGTCTTAAAGCTATGACAAACATGCGAGTTTTAAGAGTGACATTTATACAGTGTAATTTAGCCCTCATAAGTAATTTTCTTATAATCAAATTATTACAACAGGAACACAAACATACCATATATTACTCTTTAGATTTTGTTTTACAGTATGTTCTTGTCAATGGGACACTTCAAAATGTTTAAACCTGACAGAAAAGCATTTTTTTAAAAAACGTACCATGGAAGAAAAAAAGCATCAGAAACACTCTACATGGTGTGGAGATGGGAAATATTACAATAAAAAACTCTTATTCCATTCTCCTGGGGAGCTCTTCCTGAATATTTGCACTTGGGTCTATTGTTCTTTAAACAATTTTAGATTTAAAATCAATTCTTTCTTCCCAAGTGAGAAATATGCCCACTTTCAATATTCATTTTCATCAATACCGTCTGAATTTTCCTCTCAGGTGGTTGGTTTCTGGGTCATAGTTCGGCAGATACACACACTGTATAAAGGAAATCCTGACTTACAGCTAATGACACACACTTAGCAGTGACAATAATGAGTTAAACTGCTTTAGGAGTTAACACGGGAATCAGAACTATCCCTAGGATATTGTAATTTGGGGAAATAATCCTGGATTTGACATTTCAGAAACTCTGTGTTGTGGAGACGCAGCCTCAAGAAGGAAGAAAGAGATGGCTGCTCAGCTAAACGGACCAGTTCGTCCTTCCTTACCTCTTCAGCTCCCATGTGACCAGGCCATGCCAGCCTGGCCTGGTCCTGCCCCCTGGGATGGGCCTACATGGGACTGGGGGGAGCGGAGCTAAAGTTGACCTCAGGTGTGAAGTTAAAGGATTAAGGAGCCAAAGTTCCGGTACATCTTGAACACCACAGTCATCTCTGGGGGCCCCGCAAGTCTGGGCTGTGGTTTGGGGAGATGAGGTAAGACTATTACTAACACTTCCCTTCTTTCAACCAAAAGAAAATAAAGCCTCTTCAAGGCTTCTTTTTTTTTTGTGGTACGCGGGCCTCTCACTGTTGCGGCCTCTCCCACTGCGGAGCACAGGCTCCGGACGCGCAGGCTCAGCGGCCATGGCTCACGGGCCCAGCCGCTCCGCGGCATGTGGGATCTTCCCGGACCGGGGCACGAACCTGTGTCCCCTGCATCGGCAGGAGGACTCTCAACCACTGCACCACCAGGGAAGCCCCAAGGCTTCTTTTAATCATCATATAAACCTGATTTGTCAAAAAAAAGAAGAGAGGTGCAGGTGGAAGAACTTCAAGGAAACAGAGCGAGTCACTGCCAGTGATGGGCCCTGAATTTCCTGGGGATACCTTCCTCGGGAGGTCAGCCCCCAGACTCTTCCCAAGCCCCCCACTCTCCATGCCAGCATCTCAGTCTGAGTATAGATAACACTGCATTTTCTGTAAAGACAAAGGCAGCTTGCATTTACCATCTTGCATGTACACTGCACTTACTCTTGTCCTAGTCATCCTACATACTCATTCCTGATCTCTTCCAAAACACTTTCAATATGTCCGTTGTTACTGTTTCACCTATAAAGCAACACATATATTAAAAACTCAGATTTATTGTTTTCAACAACAAAAAGTGCTTAAAACCATCTTATGCAACTGTTTTTCACTTCATTTTCAACCAATAAAATCAAACTCATTTGGGTTTATGAATAATACTGAAAAAAAAATAGTGAATCTGATTATTTTCATACATTTTAAATAATGTGCCTTCATTCCCAACTTTAACTTACATTAACTGACTCATCTCAGTACCTTAATGAGCTGAACTCTTGTTTGGAAAATACAGAAGGTACAAATATATAGAATTTTTAGGATAAAAAATTTTCTGAATATAAAAATGTTTTCTATGTTTCAAAATAACACTTTTAGATTCTTCTTGTAGCTTGGGGTTTGGTAACTACATTGTTAAGTACCCAAGATTTCTTTAAAATAACAAAAGATAATAACATAGTTTTAAATACAAAGTTATATAGGAACTACTCACATCTGTGGATCATCCCCATGGAAAGTTCAGTTTCTTAATAAGAAAACCCCAAATATTTTAGTCATAAAATAAAATTCCATTATCAAAAACTAGTTTAAGATAGAAACCTATACGCCTTAGTGATTGCCAGAATTGCCCAGCGTAGCTTCAGCGAAATAGAGAATTATCTAGAAAATACAATCTCCAAATGTGTGCAAGGACTGCAAATCGGACAGATCAGAGCAGGGCAACGCCCTCAGAACCAAGTCCTTCCTCTTCGGCATCTTTCCCAGGTTAAACCCCCTCTTCAGCCTTGTGCTCTGCATACTTCCTTCCATGTGCCACCATTCATCCCGTCACTTACGTCCTGATGTAGCATTCCGCGTGCACCGAGTGGAGGAGAGAGCATGAGTTCGGCAAGCACTTTTTTTTTCCGCTGTAAACGCTTCACATGATCGGGTCCCCGTAGGAAGTTGTGGGAGCTTATATGAGCCTTGAGCTTTTCAGGAACTGAATGAGAACTCGGTATACGAACGTGTACTGGCAGAGGGTCTGAACCATCATCATTCTCTGTTGCCTCAGCATGTCCAGCACCCGTGGGATGTCCAGCACCTAGATTGAGAGAAGCAGTATTGAGGGTAATGCACACCCTGGCGGCTGGGGGGGTGGGGGGAGCGAGCGTCCTAGCAGAAATGTGGCTTCAATCAGAGCATTAGCATCTTCAATAGAGAATCCCTGAGGACGTTTGTTCAGAAGGAGCTGTCAGGTCACTAGGTCCCTCTCCTCCCTGGCCTTGTGCCCAGCCCACCTCTTCCCTCATCAGCAGGGAAAATAAGCACCTCGTTGTGTTCCAGACAGGCAATCATGATCTCTGACAAAATAACGACGCCAGTCCGTCCCACGCCAGCACTGCAGTGGACCAGTAATGGAGGGTTGGGGCTTTTTGGTTCACTTGTACTATTTGTATGGCGTCGAACAGACTGGATCTCTTCAAGGTATGCTGTGAAATATCAATGAAACAGAAAAATACAAAGGGATTAAGGCCTATCAAATTGACAATTTTCAGGTCATCTCCACTGATTGAGAAAACTCCAGATACAGAGCACCAGGTGCCAATTAACCAACCCCAACTATTAACTGACAGTGTGATCTTGGGCAAGTCCCTGACTCCTCCTGGGCTTCCATTTTCTCATCTACAAAATGAAAAGGAGGAGAAACTCTCTAAGAGTCAGTAATGGCATTCTACTCATTACCAAATTATGCTTTAAAACCTCTTCTGTTAAGCCTCCCCTAAACACTTGAAATTTTTATTTTAAAACAAGCCCACAGCTTACATGGGACAACATAAAAGAAATAAAGGAAATGTTTCAGGAACTTAAGTCTTCCTCTCTGTGGTGGGTTTAACAGCTCTGGCAAAGGCTGTGCTGGGAATGAAGATACTTACATAAAAATCCCTTGAGGTCCTCTGGACAGCCATGCTCAGGCCAGTCTGTGTACTGGAGATGCCACACCGTCCTCTCCTGCCCCGTGAGAAGGTGCTTCATCTTCAAGCCCGTGGTGGCATAGCAGCCAGAGTCTGTGCGGAACCGGGTGGTGATCTTAAACCTTCCATAGGTGACAGTGTTGTGCCTGGAACCAAGGCGTGGCCAATACCTAAAGCTCTTCTCCCTTCCACCCTCCTGTTAGAGACAAGTGCAGTTAAAACATAATACAAGAGTCAGCAAAGGATGCCCCTCAGAGAGCATGTCTGAAACTCAGAACTGCAACCTTACCCTGCCCATTTCTCTAAAAGTCAAGATTACACATGATCAACATAAACTGTTTTTCTGAGGCTGAGAAAATCAATTAAGAGAAATGAGTACTTACCTCTTCTGCTGTCACCATTGCTATAATTGCAATTCCCTGTTCCCACACCATCTGCCAAAAGTCCTGACAGGTATTTTGTAATGGTCCCTGAGTGGCAATATAATCCCATTCAATTCCACTGACAGAGACCTGAAATTACAAAAGGTTTTAAAAGAAATTAATATGTATGTGTATAATACATGTATATACATTTGTTCATGGTAACATGAAGAAAGCAAACTGAAATATTCAGCAGAATAAAGAAAGACTTTTATCTTATTCTTTTTCCTTATTAGTGCCATTTCCATTACTGATATCTTTATAAACGTATGTGCTATGAATTCACATAATATCTATGTGACCTAGGGCAATTTCCTTAAGCTCTCCAAATTTCAATTTTCATCTATACAATAAAAATATTCCTTACCCTCATGTTGTCAGGATTAAGCGAGCCAATATGTATGGTGCCCTGCACATGATAGGTTCTTAATAAATTATTGTTATTGCTGCTGTTAGGTTCTTCTCATAAAAATAATATCAACGTCATCATATCCCAAATCTCAAACACAATTTTCCCTTGTAAAGTACTACACACACTGGATCAAGTACTAGCAATTGAGTCAAAACCTAAGTTAAACATCAAATTTCTAGGGGAAAAAAGTCTTCCTACCTAAGGAGTTCACCTCTGAACTTCTGAGTCAGGATCACCCTCCATACTAAATTTCCACTTAGGATTTAACCTCCTTGAAAACAGTCTAATATAATAATTACAGGATTTGTAGTCAGGAAATCTGGGTTAAATCTCGGCTCCCCCACTGCTGAGTGACGACTATAACCGCTTTCCGAGTGCCCCGAGTGTAAACTCTGGGCCACACACCCTTCCACTCATGCCCCCATTTAAGGCTGCAGCCTGAGTCACACCCCCATCCTCCCACTGGGCCCGTGGTGGGTGGCACCAGGCACCACAGCGAACAAGAACCAGGGAGGAAGGATCTCATGGGGAGCAAAATGGGGGAGGTCAGCACTTCCTTATTCAGAGATAAGTACAAGGAGGTCCCACACTGCTAAGTGGTCGATCCACGAATTCTGAAGTCAGACACTTTCCACTGTTCTTCGGGCTGTCTCTGAAGATTCTGAAATACCACCACAGAACCACAATGTTATTCAACCGTCATCCACTCAGTCATGGGAGACTGGCTAAGCTATTCCAAAGAGATGCTCAGTTCTTAAATAACTTATGCCCATGTTTAAAAAGCTTGTGCACAAATTCCCAAAGACCATCAAGGGTACTGGCTTTCACAGGCAGACTGCTGGGCCTCTACAAAGTCTTAAGTGTGAAACGGCTCTCATCAAACATCACTTGCAAACTAAATAAAATGTGGGAAAGAAGGGAAATAACACCTGCCCATAGACACTTACTCATTCACTCACTATAAGGAAATTTCTTCTTCCCAAAACAACGAACTGACTCTCCAGCCAGCATGCAGAAGACAGAGCATCTGGCTTTTCTCACCTTCCTGTTGTGAATCATCACTTTTTCCATTTTAATGGGTGTAACGTTACCCCAGTTAAACGGCATTATACTGTTTACAGGGAAAAGGCAGCACTGCTTAAGAACAAAATAATGTTTAAAAATGATTAAAAGAGGGACCTCCCTGGTGGCACAGTGGTTAAGAATCCGCCTGCCAATGCAGGAGACATGGGTTTGATCCCTGGTCCAGGAAGATCCCATATGCTGTGGAGCAACTAAACCCATGCGCCACAACTACTGAGCCTGTGCTCTAGAGCCCACGTGCCACAACTACTGTAGCCCGCACGCCTAGAGCCTTTGCTCTGCAATGAGAAGCCACCGCAATGAGAAGCCCGCGCACCACAACGAAGAGTAGCCCCCGCTCGCCACAACTAGAGAAAAGCCTGTGCGCAGCAACGAGGACCCAACACAGCCAAAAATAAACTAATTAATTTTTAAAAATTGTTCTTATAAAATATTTAATGGCTACAAAAGAAAATAAATGATTAAGAGGGACTTCCCTGGTTGTCCAGTGGTAAAGAATCCGCCTTCCAATGCAGGGGATGCGGGCTTGATCCCTGGTCAGGGAACTAAGATCCCATATGCTGCAGGGCAACTAAGCCCACGCGCCACAACTACAGAGCCCACACGCCCTGGAGCTTATGCACCACAGCTAGAGAAGAGAAAACCTGCACGCCACAACTAGAGAGAAGCCCATGCGCCACAATGAAGAGCCGGCGCACCACAACAAAAGATCCCGCATGCCTCAACGAAGATCTCTCGTGCCGCAACTAAGACCCGACGTGGCCTAAAAAATAAAAATAAATTAATTAATAAATTTAAAACTGGGAGAATGGTAGAAAGGCTGGAGGCACGGAAGTACTTAAACTTGTAACAATCTTAAAAACAAATGACTAAGAGAGTATGCAAAGAGTGCAGACGGCACCACCATAAGGAAAAGCTTTGGTAAACACCAGACACTTCTTTTACATAAAAATGCATGTAGGTATGTGATAAGGAAAAACTAGCAATTCAGTTGCTCTTGAGAGAATTTATGAGCTATAAAGAGGTCTTCAGATTTAGAAGCACAAAGTTCTCAAGTCAGACAAATGAGTGATCCCAGAGTCCTGGTAACAACGCTGGGCGCAGAGGGATCCAACACATGGAGGCAGCAAACACTGTGTGTCCAGCCTTGGTGTATGGATTTCCCAACTTACAGTACAGTTTGTCCCAACGGTTCAAAACTAGGATGTTTTTAGAAAACAGACATGAATACAATTCTTACCATTCTCCTAATTTAACTGAAAACTTCACATCCTGTGTATCACTCTAAACATTCCCCTCACCTTAATATGTGACGCGTTGATGTAACCGGTATTGTTTTCTTTGGTTGGGACCAGTTCCACTCTGGCATCGTCATAGGGAAGAACATCTTGGAACCGATTTCTTTCTGCATTTTCAGGGAGTCGTGCGGTTGAACACTCCCCATCAACGAGCCGTTTTTTAAGAATTCTTTCATATTCTGTGAATACCATTCCTTGTTCTAACCGCTGTTCCAGAATTTTACACTGAAAAATAGAAAGTGAGGAATAATATGAATACAGTCCCATGCCACAGCTGCATTTTGACCGTACACTTGAAATCTCACTTTCTGCTTCAAGTCCAGTATTATCTAATATTGAAAATTCTAGATGAAACCAAAGTTAAATTTAACAAGTCATAACAACAAAAGAACAAATGAAATATTATTGGTGAGAAACATGATGCAGACTTCTGTGTAAACTTGGCCTAAAACAATTCATTGAATTCATCTTCTCTAAATCTATAGTCAATTATATGACTCCCTAAGAATGGAAAATTCTCCTGAAGAACAGTAAATCCTAAAGTAGGATAATCAATTCCAACCTCTATGAACAAATGCTGCAATTTTATAATATATATAGAAAACAGAAAAGATTATTGGAAACTATCTCCAGTTGTAAGCAAATTAATTTTTGCTTAGCATAATCCATGCCTGTCTAATTTTGGTATCATAGAACCTCATAGCAAATACATCTCAGTCACAAAGTTTTGAAAAATTCAGTAACCATTCACTGTTAAGTTTTCGATGTAATGAAAGCAGTCGATATCTACTTTCCTTCCTATGTGTATATGCACATTTCCTCTAAATTCACGGCCAGAAGAAGGTAAAGAACAGTATTCAGAAACCAACAGACAAAAATCAACATTTAGCCTGAAATTATCTATTTAAGACATTAGCTATAAATTTGCCCCAGTTTTGAAGGCCAGATGACAAAATTCCTAACACTCGTTTATAATTATCAAATGTGTTAGAAAATTCAGGAAAATCTCAAGAAGGCAGTTCTGCAACACTGTATCAGCGGTTCCAGGGCAGGCGTGCAGACCCGTGGTCTGGTACGTACCCTCTCATCATTCGTGGCTCTGGCAGGCACCTCCTTTCCTTCATCAGGCAGAGGCAGTCGAGACAGGGAGAGTCCATTTAGGGCAGCCAGTTTGAGAGGACCAATTTTTTTTGCATCTACTCGGCTCTTTTTCATTCCCTACAAAAATATTTATATGTATATATCAAATATACACAAATACAATCCCTTTGAAAAGAGATTTCAGTGGACTGAAGACAGTTAACAGAGGGTGGGTTCTCCTAAACCAACAACCACAGGAGAGCTTACACTCCACACACACACACACACACACACACACACACACACACACACACACACGTTTGTTTCACAAAGATTAGGAGGAAGACATTCCTTTTAAGGGCAAAGCCCTGATAAGTCTTCCAGATATAAGGTTTTGAAATGCAACTGGTTTCAGGGCTCTGTTGTAATGAAAGGTGAGGCTCCAAGCAGACAGCATTCCTTCACGGGACTCCTGAATATCAAACCGCGACACACACAAAAATCAGCTGCAATCCACAAAGAGGGTTTTAAATGCAGTCACCTCATTGCAATAAGCTTTTATACATTTTAAAAAAATACAAATTCGTTCTTTTTCAGTGTCTTCTCTGGTGGCTCTATTGTATTCTACATTCTGTGGCAGACTTGTGTGACCTGGGTTGGCTCACCACACCTCTGGTAAATGCAGTTAGAACCACCACATTTTTAAATGAGGAGAACATCATTATACCAAGAGAGGGTACAAGAGAGGGCATAGACGGAATTCTGTCTCCTGAAAACTGGTGTTTCCTAAAGTTATTATTAAAGCCAATGATTTTGCTCTCTGAGGCAAACAAGCCCAAGAATGCCAAGTCTTCTTCAACAGTCTACACCTCCTTGGAAGCCACAGTAATTATCACAACTGTAGCCCTAATTTGACAGAAATGGTTTTCTCAGTTCTAGCTCATAAATGAAATCAGCAGCTCTCTTCTGTCTCATAAATAAAATCAACATTACTGCAGCTCTGTCAGCCTTGGAGAGAGGGAGGCTACACAGACTAAAAGGTTCCTGCTTAGGCTAAAATGTCATGATTCTCATGTGTGCAGAAAACAGTGGTGTGCAGAAAGCAGGTAAATGTTTAACAATGGACTTTGTGGCGGGGGAGTGGGAACAGTTCTGATGTGTGAAGTTTGCCAGGTTCCACGGTACAAATACTCCCATCACAGCTAATTTCAATCTGCCAGTGTAACATCAGAGGCCTCACAAGAGCCTGAAAATTTAACACTCAGCTCCCACCAGCCAGCAGAGGTGGCTCCAGCACTGCTTGGCCTGAAAACGACTCAAAAGGCCCCAGCACACGTGTGCTGGATGATTGGTAAGGTCAGTTCTAAAGCCAGTATTTTTTTAAAAATTTATTTTATTTTATTTATTTTTGGCTGTGCTGGGTCTTCATTGCTGCGCATGGGCTTTTTCTAGTTGCAGTGAGCGGGGGCGACTCTTTGTTGCGGTGCGCCGGCCTCTCATTGTGGTGGCTTCCCTTGTTGCGGAGCACGGGCTCTAGGTGCACAGGCTTCAGCAGCTGTGGCTTGCAGGCTCTTGAGTGCAGCAGTTGTGGCGCATGGGCTTAGTTGCTCCACAGCATGTGGGATGTTCCCGGACCAGGGCTTGAATCCGTGTCCCCTGCATTGGCAGGCAGATTCCTAACCACTGCACCACCAGGGAAGCCCCAAAGCCAGTATTTGAAGAAAGGGTCTTATAGTCAAAACTCACTTCAAATACCCCTCACTTAGCCCTCAGAGTACAAGAGCATGGTTTTAAATGTACAACCCGTACAGTGATTTCTCGTGTCAGAACCACCACATAAGACTAAGGGTGAAACAAAAACTCTATGCAGATGCACAAGCACTCAAACCAGTCTACCTTTTCCAGATAGCAATCAAGTCGCCATAGGTGGAGATGGGTGGAGAATTCTAAAATGTTCCTGCTTCTCTGCAATTTATTTCACTGTTTTTAATACTAAACCTCTAGAACCATAATTCGCATTAGTATATTCGCTTGCTGTAACAATTAAAATAATGGCCACCCTGAGTTACTATGAAGGGGGTCAGAGGATTAGCAGGGGGTTGGACTCTTCAGCTCTTGGGAAGCCAGTAAGTTAAATGTATGATGCCACCTCACAGTAACAAGTTAAACTTGACGGAGCATTTTCCCCCAACAACCCTCTGGGGTCATCTCGGTTACAAATGAGAAAATGGGAGTCAGAGAGATTAAGTTGTTTGCCCAGTGTCACACAGCTGCCTCTTTATACATGGCAAATAGGGTCAACACAATAAAATCCGTGCATTAAAAGCAGTTATGCTGCATCATAGAATTTAGAAAGCACTTTTCATGCCTAACCCTATGTGGGACCTAACACAACGCCACAGCAGACAGAGGAGGGGTGACCGTCCTGTGTTACGGATGGAGAAGCTGAGGCTCTGGTGTGTGAAGGGCCCGGCCCACTGGGCAGAGAACTAATGAATGGCAGGTTCTAGACTCAGACCCAAGTTTTCCACTCTTAGGTCCTGTACCTTTTCCTGGGCCACAGCTGCCATTCACATTCCTTAAGTAGGGAGACCCCTTATGTGAAAAGAAGGGGTGAAAAAGGATAATCCAATCACATAATGTCACTAATACTATAGGTCTAAAAGTCAATGAGGGGGAAATTTTGTATTTTTAGAGAACCAAACCGATAAAAGTCCTCAGATTTAGCAGAATTTGCTGGGCCATTCAAAACTACAGGGACAATAGGCTTGAATACTGGACTCTACTCAAAACAAGTATCATTCGGGGAAAGACTCAGGTCACACATAAAAACTATGTTCATGATGTAATCAGTGAAGAGTGTCAACTATGAGAGGGCCCCGTCCAGCTGGCTCAGGACTCAGGCAGTTACTTCGGGAGACACGTCCACACCCTGTCCTGCCCTGAATCACTGATTGTGAGCCCATGCCCTCCGCTTCAGCCGACGTGAGACACTGGCCTTTACTGTCAGACAGATGAGTTAAGAATGTACTCCCAAGAAAAATTTAAAATAAGTTTACAATTCCAACCCATTAAAAGGAAACACGTTTAAATTCACGGCACTACTGTAAGGAGTTTGAGTCTGTGTGTGCTGATCTATTTCATAACCACTATAATACTGTGTGAACTTTCCTCCTGCTTATGAAGATGTCTGTAGCATCTTAGAAGATCTAATAGTACACTAGGGCAGAACCACATTTGTGACATGCCCTCAGGTCTGAATATGCCCACCAGCAAAAATGGGGGGAGGAGTCCCTAGCTGCCAGGACACTGGGAGCAACTGGGAGACAAAATGCATAGGCTAATTAATCACTTTCACTTGGCAGGAGCACAGGGCACAGGGAATGGAGCCCTGGGCAAGGAGGAGCCTGAGCAAGGAAGCCAGATGACTCAGAGTGGACACGCTGACATGACAATGCCACAGATGCCTGGGCAAAGCTGAGGAACTCAGAGTTAAAAGGTTTCAGTGGAAAGACAGAGAACAGCAAAGCTTAGACAAGCAATTATTACTTAATAAAATATACTACTTCGATGCAGAACAATGTAGAAGACAGGAGAACCAGTTGAGGAGATAAATATGGGTTTAAAATTTCAGTTCGGTCACTCATTAGATGTGTGACCTTGGGAAAGTTACTTAATATCTCAGAGTCTATTTTCTCATCTGTAGAAACAACAGGCCTGTTGTAAACTGGACATGGTAAAGCAGATGGCCTGCTCAGCACATGGTAAATGCTCTGGGAATGGCTGCTAGAGATGATGTTATGCTCTCTTATATTTTGCCTCAAGTAGATAAAAAGTGCTTAAACCACGGTTACTTATCATCCTGAATAGTAAGGAGCTGCATTTTCTACAAGGGACCTTCCTTGGGTTCTCAGTTCACTCAGTCTTTCTTTTAAAGAGACCTGGAGGTAGGAATGTAAATTGGTGCAGCCACTATGGAGAACAGTATGGAGGTTCCTTAAAAAACTACAAATAGAACTACCATATGACCCAGCAATCCCACTACTGGGCACATACCCTGAGAAAACCATAATTCAAAAAGAGTCATGTACCACAATGTTCACTGCAGCTCTATTTACAACTGCCAGGACATGGAAGCGACCTAAATGTCCATCGACAGATGAATGGATAAAGAAGATGTGGCACATATACACAATGGAATATTACTCAGCCATAAAAAGGAACAAAATTGAATTATTTGTAATGAGATGGATGGACCTAGAGTCTGTCATATAGAGTGAAGTAAGTCAGAAAGAGAAAAACAAATGCCATATGCTAACGCACATATATGGAAACTAAAAAAATGGTACTGATGAACCTAGTGGCAGGGCAGGAATAAAGACGCAGACGTAGAGAACAGACTTGAGGACATGGGGCGGGGGAGGGGGAAGGGGAAGCTGGGACGAAGTGAGAGAGTGGCATGGACACATATACACTACCAAATGTAACATGGATTGCTAGTGGGAAGCAGCCGCATAGCACAGAGATCAGTTCGGTGCTTTGTGACCACCTAGAGGGGTGGGATAGGGAGCGTGGGAGGGAGGTTCAAGAGGGAGGGGATATGGGGAATATGTATACTTACAGCTGATTCACTTTGTTGTACAGCAGAAACTAACACAACATTGTTAAGCAATTATACTCCAATAAAGATGTAAAGAATAAATAAAGAGACCTGGAGCTCTTGGGTTTCTTGTCTTGACAAAGTGCCACCTTCCAGCTCCAGAATCACCCTCCAGCCCTCAGAGATCACAGCCCAGCAGTTCAAGCTGTACCCACACGGACTGCGACACAAGGAATACATTAGGGACACTTCAGGGAATGCTTCCCTCAGACCCCAAACAAGCAAACTGAACAAGAGCAGCCCTAGACCCTGCACCACAGCGGGGTATTTTTACGGGTGACTGACAAAGCAATCCTGGCTAAAGTCGTGAAACCTTTACTTCGTTTCCCATCACACTGCATTACTAAAACTTCCCATTCATTCTTTCTCTTCCATTCCACAGAGCCTCCTACATTTACCTTTCACTTCACCTAAGTTATCACCTCCAGCAAAACCACGAAAATTCTAATCCCTCCCCATTATTTCCATAGATACTCAAACTCAAAGTATTACAAAATAAGACAAAGACTGGGCAAAATATGTGTTGGCTGGTGGGGGGAGGGAGTTGAAACAACTTAAAAGGAAAAAAGCTGTAAAACATCAGAAGTAATGAGTGAAAGAAAAGATGGATAGAGGGCAGCAGGTGTTGAGAAAAGTCAGGTGTACAGGGCACCGTGCTGGGTTGGGTGAGCCCCCGTGCCCACTGAACGGCTCACCCCTAACGGCGGAAGCCCTTCCACGACGTTCTTCTTTCCGGAGAGGAGATCTGACACCGGCCTCTTCTTCAGAGAGTCCCTCCTGGCGCGGTACCTCCCGGACGTGGTGAGGTCGGACTCGGACATGGAGGGCGTCAGCAGCCCGTCCCTCCTGGGCCGCGGGCCTTCCCCGGGCATGGGAACTGGGCTGCCGGCCCTCCCCTTTCTCTCGGCCTCAGTGACGTGGGCCTTGGGCTCAAGGCTGTGTGTGGGGCCGGCGGCCGGGGGGCCGGGCGTGTGGGGGCCGCTCCGCGGGGCTTGCTGGGAGTAGCTGCCCGGGGGCGCCCGCGCCTGCGCCCCGCGCCCCTCTTCCAAGTCCTCCTCCTCCTCCTCGCTGCTGTGTATCAGCATGGTGGCGTCTGAAAGGGACTTTTTGTGACCGTATCTCAGGCTCTGCTGCTCATCGTCCTCTTCTCGCTTTGTCCTTTCAGTGACGACGTTTGGCTGGGAGCCCGCGGAGATGGCCCGCGGAGCCACGTCCGCCGCTGACGCCGACATGGTCCTCTCCTTGAGCCGCAGGCCCTCAAAGCCGTGGGTCAGCCCGGCGATCTCAATGCTGTTCCTCTTCTGGAGCTGGGCGTGCCGGGCTGAGGTCAGGGGCTCGCTGACCTCCTGCAGGGAATGCGCCACCGGCAAGCTGTCCTCCTGGAACGTCTGGACAGAGTGATGGACCCGCCGGGTGATGAGATCGGGGTTGCTGCTGCTGATGTAGAGGTGGCGGGACAGGTCAGGGGTGCTGTTGGCGGGCCTGGGGTACGGGTAGGGGGGCGGCGGGCGGTACACCTGCGTCCTCATGATGTTGGGGGCTGGGTAGTCCCGGGCCTGGAGCTGCACGTTGGTCAGCTCGGGCACGCTGACGGCACCCACCACCGGCCGCCTCTCTGCGGGGTACGGGTAAGGGGCCTGGCTGTGGAAACTGTAATTCAGGTTGAACGGGTAGTGGGCCGACGGCGGGGAGCTGAAGTGCGCGTGCTCCCGGATCTCGGGCTGGCTGTAGACCAGCGCATCGGGCCTGCTGTACGCGTACGAGCTGCCGATGTTGAGGTTTCTCAGCGAGTGGCTCTGCCTGTCGGCGGGCGCCAGGCCTCTGTGGAGCTGCTTCATCACCGTCTCATAGTCGGGGGTCGGGCGGTAGGACGGGGGGATCAGGGCGCTGTGCCGGTGCGACGGGACGTAGTCAGGCCTCATGATGTCACTCCCGGTGATGCTCGGGTTCGAGGACATGGGTGAGGGCTGCAAGTAGGGCTGGGGGTTATTTAAGGAGCTGGTGCTGTGTGCACTGTAGACACTGCCGTCGCGGAGGCGACCACTCAGGTCAATCTGGGCTCGATCCAGACTTGTCTGAGAGTGACAGTAGAATCCATTCTGGCTGGTCACAAACAGGTTATCTGGGGGGAAAAACAAAACATTTAAAATGTATATTTTAGGGCTTCCCTGGTGGCGCCGTGGTTGAGAGTCCGCCTGCCGACGCAGGGGACACGGGTTCGTGCCCCGGTCCGGGAAGATCCCACATGCCGCGGAGCGGCTGGGCCCGTGAGCCACGGCCGCTGAGCCTGCGTGTCCGGAGCCTGTGCTCTGCAACGGGAGAGGCCACAGCAGTGAGAGGCCCGCGTACCGCAAAAAAAAAAAAAAAAAAAATGTATATTTTAAAATGAGATTTTCTAAATGTACAAAAGTGGATCAATTACTCTAGACAAATACTGAGACAGGCCCCGAATGTTGATGACATTCTCAGCGTACCTCATGAAACTCCACCCTGAAGTGACCTGGCTGTAGCCACAGCTCTGAGTGACCCTGGACAGGGGGTTTCTGGGAGCCTCGCCTCCTCATCTAGAGAATGGGGATGGCCCTGCCTACTCTAAGGATGGTATTCAGGGTTTGACACCCAATAAAGAGCAGCCAAATCTAAGTCCAATATTAAGAGTACAACTGTACCACAAAACACTGTCTTTTTCTGAAAGTCAAAAACGTGTTTTACTAGAGACACAAAGCAGGCTTTCTGGAAGTCTGGGGGACTGCAGGCAGAGATACTGTTCAAGGCTCTGGGTCTCTGACTCTGCTTTCTCCCCTCACTGGAGATGTGGCCTTGATGATGCTGAGCTAGTTCAAGCACCACCTTTCTGTAAACAGTTCCTTAAATGAAACCCTAGGTGGGCTGTAGAGATTCTTCCACAGTGAAGACACAAAAGGGCAATAGTTGGGCAGGATCTGAGCCTCTTCAGGTCCAACAGTGTCACCAGTAGCTGTATACCTCACTAGGGGCCAGAAGCCAAGAAGACCCTTGCTAAGACAGCCACACCTGCCCCCTGCTCCAGCCCCCATGCTTCAGTAAGATTGGGGTCCAAGAGCAGAATCTAGCTTGGCTGTGTGTGCGCCTGTTCGGGGCTGGTAGGAGGCATGTTTCTTCAGTCCAATCTGTAGTTCACCTGGAAAACTAATGAGGGTGATTTCTAACCATCAGAGAACAGTTGCCATCAAAAAGCATTCTTTTTTCGATTCAAAAGCCTCTTGTCGGTTTAAGTGCCAAATGATTATCAAAGTGAACATGCCACAGCCTCGTGTGTGGCACATACAGCCACAAAGGGGTGGGCCTCAAACGCACCACTGTTTCTTCCTGTGGACACACAATGCTTCCTTGTTCCTGTCCATTTCCCGTATCTGGAACTCTCTGCAATGTGCGTCTATGGAGTCCCCTCTACTCACTGCTGTCACAGCTCAGCCTCATTCAAGCCCGTCCAGACTCGCACAATACCCGCCGGCCTGGCCTCCCCATCTCCAGGCTCCTCTGGGTACTCCGTGAACCATTCATTTACGAGTCTGTATGTGTAAAAGACTATGCTAAGAACTAACAGGGGGAAAATGACTGGAATCCAGATAAATATAAAGGGAAAGGTGTGTACCAAAATCACCAGAATCCAAGGAAGAAGCGTGACAATTAAAGGAGATAAGCGTTACAGGAGTCCGGAGGAGGGAAGGATCGCTTCCAGATTGGGCCAGGCTGATGGGACAGGGAGAAGACCAAGAACAACCCCCCAGGGGATACAGCCCTCAAGGGGCCTTGGGGTATGTGGGTGGGGTTTCATCAGTAGCCGGGCTCTCTACCTCTGAGTGCGCGCGGATCCCACCCAGCAATTTCCAGGCTCCCTTCTCCTTGCCACCGTGCCCAACATTCCAGATAGAAAGGGACCCCAGCCCGAGTCCCTGGGGAGGCTGACATGGAGCAGAGCCCTCCTGCCAGTGCACGATGGACACGGGTAACCTGAGAAAGAAGTAAGCTTTCCCGTGTAAGCCACTAAGAGTTTAGAATCTGTTCCCACACGGCAGCCTAGCCCATCCTGACTGGGCGGAAGCATGTGGGCAGGAGGGTGTGTGGGATAAGGACCCTTGTGGGTGACAGAGCAATGCGGGCAAAGCTGGGAGACGAGGCACAGAGGGCGTGCTCGGTCTGGCTGGAGTACCAGGTAGCCGGAGAGGATAGAGAACAGTGGGGAATAAGACAGGAAGAGTAGCATGAAGAAACATCACAGAGAACGTTGAACACTAGACAAAGGAACGATCGTCAGGGAGATGGGATAAGATGAGCCTGGCTGCTGAGTGTCAGGTGAACCAGGGAGAGTGGGGATTGAAGACTGAAGATATCAGCAGCTATGATGCAAGAACTGAGACGCTTAAAAAAAAAAAAAAAAAAGAACTGGATTAGGAGCAGAGGGACATGGCGAAGGGGATATGGAAGAGATGTTACATGGAGTTCATCAAAGGCAATAGGGTTTGCAACTGTCGGGGTACTGAAGGCAAAAAGAGAAAAGAAAAATTACATGCAGTTTGGAATCCAAGTAACCAGGAGGGTGACTTCGTCGTAAAGAAGTAAGGAACTTGGGCAAAGGGACTTGTGGACTAGAGTGATGGGCTCAAATGCAGGATGTCAGTCTTCAGTAAGCTGTAATGGTGGATAATATTCACTGAGTGCTTCCAACTCAGCCGGGTAGCCCGCTGAGGGCTCACATGCAGTAGCTCCCTTCACTGCCCCAACAGTTGTAAGACAGATGAAATGTGGGGCTGGAGCATAGCAGTGATGACGGGGTGGGAAACTCAGACAGTCATCCTCGCTGAAACCCGAACCACGGATGAAACGAGGCTGCTGCGGAAGCCCGCGGGGGGAGAGGAGGCCCTGGGCAGACTTTGGGAGCAGTGAACACCGATGGTACAGGAGGAGGGAGAACCCAGCGCAGGGAAGAGAGGTCTGTCAAGAGGCTAGACTGCTGGAATCGGATGGGAAGGAGAATGTGCGGGGCTCCGGGGACCCGTGAGAGGGCAGCTTGAACAGAGTAGCAAAGGTAGGAGAAGTAAAGGGGTAACCAGGAGGCAGAAGGAGCACACACGTGTTACTCTCAGAAGTGGGGTGAAAAATGAAAGAAAAAAATAATTCAAACTGCAGTTTGAAGAGAGAAGAGAGGAAAAATAGTAGGATGCTTGCAGATGGAGGAAAAGGGATGAACAGCAAGGAAACACTAACAGTGCAGAGAGAAGAGCCTTTTCCCGGAAGTGGGTGGGAGCTGGGGTCACAAAACCAAAGAAGGGCAGCGTGCAAGGAGAAGACCGTGAGGAAGGTGAAAACATCCTGAGGGGGACACTCTGGGAACCCAGAGCCCAATCCGTCCCCTCCCACCCACCCGTCGCGCTGCACAGAAAGTCTCATCTTACACACAAGGCCCGGCACCAGCAATGCGTCACCACCCACCTTCCGGTCCCTTCACACACCATGTTCTACCAGTTCCCTGTGGGACTAAGTCCAGCCACCCTCTTCCTTGTTTATGCCAACGCATTCACTATCCAACACCCCTTCACAAAACCAGGAGCAGCAATCCCAACGGGAACTGCCTCTCTCTACATATGGAAATCTACCCATCTTTCGAGGTCCAAAAAGCCTTTCTCAGTCTCTCCAACATGATGAGCAATTGCTCGCTCTCTCTCATCACAACAATCATGTTCTCTTTGTACTTAAGTTATTTGTGTACTTGTCTTATCCTCCACTGTTAGATTCCAAGCTTCTTGAGATATGGAATTGCTTCTCTGCATAAATCTCCTCGGCCTTTATAGTAGAGCCCTGTAGGCAGAGTCTGTAAAATGAATGCTGGAGATTTAGCTTCGGAGGCGCTGTTTAAATACAGCTCCCTATACCCATCATGTGAAAGATGAACGTAAATAGATAAAAATAAAACGTTTAATACTTTACAGTGGGAAGGTCTCAGGGAGGAAGAAACAAAATGAGCTTGGGACATCCCAGGCTAGAAAGCAAGGAAGCACTCAAAGGCTACTGGGGTGTGTTAACAGGACACGGGAACCACCTTGAAGGAGTGCCCGTGGGCCAAATTTGAGCATCAAAATTTGATATTGAATATTTTCCACCCATTTCCAAAAAACTGACTTTATAATGGCAGCTTCTTCTATGAATCCAGGTTGGCTATAATCATGACAACAACTTTGGATGTAACTTCAGCCAAAAACTATCCTGGCTTCAAGATCTCCAAGTCCTCATTAATTTATTCATAATAATTTTGCAAGGCATTTCAGAAATAGTGTACTTTACCTTGGGAAGAAGTGTACGGTTCTGTATAATGTCCATTATAATGCAGCTGGGGTGGGGGAGGCATCACATAGGGCTGGGGTTTAGGCTAAGAAATGGAAAATTGGAAACAGCATTAAAACACATTGCCTATGTAATATGTGTACAGTAATTTTCTGCTGGTTTCTTTCTCTCCATTAAAAACTTCTAAAGCAGCCAAACATATTGTATATGAAAAATAAATATGAAGACCCTACAGCTCTCACCATATCTATCATTTTCAGTGTTTCATTTCAGTGTTTCATGTTCAGTGTATCATTTCAGGGTTTCATTTTCAGTGCCAGAATGGCAATGCTAAGCCCTATGCGCTGATATCAGACATCAGACAGCACAAGAAAACAAGCTGTATCCAAAAAGTTAAGAGCAAGAAGGAATAGGCAAAAATTTCCTGAATTCTTATATAAACAACTGAACATAAGAAGCTTATATGTAGTATATTTAATCTTATTAGGAAAAATCATCTAGTATTTTAAATATCTACTGATTACTCTTGGCTAATAGTCAAAAAAATTTTTTAACATCTTTATTGGAGTATATAATTGCTTTACAATGGTGTGTTAGTTTCTGCTTTATAACAAAGTGAATCAGTTATACATATACATATGTTCCCATATCTCTTCCCTCTTGCGTCTCTCTCCCTCCCACCCTCCCTATCCCACCCCTCTAGGTGATCACAAAGCACGGAGCTGATCTCCCTGTGCCATGCGGCTGCTTCCCACCAGCTATCTATTTTACGTTTGGTAGTGTATATATGTCCATGCCACTCTCTCACTTTGTCACAGCTTACCCTTCCCCCTCCCCATATCCTCAAGTCCATTCTCTAGTAGGTCTGTGCCTTTACTCCCGTCTTACCCCTAGGTTCTTCATGACCTTTTTTTTTTTTCCCTTAGATTCCATATATATGTGTTAGCATACAGTATTTGTTTTTCTTTTTTTGACTTACTTCACTCTGTATGACAGACTCTAGGTCCATCCACCTCACTACAAATAACTCAATTTCATTTCTTTTTATGGCTGAGTAATATTCCATTGTATATATGTGCCACATCTTCTCTATCCATTCATCTGATGATGGACACTTAGGTTGCTTCCATGTCCTGGCTATTGTAAATAGAGCTGCAATGAACATTGTGGTACATGACTCTTTTTGAATTATGGTTTTCTCAGGGTAGATGCCCAGTAGTGGGATTGCTGGGTAGTATGGTAGTTCTATTTGTAGTTTTTAAGGAACCTCCATACTGTTCTCCATAGTGGCTGTAGCAATTTACATTACCACCAGCAGTGCAAGAGTGTTCCCTTTTCTCCACACCCTCTCCAGCATTTATTTTTTCTAGATTTTTTGATGATGGCCATTCTGACCGGTGTGAGATGATATCTCATTGTAGTTTTGATTTGCATTTCTCTAATGATTAATGATGTTGAGCATTCTTTCATGTGTTTGTTGGCAATCTGTATATCTTCTTTGAGGAAATGTCTATTTAGGCCTTCTGTCCATTTTTGGATTGGGTTGTTTGTTTTTTTGTTATTGAGCTACATGAGCTGCTTGTAAATTTTGGAGATTAATCCTTTGTCAGTTGCTTCATTTGCAAATATTTTCTCCCATTCTGAGGGTTGTCTTTTGGTCTTGTTTATGGTTTCCTTTGCTGTGCAAAAGCTTTTAAGTTTCATTAGGTCCCATTTGTTTATTTTTATTTCCATTTCTCTAGGAGGTGGGTCAAAAAGGATCTTGCTGTGATTTATGTCATAGAGTGTTCTGCCTATGTTTTCCTCTAAGAGTTTTATAGTTTCTGGCCTTACATTTAGATCTTTAATCCATTTTGAGCTTATTTTTGTGTATGGTGTTAGGGAGTGTTCTAATCTCATACTTTTACATGTACCTGTCCAGTTTTCCCAGCACCACTTATTCAAGAGGCTGTCTTTTCTCCACTGTATATTCTTGCCTCCTTTATCAAAGATAAGGTGACCATATGTGTGGGGGTTTATCTCTGGGCATCCTATCCTGTTCCATTGATCTATATTTCTGTTTTTGTGCCAGTACCATACTGTCTTGATTGCTGTAGCTTTGTAGTATAGTCTGAAGTCAGGGAGCCTGATTCCTCCAGCTCCATTTTTCGTTCTCAAGATTGCTTTGGGTATTCGGGGACTTTTGTGTTTCCATATAAATTGTGAAATTTTTTGTTCTAGTTTTGTGAAAAATGCCAGTGGTAGTTTGATAGGGATTGCATTGAATCTGTAGATTGCTTTGGGTAGTAGAGTCATTTTCACAAAAATTTTAATATGAGGTTGGACCTAATATTTAAATATGTATAATATAATAAATATTATATATATTATATAAATATTAGGCTTAAGCTATGGAAAATCACCATTTCTTTGGTCAAGTATCAGCACACTTTTGTGGTTCAAACTAAAAATTAACAGTGCTCAAAGCATATTTTATTAAGGAAGATGACATAACTAAAAGAAAAAGACCAATTGTATTTTTCCTTCTTTCTTACCAGAGACATCCTCGAAGAAGACCTCCTCCTAATTGGGTTCACTAGGACGGTCTGAGTTTGCCTATAAAATAAGACATGTCTTTGAGAAGAGCATATATATATATATATATATATATATACACACACACACTCATATACACATAACCTTCCTAATTCTACCAAAATAAGTTAATAAGAAGGTAAAACGATAAATCTTCTAAAGCAAAAGACAAACTAATCCAATCATAAATTAGAGAAAAGAAAGGAGATTTTCTGTCCTTACCTGGGGCCTTGGCCCTTTCCTGATGCCCAGATCCCTCTGACCACACTCCAGTGTTTGAGCCTCATGGGGCATCATGCCCATCCCTCTGGTGGCATCCCTCCACCAGAGGGATGGGCAGCAGTAACTTTCCCTGGTCCATTTGGGTGGAACCTCTGGAGTGATCAGAAGCAGAGGGGAAAACAGGCCATGCCAGAGGGCCGCAAACTCATCCCAAGGGAAGCAAGATTCAGTGCAAATGCACCTCTCCTGTAGGCCTGGCTCAGCACTGACCACCTCCATGAAGAGATAAGGTTATAACTTTGGAAACTTAAGAATATATATTTCCTCTAAGGAACTAAGATAGAGAAAGCAAAACAGTAGGAAAATTGGTTTGGTGGGCCTGTGATAAATCCATTCACTTTTCTTAGCAAGAAACTTCTCTCTGGTTTTAAGTGTACTTTTTAAAAAGGAATGAGAATATTCAGGAGTGCCAACTAATATTTATCAAATAATCTGAGATTTTAAGATATTCACAGCAAGCTCCATCTTTGAATAAACGTAGCTCACAAACAAGAAACAGAAAAGTCCTTTGGTAATTCAATCTTTTTAAATCAGAGGTAGACATTTTTTTATTGTTGTTCTTATGTGTGGTCAGTTATATTGCAAATAAGATCTAGGAACCTAAACACATAGGATTCTTGGCTTTGTTGATGATAATTTTGTCAAAGCACTTTTTGAAAAACTTTGACCATTTGTTCCTAGCTCATGAGCATGTGACACATAATTACTAGTTACAAAAATATTTTGTGGTTGAAAATCCGCCTGCCGATGCAGGGGACACAGGTTCGTGCCCCGGTCCGGGAAGATCCCACATGCTGCGGAGCGGCTGGGCCCGTGAGCCATGGCTGGTGAGCCTGCGCGTCCGGAGCCTGTGCTCCGCAACGGGAGAGGCCACAGCAGTGAGAGGCCCGTGTACCGCAAAAAAAAAAAAAAAAAAAATTTTGTGACCCTTGGTTATAGTGTTCTAAGGACTAATTGCTAGAAAATCCACAAAGTAAACACTAGCTCCATTTAATCAGTAAATTTACCATAATATCAAGCCTCATGTCTCATAAATTAACATTATTCTTAGCACTCTAACAACTGATTTCCTATATTCAAACCCTAAATATTAGCTAACTTTTACAAGATTTTTGAGATTAAAAATATTTTACTGATTATTAGGAGCTTATCAAGTAGCTACAGTTGCTTTTAAGAGTTGACTTTTTTTGATTAAATGCTTTCTTTAATAATATCCTTTTATTATCGCTGGAAGGTATTAAGATTGTTGATGAAGAATAGATGTCTCAAAAAAAAAAAAGAATAGATGTCTCTTTCCCAAAGGATGTTCCCCATTCTGCCAGTAATTATTACTTAACAATAATAAAATGTATGTTAATTCCATTAGACTGCAAAAATACCTGCATCAATTGGTAAAGCATTATATATTAGTAAAGGAGGAGGCCTCCTTAGTGGAACAAGTCAGAAGGGTGTGTCTGGGCCTTTTTTTTTTTTTTCTTAAGCACTCCTTAACTGCACATTAATACATTCTTAAAATTCGTGTCCAGAATCTGAAGACACTGCATTTTGTAGCCTTGAAATTTTCTTTCCCTTTATTCTCCATTGTTTAGGCCAACTGGGTCCTTTGAAGTTTATATTTAGTCCAGAGACTCAGTAAACTGACCAAACTTTTAAAGTACTATAAATTCAAAATTCAGAGATGGGGAGAAAGGTTGCTGATAGAAACCTCCAACACCATGTCCAGGATTGCCCAGCGGAAACAAGAATAAACTTAAGCGTGTTAAACCCAAAATCCAAGGGTGCACAGCTTAGCAGCACAGGTGGCAACTCCCACACTCGGGATCTCTTTTGGCACCTTGCTGGCGGCACCCAGGACGGAAGCAATACTGCCCCCTGGAGAGGCCACTTCTGCTGAACACAAACTACTACGTCTTCCGCCTGCCAAACTGTGACGCAGGCAGCCACACCATCAGTTCTAATATTCTAACCTTCTCTTTCTTCCTGCCAATATTCTTATAAAGGCAGTTTGCTCTGAGATCAGCTATCCTAAACTTAGTACACAAGAGAAAATGGGTAACTGTTGGTTGTGTTTTGGGGCAGTTACTATGCTGATGGGTGCTGCTAACACTGAGGCAGCTGAAGAACTTAGGAAAAAAAAAAAAGAAAACCACTGGAATGCGTGTACTGGAGATGACAAAATAAGAAAAGGCTGCTAGCCCAAGTAAAACAAATGATATTACTTACTGAAAACAGTGCTGAAGGCTATACCTGATCGCCTCATGGGATCCTAACACCAACCCCATAAACGAGGCCAGTTATCCTGATTTTACAGATGACGAAACTGATCCTTAGATTAAATTGCTCCTGGCCATGTGGCAAATAAGCAGAACTGGCACTTGAACCAGGCAGGTCTGTCGGACTCCTGAGCACAGGCCCCTAACAGCTGACTATCTGTCTCACCCCCTCCCAACCTCAACAGATTCGTAGGCTCCATGGAGGTAGACGACACACCATGGTACCACCGGTGCCTGGCACACAAGGAAGGTGCCAAATGTTTGCTGAATAAATGAATGAAATAGGGAATGAGGACTGAAGTTGATGCTCATGGCTAAGCATTCCCAGTTGAGCTGTAAAGGCTGTGAATTGCTAAGAGTCGTCCGACTTTTGCTTTGTGAGCTTCCTTTCTTATATATTTCTAGCTAGTGCAGAGGAGTGTGCTTTGGATGAACAAAAAATACGTTGGATGGTGGAAATACCTAGGAAATGTTGATCTTAATGACCTTCCTTTAACGGGATAGGGGTCACTCTCTTTTGCCAAGCCTCTCGCAGTCTCTTCAAACCCTGCAGTAGGCCTCGAAGAAGTGGGGCAACCCCATCCCCTTCCAGGAGGGCCTACTCCCGTCAATCTCCTGATCACAGAAGTCTCCAGAACAGAGACCAGCTGCCGTATTCACCCATAGTCAGTTTACACCTAAACCGCAGGGAACACAGACCAACCCTCTGACAAGGCTCAGCAAGCAGCCCACTGGTGACAGAAATCCAACTTCCCCCTCTAGAGAAAGTCTGTGGAAACTTCTACCACTTGGCTTTGCAGGTTGGGGGATACCAACCTCCCCTTCCCCCGCTCCCCCCAGAGAGGAGAGGGAAAAGCCTCCCATACCAAGACCCCTCTCAAGAGTCCTCTTCCCTTCCAGGCTCTTCTCATATAAATTCAGGAGGTCGATTATAGCATGACCAGTTCTGGGGCTTCGGGTGGGGAAGAGGGCGAGAGAGGTCATTTCACCTGAGAGATTGACATTACCTCATTTAATTCCTATTCCAACCCTAAAGAAATGTTAAGTAAAAGCCCCCATTATCCCCATTTTATAAATTAAAAAGCAAAGAGATCGTTGTTATCTAACATTTTTAAGGCTTGGGTGACATAAAAAAGATGATTCTGTTACCTAATGTACTTTGAAAGTGGAGAGAGAGAGCAAGACTGAAGATGGATCACGCCATTCTATAAATTCTAAAATAGAGTCATCTAGGTCAAGGTTAGAGGACTCACATGAGGCCACCCCAAACACCATTAGACAATGTATCGGGACTGAGGAGCGGGGAAGGGGACACTTAGGAGCAAAGGCCTTCCTTTCTACGCATGCAGAGTCCATCTCCTGAGCCACTGGTCACCCCAGCCTGAACCTGATGTCCAGAACTCACTGCCCAGTTCCAGGCCTGCTGCGGTTTCGTTAAATGCCCATCTGGACCATGAGAACGAGTCTATCAATACTTCAGAATCATTATCACTTTAAATGTGACTAAGCACAGTCTGGATTGAGAGCCTTAAAAGAAATGACCATAAAAATTAAAGTTATTGGACTTCCCTGGTGGTGCAGTGGTTAAGAATCCACCTGCCAATGCAGGGGACACGGGTTCGAGCCCTGGTCCAGGAAGATCCCACATGCCGCGGAGCAACTAAGCTTGTGAGCCACAACTGCTGAGCCTGCGTGCCATAACTACTGAAGCCTGCGTGCCTAGAGCCCATGCTCTGCAACAAGAGAAGCCACCACAATAAGAAGCCATGCACTGCAACGAAGAGCAGCCCCCACTCTCCAAAACTAGAGAAAGCCCGTGCGCAGCAACGAAGACCCAACGCAGACAAAAAAAAAAAAAAGGCGGCTTCAGCAGTATTCCAGATGAGAACTATGGCAGCCAGCACTAAGTCATCAGCTGAAAGAGTTATATAAATGGTCAGATTTAGATATGTTTTGAAGGCAGAATTTGCAGAGCGAACGTCTGACGAATTGGATGTGGGATGAAAGAGCAACAGGAATTAAGTAGGACTTCTAGGTTTGGGGCCTGAGTGACTGTGGTGTGCCTCCATCTGTCGAAATGGGAGACAGAAGCAGACTCTGGGGCAGGAAGAAGCAGACTCTGGGGCAGGAAGAGGAGCACATCAAGAGTTTGGTTTTAGGCATATCAAATTGGAGAAGCCTGTTAGGCACCCAAGTAGAGATGTCAGTAGGGTGTGCAAGTCAAGTGCTCAGGGGGAAGACAGGACTAGAAATGAAGTCGGCTGCACTTTAGTATACAGATGCTGCTTTGAAGCTTGGGTCAAGCCAAATCCCCTAGAGAACAAAGTGTAGATGAGAAGAGGTCCGAGGATTAAACCAGCAAAGCTGACTGAGAAGAAATAGGCTTAGAAAGAGAAAAAGCAGGAGAAGGTGGGGTCCTGGCAGCCAAGGAAGAGCAGGGTGCAGGGGGGAAGGGATGAGAAGAGGTTCGGTGCTGCCCAGGAGTCAAGTGAAAGAACTCCTGAAATGACCACTGGGTGAAAGTCACGTCACTCTGACAAGCAGCATCAGTGGCGTGGCAGCTTAGGGGAAATGGGCTGGAAGGAAGGCGAGAGAGCAAGATTATACAACTCTTTTGAAGAAATCAGCTGTAGAAGAGAAGAGAGATACGGCACCGTGGCTAGAGGGCATGTGGAACGAAGGAAAAATTTTAAGAGGTAAAATATTACAGCATGTTTGTATCCTGATGGGAATGATCCAGCAGAAGGGGGAAACCCATGTGGGCTAAGGAAAACGTACATTTAGGAAGAAGGGGTATAAATTCTTCAAAAGGCTTGAAAAGCTGAATAACCTTTTTTTTACTCAAAATGTTGATTAAAAAAAAAATTCCATTTTAGCTTTCGTGAATTAGAATAATTCTAGTTACTAGCTGAAAGAAATCTTAGAGGCATATCTGTAGTTATTAGAGGTTGGTCCAAAGCTAAAACTGAGAAATAAAATTTTGACATCCAAAAGTAAAGAGATTATTATAAAAATGTTATCTTTTCCTTTTTTAAATTTGCCTTTCTAGACGATATACTATAGTTCGAGATGAAAACTTCTAAGCTTATCACCTCCCACAGTTTCTGTGAGCAGGGTATACTTACAGGCTGCACTGATTCAATCTGTAAAACTTGTGTCGCGCAACACAGAGTCTCCACACGTATTTTGCTGTTTCCATGTCTTCCTAGCAAACAAAGTATGCACAAAGTAAACAAAAGCACATCTACAACTTGATACAGAGCTTATCTGAGAACAAGACAGAACTGGGTGACATATTATTTCAAAGTCACTTTCCACACGCTGGGGTTCTCTCATTTTCTAAAATTGCACCCCTCATATGAATGTTGTAATTAGGACTCAGATTATGAAGACAAACAAAAGCCTGCTCAACAGTGTGATTCTCACATTAAACAGTTTCAAAATGACTTAGAAATTTTAAAATTATGAAAATGTCCACTTCTACTACTGACAACTAGGTACTCAAAGACATTTTTAAACAAAATGACTCAGTGACTTATTGCTTTTGTCAAGAGAGTAAAAGTAACTGTGAAATGGTATTTCTAAAGAGCTGTTCACTTATCAGTGGAAGTTAAGATACCAGTGTTTACTCTCTCCCATACTTAATAGTCCCTTAAATTTAATTTAGAGATCATGATCAGATAGTATTTATCCAAAGACTCATTCATTCATTCAATAGTATTTACTGAGCAACTGATTTTTGCTAAGTACTGCTATATAAAACGTTATAAAGTATTATAAAATTTTATGTTTCATAAAACTATGAAATACTATATAATTTTAAACCTACCGCCCCCCAAACACATACACACAGAAGTGTTAATTTTCAGGAAAAACATTACATACAGATTCCTAATGTTTACTCACAGTCTGAAACTGGATGGTCTCCTCTTTATTTGACAGCTCTAATGCAAAAAAGGACTTATTGTGGGACATGTTAGCAATATCATGCCACCTAAAGAACAACAAACAGCAAATGGCAATGTGAGTGCTCAGGTTTTTTACTAAGAGAATATATGAGTTTTTCCTTTTTGAGCTTAATATATAAGCTACTATTTGTTTATCATTTTAGAAAGAAAACAGTGGTTTTAATCAGCTCGCGTGCATTTTCTAATTGAAGTGACAACAGCTAGTGGCAAGAAGTAAAAGCATGTATACTAAAATGAAGGCAGAGTACTTAAAAATGTAAAATCTATTTATCCTGATTGGCGGCACTAATTTGATCAAATATCCCACTCTCAGCTGGTTGCCAATGCCTCCTTCACTCATTCAACAAACATTTTAAAGGACACCCACTATGATAACACCAGAAATTGTGTTAGGTCCTAGGATACTAAGATCAGTAAGGGACAGTGCTTCCCTCAAAGGGGCACAGATGGAGGGTAGGGCTGATAGAGAACACAGAAGCAGACAAATACTGTTAAGTTCTGCAGGTATACAGGGCAAAATAAGGCACAAAACTAGAGGAGAGCTGCTCTGAAAAGCTGGTGGAGCAGGGTGAAGATAAAGTTCCAATCCAAAGAGTGAAGTATTCTGGGTGTGTTCACCAGGATTCAAACTCCGATTTGGAACTTTCAACTCTATTTTACCACGTTCAGACTTTATATATTAATATTCCATTTTATTATGTAACTGTATAATTTTATAAAAGGGAAAAGTAGGTCTGGAAGAACAAAATCTATCCCTCTTTATCCTTCTCCATTATATTAGATTTATTTAAATTTAAAATAAAATTCATTTGTAGTAATTTGGTGCTTAACTGTTAAACCTAAAGATTATTAGCATCATATTAAAGAAGGCAATTTTAGAATTTCCTATCCAGTGAGATAAAGGAAGCCAGTGGGATGTCTCCCAATGTCAGGGCCCTGCCCTTCCGGTGCAGGCCAGATCCATTTCCACCCCCTACCCTGCAGCTCAGCATGTCCGGAAGACGATGAGCAGCTTGGGGACATGAGAGCAATCGCCAAACGGGAGCCACCTGACCCAGTGCAGTACAGCCTAGGAGTGGAGATCTACTCCCCAAGCCGGGTACACGCTCTGTGGTCCTAATCACCATGGAGGATTCAGGGCCCAAAAGATAGTAAAGCAAAGGAAATGAAGGGTCAAAGGATACTGAAAAGGAAATTTAAATCACCTGAAATCTCATTGTTCAGAGCCAGCCACTGTTAGCACATTGCTATATATCCTTTCTGTCCTTCTTACTAGATACATTCCAAGATTTCCACAAATGGATAGTATCACTTTTTTATAATCAAGAAAAGAAAAATCAACATTATAAGAAGTAATTGAAATTTTTTTAGATTTTGGTATTTTAGGAATTTTGGTACAAACTAGAATCAGAGAAAGGCCTAGAGTTTCCACAAGAAATAGCCCTGGAAACCAGAGCTCAAATGAAAAATTCACACCAAGACAAAGAATGACCTTCATATGATAAGAAAAGGGTCACACATTTTTAAGCATTTCATAAGCAGGCCATCGTTACAAGCACTATTTTCTACAATTTGGTTTGAAGAAAGTATCTTATAAAAAGAACCATTGCAGTCAGGTGCTATTTTATTCTAGGGAGGGCATATTTCCATTTTCTAGTGAGGCCTTGGGAGAGATTTACTTGTGAGTGATATAACTAGCACAGGTACTAAAAAATATCACCAACAGGAGCCACAGAAAGTGCACAGAAAGATGTAAGAAAAATACCTAAATATCACAGGAGGCCTTCCATTCTTATGTTTCACAAAGATACCTTCGAGACACGCTCCGATGGATATGTCGCTGCCTTGGCTATCCTAAGAGGAGAAAGCGGAAAAGGAAACTCGGGCAGCAGATGCATAAGAACCACAATGACCACACCTACCTCCCTACTCTTGTGTCCCAGATAGGAAATGTTCAGAAGACCTACGCTGAAGGCAAAAAGTCTACAAGGTATAAATGTACCATCTTGTAAATACATATGAAAACAGTTGGGCTCCTTAAGGAACTCTATTTCAAGAGCACTTCCAAGAACAAAGCACAAAACAGGAATGTGTTTTACTACAAAATTTTGGTCACAAGGACCTCAGCTTTTACGTTTCTTTGGCCTTTGCACAGCAGGGCAACCCTGGGCTTCCCCGCTCTTCTGGCAGAATTACTAAGATGCCTTTGGCAAGCCCAGTCTTCGTGCCACGCTTACCTTGGCAGGGTAGCTCTCTTCTCCATAGCCGTCCATTCTCTCTATCTCCTGCATGTATAGCATTTCAGCATCAGGAGCTGTCAGCCCTCTGCAACCCACAAGAAGTTAGTCAGATTGTTCACAAAACTAAAAAAATTTTTTACGAAAAGCTTTTGTAAAAAAACTACATATCAATTTGTCATAAAACAGTAGAAACATTTCAAGTTTCTAAGCATCTGTGATTAGTTATATCAATGCATCAGTATTTACTGAAAACCAACTGCACGCAGAAGCACTGTGCTGAATGCTGAGGGTTAGTTATGTAAGATCCTACCCCTTGTACTTTAGGCAGGTAAGGGGAAAGGCAGGAAATAAAACCACCCCCTAAAAAAATCTTCAGTGAAAGCTAGAATTCTTTCTAAACCACCAAAGTATCAGGCAATACTAGGCACTGTGTGCTACACTGCAAACGGTAAGTGCTGCAATAAGGGTTAGAAGATGGAAATCCTTTTCAGCTCCGGTGACAGAATTACAAGAATGCGTGTGTAGGTAGGAAGGCACTCAACTGCACGGACAGGTGCCTCTCCAGCCTCATCTTCTGCTGCTCTCCCACACCCACAAGGCACCCCACACTGCGACCATCCCAAACGCAGCATTTCTTTGAATATACCACATTCCCTCATGCCTCCGGGCCTTTGTACATGCTAATCCCGCTTCCTGGTATACCTATCACCCACTTGTGTACCTGGTCAATCCCTAATACCCTTCAAGACTCAGCCTACATGTCACTCCTTCTTTGTCACCTTCTGTGACTGCCCTGAGTCTAAGTCAGATGCCCTTGCTCTGTGTAGGACCACCACATTCTGTGCACACCTCTCTCCCCCGTACCCATTATCAGTATTACTATTACTATTACCATGGGCTGTCCTGCCTATCCCTTAAGATGCCAAAGCAGGGAATACATTCTTTGATGGCAGATCATTGTTCTATTTATCTTTGTGCCACAGCATTGAGCACTCTGCCTCATACAGAATAACAGCACTAAACTATCTTTTAAGGAGATGCACAAATGAATGAGTGAAAATAACAAAAGATAGAGTGATGTGTGCCTGAGGGGTTAATTATGCTGAAAAAAAAAGGTTCATTTGGACAGCAGAAGGTAAAGCTGGAATGGCAGGATTTAACCAACTTGTGGGAAGCCTCTAATCCCAGGAGTAATGAACTTAGGCTGGGGGAAAGCAAGAAGAGATTCATGAACATTTGAGGAGAAGAGGGGAGACAAGTCAAAAGTGATACTTTAGGAAGATTAATCTTTTGTGAGTGACTGTATGGATTTGAGTGGAAACAGATTAAAGGCAAAAGGTTATTTTTAATGGGAGGGGGTGAATAATGTTATAATTAGACAGACCTGGGTTCAAATCCCACCTCTACCACATGTAACTTTGGGCAAGTTATTTAGTCTTTGTGAGCTTGATTTTCCCAATCTGTAAGGAGATAGTAACATTTACCTTAAAGAATGGTTATAAGAATTTAATGATATATAAAGTACTTGGAACTGCGTGGTATTTGGTTTAGAATAAAACCTAGCATTCTCTAGGACAGGCTTTTTGGACAACACATACAGATTCACTCTCAAAGAAAGTCACTTTCTGCCCAGAAGCAGGGGTCAGGGCAATAAGCACCACAGCTCTCAGCAGAGCTCCCCCAGAGGACAGAAACACAGCTTCCAAAGGTGTAAGGGGCGGGGGGACTAGGGGGGCGGACACAAAAGAAAACATCACATCTGCCACATCACAAAAGAAAACATGTCTCCCTAATGTTGCATTAACCTACACAGGACCGAGTCACCACCAAAACCTTTAAGACATGGGATTAAGAGCTGTCATCCTTCAGTGACTGCAGCTTTCCACTTCCTCAGTTTCATCAATGATAAAAAATGAATAATAAATGAGTTAATACGGGTAAGTGCTCATAAGAACACTTGGCACGCTGTGAGAGCTCTGCAAAGGTTGGCTCCTGGTAACTAGCAGTAGTAGCAGCAGCAGTAGTAAAGTTCCAAATTTAATGGTGTCGATGCATGGTTCAAATTCAAACAGGCATTAGTTCTAACCTATTTCCACTTCTCAGCGTTACCTGTATTTCTGATGCAGTAAGGCCACTTTTTGGGTTGCTTCTTCCAATACTTTTTCATCTTGTAACCACTCCTGGAAAAAACATACTGCAGTAAGTATGTAAACAAATCACCCAAATTTCTTAGAAGGAATTATTACTGACTCTTGCCACCAGCAGGCAAAACTAGGGCTAGTGTTAATGTGTGCGAGCTTTGCTTAAGGACATAATCATGATCTTTCTAAGGAATTACGTGGCTTCTGCTCAGGAGCCAAAACACTTGCCCTGCCTTCTCAATTCATCCCAGAGAAAGTTTCACATGAGTTATTTCAGTTTGGTAACGTCATCAGCCAGTTCCAAGCCCAGCACATAACACCTTGTGCATTCCCTGGCTGGTTGTGTAGACACTCGGAAGAGCGTACCACCTCCCGTAGTTGTTCCAACACACAGTTTCCCTGTCAGTTCCATCAGTAGTGACTTTAAACTGTAGAAGGCAGTGTCATTTTGTCATCTACTCTTTAATTTGCTGATGAGAAACCAAATCCATTTCAACATAACTCTGTCAGGTTTTGAACCTTCAGTTAAAAGCAAAACCTCTATGTGGTTCCACAGAAGTTGGAAATCCGTCCCTCTCTTTAGACTCACAGCCAAACACAAAATGAATTTCTCTGCCTGCAGTCCAATGACCACAGACCCTTCTGTTTCTGTGGGTTTACAAGGACCAGAAGACTATAACAGGCAAAGCATTTACACTTGAGCTGTTTATAAGAGGAAATTGATTTTTTTTAAACTCTATTCCCGCCTAGTAAGTCTACTATATGGACTTCATTTCAGGGAATATTAAGGGTATGGAAATAAATTGTTTTTAAAAAGGCCCAGTGTCAAAAGAATTCTTACCACAGGAAGCAAGGCAAATTTCTGAAGAAAGTCCTGGGATTCATACTGATCAAAGTCACCAAAATCAGCTATATAAAATGACAAATATTCACATGTCAATTATGCTTAACTGGAAGCAAAACATGCAGAACTAAATTCAATATGCAGTATAAAGATGGTGTGCTTATGATTTAGAAGTCAAATTTGCCTTACAGCTTATAAAGTGTATACTTTAAAAATACCTTTTTAAAAACATTAATTAGGTAGATTCATGTGTCTTGACTTGGAAAAAATGCCTTTTAATAAAGTGAGAAAAACCAAGTTACAAACTATATGTAAACCATCTCTTTTTTTGTCATTAAAAAAAAAACAAAACCTACTTTGTAATCCTGTATGCTTAACTTATGCATAGAAAAATGTCAGGAAGAAACCAAACCATTCATGGTAGTGATTATTTCTAGGGAAAGGAACTAGATCATCTGAATATGTTACAGCAAGATGTATTTGTTTAGAAATTTTTAATTGTTCAAAACATTGATAGTTCAGCAAAAAGCTTAGGAAAAACTAACTCTTAAAGCCAAAGACGACACTTAGGAAGCTTCAAAGTACCTTGAAAAGGACTGTGGCTCCATGTGTATCAGGCATTTATTTGTCTAGAAATGATATATGTCTCCATGCCTGCTAATATCTGATGGAACTTTATTAATGATTCTTCTGATTAAATTTCAATTCCCAAGATTAAATGCCAGTTATCATTTGAAATAATGCCCCATCAGAAGTCTTTCCAAAGTATATTACATACATGTAAATACATACAGATTAGACATGTGAAAAATGACAGTTAATTCAAAAATACTTGTGAAATGCAGAACTATCTATTATGATTGACGATGTTCTATAACCTAGGACAACTGAGAAACCAAACAAATGACGTACGCTTAAAGTATAAGCGAACATAACCTCATCAACCACATTGTTTGGCTGATCTTTCTTCTGAAAACATTAGCTAGCAGCAGATCAAGTTCCTGAACTAGAGGAATACACAGCATATTAAATGCTATACGTGTGTGTGCATATGTGTGTATTTCCTCTCTACTTTTGGTCTGTGTGCTCTGTTGACATAACATGCTTAACCTTCCAGAAGTCTCGTATTTCACTGAAGTAATCCAAACTCATTTTTTTCCCCACAAGGAAGCCCCTTAGATAACAGAATATTTCACTAATATAAAAAACTACTTTATAGTAGTTATTTTCTATAAAGTCAGTTACTTTAAGAATCCCTTGCTGTTTCTGTTTAATGTACATTTTAATCTGATAGATCCATTATATGATCAAGTGCCATTATTTACCTTGAACAGCTAAGCCTGCTAGCTGAATTGCTTGTTCTAATGTACAAGGAATGTTTCCTTCCAAGATATCTTTCTTCAGCTGCAGATAATACTGATACCTATAAAAAAAAGGTCAATTTTTAAAAGTCAATATCAGTATTACCTCCACTTGAGACACAATGCATTTTATCATAATTTGGTAGAGGAGCATAAACTAGCCAAAACCTTAAGCTCAGACGATTCCGAAGAACGACAGGAACATCCTTGACCATATCTATACCGACACACACACACACACACACACACACACAATATAATCAATTTATTGAGTCACTTATCCTTAATTGTAGTTATTTGAAAGCTACAACCATCGAGAAGACAGCTGGTCATCTGTCTTATACCCTGTAAAAGTCTCTAAGTTTTGTCCCTTTTCGTTGGAGACATAGAGAATCAATGGCCAATTTTTACTTTAGAAACTGACTCGTAACTTGGTGATGTAAGACTTTCCTAGCCCTGGAGAGTAAAGCCAGAAAAAAAATGGTTCTGGACATTTCAGACCAGCCTTATATTAAAATATTCTTTGATGAAATACCAAAAAGAATAGTTTCTAAAATGCTTTCTTAATATTCTTGGGATGTGGGTTTACTTCTGTTTATGTTGTCAATATATAGGGTATTAGTTACCAGCACAAGCTTTAGTCAAGCAGACCTAGGTTAAATTCCAGATCTCTGATTTAGCATTTTGCATGAACTTGGGCAAGTCATAATCTGTGGGTTTAAGTTATCTCTAGTAAAATGAGGGCACTGTCACCCCTTCACAAGGCTGAACATATCAAGGAATATATGTAAAGCTCTCGGCATAATACTAGAACATAGCTGGTACTTAAAAAACAGCTGTTATTATTATCAGCAATCATCTACTTTCAGCCAGTCAGCAGTGTTTCATCTGTATCACTTCTCCATTTAGATAAGCTCTATAGTGAAGATTTATTCTGCCTTCCTCTTATTTTTTCACTTAGGTAATTACTAGGGCCTACTATGCATCAAGCATTGTTCTAGATGCTGGGGATACGGTGTTGAACGAAGATCCAGCAACTCTCTGCCAATACGGTCTATAGAACCATCTTGAATCCAGAATCTCTTCCAGGTTTGACATCTGTGTAGTTCAACCCAGTTATAGTTCACATTTGAATTCCCCTGAGAGCCCACCCTTTTAATCATTTCATATGTCCTTACATCATCCTATTTTAGCTACCTTTGAGGTTTCCATTCTTTGTTACCAAAAAGCTTGACCAGAACACCATCCTTTTAAACAAGGATTTAGATCCCACTTATCCCCTTCCACCTGCTAGTAGAACCCATAGACTTCCCTCAATCAGCAAATAGAATGCTGGTAGCTCTGAGATCTTGTCAAAGAAGAAACCTTGAAACATTCTCCCAGGCAGCTCCTTTCAAATACCTAAAGAAGTCTATCTATTCAATATGCTGTCCACATATTCCACTCTAAATATTCTTGGTTCTTTCCTTAAATCAAATCACTGGAAAGCAGGTCCACCCTCTAGACTAATGCCTAGATTATGGCATATACATTCCTAACTGGTCTCCTGCCTATAGTCTTGTCACCTATAATCTACCTTCCATGATGGGTGCTTTGTAAAATGCACATTTCATCATTCCCATCCATTAAAATTCAGAAATGTCTGCCCCTGTTGATCTATGACTTTATGACTAGGACATTCCTTTTTTCAAGTCTCCGTTCTCCCCTCGAAGTAATGTCTGAAATTTCCTGAAAACATCAGTTGCTTTTACTATCCCCCTACTTTGCACAAGCTACTCCCTCTAACTAGAAAATTACTTGTAAAGTCAAGTGAAAAGTCAACTTCTTTACACCCTGGGCATGTTCCCCACATCCCACCCCTAGGAATCCAGTGCTTTAATTAAAGCATGTATTATCATAATATACTGTTAATCGTTCATTTACATAGACTGTCAGTTCTACCAGATTGTGAGCAACTCCTCCAGAGTAAGAGTAAAGCATATCCATTTATATATTCATCTCCCACAGTAACCAATATAATTCTCACATACCATATTATATCTTCAATAAATGTTTAAATAAATGAGTCAAAGTGGTCAGTCACTGTTTATTCCTCCTGGCTTCTACTTCTCTCTTCAATATTTATGTCTCAGATCTGTTTTATAGCCAGTTCATGCTTATCCCTACAACCTGTTTCTAGCTTCTTTGGTTATCCACCTTCTTCCGAAAATTAACTCTGAACTCAGTACTTAAAAAGAATATTCCACAAACACAGGGCAGTACCAGGTTCTTACCATCTGCAAGGCATTGTGTTAGATATTACGCGAAAGGCAAAGTTAAAGAAAACAGGGGTTTAAAATCTAAGGAAAAGATACATACACAAATAACTGTAGTGAAAGGCTGTGACAACTGCCATCGTAAGTACAAGCAAATTCTAGAATAGTCTGGAGGAGGCAAAACTCATTCCACCCTGAGGGACCACAGAAGCTTTATGGAGGAGGTGCCTTTTGAACTAAAATCAGATGAACAGGATTCCAGTACATATTTATGAAAGAAAGGTCTTTGACACAAAGGTGAAAAGGCATGCAGCATGTTCAGCACACTAGAAGTAGTCCAGCTTGGCTCGAAAGTAATGTTAAATGGGGTTAAAAAGATAAGGTAGTGGTGGATTTTGAAGAATGTGAAAGGCAGGCTCAAGAATCCAAATTTGGTATAAACAAAAAGGTCCTACTGTATAGCACAGAAAACTATATTCAATATCCTATGATAAACCATAACGGAAAAGAATATTAAAAAAACAATGTGTATATATATATATGTATATATAACTGAATTACTTTGCTGTACAGCAGTAATTAGCACAACCTTGTAAATCAACTGTACTTCAATTAAAAAAAAAGAATCCAAATTTGATCCCTTGTTTTTTCTTTTGTTATTGCCAAGAAAAAAAAGAACATTTAGTTCCTCTATCCCACTCCTGAATACATTCTACCCTTGCTGCCTTTGTCCCTTTTAAGTGCACTTACTGGCCAAACTTTTCTGATCTCAAACACCTCCCCCACCTCCCCTTTGCCCCACACCTATGTACAGAATACTATGGCTACTGGTGTCAGAATTAGAAGGACCCTTCTACACATTTCCTTGAGGAGTAAACGCAGATTTTGTGACAATTTTTTTTAAATCTCCTCTCTCATTTCATTGTTACAAAGGTCAGAAAAAACTCAACAAAAACATTAAAGGTGACATCACTACAAGAAGAGTTCACAGCCAGGGTAAAAACATCATTTTTCCTTTGAATCATTCCTTCATGCCCAGTGAACCCATAACTCACGCAACATGCAGTAAAGCACTGTGACACACCACGTACCAGCACCTCCACGTAATACTGAGGCTAAAACTGCAGGGGGCGAGAGGGCAAAGTTTAGCCTTATCTCCTGACTCCAACCTTAATTTCACCTTTTTAATTTCACTGGATTTCCTAGAAACAAACAGCACATTATTTCTTACCTGGTAATCTCCTGCTGCAGCTGTGAAACTGAAGGCACATAAAACACCACTCCAAAATAGACGGTAGGTTCCAACGCATGTTTATCCAGCTGCTTCTTTAGAGGTTTTTCCAAATCTACCCACCGGCGCTGGTTTTGCTTGTTGTAGTACCAGAGGCTGAAGTAAGTGATCTGGAAAGAGGGAGAATCACTGAAGGAAGCAGAAATGTACAAAAGGATTTAATTGCTCTAATCCATGACCTGGGACCAAGTGACCGTCTCCTATTGCTTCTCTTCTCAGAAAGGGACCACAGCAAAAGCCGAAGGGGGAAAAAAAAAAAAAAAGGAGGCAAGACCTATCTCTATCTAGATACTCATTCAGGAAATAGAGGCGAAAAGTGGGTTACGCTTGCAGACTGTTTCTTGAACCCTGCATAGAAAAATGTCTAGACATCAGAATGCAGCAGGTGCTACAGGATTTTACATAAGTTCAACAAAAAAACGTAAAATGTTTAGTTTTTAAATTATCAAAATACTACATTACCGTAATTAATATTTTATAATAAGCGTAACTGGGGTTTGACCTAGTTAAATTCTGACTAGTGTTAATCCAACTTGTCACTACGCTCAAATTTGGCATCTATGAATAAATTATTTCATGTAAATACCAAAAATTCTAGTAATAAAGATGTAATTGCAACTTTTCTTTGCCCCCCGCAAAGTTCACTAGATACAAATTTAAGCAACTGTAATGCTGTGGAGGTAAATACACACATACACACACACACACACACACACACACACACACACACACACCATGAGAAAAGCTATATACCTAAAGCAGTAAAATAACTTAAGTGTCTTACTCGGAGGTTTAAGAAAAATGCCCAGATATGAGCATTCAAATCTTAGTTGCTGTATAATAAACTGTTCTAGTAAATCAATCCTAACCCTGGGCCTTGTCCACCTGAAAAAGTGCTAATGCACTTAAGGGTTGAAATGACAGCCTCAGGCCACTGCTAATATTTACCTCAAAAATCCACTTACAGATCAAGGCAATGGAAAAATCACTGCTTTGTTCTAGATTCTTAGAGTAACACTGTCAAATAGAACTTCCTACGATGATGGGACTGCTCTGTATCTGCACTCTCCAGTACAACACACACGTGGCTACTGGGGACTTGAAATGTGGCTAGTGCAGCTGAGGCACCAAATCCCCAATATTACTTAATTTTAACTGACTTAAATAACCGCAAACATCTAGTGGCCATTATACTGGATAATATAGCTTTAGAGCAACAATAAAACAAGAACTAACACTCAGGCCATTTCTTTAACCTGTAATCCTCAAAAAAATGAGTTTTTAATTTACAGAGAAAAAGTGACCTCAATATTCAAACATGTCCTCAGGGGGCTTCCCTGGTGGTGCAGTGGTTGACAGTCCGCCTGCCGATGCAGGGGACACAGGTTCGTGCCCCGGTCTGCGAAGATCCCACATGCCGCAGAGCGGCTGGACCTGTGAGCCACGGCCGCTGGGCCTGCACGTCTGGAGCCTGTGCTCCGCAACGGGAGAGGCCACAACAGTGAGAGGCCCGTGTACCACAAAAAACAAAACAAAACAAAACATGTCTTCAATATTAATAATTTCATCTTACAAGTTTTTACAAAGGAAGAACCATACCTTTAAAATGAGTCTATTAATCAAAGAAACTCAACAAGAGTGAGGAATGTATCCATTTTCCCTTTATACACAAACAGCTAGAATAGTGCAGGAATTCAGTAAATTTTGAATGAAAGAATGAATATTCTCCTGCTTCTCAGTTGCCACCCAAGTCATCACATACGAATGGAATATTTTGGACATCTACTATGTTGGACCAGGTTCTGTTCCAAGAACTAGAACAATATCATAGATTAAATCACCCCCATTACCTTATCAAATAGATACTTGTTGTGTGTGTTAAACTCTAAAACCAGTGTTTCTCCAAGTGCTGTCCTTGGACCACCTCTACCAGAATTACCTGGAGAGCAGTGAGCCCTACAGAGCTATTAAACTCTCAAGTAATTCTCGTACCCTTTAAAGTTTGAAAATCACTGCACTACAGCACACCGCCCCCCTCCAGTGTTACGTAGGAGATAGTCATATGAACAACCTATCCTTGAAAAGCTGTGTGGAAATCATTATTTTTGAAAATCCAAACACACTGTAATACAGCACAAAGTCTGAGTCCTACTGTTGTTATTTTCTGAAGTTATGATTATGTTTATAAAATAAACTATATGTTACCTGTAGGAAAAGAATAGTATCACATTTTTGGAAAACAGGTACTATTCCTATTCCTTCTTTCTCCTGAACTGCAACTTACAGAAAAGAAAAATCTGGTAACAGAAAGAAGATGTTGCTAAAAGTCCAAAGTCCTGGGTTTAATTTCCAATACTTGCTCACTGTGAAGTGGAAAAGTCAATCAGTACAATTCGGTTTTCTCAAGTGTAAAATAAGGTAATACCTCCCTCATAACTCCATCATGAGACCTAAATGTGAAACACATAGGAATGCATTTTGCCACTAGAAAACCACTATATTTATAAAAGATTATTTAGTTTCACCCACTCTGCTAAACACCAACAAAATCGATTAAAGACTCTGACAAAAAAAAACTTTTCTAATTACATTTATTTGGATTGATTACAACACAATACATTTCTGTTCATTGTATTTATGTTTTGTGTTCTATTTTAGAACTAGGCTGCATGTACCATGTTTGGTCTATAAAACATACCACTGCTATGCACTTAATTCAATAAATATTTATTTTTTGCCATAAACACAGAAGACTGGATATTCTTTAGAATCTAAAACTGTTTTGGTCATAACGGTATATCACTTTTAATCAAAATTAAAAGGTCTTAAAAATACTCTTTGTAAACATTACTCTTCCCTTTAAATCTAGTTGGGCCTGAATCCTCCAAACACAAAAATTTAAATAGAATTATAAAACTATAGGTTTATTACATAATTTGTGGCTGCACCTTTTGTGAACTGATCATGATATACAAAAATATCTGAATAATCTGCTGGCATTCTAAAAATAAGCACATTCTAGAAGAAATAAACTCTTAAAAATCTGCTAAGTTTATTTATTATAGCAATGCATTTATTATGCCACATATGGATAGAAAATCAAGAAGTACATTTGTAAAATTGCATCATAATTAGCTTTTGTATTTACAAATTATATACCTTATAAAGGAGTATCAAGAACTTTGTGCAAACAGCTGAATATAGATTTGGCAAATTATTTATTGATTAGCTATTTTAGTCATAGGAAAGTCTAAGATTTTAGACATTTGAACACTAACCCACTTTATGTTGTAGTAAAGTATTTGCTTTGGTACCTGTCCCTGTGTTCAAGTTCTCTCTTAAGTGGTAGTTCAGGCTAGCCAAAATAAAGTTTATATCTTGTAAATACTTTCAAGGAGGTATCATATTTCTAAAATTGCTCCAAGAAATGTTTATATACATATGAGTAACTAAAATCTCATAATATTATAACCCTTGGACTCAATGCTTTCTTAGAATTTCTACACATACATACTGAAATAACAACATCTGATTCCAGAGATTTTATAATATAATATGGTTTGTTTCTAAGATGAGTACGTAGAGTTTGAGCAATAAAATGTTGTGATTAAATTTCGTCAGGCATAGAATTTTCTGTATAAGTCCACTTTGGGGTATTTGTCTTGGATGACAACCTTGAGAAGCCGGATAATTAATTCTCTCCCCCCACAAAAAAATTTAAACCTATCCATAAAGAAAACAAAGGGGGAGAGGGAATCAAAGACACGTAGAGAACATTTCCTTCCTCATTCTATAGGCCAGCATTATCCTGATACCAAAGCCAGACAAAAGACACCACCATAAAAGAAATCTATAAACCAATATCCCTTATAACAATAGGTGCAAAAATCCTCAACAAAATACTAGCAAACCGAATCCAACAGCATACTGAAAAGATTATACATCATGACCAAGTGGGACTCAACTCAGGAGTACAACATAAAACAATCAATCAATGTGACATATTATTGACATGAAGGGAAAAAAACAACCAACTCAATTGACACAGAAAAAGCATTTGACAAAACCCAACACTCTTTCATGATCAAAATACTCAAACAAGGAATACAACAGAACTTCTTGAAAGCATTTATGAAAATCCCCAGCTAACATCACACTGAATGGTAAAAGATTGAAAGCTTTTCCCCTAAGATCAGGAACAAGGCAAGTATGCCAATATTCAACACCACTAGTCAACACTGTACTGGAAATTCTAGCCAAAGCAATTAGGTAAGAAAACGAAATAAAAGCGTCCAAACTGGAAAAGAAGTAAAACCATCTCCATGCACAGATGACATGATCCTATATATTTTTAAAAATCCCAAAAGAGCGCTTACCAAAAAAACAAACAACAACAACAAAACTACTAGAGCCAAAAAACTCAGCAAAGTTGCAAGGTTCAAGATCAACATGCAGAAATCAGTATGAATTCCATATACCAGCAATGGAAAATTCAAAAAGGAAATTAAGAAAACAATTCCATTTATAATAGCATCCAAGAGAATAAAATACCTAGAAATAAATTTAACCAAGGAGGTGAAAAGATGTGTATACTGAACAATACAAAACATTGCTGAAAGAAATTAAATGGAAAGATATTCTGTGTTCACAGATTGGAACACTTAATACTGTTAAGATGGCAACACTACCCAAAGTGACCTACAGATTCAAATGCAATCCGTATCAAACTTCCAAGAGCCTTTTTCACATAAATGGAAAAGCCAATCCTCAGATTCATGTGAACTGCAAGGGGACCCAAATTGGCAAAACAATATCAAAAAAGAACAAAGTTGGGAGACTCACACTTTCTAATTTTAAAACTTACTACTAAGCTACCATAATCAAAACAGTGAGATACCAGTATAAGGAGAGACGTTTAGATCAGTGACATAGAACTGAGTCCAGAAATAAATCCATGTATCTATGGTCAACTGATTTTCAACAAGAGTACCAAGACTATTCAACGGAGAATAAAACCGTCTCTTCAACAAATGGTTCTGGGACAATTAAAGATCCACAATCAAAAGAATGAAGCTAGACCCTGACCTCACACCATATACAAAAATTAACTCAAGCTGGATCAATGACCTAAATGTAAGGACTAAACCATAAAACTCTTGAGAAGAAAACATAGAAGTAAACTTTCATGACCCTGAATTTGGAAACAGATTCTTAGATATGATGCCAAAAGTATGAGCAACAAAGGGAAAAACATATTTGACTTCATCAAAATTTAAAACTGTGTGCATCAAAGAACCAAATCAAGAAAGCAAAAAGACAACCTACAGAATGGGAGAAAATATTTCCAAATCATATATTTGATAAGGGTCTAGAATCTAGAATATATAAAGAACTCACACAACAACAAAAAGATGAACAACTCATTTTTAAAAACAGGCAAAGGACTTCGATATTTCTCCAAAGAACACAAACAAATGGCCAAGAAACACATGAAAAAATGCTCAATCACCAGTAGTGAAAAACAACCCAGAACCACAATGAGATACCATTCCACACCCATTAGGATGGCTATAACTTAAAACAGAAAATAAGTGTTGCTGAGGAAGTGGAGAAATTGGAACCCTTGTATATTGCTGGTAAGAATGTAAAGTGGTTCAGCTGCTATGGAAAACAATTTAGCAGTTCCTCAAAAAATTAAACATATAATTACCATGTGACACAGCAATTCCACTCCTATATATTTTCCTGAAAGGACTAAAAACAGGCACTCAAACAAATACACGTAAACACATGTTTATAGCAGGACTGTTTGCAGTAGCCAAAAGGTGGAAACAAGCCAAATGTCCATCAGTAGATGAAAAGATAATTATGGAATATACATACAATGGAACATTATTCAATCATTTTTTTAAAAAGTAGACACATGTTACAACATGGATGGACTTCAGAAACATTACGCTAAGTGAAAGAAGACAGTCACAAAAGGTCACATGTTGTATAACTCCATTTAAAGGAAATATCCAGAATAGATAATCCATAGAGACAGAAAGTAGACTGGTGGTTGTGAGGTGTGGAAATAGGGAGGAATGGGGAGTAACTGCTTAATAGGTAGAGGATTTTCATTTAGGGTAATAAAATTGTTTTGGAACTAGATAGAGGTAGTATTGTGAATGTACTAAATGCCATTGAATTGTTTACTTTGAAATGGTTAACTTTCTGTTGTGTGAATTTCATCTCAAAAAAGATATTTTTGAAGATCAGAACCACTCAAAATCAAAATCAAATACACAATTTTAAAACTTTATTTTTAGATGTTTAAATACATCATATTCAGTGTATTTGAAAAAGTCTAAGGGGAAAAAAATGAACCAGAAATAGATGAACCTAGCTACGGGTTAAGTATATTTTCTACTTTCTAATATCTATACTTAGGTCAAGATTTTGTACAGTTTGACAAATACCTGGTAAACTCAACTATCTGAACATAAATGAAAAACACTGAATAAGCAAAAATGTGTTTGAGTAATGAAAAATTTGTCAAAATCAAAGCAATAAAGTATATGCCCTTGACAAAGAAGAAATTTCTCCTTCCTCTTTTACAGAACTTTTTTTAAATTTTATTTTACACATACTTGTAATGAGTTTAGTAATCTGGTTATCCAATTAAAAGCAGATTAAAAGAGACAAATTACTGAAATCCCCTGGCAGTCCAGTGTTTAGGATTCTGTGTACTTTCACTGCCCTGGGCCTGGGTTCGATCCCTGGTTGAGGAACTAAGATCCCATAAGCCTGCAGTGCAGCCAAAAAAAAAAAAAAAAAGACAAAGGGGAAAGACTTGTTAAGTAGCATGTTGGCAGCAGCAGGAAGTGATGGGTAACACTGTTTCACCAAGAGAGAACACATACAAACAAAAACCCTTTCAAAGGAAGTTATAAAGAATTACAAAAGCAAAGTAGCCTGGAGTTATTTTTCAAAGGAACAAATAACTCTAAACATCCATTAGTCATGTATTTAATAACAACCATTGTTGCTAAAAATTAGTCAGTGTCCTTTTGTAGACACTGAGGGGTAGAGAAGTTTATAAAGTTTTCTAAAAATTGGCATTATAAATAGTTTGAAAAATAAAATAAATAAATTTATTAAAAAATGGGGCTTCCATGGTGGCGCAGTGGTTAAGAATCCACCTGCCAACGCAGGGGACACGGGTTCGAGCCCTGGTCTGGAAGGTTCCCACATGCCGCGGTGCATGCCGTGTACCACAACTACTGAGCCTGCGCTCTACAACCCGCTAGCCACAACTACTGAAGCCTGTGCACCTGGAGCCCGTGCTCCGCAACAAGAGAAGCCACCGCAATGAGAAGCCCACACACCGCAACAAAGAGTAGCCCCTGCGCACCACAACTGGAGAAAGCCCGCGCACGGCAACGAAGACCCATCGCAGCGAAAAATAAAATAAATAAATTAAGAAAAAAAAAAGTCTGGACCAAAGAGTTCTCCTTAGTTATAAGGCAAAGTTAGTTATTTCATTTCCCAAATATAGTTAGAAAAATAACTTATTTTATATAGAGCTTTACAGTACTTGAGCCAACTGTGGTTTCATTACTTCACTTGTAAGTTCAACCATATTTTCCAAAGCCGTGAAAGGTATTTCAGTTTTTTGCTGTTTGGGGAACTGCTGTTATTTCTACTGATGTTTCCTCCAGGGGGCTATTGCAATTCCCATAGCTGCCACTAGCACGGTGTAGTTCCAAGAGCACAGACTGATGGTCCAAAGGCTTTTGGCTTCTGAATCCTGGCTCCACCACTGACCAGCTCTTGAGGAAGTCACTTCCTCACTGAGTCTCAGCTTATCCATAGGGAAAATGACACGGACTCCACCTTCCTCAAAACGTTGTGGTAAAGTACTTTGCAAGTTTTAATTGTGCTGATAAACTTAAAAGCACTCAGAACATTTGCTATGAGTACATTAAATTTAGCAGATAGGATCTCTTTAGGTGTGTCTGAGAAAGCAGAACAAAACTTGAGTCAGTTATGCTTCTTCCAAGAAAATAAAAATGTCCAAATAATAGTCAAACAAATGTCTTCCTTTTATTTAAAGTTACCAGGACCTTTTACTTATTTATTTTTTAAATACAAAAACTTTGGTACAGACAGGCTCCCCTGTGTGCCTTAAATTTCAACTATTACCAGTCATTACTTGATCTAGATGTTTCCTCAGAATCATGTTTTCTCTTCCTTGAGTCCAAATTTTTGGGGCTACGCACATCCTGTATTGTTTATGGGCTTGGTTTAATTGTAATAAAAATTTCCCCATAGTGGGGCTTCCCTGGTGGCACAGTGGTTGAGAGTCCGCCTGCCGATGCAGGGGACACGGGTTCATGCCCCGGTCTGGGAAGATCCCACGTGCCGCGGAGCGGCTGGGCCCGTGAGCCATGGCCACTGGGCCTGTGCGTCCGGAGCCTGTGCTCCGCAACGGGAGAGGCCACAACAGTGAGAGGCCCGCGTACCGCAAAAAAAAAAAAAAAAAAAAAAAAAAAAAACTTCCCCATAAACCAGCCTTTAATAATTGGCTTTTGGGGGACGTCACTGGTGGTCCAGTGGGTAAGACTCCACGCTCCCAATGCAGGGGTCCCAGGTTCGATCCCTGGTCAGGGAACTAGATCCCACATGCATGCCGCAACTAAGAGTTCACATGCTGCAACGAAGATCCCGCATGCCGCAACTAAGACCCAGCAAAAATAAATATTTTTTTAAAAATTTTAAGATAAACATTAATAATATTTATATGTAACATAAATATTAAATATTAAAATAAATATTTAAAATAAATGAATAAATACTTAAATAATTCTTTTTAATGGCTTTTGGTTCATGCCTCCCACCACTCCTAACTACCCAGTACCTTTCCCAATAAGAAACTTTACCTCCACTTGGCTTCTCTTTCTCACAGCTCTCTCTACTCCCACTGTGGCCAAATCAAGCTGACTTGACCTGTGGGGAAACTCATTCCAATTGAAGCCTCTAAATATCTGAGTCTTCTAGCATCCTCTGGATCAATCCTCAATTATCACTGAATAATTTTTGCAAAACTTCCTCACTGTCATGTTTATATTCACCCTTTCCTATTTTGTTCTGAACAAACATATCAGGAGTTTTCATAAAGTTATTCAATGATTTTTCCATAAAAACAAAAGTTGCACAGTTACAAAACTTGGCTTCTTTCCAGACACAACATAGCTGACTTACTTTAAAAGAACTAACATTTACTCTGAAAACAAGGTGATTTTGACAATTCAGCTTTCTGTTCAGATGAAAAGACAGTTTACAAATTTTAGAGCTTGGATAAAAGGTGCAGTACCCCAAATCACAGTCATTTAAAGAAGACACCAGCTATTATAAGCAGGTCCAAATCCTGTCAGAATGTAAACCCTTTCCAAATCCAAGTCATTTCTTGTCTAATTATTTTAAGAGTCTTTTCAGTTGTACTATTTTTAAAGTAGAGGGACATACAAATTAGCCAAAGGGTTTTTTAAGCCACTGATGCACTGAGTTTGATAAAAGTTAATCCCATATAAAATTGCAACTATAATTTTATCCTGATGCTTTTCTTAGACTAGGCAGAAGTCAGAAGACTTTTCATCAGGAGGGAGATGAGAGGAGACAGCACTAGATAAAGCCTATCCCTGGCAGAGATCATCTAACAAGGGCAGTTAACAAGTATTAACCTAATTCAAGTCTAGAGCTTACCTCTACACGGTGTGTGCCATAAATAATGAAGCACTGCACTTCTTCCTTTTGACAGATACTGTGATGGTCACAATGCCTCAAAGCACACAGTATTTTTTTTTCTTTTCTGTTTAATTTCAATCCATTTTCTTCTATCATTGGTTAAATAATACGTTACCTATTTGACAGTCAAGGTTACAATATACAATATCACTGTACTCTACACATATGAGGATTCAAGAAGTTGACAATCAAAAGTACATCTTAGTCTTGAAATTATACTGAAACTTATTAAACTGAAGCCCAAGTAACTAAAGTCCTTAAATGACCAGATTTTGTTGTTGTTATTGGAGCATTTAACTTCCAGGAAAAAAGTAAAACGGTAAGCCAATTTCTTGAAAGTCCAGGACATGAATTGGGATCACTATTTACATAGAGGACTGCTCACAGCTTTTCTACTTACCATCCTGGACAGTAAGATGCTATGAAGAAACAATGATCCTGAAACACAATAAGATCATTCTTCAAAAAATATACTTTCTAAGAAAAATGGACTAAAGTCTTAGAACGATTCATCTTTTCATTCAATGAATATTGATTGAATACCTACTGTGAGTCAAACACTGTTCAGGGTGGTAGGGATACAGCACTGAACAAAAGAACACAATTCCTGCCCTCAAGTAACTTACATTCCAGTAGGAGGAGAAAGACAAGCAAAATTATCTGAGAAGTTAGATACTGATAAATGCTATGGAGAAAGATATTCAATTATAAAATTAAAATGTCAAACACGTTTTTAAAGAGTAAGCTAGAATTAAACAGGAAAATTTAGTACATATAACATTTTACTACACAAAAATGACAGAAATAACAGATGTTACTGCACACACTTTCAACATCAAAGGCTGATGTTCTCTTTTTGTACTACCACATACGAGGTCACTTTGATTAAGACCCACGAAACTGAGGGTAAAACAGAGCCTTCCATTCTTCAATCATTTTAGTTAACTAGTTTGTTATACTGCAGGATCATTTCTTATATGCCATTCCAAGAAATGAATTAGTTAGATTTCTATTTGTTCAAATCTCCTAAATTTGGGGCTTTTGGGGCTTGCTTATTAGCTTAATTCACAAATGCCTGTGTTTTAGGGCAATGAATAAATAGTAGCTGTTCTCTTTTTATTGAGAGGACAGTGAAAAAAAACAGATAACCTCAGTCTAATTTGGCCCATATTCCAGTTTTTATATTTCAATTAAGTCACAGGAAAAAAATATTTTTCATGTTTTCTTGAACTCAAGTCGTAGTTATTCCTTCTATCTTGTCTCACCATAGACAGTTAGTAGTGTGAGCAATATTTTTAGAAGTTGGAACCACACAATATAAAAATGAAAAGGAGGGCTGAAATGGGTATATTTAGGAATAGCTGCTTATTTTTCTGACATTCACTTTTCTCAGGTTAAAATTATAGCTGTTTTATGTTGTACAGAAATGGTTATGGGGAATTCCCTGGTGCTCCAGTGGTTAGGACTACGTACTTCCACTGCAGGGGGCGCAGGTTCAATCCCTGGTCGGGGAACTAAGATCCCAGACCACACATGCTGCAGAGTGTGGCCAAAAAAAAAAAAAAAAAAAAATTATAACCCCCCCCCAAAACTATAAATGAATATGGGCCTTATACATTTCAAGAAAGAATCTAGTCACATTTAATATCTATTGCCTAAAAGAATATTACCCAACATATTTTCCATTGCCTTAAAAAAATATATGTATAGCAGCTCCACTGTTCTTTAATAGTATTACCATGAAAACGCTGAGGATGATAAAATCAGGGAAATTACTTTCGTGGTTAAAATCCTAAACAGATACACATGAAGAAACTCACAGACTTCTGTTACTAAAAGCTGTATTTGTTTTTTCTTCATCAACCAAAATTTGCAAATCATGGTTTCATCATACAAGAAATAACTTTCTATCCCACATATTTACGAGGTGGTTTTCTACTTATAGCAAATACTTCTTCCAATACTACAAGAAAAGAGTAAAACTGTTTCCCTTCTTAACATACAAAAGCTACTTCCCTTTTCTATCAGTAATATAAAGTTCCATCTAATAAAGGCCACACTTAAGGCTTTAATGGATTCGCTTTTATATGCTCCTCATTGAGGATCAAGGAATGGGGTGGGGGGTTGGAGGTACATAACTCAGAAACATACATTCGATATTTTTTAATTGTTCAAGTACCATAACACCAGTTACATTTTATTAGAAGTTCTACTTAAAAATACATAAGATATTTTCATTACACTTAAAAGTAGAAGAGGATGAACTACCATTAATATGTATGTGCTATCAAGGGTAATAGGAATTATTCTCTATTATCCTATATCCAATTACCCTATATTCAAGGTATATAATGATAAAAGTCTCAATTAAAAAACACCAGATGCAAAGGTTAAATGATAGAATCATGACTTGCAGAAGAGGAATTAAAAGTGGAATAACAATTTATAGTGGCCCTGTCCCCATGCTCATAATTCACAGATGGTAGAACGGAAACACTTGGGTGGTGTGAACTGCCGTAACAGGTGGAAATAATATCTGTGTGCACAGCAGCTAAATCACAGTGATCCAGTTCTATCAATAAAGGCAGCAAGTGCTTCAACAGGCTCACTGGTTCTACCACTTTTTCTTGTCTGGATGCAGATTCTGACTCTAGAAGCTCCCAAGTTCATCCAACAGCAGTGCAACCAGATCTTGCTTTGGAAAATGTCTCAGCAGGGAACTCTCCTGGGATGTATTTCATCAGACTGCTACTTCCAACTCTGCCAGGGAACAAGCTCACAAAAGGCTTCCTATCAAACAGCTCTGCCCTCAGCACTTCAGACATTCCCAGCCGTGTCTTGCGGCCTAATCATGATTCATGTTCCTTCTCAGACTTATCTTTCTTTGCCTGATGTGACTTCAAAAACATATTTTAAACAAAATAAATTGTAGTAGTAATTAAAATAAAAGATAACAAATCTCAAGAGTACTTTAAACAATCTCCATCAGATTTGGGAGGCTGCACTGTGCCAGGCTGTCCTTAAGGGCACGCGCTCCGTGGCAGGCCACCTGTTACTGGCCCAAGGTCACATACCGGGAGGAAAGATGCTGATCAAGAAGGCAGAAGAAGGGGCTTCCCTGGTGGCACAGTGGTTGAGAGTCTGCCTGCCGATGCAGGGGACACGGGTTCGTGCCCCAGTCCGGGAAGATCCCACATGCCACGGAGCGGCTGGGCCCGTGAGCCATGGCCTGCGCGTCCGGAGCCTGTGCTCCGCAACGGGAGAGGCCACAACAGTGAGAGGCCCGCGTACCGCAAAAAAAAAAAAAAAGAAGGCAGAAGAACTAGTCCCGTTGTGGTCTCTGCCACATAACCATGAGCAAGTTACTTAACAACTCTTGGTCTCTGTTCACCATCTGTAAAATTAAGATGGATATGAGTACCTCACTCATAGGATTGTTGGGGATCAAAATAAGCAAAAACATTAAAAGCACTTAAAACAATGTTTCATACGCAATAAGTGCTCAAGTAGTATTAACTCCTATTATCAGAGTTTAAGTCCCCTTAAACAGTATAAAATTTCATATTACATCTTCTGTAGTATAGAAAATTCTACACTTAAATGCTTCCTTCACTAATGGGGCTTTCTCTTTGGCAATTTTTCTTTCTCTTTCTTTCCTTTTAAAATAAATTATTTTAAAAAAATACAACAATTGAACTGCTTTTCTTTAGAAAAATGGCAATGGCTCAAAGGAAAAGTAGAGCGTTGTTGAGGGAAAAGTGTTAAACCTGCAGCTGAAAGACCTGAACTCTAGCTGGGGGCTGTCACTTACTAGTTGCCCCAGCCAGGCCCAGGGGGTACTGTAACAGACAGTGAAGTCTGCACTCTAGCAATGGGTCACAGATATTGAACAAATAATAATATGTAGTTTTAGATATAGTCTTCATTATTAAACATGCTTCACTTTTCTTTCTGTTATCCTACTGCAATATAGAATTTAGAAGTGTTCTTTTCCTTTAAGTCACCATTCAAACATAAATCTGACTTCAAAATACGTGCCAGAAATAAAAGTACAAACAAATATGCATTTGCAAAATATGGGTGAGAATTAAGGTTATTTTCTAGATGATTCATTCCAAACTCTGGGAGGAAGAGAAAGGGTATTATAGGGAATATCTTTATTCTCAGTGGTGTAGCTGTGAACTTAATTGGCTGACTTAATGACAACACCTTGAGTCATTTTTCTCCAATCCATCTTTCTCAGTAAATTATTCCAACCAATGAACAAATCTACATGATGAAAAAGAAAACGGAAATGACTAAAGAAAAATAACTCTATACTACAACAAGTGACCTGCACCAGGACCTCCCCTTGGTCTGGACACTGCCCATCTTTGGTCCACTCCATCTCTGAGATGGTGGGAGGAAGAAGGAAGTCAATTAACTCAGGATTAAATTAAATATACGTAAAGCATCTAGTACAGTGCTAGGCACCTTGTCAGTACCCAACAGAAAGCTATTGTTACTATCCCGTATCATATATGAAAGAAACAAAATCCAAAGAAGTTAAGTTGGTTTCCTTGGGCCACATAGGTAGTATACAGGGATTTGAACCCATATTCAACTAGCACCAAAACTCCACCTTTTTGCCTACAAAACCCCGTGCTTTGCCAACTGCAGTTGAATTTGATGGTACAAAGTTCAATCTGCTAAAAATCCACTTGATATCGAAATTAATTTGTCAAGTCAAAGTCTGAGCCGTCTAAATAATTGTAACATGACTGAGCAAAGACAAGTTGTTTTTATATTCACAAGGAAATGAGCTGTTTCCACCCAGCATGAAATTACTTGTGTATTTTCTTGGGCTGCTCAGTTAAAGCTTGTTCAAAATAACACACTCTGTCCTATTTATAAATGAAAACTCTGCACACCTGTTAGTGATTTCATTTGGATGATCTATATAAGGTGGCACAAACCCTTGATAGAAGTTATTTCTATAACATGCTGCTACATCTCATATAGGAGTTGTGACATGCGTGTTTTTTCTAGTGAAATTAACATCTTTTCTTTTTATTTTTCTTTTTTTTTTTGAAATTAACATCTTAAGCTGATTCTTTTTTTTTTTCTTTAATTTATTATTTATTTGGTTGCACTGGGTCTTAGTTGTGGCAGGCGGGCTCCTTAGTTGTGTCACGTGGGCTCCTTAGTATGGCATGGTTGCAGCATGCATGTGGGATCTAGTTCCCTGACCAGGGATAGAACCCGGGCCCCCTGCATTGGGAGCGCAGAGTGTTATCCACTTCGCTAGCAGGGAAGTCCCTTAAGCTGATTCTTAAGAATTTAAATTGCCTCTGGGTATCCTGTCAGTTCATTAAAAGATAAATCCAAGTGACATTTCTTTATGAACAAACTGCTTGGAGAACCAAATAGGAAAATATTTGCTAAACCAACATATTGTTAAGGCAGTGATATGAGCAAAGGCTTTGTTAACAGAAAAGAAAATGCCATGTTCAGGTACGGTGTGTATCTGACAAGACAAATGAAGTACAGCGCTCAACAACTGGCCGGGGGAATTGGTTAATGCGTGAAGGAAATATGAGTCATCCATTCATTCACTGGAGAACTGTCACATACCTACTGCCTAGGTGGGCACAAAGGTGCTGTATGGTAGGGAAGACAGACTTGGATCTACCATCAGAGGTACAATAAAGGAACTATCATTCACAACCTCCTCCCTTTCCTCCTTGAAGGGAGATTTTTTTTCCTTAACATTAATTGTCCAAGTGAGGAAATGAATACCCCATATGGCCTTTCTTGAGATCTAAAGATAAAGGCCATTCAAAACAGGCATTTGCAGGGGAAGTGGGGGAGGAGTGATACTTCAGAGGCAAATTATTTTCTTAAAAATATGAAGGTCTTGAATTTTTCACAAATTTTCCATCCTACCCCCACCTTCACTCTGGAGAAAGAAAGATTAGGGAAGAAAGATCCTGTTAAGCCGAGAGAAGGGGAAAGATTGCCTCATGCAAGAGGCTTCTAGGCCAACAGCCTGAGCTCATAGACGACTGAAAGAGGGGTGTATCCAAGACCCACCTGAAGTTGTATGCAAAATTCTGCATTTTGATCACAGTCTCAAAGGGGTCCATGTCATTTATAATTTTAAAAGTTAAAGTTCAAGCAGAAGTGTGACACATACAAACTCAAATTCTGGCTCTTCTGCTGTATGATTGCCCAGATTTGCATAGCAAATCACCCAATTTTTCAGAACTTCTGTTTCCTCCTTTTAAAATGGAAAAAATAATGCCCAACTCATCGTGAGGATTAAATGAGATAAGGCATGTCAAGCTTCCAGCATGACAATGTTTATCCACCCGCGAGGAGGACAGCAGAAAGCTGTTAGAGCGTCTAGCATTATAAGGAATTAGATCTGAAACCATATACACCAAGAACAATGAGAGAACTTAGACAGAGCCCCTAAAACACCGTCAGTTCCTCATGTCTGCCATTTTGTAACAACTCACAAACCTCCCCATATGAGCAAATTCATGTCAATTCCATATGGTCATGAGACCACACTATTTTTTATTTATTTATTTTTTTGTGCGTGTTCACTTTAATAACACTACATTTACCATGTTATCACCATGGAATGTAAATTCAGGTTAGACAAGAGAATTTCACAAGTACAACAAAGCATTCTGTAGTATACCAAAGTTTGTATAATGTCTGACCAAACCAACTTGCTCATAAATCACTTCCATTACAGGCAATTTATTTAGTTTAACATTTATGATTCTTTCAGAGAAAATAAACAGACTGCACACATTTAAAAAGTATTTTTCATTTACCTTTGCATTAGCACTTAAAATACACACTTCTATTTCAAAATGCCATTTCAAAATTATTCTAATATAACAGCAACAAACTATAATTCTGCAATTACAAAACAGCTAAACGGGGATCTACAGTTAAGTTATTCTCATGTTTACAACTATGATTCTGAAACAGATACTACTTCAAAGCAGCTGTTAACCAGCTCTTTAGGTTTGGTTTAAAAACACACACATAGTTGCTGGGAGGTTTATAAGGTTGTATTCTGTGCACTGTTCTGAAAGGGTTCTTCAAGAGCCAACCAGACCTTAAAAACAGTACTCAGTCCACAACGCAGTCAGAAAGAGTTAAATTAACTGGGGTAAATAGGACTCCTACATTACATCAAAAGCATATGACAGTCTGCAGCAACTGGGAGCATTTACAGCTTTGGCATGTTGTCCTCTTTACAACTAATTTTATCAGAAGAGTTTAAGAAGGTGGACATTGTACCACTATCAAGTGCATTTAAAAGTGACATGTTTTTGTGCTAATCTGGCTCCCCTGAATGACCTAGCTAGTGAACTAGCCACTAGGCAAATCAAGCCTGCAAGAAAGGAAGCCAATATTCAAATTACCATGTTATTGTCCGACCCACAGAATTTATTTTCAACATAAACATATAACCTCAATATGAGATGTCTAACTAAAGCAAGCACCACCAAGACCAAGACAGCATCTCCTCTTCTAAGATTTAGGTTTTGCCCAGATTTCTTGATACATGGAACAGCCCATACCAAGAGTCACTGCTCCCACAACAAAGCCTTGGGCTGCCACACGCATGTGGATCAGGTGAACAGACATTTTAGTATTGCCCCTGTTCTTCAATTTATATAATCCATATGCAACGATTGCTGCAAAACCTGCCATTCCAGTGGGGACAAATGGTGCCTCTCTAGCTTTTCGGGTAAATTTAGATCCCTGATCTTCACCATATGAAGAAAGAGAAACATTTGTGTCACTTGACATAGTGATTGAAGAATCTTCAGACAACGGCACAACGTCGCAGGCTCCTACCGGCTTCTAGAGACCACACTATTATGATAGATCATTGGTGACAGAGATTCAAGGACATCTCCAATGTCTCTTAGGTGGAAAATCCAGCACTGGGAGAAAAACATCTCAGACTATTACCCCTTAAATTTATTAGAAATTAAGTGAAGGTTGAATATTCCATTTATTTCCATGTATTTAAGTAAACAGGTATCCAAATTCTATAATAACTTGTGTGATAATACATTATTCTAAAATGCATAATATCTCCATGTTTATATGTATAGTCCCTCTACTTATATATATGACTAGTTATTAATTATCTAGACCAAGTAAGACAAGTAACAGAAAATCTAAAATCAAGAAAAATCCTTGCTCATCTATAATCAGTTTTGGACTTTGGAAAGCTTTCTTTATCTAGGTAGAGAGGCCAATCTAAGATTTACATTTGCTTCAGATGGTCCAATAGATCTAACTAAACTATTTACTGATCCTTGTCTATACGTCAATCTTACCTGTTTTATAACATACATACCTGAATGAATAACTACTCAGCCCAAAGGTTAAAAAGTTTGCAAGTATTATACTCTTACCATACACATATTTCAGCTATTTTTAGAGTCCAAATGAAAACAGCTAGTACAGAAGGAAATGTGCATGAAATTCTTGAGGTCTGCTCAGATAACAGTCAAGATAGGTCAGTGGATATTTGGAATACCTAAGACACTGATTTAAAATAAAACACTCTGAGGGCCAAGAACACTTTCTAAAGTTGTGCTTGAGAGTAATGGTTTGTATTAAGTGCATGATTCCTCTCTATTCCAACAAATCCCTTAGCCAAAAAATTTCTCCATTCATCAGAAAACATAAGAACCTGTTCAAAGTTCAGCAGAGAAGTTGACACTCCCCTGATAGAGCAATCTAACCTCAGAGAGTCTCTAAAACCCTTTTTCTAAGTATTTGAGAAGAAGGCCCAAAATGAAAAAGAAATAAAATCTAACGAAGAAAGGTTCTTTTCTACCTCTGTTCAAAGTTGGTAAATGTTCAACTCTCTCCAGGAAATAAAATCATACAGCAAATAAAGGCTGACTTAACTGAACTGCAGTCTGTGCTTATCAGTCTAAATTCAAAACAAGAACCTTAATTTTTAAACTAAGTAGGCACTGATTCAGCAACCATGTACTATGAGGTACAAGGCACTATTCCAGACACTGTTGATACCACAGTCCTGCTCTGATGGAGTTTACATTCCAAAGGATAAAAACTTGACATATGTGTGATGCACTTCAAATACAGTTTTAAAAACATTTTCTGAATATCTGTGATAAACCACAACAGAGTAACCAAATATCAAAGCCTATAATTATAATTTTAAAATGAGAGGCCAAAGTAAGAACTTCTAAGTTTTGTTAGACTTTTCAACTTATTCATCAAAATGCCTTGGAGGGGGCTTCCATGATGGCGCAGGGGTTGAGAGTCTGCCTGCCGATGCAGGGGACACGGGTTCATGCCCCGGTCTGGGAAGATCCCACATGCCACGGAGCGGCTGGGCCCGTGAGCCATGGCCGCTGAGCCTGCGAGTCCGGAGCCTGTGCTCCGCGAGGGGAGAGGCCAAAACGGTGAGAGGCCACAACAGTGAGACGCCCGCGTATCGCAAAAAAAAAAAAAAAATGCTTTGGAGGTAATCTTAGGGGTGGCTTAGGATCAATCTCAATTTCAAACCTGTTATTTGAAAAAGTTATGTATGTAGGCCATACATGCAGACAACAATGAGGACCCTCCTTCCCCTCTACACAAAACACTCAGAAATAGCTGAAAGAAAACTGCCCTCTAAAATTTAAGTTATAAAACTAACACATAATGTGTGTGTTATCATATCATAGCAGAAGCACGATAAAGTTACCGTCAAAAGGTTTCCAGGATTTTTTTTTTTTTTTGGCCACGCCACATGGCTTACAGGATCTTAGTTCCCCGACCAGGGATCGAACCCAGGTCACCGCAGTGAAAGCGCCCAGTCCTAACCACTGGATGGTCAGGGAATTTCCCAAAAGGTTTGAGGATTTTTAAAATGTCCCTGTTTCCTAACTGAAGATTTTAAAACTTTAAATAAAAACTCCAACCAAATGTAAATTTAAGCCGAATAAGGACGTTAAGATAAAGATTAAGATATATAAGAAATAATATTTTGCAATGAATCTAATTAAAACCCATGACAGCATGATTAAAATGTGATTATCAAATGTAATATAAGATTTTAAAAGAATTCTTGAAAAAGACATACCCTAAAGAAAAGATATAAACCTTAATCCAAAATCTCATTAAAAAAATTTTTTTTGTTTAAATCCTAGGGGTTAGGTTGAGGGCAAGAGGGAAGAAACAGTGAAGTAAAACCTATCAGAGAAGTAAAAACTTACTGAAGCTCTATTTGAGGGCAATGAGGCAGTGACATTGTACAAATTAATTTCAGCTGGCATGAAAATAGAGGTTCAAATATGACTGCTAAATTACAATGGTATACTAGAAATTTAAGTTTAGCAATGTAAGAAATGCAATTACCAGTGGCTGCTGTACTTATTTGTACTATAAGAACATTTTATAAAACAAGCATGTATTCATCTCTTAGTAAAAGGAAGAAACAAAGATATTTACAAAAGCAAGAAAAGAGTTAATTTGAAGAGGTCAGTCACCACAATGTGGAAATGGGAGTCACAAATAACAATAACAGTGCTGAAGAATAACACTTACTGAGTTTCCTAAATACTAGGTCCTCTATTAAATGTTTTACATTTAAGATTGTATCCTCACAACCACTGTCAAATAGACATTATTATCATCCCCAATTTACAGATGAAAAACCATTGGACTTGGGGAATTAAGTAAGGTGCCCAATGTCACACAACTGGTAAGTGGCAGCTGGGATCCAAACCCAGGTGTTTCTAATCCAACTGGCAAATGTCTTAACCACTCTATTAAACAGCCTTCTCAAGACGCCAGTAGAGGCACTGCCCACCCTAGCACAGCCCAGAAAGGATACACAGAGGAACTTGTCTGGTCCGTGAGGCAGTACTACTCCCCTTATGAAGATATGGAAGGTTTTCTGGGCAATTTCCCTTCTCTGATTCCAGGCTCACCAAGCAATTTCTGGTTTGCTCCAGCTTCCACATGGCCTGCCTGAAGGGAGATCATGGCCTGGCCAGAGGGTACACATTCTTGGGGCCCCTGGTAGTTCCAAATCTCATCGTAAATTACTGAACTTGCAACCTGGTTTTACAAATTCTCAAGGAGCTGGGGTAACGCAGGTCTTACTCTCTGAAACAGGTTCTTAAGGCTGACCACCTCATTCTAGATTGTGATATTCTTTCAAGGACACACTGCCCCATGGGAGTAGTTATGCCCAGCTGATACACTCCTCTCTCACCACCTCCATCAACCCTCTCTAACATATACTTTCAAAATTAGAAAGTTTTCTAATTCCCCTTAAATTCTGTAAAGACTCCCATAGCTTCTCTTGAAAAAGTGTTATGAAACTCAATGAATGATATGCAAGGAACTTCAACAGCTCTGAGAGGACGGTGCTGTAATGACCAGCAATATTTTCCTGCAGCAATCATTTTTCCCCCCATTTTAAAAAGCCACTTTCCACAGTTCAAATATGGTGGGTTTTGAAAAAAGTTGACAATCTAAGTTAACTATATTGGATACAAATATATTAACCTTTTTGTTTGCAGTTCCTTAATGTATTATCAAGTACCTCACACAGTCAAAAAACAATGAAGACTGACAAGCCTCATTTAACCACACATTCAGCTTAAGCAATAAAATATTACCCATATAGTTGAAGCTGCCAGGTACAGCATTACAATGGTATTATCGTATAGCCCTTATAATTGTCATAATAGAAGTGAAATGTTCTTCAACGAAGCAAGGAAAGTAAAGATTTTTCCCCCCAGCTTAAATTTGGGCAGTAGCAAAGCTTATCAGCCAAATCTACATGCTATGATAATTCTGAGTCTTCTTGACGGGAGAACACTGCAAGATAACATACCACTCTCTCTTGGTATGAATCTCCTAAGTGATGTATGGACACAAACTAAGAACAGGTGTTGCCCTGACTCAGATGATTTCTAAACAGTCATTGGGCAAGATTAGGCCTGGGCCTAAGCCATCTGTTTACATGCTACAGAGCAGAGCTTCTGGAGCTTTGAAAAGTTTGCTATACAAACTTTCTAACCATGACTGTCCTTAAATGTTGGAAATAGTGGGATGGCCTGTCCAGGGGCAAGAGATTTTCTAGAGACCACACCTGTTCCCATTTAGAGCACTCTTCCCTTCTGTTAAAAATCAGTCTCGGCTTCCCTGGTGGCACAGTGGTTGCGGGTCCGCCTGCCGATTCAGGGGACGCGGGTTCGTGCTCCGGTCCGGGAAGATCCTACATGCCGCTGAGCGGCTGGGCCCGTGAGCCATGGCCGTTGAGCCTGCGCGTCCGGAGCCTGTGCTCCGCAACGGGAGAGACCGCAACAGTGAGAGGCCCGCGTACCACAAAAAAAAAAAAAATCCGTCTCATTATATACCCACAGCTGTATGAAGCTGCTTGTTCCTGAGTCTGATAACCTCAAACAAGGGGTGGCAACTTCTCTGGGCTTCTTGACTAACAGAGAAGCAAAGCAATGCCTGGGGGTTCAGTTCAACCTGTATTTATTAAGCCCATTCCACGTGTAGTACTTTGGGTACAAAAATAAATTAACCAAAGTTCCTCAAGCAGTTGACTCTAGTGGTTGTACGCAGACCTGGTGCATGAGGAAGAAATTACAGGAAAAAGAAACCAAAATAGGAAAAAAGGAAAAATGGGTGAAGGAAGCAAAAAAGATGGAATGGATGCAAGTAGGCAGGACCAGTCACTGAGGTCGGCGCTCCTGGTTTACTTTCTCCTTGGGCCGCTCCATTTTAGTTTCCTTCTAAGGCTCTCCCTCTGTTCAACCCCAAGGAGTATGCTACATCGTCTTCTTCTCTCATACCCTCTCCCATACCCTTAACTGGCCTAGGCTGAGGATCTCCAAATCTCTTTCCTCCAGCCTGGATCTCTCACCTGCACTCCAGACCTGCACATACTCTACCTGCTCAACGTCCCCAGTTGGCACCTCAAACTCAGTACGTCTGAAAATGAACTCACCACACACCTCTCCCAGCTCCCCTCAAACCTGCTCTTCCTTTTGTGTGTCTTCCCTCAGCTATATAGTCCCCACCATTTACCTTAGGATCCACCTGGACCCTGGCGAGTCCCTCCCCATTACTTGATAGGTAGGTCCTGAATATCTCCAGATGCCACTCACTTCTCTCCAGCCCCATCCAAACCCAAGTGACTACCATCTGAACCGCAACTCTATTCCTTTCTAGTCATTCTCCAAAGGGTTCACGCTTCATAAAAACAATCACACCACACGCCTATTTAAAAACTCTTCACTAACTTCCCCACTACTTTCAGGACAAGCCCAAACCCTTTAACAAGAACCCCGCATTAGGTAGCCCCTGCTCTACAACCTTTCCTCTGCCTGTGTCTTGAGCCTTGTGCAGTTCCTTTGTTGGCATAGTCTTTTCCAGCCCTTGAGAGGCCCACCCTGCCCCATCTTCAGGTCCCAGCTCAGACATCACTCGCCCTGGGAAGCCTTCCCCTTTGCTGCCTCTCCCTGCTGTCTATAGCACCCTCTACTTCCCCCATCATCGCATGCATCACGCCTGCTTTCTTACTGGTATCAACAGTAGGGTGAGCTCCTAGTACGTATGAGCTTGGCACTTAATAAGTCTTTAATAAAGACTGATCAAATGAATGGATGTTCACCAGGGGCACAGCTTATCTATTCCTGACTTTTTATGAACTACACCATTAGCAGGATTTCCAGTCAAGGCTACAACATAGGCATTTAAGTGAAATAACCCGTTTTTCCATCTTTCTCTTACCCCAGAACCAGGCAACCAAAGACTGGAAGGGACCTGGGTTTAATTAGAGCTCTTTTCTTCACAGGCCTTACACAGCATTTTGAATTTAAGACACTGTATGGATACTTGAGGACTTCACAACTTCCTACAGACTGGATTAGGGGTTTTCCAGGGCAAACTTCCCTATGATTACTGTAACAGACTATAGTTATTAGAGCTATGGCTTTACATGCACATTAAATCACAACCACAGGCACCACTGTTATCCCATGGTTCAGATGAAGGAACCAGAGCTCAGACAGGTCACATAACTCACGTAATGTTAAACAACTAATTGATGAAGAAACCAGAATTCAAACCGGGGCAATAAGTCTCTCGAATTTTGGCTTGGCCTGTGCAAAACAATCAATGAATGTTGAATGAATGAATGAAGTCAGTAAACTGTACTAGATCAGGACGACCCATGTGGCATTACACCATTAGACCAGAACTACTTGGATAACCCAAAATGCATTCCTTTTTTTTTTTTAACGTGGCTTAAAACAACCATTTTATTTTGCTCACAATTCTGTGGGTCAGGAATTTGGGAATGACTTGGCTGAGTGTCAGCTGGATGGCTGGGGGGTGCTGAAAGGATCCATTTCCAAGATGGCTTCTTCACTCAGATTCCAAAATGCATTCCTATCTCATTCGGGATAACATTTTGGGGGAACATATAAACATTTTCACAACTCAGGCATTGGTAATTCTCTTACAGGGCACACCCAAGGAAAGACCTCTTTGCTCTGTATTATTCCTTCCTGGTGGGGAGAAGGGCTTACAGGCTCATACTTTGAGAAGACAGCGTGCACGATAGTAGTTGGGAAGTAAGGAACAAAGCCCGCCCAGAGAAGCCTGCAGCCTTTTCTGGGGCTTACCTCCCGAAGCTCCAGTCTCTGGGCCACAGCCTCTAGGCTCTCCTGGCCAGTGCTCTCCACGGACAGCGTGAACTCTACAAACTCATTGTTGAGCAGCTGGATCCGGGCAACCAGGCAGCTCTTGCTGGATACCGTGTAGCGCCGCGTGCGTTTTAGTTTCAATCCAAATGGCAGTGGCATCTTCTTCTCCCTTCAAGAGTTGGAGCGGTGAAAAGGGAAAAGCACCGCCACCAATCCAGCGGTGGTAATGGCGAGAGAAAGCAATCCTGTCCTGAAGGGAGGAGTACTGTACAGTCTCCGGCTGCTCACCCAGCAGCTGCTGCCGCCATTAAAAAGCAACTGAGTCTCCAAAGACCAGGTGATGGGAGCACCCACGCCAGTGCTGGGGAAAGAGGAACACCGGTTACATAGGCAATAGCAAATCTGGGCTTTGTTTTCAAAAATAAAAATTAATAAAGCTGTATCTAAGCTTTCCCTCTCTTCTGGAAAAATAAGGCATTAGCAGGATCTGGGAGGCAGTGCGGAAGTTTATCATCAGAGCTGTGTTACGCCCTGGGTCAGATTCCACCCCTCACTCAATCCCACAGATAGTAGTGACAACGTGTGGCTAACTTCAGGATTAAATGAGATAATGGCTGACACTACTATAACCCCAAATTTAGTAGCTAGCATTAGTGGTCCTCCTTCTATTTTACATAAGTTTTGTTTTTTCATAGTTAACTCTTTTTGGCTCCCCGATACTCCAAATGTTAGGGTTCTTTAGTCCTTAAGTGAGATAATTGCAAAAAACCTCCAGAAGAGCTACGTTCAAGTCTCAGTCCCAATTAGGCAAATTAACCCTGAACCCGAATGGAATAATCCCCTGTAACACATGGCAGCTGTGAGGTTCAAACGAGGTGAACACTTAACAAGCATTTGTAGAACTCTCTGGTTTATAAATATTTACGTCACTAAATCGATTTATTTATAAACAAATTAAAAAAGACCCTACAAACGCTTGTTATCGGATTACCACCAGACGCGTGGACGTTCTGAAAAGCGTGGCCCTGGCCCCGGCCCCTTTCCGGATGGGGACGCCTAAAGAGGCGGTGAGCCTTCACCTAAGCGGGGCCGCAGCCCAGAAGAGGAGGGGGCCAAGGCCCTTAAACGCCCTCCCGAGTTAATGCGGGGAGGACGTTGCTCAACAAGCCCGTGAGGCCAAGAAGACTAGGAATAGCTCCGGCTCCTCCCTCGTCCTCCCCCCACGGAAAAGCAGGCGGCGTTGCCCGAGCAACCCACAGCCGCAGAGGCTCCGGAACCCTCCGCCTGCGACCGCGTTTCCGGACGGATGCTCTAGGAGAGTACAGGCTCCCGCTGATGCCGGAGGGAACACTTAAAGGACCCGGCTAGAGCCCCAGAGGCGAGGGAGAGGTTTGGGTGGGGTCCATTTGAATCCCGATTTGGAGCTTCAGGACCTCCGCCAAAATACGCGACTTAAAACTTTCTAAACAACACCCGTTGGTGGTACCTCCTGGGCGGCAGCAAACTGGCCTTGAGCGGCAGCTTGGAACTTTTACATTGGCTGGATTTTTGTTCCCCTAAACGAGTCGACAAAATCCCAGATAGTTCCAGAATCCCGGGACGGTTCCCACTCTCCGTTATCTTCTGAACAGAGGCTTCCCCCGAGGATGAATCGTTTGGCAAGGCTCGGCCGCGGCTGGTTACCCTGAACTTGGGCCGGGAACCGCGCGGAGGGGCAAGGGCAGCCCCCAACCCTCTCATCTGGCGGACACAGAACCCAGGCCTCGGGAGAAGCGGCTTTCTCAGCCTCACACTAGGACGGGCTGAGTTGGGAACCGATCCCAGATTCCTCATTCCCAGTCCTCTGCTCTTTTCTGCTTTTTCTACTGCGTCTCAGCCCCAGAGGTGATGGGCACTCAGGGTTGGGGGGTGGCAGAGCTAGAGTATATAGTTTAGCTATTACACTAGGCTTTGCCAAACTTAACATTTTATAATTCCATTCCACAAAAGTGTATTGCGTCTCTGAGTACAAGGCAGTGTAGTGGCCCTTTAGAGAAATCTAAGACGAGTCCTAATAAGCCGTCCTTGCTCTTAAGGAGATTACAAGCATGCTATAATTACATACATGGCTGTATCTCTAATAAGGACCCAACCACAATTTTCTGTTTGTTTTTTGGATTTTGTTTTGGTTTTGAGCTCTGGTTATCTCCAGATAGTAAAAAAAATAAAAGTTAAAAACCAGGAATAGAGGAAGAAGGCCAGAGGAAATAAAGAAAACTAGAACTACATAAAGAATTGTGTTAACATTTGTTGTGTACCTTTGTAAGGTAAAAGCACCATACTAAAGGGGGGCATAGAAAATAGATATTACGAAAAGACATGGGCTCCACCTGCAGTTTTCAATGCTCTTTTCTATGTCAGGGTATAAACCAAATAGACAGCTGAGGCAAAATGAAAGAAAAAAAATCAAGAAATGAGAACTTTAAATAATAAGCTTTCAACTAGAAAAGTGCCTGATAAGTTATGAGTGTTTGTATAAATTTTAAAAGATTATATATACATATATATACTAAATACCCTTTCAAGTGATTAGATGGTGAATTTAAATTTTACATAGAAATTGTGATAACTGGAAAGAGGACAGATTAATTACAGAGGAAAGATGAAAATTTGCATTGGGGGGTGTTCAAATATGGTATTCTCTTCACTGCCTTGAAGGCAGTAGATACTACACTATATAAAACTATGCCTTGTAGGCAGTAGGTACTACACTATATAACTTAATCATTAACTTAAGCTCTGATGAAGCAAACAGAGTAAAACTTTCAGTTGTCCCTGAGTGTGAAATGTTTTACTGCATCAAGGATAAAGAAAAGCCAATGTTTTCTCTTTTATTTTGGTAGATGTTATAATGTAATTGAAAAAGCTGAAGGGTGTGTGTGTGTATCAGATGCATTTTTTCCCCAAGATCTATCCATAATAGCTTGCTTTTTGTTTATTAAGACGTGTAAAAATAATGTTCTGCTTAATAATTTACAAAATTAACAACTGACACATTTAATTTTCAGTTATGTGCAGTATTTGCTACCAAATGATGTCATAAAGTTATGAATGTTTGGATAGAGGAGTAGAAATTTAAGATGCTTTGGGGGGATGTCTGTTTCGGGTGTAAAATAATATGAAACAATTTGAAAGGTAGTTGGATCTGGAATTCTAACGTATCTAACTACTAAAGTAAACAGAAAATTCATAATTAGCTTTTGAAGGAAAATACTAGGAGATATTTTGTTTCTCTACAAAATCACTTTGTTATGAAATAAAAAACAGGTATATATTAAATTCTGTTCAAGGTTTCAAAAGGCAGTCCGAGATATTTGTGAATTCATTTTAATGTTTTTACATCACCTTTCAGAAGTTCCTCAAATACAGTTTAATTCTGAATCCTGTAGTTTCCCGCCTTGTTGCTAAAGTCCTCACTACACGTAATTCTGCTAATGATGCTTTCAAATAAAACAATCACTAAATGAGTATATGACATTTTTAGAATAATATATAGATCTATAGCATTAAATCAAACGCATGTTTCTCCTGAACAAAACATTTATGCGTAGAACTCGAAAATAAAATGTGCTAGGAACAGCAGACAACTACTTTCAGAGTAAAATTTCTATCATATCCCAAACTTAAAAAAAAAAAATCTGTCAGCAACCATTAGGCATACGGCGCTTGTCACCTGGAGCACACGGAGTGTTTTGAACGTGTTTGCGAGCATATTATTATAAGGCTTTCTCAGCAAAAAAGAAAATTAAGACGGGCATGCCAAGAGCGGCCAATCTAATCAGGATTTGCAGAAATCACAAGTCGGAATTTGCAGACCCAAGAATTCTTTTTTCCAGAGTAAACAATCTTTACTCCAAAACCAAAACAAGTCATCACCACGGAACAGTCCTTCCCTACTCGCCTTCTCGCCAAAGTTACCTAGCAAATCTCGCACTTAATATTCTAAGAGGCACAGATATGCCTAAAACGTTTAAAACTCTGATCCAGAATGAAGCCGCTACAATCAGCCGAGGAGTTCAGAATACAAGTTCAAGACCCCTTTAGAAATTACTCAAGTAGATCAGAGAGAACCTGGAAAAGGAAGACTTTTTTCTTTGTTACGCTCCTGCCTTAGGTCTGGGAGCTGGGACCCATCCTCCAAGACTCCGGGGCCGGCCGACGCGCTCCGGGGTCCCGGCTCGCGGACACACGCCAGCGCTCGGCCCCGCGCCCGCCCGCCCGCCGCCCGCCGCCCGCCGCCCGCCGCCCGCCGGCCCGGGCCCCGCGCCCTCACCTGCTCCCGCTCCCGCATCCTCGGGGCCGCACGCCCAGTTCAGCGGCCCGCCTCCCGGGGCCCCGCCGCGCGGCCACCGCAGCCGCGCCCGCACGCCAGCCCGCGCCGCGGCGCGCTCATGGGGCTCGCACGCCTCACTTCCTGTCTCCTCGAACTCGGCCCGCAGAGCATTCCCCCGCGCAGGGTCCCGCGGCGGCCGCGGCGAGGGGAGAGGCCCGGAGAAGGGACACGCCGGCCGGCAGCGCCGCACAAAGAAACCGGCCGGGGGCCGGGGCAGCAGGAAGGCGGGCGGACGGGCACAGGACGCGCGGCCGGAGCAGTGGAGCGGCCGGGGCCGGGCGTCCCTCCCCCTGGGCCGGGCGGGCGGATCCGGGGAGGCGGTGGCTGCCTGTGACCTCAGAGAGTTGGAATGCGGGCGGGGGAGGTGCGGACAGCTGCGCCCGGCCGCCGGGGAGGGGGCGCGCCGCGGCTTTTTTTAATCCTATGACCACTTATTTTAAGAGTTTCCAAATAAAGCAAGGCTTTTAATAAAAATGAGAGGAGGGGGATATTATTTCGGTGCCATGTAAAGGGTTTTATTCCCGTGTTGTTCTTAGGTGTTCTGTAAAATTCTATTATTGCTGAAGTTGTTCATTTACTCTTATACATTTCTGAAAACAGTTCAAACATTCAATTTCTTCCTCCCATACTTACGTCTAAGGATATAGCCCATAAAAAAAGGAAAAACACTGATTGGTAGTACAGGGTGCCAAAGTCCCCCTCCTCTGAAAAAGGTTATGCCTCAAATAACCTGTAAGTCTTCAAAAGAGCTGTGTGCTTAATGCAGTACAAAGTAAAGCTCTTAAGGATGGGGAACTCCAGAGTCAAAATTGTCTGGGTTCAAATCTCAGCGCCAACGCTTACTTAGCTGGGTCGCCGTGTGCGAGTTTCTTAACCTTTCTGTGCCTGCTCATCTCCTGTAAAATGATAATAATAATAATTATCACTATCTGGGCTTCCCTGGTGGCGCAGTGGTTGGGGGTCCGCCTGCCGGTCCAGGGGGCGCGGGTTCGTGCCCTGGTCCGGGAGGATCCCGCATGCCGCGGAGCGGCTGGGCCCGTGAGCCATGGCCGTTGGGCCTGCGCGTCCAGGGTCTGTGCTCCGCGGCGGGAGAGGCCGCAGCAGTGAGAGGCCCACATACCGAAAATAATAATAATCACTATCCAGTAACTTGTGTGAAATGTTTCATTCTAAGCCCTATTAGCAATTTTTATTATTACACTGCATTATTATTTTTATTACTGCATGGCAACACTTAAGCCAAGGAATAAAATTCTGTGTCCCTAACACCATCACAATAGGGTGTTTCGCCTTTCCTTGGCATATGGTTTGAGTGATTGGAGCAGAGAAATTTTTATTATGTAAATTTTATTTAAATGATTTTTTAAAAAATATGTTTGTTTCTGGAAAGCTTTCTTATGTTACATTTCATTTAGATCTCATTTTCTTCAACAGTTAACAGACACTTAGTGAGTACTTACTCATGGTCCCTGCTCACAAAGGACTTCTAGTCTACTGGGTAATAAACCTACACACCGCACATACACATGACAAACAAGGCCTAAGTGGAAAGCGCCATCCTGGAAGTAGGAGTGCGATGGAAGAACAAACCCTAGGCAGGACTCAGCTTGGGTAATGGAGCTCAAGGCAAATAGGATTACATGTGTTTCTATATGGAAGAAAATCAATCAATTCTGCTTATAATTGAATTTCAACTGGACACCATGAGGGGGTCAATTCGTGTGCGAAGAAAAGAGAAAATGACTGGCTCTCTGGTTTTCCAAAATAGAAAAACTGAAATTATGTGTGAGTCTTCTCCATCTCCAGCTTATCATCAAGGCCTGCCACTTCCTCCTTTGAAACATCTCATGAATGCTTTCTTTCCTCTTTGTTCCTGAATGCCCCCCTCCCCCCCATTCTAATCCAAATCTTCATCCCTCATCATTTTACATCTGACTTACTGCAACAAGGGCGGTCTCCATGCCTCTGGTTTCTGCTCTCTCTTCTCTCCATGTGAATACCAGGCTTACGTCTCCTTGGGGTTTATCACTCCCAATGGACCCCTAAGGATAAGCTGTTCTGCCTGACCTTTAGGGCCTTTCTAAATCGGCCTCAGCCTCTTATGACCATCCTTATTCCTCTCTTCTCCCCTACTGCCCCCATCAAACCATTTCTCCTGGCCCAGAGCACCTCCGGCCCCCCTTCCCTTTGTCTAAGCCTTCTGTTGCTCTCCAAGCCTCAATTCAAGGCTCTGCTTCCAACACAACTTGCTAGCCACCCCATTCCACAGTGATCCCCACACTTGGCAAGAACGTTAAAAACTGTTTCATGTAGGCTTCTTTTATATCTCCTAGAATTCCTAGGACACTACTGGGCAGAGGGTAGGCACTAAATAAAAACTTGTTAATTGAATCGGGAAGAAAATAAAAGAATTTTAAAAATAGAAAATGATTGTAAAACCCAAGCGATGTTATACACTGAGCTGAACTTCCTCCCTCACGGTCCACAAGTGCCACTTGCTGACCAAGTCCTTAAGCTCTATTTTCCTGCAACCATGTTAATTTGACAGTAACAGCCCCATGACAAGCCACTTGAACAAAGGCTTCAAAGTGTTCGGCATGAAATTATTATTGGCTTCTGTTTGTATGGAAAGAAGTGAAATAATTTATATGGTTCAACCCCAAAAGATACAAAACGGTGCAAGGAAAAGTCTCCTTCTTACTTTCCTGCTCTCCTCCTGGGGGTAACTGGTGTTACCATAATACTATGTACCCGTCTACAGAGAGTGTGTAGATGAATAAGCAATTACATATCTGTCTGTATTTTTACCTCCTCTTGCTACCCAGAAGTGATATACATTCTTCTTCCTGTGAAGGTAATTCTCTTTAAAAAAAAGTAAAAATTTAAAAATTTCTACAGTAAAAAGATGTTCAATAAAGGGAAAGAAATTGTGGGTTTGGTGGTACACTGACTGATACTTCCTTAGGAGTTAAGAAATTAATCTGCTTTGATACTTGGTGAGTACCCACTATCTCTCACTATATAAATTACCATGATGATGCTGGCAATATATTTGTTCAATGGACAAGAAAATGAAGAAAAGTATGTCAGCTTCCATAGCAAAAGCAATTGCTGTGACTGGAATTCCCAACACTTAAGGGCTTTTGATCCAAGGGTAGACATGCCATGAGATATTCACTAATGAAAAAACTTGTCTATTCAAACCTCATCTCTTGGAAGCCAAATGCTGCAAAGAGAAAGATAAATAAGATGTATGGCCCTGTTCTCAAAGACTCACCATGTAAGGAACAGGTGAATATATAATTCTAGTAGGCAAATACACTTAATGGGTAGATATTCTAAGTGGAGTGATATTCAGTTTATCACTATGATCAGCTTCTGGCTGTGTCTGGAAGGACAAATAAAAAGTTCATTAGGCATTCAAAGAAAAAAAGAGAAAAGCATTCCAGGCCGAAGGACACCCCCAAACACCTCTCTTCTGCCCTCCTCTTCCCCCGACACTTGCAAATGATGTGCAGCACCCAGTTGGAATGCTGCCCTGAGAGGGGGCTGGAGATGCTAGGGGGCCAGTGTTAGAAGACAACGGATTCCATGCAATTGGGGTTAGTACTCGACCTCTTTGACTTCAAAACCAATGCTCTTTTTAGTAATCTTCTCTCTTTGAAAAACAGCCCAGAGCCCTCAACTGGGATTCATTGAAATCTAGTCCTCATTGTCTCCTAGAGCAAAATATATCATTCCTCCTGAACTGGAGAGAACTTCCACGCCGGAAAATAATTCTCATTGTCCTGCTTAGTCTTTTTCAAGTTGAATACCACTAGTCCCTTTAATGGTTTCTTTCAGGCATCATTATGATCATCTTCCTCTGGATGCAATGTGGTTTATGAAGATGCATCTTACAGGGAAGCACCTGTAACAATGTCAGACCACTGAACACCATCGGTTTAGTGGGGTCATCCCCTCTGTGATCCAGACACACTCCTGAGATCTAAATATGCAAGTTCTTAAGCAGCCTGCGAGTCTCCTTCTGCAGTTTTAAATGGATTGTCTTGAAAGTTGACTCTTTCTTGAATACATTTAAAAAAAAAGTTTTACCTATTCTGAATACATTTTAATGAAAACATTCTCTATTTTTCATAAAATGTTCTTTCACTATTATCTAAATATTGACTAAGGATTTTGTATGCAGTAATGGCAAAACATGTGTTTGCATTCTTGGTTCTGAAATGGTGGGTAAAGAGATAGAAATAAGGTGCCTGTCTTTTGGATTGTGAATGTTGTGAATAAAGGGACTCAGTCTCACTCATGTTTGTGCTCTCTGGCTCGTAGCAGAGCATCTGACTCAGGGTAGGCATTTAATTTTTAATCAACAACCATAGTACTGCAATGAGCCAAGCACAGTTCAAAATACTTCCCAACTATGAACTTACCTCATCCTCATAATAACTCTATGAAGGAGAAACTGGTATCATACTTATGTCACAGATGAGGAAACTAAGGCAGAGGGGATAAGCAACTTGCCTAAGGTCTCAGAGAGGGTAGCAGAGCTGGGATTCAAACCCAGACATTCTGGCTCCAGGGTCCCTGTTCTCAGTCACTCTGCTCTGCTGCCTCTCATCAATGTTGAATGAGTGCGTGATCATTGGATTTATCCGTGAGGAATGCTTTTGTAATGTAGGTCATTAATTAATTTTATCCTTCAAATATTTAATAAGTGCTTACTATGTGTCTAGCGTCCCAAAAGAAATTCTGGAGAAATACAGACCTACAAGGAGTTTATAATTTTGTTAGAGAGAACAAATGCACATGTGCACACACACATACACGCAAATGAGATGAACATTACAGAAAGGGTAGTGTCATACTAGTAGCTCCCACATAGACGTTATAGTAATTCCGAAGAAAAAAAGGATTCTATGAGATGAAGGACCGTGTGGCCGACAGACCCTAGGTGGCCTCAAGATTTCTGCCGCTGCTGTTTACACCCTTTGTAATCCCCTCCCGCAGGCAGCACCTGTGATTTGCTTGCAGCTAATGAATATGCACGGATGAAGGATTTTGCAATCTAATTTTGTAATTAAGACCCTAAATCAGTTGATTTGGGGGTCAGGCCCTGGGAGGCCCTGGCTTAATCAAATGAAAGCCTTTAAAAGAAGGACTGGGCCTTCCCTGAGCTGAGATCCTCTCTTCCCGGGCTTGATGTAGTGAGCAGCCATGTTGGTGAAGCCCTTGGCAAGGAAGTGTGGGCAACATCTCTGACCTGAGGGGGGCCTCCAGACAACAGCCAGGAGAAAGCTGAGGCCCTCACTCATAAAGCTGCAAGGAGATTAATTCCGCTTACAACCTAAATGAGCTTCAAGGTGGCTTCTTCCTCGGTGAAGCCTCCAGACTAGAACACACCCTTCCTGACACCTCAACTGCAGCTTTATGAGACCCTGAGCGGAGAATCCAGCTAAGCTGTGTTCAGATTCCAGACCCATGGAAACCACAAGATGGTAAATGTGTGCGGTAATTTGTTATGCAGCAATTAATAACTAATGAGACCACTTCAGGAATTAGCAGATATGGGGAGAGGGGAGTCCTCTCTCTACGCTTACTTTGATTCTAAGGTTTTACCGCGGCTCTCCTCCCGGCCAGCAGAGGTCGCCAGAGTGCCGGCTCCCCGGGCCCGAGTGCGCGCAGGCGCAGGCTTAGGCGCAGGCGCGCTCGACTTGGCTCCAGCCGGTGGGGGCGGGTCACGTAGAGCGCGCGGCCGGGAGCGGCGGTGGTGGAGGCGGTGAGGCTGCGGGCTGGGAGCTGGACTCCGGCTCCCAGTAAGCGGAACACTTCGCGGTGCTGAGTCCACCGCCGGCCCCGGAGCCATGGAGATCGGCACCGAGATCAGCCGCAAGATCCGGGTGAGGCCCGCGTCGGGCGGGGGCGGGAAGCCGGGCCTCGGCGGGCGGGCGCGCGGTTGTCAGGAGTAACGGGGGGTGTGGGGCCCGGCCTGGACGCCGCGGCCTGCCCGTCGCCGACGCTTTTGACTGGCCGCGGGGTCGGCGAGCAGCGCCTCCTCGGCCAGGCCGCCTCGGGCCTGGGCGCAGCCGCGGCCTCAGAGAGCGGGCTCGCGGCTGAAGAAGGAGCCGCCGGGAATCTGAGGGAGGCGTTGGGGTCCCGGCGAGAGCCGCGCGGGGAGCTGGAGGGGGCGCCGCGGGGGGCGCCGCGGAGGAGGGGTTCCGGGGTGGGACTGGGGGGCCCGAGGTGTCTCCCCACCCCCACTCGGGCGCCCGGGGGGCAGGAGGTGTGCGCGCTCGCGAAGTTGCCTCTGTGCTGCAGTCGGTTTTCCCAGGGCTGCCTTTCTCACGCGCACGATGGTTTTTTTCTTCCCTCAGAGTGCCATTAAGGGGAAATTGCAAGAACTAGGAGCTTACGTTGGTAAGTCTTCTGTTGTTAGCCTAATAGACTTTAGAATTTGCAGCGAATTTAATTTTAGGAATGCATTTTTCCTATCATGCCTTTGACTTTGGAGAGACGCCCTTTTACCTTCGAATCTGATACTCCCTGGTTACTTCTTTTCCGTACTATCTTTCCATTGAAAGCTTTATATGCAACCTTGTTTTTTTTCCCAGATCCCCTTCTAATAGGGTGTTTTGAAATCGTTTAGCTTCCTCTGTTGAGGCTCTGTCATATTTTCCTTAATATTGGTCTGATTTCTATTGTTTTTACTATTTTCTTTCCTTTCCTCTTGAACTTCATTTTTCAGTTATTATTTTGCATATGAATGATGCTGTCTGGCATTTACCTCTCTCGTGGTTCAGTGAGTTTTATTTTCAGATCTCTTTATTTTTCCTGCCCCTTTTTTTCTTACCTCCCGACGGTAATGTGTCTTTTTTCTTTTTATTCTTTTATAAATTATAATTTGAGTGTTTACTCTGGGCCAGGCACTGTGCTTAATTATTGTCGTATATGCATTAGGTCACGATAATCCCCAGGAGAACACTGGAAGGTAAGTGGTAATATCCCCAGTTGTACAAACAGGGAAACAGGCTTTGGGTGCTTGGCTTGAGCAAGGTTTTATGGATTGAGACCTGCGTCTGTTTGGCTCCAGAGCTGGTGCCTCCTGTAAAAATAATAGCTACCACTTATGATAGTGGTTCTCCAGGTGTGGGAGACCCCAAGGGTCTCTGAAGTCAAAACTATTTTCGTATTAATACTGACAGGGTATTTGCCATTTTCACCGTGCTGACATTTGGACTGTGCAAAAGTGGTGAGTAAAACTGCTGGTACCTTAGCCCGAATCAGTATCTCACACCAAACTTTACAAGCAATTATCGTATTCTTCACCACCCTTCCACTTGCAATTACAAAGAAAAAAAAAAAAGAGGCCAGTTTCATTTATGAATGTAAGTGATGAAGTAAAATATTTTTTTAAACCCTGGCCCTGACTACATCTTTTTAATATGTGGTGTTAGGAAATAGGAAGTACTCATAGTACTTCTGCCATACTGAAGCATGATGGGTTGTCCTAAGGCAAAGAATTTGTGTGATTGAGTTGAGAACTGACCTAGCCGCCTTTTTCATGGAATTTTTTTTTTTCTTTTGTTTTTTTTGGAACTATTTTTTAAAGTTTAGTTGATTTACAATATTGTGTTAGTTTTAAGTGTACAGCAAAGTGATTCAGTTTTATATATATATGTACTTTTTTCAGATTGTTTTCCGTTATAAGCTATTAAAAAATATTGAATACAGTTCCTTTTGCTATACAGTAAGTCCTTGTTGCATATCTGTTTTATTATGGTAATTTGTATCTGTTAATCACATACTCCTAATTTATCCATCCCCCTCCCCCCTTTTACCCTTTGGAACATCATTTTTAACTTCTAAGAAAGACTAACGGGCTAGTTACATAATTTGGGTTTTTGGCAGACATTTTCCTGAAAGTGAGCAAAGGTAAAGAACTAGTAAAGTTTGTTGCCAATGACAAAGTTGAGCTTTCAAATGAAAATCAGAATTTTGGAAAATTTGTCTTCCTCCATAAATTTGACAGCGTGGTGATATTAGCAAATGGTTCTTCTATACTGTATAATGAAATGTATCCGTATGCCAGTGGTTTGTTTAGCTCAGTGAACCAGTAATTTTTCAAATGACCAATGCATGAATGTTTTTAAACTGTACAGGGATAAGAAAGATCCATTAAAAGTGCAGGATGGATCAATGGATTTTCATGTAACAGAGTACAAAAAGGTCATTGATACAGTTTTTAGATTCAGTATTGTTGCTTACCTTCAAGAAACTACCACTCGTTGAGTTTTGGTGGAGTATCACAGAAGAATATCCACATTATCTGAAAAGGGTACTAAAATACCCCTTTTCCCGTTGCATACCTGTGTGAGACCAGATTTTCTTCACATTCTTTTTTTAGAACAACATAAAACAGGTTTATTGTTTATGGGATAGGTGTATTATTTTAAACGAATTAAGAAATCTAAAAATTCTGAGTTGCAGTTTCTAGTATGATAAATATCAGTAGCTATATGCACATGAATAAAAGCTGTTTGGGATCATCAGTAATTTTCAGTCGTGTAAAGGGGGCCTGAGACCAGATGGTAGTTTGCCACATACTAATTATTTGTTGTCAGGATTGTTGTAAGACTTTAACAGATAAGAAAATTGAGGCTCACAGGTTAAAGATGAAGCTGAACCAGGATTGTTTATTCTTTTATTCATTCAACATTTAATGGATGCCAGCTTTGTGCCAAGAACTTGTTTTGGGTCAAAAAGAAATCCACAGAAAACCTACAGTGAGAACTTTAGTAATTCTAGCACATGAAAACATAAACACATATTACTTGGGTCTAAATTCAATCTGATGATTCCTATCATTTATCAAAAACCTCAAACCAAGAATTTTGAGCCTATTAATATTAAAAACCTGGTTACAAGCTTGACGAAGTACAATGTGAAGTGTAATTGTAGTAAAGATATCATGTATTTTATAGTTTTCAAAATATTTTCATAGAGTTCTATTTGTACCTGAACACAATGCTGGAGTGGGGATGGCAGGTAATTTACTTTTTTACAAATAAAGAAATGGAGTCTTGGGAGGGCTAAATACAGCTGGTCAGCAGCAGATTTAAGACCCAAGAACTCAGGTCTTCTGGGTCCTTGATGTTTCTATTATGGTTGCTTCATAATAGAAACTTGGTGAGCGAACAGAAGGATAGGAGTCACTCCCATATGCTCTTCTTGAACTCATCTGTCCCAGCTGTTAACATATTAGCACAGCTTCTCAACTTGTTTGCCTCTGCTTCTTGACTGGAAGTTTCTTGAGGGCAGAGACTTCATATTGGTTGTGTCTCAGTGGCCTAGCAGAGCACCACATATTTTCATAAATGTTGATTAAGTGGGTAAACAGGGATCACCATTAGACTATTTGAAATATACATTGTTTACAGTTAGCTACCTGATTATTTGAATGTATAGGCATCATTGTCCTTCTGAAAAGGGTGACTTTCTAGTCCCTTTCTTTGTGCTGAAGTACTGGAAACCTTTTTATGGAAACAATTCTTTAGTAAATATTTGAATATCTATTTTCAAGGCATTGAGTGGGATATAAAGATGAGCAGCTGTTTGTTAAGAGTTGATACGGTTTCATTTTTGTGTGTGTTTAAAATGGAGTACTTTAGTGAGATGGCAGTTATAATTCAGAGCAGTCTTAAATTCACATTTTAGGAAGTATGAACTTGCAGGAACTGTCAACATTTTACTGTTTTTCAGTACATAGATTTCAGATGAACTTGAGAATGCTATTAGAATTCTATAGGAATGTATCATGAACACTTTATTTTATTTATTTTTTGGCCGTGCCACAAGGCTTGCAGGATCTTAGTTCCCAACCAGGGATTGACGCACCGAGTCCTAACCACTGGACTGCCAAGGAAGTCCCAGAAACACGTTAGTTTTCATTAGATTCTTATTTCTCATTTTGTGTCTACTGAGAGAACGATGTTACGAATTTCTAACAGCCTTGTTGAAATATAATTGTTATAAACTCCACCTATTTACAGTTTGCTATGTCTTGATATGTATACACCATAATCAAGCTAATGAACATATCCATCACTTCCAAAAGTTTCCTTTTGGGTTTTCCTGGGGCTCTTTTGTATCCTTCCCTACCGTCTGTCCTTGTCCCCACCCTGTACCAGAGCAACTGCTGATCTCATTTACATAAAATTTTATAAAATGCAAACTAATATATAGTGTCAGAAAGCACAGCCTATTTGTTTTCATTACTGACGTTATGAGGGAGAAAAACTGTCAAGACTGCCAAAGCACCCCAACTTTGTTTTCCTTTCCTGGGTTACCAATGGCAGCCCATGGTAGGGACACTTTGTGTAAATAAGCTGTGAGGCTTATTTACTAAAGTTGCCAGAAAGCAGTGGAGCCTTTTGATACTTTACAAAGAAAATAACAAATGACTGGCTACTTGTTCTTTTATCTCCTCACATTGAATTGCATGCTTCTAGCAAGTATTCTGATTTCTCTGTTTCCATTTGTAGATAGGGCTTTAGTGTATTTGTGCTTTTCTTGAACTGGATTTTTGATATTTCTTCTTGAAACAAATGTCTGATAGTAGTTCTGAAATGAACCTTTCTGCCTACATAGAAATGTTGTGAATATTTAAGGTATTAAAGAATCTAAAGGAATTTTTTTTGGTAGGGATCAAAGTTCCTGATAAATAGCTTTTGCTTTCCTATCTTTTTATTGTGGTGGTTTTGGGGTTTTTTTTGTTTGTTTTTGGTCCTAGACCTCACCCTCATAATTCACTGTTAGGAGGGTATAAGAATGAAACAGTGAGTTGAGTAGAAATCATTTAACTAATCTTAAGATTAAATTTTTTAAATGATGTGTAATTTTGGGGTGGTTTTAGTTTATTTGATGTTGCTGCAAGTTTGTTACCCTAATTAAAATCTGCCTTTACCAAGGATAAAGGTGTTCCTTGAGAAATGAGTGTCATTTTGAAACAAACACGCACAAAACTGAACAAGACTCAGTATTATTCTTGAGAAATGTCCAGTATGCTTTCTGGAAGTGTTTCTGAAGTTAATGAGCATTATTAAAAAAGATTAAAGGAAATGAATGCACTCTCAAGCTTGATACCGTAATTCAGAATATCTAGTTATGTAAATATTTATTAGTTATTCCTAGTTACTGTTCTTCTAGTAATTGAAATACTTATGGAATAAAGAGAAAGAAAGCTATACTTTTTGTCCAGCATAATTCCAGTAGAGCTGACATTCTTAGAACTACATCTATATTTTCAAGCACATCAGCTTCAAGTAGAAGAAGATATTAAGGAAAGCATAAAAAGTTTTTATATACTTTTCCTTTTAAATAGATGAAGAACTTCCTGATTACATTATGGTGATGGTGGCCAACAAGAAAAGTCAGGACCAAATGACAGAGGACCTGTCCCTGTTTCTAGGGAACAACACAATTCGATTCACCGTATGGTATGTTTCTGAATATTTACCCCTCAGACCAAAGTTTGGCTCAAGTCAAGAGTAGGTGTTCTGTCTGAAAAGAGGTTCTTGAGAGGAGAGTCAGATTCAGTGTTGTGAGGCAGGTTGTGAGTGTTGAGAGCACAGCCTCTGGAGCCAGACTGCCAAGGTTGAATCCTGGATCTGCCTCTTTCCTTGGTTTCTCCATCTGCAAAATGGGTATCGTAAATCACCTTTATAGGGTGGTTGTGAAAATTAAATAAGCTAATACATGTAATGTGCTCACAGCTGTGCCTGGCCCATAACAAGTCCTTAGTATGTGTTGACTGTAGTTAATACGTTTCTTTTGTAAACTTCAGCATGTTATCATTCCTTTCCCTCCACCAAAACCAGTTATAGATGTTTTTTGGACTGGGTTGACTTCCTGAATTGCTTTCTTCAGTCAGCTAACTTAGGGGGCAAGGTTTTTTGACAAAATTTCAAATCATTTTTTTAGTTTGGAGCTTTTTGAAGTCTAGAATTTTGAAATAGGCAACTTTGTGTTCAAATATAAATCAGTATTTTAATTTCCAATGTCCTTTTTCAAACCACATATTCCTTTGGTTGAGAATACTGACTAAAATCATTAGATTTAATTTATGAAGGCAGGCCAGGTTCTGGTACCAGGTTTGAGGTAGAGTGAGAGCTGGGGGAGGGTAACGATGTGGCTGAGAATAGAGCAGGAAGGATCATATAAAGGTCCTCACTGGGAACCACCAGTTGCAGCACAAGTTGATAGATGGAGCAAAAGTTGCATGAGCAGTGGCCTGCTTAATTTGAATGGCAAGAGACTGGGAGACCAGATAGGCAATAAGGAGGGATATGAAACTGGTTAACTTGCCTTTAAACCAAAGTTTGTCTTAAAGGCATTTTGGCCCCAATGGGCAACTGTATCCTTTATAACTCTGGTGAAGCTTTCTTGAAATTCCACACAGAATTCTCTGGGTTTATATTACACATTTTTGAAGAACATTGAGTGCAGTGGTTGTTCCTTAAATGTTTTGATACATACACTCCTACAGTGTGGGTGACCTAACCCACTTATTATGGTTTGTCCCCAGAGTTTACCAAAAGAAGAGAGATCATGGTGCTTTTGACTGGGGAAATTACCATTATCAAGAGTACTGCTTTTTTTTTTTTTTTTTTTAAATGCTTCAGCGGTCCAGGTACTTGTTTTGTTTCATGTACGTTTTTTATGACTAGACTTTTGGTTCAACATTTGGATCACTTTGAGTCCCAGTAACGTAATATGGGACATTGACCTAGTAGATCCTTTCTCAGATAACTTGAGGGAGTGCTTTAGACAAATTTCTTACATAAGCAGACTGCCAACTGAATTTGAATTTAAAATCACATTAATTCAACTCTTTCATCTTGCCATAAATTTTATTCTTCACCATGTACTGATAAAAGTGATGGTGTCTCTGTTTTGACACTTTGCTTTCTTAAGTGTTCATTTACACCCGCCACAAACAGACTATTCTGATTCTTTGGAGCCCTGCAATAACTGTATCCTAGGGGATAGTGGCATGTGACCGGGTTCTGGGTGAAACATTATTATAATGAGATATTTCTGGTGTTTTTAGGATGCCTGGCCTCCTGGAAGGATTGTAAGACAGCTTTGCCTTGTACATAACTACTAAAATAGGTTATATTATAATTAAGGTTGTGGCTTGTTTACAGCATTAGTTTTGAAAACAATAGTTATAATGAAGTGATATAGTATATTTTGAGATTATTTTTAAAGTTTTTTCACCTCTCAGGATTAAGTTCTTCCAGAAACCATCTAAGTAGATAAAAAATAAATTTAAACTGTGCTTAAAACAATTTTAATAATGTTACATTACGTTTATGGTATTTTATCTCCTTTTATCTACCTTGAATCTTTAGTTCTTTTGAAACAGAATGATATTCTTTGTGGATCAGCGCTGTGTGGTCAGATGATAATCATTGCCCTTATTTTTGCAGAGGCTAGGTGTTGAAAATAGTGATGAAAAAATAAGATTTTTGATTATTCTACAATATTCATGTACAGCCTTTTTAAAAAAATGTAAAACTTAATTTTAATACTATTTATCCATTAAATTCCATTCAGTACCATCTGTCAGTGTTTATCTGAAGACTAGATCTAAAATGTCATCAAATTTAGAGTGACAGTTGAAATCCAATGTTTCTTGATTAACAGAAGCTTTAACTTTTTTGGTTTTTTTCTTTTAGGCTTCATGGTGTATTAGATAAACTTCGTTCTGTAACAACTGGTAAGGTTCATAAAGATGATGTGTGAGTTTTTTTGGAATTTGCTATAGCATATTATCGTTTTTCTGAAGTCACTTATACTGCTTTGGGGAAAAAAACCCATAAATTTGAAAATGGTAGTTCATTTGAAGTTTTTGAGGAAGCCCACATTTTTATGAATTTAAAAGCAATAAACTTAATATAATTCGAAGATGATTTGAACAAGGAAAGGGAAAGTATGCAATTTATTCTAAGGAAATAATTATGGATGTGTGCAATGATTTAGCTTCAAGGATATTTCAGTGTTTTATAATTGAAAATTAAAAGTCCAGTAATAATAAATTAGATATATTATTATATCACTATGTATGGAATAATATTCACCCATTAAAAATGTTGTGGAAGAACACATAATTATTGCTTTAAAATTGGTGGTGAAGAAGGGGAAGGTTCAAAGTAATAAAAATAGCTTCAAGGGACTGTGTGTTTTTCTTTCTAGACCCCTCTAGTCTGAAGTCTTCCGATACCAACATCTTTGATAGTAATGTACCTTCAAACAAGAGCAGTTTCAGTCGAGGAGATGAGAGAAGGCATGAAGCTGCAGTGCCACCTCTTGCAGTTTCTAGCACTAGACCTGAAAAAAGAGAATCTAGGGTTTCTACAAGTTCACAGGAGCAGAAGGCTACTAATGTCAGGTAAGAGTCTTGTGTAGACCTGTGGGCAGGTGGGTGTGTGTATGTGACATTTACATTAGTTAATATGTCTTTAAATTGCTGTTTTCAGAAATTTTTGGAAATGAGGTGGTCATGAGCAGTTTTTTTGAATAAAATAATGAAGGATAAGTCCAAAGTATGATTACCTTTTATATAAAATGTAGTAAATCAAAGTTTAAAAAAAAGAAAGCAATTTCAAAGTACTTTTTAATGGACTACATAAAGGGATTATCCATACTTTTTCATTAAGATGTATCTAAATATCCTTTGAAGAGTTGAAGATACTGCTCTAAATTGGTAACACACCCTTTTTGGTTTTGTTTTCCTTTTTAACAGACAGACTTATGATGATGGAGCTGCAACCCGACTAATGTCAACAGTGAAACCTTTGAGGGAGCCAGCACCCTCTGAAGATGTGATTGATATTAAGCCAGAACCAGATGATCTCATTGATGAAGATCTCAATTTTGTGCAGGAGAATCCCTTATCTCAGAAAAAACCTACAGTGACACTTACGTATGGTTCTTCTCGCCCTTCTATTGAAATTTATCGACCACCTGCAAGTCGAAATGCAGACAGTGGTGCTCATTTAAACAGGTTGCAGTTTCAACAGCAGCAAAACAGTATTCATGCTGCCAAGCAACTCGATATTCAGACTAGCCGGATATATGAAACAGGACGTTTGTGTGAACCAGAAGTGCTTAACAGCTTAGAAGAGACTTATAGTCCCTTCTTCAGAAACAGCTCAGAAAAGATGAGCATTGAGGTTTGTATATACTTTTAAATTCTGACTCATTAGGCTGAAAATTGTCAGTTCTTAATACTAAATTGTACATGGAATAACTAAACACGTACTGCAAGTTTGTTTTAAACTGATTTCTGTGCTGCTCAACATAATACATCAGTCAGATTTTCCTCTCCACAACTGGCTACAGATATTTTACATCTTGTTTACTTTCCTGGATGCTAACAGTTGAGATAGCTTTAACCTTACCTTATCATTTTGCGAGGATTTTAGGTCAGTATTAGATCCTTCATTTTATTTGTTTCCTCAACAGTGCTATATGCTGCTGTTTATAAATGAATTAAAGCACTGGTTTTTGTTTTAGCTAAAGGTTGGCTATTGGAGATATTACTTGTATTTTTATAAGAAACCAGGGAAATAGCCCATGAATTCTTAATGTGCTTGGCGTTTTCTTGAAAAGAAGCAAGTATTCTGTAGTAGAATTTTATTTTCTGAGACTAGGTAAGTGGAAATTTATCTGATTGCAGGAAGAAAACTTTCGGAAGAGAAAGTTGCCTGTGGTAAGTTCAGTTGTTAAAGTAAAAAAATTCAATCATGATGGAGAAGAGGAGGAGGAAGATGATGATGGTGGGTCCCGTACAGGAAGCATCTCCAGCAGTGTGTCAGTGCCAGCGAAACCTGAACGGAGGTAACCGAACATGTCTACATTAATTTTTCATCGCCTGGTGGAGTCTTCTGGGTTCCTTGAAGAGGGTATCATGAAAATATAAATTTAATACCATGTAAGACTTTTCCATTGGTTTTTGAGCAACGCTTCTATTAATGAAAGAGAAGTTGCCTAAAACTGGAGAAGATTGCAAAGAATATTAAAAACTGTAATATGGGTGGGAGGAAGGTTGATCCAAATACATTATTTTCAAAAGTTATAAGGTTCTCATCCAGTTGGCATTTCCTAAAAACTACAGCTAGTCTGTTCCAAACCTAAGAGAAGGCTGTAGTAAAGGTATAATGGATGGCTAGCATGTAAAGAACTCAAATCTAAAATTTAATCAGTATACCTTTCTTAACTTTTTTAGACCTTCACTTCCACCTTCCAAACAAGCTAACAAGAATCTAATTTTGAAGGCTATATCTGAAGCTCAAGAATCCGTAACAAAAACAACTAACTACTCTGCAGGTAATTTAAATGTATTATGTTGACATTAAGTAAGAGATTTCTGTAAGTCTTGAGTAAGCTATAGATGATTGCTCCTCAAGTTGTGATAAAATACAGATGCCTGCCAGATGTCAGGACCAAGGTGAGGTTCAGAGAATGATTAAAAGGAGATTTGACCAGTTTGAGAAGCTTTCCCGAATGTCAGTGGAACTTAGTTCTCTGAGCAACTGTAATGCCTTTTACTCCCTCTTTCTGATGTATGTGAAATATATAACGGAAATCTTAAAGGGAGTTTTGATAAATATGAGACTTTTCATATTTATAGCATTAGAGTCAACATTAGATATGAACTTATGTTATTTAAAAGGGAGCAAAATTTGAAAATATTAAGAGCCTGAAATTAGAAAAATTTGTCTAGTATATGAACAGGTTGGTTTCTTTCCTCTCAGTAGAACCGATTACTCTGTGCCCCATGTACTATAGCCAATATGTAAAATTTTCTGTTAATAAGCTGTGATGATTACCCACTCTAAATTTTTAAATTTTATTTTTGCTATGGATTTGATGACTGTTCTTTTCGCGTTGTTCTGCTTTTCTATTCTCCTTTGCATCTTTTTATATGACCGCTTTCTAAAGTGAAATAAACTGTAAGCTAGCAACTTTTGAGCCTGATCGTCACCTGTCCCCTTGCTTCTCCTCATCCCTAATTTAACCCTGAACATAAACAGCTTTTGGCTTATAGGGTAAGGATTATCAGGCAAAGGCCAACACTTGACATAACAGTTCATCTGTTTACATTTTCTTTTTTGGTCTGTCAGCAATATTGAGTGTTTACAATGATGAGAAATTCAGACTTAATCACTGTGACCTTAATTTCCTGCTTTTGTAATTGGAGAGTTTTCCAAGTTTTTTGAGAGATAACATTGATATTCTTTCTTCACCTAGGTTATCTGGATTACAGTTTGAAATTGTTATAGAACCATGAGGCAGAACCCAGACTACATTTGGTTAAAAATGAATACATGTGTGCTGCAGTGTATTTATGGCATGTAGTTTAAAATGTATAAATGTTGTTTACATAAGTATGGGTAACTGAGTCATAGAATACTATAAGGAAAAATGAGGTGTCTATGAATTGTTTCTAACTCCTCATATTCTAAACCCAAGGAGGCATTTATATTTAATATATTCACTGTTGAGTTTTGAAATATTACTTCATTTGGATTTCCATCTTTTTTGCTTTTTATATAAAAGTCTCACAGAAACAGACACTTCCAGTTGCCCCCAGAACTCGAACTTCTCAAGAAGAATTGCTAGCAGAAATGGTCCAGGGGCAAAGCAGGGCCCCCAGAATAAGTTCCCCCATTAAAGAAGAGGAAACAAAAGGAGATAATATAGACAAAAGTCAAGGTAATAATTTAAATGATATTTCATTGCCTATTACACTTTTTTCATGAGGCATTAAATATTTTCCAGTGGGTATTTATGAAATGTTGGTTATACTATGAGAAAAGGGCTTATTAATAGGCCCCCAAAAATAGAATAAGGGACCATGAGGAAAGTCTATACCTACACTTTTTAGAATTTAAAAAATCTTATCATTAGGGAAATTTTTAGTGTTCTCAGAAGTGGAGAGAATAGTGCAATGAATTCCCATGAACCCAGTCACCTAGCATTAATAATTGCCAGTCTTTAGAAAGCTTCTACTTAAAGATACATAGATACCTACATCCTTCCTTTTCTTCTTTTTGTTAATCCTACCCCTCTTCTCTTGAACTTGAAATCTTTAAATCTCCCCTCTGAGCATCCTGTCTCTGACCTGCCAGAACTGCCTTATTGTCCCAGTGATACTACTTTATCCCCTTGTGCCTGACATACTTCCAGCTGATCTTTCTGCTTCCTTTCTCTCAACCTCCCACCCCCAACTCTTGCACAGACTCTCCTGTCTGAAGTGTGACTCTGATCATGTGACTCTTCTGTGAGAGCATTTATAGCTTCTCTTCCTACTGTGCATTATCTAGGACTGATGTCATCAGCTTGGCCTTTAGGCAGCTTCTGGTCCCTGGGCCTGCCCAGCCCTTCTCCACTGCTCTCCAACCTGTTTCTTCTATTCCCATCAGGAAAGAGTCTAGTTCTTTTCCTCTTCTACTGAGATCTGATTAAAAAACCCCACCAAAACTGTATGCTTGTCATGACTTAATACTTTTACAGGGCTGGAATACATTTTTTCATTCCTCCTCAGCTGTGTCCTTTAAATTGTTCCAGGTTCATCTCAGATTTACTTGTTTTGTGAAGCCTTAACGATTCCATCTTGTATTTGTCTCTTCTCTCTTTTTTTAAAGAAGTCTTTGACTATGGTGTGCAATTTGCTGTGTCAGCATTATGTGCAGTTCCAATAAATCATGGACCTGAAAATGGGAAAACCCTTAAAGTAGCCAGTAGGTACTAACTGGGCCAATTTGTGAAGAGTAGTTGGAAACTGGGATTTGAGCTTTAGTAAGGATTTGCAGTGAATTGAAGTCTGTCAAACGGTTTTGAATCTGTGATTTCATGATGGCATTTTTAAGTAAACAATCGGTCCTTTTGGAGGATAATAGATACTAATTCATTGTCTTGGAAACCAGAGAAATAAAATAATTGAGCATTTATGCTGTCTTTCCTTTAAGGATGGTACCACTGGGTATCAAAGTAGTATAGGAGTTAGTACTTGTTTTTGTAAGTGAAGTTTTATTGGAAGTAAACTATGCCCATTTGTTTATGTATTGTCTATGGCTGCTTTTATACTACAACCACAGAGTTGAATAGTTGCAACAGACCATAAAGCCCACAGAATTTAAAATAGAAAATGTTTGCTACCCCTTGTGATACAGTAGATGAAGGAAGCATCTTTTAAAATTATTCTAGCTAAGAAGTGAAAACAAAATGATAGAATTCTAGTGGTTTTTCCCAACTAACAGTGAATTAATGAATCTAGGCACTGATAATGGCTACTAAAATGGTTTTTAAAGTGAAAATCAGCCATTTTGTGCCTCCCAATGAAAGAATAAAACACTACCTTAGTCTTGCCAGAGGATTTGAACCTGAGTGATCAAGCCTCTGATGCAGCAGTCAGCTTGCAGGAAGTACAGAGGCCAGAGGAATATGTTAATTGCTGCACCATGAGTGTGCAACAGGCAAAGTACCCTCTCTGGGGCACTGTATAGGTCAAACAGCCTGAGAATTCTAGATTAAAAGACTTAAAAGACAAAAGGGGTAAGATTAATCTATAGTGTCTAGGTACATACACTTGTGTGATAAAACCACAAACTGTAGATATTACTATAAAAGGCGTATGGTGGTTACTTTTGAATAGGACTGATTATATTGGAGTACATGAAGGGGGGCTTGTGGGGTAGCTTACATAGTCTATTTTCTTGATCTGAATGGTGGTTATAAGGGTGTTTTGCCTTAGAACTCATTAAACTCTTACTTTTGTGTGGTTTTCTATATCATCGTTTTGTTTTAAAGTAAAAGGTTAAAAAACTGAAAAGGTATCAAGTATCTCTACTGATGAGGACTGTTACTACTCTTACCAGTACCATTTGTTTGCAAGCGTGAAGTGACACACTGCGAAGTTATTAATTAGTGTGCTTACTCACTGTTTTGTAGCTTTGTCTGTGACAGGGTTGTTTTTTTTTTAATTTATTTATGTATTTATTTTGGCTGAGTTGGGTCTGTTGCTGCGCGCGGGCTTTCTCTAGTTGCGGCGAGCGGGGGCTACTCTTCATTGCGGTGTGCGGGCTTCTCACTGTGGTGGCTTCTCTTGGTGCAGAGCTCAGGCTCTAGGCGCGCGGGCTTCAGTAGTTGTGGCGTGCAGGCTCAGTAGTTGTGGCTTGCGGGCTCTAGAGCGCAGGCTTAGCAGTTGTGGCACACAGGCTTGGTTGCTCCGCGGCATGTGGGATCTTCCCTGACCAGCGCTCGAACCTGTGTCCCCTGCATTGGCAGGAGGATTCTTAACCACTGCGCCACCAGGGAAGCCCTGTGACAGGTTTTTAAAAATCTATGCACATGTAATGGCATGAGTTGTTGATAGTGTTCTCTCATCTCTCTGACCTCTGTAGTTTTAATGGGCTAGCCACCTCAAAATATTTTGCTTTTTCTCTTTTTGTCTTGGGTTAATCTGTCACTAGAAGTGTATTTTGTCAGTCTTTTCAAAGGTTTATCATGACAACAATTCTGGCTTTATTGATTCTCTTTTGGTGTGTTGTCTATTTCATTGATTTCTGCTCTTATTTTTAATATACCCATCTATATTTTTCTTACTAATTTATCTTAGCCTGTCCTTTTTATTTTGCAAATGTAAACATTTAAGCTATGAAATTCTCTTGACATGCCATTTTTGCTGCATGTCACAATTTTTTTTTTTTTTGGCGGTATGCGGGCCTCTCACTGTTGGCCTCTCCCATTGTGGAGCACAGGCTCCTGACGCGCAGGCTCAGCAGCCATGGCCCACGGGCCTAGCCGCTCTGCGGCATGTGGGATCTTCCCAGACCGGGGCACGAACCCGTGTCCCCTGCATCGGCAGGCAGATTCTCAACCACTGCGCCACCAGGGAAGCCCTCACAGATTTTGATATATACATTTTTCATTATCATTTGAATTACCTTTAATTCCCATTATGATCTTCTTCTTCGACCTATAAGTTATTTAAAAGTGTTTTTAATTCATAGTATATGGAAGTTTTGGGTTTTGTTTGTTAACCTTTTTAATTATATACTATGGACTTAGTTGTACTGTGGTCTTATAATGTGATCTGTGTAATACATACTCTTATGAAAATAGTTAAGACTTAAGGCAGTCAGTTTTGTACGTCTTTCTTGTGCATTTTGGAAGAAAGTGGACTCTAATTGTTGAATTGAGAATTTTGCATTTAGTAGACAAAGCTATCCAGTTAATATTGTTCACATCTTGACCTTGCTGAGTTTTCGGTCTACTTATCGGCGATTGAGAGGGTTTTGAAATTGTCTGTCAGGATGACAAATTTGTCTTCATTTCTCTGTACTTCTGGTAGATTTTGTTGCAGTTACTTTGTGGCCATTAAACTAGGTGCACATATACTTAAAATTATCCTGGTGAATTGAATCAGGAAGGTACATCTTCCTGATGAATTGAAACTTTTATCTGTATCTATAATCCTTTATGTACTAAATGATGCTTTTATCTTCAACTCAGTTTTGTCTGATATTAATATAGCTATTTAGTTAGTATTTGCTTCATATATCCGTGCTTCATGCATTTTTCAGTCTTCTCTGACCTTGTTAGGCATACGTATCTCTTAACTATCATAAAGCTAGATTACTGTTTTAAAATTCAGTCTGAGCTTGCTTTTATATGAGTTTAAACCATTCACATATATGAGAATTATTGATGGAGTTGGACTAGTTTCTGTCACCTTTTTTTGGTTTGTATTTGCCTGCTTTCATTTTTTGATCTTTTTTGTCTTTTTTAAAGATTCATTAATCACTGTTGTAATTGTTGTTGGTTGCCCAGCTCTCCTTTATTTTGTACTGTTTTAAACTCTATTTCTGTTCTTTTATTGGTTACCACTGAAATTTTACCATACAGATTTAATATTCCAGAAGTTAATATTCTGACCCCATCCCCAAACAGTAAATGGATTTTAGAATACCTTAGCTCCAGTTTTACCCCCTCAGACTTTACATTATGTTTCCAGTGTTTCCATTTTGGCCCTTTTTTTAATGGATAAATTGGGCACCATTACTGTTTTACCCAGGCAGTGTTTGTTCACATTTACCTACATAGTTATTGTTTTTTTTTTTCTCATATCACTTGAATGTTATTTGGGGATTGTCATTTTCCAGTATTTTAAAGTATTTTGAAGTGTATTCTTTGGAAGTTTCTTTGGAACAGGTCTGTTGGTGGTAAATTTCCCCAAGAGTCTGTTCACCTACAAGAGTGTTCATTTCTCCTTGTTCTTGTGCAGTAGCTAGCTTTACTGCATACACAAATCTAGGTTAACAAGAGTTATTTGCTCTCATCACCTTGTTTATATTATGCCACTGTCTTCTGGCTTCCATGGTTGTTGAGTGGACTTCTGTTATTCTAATTGTCTGTTGTTCCTTTGTAGGTGATCTGTCCTTTTTCTGGCTGCTTTCAGGATCTTCTGTCTGTCTTTGATGCTCTGCAGTTTCACTACAATGTGTCTAGGCATGGATTTCCTTTTATTTTTCCTATTTGGTATATGTTAAATAAAATTTTATATTTAAAGTAAAATATGGTACATTATGAAATATATGCTCACCATAGAAAATTTGGAAAAACAACACAAATCATTGTAATACCTGCTGATAGATTAGAAAATAATCAAATAGTATAGCACAATTTAGAATAACAACTAACATTCTTTGCTTCATTATTTTCCACACTGGTTCTCCTGGAGGCCACCACTTTTAAATGCTTCTGTTTATGACTTTCTTTCATTTTCTCCATGTCTGTAATAATATGCTTATACCGCTGTTTCTTAATTCACCAACTATAGATGTTATGTTTTGATTTCTTGCTACAGTATATCAGTATCTAACTCTCACTTTTCCTTGCCTCCAAGCCCATGTAGTAAATTCACTATTTTTAGTTCATCTACGGATTACTTTTATAATTTTAAGTAATACACCTATTTCTTGTCTGATTAACTGTATCAGTATATTTTGACTCCTGAAAGATAAGGACATTTATGTCCTTTAATTCTTATACATCTTTTCTCATCCCCCCCACTTTCTAAATTCTGTCACCCGTACTTCTATATTGCTGAAGATCTAATTTACATTTTGTTCTGTTTTTCTAGTTACAGTTGCCATGCTTTGTAGGTTGACTGTAAAAGTAGAGAACCAGTAAGCAGTGTTTAAATCATTAAGACTCAAAATGCTTCTCAGGGCCAAGTTTACATCATCTTCTAGAGTTCTTCATTTAGGGGTTCCCTAGAGTTGTTTACATTTTTCCCCTTATGTACAGTGTTTTGTTTTTCTTTGATTCTTCTTTTTTTCCCCCTTCTTGCATTGCCTACCTGTATTATAGTCTGAAGGTCTATCATTTTATACTATTAAATCTTTGGATTTCCCTTTTTTCTTAGGTACCTTCCTCCTAGAGCCTCTGTCCTCTTCTGCTCATCCCACTGGTTGCTCTCTAGGTCTGGTTCAAGGCTGTCATCCCAGGATTTACTCCTCCCCCGAGTTTGCTCTGCATTTCCTGGATCCCACTTTGTCTTCTCAGTATAGTCTTCTGTTTTGTCACCACATCATGAAGAAACTTATATGGGAGGTAAATTTTTTGAGCCCTTAGAAATCGGAAGTATTTGATTGATACTTCGACTAGGTACAGAATTCTGATCCTCAAAAAACTTTGAAGGCGTGACTTCATTATCTTGAGGCTTCTAATGTTTATGCTGAGAAGTTGGTAGCCCATCTGATTCTTATTCCATTATTAATACTAGGGCTTTTCCTCTGGGGATATTTAGGATTTTCTCTGTGGTGGTTTGTTTTTTTTGTCTTTGTTTTTTTTTTTTTAATGGAAGCATAGTTGATATACAGTGTTTCAGGTATACAGCAAAGTGATTGATTTATACACACACACTCTTCAGATTCTTTTCCATTATAGGTTATTACTCTTATGTGTTCTTGATGTCTGAAATCTGCTGTGATAAGTCTAGGTACTAGTTAGTTACTTACAGGCTGGATACCCTGTGCACCCTTTTAATTTGAAAACCCATGCTTTCAGTCTGGGAAATTCTCTTATATTATTTCTATTAAAAAATTGTTCTTTTCATTGTTCTCTTCTGGAAATTCTGTTAGTTGGATAATAAATTTCCTGCCTTGATTTTTCTCCCTTTTCTCTCCTCAATTTTAACTTGATCTTGTTCTACTCTGGAATATTTTCTTGACTTTCTCTTCAGTCCCCCTATTTTTTCTTTTTTAAGACAGGCATATTTGAAAATTTCCACAAGCTCTCTCTTGTTCTGTTTTTCATAGTATCTTGTGAATACAGGATCATTTCAAATTTGTCTGAAGAACATAACAAGAGGTTTTTTTGGATTTTTTTTTAGAGAATTCTCTTTTGTCCCCTAATGGATAGTTTTCTATCAGTGTTTGTTTGGTGTTTTTGCACTTTCATTTGCAGGCTCTTTTTAAGAAGTCTGGACACGTGGTTACTAGTATAAGAAAAGGCAGTACGAAGACTTACCTAGTGTTGTGGCATGGGCTGTAAGCTTTACTGTGGGCAGGTTTTGTTTTAAATAAAGCAGATAAGGAGCTGCTTTATTGGTCTTGAAATTGCAGAGGAATTTCCCTGGGGGGGCCCTTAAACATTCCCACTAGCTGCCTAGATTCTCCCCATATCATTTGCTGAGTTTCTTTAGAAAAGAATATTTTTTTAAAAATTAAAAAATTTTATCTTTTAAATGTTTGTGCCTATACCATTTGGAAAAGCTTGTTTTCTGTTTCACATCCTTTGAAATCTTTGCTCATTGCTCCAACCTATCACCATTGGGTGCCCCTTTGTTCATTTCATCTAGATTAAATATCTCTATCTCAGCACTGTCAACTCCCAAATTAGTTATCTCCAGCCTGGACCTTGTACCTGAATTCCTAATTCCTATCCAACTACTTACTCCACATTTCGTCTTGGATGTATAATAAATCCTTTTAAAATTGTCTAAAACCGAACTGCTAACATCTTCCCTTCCAATTTGTTTTTCCTGCAGTCCTCCTCATTTTAGTTAACGGCAGCTCAACCTTTCCAGTTGCTCAGGCCAGAAACCTGTGCTATTCTTTCTTTCAAACTTACTGCCATTTTTCCTTTCCTCTCTCTCTCTCTCTCCTTTCCTTCTTCATTCCCTCCTTTTTCCTCCCTCCCCTCTTTTTTCCTCCTTACCTCCTTCCACCTTTAGCAAATCCTATCATCTTCTACCTTCAGAATATATTAAAATTCACTCACCCCTTATACTATACTCTGCCTCTATTATCCTAGGCTAACCCATCATCCATGACTTGCCTTGATTATTGCAATAGTGTCTTACTGGTCTGTCTGCTTTCAAACTTCCTCTTCTGCTGTCTGTTCCACACAGCAGCAGAGTGATCTTTTCAAGCTGTAAATTAGATCACAGCACTCCCCTGCTCAGAACCCTCTGTTGACCCTCTATTACGCTCCAAGTAAAAAAGGCCCTCCTTCATCTCATTACCTATCCCCCGCTTTGTTCTCCTTGCTCTTCCCCAGACATACTTGGTGTGTTTCTCTTTCAGAGCATTCAGAGAAGAGCATGTGTGAGGTGCTTTTGCCCTCTCCTGGGAATGTTTTCTTCCAGATGTCCACATAGCTTGCTCATCTATGTGAGGCCTTCCCTAGCCCCCCGAGCCACACACTCCCTACCACACTTTTCCTTTTTTCTTTTCCTTTTTCTTTTTTTTTGGCCGCGGTATGTGGCATGTGAGATTTTAGTTCCCGGACCAGGGATAGAACCTGTGCCCCCTGCTGTGGAAGCACGGAGTCCTAACCACTGGAGTGCCAGGGAAGTCCCCCAGCCCCCTTTTCTAAAACTTAATTTTTCTCCATAGCACTTATTGCCATCTAATATATATTTTATATTTTCATAGTTTGGATACTTTTATCCAGACTTGGAGCTTTAAATATCATCAACATAAAATGTGTTTTATTTGTTTCTTTTTGAGGCTCATCTCCTCCCCCTCAACCACCACAATATAAGTTCTTTGACTGGGGTGGGGGTGGGGGTGGTGTGTGTGTGTGGGGTGTGTGTGTGTGTGTGTGTGTGTGTGTGTGTGTGTGTGTGTGTGTGTGTTTCATTGCTGTTATCGAGCACCCGGAACAGTGCCTGGCATGTGGTAGGAGCTTAGTAAATATTTGTTGCCTTAATGAATGTGTCACTCCTGCTTGCATCTTACTTGTGGTTCTCCCAGTGTCTCGTTTATGGCTTTTTTGCTTGGTCAGTATTTGTGCATGTATTTTCTATTTTCCAGAGGTGGTTGAAATCTCATCTGCTATGATCCCTTCCTAACCCCCATCTCTAAATCAGGGATCTCCAGGTTTCTGACCATACGGTTTTTTGTATTCTAAAATTATTTTTCAGTGTGTACGCTAAATGTATGTATTTAGTTTACGTATACACACTCAAATGCTCTTATTGATATGTATGTTAGAACAAAGTGGATTATCCTCTTAGAGACCCAATTTGGAATCCATTGCTATATGTTAAGGATTTGTGCCATTTTTAAGTTCTTTACTTCATTTTTACGGACTCTCCAGAAGGAGAGGCTGTAAATGCATATACTTAATATATCATGTTGGACTGGAATCACTGTGAAAGACTCTTAGTAAAGAGGAGTTTTTATATTCAAAGAAAACAAGGAAAATTCCCCCTTCGTTCAGCCCACTGCCTTCCTCAGAGGTAAGCACTGCATTTACAGACTGGTGTACGTCTGTAGTCTTGGCGTTTTTTTTATATGTATGTACATGTCCATCCTTTCTGTATAGAATAGAATTATCTGTATATTTATATGTATATATGTATGTCTATATAAAGGAATTACACCACATGATTTTCTTTGTAACATGTTTTGTTCCATTTAATGTATCATAGAAGTATAATAACCTAGTGATTATGAATACGGGCTCAGGGAGAGAGACCGCTTGCGGCAAACCCGGCTCTGCCACTCACTAGCTGACCTTCACCTTTCTGTGCTCTGGTTTCCCAAGAATATGTGAACTTCCTCTGTTGATGGATATTGACGTTGGAATCTATGGAAGGATCTTTGCTTATTTTGCATTCTAAAGTTGGGCTGGGCCCAACTTTGAAGGGCCCAGGCTTTGAAGCCTCAAATGGCCTCTTTTAGGCACTTTGTTTCTTTGTGACCCATCCCCTGTTAGAGCACTTTTCTACTTTGCTCACTGAAGTTGTGTTTCCTGCCCAGCTGATTTGCAGGCGGTGCTTGGCTGGGGATTTGCCACTCTTCCTAATATTTACTATACATGTCCTTTGTTAGCTAGTGCTCTTAAAAAATTCCATGCGACTCTAAAGCCTTGTAAAATTTGAAAATTATTTTCTGTATAAAGATTTTGAAGAGGTTAGGTTAATTTACAGATGTAATGGAGAAACGAATAAAGATTCTTGTATAAATTTCGGCACTTTTTCTCTGTTCTCTAACTGTGAATGACATCTATTTAACTGGGAAGTCAAAGGCTACAGTTCTTCATACAAATTCTTTTAGAGAGGCTGTGGGGAGTTGTGTTTACCGTCTTGCATCCTTATATTTTGCACAGCTTATTTGTTGGCTTGGTGAGTAAACCAAAGTAAAAACAACCTTTCTCAAACTAAAGCTGTGGAGAGACATCTGTGATCTTGGATTGAAAGACTTTAATATTGTTAAGATGGTGATACTCCCCAAATAGATCTTGAATTCAACTCAATCTTTGTTAAAATCTTTGCTGGCTTTTTTGTAGAAGTTGGCAAGCTGATTCTAAAATTCACATAGAAGTGAAAAGGACTTGGAATAGCCATAACTATTGAAAAATAATAAAATTGACAGACTTATATTTCCCAAGTTCAAAACTTACTACAGAGCTACAGTAATCAAGACTGGCACTGGCATAAGGGTATACATGCAGACCAATGGAATCAAATTGAGAATCCAGAAATGAACCAGTATACTTATGATCAATTTGAATTTCAGTAAGGATGCAAAGACAATTCATTGGGGAAAGAGCAGTCTTTTCAAAAAATGTTGCTGGACACCTGGATATCCACCTGCAAAAGAATGAAGTTGGACCCTTACCTTACACCATATATAAAAATTAACTCAAAATGTAAGAACTAAAATTATAAAACTCTTAGAAAAAAATAGGTATAACTCTAAATGAGCTTGGATTAGGCAGTGGTTTCTTATGGCACCAGAATCACAAGAAACCAAAGAAAAAAATAGTTAACTTGCACTTCATCAAAGTTAAAAACTTTTGTATTTCAAAAGATACTATCAAGAAAAAGAGAAGACAATCCACAGAATGGGAGAAAATCACATATCTAATAATGATCTAGTATCAAACCAAGGCCAAGTCCTCATTTTCCCTATCTTTAAATTTCCACCATATCTTATATCAGTACAGTTGAATTCCATTATTACCACACATATATATATACATTTTTTTAAAGATTTTTTTGATGTGGACCATTTTTAAAGTCTTTATTGAATTTGTTACAATACTGCTTCTGTTTTATATTTTGGTTTTTTGGCCATGAGGCATGTGGGATCTTAGCTCCCTGACCAGGGATCGAACCCACACCCCCTGCTTTGGAAGGTGAAATCTTAACCACTGGACAGCCAGGGAAGTCCCATCACCACATATATATTTTTTTTTTATTTTTTATTTTTTTTTAAAATTTTTTTGAGGTACACGGGCCTCTCACTGTTGTGGCCTCTCCCGTTGCAGAGCACAGGTTCCGGACGCACAGGCTCAGCAGCCATGGCTCACGGGCCCAGCCGCTCCGAGGCATGTGGGATCCTCCCGGACCGGGGCACGGACCCGTGTCCCCTGCATTGTCAGGCGGACTCTCAACCACTGCGCCACCAGGGAAGCCCACCACATATATTTTTAAAGAGATTTGTCTGTGATCATGGGTCCAATTACCCTCCCTATCCTCTCCCTAGAAAGGAAGTGTCAAGTACTGTCCTATTACTATTTTCAAGGGGAAATGAAACTCGATACTAGATAAAACAATTTAAAAATAATCTGAAGCTTGAAAATTATGGGTAATTGATGAAGGGGCAAAAGTACATTAAGTTCACATCATATTCAGGTATGAAGTACGTCATGCTGTTTTATTGCTTAATTTATGCTTCAGATCTTCAGTGCTCCTCATATGAGCTAAATAATAGAAAATTCTTTGTGTGTCACATGTCTGCTTCCAGCCAATCAGAAGCCAGAATTATTTTGTGTGTAATAATAGGGTTTATTGTTTAGAGAGGAGCTGTAAGTAAGACTCACAGGATACAGGGGCCTGCATATTAGGGCTTCTTAGTTGTGGCAAAGAGAACATTGGTCTGGTTTGTTTAGCATTTTCAGATTTACTTTGGAGCTCTGACTCCAGAAATGTACAGCCCTATCTTTTAATTTATAGGTTTTAAAATGTTACTTTTAATACTTCTTAAAGTAACAGCCTTAGTGATTGCTTTTATTTTTGATGAAAGTTTAATGGGCTGTGAAAGAAAAATTACCAAATACTAAGAAGGAAAGAGAATTTTATGAAAATGTCTTCAAGGTTTCCATCACCATCTTTACCATCACCATCTTTCTTTTCGCCTGGGCCAATTGACTTAGGTTCTGTAACAAGTTCCTCTTGTTCACTGAGTGAGCTAGACAATATTTCCCAACTTTTAAGGAAAATATCAACTGATATCAGTGAAATTAAAGGGATGAAAGCAGCAATTTTGACAGTGGAAGCAAATCTTCTTGATTTAAATGTTAGAGTGTCACAGAATGAAGCAAAAATTTCATCTTTGGAGGTTAAAATGAATGAATATTCAACGTTAACATCTGAATGCAGCAGACAGTTTGAATATCTTCAAGAGGTAGTAGATTTTGAATCACAGTCAGGAACTACTGATGTAAAAATAATTGGCTTCCTTAGAAACATTGAGAAAGGTAAATTCCTACTATGTGATATCATCGTGTAGTGGTTTTCATATGGAGGCAGCAAGGCACAGAGAACTTGAATTTTTCATGGACCTTTAATGACAAAATCAGACTCTTCTACATGATTTAACTTAGAAGCCTAGACTTTAGAATTCCGTCCATTTTAGTGGATCTCTCTAAAATGATGGTTTGAAAAGGTAGATGAGTATAGAGAGATGAAGCAAAACTTAAAATGTCAGAGAATGGTCCTCTTTCATGTGTCTGTCTTGTGAAATTACTTGGAAATGTATAATTCTTCCATTGTTCACTGTTTATGCTAAAGAGACCTGTTGTTAGTATTTGAATTCCTGTATCCTAATTACACATCAGTTTCCCAAGCTGTCCTACAGGAATACAATTTGACCAAATGATATCTGTGTTTTCAGGTCAGCTCCTCAGGATTTACTGTGTTTTTAACCATGATAATTTTGAAAGGAATTAACTTTTGTTTTTTTTGCACACCACTAAAATGTAATATAATATATATTTTAAAAGAAAATAGCTGATAAAACTTCGGTAGGTTTTAAAATTTTTACTGAAGTTGAATTTTAATGAAACATGATAGTTGGCAAACAGTTGCCAACTTACATGTCGGCACTGAGTGAGCAGACTGTCCTTGTGAAACTTGACAGTAATAGATTTACTAAGAATTAGCATGCGTGCATCTTACTGATATTTCAGTATTTGGAACCCTATCAATTACATTCCCTCGTACACCGTACTGTAACACTTCTGTTCTAAATCAGCAAGTGAGTACCTAGTATCTGCTGAGCACTGGGCTGGGGAGGTTTGGAGAAGTTATGATATTCTCCCATCACTCAAACTGAAGATAGAAAAATCAATTCTGTGTCTCTGTTTTATTTCATTTTGCAGTGTAACTATGAGGAAATTATGAACGTGTTTAAGAAATAATACATACTCTAGCTGAGCATCTTTTCTTACAGGAGATCCAAGTGATTGTTTACATGCTTTGCTGGTTTAGGACCTGGACTGCAGAGCTCTGAGTGTCTACTTACTTGTTCATTATTCTTTTTGTATCCATCCAAGCCTGTAGTTTGTCTTTTGGGAACTCTGATCAGATAACTCTGGGGTGTTGTTTTGCACTTCTGTGGGTGGGGGATTGACTTATAGTGGTGAGAGCCTAGGTGATTGAGAGAAACACTTCTCATGTTGATCTTGCAGTTGGCTGTTGCCTGTCTCCCAGGACGCAAGCTGAGGGTCCTTGCAGCACCTCCCCCTCGCTTTTGCACCCCCTTTTTCTTTATCACCAGGCTTTATCTCCAATCCGGGGAAACCAGCTTCCAGACAGGGAGAACCATTGCCATTTTTGATTTAACCTGAGTACAGATTTTTGTCTTACAGACCTTTGGTCTATAAATATTATTAAATTGTATTGTTGAAGCTTTAAACTATTTTAAAGACTTTCAATTAAGAACCCAGAAAGATTATTTTGGTCTTAATTTCTGGGAAGCACACGTGCTGGTATTGTTTGTTTTTTAAGCTTAGTGAAGTTTTAAAATTTATATTCTAGGAACTCAACAGAGGCAGTTGTTATCCCGACTGCAAATTGACCCAGTAATGGCAGAAACTCTGCAGATCAGTCAAGGTTGGTAATAATCTTAAATTTTCTTTGTAATCTAGCATTTTTCAGTTGTTATTTCCATTCCTTACACCTCATTTAATGTATCTTGTATGTCTTAGATCCTGCCCTAAGGTGCCATATTAAGATCTGTGAAAATATTTTAGGGCCAGGAGATAAGATCTGCATTTTCTTCATGCTATGTGGTGTTTGTATTTTTCACCTCATGCAGAAACTTTCTTCCTTTGATGCCATTTCACCCAGGTCCCTGCAAACTGTTGGCTGCTCATGCCCCTGCTTTAGGGACCACTTGAGTCCCTACCCTACTCTCTGTCCAAATTTTGCCATTGCCCTGAGCTGCTTTAGTGTCCTCTGGCATGTTCAACATTATCTCCTCACTTGTGCTTCACTTTAGAATCTCATGGCCAGGGCTATACCTAGAGCTTACCATTCTTAGAGCCACTGTAACTTGTTTACCTGTCTCCCTGACCCCCAGCACACAGACAGAAATACCATGGGCTACCTCAGGACTGGGGTGAGTGCCTTATTTATCTTTGTGTTCTCAGTGCCTGGCCCCTGCCAGATGCGTGTAAGTGCCTAATAACTGTCTGCTGAATAAATGAAAGGAGCCATTGGATCCCTGGAGTCGTTAATTCAGACCCTGTTTTCTCCTGCATCTGTTTCCTCTAAACCTGCCCAGTGTTGGAAGCTGTGGTCCCTTGACCCCTCCCTGTTGGCTCCTAACTGAATTTTCTTCACCCATGTTCAGGATTCCACAGTCAGCAACTATATTCCCTGACCCTTCCTGGCCTCTGTCTTAGAAAGGTGTGCTTACTGTCTCTAAGGGTTACCTTTTACCCAGATGCCAGATCCTACTCAGTTGACGAACATCCTGGTGTCGCCGGTGTCACCACACTTCTGTAGCTTTAGGCTCTACCCTCTTCTGGCTTCTCCCTTCTGTCTATAAAGGTGTTGAGGTTTTCTTCATCCTTGATGTTGCCCTCTCATCTACCCACATTCCATCCTGCTTTCTACATAAGAGTATTTTCAAAATGTTTGGCAGCTAAGGTCTGTGTATGTTGTATTTACGTCATCAACTCTTAAACTTTTTTTGTTTCCTTTATTTTTATCCATGATGCATGTACAATTTGAAGCATCAAGCAGTTCTACAAGGCTTATGAGTTAGTACATCCTTTGCTTACCTCCTATCACGTTTTTTATTTCTGAGAGCCCTTTTGTTTCTGCATATTCCTTTAATTTATTTTTTAACCTACTGATTTTATTTCATGTATGCAATACTTTCTCTTATTTCTCTGAAGATATTAAAGGCAGTTTTGGACATTTTCCTCCCCTCCCTCCTTGGTCTTGTTTTCTCCAGGTTGTTTGCTTTGATCACTGTATTTCATGACAGGTTCTCAGATGTCTGAGGATCCTTGGTTGACTTATATTTAAGAGTGGGGCACTTAAAAAGCTGGTTGGTGTTTTGGGTTCGTTAACTGGGGGATGAGGTAGGGGGTTTTGACTTTTGAATGTAGACCCTGCAGTGGAGAGTGATTTGTCTTGCCTGTTTACTTTGGGGGCACCATGATGTCTGTGTCTTTGGGTCTTTTCTATCAGGTTGGTAAGCTTCTCCAAAGAAAGATCTTTTAAGAAATGGAATGGCTGTCAGGGTTCTGGGAGCTAAGTGGGGACAGGGGGCTGAGGGACGCACCTCAACATTAACTACTATGTAATGTTTACTTAATCCACACGTTTTCAGAATCGTACTTCTTTCAACATGGCTGGCATTCATTGGTCCAGAAACCCTCTCTGTTTTTACCTTTTCAGGAGTCTAAAGCTCCACTTTTCTCTAAGAGAGAAGTGGTCGAAGGTTACCAGGAAATCTAACTGATTTTTAAAACTAATAGTATATACATTTAGTTAATTTTGTTGTGGCACCTTCCTATCAGAGACCATGATGCTTCGTCCATAAGCTTATCTAGCAATGATCGATGGGAAAGCACATCTCCAATTATTCCAAGTATCTTTAATATAAAGGTTAGGGGAATAGGTGTGGTAAGGATCAGAAAAGAAGAAAACAGATAAATAAAAGAGAAATGGACACTTGAACCCACTTCTGTTGTACCCTGTTTCCTCCCAACCCCTTCCCAGGGTCCCCTGTGCTGCCACTTTCTTAGCCTTTGAAGAATCTTGGGATCCACATTAGATTGCTTTATTATTGGCTTATGATTCTGCTTTTCGAGATCTACTAAGTTAGTTTTCTACTTTCAAAATATGGTTATCTCTTCTTTTACAATTATTTTCTCTATGAGTTTTTTAAAAATTAACCCTTTAATTGACCTTTTATTAGAGTTTCAGGAGGAAACAATGCGTGGGTTCAGCCTGTGGTCTTTACCCAGAAGATGTCACTGACTCTCCCATCTGTCTGCCTACTTGACCCAGGCTGCTCTCGTGAGTCTCGCAGAGGTGACCAGTGGCTCGTGTGGAGCGTATAGCTCTGTTTTCTGTGCACAGCTCTCTAAACTCTGTGGTGTGTGGCACTTGAGTTCCAATGTTTTCTGTTTTCTTCCATCTTTGATCCTTTGGCTTCCAGGACTTCACTCTCTCTCTGTTTTTCTACTAATTCCTTTTCATTCTCCTTCAACTCCCCTTCTCCGCTACTGCCCCTTAAAATGTTAACTTTATCCTTTGTCGTGCCCTCAGCATTATTTCCATCTCTACTGTATTCTCCCAAGATGCAGACTAGTGTCTGCTGTGCCTCAGAAAGAACAGGGCGGTGAGAAGGGGCAGCAGCCCGTGGACTGAACTGCGGCCCTCCTGTTGCTATAGCTCTGAGAGCTCAGTAAACCATCTGAGAGCTTGGAATTGCAAAGTGGTCGTCTGTAACATGGAGGAAAACCTGCTTCCCAGGCTCCCTGTGAGGATTCAGTGAGAAGACGGCAGCGCCGACTATGTACAGTTTATTAAATGTCCTCATTTCACCTTCAGCTTCGACTCCGCTTCTCTTACTTCTCTCCCCCTCCTGATAGTCTCGAATCTGAATTTTCAACTTCTTTCTAAACACCTGAGTGTCCCACAAAAACCTCAAACTAAAGAAATCTAAAATTGAAATTTATCTTTGCCCTCTTTTAAGACTGTTCTTTCTCCTGTCCTGCTTCAAGGACAAGCCTCTCCTCCTTTACTTGTCTTACTGTTTCTCCTGCCCTTGCAGGGGAAAGCAGGTTTGCCTCCTTCCTGGGACAGTAGTTGAAAATGCATCTGCTGTGAAGTCTAGTGCCAATTCGAGTGTGGAATGTGTCTCCTCTTCCTCTGACGTGTGTGAGGAGAGGACAAGGGGTGAGAATCTGGTATTTCGGAGTCTCTCCATCTCTCTTGGGAGGAAGCCCTCATAGCTGAGATCTGGGACTCCAGTCCATTCCTGCCACTGTGTTTTTCCAAAAACCAACTTGCTCGTGTCACTTCCCTACTTAGAAAACTCTCTGGATTACTTACTTCTTCTAGACCAGAATCCAAACTCATTGGCACATACAAGATCCTTTACGCCTCAGCCTTCTTGCCACTTACCTACTCAGCCCTCCACATACCCCTCCAGTCACACCACGTTTCTCACCGTGTCCCTAGGAGAGCCCCTGCCTTTCTCCAGTGACTCTACCTGAAATGCTCTATTCTCCAGTTCTCTCTCCCTCTTAGTTTATTCCTGATCATTCCTTTAATACCTGCTTCAAATGTTCATCCTCTGTAAGCTTTTTTTTTTTCTCTGTAAGCTTTTCCTTGATTTCCCAGCCGGAGTAGGTTACTTTGTATTCTCCCAACACTTTGTTCATACCTCTTTTGGATCACCTTTTGGGGCATGCTGTTCTGAAATTATGTATACATCTATTTTTCTATTTTTTCTTTGTGTACCTAGCACAGTGCTCTCACATGTTCAGTTTGTTCAGTGAATGAACGTGAATAAATATCCTGTGAATTTTGGTTTCTGTTATTTGCCTGGTAATTTTAAGAGAATTGTGACTTACTAACTTCATTCCGTTGATTGCCTATTGATAGGTCAACCAACTGCATCCTGGGCTCCAGGTCTTGGTGTATTGTATAAAGTAGTTTAGCTTAAAAATCATATCGTAGATGATGTGATCTGTGGCTGCTTACATTAAAGGTCAGTTTTCCTTGCTATATTTTTAACAATGTCAGTTCATCTTAGAATTCCCTTTCAAAGTAGTCCATCTACAACCAGGCAGAAATTATGCCAGTTGTATTCTTTTCATCAGGGTATGTTCTGCTCTGTAAGTGTGCAAAATGAACAAAACACATTTTAGAAAGATTGTTTTTTTTAAAACAGCATTCGTATCATTCTAGGGTGCATTAAGATCCTTTATTCTTTTTGTTTTTAGAAAATATTGTACTTAAAGTAAGTTTTATTGTTAATAATATCCCATTAGATGCCTCATGGAAGAACCTTTCTATACTGTAGGCAGGAAGTGTTCATTAGAATGCCTTGATAATATGCTGTATGAGGAAAGGAAAACTTGACTTCTTTGAAAAGATGTTTGGCATAGAATTGCAGCCTTATTCCTGAGTAGAACCATTGTAATTTTCCTTTGAAAATAATTACAAATATATAAAAGATTGACATTCTTCTCACGTGTGTGATGTTGGGAATGCAAGGTATATTCAAAAGTAAACATTTGTGGCCAATTTTTTTGGCTCAGATTACTATGACATGGAATCCATGGTCCATGCAGACACAAGATCATTTATTCTGAAGAAGCCAAAGCTGTCTGAGGAAATAGTAGTGGCACCAAACCAAGAGTCGGGGATGAAGACTGCAGATACCCTTCGGGTACTTTCAGGACACCTTATGCAGACACGGTAGATGGTTTCTTTTTCTTGTGTAGCTAATTTGTGTTGATTAGAAGTGGAGGTTAACCTTTAGTTCCCAGCTTCCCCCCTCCCCATCCTAGCCCCCAGTGTAGAGTGCTTTAGTGATTCTGTAGTTAGGCCATGTATCATAAGGCACATCCAGTTTTCAAAAACTCCAGTTCATCTTTCTTATTCAGAAATCCATTATCCTGCAAATAAGTCAGTATATGATTTAGCTCTTTCCTTAAGAGATCCTTAAGAATCTTAAGAGGGGCTTCCCTGGTGTCGCAGTGGTTGGGAATCCGCCTGCCAATGCAGGGGACGCGGGTTCATGCCCCGGTCCGGGAAGATCCCACGTGCCGCGGAGCCTGTGCTCCTCAGCGGGAGATACCGCGACGGTGAGAGGCCCGCACAAAAAAAAAAAAAAAAAAGAATCTGAAGAGATTCTTTTCTTTATGCACATTCAGGAAATGAAATTTAAAAAGCCAGGTGATCAAAATCAGGAAGTCTAACCAGAGAGTTAGCAGATTGGGTTGGGGTGATTATTTCCTTAGATAATGGACTGAATGTTCTGTAAAGAAACAAACATAGAGTTAATAAAATCAGTGTAAATATAGAACTGCTGGCTCTGTGTTCTGAGCATAGATGCTGGTTTCTCCGTTTATTTCCATTTGACCCTATGAAGGTCAAACGGATGCCAGGGGTCAGGGTTGAGGGGAGATTGCCCTGAGAGCAGCCTGAAGGGTCGGTGGTGTTGATGCTGCAGTGATTGGCCGTAGTCATTGTGTGTTAGCAGGAATCCACTGATGCTGTACCTTAAGTCCTACCAAGTCTTTTTTGTTAATGAAGAAACCACAAACCAAGGAAGGGACTGATAGTTCTGTTGAAGAGCACTCTAGGAGGCTTGGCTTTTTGTGCGTGTTTCCCTAATTCTATGGTATTTTCTATCTGTCTGGCAGAGATCTTGTACAACCAGATAAACCTGCAAGTCCCAAGTTTATAGTGACGCTGGATGGTGTTCCCAGCCCCCCAGGATACATGTCAGATCAAGAGGAGGACATGAGCTTTGAAGGAATGAGACCCGCACACCACACTGCAGCCTCACACGAGGGACTCGCGGGTCTCCTCCACCCACAGCAGTTGCACTTGCTGAGCAGGCAGCTTGAGGACCCAGATGGTAGCTTTACAAACGGTGTGTTGGGAGCTCAGACTTTCCCTTCTCAGGGTGCTGTCATTGTGAAGGATGTCTTTGACATGTTTCTCAACCTTGAATGAATATTGGTTGTAGGCCTTGCTTTTATTTATAATTCAGTAGTGGCCTTTTTCCTTCTCTCAGACAAAACGACCAGTTAAATTTGAGACTGTTTGTCCCTTATGTGTTCCATAAGTGGGCTGTTACTCCAGTGCTAAAATGGAGTTCAGCCATGGAAGCCACAAAATACCTCTTCATTATACTTGTTAAAGGATGAACCATCGTTCTTGGTGCCTTGTTTACCTTTTTTTCCCATTTAGAAACTATACTTGTTACTTTCCACTTGAACCAGTAGTAGTCTCTCGTAATTAGCTTGACAGAAAAGTCAATTTGGATTTCGATGCTATTTCTACCTCAGTGAAATTCCCTTGAAAGGAGTTTCTCACCTAATCTGTCAAAATACTTCTTGGAAGTTTAGAAAAGACCTTATGTTTAAATTAATTGATATAGAGGCATAGTAGTTACTGGAAATCAGGTGAACTCAGTTCAGATAGCAGCATGCTTTTAGGCATTTCTTATCAGTGCTTCTCTCACTGGACACCAGTGGCAGGTGCAGTGCCACTGAGCATTTTCATTCATGTTAGAGAATGATAATCATGCTCCTCATAGCTTGTAAAAATTTTAGGGACACCTTCATTGGCAGGGGAGACAGTTACTGAATCTTAAATATGAAGAGTATCAAAGAAAAAACAATAATGGGTTTTGATATTTTTGGAAAGTAATCCTCTTTTGGTAGAGATACGAAAATGTACCAAATACCTTTTTCAGTCGCTAAAGATAGCCTTCAGGGGGAGATCATGACTGAGCAAAGGAGATGGCGCTGTTATCCTTCACTGAGGGCTCTTTCTGCTGAGTCAGTAGTGCAGTGTCATGGTTTTGATTGGTGGAGGGAGTTGAAATATTTGACCTTTCTTTGAAAGGAGGAAAAATTGTACATGTTAAGCAAGGTGGTAAGAACTATAGTAATCAGGCAGTCCAGATTTCTTGATCCTGTATATATTTGTCTAAAATAAGAGAAGATTCTGGTGTTTTTAGTACTTTGGTTTTCAGTTTGGTAGTTTAACTTTTGGTGTGTTAGGGTCTAATTTTGTTTAAATGTAGATGTCCACGTTAGGCTTTATTGGTATACGTGTCATAGCAGTGACACTCTAAATAACATGTTAGTAGAAATTCTTGCCTGGGTTACACAAGTGCTGTGGCCGTTATGGAGACAACTGTGATGAGTGGTGAGCCTCCTTTACCATTGCTTTGATCTGGGACTCTCAATTTTTCATGGCTGCTCAAAGATGAAGCTTTGTAATGGTAGTTAGGACATAAGTGAGGCTGGAAAATCTCCACAAAGAGGCTCTGGTCTCTCTTGCTCTCCACCTCCAAGTAGGGAGTTTGAAACTTGGTAATTGCTTTTGGTGGCTTTCTGTTGAGTGTTTCAAGGAGGCCACCAACAGCAGCATATGTTTTAAGCCGCTCCCACTGGCCTTATATGGCAGCACAGATTTTATAGCTTGCAATAAAAAGTGAATTTGCCTCTTAAAACTTAAATAGGAAGAGTTTTAATAGCTTATGAAGTAAATGTTAGGGAAAACCAGCATTGTGACCTTTGTGTATATATGATGTAATTTTTTCATCAGAAAGATAAAGTTTCCTTGTAAAGTGTTCAACTTCTTTAATATTGCTCATGAGATCTAGCAACTTTACTCCATTTTCCAGCCAACCTGCTCTTGGGTATTCTCTTAACTTCTTTCGCATGGTCTGCATTCTCATGTATATGGGTTTAAAGTATGTTCTTTAGGAGGGGATGGTAAAACATATTTTCTCTGCAGGAGTTACACACAAAAAAATTTAAAAGTGGAGAAAACTCCTCCTTCCAGACTATCATATTGGATACTTTTATATCCTGGAGCTAAATAATAAATTTTACTGTTTTTAAAGTAGCATGGAAAATTTGTCAGGCACAGTCCTGATAGCTGTCTGATTATGCTCCTAGCTGGGCTTCAGGACGGGATTTGTGTGCCTTGTTCTCCTTCATGAAGACAGAGGTTGGGTCACTACAACAATAAGTACTCCTGATACTGGCTGTTGCATTGTTTGGTTTTGATTGGTTGCCTGTTTTACATTCTTCTTTACATTAAATCATGAAACTCTTAAGGAAGACATTATTTTCTCTTGGTATAGATGAGGAAACAGAAGTTCAGAGATGTTGGATAACACATGCCCAAAGTGTCTAGCTCAGCCAGTAAGGGACAGAGCCAAATTGCAGCTGCAGGAGGACTAGGGGATGTGCTTGAAGTGCTGGTTGCTCTGATGAACATGAATACGAACCATAATATGTAACACCCTTGATTCTTTGTTTTTTTGTCTAGGGTGTCTTGGGCCAGAAGCTGGCAGCCATCAGGTGTAATTTTATTTGGTTTATTCTGTGTTTTAAGTGTCAATTAGTTGCTAGCATTTAAAATTTAGATCTCATAGGGGAATTTCTTGGCAGTCCAGTGGTTAGGAGTCTGCACTTCCACTGCAGGGGGCACGGGTTCGATCCCTGGTTGGGGAGCTAAGATACTGAATGCCGCACAGCCTGGCCAAAAAATAAAATAAATTTTAGATATCATATAAAAAGGTCTTTGGCTTCCTGAATTGGGAGGCAGTCTGGCAACACTAGTTCCATTTTCCCACGTCATAGTAGTTGACGTTGTAACTGGGACATGGCCTCCTGAGTGGAGCGGCAGTGAGCGCCGTGGGTGGTCACACACTTGCTCTTTGGGCTGCTCTTCCGAACCTTTGTTTTCCTCTGTTTTTTTGTTCCTTGGTTTCTGCCATTTGATCACCTTACACCCAGCCAGCCTCACTCTGTTAGGTGATCTGCCAGGTCCCTGTAGGTTATGACATTTGTGACTCATTTTAAGCAAAAATCTTTTCTTCCCTTTGTACATTGATGTGAAGTTATCACCTGGACTTAGAAAATTGCACATACCTCAGCGAGTGGGAACGCTTGTATTGAGACACTCATCATCTCAACCGGAATATGAGAATTAGTTCACATTTTTTATCACCTGCTGTGCTCAGTTCTCATTTCATTTTATTGGCTCCCTATTTGACATTCTTTCCTGTTTTATACTTAATTCAGCTGAAATAATTTTGAGAGTTAGAATTTTTCGGTGAGAACTTGGCTCTAGTTGCAGCATCACTGTCCACTTTACTCTTCACAGTGAAAACCGTAGTCTACTTCCTAGTAATCTTTTATAGGATTCTAGTATCCGTGTTAATCAAATTAATTGGACTCATTTATTTTGTGTAACTTATACATGTAGAAGAACGTAAGATTGTAAGACTGGGTTTTGAGGGAAATTTATTAAAGGTGCCATGTCCCTGAATTGATCAGAATTAATGAGATACTTTTGTTTCCCTTTGTAGCTGAGATGAGTGAACTGAGTGTGGCACAGAAACCAGAAAAGCTTTTGGAGCGCTGCAAGTACTGGCCTGCCTGTAAAAATGGGGATGAGTGTGCTTACCATCATCCTGTGTCGCCTTGCAAGTGAGTAGCAGCGCACGAACTCTGTTTTCAGGTTAATTCTAGCTACAGCTGACTTCTGTTTGTTCTCTTCTGTGGACAAGTTTGAGTTCTACAACTAAATGCAGCAGTGATACTTACTCCGGCGCTCGCAGGACAGCATTGGCTTGTGTCTGTGTGTATTTGGTGGCGGAGGTAGGAGGAGGCTTCTTTGGGCCTCATACCTTGAGATACTGAAATTCCTGGGTTTCCTTGAGGATTCTGTACACTTAAGGAGATGGGTATATGGTAACCGCCCCAGTTTGCATTGTGTTCACACACAGATTTTAAGACTTTGGGGAAAAAATTAGTTAATAGGTAATGAGAAAATATTCTGGACTTAAGTCTGATTTTTGCTTGCTAGCTGGCTGGTTCTGTGGAGTGAGCTTTGAGAGATGATTTTTTTTTTTTTTTTTTGGTCCTGTAGGTGGAATCTCATCATGTTTTAACTTTAAGGAAATTTTGATGTGAGAATTTTATGGATGTGCATATAGAGGGAGACCATAGAATGTCTCATTTTTTTTTTTTTCCCCTCATAGTATGGTGCCTTGCATATATGTTGTGCTCACATAAATTGAGTTTACTCCATACAGTGTTACATAGACCTTAATTAGAGAGTAAGTGGTGTTTCTTATTATCACAAAAAACCCTTCTACCTTTCATGGTGGCTTGGCTTGAGTTGAATTACCAGTTACCCCAGGCTTTGGAATAGACAGTTGTGTCCTGTTTTGATATCTGGCATCATTTAGAAATGGAGTTTCCTTTTTTTTCTGTTACTTCTGTGTTTCTCAAAACAAGTAGTGATGAAGTTAGGAGTATAATGGACCCTCTCTACAAAAAACTAGTAATGTATTGAGGAGATTAAATGTAATATGTCTTTTTGTTTTATAGAGCCTTCCCCAATTGTAAATTCGCTGAAAAATGTTTGTTTGTTCATCCAAATTGTAAATACGATGCAAAATGTACTAAACCAGAGTGTCCCTTCACTCATATGAGTAGAAGAATTACAGTACTGCCTCCAAAACCAGGTTGGTGACTTTGTGCCTTACTACATTTGGGTGAAAAATGAAAAAATAACATTTTGTGACTATAAACTGAATTAAAAAGAAAAACAAGGAATACTTTCAGAAATCATTGTGCCATAATCAGTTATTCTAACTAATCTTTAAAGAATAAGTGTACCCATCCTATAGTATTCTAAAGTTTTTTTTGTGTGTGTGGTACGCGGGCCTCTCACTGCTGTGGCCTCTCCCGTTGTGGAGCACAGGCTCCGGACGCGCAGGCTCAGCGGCCATGGCTCACGGGCCCAGCCGCTCCGCAGCATGTGGGATCTTCCCGGACCGGGGCACGAACCCGTGTCCCCTGCATCGGCAGGCAGACTCCCAACCACTGCGCCACCAGGGAAGCCCTAAAGTATTTTATTTTAACTAATGAATACATAAATCTCCTTGTGTTTTAACTTAAAAGTGGGTCCCATAAAAATATCAGCAGACTGCATTAAAAATTATTTTGCCAAATAAATTTCACCTTTGTCCTTATTTTTGCCAGCAGTTGCAACACCAGCACCACCTTCTAGTAGTCAGCTCTGCCGTTACTTCCCTGCTTGTAAGAAAATGGAATGTCCCTTCTATCATCCAAAAGTAAGAACTTTAATTTTCCCAAAAATGAATTTAGTGGTAACTTCTCAATTCTGAGCTTGTAAGGTCACTAGCAAACTATACTGTCTTCCTTCCCCCACCCCCCAATGTTTAACTTTTTTGTTAGAGTTCATGTTATGGTTTTTAAGATCTTTAAGTTATTCCTTAGTTGTCCCTGAGCCCGCGTCTGGCCCATTAGGCCAAGCTGTCTGAACCAATTTAATGTCAGTAGCCTAATCTCTTAGGAGAATGAAGCTCACTTTCGCCGGTCACTTTCCATTCTTCTTTGCCCCTGTGTGTGTTCCCCCTCCCGCAGCCCTCATGCCAGAACTGAGATGATGAAATCCAGTAGTACTTAATGATACCATCCATACTTCTACCATGGTTTTAATTGTCTGGGTACTAAAGATTGGTTGATGTGTCTCCAGCTGTTTAGTTGCTCAGCATGAATCATCTTCTCTTTGAAATAGCAGTCTGGAAACCGTACGAAAGGCCTTTACTTCCCCAACTGCAGTTGGGCATAGATGGGGGTAAAATATAAGGGATGTTGGGCAGTATGTGCAAGGTGGTTAGTACATTGATTAGAGGCAGTTTGTATTACATACTAAAGTCCCTTTTGAAACTTAACTTGCTGTTATTCTTTCATTAGGATTTTGTGTCTTGGTGGGGGTCCATTTTTCAGGGCTTCAGTGGTGTATTAAAGCGAAAGTTGCAGATCATCTCTGCTGCCCCATTAACCTTGTGGTGGGCTGGTTGCTGTCATCTCAGATTGCTGTGTTTTTTTGTATTAGCTTTGCAGATGTTGAAACTATTCTCTCTCCTTAGCACTGTAGATTTAACACTCAGTGTACAAGACCTGACTGTACATTTTATCATCCCACCATTACTGTACCACCACGACATGCCTTGAAATGGATTCGACCTCAAACCAGGTAAAGGTTAACATCAGTTTTTCTAATGTCATTTCAAATGCTTTTCTAGTATCTAGTTTCTTAAATTTATAAGCATACAAATTTGGGGGAAACTTAATCACTTTGGTTTTTCTCTGCTGTTCAATTAAGGGTCCTGTGGAAAAATAATCTACTACATAAACCAAATTTTGTTTCATTCAGCAATTGCTTCTTTACCTAGATCATCTCCACATCAGATTTTTAACTTCTGAACATACTATGTGAACATAAACTTAAGGCCTTCAAGAGTTATACTGCTTACAAATCTCACATCAGTTTTCTTAGACATTAGTAATTGTAAAACATTGAAAGTAAATTTCAAAATATTTTTACTGTGGCCTGTAAATTTAAATGCATGTTAGTACTAGAACCAAATATTCATTGTCTGAAAAAACACAACTTCTCTTAACTGATGTTAATTAAAGCAGTTAATTGAAAAAAATTTTGGTTTTTTTTTATTCAGTGAATGACACCCAGTCCTACTTGGCAGAAGACTATGGAGTTTGAAAGTTTCCATTACTGATGAAAGACATTCTACAGAATTTGTCAAATCTTTGAAACTTGGAATATATTGCTTTCGTAATAATGAAGTTTATTGCCTATCTGAAGTGTCTAATTTTTCAAGTTTGTACGTTTATTAAGTGATTTTAACATTGGGTGTTGTTTTGTTTTGACTATGGAAAGATAGTTTCAGGGGAAGCTGAATTCTATTAAAACATTTGAGGCATGTTTGTGTGTGAAACTGCTGTGTTCAAGTATCAGCATTTACAATGTTGGTGATATCATTGTTGGTACTGATAATCCAGTTTCAGGCTACAGCGTTGCTATGTGTGTAGAGAGATGTATGAGGGCATTGTCCTTCTTCCAAAAGTTGGGTTGCTGTTTTCTTTGACTCTGAAAACAGGAGTGGCCCAAAGTGTTGAGGTGGCTTAAGACAGTTATTCAGCCCGACTTTTAAAGTGAATTTAGTATGAAAAACATGATAATACAAGCTTCTTGGGTTGAGTGCTGCTTTGGTAAATGGTTCCCAAATATCTCAGTCCCTTGCTTTCTGAGAAAGGATGAGTGAGGTGGGGCGTGTAGGGTGAAACAGTTGGAATGGCAAGGGCAAAAAATAGGAACAGTTCCTTAAAATGCCTTCATTTACTGTTAACATATGTTTTTTAAATAAATATTTTGGGATCTACATTATCACAAAATTATACAAAATATTTTTTACAAGTATATACATAAGGTATCAGAACAAACTTTAAACTCACAAGATTATAGCTATACATATATATTCTCACATTCTGAAAAATAACATTCTAAGAAGTAACTAACTCCACAGAAAATATAGTTATTACTGAAGATAATTTTTTAAATGTAAAAGTTAGATTTTTTAAAATGACTGTATAATTACAGAGATCAGATGGGTAAACTGCAAAATAGGACTAAACTTTTGGAATACTGAATGAAAATAGGCTTTTGTATATGTGGTTTTAAAACTGTTAAGGCAAGAAGGGTCCAATGCTTTAGAATTAAATAACGGATCACTGATTTTAAAGACGATGTAGTTTTTTAAAAAAGTAAAGCTAAAAGTTGGTTAGAAAAGAGTTAATGCAAAAGGGATAGTAAAGACTCAAAATATTCTCAGGACCAAATTAAACTATTAAGAAAAAAAGTTCATTGACTTGCTTAGTCATATACCCAAGGGATAATAAAACTACGTATGTAAAAGTCCACGTTTCAGAGCCTAAAACCAGCAGCCTTGTGGCCATCTCTTTTCCATTGAGAGAAGAAAGAATTATCCAGTTATTAAAGATGCACTTAAAGTCTTTTAAGTTGCACTTTGCTGTGCTTATAAGACTTGAAACATTAGAAAAAGACAGTGCACACAGGAGCATGCATAAAGCTATCATGTAGTTAGTTAGGCTTGGGTGAAATGAATGACAATTCCACTTCATTCTAAAAAGTTTTCTTCATTGAATTAAAGGTAGTTTTTCATTCCAGTGTTAACTTACTTGAGATGCTCTACATCTGTGCAGAAGAAATTTGATTTAAATTGTATTTCCAGAAATTTAAACAGACTTTTTAGTATCATTACTTATAAATGGAGTATAGTTGCATTCTCATAATTTCACTGTAAAGAACATAACTAGGAAACAAGAGCTTAAAGTGGTTTTAGTTCAGCCATTTTACAGGGAAATAAAAACATGCTGAAATCAGATTGTTTTTTTGCTATTTAATAGACACAGCCTGGAGACACATTTAAGAGTTTTTTCCTTCAGTTGCTATGGTTTATGGGCAAGCTAAGGTTGACTCTAAAATATCTGTTGGGTAACTTGGTCCAAAATGAACCATCATCGAAAAAGATCACCAAAAATAAGGGAACAGATGTGGCTAGCATTCCACAGTGGAACCAGGGTGCAGAGGGTGCTCTGGCATGCATCTGCCAGAAACAGGACTAAAGGTGCTAGGAGAAGGCTCAGGTTACAAATTCGGGAGTTTAGTCAAATACTGCACACAGAAGTAATTCTCTGGGTTAAAAAAACATAGGTCATAATCTACATGGCCTACTGTGGTTATTCACCTTCCCGTAGTTGATGGCCGCTATAAGCAAGGTGGCTGTGGGACGACTACTTAAAATCAACGTGACCTTTAATTGGGAAACTGACAACAGTGATTCAGGCTGGCTTACCAGGTTGGCCACTGGGAAGAACAAAAATGCAGTGGAAGCAATTTTATCCTATATAGTTTATTTGCTTAAGGTTATAGTTGAGTTTCTACCCGTACTGTAAAGGAACTGGAATTTCTCTTTAGCCAAAAGCAGGTGAACTTGACTCAGAAGGAAAATTTGAAACTGCAACAGCCTCAAAAATAGAGGGAGAGGAGAGTGTGGTTCATGGGATTTCTTTGCTCTAATTTATTGGCTGCTCCTTTATAATACACATGAATAGAAACTTAATATTAGTGTTTTCTCAAATTGGGCTTAGTTTAGGAGAATCCATTGATAAGAAAAATGAAAGAAAGAAAGTGATCTTAATGTTTCAAGCTTCTTAACAAACACCCCAATCAGTCCTTCAGACACAGCTATTCAGAGCTTTAAAACTGGCCAGGTTCAATCACTGCTTAGGCTTTCCATGATAAAATTCAGCCACATCTGTTTTTAATATTTACAAGGTGTTGCACATAGAAAACAGATTTCCAGAAACCTGAAGAAGGGGTCTATTACGCTACGAAGATATTTAACACATTAAAGTAAAAATTATAGGACCAAAAGAGCATCTTAAACTTCTTCATACTTAGAAAAATATATTTTTAAATAGCAGTCTGCATAACTTCCAGTCTTCAGGAAACTACAGATAAGCTAAACAGCAAGTTCCTGAATGGCAAGTACCGATCTTTGGCAGCATTTAAAGTGAATAGGAGTAAAGATCTAAGAGTTCAGCCCCAATCCACCAAAAAGGAATTTTTATAGACAAGTTTTACAAGTGGACCTATCTTCATTCCTTTTGAAGTCAGCCGATGGGGCGACATACATCTAACTAAACAAGTTTTTCCAATAGAAAAAAAAGGCTATAAAAATTTTATTTCAAGAGTTAACTAAACTGTATAACTTCGTAAATGTGAACTTAACGCTTTAGTTTACCTGTTAAACAATGTTTCTATTAGACTACATCTTTAAATACTCAGTATTCTCTGCCAGTTAAATACTATTGCTATATAAAACCTTAAACTGTACACCACTGGAAATGACTGTTCATCATACTGCTTTTTCATTAATGAGGCCATGATCATATTTTACTCTTTCAATTATAGGGATGAATTCTGAACATAAGATTGACAGCTCAAAAATGAAAATGTAGCGATCATACGCTACTAACTTTGGATTTGTTCCTGAATTTAAAATTTCCAGGAGAAAAATGTCCCTTACAAACAGGACTTTATTAATGCTTAAGAAGCATCATGTTCTCCAGTAAAGCCTGTGTGTGTCTTCTTAGGGAAAATAACATTTGCCTTTTAAAACCTGTGATCCTTTAGGGTGACGGTGATGTGAACACAAGGATAAAACATTTTATTAAACAATTGAAACTTGGAAATAAAATATAAATTCTAAAAAGAAAAAGGTTTGCTAAAAAGAGGAAGAAAATTATCCAAGTTGGATTTTTAAGGTTTTGGTTCATTTCTTTGAGGAGCACTGTCTCCCAAACCTCCCCAGAAAGTCTGCCAAATCTGCATCCTCCCTAAAATGGGGGGGGGCTTTTACCAGCAAATATTTATTCAGTCCCTCCTTGAAATGTAATTATCTGGCAGTGTATGGATTATGGACGGTTATTTAGTGCATATAACGAATATTTTGAACTTATCAATCTTTCTACTATTTTAACAAATTTGGATAAATCCCTGTTACAGTCTTAAGTTAGCACCACATGACCATGCAGCGTTTGGTTCTGGTTTTTTCCTCTTGTGTAGTTCTGGTTTCTCAAGGCTGTTACTTTATGGAGTCTTCTCAGCATCCATATCTTTCAATGAGGCATATGTACACATTTCCAGACAAATAAACTGCAATCAGAGAAAGAACTGCAGTGAGTTCATTATATTTATAGATTTTCAGAACAGTTTACAATGTTTTAAATTAAGCTTTCAAATCATACATGTGTAAAAACTTCACTCTTTCAACTCCTTTTATTCTGTATTTACATAGTATGTGACCCCAAGGAGCCATATGGTTAGGCGACCTTATTATGATGACTAGCTGAGTCCATAAACTGAACCTGTCAAAGAAATAGTAATAATCTCTTAACTAGTAAAAGACAGTCCCTGCTCTTCTTGGGCTGAGAAAGTTACCAACCTGCAGTCATCACCTCCAGCACTAATAACATGTCGATCACCACTGGTAAATCGAATATTTGTCACATGGGGTGAATGACCCAAGAACCTTTTGTGCTTCGCCTAAAAAACAAGAACAAAGCTCAGGGTGTGTGATGAACACAGAAGTCAAAGGTTCTTAATCAGGAGCTATTATCTCCATCATGAGTGCTGTGGAGAAAGCAGTTTGGAGCACAGCTAATGATGAAATGCTTTCTCAGAATCAGTCATGGATCTGCATTGAAAAGCATTTGAAATTTGGTAACTGATTAAAGGTTTGATAAAAGACTAATCACAGGATACTCTTCGAAGATGGCGTGGCTTGAGGGCAAGGGGAGATAATTTCTAATAGCTTTTATTTCAGAGTAATGGATTTAGGAAGTTTGGAGAAAAATTTTAGAATCACAAATTTAAAAGTATTTTCAAATCATGAGACAATAACATTTTAGCTATTATGTGGGAAAAAGTACTAATGATCAGAAGTCTAAATCAGGAGTAAAGTTGCATAAAATACTAAACCCAACGTAAACTTACAAATTTTTCAGGACATGGGAAGTCAAATAACTTAACCATGCCAAAGTCATCTCCTGTTACAAGGCTGATTCCTGAATGAGAGACGCAGGCACAGGTGACATCGGCTTTCTCAGCATGTCTGGACCAGATTCCCATAACTTCATCTCCTAGAATGCTAGAGATAATAAAAAAAAATCCACCATAGCACACACAGGTTTACCATACTGAAAAAGTTTCTTGGTAATTAACCTCTGAGTACCTAGTTACGTTATTTAAACACAGGAATAAGTTATGACAAGGGGTTACCCTGTCATAAGCCTGAACCTGCCGGGATGGCACTCCCTCACCCCCAATACACACACCTTTTCTCAATGAAGTTCTATAATTTTAAGGGTTTATAGATTAATCCTTTATAAAGTCAGTTAATACTTTATGATAACTGATAGAACTATTTTAAAATTAAAAGTGTTGATGGCATTTTTCATTTTCATTGATGGTTATGCATGGTTATCTGTTCTACAGCCAGCAAATTTGAACCCATTTTATAAGGTTTCATTTCTAACAGCTGCTATCAATAGCATTCCTTTAGACAGGGAAATAATACAGTTGCCTAACAGTACCCAATACATGTTTTCATTGTCTGTTATTAAACCTACTTATGTTAAGGAAGTATCAGGGCATCTTTAAAGTCACAACTTTGATTTCCTTTAATTAAAAGAACTGATAAAGCATAGAAATATATTTGATCAAAAGGGGTCCCAGCATGAGTAAGTATATCATCCTCTTCTTAGGAAGAATTCAGGATGGTAACAAAAACTTAAAACTCAATTACTGTTCCTTAGTGAGAATGGCTCTAACTGTTCAGAAATAGGATTTTCCAGTTTTCCTTGCTGACCTTCAGTCAGCTCTTCCCTTCTGATATATGAAATATTTACCTAGTCCATGTAGCCCAAGTAATTCTGTCAATGGCAGCCTGATCCATAAGATGTTTTCCTGAAGGCACTTCATAGACATGCCGTTTATAGCAACCAGTGGAGACCTTTCATAATATTAAAATGGAACAATTCCATCATGTGAGAGGCAAAATCCAGAAGTAGTTTATAGTAAACTGGCAAAGTGCTACTTGATTTACATTTCTAACATTATTAAGACTAAAACATGACTACAAAAATCTGTGAGCAAAAAAAATGAAGAAAAGGACTGGTAAGAATAGATTAGTAAAGAATTTATGCAGAAACAGTGAATAGTAGTGAATAAAAGGCAAGAGTTGAGAAGCTCTGGAACTGAGGAGTTTTAAAAGCACTCACTAACAAAATGTAAAGACTATTTGAATAGTCTTGGTACTGTACCTGGAGATGTCTGCTATCTGCAGAGAAGTCCATTTGAATGACAAAGCTTGGAATGTCTTTGCAGTAGCTGATTCTGTTAAGGGTGGGACCCAATGTTAGGTCATAAAAATCCACTGAATTCTCACTGGAACCCACTGCCAGAAACCGGGAATCTGGACTAAATCTGAACATGTAACAAAAGATTCCATGTAAAAGATGCATTAGACCACATGAAATAGTATAAACATTTAAGACCACTGACTTTTCAGTTCTCAAAAATAAGTATTTGAGATAAATAATGTGTGATATGGCCTCAAACAGATTTACCTGATAGCCACAACAGATTGTGTATACTGATATTCGTCTGTGTTACATAAAACAGAAGGTTTATATTTTACTTCAACATTAAGTGGTTCCTGAATTTTCATCTCCTAATTTCTTTAAAAATAGCTCAGTTTTTAAAAAGCCACTAACAATTTACATATATTCCTAAATTACATAATTCAGTACGATAGGATCCTTTCATCTGGAAAGATCATATCTTAATAGCAAGGGACACAGACCAGCTTAACTCATGTAATGTTATTAGATGAAGTGATACTACTTGAAGCTTGGAAGAAGTTATTTTAAAATAATAAAGTACTATTTGCTTATCGATGATGCAAAGCAGTATGGGACAGTTCAGTTTTTTGAAAATGCTCCAGAAGTCTTGCTGATGTACCTTTGGGAAACTGGAGAGCTGAGGGAAGCCATAATTACTGTTTTATATACTGAAGATCTGAGGAAGGTTTCATTTGTAAAAACGGTTTTACTGGTGAAAACAGTGCAAGCTTTTGACAGACCTGGATTCAATAATCTATCTTGATCACATAGAAGTGCTCAGTAAATGGTAACCACCGTTAATATAAGCTTAAGCACTGAAAAAGGCTCAAGAAAAGTTTTAATTAATTCATAATCTGGGGCATAGATGTTCAATGACTATGGATTAAATGAATGAACTACATATTCAGTGGAGATGAAGAGAAGTAAAAGACGTTTGGGGTTATAAGTTTAATTTTTCAGGCTTTCTAAGAGATGTTTGGGGTTATAACTTTAATTTTCCAGGCTTTTTTGGGGGGGGCTGCATTGGGTCTTCGTTGCTGCATGCGGTCTTTCTCTAGTTGTGGTGAGTGGAGGCTACTCTCTGTTGTGGTGCGCGGGCTTCTTATTGCGGTGGCTTCTCTTATTGCAGAGCACACGCTCTAGGCACATGGGCTCAGTAGTTGTGGCTCACGGGCTCTAGAGCACGGCTCAGTAGTTGTGGCGCATGGGCTTCGTTGCTCTGCAGCATGTGGGATCTTCCCCGACCAGGGCTCGAACCTGTGTCCCCTGCACTGGCAGGCGGATTCTTAACTACTGCGCCACCAGGGAAGCCCTTCCAGGCTTTTTTTTTTTTGCCACGCTGTGTGGCTTGTGGTATCCTAGTTCCCTAACTAGGGATTGAACCCGGGCCACAGCAGTGAAAGCGCCAAGTCCTAACCACTGGACTGCCAGGGAAGTCCCTAATTTTCCAGACTTTTAAGGGCAGAAGGAAGATAATTCTTGGCAGGATGAACTTACTGGACATGTCCAGTGTGATACTAATTCATCAAACATTCCCTGAATACTTGCTATTATAAGGCACTGTGGCTGGTGCCCAATGGACTCATAATTTAGTAAGGAGAAGTAGATAAGTATACGAACAGCCATATTTCAGCATACAATTTATGACGTGTTGAAATGCTACAGGCACTAAGGACCTTTTTTCCAAATGCAAGCTGGGTCATTTAAAGAGCATCCTTGACATACCATTCCATTTGTTGACTAACCTGATATCGTGGATTGCACATCGTCTATCTCTCTTCTTTCCCCATATCTTTAGAGAGCTCACAAGTAAAATAATAAATTCTCCATTTTTCATTCCAATAGCCACCATGTCCCCTGCAGGGCTATAACACACAGTACGAGCAGCATGTCCCAAATTCACTTTGTTCAACATCTTCTGCATAAGAACCAAAAGAATCGCAGAGAACTACGTTAAGCAGAGTACTTACAAAGTAAACCAGTTGCTCCCCCAAGTTCTCAACACAAGGCTGAGATAGTTTTTTAAGTGCTAGCAATTTAGGACTTTGCTTCTTAGAAATTGTAACATCTTCTAAAAAAATTATACCTACTTTATCAGCAATGTCCCAGAGTCTCACTGTCCCATCTTCTGCAGCAGAAAGGAAAAAATCCCTGGAAGGATGTGTCGCCAGTCCCCATATAGGTCCATCCACATGACCGTTAACTAAAACATTACATGCTGCATTTTTCTCTCCAACTTCAATTATTTCAGCATTCCTTGTCCCTACTAGTATCTTGCCCTGAAACACAAGTGGGGCCAATATATTTAATGGAATACCACAGTTGCTTTTCTTAATAATATGAGAACGACCTACTGGCCTATGTGATACTGTGACTTAGAATAAAAAATATACAGATCTTCCTCAACTTATGATGGGGTTGCATCTGATAAGCCCATCATAAGTTAAAAATGTCATAAGTTAAAAGTGCATTTGACACACCTAACCTATCAAACATGATAGCCTGGCCTACCTTAAACATGCTCAGGACACTTACTTGAGCCTCCAGTTGAGCAAAATCATCTAACACAAAACCTATTTTATAATAAAGTGTTGGATACCTCATGTCGTTTATTGAATACTATCCTGAAAGTGAAAAACAAAGTGGTCGTCTCAGTACAGACAGCATGGCTGTAAGTGAATTGATTTTTGGCCCTTGCGGCTGACTGGGAGCTGTGGCTTGCTGCGCTGCCCGGCATCACGAGAGGATTGTACCGCACATCACTAGCTGGGGCAAGATAAAAATTCAAAATTCGAAATATGGTTTCTACTGAATTTGTATCATTTTTGCACCATCTTAAAATCGAAAAACTTTAACTTGGGGATGGCCTATATATTTGGTCTGTCCCCGCTTACTGGCATGAAGCTCCTAAAACCCTTGGAATTTCCTAAGTGATGAACAAAAGAGGGGTATCTTTTGTTATGGACCTCACCAAAGGATGGGGGCTGGTTGCCAGGAGACCCAACTATGTGATTAGGGGTTAGGGACTGGCAGTTTCACTCTCTCCTCTCCCCACCTCGGGGATGGGAGAGGGGCTAGAAGTTGAATCAGTTACCAATAGTGGAAGATTTAATCAATTATGACTATGTAAGAAGCCTCCATGAAAACCCAAAAGGTCAGGGTTTGGAGAGCTTTCAAGTTGGTGCACACGTGGAGATGCAGGCTGAGTGGTCATGGAAGCTCTTCTCCCCTCCCCATATACCTTGCCTTGTGCAGTTCTACATCTGGCAGTTCATGAGTTATATCCTTTTACAATAAACTGGTGATCCAGTAAGTAACATGTTTCTCTGAGCTCTGTGAGCCACTCTAGCAAAATAACTGAACCTGAGGAGGGGTCGTACAACCCTCTCTAATTTATAGGCAGTGGGTCAGAAGGACAGGTAACTGACTGTTGTCTGAAGTCCAGGAGGAGTTGTTGGGAACCCCAAGCTACAGCCAGTCAGAAGCATAGGTAAGAACGTGGCATCTGCAGTGGCGGTGAGGGGAGCAGTCTTGTAGGATTGAACCTTCAACCTGTGGAATCCAATCCCTTCTCTGGCAGATACTGTCAGAACTTAGTTGAATTTTTGGACACGCTGCTGGTGTTGGAGAATTGTTTGGTGGTGTGTGGGAAGCACCCCCAAACTCAACATACACACATTGGATTTGGGTCCAAAACCAAAATAACATACTTTCAGAGAATTTTTTGCTTTGACTAATTTAGTAGCAAGCCAGCCATTAGCTCATGCAAAGCTTTCTATGACCAGAGGCGCATCTGCAAGAGCACTGAGCCAGGCTGCATGTGCAAGCCCACGCTAAAGATAATACACCTCGCTTCTCCAGTCATCAGAGTTTTGACTTTGGCTATGATATATTAGTCTGAAGATCTCCAAAGAGGTGTAAGTGCATTGGGATACAGGAAGAAAGTATTGGATTTTAGTTAAAAATAACTATAAATAAAAGTAAGCTTAACTAATATTTAATACACAGGATAATATATGTATATAATTTATAAATACACTTATTGTGAGTGCATGCATGGTCAAATTTTTTAGAGCAATGTGTTTTTTTTAAACAAACGGAGACAGCTGCTTTAATCAAAACTAGTCAACTGGCAAATAAATCTAGCTGTCTACCAGAGTTGAATTAGCAGGTGCAAGAAAATAAGGAGGTTTAGATACAGTGCCTAGGAGAACAGCTTCCTGTCTTTCTGCAAAGAAAGCAGCAGAGGCAGAGGGAAAGTGGCAAGCAAGTCCATCTTTGAGTTATTATGCATCAAGTTGCGAAAGGTGAGAGAATCACAGGAATAACTGTTTTCTACTGTCTGCTGCACTGTAATGCCTCAAGAAACATCTTACCTTGCCTCTGCACACAGAACGGACACAATCTGTGACTTGTCCTGTCTCAAGCCTGAAGGCGCGGCATCGCCTCAGTTCCTGATCCCACAGTTTGACTGCTCCTCCTTCTTTTGACCTAAGAAAATAACAACCCAAACCAAAAGAAGCATTTATTACTGGCTATTACAAATAATTTTTATTATAAACAAATACTAAATTATAAGCAGAACAGAAAAAGAGGCTCTAATCTTTATATTCTTCTAAACTTTCTATGGCAATTTTTAGATATAGTGTCTCAAACATTCAGTTTAAGCAAATTTTATTTTATGGACACTTATTTTTCTGACATCAGCATAAGTTTACTTAGCACCGCCCCCTGCCCATACATCATATAGCCTCTCTCATAATACTTCTTGACTGAGGAAACGTGCAAAATGGATTTTTTTTTTTTTTTGGCTGTGCATGTGGCTTGTGGGATCTTAGCTCTCCGACCAGGGGTTGAACCTGGGCCACAGAAGTGAAAATGCCAAGTCCTACCCCCTGGACGCCAGGGAAGTCCCCAGAATGATTCTTAATGTTAAGAGGATAATGGAAATGCAAGGCTAGATAACAGGATTACAGATGCTGTGCTACAGAATATATTTTCAGGGCCAGAAGAACAGCACATTTCTTTCCAACCATTATTATTAAATATGCTACTGAACAGTTTAGTAGGTTACTAGTGAGTAGGAGCGTGCAAGACTAGACGAGTGTGGAAACACGAGTGTCAGAGTAACATGCAAAAGATAAATATAGCCCATTTATGTTTTTTTCTCTTATACAGTCTTCCTTTATGTGAAAAGCAAAAGCTGCTGCATATTTGTGGTTCTTTCAATGCTGTATAGGAATGTACTTACTTCCTGGTCACACATACATTCCATTTTAACATGCTAGTAGGAAATCAATGATAAGTGTCTGGTTTCCACTGGGAGATTTGAAAACCACTCAGAAAAAGGCCTCTCCTCACACATTTTGAGGTCTTGTCTTAATTTTATCTAACAAGTTTGCCTCAAACAAAAGCAAACAAGGCAAAGTTTATTTCTAGTATCCTCTTATCCTTTTCTAATGCAGCAGTATGAATTTTATCCCTTAGTATCCAGTTTGAACCAAAAAGAAAGCAGGCAGTCGAGATGCATCCTGAGTCCAATGGCAAAGATTCCCCCATAGATCACCACCTACTACTCAGCCAGTATTTATACAGGCAGAGAGGCATTAAGAAAATCAGTTCCTAACCTGCAAGATAGCTACCTATCAATACCTCAGAAAAATGATCACCCAGTTGGAGTTTAGACTTACCTACAATGTGAAAAACACTGGGAGGGATTTAAGACCAGAAATAAAAATCAACAAGGTGGTGCATAAAAGGCAGTAAAGGAGAAGCATATGAGGAGGAAGGTCAGAGGACAATCCATGTGGCCTAGACATAACTAACTGCAAACCAGAGGCATCACAACGCATGAATATTCAATAAGGCTGTGAAAAGAAAGAGGACTCACGGCCTCTCCTTGCCACCAGTGACAATAAGTCCGTCTCGAAGGGTGGTGTACATGGCAAACACAGGCCCGTTGTGAGCTTTGGCCACGATTCTGCACAATATGTGGTCTTTCCACACACAGACATCTCCACTGATGGTACCTGTAAACGTCAAGTTATTCTGAAAAGGAGTGGGGAAGGGGGAGATAAACTCATGAAAAGTTCAAATAGAGTTCAAACAGCAATTCTCTATGTAAGTGTGAGCCTATGTCACTTTTTTTTTTTTGGTAGTGAAACAAGTGTTTATTAGGAGGAAAAAGGGTACGTGTGGAGAGACACATGGGTGGACTGAGAGAGAGAGTCGCGCTATGTCACCTTTTTGATACAAAGAGCATGGATGGCGGGAAAACAGTAGAGTCAAGAGTCAGAAAACCTGAACTCAAGGCTTAGCTTTGTTAGGGCCATTTCCTTTTCCAGATCTTTTGTTTATTAGCTGGAATAACTTTGGTCAAGGCTTTTAACCTCTATGAGTATCAACTTTTTCAGTGTAAAACGAGGGATCTCTAAATCCCTAAGGTCCCTTCCAATTAAAAAATGCTGTAATTCTAGTTTATATCACCTCTTTGGATTGCTTCCCTCTAGCTGCCCAAGAAATAACTTAAAGGTCATTAGTAACTGAGAGTAAAAAAAAAGAATAAGAATAGGGAGTGAAAATAACTTTTATTAGGTTAGATAAGGTATTTTGTCATGGAAAGTAAAACTATTATCTGTAGCAAAGTTGTAGTTTTTCAGAAATTGTATATGAAAATTAATATTTGCCATGATTTCTTAAAATCAAAACAGCAAAAGTTACTGCATTTCTGCAATGAATCCAAACTAAGATAAACGTGTTAAGGCACCGAAAGCTTAAGAATGACTGAGGTGCCTGAGAACTGCAGTCCTGATGCAGTTCATTTATGCAAAAGCTGGAGAAAGCAAATCCTGCGTTATGTGCTAGTTTTGTCTCATTTTAGCTTCACTTTTAGAGTAACTTATATAAGATCCTTCACCAAAAACAATATGGAAAGAACCAATAAGAAAATAAGATTTTGGATTGTATCAAAAACAGATTTTCTTGAATCTTTCTGAGAATACTAGTTCGTAGGCTTAATTTCCCTACAATTTAATATTATTTCAAATTCCTCAGCATTTATACTTAATCTCTGTATCTTTTATTTGGAAAACAATGATTATATTGGGTTGGCCAAAAAGTGCCTTTGGCTTTTAAGTAAAAATAAAAGACACATTTTTCATTTTCACCAAGAACTTTACTGAACAACATATTCACCTTTTTGTTCCACCACCTTCTGCCATTTTTCAGGCAACTTCATAATTCCATCTTCCCAAAATTTTTTATCTTTTTGAGCAAAGAACTGTTCCAGGTGCCTTTTACAGTCTTCCAGGGAATTGAAATTTTTCCATTAAGAGAATTTTGCAAATACCTAAATAAATGGAAATCCGAAGGTGCAATGTCTGGTGAATACGGCAGATCAATCAGAACTTCCCAGCCACGCTGTAACAGTTTTTGCCTGGTCATCAAAGAAACATGTGGTCTTGTGTTATCCTGATGGAAGATTATGTGTTTTCTACTGACTAAGTCTGGATGCTTTTTGTCGAGTGCTGCTTTCAGTTGATCTAATTGGGAGCAGTGCTTGTTGGAATTAATCATTTGGTTTTCCGGAAGGAGCTCATAATAGAGGACTCCCAATCCCACCATATACACAACATAACCTTCTTTGGATGAAGACCGGCCTTTGGTGTAGTTGGTGGTGGTTCATTTCGCTTGCCCCACAATCTCTTCCATTCCACATTATTGTACAATATCCACTTTTCATAGCCCATCACAATTTATTTAAAAAATGGAACACTGTCATTATGTTTAAGTAGAGAATTGCATGCAGAAGTACGGTCAAGGTTTTTTTTCGCTTAACTTATGTGGAAGCCAAATATCAAAGCGATTCAAGCCGGTGCAAATGATTTTCAACGCTTGATTTGGATATTTTGAGTATGTCGGCTATCTTCCTCGTGGTATAACGTTGATTGTTCTCAATTAATGTCTTGATTTGATCACTATCAACTTCAACTGGTCTACCCGACCGTGGAGCACTGTCCAGCGAGAAATCTCCAGCACAAAACTTCACAAACCACTTTTGACACGTTCAATCAGTCACAGCACCTTCTCCATACACTGCACAAATCTTTTTTTTTTGCATTTCAGTTGCATTTTTACCTTTCTTGAAATAATAAAGCATAATAGGCCAAAAATGTGGCTTTTCTTCCATCTTCAATATTAAAATGGCTACACAAAAATTCACCAATTTTGATAAGTCTTTTTTTAAATGCACACTGATATGACAGCTGTCACATACAATCTAACAAAATTGTTTCTAATGACGTTAAAGACATCTAAGTGCTAATAGAGCCATCTTACAGAAAAAACTGAACGAACCTTTTGGCCAACTCAATACTTGTCACATAGGAGCATCTTTAATTCACGCCTTATCTGCGATTGGAATGTAAAAACTATTTTACTTTGCCTGCTCTTTTCATAGCCCCTAGCATAAAGGATGCTCAAAAAGGCTTAAACTGAACATCAATCCATTTTGTTATATAACAAAACATTTGCACTGATTGCACTGTTGCTTCAAACATAAAAAGTCAATTATGACTAATATTCTTTTTTTTATGAAAATATTGAGAAGGTTTTTATTTAGGCAAAAGAAAAATGAACGTGCAATAGTATCACTCTTTTACTTATAATTTCTAAAGGCTCCTCACATATGACTAACAGCCTAATCTTCAAGTTTATTTTCTATTGGGAATGGGCAATTGACTAAATAAGGAATTTTATACACAAAGATTAGTTAACGTACATGGGCATATTAAATGTCAAACACTTGAATGCGTAAGCTTTTCTTCTGGAAAGAATTACTGGTCTTGTATTAAGAATCTCCACAATATTTAACTGAAGTTTGACATGGCACAACCAGCACTTTCAATGGTCTCAAAAATATAAGTGTTCTTTAAGAATCTAGAATTATAATTTTCTTCCTTCGGGTATTACATACCCACATAAACACTTTAGTTAGAAAACCGACTTAGTTTTTTGATGCACCAAAGGATTTAAAAAGCCTGGCCAGGGCAAGGTATTAAAGGAAAGAGATGTGTCTTGTAAACCACAAGCCCAGGTGGAATGGGGGAGGGGAGGGGAGGAAATGGCTCTTGAACACTCTTTCTAGTAAACTAGACCAGGAACTGAGCTCGCCTTCTTCCCTTTAATGAGAGACACTGGCCAAGAGCACTTCCAACTACATAATAAGCAGTGAGTTAAGATGATAGGAAGCAAAGGAAATCCTAAACCAAGTACCACCTTAAATACTAGAAAAATCACGTTTCATGATTTATCTTTCTCCTATTCTGACAAATTATTACTAGGACCTAGGAGATTCAGGGTGACAGTTATAAAATTAATGAAGGCTTTTGAGAATGGCAATGGCCCAAGGACTCAGATGTTTTATAATCCTTCTCCCTCGTTAACTCTCTTTCCCAGTCCCTGATTTCTGAAAGTATCAGAATTTGAAAGCTGAAATATATGCATGACCAGGACATATGTAAGGATTAGGGGACTAGAGTGCCATATAAACAACATTCATGTGGTTCATCTATCTAAGGCAAGAAAATTGAAACTCGTCCAATTTGGGTAATTCACAGTTACATTACCACATGCATTTTAAGAGACATACTGCACCAAATGCAACAGCAAGCATGGTCTGCATCCGGGCATCTTGCAGTGTGCTCAGTAGCCCTTTTTTGCTAAGAAGAGCTCTTCCTGCCAACGTCCAGAACTTAACATGCTTTACTCCCACAGAGACAAACTGGGAATCTGAATCTGGTCGGAATTCTGCCACAAAAATACGTTGGTTGTGACCAGCTCTGCTGGCAACTTTGGCACCTGATAAAAAAGATACAACAAAATTTTCTAGGTTAGTATAAGAACTAAGCTAATTTTTACAGGATCAAACAGTTATTGAAAATATATAGTTCAAAAAATAAATGCTTATAAAAAGAGAGAGCAGGGAATTCCCTGGCGGTCCAGTGGTTAGACTCAGCGCTTTCACTGCTGAGGGCCCCCCTGATCGGGGAACTAAGATTCCACAACTTGCGCTGGCACGGCCCCCCAAAAAAGGGAGAGGGCATGTCCCTTGCACTGCTACCTAGCAATCACATGACATACAATTAATAGTGTTGAGGGTCATTTTTACATATTTTTGCAAGTGATGTGTGATTTATGGAAAGCTTTATTATAATTTAAGGGGCATTTTAGAAACCATATCTTATTTTTTTCTGTGTAGCTCTATGAATTTCACTTTTTTATAATGGCTATGTAACTGAAAAGTTTTGTCCGAAATGTGTTAAAGTAATATTACCCTATTGCCCTTCCATTATCACTTAACAATATAATTCATCTCATTCTTGAGTAAGATCCTCTATAACCAAATAATAATTAGCAAGACACTTACATGCATAGTTTCTTACTGAAAGAACAGTGAATCATTTATAATATTAATAACTTTCATTAGTTTATACTTTGTTTACAATTTTACTGGGTTTTGAAAGTAGAACATACCTACAACTGTGTATGGGTATTGAGTAGGGCTTAATAGTGAATAATGGTTTCAATCACCAAGTTAACACAAATATGAAATAGAAAATTCCTATCACCCCATTTTTATTTTTTAAAATTACAAAGAAAAAAATTCCTACCTTCCTGCCATCTCCAAATGGTAATTGTATGTTCTGGGTCTAGCCCCACAGATAGCAAGAGTTTTCCAGTAGCACTGAAACTAACTGAACACACTCCCTTTGAATGGTAGCATCTTAGTATAGATAAGGTCTGCTTGTTCACTGCATCCCAGATGTGGATTGAAGGAGCTGTAGCTAAACAAAGATAAAATCCCAAAGTTGTAATACACCTATTACAAATGTTTCCATTTCTAAGGCTGATGCATACTCATCTCTGAAACACAAGAAAAATATGTACCAAAGAAAGACTGTACTTAATAAAAAATAGCTCAAAACTAAGACTGAATTAAAAAGAAAGAAAAGGGAAGAGAAAGGAAAGGAAGGGAGAAAAATACAGACTACTTCCTCAGGCTATAGTCCAAATTGCACTTTTGAGAAAATAGCATTTAGACAAGCAAATTAGGTAATCACAACTTTAAACAACTTTTCAAAAAATAATGTATGTTTTAGATACATGTTAAATCTTTATATAATTATGTGGAGAAATATAAAAACATTATACACTTACGAAATACCAGGATATATTTATTACCTATGTTATATGAAGGAGAGATAGAAAGTGAATACAAATTGAGAAAGGCAGTAGGTAGGAAACCACGTGAATAGATCACAAAGGAAATCTTCAACTGCATAGGCATATATCTGGTAAAAAACTAAGTTCATATCACTTTATAAGACAGTAGTTTTGTTTTTTTTAAACAGGATTTCATGGAAGAAATTAAACTGCTAATGTTTTAAAAAAATTATATTTGTTGTTTTTTTTCTTTTTTAGATTTTTAAATTTATCTTGTCCAGTCTTTTTCTACAGCTTAAAAAGTCTTCCCAGTTCTCTGTATTTCCTAGGTTAAAAAACCATAGCTTTGGACTGTCCTTTTTTCAAGAATTGCACCCTATAAAAAGGAATAGGTAAGTCAATTCAGCAGCTAATTCAGTCTCAGAACATAAGTACTTTTAGTAAAATAATCAAAATATGGAAGTGCATTTGCTTCAAATTATAAATTTTATTATAAATTTAATCTCTCCAATGATGGACTCTGCACTTAGCATGAATCCACACTCCTCTCCATGATCGGCAAAGCCCTACGTGACTGACTCCTGCCCCTCTCTAGGTTCATCTCAGAGGCCTTACTGCAGTCACACGGACCTTCCTGTTCCTTGATTCAGCTTTAGGGCCTCCCCAGGAGGGAGTTAACAGATGCAGGACTGAGGTTACTATCACTAGAATGGCCTGCTTGCTAGTGTGTGAGAACTTGACTTTTGAAATGTCCCCTATGTTGATAAGGTTATTTTGTCCACGGGGGGCACTGAATACCTGCTTTCTTCTGGGACTATGGTATTTTAGTAGTTGTGGCTTTGTGTCTATGTGACCAGCCCCCAGTAAAAACCTTGGTCTCAGAGTCCTCAGTGGGTTTCCCTGGGCAGAAACACTGCACCTGCATTGATATATCTGGCTGCTGGTAGAAGAAGCAGGTTCTGTGTGACCCCTGGAAGAGTGTGTTTTGTTTTTTGTTTTTTTGCGGTACGCGGGCCTCTCACTGTTGTGGCCTCTCCCGTTGCGGAGCACAGGCTCTGGAAGCGCAGGCTCAGCGGCCATGGCTCACCGGCCCAGCTGCTCCACGGCATGTGGGATCTTCCCGGACCGGGGCACGAACCCGTGTCCCCTGCATCGGCAGGCGGACTCTCAACCACTGCGCCACCAGGGAAGCCCCAAAAGCATATGATTTTAATTGAGCATATTAATCACTTGGAAGGCATTCAGAAAATTCTATTAGAGTCTTATCTTGATATTTGCATTTTAGCATGTATTACATTGCAGAATAATAACTTTAAATTGAAGGTTAGGTGGAAGTTCCTCAATTGTACAGTTAAACAGATTTTTTAAATATGGAAATTTTCTCTACGCTTGTATCAAGATCTAAAAAATGCTGCTGGAACTGTAACTTGAGCCCAGAAAATACATTTGCTGCAAATTTGTGTGGGAATGGGAATCTCAGTTCTCATCTTAATTTTTGACAGTATGAGAAGTATATAGTGAAGTTTGGTGTTACTTGTGATTCAAAGATTAGCTGCCATCAAATGACTTTCCTGCAGTGTAAGTTTCACATATAAGCACTGTAACTGAAATTTCAGGTTGTAATTGTAATTTCCCTGTTATTTCAGGTTGAATCATTAAGAAACATTATCAAGTATGCAGCAAAAACTAATTTCCAAAGCCACTGAGTTTTCCATAACAGAGACTGAGGGCAGTTCTTCTCACTCAGAAAAATTTCAGTCCTGGCTCTGAGCTACAGAAATTGCCAAAAAAACAAAAAAACAGAAAAACCCAAAATGTTACCACTGCTAAACCACTGAACTGCTGTGGGGATAGGGCAAGTCAGGACTTTCACCTTCTATTTCTAACATAAATTAACAGAACTGATGATGGTTAAGTCTATGAGAGCAAACAAAATTAACTGTTGACTCTAAATAACAAAATACTGAAGTTCAATTACACATGATAGATTGAAATATTTTCCACAAACCACCTGCTGACAAATAACACAATGAATAGCCATAAATGCCTTAAATGATTATAGAGGCAAACTTCAGTCACTTAAAAGTGCACTGATTCCTCAAAGAAACAACTGGCAACGTTTGTCAACCCATCAAGAGCCAAGGGAAACCATTAAAAATCATCTGCCTTCTTTGGTTTTGTCTTTAGTGACTACTGATGTTGTTCCCAATGTCCTCAGTTCTTTTAGCAATGGTTTTTGCCAAAAAGCTAAGAGTCTTAAGTTTATTTTCTCTGGACACTTGTTCGTTGTAATCAAACATGATTTAATTAACTCACAGTAATAAACAGCTTTTCTTGATTAGCTAACAAATGAGTCATTCAGAAACTTACTTAGGTTGTAGCCACATTTTATTTTTTTTGGAAGAAATTCTGTTGTGATGAGATATTGTCTTAAAGTTTCTAATTTTTCTGATTTTTGCTTTCCTGTGAACTGGGAATGCTGTGATAAAGTTTAGTGTGAAAATGTTGACATATATTGTATTCTTTCAGCACAGCTATAGTATCATTGCATAATAAACACAATGTTTTACCAACTAATTTCATAACAACATAATCCACACTTCACTGTGCCTTTTGAGTTTGACATTCGAAGTCTATTTTCCTTTCCTCTCTCTTGTTTTGACATGATAGATATACCCTGGTTAAAAACCAAAAAAAATGGCAGCAATGTGGATGGACCTAGAGAGTAGCATATTTAGTGAAGTAAGTCAGATAGAGAAAGACAAATATGGTATGACATGACCTATATGTAGAATCTAAAAAACAATACAAACAAATGTATATGTAAAACAGAAACAGATTCACAGACATAGAAAACAAACCAGTGGTTACCTAAGGAGACAGGAAAGAGGGGAGGGGCAAATTAGGGGTATGAGATTAAGAGATGCAAACTGCTTTGTATAAAATAGGTAAGGATATATTGTATAGCACAGGGTAATTATAGCCATTATCTTGTAATAACTTTTAGTGGAGTATAAGCTGTAAAAGAATGAATCACAATGTTGTACATCTGAAACTAAGATGTACATCAACTATACTTCAATAACAAAAAAATGTTGTGGAATAGCAATACACGTAGCACTCAAAACCTGTCAGGTTTTAAAAGAGAATCACTGCAATTTGTACTGTGCTAAGCAGCAGTGGAAAGCAATGAGAGTGTTGTAAACAGTCTCTGTTGCAACTATTCAACGCTGCCATTAAAGCACAAAAGCTGCCGTAGACGATATGTAACTGAATGAGCATGGCTGTGTCCAATAAAACTTTATGGATACTGAAATCTGAATTTCATATACTTTTCATGTTTTGTGAAATTTTATTCTTCCCGTGTTATTTTCCAACTACTTAACTTAATAAAAACTATACTCAATCATGGGCTGTACAAAAACACGTGCTGGACCAGATTTGGGCCAAGGGCTGTAGTTTGCTAACCCCTGCTCTTGAGTGTAGACCAAGAGAGCAAGGACCTTGCCTGTTGTGTTGAATAAATTTGTAGTTAAATAGTCAAATCACAAAATCATGCTTTACCCTGGAGGAGGGGAGGGAAATGGATACAAATCACATAAATTGGTATAAATCAATGTTTTCTTATCAAACTGCTAATTCTTACTATATTATGTAAACTGAAATACAGTTGAAAAAGCCTAGTTATTATAATATCTAAAAACAACAGGCATGCATTGTTCATCTAACAGCTTTTTAACTTCACAAAGCCACGGTCAAAATCAATAATAGGGCTTCCCTGGTGGCGCAGTGGTTGAGAGTCCGCCTGCCGATGCAGGGGACACGGGTTCGTGCCCCGGTCTGGGAGGATCCCGGATGCCGCGGAGCGGCTGGGCCCGTGAGCCATGGCCACTGAGCCTGTACGTCTGGAGCCTGTGCTCCGCAACGGGAGAGGCCACAACAGTGAGAGGCCCACGTACCGCAAAAAAAAAAAAAAATCAATAATAAAAAGTTATTTTCAAATCTTTAAATGCTCTGTTGATCTAGTATGTGCAATAATTAAGATGGTTACATAAAAATAATAAATTTAAAAAAAATTTATTTCTAGGCAATACAATTTATTGATTCATATTTAAGATCAAGTTTTAGCCCCACCTTTATTCTTACCAGCTATGTGATATTGGCGAGTTAATATCTACTATGAAGAATTCTTTTGATGACTAACAACAATGCTGGGCACACTAATAAGGTCAAAATATATTACCTTTTTTTAAAAAAAAACATTATTGCAGATAGGGCTCAGCATCATGACATTAAAATGCTGTATTCTTAATTTAAAAGAAATCCAAAATAGGTTCAAGTATCTTATTACTCTATAAAAATCTGGGCTATCATTACTTAACAATATGACTAAAATAGAAAATGATTAATTTCCTTACCTGACATGTCTGCTGAATCACCTATAATGGAAATATAGCAGAATAATAATTATCCATAAATACTATAAGCAAAATTTGTAAAAACTCAATTATCATAAAATGATAATTTTAAGTAATTTAAATAATTGTTATATAAAAATTAATTTTATTATGCAAAATTGAGTACACTGTAAGTAAAGCCACTAATTTCAATTATATATGCATATTAACATTCTATGCATATGACCTTTCAATCTTTGGATCAATATTTTCTTTATATATAGTGAGTCACATGAAATTTTAAACATAACTTAAAATAATATTGATATGGTTTAAAATTGATATGACTTTATTTTGGTTTAAAAAATGCCCTGTTAACAGATCCTTTGGGCTTTAGAATTAGATCTAAACCTTCTGAGAGAAATGATGGCAAAAGTTAGCATGTAACTCAAGAAAAAAAAAAAGCTCTTAATTCAGGCCACAAATTAACCCCTTTCTTACTTTTTTTAATTAAACATTTTCTGTATGAGTAAAAGATTACCAAAAAAGAAAACACGAAACTCATTATATTTGCAGTGGAAATATTTATTAACCACAATTTTAGAAGCAACAGTCTATGGCAAGAAAGCAAGCAGAAAAATTTAGCAATCTTTTCAAAACAGATGATTGTTCTGTGCTTTGGTAGAGCTTTACATCCCTATGAAATAATTATTTCAATGACATATGTAGACCTATTGTATCCTGACCTGGAATATGAGAGAAAAGGTAATGAAGTACTTGACTCTGCTGAACAGACCAGTCAGGATATACCACTCTTAGTTTTGAACATGCTCTGATAACAACCAAATGATGAGAGGACTTGAAACTATGTAACATGAAGAATGGTTTAAAGACTGAGGGTGTTTGGTTTTGGCGATCAGGCTTATCCCAGAATATCTGCAGGGCCTGGGACAATTAAGAGTACAGATAAAGATCTAAACATCACAGGTCTAAATATTCTGGGTGCCCCAAAATGAGGACCAGTGAATTGCAATGAAAGAAAAACAAATTTTGGTTCTATATGAAGAAGCACTTTATAACAGAGCTTCCTGGGCTTCCCTCGTGGTGCAGTGGTTAAGAATCTGCCTGCCAATGCAGGGGACATGGGTTCGAACCGTGGTCTGGGAATATCCTACATGCCATGGAAAAACTAAGCCCGTGTGTCACAACTACTGAGCCTGCACTCTAGAGCCCACAAGCCACAACTACTGAGTCCATGTGCCACAACTACTGAAGCACGCGTGCTTAGAACCCGCACACTGCAACGAAGAGCAGCCCCTGCTCACCACTCGAGAAAGTGGCACAACTCGAGAAAGCCTGCGTGCAACAACAAAGACCCAACACAGCCAAAAATAAATAAATAAAATAAATAAGTTTATTAAAAAAAACAAACAAACAGAGCTTCCTAAGGAGAGGTTAGGTTACTCTGTTAGGCATCAAGTGATAATGGGGTTCAAGCACATGTAGGAGGATCCTTAATCAAATATGTAAAAAAGGAGATTCAAACATCTAATGATGGACAGTTAATGATGGATAAAATGATATATTTGGCTCTGAGATTCAAAGAAAAAAGAAAAGTTTGAATGTAACTGGCTAAAATACCACAAAAGCAAATATTTCAGTTCCTCTATGATTTATATGACTTTTTAACAAAGAGAACCATATACATTTTAGAAAGTGTTTTCGTGCTTTGTGGGTTTTAAACAAGCCTGGCATGCAAAGTACCTACTGATTCAATTTTCTTTAGGTTCAGAAGAGAAAAAGTCTCTTACTCTTTGATCTTCTCTTGAGTCTTTCTTACACTTAATTAGGCATCAGTAAAGAATTTTATGTCTTGTGGAATGGTACAAGTAGGGCAAGGCACAGAACTACATACATGATCTAAAATCCATCTCTGTACTGGCTGAACTTTGACTTGGAAGGAGAAAGGGGGGGAGATAATTAGCCATTCCACATTCTCTATAGTGTTGCCTTTCAACAAAAGGGAAAGAATACAAATATCAAATCATGCATTTGAAATGAACATAATATTTTATGTCAATTATATCTCAATTTTAAAAAGGGAAAGAAGTAGAGGTCAAATTCCATGAAAGATTAATTTGTGACATTTCTTAATCAAAAGAGAAAACTATAGCCCTAATATGTTAAACAAAGTTGCCTTTTTTTTTTTTTTTTTTTGCGGTACGCGGGCCTCTCACGGCTGCGGCCTCTCCCGCTGCAGAGCACAGGCTCCGGACGCGCAGGCTCAGCGGCCATGGCTCACGGGCCCAGCCGCTCCGCAGCATGTGGGATCTTCCCGGACCGGGGCACGAACCCACGTCCCCTGCATCGGCAGGCGGACTCCCAACCACTGCGCCACCAGGGAAGCCCCCAAAGTTGCTTTTTTAAAGGGAGAAAAGGGGAAAGAAAAGGAGAAGGAGCAAAGCTGGAATGGAAGAACCATGCCTTCTAGGATTCCATTCATAGAATGTAAATTCCACTAACATAGAGATTTTGTCTTTTTTTGTAAGCTGCTTATACCCCGAGCACCAAGAACAATACCTTGCATGTGGCAGATACTCAGTAAATTTGTTGAATAAATGAACTTAATAAAAATTAACTGATCAATAACTATATGCTAAGAAGCACTAAACATGATGCTTTCATGACCAAAATAGTAACTTGGTCTCTTATTCCTCATGCAAAGTGAAAAGAAGACTTCAATTTCAAAAACTTAGTGTGAAAATGGGCTAGATCTACGTATTTATATTCAAAGATTAGAAAGGCTGGATCAACAGGCAGAATAGAAGGACGTGGAGCTCACCTTCTCCTACAAATACATCAGAACTACATCTACATGTGGAACCCTTCTCACAGAATACCTGCTGAACACCAGCAGATCTCATAAAACCAAAGTTGCAAGAAAGATCACCACGTAACCAGGTAGGATGAAAGAAAAAAAAAAAAAAGAAGAAGAATCAGGACAGGACCTGTGCCCTGGCAGAGAGCTATGAAAAAGGAAAGATTCCCTCACCCTGGGAAGTCTCTTCACTGGTGGTGAGATCAGCTGGGACAGAAAGGGAGCTTCAGAGGCTCAGAGAAGAGTAGAGCAGCCGGTTTACAGCAGGCGGAACAGATAGAGACCAATACAGAGGGTCCTGGCCACCTCCCTGCCCTCCCCAGCCTGAGATGTGCATCTGCTGGTGTGTGCGGGGGTGCTGGGCACTGAAACTTGGGTTTCAGAGGACAGATCTGGAGAGAGGACTGGGGTTGGTTGTGTGGAGACAGCCTGAAGGGGCTGAAGTGTGGTCCAAGCCACAATCAGGGGTGTGCGCAGGAAGGAGCTTGGGTCTGCAACTGAAGTCCCATTGTTACTGCTCGAGGGGAGGGGCAGGGCCCCTGCCATAGCAGCCTCCCATTCTTGGAGTGCTCATGGTGGTGCAGCTCTGCCTCTTTGAGGTCTGGGAGAGTGTAAGCACCAGAGGATTGTCCATACTTGGAGGCAGGGCTGAAATCCAAACCGATCCCCAGGGGCCGTGTGACTTTGGAAGCAGGGCTGAAATCTGAGTGTCCCAGAGGTTGTGGGATCTGTGAATTTAGGCACTTTGTAAACTCAGTGCCCGTGGGACATCCGAGCAGATTACTGGTGATCTTGTGGATGGGGCGGGTCCAGCGATAGTGGCTGTGGGCTTTTCCAAAGTCTGGGCTGACTCAGTAGCTCTACGATGGGTCCAGGTGCAAGACTTTGGCAGTCCCGGTACCTGACCTCAGCAGTTCTGCACCAAGGGATCTGCGCTAGTGGCTTTGTGAGCACAGCACCTGAGGGACACCCAGGACAACTGCCTGAATTCCCACGGTTGAGGTGGGGCCGAGGGCAGTGCCAAAACAGTGTACTTTGTGAATCCACACAACGGGTGACAGGCAACATCACAGAGCGCACTTCCTGGTGGACAGCTCCTACAAAGCAATACTCAGTGGCTCCTCTCCCTGCTCCAGCCCTGCCTACCTCACACCGCAGTTCAGAAATGGATCTGGGGGTGTCTACTCCAACAAGTGGGAAACAGACCTTGCCCCCAACAGGGCTGTGACAAGCACAGACCAAAGAGGAGGGCCCATTCAACATCCAGTGCAGGCTCTGGTCACCACAACAACAATTACACCCCCTATCAAGGGGATAATGGTCAACACACACTGAGGAAAGATGTGGCAGGTATCCATACTAAAAACAACCCTCGCTCTAAAAATATTAGACTCATGGAGCATACACAGGGACACTTCCACATAAAAAGAGCCCTTCAGGACCACAGTAGATAACTGTTTCTCTTAAATTCATAAAGCCAGAGAAATATGAGTAAAATGAAGAAGCAGAGGAACCACTCCTGATTTAAAGATCAAGAGAATTCCCCTGAAAGAACAAAGAATGAAGCAGACCTCTCCAGTTTACTAGACCCTGAGTTCAAGAAGGAAATAATGAAAATACTGAAGGAATGAAGAAGGGCTATTGACAGAAATGCAGATTACTATAAAAAGCAATTAGAAACTATAAAGAGGAGCCGATTAAAATTAGAAAACTCATTTGCCAAGACAAAAGCTGAGCTAAAGGCAATAAATAGCAAACTGGATAATGCAGAAGAATGAATAAGTGATCTGGAAGGCAGAATAATGGAAATCATCCAATCAGATCAGCAGACAGAAAGACAAATGAAAAAAACAATGAAAGCAATATACAAGACCTATGGGATAATATAAAGCATCCCAATCTACGCATAAGAAGGATTCCAAGAAGGAGAAGAAAAAGGGATTGAAAAAAAAAAAAATATATATATATATATATATATATATATATATATATATATTTTTTTTTTTTTTGCAGTACGCGGGCCTCTCACTGTTGTGGCCTCTCCCGTTGCGGAGCACAGGCTCCGGACGCGCAGGCTCAGCGGCCATGGCTCACGGGCCCAGCCACTCCGCGGCATGTGGGATCTTCCTGGACTGGGGCACGAACCCGTGTCCCCTGCATCGGCAGGCGGACTCTCAACCACTGCGCCACCAGGGAAGCCCTGAAAATATATTTGAAGAAATTATGGCTGAAAATTTTAGAAGGAAACATATATCCAGGTACAGAAAGTGCAGAGGGTCCCAAACAAGATGAACCCAAACAGACCTATACCAAGACATATTATGACTAAAATGGCAAAAGTTTAAGACATAGGGAGGATTCTAAAGGCAGCAAGAGAAAATAAAGAGTAAATGACAAGGGGACACCCGTAAGGCTCTCAGCTGATTTCTCCACAGAAACATTGCAGGCCAGAAGGGAGTGGCAAGATGTATTCAAAGTCCTGAAAGGGAAAAACCTGCAAAACAGGATACTCTACCCAGAAATATTATCACTTAGAATAGAAAGAGAGATAAAGAATTTCTCAGACAAGCAAAAACTAAAAGAATACAACAATACTAAACCAATCCTAAAAGAAATATTGAAAGGTCTTCTCTAAATAGAAAAGAAGCAAGAATCTACAGGAAAGAGAAAATCACAATTGGAAAGTAAATCAAATAAGCCAATAGACAGATTTTTAAAAAATCAAAAAAAAATTTGTGAAAGCAATAACTACAATGAACATCAAAAGGATAAACACAAAGATGTAAAAGATGACATCAAAATCATATAATGTGGGGGAGGAGAGTAAGAAATGTAGACTTTTTGTAGATTGTTTGTTTGTCTCAAAGTCTCTTTATTCCTTTGCTCATTCTTTATTATGAAATGCTTGAGACATGTCAAGTGGTTTTTTTTTTTCTCTGTGGCCACACTGCACAGCTTTCAGGATCTTAGTTCCCTGACCACAGATCGAACCCAGGCCCCTGGCAGTGAAAGCACTGAGTCCTAATTACTGGGCCACAAGGGAACTCCCAATTTTTTTTTTTAGAATGTGTTTTAGTCTATAGGACTACCAGTCTAAAGCAAAAAGATACAGTAATGAGTTATCATACTTGAGAAACAGTGAAAAACAGAGTAACCACAAATCGAAAACATACAACAGATTCACAAAAACCAAAAAGAAGAGAACATAAGCATAATACAAAAGAAAATCATCAAACCACAACAAGAAAACAAAAAGAAAAAGGAACAAAGAAGAAACACAAAAACAACTGCAAAACAAGGTTTAAAATGGCAATAAATACATATCTATCAATAATTACCTTAAATGTAATGAACTAAATGCTCCAAACAAAAGACACAGAGTGGGGAGGGGATAAATTAGGAGTTTGGGATTAACATATATACACTACTATATATGAAATAGCCAACAAGGACCTATTGTATAGCACAGGGAACTATACTCAGTATTTTATAATAACCTATAAGGGAAAAGAATCTGAAAAAAATAGATATATGTGTATGTATAACTGAATCACCCTGCTGTACACCTGAAACTAACAAAACATTGTAAATCAATTATATCAATAGTTCAATAAAAAAAAAGAAAATCATATGTACTCTCAAGTACAGCTGTAAATTAGTAATTATGCTCCTAAGCCTGAAAAATCTCACCCAAAGCCTTAAAACAGTGTGAAAAACATAAGAAAAGTCTCCATGATACTAAGAAAAAAAAAAAAAAAGGACACAGAATGGCAGATTGCATACAAAAAACAAGAGCCTACAATATGCTGCCTACAAGAGACCTGAAAGTGGTTTCAGGCGAAGAACACAATAAGTCCCCTATATACGAACAAGTTCTGTTCTGAGAGCGTGTTCTTAAGACCAACAAAGTTAGCCTCGGTATCCAACTAACACAACTGGCTATATAGTACTGTACTGTAATAGGTTTATAATACTTTTCACACAAATAATACATAAAAAACAAACAAACAGAAAAAATAAAGAAGACTTTTTTAATCTTACAGTACAGTACCTTGAAAAGTACAGTAGTACAACAGCTGGCATACAGGGGCTGGCATTGAGTAAACAGGCAAGAAGAGTTACTGACTGGAGGAGAGAGAGGAGTTAGGAAGGAGACAGTAGAGCTGAAGGATCGTCAGCAATAGGAGATGGAGGGCAAGCTGCAATTTCACTCACACCTGACGCTGATGGAAGGCATGTTCCCATCTTTGAAAGTTCACAACGTGAAGGTTCGTATATAGGGGACTTACTGTACACATAGAGTGAAAGTGAGGGGATGGAAAAAGATATTTCATGCAAACAGAAATGACAAGAAAGTGAGGAGAGCAATATTCACGTCAGACAAAATAGACTTTAAAACAAAGGCCATAAAAAAAGATAAAGAAGGCCACTATATAATGATAAAACAAGAGGAGGATATTACACTCGTTAACATATATGCACCCAATAAAGGAGCACATAAATACGTAAAACAAATACTAACAGACATAAAGGGAGAAACTGACAGGAGTACAATAATAGTAGGAGACCCCACTCACATCAATGGACAGATCTTCCAGACAGAAAATCAATAAGGCAATGGAGATCCTAAATGGCACAATAGACCAATTGGATTTAATTGATATTTTTAGGACATTACATCCAAACAGAATACACATTCTTTTCAAGTGCACATGGAACATTCTCTAGGATTGACCACATACCAGGACACAAAACAAGCCTCAACAAATCTAAGAGGACAGAAATTACTTCAAGCATCTTTTCTGACCACAACAGCATGAAACTAGAAATCAACCACAGAAAGAGAAACGAGAAAAAATGATTACATGGAGACTAAACAACATGCTACTAAAAAACCAATGGATCAATGATGAAATGAAAGAGGAAATTAAAAAATACCTTGAGACAAATGACAATGAAAACACAATCATACACAATCTATGGGATGCAGCAGAAGCAGTTCTTAGAGGGAAGTTCATAGCGATACCGGCCTTCCTCAAAAAACAAGAAAAATCTCAAATAAACAACCTAACCTACCACCTAAAAAGAATTAGAAAAAGAACAAACAAAACCTAAAGCCAGCGTAAGGAAGGAAATAATAAAGGTCATGGAGGAAATAAATACAATAGAGATTTTAAAAAACAATTGAAAAAAATCAATAAAACCAAGAGCTGCTTCTTTGAAAGGGTAAGCAAAATCGACAAGCCTCTGGCCAGGCTCACCAAGAAGAAAAGAGAGAGGACCCAAATAAACAAAATAAGAAATGAAAGAGGAAAAATAACAACCAATACTGCAGAAATACAAAGAACAGTAAGAGAATACTATGAACAATTATATGCCAACAAATTGGAAAACCTAGAACAAGTTTCTGCAAACTGAAGTCCAGGACCAGATGCCTTTACTGGGGACTTTTACCAAACACGCAAAGAACTTATACTGATCCTTCTCAATCCCTTCCAAAAGACTGAAGAGGAGAGAACACTCCCAAAGCCATTCTATGAAGCTATCATTGCCCTAATACCAAAACAAGACACAGACAATACCAAAGAGACTTGCCTGGTGGCGCAGTGGTTAAGAATCCACCTGCCAATGCAGGGGACACAGGATCGATCACTGGTCCAGGAAGATCCCACAAGCCGTGAAGCAACTAAGCCCATGTGCCACAACTACTGAGCCTGTGCTCTAGAGCCCGCAAGCCACAACTACTGAAGCCCACATGCCCTAGAACACACGTGCCACAACTACTGAGCCCATGTGCCACAACTACTGAAGCCAGCGTGACCTAAGGCCTGTGTACTGCAACTACTGAGCCTGTGTTTTGCAACTACTACAAGAGAAGCCACTGCAATGAGAAGCCCGCACACCACTACAAAGAGTAGGCCCCGCTCATTGCAACTACAGAAAGCCCGCGTGCAGCAACCAAGACCCAATGCAGCCAAAAAATAAATTAAGACATAAATTTTAAAAAAGAGACAATACCAAAAAAGAAAACTACAGGCCAATATCTTTGATGAATATAGATACAAAAATTCTCAACAAAATATTAGTAAACTGAATCCAACAACACATAAGAAAGATCACAGGCCTTGATCAAGTGGATTCATCCCAGGGTCACAAGGATGGTTCAACATACACAAATCAATCAACATGATACACCATAACAAGAAAAGGAAAGGAAAGAAAAGGAAAGGAAAGGAAAGGAAAGGAAAAAGGAAAGGAAAGGAAAAAGGAAAGGAAAGGAAAAAGGAAAGGAAAGGAAAGGAAAGGAAAAAAAGACAGAAGGGAAGGGAAGGAAAAGAACAGAACAGAACTACATGATCACCTCAATAGATGCAGAAAAAGCATTTGATAAAATGCTTTTGGATGCTTCAACATCCATTCATGATAAAAACTCTCACCAAAGTACGTATAGAGGGAACATATCTCAACGTAATAAAAGCTATTTATGACAAACCCACAGCCAACATAATACTCAATGGTGAAAAGCTGAAAGCCTTCCTGCTAAAATCTGGAAGAAGACAAGGATGCCCACTCTCACCACTTCTATTCAACACAGTATTGGAAGTCTTAGCCACAGCAATCAGACAAGAAAAAGAAATAAAAGGTATCCAAATTGGAAGAGAAGAGGTAAAACTGTCATATGCAGATGACATAATATATATAGAAAACCCTAAAGACTCTACACAAAACTACTAGAGCTGATAAATGAATTCAGCAAGGTAGCAGGATACAAGATTAACATACAGAAATCTGTTGCATTTCTTACATTAACAACGAAATATCAGAAAGGGAAAGTAAAAACACATTAAGAAAATAAATTTATTTATTTATTTATAGCTGCATTGGGTCTTCATCACTGCGCATGGGCTTTCTCTAGTTGCAGCAAGCAGGGGCTACTCTTCTTTGTGGTGCGCGGGCTTCTCACTGTGGTGGCTTCTCTTGTTGCAGAGCATGGGCTCTAGGCATGCGGGCTCAGTAGTTGTGGCTCACAGGCTCTAGAGCACAGGCTCAGTAGTTGTACGCATGGGCTTAGTAGCTCTGCGGCATGTGGGGTCTTCCTGGACCAGGGCTTGAACCCATGTCCCCTGCATTGGCAGGTGGATTCTTAACCACTGCGCCACCAGGGAAGCTCACACATTCTCTTTTAAAATCGCATAAAAAAAAATTACTTAGGAATAAACCTGACCAAGGAGGTGAAAGACTTAATATGCTGAGAACTATAACACACTGATTAAGGAAATTGAAGATGATTTAAAGAATTGAAAGATATACCATGCCCTTGGATTGGAAGAATTAGTATCATTAAAATGGCCATACTACCCAAAGCAATCTACAGATTTAATGTGATCACTATGAAATTACCCATAACATTTTTCACAGAACTAGAACAAATAATCCTAACATTTATGTGTGACCATAAAAGACCTAGAATTGCCAAAGCAATCCTGAGGAAAAAGAACAAAGCAGGAGGCATAACCCTCCCAGACTTCAGACAATGCTACAAAGCTACAGTAATCAAAACAGCACAGTACTGGCACAAAAAACAGACATATGGATCAATGGAACAGAACAGGGAGTGTAGAAATAAACCCACACACCTACAGTCAATTAATCTTAGACAAGGAGACAAGAATATACAATGGAGAAAAGACAGTTTCTTCAGCAAGTGGTGTTGGGAAAGCTGGGCAGCTGCATGTAAATCAATGAAGTTAGAGCACATCCTCACATTATACACAAAAATAAACTCAAAATACCTTAAAAACTTAAATATAAGACATGACACTGTAAAACTCTTAGAAGAAACCACAGGCAAAACATTCTCTGACATAAATTGTACCAATGTTTTCTTAGGTCAGTTTCCCAAGGCAGTAGAAATAAAAGCAAAAATAAACAAATGGGACCTATGCAAACTTATAAGCTTTTGCACAGCAAAGGAAACCATAAATAAAATGAAAAGACAACCTATGGACTGTGTGAAAATATCTGCAAATGATTCGACCAACAGGGCTTAACTTCCAAAATATACAAACAGCTCATACAACTGAATAACAAAAAAATGAACAACCCAATCAAAACTTGGGCAGAAGACCTAAACAGACATTTCTCCAAAGAAGACATACAGGTGGCCAACAGGCACATGAAAAGATGCTCAAATCACTAATTATCAGAGAAATGCAAATCAAGACTACAATGAGGTATCACCTGATACTGGTCAGAATGGCTATCATCAAAAAGTCTACCAATAATAAATGCTGGAGAGGATGTGGAGAAAAGGGAACCCTCCTACACTACTGGTGGGAATGTAAATTGGTGCAGCCACTATGGAAAACAGTATGGAGGTTCCTCAAGAAACTAAAAATAGAGTTGCCATATGATGCAGCAATCCCACTTCTGGGCATATATCCAGAGAAAACTCTAATTCGGAAAGATACATGCACCCCAATGTTCACAGTAGCACTATTTACAATAGCCAAGACATGGAAGCAACTTAAATGTCCATCAAGAGATGAATGAATAAAGAAGATGTGGTATATATACACAATGGAATACTAGTCAGCCATAAAAAAGAATGAAATAATGCCATTTGCAGCAATATGGATGGATCTACAGATTATCACACTAAGTGAAGTAAGTCAGAAACAGAAAGACAAATGCCATATATCACATGTGGAATCTAAAATATGACACAAATGAACTTATTTACGAAACAGAAACAGACTCACAGACATAGAGAACAAACTGACGGCTACCAAAGGAGAAAGGGAGTGGGGGAAGGATAAATTAGGAGTTTGGGATTAGCAGATACAAACTACTATATATAAAACAGATAAAAAACAAGGTCCTACTGTATACCACAGGGAACTATATTCAATATCCTGTGATAAACCATAATGGAAAAGAACGTGAAAAAGAATACATACATTTATATATAACTCAATCACTTTGCTGTATACCAGAATCTAACACAACATTGTAAATCAACTATATATCGATAAATAAATAAATAAATAATATATTCAAAGATTAGAATATTTTGTATATAACAGGTGAAGTATTGGTCTACTTTCTTTTTAAAAGTAGAAAATTTTACAGAAAGGAAGATTACAAAGGTCTTTGTGGCATAACTGTAGAACTAACTGATCCAGAGAACAAGTTTCTAACTGATCAGTTTAGTGATTTATGAAAAATGGAGATATTAGAAGCATAAATTATCTTATTCAAGAAGAAAAAGACATCTGGAAAGCTGGCTTAGCAATTGAGGCCCACTGAGATCCAATAAACCCAATGATTTTGATAATTTTTACAAATTATACCAGGGTTGTGACGATGTGACTGACCGCGTCTATTATGTAGTAGTCATAGTGATCAATGACTGGTAGATATGTCCTAAAGAGACCTACTATCCTCTCAACATTTTGCTTGTGGAGTTACAGCCTTCGTTTAAGTTTTCTATAGAGTTGAAAGAAAACAGCAAGACAGGGGATTTCAAAAAAAGTTGGCAAATTAGATCACTGCCAAAGAAAAGGGCAGAAGGGCTCTACTAACATGGAACAGACTCGGCTTCTCTCTTCTTTCTAGATTATGCCCTGCTGAGGCAGATGTGCTCCCCCTCTCAGTCCAGTTACTTCTCGGCTCCTCTTATTTACCATTCTCTCCTAAAGTTCTTCTTTTCTGCTTTATATGCTATTGAATAAAAACTTTTTGCTCATCAGAAATTTCTGCTACAGGACTGAATCCAACTATTTCAACTACCACAGAATAGCTTCTTCTTAATTCTGAACCATCTGAGCCAACTCAGATAACCCAAGTGAGAGAAAGGTGCCTGGAAGCAAATAATATGGTAAAACTGAGTATCTGCTTTATGTATAAATGCATTTTGAACAATACACAAATATGTTTTAGTTTTTTCCTAAGATATTAAATTAATTTGAACAAGACAATTACTTAAAATTGTTTCTTTTTAAAATATAGAAACATACCTACTTGGCCAGTTGCCACTATGTTGATAAATTTGGGGTGCTGATTTACAGTGAGGCACAGAATATCATCATTATGTTCCTGATAAAAACTCTGAGTCCCTAGAAAAAAAAGAATTTGAGAATTAAATCTGAAAACTTTAAGGTGAAATAGTCAAATGCACTTACACAGAGTAATAAACTGCTGTGTTTAACTTACTTGCTTATTTAACACACATACATGTATATATTTTTTGTGGCCGTGCCGTGTGGCTTGCAGGATCTTAGCTCCCCGACCAGGGATCGAACCTGTGCCCCCTGCAGTGGAAGCGCCAAGTCTTAACCACTGGACTGCCAGGGAAGTCCCAACACATATTTTTTGAGCACAACATATACACTTCATCCTAAGGATGGAAACATGACCAAGAAATCCTTAAAGTAACGAACCCTGAAATGCATAAGCCATGTAATACGAGGTTGAAGACATCAAGTGGCACAAGAGAGTTAAAGATCAAAATGCTATGGAAATTTGTAGCAGATTCTTCTTCTTACAAGCAGATGGCACTTCTGGACTGACACGACAGATTCTGTACATGTGAATGTGAGTGGGGAAGAGCCTTCCAGGGAGAGGGATACTTGAAGCAAAGGTACAAAGGCAGGAAAGTACTGGGTATGCATATAGATGGCTCATTTGGCTGAAGTGTAGGGTAACAAAAAAGAAAAGTAAGAAATAGGTTGGGCAGGCAAATTGGAACTAGAATTACAGAGCATTTTGAAAACAAGCCTATTATTAAATTTCATACTTATTCTGTAGTCAGTGGGGAGGTACTGAAGAATCCTGATCAAAGAAGTAATGTGATTACTCTAGCAGTAGTGACAGTGAAGAGACCTTAGCAGACTATGATTGTGCAGGAGGCAGTAAAGGTAGGCTTGTGCAAGTAAAACGGAGGGGTGGGAAATGAGGTCAGGACGGTAGACTGGGTCCGGATGATAGAGTACCATCAATACTAGGTCCTCCGAAAAGCAAAACAAAACCAAAGAAAACATTTTTAAAATGTCATTTAACATATCTAACATTACTTTAAAGGAACTTCTCGAAGTGAAATGGGCTTCATATTTCCCAGGGCTGAGAGTTCAGTTAAAGGAACAAACAAGTAATTATATGTGCTGTTGGCTCAATTAGTAGATCAGCTAATAGGTCAAGACTTCTTAGACTGTAAACATAGCAATGTATCTCCATAATGGTGAGAGGCCAAATAACCAGAACTGGAGCAGGTGCTTAGTCTTCCCTCTGCCATCTCTCACTACATCCCATCATTAGAAAGATGATTAATTAAAAATCAGGAAATTAAAAATAAAGAAAATTACAAGTGTAAATATGAAAGTGTATTTATACTTTCATCCCTATGTAATTTGTCTTTTGTTATCGTCCCTATTCTCTTTGAAGGATAAGTGAAGCCTCAAAGAGGATTTTCTTTCTAAGAGGTATTTTTTTTAAATGACCCAAATTATTAAATGGAAAATTGCCATTGATTTGTGTAGTACTGATAAATCTTTTTCCTAGGGCAACTATAACAGAAATATCATATTAATTATTAATACTGACCAGGGGTTGGGGGATTATGACTCACATAATCCACTCTACCTAATTAGAATGAAGCTACCAGAGGAAAAAGCCAGAAATGTTTGGACTAGATAATCTATATTTTTACTTCCAACTTTTAGACTTTTATGAAGTTTACAACTATATGTAATAAAATAGAATTCAAAATTAATACTGAGTATTACTAGTAGAATTATCACATCATTGGTCATCAAATGATGCTCAGAGAACTTTCTTTGCTTTTCAACAATCCAATCAGTTAAAGAGAAATCAGGAAATATTTTCTCATTTTCTTGAATCTAACAAGGTATCATCAGTCAAGTCACCGGCAAGTAGCTTTCTTAGTTAACCTCCTCGGCTTTCCGAGGGCTCAGTGTGAACATTGCCACTCCACCCCGCTCCCAAGCAATCACTCATCCAACGTGCTGCTTTCAGTCACTAACCGTCAAAGACAACCATCCACTTATGCGTTTAGGTTATGGGGAAATAGAATAAAGTCACAAACGGTTTCGCTATAAAACGTGCTTTCAACATACAGTAATCCTTTACTTCTCATCGAGATCTTTGAGCACTTTGCGTTATGAAATCCTTTTTTGCTGTGTTAAATGTCTTCAAGACCGTAAATTTGTTACTTAAAATATTACTAGAAAGTTCTACAGTATGAAATATTTATATTCTAGATTCACATATTTTAATTATTTATATTTTTAACAAAGAGTTTTAAGATGCTAAATTAAAAATTCTAAATTTTAAAAAGTGGGGAATGGAGAATCAGGGTTTCCTACCTGTAGCAATGTTGTGCAGAATTCCCACGGATGCAGTGTGATAAATTATATCATCACCATCATTTAAATAATGAACATTATTCCTACAGTCTCTGCCTCGATAGCCAAAAACAAGCTCCAACACAAGGTCCTGTAACAATGATAGAACCATTATACAATTCCTCATGTCTAAATGTTCACCATTATTTTGTTATATAGAGTACTGGTGTCTTCAGTCAAAATGGAGGATGCAATTTTGATGTTTTATAAATTTCAAACACAAAATTAACCTAGATATACCTCTCTATGTAACCCGTTTTGGGCAGCTGAAACACACATTCCATACTTTTCTACATAAAGTCATAAAAATGAAAGGAGAACCACAAGGTCATCTGATTCCAAGAATTTTAGTTCTTGAGATTTCATGTGTTAAACATTGAGATACTTCTTGTGTCCAAAAGAAGAATATTTCGATTTGTGTTAAACTGTTAGTCAAAATATTTGATCTGCGTACGTAACTCAGGATAACTTATGTCCAAGTGATGTACTTTCAAGGATCCAGACAGTATATCAGCTTTGTGCACTAAGCAGGCTGTCTCTGATAACTCATGCTAAAGTTCTAGCAGATAATTCTGCTACTCCAAGTGTCCATTTTCACTGACCCTGTGAGGCTGAGTGGGGTAGGAAGTACAACAATCACCCTCCCACAGCTTTACGCCTTGTTTTAGACCTCACTTAGCACAGTTTGCTTGTTGCTGCTGATACTGAGATTATGAAATGCCTTCCTTTTTTGCTCAATTATTGTGCAAAGGTTTCTTTGCTTTGAAGCAGAACCTTCATTAAACCCTACAGTGAATACATCACATGGAGTAAAAGTTCCTGATTTGGTGTAAGCATTAAACCTTTAACTTATAAATTCAAACTGCTAAGTATAAGACACTGCCAAAGTGCCTATGCTTCCATAAACCACAGATCATTTCATACATTTACATTTAGAAGTTCTCTGAGATACAGTTCAATTTAGGGTGTTATTCATAGAAAACTAAAAGAAAGACTAATAAAAAAAAGGAACAGAGGATATCAATCCAAGACTCAGATTTGACAGTTAAGCAATCAATTTTTACAACCAAACAAAAAGGAATATTCATCAGTACATTTATTTTCATAAAGAATAATGAAAAGATGTAGATGTTTTCCAAAAAGGAAACAAACTAAACACTGTATACATTTTAAGGTACCAATTAACACCGGGGAGTGGGATTTTCCTCACCTCTATGGGTCTCTTTTTCTTGCCGACATTGTTGGTCTGGAGTTTCACTGGCTGTGGCGGGGCCCTGCTCACAGGAGGCCTGAAACAGGTAAGTGGGAAAGAGGAAAGGAACCCATCACTGGGTGCCTTCACTGGGCTTCTCTCACCTGCCCTCCAGAGGTAGATGTCTCTGACACACCTTCACGAAAATGAACCCAATCTGTGTTTCTCACTAGACTCCACCCTCCTTATCTTGACATCTTCTAAAGCAGAAAGGTGGAAAGAAAATATTAGAACTTCTATTCATTTTTCTTTTAACTTCTTTGGTGTATGTTTCATAAATGTAACTAATATAATAGCACAAGAACATATAGATGATAAAAATATACAAATGTTAGTTTTACACACTCAAAAACTTCTACATGGTGTACATTATCAACAAAGCCTAGATTACTGCTCTAAAGTAGCTACCTCAGTATCTTTCACATGGCAGGTACTCAATATATTCTTCTTGAATTTTGAAAATATTTGTATAAACTTTCCATACTGTTGGCAACATAAGTCATGTGTGAGTTCAAATCTGTACTCTTTACCTGCTCCTCTGTGCCCTTTATCTTCTCTTCTTCTGAAGTCCCTAGTATGGTTATGGCATCACCTTCAGTTAGTCAAGCAAGACATTTTACAGTTACAAAGCACTGTAAACCATACAACACTCTGTAAAAGGTTATTACTATTGTCTCCAACTCCTTCTCTTCCCTATTCTCACTATTAACTACATATTTTTCAACTTTACCTACATAGTAGCTCTCAAATCTATTCCTCTCCTTCTCTGTTTCCATCACTAGTTCAGGATCTATTTATAATGAATGTGTCATTAGGTGTATAGAGTTCCCATTTTCTATTATTTAAATGTGGAGACTCTTCCCTAAAAAAAACCCCTTTGTTTAATTTTTTAAAAATCCACACACATCATTTAGTTTAGTTTTAACTCAGAGAGCCGTTATTCAAATGTTTAGTAACCTAAATACTGAATCTAAATCAATCATATATCAACTTCCTCTTTCAAATTTTAATATTAATTTTGTAACAACTAAATCAGAAAATGATGTAAATTAACTTTCCAGTGGAAAACATTCCAACGTTTCTGAATAAATCCATAAAATTAAAGGCATAACAATATATTTGCATTTTCAAAATGATTTTCAAATTATACATCTATAAAAAGTAAATGAAGTGTTATCTCTTGAACATGTAATATAAGAGAAATGTGTATTTTCATATATAATGTGAAGCAGTATGTAGAAGTATAGAAGCATGACTGGTGACATAAAAGTTAAATGCACTTGCAACACTCTATAAAGAACTTTTCAAATTATCACAAAATTTTTTGGTTTCAAACCTTTTTCATATACTTTTTTGAATATCTGTAAGTAATAAATATAACTCACTTTATAATATTTAACATTTAAAAATATTTCTGCTAAAATCATTTTGAAGAATGACAGAAGCTTTGGCTTTTCTTCCAAGTCAATTTTGTTGAACTTTATTCAACATTATTGTCTGAGAACTTTAATAAATGTATAATTTTTATCTATAAATCCTGTAAAATGGTTAAGCATATTTTAATTTTTATAAAGATAATTTATATAAGATATATTATTGCTTGAAATTCCACAACTTGGAAAATTATACAAGTTGAATGAATAAAGTTTTAGTAAAGCAGTTACTTATATAGTACAAATCCAATAATTAAGATGTAGTCATTTCACGCATACTGTTTTCAAAGGAGAAAAACATGGAAAACTGTGAATAGAGGTAAAGAACACCAAGTAACATAGCTTATTAATGGTAAATATGAAAGATAACAAAGATACAAAATTGGGTCGCATAGAGCATAGCAAAGAGAGAGGATTACCTGGAACCTCTTTCCAGCAGCAGATAAAAAAGGGAAAATATTACAACACAGATTTGCATTTAAAATAGTAGTACAATATTTCCTGTAATAAAATATGTTTACAAGTTTAATGCAGATAAACTATATTGTATATAGTAAAGGGCTATTGTTTTTATTCATTGCTATATATAAGAAAAGGCCTAGGCTTAGGGCTACTCCATTCATGGCAGGGAAATCAGAAGAAAGAAGATGAAAAAGAAAAGAATTTAACATGTTCTATGTTGTAAACATTAAAGCTTGCCATTCTTATTTTTCCACAGTGCAATCTGAATTTCAAACAAAATATTTAAGCTTACTTAATGTTTATTAACTTAAATGGCTGGTAGCACTGGCCCTGCTATTAAGGATTGCCTAAGGAACCTAACTAAGCTCCCCCTTCCCTGACCCAAAAGGGATTCCCAGTCAGCCAGTCTCACCAAGTAGGCAGAGTGAGTCTCGGGACCATGCTGGATTTGGGACTTTTCTAGCAAAGGAAGTAACTTAAAAGAAAAAAAATTCCCCTTAACAACATAATGACTGAACAGAACTGGAAGGGATCACAGAAGTTAATCTTATCCATCCTCCCAGTGAAACCAGGAATCGTCTTTACATGTCTAGAACATCCCTTCATAGCACTGATGACAAGTGGTCATTTACTAAACTCTGCATGAACACTGCTCGTCACAAGGAGGTCACTCCTACAGAAGTCATTCATACCTAAGACAGCAATTATATCTCCACTTTTTCTTTTTTTGAAACTAGTGATTCCCAAAGCGATGAATTATTCTTTGTGTAAAGTGGCCTCCCAACATTCCTTTACCCTCTGTTTCCTTCTAGATCACTGTAAGCTGCCAATGTCCCTTTAAAATGCAGAGATCAGTCCTGAATAAGCTACTCCAGTTCTGACGTTAGGTCTGAATGTTTTATTTCTTTTAAAATAGTATAAGATTATGAGGGCTTTTTTAGAAGTCACATCACAGTCTGGACTCATATCTTTGCATACATCACCTCCTGCTTAAAACAGATAATGAATTCCTGATATCTGCCAAATTAATTAAGGAGTGCCTAATATTTGATGTGTTGTACAATCTGATCTCAAATCAACTTTTTCATCCTATCTGCCAGCATTTTCCTACGGGTACCTTTTTTACTTCTAAAACAGACTAGGCTTTTCTCCATACTGTCCTGTTTCAGAAACTGTCTGAAGACATTTTTATCTCACTAAAGGTAGCTACAAAAGCACCCTAAAGAGTCCCTTCTTGCACATATCATTTTATTAAACATACAAATATCATTACTGCCCCTATGTGAATGTTTTGAAATTAATGAATATATTAAACAAGCATTAAATGAAGCTAACAGGTTTGTTATCAACTGAAAAAATTTTCACTGATAAATATGTGTGACTGTTTTTATGAGTCTTTGAAATTTAAGGAAAAACTAAACTATTAGAGTATAGGAGTTTGTGAAAAGTCATTTGTAAAAACACTGATTATAATGAAGACCCTCATAACAACACCCACATATTGTATCTATAAATGCAACTCTTCTGTAGGATTTGTCCTATTTCACTTTCTGGTTCTTTCTCAACAAATGTAGTTCAATGTTTCATAGGGGAAAAAAAAAACCAAAACCTTAAAATACCACAAAATAGAAGAATAAATTTTTGAGTAAAGTATTTTCTTTAATAAAATACTTACCTTACTACTCCCTGCCTTCAAAAGGAGCAAGAGGAAAAAAGTAAGGAGATATACATGAAAACTGATGATGAATAAAATGTAGCAGTTTACTAAACAGATTAAAGATAATATGTCAACAGAATTCTAATGAAATACAAAAAGGCCTAAATTTTATGTCACATTGTTTTGAATATTTTTATTCAAAAATACTGGAAATTTGATTGACAAGTAACTACTTAAAATACATAAGATTAGCTATAAAAATATTTATAGAAAAAGAAAAACATAAAGTTATTAATGTCATTTAGGAAAAAGACTCCATGAAAGTGTCAACTAAATAAAGTTGTCAAACTGTCATCAGAAATATTTTCCTTTTAAGTGGATATTTGACAAGCATTTGTTTTGTTTAAAAAGTGTTTTGTTTTGTATATGACAATATACTTTATTTAAAACATGAAAACAATTATGTATACAGACCATATTATCTCCTCACAAAAATTCAAAGCTGATGAAAAGAAATATCTCTTCATTTTTATCTCCTTTGATGCCTGCATTTTATGAAAATGAAGGCTCCTAACTATGAATCACAATAATGACTTCTTCTGCGTTGGCATTTTCAGAAGAATTTAGTAGAGGTGAATTGTAAAATAATTTGAGGACAAAATGCAAAATAAATAAAAAATAATTTTGAGAAAGTTAGCTATAAAAAACGCAAGCTAACAGCAAAGATTACAATTATGACAGTGTCAACCATTCTTTGTGAGCAGTAAAATGTTTCCATCTATCAGAACTCAGGTCTCTTCAGCAATGAAGGAGGAAATTTAAGTGTTTTACCATGAGAGATGGCCTACAGATTAAAATTAGGTCACATTTTCTGACATAGCAAATTTATCTGATAAGTGATAATATTTTCTTCAAAAAATCAATATAATAAATGAAAAAGATTAATGGGAATGTCTAGAGTTCCTTCTTCCCTATATTACATTTTTCATTACCTGTGAGGTATAATTTCTTTTAGGTAATATTAAGTACTATACTGCAAATATTCTAATTATGAACATCTATATTTGCATACTGATATGTACTCTTCTGATTAATAAATATACAGGTAGTGTTCATTACTTTGTGGATATTTAATTTCAGTACCAAAAAGAAAAACTGTTAGAGAGTTCCCTGGTGGTCCAGTGGTTAGGACTTGCCACTTTCACTGCCGTGGCCCTGGGTTCAATCCCAAGCCATGCGGCGCGGCCTGAAATGAAATGAAATTCAATTCAATAAAAAGGAAGTGTGTCAGTATTAACCAGGTATCTCCTTAGGTTACCTTGTATTTTATTCCAAGGAAGGGGCGGGTGAAGACTTACTACTTAGACTCTTATATACATTATTTCATTTCATGAAGTACTCCATAAATTGGGGATTATAATGCTTATTCTTCCTTTGTGGAAACTGAGGCTCAGAGAGAATGGTTTCTCAAGGTCACACAACTGGCAAATGATAAAAATGAATATTTTAACCCATTTATCTGATTCCAAAAACCATGTCGTTTGCACTATATGACGCAGCCTTCTACCAAGTCATTCCAACCTTGCTCAGCTTTTAAAAAACATACCTCTAGTTTAATAACTTGCCTCTTTATAAGTGATGAATAAACGGATAATCACTGTCTACCCTCTTTCTGTAAGGTGACCCCCCATTGCTATTATCTGAGGTATACCACCATCAGCAAATGGGGCACCTGGAAGAGGAGCTGTGGAGGCATCATGACCTCAACATTCTACCTAGAATTTCAGTTCAACAGCATCTCTAGTTCTCCCCCCTTCTCCATCAATAACATGCATCTCACCCTTCCAACTTCATTCTTTTCCCTGGATATTAAATCCACAGGTGCAAACTCAAATTCCTCTGCCAATGCTTTCTTTTAATATCATTTTTATCTAGCTGGGCTCCAATGGTCTTTAGCACTATCCTCACTAACTATACATTCACTTGAATTTTCCACAAATTCTGTTCACTGTGAACGAATTCCCTTTCATTTTTAGCTTTTCCCTCAAATACTAACTTTTTATAATAACGTTTTCCTCATCACAGCTTTCTACAGAAGAGGTCACTGCTGTTCCTACCTCCCACTGCTTCTTTGTTCTTCAATGTAGTTTCTGAATAATTTTTCCTTTATCATTTCTTAAAACCTCTTCATTTCTGAAATCCATGCCATTCACTGATCCATATGCCTCTTTATTGATTTCTATCTTCTCTAATGATTTTAAAAGCATCAGGCTCACAGTTTCTCTCTTTCCTCATAAAACTGCAGTGCACATAGCCTTACTTTTGATTTGCTGATTCTAGACAAAGACCAATAATTCCCATTAGAGACAAGCTATACTTCAACTTGCCTTTTTGGAAAAATTTTAAAATAATGACTTTCTATCCTTGATCAAAAAGGCACACGGATAAAAAGGCCTTTTAAAAATTTAATCATCTCTCTGCTCATGTGCTTCCTAAAACATAATAGGTATTGGATTCAATTTGTATTACTTCTTGAAACCCTATCACATATATTTATAAAAGTTAGCAAATAAGATTCCTTTAATCATATAGACTTTATATGTAGCATCATTCCCTAAGCTACTTGCAAAAGACAGTGTCATTACCAAAAAGTATTTAAGGACAAACATGCTTTCTAAGAGGTGCTGGGAACTGTAAAATGCAAGAGTACCACTGTTACTGAGTTTTTGCAAAAATTCATTCAGTTAAACAATCAATTCAAGTTTTAATACCAATATCTTTCTAGTTTTAAACTTGATTGTTACCTCTCATCAACTGAGGGTTCTTTTTGTTGCAAATGAGGCTTGATTCCAAACACTGGGCGAATATTTGTTGATAAGGCTCTGATGGTGTAACTGATTTCATTCTCCCTTGTGACATCACTGTCATAGCCTAACATCAAAATATAAGAATTATTCTCTATGTTATAACTGAGGAGCTCACTTATGATCTTAAAAATTGGATACAAGGATGTTCAACAATATGAAATAAGTTTAATACACTGTGTTATAATCAAATTATGCAATAACATACAGCCAGTAAAAATGATGTAGAAGAATATTTAATGATAAAATTCTCAAAGTATTGCTAAGTGATAATAGCAAGCTACAAAAAATAAACTCAATATGGTATCATTTTTGTTAAAAAAATATAATGTATATAAATACACATACCCCTACGGGTACACCCCAAATGTTAAACAGAGATTACCTCCAAGTGGTCAAATTATGGATGCTGTGTTTATTTTTTATTGCAAAACACACTTTCTAATTTTTCTGTAATGAGCTGGTATTACTGGTATATTAGGAAAAAACCAAAATTATTTTAAAGTATGAGGCTCAATGCTATAAATTTATTTTAGCAGTACTAATTTAAAGTATGATTATCATTCATTGGTAAATGAAGAATATCTAAGTTATTAGTATATGACAGCCTGTTGTTTTTGATTCACAAAACAAATTCTGTTGTTAAATAGACCGAAAGGACTAAAACCACAATTATTCAAGCATTATTATTACTTATTTAACTTCCACAGTTTAAATCAGTTGTGCTAAATTTTTTCTATGTTTTTGTTAAACTAAAATATTTTAAAACGACATACCCCCATCTTCTTCAGAATCTATATCAGATTCTTCACTATCACAAGGCCTTTTTTCTCGATATCCCTCCATTTCATTTGTCCAAACCATTAAAGACATATCTGTACCTCCTAAGGTAACCAACATGCTGTCATCAAAAGTCCAGCGCACATTTGTGACATGTGTACTATGGGCCACATACCTCTTAAACTTTCCAAATTTTCCCTAAAGGTAAAAAAAAAAATTCAAAAAATCTTTGAGAAATTTTATTACTTGAAAACATTGTTATAATTTTGAATTTATTTCTTAATCTGTGATTGGAAATTAATCATTACAAGGCACCTTGTAAAAAAAAAAGAAAATACTGAAACTCACTAAAATAAAAAATAACAATTCCCAAACCTGACGAGGACAGGATAAAACTAGTAGTTTTGCACATTGCTAGTACTATGGGCATAATGTTTTTGGAAATCAACTTGGCATTCTACATTGAAAAGCATGAAAATGCTGACCTTTGTTTCACCAGTCCCTCTTTAAGAGATCTATGCTAAGACATTTTCTGTGCAAAAAATAGTTGCCACAGTATTTACTTATAGCAGTGAAACATTTTAAATGCCTTAAATATTCAATAGAGCAATAGTTAATTATGGTGGATATCTTTGGAATAGTACATATCTGTTAGAACAATGGCTAAGCAGACATATTGTTGGAAATAGACACAATAACTGGGAAAATCAGTATATAAATGCCTATGTACATAGAGCACGGCCATATTAACAAAAAGTAATTAGCAAACATTTCGGTATATACCCAAGTAAATATCTTTCATCGTAGTTCATTAGTGTTTTTGTTTATAAGCAGATGTTACACATAGGAATGTATTTTTCTTGTAAATAAGAAGAAAAATCCAAGTTATAGATACTGGCAACTTTTAAATCTAAACACTAGCATAACCAAATTTCATAAGTAAATTTCAGATCAACACATCATAAGCAGGTTTTAGATGGACATCTTTTCAAGGGTGTTAAAATAAGAAATGTCTTAAATATACAAAACACAGTAAGAGCTAAATCAGTGAATTGTTTGGAAATGAAGACTCTTAATAAAAATTAGCTGAAATAGAAGGTGAATCTGTCATCAAAACACTGTAAGAAGGTAGCTTCCCTAACATTTTGTGGTTCTTGCTACAGTAAGGTGAAGAAGGAATCTGCAGACCAATATCCTAGAACGTATTTCTAAGGTTCCTATACCATCTAGAATATTGAGAATGACGTTTTTGACTAATAAATGTTCTATTGGAACACATTCTTGTACAGAAGGTACTACTACTTAAGTGTATCTAAAACAAGGATTTGTGAAATGTTTTCTTGGGTGCCTGAGTTCTCTACAGGAATTTTTAAACTTGTGTTTTCATTTCGATGCTGATCTAAAAATATTCATATGAGCAGTTAATTAAGACCACCATGCACTGAATATCATGATTTCAGTGCCATATTTCAAATTTATATTTATGTTCATGTTGGTACTAGATTACAACATATATTTGAATTTGTGACAATTAAGAAATAAATGCATCTATACTTGATATATGAATTTTATTTTTGTGCTAAGTGAAAGCCTAATGTTTCCCGGTGGTTTGAATAAAGGAAAGCAATAAAAGAATTTAGTCATCACACAGCACACAGTAGCATGGGCATGCACATTCCAAAGAATCTCTACAGTTTGGTTTTAGGAAAATAACATCACTCATTCACATTAAACCAAAGTTATTTTGACTTTATAGGTAGTGTCATTTATAGTATTTTGTATTTAATTTGTTAGAACACTTTAAATGTTAAAGTTGTAAATATCACAAGTTTATATTTCCTGTTAATGGTATATATTTAATCAAAAGAATACTAAAATTCTTTAATATTAGGGCTAAAAGAATGTTTCTTCTAAAAGAGCTATGGATACTCCTCAATACTGAGAAACTGTACAATACAATATATAACTTAAGGCATAGGATCATAAATTATAATACTACTTCATAAATTATAATACTACTATTATCTATAGATAATACTTTTTATCTATAGATAAAAGCTATAAATATGATGTCAAGAATAGGAAACGTAATTCTGAACCTTTCATATTACATTACATATTCCATGTGTAATATTCATATTACAAAAAGAAATGCTATGAAAGGGCATTACTTTAACCATTTTTATGATTATGATCATTAGAATTAAAGAAAAACACATACTTTAGCAGGATATCTAAATAACTTCACAAATCCCAAATCATCCCCAGTAGCTAGGACTGTTTTGTCACTGGTGAGGCAAGAGGCAGTTACATCTGTGACTTCTCCAATTACTGGCCAAATTCCCTCACAACATAAACCAAGCACACTTGTCCATGATGCCCAACCAATTTTTTCTACCTAAAAAAGAAAAAAAAATGCTCTAAGGTTATAACATCTAACCCTAAAAAATTAACAACAAAAAATCTGAATATTTTTCTTTGTAATTAATATATGTCACAAATAAAATTAAAATTTTAATAAAAACAGTTAAACAAATTAGTAGCTGTCTTGGTTTTGTAGCTTCCCAAGTCCACTAGTTCCTACAGAAAAATTTTAACATAACATTATTCAAGATGTATTTATTATATATCCACTGTGTATTCTAGATGCGGAATGTACAGTGATAATATATAAGACTTTTTCTGCTTTTAGAATAATCAAGAAATTTATTCTTACACTTCATGTCTAAACTTCTACTAATAGTTTATAAGCATATTTTTCAATTAATCATTACTGGAAATTAAGAATTTTACTTACAGTCCCTCTCCTTATTAAGCTACTTTCACGTTATATTTGTTTAGCTTCTCTTCCTTGGCCATGTCAAAAAATTTTGCTAATATGTCAGCCACAAAACCAAACACATTTTTTTCTTTTTTTTTCCCCTCAAACAGGAATTTGCCAATAAGCATCTTAGGCACATGGGTTCCAAAAGATTTGACAGACATGCAGTACTCCAATCTTAGATGGCATGTCTTTTACATGCTATTGCATGCTTCTTATCCTTTGAGGAAAGTAATTAGAGAAGAGCTAGACATACAAGCAAGCAATTTATTTCTTTTCTTAATATAGAATCTCTTCCTTTACCCAGATAGGCATCAGCTTTCTAACCACTTTCTGTCATATCAACATTACAAGCACTACTATCTTCCTACCTCTCCACTGGGGATGGTTTGTTTTTTCCCTCTGGGAGCTTCAAAGAATAACTGTTCTTTAGCACCAGTGTTGACCTGTAAAAGCTTCCCTTAAAAAAAAAATTTAAAAATATACACATATATAAAATATAAATACATATACAGTTAGTATGATATTTAACTTTTATGGGAAAAATTAAGCTTAAACCCTCTGCAGTCAACCATATATATAATAACGTAATTAAACTCATAAATGGCTTAATTTGTGTGTGTGTGTGTGTGTGTGTGTATATGTGAACTATTTCTGTTGTTATACATCCCAATCAATATGGGTTATGTAATTGGAAGTGCCTTTGCATATTCCTACTTGTAAAAATCCTAGAAATAAAATTTGAAACCTTTTTTTAAAGAGTATTTTGTTAAACTACATTTGGAAAAACTTTAATTTACAACACGAGATTTATATAGGTGACTATCTGAAACAAAAATTCCTAAAATGGAGCATTTAAAATATTTAGCATTTATCTAAATTATTAAACATTGCCATATGCCACGCATTCTGCTAAAAAGAGATACTCATTAAATTTTGTATGTTATACAACTATGACAATTTTAGGGAATGTATTTTATTGAATGCTGGGAAAATTACATTAAAACTGGGAGTTCCCTGGTGGTCTAGTGGTTAGGATTCCAGGCTTTCACTGCTGTGGCCTGGGTTCAATCCCTGGTTGGGGAATTGAGATCCCGCAAGCCGTGGGGCGAGGCCAAAAAAAAAGCGGGGGCAAATACTGTTATTAAAAAAAAAAAATCCTCATTAACATAACTATTTTCCAAAATTTCAGTTACTATTTATATCAAGCTTATCTGACAAAACCAGGACAAATGACTAAAAAAAATTTGTATAATATTTAAATTACTTTACAAATTAAAGAAATTATCACTTACTGTACTATCATCTGAATTACATTAGAAGTATTGAAAAGTCCAAACTCACAGCATTCATCTTTAGGTGTGAAATAAAGTAGTGGAAATCATTTTGAGAATAACGTTTGTTTTTCACAATGCTTTTGAACTCATCTGTTGAATTACTTGTTTCTCCAAAATAGCTATACTAAGTCAAATGAAACTTTTATCAAATAGTAAGTTATTTAGAGTCTTACCTCTAACATCCCAATCAATATGGGTTATGTAACTGGTAGCGCCTTTGCATGTTCCTACTCGTTTACTACTCATTACGTTGTATATATCTATAAAGCTATCATGTGATGCTACAGCAAGATATTTCCCAGAACCTGTAATAGAAACATATTTGCTTGAAATTTTCTACCCTTAGAAATATTTTTTACACTCTACAACTAGAGTCAATTTTCTTAATTTTTTTTTGGAGGAACTCTTAGGTGTTTCCTAAGTTATAACAAGACATATGAGTCAAACGACAAATGGTAACATTTTCATGTATATTATAATTAACACAATGAAATAAAATTTTAATGTAGTGAGGTAGTTCAGTGGAAAGAAAATATCAAAAATTATATACAAAGTAATTTTCATATTCTTTGCATGTAACCGCCAACTTACTTAAGCCAACATAAGTAAATTTTGCCTTAACATTAGTAATCCTGTATTATAGTAGGTTTTGTCATTGGTAATGAATATATGGAAATTGAAGAAGCAAAATTCATGTAATTCCAAAAGCATTAAGAATATAATGAAAATAGTTATCCAATCTGTCTTATATTATAAATGAGGAAAATGAAGCTCAAAGAAATGCCTTGGCCCAAGTCACACAGAAAATTTAGGGAAAGAATTGGCACTAAGCCAGATATTTTGCCACTGATCTAATATAGGGCTTTTACCTCTCATTATACTGCCTCTTCTAGTAAAAAACTAAAATTCTGAGATAAAATAACAGTTAATAAAAATCACACATTGATACATTCATTGCCATACTCAAGTTAATAATCAAGTATGATTTCAATGAAATCTTACCTGGTGAAAATCGAATATCTGAAATAATGTCTTTTCTGTGGTGAAAAGATACAAGATCCTCCAGAGTATCTGCATTTGCCATTAAGAAACTTCCATCATTGAGACCTACAGCTAAAGCTTTACCATCAGGAGAAAAACAGCAACATCTCCCACCTAAAAGAGAAAGAGAGCATGTATCAGGTAATTTTCTTTTATTAAAAAAAAAAGTATATGCTTAAGGAAACTTTCATTTCAAAGAGGATTCCTATATTTATTATGGTTTCTAATCAATATTAGAAAGAAATAAAGATGCAGATAATAAAGTTTTCTATTGAGATCAATGGTATGGCATTCCAAGCATGAGTTAATACAAACCATTTCCTTTTCTGAATGTAACAAAAGTGAGTACTGATATTTACCTTAAAAGGAATTAAGCTGATGAAAAGAATGAGAGATGACTAACATAAAAAGTCAATGATATATGTGGAAATGTTGTTGTTCGGAGAGTTTGCTACCTTAGTAGTTTCTATCCAACAAAACAGAAATTTAAGAAATAAGGTCATCTTTATAAAAATGTTTTCAAATTAAAAAAAAATCTGACAATAGGCAATTATCAGTTTAAGCTCGGAAGATCTATACATGTTTCAAAACTATACGTGAAGAAATAGTGATGTTAATATTATTAATTAAAAAAAAAATAAGGGTGAATGCTGTATTGGCAAACACAAAAAATGGGCTTAACTTGACGGCAAGGGATGTAGCAGGCATATTCAAAGCCCTAAGGCTTTTGAAGTCTGGCATAAAGTTTGGAGTGGGAGGGATAGGGTACACCTGTTATAGAATGAAAAGTTATAGAATGGACTGAGAATAAGCAGTCATGTAATTATCAAGCATACATTAGAAATCTAGGATGTGATTTCTGATACTTAAGAGTCAAGAGATGATGGTGACCTGAAGCAGGGTAGCAGCAGTGGAGGTAGTGAGAAATGGTAGGATTTGTATATATTTTGAAGAAAGAGATGGCAGGACCTTGACCAACTGGGAGTAAAGTAGGAAAAAGAGAAAAGTAGAGGCTATTTTTTCGTTTGATTGATGGTGTCATTTGCTGAGATGGGAAAAACTAGGGGAGGTACAAGTGTTTGGTTTTGTACCTGTTATGAATGCCTGTGAGAAATTCAAATGAAGACATCAAGAAGCCAGTTTGATACATTAATACTTCTCTGGAGTTCAAGGGAAAAGATATATACAGGCTAGAGATATACACAAGGGAGGTAGTAGCACACAGATAGCAGTTATAGCCATGAAACTGGAGAAGGCCTGATATTAATTTATTGCCTCTCAGCTCCAAATCCACCCTCCTTGTTCCTGCTACATGATTACTGGAGCAGGACCCTATGGACATTTTTCCATTGCCAGTTGACTTGGTTTTGGCCAGTAGAGGGTGCTGGAGGGTTCCTGCAAGGCCAAAGAAGAAGGAAGGGACTTTTCTTCCTTCTGCTGTGCTGTAACCAGTGGATCAATTAGCGGACAGGAACTGGGGGAATAGGGGGGTTTCTCTGCCATCATAGCAGATCTCCTAGATCAGTCCTCCGGCAAGTTTCTTTTCCACCGGCAGGTTGTATGTTCCTGAGGCACCTACGCCCTCTCCAAAGAGATCTGAATCTCAGCCTGGGGGAAGAGGGGAGGGTCCACCCTGTAAGTTCATTCCTTGATCACCATCCACTAGCCCTATGGGTGGTAGCTGCTTTCTGCATCTGCTACTTCTATACCCCTTAGAATCCTCTTTCACACCTTTTAGTAGTTAAATCACCGTTCATTAGCTAACACTCCATATTAAATTTTCCCTGTTCAAATTACTGGGGTGGTTTCTGTCTCTGATTGATACCGAACTGGTACTGAAGTGGTCACAGGAGACAGACCATTAAAGATGGGGTTTGCAGAACTGGTTTAGTCATGCCTTTCTTTGGGCTTGAGCATAGTGCTGAGCCCTTGCCAATGGGAAATGGATGCTAGCAATCCAAGGTATGCACTGGCATAACAATTAACGAAGCTATCTCCTGTGGTTGATTGTGAAGTATCCACTGAAGCTGAGTGCCCTGGGAGTCCAAGCGGCTGCTGCCCTTGACCATTACAACAATAATGGTGACCACAAGTTCTGTGTTTGTACAAAAGATTTCACTGAATACACAGAGCATTTACAGAAAGAAGTAACAAGTGCAGGTTCTTTAAACTCTCAGCACGAGTCATGGTCTGAGTAGAGAACTTCCAAGACAAACCTAGAAGAATTTCTGACAGGGCTGATATTGCTGAATATTTACAATGTCAACTGAATTCACAAACTCACCAAGTTTTCTTGTGTGAAAGTTAGGCCACTGATTGGGAAGAGAACCCTTAACCGTGGAGTGGGAGCATCTGGCTGGACTCAGACAAAACTGAGAATCTTGAACTTCTGAGTTATTTGGAGTTTCACTGGCCAATGCAAATAGCTTCCTCTCCAGTGTCTGAGAAGACACACCTTCTGAAACAGACGCCTTGCAGAGGATGCTTAACCTTCTGAAGAACCATCACAATCATTCCTTTGCTGTCACTAGACCCCTAACTCGGATCAAATCTCAGCATGCCCTAAGGCAGAGGTTGGCAAACTTCTTAAAGGACCAGAGAGTAAATATTTTCAGCTTTGCAGACTACTCAACTCTGCTACTGTAGTGCAACAGCAGACCTAGACAACACATGAAAGAATGAGCATGGCTGTGTTCTGATAAAACCTGATTTATAAAATCAGGAGGTTGGCTGGAGTTGATGTATGGGCTGACCTCTGATATACAGGAAGAAATCCAAAACCCTAGGGAGGTAAGAATGTTGGAGGAGATTTTTCACATGCAAACTGCATACCCTCCCATCAATTACATCCCTTGAAAAAGTCTAGAAAATAGTCCCTTCATGAAAGCATTGAGAAATACATTAATTAAGGGCAGCACCTGCATCACTGAAAAGCTCTGTGACTGTCCTCCCATAAAGGTCAGGAATGGGAAATGTCACCATTAATATGGGCTCCCTGAATCAAAAGATAATCCTGGAGAAGCAGAGGTCAAGCAGCAGCACTTAACCAACAAAAATAAGGTAGATTATTTTATCAAAAAGGGCAGCAGGGATGTACTAATAATCAGAATGTGCTGGCCTGTGGAGATTTCTGTTGGTGGCTAATTAATCATGGTGTCTCCAGGAACAAAATAAGTAACTTACTAGATTAGTGTTTGATCTATAAGTAGGAAAAACTCCAGACCTGGTGGCTAAAACACCTGACTTAAATCACCACAATGGAGAGTCACAGTTTCTCAACCAGTTTTCAGACCTAAGCCAATTCATATACTCAGAGCCCCCTGATTGAAGGAGGGCCAAGTTCCAATGAAGAAGAACCCTGTAGCACTGTCACAAGTGTATAACATAAATCTTTCTCCAAGGATCTGTGGCCGCTTAGTAGAATGACTGTGAACTGAAGGAAAGGAAAGATCCAAACTTTCAGGAATTACTGGACATGGGCTCTGAACTGACACTAGTTCTTAAGAACACTAAAAGCTGCTGTTGTACAAGCAGTAAAAGTGGGGCCTTATGGTGATCATGTGATAGATGGAATCTAAGTCCAATTTTGAATCATAGTGGACCCAGGTAGTCTGTGGACCCCACCCAATTCCTGAATTTGAACAGATATACTTGGCAACTTGTAGAATGCTCTACGGCTGGCTCTGTGATCCATGGGGTAAGGGTCATTACAACAGGAAGAACTAAGTACAAACCCCTGGAAATTCCTCTCTACTAAGACAACCAGAAACAAAACCATAAGCCTGAGAATTGCAAAAATCACTGACATTACCAAGGACGTGAAATATGCAGGGGTAAGAATACCTATCACATCATCTTTGCTTGTTTGGTCTGTGCTGAAATAAGATGGATTTTAGCTAATAACTCTGGATAATAAATTTAATCAGGTTATGATTCCAATTGAAGCTACTCTTCCAGATCTTTACTAGAACAAATTAACACAGTCCCTAGCATTTCGCTGCAGCTATTGCCCTGGTTAATGCTTTTATCTCCATACCAATTTGTAAAGACCACCAGAAGCAGTTTGCTTTTACCTGGCTTGTATCTGTGGACACCTTCAAATCCTTGCCTCAGGGCTATTTCAACTCTCCTGTTCTTTGCCATAATACAGTCCACAGAGATCCTGATCATCTTGACATTCCATAAAACATCTCAATGGTCCACTACATTGATGACATTATGCTGAATGGATCTGGGGAGCAGGAAGCAACAAGCATAATACTTTAGATGCCTTAGTAAGACAGAAGTGAATCAAGAGAGTGGCAGATAATTCCCACAAAAATTCAGGAACCCTGCCACCTCAGTGAAGTTTCTGTGGATCCAATGATCTGGAATATGTCAAGACATTCCCTCCAACTGAACGACAAGTTGCTACACCTTCCATCACCTACCATGAACAAAAGGAGCAGAATGCTTGGTAGGCCTTTTGGAAAGCAACACATACCACATTTGAGTGAGCTGCTCTCTCCATCTATCAAGCCACTTATAAGCTTCCAGTGGGGACCCGAACAAGAGAAGGCAAGCTGATCTTCCACTTTGGTCTTACGATCAAGCAGATTCAATGATACTCCAAGTGTCTATGGTAAATAGGGATGCTGTATGGAACCTCTGGAAAGCTACCAAAGAAGCATACTTCGGACTGGGAGAAATTCCATGCCCTCCTTTACAGATAACTATTTTCCTTTTGAGAAGTAGTTTCTGGATTGCTACTAGGTCTTATTAGACAGTAAGTAAATGCCTAACTATGGGATATCAGGTGACTGTATGTCCTGAGCTTTCTTTCATGAACTGAAAGTTACATGACCAACCTAGCCACTGACTGGGTATACACAACAGCAATCTGTCATCAACTGGACACAGAATAGAAAAGACCAGGCTTAGAGAGATCTGGAAGTTACAAGTAATTTATATGAACAACAGGTGGCTCAGAATCTTTCAGCAATAAATCCTATAGCGCAAGGCCTCTTCTCTCTCTCAATCTACACCTATGGCCTCATAGGTGTTCATTATGATCAGCTGACTGAGGAAGAAAAAATCTGAGCCAGACTTACAGATGTTCCAACACAATATGTTGGTACCTGCCTGAAAGCATCATAGCCCCACTCAGGGGTGACCCTGAAGGACAGCAGTAAAAGTAAAACTTCCCAGTGGGCAGCCTTCAAGCAGTACATCTGGTTTACCACTTTTGTAGTGAGAGACAACTAGATAGACAGATTTACACTGATTCATTAGCCACTGTTAACTATTTGAATGAACACTCAGGGATGGAAGAAACAGGATTGGAAGATCAGAGACAAGGAAATCTAGAAAATAGATTTGTGTGTAAAACTCTCAGAAAGGGCATAGGCTGTGAAGATTTTTGTGGCCTAGGGAAAGCCCAATAAGGGCATCCACTGCAGAGGAGGCTCTCGATAATCAGATGGTCAAAATAATATGCTCTATGGACATCAGGCAGCCTCTTTTCCTAGCCAGCTAGCACTTGCTTAGTGAGCCAAAGGTGGCAAGGACAGAGTCTATGCTTGGGTTAAAAAAACATGGACTTTTCTTTATAGAGGCTGATCTTGCTACCACTACTGCTGAGTGTCCAACCTGCTAACAGTAGAGACCAACTGAACCTCTGCTATGGCACCATTCCCCAGGGGAACTAGCCAGACACCTGGTGGCATGCTGATTACATTGGACCTCTCCCATTATGGAGAGGACAAAGAGTCATCCTCACTGGAATACACATGAACTTTGGATTCACCTTCCCTATTCACAGCGCTTCTGCTAGCACCACCACCTGTGGACACACAGGATACCTTATCCACCATCACTGAATTCCGTGTTTCTGATAAAGGAACTCATTTCAGAGCGAAGGATGTGCAGCATTCAGCTCATACCCATGGAATTAACTAATTTTATCACATACCCTCATCACCCACCGAGGGCTACTAACAGAATGATGGAATGGCTTACTGAAAACTAATTTATAGCACCTTTTGGGAAACAGTATCCTGAAACACCAGAGTTTTGTCTTATAGGATGTGGTATATGCTTCACAGCATAGACCATTATATGGTGCTGTCTACCTCACAGGCAGAATACATGGGTCTGGAAATCAAGAGGTGGAGGTGGGAATGGTTCTTCTCACTATTATATGTAATCATATCAAGTATTTTTGCTGTAAGCTTCTTTGCCATAGACATTTTGCCGCAAACATTTTTGGTACATAACTAATTGACTGTGAGGCAATTCTGCTGTAGAAGATAAAATAACTGGTTGACAGTTTGGTTTGACATATACAATACAAAAAAATATGTATGATGATGATTTCTTATTTTGAAACACACTACATTGGAGGAGAAAGAGGCTGAGGGCCTAGAAGGCACAGAGTTGAACCCACAATTCCTATGGAACTTTATAATGTCTATCAACAGGTGTGTGACAATCCATGCTCATGGATTAGTAAAATATCTACACTACCCTAAGCAATCTAGAGATTCGATGTAATCCCTATCAAAATTCCACTGGCATTTTTCAGATACAGAACTAATAATCTTACAATTTGTATGGCACTACAAAATACCCCGAGTAGACAAAGCAATCTTGAGAAATAAGAACAAAATTGGAGGCGTCACACTCCCTGATTTCAAACTATATTACAAAGCCATAGTAATCAAAACAGCATGATACTGGCATAAAAACAGATGCACAGATCACTGGAACAGAATAGAGAGCCCAGAAATAAACCCATGTGCACATGGTCAATTAACTTACAAAAGAAGTCAAGAATGTACAATGCGGAAAGGAGAGCTTCTTCAATAAACTGTGTTGGGAAACTAGAACAGCCACATGCAAAAGAATGAAACTGGACCACTATCTTATACCACACACAAAAATTAACTCAATACGGACTGAAGACTTGAATATAAGATATGAAACCACAGAACTCCTAGAGGAAAACTTATGTGTTAAGCTCCTTGACATAGATCTTGGCAATGATTTTTTGACTGACAGCAAAAGCAAGAACAACAAAAACAAAAATAAACAAGTGGGACTACATCAAACTATAAAGCTTCTGCACAGGAAAGAAAACGATCAACAAAATGAAAAGGCAACCTACTGAACTGGAAAAATAATTGCAAATTATATATCAGGTAAGGGACTAATATCCAAAATAAATAAAGAACTCATAAAACTCAACAGCAAAAAAACCACATTGATTTAAAAATGAGCAAAATATCCGAATTGACATTTTTTCAAAGAAGACATACAAATGGCCAAAAGGTACATGAACTGATACAGAGAACAGATTAGTGGTTGCAAGAGAGTAGTGGGGGGTGGGGGGTGGAGGAAAAAATTCAGGTTTGATTATAGTTAAAAGCTAAAGCCACAAATAGGAGTTTTTAACAGGAATTTTCCAATATGTTATTATACAGAAAAGTGCAAAGGCTGGCAAATATTTGGAAAATACTGACTTTACACACATTAAGAATTCAGACATTAATTCATGTTGCATATTTATACTTTGGTTATTCTATAACTAGTTACCATAAAATTGGATTATTTGGCAAAATTTTCATAGGATAGTTTATATTAACTATAATGACTTAGGGCTTCCCTGGTGGTACAATGGTTAAGAATCCGCCTGCCAATGCAGGGGACACGGGTTCAAGCCCTGGTCCGGGAAGATCCCACATGCCGCTGCCGCGGAGCAACTAAGCCCGTGCGCCACAGCTACTGAGCCTGCGCTCTAGAGCCTGCGTGCTGCAACTACTGAAGCCCGCGCACCTTGAGCCCATGCTCTGCAACAAGAGAAGCTACCACAATGAAAAGCCTGAGCACCACAATGAAGAGTAGCCCCCACTCGCTGCAACTAGAGAAAGCCCGCGTGTACCAACAAAGATCCAACACAGCCAAAAATAAAAATAAAATAAAAAAATGACTTAGTTATAAAATGTTAAGCCTCAGGACCATAATCCTTGCATGTTCATTTTCTGAAGAAAACAGTATTTACTTACTGAATGTTTGAAAGAGATAACTGTGTTTTATAATATTTAAACCACTATGACTTCAGTATTTTGTTATAATTACGTCAACCAGCATGTCCCTTTAAGGTTATGAACCATACATGTCCCTTTAAGGTTATGAAAATCCACTTGTCTTCCTCTTGAATTAATGATGATGAAGGAAATATGAAGTGAGTATAGAAGAATATTTCAAAACAAAAATACAGAATCATGACTTTTCTCTACAACCTAATATAAAGATCTACTCCTAGAAGGAGCCAGTAATACTGGTAGACATTTTTTCTGGTCTGATATAAGTCCAAAGATTCAGGAAACACAACAAATCCTAAATAGAATAAATAAATAATAAACCACATACATGCACAATGTTATTAAACCTCAGAACTGCAGAACGATGTAAAAGAGAACAATGGAAACCATAGGAATAATAATTCTGAATCAAGAACTCTAGAAGCAGTTAAATTAGCATTCAAGAATGAGAGTAAAAAATGAAAACATGTTCAGACTAGTAGTATACCAAGGGCAGGGCAGTGGAAACAGTTCCCCCTGAGGGGCAACATATTGCCAATCAAAAATTTTAAAACAATAAAACTGAATAAAAATTTTTTTGCTTTTAAAGAATTGCAATGTCAGTGATAAAATATTTCTCCTGCCAAAACAGACCACTCCCACTGTCCTAGTCTTATATGCCACTGGTTCATCCAGAGGAAGATGAGAGAATTTCCAACAAGTCCTTAATATGGATATTCTAAAACTGTATTTTAGAAGAAAATGACAAAAGAAAAAGTTTGAGATACAAGAAGAAAAGGTGAACAAAGAAATGCATAAGCATAGATAAATCTAAGTAAACACTGACTGCATGAAACAATAATAATGTCCAATTGAAGGGAGGTTAAAAAAAAAACAGACATCCTCAAAAAATTACACTCCTGGGTATTTATCCGAAGAAAACAAAAACACTAAGTCAAAAGGTATATCAACCCTCATGTTCACTGCAGCATTATTTACAATAGCCAAGACATGGAAACAACCCACGTGTCCACGAATGGATGAATGGATAAAGAAAATGTGGTATAGATATGTCTGTATGTATATACATATATATGCATACATACACACTGTAAGATTACTCAGCCATAAAAAAGAATAAACTCTTGCCATTTGCAACAACATGGATGGGCACTGAGGGCATTATGCTAAGTGAAATAAATTAAACAGAGAAAGACAAATACTATATCCACTTATATATGGAATCTAAAAAAAAAGCTCAAAGATACAGAGAACAGACTGGTGGTTGCCAGTGGGGGGTGGGCAAAATGGGTGAAGGGGGTCAAGAGGTACAAACTTCCAGCTATAAAGTAAAGAAGTCATAGACATGTAATGTACAGCATGGTGACTTCAGTTAGTAATACAGTATTGCATAGCTGGAAGCTGCTGAGAGAGTAGATCTTAAAAGTTCTTCTCGGGCTTCCCTGGTGGCGCAGTGGTTGAGGGTCTGCCTGCCGATGCAGGGGACATGGGTTCGTGCCCCGGTCCAGGAGGATCCCACATGCCGCAGAGCGGCTGGGCCCGTGAGCCACGGCCGCTGGGCCTGCGCATCTGGAGCCTGTGCTCCATAGCAGGAGAGGCCACGGCAGTGAGAGGCCTGCGTACTGCAAAAAAAAAAAAAAAAAAAAAAAAAAAAAGTTCTTCTCACAATAAAAAAATATTTGTAAGTATGTGTAGTCATGTTATTATGGTGATCATTTCACAGTATTTACAGATATTGGATCAATATGTTGTGCACCTGAAACTAATGTAAAGTTCTATGTCAATTATATTTCAATTTAAAAAAGGAAAGAAAATCTGATAGGTAATAAAAACAAGTGTGTTCCAAATCTGACTGGTCAGGGCTTCCAATGGACTTGGGAAGGAAAGAATCTTTTGACACAGTGGTTTTCAGCAAATATAAATCAACTGATTGAATTATAACATGTTACCTAACTTCAACTTGGTCTTTACATTGCTAGCAATTCTTACTTTCATCTGCTTAAGCTATCACATTTCTTTCAGTCACAATTCCCAACTTTTTCAGCCAGAGCTCCTCCTACAATATCCTCATGCTATAAAATAATATTCCCTACCACTTTACTAAGAAATTTGAAGCTACTGTATATCCTCATCTGGCCTAAGTTAATAGTAACAGTCTTCCTCCAACAATTGAAGCTCTTGTCGCTCCATATTGATAGGGTAGCCTCATTTACCTCCTACAAATGTGCTCAGTTCTGTTTCATCCTAAAATATCCTCCTCTCAACTCTGCTACCCCTTTTTAAGTTAAGGCCTTCCTGATTTCTGATTCTGAATTATATATAATCCATAGTCATAAAGGGTAGAAAACTTAGCTTCTGTTTTCATCCTATATTCTTTTTTCCAAAATGATATTAAAAACTGACTCAGGGTAGGCATGATCATAGTAGGTCCCATAAAGCAAAGACTGGGTATAATTAATTTTCTTCATATACGATCATGAGCAAGTAGACACAGAAAAAATATTTTAAGTCTTTTTTATATGTTTACTATTGCTTTCCTACATTTGTGAGGGTTAAATAATTGTGACAATTTGATCTATGCTCAAGTCTGAGAGGCACTTACCTTTTTTAAGTTTCCGGACAGCCAACATACAATGACTAGGAGAGAGATCCCATATTCTTAAGGTCTTATCATCACTTACAGTAGCACAGATGGGCAGATAAGGATGTGTAGCCAAACCCCACACCTCTCCTTCCATGTGTCCCTGTAAATAAAACATAGTTAAGATCAATTTAACCTAAAGATACTTGTATTTAGAAGAAAACTGAAGACAACATTCAATAATATATAATAATGATAGGATAATGAATAATAGATAAATCTAATAAAACTTTTCTCTTTATCTTTGGAATACACCTTAAAATAACTTCGTAACAGTTTTATCTCCACAGTTACAATATAATCAAGTTGCTGCTGAAAATTAGCTTCAAAATCCTACAACATTTAATGTGGAGAAAATAGGAATTGGCTGCCCTGGAATGCTAATAATTGTCATACAGGAGGAACTTCCTGCATGACAGAGCAAGGGAGTACTGCAGACCTGTGCACCAGTGAAACTGGTAGAAATTATTAAAAAAAAAATTAAGTCTCTGGAAATGGTTTCGAGGAAATAGAACAAATGAAGAAACATTTACTCAAGAAAATCTGCTAAAATTCAGTAAGAACAGTGAGTTTGCTGTATTTGAACCGAGACACCCCTTTTCTCCCTCTTCCCCACTCACTGACATGAAAACTCCATACCAGATTGATGTAACCAAGAACAAGGGCTGTCTCTCTCCCCAGCCACTAGGGGAGCTTTACTTCCCAGAAGGGGCAGGGATCAGCATTTCTCATCCTGCCCCCAGCTACCTGCTATTGAGGCTAAATTCTTGGTGACTGCTGCTGAGAGGTGGGAGCTCCCTCCTTCTATCCACCCCCTATTCTGAGATGGAGGCTCTATCTTAGGTGCAGTGGCCAGTAAGAATACTGGGGCCTCAATGTCAACTCAAGAAGACCTGAGGCTACTTGCTCCCTCCCCACCAACTGAGCACTGAGATCTAAAGCAAGGGACACTCAGAAGAAGGAAGCATTCCACTGTTTTCACCCTCAACTACAGAGCCCTGGATCAGAAATTTTTCTGGGAGAGAGAGAGAAGCAAACCATAAAACAGCTCCTAGCCTCTTCTCAAAGCAACTGACTTCATTTACTACAATGTGGAAAAGTTGAAGCCTAAAGGTGCTCTTGAAAACAATGGAGGTTGTGATGAAAGTTAATTGGGAGGCAACTGACAGACTCACTGGACATGGCTAAAATGAAGGCCAGCTAGTCTGTCTAGGAAAAACAGGAAAATCTCATAGACAACGGGAAGAGACTGCTTGACTTCAGAACAAATCTCAAACAGTGACCTAGGGAACTGTCCCTTTTAAGAAGCCTGAATTTGATTGGTTTAGCCTGTGAAGGAATTTATTCTCCGGGAAAATGCTGGAAACAATAGAGTAATCAGTGAGCAATTAATAGAGTTTAACAGCTGGATGTGGTTAGGGAAAGAGGCCATCAAAGAGGACAGAATACTTCCTAAATCATTTTATGGAGCCAATATTATCCTGATACCAAAACCAGACAGACATCACAAAAAACTACAGACCAATATCCCTTATAAACATGGATGCTAAAATCCTCAACAAAATACTAGCAAACTTATTCCAACAACATATAAAAAGAATTATATACCATGACCTAGCGGGATTAATCCCAGGAATGAAAGGTTGGTTTAAAATCCCAAAATCAATTAATGCAATATACTAATTGCTTTTGACAAATGACACAATCTTTTTTTTTTAACATCTTTACTGGAGTATAATTGCTTTACGTTGTTGTGTTAGTTGCTGCTGTATAACAAAGTGAATCAGCTATACATATACATATATCCCCATATCCCCTCCCTCTTGCGTCTCCCCTCCCACCCTCCTCATCCCAGCCCTCTAGGTGGACACAAAGCACCGAGCTGATCTCCCTGCGCTATGCGGCTGCTTCCCACTAGCTATCTATTTTATATTTGGTAATGTATACACGTCCATGCCACTCTCTCACTTCGTACCAGCTTACCCTTCCCCGTCCCTGTGTCCTCAAGTCCATTCTCTATGTCTGCCTCTTTATTCCTGTCCTGTCCCTAGGTTCTTCAGAAGCATTTTTTTTTTTAGATTCCATATATATGTGACACAATCTTTTATGATAAAAATAAGCAACAAACTAGGAATAAAAGAGTAATTCCTCAACCTGATAAAGGGCAAAGATGAAAAATCCACAGTTACCATTATACTTAATGGTAAAAGACTGGATGCTTCCTCCCTAAGATTAGAAACAAGACAAGGATCTTTACTCTCATTACTTCTGTTCAACATAGTACTGGCAGTTCCAGGCAGCATAATTAGGTAAGAAAAGGAAATAACAGGCATCCAGATTGGAAAGGGAGAAGTAAAACTATCTCTATTTGCAGATGACATAATCTCTTACAGTATACAGAAAACCCTAAAAAATTCACCAAAAAACTATTAGAAGTAATATATGAGGTAAGTTATTTTAACAAAATAACTACAAGACATGTACACTGAAAACTATAGAACATTGTTGAAAAAAGTTAAAGAAGATCTAAATAAATGGAGAGATCCACGTTCATGGATCAGGAGATTGAATATTGTTAAGAGGCGCTAGTCCCCAAACTGATCCACAGAATACTGCTGCTACAAACATTGTTGTACGTGGTTTTTTTTTTGGTATATACATGAATGCACTTCTACTGTGTACATACATTCCCACACTTTTAATTACTATAGTTTTATATTATCTTTATTTCTAGCACAGAGAGTTTCTCAAAAATTTCTCGACTATTTTTGAATAGTTTCTCTTCTAGATGATTAAACAAAATCTTTCCAGAATTTGTGAAAAATCTCATTAGGATATGGATTATGATCATACAGAATTTATTTACAGCTTTTATGCCTTTAGTACAATTTTATAGTTTTCTTAATACACGTCTTGCATATTTTTAGCCATCTTTATTTCTGGTTACTATATAGTTTTCTTTGTGAGTACCATTTTGTGTCATATGTGTTAGCTGATCATTGCTGATATGTAGAAATACTACTGACTTTCACATGTTGACTTTGCATATATGCAATCTGTAGGACTCCTTAATTAGTTCTAATAATTTTTCAGTTTATTCTCTTGAATATTCAAGGTATAGGGTTATAATATCCGCAAATACCGATATCCATCCAGCGTCATCCATTTGCTTCCAACATGTACACCTTTAATTGTTTTCTGTTTTGTTTTGTTTTACTGGACTGGCTAAGACCTCACATACAATGTTGGACAGTAATGGTGAGACCTGGTATCCTGTCTTGTTCCTGACATTTAGGAGACAGTACATATGTGAAATCTTAAACTTTATAATAAATATTAAAAAAATAATGTCATTTATGACTTCTAAAAATCTCTTCTTACAATTATGAAATTGTATTATCTATGGATTCATCTGTAAAAGTGTATTTGTGTTTATATTTTCCAAGAGACCATAAATACGTTAAACACCATGACTCTAACATCTTTTTACTTTAAAGGAACATCATGTGACTGAAATTAAAGAGTAAGACATGACAGTTTGACAGTTAATTTAATATAAAATGTTTTGTTATTTGCTTACAAATTCTCCTTGTTACATCAGGATATTATGTTAACCTTAAAGCATGTGCAATGTTCTCTTCTACATGTGCTCTTTGGTGTCTTAACAGGAGTGAAGTGGGGGGCTGGAGAAGAAATCAGTCTGTATTAAGAAAGAACATAATTCTTTTTCAGGGTAAAAGGCAAACCCAAAATGTGTTACTATACAGAGTTGCATGAGGACAATTTTTCATTAGAGTAAATACTACTTCACCTGCTGTGTTTTATAGTATCAAAAACCATAATATACATAGGAAATGTAAACCTGAAAAATTAATACAGCATTCCTGATGGAAATGTTAAGGATTAGCTAATCCTGCTGTTTTATGTTATATTTCTGCCACACAAAGTGTGTACTTCTGGATTTTCAAAATCACTAACATATTTTCATGGATAAATGTTTTCAGCAGTAAAATTTTAGCGTACATTCATTTTTTACTTTTCTAAGTTAGAAACTTGAGAAAGAATGAACTAAACTGAAGAGTTTCATAGAAAAACAACTGCCTTAGGGTCAACAAATGTACTTCAAAGAAATAAATTTAAATATGAAATAAATGGACTGGGTTAAATTAATTACAACTGGCTTTTCTTTCCATTGGTTTCTTGCTTTGCAATAAGAAATTACTGAAAATATTGGCAATTATTCTACATGATAATGTACATATTATTTACAGATACTACTCATTTAACTATGATTAAATTTATGTTTTATAAATATTAACATTAACAAATATTTCCCTAAATAATTTAACATTATTTTTCACCACTGCCAACTTCTGGCTCTTATGTATTGAATCAACTGTATACAAAGGGAAAAGAAAGCATATTAACATTTAAAATTACCTGGACCAGAAGTGTTATTGGGCCACTTTTATCCACTTCTAGTATTTCACCATTCTTTGTACCAACTAAAAGATGACCATGTCCTAATGATATGGCACGTATAGATGGGTTATCTTCCAAGAGAAGACCTAAAATGTTAAACGGAGATGTTCTTCTAGGTATGAAGTTTACTATAATACAAGGGTGTATATATTGCCAATGATGCTATTTTGACAATGCAAATCATGTTACACGGTTGCTTTCTCCTATATTTTAAGTATTCTAATAAATGTACCACATTTTCCCCAATCATTCAATTTACTAATCTCAAAAGCAAGTACCATTTATATGCTACAATTCCATGATTCTATATTATTCCAGATCCCCTACTACCAGTCTGACAGCTGTTTATTTTCCTTTTACATTTGCCCCTCATCCACCTCCTGAACCTCTTAGAGCATGTACAATATTCTGGTTAGTAATTTTAATTCAATTTGATTTAAGATTAATTCATTTATGTTTACTGTACCCTAGGCAGACTTCAGAGATATACTGGTAAACGTGATAGAGCCAAGCTTCTGCCCTCACAGAGCATACAAAGAGGAAAACAGACCTTGTGTGAGGAGCATATTGAAAATGGAACAAAAGGGAATTTAACCTTTTGTGAGGGGGAGAGGGGATGGGAGTGTAAGGAATCATTCTAGAAGAAACAGTGTTTGAGATCTGAAAAATGAGCATATGGTCAAGAAACTGGAGGAAGCAGGAGGGAGGAGAAAGGGAAAATTCTAGGCAAAAGTGGCAGCATACAGGAAGGCCTGGAGGCCAGAGACAGAGTGCTGTAGTGCCTTAGCGCACCATGAGAAAGGGTAAAGGAAGAAAGGCCTGCAAGGCTAGAGAGGGAGAGTCAACAAAACACTAAGATGAAACAAAAGGCCAAGTTTGAAAACAATACCCTGACTGGTGGAAAATGTGACACTCACATGGCGATTTTCTTTGAAAAATTAAAAATGTTAAAAATTAACATTGATAATCTTGTATTTGTTTATATATTACTATGTGTATCACTGAAAATAGATTTTGAAAGGACAGCAATGATTCTGGCATACAGTTAAGTGGCTTCTCTTATTGAACTCTGATGCCTGTCTAGTAAAGAAGGAAAAATATACCCTACGTGCTCCACCTCAGTGCCCACCACGTTAATAAGCAATTCATCTTTTTTCCTACAAATCTCAAAATCTCAAATCACCTTTAGATCCTGGGGCCAAAGCAGCTCTTTTTATAGCATAGGTCTTGAGACATCTTTCAAAGGAGTCATCCCAAAGAGCTACTACCCCATCTTTCCCTCCAGTTACGAATCCCTACAAAAGTAAAAGTTTTAAGTTAATGAAGATCTAAATATTTAAAAAATAATAACCTTCTTTTATACTGAAAAACTCTGGAGGAAAGAATATTTATAGCCAAAAGTTACAGCTTGTAAAAAACAGAAATTAGCATAGAATCCATTATGTTTTTTTAAACATCAACATGGAATTTGCAAAAATATTTACCATGACACAAAACATTATACTTTTAGAATAGGACTTTAAAAACACAGTTTGCAATCTGGATCCATAAAGTAGCTCTACCACTTTCAGCACCTTCTCCTGGAGGCTTCATAATCCCATCCTTTAAAAAGAGGGGATAATAATAATAGCTACGGGACTTCCCTGGTGGCTCAGTGGTTAAGAATCTGCCTGCCAATGCAGGTGACACGGGTTTGAGCCCTAGTCTGGGAAGATCCCACATGCTGCGGAGCAACTAAGCTCATGTGCCACAACTACTGAGCCTGTGCTCCAGAGCCCGTGAGCCACAACTACTGAGCCTGCGTGCTGCAACTACTGAAGCCCACGTGCCTAGAGCCTGTGCTCTGCGACAAGAGAAGCCACCGCAATAAGAAGCCTGCGCACTGCAACGAAGAGTAGCCCCCGCTCGCCACAACTAGAGAAAGCCCACACGCAGCAACGAAGACCCAACACAGCCAAAAATAAACAAATAAAACTAATAAATTTATTAAAAAATAATGATAGCTACCTCACAGGATATGGTGATAACATATAAAGTACCTAAACAATTTTTGACTCAGAGTAAAAGATTAATAAATACTAAGTTAAACTTTTTTTTAATAACAGCAGACCTATTTCACTCTGGGTTCAGGAGTTTGAAAAGAGGAATAAAATACAGTCAGGAAGACTCTAGCTCACATATTATTTTTGGGTAGCTCAGCTAAGTAGAAAGGTAGTGTCCCTGTACTTGTGAAAATGTTCTGCACTCCATGATCAAACTATGTTTAACTTAAAATTTATTTAGGTTACTTACTTTTTCCAATGCATGCATACTGAACACTGGTCCATCATGTGCTTTAACTGTCTTTACAAGAAAGATGTCTCTCCAGATACACACGTCTCCTGTGGATGTTCCAGAAAAAGCCATCTCTTCAGTCCATCCATATACTGCACACATCATTGTGTCATTTTTCCCTGGTGTGCCTACGTAGCCTTTTCTTCCAATCAATCCTCCCCCTGGTTCATAAAAAATATTATGAAAGTACCACTCTCAAAACGTATAAAATTCAAAGCAATAAAATTTCTTTTCTGCTGTTTTTCTTGTTTAAAGAGAAAGACACGTAACAGTAAGGAGAGTTAAAAAGAAAAATAAAGGTCTCTCAATCAGTGACTTGGGCAACACCTTGCTTGGCTGCGGCAGGCATAACCATGGCTGCTTTCAGGTCATAGCTTTTTGGATAAACAAAAATATGTATTAAGTCAGTTTAAATCAGTCTTTTGATTAATTTTTAAAAAATTATATTATGACATATTTAATACAAAAAGTAAAATACAATAAGCTCTTCTATATCCATTATCAATTTACATAAAATTACTAAACAATCAAAACGTATGCCAATCCCATCTCCCTTCTTCACCCGCTACTATTCTGAATGTGATCTTGATTATTCTCACACATTCCCTTATACATATTTTACTACTTATTTTTGAATTCTTAGGTAACATGTCATTATTTTTCATGTTTAAAATTGTCTATAAATACATATCCTGTATGTATTCTTTTGCAACCTGCTTTTTTCACCAACAATTTGTTGTGGAGTTTTATACATGTTGATTTGTACCCCTAGAAAACTCATTTTCCTGACTATATAGCATTCCGTTATATAAATACAACATTTTCCTATTAATGGGGACTTAATAAAATTGCTTCCAAGATTTTGCTATTGAAAACAATGCTGCTTTAAACACTGCTGCAAGGGCCTCTTCTATAAAAGTGCAAGAGATTCTCTAGGAATGCCTAGGAATGGTCATAGCGTATTTGCAAAAGGAACAGCATGTAGATGAGAGGTATCATCTCTATGACCAAATTGTCCTCCAAAGTCGATACACCAACATATACTCCCATTAATAGTGAAAGGAGTTCCTGTTGTTTCCTACCTTTCAGAACACTTGGTATTATCAGACTGGGGATGTGAAATATCAACTGAATTTTATTGTGGTTTTAATTTGCATTTCTCCAATTATTCATGAGCTTTATCATCTTTTCCTATTTTTATTGGTCATTCATTATCTATTGATATCTTTTGCCCATTTTTCCAAATGAACTCATTCATTTATTCAAGAAATATATATAGATACCAGACACTATTTAAGGCAATGGGGGCAGAGCTATGAACAAAACAGACAAGACAACAAAATTCCCTGCTTTCATGGAGCTTCCTGGTGAGAGACAGCCAATAAATATGACAAATAAGTAAAATGTGCGGGATGTTAGATGATGACGGGTGCTATGGAGAAAATGTAAGCATAAAAGGGAGATAAGAAATGAGAGGGGTCCATTTTAAGAAGGGTGGTCAAGAAAGGCCTCATTGAGAAGGTGGTATCTTCATGAAGACCTGAAGGAGGTAGCAAGAGCAATCCATGCAAAAAGAGCATTCAAGACAGAGGAATCAGCAAACGCAAAGGCCCCAAAGCAGGAACGTGACAAGAATCTTCAAGGAACAACTAGGGAGGCCAGTATGGAGTAGCAAAGAAAGTAAGGGAGGCAGTAACGGGAGATGGGGTCAGAGAGGTCAAAGGCAGCATTACAGACCATTGTAAGGATTTAACTTTTACTCTTTATGAGATGAAAAACATTTGGGTGGTGGAATGACAAGACTTGGCATATTATTTATTACCGGGTTCATTCTGATTTCTGGGTTGAGGGTAATTTGAATAGTGGCAAGGATGAAAAGAGTTAGAAGGCTATTTCAATCATCTGGGCAAATGCTAAGGGTGGCATGGGTCTGGTGATAACATAGAAGATGATGAAAAGTAGTCATATTCCAAATGTATTCAGAAGATTGTCTTTTCTTAACATAGCAGCCAGAGTTGTTAGTGCACTTGGAAGGGCAGTTAAATCAAGTGGTGAAGGGGAAAAAACAGGTTAGACGTCTCTCAAAAGAAGAAGATAACTCACAAATTTAAAGTGTAAACAACTGTGTGGATGTGTTTTAGTACATAGGTAAGAAGAGAAATTGATTAGCAAATGGAAGGAGAGCTCAAAGAGTAGTTTTGTTTGGTTTTACTTACTTAAGATGGAGAAATAACACCACATTTATATACTGAAAAGAAAGAGCTGGTAGAGAGGGAAAACTGATAATGCAAGAGAGAAAGGGAAGAAGAGTTGGAATGATGCCCTTGAATAGCTGAGAGATGGGATCTAGTGCACAAGTAGAGGGGACTGGTTTTCACTAGAGCACAGATTATCCATCCAGAGCAGGGTCAGCAAACTATGGGCTGTAGGCCAAATCCTGCCATCACCTGTTTTTGTTCAGTGCCCACTGGAGCACAGCTGCAGTGGCTACGTCGGTTTTCTTCTCTGCTCCCAGAGCCTGCCTCCCTGACTTCTGGCTGCCAACTAGCAGCTGCCTAGGGCCCGAGCTGGTCACCGTCCACAAGTTGAGGACTTTGCTATGGAAACTTCTGGGCACCCAGCAGTGAAATCACAGTCCAGGAGTTGCCTTGCCTCTGGCCATCTGCCGAAGTTGAGAAGGTAGGGCTCTCCAGGAGGAGAAGACACACTAGAATCAGTGTGTCGCTAGGGCAGAGTGAGGCTGACTATGGTCTCCCCCGAGTCCAACCTGCAAGTCCTGTTCACTGCAGCAGGCTGATCTTGGAGGGAATGTCTCCAGTTAACGGCAACTGGGTGCAAACTGGGTACGGCAAGGCAGGAGTTCTCTCTCTTGTTCTCTAAGTACCTATATAATATTCTTGATTTTGTCTCTGTCTCTGGAAAGTCTAAAATATTTACTATTTGGCCATTTACAGAGTTTTTCACCTCTGGTTTAGATAATCATTATTGAGTTTTCTGATACACATAGCATAACATGTTCGTATTGTACAAGGTCATACCAGCCTTGGAATAGAGTTCAAATTCCTTAGAGATTAATAATTCATAACTTGCAATTCTCAAAGCCTATATCTGGGATAGGAGGTAAGAAGCTCCCTTTTAGCCTTAGTCCTAAGTCATCTTTAACTTAGTTTACATAAAGCTATGCATTTAGAGGGTAGACAGATGGCATTTATTCAGATTAATAAAGTGGTTACTTATTTCCCAGTTGACTACTGAACTCTGGATCAGAACCTCAAAGTGAGGAATGCTGAGATGCACTAAAGTCTTAACATTTATCCTTTTATGGTTCAGTTTCAGGTCTACTTTATGTCAAATCAAAGTTAAAGAAAAAAGTTATTCAATTGCAAATCTTTTCACTTTAAGGCTATTTACTTTCTTTAAGTCTCTTATTTCAGACAAACTTATAGTTGTTTTTTTTTTCAAAACCGCAATAATAGCATTACTTGCTGGGTATTTGCAAGTCCAAGTGACTAAGATACCCAAAAGTTTCGTTTAAATGAATGGGAATGAAAATTACAAATGTGAAGATACTTCTTTTTACTTTGTAAATGTATATACACTATGATCTGATGAGTCTGTGATAAAGTATTAAAACAAGTCTGAAAATTGACTCATGTCCTATGTAGTTTACAATTTGAAAGTTAATTCAACTTGGGAAATATCTTCACTAAGCCCATTCTTTTCTAACCTATGTCTCACTTCTCTCTATAGCTATGTATTTTATCTGAAAGGTTTAAGTGTACTAAGACTTTGTCAAATTGCTGGAATTTATAAGTATGCTCTTCGATTTGGAAAAGAGACTTTTTAATTTTAAAATATGAACTTCTACAGTCACTAATTTACTAAATGACTAAAGTAATATAACATTCCATTTCTATATCATTTTATAGCACATAAAGAATTTTGACACAATTTCTCATTTTTAGTTTAGACTAAAAAACATGTCTTCAACAGAAGAACGAAGTCTGGACATCACTTGATTAATCTCATAAGTTAAATTCTTTTGCAAATATGAATGCTATATCAATGCAGCCAATAATGATAAAATAAATCTTAACTTTGTTTAAAATGTATCAAGACAACTGTGAATCATTCTTTTAAAAAAATAAACTTTTCACTTTTGAGAATTTTAGATTTTCATAAAAGATGCAAAGATAACACAGAGTGTTCTCATATACTGCTCACCCACCCAGTTTCCCATAACATTAACATCCTACAATACTACAGACTACTTGTCAAAACTAAAAAATAGACATATTTGATATATTACTATTAACTGAACTCCAAACTTCATTCAGATTTCATCTATTTTTCAACTAATGAAACTTCTGTTCCAGGATCCAATTTAGGATACCACATTGTACTTAACACCAAATCGCTTTTAAAAGTAATAGTTTCTACCAAATGTAAAATAGATAGCTAGTGGGAAGCAGCCGCATAGCACAGGGAGATCAGCTTGGTGCTTTGTGACCACCTAGAGGGGTGGGATAGGGAGGGTGGGAGGAAGATGCAAGAGGGAGGAGATATGGGGATATATGTATATGTATAGCTGATTCACTTTGTTATATAGCAGAAATTAACACACCACTGTAAAGCAATTATACTTCAATAAAGATGTCAAAAAAAAAAGTAATAGTTTCTTAAATTTCAAAGGAGCAAAAAGAAGCACTTCCTTACCTGCTCTACGCCAAAATTTCATGTGTTTAATTCCAGCTGTAATTAATTTATCAGGCACGTACGGGTTCATCTTTACAACAAAAATCTTATCTTTACTTCCTCTGAAATAAATACCAAAATGTTTTAACTCTGAAGATAAATCTCTCCTGTAATAACCTTTTGCCTAATCCAAACCCTATCTTGATTACTCCATTACTAAATGCTTGGCCCACTTGTCTCTTAGGTTTAGGCTACGTAATCATGCATTTGTACATTTGTTATTTTGTTATTATTTTAATTTATTAACTCCTCTCAACAGAATCTTAAAAGATAGGAACCGTGAGAACTGAACTTCTTTTGGATAGCACCTACTATAGTACTGTACATAGAGAATGCCATTTGTGGCATGAATGAGTTAAAGAAAAAAAATTTTTTATAGTACTCTGTCACAGCTTAATATAGTCTTTCCAAATACAAAATCCTCTTAAACTATCTTTTATTTGGGTCCTGTCTATATACTCTGAAGAAACCATTTATCTATATTTTAAAGTGCTTTTATGTATCACTTTAGGGAATAGGAAGTTAAAAAAATAGTCTCTGAAACTGTTGACTATTTCCTCCTTTAAAGCAATTGCTAATATTTTTTATTATTATAGAAATAATAATGCTCACTGTAGAAAATTTAGAAAATGAAAACTATAACAGAGAAAATAAAAATAATCTATAATTTCTTTGTGATACATGTGTGTATGTATCTCCTTTCACTCAAATATATAAAATGAGTATTTTATCATGTTTTCAATGACTACAGAATAGCTTATCTTACAGTGGAATTCACTCTACCTATAAATGGAGATTTTTGATAATCACTACTTCGAATATCATATTACAGTTACATTAAAAAGTGTGTGCACAAGGGATAAACCTACAAATGAATCATGAAGTCATTTGTCTTTTTACCACGATTATACTATTTATTCAATGGTAATAAAGACGGCAACAATTTAAAAAGTTACGTTTGCTTGATTTCAAAACCGTTATAAGTAAAAAAAAATTTTAAGTCCAAGGTAATTTCAGTATTTTGCCAATGTGATATCAAGTTTTTTCCCTACCTTGCTATCGAAAGTTTCTCTCCTTTTTTCCAGTCCCACAGCACAATAGTGTGGCTATCATCTATTCCAACTGAAGCCAAACGCTTCCCATCCGCTATGAAAATTAATCACAGAGATAGACTGATCATTAACATTCAGAAGATAAAAAACACTCAGTACATATTCTGATACCACAGCACTATTATTTAAATTTTTATAAAATAAAATATTGTTAAATGTTAGGCACGCATACAGCTATGAAACAAAAAGCAGAATTTATAAGGAGGGGGAAGAATAGTTTCTCAATGCATCTAAACCTATCTGCTGACTTCTTCCTCTGACTTCACTTACCTCATCTTCTACCAGCATAAGACAGGGGAAAGGAGGAAGATAAGAAAAGTAGAAAAAAGATATTTAAAAGATGAGAAGGAAAGGGAAAACTAAGAAAGAAGGAAGGAAGAAGTGATATACGCCAATGAATTTCACCATAGGAACTCTACTGTGATATGAGAAGTCATAGGGATTACAAAAAGCGAATCAAATGCAAAAGACACAGGTTACAAATACATATTGCTGTTTAATATGACTGTTTGTAGTGAAGGTCAATTATTTTAGTTGTTACTACCATCAAGCAACAAGTAATGACTATTAGACAAGAGATTGCGCTAAGTCAGTCATGCTGGCAGGTGTGCATATGTTTATAGGTTGTAAAGGCAATCTATAATAAAACATTTGCCACTCTGCCACGCTTTTTGCAAACCTCAACTAGTATGTTATCGCTACCAGTGGTATTTTTCTTGTTGACTCCTTTACCATTCAGTTTCTTCACCTTTGGCAGATATTAATATGTGTATATACAATTCCCCCCACAAACTATAGCAATTCACTATCACTTCAGTCAGAGCAGCAGAAAGCACAAATTTACTGTTTCTTAATATAAAATTCTCTATTAATGGTATTTCCCCACTCTTCCCAATCAATACCCCAGCTTTCACTGTAGATCTATCTGTAGTTGTTAAACTTTTATATATGTAGCAAAGAGTTAACATGATCTGAAATTATTTTGATAAGACATATTGGAATTGTCACTTCATAGAAATGTTATACAACAAATATTTCAGTTCTCACCTCTTTCTTAGCTTTCACCCTAAACATTTTCAAAGTTTACTCTGTGGCTGCAAAACATTAAATGAGATCAGGGTTTGCCCAAGGTTGGAAATACATACCACTAGTGGTAACTGAGACGGTTTCAGAGGTTATGTAGACAAACATTTTTTATTTTAATAGAAACATCTTTATAACAATGGGTATTAAAATTACATTTCATTAAATTATTATTATAAAACAGCTAGCAAACCCACACTTTCAGAGCCTTGATTGGTTAGGACAACAGTATGCACATTTGATAAAAAATTGTGAAGGTCACTATTAAATGACAAGTTTAGGCAACACTAATTTAGACTAAAATGCCATGTATTGCCTCTGCATTTTGATCATTCTTACTGAGACAGAAAACTGCCTTACCTGAGAAATCAACAGCACAGACACCATATTGGTGGTAGCCCTTTAATATCGACAATGGTTTAATGGTCTCTGTGTCCCATATGTGAACTGAGGGATCCCTACCTACCTAAAATAGAAAGAATTATAAAAGTCATTTTATGCAATTAAATTGTTTATTTTCATATCTATAAAAGGAAAACAGGAGATTTAACAACCTTTGTCATATTTGCTATAAATATTTATCAAATAAAAAGTATAAAGCAGACTGTATATGTGATCAACATTTTTCCCTTACATTTGTTGAAAAGCTAATGAGACTAGGCTCACTGTTTCTAGGAATGTTCTACAACTACGTAGCTCCTAAACCTTATCCTATACTTCATCAATAAAGATAATGCTTACCAAGCATCTATTATTGGCAGCATTACTATGCTAGGTACAATGAGCACTAAGACAATTAGACAAATTTTGCAAACTCATTGGAAAAACGAGATATTTTCCGTTAAAATAAGAACATCTGGTAATACATGCTTAATGGGGATGAAAAAGTTGTAGAGAAAATCTTCATGGAAGAGATGCTACTTGACGTGGGCCTTCAAAGAGTGTAGGTCTTAGATAAAAAGAGAAGTAAGCAAGTATATTCTAGGCTAGGATAATAGTGTAAACAAGATACAGAGGGGTTAAAGCGCCAAGCAGGTTAACACAACTTAATTCTTTATTCCTTTAGACCCAAGTAATCATTTTCTTTATACAGATTAAGAGATATAATAACTTTGCTTATGAAGGCAACTCCTGAAATAACTAATATAGCTGCCAATTACTGTTAATTTTGAGACTGGTTTTATATAAAGACATAACAAAAAAACAATACTGCAATCGGTCAATATTTCACTAAGTTATTAACTGCTTTCCTCTGTCCTGTCATTTGTCTACAGATCTACTGTTTTCTATATAAGCTGGAGTTCTAAACCATTTTGAGTAACTTTTGGTTTAGGTTTCTCCCAGGTGATATGAATTGCACCTGTTAATAAACTTTTTGTTTTTCTCTTGTTAATCTGTTTTTTTTCTTTGGCTGTGCCTCATGGGTTGTGGGATCTTAGTTCCCCGACCAGGGATCGAACTGCAGTGGAAGCGCAGTGTCCCAACCACTGGACCACCAGTGAATTCCCCTAATCTGTCTTTCTGTTAGAGTTCTGGCCAAAAGCCTAGCAGAGGAAGAGGTCATTGGGTATCCAGGGATGTCCTGTGGGCATACTGACTTATAGTTTAATTTGCCCCAAACTCCCTAAAATTCCAGAATTATGGTAGTAAATGACCAGTTTTTACAGTCTTTATTCCAGTAGTAGCAGAATAATGTCCAAACTCCTTGCCACAGCAAAATGGGTACATAATCGTGTTTTAAGAGGAACCATTTATATAAACTAAAGGTGAAAGTAAATGGTGCCCCTGAGGCCTCTGCCAGCCCATTTAATTAGTTCTTCCGCTAATGTCCATCATGCACTCTAAGATTTGAATACTTTGCGCTGCTCACAGTTATTTAAAGAAGTTGTATTTTTATTTTTTTATTTTTCCCCCCATTGTTACACGTGATATGACACACTTAAAATACATTCCCCAACCTCCCCTCTATCAGGTAAACTACTCAGCTCAAATGTCATCTTCTCTATGAGGGTTTCCCTGATTCCATCAGGCACAATATATCAGTCCTTTATAATATTTCAAGAGAGCTTTATACATATCTCTAGCCTAGTGGTTCTCAGCAGGGGGTGACTTGCCTCCCAAACGCTGTCTGGAGACATTTTTGGTTGTCACAGCTGGGGTGGGTGGTGTTAACTGGCCTCTAGTCCGTAGAGGCCAGAGATGCTGCTAAACATCCTACAATGCACAGGATGGCATTATACACAAAAATGCAATTATCTTTACAATAAAGAATTATCTGGCCCAAAATGTCAGCAGTTCCAAGGTAAGAAGCCCTGATCTATACTTATGACACTGTATCACAATTTTCTTGCGTGTTTGTCTTCCCCCACAGAGTATGAATGTTTTACCATGGCAAGGTGTTTTATTTATATTCCCACAGTCTTTCCTGGTACACAGCACATGCTCTATGAATGTTTCTGAATGAATAGAAGAAAGGAAGGAGAAAAGGAGGGAAGGAAAGGAAGGAGAAAAGGAAAGAGGGGAGGTACAAACAGAGGGAGGGAAGATGGGAGAAAGAAAAAGGGAAGAGCTTTCTCTCCTTTCAGGGAAGCTACACAGGATGATGCAAGTTTCCTACCCCCACCCTCAATATATCCCAGAAGGTATACTTACACAGTATTTAAAGCCAAACAGACTAAGGGCTTTAGGCTTTACCACTTATTAGCTGACAGATCTTTGAGAAAATTATCTAATTTCTTTAAACCTAAACTTCTTCATTTATAAACTGGGGGAAATGGTTTTACTCTCATAGAGATGAGGTGAGAATAAAATAAATATACATTAAGAAACCAGTAAAGTGCTTACACACAGTGAGAATTTATAAATATCACCCTTTCCCTTCCTTCTCTAAGAATATCCATATAGAGAGGTATCAGTTATGACTTTTCTCTGTGTTTTCTACTTTGGTAAACCCGAATATGTTACTATCATGATTGTAAAATAAAAACATAGTCATCCTGTTTGTCACAGAACACTTCTTAGATAACTTATATTATTTAAAATAATTAGAAAACCAGATTTCTAGTCTTTACGGTTTTTGTAATTTTTACTCATAAATTTAAAAAATTAATATTATCCTGACAGAAAGGTGTCAAGCCAGAGCTCATAGTTCCAAATTCAAATTACAATAAGTAAAACAATAAAACTCTAAGGAAAACTATAAGAAAAAAGTTTTATTTGTAATATGAAAATAAAATCCCATTCTAAAGAATTCTTCATTTCCTAGAATACAAAAGATAAGGAAAAAAATGGACTAACTTAACTTTAAACCCAAACGAAGGTCTAATCTAACCGGGCTGTTGTCGCATAGTCTTTCAAAGGACCTACCTGGCCTGTTGCCACATAGTCTTTCACAGGATGAATAGCCAGGCAGAGAATATCATCATCGTGACCCAGGTAAAAGCGCTGTGTGTTCTGTTGTCGATTATAAATGACACCCACTGCTGCCACATGGTACACAATTTCACCAATTTGAGTATAGAACAGATTACTTCGACAGTCATACCCTCTGTAACTAAATATAGAAAAATCATATAACATTAACTTTGGCCTTTTACTGATAAATATGGACTATACAGAGGACATTCAATTTCCAGCTTTACAAGATACTGAACAATTTTAAAAAATACAAATATCTCAGATCCCATAAACTTTTGTGAACTGCTCTGATTACAAATAGCTAAATCCAAGCTACAACACTCAATGAAAAAAGGTGCAGAAAAGTGTATATTGTACACTACTATTTGCATAATACTAAATTTGTATACTATAAAGCAAAAAGTTGCTTTTTTACAAGTGAAAGGGTATAGAAAAGAATATATATTTGTATTTGTTTGTACTATATTATACATAAATATTTCTGAAACTAGGTAACAGTGATTCCCTTTGGGTGGGGGGGAAATGCTGGCTGGGAGGGCAGAGGTAGGAAGATGATTTTCAGAGTGTATCCTTTTATACACACTGTTCAACCATGAGAATAAAATATATCAATATATATTACAAAAATAAGTTTTAACAACAATTTAAAAATATTATACACATCCAGAAAACAAGTAGTCAAATCCTCTCAAAAATGATCAATATAGATAAAATAGATAACTAATAAGGACCTACTGAATAGCAGCACAGGGAACACTACTTAATACTCTGTAATGGCCTATATGGGAAAAGAATCTAAAAAAGAGTGGATATATGTATATGTACAACTGATTCACTCTGCTATACACCTGAAACTAAAACAACAGTGTAAATCAACTATACTCCAATTAAAAAGCACACACACACACACACACACACACAAAATGCTTCCAAACAAACAAACAAAAAGGAATACTGCCTATTTTACCACTGGAGGAAAAATATTTTTACTAAATCTGTTTTTTTTCAAATTCTTGAAAACATTATAAGCCAGGTAAGGCAATGATTACTAGGTGAGGGGAAGGAAAGAGTTGGACTGGAGACTCTGTTGTCCTGGGATAAAATGTGAGACCTGTATTGCCAGATATTCTAAGAGAATCCAGAAACTGTATTTTATTGAAATTATAATATATAGGCCAAAATGCTTAGGCCAAAACAAGCCACAATATCATTACAAATTAGACATATTTAGGGGAGATGATAATCTCTCACATTTCACTTATTTTGTTTAAAGAGATCCATTTCTATAAATATAACAGTAAATTTTCATAAGACAAATTAATTTTTTATTTAATAAATACTTATATAGTGCCATAAAACATTCTAAGTCACCACAAGTATTGACTTATTTACTCCTCACCAGAACCCTATCAAGAAAAATACTGTTATCTCCATTTTACAGATGGTAAAACAGAAACACAGAGAGGTTAAGTGTCTTGCTCAAAGTCACATAGCTAGTAAATGTGAACCAAAATTCAAACACATAAATGAAAAGTAGTCGTTTTGTACCCGTGAACAAAGTGTAATCGAATACTATTTCCTGGAGCCCGCTCTCTTCTTTTAGAAGTACCACTTTTTTGTTTCTCTTTGTATTGTTCTTTAAGCTGAGGTAGATCTTCCGTGTAAACCTTTAAATAATATACATAAGTAGAAATATTCTTAGAACACAAATTTATAAAGGTATTATATATTCCTAGTGTAACTTCAGACATCGTGGTTACTATGATCGCTAAAGTTTTAACAACTGTCTTCAATAGGAAGATTCTTTATGAAATTTACTTCCTTGGAAAGACAAACGTATTTACATTTTCTAAGTATCACACTGACAAATACACATTTAGTTTCCATGAAATTTTTATACTTCGTAAGAGAGTATTTTAAAGGAAATAAATGGAAGTGTACTGCGACAAAAAGCACATATAATATATAATACAATACAATACAGGCACAGTTAGTATATCAAGCACTTAATATAAATAACATTTTACACAAGTATACTTTTCACTCTTAAAGGGGGAAACAGCCATACATTTCTTGGAAAATTAAAAACTGCAAAAGATAACAATAGATGAGTAAACAACAGGGAGCAAGGTAAAGAAGAAACTAGAATTTTTCAGGAAAAAATCATGTGGTAATAAAAATTACCTGCCGACGGTAGGTGAGCTGTGTCTCTTGTTCAATTTCAGAGTCCAGTTCTGGAACATCAGACAGATCTGAATCTGATTCATCACTATTAGAGTCAGCCAGATTTTCTATAATTTAAAAAAATGAAACATTACCTGTTTAAAGAAGATTCATTTTCAAAACAGCACAATAAAATTAATGATTAAGAGCTGACTGTGCCAACTGACATGGAGACAAGCCATAAAACAAGCAAATGAAATTACCTATTCAAGTGACACAGATGTCAGTAAACTGTACTACAGATTATCTTCCTCTCCACTCACTGCAAACTCAATAGTTCCTTTAAATCCCTTCACTGGCTCCCCAATGACCGCTACATCAAATTTAAATGTCTGTGCAAATATAAGTGAATATAACCTATAATTAACATGAAAAATAGCTAGAAAATACCATAATGCAACAGATGAACTGACATTAGATAATTTTTCTTTGTCAAAAAAACCATACTGAAACCTAGATACCCATCTCCCAGAGAATACATTAAATGTTTGTTTTACTAATGCATGTTTTTTACTCATCATTTGATAGATGAAAGTGTAACCAAAAGTACTTTGTAGTCCATGCTCTGTGACAACTGAGTTTACACATATAGACCTAATATTTTATTTAAAATTTCCACTAATCATAATAATCTATACTGTTAACATACGAGGCTTGTGTATGTTTCAAGAGTAAAATTGTTATCTGGGGGTTACTGAAGAGTTATTTGACAGAGAAATTGTTTAGGCAGTGTGTTCTACTCACCTTGGGGTGCTATGTGAAGAGCATCTTTTAGTTTTCTTTCAGGAATAAATTTCCACTGAAAGACAGAGTGATCTGCTCCACCAATAGAAATAACCCACTGATAATCATGTGACCATCTGACATTAGTTACATGAGCTGAATGGCCAATGTATTTTTTAAACTTGGCCCCTATAACAAAAATATACCTTTAAATTGATAAACAAATGCCAATACACACACACAAAAACACTATAAACAACAATTTCTATACCTGAACCAATGCATCCTATTTCTATTACCTTAATTATGATCAAAGGGGAAAAATGTTAATTCAAAAATTCACTGAGTGAACAAATGAATGAGTGTACATCAAGGGACATAAATCTTTGCTCTACTGATTCACAATATAATTTGGTAAGAACCACAAGAGCTGTGAAGCATTATCTTACTGCTTTGAGAAAAGCCTGCAGCTACAAGGGGATCAATTGTTTTTATATTCAGATATTTGAATGTTTTGGCCTGACACCTTTGATCTTAAGTGATATTGACCAATCTCCTCCCCCACTATTCTCAGCCTTAGCTGCGAAGATCCTTTTAAAGCTTAAGCCATCAAGAAAATATGAGCAACATATAAAAAGGACTACACACCATAACCAAATGGGATTCATGCCAGGAATGCAAGGTTGGTTCAAGATACAAAAATCAATCAATGTAATATACCATACTAACCAAAATAAAATACATCCAGTTGTCCCAACAACTATCTTTTATAGTCATTTTTTTAAACCTATATATTTGGTATAATGTCCTTCAATGTGGGTTTGTCTGATGTTTCTTCATGATTAGATTAAGATGTGTTTTTTGCACAGGCAATGTTGTGTCCTTTTGGATACATCATTTTAAGGGGCACCACAGTTCTATCACTGGTGATGTTAAGTAGCAGCATTTGGTTAAGGTTTTATATACCAGACTTCTCCAACTGTAAAGGATTTGTTTAACTTTCTGGCTAATTTTTAAAAAATCTGTGCAATGATAGGAACCATTTTTGTGGTTCTAAGTTCAGAATACATTTTCTATATCTTGCTTAGATAAACTTGATATTTGGCAACATGTATATGTTCCTGTTAGAGTACACTAAACACAATAATGTTTGGTTTCATTTTGATAATGTTTTAGAAGTTTTATTTGAAGTTACAGAAGGCTTGTATTTCAGGATGGCAAAGATCCATCAATTACAAACTGGAGAAAAACCTTCACCTTGGCCATGAATTTAGGGATAGCCATCTAATCAAAGCATAAAAGATGTGACCCAAACTATATAAATTACAATTTACTGCTACCTGACAGTAATGTTATTTTTTTAAGAATCAATTTTTTATGTAGCTTGACAGAAGTCAGTAACTTCCTAGATGGGTAACTTGCCACAGTTCACTCCACAAGTCCAATAAGGTAAGATTTAGTCCCATCCCTCTTATGAGAGAATGCATTATTTGCCTGTCAAGAGGACTCTGGCTATTACTTCCTTTGATGGGGCCCTGTACATACTCTTAGGCAACAGAGAGACTTAAAAGGTAAAACCAGAAATTTCAGCAAATAAAATTCCAAGTTTTTAAGGTGTACTAATTTTGTTATGTTTAGAGCAAATGAAGAAGAGTTATCTGAGCACCTATTCTAATTGACTATATTGGGTGATAGTTCCAAGAGAGGTGTAGATAATCCTGTAAGGCCTTCCAAATGATATTCTCTGTGACTTTTCAAAGATCAATTCCTCTGGAAGAACCAAGGCAATTCAACAAGAAAGCTATGGAATAAGTCTAAGGGAAGCCAGTTATTTCTAATCAAAGTGACTTTATTAATAATTATTCAATAACCAGCACTGTTTATCTAACTATGATAAACAGTTTATCTTAAAAGTAAACCTAGATATCACATCTTTTAAGAAGTGACCATGACTCACCAAGACCAATCATATCCTCTTATCGTGCTTCCAGAAATCCCTGTTATTACCCCATGTATTTATAACACTCAAATGTAATAGTCTATTTACTTGTTAACTCCTCTAATAAACTATAAGCTCCTTGAGGGCAGGATTGTATCTTGTTTATCATACATCCCTGATGCCTGATACATAGCAAACATTCATTAGGTATTTGAAGAAAGGGAAAGAAAGGAAAAAAAAAAAAAAGAAAGATCACATTTTCCCTTACTCTGCCTATACACTTGAGTTGAAATGCTAGATTGTAGAGGAGGGAAGAAGAGTAGTGGAGACTGAGAGGGCATGAACTCCAACACTTACAATTCATTAAAGGCGGCAAAACGTCTGATGTAAAGAATATTAAGAGTTGAAATCAAAAGACTAGAGTTTGAGTGTCATCTTGACTACTTAATAGCACAGGAGCTTGAGCACATCAGTTAACCTCTCTTACACTCCATTTCCATTTTAGTATAAATTGGATTATAAGCTCTCAAAGTCCCTTCATTATTAAAAACTGACATATGATAGGAAATGATAAAAGAACATTTAAGGCCTAAACAGTATGTCATCAATTAGGACTAACATCTCAGAGAAAAGATTTATCAAAGCAAGCTAGAATGGTCATAGCTTTCCTAATTTAAATGAGAACAGAATGATAATTCTTGGTGAGGATAAAGCAATAGACTGAAATATTTATGTTTCAATGATCCCATGTCTTTTCTAATTTATTTTAGGGTATATTTTAACACAAAGTTAATATGAGTTAAATCTCTTCAATAAATTGTAGCAATATGACAAAAGATTTTTTTCCCATTTAACAATGTTTTGATGACCTTAAAACTTCTAGATATAAAATATATAAGAATATCTTTTTTGACCCTAGTAAAAAGTAGAATTCCTTAATACATAAAACAGCATTGTTCAGAAAAAAAAAAAAGAGAAACTGATTTGACTACACTGAAATAAAAACTAGTCAACAAAAGACATCATTAAAAAAAATAACTAACAAACTCAAAAAAAGGCATCTATAATCCATAAAAATTACAAATCATTTGTATCTAGAGTATATAAAATTATTTCTATAAAACAATAAAAGAAATAACTCTAAAAAATAGGCAAAAGATATGAACTTGTGTTTGATAGAAGAGGAAATGCCGAAAATCAAAAAATATTGGAAAAGATGGTCAATCTTATTAGTAATTAGATAAATGTAAATTAAGACAATGTGACACCATTTACACCAACTAGATTTACAAAAATAAAAAGTGTGGCAATGTCAAGTGCTTAAGAGGATGTAGACCAACAGGGTTTGTAAAATGGTATAACCATTGTGGAAAACAATTTGGCGTTTTCTTATAAATTCTCTATGACCCAGCAATTTCACTCCTAAGTATACATCTTTGGAAACTTGTATATCATAGCAAAAGACTAAAGAACCCAAATGTCCACTGACAGGAGAATAAACACATGAACTGTACCACATTTTCACAAGTATTTTACAGCAATGAAAAACAAATACACTAGAGCTATATGCAACAGTATCTTAGAAATCTCAGAATCTTAGAAAAGCGGTGTTGAATAATTCCCCATCACAAATCTGTTTTATTGTTTGATATTTGTTTTTCCAATGAATTTTCTTCTGGAATCTAAAAAATATTTTTACCAAATAGAAATGTTCATTTGTCAATAAGTACTGAAAGAGTCTTGACAATTATTAACAGTGATGAAGGTGTCAGATTAAAGCAACCATGCCCTCACCTCTCCATCCTCCCCCACCCCGCCTTCTCACCCACCACCACAGCCTCTGTGCTGCTGCCTGGGAACAGTCTGATTATTTGAGAGAGATTATGGTCAAGAGCAGGAGAATCTAGAAAGAAAGAGGATAACAATGGACAAAAAAAAAAAAAAGAGGAGTAATGCTCCTTTGGTCTGGGATTTGAGGGGGCTAAATGTGGAAGAGGAACATTCTGGGCTAACCTCACACATTTTGTGCTGCAATTACAATGATTCTATAACGTAAGCTACTTCTATTATTTAACTTCTTTCCACATTTTGTAAAAGCTTCACTTCTTAGAATGTAATGGATATTACTTAAGTGGATATCTAAAATACATTAATACATCAGGCACAATCTTTTCTCAATCTTAAGTTGGATCAATAGTACAACTTATTGTAATGAAATAATATACAACTTCATAACTAATCTAAAAGAGTTTTTCTAGTAATACTACTAGCTTTATGCAACTATGTAAATTCAATAAATACAGAATCTTAAAATACTTCTACTAATCTTTGTCTTCTTCTCTCCCAATTACCTACCAATAGTCTCAAGCTGACTCACAAGTGCCTAGAAATAAAAACCCTTACCATAAAATAAATGTCTAACAAAAATCTAAAAAAAACAGAAAATAAGAAAAACAATTTATATTCTTGAAGCAGTAACTGAACAAGACTAACTTTTCTTAAAGACTTTGGTAAAATATTCCTACAGCAATTCAGAAGACTACTACACATTTTGTAAATGAAACAAAACTATTGAGCAACAAAAATACTGTCTTCCCTGTTGCAGAAGATAAAGCTTGTGAGTAAATCCCATGCATTTGACTATGAAAACTCAGAAAATTACTCTTTTTCTGCAGAGAGGTCAGTGTATGAAACAGTGAGTAGAAGCAATGTCTAAGATTAATATCACCGTGATTAATCGTACTAAATCTCACACCTTCTAACTAGGCAAGTATCATTTTGAGTCACAATAAAATTTGTTGTGCCTGGTGACTCTCATGTCCTGGCTATGTGGTGGGATCCAGAAATACGGTACTTCAATTGCTAGAGATTTGTTAGCCTTTATTAACACCCTTAGTGTTACTTATGGAGGTACTTTCACATGCACCTAGGAAGCTGACATGTTGCAGGCAGGAAGTGACAACATGGCATAGCTGGCAGGATCTGGAACTCACCACTTTACTGTAGAGGTATAGCAATTACCAGTCTAGACTTCTGGGAAACTTGCGCCCTTAAGTTTAACATCAAGGGGACTACCTAAACTATTTGAACAAAACTATTTCTGCTGTTTCCAAAATTACCTTTTTACTAAATTGCATTTTAACATTTGTCCAACAGCTTTTATTAACTGGGTGAAAATCATGACTGCATCTGCTATAGATGTTGATACTCTATGAATACACTCAGTGCACCTAATATAAGGCCCTATATTATGAGAGAGTTCTTTGAAAATTAAATCTCAGAAGAAACTTGGCTTTCTCTGAGTAGTAATAAGTATGCTTTTTTTTTTTTAAATAGCTAAAGTGAAAATTATTTTGTGCCCTGCTTTATCTAATTTTTGGTTTCCAGAAAGCTCAGATTCAATTTTGATGTTTGACTACTGAAGAAGAAAATGTCAAACATTTTCTTTATCTGATTTTAATATAGTATTTCTATTTATACTTCCCCTGGTATGAATTATTTACTCATATAATTATTTTAGTACTTATGGACTTGTTATAAGCTGACTCAAATACTTTCTGGAACAAGGCATGGAACAAATAAATGACTAATAGAGCATTTCATTTAATTATTCTCAGGTCTATTAACAGAATGATTAATATCATCACTTTAAAAGAGATCCAAGAAAAAGAGGTGATACATATTATATATAGAAAATAACCAGTGATAAGACCCCTTATTTTTCTCCCACCGCCAGTTATGAAAAATAAATGTCAAAACAATACATGTTAAGGATTTTAAGCAAAAACACACTCTCAGATAAAAACCAACAAACAAACCAATAGATTCCAAACTGTGACCTGTACTCGCACAGCTGACTACTTCATCAGAATTCTTGAGAAAATGACATAAGAAAAATGTCTCCTAAAAGATATATGTTCAACAAGTTAAATGATTAAAGATAATAAGCCATAAGAAAAGTATAACTATCATTGTACATCCCAACTATATGAAGCAATTCTGGAAGTGGGGAGAAAAATGATTCTTTAAAAAGAAAGAGGTAAAGTATTAGCCCATTTATAATATATGAATTCAAAAATAATTTTCTAATAAAAACTTCATATCCAAAAATAAATGTAACATATGACAATAATTTCTGAATTATCAAAATACTATAACTAATTCTGTTCATTTTCATGAAATCCTTCACCAAACCAACAGCACACATATTTTAAAAAGTATAAACCCTCTTATTTATCTTAAGACTAATTTTCTGTAAGAACTTAAGTCTTTTTTTTTTTTTTTTTTTTTTTTTTTGCGGTACGCGGGCCTCTCACTGTTGTGGCCTCTCCCGTTGCGGAGCACAGGCTCCGGACGCGCAGGCTCAGGGGCCGTGGCTCATGGGCCCAGCCGCTCCGCGGCATGTGGGATCTTCCCGGACCGGGGCACGAACCCGTGTCCCCTGCATCGGCAGGCAGACTCTCAACCACTGTGCCACCAGGAAAGCCCAGAACTTAAGTCTTTTATAAGACAGAGGTTAATTAATAATATTTTGAAAGAAAAGATACCTTTTCTTAAACAAGGATATCGAAATAATTTTACAATTCCATAGTCATCAGCTGTAACTAAAACTTGGCCAGTATAGTTTCCATCTACTGAGTTTATATCATTGATATCTGAATACTTGGGCCAAATTCCATTTACTTCAAGGCCTGAAACACATGTCCATGAAGCCCAATGAACACCTTTTATTTCTTCTTTATTTGTCACTTCTTTTCCTCCTAAAAATAAATCATAGTATTAATTTAAGAAGTTATTTCCTTTGATTTTTACTCAAGCATAAACTGTACTGATAACATGGTAAACTCCAAAATTTAAATATCTTCTCCATCCTGTTAAAGGAGAATACATGAATAGGTAAGTGAATATAGCAAGGAAAGGAGGAAATTAAGTGCAAGGAGTTGTTAAAAAGCCACTACCAAAATTATGCTGATTCAGAGACATACAGATTTGATGATGAGGTAGCTTAGCAGGTTCATGCATGTGGACAGTAAAACTGAACCCTATTAAAATCATGCTACAGATCAGTCACAATGGGGTAAGTTAGAAGGAAAAGTAAAAGCTATACAAAAGTGGCAAATCAGGTATTGAAAAAGAAACCTAAGAAGATAAACGGTTGAGAAAGATAACTGAAAGGATCGCAAAGGAAGGATCAGTGACAAGTAATACATTTATGTTAGGTAATAGGACTTCAGGATTCAGTCAATCTTCATTACATACAGATTGTTAATGAAAACTTTTGGAGAGATGCATTAATTTAAATATGCAGCTACTCTTGTTAAATAAGTTATTTTAATATAGTGACTAATTCACTAAGCATCATACTAAGTAAAGGGCTGAGAGATAACATTTTGATGGTTGTTTTTATTCTTCTCTTTTTAAATCTTTGATAAAAATTCTGTTTTTCAAAATTAGTTTGTTAGCTATATTATTAATATTTGAAAAGTCTGAGATAACAACAAAAACCCAATTTATAGTCAGACATCTGTATCAGTTGTATTTAGTTAATTAGTTGTACCCATTAAAAATGGCATTTTGACTTTCTAATATACACTAGGACTTTACCATATACTACTCATATGGCATGGACTTCAACATAAAATAGGTCTTAGATCCTCCAAGCAATTAAGTTTTAATTAAGAACCAAAAGGATTTCAAATGATAAGGCAGCCACAGAGAAAAGATCACAATGCCTGAAATATTAGCTTGTATCTTCTTTGATTTCCTATAATCAAATGTAACTTACACTCTGCCTCTAATGAAATTCTAAGATATTTTAAAGGAACTAAAAATCTACAAATTATAAATAATTTATAGGAAATTTTTACCTGGCATCCTATAAAAAAGTCTTTTACCATTCCCATCATTTGTTTGTAAATATCTACTGTCTGAGGACCAGTCCAAGTGAGTGATGAAACTAAGTGATCCAACACATTCCCCAAATTTTTTGTAACGCTGAGAAACTCCATAAATATCAACTGAGCTGTCATTGCATCCAACAGCAAGGTAAGTTCCATCTGGTGAATATTTTAATTCATGAATTGCCTCCTTCCGATCTTTAATATGTACAACTTCCGTCATATCTCTGTAAAGAGAAAAAAAATGAGACCATACACAAAGAAGTAACTACAGAATTAGTTCACTTTTCAAATGTGTCTAAAATGACTGTGAGGCTGTATCAAGTATTTATAAACCATAAAACAAATGTAAATGAGACAAGTAGTATTAACTCAGGAATAATTTTGCTGAACAGAAATAAATGAGGACAATATATGCTGGAAGTAGAGAAAAATGCTAAATTTCAGTTCCTAAATTACTTAATTTTAAGTAGTTCAGAGATTCATACTAAATTTCTGGAGTCATACAATAAAGGAAATAAAGTCATGGATTTTTATGATGAAGTTCCTTATAAGTACTGAGTTTATGAAAAATGCTTAATTATAAAAGCCATGATTTTCAAATTAAATTTTTGTAATGAAGCAAATGCACAAAATTGCATCCAGGAAATAAAGGAGAAATTGATTTGTATTATTTCAGTAATACATTTGAATGTATATCTTTACATAGATACCACTAGTTACTTGTATTTCAACCTCTTTGACCTTTTTTAATAGAATACAAATTCTTCCCAATTAGCGACCACGTCAGCCAGCAAAGTTAAATATTTTTAATGACGCCTTATAACTGACTTTCCAGAAAAATAACAGGTACTGGTAATAGCCATAAAAATGGGTAAACACTTAGTTAAACACTACTGAGTTTCCAAACATGTGGAGTTGGTTGGAGAGGTGGAGAAGAGAGAGGCAGCAAGGGAGAAGGGGCAGGAGGAAGTGAGAATTCTATTTCTAACTAGTGCCAGGGACGTTTTCCAAATAAATTTTGCATTACCCATCTGAAAGGTTATCAACAGATAATTCAAGAATAAAAGCTTAAATGGTTATTTCCCAATTTTTACAGTTTCTAAATGGACAATTTAAAGCAATAAAACTCATATTTCTTTCAGTAACATTAAGTATTTAACTGTTTTAGGCACATGACACACAAAGATGAACTCATCTTCTGTGAGAGACAGAGATAAAGTAATTATACTTTATAATTGAGAAAATGTAGTGAGTGCTCAAAAGGTTATGTGTGAAGTTCTATAAGAAACACTGAAAAATGGTTAAGACTAAAGGCAGGGGACTTCCCTGGTGGAACAGTGGTTAAGAATGTGCCTGCCAATGCAGGGGACACGGGTTCGATCCCTGGTCTGGGAAGATCTCACATGCCAAGGAGCAACTAAGCCCATGCACCACAACTACTGAGCCCACGATCTAGAGCCTTCGAGCCACAACTACTGAGCCCATGCACCACAACTACTGAAGCCCATGTGCTTTAGAGCCCGTGCATCACAACTACCGAGCCCACGCGTCACAACTACTGAAGCCTGCGTGCTCTAGGGCCCACGTGCCACAACTACTGAGCCCACGTGATGCAACTAGCCACCGCAATGAGAAGCCCACACACCACAACGAAGAGTAGCCTGGCTCGCCGCAACTAGTGAAAGCCCACGCACAGCTACAAAGACCCAGCGTGGCAATCAATCAATCAGTAACTAAAAGACTAAAGGCAGGAAGGGACCAAGGAAGAGTGATACCTATTTGAGCATAAGACCTGAGGGGCTGGCTAAGTATAAAAGATTGAAGGTTTTCCAGAAAGAAGACACAGCATGAGCAATGCAAATACATGGCACATTTGAAGAACAGTAGATAATACAACGTGGATACAAGATAAGTGGGAAAAGCAGTGACCTGATGGGGTTAAAGAGATAAATTGAGGACAGTGTGTAACAGATCTGATACATTGCCAAGGAACCTGGGCTTTACCCTGGTGTTAATCATATAAAGAAAGAGACGAAAATCATCCCCTTAACTACAAAAGGGAATCAGAACAAAACAAAACAAAACAAAATAAATGAAGGAAAAAAAAGTACTTTTTAAAAGAGCTTTCCTGGTCAACGTCACTTTTGCCTTAGACCCTGCAACTTGCAAGGTCCTCTTCCTAAGCACAGAATAATGTAGCTACTTCTACCTTTCCCAGTGACTTCTTCCTTTCAGTTTTAATTTAAATCCATGCATCTTACCTCCCTTTCTTCATACCATTCATCCATCCAACCACTCAGCCATCCATTAGTACATCCAGCCATTCATCTATATCTATATGGAGCAAGATTTTTAAGAAAACATCTAAGACACTATTTGAAAGCTTTTCTTTTTTATACCTTCTTTATTAAAATATAAACATTCCAGTATCAATCATGAACATTAGTTAAAATGCTCCTGGAAAATTCTTCAGAATTATTTTGGTAATTTTTTTACAGCTTTTTTGTTCTAGGGACTTAACTGCTCCTAGTTAACAAGAGAAATAAGTGTGGATATCTGAGGTTGTCTCTTGCTTTCTACTACTGTGGCCCTGTCCACCAACCAACACACGCACACAGAGAAGAAACCAACAGTGAGGGAAAGAGATTCTGATTGACTGGTTTTGTAGTATGTATTACGTTATTACATCAACACTATGAATTATAACTATCTTCTCTGACAAAGTTTCTTTGACAAATTTACAGGTAAGAAGACTATTATTAGATGAAAATGTATTGATTTCTAAAAATTCTGAATTAAGTCTTCTGGGAAACTGGTATGCAAATTCTGTGATTTCTTTAAGAAGCAGAGGGAGGTCAAAGCCTGGGAATACTCATACATTAGCAGTCCGTAACACATCACAAAAGTAAAAGTACACAATATTAATAGAGCATATATATTGATAGAGCATATAACAGAAGAAGCGTTCCTAGGTGAAGGTGTTAGAGGAAACAGACCAAAAGAAGTGGAGTTTAAACTTCATTCTGAGGAATTAATGGGACTTAGCTTAGCAGAAGACAGGAACTGGGAGGAAAAAGCCTACATTCCAGCAGAGCTAAAACTATGTGAAATTGCTGATGGCAAGAGAAAGCATTCAAGCTCAGCTTGAGAAGCCCAGTATAGTGGTACTGAAACAAGCAAAGGGGGCTTTGATGTGAGCAGAGTCTCGCAAGGAAGACTAAGGGAAAATTATAAAAGTCCTCATACATCTAAAGATTTTTGGCCTTAACTTGTAAATATAAGCTAGGGTGGGATGAATCAATCAGATCACTAATCTGGTAAAAACAGAGTAAAAAACAAATTGAAGGAGTATAACAGCAGGATTAAGACCAATTAGAAGACTACTACAGGTGGTGGTTGCTCAGACTTCAGAAAGAAGTGAAATGATCTGAAATATACAGTATTATACAGTCCATACTATTATAGAGTATTTAGTATATGTTAAAGATATTATCATTCTAATCTTATTCACAAACCTTAACTAAAATGCTCCTAGACAATTCATCAGGTAAGTAAAATCAACAGGATGTAGTGATGGATTATAAATGGTGGTTATCTCCTAGAGAAATGGAAATAAAAACAAAAATAAACAAATGGGACCTAATGAAACTTAAAATCTTTTGCACAGCTAAGGAAACCATAAACAACACAAAAAGACAACCCTCAGAATGAGAGAAAATATTTGCAAATGAAGCAACAGACAAAGGATTAATCCTCAAAATATACAAGCAGCTCAATATCAAAAAACAACCTAATCCAAAAATGGGCAGAAGACCTAAATAGACATTTCTCCAAAGAAGATATACAGATTGCCAACAAACACATGAAAGAATGCTCAACATCACTGATCATTAGAGAAATGCAAATCAAAGCTACAATGAGGTATCACCTCACATCGGTCAGAATGGCCATCACCAAAAAATCTACAAACAATAAACGCTGGAGAGGGTGTGGAGAAAAGGGAACCCTCCTGCACTGCTGGTAGGAATGTAAACTGATACAGCCACTATGGAGAGTATGGAGGTTCCTCAAAAAACTAAAAATAGAACTACCATATGACCCAGCAATCCCACTACTGGGCATATACCCTGAGAAAACCATAATTCAAGAGACATGTACCACAGTGTTCACTACTGCACTATTTACAGTAGCAAGGACACGGAAGCAACCTAAGTGTCCATCGACAGATGAATGGATAAAGAAGATGTAGCACATATATACAATGGAATATTACTCAGCCACAAAAAGAAACGAAATTGAGTTACTTGTAGTGAAGTGGATGGACCTAGAGTCTATCATACAGAGTGAAGTAAGTCAGAAAGAGAAAAAATATGCTAACACATGTATATGGAACGTAAAAAAAAAAAAAGGTTCTCATGAACCTAGGGGCAGGACAGGAATAAAGACACAGACGTAGAGAATGGACTTGAGGACACAGGGGAGGGGGGAAGGGGAAGCTGGGATGAAGTGAGTCAGTAGCATTGACATATATACACTACCAACTGTAAAACAAAGAGCTAGTGGGAAGCAGATGCATAGCACAGGGAGATCAGCTCAGTGCTTTGACCACCTAAAAGGGTGGGATAGAAAGGGTGGGAGGGAGGCTCAAGAAGGAGGGGATATGGTGATATATGTATACATATAGCTGATTCACTTTGTTATACAGCAGAAACTAACACAACATTGTAAAGCAATTATACTCCAATAAAGATGTAAAAAAAAAAAAAAATGGTGGTTAGAGAGAGAGAGGTATCAATGATAATGCCTAGGTTTTTGGCTTATACAAGAACATGGACAGAACAGGGCCCAGAGACAGAAGATCAGTTTGGGAGGGGGGATGCTGGGTTCAGCTTTGGACATGCTGAATTGCAGATGTCTTTGAGATACCCAAGTGATGTTAAATAAGCAACTGAATATGCATGACTGGAGTTTAGAGGCGATAACAGGGCTAGAACTATGCATCTGGGATCATCAGGCTATGGGTAGTAACTGAAGCTACAGGTAGGATGAGATTACCTAGTGAGAAAATACAGAGTAGAAAAGAGCAGGAAGCCTAGAATCTGAGCTTTGAGGGACTTCAATTTTACTGGGTAGGCAGAAGATAATTAGCATATAAAGAAAATGGAGCCAGAGGCTGCAAAGACAAAAAGAATTAACATCTAAAGCCAGGGAAGAGCATGTTTTGAGAAGGAGCAAGTTGTTCAAGGGGTCAAATTTACTGCTGAGAATCAATTTAGATGAGAACTGAAAAATATCTCCTGGTTTTAGTTACAGGGCACTATTAGTGAGGGTTTTCCAATTTAAAGATGAAGGCAAAAGCTATATTGGAATGGGGGTAGAAAGTTGATAAGTTAATTGGAAGGAAAGAGAGACAGTAAAATAGGCAGGTTTTTGAGATTTTTACTGTGAAAGAGAAGAGAGATGTGATATAACCAAAGAGGGCCTCAGGCTCGAGGTAGGAATTTTAAGATAAGACATATTTGAGCATGTTTTAATAGTGCTCTTGGTGGGGGCAGAGAGACAAAAACACCTTCGATGTGAAAAAATAATGGACATAAAAGAGTTACTTTTTGAAAGCCAGGAAACAACTTTCAGAACTTATTACTCCCATGAAATGAGGCAGACAAAATATAAATATGTTGAAAAAAAATTAAATGAATGTGTGATTAGTTAGGGGAAAAACTGTCCTAATCCTTTTAAAGTTGATATAACTCAGCAGTGACACTGTCAGAAAAGACAACTGGCTAGAGACTGGTAGAATCTAAAATGGCAACGTTAATACTTTTACAACTAAAGTCTACCCCATACACTGAAGGAAACCTTACTCCATCTTCAGCATAATTTATTAACCATGCTCACCAAGCTCTTCCACTGAAGTCTCCCTAATTACTTATGAGAATGAATTAGCGCCTCTGAAGAGTTTGATGTTGATAATACCATGCAGCCCACCACCAGTCAAAGTTTTATATGTATTCATATGTATCTTCTAATTTGAAAAATATTTGCAATTTTTCATTTGACTCCATGATATTAGTGTTTGTTTTAATATAAAATTATTTAACATTTTTATCACAAGGAAAAGAGACGTTCTAAGAAGTTATATGATTTTGCCCTGGCACATCACCTTGTACCCCAATTTAAGAATCAGTGTGTTAGTTTCTAATCTATGCTATGTTCCTCTAATCATAACATAACCACTCCTGTGAGGGCACTTTACTACTGCTATACTTATAAATTCTGCTCTATGATACAGAGAATATACACAGCGAACCAAGAAGAAACAGTGACCAGGTAAATTAAGAAGGATTAGGAATATTTTTGAGGGAGTTCCCTGGTGGCCTATTGGTTAGGATTCCAGGCTTTCACTGCCATGGCCCAGAGTTCAATCTCTGGTCAGGGAACTGAGATCGCGCAAGCTATGCGACGCATGCCTCACTTACCCCCCAAAAAGAATATTTTTGAGTTGCTAAAATACTGACTTATTAGAGATAATTTATTCACCCAGTTTCTTGCATACAATAATTGAAAGGACAAGTAAATGTACAAACGAAAAAATAACAATCACTATTTTTAATGCATACCAACTATCTGATAGAAATTCTCAGGTGTTTTACACGCATCTTAAATTCTTGGTTGTAAAACAACTCAAATGTACTTAATGACACTGAGTTTTACACTTAAAAATGTTTAAAATGGTAAATTTTATATTATGTATGTTTTATCACAATAAAAAATTAGATTAAGAGAAAAATCTCAGCATATCTCATTATAGAAACCTGTCCCAGAAAGAAGAGTCATATCTATAGCAGCTCAGAAGTACAAGAGGACATGATGTATCTGAAAAAATGAAAGATGTTTTATACATGTTAAAAGAAAGAGACTGCAGTAGAAAGAAATAGGCTAGAGAGATGGGCAGGATATGCTATGTTAAGAATTATGAACTTCATCCTAAGGACAGTGCGATGCTTTTATCATACTTTAGAAAGACGAGGGATGCAAACAAATGTGTTTTAAAAGGCATCACTATAACTGTAGAGTGTTAAAAAGGACTTGAGGAAGCAAAATAGGAGGTAAGGAGGCCAGCTGAGATTCTATTCCACCAATCCAGGTAAGACATGGCAAAAGTTTATAAAAGAGTACAGTGGTGAGAGTGGAAGGAAGTAGATTAATTTGAGAGCTATTTAGGAATTAGGTTCTCCAGAATTTAGTGATTAACTAGACATGAGAGACAAAGGAAAGAAATGAATCAATGGTTTCTGGATTGGGCAACTGGGTGGATGGCCCTATGATTCATTAAACTGGATGTGAAAAATTTCATAGATACTTGTCATCGTGAACACGTGTGGATCTACAACAAATTTTTAAATGGCTGTATAGAATTCAACTGAATGCAATAATCCAACATATCTATAATCCAACAAAAGATGCTAACTGCTTTAACAAATTCTTTAAACTTTTCTAATCACCCAAACAAAGGGAGAGATGCAGGCATTTTTTTCAAAGCATAAATCTGCAAATAACAACAAAACCATTCACTCATTTTTAACAGTTTCAAGGTCTCATTCTCCCTCTTCTATGTCAGAAGATCATTACTGAAAATCAATACTACCAAGAAATAGAAATCAAGACCCAAATTTAACTCAAAATTTTAGTCATTAATCTACTAAGCATTCTTAATCCCCCAAACCAAGGGTTTTGAGTTAACTTAATTTTCTGACAAAGCCATTTTTAAAAACATATTTTTTATACTTAATGAAACTAATATTTGAGAAAATGTATGTTAATAAGAAGGGAGGGGGTTAAAGGAAATGGGTAAAAATAAGTGCTATGCACTCTATCTCACTTAACAGAAATTTACTCTCTCTTTCTACTTCTACCCTATTACATACCTTACTCTAAGTACAGTGAATGAGCCATCCTTCATTCCAAGGGCAAGATGGATCCCATCTACATTTACAGCTGCACAACGAATTGGTTCTTCCATATTACACCTTGCTATTAGTGCATGATCAACTAGGCTCCATATCCTGTAACATTTAATTAAAATAAAAGAACAGTTAACTAACATATGCTTAAAAAATGATAGACTCTATGAAAAAACTGTTGGTTAAAATAATAATTTCATTTTAAGGAGGCAAGATAAACCTAGATTTTTAACTGTATGCTTGTGGCTGGGAATTCTTATCTACGAAACAGAAGTACTCTTAATGCTTAAAATGACAAGGGTTAATAGAATCTTTTATTTATTTATTTATTTTAACATCTTTATTGGAGCATAATTGCTTTACATTGTGGTGTTAGTTTCTGCTGTATAACAAAGTGTATCAGCTACACATATACATATATCCCCATATTCCCTCCCTCTTGCATCTCCCTCCCACCCTCCCTATCCCGCCCTTCTAGGTGGTCACAATGCACTGAGCTGATCTCCCTGTGCTATGCAGCTGCTTCCCACTACCTATTTTACATTTGGCAGTGTATATATGTCAATGCCACTCTCTCACTTCATCCCAGCTTACCCTTCCCTCTCCCCATGTCCTCAAGTCCATTTTCTACGTCTGCATCTTTATTCCTGTCCTGCCCCTAGGTTCTTCAGAACCATTTTCTTTTTTTAGATTCCATATATATGTGTTACCATATGGTATTTGTTTTTCTCTTTCTGACTTACTACACTCTGTATGACAGACTCTAGGTCCATCTACCTCACTACAAATAACTCAGTTTCGTTTCCTTTTATGGCTGAGTAATATTCCATTGTATATATATGCCACATCTCCTTTATCCATTCATCTGTCGATGAACACTTAGGTTGCTTCCATGTCCTGGCTATTGTAAATAGAGCTGCAATGAACATTGCATTATGGTTTTGAATTATGGTTTTCTCAGGGTATATGCCCAGTAGTGGGATTGCTGGGGTGTATGGTAGTTCTATTTTTAGGTTTTTGAGGAACCTCCATACTGTTCTCCATAGTGGCTGTATCAATTTACATTCCCACCAACAGTGCAAGAGGGTTCCCTTTTCTCCACACCGTCTCACGCATTTATTGTTTGTAGATTTTTTGATGATGGCCATTCTGACCGGGGTGAGGTGATACCTCATTGTAGTTTTGATTTGCATTTCTCTAATGATTACTGATGTGGAGCATCCTTTCATGTGTTTGTTGGCAATCTGTATATCTGCTTTGGAGAAATGTCTATTTAGGTCTTCTGCCCATTTTTCGATTGGGTTTTTTGTTTTTTTGAGATTTAGCTACATGAGCTGCTTGTATATTTTGGAGATTACTGCTTTGTAAGTTGCTTTGTTTGCAAATATTTTATCCCATTCTGAGGGTGGTGTTTTCGTCTTGTTTATGGTTTCCTTAGCTGTGCAAAAGCTTTTAAGTTTCATTAGGTCCCATTTGTTTACTTTTGTTTTTATTTCCATTTCTCCAGGAAGTGGGCCAAAAAGGATCTTGCTGTGATTTATGTCAGAGTGTCCTGCCTATGTTTTCCCCTAAGAGTTTTATAGTGCCTGGCCTTACATTTAGGTCTTTAATCCATTTTGAGTTCATTTTTGTGTATGGTGCTAGGGAGTGTTCTAATTTCATTCTTTTACATGTAGTTGTCCAGTTGTCCCAGCACCACTTATTGAAGAGGCTGTCATTTGCCATTGTGTATTCTTGCCTCCTTTATCAAAGATAAGGTGACCATATGTGCGTGGGTTTATCTCTGGGCTTTCTATCCTGTTCCATTGATCTATATTTCTGTTTTTGTTCCAGTACCATACTGTCTTGATTACTGTGGCTTTGTAGTATAGTCTGAAGTCAGGGAGCCTGATTCCTCCTGCTCCGTTTTTCTACCTCAAGATTGCTTTGGCTATTCGGGGTCTTCTGTGTTTCCATAGAAACTGTGAAATTTTTGCTCTAATTCTGTGTAAAATGCCAGTGGTAGTTTGATAGGGATTGCATTGAATCTGTAGATTGATTTGGGTAGTATAGTCATTTTCACAATATTGATTCTTCCAATCCAAGAACATGGTGTATCTCCATCTGTTTGTATCACCTTTAATTTCTTTCATCACTACCTTATAGTTTTCGGCATACAGGTCTTTTGTCTCCTTAGGCAGGTTTATTCCTAGATATTTTATTCTTTCTGTTGCAAGGGTAAATGGGAGTGTTTCCTTAATTTCTCTTCCAGATTTTCATCATTATTGTACAGGAATGAAAGAAATTTCTGTGCATTAATTGTGTATCCTGCTACTTTACCAAATTCATTGATTAGCTCTAGTAGTTTTCTGGTAGTATCTTTAGGATTCTCTACGTACAGTATCATGTCATCTGCAAACAATGAGAGTTTTACTTCTTCTTTTCTGATTTGGATTCCTTTTATTTCTTTTTCTTCTCTGACTGCTGTGGCTAAAACTTCCAAAACCATGTTGAATATTAGTGGTGAGAGTGGGCAACCTTGTCTTGTTCCTGATCTTAGTGAAAATGGTTTCAGTTTTTCACCATTGAGAATGATGTTGGCTGTGGCTCTGTCATATATGGCCTTAATTATGTTGAGGTAAGTTCCCTCTATGCGTACTTTCTCGAGAGTTTTTATCATAAATGGGTGTTGAATTTTGTTGAAAGCTTTTTCTGCACCTACTGAGATGATGATATGGTTTTTCTCCTTCAATTTGTGAATATGGTGTATCACATTGATTGATTTACTATACTGAAGAATCCTTGCATTCCCGGGATAAACCCCACTTGATTATGGTGTATGATCCTTTTAATGTGCTGCTGGATTCTGTTTGCTAGTATTTTGTTAAGGAGTTTTGCATCTATGTTCATCAGTGCTGCGGGCCTGTAGTTTTCCTTTTTTGTGCCATCTTTGTGTGGTTTTGGTAGCAGGGTGATTGTGGCCTCATAGAATGAGTTTGGGAATGTTCCTCCCTCTGTTATATTTTGGAAGAGTTTGAGAAGGATAGGTGTTAGCTCTTCTCTAAATGTTTGATAGAATTCTCCTGTGAAGTCATCTTGTCCAGGGCTTTTGTTTGTTGGAAAATTTTTAATCACCGTTTCAATTTCAGTGCTTGTGATTGGTCTGTTTATATTTTCTATTTCTTCCTCATTCAGCCTCAGAAGATTGTGCTTTTCTAAGAATTTGTCCATTTCCTTCAGGTTGCCCATTTTATTGGCATATAGTTGCTTGTAGTAATCTCTCATGATCCTTTGTATTTCTGCAGTGTCAGTTGTTACTTCTCCTTTTTCATTTCTAATTCTGCTGATTTGAGTCTTCTCCCTTTTTTTCTTGATGAGTCTGGCTAATGGTTTACCAATTTTGTTTATCTTTTCAAAGAACCAGCTTTTAGTTTTATTGATCTTTGCTGTCATTTCCTTCATTTCTTTTTCATTTATTTCTGATCTGATCTTTATGATTTCTTTCCTTCTGCTGACTTTGGGGTTTTTTTTGTTCTTCTTTCTCTAATTGCTTCAGGTGTAAGGTTAGGTTGTTTATTTGAGATTTTTCTTGTTCCATGAGGTAGGATTATATTGCTATAAACTTCCCTCTTAGAACTGCTTTTGGTGCATCCCACAGGTTTTGGGTTGTCGTGTTTTCATTGTCATTTGTTCCTAGGTATTTTTTGATTTCCTCTTTGATTTCTTCAGTGATCTCTTGGTTATACAGTAGTGTATTGTTTAGTCTCCATGTTTTGTTTTTTTTTTCCAGATTTTTTCCTGTAATTGGTATCTAGTCTCATAGCACTGTGGTCAGAAAAGATACTTGATACGATTTCAATTTTCTGAAATTTACCAAGGCTTGACTTGTGACCCAAGATATGATCTATCCTGGAGAATGTTCCATGATCACTTGAGAGGAGAGTGTAATCTGCTGTTTTTGGATGGAATGTCCTATAAGTATCAATTAAATCCATCTTGGTTAATGCATCATTTAAAGCTTGTGTTTCCTTATTTATTTTCATTTTGGATCATCTGTCCTTTGGTGAAAGTGGGGTGTTAAAGTCCCCTACTATTATTGTGTTATTGTCGATTTCCCCTTTTATGGCTGTTAGCATTTGCCTTATGTATTGAGGTGCTCCTATGTTGGGTGTGTAAATATTTACAATTCTTATATCTTCTTCTCGGATTGATCCCTTGATCATTATGTAGTGTCCTTCTTTGTCTCTTGTAATAGTCTTTATTTTAAAGTCTATTTTGTCTGATATGAGAATTGCTACTACAGCTTTCTTTTGATTTCCATTTGCATGGAATATCTTTTTCCATCCCCTCACTTTCAGTCTGTATGTGTCCCTAGGTCTGAAGTGGGTCTCTTGTAGTCAGCATATATATGGGTCTTGTTTTTGTATCCATTCAGCCAGTCTGTGTCTTTTGGTTGGAACACTTAATCCATTTACATTGAAGGCAATTATCGATATGTATGTTCCTATTACCATTTACTTAATTGTTCTGGGTTTTTATTGTAAGTCTTTTCCTTCTCTTGTGTTTCCTGCCTAGAGAAGTTCCTTTAGCATTTGTTGTACAGCTGGTTTTGTGGTGCTGAATTCTCTTAGCTTTTGCTTGTCTGTAAAGATTTTAATTTCTCTGTCGAACCTGAATGAGATCCTTGCTGAGTAGAGTAATCTTGGTTGTAGGTTTTTCCCTTTCGTCACTTTAAATATGTCCTGCCACTGCCTTCTGGCTTTCAGAGTTTCTGCTGAAAGATCAGTTGTTAACCTTATGGGGATTCCCTTGTATGTTAATTGTTGATTTTCCCTTGCTGTTTTTAATTTTTCTTTGTATTTAATTTTTGATAATTTGATTAATATGTTTCTTGTCTTATGTATTGAGGTGCATGTTTCTCCCTGGATTTATCCTGTATGGGACTCACTGCACCTCTTGGACTTGATTGACTATTTCCTTTCCCATATTAGGGAAGTTTTCAACTATAATCTCTTCAAATATTTTCTCAGTCCCTTTCTTTTTCTATTCTTCTGGGACCCCCTATAATTCATATGTTGCATTTAATGTTGTCCCAGAGGTCTCTGAGACTGTCCTCATTTCTTTTCATTCTTTTTTCTTAATTCTGCTCTGCAGTAGTTATTTCCACTATTTTATCTTTTAGGTCACTTACCCGTTCTTCTGCCTCAGTTATTCTGCTATTGATTCCTTCTAGAGAATTTTTAATTTCATTTATTGTTTTGTTCATCATTGTTTGTTTGCTCTTTAGTTCTTCTAGGTCCTTGTTAAACGTTTCTTGTATTTTCTCCATTCTATTTCCAAGATTTCGGATCACCTTTACTATCATTACTCTGATTTCTTTTTCAGGTAGACTGCCTATTTTCTCTTCAGTTGTTTGTTCTGGTGGGTTTTTACCTTGCTCCTTCATCTGCTGTATATTTCTCTGTCTTCTCATTTTGCTTAACTTACTGTGTTTGGGGTCTCATTTTTGCAGGCTGCGGGTTTGTAGTTCCCATTGTTTTTGATGTCTGCCCCCAATGGATGAGGATGGTTCAGTGGCTTGTGTAGGCTTCCTGGTGAAGTGGACTGGTGCCTGTGTTCTGATGGATGAGGCTGGATCTTGTCTCTCTGGTGTGCAGGGCTGTGTCCGGCAGTGTGTTTTGGGGTGTCTATGAACTTATAATTTTAGGCGGCCTCCCTGCTAATGGGTGGGGTTGTGTTCCTGTCTTGCTAGTTGTTTAGCATGGGGTATCCAGCACTGTAGCTTGCTGGTTGTTGGGTGGAGCTGGGTCTTATCGTTGAGACGGAGATCTCTGGGAGAGCTCTTGCCAAATGATATTACATGGGGCCAGGAGGTCTCTGGTGGTCCAATGTCCTGAACTCGGCTCTCCCACCTCCAAGGCTCAGGTCTGACAGCCAGCCAGAGCACCAAGACCTTGTCAGCCATATGGCTATTTTGGACTCAGCCGAATATGGAGCAAAGCAACAAAATGGAGTGGATCAGTGACTCTCAATTTTTAGGGCATCAGAACCACTTGGAGGGCTTGTGAAAACACAGATCGCTGGGCTGCACCTCAGAATTTCTGGTCCAGAATTTTTCATTCAGACTTTTCTAATTCTGACCTTTTGGCCTAGAGAAAAGTTTGACTGTTTCTGAGCTGCCTGGCTCTGCAGAACGTTGCTCTCTCCCCAGCTCTAGGAATATTCTTCTGCCTTCCTCACTGGGGGCTGTGGGAGGATGAGCTGGGGCCCTGTACTCCCAATTAGCCAGATGAGGAAACTGAAGTTGAGAGCAACCAGAAAACTTGCCCCAGGTACACAGGGTGTAAGAAGTAGACTCGGGTGCCAAATCAAGTCCTCTACCAACAGGGCCACTGTCATGCTGCCTCTTCTTGCCTTGAAGATAATGAAGCAGAGTCTCCGGTCCAGGTGGTCTCAACATCACATTACTCTCTGAAGGCGAGTCCTCGGAACCAGCTCCTACTGTGGGAGCCGTGGGCAGAATACCAGAATCTTTTATTTTTAAGATGATGTTATAACATTAATTTTTTCCAATCATTCATTTTAGGTGGATGATTTCTACCCTGATTAAAGGCGAGATACATATATAGTATAGTGGTGTATGGTATACACCATATATAGTCTTTTAAGAATAACACTTCGGTTTATGCAAATTTAGTCTTTTCCAGACCCTAATGTTAGAAAACTGTAACAAGAAGTAAAAAATGCCCATTGTTTGAAAGTTAAGTATTACACTTCCAAATAACATAAAGGACAAAGACCAAAATTCTAATGAAAACTCGTAACATTTTAGAAGTAAATTACAACAGAAGTATTTCATATCAAAACTTGTGGGATATAGCTGAAATAGTACTTAGGGAGAAATTTAAATGCAGATATTATCAAAATAAAGGCTACAACTTAATGAACGAGCATCTACTCTAAAAGGTTAGGAAAAGATCAGCAAAACTAAGTATATTTTTAAACATTTTATAGCAGTATCTTATTTTTTAAAATTCTGTTTGTTTTTGCTGTTTTCTATGAATTTGTATATTGTTTCTATATCCAGGAATTTTGCTAAATTCTCTTTTTAATTCCAATAATTTCTCTGTATTTTCCTTTTAATTCTCTACATATACAATTATAACACCTGCAAATGACAGTTGTTTCTTCTTTTCTATTCAAAAATCTCTCTCTCTCTCTCTCTATATATATATATACATCTATTGAAAATATATACACATATACATATATATATACACATATATATATATTTAGGCTCACTGTGCTGACAAACACTTCTAGTCTGTAGCTGAATATAATGGTGAAGAATAAAATAATGAAAAATATAATGGTGAAAGTGGGCACCATTTTCTTCTTCCTCATTTTAAAGGAAAACTTTCAGTGTTTCAACATTAAACATGATACTTCCTGATGACTTTCTTTGCCCACAGATTGTGGGCCACACTGGGCCCACTGCCTGCCTTTGTATAGTCTACAAGCTAAGAATGGTTTTGCATTTTTTTAATTGAAGTATAGTTGATTTACAATATTGTGTTAGTTTCAGGTATACAGCATAGTGATTCAGTTATTATTTTTTTTCAGATTATATTCCATTATAGGTTATTATAAGATATTGAATATAATTCCCTGTGCTATACAGTAAATTCTTATTGCTTATTTTATGTAGAGTGGTTTGTATGTGGTAATACCATACTCCTAATTTGTCCCCCGACCCGCTTTGGTGACCATAAGCTTCTTTCTTTTTTTTTAAATAAATAAATAAATTTATTTATTAATAATTTTATTTATTATTTATTGTATTATTTATTAAATTTATTAAATTTATTCAAATAAATTTATTTATTTTTGGCTGCATTGGGTCTTTGTTGCTGCACACGGGCTTTCTCTAGTTGCAGTGAGCGGGGGCTGCTCTTCGTTGTGGTACAAGGGCTTCTCATCACAGTGGCTTCTCTTGTTGTGGAGCACAGGCTCTAGGTGCTCAGGCTTCAGTAGTTGTGGCACGTGGGCTCAGTAGAAAACAGAAAATTCTCTGATTTATGTCAGAGAATGTTATGCCTATGTTCTCTTCTAGGAGTTTTATGGTATTGTGTCTTACACTTAGGTTTTTAAACCATTTTGAATTTATTTTTATATATGTTGTCAGGGAATGTTCTAATTTTATTAATTTACATGTAGCTGTCCAGCTTTCCTAATATCACCTGTTGAAGAGATTATCTTTCCTCCATTGTATATTCTTGTCTCCTTTGTTGTAGACTGACCACAGGTGCATAGTTTATTCCTGGGTTCTCTATTCGATTCCATTGATCTATATGTCTGTTTTTGTGTCAATCGCATGCTGTTTTGATTACTGCAGCTTTGTAGTATAGTCTGAAGTCTGCAAGGATTATACCTCCAGCTTTGTTCTTTTTTTCTCAGGATTTCTTTGGCAATTCTGGGTCTTTTGTGGTTCCGTATACATTTTAGGATTATTTGTTCTAGTTCTGTGAAAAATGTCATAGGTATTTTGATAGGGATTGCATTTAATCTGTAGATTGCTTTGGGTAGTATGGACATTTTTAACAATATTAATTTTTCCAATCCAAAAGCATGGTATATTTTTCCATTTCTTTGAATCATCTTCAATTTCCTTTTTCAATATTTTGTACTTCTCAGTGCATAGGTCTTTCACCTCCTCCATTAAGCTTATTCCTAGTTATTTTTTCTTTGATGATTTTAAATGGAATTTAAAAAAAATTTTTCTTTCTGATATTTCATTATTAGTATAAAGAAATGCAACAGATTTCTGTATATTAATCTTGTATCCTGCTACCATGATAAATTCATTTATTAGTTCTAATAGTTTTTGTGTGAAGACTTCAGGGTTCTCTATGTAGAGTATCATGTCATTTGCAAATAGTTACAGTTTTATCTCTTCCTTTATAATTTGGATACCTCATTTCTTTTTCTTGTCTGATTTCTGTGGCTAGGACTTCCAATACTATGTTGAATAGAAGTGGTGAGATTGGGCATCCTTGTCTTGTTTTTGAATTTAGTGGGAAAGCATTTAGCTTTTCACTGTTGAGTATTACATTGGCTGTAGGCTTGTTATAAGCAGCTTTTATTATGTTGAGATATGTTCCCTCTATACCCACTTTGGTGAGAGTTTTTATCATGAATGGATACTGAATTTTTTTAAATGCTTTTTCTGCATCTGTTGAGTTGATCATGTGGTTTTTGTCTTTTCTTTTGTTAATATAGTGCATCACAATGATTAATTTGAGTATGCTGAACTATCCTTGTGACCCTGGAATGAATCCAATTTGATCATGGTGTATGATCCTTTTAATGTATTGCTGGATTCGGTTTGCTAATATTTTGTTGAGGATTTTTGCATCTGTATTCATCAAAGATTATCGACTGGTAATTTTTTTCCTGTAGTGTCTCTGTCTGGTTTTGGTATCTGGGCGATGGTTGCCCCACAGAATTAATTTGGGAATGTTCCCTTCTCTTCAGTTTTTTGGAATAGTTTGAGAAGGACAGGTATAAATTCCTTGTATGTTTGGTAGAATTCCCCAGTGAAGCCATCTGGTCCTAGACTTTGGTTTGCAGGGAGGCTGGTTTTTTGTTTTTGTTTTTACTACAGATTCTATCTCACTTCTAGTGATTGGTATGTTCAAATTATGTGTTTCTTCTTGATTCAGTTATAGCAGTTATGCTTCTAGAAACTTGTCCATTTCTTCTAGGTTGTCCAATTTGTTGGCATGTAACTGTTCATAGTATGCTCTTATGATTTTTTAGTATTTCTGTGGTATCAGTTGCTATTTCTCCTCTTTCATTTCTTATTTTGTTTAGTTGGATCCTCTTTTCTTCTTGGTGAGTCTGCCTGGAGGTTTGTCAATTTTGTTCATCTTTTCAAAATACCAGCTCTTGGTTTTACTGATCTATTGGTTTTTTGATCTCTATTTATTTCCTCTCTGATCTTTATTATTTCCTTCCTTCTGCTGACTTTGGGTTTTGTTTGTTCTTTTTCCAATTCTTTTAGTTGGTAGGTTAGGTTCTTTGAGATTTTTCCTGTTTCTTGAATAAGGCCTGTATCACTATAAACTTCCCTCCTAGAACTGTTTTTGCTGCATCCATAGATTCTGTAAAGTTGTGTTTTCATTTTTGTTTGTCTCTACGTATTTTATGATTTCTTCTTTGATTTCATTATTGACGCATTGGATTTTTAGTAGCATGTTGTTTAGTATCCAAGTGGTTGTTCTTTTCCTGTTTTTCATTCTGTGGTTGATTTCTAGTTTCATACTGTTGTGGTCAGAAAAAATGCTTGAAATAATTTCTATTCTCTTAAATTTACTGAGGCTTGTTTTCTGACCTAATGTGTGGTCCATCCTAAAGAACATTCCATGCACAACTGGAAAGAAAGTGTACTCTTTTTTGGATGTAGTGTCCTGTAGATATTAATTAAGTCCAACTAATCTACTACGTCATTTAGGACCTCTGTTGCCTTATTAGTTTTCTGTCTGGATGATCTGTCCATTGATGTCAGTGGAGTGTTAAAGTCTCCTACTATTATTGTGTTATTGTCAATTTCTCCCTTTATGTCTGTATTTGTTTTATATATGTAGGTGCTCCTATATTGGGAGCATGTATGTTAATGAGTATAATATTCTCCTATTGTACTGATTCCTTTATCACTATACAATGCCCTTCTTTATCTTTCTATTTATTTATTTATTTATTTGGTTGTACCGGTTCTTAGTTTCAGCAGGCAGACTCCTTAGTTGCAGCCTGCCTGGTCCTTAGTTGCAGCACGTGGGCTACTTAGTTGCAGCAGGTGGGCTCCTTAGTTGCGGCTTGCCGGCTCCTTAGTTGTGGCACATGGGCTCCTTAGCTGTGGCTCAACAGCTCCTTAGTTGTGGCATGCAGCCTCCTTAGTTGTGGCATGTGAACTCTTAGTTGTGGCATGCATGTGGGATCTAGTTCCCTGACCAGGGATTGAAACCGGGCCCCCTGCACTGGAAGGTGAAGTCTTAACCACTGGACTGCCAGCAAAGTCCCCCTATTACATGTTTTTGATTTGTGGTTACCACAGAGTTCTAGTGTGTTGACTCATAACTATATCTACTTGCTTTAAACTGACAGTCATTCAAGTTCAAACACATTATACAAGATCTACATTTTATATTCCCCTCCCCCACATTTCATAATTTTGATGTTCTATTTTACATTTTCATGCTTTTTACTGTTTATTATAATCATAATCACTTATACAATTTTTTTTTTACTGTTTTTTCATCTACATCTTGCTCATTTAAGTGACCTTCAATCCTTACTATATATTGCCTTTCCTATTGTGATTTTTCCCTTTCCTATAGATTCTTGCTTCTTTTCTATTTAGAGAAGCTCCTTCAATATTTCTTTCAGGATAGGTGTAGTATTGCTGAAATCTTCTAATTTTTCCTTGTCTGAGAAATTCTTTATCCCTCCTTCTATTCTAAATGATAATCTTGCTGGGTAGAGTATCCTAGGTTGCAGGTTTTTCCCTCAGGACTTTGAATATGTCATGTTATTCCATTCTGGCCTGCAAAGTTTCTGCAGAGAAATCAGTGTTATCTTTATGGAAGTTCCCTTGTAATGGACTCTTTGTTTTTCTCTTGCTGTATTTAGAACCCTCTCTTTAACTTTTACCATTTTAATTATGATATGTCTACATGTGGGTCTGTTTGGGACCCTCTGTGCTTCCTGTACCTGTGTATGTTTCCTTCTTTAGGTTTGGGAAGTTTTCAGCTATAATTTCTTTAAATACATTTTCGATCCCCTTCTCTCCCATTTCTCCTTCTGGAACTTCTATTATGCATAGTTTGGCACATTTTATATTATCCCATAGGCCTCATATATTGCTTTTTTTTTTTCATTTGTCTTTCTCTCTGCTGTTCTGATTGGGTGGTGTCCATTAATTAATCTTCCAGATCACTTATTCATTCTTCTGTGTCATTTAGTTGGCTATTTGTTGCTTCTAGACTGGTTTTTACCTCAGCAATTGAGTTGTCCTTTTGTTTTTTTTGAATTGTCTATTTTTGACTGGTTTATCTTTACAGTTTCTAGTTCCTTGTTACAGTGATCTGCTTTCCTATCAATAATCCTTCTTAATTCAGTTAGCATTTTTATTACCACCTTTTTGAACTTGGGGTCTGGTAGACTGGTGAGCTCTCTTTCATTATTTGTTCTTTCAGGGAATTGCTCTTGTTCTTTCAGTTGGGAGTTGTTCGTCTGCCTTTTCATTTTACTTAACTTTCTCTGTCTCTATGAATTTAGGAGAGACTGTTATTGACTACAATCTTATAGGGATGTTTTTATGTGGGAGTGTCCCTGTGCAGACTATGTGTGTCCAATGCCTTTGGTGCAAGGGATGGTTTTGGTGTGAATGCCAGCCACATCTTTCCTCAGGGTATGCTGGCCATTATCATCTTGATCGAGAGGGGGTGGGGGTGGGGGGGAGGGGGGTGGCAGTTCGTGCTGGAGGATCTAAAGCCTGTTCAGGGCATAAGGCAGGACTCCCTCTCTGCTCCATGGCTATTGCCACCCTGTCAGGGACAGGGTCTGCTCCTCAGTTGTTGGAGTAGAAGCCCTGAGGGTCAGGCTTGACCGGGCTCTGTTGCCCCTGAGTGTGTGCCCTGCCCCAAAGGAAGTGAGTGCTGAAGCAAATGAGGCCTGTGCACTCACAGAGGACCTACATGCCGCCTGTGTAGGCATCTGCGGCTCCACTTAGAAGCAGGCCGAGGTTGCATCCTTCCTCTGTTGTGTTCGTCCCAGATCTAGCACAAGGCTGTAGTGTGGAGTAGGCTGGGGGTCAGGGTACTGTGGCTGCAGGAATTGAGGCTGCACTGCTGCCAGAGATAGGGGCTGCCTCTGTGGCAGTCTTCTCCCAGGACTTGTCTGCCCCAGATCTAACGCTAATCTGCAGTGTGCAGTGAGTGGCAACAGGGCACTCTCACTGGGAGACCAACTGCTGCATGCTCCTGTGTGGGCTGACAAGGGTCACTGCCACCCCAGGCCCACAGTCTGTCTCTGCGTCTTTTCCCAGAGCCTGGTTGGCCCAGATCTCATGCCAGGCTGTGGTATGGAGCAAGCGGGGCCAGGGTGTTTGCCCCATTCAGACTGGGGAGTATGGTGAGGTGGCAGACACCAGTGCAGGGCTCTCTCCACCCTGACTATTGGCAAGTCAGCATGTGCACGCTCCTTGCAAGTAGAGTCTAGGCTGCTCAAGCCCCTCTGTCTGTCCCAGTGGTTCTCCCAGAAGGTAAGGGGGCTTGTCTCCTCTGCGCAGGATCTTAGGACTGGGATGCCCAGATTGTAGCTCAACCTGCTTGCTCTCCAGGGCAAGGCTCCTTCCATGCAGACCTTCTCCTTTCAGATCCTTCCCAGGGGTGCAGGTCCTGACCTGATATCTTTTTTTTCCATCCTACCCAGTTATAGGAAAATATTTCTTGCAGCTTTGGTTGTATGGGAGTTCTTCTGTCAGTTTCCAGTTAGTTTTCCATGAGAATTACTCCACATGTAGATGTATTTTTGACGTGTTTGTGGGGGAAGGTGAGCTCCACGTCTTCCTACTCTGCCATCTTGATCCCCCTCCTTGCTTTTACATTTTTAAACGGTTGAAAAAATTTTTCAAAGAATGACATTTTGAGACATGAGAAAATTACATGAAATTCAAATTTCAGTGTCCATAGATCAATTTTTATGGGAACACAGCCACACTGGTTTGTTTTCATATTGTCTATGGCTGCTTTCATACTACAGAGGTGGACCTGAGCGCTTGCAAAACAGACAGTAGATGGTATGTGACACAGATCACCTTGCACTACTTTGGTGCTCTACAAATTGCAGTGACACAATTATAACCTGATAGAATTCTGAGTCCTATGTGTATTGTCACATCATGGCATTTTATTATTTTTTATTTCCAGCAGAAACCCATCATGTCAAAACAAGAGAAAAAAAAGAGAAAAGTGAACTTCGAATGTTGTGTTTTTAAGGCACAGTGGAGTGTGGATTACACCGCTATTGAATTAGATGGTAATGCATTATGTTTATTATGCAATGACAGAATACAAAGATACATTAACATTACCAGACTAAGTACTCATCACAATATTTTCAACTCACAGGAGAGCAATGGTCAGAAAAATCAGAAATTTAAAATTATAGCAGAATGAGGTTTTACTTACAAAAGTAAGTTTCTGAGTGGCTCATTTGTTAGACAAGCAAAGAAAGCTGTCTATTGGTAATGGATTAACTAAATCATTTTAGATTGCAGTAGCTGAAGAAATGTGTCCAAAAAAAAACTTGTTTAAGACAATTAGCCTTTTGGCAAGAACAGTTGCTTAAAGAGTTGAGTGTGTTGGGAATAACACCAACAGTTAATTTAAAACAAGGCAAATACTTTTGAGTGGTTTTCTTTGAGTCTTGGTAAGTCAACAGATGTTACTAATACAACTCAGTTGTTTATTTGACGAGTCAATGGCAAGTTTGAAGTGATAAAGAATTAGCTTCTACGAATAGTTTGCATGAAACAACTACAGGCTAGAATATTTTCAAAGACATTAGTGAGAAAGCAGTAATCCAATACAATGTATTTTTACACCACACTGGGGTATAAAAATATGTATGGGGAAAAATGGCTTGGACAAATTTACAAATTTACTTAAAAATGTAAGTTGTTTAAAGCCTATGAGTATTCACTGTATTATTCTTTTGCAAGTATTTTGCGTGCACACACACACACACACACTTGAATCATGTGTTTTAGAACCAATAGTGTTAATGGTGAACTTCATTTTCTCCAGTGGATTTAACCATTACTGTTTCTGAGTTTTTATCAGGAACAGTAGCTAAAAATCCTGACTTGCCCACACAGCAGGTTGATGGCTTAGCAATGGTAAAGTTTTATTATGATATTCTGATCTCAGAGCCAAGACTGAAATTTTTCTAAATCAAAATTGCCCTCAACTACCATTATTATTATTATTATTATTATTTTGGCTGTGCTGCATGGCATGTGGGATCTTACTTCCCTGACCAGGGATCAAACCTGTGCCCCCTGCATCAGGAGCACATACTCTTAACCACTGGATTGCCAGGGAACTCCCTCAACTACCATTATTAAACACTGAATGGCTTTAGAAATTATCTTTTGCTGCACATTTGATACTGTTTCTTAATAAATTCAACCTAAAATTATAAGGCAAAAGCAGAACTTATTTGAAACCGTTGGAAGGAAGGAAGAGGAGGAAGGGAGGGAGGGAGAAAAGAAAAGAAACAACAGGCCCAAAATGGAGTCACTTGTGCTAAGCCTCACATCAACAAACCAAAACTTAATAACTAACCTAACTGCAGTTTCAGCTTCTCCTAAGAGTGGAATTTTAAACCAATCAGTCTGGAATTTCCTGATCAACAGTAATGAGGTAATCTGCATGATAGATTGATCACCCCCACCACCCCCACCCCCAACCCCCACCTCCCTCAAAGGAAGGTGACCTTGCCTGAAATAATCCTTTCGTTTTTGACTTTCTTGTCCCACTCTTTTTCTGCCTTCAAAAACCTTCCATTTTGTACAGCTCCTCAGAGCACTTCTCTACTTTCTAGATGGGATGCTGCCCAATTCATGAATCATTTAATAAAGCCATTTATTTAGGTCTTCAAATTTACTCAGCTGAATTTTGTTTTTTAAACAACACTGTGGTAAAGTTATTGGAACTATTAATGTTGTTTGAATAATAACATCAAGCTGCTTTATATACTTCCTGTGCTATCAAAACTTGAAACAAGAAGTAAGATCTCCATCCCCACATAAATCTGCAAGGGATATTTTTTCATAGCCTAATCTATAGTTCTAGCATGGTGTTTTGGACTACTCCCCTTGGGCAAGCCCTAGTCTTGACTTCTGCCCTTATGTCCCAGTAGAAAGCCATAAAGAGCCCAAGTTTAATCAAGGGAAGAAAAATGCCCTCAGTGCAAAAGTGGCTTTGGCCCACAACTGCTCCTAAATTCCCTTTTTTTTTTTCGCAACTTGTCTGATAGTTCCTTTAAACTGTTCAAAGAACAGTTTAAAGGTGATTTACATTTTAACCAGCATTTTTAGTTGTTTTCAAAGGAAGAGTTCTTTCTGAATAACTTGCCCACCAGTAATAGAAACAGAAGTCTGAGCAACTGTAAGCAGATAGAATAGTGAGTCTCCAGAGAAAGAGAACCAGGCACGGCCTTCTTGACAGGTCATTTTTGGCCTAGGTCATTTTGTGATCTAAGCCTGGCCACACTGCTTGTCCTTGTACAGGTCTCAGTAATTAATGACCTTAAGGAAACAAAAGAATGCAGAATCAAATGACTGTTATCAATAGCAAAGATAATAAATCAATTGTAAAATCTCCCAGTTCTGTTTCAGTGGTAAAGATTAGCCAGAAGTGCTCAACTACCAGATCAACTGGAACCTAATGGATGATGATTTTGACCTTTTCTGACCCTTGTGATTTCAATCAACTAAAGCTTGGACTCTGTTGACTTTTGCCCTAATTCTATGCTGAATTCTCTTCTGCCCAAGCCCCTTCATGAATATATGCCCTTATCTTAAAACTGCCCCAATTTTGCTATTCGGGGAGACACTGGTTTGGGAAAGGTCCCTGGTGTTCTCCTTACTTGCTTCAAGTAATATAAATCCTTCTCCCAATCTTTGGCTTGATTGTGTCTTTTGGTTTGACACCCACCAAGAGGTGAACCCAGTTTACAGGTAACACAGTTACTTTTTAAAGCACCAGTTGTCCTTTTTTCATAGTTATGCGGCAGCTAATGACAGCAGTCCTCCTAAAATGCAAGAAACTAAACAATAGATCCTAGCAAACCATGTGGGTGAAGTGTAGCCCCACAGAGAGTTTCTATGTGAACCCAGAGCTATGACATCTCCCACCTACATAAAACTAAGTAACACAGAGAGAGTAAATGGCATGATTGATTAACATACCATTTAAAATATCAGTAGTTATCTAGAAAGAATTAGGTTGCATCCCCACCTCACTTCTTATACTAAAGTAAACTTTACACAGATTAGGAGTTAAACATAAAAAATAAACCCACTAATGTACTAGAAAAATATACTGGAAAACTTTTTAACTTTAGGGAGGATTTCTCTATGCTAGAAAACTCAGAAGTCATAAAAGAAAATGCTGATAAATTCAGCTGCATAAAACAAAACAACAACAAAAACTTCTTCATAGCAAAAAACCTAAACATAGTAAAAAAGCAAGTAACAAAGACATCAAAGTGGAAAAAATACCTCAACTCACATCACTGACCAGTAGTTCCCAAACTTTAGTGTATATCACAGCTACCTGGAAAACCCCAAATTGGTGGATTTCTGATACAAGGTCCTGTATAATGCATGATAATTTGCATTTCTTACAAGTTCCCCTGTAATGCTGATGCTGCTGGTCCAGGAATCACACTTTAAAAACCACTCATAGACAAAAGGCTAATTGCTGCTTTCATATGTAGACAGGTATTAGATCCTATATTAAAATAATTAGAAAAAGACCAATGTACTAATGGAAAATACGCAAAGAGCTTGAACAGACAGGTCAAAGAAAAGGAAATACAACTGTCCTCCAAACGTATGAAAACATACTCAAGACCCCTCAGTATGAGAGAAAAGCATGTTTTCAAAACATAACAAGATATCATTTTTCACCTTTTGGGGTAATAATTAGTGCTGGCAAGGGTGTGGGAAAACAGGCACTGTCACACATTGCTGTCAGGTATGTAAATTGTTATTGCCTCTGTGTAAGGCATTATCTACCAAAATTTTAAACGCATATGTCTTTTGAACACTGTGAAGAATTTACCATAGAAATATTCATATTTACACATGTAAAAAATGGCAAAGGTATAAAGACATTTGCTGCAAGCAGTGTATTTAGAAGCACAATACTGGAAGAACCTAAACTCCCATCAATGATAGATTAATTGAATAAATTACAATACACAGTGGAATATTATATAGCTGTTAAAAAGGTAATCCTGTACATTTTGATATGGAACAAACTCCAACTTAGGTTTTTAAGAGAAAAACCCAAATATTATAAATAGTTGTTAATTCTATTAATTTTAAGCACCTATTATGTTCATTTGTTACACCATAAGCAGATAAAATTTTAAACTAAGGGTTTTTTTTTTTTAAGTTTTTCTTATGTTTCCCTAAGGACAAATTCAAATTCCAGCCTATGCAATTACTTTATGAATTGCTTACCTGACTGAACGATCATCACTTCCAGTCACGGCCAAAGGTTTAGTAGGATGGACGGCAAGTGCCCAAAGTTCACCTTCACAATGCCCTTGCATAATTAGGAAAGGTTTGTTTCTTTCATGCACCACTATTTCAAAAATTTCGCTGTCCTGTGTTCCAACTAGAATGTGGTCACCTCGCCAACAAACACTCCTTACAGACAAACCTAGTCAAATTGAATTGTATTTAAGATCAGTACTGTAATAACAGAATGCCAATCTGCCTAAACCACTGTTATTTTTTATACCTTAGATATAAGATAAAAGAAATCTGAAAGTCTTGGATCCACACATTTTCTTCATTTATCTGTACTGTTTTCTATGTGGACTATTTCTATTTTTATATACTTAATTTCTACCCATCCTTCAGGGAATACACTCTTCTTCCTTACTGGACAACATCAGTCATAAGTCTGATTACTTCCTCAGCCAAAGGCTTACAACAACAGTGTGCATCATCCACAGAGTAATTATTCAGAATTCAAGAACTGTATTATTTTTCTCTTATAATAATCTGACTTTTCTCATGTTTATATTTCATTTCTTCAATGTGCTCATAAAATCATTAAGAAGAGAGACTTCTACTTTTTCTATATACAATCCCTTTTGTAACCTCAGGAAAGCTAGTGTTTTCCTCAGTTTTCTCATCTATATAGTATGGTCAACATTAAGCTCCTGTGTAACTTACAATGTAAGAATCAAATAAGAAAAAGTGCCAAATTATTTTGTAAACTTTAAAGTACAATAATGCTCAGCAAAACTAATGAAAACAGTATAACAGTTAACACTGGATGATCGTTATGTGCCAGACACTTCTAAATATTTTACATATATTAGCTCATTTAATTCTCTGAAATAGCTACTCTTATTCTCATTTTACAGATGAGGTATGCAGCTCAAGGTCACACATCTAATACTTCCAGTCCTCTCTTATAATACCACACTAGTGTATAATACGTTTACTTTTATAGTGAAAGATTCTGTTTTATTACATCAATTTTTAAAAACCCTCCCAAAGAAAAAATTATCTCCTAATTGCTGACAAATTTGGATGAAGGAAAAACACATATACATGAATTTAAATAATCCTAAACAAAAGTTCCCCTAGCTCTCAACACACTATTTTCAACAGTTTATTTGCTAAACAGTTACATTTAGCATTCTAATAGTAAAATATTTTCAAAATTTAAGGTTACCAAAGTAAGTACCTATCACATCTCTCTGTAGGTCCCATTATAACAGGCATTAGACATGAAAAAAACCTCTGTCATAACACTAAACATAGATGGTCTTCAGGCAAAATTTCTCCTCTTCAGCAGAAGGATTTTAATTAAAATGTATACAGTATGAAGGAGCAAATATAAGTCTCATTTATTTTACAAAACATACTTTTAAGTTTACTGACAGAAACCGACAACCCTTGGTATATTTAGAATTTGCCTAGTAATGAGATATTTGTTTTGTTATTACCTTTGTACCCCTGGTCTGTCTCCCTGAGATCAATCACAGTTATTGGTTTAAAAGTTAAATCCCAAAGACGAATACAGCCATCTCTGCCACCAGTAGCAAAGCCTTCTTCACAAGCATTCATGCTAAAAATTCCCGCCTAGAAGAGGGAATAAAATAATTTAACAATATATACTTTTTAAGAAAATACACTATATATGATGGTAGAAATCCACTTAAAATTTTTTTGATATGGCATAGGAATAATCAAATACATCAGAAAACACAAAGGATAATCTAGAAACAAATTTATGCATATATAGGAACTCAATATGTGACCAAGGTGGTATTTAATGATATGGGCATAACATAAAAGAAAATTCAGTTAAACCTTATACCACATATAGAAATGAATTACACAAAAACAAAAACATGCAGACCAAATTCTAAACGTAAAACATGAAACAAATATATTAGAAGAGTCAGAACACTTATGTAACTTAGGGCTGTGAGAGAACTTTTTTTAAGCGTGGCAGGTTACCCACCAAGGCATAAAGGAAAAATTTCAATTTTTCATATGAGAAAAGATATCGTAAAAAAACAAACTGGGGAAATATTTGCATTGTGTATCACTGTCAAAAGGTTAATATCCCTAATATGAATAATATTGAATATGAATAAAGGAAAGAAAATCCAACAACAACAGTAACAAAAAAAGGTACAGGATAAGAAAAGCCAATTAATAGAAAAGGAAATTCAAGTACAGTTGACCCTTGAACAATGCAGGTGTTAGGGGTGCTGACCGTTGTGTAGTCGAAAATTCTAGTAAAACTTAGAATTGGACCTCCACATCCAAGGTTCTCCATATCTGCAAGTTCTGCGGTATCCATGGATTCAACCAACCACAAATTGTGTAGTACTACAGTATTTGCTATTGAAAATAATTTGCATACAAGTGGACCCTTGTAGTTCAAACCCATGTTATTCAAGGGTCAACTCTAGTCAATAAATACATGAAATTTCACAAATAGACAGGAAAGCAAACTAAAACAAATAGTTATTATTTTTCACTGAGAAGACAAGCAAAAATTTACAAGAGTGGACACAACCTCTGCTGATGAGTATGAGGAAGAAACTGGTATTTTTATATATTGATGGTGAAAATGTGAATTGCCACAACCTTTGTTAGAATCTGCTATTTCTGGTCTTTAGGCATTTTGCTTAAAGCAAGTCCTGCTCTAAGTGGTTCTTTAATATACTTAATATGTAATATATATTGAATAGTGATTCATATTAATATATGTAATCACTTTTCTACTTGAAATTGTCCTGCTACCAATATGGCAGCTCTGTGCTCTCTAGCTCCCCTCACTATGTGAGGGACTCAACTGCTAAAAAAGCCCAAATCAAAAAACACTAAAAGGTTTTTGTTTGTTTGTTTTTAAAACTTTTTTTGGCCATACCGCATGGCATGCGGGATCTTAGTTCCCCGACCAGGGATCGAACCCAGGACAGCCCGGGAAGTCCCTAAAAGGGACTAAACACTAAAAGGCTTTAACAACAGCTTTTTTTTTTTTCCTGATAACTTATTTATATGAAAATCTCATGAAGTACAAAAATTAAATTCCTTTGCCACTCACTTAATGAATCAATGATATAAAAATTAAAAAGTTAATTTTATCCTAGAGCTATCCCCAAATTTCCCACTGGTAAATTGGCTACAAAAGCACTAGTTTTATTCTAATGTGGTTAATCTAGGATACTTTTAGGTTAAATTTAACAAACTTTTTTTCAACAATGAAAAAGACACCATACTAAAGCAATGCTTTGAACAAAATAATAATTATACTAATTTAATTGCATAATGTTTCTTCATTGAAATCTTGAAAACAAATAGACAAATTAATTCAATTGTAATAGTAGTTTTCAAGTTACTGAATTGAACAGAAAGTCTGCTATATTATGGAACCTTTTGTTCTAAGACAAGAAGGTAAGTAATTAATACCTAAAAGTATTTAAAATATTTAAATATACTTACAGTATGAGCTCCTTGAATTGTTCGTATAAGATTAATTCCTTTCCAAACATATATATCCCCATTGAGTGCACCAGAATATGTTAATTCATCCCTTGCACAGGCCAGGCACAATATTGTCTGAAGGTCACCAGTCTTACCAAAGACCCCTCGTTTTGGGGTCAGAGCATTTCCACATAAACTCCAGAACTAAAAAGTACATAGTATAATCGAATTACCAAAGAATGCTCATAATATAACCAAAAACATTTCCAGTACTTTGATGCTATATTAGAGCAGCAGACTAGAAATTACCTAAGAAACTCCCTTATGATACAATAGCGCGTTCAATGTTCACATCCTCATCTTAGTGTTGTCATTAGCTATGTTATAGCAGATAAATCACTGTTTCAATCCTTACTGTAAGAATAAGGGGGGGTTGAACTAAACTATTTTAAAAATATGCTGTGTTTCCCTTAGGTTTCTGGAAAAAAAACGACATAATCTTTTAGACAGATTAAAAAGTTGGGAAGGGTTAGCAATGAAAATGAAGCTAATATTCATTTCTTCAGTCACACTGGCAGTCACATTTCAAACGCTCAAGAGTCACATCTAACTAGCGGTTACTCTATGGGACAGCACTGATGTGGATTCTAGAACAATGGTTCTTAACTCCTGCTGAGCATCAAAATCATTTGGATACCTGGGCTTCACTCTCCAGAGATTCTGTCTCAATTTATTTCAGTGGGGGTTCAGGTATATTGTGTCATTAATTTCCCCCAGGTGATTTTAATATGCAGCCAAAATTGAGAATCACTAATTTAGAAGAAAAAAATAGACTGAAATTGGGACTTACTGAAAGGAAGAGAACCAGCTATACTTATGCACAGAAATCACGGAGATTTTTAAATTTAAAAATCATACATTGATTAAAGCATTCATTAGCTATTTGAATGGATAAGTGATCATTTTTAGTTCTTTAAGGCTTCAGATTTTAAACTTAGATCTTTAGGTCTTAGAATAAGATCTTGAAGATCAGGTAAGATCTTTTAAGTACATAATATTAATAAATCATATTACTTTAAGTGGCAATTTACTTATTATAAAGTTGAACTTATTCTCTGGGCCTAACTTCTTTATGCAGAACTATCTAATGTGTATACTCCTGCCCTGCCCCATATTCATTTCTTTCTTTCTGCAAACATTAACTTTACCTGAATCCACATAAAAGAACAAAAACCCTCATCATGAAGATTTATGTTTGACTTCCCTATCTTCTTCCAAAAATGAACAAATCATTCCAAATGTGTATCTTTCTTATTTTTAAGCTTTACAAGTAAAGGAATTGCTCAGCTTTGAAAATATCAGAGAGCAACATACTAATAATCTCTTTTTCATCCACCTCTGTTTCTCTCTGTCTCTCTCTCACTGTCTCTCTCTCTCTCTCTATATATATATATATATATACCCACGCACGTATATATACACACACACAAATATGTGTGTGTGTGTGTGTGTGTGTGTATATCCTAAATTGTAGTGTGATGTGTGCTTAGTGGCAGAGAATAAGTAATCATGACTATTATAAAGCAAGACCCTTCTAGTACCTTGATATGTTTTACACCACAGCTGACCAGTTTATTTGGCTGGTACACATCCCAAGAAATATCAAATATCTGTAAACAAATCAGATTCATGGTTAAAATACTTATTTCCAGAATCATTTAAGAATCCTGTCCAAAAGCCCAAATAGCCCCAAACCCTACATATCATAAAACAATATTCCTCAATAAATAATAATCAGAACCCTACACTTCAAGATCCTATGAGAAATAAAGTATGTAAATGATAAGGAATAAAAACTATTTCTTAGTTTCTATGAACCATATGAAACTACTAGTGGAGTGAAAATTAACATCTCTTTCTAATTTTTAAAAAAATTTGGTCTATAAATAACAAGAATGATTCAACAGAAACAGGGAATGAGGCAGGTAAGTGCATAATTTCTAAAGAGGAAGATAATTAATAGAACATACACAACACTTATACAGCCAGAAATAGAGAACATTTTTGTAGCTTTCTATCACACAGAATTACTTACATAAAAGATCCAAACATTTATTTCACAGTAAAAATTCTGTTTCTAGTTTTCAGTTTTTTAAAATTGTTTATGGGTCAAACAAAACTAACTTGCATTTTGGAGATCCCCAGGCTTCATTTTTTTCTAAGGTTCCATAAATTATAAATACGCACAAACAATTTTTGTTACAAAATCAAACAAGAAAAAACCCAGCTGAAATAAAATATGCATTAAATATATACTTAATAATAAATGAAAGAAAAATTAATATTTGAAAAATAATCTCATAACAGATAAAAAACAATTCTGCTATCTGGTAGTCTTTACCATGTTTCTTTGATATCTGCCTGCATAATCACCTAATATGCTTACTACCTCTAAAAATTTACCAAGTGATAGTCTTTAGTGATAATGAAGAAAGAATACATCTTATAAATTAACATTTAACAACTCACCATACATTTAATATACAGATTAAATGAAAAACATACTGATGCACCTTTAAAATACTAACCACAAAAATACTTTTCAAAAATTCCAATGACAGTACCATTTTTCATAGTAATCAGTCTACTTACTAAGTCCAAAGTACCAAAGTGTGAAATGCTTTGATCTAAGTAAGTCAGAATACACAACTGTCTAATAAAATGTACCTAACACTTTAATAATTATCTAAATTGTGTTTGCGTATAACAGGCCCCTCTGAGAATCTGCTGAAAACCAAGTTTATTTTCCAAAATGCAAATACATTAAAATTTTTTATACAATTTTTACAGATTCATAGATTTTCCCCAAATAGAATCAACGACTGTAGCTCCTGTGTTGGTTCAGGTTAGGTGATTATGCAGACAGGTGTCAAAGAAACATGGTAAAGACTACCAGATAGCAGAATACAGCGGATACACCAAAAAATCAGACATTTTAAAGAGTTTAAGACAAAATATTCATTATATTAATTTCATACAACTTGGAATAAGGAATTTATTTTTAACAAGTTTCCAAAGTGAAAAATGTTAGGTCTCTAACATAATTTCAAATTCATACGTGCAACAGTATTCACCTTAACTATGATGCATATGTAATAAATCAGTGATAAATCAAACTGAATAATAAATAGAGCCTAGGCATGAACCATTCAATTTTTAAATTTAGGTTTGAATAACTTAAAACTCATCATTTTTGCCAAAGCAAACACTGGGTTAAAGGTTTTATGCTAAAACTATACATATCAAGTCATGTTTTTGAGTACCACAATACATATACGCATTCTAAAATTTTATGAGTATTTATAACTGCATTTAAAATTTTAAATTACACATGAGCAATTGGCAATAACAAAACACAGAAACATAAAATCTCCTGACTCTTCTCTGGCTTTTTCCCACGCAGTACCCATGAGAAACTCCAAAGGAGAATACTTACTCTATCTGTGTGACCTGGAGCCATAGATAACATTTTTCCTCTTTTCCAATCCCAAACGCAAACTGCATTCTTTGAATCAAGTCCAACTGAAACCAAGCGCTGAATTATGTCCAAGAAGACCAGGGAGCAGGGGGAATAAAAAAGTAAACAAATAAAAAAGGAACCAAATTATAAATGGCAAACAAATTCTACTCATGGGTATTATAAACATCAAAACTTACACACTTATATTTTATAGACCTCATAGAGAAAGGCTGGATGTATTTCATCTTGTTAATATTTGCATATATGTGTAGTTCTTCATATGAGAAACAGAAGAAAGACTTCCATTTCTAACAGTAGGATTGACAGAACACCCTAAGCATCTCTCCTGCCAAAAACTAAAAATGCTAGATAAAATGAAAAAACATCTTTTTAAATGCACTGTTGAGCTGTCAAGGAATTAAGAAATCTGAGAACAAAAACAAAGTGATTTCCTATGGGAATCCTGGAAGTAAGAGAGCTCCTATACCCACTTTACTCTAAAGGTATCAGCTAACTCCTGGTAAGCCTGATTTTTGTTCTTCAGGCTAAAGAGGAATAGGAGATAAAGTTTAGGGCCTGCCCAAGGTAGGGATTTGAATTGCAGACATTTGACTAAAGCAGTAACTCCTCAGAGTAAGGGAGAACGAGAAACCATCCCTTTTCAAAGAAAGGGGCAGTGATGCATGAAGGGGAAAAAAACCCTCCTGAAAATATGTAGCCACAAACAACCTTCACATGGTTGTAGGGCCTATGTCCACACGAATCATGAATCCCTTCAAATGAAAAATTTCATTCAGAGTGGTCCTAAGGGTTGCAGAGTTTTCAAGCATTTTCAACTATGTGGCACAGGCAAATATAAATCCTATATGGAGGACTGATACATCAATCCATCCCTCGAAGAATTCCTACAAGTAGCAAGTCAATAAAAAATAAACTTAAAACAAACAACCCCCACACCCAATAACCAGAGGAAATAAGGGACCATGAGTGAGAATCAGCAAGTCACCAGAAACAGAACAATCAGTCTTGAAAAGTATCAGACATTGGAATTATCAGATAATATAAAATAAGCTTAATATTAGTAGAGAAATAAAATTAAGGCTTCAAAATATCTTCATATGAGACAAGAATGGGAGACCATAAAAAGTATCCCAGCAAATTTAAGGAAGCAAACAATTTCTAGAAATGAAAAATAAATGAAATTAAAAATTCAGTGGAAAAAAGAGAAAAATACCTCAGTGGAAGAGTTATATAGGAGATTAGAGGGAGATGAAGAGCCTGAGCTGAAAAGAGGGGACAGTGAGATGAGAAGTATGAGAGAGGTTAGGAAACATGAAAGATGGCCTTTGGTCATGAAGGAGTATTAGGGTCTGAACTTGCCCCCCTGCCATAAACAACTAGAAAACTGTACAAAATATATAAAACAAATATTTTTGGACATTCTTAACAGGAAGTGAAGCACTGTAAACCCTGAATGAGGGGGAAGCAAACAAGGTAAGTTCTGCAATTGCCCCAGCCTTCATTTAGGTGGCATTTTCCAGACTATAGCACAGAAAGGTGGAAGCCAAACAGAGCCCAGAAGACTTGCTGATTTGAGAAGACAGAGCCTGGAGTTCAGAGAGGCCAAGATGGCTAGAATTTGCAGAGCAGAAAAAGAACTCTAGAAAATCTGTTTATGGGTCCCCTTGAGAACACCAGTGTTTGCATGTATAAGGTGAAATCCATGAGGCCATGCAAAGAACAAATTCTGAAAAAAAGAACAATTACTGGGGAGCTAAAGCCAAACAATTCCCAGAGATCATAAAGGGTCAGGATCACTCAAATCCCCAATAGCAAGAATGGAGGTATATCCTCGAATTCACTGTGTATTCAGTAGAGATTCCAGGAGGGTCACACCATAGTAGTGAAGTTAAACCAGTGGTCCTAGAGGAAAAGCTACTCTAGCCTTGACCGAAAAAAGCTTGAAAGCAAGCTTTTCAAAAGGACCAAACTGATCGACAAGGAACTTAACTACCTACAAAAACAATGTCCAACATGCTTTAAAGGGATACAACAAAATCCAGCATTCAGAATGTAATATACACAATGTCCAGCATCCAATAAAAAAAATTACTGAACATGTTAAAAAAGAGGAAAATGTGACCAATAACCAGGAGAAAAATCAGTTAATAGAAACAGACCCAAGAATCACAGAAATGATTAAAATTAGAAGATATTGGCTGTTAAGATGGAAATGTTCAAGATGCTCCAGAATTATTTTAAAACAAACACATAAAGAATAAAAAGAGAAATGGAAGCTATAAAAGAAAAACATGTTGAACTTTAAATATAAATGTTAAAAATTATCTGAAATGAAAATTCACTCCAAAGGATTACCAGCAGCTTAGACAATGAAGAAAAAATAAATGAACTTGAAGACACAGCAACAGAAACTATCAAAAATAAAGCACAGAAGGAAAAAGGGAACAAAGTAACAGAGCCTCAGTTACCTTTAGAAAAATTTCAAGTGGTCTAACGTACAGGTAATTGTGATTCCAAAAGGAGAAGAAAGATGGAAGAAAAGAAAAACAAAACTGAAGAAATAATGGCCAAAACTTTCTCAATTTGATAAAAAACATAAACCCACAAATCTAAGATGCTCGATAAACTTCAAGCAGGATGAATCACACACACAGAAAAAACACATCCACACACATGGGCATCAAACTGTTGAAACCAGTGCTAAAGAGAAAAACCTTAAAATTGGCCAAATAAGAGAGAGAATTTTGGTGTGTAAGGACAAAGATTTAAAAATAATCCTGGGCTTCTCATCTGAAGCTATGCATATCAGATGACAATGAATAACCTCTCTAAAGTGCTGAGGGGGAAAAAAGTCAACACAGAATTATATACTTACCAAAAATATCTTTTGAAAACTGGGTCAAAATTAAGTCTTTTTCAAATAAACAAAAGATGAGAAAATTCATCAACAAATCAGCACTATAAGATATGATACCAGAAGTTTCTTCAGGCAGAAGGAAAATGATACCAAAGAGAGGCTTAATTTACACATATCAATGAAGAGTACCCAAATGGTAAATATGTAAATAAGACTTTTCTTACTTTTAATTTTCTTTGAAAACTAACTGTTTAAGGAAAAATCACAACAGTTATAATGGAGTTTACAAAGCATGTAAAATGAATGAAAATGAAAGAAGTAAAATGAATGACAACAATAGCACAACAAACAGAAGGAGAAAAACGAAATAGCAGAATACATATTTTCCCGTATTTTTTCAAAGTGCACAGGAAACCTCATGAAGATCACAAAATTGTGAATTACAAAATAAGCCTAAACAAATTTTTAAAAATTAAAATACAGAGTATGTTCTCTGACAAAGACAGAATGAAATCAGAATAACAGAAAGTTATGCAGAAAATCCTCCAAATATCTGGCAACTATCAGTACAATTCTAAGTAACGGCAGAGTTAAAGAAGAAATCACAAGGACCCACCCACAACACGTACTTTGAAAAGCACTGGTTTAGAAGCAGGGGTAGGCAAATTATAACCCTCAGGCCTGTACCCTGCTTTTTGTAAATAAAGTTCTACTGGAACACAGCCACACCTATTCCTTTATAAGGTGTCTATGACTGCTTTCACACTACAATGCAGAACTGGATTAGCTGTGACTCCAGCTACTGGAGTAGCTGAGACTGCATGGCTCAAAAGCTTAAAATATTTACTATCTGACATGTTGTAGAAAGTTTTGACAATGTCTGGTTTACAGCACAGATTCTGGTACCAGACTGCCTAGGTTTAAATACCAGCTCCATCTCTCACTAACTGGATGACTTTGGGCAGTTATTTAGCCTCTCTGTACCTTAGGTTCCTCACCTCCTAAATAGGGATAATGAAAAAAAACTTCATAGGGTTAACATATATAAAGGAATTAGAAGAGTGCTTGGCATAACCTTAATGTTATATAAATGTTTGTTATCATCATTATTATTATGTTCCCATAACCATAATTAACTTTAAGAACCCATGCCCTCCACCCGTCTGAATGAGAAATGTCATTTAGTACCTAGCTAGAAAGTTTCCACATAGTAAAATTACTATCTAAGTCCCCAAATGGGTAATATGAATGGCTTACATAAAAAGATACAGAATATATTTTGTATCTGGCTCTCCATGAAGTCACACTTGCAGAAAGTCCAAATGAACTAGAGGAGATGATTTGCTCCTCCTAAGAGTCTTTAATATTTGGGAACTAGAGAGTAATCAGCAAATATCTAGCTAAAACAAAGATATCTACCTCTCGCTATAGTATACTATGTAGAGATTAAAATTCACAAGACAAGTATAAAGTGAGGAACAGTCAGAGAGGCACTGCCCTTTCTATCAATGCCTCTTCTCTCTGGCTAAGTTCATCACACACAAAGTGAACCACAACTGGTCAAAAGCTTTAAAACTCCATGTACCTCAATAGAGCCCCAGAGCATCTGGCTCTGCACAGGCAGTAACAAAATAGACCTGGGAGCACATCCTCTGTAGCCCTGATAAACATATCATGGCCAAAATCAACCTCCCTAACAACAGGTTAAGTAACAGCAGAGAGGAAAAGATAAAAATAACCAAGCAAATACTACCCCCTCTCTTAGCTTTCTATCATTTTTTACTTCATCATCCTTTCTCACAGGTGAGGAAGAGCATAAAGAAAGTTTTCCAGTGAAAGCAATGCTGGAACCATATCTTAGAAGATAGAGACAGTCGGGTAGAAAAATAAGAGAAAATTCACTTAAGGCCAAAGGATACCAAGATCGCTCATGGTGCTTTCAGGAAAGAGCTAGTACTTTGGTGTGGCTGCGCGGGGGAGTTGCCAACGGGGAAGTGGCAGGAGACAAGACTGGAGAGGTAGGCCAGAAACAGGAGAAAGAATGACCTTTGTTTTTTAATGAGTTAGAATAAAGAGAGAATTCAGTTTTAAACATGTAATAAATGGTATATCTATACGACATTCAAGGAGAGTATATGGAGGTGAGGAGAGAAGCTGAGGCCACTGTTAATTGACACAGGAGTTAAAGTCATGGATCTAGTAATCACCTAAAGAGAATAAGTGAAGTGAGGGGGGCTGGGGGAAGGAAGGCTACAGACTCCTAGGAACACTGACATTTAAGAAGCAGACAGAAGGAACAGCTCCTTTCAAGATAACTAAGAACTAACAGTCAGATAGGGAGAAAGAAAACCAGATAAAGAAGGCTCTATCCAGCTTCCCAAATTCCTCCCTGATCCTATTCCCAAACAAAATCTTGGTTGTGTCCATTAATTAAACCGGAAGTATAGCTGACCTTGAACAACACAGATTTGAACTTCCTGGGTCCCCTTACACACAGATATTTTCCAACAGTAAATACTACAGTACTACAGGTTCACAGTTGGTTGAATCCACAGACGTGGAGGAACCGTGAATATGGAGGGCCGACTATAAGTTATATGCAGATTAACCCCTGCGTTGTTCAAAGGTCAACTGTATTTATTAAAAAGTTCTAGCACACTAAATACTCAAATGAGAAAAGTATCTTAATAGGCACAACTAAAAGGAATTCCATGAGTTCCTGCAAGTGTGAAACATATTCAAATAATAAACAAACGTAAAAGATTCTAATATGGGGGTGAGGGGTCCTTGTGATCTCAGTATTTATTAAGTGAGGACTAGTTGTTACAAATGTTACAAAGTAAAAGTACCAAATTTTGCAAAATATCCAGGACTTAATGTAGTAAATATTGGTCAATTCATAAAGAAAGCCATCAGAAATTAGGATCTGGCAGAGCAATGGAAGAGATGAAAACTCAAAACTAATACAATAGGCACTTGAGATATGTCTAGATATCAAGAGATTACTAAAAGGTCCTTGGAAAAATCAGTGAACTCCTTTAATATTTCTGCAAATACGACTCTTCATAATCATGTACCAGCATATAATCGACAAAGTTAGGCTAAAAAATTAACATTTTATTCTTAGTTCATTCTATAAATTAGTTGAGTTTTAACTATAACTTAGATTTTGTTAAATATGGGAATGTATTTTTTTAAATTATCATTGTGTTTTCAAGATAAAGTATCAAATTCTCCTCCTCCTACCCTCTCTCTACCATTTACTATGAAATTTTAATCTCTGTCTGATGTGGATTTATATAGCCTTTTCATGCCCTAATTATTCTCAATGAGGTAGACTTCCAGTATTAGCATGGATAGTCAATCCATTTAGAAGAAACCCTCTGGGGAAAGAAAATTCAGCATACTACCAACAGGGAGACTCATTCATTGGATAAACCTTAACTGATCATTTACAGTTTCAAATCTAGTAGAAAATGCAAAAATTATACAGTATTTCCTAATTGGTATTTCATAGTTTACAGATATTACTGAATAAATAGATATGTTCCCAAATATATTTCTTAACTAAAGCATCTTCTCATTAACATAATTTCAGGAATACTCTTAACTTAATCTTCAATTGGCAGCAGTTCCTTACAAGTTTTAACTGTACTTAAGATGGATGAATTCCTTCTGAAATAAAAACAACCACCTCCTAAGTTCCATGTTTGGGAAGCAGTAGAGCATTGCGGTTAAAAACATGAGCTTTGGAGTGTGACTGACCTGGGTTCCCGCTCTGGCTCCATTTACTAGCTGTGTAACCTGGGGCAAGTTATTTAACCTCTCTAAGTCTCAGTTTCTTTATCTGTAAAATAGAGATAATAATAATATCTATTTCATAGGGCTGTTGTGAGGATTAAATGAGATAATGTAGGCTTAGCACAATGTCTGGCACTTAGTATGTGCTCAATAACTTTTAGCTATTATGTTTTTTATAAGCTTACATTTTAAAGTAGCACATTCTTATGAAGATCTGTGAAAATAAAATGCATGTACCCAAGACTTTTCTTATATGTTGCTTAAAGTAAGCAAAATTAAAAAGCTTCAACTAGTAAAAGCTATGGGCATGATTTCTCCTTGTATGTAAGAGAATTTCCTCAGCCATGCAATACACTGCATTTAGAAAGGGCAATTTTAAAATTAAGAAGAAAACATCTATATTTAAAGTATACAGACATTTATAGTTAAACCATTGTGGATATCATAATACCTTTGGTAAATAATTCTAAAAAACAACTTTGTTGGTTTGTTTCATAAAATATAATTTCCTGTGAAGTAAGCAAAGAGTATTATTCTCTTCCTTTTAAAAAGGAAAATGAAATTTTGATATGAGGACATTAAGGGACTTGAAAAATAACAGAAAAATGGGAAATGAATTAAGGTTCTGGAATTGCCAATCACTGCTACATAGTGCTTCTAAACCTAGAAACACATTTTTTCCCCAAATGAGAGGTTCGAGTTACATCTTTATAGATCTCTTACCGGACTCTAAACAGAAGGTATATTAATCTATGCTACTCAAAGAAGCTATTTCTCAGAGTTGAAAATAAAACATCTACTGGCTGTCATTTTCAAGTGACTAGAACAAAACGTAATCTGTTTCTGTAAAATATAGATCTACAAAATTAATTTTAAGAATTAAAAAGCCGACAACTAAAGCTCTTCTAAAAGTTAAAATAATTTTTAAAGTCTAATTTCACCATAAAACTTTTAAAGACTATAAATTAACTAAACCTGCAAAACTCAATTTCTTATCACTTTTTAAATATGTTTTAGGTACAACAAGTTCCATGAAAGCACCACAAAAGAGCTGTTGGCTTAATTTTTTTAAAATCGATGACTAGAAGTAAATAATAATTTGCGAATTGATTAGTAAGTGGAACAAAGATTACACCTTTTGTTATGAACTTTGATTTTATATAAAATAGCTCATATTATAAAAACTGCATCATTATTTTCAATTAAAAATATAATTTTGGTCTCCCCTGGTGGCGCAGTGGTTGCGAGTCCGCCTGCCAATGCAGGGGACATGGGTTCGTGCCCCAGTCTGGGAAGATCCCACATGCCGCGGAGCGGCTAGGCCCGTGAGCCATGGCTGCTGAGCCTGCGCGTTCGGAGCCTGTGCTCCACAACGGGAGAGGCCACAACAGTGAGAGGCCCGCGTACCGCAAAAAAATAATAATAATTTTAATAGAAACCTTTAACATAACTAAAAATTAAAATGTTTACAGCTCTACTTAGAGAAAGTGAATTTTCCTAAGATATCTTCCATCTTTCCTATTAACATATAATACCTGGAAAAGAGTTACATGTAAAATTTTCAAGAACAACCAGGTAATGTTCCACCGAGTCAGAATCACTTTGGCTCTAATAGTAGTAATTAATTCAACTGAAAAGTTCTTGATACAATGAAATAAAAACTCATTATTATTCTTATTTTTCTTATATATATCTACCACCCACCCCCTCTACCCACCTCTACCTTGAATAAATGCTTTTTGTCAAATGCTTTCCAATTTAATATTTACAGATTTATAATAATTTCTTATAGTACACACTTTAAAAACACAGTTTACAAAAAGAAAAAAATTATCACATACCTGTCCATCTAAGTCAAATGCTAAGCAAGCTATACCATGTGTATGAACATCCTTTAGAACTGATATGGTCTGCACAGTGTATGAATCCCAAACACAGATATAAGGCTCTTTCCCAACTTGTCCTGTTGCCACCAATACTCGTTCAGGATGCAATGCAAGGCTGCAAAATAATAAACAGATTTAAAACTGCTTACAGAGCTGTTATATCAATGTGAAAATTAGACTTTAGTTACTTATTTACTTAAAATAATTTGGCCTTAAAATAACTTCCATAAAAATCCATCTTAAGAGTTACTACTTCAATGGTATATGTAATAAACAATTATGATAGACTTCATAATCTTGTAATATGATATAGTGTGTGTAAACTTTTCAAAAAAGAATTCTCACAAGTAGTCAACTGAACCACAGCAATGAATCAGTAGCAACCCTACCACATGCCAACTTCTCATCTGGTATTCATCTCATCTGTTTTAAGCCCTCTCTCCCATTTACTCTTTTATTGTATAAAGTTGGACCAAATGTTAGTGTCCAAAAATAGCACTGAGTAGCCCTCCTATTATAACATTAATATTAAATTACAAATCCCATTTAAAAAAAACAGAAAGGTCACCCATAATTCACAGAAAGTAGTCTGTAAGTCTTTAAAAACAAGACAAAGACCAAACAGTTGGTGATGGTTTATGTACATCAGTAGAAGGCAAGCAATGAATATAAATTTCTCCTTGATAAATTATTCCACAAGTATATTTAGATGATCAAATTCTCCTTTGGGAGAAAAAAAAAAAATCACTCCGAGCATCAGGGTGGAAGATGAACTGAAAGAGGGAAAAGTTAGGAGGGCATTAAAACAGAATTAACAACAACAACAAAAAAAAAACAGAATTAACAGATTTGATGTACAGAGTAACAGAAAGGGAACAGTCTAAGATGACTCTTGGGTTTTTGGCTTGGGCATCTGGATGGCCTGGAGTGGTATCATCAAGTCAGGGAATACTAAGTGAGAAATTATGGAGAGAAAAGGTAAGCGGGAATGGAAGGTTGGTTCAACATATTAAAATCAACCAATGTAATAAGTATATCATATTAACAATAACACCCAAACCCCCACACATGTTCATCTCAATAGATGCGGAAAAAGCATTTGACAAAAATCTAACCTCTTTCATAGTAAAAAACACAACAAACTAGGAATTGAAGAGAATTTCCTCAACCTGAAAGGGCATCTATGAAAATGCACAGCTAATATCACATTTAATTGTGAAAGCCTGAAAGTTCCCGCTATAAGTACAGGAACAAGACAAGGATGTCAGCTCTTGCCACTTCCCTTCAACATGATACTGGATATTTTAGCCAGGACAATTAGGCAAGAAATAAAAGAGAGAAGTAAAACTATCTCTACTTGCAAATGACATAATCTCATACATAGGAAACCCTAAGGAATCCACAAACAACAGAATAAATCCCAAGTAGAGCTAATAAATGAGTTCAGCAAGGCTGAAGGATATAAGATCAATATAAAAATACAAATTGTATTTCTATACACTAGCAACAATCTGAAAATTAAATCAAGAAAACAATTCCACTTATAACAGCATCAAAAAGAACACTTAGGAATAAATTAAACAAAAAGGTACAAGACTTATACACTAAAAACTACACAATATCATTAAAGAAATGTTAAGAAATCTAAATAAATGGAAAGAAATCTCGTGTTCTTGGAGGGCCATATTGTTAAGATGGTATTACTTCCTAAACTGGTCTACAGAGTCAACACAATCCCTGCCAAAACACTAGTTACCTTTCTTGAAGAAATTGACAAGCTGATTCTAAAACTCAGAACAGTAAAAACAATCTTGCAAAAGAACAAAATTGGAAGACTCACACATACCAATTTCAAAACTTACTACAAAACCACAGTAATCAAGACAGTATGGCACTGCCATAAAAACAGACATGCTGATCAATGGAACAGAATTGAGAGTCCAAAAGTAAACTGATATATTTATGGTCAATTGCCTTTCCATTAATAAGAAAGGTCTTTTCAATAGATGGTGCTGGACATCTGAATATCTAGAATGAATCTAGACCCATACCTCAAACCATATACAAAAATCCACTCAAAATATAAAAGCCAAAACATAGGCATAAATCTTACTTAATTTGGATGAAACAAAGGTGTCCTTAGATCTAACACCAAAAGCAGAAGTGATAAAAGAAAAAACAGATAACATGGACTTCATTAAAATTAAAAACTTCTGTGCTTCAAAGGACAACCATCAAGAACATAAAAACACAACCCACAGAATGGGAGAAAATATTTACAAAGCATATATCTGATAAAGGACTTGCATCCAGAATACAAAAACAAAAAAACAACCACTCAACAACAAAACCACAAACAACCCAATTTTTTATGTGGACAAAGGATTTGAATAAACATTTCCCCCAAGGAAATTACCAGTAATGAAACTCCCAACAAGCAAAAGTCCATCACCAGATAGCTTCACAGGTGACTTCTACCAAACATTTAGACGAGAGTTAACACCTATCCTTATCAAGCTACTCCAAAGAATTGAAGAGGAAGGAATACTTCCTGAACTCATTCTATGAGGCCAGCATCACCCTGATAGCAAAACCAGACAAAGATATGACTAAACAAGAAAATTACAGTTCAATATCACAGATAAGCATAGATGCAAAAAATCCTTAACAAAATATTAGCAAACCATGATCAAGTGGGATTTATCCCAGCGATGCAAGGATTTTTCATTACCTGCAAATCAATCAGTGTGATACACCACATTAACAAAATGAAGAACAAAACCCATATGATCATCTCAAAAGATGCAGAAAAAGCTTTTGACAAAAATTGAACATCCATTTATGACAAAAACTCCCAGAAAGTGGGCACAGAGAGAACATACCTCAACATAATAAAGGCCAGATATAACAAACTGACAGATAATATTATACTCAATGGTAAAAGCTGAAAGCATTTCCCCTAAGATCAGGAACAAGACAAGGATGCCCACCCTCACCACTTTTATTCAACATAGTAATGGAAGTCCTAGCCACAGCACTCAGACAAGAAAAAGAAATAAAAGGAATCCAAATTGGAAAATAAGAAGTAAAACTTCACTGTTTGCAGATGACATGATACTACACATGGAAAATATTAAAGATGCTACCAGAAAACTACTAGAGCTCATCAATGAATTCGATAAATTTGCAGGATACAAATTAACATACAGAAACCTGTTGCATTTCTATACACTAACAACAAAGTATCAAATAGAGAAATTAAGGAAACAATCCCATTCATCATTGCATCAAAAAGAATAAAATACCTAGGAATAAACCTACCTAAGTAGGTGAAAGACCTGTACTCAGAACTATAAAACAGTGATGAAAGAAACTGAAGATGACACAAATAGATAGAAAGAGATACCATGTTCATGGACTGGAAAAATCAATATTGTTAAAATGATTATACTATCCAAGGCATTCCACAGATTTAATGCAATTCCTATCAAAATACCAATGGCATTTTTCACAGAACTAGAACAAATAATTTTAAAATTTGTATGGAGACACAAAAGACCCCAAATAACCAAAACCATCTTGAGAAAGAATAGAGCTGGAGGAGTCAGACTCCCTGACTTAAAACTATAGTACAAGTTAAAGTAATCAAATCAGTATGGTACTGGCACAAAAACAGACATACAGATCAATGGAACAGAATAGAGAGCCCAGAAATAAACACATGCACTTATAGTCAGTTAATCTATGACAAAGGAGGCAAAAATATACAATGGAGAAAAGACAGTCTCTTCAATAAGTGGTGCTAGGAAAAACTGGACAGCTGCATGTAAAAGAATGAAATTAGAACATTCTCTAACACCATATACAAAATAAACTGAAATAGATTAAAGACCTAAATGTAAGACTAAATACCATAAAACTCCTAGAGAAAAACATAGGCAGAACACTCTGACATAAATCGCACCAGTATATTTTTGGATCCATCTCCTAAAACAAAGGAAATAAAAGCAAAAATAAATAAATGGACTGTACACCTGAAACTAACACAACATTGTAAATCAACTGTATTCCAATAAAAATTTTTTTAATTAAATAAAAAAAGGAACCTAATTAAACTTAAAAGCTTTTGCACAGCACAGGAAACCACTGACAAAACAAAAAGACAACCTACTGAATGGGTGAAAATATTTGCAAATTATATGACTGATAAGGGGATAATATCCAAAATATATAAACTTAACATTAAAAAAAACAAACAACCCCATCAAAATATGGGCAGAAGACCTGAATAGACATTTTTCCAAAGACGACATTTCAGATGGGCAACAGACACGTGAAAAGATGCTCAACACTGTTAATCATCAGAGAAATGCAAATTAAAACCACAGTGAGGTATCACCTCATACTGGTCAGAATGGCTATCATCAAAAACAACACAACAGGGCTTCCCTGGTGGCACAGTGGTTGAGAGTCCGCCTGCTGATGCAGGGGACATGGGTTCGTGCCCCGGTCCGGGAAGATCCCACATGCTGCGGAGCGGCTGGGCCCATGAGCCATGGCCGCTGAGCCTGCGCGTCTGGAGCCTGTGCTCCGCAACGGGAGAGGCCGCGGCAGTGAGAGACCCGCGTACCACAAAAAAACAAACAAACAAACAAAACAACACAACAAATATCGGCAAGGATGTGGAGAAAAGGGAACCCTCGTACACTGTGGGTCAGAATGTAAATTGGTGCAGCCACTGTGGAAAACAGTTTGGTGGTTTCTCAAAAAACTACAAATAAACTACTGTATGACTCAGCAATTCTTCTCCTGGGTATATATCCAAAACCACCAAAAACATTAATTCAAAAAGATACATGTACCCCAATGTTCACATAGCAGCGTTATTTACAATTGCCAAGATATGGAAGCAAACTAAGTGTCCATCAACAGAAGAGGTGTTTTATACACACACACACACACACACAATGGAATACTACTCAGCCATAAAACAGAGTGAAATTTTGCCATTTGCAGCAACATGGATGGACTTGGAGGGCATTTTGCTAAGTGAAGTAAGTCAGACAAAGACAGACAAATACTGACTGTATAATATCACTTACATGCAGAATCTAAATAATACAACAAACTAGTGAGTATAACAAAAAAGAAGCAGACTCACAGATACAGAGAACAAACTAGTGGTTACCAGAGGGGAGAGGGAGGTGGGGAGGGGGAATATAAGGGTTGGGGATTAAAAGGTACAAACTATTAGGTATAAAATAAGCTACAAGACACGGGGAATACAGCCAATGTTTCATAATAACTATAGAATATAACCTTTAAAAACAAAACCCCATGAGTTCATACTGATACCTCCGATTTTATTTTATTTATTTATTTATTTAACATCTTTATTAGAGTATAATTGCTTTACAATGATGTGTTAGTTTCTGCTTTATAACAAAGTGAATCAGTTATACATATACATATGTCCCCATTTCTCTTCCCTCTTGCATCTCCCTCCCTCCCACCCTCCGTATCCCACCCCTCTAGGTGGTCACAAAGCACGGAGCTAACCTCCCTGTGCTATGCGGCTACTTCCCACTAGCTATCTATTTTACATTTGGTAGTGTATATATGTCCATGCCACTCTCTCACTTTGTCCCAGCTTACCCTTCACCCTCCCCGTATCCTCAAGTCCATTCTCTAGCAGGTCTGCATCTTTATTCCCGTCTTGCCCCTAGGTTCTTCTGACCATTTTTTTCTTTTAGATTCCATATATGTGTGTTAGCATACGGTATTCGTTTTTCTCTTTCTGACTTACTTCACTCTGTATGACAGTCTCTAGGTCCATCCACCTCACTACAAATAACTCAGTTTTGTTCCTTTTTATGGCTGAGTAATATTCCATTGTATATATGTGCCACATCTTCTTTATCCATTCATCTGTTGATGGACACTTAGGTTGCTTCCATGTCCTAGCTATTGTAAATAGAGCTGCAATGAACATTTTGGTACATGACTCTTTTTGAATTATGGTTTTCTCAGGGTATATGCCCAGTAGTGGGATTGCTGGGTCGTATGGTAGTTCCATTTTTAGTTTTTTAAGGAACCTCCATACTGTTCTCCATCGTGGTTGTATCAATTTACATTTGCACCAACAGTGCAAGAGGGTTCCCTTTTCTCCACACCCTCTCCAGCATTTATTGTTTGTAGATTTTTTGATGATGGCCGTTCTGACCGCTGTGAGATGATATCTCAATACCTCCGATTTTAATCCAAAACCACAGGGTTCATTTAAGACTTCTCCTTTCCTTATTTACAGGCATACCTTGTTGTACTGTGCTTCATCGATAGTGCATTTTTTACACATTGAAGGTCTGTGGCAACCCTGCATCGTGTTAAGTCTATCAGTGCCATTTTTCCAGCAGCATTTGCTCTCTTTGTGTCTCTGTATCACATTTTGGCAATTCTCATAATATTTCAAACTTTTTCATTATTATTATATTTGTTATGGTGGTCTGTGATCAGCAATCTTTGATATTACTACCATGACTCACTGAAGACTCAGATAATGGTTAGTGTTTTTAGCAATAAATTATTTTTAAATTAAGGTATGTACATTGTCTCTTTAGACACATGCTAGACTTAGACTACAGTATAGTATAAACATAACTTTTATATGCACTGGGAACTAAAAAATTCGTATGACTAACTCTGTTGCTGTTTTCGCTTTAGTAGTGGTCTGGAACTGAACCTTCAGTATCTCTGAAGTATACCTGTATAATTTCTTCCTCCAAAAGTGGAAGGCTTATTAGGCTCTCATAATCTGAAGTCTATTTATTTATTTAATTTTAGTATATATAAAGCTGTTTCAGAATTGCTAGCCCTGTGAGAAACAAGTTTACTAACCAGATTATAGCATTATCTACAGTTATCTTTGTCTTCATTCTTATAGTATCCAGTCCAGATATTTTTTCAGATTTTTAGGTTAAGCTTCTCTCTGTAAAGCCCAGCAGTGGAGAGGAGAAAGCTTGTGAAGCTGTGATTGGAATTTGTTTTTCTATTTTTACTTATAGTTATTTTTTCAGTTTTGGTATTCTCTGTTTAAATAATGGTGAGACTAGGGTTTTGCCTAGAAGCATCATAGTTGTGAAGTGAATTCTGCATTGTTTAGGGAAAAGATTCTGCGAGGTTACTACATACCTGCCTCTGTCCTCAGTTACCTGGAAGTTTGAAAACTTTTAAATTTAATGAGGCTCAATTCATAATTTTCCTTTCTGGAAGTCACACTTTTTATGCCCTATTTCCTATACTTCTTCTCAGAAATATTATAGTGCTAGCTTTTACATTTAAGATATATGGCTCAATTTGAGTTAAATTCTGTATATGATGAAATATAGCTAAGGTTCACTTTGTTCCACATATGGATATTTAACTGTTTTCAATATTACTTGTTGAAAAGACTATTTTTTGAGCATATTTTATATGCTCACAGAAATCATCCAGTAGAAAAATCATCAAAAACATTGATACAGGAGACAGGGAGAATTTCTGGAACAGGGAAAAAAGGGTGGGATTTGTGCACAAGTGGAGGGATTAATGTGAGGAAGGAGCTGCATGTATTGCTGATGGATGGGTGGAATCTGAAAGTTCTCTTCTGATAGCTCCAAGTTTCTTAATGAGAAAGAAAGCAGGAGTGTTTTTCCAATAATCTTGAAGTTAACTTAATATCTTAGAGTTAAGTTTTATCCCACACATTGCCTACTAAATTGCAGAACATATAGGGGTACTCAACAATGCTACAGATTGATTTGGGAGAAAGATGATAGAAGTAACCATTTCAAGGCATATTCCTAGCCTAAAACATAGGTGACTACCCATCCATATTGTGACATCATCATTTGAAATACATGGAAAGAACAGATTCTCTTTTAAGTTCCTTTTCCTATTACTATTCCTGAATATTAGAAATTAGGTAAGAGCACTGTCATCAGATCTGACAATCACATAAGTTATTTTAAGCATTTAATCTCTAAATTTATCATAACTATAAAGTAATAACACAATAAACAAACATAAAGGGGGCTGTCTCCTTCAAGACAGTTATCTTCATATATTTCCCTTCTTATACACAATTGTGCATCCGTTTCTCTAAATTTATGCTCACAAATCTTAAATGTGCATTTTTATACTGTAACATAATCCTTTTAAACCCTTAGCTGATAAATTTTGCGTTTTCCTCTCAACCTCCAAGCTCCTCATGAGCACAGTCCTCCACCATCAACTTCCTCCTTTGCAGCTGATAAAGCTGCCTTGTACTCAATGAATAAATATAGATGGAATTAGAGAAGATTACTTTGCCCTCAACAAATTCACTAACCTAAGTGCAACTGTTACAGCTGACTCTGCCCTCCCTCTTGTAAAATGGAAGAAACGTCTCTAACCCACACACTCTGAACTTGTGCTCTGGATCCCGTTCTCTTTACTTTCAAGTAAAGGAAACTTATTTACTTTATTCCTAGAACTATGTTTTCTGGAATTATTGCTTCCTCACGACTGAGTCATTCCTATTAACACTCAAATATACTTAGTGAAAAACACTCCCTTGACCCTTCACAGTAAAACTCCTCAAAAGAGTTGTCTCAATTTTTCCACTCCCTTTACTTTCTCCACATATTCCAACTAAGCTTCCACCACTTCTCCTTCACTAAAATAGTTGTTTTCAAGGTCATGTGTGACCCTGTCAAATCTAATGGTCAACTGTATGTCCTTATTTTCCAACACTTTTCAACGGTATTTAACACAAATGACCACTCTTTCCTTTTTAGAAACACTTTCCTCTCTAGGCTTTCCTGATTCCATAATCTATTAACCCACCCTTCTCTGTCTCGTTTGCTAAGCCCTATCTTCCACACCCAACCTCTCAATGCTAAAGTGTCTGAGGGCCTTGTCTTGGCTGTCTTCCCTTCCTTTCCCAGCTGATTTCATCCAATCCCATGACTTTAAAAGCACATATATAGTGATAACACCCAAATCTATATCTCCAGCCAAGAGCAACAGATGTGTCATGGGCAACTCACATTTAACACATCCAGCATTTTTTTCCTCCTTAATTACCCCCCAATCCACTTCTCATCTTAGTAAATGGCATCACTATCCGCTCAGTTGCTCAGACCAAGAATCTAAATTTAATTTTCACCACCTCCCTCTTTCTTATTATTCATCACACACATTCTATTAGCCTGTCCTATTGACTCTATCATCACCCTCATCTTCTCTGCTACAACCCTAATCTGAGCCACCTGCCCTTCTTCCTCTATTGCTCCCCTTTAGGGTGTTCTTAACATAGCCAGAGTGATCTTTTAAAAGAATATAAATTTCACCTAGTTAATATCCCCCAACAGCTTCCTATTACAATTAGACTAAAATCCAAACTATCTAACTTGGCACTTACAAGGCTCTACAAGATATACCCTCACCTACTTCTCGAACCTCAATTTCTACTATTCTCCCTTTTGTTCACCACACTCCAGCCACACCGGCCTTTCTGTCCCTTGAAAAGGCCAAACTCATTATATTCGCAAGGTCTTTGTCTAGAATGATCTCCCAAATCTTGCTTCATTCATATCATTCATGCTTCAGGTCAATGTAACTTGCTTAGAGAAACCTTCCTAGTCATCCTAACATATTCTATTCCATTACCCTATTTTATATGTAGCTATCACTGTCTAAAATTACTAACGTGCACTTATTATCTTACTCTCCTCCACTAGAATGTGTACTTCATTACGACAGATGATTCCCCTTTTTCTTCATATTATACCCTAAGCGCCTCGAACAATAATGAGCACACAGCAGGTATTCAATCAGTATTTGTTAACTGAATTTCCAAAGGAGCTGCTAGTGTTAAAAGAAATTTTTAAAAATGAAATAATCCTCAATACAGAAAAATCCTTATGTAGCTTTTTTGTTCTTGAATCCTTATTTATAACAGTAAAAATCTAAAAACCACCTGAATGTCCAACATTTAGAAATGGTTAAATAATTATGGTACAATCACAGGATGGACTCTCATGCAGTCATTAAAAATGTGATTTTTCACAGTACTGGAGAAAAGTTATGCTATAATGTTAAATAAAAAGCACAGAATCCAAGATTTTACATATAATGTAACCTTAATTACTTTAGAATACATGTATCAGACACAATCTGCCAAACTCTCACAAGAAGAAATCGATGATCTCAATAGGCCTGTATCTATAAGTTGAATCAATAATTAATAACCTTGAAAACAGAAAGCATCAGGCTCAGATGGGTTCACTGGTAAATCCTACCAAACATTTAAGGAAGAAATTATACCAATTCTCTACAATCTCTTTCAGAGAACAAAAGCAGGGGGAATGCTTCCTAACTCATTATATGTGGCCAGCATTACCCTAATACTAAAACCAGATAAAGACATCACAAGAAAACTACATATTAGTACTTCTCATAAACATAGATGCAAAAATCTTCAACAAAATATTAGTAAATCGAATTTTAAAAAGTATAAAAAGAATTATACACGACAACTATGTGGAATTTATCCCAGGTATGATTAAAAAATCAATTGATGTGGTCCATCATATCGATGGACTAAAATAAAAATCACACAATCATATCAACGTATGCAGAAAAGGCATCTGACAAATGCCAATACCCACTCATGATAAAAACTCAAGGGAAACCAGGAATACAGGAGAACTTCACATCAACCTTATGAAGAGTATCTACAAAAACCCCACAGCTAACATCATATTTCATGGTGAGAAACTCTTTCCCACAAAGATCAGGTGCAAGTCATGAATGCCCCCTTTTACCACTCCTTTTCAGTACCGTGCTGGAAGGCCTTGTTAATGCAATAATGCAAGAAAAGGAAATAAAACGTATACCGACTGGGAAGGAAGAATAAAACAGTCTTTGTTCGCAGATGACATGATCATCTATGTAAAAAAAATGCAAAAGGATGAGCCAAAAGAAGGTTGCAGGACACAAAGTTAATATACAAAGTTAACTGCTATCCTATACACTGAGAGTGAACAAATGGAATTTGAAATTTAAAATGCAATACCAGACTCCCTCTTGCGAGAACACTGGAATCACAACTAACTGCTGAACGATCATCAACAGGAGGACACTGGAATTCATGAAAAACATGCCCCACATCCAAGGACAGGGGAGAAGCAGCAATGAGATAGTAAGAAGGGTGCAACCACAA